>NC_140074.1:88453819-91215360 GCF_964194135.1 Talpa europaea
GGCGCCGCCCAATCAGCGCGCGGGACTCCCTCTCCGCTTCGGGGGGGCGGAGCCCTGGAGGTTGGTGGCTCAGGAAGGGCCCCTCCCCCTGCGGCGGGGCCGAGCCTCGTCACGCCCCCGACGCTGCTCTGCGGTCTTGCTGGGGTCCCCCGAAATCCCTCCAGGCCGCGGCTTGGGCCCCCTGACGGAGCCTGGAAGATTCGGGTGCTTTCCCTTCGTAGCCCTTCTCCACCGCGCCCCCCAAATCCCGGCCTGCGGGAGGGGTGTCGAGCAGACAGCACAGAGCCCGAGGGGCGAGGCTCGGTGCGGAGCAGGGGAGGGGCAGGCGAGATCCGGGCTGGAGATGCGACCCGGGCCGCGGGAGAGGCCTTGAATGGCAGGCGCAGGAATTTAGCCTTGGCTAGGGTGGGTGTAGGGGAGCGGGGAAGAGGTTTAGCACAGGGTGCTGGGGGTGTAGTCAGATTTATGTTTGGAGAAGGGCTCTGTGAGCAGCGGACAGGAACGGCCTCCCTGGGGCAGGGTGGGGCATGGGGGAGACTTCATGATCCTCACAGTGGCTGACCCTGGGACTCTGTCCTTCACCTCTCCTGGCAAGCTCACCAACTTTTTGTTCAGTTATACTAAGTTCTCCATGTGTGAATCCTCTGGCATCTCACCCCACCACTTACCCAAGAGAGAGCCCCATATAATTCCCCAAAACATGACCTTCTACATCCCTGTCTCAATCCGGAGTCAGAACCCCAGGGTCCCTATAGCCTATTGCTTTTCTGCCCCATCAGTCATTACCAAGCACTGCCCATGAGGACTCTTGAATACGTCCTTGCACCCCCACTGCCCCTCCCTTTAGCTCAGGCTACCATCATCTAGCCCCTGGATTGCTACAGCAGCCTCCTAATTGGCCTCCCAACCCCATCTAGTCTCAAGCCACCACACACACAGACACACCCATCACATTTTCTTAACCTGGTAGCCAGAGCAATCTTGCAGAAACTCAAGGACAGCTCCTTCTTAGAATCTGTGATGGTTCACAGGTACTCCTAGGATAGGTCCAGTCAAGTCCTCCATGACCTCAGTCCTAACCACTTGCCTGTCCAACTCTTTTCAGAGCTTGGTTCAATGCCCATTTTGACAGGAACCCTTTCCTGTGACCTCCTTACTGCCCAGTGTGGGTCAGTAGCCCCACCTAGGGACTTTCTTGTGCTTGGTATGTGTTTTTTTCTGTCTATTCTCCCTCTGCAGTTCCTTCAGGACAGGGACTCTGCTTGACTCATCTAGAACACCAACTGACATGGTGGTAGGTGCTCAAAAGATGTTTGTCAAATGAATAGATAATTAGATATGACAATGGGGAGTGGAGGAGTGGAGTTCAGGAAAGAGGGATGGGCCTGTAAGACAGTCTTGGAAGCTGTCAGAAAGGATCCATAGTTGTAGGTAGAGCTATGGGAAAGGGTAAAGATAACTCAGAGCAAATAAAACAAGGGTCAAGGACAGTACACTCATTTTTTTTATTTAGAGCATTTTTATTACTTCCTAATGTTATTTTTCATTAAAATAATAGTGAGTCAAAGTAATAATATATTCAGGAAAAGAAGCTTCAAATTTTAGAGGAAAGGCAATAAATACTACCTTTGTCTAATCTTCCCAGCCTGACTCATCAATGATATAAACCTGAATATTGTAGGACACTCGCTTTTAAGAGGGAAAGATTTCTCTACCAGGTAGGATCAGTTTTGACTTAGGTAATAGAAATCCCACACTAGAACTTCAGGGAAGTCAGTCCCGAACTGGTATGTCAGCTTTGCTCTACAGAGATCGCTGAGATGTGGCTCCTTTCACCTGCTGCTCCAGGAACCTTTGGTATCACTCTTGTCCACATAGTTCAAGATGGCAGCCAGTGCTCCAACCATCATGTATGTATTCCAGGTAGTGGAATGGAGACAAAAATGAAGAAGAGGGGGCCTCCCCGGTGGCGCAGCGGTTGAGTGCTGGGTTACGAAGCTGCGTGCAGCCTCTGCAGCGCCGGTTCGATCCCCGGCTGCTCCCAGGCCACCGGAGGAGGGTCCCACATGGCGCACAGACCTCTCCTGCCGCCCGCTGCTCCCCTCAGCAGTGTACTTCGGTCCTTCTGCCTGCTCTGCTCCCCGCTCTGGCTCTGGTGAATTCTCTCACCCTCCCGCGCTTCTGACTGTACCCAGTGCATGTATAAACAAAAAAACAAACAAACAAATAAAATAAATAAATAAAGCATGCCTCTAATAAAAAATAAAATAAATAAATAAATAAAAATGAAGAAGAGGGCAAAGGGTTTAGCTGTCTTTTAAGGTATCTCAGAAGGTATCACACGACACTTCCACATACATTCCATTAGCTAAAAACATGAGCAGACCCTGTATTACCAATCAGGTAATACAAGAGGAGGCTGGGAAATGCAACTTTCATTTTAGGCAACCACATGCCCAGTCAAGCACCAAGGGTAGTCTCACTGTAGAGAGAACAGATACGCAGGAACTACTAGCTGACTTCACCATTGAAAGGGAGGATAGATGCAAATGCAGAGCACTACTGTATGTCAGGCTCTGTACTAGGCACTTTGCATATCTTACCCCAACCGTAGTAAGGGCTATTACTATCCCTGATTCATTGGAGAGTTGAATAACTTGCCCAAGAACACCCAGTAATTCAAGGTAGAGCTGCAATTGAAGTCTGTCTTTCCTCTGCATAGCCGGTTGACTGAGAAATCAGGAGAAGTGTGTGTCCCATGAGCTACTGGCAACAAGGAGGATTTGATCAACAGAAACTGACAGGTCAAGCAGGATCTGGGCCGAAGATTCCGCTTGCATTTGGCAACAAGGACACTGTTAGTAATTTGGCAAGGGCATCTAGATGTGGGGGTGGGGTAGGGGCTGAAAGCCAATTGCAGAGGGTGGGACAGAGAAGAAAGTATAAGCTGGTCTTTCTGGAATGGGGGCAGTAAAGGCAGAGCAGGCAGAGCTGCAGAGGAATTTGGGCCAGGAGGAGGCAGAAGAGGGTGGTAAATACAGGAGTGGGAGAAATGTGGCAGTGAGGCAGGTCGACTGAGGTCTGTGGGCTGGGAAGAAGGATTGGAAATACAGGAGCAATCCTCTTCTGCTCATTCAAGAGGGTAGGAGATGCAAAGATAGCTGGTCTTTGAGAAGAAAAGGAAGAAGAGTAAAATTCTGTCTTACAAAATCTGAAGGATGCTTCTTGGCTGGGGAGGGGGATAAAAGGCCCAAGGCCTTAGGGAAAGAGGCCCTGTTGTCCAATGTGGTAGCCACTAGCTACATGTGTGATTTAAATTCCTTAAAAATGAATAAAGCAAAAAAAAAAAATGAATAAAGCAAAATATTAAGTTCCTCCGTCACACTGCCACATTTTAAGTACTCAATGGCCACGGGTGCTTAATGCGCTTCCATCTTTGCTGCTGGACAGCGCTGGTCTAGACAGAATGCAGTAAGGGAGGTGCCTGGAGACCCCGTCTGGCTGTAAGTCCAGACCTGAGGTCATGCCTCTGAAGAATCCTTGCAGACACTCCATTCAAAACCTTTTCCTTTTTGGGATGCCCTCATATCTCACTCCTGGAACAGCTAGTCCCAGCCTACTGTGAGGCCACTCTGAGGATCTCCACTGTTCCAGAGCTGGGCCTCCCAAAGCTGTGGGGGGGGTGCATGGGGAGGACTGGGAAGAGTTCCAAAGTTTAGGGCCATGTCAGAATAGTGGCCATGGACAGAGATGAGCTGAGTCCCAGCACTGACCAAGCTGGGCCCAAGACATAAGAAGAGTCAGCTCTCTACTACCCACTGACAGACCCAGAAGGACTTCAAAGATGGCTCAAATTAGCCCCATGTTTCATAGAAGGGCACACTGAATTTCAGAGAGGACTGGGAAGACAGTGATTTGTTCTCATTCCTTTTATTGTGCTCCACCCCTTGCTTTCCCAGCCCTTGCGTTCAGAAGGAGCCAGGCAGGCCTAGGGAGTGGGGAGGGCCATAGGCTGGGAGCCCAGGATTTGGCCAAGGCTCACACCCTGACCAGAGGTAGCTGAGTAAAGATTCATGGCCAGAAGGGGCTGCCCTGGCCTGACACACTTGGGGAGAAGCATCTATAGTGGAGGTAATGTGGCGCCGACCATGTGTTGTGCTTGGAAGAGGGGCAAGATGTGCCCAGGTGATTGTGTTTGCAGGGCCTGAACTGTTCAAATACAATGTGGATGGGAGAGGGTGTGCGTGCTGGTGAGTGTGTACATGGGGGCGTGTGCACGAGATACCCTGTGGCTGTGAGCACACCACACACCTCAGTGCCTGCTCCTGTCAGGTAATGCAGGCCCAGGCTGAGTCTGGTACTCAGTCAGGAGCAGTTCTTAAAATCAGGTGCTTAAAAGGGTCTGGGAAGTTTGCTGTCCATGTGGATCATATGACCAGCCTTGGAGATTCTGGTGCAGGAGGTCTGGAGTGGGCCCAGGTGCCTGCTCTGCTGATAAGCTTCCTTGGGAAATCTGCACTTTCTATAATGATGAAAATGTTCTGTGTTACCCGGTATGGCAGGCACTAGCCACATGTGTCTGCTTAGCAGTTGCAATGTAGCTAGTTTGAGGAACTAGATTTCTTATTTTATTCAAGTTGAATTAATTTACATTTAAATTTAGTCAGCTGTGGTTAGTGTGCCATACTGGAGAGCACAGGGGTAGAGACCCTGAGCTCGTGGGTGGATAAGGACCTAGGAAGAGAAGCACAAAGCTCAGGTCCAGGATTGTGAGAGTGGGGAGGTTGCTATGGTGGTGGTGGGGGAGCGGGGTGTAGGGTTGGAGCCAGAGCCCAGAACTGCATAGGTCTGTGCCAGTGTCCACTCTGAGCTGCTGCCAGCTTGGTGTCTGCCTGCCTGAGAGGACAGGAGGACTCCTGAGGAGAGCCCTCTGTCCTGGCTGGGACCCCAGCAGGGCTCCCTTTTGAGGCCTCACACTGCATCCTTCAGTTGCTGGGGACTGAGGGTCAGGATGTCTTCATGTTCTCCTGCAGGCCCAGGGTGGAGCTGGTGGCTCCGGGGTCACGCTCACCCTGTGGAAGCACAGGGGGGTAAAAGTCAGCCCCAAGGAAGCAGCCGTACCGGCAATGAAGACACATGGGTCTGAGGCCTTGGAAGGACTGAACTTAGGGAGTTCTCTTACCGCCTCTGGCCCCATGTCTTCTGCATACTTGAACTTCTTCTGCTTGTAGTAGTGCCTCTTGGGCAGGATATGGAGCAGCAAGAGGTCACAGAGAACGGTGGCCTGAGGGTAGGGTGGTGATGGACAGGGCATGGGAATGGGGGCAAAGGGTTACAGAACCTTCCACATCTCTCCTTGGTCCCTACGGATTGTGGGGATCTGGCTGAATCCTGTACTATCCACACTTCATGTCCTGGGGGGTGGGGGTTGGCTACTACAGAGACTTGGGGTCCTAGATTGCCCCATCTCCCCTCTGCCCTGCCCTGGCTCTGGGCCTTGATTTCCCCAAACATACTATGTGTCTAGGGTAGTGGAGGGGGCGGTAATGAGGGACAGTTACTGTCAAGTTTGGAGGTGAGAGGTTTGTTGCTGCTGCTAAGATGTGGAAAAGTGATGGAACCCCCATTCAATGACCCTGTGACCCCCAGCCCTTACCACTCCGAAGATGCCAATCCCAGAGCCAATGGTGGTCATTGTGGGGATGATGTCAAACTTCCCAGCCTGGTGGCAAGGTCAGGAAAGACCAGGGGTAACAGTCAGTAGGGCACTGGTTGAAAAGACCTTCCTTAAATGCCCCAAGACCAGGCCTGGAGCCATGGGGCTTCTGGCCTGGGGCCATGGGGCTTCTGCACCCTCCAACATTAGCTGCCCCCATAAATCTACCGTCCACAGGTCTGGGTCTCCCCGGAAACCCAGCTGCTGTTCGGAAGCTCTGGGTTTTGACTTTGGGCTCTGCCTCCCTGGATACAAGAAGCTAGCAGGGGCGGTGTGGTCCCAGGCTGCAAAGCACTGCCCTCAAAGGTACCCATTCCCATCAGTTATTAGGAGCAGAATTCTTGTCTCTATAAATATAGATGCCAACAGGACACTCACAGGAACCAAAACTGTGCCTCTGGCTGCCCTTCACACTGGACGCTCACCTTGCCATCCACGAGAATGTCAAAGCGAATCCCAAACACCTTGAAAAGATGCCGGTGGTTGGTCCCATTCTCCACAAAGTGCCTGGCAAACCTTGGGGAAGGGGGTGACATTGCAGGAGAGGGGGATAGAAAACAGTCCTGGGCACAGAGCATCAGGATGCAGGAGTTCTTAGAGCCCTACAACCCCATTATATAGCGGGGGATCCTAGACAGGACCCTAGACTGCATTCCAGGAATGCTATAGTCAACTTTTACCCTAACCCTGATGTCGCCTCCTTCCCCAGTCTGTCCTAGCCAGGTGGTCTGGGGCACTGAGAACTAGGGCAGGCGCTCAGGCCTCCAAGGCCTTGTTTCCAGCTGGCTCCCTCCTGGACCAGTCCCAGCAGGACAGGAGGTTCCCAGCTCCTCTGCTTCCCTCCATCCCCAGGAATACTTGGCCCCCAGTGATTCTAGGAGTAGAAAAGCCCACAGCACCCCTAGGAAGTATGCACAGCTGGGCCTTGCAAATACCTAAAATTGAAGCCTCGAGACAAACTTTTTTCCTCATGAAGCCCATGGAACTCGTAGATGGGTTTGCAGTGATGCACATGCCAGTCCAGGTCACAGTTCCAGTCAATGGTGATGCCCACCACCCCGCCCTGTCAGGACACAAGCATTTAAGACACAGGGTTCAGCATCAAATTCCTATCACACAGCAATCTCTTGATGAGGGAACATTTTTTGTTTGAGAAGAGATTCTGAGAAGCTGCTTCAGAGTGTCGGTGCTGTCAACTCACTGGCCCCACTTCCTACCCACCATTCTCCACCTTTCTGACTATTTCTAGAAAACACCAAGTTCTTCCTACCTCAGGCCTTTGCACATGCAGTGGCCTATTCACACAAGGCTGGTTCTTTCTCATCCTTTGGTTACTTCCCCTGAGAGACCTACCCTGACCACCACCCCCAATCTAAAATATGCCCCCGTTATTCCTTCCTGTTGTTCTCTATTTTTTTGGGGGGGGGGAACATTTGTCACATTGCAATGATATTTGCTGTGATTATTTATTTATTTATTTATTCATTCATTCATTTCTTTTAAGATTTATTTATTTATACAAGCACTGGGGTGCAGGCCAGAGGCGCAGAAGGGTGAGAGAATCCATCAGAGACAGAGCAGGGAGCAGAACAGGCAGAAGGACTGAAGTGCACTGCTGAGGGGAGAAGCGGGCGCGACAGGAGAGGTCTGCACGCCATGTGGGAATCTCCCTGGCTGGCCAGGAATCGAACCCATGCTAAAGAGACTGTGGACAGCTTCACAGCACTGCGCTCAACCCGCTGCGCCACTGGGGAGGCCCTTGTGCAATTATTTATTAACCCATTTCCGCTAAGACTATAAGCTCCATGAGGTGTGGGGGGCTATCCGTCTCATTTGTCACCAGCTCCTTAGTTCCTATCTTATTATAGTATGGGAGACAAGAAAATAGTTGTTGAATTAAAAAGTCTGTAAAAACATGGGCTGGGAAAAGAAAACTTGAGAAAGCAAAAAAAACTCTGGGTAAGGCAAGGGGCAGGGCCAGGTGTGGGGGCGGGGCGCTGAACCCTGGAAGAGTTGGGAGGTGATCAGAGCAGACTCAGAGCTGGGAAACTAGTAGGGAGTCTGGACCTGTAGATGAGGGTGATTAGTGAACAGTTCCCAGTGAGGGGTGGCAGGGAGAGTTTTAGGAACAGGGAGCTCTAGCATTCAGCTTTCTGGTCTGGTGTGCTGTGTCAATCCCCTGAAGCCAGAGGGTCAAATGTGTTTACATATTGTCTATGGCTGCTTTGCCCTCCAACAGTCCACTGGAGGAGTTAGAACAGACACCATACGGTCTCCCAAGTGGAAAATATTTACTTTCTGGCCTTGGAAGGAAAAGTTTGCTGATCCTTGTTCTGAACAAATGTGTTGTGAGTGAGTTTTCATTATGACAGTGATATCCCAGGAAAAGGCTGATTTCCATCCTTGGATAGGCGGCTGCTGGAGCAGGAGCCAGATCCCTGCAGAGGGCTGCCAGGTGCCAGGCTGTGCTGAAGTGTGTCCCATGCCTGAGCTCACTTGATCCTCAAGATAACCCCACAGAGGGCAATTACGATTGACCCCCCCTTTACAGATACAAAAGTTCAGACACAGCAAAGATAAGAGGTGGAGCTGGGGTTTGAACCCAGGACCATGCTCCTTGCAAGGGTCTACTTCTTTTGGAACACAGGTGATGGAGGATCTTAGCCTCTGGCATGCCCTGGAATCCTGAGCAGGGCACATGATTTCCCAGGGTCATGGGTTATAGGATTCAAGCTGTTTTTATCTAATATTCAAAAAACAATGGGACCCCAGCAGCTGTCCAGACACCAACATTTGCCCATGTTCATTCATTCTATGTGCCTCCTCTGTTAGGGCCATGCCAGGCCCTGCTGAGGACACAGGCCTGACCTTCAGGGTCCCCTGGTGTTTGGGGATAGAGCCACGGTGTGGATGGATAGATAGATAGATAGATAGATAGATAGATAGATAGATAGATAGATAGATAGAGATAGAGACATACTTGATCCACATCATGGGAGATTTGTGGGAGAGGGGTTAACTGGGCCTTGCATCTTACCTTCTCAGCCAGGGCACTGAAATTCTGGCCTGACTCTTCCACCACATAGCCAAGCTTGAACACAGGGCAGAGCGGGTGCAAGGTCTTATGATAAAGACAGGTCTTCATGTATTTGGCATCCACTTCCTCCACCAGGTTGCGTCTATAGGGACAGAGGGCATTGGCAGGAGTATGCCAGCTGGGAAGGTGCCCACCATGCTCCAAAACTTAGGGGACCCCTCATGGGTTCCAGAAATACCCCTTCCATGGGCCTTGGAGACTGAAGGAAGCCCACCCCAGGCCCAGCCCGGGATCTCCCTCCAGAGTGAAATTGGCAGGAATGAAGGGAGGCAGACAGTTGAGACCAGAGGAGTAACCTTGGGGAGCTGCCTGCATTTCTGCCCATGTTTCCCACCAACCTGTTGACCTTGAAGCGTGGAAAACTGATGCTGTTCTTGATGAAGAGAGTGAAGTTCTCGGCCTCTTGGAGAAGGGCAGGCCTAGAGGAGACCACATTCACTCACCACCCCTTGCTTGGAGTTGCCTGAGTGCCCACCAGAGTGTCACACAGCGTGTAGGGGTGTAAGAACCAAGGGGGTGGCCTGCAGCCTTGGATCAGAGGAGGGGCAGGTGTACTGTGATGATGAGCTCTTGGGCCCCTTGCTTGACCAGGGACCAGGGGCAATATGGTAAGGGTGAGGTCAGAAACAGGGACGACAGATCCCACCAGGTACACGGGTCCAGATGCTCCTCTGTCTGACTGGGGACCCTGCTCTCAGCCCCCTGGAGGGACGGAGTGTTACCGTGGGATGTTGTCATCCACCTCCACAGGGCACCAGCCAAAGATCTCACACGTCTGCACAGTGTTGTTGAAGGCCACACACTTGCCAGTACGGATGCCTGGAGTAAGAGAGGAACCCCTGGGTGCCCATTCCAAGCTTGGGGTGCAGAGGAGGCCCCCAGATCCCACCCCTAGTGGGGCACCCCTAGTGATGGGGCACCTAAGAGAAGGCTGAGAACAGAGGTGTGACCAGGTCTGGGACAGGGCAGGCTGAGGTCAGGGTGGTAAGAGGTGAGAGCAGGAAGGGCCTCCCAGTGGAGGAAGCCTGGAGCTGACAGAGGCTCGAGAGGGGGCAGGAGGAGGTCGGTCTCACCTTGGGCCTTCCTTTCTGCCTTTCCTGCGATGCAGCTGCTGTCGTTGGTGCACGTGCCCCCTTCCGGGTTCTGGGGGAGGGGAGAGCTGCTGGGTGGAGTTCTGAGAAAAGTCCCTTCCACCCCAGGCTGTGGGGCAGAGTCTCAGAACCCCTTGGGGTGGCATGCTCATAGCCTGCTTCCCCCAGTCTTCTCCCAACCAGCCCCCAGCCCTGGGCTTATGTCCAGCTGCCCACTGCCAATGACAACTGACAGGAGGTGGAAGGTGGAAGGCTGTGGTTGTAGGGTCCTGAGGCTCAGCATCCCTCCGGCACACAACCGGAGGAAAGGCTCAGCACTGCCAGTGGTGGACCGACATTTTGTGGGGCTCTATGCCCGAAATTCCACCACCGTGGTCTACCCAGCTTCACCTCCAATGCACACGGGAACCTCCTCTCCAATGTTATTTTCCCTTGTGGGTCCAAGAAAGGGAGGATGGGTAGGAGTCCTCACCTCTCCACAGTGACCTTGAACCTGCTGGGGGGTTGCGATGAAATTGGTCATGACCACGAAGGAGCTGTCCCCCTGGAAGTGAGGGATGGAGGGGATAGGGCTTTGAGCTGGGAGATCAGCCCTGAGAACCCCAGCCCTGATGCAGGAGGATCCTAGAACCCACAAGACACTCCCCATTTCATGATATCAGTGTGGGGTGATATTACAGGGCTGTCCCTCATCCCCAGTTAGGGAAACTGAGGCCCAGAAAGAGATGGGAGCTGGGGGACCTCTCTACCCCATAAAAAGGTGAGGAGATCCCAACCCCACACTGAACCAGGCCCTGTGGTCGGGAGGTGCCCCCGCGTCAGCTCACCTGGGCTGGGAAGACGTAATCAGCCACATCCCAGACCTGGGAGCCCAGGCCCGGGAGCTGCGTCACCGCCAGACCCTTGAGCTTCACAGACACGCTGCTGATGAGACCACTCGAAGTCTGGTATCCCTTCTCATAGACAAACACCCACCTGTGGGGGTAAGGAGCAGAGGGGCTGTTCAAGGATGGCTCCAGCTGGACAGGTCAAGTCATCTCTCTCCCCCTCCCCAGATGCATCTCCTAAGGCTACAAATTGGACTGCAGGGCAGAGAGCCCCGCGCCCCTCCTAGCCCTCCCCAACCCCTGTGCCTGAAGTTCCACCATTGTCTTCACTATGAAAAGAGTAATTCCCAGGGAGGATATCCACTGAAGGATCCTCTCTGATCCTTTTCTAAGAGCAGGATTTTCTGGAACCTGTAGGTCAAGCCTCTTGGACCTCAATCCTCACCCCAAAGTGCTCCTTCCTTCCTGAGGTCCTTGCACCCAGAAACAGCTGTGCACCTGGCAGAGAGCTTGGTCTCAATAGCTTGGATTTGAATCCCAGTCCCACTACTCATAGCTGTGTGACTGGGCAAGCTATTCAATCCCTTCCTTGTGCCTCGGTTTTCTCATCTCTAGAATGGAAATAATGACAACAGTCCCAAGAGTACTTGTGTGTTGAGTGAGTTAATGCAGGTTAAAGCACTTAAATGGGGACTGACATGGACTAAGGGCATTAGAAACATCAGCTATTAATATCTCAACCATTCTGGGAGTTTCTGGGAAGGGAGAATAGATAGGAAACAGAGGTGGCAAGCAGCCTCTAGGCCTCTAGTGAGGCCCTTGTGGGAGTGGTTCAGAATGAAACTTCAAAAACCCTTGTTCCTTTGGGCTCTCTATGTTCAATCTGGGAGGTTCAATGGTTCCAGCTCCCTTCTAGCCCTGGGATGGGCACATGATCAAGACTTGCAAATCAATGGTTCATCACTTTAGCAATGGTGATGGGTTTAAGATGGGCTCATTATTCAGGGCCCAGGATTTTTCTGGGAATTATTCAGAAAGAGGTTTCCTGTCTTCTGCATGGCTAAGGAAGTTAGCTATAAGACCAAAACTATGGTTAGTCATCTTTGCCAGCTCACCCAGAGAGCAAGACTGAGAATACAGCCAATATAGAGGAAAGCTGAGCCCGGAGTTGGAGGGAGGCAGATTCCTGACAATATTGTTTGAGCACCTAGATCCAGCCAGGCCCGAACCATGCATGAAAATCTACTTCTGGGCATTTCAGTGACATGAGCTAGTAAATCCTCTTCCTTTATTTAAGCCAGTTTGAGTTTGGTCTCTGTTGCTTACAACTGAGAATCCCAGACATTTTCTCTGGAGTGGTCCCTTGCTCAGGAAAGATTCTTCATGGAGATTCAGAGTGTGTGTGTGTGTGTGTCTGTGTTTCTGTGTTTGTGTGTCTGTCTCCCCAAAGTGCCCATCACTGAGTAATTGTGTTACTCAAGGCCCAATCTATTAGTACACCTGGGCTTCGTCTGATTGTGGGCAGGTGTGTTTATGCCCCCACCCTTACCTGCCCCCAGCCCACCTATCCAAGCAGAGCTCAAAACCCCTCTTCCATACCCCAAAATTCCCAGGCCTCTTAGGGCCAGAGTCAGTGTTGGCTCTCTGGGGACTGTCTGTCTCCCTGCTCCAGGCTCCAGGAAGGCAGTCCACCAGGTCTTCCTGCCCTCTCCCACAGTCCCCTCCCATCCTGCTCCAAGCTGCTCCCCCAGCCCATTACTCAAGTGAAGCCACCTCCCCGCAAGTCTAAGCAAGGTCACTGCTGCCCCCTGCAGGTCCCAGGTGGCAACAGATGAAGCGTGACAAAGACCCCCAAATTGCTGTCCCCAGCCTGCTGTTTGCCTCCAGTCCCATCAGGAGGAAGGGGGCACCACCCATATACCCACCCGCCTTAGATTCCTTCCTCCTGGATAGGCCTCTGACTCCATGCCCAAGCTCGAAGGAGCTGCAAGAGGGGTGGGTGGGTGGGGGGAGTTGTTCCATGTTCTAACACCCCCCCCACCGTGGGAAAGACCACCTCTTGGCACCCCCATCCTTGCTATCCAGCAGCATTTCACTCTTTGTCCAGTACCAGCTCCTCACAATATAGAAGAGAAATCTGAGTTCTGAGTCAGCAGAGCCCAGGGCAGGCCCCTCCTCTGAGCAGGCCGGCTTCAGCATGTCTGCGGAAGCTGGGAACAGAGAGGAGCAGAGCTGAGTGGGCAGTGCTCCAGGCCCATGCAACCTTTCTGGGCTATATTTGCCCTCCTGGGCTCTAAGTCGTGGGGGTCAGGGGGATAAGTCAAGTCCAGCATCTATGACCGTCGTCCTAATAATAGAATTATCGTGCAAGTGTCTGCCTTGACCTGCCATGAAGCCAAAGTCATTGACATCTTCAGAAGTCCCTCCCCTTCCAGAAATTCCCTTTCCCATTCTTTCCCCCATGTCCTTGGTAATGCCTTGTCCCAGGGCTCTCCTTCAGTCACCACTCAGGGAAGAGTCCACATCGTGGAGTGGGCAAAGGTCACAGACGCCAGGGCTCAGGTCCCAGCACGGTCCCTCACCCACCTGAGTCCCAGCTGAACCCCAGCTTTCTCAGTAAAGTGAAGTTAATGGCACCAACCTCAAAGAGGCTGCTAGTTCAACAAATATCAGCAAGGCCCACTAGTGCTTTCAGTCCTGGACTGAGCCCCAGGGAGCAGGAGGGTCTAGGTGATGGTCTGAGGGATGGTCCCACAAGTTCTCTTTAAGGAAACTAGAACAGTGCCTGGCGTGCAGTAAGCACCTCCTAAATAAACCTATTCACTGGCTCTACTCCCCTTTGCTAATTCCCCTGTAGATGTAGATCTGTTCCCGCCCCCCACTCCCACCCCGGATTCCATTCTCAGCCAGGCAGAACCCTTCGTGAGCCCTTACAGAAGCACTATGTCCCCAGATTCTTATCTCCCCTTCTGCAGTCTCCCCAGAGACTAAATATCACTTGCATGTTTAGTTATTCAACAAATATTTATTTACTGAGCCCCTAGCATGTGCCAAGCACTGGGCTAGGCACTAAAAACACAGAAGTGAACTAAACAAACAAAAATTCCGCACCCAGGGACTTACATCAATCAAGCGGTTCTATACATGTCTTTATTTTTTTTTAAAAGATTTATTTATGTATGCATTTATTTATTTATTTATTTATTTATACAAGCACTGGGTACAGTCAGAAGCGCGGGGAGGCTGAGAGAATTCACCAGAGCCAGAGCGGGGAGCAGAACAGGCAGAAGGACCGAAGTACACTGCTGAGGGGAGCAGCGGGCGGCAGGAGAGGTCTGCGCGCCATGTGGGACCCTCCTCCGGTGGCCAGGGAGCAACTGGGGATCGAACCGGCAATGCAAAGGCTGCGGGCAGCTTCGCAACCCAGTGCTCAACCGCTGCGCCACCGGGGAGGCCCTCTATACATGTCTTTAACACCCACGGCTTGGGGACATGCACATCCTCCCCTCAGGTGCCCCTCCCTCAGGCACCTCACAGGTACCTCCAACTCAACTCCACCCTTTAGAAAATAGTCTGGCAGTTCCTCAGAAAGTCCAACATGGAATTACCATTTGACCAGAAATTCTACTCTTAAGTACAAACATAGGTTGCTTAATAATGGGGGAATATTCTGAGAAATGCACCACTAGGTGATTTTGTTAATGTGTGAACAGCAGGGAGTGTGACTACACAAAGACAGATGACATAGCCCACTACACATCTAGACTAGGTGGTACAGGCACATAGGGATCACTGCCACATATGTGGTCTGTTATTGACCAAAACATCACTCAGCAATACATGACTGCATATATCCGAGAAAATAAAAACATAGGTCCACACCAAAAAGTGTTCACAAGCACTCATAGCAGCATTGTGCATGGAAGGCAAAAAGTGGAAATACTCTGAATGCCCATCAACTGACAAGTAGATAAACCCAAATGTGATCTATCCTCACCATGAAATATTAGGCAGCCATAAAAAGGATGAAGCACTGATCCATGCTGCAACCAACATGGATGTGCCATGTAAACATTATGCTAAGAAATGAAAGAAGCCAGATATAAAAGTCCATGTATTCTTTGACTTGATTTATATGAAGTTTCCAGAATAGGCAAAGTAAGGTGTGGGAACAGTGTGAGGGGTGGGGTAAGAATGTCAAGGGGTACTGGGTTTCTTTTTGGAACAGTGAGAATGTTCTTGAATTAGATGTAGGCATAATTTGTGATTATCCTAAAAACCACTGAATTGTATATTTAGAAAGGGTGAACGTCATGGCATGTGAATTATATCTCAAAACAAAAATTCAACTGGCTTAAACTGAAGGCCTCATCTCTGCACAGAATCTGCTCCTCTTGTGCCAATCCTCTTGTACCAAGCTCAGAGCCTGGGTATCAACCCCATGCCCTCCATTTCTCTCATACCCACATTCTTTGGGTCCCCTATCCGTCCTGGCCCCCCTTGGCTACCATATTAGGATGCAGAGGGCTTCATTGTGTGGAGGCTGAGAGAGGAGAGGAGTTGGACAGATGAAGGGCAGCCCTGGCACGGGGCTGGGAGGACAGACCGTGTGACTTGTGGAGCACAGGCTGTAACCACAGGCCACAAGCAGGAACCGACCACAGCAGGCTTATGCTATAGGGCAGAGCAGCCTTGGAGAAGGGCCAGAGAAGACTCCCGGCCTGGAAAGGACAGAGTTCAGAGCCGGGGTTCACACTGAGGTGGCAGAGGTTAGTAATCATGCAATCTACTGGCAAGTCAAGCTGACAGTTTGTGTCCTTAAATTTTTTGAATGAGTCACCAACCTCTAAAATTAAGAGTTTCCTTTCCCCATGAATTCAAATTTCCAACTTCTCCTAAGAACTCAGAAAGTCTGGCCATGCTGCACACATGTCCCCCTGCAACAGCGATGGGCAAAGCTGAGCAGTAGCTTCCCCAGCTATGGGTCAGCCAGGATGATGACTCCTGGCTTCCATGCTTGGCACAGCCGCGTCCTCTCCATTCATCACTGATACCTTTTCACAGTTGTCCTGCTTCTGCCTTCCCACCCCAGTGCCTGCCTGCTCCAGGCCTCCCCCTGCTAGGCAGCTACGTGGCTCCCCACTGCCTGCAGGAGAAAGCCCATGGAGTTCAGAAGCATTTAGAAGCCTGAGCAAGTGGCCACACTCCCACACCCCCTCCTCTCCCTTGGCTCCTTTCATGCTCTTCCAGCCAAACCCTAGTGACTCACTGTTTCTTTCCTGCCCCAGGACATTTGATCACACTCTGCTTTCCAGCAGAAATGCCAGGATGCCGGCGGGCACATAACCAGCCTCCACCAATCAGGACAATCCATCTCCTTGGCTACACGGATTGGATCTGTTCTAGGCACATGACCCAACCCCAGTCACTCAGAATTGGACCTGGGAATTCTGCTGGAACCCTGGAGAATACACTTGTATGCCACAGAGGTGGTAGAGCAGGTGGGGTACTGGCCTGGAGCTACTGTTGGCTATTTTCCCACTCCAGGGACAGAGCCTGTCTGAGAATGAAATCCCCATGCAGGGAACAGAGCCAAGAAGAGGAGACAGATCCTGGCTTGCTTCATTGGAGAACTCAAATGGACCTACCAGAACTCAACTCCCCATAAACCTTGCTCCTCATCATGGAGGATCCAGCCAGGCCTGAAGCCCATGTTGACTTTTTTTAGCAACACAAAACCAGCAATGGCCCCACTTGTCATTCCAAATGCATTTTGATTGGGTTTCTGTCACTAGGAAGCAAAGGAGTTCTGGCCAATTCATTCTAAGCTCCTCCCTCCCTATCTACCCCACCTCTGTCCCATGGAGCCTGACACAGCACTGGGCATGGGGAAGGTGCTATAGAAGTGTCCCCAGCAATAACTCAGATCCAGGCCCAATTGGTGTGCTTCAGGATCTATTTTGGAGCTCTCAGAAGCGTGTACTTTTGAGAGTTCTGCATGGAGATCCGGGGAAAGGGTTAGGGATAAGATGAGAAAAGGTCCTGGGAGGACTTGGGAAAAGCCAAGAGCTGACCTGCCTGGCCCACAGTCCCAGGCCTTTGGGCAAAGCTGGTTCTACCGCTGTCACCTCCTCCAAGAACCTCCCCAGACTCCCCTCCCCAAACAGCCTTCGCGAATCACCTTGGATATTCCTGTGTGTCACAGCCAGATCACCTTTCTCCTGCCCCCACCAGAGCCCTGCAGGCGAGGACATGTCCCAACATACCCCTTGTATGGGCCTGGTTGGGGGAGCATGACAACCCACTGCACCACCTCCATCACCTGCACTGCAAATTCACTGTCAGCCCAGAAGAGTGATCTCCTAGCTCAGTCCACCAGGACCTCAGGCCCACCTGCTACTCACCCACCTGTAACTCTTCCTGAAATAGTGTGACCAGTAGAGACCACAGCCTCAATTTCCCTCCTTGGAGCCCGTCCGGGTTCTCGGCATCTCACTCTCTCTACCTCTGTCTTTATAACTCTCTAACCATTCCTAAGCCTTTATCTGAGTGGCTGTGTTCAATGTCTGCCCCTCTGTCCACTTCTGGCTCTGTGTCTGCCCGGCCCCCACCTGGGCTACGCCCCTGTCCACTGGGGTCTGAGACTTCGGTTCCCCTCTGTTCCCCCGCAGTGGCCACAGGACCAGACCTTCAGAAAGTCAAGATCTACCAAAGGGAGGGTATTTAAGGAAAGGCCCTCCCCTCCTCGGGAAAGAGCAAACTGTTGAGCCTGGCCGGTGAAAAATTGGGAAACTGAGGCATGAGATGCTGAAACCAAGTCCAGGCTCTGGGTGAGGCTTTGATCTTCCCGGTGGGCTCAAGCTGAGCGGTCAGAGCAGTGAGGGCTGTGGCCAGAGGAGGGCGCCAGAGACAGCAGGAGCCACAGCCCAAGCAGATGGGAAGGGGGGTTGATTCTTGGCTTGGGGGCAGGGTTGGGGGGCTGTTGCCAGGGCCCTTGTCTTCCTGGATCTGCTAAGCGTCTTTGGCAGGTCAGTGTCCATTTCTGAGGCTGCTTCCTTTCTAGGATATCAAAGGCAACTTTGGAGCTGTGCTGCTGGATTCGGCCTCCTACTAACTGTGAGGGCTCAGCTAAGCACTCAGTGTCTCTGAGGCTTGCTGCACCGAGGACAGATGCCTGCATCTACTTTGGAAACTGGGTAGACCATCTTGGGAGGGAGGAAAGGAAAGAAGGAGAGAGGTAGTGAGGTCCCCTTCACTGGAGGAGTGTGTTCAGGATGGCCACTTGGGGTGTTTGCTGCAGCTAGGAGGGGTGATGTGGGAGGACTGTCCCTTTCCCTCTGACAGTCAGTGACTGACCCTGAATGGGGTCCTGGAGGTCTCTGGGCTCTGGGATCCCTCTGCAAGGTCCTGGTGCTGCCCCTAGTGCCAACCCGAAAAACAGAAGCAGGGAACCACAGGGGCCACAGTGAGGATGACGTTCAAACATCTTCAGGCAAGGGCAGGTGTGGAGGGTCTTCCCAGGAGGGTCGAGAGTTTGGCTAATGGTGGGACAGAAGGAAGGCCATTTGTGATGCAAAGACCCCGGGAGGACCAGGACAACATGACCATTGTTTGGCCTCCTGGTCAGCCCACCCTAGGCCCAGTCAGCAGTCCTGGTTTAGCCCCTCAGCAAAAATGAATCAGAAGACTTGGAGACTAAAGGGGCAGGGCCTTGAGAATCACACAACAAAGTCAGCCTGGGGCTGCTCTCACTCCCAGACCCCCAGCAGGAACTGAGCCCCTTTTAGTGGCCCCCAGGAGTCACTATGAATGGACATGATGGTCTTCACACAGGGGCACACACATCAGCCACCTCAACACCTCAGCCACAGGGCATGCACACATGGCACCAGCCCCAGAGACACACCTAGTAGCCCCACCCATTGAGCACACACCCAAACACAACGGGCACATGCACTGACACACTTGCTCCACATACCACATACATGTGTGCTCACAGAAACATGTATGTGCAAGCTCATGCCAGACTTTTCTTGGCTCCCAGGACAGCTAACTGCAGGGGGAGCTGAACCTGCTTCTGACCCTGCAATGCTGGACAGTGGGTTGTGTCCCCAGATGCCCAGGAAGGAGCTGCTGTCCTGGGGACCAGAGTTGCCCCTCCAACATTTGCCCAAAGGGCACCATTATGGCCCCAGGAATTCTGCATTTGAGAGTGTCTCAAATACCCAGGATACTTCTAATTTAGGTAAGGTAGGCAGGACCAGGGCCTGTTCATTCTATATGAAGTGTAAAATGGGGTACAACCTCGCCTCTTAGCAGTGGCCTGGTTTGACTGGGAAGTCTGAGGTAGAAGGGAGGACCCCAGCTCTAAGGGAACAGTCACCAGCGAGTCTGTCTCTCAGAACCAGCAGCTTTGCCTCTGGTTGGCCATATGATCCAGGACAGGGTCTCCCTGCTCTGCCTCAGTGTCCCCTCTCTGACAGTTAGTTAGCAGGTCCATTTCGTCTGAATAGCACTGTGGCTTGTCAGGAAGGGTAACACCCGATGGAGACAAAGAGGAATTTGTGGGGGGAACGAGGGCATCCCAGAGCCTGGAGGATGGGGCTGATGCAAGAGGAGACAGGAGGGAGGCCCGACTCACCCAATGATGTAGACCAGCACCACGAGCTGGATTACACGGAAGATGATGCCCACCTTCTTGTTGCGCACCAGCACCATTCGGGGTGTGTCGTACTCAAAGAAGAAGGCAGCCAGCTCACCCCGGAGCCGCCGCGCCATGGTAGCCAGGTTGGGGGCTGAGGCCTGAGCCCCCGCACAGCCTTGGCTCTTGAGGATGTCTGGGCGTCAACACCCACGCTTTGGCTTCTAGGGACTTCCCAGTCCCTTAAGAAGGGCAGAGTGGGGCAGAAGGGTCCAGAGTCAGGAGTCAGGGTCACCTAGAGGCGCTTGTGTGGGGAGAATCCTTGGGTGGTCAGAGCAGCACTTGGCCCTTGGCAGGAGATGGACTGTGGGCCAGCAGCGCCTGTGCACGAATAAATTCCCTAAGATAGCTGGGGGCGGGGCTGCTGGGGCCCGACCCACTGCCCCTCCTGGCTCCGCCTGAGCCCCCACTGGGCCTCCGGAAACAAGAGCTGTTGTCAGGAAACCACTGTTCACCCGTGACCACGCAAAGATAAAGCCTTCAGCCTCCAACAAACCTTGCACGACAGCACGGAAGACACAGGCCAGGGCCTGGGCACAGTGACCTCAGGCTGGAGCCCTCCCCAAACCAGGGACCCATCCCCTGGCAGGAGGTAGAGGTAGGAGGTGGAGCCTGGGTGTCCTCAGCGCCCCCACATCCCACCCCATCCAAGCTGCCCTATGCTGACCCACACACTCTCCAAACCCTACCAATGTTCCCAGATAGGAGGCTTGGTCCCTACCTGGGGGTCTGCAGCCAGGAGGGCAGTTCTGGTCCAGCTGCCTGACACTTCCTGAGCCTGTGACAGGACCCTGTCCCTTATAAGTCACCCCCCATCCACCTGTCTTTCTGAGTCCAAGCCTGACCTGTGCCCAGTCAAACTCAGCACTTCTCTCCCACAGTCTGCTTAGCCGTGCCTCTACCTCCCTGAGCTCAGAAAGGCAGATAAGCAAGGGCCACATCTGTAACGTATTGCCCTGGGGCTCCCTGAGACAGGGGGGGTGGGTGGAGGAGGGGGCCCTGACATCAGCCAGCCTGGATTGACATCCCTGCCTCTGCCACTTAAACAGTCACCTTAGGTCAGTTGCTTTACCTCTCCGAGCCTGCATCCACCTCTGTAAAATGGGGACGGTATCTCTCCTCAGGGGCAGAGGCTCTGAAAGAACGGTCCTGACAAGGCTAAGAATGGAGAACTTGAGGCCCTAATGAGCTGGGGGACCGCCCTTTCTTCAACCTCAACCCAGGCCTTGAGCACCGGGGCCCCAGGGGTTAGGGTGGGCAGGTTCCCTAATCAGCTCTCTAGACTGTGAGCTGGAGGCTCCTCCTCCCCCCACCCACATCGCTTGCAGAGCTGGAGCTCAGAGAGGGAACCGAATTGAGAGCTCATCCTGGGTGACAAGCAATCCCTTGCCTGCTCCTCAAGCCAGGTCCGATGTTCCTCAAGCCAGGTCGGGATTCCTCGGGACTGGGCTCCCTCCAGAGGTAGGAGGTAGAGGTAAGAAGTGGAGGCTGAGTTATCTTGTGGCCCCCATTCAGCCCCCATCTCGCAGCCCCCATCCCTCGCCCCGTTAAAGTTCCTGCAAGCTGACAGCTGATGGGAATCTTCTTCCCAGCAAGCCTTTAACTGGGAAACTGCTCTGGGCAGGCAGCCAGTCCTGCTGGGATTCCCAGCTGCCTGTCTGAGCAAGCTGCTCTGTGGGCAGCAAGGGGTCCACACAGAAGGCAGGCTCACAGCCCCTTCCCATATCCCAGGCTAATCCCTGGGGTCAACAGACAATCCCTGTCAAACACAGTATCCTCACACAGCACAGAGTTCCTGCCAATTTCAGGCTCATCTGTCTGTCTGACGCCACCTTCAAGAGGGGCTGACAAGAAGGACGTCATGGGTTCTTCCGAGGAATAACCAGAGATTCTGGGAGTCAGTACTGTGGCCACCACATCCCCTCAGCCGTATCTTGACCCTGGACAAAAGGGCATGCCTTCTTCCCAGCTGACCTATTGCCCTTGAAATATAGGCCCAGGCACATGACCTGCTTGCAAAGGGAGTGGTGTGATGCTGCAACTGTGACAGAGCCCTCTCTGTCCCATGCCTCCTCCCCCAGGACAGGCAGAAGGCACTAAATGAGGAGGGCGGAGAGAGGAGGAGGGAGGTAAGGAAGGAGGGGACAGGAAGGCGGTCAGTCTCCAATCTGCATCTGTACCTTTCACACTACCACCATGTCTTCTTTCTCCTCCAAGAGGCCAGGCTTGCTGATGGACAGATGGACCAACAGACAGACCAGCTTTGAGCTCCTGTTACAGCCTCAGTTCTTATCCTGGCACCCGGAGGGTAGACTGGCACGGGGGAACATCTCATTCAAGGATGTTAGCATATGCAAAGTGTGCCCCAAAGAAAAAGAAAGAAGAGCAATTACATTTCTCATCCCAAATTTCTTTTATTGCAAATAACTCTGCAAGCGTAAGACAAGCAGCTGATGGGCCAATGCCTTGGTCACTATTTCTAAAATGCACCTTTCTGATCTGAGGCTGTGCTTTGCCACCCTTGGCCTTGACTCCAACATCCCTAGAACCAGATGCCTTGTGTTCATTCTGGGCAGTGTGGGCGGTGGAGCTAGGCAGGGTAAGTGTCAGAGCTTATGGGGGACACAGTTCACACACCAGAATTAGGCAGGTTTTCTTTACAATCGCCATATGAAATAGAACCCCCATTTTACAGATAAGGAAACTGAGGCTCAGGAATTTGTTCAAGGTCATACGGTAAGAACCTCCTATGTCTGCTGGTGGCCAGGAAGGAGGCTCTCCAAATTCTGAGAGCTTGGCCCAGAGCCCACCTCAAGACTCCAGCATTCAAAGCTGTCAGGCCTGCCTTATAAGCCCAAAGGCAGGGTGGCCGGCTTGGGTACCAGGCCGGGCCTTGTAGGGAGACAAGCAATGCTGCCAAGCGCTCAGCCCCAGGACAGCCTCCCCTGCCGGGCTAAATTTAGCATCTCTGTGTGCTTGGAGGGGGTCCATACCCATCCTGGAGGCCAGCCCGGGCCCTCAAGGGGGTCAGCACAGGCTCCAGTGGGTCTCCTTAGCCATTCAGGGTCTCAAGGTTACAACTGTCTGCAGAGGAGTCCTCTTCAACCCCCACACCCTCTGGGTCTGCCTGGGTGCCCAGGGACTCATCAAATGCCCCACAGCCCTCAGATGCCACTAGAACAGGGCTCCAGGTCAGTCTAACATTGTCTAGGGGAGGTAGGCATCTGGGGTCAGTTCTGTCGTCTGCCCATTGTCAAAACCCGGCGCCGCTTCTCTGGCTGCTTCTACCATCCTGCCCTCCTCCACTGGCCATCCCCTGCTGCAGTCTTTCTCCTGAGTGTCCGAGGCAACTCCCCTCCTCCCCTGCCCTTTCTCCTCCATCTTTTTGGGCCATTTCCTCTTAACCCCCAGCCACTTCCTGCCCCAGGAATGTGGGAGTCCTCAGGCTGGCTGAGGCCCCTTCTCATCACTGAGCATCCACTTGAAGTCTCCACCCACCTCCTGCTGCTGCTGAAACGCTACACCCACCACCCGCCTCGCAGTCACATGCCAACCCACCTCCTCTCAATTCAACCTTTTTTCTTTTAAATCAAACTGTGTTGAGGTATAATTTATTTACAGTCAAATGTACCCATTTTAGGCAGTTTGATGAGTTTTGACAAATGCACAGCAATTGCCTCCCCCCCACATCTGTTACCCTAGAACATTCCCTTCTGCCCCTTTGTAGTCAATCTCTCAGCCACCCGCCCCCTGCCCCAGGCAATCACTGATCAGCTGTCATTACAGATTTGTTTTGCTTTTGCTAGAACTTCACAGAGGTGGAGCTACACAGTATAAGTTCCTTTGGGGTCTGGCTTCTTTTACTCAGTACAAGGAGTTTAAGCTCCATGCAAGTTGTTGTACATACGGGTAGTTTTCTCCTTTTGATTGCTGAAGAGTATTCCACTGTAGGGACATACCGCCATGTGTTAGTCCCTCCCCTGCTGATGGACAATGAGGGCTCCCACTCTGGGACTACAATGAATAGAGTTGGTAGTGTAACAGGGTGGTCCCCAGGAGAGGGGGAGGTTCCCTGCCCCACCCAAGGGAGGGTGGAGCTGAGCAGGAAGAGGAGAAGCTGCAGAAGAGACTGAGGAAGGAAGCAGGATGGAGCCAGGAGACCTGGAGGAGGCGCATGGAGCCTAGAGACACGTGAAGAAACTGCGCTTGTCTTTTGGTCGTGGACTGGGTGACGCAGATGTGGGTGAGACCCGTGGGGAGGTGACAATGGCAGCTTTTATCTTGATGTTGATTTTGCTCTTTTCCTTCCGGGCTTGTCTGGCTGTTTCTGACCCTTTTCTGTGGGTCCCCACTGGAAGATGCTTTAGACTTGTGGCAGGCTTTGGGGCCTTGTTCTGGGCCGATCCCATATGGATGGACTTTTACCCACGAGGGGATGGGTAACTTTGGGTGCTTCATTTAGAAACTAGACTCTTTGCCTTTCCTGTATTGTTTCCTAGTTTTATTAAAGTTCCTTCCCATTAAAGTCTCATATGTTTTGTGTTGATGCGGCGGATGGCAGAACCCATTTAGAATAGGCAGGTTTGCAGGGTTTGGGCTGCCCCTCTCCCTGTCCTATAACAGTAGGGGCACAGGTTTGGAACTTTGTGTGGACACTTACCTTCATTTTCTGTTTTTGTCCCTCCATTTCTCTCAATGCAGCCCCCTCAGGGTTCCTCCTACCCCCGGGAGGGGTGCAGTGTGGAGGGCATAGAGCAGAGTCCTGGCCTCTGGAGGGGTCAGGGGAGGCCATAGGCATTTTGGCAGCTGCCTTTCCCTAGCCGGTGAGAAGTGTGCCGGGGCCTGCCCTGGAATTCCCTCCTGGGCGAGCAGCTGTGAGGTAGGAGACCTCTGTTTACCTTGGCCGCCCCATCTTGCCCTGTCAGGCTCTATGCTGCGGGCTGGACAGGGCCGGACTTGGGCCGGACTGGTGGAGGATGGAGGCGAAACAGGCCTAGCCCTGGGCCCCAGCAGCTGCTGGGACTTCTGGAGCAGCCCACCTCCCGTGCCAGCCCCCCCAGGCCATCTTAGCTCCCTCCCGGCCTGTCCGCTGTGACCAAACCAGCTAGATGGTCAGATTCTCAGAGGCCTTGGGTTCCCTGCCTACAAAATGGAACCTTAGCCTCTGCCTGCCCCATCTTGCAGAGCAGATTGAAGAACCTGGGAGATGAGAAGAGGAAAATGAAGTATTTTGCTGTCTGAGAGGTCTCATGGATAGAACTTGTAGTAGGGAGAATTTGTTGACCCCTTGCTCCTGCTGACCTGTGCCCCAAATCTTGCCCTGCCTCCATAAAACAACCCTAGGGGCAGATGCTGTCTCTTCTGGACATGGCAAGCCTCATGGACCTTCCACCTACATAGCTGTGTGGGGTCTATGCTTAGGACGGTCCTGCCTTTGGTTTAATGCTCTGATGTCACTATTGTGAGATTCTTAACATTTGCTTTCTGGTTTTTTTTTTTTTTTTAAGATTTATTTGAACAAGGGGCTCCACATTTAAATTTTGCACTGAATCCCACAAATGATGTAGTTGGGCCTGTCTTTGTGGCAGAGTCTGTGTCCCCTTCCCAGGGCAGCTGGGGGGTAGATTAGAGACACAACCTTAAAGAGTTCTCTCTCCAGGGAAGGGAAATGAGGTGAGGGGGGAACATGGCTATTTCCTTTCAAAGCTCCCCTCTTGGAGGGTAGGGCCACCTGGGCAAGTCAGGAGCCCATCTCAAGGAGCTTCAAAAAAGGCCCCTGGACAGTGAGCTGAGGGAAGTGTTGGAGGTACATTTCAGCTAGCTGGGGACAAGAGGTGGGTGGTGTCCTGGGGTTCCAGGAGGGGAGGAAGCATCAAGAGAGAAACCTCAGGGAGAGAGGCAGCACCCACAGAAATAGCCAAGGTTGGGGCCTCTCAGTGGAGTGCAATGGGCCCCTGATATTCAGGCTCCAGGCCTAGCCCTGCCCCAGGGAGAGTCATGAAGCTCCCACAGCCCTGCCTCAGTTTCCTCAGTGCTGATATGTGAATGGTAATTTGTGCAAAGGGCTTTGAACATCGACTCAAACTGTCAAGTGCTGCCCATGCGAGGAGCAGGCAGCCTCGTGCCTTTGCCTTTGGGGCTCAGGAATTCAGGGTCTCTCCTGAGCCTTGTCTCAGAAGAAGACAGTGACCCTGGTAGGCCACATGGGAACAGCCACAGTTCTTCACTCAGTTCCAGGGGTGGGGGTGGGTCCCCAGGTAGATGGTGGGACTGCTGTCCAGGAAAACAGACACTGGTGGTCTTATAGCCCTAGGTGGTTAACCTTTATTTCTATACCGAATCGCATGTCAGCAGATGGGTACAGAACTCAGGCCCCTGCTATGACGTCCCTTTCTCCCAGCAGAGAAAAAAAACCCAGAATCTCTGCAGTTCCTGCAGACCTGGATAGAGGTGGGCAGGGTCCTAAAGACTGCAGGGGATTGATTTACATATAAAATAATCATTTTGTACACTCTTTAGGAGGGGCATGATCTTCTACTGTCTTCTAACACCTAGCTAATTTTTGCCAAAGGGGCAAAAGCTGAGTTGAGAACATTTCTGTTCATCACATGTCCTTTTTCTATCATCTGGCATGATCCATAAGGACACACATAGCTCCAGCAGGGAGGGAGAAGACGGCCCTCGGGTAACTAGCTATTCTTAGTGACATCCTTTCAGTTCCTGGTTTGTGGGGTTGGGGGCAGAATGAGGTCCAGAATCCCTGGGACTCAGAATCACCCAGCCGTGCAGACCTTGAGATGAGGTGGCCTTGCGCTGCAACAGGGTGGAAGGGCATAGTGGCCAGCAACCCAAGAAGGCCTGGAGTCTCAGGTGCCAGGAAGGCAAATGCAACTTCTGCTTGGCAGACCAGGGAATCCGGAGAAGGCAGGTCTGTCTAGTTTGCACAGGACAGAGAAACCTGAGTCGGGGAGTGCGTGGAGTTGAGGAGAGAGGCTGGGCTGACTCCCTGGGAAGGAGGTGCTTGCCCAGTTCCCCTCCCCCACTCCTGTGTCCCTCACTCTGACCCTTCAACCCATTGCACATATAAACAGGAACAGACTCAAGCTCTCACGAGCCGACTTTGTGGAAGCACAGCAGAGTGGAGGGGGCTGCTCACTCTTGCTGTGCACAGCTGGGCCCAGATGTCCCCCTTCTACCCCTGGTGGCAAGGCCCCAAACCAGGCACTAAACGAAAGGTCAGAGTGGCCCCCAGGTGTCCTCCATCAGTGCAGAGGCAATGGTCACCAGGGACACGCCCAGCCTCCAGGTGAGGGGGGGCGGGCTCCAGCGTGTGCTCGTGGACAGGGCGTTGGGTGGAGGGCTCTGCATCTCTGGATCTGCTGCCAGCACTGGCTTCTGGGTAGGCCCCTCACAGGTCGCTGCTCCTGGGCAGAGCTTCAAGGGTGAACTTCCCAGGAGAGTGCCAGAGACATGCAGTAGAGCCCCAAGGCAGGCAGATCTAGGGCAGACACCCCAGGACCAGGCCTGGGGCAGCTGTTCCAACCTCAGCAGGGCGAGGTGAGCAAGCGGATCAGCGTGGTGAAGGGCAGGGACTAGGGGTGAACGCTTCGGCACCATTAGTCTGACGAACACACGGGAGACTCCACTCTGGCCCTGGCACTCACTTCCGGTCCTTTACTTCTGGAAAAAAGACCAAGAGCAAGTTAAGAAGTATAGGCGGCAGGCTGATTCCTTCTGGCCCCTTCCTCAGCCATCCCACCCTCCCTCAGCTTCAGTTAGCCCACCCCCATACCCCGCACCCCTGCCCGGCCCACAGCATCTCCTCAGCCCCAGGTGGACAGCTGTGCACGGATGTTCCCTGGGTTTCCTTCACTGTGCGTACTCCATCAGCTCCCTTGCCCACCCCAGTGCACGTCCTCCTCTTGGTTTTTGGCTTGGGGAACCACCACCCAGCACGAGATCCAGAAACCAGGGCATCCTTGACTCCTGCCCATTCTATATGCCCCGGCCTGCAATTTTACCACCTATGTCTCTTCAGCTCATCGGACCTCTGCTGCCCCTAGGTCTTAAGGCACCTCAGCCCTAATTACCTCACCATTGTCCTTGTGCCCTGGCATCCGGCTACTAATCCAGCCCATCCTCCCCTCCAATGGCTCCCTGCTCCTTTGGAATAAAGCGCAAGCTGCCACATCTCCTGGACCCTCCCAGCTCTGTCTGATTCTGCAGCTCCAGGCCTCCCGCTCAGCCCAGCCCACAGGCCTCTGACAGCTGCTCACACACACCTGGACAAAGCCAAGAGGGGGAACAAGAGGAACCCCCCCAAGCCCTTGGGCACTGACCCGGTATCCATAATTCTCCCTTGTAAATCACAGGAAGTCACAAGCATCAGGCCTCAGCAAAACTTCCCTAAAAGGCCACACAGCTGGCTTGGGAACGTAACAGGGTCCCGTCTCTCACCCCCGCCCCGTCTGGCTTTAGGAGGCCCGAGGGACTGCAGGCACATAGGGCAGAGCTGTCCTGGCTTCCAGCAGACACACTCCACCCCACCTCTCTGATGCAACCACCGGTGCCCAGCCTGAGTCTGTTCCGCAGGCCCCACAGCTACTCCTCACAGCAGGGCACCTACTTTCAAGCCACACCTCTTCGGAACCATGATCAACATCCCAGGTTAATCGTGTAGGTAGTGTCCCCAGGACCGGCTCACCTGGGGTGGGGTGCAGTGTCTTCCCCAAGCCAGCTCAGCAGGGCTCACCAGTCTTCCTGCCTTTGGTCATATCCCTCCCGTCTGTCCTCCAGTCACCCCAGTCCTTCTTATGCCTACACTCTGGGGCTCCCAGTGCCCTGCGGACACTGTCCAGGGTCCTTTCCTGGGCATTTGAGGTCCTTGCCGCTCCCTGGCCTCAACCCCCCACATGCACTCCGAGCCCCAGCCCACTAGTGACGCTGTGCTAGCCCAGCCCCTTCTCCGCCAGGCCCCAGCCTCCCCGTTCAGATCTCCACTCGCACTCCGCCTCTCCTAGAAACTACCCCAACCCAGCTCTCCAACCTGCCCCATCCTGCGAAGGGCGTGCTCCCTCCTTCTAGACCTGTATCCTCCACCCAAGAAAGCCATCGGCTTTCCCCATTGGCAGAGAACTTTTAGCCATGGAAAGAATTCTCTCACTTTAAAGTTTTCTCAAAAAAAAAAAAAAAAAAACAAACCAAAAAACCAAAAAAACCAACTGCTGAACTCCTTGGCAATTGTGGCCACTAGGCAAGGTTTCTGAGGAAGACAGAGAGCTTGCTCAAGCTGCCCAAGTCCCCAGGAGGCCTGGCTTCCCAGGTAAGTGGATATGGTCAAGGCTGGACAGCGGGTTCTCTGACAGACCACCCATGCTCAGAAATGGGGTGGTCTGGGCTCCCACAGATGGCGTTTCACAGATTCATTCCCCCTCTTCATCCCTCCGGGGGTGCCCACAGGGGGTGAGCCACAAAGAGCCACATAGGGGGCAGTGTGCCTCGGCAGGTTCTCCCTACCTACCGTGGGCTCCAACAAACCTTGCTGTGATTGAACACCAGCCTCCATCTTCAGGCAAGCCCCCCACGACGGGACAGATCTGGGGTAGGCCAGCTCCTCCAGAGAGAGGGAGCCAAAAAAGATAAAATATTTGCAGCACTGGGGAGGGCTGGCCTGCGTGGGAGATGGGGGCCGATTGATTGCCTTGGCCCCTGTGGAATGACAGGCTCGTGATCTATTTATAGCCCCCTACCCCAGGCACCCTCCCCTGGGCCCAGGACACATTCCTGCCAGAGGTGGCCCTCAAGAACCAGCTGCTGGAGTGCAGGGCTCAGCCCTTGCTGGGTCTCACCCAGGCCCTTCCATGGAGGCCAGGTCACAGGGTGCGGGTGTACTCCCTTGGCTCAAAGTCCCAGAAACTGGGTGTTTCTTGCCCCCGCCTCCTCTCCCACTGGGACGCCCTGACAGTGAGAATGCCTCCCGTGCCACTGGGAGGTGCAGAATGCCCACTGTTGAGTCCCTCTTGCAGGGCCAGGCAGATAGAGGCCAGGCCCCAGACTGTTCCTCCCCATACTGGCCCCCACCCCGACACCGGCCGGTCTGTCCTCCATTCCTAGGTTAAGACAGACTCAGAACTCTGAGCTCAGAAACAGAGAACCAACCCTTCCACCCAACCCACAAGGTGACACCAAAGAGGCCAACCCGGTGTGGTCTGGGGTCTGGGAGGCGGTCAGCAGCTGCCCACTCCATGTCTGGGAGACTGTCCTGAGAATGCCTGGATAAAGACAGGCCGGGGGCAGAGACGTCAGAGGTCAAGGCCCAGAGGAGGGCACCGGGGGCTATGCAGAGGGGGTTGGTGAGTGAGGCCAGCGAGGCAGTGTGGCCCTGAGCGGTGCTCCCCTGGCTGCCCCAAGAGCCCAACCCCTGCAGACACCAAAGTCAGAGCCACCAGAGCCCCTTCCTGTCCTCCACATGGCGATCCAAGAACACCTCCTGCTCTGGACAGACAGGGAGCGTGAAACCAGCACCGGCCCACTGCAGCCTGGAGCAGAGGCAGGCGGGGAAGCAGTGGGGAGGCAAGCAGGGTGGGAAGAGCTGGGTCTCCCACTCACCGTCCATGTGGTTCCGGGACAGGTACTTGAGAGCCTCATCCAGCAGAATGACAGGCAGAGATATCTGGAGCACCACTACCCACTGGTGCCCATTCAGTGGGGTCACCTGGAAAATGAGCTGGGGCAGGGGCGGGGGGGCTTGGTTCAAGGACAGACTGCCTGGTGCTCCCAAAATCTACCTGTGCACCTGAGATCCACTGGACTCTTCGAGCAAGGTCCAGAAGCCTCTCGAGTCCCACCTCCCAATCTTTGTCCACCCCATTTTCTCTGCCTAAAGTGCCAACCCCCCTCAATCACAGGACCAAATGCCTTGTGTCCTGCTGGGAAGTGGGAAGGATTCTGCACTGGAAAGAGGTCAGTCTTTCCTCCTGCCCCAGTCTTGGGAGAGTCCCCACAGCAAGGGGGTTCATGCCTCTTCTGGTGCCCAAGTCTGGGGGCTCCTGAAGGCAGGGGCACATCTGGAGAGTGGTGGCTGGCCAGACTTCCAGCACCCCCCACCTCCCAGGCTTCCAGGGAGCCACCAGCCCAGGGTGGGTAACTTCAGAAGACGATGGGGACCCTCTCCCCCAGGAGTCAGAGAAGGGGAGTAGGGCAGGGCAGGCGACTCACTGGCAGGGGTGGCACAAGCAGGATGAGGAAGTGCAGTGCCATGGACATGGCCACAGCCGCCAGCAGCCAAGGGTTCAACCAGGGCGGCATCCGAAGCAGCGACTGGTTCTCCGAGACGCTGCCAAGGGCACAGGGTGCTTACCTCGGGCAAGGATTCGGGCAGGTCCTGTTGTGGGCACCCATCTGCCCCCACCCCCAGGAGGAGATTCAAGGGGGCCTGAGCCTCAGCATTTTCTCATTGGGCCCAAGGGTTGGAGCACGTCTAGGAAGCCAGTGCAGCTGGAGGTATCTGCTCAGTGTCTGGTATCTGCTCAGTCCCCAGAGGCCCGTGCTGGGGCTTGGAGCCCCTTCTTTGTCCCTTAGATTCAATCCTGGCCCCTCTGTTTCTTCAGACCCCTTTGTTCTCTGGGTCCCAATGCTGGCCCCACTGATCCTCAAAACCCTTTTCTAGACCCCTGACCCTCACACCCTAATCCTGGGCCCTGCCTGACACTCAGCCCCCACCCCTCAACCCCAGCTCCAGGTCCTGGGCCCAGCCCACCTGTTGAGGGCGTTGCACATCTCAATGGTCACCAGCACGGACAAGGCCATGGTTGTGGGGAAGCGGGACTCGAAGACCTCACAGTCAACGCCGGCAAAGACAGGGTTGTCCTCTGAGCACTTCAGAAAGTTCCTCTGAGGGCACCACAGTGGGTCGGATGGGGAACAGCGTCAGGGAAGGGGCCGGTGGCTAGGAAGAAGGAAGCCCCACCTCTGCCCACATCTCAGGACTGAACATAAGGTTATTCAGTGGCCATAGGGTGGGCCCAGGGAGGAGTGCTTGCCCAAGATGGGCACAGGGGCAGGATGTGCGAGGAGAAGGGCAGACAGTTCTGGGTAGACATATGGTGGATTAGAGGGAGAGCAGCGGGCATCAGGCTGGAGAGGCTGGCAGGAGGCCCTGGAATCAGGGGAGGGCCCTGGTTTTACCCTGAAGGTACAGAATGGGGGTGTGGCTTAGTATCTGAGGTGTGGATTAATGATCTTCGGGCTGTGTCTGGCATGACCCCCAGGGCATCTGTCATGGGTGAATGGGGAGGTATGGAGCCAAGACAGGGTTGCAGGAGAGGGATTAGTTTGGGAGAAAGAGGACAGACTTGGACTTGGAGAGCACTGTGAGCCTGTATCCTAGGGAGGGATCTGGCTGGGCTCAGAAGAAAGGTGGGGCCTCCCTGGTGGCACAGGGGTTAAAGACTGAGCTATCAAGCTATCACCAGCCACTGCAGCATGAGTTCAATCCCCCACAGTGCCGCGCTTAACCCCTTGCCCACCAGGGAGACCCAGTGGAATGTATTTTTCAAAACAAATACTAAAACCATTACTGGGGGGCCTCCCTGGTGGCGCAGAGGGTTGGGCATCAGCACTATGAAGCTATCCAAAACTACTGCAGCACAAATTCGATCCTCGGCCAGGGAGGTGACCCACATGGTGCAGCAGACCTCTCCTGCCTCACCGGCTGCTCCCCTCAACAGTGTATTTCAGTTGATCTGCCTGTTTTGCCCCCCGACTCTGTCTCTGGTGAATCCTCTCACCCCCCGGTACCTCTGGCTTGCACCCCAGTTCTTGTATGCATAAATAACTAAATCTTTAAAAAAGAAGAAGAAAGGTGGAGTGGGGTGGGGCAGGGTTTGTCCTTGGAGATGCGGGATCCTTAGTATAAAGGATGATAACAGAGACAGGACAGGAGGAAGGCAGCCACCCTGGCCCACCACAGGAGTTCAATGAGATGAGCAGAGGAGCCTGAAGTAGACCTGACTCTACAGAGCTTTGGGACAAGAGCATGAGCCCCAAACTCCTTTGCTGCCAAAAGGGAAAACCCATGTACCTGAGGGCTAGCAAGGGGTGGGGGTCAGTTTGGGAGCGGGCAGGCTAGCAGAACCCTGGCAATCGCAGAGCCTCCCAAGGGAGGATGCCAGTGATGGCAGCCCTGCCCTCATACTGCACCCAGAGAGCTCCCCTGATATGCCCAGGATGGGGCAAAGGGTCAGCATCCTGCCCTTGAGCTCTTCCGTCTACAAGAAGGTTAGAAGAACGGCACACTCAGAAGAAAAGCCTGCATCGCTGCAGCTCTGCGCTTCCAACAAGAGACCCACCCTGGCTTGGCCAGTATTGCTACTGGAACAAGGACGTGTTGACTACTCGGAGGGACAGACAGACAGTAGCCGGGGGTCTCTGGCTGGCTTCCAGAGCTGTGCCTAGCTAAGCAGTTCCTGTGGTGGGCACCTCCCAGCTAGGTGACTTCAAGAGGTCAGAGGGTCCCTTCCCCAAGAAACATACTGGTTATGGTTTGTGGGGTAGGGGTGGAGACAGGGAGAATGGGAGAGGGCTGACAGACTCCTGGTCTCCTCAGTTTGGTCCTCTGCCTGAAGTTCCATCACATCTCCTAGCTGTTATGGCCCTAGGTCCCTCCCTAAAGAAATGATAGGGAGAGGAAGTAGCCTCTGGCTGGGGGTTGCGAGGTGGGGGTGTTGTGCCACTATCTCTAAGTTTCCTGGGGTTTCTGGGTTTGGGCTTTTAGGTGATGGGTATCTATATATGTGTAATGAGGTAGGGAGGGACACTGTTGGCCAACCATGGGATTTTGGACTGGTTTCCCATGGAAAGCCCACAACAACATAAGTTGTGAGCTCTGCCTTAGAAAAACCCCAAGAGGCTCCCTATCACTTCCTTACCAGCTGGTAGAAGGTGATGTGAGGTCCCTCAGCATCATACAGGAACCACCAGGTGGCAGCAGCCACTGTAGCGAGGCCTACATACACTGCAGGGAGGGCAAGAGAAAACTGGCTGTGATGAAAGGCATCTATTTCCCTTCCTAGTAATTCCCTGAGTTTCCGTCAGGGACCCACCCTCTCCTTCTCTGAGCTGTGTGGTTTGCAGGCATCTACTCTGAGTGCCAGCGGTGCCACCTACCCTGAGTGCCTTCACTGGCAATCAGCATCTGCCACACCCCTGACAAGTGATTGCCTAGATTAGTAGGTGACCCATTTCGGGCCAAGGAGAACAGACCTGATTTTTATTATACTATTGCGGGACAGATGTGATTTTAAAAAAAACAAAAACTCTCCTGCTGGAGCTGCAGCAGCCATTCTGCCATTCCAAGGGTACTTGAGAATGGAGATAAGGTAAAGCCAAAATATGCTGGTGATACTACCTACGGCCTAAATCCAGCCATGCCTGGACTTTGACTCTTTCTAGTTAACAGGCCACAGTTTGGGGGTAAATCAGGCTGAATCATTACTGTCTGCAGTTTGCAACAGATACAAGGGTCTTTGGAACCTCACTGAGGGCGGGGATTCTCTTTTACCTCCAACAGCCAGATATCGGAAGAAGAGCCAGCCACTGATGAGGGCTTCACGAGGGTTTCGGGGCTGCTTCTCCATGATGTCCAGGTCTGGCGGGTTGAAGCCCAGAGCTGTGGCAGGTAGGCCATCTGTCACCAGGTTCACCCAGAGAAGCTGCACAGGGATTAAGGCTTCAGGCAGACCCAGAATTGCCGTGAGGAAGATGCTGGAATCAGAATCATGGATTCTAGCTCCCAGCAGATGGTGGGTCCAGCTCCTACTCATCCCACAGGCTGGGAGTTCACCCACTGTCTCCATATCAGGCCCACTTCAATCAGCTGGTTTTGATGTGTGAGCACGAGCGAGAGGCCTGTCTGCGCCATGTGTCACACTGGGCCATCCCTGTCTCCCCCATTCCTGCTCAGAAGTCAAGGCAGGTCTGCTCTTTGGTTCAGCAAGGAGCTGGACCCTCCTGTTTAGAATATAGCTCCTCCTTAGCACTTGCACACACACACACACGTGCATAGTGCATGCCCAAGTATATATACATTTGTTCACAGACACGTGCAAACACCTAGCACAGACCATCCCATCCCACAGATGCAGGCAAACACGCACACACTCGCCTGCCAGGCAGGGATGCAGAACTTCCTCGTGCCTGGGCAAACAGGTGCCCACCATTCCCCACAGACATTGTGCACACACGTGTGAGCCTAAGTGTGCACACAATTACACACTGACACAAATCCTGTGCTTGAACTCATGCCCATAGATGCACAAGAGCACACATGCATGAAAGCACTCATACCCCTCAGGCACACACACATACATGTACAAACGCAAACACCTTACTGCCCAGAGGTGGGGCTAGTTCTCTAGTCTCACACGATTCTGAAAGAGGGAAGGTTATAGCTGGAGGGATAACAGGGAATATTTCAGGTAGCTCCTTGGGGACTGGGGTGCACCATGGCCTCTGGAGGAACATGAGGTGTTCCCACCCTTGCATATGCCGAGATGGAACCCTGGAAGGTCCCAGCAAGGGCAAGACATGTGTCCCCTGCAGCCCCATCCCTGAAACAGGCATTTCCTGGTCTCAAGGATGCAGAGCTGGTCCAGAGCTGGGAGGAAGGAGAGAATGCAGAGCCTCACCAGACAACCTCGCCAACATTGGAGGAGATGAGGTAGCGGATGAATTGCTTCATGTTGCTGTAGATAGCCCGACCCTCCTCCACCGCAGCCACGATGGAGGCAAAGTTGTCATCTGACAGTACCATCTCTGCTGCAGATTTGGCCACAGCTGTGCCAGAGCCCATGGCGATGCCAATCTCTGCTTTCTTCAGGGCTGGGGCATCATTCACCCCATCTCCAGTCTGGGAACCAGGTTAGAAAAGATCATGCTTGAGAAACTTCCCTGCCACCCCCCCGCCCCCTTCAACTCAGCCTATCCCCAAGCTTAGGGAATGTTCCTGAAGAAGCAGACATCTGTGCAAAACAGAGTGAAGTCAAGAATGAGCTTAGAAATTGGGGTGGGGATGAAACCGAGGAGATGGGGGGTGGGGTGCAGACAAGGACAAAGTTGATCAAGTCTGAGTCAGAAAAGATGGTAAAGTAGGATGGGGATGAGGGTGGGTCAACATGAGGGTGGAGATGAAATGCAGGTTGGATGTATAATAGAAGATGAAATTGAGGTTAGGGACAAAGTTAAGATCAAGTTGGGGTGAAGGTCATGGTTGTGGCCCAGGTCATGGACCAGGAGGTTTGGAGTCAAGGTGAAGGTCAAGACTGAATGAACTGAGGCTCAGGATTAAAAAAATAGATTAAGGTAGAGATCAAATCAAAGCCAGAGGGCAAGTCAAGATTATGTTCCACATCAGGAGTGATGCCATGGGTGAAAGCAGGAGTTGTAGGGAAGGTCAAAATTGGAGGCCAGATCACAGTTGAAATCAACATAAAGTACAGCGTTGAAGGGGAGTCAAAGTCAATGTCAAGGATCAGGTTGGGGTCCAGGTTAAAACCAGAATACATATAAGGGCTGAGTTCAAAGTAAAGAATCAGATGAAGATGATCAAGGTCAAGCAAGATTAGGGGCCAAGTGAGCATGAAGGTCAAAAATAGGGAAAAAGCCAGGTTATAGTAGACAATTCTAGCTCTGCATCTAGGTCAAGGATGGGTCACAAGTCAAGTTTAAGATCAAGGTAAAGGATTAGATTAGGCTGGAGGTTAACAGAAGCCAGGTTGAGGTGAAGACGCAGATAAATGGTGACAAATCAGCAAGCAATCAAGAATGAGACAGAACAATCAGAGGTTCCAAACAAATGGCCATCCAAAGGAGAATGGTGGTATAGTCACACAAAGGAGTGTTATTCAACAATAAAAAAACAATCATCGGAGATCATTCTGAGATAAGTCTCAAAAGAAAGAAGCCAGACATGGGCCTCCCCAGTTGCGCAGCGGTTAAGCGCTGGGCTGCAAAGCTGCCTGCAGTCTCTGCAGTGCAGGTTCGATCCACGGCCGCCGGCAAGGGTCCCACATGGTGCGCAGACCTCTCCTGCCATGCCTGCTGCTCCCCTCAGCAGTATATTTCATCAGTCTGCCTGTTCTGTTCCCCACTCTGGCTCTGGTGAATCCTCTCACCCTCCCACACTTCTGACTGTACCCAGTGCTTGTATAAATAAATCTTTAAAAAAAAAAAAACTTTAAAAATAAAAAAGGAAGAAGCCAGACACAAGAGTGTATATAGTATGGTTCCAGTCACATGAAAACCTAGGACAGACAAAACTAACCTATGAATGGGGGAAGATGAAATTGAGATTGTGGGAAAAGGGCCTGGCAGGGAAGAATGAAGCAGGAACTTCATAGATTGGTGGAAATGCCCCCTGACATGTTGGATTACACAGGTGTGAGCTTTTACCAAGACTCATCAAATGAATGCTGTGCTGAGGGCTTGTGCATTTCATTGCATGCAAGCTTTAACTTCCAAAATGAAAAAAAAAAAAAAAAAAAAAGTAAAACTATAAAGACTGCTCTCTCTTTAACAATATGCGTGCTGAAGTACATGCAGATGAAGTCTGCCACTTACTTTGAGATGCACTTAAGATGGATTAGGATGGATAGGTAGGTGATAAAGCAAACATAACAATGTTATTTGTAAATAAAGTAGAAAGCAAAATCAACAAGCAACTATAAACCAGAGATACACTATGGGGGGTGGGGGGGAGGAGGGAGTAGGATCAAAACAAGGGGGGGTGGGAATTGTATGGGGACTATAACCAAGATGAAAATGCATACATTGTGCAAAAATGAAAAATGATGTAAAAAATGTATAAAATTAAAAAAAATTAAAAGCAATGTTATTTGTAGACTACAGATGGCGGATATATAGGTATTTGCTATAAAATTATTCTATCTGGGGCCTCCCTGGTGGTGCAAGGGGTTAAGCACCGCACTATGACGCAAACTGCAGCCTCCACAGCACGAGTTCAATCCCCGGCCAGCCAGGGAGCAACCCACATGGCGAAGCAGACCTTTCCTGTCTTGCCCGCTGCTCCCCTCAGCAGTATATTTCAGTCAGTCTGCCTGTTCTGCTCCCCACTCTGTCTCTGGAGAATCCTCTCACCCCCACCCCATCTCTGGCCTGTACCCAGCTCTAGTATGCATAAATAAATAAATAAATACATCTTAAAAATAAAATAAAATTATTCCATCCTCTGTGCTTGAAATTTTTTGTGATAAAATGTCAAAAAAAGTAAGGTTGAAATAGAGCCAGGGATTGCAATGGGTTGCTCTTTCCAAGGCTTGTGGCAAGTACTCCCTTCACACACACCCCACTTCCCATACCCCCACCTCCCGCAGGCCCAGGGTTCCTGTCCCCGGGCCTCACCATGGCCGTGATCTCATTAAAGGACTGCAGGTTCTCCACGATGCGGGACTTGTGTGCTGGCTCTACACGCGCAAAGCAGCGGGCTGTGCAGCAGGCATGGCGCTGCTGTTCGAGGCTGAGGTCATCGAATTCTCGGCCCGTGTAGGCCTTGCCCTCCACATCCTCTGTGTCCCCGAAGATGCCCAGCCGTCGGCAGATGGCCACAGCTGTGCCTTTGTTGTCTCCTGTGATCATAACCACACGGATACCTGCCTTGCGGCAGCGTTCAATGCAGGCAGCCACCTCAGGCCGCGGCGGGTCCAGCATGCCCACACAGCCCACGAAGGTCAGATCCATCTGTAGGGAGGGTGCAGATGCAAGTGGAACCCGAGTCCATCCTCCATCTGCTGCCTCCCAGCCCTGGGGTCCTGCCCGGCACCCACCTCATACTGTACAAACTTGCTACTGTCATCCAGCTGCATGTCCTCCTTCCTTGGGGGCGCATCCCGGGTGGCCAGAGCCAGGCAGCGCAGTGTGTCTGAGCCGGAGCCCCAGTCCCGGATCTTGGCCAGAATTTGCTCCCTGGAGGTGGTGTTCAGGGGTACAGTGCGGCTCCCCACTCGGACTGACTTACAGCGCTCAATGACACTCTCGGGAGCCCCCTACAAAATAGGCAACCCCTTTGGTCAAGATCTTACCCCTTCTTCCCAAACGAGGAAAAGGGAAAAGGCTGCCCAAGGAGAAACAAAGCAGGACATAGACAAGAATGCATTCTTTTGGGGGGGCCTCCCTGGTGGCGCAGGCGGTTAAGCACAGCGCTGTGGAGCTGTCCGCAGTCTCTGCAGTGCCAGTCCGATCCCTGCTGGCCATGGAGATACCCACATGGCAAGTAGACCTCTCCTGTCTCGCCCGCTGCTCCCCTCAGTAGTGTATTTTGGTCGATCTGCCTGTTCCATTCCCCACTGTCCCTGGTGAATCCTCTCGCCCTACGCACATCTGGCCTGAACCCCAGTTCTTGTATAAATAAATAAATCTTTTTAAAAAAAATGCATTCTTTTGAAAGTCCTAAGTAGGAATCAAATGGGTCCCAACTGTGAGAAAATCCAGGAAGAATGGGGGAAGAGGTCAAGGGCACCACACCAGATCAAGAACCAGAATGCATTCTTTGAAAGCTCCGAGTGGGAGCCAAAGGGGGCCCACAGTGAGAAAACCCAGTGAGAAGGGGGAGGAGCATCAAGGGCACCCACAGGTGGCATCCTCCCGTACCAGCCCATAGTTGGAAAGACTTGCTGCCGCACACTGGGGGTGGGGGTGGGAACAGGCAGCCCTCCTGCAGGCCCTGCCTGGTGCCACCGGGATCCCAATCTTCAGGGGCTCAGCAGTGGGAGTCATGCTGGGAAAACAATGGGTGTGGCTCTGGGAAGGTGGTCTAGTGGGGGCAGGTTCCTCAGTGGCCTCAGTTCTCACCTCAGAACTCGCCCCAGGCCTGGGAATAGGCTCTGAATGTCCCATCAATGGTTTCTCTCTCTTCCAAAAGGTCACTCCAAATGCTAAGCTTTGAAAGCTGTCCAAATTCTTAATACAGAAGCCTTTTCATTTCAAAAGGGGTTAAAACCTCCACTACGGGGTGAAGGTGGGGCTCTGATTCTTGCTTCAGGTTCAAAAGCAGAGACAGGCGGTGCTATGGGCAGAGGTATTGATGGGAGCTGGTTTCTGGGACTCAATTTCCAAAACACAAAATACCAAAGATAGCCACCAACCGCATCAACACCCCCATCAGAGGCAAAGGGCTTCTGAACTTCAGCCTGACCCTGACATTCAGGAGAGATGAGGCCCATGCAGGCGCATGGATGACCCCAAGGCCATGTGGCAGAGCAGTGCCTCAGTCCAGAGCTGCGACCATGGTCAAGGGCAGGCCCCAGCGCCTGTCCTGACTTTATCTCCACCACACCCGGATCCTGTTCCCAACTGTCCATGGCAAGCTGACTCCCCTGTTCACAGCTTTGACACCTTCCTTGTTCTCCTGCAGCTGCAGTCTCTGATGCTTCACAAGACGGGGGACCAGATCTCCGAGAGAACCTGGCTGTGCAGGGGGACCCACGCTGGTGAGGCAGTGCTCACCTTCACAAACATCTTGCTGCCCCTGGCCCCCGTGTCAGAGCAGGTGGGTGTGCAATACACCGACATGGACTTCCGGTCTCGGGAGAACTCCAGGGTAAACTCTTTCCGCATCAGCTGCTTGATGACCTGTGGGCCCAGGCGGGTCAGGACATGAGGGGTACAGCCAGGGACTCCCACTGCCATCTCGCCAGCTGCTTGGTCCCATGAAAAGCCCCTTGATCCTGGAGGACTGATGTCTGTCCCCTGACCCGGGCATTCAAGGCCCATCTCCTCTTTAGCCCCAGAAATGATTAGAAATGCATCAAGTTTTTTTACTATGCTGTGGACTTTCCAACCCCTAGTTCTTGCCCACACTCACTGTTTTCCTCTCTTTTCTCCCCAGCCAAGTCTTCCTAGGGTCAGAGGTAGTTTCCTCTCCCAGAAGCCTCCCAAAACTGTTCTCTCTCCCTTCTCCAGATGCCCCAGAAGCCCCAGCCATGTCATCTATGGCCTGGGCCCTCACCCAGCTCACCGAGTTGCAGGCACTGGCTCGTTCCACCCGGGACAGGGATTTCAGGTCAGTGTCGAACACATTCATCTTCTCCACCAGGCAAGTCAGAGCCGTCTCTGTGGCCTCTCCCACTTTCTCATACACGCCCTTGGCCTGGTGGGATCCAGGATACAGGAAATAAGGGGTACAGTGTCCTCCAGTGGGGCTCCCCACTTATTCCCTGACCCCTCAACTCCCTTTGCCAGTTACCTGTAATCTGCTCTGCAGCCGACCAGCTCTGAGCCCTTTGCACTATTGCTGACCCTGGTTACGGGTGACCTGGCACTACTGCTAACCCCTTTTTCCAGCTCTCTCTTCTCCGCTGACATCAATGGTCAGGCACCCGCTGCTTTGCTCTGTCCACTCCTTCTCAGCTCCTTTCACCAAATTCCCTTTAAATCCTGCTGTCCAGGCCCTGTTCTGTCTCTCACACCTTCTCTCCCCGACCTCTACCACCTTGTGTGTGCTCATGGCTGCCAGGATCCAGCCTAGTTGCCACCTCTCTCCGACCTCCAAACCTACATGTCCAGTTGCTGCCTGTTGGACTTTGTTCCCTGGGGTCCCTTAGGCCACATCCCCCTCTCCCTATATTTGCCACTCCAGTGACTGTCTGAGCCAGGACAGAAACCAGGAGTTACCCTGACCACCTCCCTTTTCCACCTAACCAGTCACTAAGTCCCAGGATTTGAGCTCCTAAATTTCCCTCCAACCCCTGCCTCCCCCTCTCCCTGAGGCCCTACCTGGGACTCAAATCAGCATCTCTGGACCGGACAACCACACAGGGCTGCCTGTTCCAGGCTTGCCAGGTCTATTCCGTCCTCCATTCAGCAAATGAAAGCTGATCATATAAATGCAAATCTGACCCTATCACTTATCTGCTCAAAACCCTACTGGCCTCAGCTGGGCATTGGATCTACTTGGTCTGGTCAAGTCCTACCCTCAGCAGAAAGCCTCTTCCTGCAGGCTCCATTCACTCTCCAGCCACAGGGAAGGGCATTCAATGCCTAAATCGCATCAGGCTGTTATGGTCTATGGGTCTATTCTGGGTTGCGCCTTCTGCTTTAAACACCCTTCCTACCCTCGCTCCCCAAAACTCTTTCTCCAGGTACTCCTAGCCCTTCAGTTCTTTACATGACAGTCCTCCACAACCCACGACCTCCAGATCAAGGTTCCCAAGCCAGTCTCAGGAAGCCGGAGCAGCAGTGGATTGAGTGAAAGGGTAGCAATGCCCTTGGGGTGTGGCACTCCCAAAGGGCAGGGACCACCATCCCAGGAGCTTTGAAACTCTGAAAGAAGGGTCCGTCCTGGGGGCCTGGACACTAAGGCGGCCATGGGAGGGAATGGGGGCCCACCTCGTTGTAGTCCAGCGCGGAGTCATTGCACAGGGCACAGATGGTCGCCAGCTCCACCAGTCCGTCAAACGTCCCACAGCGCACCAGCTGCTCCCCCTGGCGCCTGCCAAAGCCGGGACGTCAGCACCGTCAGCACCGGGGCTGCAGCCCCGCCCCTGGGAGGTGCTCAGCGCCTTGGGCCCGCCCACCTGGAAACCAGGCCCCCGCAGCAGCACTCACACTTCGCCCTCCGGGGCATAGGTGGTGCCCGAGATGGTGAACTCGTGCAAACGGCTGGAGCCAGCTTCGGCCTCGGCGACCACGAACATCTAGGGCGTGAAGGCACAATCTCGGGCGAGCCCTGGCCTCCCTCCTCCCTGCGCAGCCAGCCTGACTAAAGCCGGACCCCAGGGTGGCGTCTTGTGGGCCCCTGAGGAGTTACTGGCCTGCCCTCCCTCCAGGGTCTCAAAGCGCCTGAAAGAGTGGAGTCGGGGCGGAGGCTGCCCCTCCCCCCTCGGCCCAGGTGTGTCCAGCGTGGGCTTGTCTGTCTCTCTGGACCACTGAGAGGCTAATAGATTGGCCGATGCCCTGAGCAAGGGCAGGAAGCCTGGTCCTGGCCCCTCACTGTGCAAACCCTGGCTGAGCACCTGAGCCTCACTTTCTCCCACTGGCAACATAAGGAGAAAGTGGAATCAGAGCCCAGTGCCACTTTCCCTTCAGGGGATGAGCTCCTGGCTTGCCGGGAAGGTATCCCACACTCTGTTCTAAGGCACACACCCCTCTTGCTCAAAGGTGTCCCCAGAGAGTGAGCTCCTGCCCACAAAGCCTGCTGCCCCACCCAGCCCTACCTGGGCACCTCGACAACAAAGGGCTCACCCCTCCCAAGACAGCCCACTCCTGTGTATGTCAGCTCTGCCAGAGAGACAGTCTAGAAACAGCTTTGTTGCTATTTCCTAATCAGTGGTCAGCCCAGCAGCCAGAAGTTCAATGTTCTTTCCTTCACGCTCTCCTCCCTGCTCTGGCACGGGGGCGGGGGTCAGCCCGCCAGTCAGCACCTCCCTTGAGAAGTCAAGTTTCTCAGCCTGTTGGCAAGAATGCAAGGCTCTATAACTTCTCTATACTGTGCTTTTCAAATCTTTATTTCAGTCAAGGAACACTTCAAATAAAGTCCTATTAGGGATTGTAGTCATCAGGGGTACAGGGCAATAAAGCTTGCCGGTGTGACCTCCAAGCTTTGTAGCTGCCTCTGAGGGTCTTCTATGGAGCACTGGGATCTTAAAAACAGAGCCTGGGTTTCCAAGGTCCAGTGGGCATATTATGGGGGAAGGGTGGGAGAGGAGCAATGGGGGAGCCAGGGAAAGGCGGGAAACCCTCAACCTTCATCACCATCCCACTCACCCTGCTACCCCATGGGCATGCTGGGGTCCCAGCCAGAATCCCTGAGGCATGCAGACAGCAGACTTGGGATATGGGATCGAGTGCAGGGAATAAATAATTCCAGCCCTGGCCCTTCCCAGGTCACTGGAGCTGGCATATCTGATAACAGATGTTGACTGCAGAAGTCATGGTAAAGCAGGACAGATCGCAGGTCCAGGCCTAGCTTTCCTCAGGTGACAAGGTTGTACCTGACTCTCTCCTGAGTCCTTCATGGTCACCTGGCAGGGCTCACACACCCAAACTTCAAATGAAAAGACTAAGGTTCATGAAGGGCTGCCTGGGTCCTACCATGACAATGGGTCCCAGTGACACATGTTCAGCCAGACTTTGTTGCAGTCTGACAGTCGTCTTCTCTGCCCCATGGAAGCCCGGCTCTGCTCCCCACCACGGGATGGGCCACAGGTTTTTTTCGCCATCCCTGGCCAAAAATGAGTCAGGGAGTGGTCCAGAGAGGTACACCAGCCTGCCCAGCATCTCACAGCAACATCCATGGGGCCCCAACCTGGTCATGACCACTCACCCGGCAGACAGACATCTGATTGGTGGTGAGTGTGCCTGTCTTGTCGGAGCAGATGACCGAGGTGCAGCCCAGGGTCTCCACAGAGGGCAGACTCCGCACGATGGCGTTTTTGCGTGCCATGCGCCGTGTGCCCAGTGCCAGGCATGTAGTGATGACAGCCGGGAGGCCCTCGGGGATGGCAGCCACAGCCAGGGCCACAGCAATCTTGAAGTAGTAGACAGCACCTCGGAGCCAGGAGCCGCCATGGGCCGGATCAGCAAAGTGGCCAATGTTGATGACCCACACCGCCACGCAGATCACAGAGATGGCACGGGACAGCTGTCGCCCAAACTCATCGAGCTTGCGCTGTAGTGGCGTCCGCTCTGGCTCCACCGCTGCCATCTGGCTCCGGATCTTCCCCAGCTCTGTGTTCAGGCCTGTGGCCACCGCCACACCCACTGCCTTCCCGGATGCGATGTTGGTGCCCTGGCCGAGGGAAGGACCAGGGAAAGGCTGCTGAGCACCCGAGCTATCTAGGGCTCCTGATTCCTTTAGGCCAAGGTAGGGCTCTTACCCTCTTCTTTTTCGCCTCATCACTTTGCTCCCAGACTGACCCAGCTCTGTATTATTGAGAGGCTACTGTCATTCCCCCGAAAGCCAGCTCTGTAAAGGCAGGGACTTGGTCCCGCACATATCCCCAGTATTCTAACGTGGTCTGACCCAGAAGCAGTACCAGGCCCATAGGGACAATCTGATCAACCAGCACAGCCCCAACACATCAAGATGTGTTTCATGAACAACTAATACAGTGATCCCAGGGAAACAGTCCACAAATGTTTACTGAAGGATCCAGGACACTTAAGTAGTCCTTTCATTCCCCACTGAAGTCCCCAGGTCCTGGTATAAAGACCAGTCAACCTCGAGCCTCAGTGTTCTCTTCTGTAAAACAGTCCAACAGAGGACCAAGACACAATCGTGCCAAAGATGCTAATAACTCAGTACCCCTCCAACCCCTGCACTGAGCCTAAGTGTTGAGAAGGCGCTGGGGGCAGCTTCAGCCTCTCCTCTTCTGCACTGAGCAATGAAGCTCCTGCCCCGCACCTGCAGGCCCCCTCAGCTAAGGAAATGACCCTCAGCCAGACCATGCTTTCTTAGAAAGCTTCTTAGTGACAGCTGCTGATGCCTGGGCACGCCTCTGAGAATACCTGCCCCACCCCCAATCTAAAGCAGCTCACCCAGGCCTTCCATGCAACCAGGCAGGGTACTCGCCCCAACAAGAGCTCTGAATTGATAGTGATTTCACCATTTTCATTCACTTCATTCAGCCTCTATGCTGAGCCTGTGAGCATCACTGTTTAAGTACCTCTGAGGCCACAGGGGCAGATCCCTTCCATCAGACCTAAACCCTCCCTGGAAGAGAACAGGCCTTCTCTGAAAAGAGAATAGGCATCTTGCCTGGGGGGCTGGATTTCCCATTGGGAAAATGGACAACTCCTGCCATCCTCCACCCTCCTTCCTCTTGAGGGTCTCTGTTGAGTGATCATATGTAAGCTCTGCCCTCTCCATATCAAGGCAGGACTAAGCCTAGCAGGTTAAGAAAAGTTCTGGAGTTAGAGTGTTTGAGTCCACATATCAGCTCTGCCACTCACTGGCTGTATAACCTGGAGTAACTTTCTTAACCTCTCCGTGCCTGTGTCCATATTTAAAAATGCAGAGTGTTGTGAAGATTAAATAAATTAATTCATGTAAAGAACTTAAAACAGGGCCTTCCTGGTGACACAGGGGTTAAAGTTTCAGTACTATCAAGCTATCACCAGCCACTGTGACGTGAGTTCAACCCCTGGCCAGAGAGATACCCACATGGCACAGCAGACCTCTCCTGTCTCGCCCGTTGCTCCCCTCAGCAGTGTATTTCAGTCGATCTGCTTGTTCTGCTCCCCACTCTGTCTCTGGTGAATCCTCTCACCACCCCCTGCACCTCTGGCCTGCACCCAGTTATTATATGCATACATAAATAAAATAAATATTTTTTTAAAAAGAACTTAAAACAGTGGTGGGCACACAGCCTCAGGGAACACAAGCTATTAATCAGGTTCTTTCTATCAGGTTCTTTCCTAAAGGACTTCAAAGCTAACCTATTAGTCTAAATATCATTATTTTTATTATTACTCTCCAGGCATCCCAGGGACTTACAGAAAAGAGCATGTTCTTCTTGTCCTGGTTCACAGCTCTGGGGTCTGGGATAGCATCTGTGTGCTTGGTCACGGACACAGATTCACCTGGTCATGGAGTCAGAAATGAGAAGCTCCTCTTAAAGACACCCCATCCCCTGGCCCACCTCCCACTCGGCCCTGGCCTCTTGGCCTCACCCGTCAGGATGGACTGGTCCACTCTTAGTGTGGTGGACTTGATCTCGATGAGGCGGAGGTCGGCGGGCACTTTGTCTCCCACTGTGGAGGGAGCACAACTTGGCTGAGTGTGGCTTTGGTTGCCAATCGCCAGGAAAACCAGCAGGGCTCCCAGGAACCGAGGCAGGGGCCTCAGCTATCGCCCTCAGCTGGGTCCTGTCCCTCTGGCTCTCCCTCTCCTTATTTGTCCAATGGGGTTTTGGACAAGGAGCTTTGGGGGATCCCACAGCCACCCCCTCTGTATATACAGCCAGAGAGATGGCAGCGCAGTAAGCTGGGCCGAGCAACGTCACGCAGTGAAAGGAGGAGGCCAGCATACCCGCCACCTCCACAATGTCTCCAGGGACGATGTCCCGGGCACGAATTCTCTGCACACCACTGCGGTCTGAGCGGATCACCTTGCCCATCTCAGGCTCGTACTCCTTCAGGGCCTCAATGGCGCTCTCGGCATTGCGTTCCTACAGAACATGAGGCAGGAGGAGGTCTACCGGTACTGACCCCACAGGCCACCCTTTCAGAGTGACACCCGTGGACGTGGGATGGAGCTGGAAGCAGAAGGACCTGCAGGACTCCAGCACCAGGAGAAGGTCACGCCTAGCAGCTGGGAGACCCCAAGGTTCAGTTCCACCCCCCTGCCTCCCACCTGCCACACGCCCACGATCGCATTGGCCACGAGGATCAGCATGATGACCAGGGGCTCCACAAAGGCTGTCGTGGTCTCCTCAACCTCCTCGAACCAGGCCAGGACCTGCCGGGATCAGAGCTGGTGAGTTTGGGCAACATCACGGGTCACTGTTTCCTTTGTACCCCGGGTCCTGTCTGCTCCCCTGCTTTAGGGGAGAGAGCCCTGAGGAGCTCCAAGGTTGGAGAGGTCTGTGCTGCAAAAGTTCCAGCTCAGAACACCCACCCCCTGCAGGTAGTGACTGCAACAGCTCACAACCCACTCAGGCCAACTTTCAGGAATGTGGGCAGTCACAACTGGTGGCTGGACATATCACTGTCTGCCTAGCAACGGTTCTCAAAGTGTAGGGTGCCAGCGTAGCAGCAGTGCCTGGGATCTTATTAGAAATGCAGTCTCGGGGGCCTCCCTGGTGGTGCAAGGGGTTAAATCTCAGCACTATGAAGCTATTGGCAGCTATTGCAGCACAAGTTCAATCCCTGGCCAGTGAGCTACCCACATGGTGCAGCAGACCTCTCCTGTCTCGCCCCCCTCAGCAGTGTATTCCAGTCAGTCTGCCTGTTCTGCTCCCCACTCTATCTCTGGTGAATTCTCTCACCCCCCACACCTCTGGCCTATACCCCAGTTCTTCTATGTAAAAATAAATAAAATCTTTTAAAAAGAAGAAAAAAAGAAATACAGTCTCAGGGTCCATCCCAGACCACCTAAGTCAAGAACTGGGGGGGATCCTCACTCTGTTCTAACAAGCCCAAGTGATACAGCTCCAAGTTCATGGGCCACTGACCAGAGGGGCATCATTCCGGCCAGAGCCCAGAGGCAGTCCCACCTCTTGGCCCAATGGGGTACTGTCACTCCCCGCCCACCCTCAGCATGTCCGTCTGTACAGTGGAGGGTACCAGCATCTTTGACTCAGGCATGGTAAGGGTCCCCACTTTGCACAAGGGCAGTGAATAGCCACGAAGGTCAGACACAGCTGGCTGAACCCCTATGGCAGCAGGGGAAGAGAAGGTCCTACCCAGTGTCCCTGCTGCCCCGAACTCCAGCCGACCAAGATGAGGGCTCTTCCCCAGGTCCACCTTCAGGGGGGCCATTTCCCTGCATTACCCTTTGGGTCTCTTCTGCTCAACCACTGAGTCCCTCTCCACTGCTCAGCCCTGGACCTGCTAGTCCAGGAGGGGTCTGGGCAGAGGGACTGTGGGAGGAGCAAAGTGGAGCAGCAGCTAAGAGGAGGCTGGAGAGGTTAAGGCCCCAAGTCTGTTTGAGGAGCCCTGGGAGCCCAGAAGGGGCCCTCAACTGGGGCGATTTTGCCTCCAGGGAGATCTGGCAAGGTCTGGAGACTTGGTTGTCACAACCTACTGACATCTGATGGTGAGACGCTGCTAAATATTCTACCGTTTATAGGACAACCCCCACAACAAAGAATTATCTGGTCCAAAATACAGTGCTGGACTGAGAGAGGGAGGAGCAGGGCAGGCTTGCACACCTGCAAGTTTGCTCTGTCCATCAAGATGTAAGACAGATTGGGAGGCCCCTGGGAGTTGGGAGTGCAGAGAGGGGGCTGGGAGTTCAGGCCAGGGAAGCTGAAGTCTAAGAAGGCTGGGGTGGGGCCCAGGTTGCCCACTCCTGAGAGGACAGCCCTGTGGTCCAGAGTCTGGACCTCTGAGCACTGACCCTACCTGGCCTTCCCTCCTGGGCTGCCTGAGGCTGTGGATGGGGCCAGGGTAGGTGAGGTCCTACTTACAAAGGAAACCAGGGCAGCGAGCAGCAGGATGCGCACCAGGAGGTCCTCAAATTGCTCGAGCACCAGCTCCCACAGGGACTTCCCTGGGAACGAGAGCACCGTGTGAGGACTGGGCGCTGGACCAATTGGCCTTCCCCATTCAGAGCCAGGAAGACCCCCGGCCCACCTGGCCCACAGCCTCCCTGCCATTCCAAGAGGGAGAGCCCGATGCCCGGTGGGCACTGGTGGGGGCACCGCAGGACCTCAAAATGGGAGGGGAGGACACAGCCTGATGGAATGGGCCAAGGACATCACCCCCTGCCCCAAGCCTCACCTTCCTCAGTCGGGAGCTCTGCAGGTTCCAGGCAGCAACAGGAGCCATGAGAAGACAAGAGACAATTGAATTATGCAGTGGAACCTCCGGAGGCCCTTCCCCACTATGCCCCCAGACCACATGGCCACCGCTCTCTGAGGCCACGGAACAGTTGGCTTGAGCCACGCTCTGGTTGAGAAAGGTGTGTTGTGGCCTGGCTCTCCTTGGACAAGACCAGAGCCAGGAGGGTTCTTCCAGTCCTCCAGTTCAAACCCTCCCCATCACAGAGGGGAAACTGAGGCATGGAGAAGAGCATGGAGGCATGGAGAAAAACTGAGGCATGGAGAAGAGAAGGAATTCCGGAATTCTCTCCTGGACCCTTGCCTGGTCAGGCAAGCTCAGTGACAAGCTCAGTAAGTTGACAGTCCTCACAGCTCTCTGCACTGCTCTTTCTCAGATGGCCACGCGGTGGTCCTGTTCGATGTTCCCCATCCCCACCATAAAAGTCACCTCTCCCTCAAATTGAGAATGTGGGCTCAGGTGGCCTCTGACACGCCTGGTCCTCCAAGGTGTGGAGACAAGGCCTGCAGCAGAGCCAACCCTCAGAGCCCCACCCCTGGGGGCCTCTCCCGGACCCCCTGGCAGATAGCAGCTAGGCAGCAAGGAACCCTGCTGTGGCTTGTTTCCCTCCTGGACCCTGGTAGGTCCCTCCTGGACCCTTGCCTGGTCAGGCAAGCTCGGTGACAAACTCAGTGAAGCCCGTCCTGGGCTCAGTCCGCACACCCAGTCCCAGACCTACAGAACATTTAGAAGAAGATGCTTCCAAACATACGCTATCACCTTGAGGGCTCCATTTTTACCTCCCACCTTTCCTGTAGCACCTTTAGTCCCAAGCAGAGCTAGCTGCCTGGGCCCCTGTCTTTCAATCCTTCCAATAAGCTAAAGGGGAGGCAGGTTGAGAATTCCGACCCCACTTTACAGGCGCAAGAACTGAGGTTCAGAGTGGAGAAGCAGCTTGAACAGGGTCACAGAGCAAGTGTGTCTCCATGGGTCTGTGGGGAGGAGCTAGGCCTGGATGGTGGGCTCTGATGGGGATGGGCTTTACCTTCCACCAGCCAAGCCCGGGCCTGCTGAGCCTGTCTGAGGCCGCTGCAGACAGTTTACCTAAACATTGTCTTTTCTTGCCCTTGCTACTCAGGGGACAGGCCAGGACAGCAGCAGGGGCACCCCGCACTTGTTAAATGCAGGTTCTGGGGCCCACCAGGCTGTCTTTCTCTTCTTCCTCCTGCTTCCTGACACAGGTTATTGAGTCTGTCCACCTGTTCTTGGCTCGAGAGCCTGCAAGCACTTTTTCCTGCAGGATCCCTCTCCCTAGACCACCTGTTTGGAAGGTCTGGGGTCTGCACCTGGCAGCTGAACCATGGAGTGTGCCAAGCAGCCCACTGGGCTGCAGGAATCCAGGAGAGAAACATATAACCTAAAAATATACTTTCTAGCATTTTCTCCGAAGTCCTATTTTAGGCAACGGCTGACATTTTCCGTGGAAAATGTAATCTCCAGTGTCCTGCGTCGAGATTAAAATCAAACAGACTTTTTCCTTCTGATCTATTTAGCTGAAGCGAACAGGAAAGGCGGGGGGAGGGCCAGGCCTGGTTTCTGGGCCAATTCTCCTATGAAGCAGGGTCCTTTAGAGGTCATTTTAGCCATGCCCCAGCCTCAGCATATAGCAGTGCCAACATCATGGCCCACATCTCCCTACCCAGGAGACTCCTAACCCCTCACCTCTGCAGATATCTGCAGGGTTCCTGACCCAGGAGACCTTATCTGTAAGTCCCGCCAGAATTCTTTCTGCTGTCTCCCTGACACCCCCACCCCTTCCCAGGTTGCTCCCAGGTCACCACACTCCTTAGGCTACTTTTTCAGGTTAGGGGCCAGACCTGGGGTCGGGAAACATCACCAGACACACATATCAGCTCTAGTACCTCCCTCCATCCTACCCCCACCCCCCACCACACACACACAAACAGGACACCCTCTGCTTGCATCAGTTGGTCTCAAGTTCCCCTTCCACCTGGGTCTCCCCTTCTGCTGTCTGACCTATCACCTGAGGCAGGATCAACTTTTTTGAGCATTATGCTGTTCCCCAAATACTTCTGGTCCTCCCCACCTATGGGGCATAGGACTGCACTTTCTGACCCCCGTGTGAGCCATGAGAAGTTCCAGGCTGGGACATTGGACTGCTGGTGGGAGGCTGTCTAGAAGTCTAGTAGAACTTTCTGTGGTGATGGACGTGTCCTACAGCCACTCTGTCCAATATAGTAACCACTAGTCACAAGTAGCTACTAAGCATAGGAGTGTGGCTAGTGTGACCGAGTGGTCTAATGTTATGTTTTACTTAATTTTCATTCATTTAAATTCAAATAGCCACATGAGGCTGGTGGCTGCTGGATGGACAGTGGAGGTCTGTGGTTCTTTGTCCCTCCAGCTGTGAGATGGTATCTATTCTGTCTCTCTGGGTCACACAGTGCACAAGATACAGAGCCCCGGGTCACCTGCCACTGACATCAGTGTGAATGAGAAGTGACCACTAATGTTTTAAGCTACTGAGATCTGGGGCTGTTACTGCAGCACAACTTAGCTGATGCTGACTGATCCCTGCTTCTCCCAAGACCGGGCTTCTTCTACAAGGCCCCCCCACTTCTGCCCTCACCCACAGCCCCAGGGGAGACTCAGCCAGCCACAGGCCACAGTAGATGCCCTGCTCACCCCTGCCTGTGAGCCAGGGCCCTCCCAAAGCAGCAGCCTCTAGTGGGACCCTGAGCCTCATTTGGCAGACAGGATGTGTCCCTCTACTCTGAAGGGCTGGTGTGATGATTACCGTCATCATTATTAATATCAATAAAAGCCACATTTGCTGAGCACCTACTACATACCAAGCAGGTACTTTACCTATCTCCAGCGATAAATGGAAAAGCACTGTGAGCAGGTGAGGTGTGGCCGATAGAATATTTACAGCAGAATTGTGAGTGCTGAGCGTGCCAGAAGTCACGCTAACCCTTCATGTGCATTACCCTCTTGTGGGTCTCAAACAACCAGGAAGGAAAATAGATTATTTCCATTTTATAGAGTGGACAACTGAAGGACAGAGACATTGAGTGACTAGCCCAAGGTCACACAGCCGGGAAGTGCCAGGGAAGGGTTTTGAACCCAGGCAATCTGGCTCTTGACCTCCTAGGCTGGACTCCTGTACAAATTTCCAGGCTATCTAGGCCATCTTCTCTTCCTGCACTGGTGTTCCCTCTGCCTCCCCAGGCCAAGATCACATGAAAAACCTTGGTGTTCCATGTCCTACTGTCCTATTGAGGGGATGCGCATCCCATCAATGAGCCAGCCCACCCTTCTGTTGTGGCCCAGACCCACCACTCAAAGAATCCCTCCCCAAAAGGCTTTGCTGTCCTCACAGGTGGTGTTTGGGGGGTTACTCGGCCTTGCCTGCTCAGCTCTTATCTGCTTTAAACTCCAATTCTGTCAAGACCCTGGATGACCCAACTCTCCCCTCACATGACCAGAGTCCAAGGCCAGAGAGGGAACCCCCCTCTCCAGGAGTCCCTGGAAGAGGCTGGTTCCCCTTGTTATCCCCAGGCTGCATGTAGGGGCACTGAGCCAGTTCCCCTTGAAATGACAGCATTGGGTCCTCAGCAGTATCAGATGCCCCATTTGTTAAATGGGGTGAATGCCTGAGACCTACTCACCTTGTGGTAAGTCTGTCGGAGGCAGGTAAGTTGGGGTGGGGGGGCGGGGGACAGGCAAAGACAGTAATAGGAGGTGCTCCCTCCCAGGTCTTCAGCTGGGCCAGCTTAGGACATAAAGCCCCCCAATATTCTGGTTTGGACCTCTCCCAGCTGACCCCTGCTCTGGGTCACTGTTGCCAGACTGAGCCTGTCCGTGTCTGTGGATGCCGACGGGGGCTGGCCTGGAGGGGCCTGGTAATTTAGCTGGGTCCTGGGGGACAAAAGCGGATATGATCAGAGAAGCTTCATGGCTAGAGCAGAGGCTGGTCAAACCCTACTCTATCTCTTGGTAGTTCTGTGGCCACAGACAAGTCACTTAATCTTTGTGCCTTGGTTTCCCCATCTGCAAAATGGGAATGACAATAGTAACTACTGTGAAGATTAGACGATATGAAATGCATACAGTGCTTAGAGTAACATGTGCAGTGAGTGCTCCACACCCGTCAGTCACGGCAATGGCTTTTAGAATGGAAGCTCCATGACAATAGGACCATGTTAAGAGCAGTATCCCCGGCACCTTGACAGGCCTAGCACGCAGTAGGTAGGTAGGCAATAAAACTCTGTGGGTGGATGAATGACCTGCCTCTGCCCTGCCTTTGAGTGGCTCTCCTTAGCCAGGAGGATAAAGACCAACCTTGGCAAAAGCCTTCCTGATCTGCCCTAACCTCCCCTCCCATATCACTCCCATATCTTAGACGTCATCCACCTGCATGCCTGCCAAGCGAGATGCCTCAGGATTGCCACGGCCTTCCCCACCCCACCCAGTTTTGCTAAGCTTTCCCCCCTCCAAGCTTTAGCTTCTGCCATCCCTTCTGTGCAGGGTCCCCTGCCCTATCTCCTTATCTAAAGTCCATCCTGCCAGGGATTTTCTGAAAAGCCCTGCCCCTGCCCCCACTCTGCTCTTCCTTCATTAGTCACAGTATTGGGGCTACCCCCACCTGACTGGAGCACCTCCAGGGCGGGGAGAGGCTGAGTCATCCCTGGGTCCACACGGAGCCCCACGGGATTGTTTACACAGGTTCAGTCAGGGCCCTGTACCCACAGCTTAGAGCCCGGGCGCAGGGGGGCGAGGGGGGGGTCCAGGGCCAGGGCTGCTCCTGGGCTCCACGCACCACCTGCTCCCCTAATCCCTCCCTGGACTCCTTCCTTCTCAAAACATTGGAAACTGGTATTTCAGCTTCTAAATGTTGGTTCCAGCCGGGAGAGGCAAGTACTCACCAAGGTCTTCCTCAAAGGTAAATTTACAGAGCAATTAAATCATCACTCGCAGACTCAGGGAGAGGCCCTGGATGGGCAAGCCCTGCCCGGCCCACCTGGCCCTGCCTGGGTCTCCAGGCTCCACCTGAAGTGAACAGCCTGGCCCTGCTCTGCGGGGGGCCTTGGGGAGCTACCCCACTGGTCTGGCCCTGGAGGCCACGGGTTTGCTCAGCATCTGTGTGCCCAGCTGTGCAGTGGGCAGACCTGGTCCTGCCTCTGATAGCTCCTGAGGCAGGTACAAACGCATGAGGGGGTCATGCTGGGGCTGGCTAGGTGTTGTCCTTAGGAGGGGGCACAGAGGCTGCCAGACAAGAGGGTGAAAACTAGGGTGAAGCCGGAAAGACCTGGAACTTCCAAATCCATGCGGGCAAACCAAGAGTCATTTTACATCCTGCAAATCCCTCTGAGCATCTCAGCGTCCCAGCTTTGCTCTGCTGAGGACATGGAGGCCGAGGAGGGCCAAGTCTGCTAGAGACCAGTGAGCACGTCCCAGGTCTCAGCCCCGCTCGTGCCCAGCCCCACTCCTGTTGGCCCAGCTTCTCAGGCCACTCATGGGGTGTCCCAGGTTCCAATGGCCGACCGTGGCTTGGGCTGAGGGCAGAAGATAAGACCGGAGCAGACACCAGTGGCAGGAATTGAAAACTAATGTCGCTCCCACTGGCAGCCCTGACGCTACGCACCCAGTGTAGCAATGGGCGATGTGAGGCCCAGGCGATGTGAGGCTCCAGCCCCGTCCAGCCCCTACCCAATTCCCCTAACCGGAGCGCAGGTTCTGTCTGTCTGCGCTTGTCTGTCCCACATCCCTGAGCTCTCCAGGACCTTCAGGCGTTGGCTGCTTGGCAGGGTGAGCCCGACCCAGCCCTGCCTCTTGCCATGGCCCGTGGCCAGTGAAGGCAACAGGTAACTCGTTTACAAATAGAGGAAATCCAATGGCTCCTAAATATACGACAAGATGCCGGACCCATGTTGTAGACGTGAGGCAAGACTCTGAGAGAACTCTCTTCTGTTAGATGGGCACAGATCAGAGCGCCTGACAGCACACTACCCTGCGGGGGGGGGGGGGGAATGGGCGGGGCAATTGGTACAGTTTTATGGAGAACAATTAGGTAACAGTTATCAAAATTTTTTAAGTACACATGCCCTTTGACCCAGAATTCCACTTCTAGGAATTTATCCATTAGCGATATTTACAAGTGTGTGAAAGAATGTGGGAACAAGGATATGCCTTGTAACGTGTGTGTATGTGAGAGAGAGAAAAAGAAAGAGAGACAGAGAGAGAGACAGAGAGAGAGACACAGCAGAGGCAGGAACACCCAAGTGCCAGTCAAACGTTGGGTGAAGAAATGCTGGACAGCCACATGATAGAAGCCTGCACAGCCACTAAGAAGCACAGAGATGTGCCCCATGGAAGTGTCTCCAAGGGCGACTGTCAGGAGCAAAGAAGGGGGAAAAACAGCACTTAGCATCCCCTCCTTTTCATGCAGAGAGCAGCGGGCACAGACTCAGGTGTGGACGTGTAGAGAATAACCTCGGGAAGGAGACACAGACACCAGGAGTGGGGTTTGGGGACAGGGTCGGAGAGACTTTACTAAGGACTTTGAATGTTGTATTAAATGCATGTTTTCATTCAAAAATAAATTTAAAGAATGTAGAAAGCCTACTGGGGAAGCTGAGCTCTGGGCACCCCTGGGACCTGCAGAGAATGGCGGGCTTCACACAGGCCCTCTGGTGCCTCAGAGGATGCAGCTACGCTGTGGGGCTGGGGCAGGGGGTGCACTATGTGTGGGGAGGGGCTCCCCACACTCACTGACTGCATGGCCGAGGCCCCCACCCCCAGCTCTGAGGAGGGAGGAGGGCGAGATGATGAGAGAGCAGGAACCCCACCAGTCCCTGCCTCCTTCCTCCCTCCACTAGCAGAATTTGCACACTTCGGTACTTAAGCAAATGACTTCCTTGTGGTTTCCAGTGCTAACGACCTTGCAGGTGCACAGACTCCTGGGGTGAGGGGGACACGAGTCCCTGGGGTGTTCCCCTCCGCCTGCAGGTCCCACCCAGCCTGCTGCCCAGCTTCTGGCCCAGTGCCCAGCCGGGCCTCTTCTGCTACAAGCGGGGATGACATGGTGTTTGTGGACACTCACTGGGTCCTATGGTGACCTACTGAGGCAGAGAGAGGTAGGTGGCTTGTCCAGGATCTAAGCGCTAGGAAGGAGCAGAACCAGCCTTCAGAACCCCATCAGCCCCACCCCAGACGCTGTGCTGGTGGCAAATGCAGGCTGAGTCCCCTCCTCAGGCTGGGCCCAGCCAGGTGGGAAGGAAGAGTGCACAAGGCAGGAAGGCGCAGCTGGCTCCCCTCTCCTCACCTGATGACTTCCAGAGGCCTGCAATGCTTCCTGGGAACAAGCGGGATCAGTGATCTGGGGGCAGAGCCCTCTGGGACCTCTCAGGGACTGGGGATAAAATTAGAACAGATGCTGCCCAGCAGACCCCAACTCCCAGCACCCGGGCCAGCACGAGGGGCCAGGAGCCGGAGGGACCTGTAACCCCCTGGCACAGCGAGGGAAGGGGAGGCCGGGAGAGGAGCAGGCACTGGTACAGCCCACCGCTAGCGTGACGCTGGGCCAGGGATCTGACTTTCTGGTGCCTCAGTTACCTCCTCTGTAAAGTGGGGAGAACAACAGCTGTTTTAATTGTTGTTTTGGGGACAAAATGAGATGAGATGAAAGTGCTGAGAACAGTGCCCAGCACAGAGTCAGTGTTATTTTATTATTGCTGTTATTTTCATTATTACTTTTATTTTCAGTACTATGAAAGCACAGAGGAAGCAGGGGTACCTCCTCCCGACTTTTCCTACCACCTCCCAAAGCACATCCATCTCTCACACCACACCAACATCCTTATCCACCACCTCACAAAGATGCTCTGGGACTAGGGTACCCCTCACCCAGACAACACAGCATAGGGGAGAACTAAAGGCTCCCTTCCTCCTAGCCTCCCCTCTTCTGCTGAACACATGGAAACATGAGGTCCAGAAAAGAGGCAGGCCTTGGCCAGGGTCATCCAGGGCAGGAGCTGTGTGATTCTGGGTCTCAGCTGCCCTGGGGAATCAGCACCCCATACTGGAGGCCACAGGGGCACAGACTAAGCTGTGAAATTCAGACCTGCGTCCTGACCCCACCCCACTCCAGGGTCAGAAGACAGGCCCTCCCACCCTGCTCTCTCTTGCAGGACACCCTCCCTGCCAAGTCACTAATGGGTGATATTAAATAATATTTATCTCACTAGTTCCTCCCACAGCTCAACTAAATATAGAAACTAATTTTTTTGAAAAAGGATTTCTGCTCCAGAAAGATAATATTTATATAAGAGGTGGTTTTCATAAACCAATACAAACCCCAAAGCTCCCTTTCTGACAGCTTTTCCTAATTTTCAAGTCAGCCCTGAGGACTGGGACAGCCAGGCCAGAACACCTTCCCCTGGGCTGGCAGGGAACCCCGAGCAGAGGAGGCCCCAAGTTCGGCAAGGACAAGGCTCCAGGCTATATTTTGGGGATGCAGATGTTTCTCTTTGTCCAGATGCCCTAGGGGTGAATAAGAGGGGGTGTCCTGCCTGGAAGCGACTTTGGAAGGGGATCTCTGCATTTTCCACCTTCCCTGGGTCTCCTCTGGACAGTATTTGGCACTTGCCGTGCCTCTGGATAGAAGGCAGACCCCACACTCCTTCAAGGTGCGAGGAATAAAGGAGACCTCTCCCGCCCCAATAGCATCAGCGCCAGGCCAGAAATGGGCCGGTCCCGCACCCAGGAGGGAAAGACCTCCCCAGGAAACTCCCCGAGCGAGGTCCTGAGTTTGCCACCCGCAGGGCGGTGGAGCTCCTGCTGCCACAGCAGTTCAAAGCCCCCACCGTCTCCCGCCAGCCACATCCGCCTCGGGTCTCAGAAAGAGGAAGACCTGGGGGTGGGGGTGGGAGCACGAAGTCTACCAGCTGACACGCTGCACCTCTGGACGCTTTATTGAGCCCTTGGGGCCAGCTGCAGGTTGGGGCTCGGGAGTCCCCGGCGGGTCGCTCGCCAGCGGATCTCGGGGCGCGCACCTGCCTGATGCGGGCGGCTGCAGAGCCGCGCGCGGAGCCCGCGCCGACCGCTCCAGGGGGTGCGCTGAGGTGTTCGGGAGTGGATGGGGACGCGGGCGCGGAGGTGGGGAGCCCCGAGGGATCGCACGGGTCCCTAGTATGGAGGGAGCAGCGCGGGGAGGGGAGCCAGGCGTCCGGCCCCCGAGCCCGGAACCCGCCCCCTCCGCCCCCGCGAAGGTGGCCGCGCAGCCCCGCCGGGAGCCCCAGGAGCATCTCAAGAGGTTTCCGGAGCCCTCGCTTCCTGCTCGCGCGCGGGGGCCGAGAGCTGGGAGGGGACGGGGCCGCTCCGCGGTCGGGGGGCAGGGGGGGCTGAGGGCGCGGCGCCCAGCCCCGCGCCCCGCCCGGCCGGGCTCTCACCGTTCGGGCCGTAGCGCTCCCGCGCGCCGGTCACCTGCGCGGGGCTCAGGCCGTCCTCGGCGCTCACGGAGAAGCGGCGCAGCACGTCGGCGGCGGGGTGCAGGTGCGCCGCCTCCATGCCGGCCGCCGGGCAGGCTGCGCTGTCGGCACCGTCGGGGCCGCTCTGGGCGGAACTACTGCGCGCGGCTCGGGGAGACCCGCCCCAGGCAGGCGCCGCGAGAGGCCATGTCCGCGCTGGGACCTTCCCCGACGGCAGTGGCGGCCGCCGCCGAGGCCCGCGCCAGGATGCTGCACCCGGGGCTCGTCCCCGGGGCGGGGCGGCGCGGAGCCCGCCCCCGCACTCACACCCCTTCCGGCCGCCCTCCCAGCCCGCCGCAGCCCCGCCCCGCAGCGCCCCGGGGCGCAGCGCTGGGCCGCCGGCCCATTCCGCGGAAGGGGGAACTGAGGCCGCGGGGGAGAGCGCGCCTGGCGGGGGAGAGCCGGGGGCGCGTGGACGGGAGGGGTCTTGCCCCGTGCAGAGCTCAGGGCACCCCACACACACAGCGCCGAGACTTGGGGTAACTTTAGAGCTTGAATCTTTGAGTTTCTTTGTTTTGAACCCTTCTGTGTCGTGGGAGGTTGCAAAATGGAGGTGTCCATAGAGAGGCGTCCTACTCCCCGACCAGAATTCTTGAGAATGCGACTCCGGGTCCTGAGGGAACCCTAACCCGAAGGGCCACTCCTCCAAGAGATGACTTGGTGTCTTCTTCTTCTGATGTTTGTTGTTTTCTTTCTTTTTTTTTTTTTTTTAAGATTTATTCATTTATATATACAAAAGCCAGGGTCCAGGCCAGAGGTGCGGGGGTGGGGGTGGTAATGAGAGGATTCACCAGAGACAGAGTGGGGAGCAGAACAGGCAGATCGACGGAAATGCACTGCTGAGGGGGGCAGCGGGCGAGACAGGAGAGGTCTGCTGCGCCATGTGGGTATCTCCCTGGCCAGGGATCGAACTTGCACTGCAGAGGCTGTGGATAGCTTCATAGTGCTGACGCCTACCCCCATGCACCACCAAGGAGGACCCCTGTTGCTTTCATATTCATTTCCAAATGCTCAGCAATGAGCAGTTATTTCTGGTACAAAAAGAACGTCTAACAATGAGCCAGTATATAAGAAAGTAAGTGTTACCTTTGATTCACACCCTCACCCCAGCAGGAAATGCAACTGCAAGGGAGGAGGTGGGGTTCCCTAGATAATCCCCAGCCGGTGGGGTGGAGGCCTCAGGTGAGGGGTCCCAAGGAGAGTGACCCTGGCCCAGGACGGAGGGGTGGAGGAACCCCACTCCAGACATTCAGGAGAAGGGACTGCAGGTCAGGAAAGGATGTGGAAAGGCTGAAACCACATGCCAGCAGAAAGCACAAGCAAAGAAGCCATCTGCTGAGCACCCCTCCAACTTGAGACACACAGACTTCTCAACCCACCTGCCCTCTTCCCCCGCCCAGCTCCCCCCTGCCATCCAGAGCTTCAGCCTCTGGATCCATGTTGGTAGCACAAAGTCTTTGATTCCAGAATTGAGCTCACCAAGCCAGTGGCTCAAACCCCAAACCCTTCAGTGCTTCCACAGCCAGAAAACTCTCCAGATACTGCAACTGCAAAATGCCCTCCTCCAACACACATACACCCCAACTTCCAACCTGGCCCCTGACTACTGACTCCTGCCCAGACCTTGGGTACCTGCAACTCCAGATCTCTTCCTCCCAGGACAGGGGTGGGCATCTCTTCCTCTTCCGTGTGCGTCCTCATGCATAGAAATACCCAGCAAGGACTGGCTGAACCAAATGCTCCAGCCTGTCCCTGCTTTTGGTGATCATCTCCACTGTCTCCTGGGGCATCAGCTGGGTCTCTGCCTGCTCTGTGGAGGTGGGGAGAATGCTGGCTTCTGCTATGGCTCCTTCCCGCCTGACGTTTTAGATCCCGAGTATAATATCCTCAGGCATTTCCACTCTGTCCCTGTCTTCTCCCACCTGTATCTACAAAGACCACCCCACCTGTATCCATGTTTCCAGGAAAAATGCTAGCCACAGCTAGGTGGAGGACAGACCCCTCCATCTCCCCACTTCTAGGGACATAAAGCCCTAGGCATTCAAGCAGCTGGGAAGTCCTTCTCCCCCCTCCCCTCCCCATCCCTGGCTCTGACTTCCTTTCACCTGCCCCAAGGACCTTAACCCCAGTCTCTCTCAACCCACCCCACCCTCAGCTGTCAGTCGGTGTTTGCTAGAACAGGGCCAGAAGACCTGCCTGTTTGCTCCGGCAGCCTGGCTTAGGGTCCCCTTCTCTAGCCCACCCCACCCATCTTGCCTCCAAACCACCACAGGTAGGGCAAAACAGCTGTCAGCCACTGGGGCCCCCGCCTGGGAGGCTCACACACCTGTCAGCTTGCCCACCTGTTCGGCCACCCCCATGATGACAAGCTCCCACAGAATCACATAGTATTTCCACACTCTACCTGCCCCCAGTTGTCTGTGCCCTCTGGACAAATAGCTGGTACAAAGGGTAAGTCTGTTCTGCCCTCTTCCCAGGTGCCATACACTGAGAGCACCAGACCTGGCCCCTGTCCCAGCTCTTTCTAACTCCTGTCAGATGGTGTCAGTACTTACCACCTCTCTGGCCAGCATGCCTACTTTCACCTGAAGGGACCAAAGTGAGCATGGGGAAAAGGCAGGTCTTCCCTGAAAGGATTTGGACACACGAAGAAGAAAGTGTTGTACACAGAGGAAATCTGAGTGGAAGGTGGGAAACCTCAGCTGTGTACAAGAGACAATGAATCAATCCTTCAGCAGGGCTAGATCATAAGGAGCATGACCACTAGGATCAGGAGAGTAGATCAGAGATGCGGGATTAAGACACTGAGAGTCTTGATTGCCCGTGTCATTACCTGGATTTCGTACTGAAGGCTGTTTAAGCAATGGAGAGATGAGGTCAGAGTTGCCTTCTAGAAAAGCTTCCCCCTAGAAGCTGTTGTGGAGAAGGAATTGAAGAGGAGAACTGAGGCTGAAAGGACTTGCAATTGTTTTTGAAGAAAAGTGAGGTCGAAACAAAGGCACAGTAGACCAAACTGATAGATAGGCCCTGACATTGGGTTAGATTCAGGGATGTAGAATGTGAGGATTCAACGCTCATTCTTAAGTTTCTGGCTTCAGCAGCTGGCTGAGAGGTCCAGACCTGAGGTAAGGGAGCAGAAGGTTGAAGTGGGGAGAGAAGGCAAGTTGTGCCTTTGGGGCCGAGTGGAGTGTGAGGAACTGGGGGACCCCAGGTGGAGATCTCTAAGGGCAGCTATGTGTGTGTGGAGGGAGGAATGGGGGCTGAAGAGGACTACCTGGGAGGCAGCCTAAAGCAGCACATGTCACCCTCCATCCCAGCTGGAGGGCCCTGGCCCAGAAGTTGCTCAGCCCTAGGCAGTTAAACTGAGCCAATCAAGATCTCTCTTGAGAATTATGAGTCAGAGATCATATCCAAAGGGATATGGGAGTTTGGACCAGAGTTAGAGGGCCAGAGTTAGCATCTCCAGTACAGCACGGGAAAGCAGAGAGGAAAACCAAATCCACGTGAAGCAAGAAATTGAGACAAGACACCCCATGATGTCAGAGACAGACCGCCTAATGGCACCCAAGTTCCTTAGAGCCCGAGGCCCCCCCCCCCTCCAGATTCCATCCTGCACAATTCTGTGTCCTTCCCACAGACCTGCCTTAAGTTACTACAATCTGAGCAGGTTTTTGTCTTTTGCAACCAAAATGTTGTGTGCCAGCTTTAAATCTGGGCTCTGACTCTTGCATCTGTGTGGCCTTGAGCAAGGCACCGCACCCCTCTGAGCCTCACTTTGCTTCTCTGTAATTATTAGCTGGGGTAAGGCAAGGATGTAAGCTTCATAGAAGTTTATTTCTATGAACATAAAGTTCCAAGCAGGTGTTCTGCAGGGTGGAGTGGCAGTACTGACACCCAGGTTCCTTCCATTTTGTGGCTCTGCCACCTTCAACATGGTCCCAAAGTCCCCATCAAACCAACAAAAGGAGGAAGGCCATGGAGGATGGCAATCAGTGAATGAGCCAGGCCAGGAGATGATGACATCATTTCCTCACATTCCATTGGTGAGAATGCAGTCACATGACCACATCTCACTGTATGGGAAGCTGAGAAATAGTCTAGAGGTGCTCCAGGAGCAGAGGAAGCAGATTTGAACAGATAGGCTTAGCCATGTATGGACGTAGTAATAGCCCATTCCTAAGATTGATGAAGTGGGAACACAGGCCAGCCTTCCCCCTTCTGCTTGGCATCTTTTTTTTTTTTTAAGATTATTTATTATTTATACAAGCACTGGGGTACAGTCCAGAGGTGCGGGAGGGTGAGTGGATTCACCAGAGACAGAGCAGGGAGCAGAACAGGCAGAAGGATCGAAATACACTGCTGAGGGGAGCAGCAGGGGAGAAAGGAGAGGTCTGCCACACCATATGGGAATCTCCCTGGCTGGTCGGGAATCAAACCGGTTATGCAGAGGCTGCAGACAGCTTCTCAGTGCTGGGCTCAACCCACTGCGCCACCAGGGAGGCCCCTGCTTGACATCTTTATGAGACTCTTCCCAGCACCCTCCTCCATCCCTACAGTTTCCATAGAGCTGATTCCAACTCCTAGATTCAGGGATGAGTCTGTGACTGTCCCTAGTACTGCTTTTAGACACTGTGTCCTGTGCAACATAGGATGTAGTACATCCAAGCTTACAAACCTCTGGCTACAGAGATAGACTGGTTTAGGCGGAGCATATGACTAGAAGTCAGCCAATCGGAGTCATTGACTTAGATTTTTTTGTTTGGAATATTGGGGGAAATAGTCTTATTTGATGGCTAAAGCGTTGGTGAAACTGACCATAGTAAGTCTGGTGCTCCTGGCAGTCATCTTGCCATCATAAGGTTAGAATTTTGCTGCCAGTGAAGCCACCACCAAGAGAAGCAAGAGGAAGAAAGACAGATTTCTGATGACAGCTACCTAAAATCAGCCCATCCCTTATTTTTTCAGTGTGAGTCACTAAAACACTTTTTATTTATTTTTTAATTTTATTTATTTTTGCATATAAGAACTGGGTTTTTTTTTGTAAACTGGGGTTTAATTTTGTTTATTTTGCATTCAAGAACAGGCCAAAGATGTAGAGGGTGAGAGGATTCACCAGAGACAGAGTGGGGAGCAGAACAGGCAGATCGACTGAAATACACTGCTGAGGGGAGCAGCAGGCAAGACAGAAGAGGTCAGCTTCGCCATGTGGGTTAGCTCCCTGGCCGGGGATCAAACTCAGACTATAGCAGTGATAGAAATGAACTTAACCCTTAGGCCACCAGGGAGGCCCAGTAAACCCCTTTATAGTTAGGCATCTGCCTTTTGAAAATGCAAGAGCTGTTGTGGGAATGAACTGACCGGATGTTGGGAAAGCAGTGTGTAGAGTAGTACATGGTTTCTGGTTTCTTTTTACTAGGGTAAGGATGGGGCAGGAACCTGCAGAGGGGATTAAAAAGGAACATCCAGGGCCTCCCTGGTGGCACAGCGGTTGAGCGCTGGGTTACGAAGCTGACCGCAGCCTCTGCAGCGCTGGTTCGATCCCCGGCTGCTCCCCGGCCACCGGAGGAGGGTCCCACATGGTGCGCAGACCTCTCCTGCCGCCGCTGCTCCCCTCAGCAGTGTACTTCGGTCCTTCTGTCTGCTTTGCTCCCCTCTCTGGCTCTGGTGAATTCTCTCACCCTCCCGCGCTTCTGACTGTACCCAGTGCATGTATAAACAAAACAAACAAATAAATAAATAAACATGCCTCTAAAAAAAAATGACTATATATTTAAAAAAAAAATAAAATAAAATAAAAAAAATAAAAAGGAACATCCAGCAAAGGGGTTGGGGCCCAGCGAGGAAGGTTTTCCATGTGTCCCTGCTCTGGGCTCACTTAGAGCTCCACTGGCTGGCAACAGGGCCAAGCCCCAGCACTCAATCTGCCTCAGACCTGCCTACAGTGCTGTGGCCCTCCCCAGGGGCCAGGTCCATGGCCTTCCTGGGGACACAGCCTGTAAGCCATGTAATTAGGGCCATCTGAGTGGAACCCTCCTCAGGCTCCCGGCCCTGTGCCAAGTTCTTTTCATGCAACAGCTCATTTAATCCTTGCGACATCACTGGGACAAGCACTACTATCAGCCACCTGAAGGGCTGATACAGCCTCCGGAGTATGCAGACCTGTAGTCCAAAGGGCCCTGCGCTTGGTTTAAAGATTTGTTCTCACTGTCATGGAAATTCTTAATCATTTTATCTCTGAACTTGTGCTTTGTAAGTGAAGATGGAGCTCGTGTATGAGCCCAGCGGCTGTGGGTGCTGGGCCGTCCATTCACCTCCAGGCGCTGTGTCGCCCCATGAGTAGACAATTCTGGTGGCTGCCTGACACTTGGGGGCTTAAACAGAGTCTAAGCCCCCAAGTGTGTTATGTCTACAATCGGGAGTGCGGGGTGCTCACACCCTCGGAAGCCGTGCTTTCCTTCTGAATCAGAACTTGCTTCACATGCAGAAAGAAGACAGCAGTGTTCCAAGGAACTGAAAGTATCGGGGAACCCTGTTGCCTCCTTTCTTGCACACCTGATTCCCCTGCATTAGCCAGCTAAAGGGATGCCATAAATGCCAGGGGAAAGCCGGGAAGCCAGAGTGTCCTTGCTTTTCAGGCCTTCCTCGCTCAAGGAGGGGTGTGGGTATGTGTGTGCACATCAAGAGTGAGATTAGCCTGGTGAGTTGATATTCTCAGTAGCCCCACTGTTCTGGCCAAAACCAGGTATATTTGCATGTACAAGCTGTGAACCAGGTATATTTGCATGTACAAGCTGTGAAATACTAATTGTGTGATTTTAGTAATTACACATCTGAATTAAATGCTCTCAGTTTTGCATTGAAGACTGGCATTGCACAAAGTAAAAATGAATGGCAAAATCTAATGGGCAATGCTAATAATTAAAAATTTGAATTTTCCTTAACTTAGAGAATTAGATAGCAAATAAAACTCCCCACCATACCCGGTGGAGAGAGACACTGCAGAAAAAAGGGTTAGCCCGTACTATTTCGTAAGTGGGGGGGAACCCACATTTTCTTATCTTTTTTATGTTGAACCTGTTAAACATTTTAACAAGTTTCAATTGCAAGAGAAAACACTCCATGAGCTTATCTATTCAGAATGAATCTAAGGTATTAACAAGACCTGCACATTTTAGATTCATTCCTATAAACATGGCCCCCCTCGTTTCCATTTCGCACGGGATCCTACAAATGATGGAGCCAGCCTTGTTGTGGTTTCATAGGTGAAGTAAGCTCCGAGGAGGTGACTTGCCCAAGGGCATTCAGTTGGGCTTCAACCCCAAGCCGGTCTGACTCAAACCCAGTCTCGGAAGCAGCCCATGGGCCTAGCTGCGTGGGAGGCCCTCCCAAAGCACAAGGGCAGTGGAGCTTAGGTTGGACTGAGAAGGGCGTTCTCTGCGGACTCCATCCCCCCGCCCCTACCTTATGACTGTCTATCACTTATTACTCCTTACCACTCATTACCCGGCCGGCCCCACCTTCTCTCTCAAGCTGAGCCATTCCAACAGCCTCCTCCTTGCCTCCCGCCAGACTCAGCTCTGGGTATCAAGATGCCCTAACCCACCTGGCGCTTTCATGACTTCATTACTTCCGCCCGCTGCTCAAGAAGCTTCCTTGGCTCCCTGTCACTGTCAGAATAAAGTCCACACCCGTCAACACAGCATTCAAAACCTTTCACCCGTTGGCCCCTACTCTCCCATTCAGGCAAATCAGTCTCCTCAACGTGCCCCAGATTGGCCTTGAACGTTCCAGCTTCACCCTTTTGCTCATGCTGCCTTCTGGCTTTGAATGCTCTTCCAGCTTCTCCCGAAAGTTTCTCCCCACGTTGGAAACTCATTTCGTGGCTGCTCCCACCCTGTGTATTCATGCTCTTTGCCATACTTTTGGTTGATGCTGAGCAAGACCCCAGGGAGGGCCCCGAGAGGCATCCTCCCTTCCAAAACATTCAAGGGCCAGCATGTACCAGGTGCTGCAGCCCAGGCCCCGGAAGGGTGGCCCTGGTTCTCCTGGAACTCATGGTGGAGAAGGAACAAGTCATTAATCCCAAGGACCCACACAGAAATCGGCTGCAGAGTGTTCAGTGGTACCTGCAGAGCATGGGGGCAGGAGGGCTTGTGGGGGTGTGTGGTCAGGGGAGGTCTCCTGGCAAAAGCCACGCCTCCGCTGGAGTCTGAAGGAACATGGGAGGGAGAAGCCAAGGCAAAGTGGATTTGGCTGTAAGGCCTGGGGGTGCCTGTCCAATTTCTTTGGGCCTCAGTTTCCCAGGTGGCCAGTGGTGGCAGTGGGTGTGGCTGAGGCAGCAGCTGTCCCTGGGGAAGACTGAGAAGCTGGGGGTGCCCGGCCAAGGCCCCACTTTGGTTTGTAAATAGGTTTGACTTGAAATGCAAACGGAAAATCTTGCTTCCCCTTCCTGAGGGTCACTGGAGCCCAGCAGGCAGATATCCCAGGCTCTGAGACCTGCTACCTAGTCCCCCTAAAACTCCCACTTTGACAGCCCCCTCTGGAGTTGGGGAGGCAAGTCTGGCTCCTAGCTGCTCAGAGGGGGAGACGCTTCTGCCGCCACCTTCTCTGACCCACAATTCTTTACTTTCAGTCTTTGGGGCTTGGGGACCTTGTGTAAGTCCTGAGTCCCCACCAGTTCTCTGAGGTCAGGGCCCCACATGGCCTGACCCCCCTCTTGCCACCTGCATGGCCAGCCTCTCCCTGCATTCTAAGCCGCCCCCCATCTTCCTTCAGTTCTGCCCCTCGGGGCTGTCCAACTTCCTCAGCCCAACAGGCCTCTCCAGGTCCCACCCTCTTTCCTCACCACTTCCTGCCTTCCATAGTTGCCACACTAGGGCCACACTCGTTCCCTGCACATAGTGGGAAGTTTCTTCTCTCTTGTTCTGTGCTCATTCCGTCCCTCTGCTTGGAGTACCTCTCCAGCTTCCAGTTCTAAATCTTACTAGTGCTTCAGGTCCACGAGCCACCCCCCACTCCACCCCTGAGTCCAATAGGGGTTCTGTAGCCTGGTGAACCCCCAAGTGCATAGCGCCTGGCTGTTGTTTGTCTGCTCTGCTCCCCTCACTGTAGACACCCTTGAGGGCAGCACCAAGCCCACTCACCTGGGTCGCAGGAGGTGTCAGGGAGGGAGTTCAAATAACTGAGTTCAGGCAGGAAAACTCTGGAGCCTCTTCCCAGGAAACAGGACTCATCAGCAGTGGGACAGAGCAGGGACCCAGGGCCCCTTGTCAGCCCAGGACTCCTGGGCCTACGCATCTTGGCCCGAGGGGCCTGAAGGCCTCGCCCCTGGCATCCACCTCTACAGGAATGCCCGCACGGGGTGGGGGTGGGGGCCTTGGGCCAGTCTGCTCACTCCTCAGCTCCTTGAGGCAACTTCCTGTCCTTGTCCCCTTATCTCCGCGGCCAGGCCGAGGAAAGGAAGTTGTCCTCTCCCTCCCAATGGTGGACAGAGACCCCCCCTGGACCTCAGGAAGGGGGGAGTACATCATGTGAAGCTATGCTTGCTCCTTCTAGGCCTGCCTCCTATCGCTGCTGCCACCAGATTCCTCCTCCTAAAGCAGCCACGTTGCTACTCTCTTGCTCAAGCGTCTGCTATGGCTCCCTACAGTATCCTCAGCTAAGACCAACTCCTCTGCTTGCCTGCCTTATCTTGTGCCCAGGCCCCTTGGCACCTTATACTTTAGTCACGTTGACCTATGCTCTCCATCTCCACTCCAAGGGTTCCTCCCTCCCATGCTGTTATTTGCACTGGGGAACATGTTCTCTCGGCTTTATATGCCTAAACCCTTCTCACTTTTCAAAGCCAGCTTCGCCATTGCTTTCTCCAAGAATTCTCCTTGACCTCTCAGGAGGCAGTGACTTGGGCTTCCTGAGAGACCCAGCATTTGTATTCTCTGCTTGATTTGCCTGGATTCTCATCTGCATATCCCTCTGAGGAGCTATGTCTGGACCTTTGCAAGGTCTCTCCGGGGTGGACCGATGCATGGAGAGTTCTAGGTTGTGCTCTTGCTTGGGAATCTCCTGGGGTGGAAACTGTTGATGGCAGTCATCATCGGCCCTTAGTCCTAGTACCTGGCCTGGCACTTACTGGATTATCAGTTATCAGTTAAACGAATAGGTTCTAGCCGATGCAGTAAGATAAGAAAACTAAATGAGGCACAGATACTGGACAGTGAGCCAGTGAAGGAGCATATTCACATGCCTGAGCTGTGCCATTAGCAGTGGGGTATATCAGGCTCAGCACTCCCACCCAATAGACAGGTATGAAAGGCCCAGGAAGGGCTAAAATTTGCCCAGGACCACGCAGCAGCTTGGGCCTCCTTCTAACTCTACACTACTTTCTGTGCCACCATGTCTGGCACAAGGTACAGTCTCGCAGCTAATGTAGCTGTGGCTGTCACCACCAGGGCCAATGAGGCAAGAGGCAGGAAAGGGGTGCTGTAGTGCCAGGTCACACCAAACCAGGCTGCCCGAAGGGCCTCAGCTGGTGGTGGTTGTAAGAAGATAAAGCTCAAAACCCCTATTTGCCTTGTAAACTATTACACTTGACCAGGCTTGCAAGCCTGAGGCACAATTTGAAAGGAATTTGAGACCTAGGACTTGTTCCCTGGAATGGGGAAGAGGCCTTTGGCTGGGAGTATCTGAGGACAAGACTTGTCAGTCAGTGCCTGAGACTGGAGGGCCATCCCTGACCTCCATGTGCAAAGGGCAGGACCTACTGGTTCAGCCTTGCCCAGAGGGTGCCCAGGGCCCGAGGCTGGACAAGAATGCCTAGTCAAGTCCTCAAGCAAGGCCGGTCCAGCCAGATACCACCCTAGCCTTAGAAGTCCATGAAAGCCCCCTCCCCTCTCTGCACAGTGGAGTGGGACAGGTGGTGTCTGGAGTGCTCAGGATCCCTGGGAGGAACCTACAACCACTGCCTGCCTGGCAGCAACGTCAGGACAAAGAGGCAGGAGACTGGGGCCAGCCCTTGGCTCCTACTCTAGGTGCAGAGGAAAAACTCAGGTCTCTATTTGTGGGCCCCTCATTGCCTGTGGTCATGGTTTCCATGACACCCCAGCCTGTTCCTTACCCTCTCAGGGCACAGCTGTCCTGACTTTCCCTCCTCACTGCCCTTTTGGGCCTCTATGCAGTGGTGCCAGGTCCCCGCCCCGGTGTTCCCTGCATGGCGGCCAGCCCAACTCCCTGGGGATATCCTGTCATTGTGGCCCAGAGCCTAGGCACTGCATCTTGCCAGGCCAGCCCCAGTGCTCTGGGTCCCTTCCAGGTCCCCAGGTGGGGCCCGGGAGCCCAGAGAGGTTAGGGAAGTTGGCAACGGCACCCAGATCCCCAGCGTGGCGGAGCTGGGCACTGTGCCCAAGACACCTGACGCCTGGGTCGTGGCCAGCCTCTGGGTGGACACACAGGCGGGGCCCAGTGGGTGACCTTGGCGTGTCCTCTACTCCTCTGGGTTCCGTCCCTGAGGGCAGACCCAGCGCAGGCCCAGCAGACGGAGGGACTCTGTAGGGTCACTCCCAGAGAGATGGGTGTGCTGGCTGTATTTACTGGCCCCCGTGGGGGCTGGTGGGGGCGGTGCCCCCCCCCCCCCCCCCCCCAGGGAGCTTCACTTGGGCAACCACACTCCATGAAAATGCCCACATTTGCAAGTTGGGTTTCCATTTGCCTTTAGTCCCCTGGAGTCACACCTCCGTCATTTGCATACCCAAATCAACCCGAGCCTTCCGGGGTCAGCCAGCTGCTCCTGGAGAGAGGACAGACACTAAATCTGCCTTTGGCACCTCATAGCACTCTCTCCTCTGAGGGTACAAAACTCAACCGAGTGCTTGCTTTTGCCAGGCACTGGGCTGAACACACTTATTAATCTTCACAAGCAACCTTTAAAACAGCTTCTATTTGCCCTTAACTTTGTGGATTTGAACAGTGTGGTGAGGGCTGCACAACTGGTACCTGGGAGACAGGGCTCTAAACCCAGGCTGCCGGGTCTCAGAATCCAGATTTTTAACCACTGTGCTATGCACAGGAAGAAGTGAGTACTGCCTGCCCAAGTCCTTAGGCAGTGCAGGGCTGGGCTCTGACCTGACTCTGACCCAACAGCCCTGTTCCTGACCACTGAGTTATATGGCCTGGTGAAAGCAGGGTGGATGGCCTGGACCTCTGGTGTCCTTGTCTCCAAACATGCCCACAGCACATAGCTGTCACCCTTGCTTAGGGAAAAACCTTACCTGAGAAATCCATGGGCATTAGTTTTCAGTCTTAGCTCAGCTGTGTGACCTTGGACAAGTGACTTACCTCTCTGAGCCCCTTTCTCAGCTATAAAGTGAGAGACATAGTACCCTGCCCTCACGGGTGGTTCTGAGTGCTGAGATGGTGTGTGTAGGGGGCCCAGGGTAAGACTACTGGGCTGCAGATGCTCAGGGCCATGGTTTTCTTGCATCCACTCACAAGGACCCAGCCTGGTTCTGCTTTCTGCTCCCCAGGACACTCCCATTTTGATCAGACTGTCTGCGATCTGACCAGGAAGCTGGCCAAGGCCAATACCCACCCAGATCCTGGAGGCAAGAGGCCAACAGGCGGGAACAAAGAATTTTCCATGGCTCCACACTTAATGAGGAACTGACACTCTTTGGGGCCTCAATTAGTCTTTCACCCTCCTCTCCTTCCCCCAAATTTCCATCATTGGTGGTATTTACATTGGAATTCTTCCCAGGACTTCAGGAACCTAGCATGGGTAAGTAGAAAAACAATACAAGAGAGGAGATAGGTGTATTATTTTAAAGGTAGCACTTTTTGGTTTTAAAACATATTGCAAAGCAGCAAGTATCAAAACCAAAGGATTTTATGTTTAAATCAATTCATTTGGGCTCCTGTCAATTGCAAGCCATTGCTGACACAAAGACGAAGATATACCCCATCCTTCAAGGGGTTCATGACTTGGGGTGGTGTATACCCCAGTGGTACATAGGGCAAACACAGGGCATGTGGTGGTGAAGAGCACATTCCTGGTTGTGTGATCTTGGGCAGGTTACTAAATATCCATGAGTCTCAGTTTCACCATTTGCTAAATGGAAATAACAATAGGCCCACTTCAGTGGACTCCTGGGAGTTTACTTGAGAAAATACAGGCACACCTCAGAGACATTGTGGATCCAGACCATAGCAGTAGAGAGTCACACAAACTTTTTGGTTTCCCAATGTACATAAAAGTTATATGTACATTGTTGCCTATTATGTGTGCAAGAGAATTATGCCTAAATAAACAATATTCAGGCCTAAATTAAATGTGAGACAGAGACATCAAGTGAGCATATGCTGTTGGAAAAATGACCTTGATAGACTTGCTCAACATAGGGCTGCCAGCAACCTTCAACTTGTAAAACAGTGATATCTGTGGACCTCAATGCCTGTACATGGCTGGCTACCCAGCAGAGGGACCCCCTCTTTGCCAATAGAAACCAGACTTTGCTCCAGGTAGCAAAGCACCCAGGCCCAGTGCAAGGGTCACAAATGATTTAAGCCAGCGATGCCCTTCCACCTTACCTGATATTCGCTTTTGCAGTTCTCTGGTGACTGAAGATGGCCCTGGGATCCCCTTAAGGCCGAGGAGGTGTAAGGGAAAGTCTGCTGGGGGCTTCCAGAGTGAAATGCAGAGGACAGAGCCTTTGCTTTCCCTGCTTCCTGGCTATGAAGGGTTAGGATGTTTGGAAGCCCAGCAACTGTTTTGCTGGTGCCATGAGGCACCCAGTGTGAGGATGCAAACCCCACATGCTGAGGATAGCAGAGGGAAGGAAGTTGGCGAGGAGAGCCATTGCTGAGTTGTAGCAGAGTTTATACCTAGAGGTCTTATTCTGAGTGATGATTTCAAAAGCTTTTATCCAAATAGTCTGGGGGAGCCGGTTGTCTGCTCCTTTCACCTGGATACATCCTGCAATTCATGCCCAGCGCGCCATGCTTCACACATAGTCACCTCTCAATGTGCAGAGAGGTCCCAGCACACTCCACATTCATGTACCCTGCTGACAGAGAGGGAAAGTGGACGGAAGAGGTACTGACAGATGGCGTGGGTGGCCCCACTTGCCTGTCCCCTCAGTGGGTGAGGGCATCGGGACCATGGATCTTTTGTTCCTCAGCATCTCTCGGGACCTCTGGATGTCAAGATGGCCTTTGGCGTGGGCTCCACCACAGAAGCTAAGACCTGCACAGGCCTGCGGGAAAGCCAGCGGCTGGACGGACTGACTGACCTACAGGTGATGGCAGCTGGATCCCTGCTCCTTTTTTTCCCTCTCACCTTTGGTTTTTGCTTTATGCTCCAGCTTTGGAATGGGGGAGGAAACAAAGCCTGGTGCTGTTTGAATCAGAAATGTTGGAGGTACCCATTACCCCAGCTGGATGGGACCGCAGGAGGGAGGCCAGCTGATGGACAAAGGGACAGAGGGACTGCCCAGCCCCCCAAACCTCCCACCCCCGCCCCAGGTTTCCCGGGCAGAACAAAGAAAGGAAGAGGGAGAAACACAGCTCACTTACAACCTCAGTGATTAATTACGGCCTTAATTTATGAACGAACGCTGTTTCCTACAGGACTCCAGGCGAAGGCCTAGCCCACAGGGCGCAGGCTCTGGGGTGGAGCCACTGGACGTCTTGAGCTGCATTTCACACGCAGCACCTCCGGGGCAGCAGGAGAGTGGGACTTGCGGCAAAGGCTCGTGTCCAAAAAGATGGATCCCTTTGGGATCTAGGCTGCTAAGGCTTTTTGTTCGGCTTCCTGCGTTGTCAGTTATCTGGTGGTGGTTGTTTTTTTTTTTTTTTTTTTCTTAAACAGGAGGTGGTAAGGCATCTAAGAGCAGACTCTGCTCTCCATTTTGCTATGTGGAAAATGGGAGTAACGTGGGGAATCCCCCCTACCCCCCAACAGGTGTGGTACAGCCCTGCCAGGTGGAGGCCTCCACTCTGAGCCCAGGGCTGGCCAGGAAGGGGGGCTGGGGAGTCTGCAGCTTCAGCGGCCTTGTCTGCACCACACAGAGAAAGGCATCGGAGCCCCGGAGCCCCGAGGAAGAAGAGGGGTCTTGGAGCCCCGTGACCTCTCTGCAGGGTGTCAAGAGACCCAGCACCCAGCAGCACATGTCCTGAGACGGGAATTGACTCCCCAGGGGCTGTGGGGAAGACCACATAGCTCTGTCTCTCACCCCGAAAACAGCAGCAGAGTGGAACCTGGGGTATCTGAACCAGGATGAGCCCTCTCCTCTGACTGCACCCCCCAGCCCCTTGCAGGGTAGGAGACAAAGCCAAGGACACTCCTAAGGTGAGACAGCAAGGCCAGGAGGTGAGGAAAGGAGCTGGGTCCTGGCGAACAGGGACTGTCAGCAGCAGGATGAAAGTGGGCAAAGGAAGACAATACATGTCTGTGTGATGACATTTTCTGCCATAAACACCAAGAGAACAGCTGCAAAATGTGGGAACACGTGGAATGAGGAGGCAGCGGCAGTGGCCAGATCCCAGCTCACGTCGGCCAGCGTGGGGACCTGGCACCTGCTCCATGGTTCCGTGCTGGAGGGACAAGCAGCACCCCCAGATGCACTCAAGGTTGGTGGGTGCTGAGGAAAGTGGAGCCTCTCCCTTGCAAAAAAGAAAAAAAGAAATGCATCAGCCTGAGGGCACCCCTGCTGCCTATTAAACTAAGAAAAAGTAAGTGAGAGTAATGAGACCCAGCGCTGGTGGGCCTGGAGGAATCCGGGACTCTGGTAGCTCTTGGCCATACTCATTACAAAGTGGTCTTGTCTCTTGAGAAACAGGGTCTGTATCCTGATCTTTCTAACCTGAAAGAACACAGATTCTTCCCATTCTTCCCCCACTCCCTGGTTAGCTGCCCAGGAAAATGGAACAATTTTCCCACCCCAGCCCCAGGCCGTATGCGTGTCCTCCTTTGGCCTCCTGAGCTGGGTCCAACCTGGATCGCTTCCTCTGACCAGGCAGCGCTCAGTAAATTTGGGTCGTGGGGCTCTGAACATCAGCCCCAGGGCTGAAGTAACCCCTGACTGGAGGCCTAGTGTGGACATTGTGGATCCTGGTCGAGGAACCACATACCTGTGAGCTCCAGCTAGCCCGACACAGGCCCCCACCCCAGAGACAGAGGCGCCCTCCTTGAGGCAAGGAAGCCACCAAGTGCTGCCTCGTCAGTAAACTCGGTCAGGTTGCTCACAAACCTGGAGAAACCCCAGAGGCACACTTCCCAGTCCAGGACTTTCTAGCCCTGCCCTCTCCGGGCTTCTGCTGGCAGGATGGGAGTGTGGCTTTCCAGAACACGGCCAGGCTCAGATGGGCAGGCGGGTTGGGAGCTTCTGCCCGTGGCTGGAGAAGGTGCACACCCTGCCCACAGAAGGTTCTGGCTGCGGTCCTACCCAGGGACAGGGTGCCCTTGCCTTGCCCCAACAGCACGCACCCTGCAGGCCTGTCACCCGCCACCATGCCCTTACTCTGTGACCTTCCTTTAGAATGCTCCTTCTCCCAGGGTCCCCCTCAACAGGGCATGCAGGGACAGTATGAGAGGAGGAGTTGTGGGGGAGTTTTGGGGTGGAAGCCCCACACGGCGCTGGCACCTCGGCCAGCAGAGCTGCTGGAATCCACTGCAGGGATTCAAGTCTCAGGCCAGCTTCCCTTGGGCTGTGTGAACTTAGCAAATCCTGCCTGTCTAGGGGTCTTTCCTTCTTTTTTAGGTGTCTCTTGCTCCAAGGACAAGAGAATACATGTTTTAGAGTGTCCAGTCCCTCAGCGAAGCCAGGGACAGAAGCACAGACACTGACCAGACGGACAAAGTGCCCCTCACCCTCTCATCCTTAGCTGACTGCCCTTTCCCCTGCCCCCCGCCCCAGGCCTGGGGAGTGGACACATCTGGCCTGGAAGCCAGGAGACACCTCCCCCTCCAGTCTGCACTCCAGACTGTACCTGCTGTGCAAATTCCAGCAGACCCCAGTCCTCTCTGGACCTCAGTTTCCCCTCTTGCATAGTGACTGGGGTGGGGATGTATAGGTGGACCCAGGTGGTCCCTAAGACTCTCTCCTTCCAGTTCTAGGTGTGCAGTGTTTTCACACTATTTTAGGCAGAACCTTTGGCTCAAAGGGAACCCTCCACAGAAGGTCAGCTGAGGTGCTGCAGCGGGTGGGAGTGGGGTGGGGCAGAGCCTCGCTTGCTCCCTGCATAGACAGAGCCCTGCCTGCTGCCCCTCTGAGCTTGGTCACGCAGTCAGGGCAGGGGGCTGTACAGGCTGCTCTCAAAAGCCCTCTGAGTCTCACTCCAGGGCCTCTGGCTTCCTTCTGGCTACGCCTGGGTCTTCTCACGGCCTTTCCCCTCGCCCCCACGCCTCCAGCGGCCCTCACCCACCATGACTCTGTCTCCTCCTCCTGCTCTGGGCTGTTCACCTCAGTCCCCTCAGGCACTTAGTCAAAGCCAGTGAGGTAAAGACTTCTGAGGAGTGAGTGACAGAAGATGAGCAGGAAGCCGGAGCTCCCAGAGAAAGGAAAGGCGCATCCAGGAGGTCCTTTGGGTCCAGCAGAGTTTCAGCTGTAGTGGACAAGCCAGGGCTCTTTCAACTGCAAAGGACAGGAGCCCAACAGAAACGGGCTGAAGCACAAAGAGGAAATTATTGGTTCCTTTCACTGGGCATGTGCTGGCTTCAGAAATGCTGAATCAAGGTTTCTCCATTTATATCTTTTTTTTTTTTTAAAGATTTATTTATTTATTTATACAAGCACTGGGTACAGTCAGAAGCACGGGAGGGTGAGAGAATTCACCAGAGCCAGAGCCGGGAACAGAACAGGCAGAAGGACCGAAGTACACTGCTGAGGGGAGCAGCGGGCGCGGCAGGAGAGGTCTATGCGCCATGTGGGACCCTCCTCCAGTGGCCGGGGAGCAGCCGGGGATCAAACTGGCGCCGCAGAGGCCATGGGCAGCTGCGCAACCCAGCGCTCAACCGCTGCGCCACCCGGGAGGCCCTCCATTTATATCTTTAGAAGTTGGTCTGCCTCTCAGCTCTTTCCTCTGCGGTGGCTGTGTTTTCAAGAGGTTTCTCTCCTTGTGGTGGCAAAATGGCTGCCAGCAGCTCCACCTAACATCCCTCTTACGTGGCCACCTCAGAGGAAGGAGCTTCACTATTCTCTGCCAGCAATTGCATCAGAAGGCCAGGATTTAAATCTCATATTAGGCTCCCATGGGACATAGGTCCTGTGCTTACTTCTGAACCAATCCTTGTAATGTTCCATTTAGTGCATAGCGCTAATGGGAGACCAACTTAAGGGCTGAGGGCAGGTTCTCAATGACAGCCGAAGTGCTGGAGGGAGGGTGCTCTGCAGGCAGCAACATGGGAGGCCACCACTGCTGGTCAGGAGCGTGCAGGCCAGGGACCTTCTCCCCAGCTCTGGAGGAGCCGCTGTGACTGTGCTGGAGAGGCGGGAAGGAGGCCGCCCACAGAGCCTGAGCTGCTGCACACGTGCTCGGGAGGAGGCCTAAGGAGCAGGGTGAGGGCTGAGCCCAGAGTTGCCCAGCCCAGGGCGGCAGCCTCAGGGGATGGCTCTCCCCGGGGAGGCTAGGAGACTCTTGAGGGATATGCCTTTGGACCCGCCTTAGAAACAGGAAGTAGTAGCCTCCCAAGAGCAAAGAGACCTCATCCCAAGCCTTGAGATGGGCCCAGGAAATGGCTTCCAAATGCACATGGCTACAACTCACAGGGAAAGCGTGACTAGAAAAACCACCTCTTGTCTCTCTTTCCACTTTTCCACCTCCATTCTCAAAGCGACTCATCATTCATTTAAGTAAAGGTGCCCCGCCATGGACACGCAGTGAGGGAGCACAGGTAAAGCCTCAGAAGCGTTTTCCATCCCACTGAGTCTTTCCTACTCTAACACCTTCCACGTGTGAATGCCCCCAAGTGCAAATAACACCCCTGTGAGCTCGTCCACTCTGTGTGCCAGAGTCTGCCAGGCATGGACATCTGCATGGGGACCGTGAAGGGTTTTCCCTGAGGCGCACAAAACAGAACTTGCAGCTACACCCAGTTTCCACCCGGGTATTGGTGGCTACTTGCTCTGGGCATAAGTCATGGTCAGGGTCTGGAATATGAAGGATGGAGCTTGTCTCCAAAGTTTCCTTGAAATGATCCTTCAAAGAGTAATTCCTGCTGATTCCTGACCAGCCTGTCTGACTGGGACAGCAGGGAGCAGAGGAACTAGAGGCCCAGGTGCTGCCCTTGGCCCTGGCCCTGGCTTGCTGGCTGACCTTGGGGACTCCTTGGGCTTCAGACCTCCTGGGGCCACCCGTGAGGCCCTCCAGATCTTGGAAGATTCCTGGCCACAAGGAGCGCCGGGGTCGAGTCACAGTCTCCCCGCTCTGGCTTTACTGCCACCTCCACGGGGCGGTTCCCATGACGGCGCCCCTGGTTCTCTGTTTACTTGGTTCTCTGTGTGTGATTTTTCCACAACCGGCCATTGAAAACACAATGCCAGCTTCCCCCCAAGGAGGTGCGCGGAGCCCACACCCGAAGCCAAACAGCGGATGTGACTCTCCAGCCGGATTCGAAGCCCGTCTGACTTGGGGGGTTGCAAGAAATCAGGGTAGAAGGGGGGTCCATCCCCAGACACATGTGCGAAACACTGAGCAAGCCCCCACCCCTCTGAGATGAGTCCTGGGCTGTAAAATGGGTCACTTGCTGGCCTGGTGGCAGCTGTGAGGCTCTGAGAGCCCATGCCAGAGAAAGGATCTGTCTGGCCTCCCCCCAGAGAGGGAAGCCCCTGCCCCCCAAGCCCCAGACACAGAGGGTCCGGGATTCCCGGCAACAAATGCTTCCTGTCTCCTCCGGCGGGGAGCCAAGGACAGCCTGGCCATGCTCGGGTCAAACCAATAGTGTGGCCTTTGCACTCGGCCTCCTGTCCTGCCAGGAACAGGCCTGCATTAGGACTCCCAAGCACAAATCCGAAGTGTAGTTGTGTTCTGTGCTCCTAAGCGTATACACCCTCGTTGTATGAAATCTAAATCTGGAAATAATTAGAAAGTAAGTATCATCAGATATCTTGGGTACCTGCCGCTACATCTTCCTGAGTGAGATGTGAACTGATGCTGGCCGTGCAGTGCGCAAGGCATGTTCTAAATGCTTTGAGTGACTGCTCACTCTCCGCCCCTATCCCCCACCCCAGGGTTTCCTCCTTTGACCCTTTATCTGGGGACTCAGAGAGGAGAAGCAACTAGCTAAGTTCACACACTTGTTTGGGGTGGGCCCAGGAATTGAACTCTGACAGTCGGGGCCCTGAATTCCAGAGCCTGGCCTCACTCTTGACAGGAAGTGCTAACACCTATTGTTTTGAAGTGAAGGGGGGGAGGGGATTACTTCCCATGAACGGGGAACTGTAGGCCAGGCTCTCTAAGCCCATCACACTGTCACCCTTAGAGGGTTCTTGTCTTCAGGGATGTCCAGGTGGGTGAATAAGGAACCCTAAGCTCCAGGCCACCTTCCGTCTCCTGTCTCAGCCTCACCCCCAGGCTCTGGGCCCTGGCTCAGCTCATCCTACCCTGCAGGTCAGTAGTGGGTTCCTGTACCTCTAGCCCACCTGTCCATCTGGGTCCCCTTGTTTCAGTGCCTTTCCACCCCCTTCTCCAGCTTATTTCCCCTTTTGCTTTGTTTTCCTGTCCACTCTTCACTTGTGATAGTTCTTTGTCCTAGTCTGTCCTTCCTCACCCTCCCAGGCCCAAGCCACCTTGGCCTGAACTGCATCTGGTATCTAGTAAGCCTGACTTTTCCAAAATGTTGGGTGTGCCTTCTCTTTAAGGTTCTTAGGGGACCTGAGAGATACCCACCCAGAGATACCCACCAAGGGAGTCTGTGCCACAGGCACTGCTAGATGTCTGCAAGCAAATGAATGGTGTTGGACCCTTACCTCACACCACATACAAAAATTAGCTCAAAATAAATTCAAGAACCAAAACTACAAAATTCTTAGATGAAAACATAGGAGTTAACCTTTATCACCTTGACTTTGATGATGTTTCTTAGAGATGACACTTGAACAAAACAAAATAACAAAAATAGATAAATTGGACCTCATCAAAATTCAAAACTTGTGCATAAAGGAACTATTCAAGCAAAAGGACAACTCCTAGAAGGGGAGAAAATATTTGCCAGGCTTATATCTGATAAGAGTCTAGTTTCCAAAGACAGAGGCAAAATGGTGTATCTTATTTTCACTTAAAGATATTGTTTTGGAGAAAACAGTCTTTGATTGTTAAGATATAATAGTAGAGAATGCAAAATTACACAAAAGTTTAAGCTACTAGTGGAAACAGTAAAGCCAGCAGTATGGGAGGAAAGTGAGTCCAACTTCTTGTTCCTCTACCAATGAGGGGTTTAGGTAGGAGGGTTCCCTGGAGGGTGACTTTGTAGATGAAAGGACCCCAGAGGGCTGGCTTACTGGCCAGTGAGTCGCTACCAGAAGGAAACCTCCTGTTGGGGCAGAGACCGGTCTCTGGGCAGGGCACGTGGCTCCTAGCTGAGTGGTTATGCAGAAATAGACGCTCCTTGGTTCACATGACTAAAAAGTCCAGGACAGCTGGTCTCCCAGGGGACTCCACATCAGGATCTTTATTCTTAGACAGGCTCTTGATGGGGCAAACAGCAACTCCAGGCTTATGTTCCCTTCTCCCCACAGCCCCAGTAGAGAGAACCTCACCTTCTCCATAGTGGGGACAGGGTTTCACTGGACTGCCTGGGGTCATGTGCCCAACCTTGCACCAGAACGGAAGGGTCTGATTGGCTGGACCTGGACCACAGACCTCTCCTGTGAGGTGAGAGATGAGGGTGGGAAGTGGCCAAAGCAGAGGCTCGTGTCTCAAGCTCACTCAGCTGTGGGTAGGATTCACTCACAGGCCTGGATGCTTTGCTCAGCGTGCAGTGGGGCTTGAGGCCTGGCCAGGCATGTGGGTTTCAGCATGCAGGGAGGTGTGGTGACCCAGGCCCAGGGGATGCCCAGGGTCAGAGCTCCATGAGAAACGGGCAGCTCCTGTTTGTTCCAAACTCCCAGTGCCTCTCAGGCAACCTGGAAAAACACAATTCCCCAAGCAGGAAACCTGCCTCATATTCCAGCCTGAGCCCAGAAAGCCAAACCCTGTGACAAATTTAAAAACAAAACTTGAAAATGCCAACTCTCACAATAGAATGGTGTAAAAAAAAAAAAAAAAGACCTTTATTTTCCTCTTTTGTTATATAAGTACTACACATTTATTGTAAAAAAAAAAATTCAAAATACAGATAAGCAAAAAGAGATAAAGTTTCCCATAACTTGACTACTGGTGAAGACCAGTGTTAATATTTTACTGCAAATTTTGTCAGATTTTTCTCTATATTTCTTTCCTATACAAATGGGATTGTTGGCATCGTTTTTAACTTGTTATTTTCACATAGTAATATGTTACAAACATTTTTGCTGGTCAATGTACACATGCGATATTCTTTCAGACACCAGCATAGTATTTAATCACATTTAGTAAAGTCTCTAATGTGGAGGTTTTCGAGATCTCCTGTGCCATAAAAGATATCTTAGCGGGCTGGCGAATTATTCTGTGGGTGAATTTCTAGATGGGGACAGAAAGGGTGAAGGAGTCTCTTCTTTAAGTTTCAGGAGAACAGCTGGGAGCCCCAGGTTCACCCTCTGCAAGCACCATGATGCCTGGGAATCCAACCCACCCTTGGGCCATGTTACCCATCTCTTTAATCATTGCAAATCTGGTAGGTGAACATCTGAATCGTGTGTGTGTGTGTGTGTGTGTGTCCAATTTTTTTACCACATGTGCAGGTAAACATTTGTCATTTGTTTCTTGGTCATTTGCATTTTCTCTTTGGGGAATTGTCCTGGCTCTTGCCCATTTTTTCCATTGACAGATTGAGCTTCATGCTATTGATTTGGAAGGATGCCTTGGTGATTACGAAGCCCCTTTGTTGGGTATGATATAGTGTTTTTCCAGTTTGTCTGCCTACATGACTCTCTTTCTGCCAGTATCCCACCGTCTTGAAATTCTGTTGCTCATAATAAGTTTTGAGATTGAGAGTGTGATTTCTCCAATGCTGTTCTATTTCAAGATTGTTTTGGTTATTCAGGATCCCTTGTAGTTGCATGTGAATTTTAGAAAGAGCTTGCCAGTTCTTCAAAGAAGTGAGTGGAAAGCTGATAGGGATTTCACTGCATCTGCACGTCGGTTTGGAGAACATTGTCATCTTTACATCAATAGGTTTTCTGATCCATAGATACAGGATACCTTTTCTATTTATTTAGACTTCCTTTCATTGCTTTCAACAAACCTCGGTGGTTTTCAGATTTTACAATCTTTTTGCTAACTTTACTCCTAAGTGCTTTATTATTATTATTTTTTTAAAGATTTACTTATTGGGCCTCCCCTGGTGGCGCAGTGGTTGAGTGCTGGGCTGCGAGGCTGCGAGGCTCTGCAGCGCCGGTTTGTTCCCCGGCTGCCAGCGAGGGTCCCACCAAAAAAAAGAAAAAATTAATTAAAAAAAAAAAAGATTTACTTATTTATGCATACAAGAGCTGGGGTGTAGGCTAGAGGTGTGGAGGGGAGGAGGGGGTGAGAGATTCACCAGAGACAGAGTGGGAAGCAGAACAGGCAGATCTATTGAGATACACTGCTGAAGGGAGCAGCGGGTGAGATAGGAAAGGTCTGCCACTCCATGTGGGTAGCTCCCTGGCCAGCCGAGAATCCAACCGACACTGCAGAGGCTGCAGACAGCTTCTCAGTGCTGCGCTCAACCTCTTGCTTCCTAGTATCATTCTTTTGCATGTGGCTGTCTAGTTTTCCAAATAGAGAAGAAGAGATTTTCCTCTCTCTATTGAATGGTTTGGCTCCTTTGTTGTCAATTAGTCGTCCATGTATGTGAGAGTTTATTTCTGGGCTGTCACTTCTGTTTCCTTGATCTTTGTATCTTTTCCAATACCATGCTGCTTTGATTACTATAGCTTTTAATATAGTTTGATATATCTTTCAATCCCTTTATTGTTGATCTATTTGTAGTTCTAAATCTAAAATATTTCTTCTATAGACATCATATAATTAGACCTTGCTTTTTTATCCAGTCAACAAGTCCCTTTCAATTGCATTGTTTGAGCCATTAATATTTAATGTTTTATGGATCTAGTTGAATTTATGGCTCCCATTTTACTTTTTGTTTTTCATGTTTTTTAATTTATTTTCCTTTATTTCTCCTTCATTGCTATATTTTGCATTATGTAAATATTTTTAATGCAGCATTTAAAACTCTAAAATAATTTTTTGCATTATTTCCTTAGTTGTTGCTATAGGACTTACTGCATATATCTTACTTAGAATCAGTTTCAGCTTTACACTAACTTCAAAAACAATGAAATATGTAACCATTACTCCTATATAATCACATTTCCTTTCCCACCTATTTGTGTCGTTACCATTATACATATCACTTCTATAAATGTTAAAAACCCAACAATATATTATTATAATTATAATTTTTCATAATTTTATAACCTTCAAGGAAGTTGAAGGAAGATGGGAGGCCAAGTATATATTTATAGTTTTTTGGGGGGGGGGTTTGCATAGAACAACTGGGGTGTGGGGGTGGTGAGAGGAGACAGAGGAGGGAGTAGAACAGGTGGACCTACTGAAATACACTAAGGGGAGCAGCAGGTGAGACAGGAGAGGTCTGCTGCACCATGTGTGTTAACTCCCTAGCTGGGGATCGAACTCAGCCTTACTGGTAGTAAGTGCTGAGACTTAACCTTTAGGCCACCAGAGAGGCCCTATTTATAGTTTTTGTTACATTGTCTTTTATTTTAATTTATGGTTTTCTTTTTCTGTTCCTATGGATTTAAGTTACCATCTAGAATTCCTCACCCAATACAATTTTGTTCCCACCCACCTCCTTTTCCTGTCAATGGTAAAAATACATTACATTTCTTTATGTAACAGACCCAACAATACCTCATTACATATTGTTTTATAGAATCATTTTATACAAAAATATTTATGTTTTCTTCGATAATTATATTGACCATGTTTCTTGTCTTTTCATGTGGGTTTAAACTACTGTCTGAAGCCACTTGCTTCCAGCTTAGAGAATTTCCTTTAGTTTTTCTTGTAAGGAAGTTTTGCTAGGAACAAACTCAGTTTTATCTGGGAATTGTTTCATCTTCATTTTTTGAAAGTTAACTTTATTGCCCATAGGATTCTCAGCTGACAGTTTTTTCTTTGAATGCTTTGAAAGAATCAGTTTTGTCTATCTTGGGCTAGTTGTTCTTTCCGGGCCTGATTGACTGTGTGGCTATAAAGAATGATTACTTGCCTACCCCTGCAGCTAGAGATGGAGTGAGTTTCCTTTAAAAAGAATATATGGGGACTCCCTGGTGGCACAGGGGTTAGCGTCAGCATTATCAAGCTATCAGGGAGCCACTGCAGCATGAGTTTGATCCCCGGCCAGGGAGGTGACCCACATGGCGCAGCAGACCTCTCCTGTCTCACCCAGTGCTCCCCTTAGTGTATTGCTGTAGCCCCACCTGTTCTGCTCCCCACTCTGTCTCCTCTCACCACCCCCACACCTCTGGCCTACACCACACCTTCACCTTTATGAAAACCCAAGAGAGCAGCAGAGCAGGGTGTGAGGAAGAGGGAGTGAGGACAGTGGGTGTGGAGAGACTGACTGACTTGACATCTTGAGCCGCTGGAATCTAGCTTTGCCTGGAGCCAGATGCACCTCTTGAGCTTTTCAGTTTTGTAAGCCGATAAATTCTCTTTCCAAAATTTAGTTTGCATCACTTCTAAGAAAGTTTACAACTGGACTCTGGACCATCACAGGTGCTCTGTAACTCCTTCTGAAGAACGATTTTTGCCATAATCATTAAAGAGTAGCTGAACGACCAGCATCACCACTCTTTGCTGTGGCACAGGTTATAAATGGAAGTGGAGTTTACTGGCAGCATCAAGTTTCGGCATAAAAAAATAACTGTGGGGCAAGTTACATGTTTAGTTCTAGAAAATCTGTGCAACGTGTTCAAAATGCCCTGGTAGTCACATACTGGCTGGTTTACATTCATACTCTGTTAACGATGTGGTGCAGATAGGAGGGCAAAGTTGTGCCCTAAAAGTAGGGGCTTTTTTTTTTTTTTAAAGTTCATTTATTTATGCATAAAAGAGCTGGGGTGTGGGCTGGGAGGGTGAGAGGATTCACCAGAGACAGAGTGGGGAGCAGAACAGGCAGATGTACTAAATACACTGCTGAGGGGAGCAGCGGGTGAGACAGGAGAGGTCTGCTGTGCCATGTGGGTCACCTCCCTGGCTGGGGATTGAACTTGTGCTGCAGATAGCTTTGTAATGCTGAGACTTAACCCCCTGTGCCACCAGGGAGGCCCTGAAGCGGGGGCTTTAGCTGCAGTACTTGGCAGAGCTGCTTTCTCCCCTGCCAGCTCAACAATTCAATGTTTTCATATACAATATGAAAAATTAAATCTGTTAAACAGCCTTACTCTGACTCAGCCTCTTCCGATACTCCTGGGCTGTGCGGCGGTGGCCGGGATGTGTACAGGAGAAAGCCTCCTACACATCAGGTGTCCATTCCTTACTGTTTTAACAACTTTTTCATAAGGTTATAAAATTTATTAAAGTCTTAAAATTTATTAAAGTCTCATTCTTATCATTGTGCGGATGTTTGATTAAATGAGTCTTGATAATTCAAATTCAAATTGCATAAATTCATCGGCACTTTAAATAACGGGTAGCCAAATGTGATGAAGAAGTTTCTGTTTTGTTGTGCTTTGGTTTTGCCGTCCGGCAAAGCCTATGACTGGATAAAACCAGGTTTGGGCCTTTGTCGGCTTGGGAGTAGGATCAGTTTATTCATGTTTGAGAGACATTTATTTTATAGGGCCTTACTCACACTTAATAAACTGTCTCAAGCACATTAAGCAACATTCCAATTTTGAAAAAGTTCAAGAGTTTTGAAAACTTGTGCAAAAAAGAAAAGTTTGAAGTGGATTTATTTGTAACAGAAGACGTCCCAATGAAACCAGGGCAGTGCCTCTAAAGTTAGTCTGGAACATCGCTGAGCACAAGCAAAACCTGCAAGAACCCCTAGAAAGGAGAATAACTGGCTGCAGCTTGGTGCCAACTGTGGCTTAACTGAATTTCAGAATTTTTACTTACTTGCCTATATACTGTTCATATTAACGTGATCAGACAGAGCTGTGCTATTCTTTCTATTCGAGGCAAAATGTTGCATAATGCAGCGTCTGGGTCAGAAATGCTGTTCAGCTGTAAGAGAGATCATCCAGTATCACCCCAGCACACATGGTCTGGAGGTTGGTAGTTGTTGGGCTCACGTCACTCTCCTTTCAATAGACCGTTTTCCCCCATTGAGACAAGATCATGGGGGACACATGCACTGTACTCTCATCAGTCAGATGGAGAGTGGAGGGCCTGAGGTAAAGCCCCTTCCCTAAAGCCTCCCAGCAGATCTCTGCTGAACTCTAGCCAGAACTGGGTTACACAGGTGTGCTGACTGCTGGGAAAGTGAGCACTCACCAAACAGAAGTGAGACAACTGAGCAGGATTTAAACCAATTATCACTTTCCTCATGAGCAAGTAGAAGGTCCCACCTTTCTTGAGATGAGAGATCTCTGGTCGCCACCTGCGAAACACTGAATTCTGGCAGGGAAGGAGAGGGCAGTTAGCTAAGTGACCGGGCCTGCCTTAGGCATTTAGGGCCATGTTGAGATTTGGCCTCAGTCTGAGAGCTGGGTTAATGAAGCCCCCATCCCCAGCTTACTGTGGCATGAATGGGCAAGTGTGGGCTGAAGTGATGGCTCTGGGGCTGGGCGTCAGAACTGCGCTGGTCCGGCTCTGCAACCACTTCCTGTGTGATTCTAAGCAGGCCTCTCACAGCTTCTCATTCTTATCAAAGGAGGCTCCGCTGGTTGAATTGTGCTTCTCTTTCACTCTAAAAAAGCTTGAGTTCAAATTGCTTTTTTTTTTTTAATAGAGGCATGTTTTTATTTATTTGTTTGTTTTTTTGTTTATACAAGCACTGGGTACAGTCAGAAGCGCGGGAGGGTGAGAGAATTCACCAGAGCCAGAGCGGGGAGCAGAGCAGGCAGAAGGACCGAAGTACACTGCTGAGGGGAGCAGCGGGCGGCAGGAGAGGTTTGCGCGCCATGTGGGACCCTCCTCCGGTGGCCGGGGAGCAGCCGGGGATCGAACCGGCGCCGCAGAGGCCGCGGGCAGCTTCGCAGCCCAGCGCTCTACCGCTGCGCCACCGAGGAGGCCCTCAAATTGCTTTTGATGCCTGAGGCCTTCTATCATTTACTTGTGGGCTAATCTGGGCACGTAACCCTAGCACCTCTGCTCCTGCTTCCTAGCCTAGCGAAGCAGCCAGCTACACCAACTGGCAGGGCTCAAACAAACAGCAAAACACAGTCAGGTGCTCCAGACCCGTTTGTCAGAGTAGAGGCCCAGAGCGCTCAAGTGACATGAGGGTGAGGCAGGGGAGGGTGAAATTAATACCAAAAGGTCCTACAGGGAGGTACCGGCTGACGGACAGGGCGGTGGTGGGGGGCTGGAGGGGGTGGTGGAGGTGGCGCATGAGTGGGCTGCTCAGGTCGTGGGAGTACCCAGTTCTGCTGACTTCATGCTGAGCCAGTTTTCTCTCTGGTCTCAAAGTTGGTGAGGGCTGAGACTGGGTTCAGGGCCCTGCCCAGGATTCCCAGGAGGCAGTTTAGGAGTTTCAGGAACACGTTAGCCATTGTCAGATTAGAACAAATGGGCCTCAAAAATTAGTTAAGTTCAGTTCCCACCAAAAAGCCTCTCTTTTCTAGTTCACAAGTGACAGTGTGTTCAGCACCAGGAGCGTGGCGAGGAGGAGATAAAGTGACCAACCAGAGATATAGAGGAAGAAGGACGAGCCCCAAACACAGGCCCACGGTAGCCAGTTTAGTCAGAAGCTGGGTCCAGAGGCAGGGAAGGAGGAAACCAGCCCTGGAGGAGCAGCAGGCCCGGTGGTCAGATTCCTGGCCTCCTCCTGGCTAGGGCTGCAGGCAGAATCCAGTGAGCAACAGGAGGTGAGGGAAGGGTGGGGTGGGGGAGGGGAGTCTGTCAGGAGCTGACTGGGGACAGCAAGTGTGTGCCAACCTCCCAACAGCTGTGCAGAAGGCAGGCCCAGGAAGCAGGGGGTGAACACAGGGTTCAGACTGGGGGTGGGGGGCTCTCTACAGGGCTATGGTCAAGGCTGTGAGAGGTGCTAGGGAAACTTTCTGATCCCTTTCAACCCTGAGGGATTCTAGAAATTCCAGCAGCTTGGGTTTGATAGAAACCTCAAACATAATCTTTGTAAGAGACAGAGGAAGGGGAAGGAAAAAAAAAAAGCCCACACATGATTTTACCTTTTTTTATATAGAATTTGTACAATATATTTCTCTTCATTTGCATATTTTACCCACAACTTAACATCTTTTTTTACAGGCTGAACTCACTCAGCTGATATAATCAAAATTCTTTCTTTTTCAACCAATAAGAAAAATTCAAAATCGTAAACCCGTAAGAAAACAAATTAAAAACGATGATGAAAATAAGTCACTCCTCTCATTAGGAACAGTGTCTGTCTGTACAATATATATGATTTGGAACAGAATTTCTTTATAGATTAGGCACATGTTTCCACAACACCTTTATTCCTGCCAGTTTTATCTCATTGTTGTTTGAGCCCTGCAGTCCCGACTCCTAAGAATTCAAAGGGATGGATGTTGGTCTTGATGGAAATCTGTTCTTGCCCAGGAGTGGAGGGAGCCTCGGGCCTCCCCGGGGTCATGGGAGCTGGGCCTGACTCGGCAGTGCCGCCCAGTGGCTGGAAGCAGAGGTGGGATGCAGGGATGCCAGGCCAGCGGGGGCCCTGCCAGGAGAGAGCAGCAGTTGTGTGTGAAGGGAAAACTTAGGCTTGTTCTACGCAAACTGAAGTACAGAGAGACCAGAATAGCAAGGGCGGTCTATGGACAGAAGATATGAGGAGTCCGGCGTTTATTTACAGTTTTTCTTCCTGATGGGAGGATGGGGAGCAAAGCTGATAGCAATGGCGGCGAGGGGTTTGCCTGCCCTGCCCATCTGTCCTGCCTTACTTAGTCAGTCCAAGGTCTGGAGGGGTGTCGGTAGCATGGTGAGGTTCAGCAGTGGGCTGGACCGTCCCGTCATGTCTCTTGCAAGCAGTCTATTGGTGAGTCTGAGCCCACTTGTTCTCTGTGGCTTCCCTCCTCATTGCAAGACCTACTTGGTTCTGGGTGGTACGGAGTATGGGGCCTTCTCTGGGGATGCAGGCAGAGCAAAAGATGGGAAAAGGGTTCCTACCAAGCCAGCAATGCCTGTCTTCTTGTGTCCCCACACCATGGCAGATGAGGCCAGGCCCAGGCTTTGTGGTTATCAGGGTGGGTGTTGGGCCTTAAAGTCACCAAGTTTCAGGACCATGTTTCTCTCCTTTGTACTCTTCCTTCCATGACAGCTCCACAGCCAGCCTTGAGGCTTGGCTGAGAATCTAACTCTGGGGCCACAGAAGGTTGCTACTCCTTGGTCTCCCTCTCATGCAGGAAGGTCCTCCTGGGACCTGCAGTCTGAGGCCCTTCCACTCTAGAAGCCTGCAGACCCTGCACAGGGGGTTTCCATGGCAGCGCCAACCTGCTCAACTTGGCCCCGACTCTGATGAGCCTTCTGTGTGGCAAGACTAGCCTGGGTCCAAACACCCGCCTTTAAGCGGCAGCTGCCTCAGGCTTTCCTCATGCCAACGCCTCCCACTGAGGCTTGAACACAGCCTGTGTGCCAACCCAGCTCCACACTCCAAAGCGGGGCTTTGGAAAGGGAATTCTAATCAGCACTTCGGGGCAAGGCTACAACCATAAAAAGAAAAATGGAAAACAGCATTCATTAGAACTAATGTAGTTATTGCTTGACAAGTGACAGCCGAAAAACCACGCAGCGTCCCAGAGGTGGATGGGATAGATTACTGTGACCATGGAGCAGAAATAAAACCATCATGTGTTTTTTTCTGTTTGTTTTTGACTTCTAAAATAAGAGCTCCTCTGAGACCATGTCAAGACTTTAGGTAGAGGAGCTAAAGAGCATTCCTCCCATCCTGCTACTCTGACACAAACCAGTTGTCCCCCAGAATGACCGTTCCGCTGGTCACTCCCTAGAGGCCCTCTCAAGGGAGTCAGTGTGGTTCTATTCTAAAAACATGAGGTGGGAACTGAACTATGTTAAAACAACTAAAATAAAGTGGATGTGCTGGGAGCCACTGTGTGAGCAGACACACTAGGTGGCCTGCTGGCTGTTCCCAAGGGCACTTGTTCTCACCGTGGATTTCTCTGGGACGGTGCCCGGTCCTGTACTCAGTGCTTGGGGACCAGGTAATGGCCAGGAGAGGCTCTCACCACTTTTGGTTTGGATTATCCAGTCTCAAGAAGCAAAAGCAAAAGAGGAGTCCCGAGCCAGGTCACTGCTGCTGAAAGTCTTGCTGAGAAAGGGACTCTGGACATACTTTGTCTCCAACTGACGGGCAAACGCAGGCTGTTCTGGAGCAACTGAGATAGAAATCTTTCAGCGAGGCTACTTCCAGGTCCCCCCAGGGCTGCAGCTTCTGTAGGTGCAGACCCCGGAGAAGACTGCTGTCTGGAAACAACCTCCTCAAGGGCCTTCTGTCTGCCCTTTTTGAAGATGTCCGCATTGCTTTGCTTATTCTCACATGTATGTGGAGGTGTCTGGCCTGTGACACGGGAAGTTCTTGGAGACGTGACTGCTTGGCATTCTAATCAAAGTGGAAGTGGGAGCTCAAGGAGAGCGGGCACTGATGCCACAGGAACTTCAGCTATCTGCTCTAAAATCCCTGTGGACAGATTAAGATTAGCTAGTTCCATGCATGCCACGCCAGGGGCTAACACTCAACATTCCAGAGGCGGGTTGCCTTGTTGGGGTAGTCGATGGCCAGGCTGATAGCAGCGATGTTCTGCAGAGCCTGTGGAGGGAGAGTCGTCATCATTGTCAAGAACCACATCCTTGCGCATTCATGAAGTGCCTACAGAACAAGACCCTGAGCTGAGCACTTCAGGGGGCAGGGAGGCGACAGCTCAAGCTAGGGGTGGTTTCCCTCACCTGGAGGGCCACAGTCTAGAGAGAGAGACAAAAAGCTACTGAGACCATACAAAAACTTCACACATAAGACAGAAATCATCACTGCCCCAAGACAGGGGCAGGTGCAGTGCTAAGCTCAGGCAAAGTTCCTTAGGGAAAGGGGGTAGCACAAAGGTGCAGAAGGGAAAAAATAAACAGGCAGTGCTGGGCCTAGGGTGTTGGGCTGAGGCTGGTCTTCAGAAGTGGAGGGTGCCTGGGGAGGAAGACGTGGTAGGCCGGGAGAAACTCAGAGCACTGGTCCAGCAAATGAACAGGCTCTGGGGAGGGCCAGAATGAGGGTGAGGAGACTGGACACGGGACAGGAAAGAGGGAGAAGCCACAGGAATGTGCAATATTGAACTTTTGATGTCCAAATGCTCAAATTTCACTGGAACTAGGGGTGCTGGAGTGTTGGCAGGCATCTGCTGGGAGGGGAGGGCGTTTCTGCCCTGACTACAGGTCTCAAGAGAGTTCATACAACTCTTTTGTAGTTGCTGTGGGGGTCCCAGCTTCTAAGCAGCCATTTAGATGCTCTTGCAGGGGGACCCTGTGCTCACTGAGAAAACTGGCCAGCAACAGAGCGCAGGCTCTGGCTGGGAGTCCAGTCAGATGTGCACTCAAGTGCGACGCTGGCCCCTGAGCCATGGGCTGTGAGGGTCGGGCCACATGCTCTGTGACAGTTGACTCCTGTGAGGCTAAGGTTCTCAACATGTTTTCTGGGGCCTGGGGTTCCCAAGACCCTTTCAGGGGTGCCACATGGTAAAAAACTACTTTTATGATAATTCTAAGATAGAATATTGCCTTTTCCCCTTTCATACTCTCATGAGTGGACTTTCCCAGAGGTTAGTGCACAATAATAAAATAACTGAATGCAGACGCAGATATGCAGGCCCCACTGTCTTCTTTCAGCCAGCCAGTAAAGAGCGCTATGAAAACGAACCACCCTTCACAGTAATCATTTTGCTTTGAAAAATATAGTTGCTTCTGACAAAACATGTTATTCATGTTAACATGAAATTGGTTTGTTGTTTTAAAAAATTAATTGATAAATGTTTAAAATCCTTATTTTAACTTAATTTCCAAGTTTAAAATGTAACTTAATTTCTAATGGTATGTATCGATCTCTAATCACCTATATATTACAAACATAAACAAAAGCTTTTCTGGATCCTTGGTAACTTAAAGGTAAAAGGAACCTTGGGACTGAACAGCTGTCAGATGAGTTCTTCTATCAGGGAAGCAAATCACAGCCCCAAACATCTAAAATCTAACTCTATGGAAACTTTACGGATGAGCCAAACTGTAAACTTAAGGCTTTGGTTGTTTTGTTTTAAAGACACAAATTCTTGCTAGTGTCTTCTGACCCTAGAGTTCAATATGAATGACACAGATGAATGGGGTCGCCTGCTCTCCCCGACACCAGGGACAAGTGGCTGAATTGGAACAAAGCTCATGTAAACCCTGGATGGGCTCTGCACACGTGCCATCTGTATAGAGGCTCTCTGTCCTGGCCACAGAGAGTGGGGCTGACCGCCCCGGGGAGCCAGTGCAGGCAGGGGGCATACCTGTGCTGCGCAGCGGAGAAGGTGGTCGTCAGTGGTTAAGGCCAGCAGGTAATCCTGCAGCAAGCCGAGCTCCTGTGGAGAGAGCAAGGGTGAAACTTTAAACGACCACCACCCAGGGGACACCCACCCACAGCCACAGAGATCTCAAGTAGGTAATCAGGCCTCCCTCTGCTGGGCAGCTCATGGTACCACCCCACTCAAGATGCACAGAAGGAGTACAGACAGGGAGGAGGCTGGTGCCCGGGGGACTCTGCCCTGACTTACTCACAGGGTGCCCGGGCAGAGGACCCCCTTCTCCAGGCAGTTTCCTCATGTATAAAATGAGAGCATAAGCTAAAGAACTTTGAAAGGCCTTTTCATCTCTCATATTCAATGAGTCTATTTTGCTGAAGGGAGGAAAAAAACGAATGCATCTGTTTTATTTTCCAAAACTGGGCCTCCCTGGTGGCGCCAATACTCACTGTTGTCAAAGGATGATAGTTTTCTCCCACTTTGGCTTTAGGCCTGACAAAATAAGAAATCTCGGTGCCAACTAGGGAGCTTCCTGAGGCTGGGGAGAGGTGAGGACCTTGAACTCTAGGCCAAGCTTGCCTCCCTGTGCAGATTTGCCGAGACTCAATGACACCCCAGGGCTTGGGAGGGGCAACAGAAGGAGCACTCTGTGCTCTCAAGCCCCTGGGTGAGAAGCAGGGCCCTCACCTGGGCGCGATTCTCGGTGACGAAGAAGAGCTCGGTGAGGGCACGGTGCAAGGGGAGGAGGATGCCAGGCTGAGTCACATCTTCAAATAGGCTGTACTCCATGTGGGTAAAGAGCTGCCACAGCGGCTTTAACAGCGCAAGGTCACAGAGGTCACTGTGGGAGGAAGGGTAGAGATGTCAGGTGGCTTGCGTTCCTCTTCATCTCCCACACCTAGTAAAGTAGTTACGAGAGGATCCCACTGACCCTCCCCCCAAAACAGTCAGAAATATTCATTAACAGCAAGTAAAGGAAGGGACAGAACCCAAATTTCAAAACCAGACTCCAGGAAACAAGAGATTCTGAAGCATATTCACGAAGATCACCTGCACATCCTTAACAATGGTGGCTGTAAGAACCTCCAATGACAGTGGAAAATCTCAAGATAAATCTTATGTGGGAAAGAAGCAAGATATGAAACTGCGTACACAAAATACAATTTGAAAAATGTGCATGTGCAGTATTGTGTGACCATACTAAAAGTGACAGTAAAGAAACATATCTAGGGCCTCCCCGGTGACGCAGCGGTTGAGCGCTGGGTTGCGAAGCTGCCTGCAGCCTCTGCAGCCGGTTCGATCCCCGGCTGCTCCCCGGCCACCGGAGGAGGGTCCCACATGGCGCGCAGACCTCTCCTGCCGCCCGCTGCTCCCCTCAGCAGTGTACTTCGGTCCTTCTGCCTGCTCTGCTCCCCGCTCTGGCTCTGGTGAGTTCTCTCACCCTCCCGCGCTTCTGACTGTACCCAGTGCATGTATAAACCAAACAAACAAACAAATAAATAAATAAATAAATAAGACATGCCTCTAGAAAATTAAAAATAAATAAATAAAAAAAGAAACATATCTAAAATGTTATCAATACTTATCCCTGTCAGTTTTCCAGATTGTCTACAGCACTCACTGCTTTAATAAATGGGGGAAAAAATTAAAAGACAACAACAACCATTATTAAAATTTAAGGCTTACACAACACAAGAAATAAGCTTCCGCTCAGAGCAGAAATCCTTCTAAAAAACAGAATTCTTTTCAAATAGATAGACCCCTACTGTGACTGTACTGACATCTTTTTACTTGCAGAGAGATTATACTTTAATTCCAGTTCAACATCTTTCAGAGAAGAAAAATTATGAGATATACAATATTTGGGGACTTACCACAATTTTATACATTTATAACCATCAGTTTTGCTTTTTTTTTTTTTAAGATTTGTTTATTTATTTATACAAGCACTGGGTACAGTCAGAAGCGTGGGAGGGTGAGAGAATTCACAAGAGCCAGAGCAGGGAGCAGAGCAGGCAGAGGGACCGAAGTACACTGCTGAGGGGAGCAGCAGGCGGCAGGAGAGGTCTGCACGCCATGCGGGACCCTCCTTCTATGGCTGGGGAGCAGCTGGGGATCGAACCAGCTTCGCAACCCAGCGCTCAACCGCTGCGCCACCGGGGAGGCCCAAGTTTTGCTTTTTGTCTTTAGTGCATGACTTTAAAAAATAATTCCATATATTTAAGTGCAACCTTGAAGCCCAGCACTTTCTCCCAAATAAGTCTTCATAAAAGTAAACCAATGGGAAAATTTGGTTTGAGTTAAAGAAATGGCTTTACACTGGGTTTTCAGGAAAGCACTTAGTATGAAATAAAACGCAACTCTATGGCCTGTGCCATGGCAGAATCTCCTGTGGCAGTTCTTGTGCCTGTCATTCTTTTTCTGTGGGCTCTTTCCCCTCTGCTCATCAGTCTGGACTCTGGCAAAGTCCCCCATTCTGGCACTTGTCTAGGCTAGCCAGGAAGAACGAGTGTGAAACCGTCAGTGGCAAGCCACACTCGGCGCTTCCTCCAGCCTCTGGGACCCTGGGGTGCAAGAGTGTTCCTCCTGGAAGGGAGCTGGGGATGGACAACAACTGCAGGCATGCGTTCACAATGCAGGCAGGAAGAGCCCTCAGTCTGATGATAGTAGAAATGACATGTTTCATACACACCATATAACCAGACAGTTCTCAATGGAAACTGTTTTCAAAAGAATAGAGCTAAGAGTGAGACACCATCCCAATAAACATTCTGGATACAAAAAAGAGAGAGAGAGAACTAATTTTGACCACTGTACATCATATCATGCACCAACATTCATTCCATTTGAATTGCAGATCTAAATATGAAAGGAAGTTTTTAGAAGATAACAAAGGCAATACCTTCATGACCCCAAGGTCAAGTAAGGCAAAAAATTCTTTTTTTTTTTTAAAGATTTATGTTTATTTATTTAAAGATTTTTTTTTTTTTTTATTTATACAAGCACTGGGAACAGTCAGAAGCACGGGAGGGTGAGAGAATTCACCAGAGCCAGAGCAGGGAGCAGAACAGGCAGACCGACAAAGTACACTGCTGAGGGGAGCAGCAGGCATGGCAGGAGAGGTCTGCACGCCATGTGGGACCCTTGCCGCAGCCGGGGATTGAACCGGCACTGCAGAGGCTGTGGGCAGCTTCGCAGCCCAGCGCTCAACCGCTGCGCCACCGGGGAGGCCCTCAAGGAAAAAAATTCTTAAGCAGAACACCAAAAGCACTATTAAGGAAATGACTGATGCATTGGAAGACATCAAAATGAGAAACTTTTTTCCATCAAAGACACCACTGACAGTTAAAAGGCAAGCCACAGAGTAGGAGGAGATATGCACAATAACCAGCAAAGGTTTCATAATCAGAAGCAGCTTACCTATGTGTGCAGCATCGTACAATCCTCAGAAGTAGATGGATAGCTTTTAATCTCTGATGACCAGTCTGGCGACAGGCCACACCCACAAGCCATTCCCAAATTTTGGCCAGTGGGAGGTGTGGCACAACTCTTTCTTCTAACAACATCTGCTTCAAAATCTCGAATCCTGGCCCACCCCCACAAAACACAGATCAGTTACTCCTTTTTTGTAAAATGCCCTGACAAATTCTAAGTGAACAACCACCTTTAGATCTTAACAGATCAATGAATGGCTCTTCTATCTGGCCATTTGAGTTGATAACCAGCCAACTACAGCATATTCAAGAATGACACATGTGGGGTTTGTGGCAGTCTTAGAGAAAAGCACTTGCTTTGATATTAACAAAGATCAAGTGACAGAGTGGCAACTACAGCACAGAGTGTCCCTGTCATGCAAAGGGAAAGTTCAGAGCACACACCTGTCTGGAATTGCCCCAGGTGTCCAGCTGTCACAGTGAATCTGTAGCCCCACTCAGTGTTGCTCATGTCAGAAGTGAAGCGGTAATACAGTGTGTCTCCTGGGTCATACAAGAATCAGAAACAGGTCAGGTCACTGCAGCAACAGGGAATGGCAAATGTGTTTCTGATGAGATATAGTAAACCCGTTTTTAATTCTCCACCAATTTCCCTTATCAGTACTAAGTTTAAATACTAACGTTAAGAGTTTATAACCAAGTATTTATTTAGTACCTGGAAGCTCAAAATCTTTCCATTTCTGTTGAGACCCACTGAAATTGTGTCGGTCCTGCTGGAAGTCACTACTGCTGGACATGGCTAATTCGTCACAGCCTTCCTCTGTATTGCACTGAGGATCAAATTTGATTGAGAGGTAGATTGCACCAGGAATGTGAACTTTATCCTAGGATGGGGAAACAGAGAACATATTTGTGATTACTGGCCAGTGAACAGTTAATGAGGGCTGCTTCGTGCCGAACCCTGTGATTAAAGCTGGTGATATAAGAACAACACATTTAGCCCTGCTCTCCAGCGCCTCCCGGAGCTGGGGTGCAGAGCTCACTCCTGTGCTGCAAACATGGTAGGGGACACACATGTATACTGGGGCAAAATTTACTTGCAGGAGGGTGTGAGGGCAGAAAAGGTTGTTGTGAAGAATTAAGATGAGCGGAGCCTGGAAGCGAGGGAGAACGGTACCACCAGAGGCAAGGAAACAGCAGGATGGGAGTACATGGGGGGGTGTACTCCAGGTAACGGGGGCAGCACCGCAATCTGATGTGCTCAGGGAATGGCAGGAGCTGGAGGTGTCTGGAGTAAAGGATGCACTCTGAGTGCATGTATGCTTGGCAGGTGGGGACAGGGATGACATGTGACCCTGGGGAGGAAGGCAAGGAGACAGTGAATGCCTCTGTGCTAAAATGAGGCATTTAGACTTTGGACAGCAGGGGAAGCCCAGAAAGGGTGTGAGTAGGAGAAAGCCTCACTAGGTCTGTGCTGTGCAAGGGTCACTCTGACAGCTGGTGTGGAGCAAGTGGGGAGTTGGAAGGGAGGAGCCACAGAGAAGTGGAGGAGATCTGGGATCAGAGGAGAAGATAAGGTGATCCTCTTTGGGGAAGAACTTGATAGCTGACTAGATGTGTCTAGTGGGGCCAGGGGAGCAGAGACAGAGCCCAGAAACATGAGGACAGAGGAGGCTTAGAGGGAAGAAAGGGAGGAGGTTCATACTTAAGCAAAATAAAATCTCAGCTTGGTGACAACCAAGTTCTAGACCAGTTTCTCTGTCATCCACCACTGTTGCTACTGGGTACTGTCCGCTCAGAAGCTTATGATAATCCTGCCAGCTCGAACACTTTGGAACAGGCTAAAGAAAAGCAGTGGCATTAAGTTAATGAGAATAGAGCCTCCCCAGTGGTGCAGCAGGTTGAGCGCAGCACTGTGGAGCTGTCCTCAGCCTCTGCAGCGCCGGCTTGATTCCTGGCCAGCGAGGGAGATTCCCACACAGCGTGGCAGACCTCTCCTGTCTCTCCTTCTGCTCCCCTCAGCAGTGTATTTCAGTCGTCTGCCTGTTCTGCTCCCCGCTCTGTCTCTAGTGAATCCTCTCACCCTCCTGTGCCTCTAGCCTGTACCCTAGTTCTTGTATAAAAATAAATAAATCTTTAAAAAAAATTAATGAGAATAAAGCCATTATTCTGAGGCCACCCAACTCCTGACTCATCCAAATTCCTACTTTTCTCTGTCCAGGTATAGAATTAAGGATGGAAAAGATGAGGCTTTTCCATTCTGGGAAATTAAAGGGGCTAGAGTCTCAAAAGCATGGCCAGGTTGTTAGAAGATGGATAAAGAGGGTTAAACCCAGATTCACTGCCAGAAGATACCAAGGATGTACTCCAAAGAGTGTGCTACAGATAAAGTAAAACTCTCCTTCAGGGCCCGGGGCCCATTTTTTTCTATTAAAACAAGAAAGGTTAGGAGAAGACCTGGTGGCACAAATGGCTGGCTTGGGGAGGCAGACTGCAGCTTGCTAAGGAACATTTTCTTGGTCAGCGCTGGCTGTCCAGGCGGGAAAGAGCTGCTGTAGGAGTTGATACGCTTCCCGCTACTCAGCAGCCCTTGCAGGTGCTGCCAGCGCCTCGCCTGGAGGCTGGGTGAATCTGTCTGACCCTGGATCGTACCTCAAAGTTGGTGTTGTTGTTATATGGGTGTTTTGACTCCCGTACTTGCACCTCCATTCCGGGTTCCTCCATGAACTGGCAGGCAGCCAAGGCCATGGTCCCCAGCATGTTCTCTCGGCAGCCTCGGAGCACCTTCTGCAGGATCTGGCAGACACAAGGCAGGGAAGGTCAGGGCTTGCCAGTGGCAGGTCACAGAGCTTCCCCACCAGGAAGAAGAGGTTATTTCAACCCAAGGCTCACCCAAAGGGGCTGGTATGTCCTGGATCCTGACCCCAACCCCAACCTTCCATGGAAGGCCACAGCTGTGAATCAGAATGCTGTAGTCCTTTCAGGTCAATACTATTTCAAGGGGATCTGAAGGAACCCAAAGAACCACCCCTTAATGGTCCTGGCCCCTGAACAGTTCTGAGGCTAGCAGGGACATGGACATACATATAAACAGCTGTAAAGCAATGGGATCAATTCCAAGAATGAGGAGCAGAATTGAAGGCTTCTTGGAGGGAAGAACGGAGAAAGGACATATTCAAAAGAAGAACTAGCAAGGATAAAAGTGTTCCTCTTTGCCATTCCAAATGAGAAATATGGCTACAGCAAACTTGCTAGCATCTCTCAGGTTGTGAGGCTGGGAGTGGATGTAGGAGACTTAGAAACTAGTGGTGTTCTTAAATGGAGAAATTAAGGATTAGGGGATAAAGTCACTTTTTAATGAATCCTCATGTGGATGAGGGTATCTGAGGGCAGAACGTGTGTGGAGGCGGCAAGGGGATAGGAATGAAGGAGGCAGCAAATGTGACTCAAGGTTTCTGCCCTTGGAAACTGGGAAAACGGTGACAGAACATTCTGGTTCAGCTGTACATATTGTCCATGGCTTCTGAGCTCTAGACCGGGCCATTTTCTGCTGTGAACCCTGCAGTCCTAGGCATCAAGAGTTGGAAGAGATATTCTAGCACCACGAAGGCTTGCTCACCCAGCACTACTTTAAAAAAAACAACTATCAAACTGAAACTTAAAATTAGAGAACTGGACTTAGGAAAATGGTACAAATCTAAGTCTGGCACTCAGAAGCTAGACGCTCTGGACAAGGCCCTAGGCTTGACTTCTTCAGATAAAAATCTCTCAGGTCACAGTGTAAGACAGGTAGGTGTATGTGCTGGCAGTGTCTGACTGGGGCAGGCATTCTAGAAATGACAGGCTATAAAAGAAGACACAAATCTCCTTGGAAGGCTTCCTATATTATAGAAATAGACTCTCAGCAAAGAATATGCATTGGAGCAAAGAAAGTTTGTTCAATAAATGGTGCTGGGAAAACTGGGTCACTACATGCAAAAGAATGAAGCTTGACCACTACCTCACACCATACACAAAAACCAACTCAAAATGGATTAAAGAACTAGACAGAAGACCTGAAACAATAAAATACATAGAAGGAAATATAGGTGAAACACTACATGATATGCACATCAAAGACATCTTTACAGACACATCACACAAAGCAGTGATAGTGAAGGCAAAGATAAACAGCTGGGACTACATCAAATTAAAGAGCTTCTGCACAGCAAAAGAGACAAAACAAAGAGAAACCCCACTGACTGGCAGAACATTTTTTTTTTATAATAAATTTTATTTTTATATTCCCCATATAATTGCAACCCCCTTATTTTGACCCCAATCCCTCCCCTCCCGCCCCCACACCCCAAAAAGTGTCTCTGGTTCATAGTTTTTTGTTGATTTTGATTTTCACTTTCTTATAGTTATTCATTGTCCTGGTCCCTTATTTAAGTTTTCTAGATTCCTGCTATGAGTGAGACCATCCGGTATTTTTCTTTTTCTTTCTGGCTTATTTCGCTGAGCATGATCCCTTCCAGAGCCATCCATGTTGCTGCAAATTGCATGTGTTTATCTTTTTTGAATGCCGAGTAATATTCCATGGTGTATATGTACCACATCTTTTTTTTTTTTAAAGATTTTTTTTAATAGAGGCATGTTTTATTTATTTATTTATTTGTTTGTTTGTTTGTTTTGTTTATACATGCACTGGGTACAGTCAGAAGCGCGGGGGGGTGAGAGAATTCACCAGAGCCAGAGCGGGGAGCAGAGCAAGCAGAAGGACCGAAATACACTGCTGAGGGGAGTAGTGGGCGGCAGGAGAGGTCTGCGCGCCATGTGGGACCCTCCTCTGGTGGCCGGGGAGCAGCCGGGGATTGAACCAGCGCCGCAGAGGCCGCGGGCAGCTTCGCAACCCAGCGCTCTACCGCTGCGCCACCGGGGAGGCCTGTACCACATCTTCTTGATCCAGTCATCTATTTTTGGGCATTTGGGTTGTTTCCAAAGCTTAGCTATTGTAAATAGTGCTGCTATAAACATAGGGGTGCAGGTGCTCTTTGGATTTGATGTTTCTGTGTCCTTTGGGTAAATACCGAGGAGTGGCATTGCTGGCTCATATGGAAGCTCTATGTTTAGTAGGTCAAGAAATCTCCACACAGCTCTCCATAGCGGTTGGACCAGTTTGCACTCCCACCAACAGTGCAGAAGAGTTCCTTTTTCTCCACAACCTCGCCAACATTTGTTGTTGCTAGTTTTTTTAATATGTGCCATTCTCACTGGTGTAAGATGGTATCTCATGGTAGTTTTGATTTGCATTTCCCTGATTACAAGTGATGTTGAACATTTTTTCATATGCCTGTTGGCCATTTGCATTTCCTCCTCAGAGAAGTCTCTTTTTAGCTCTTCTGCCCATTTTTTGACTGGATTATTTTCTTTGTTTTTGTTGAGTTTCATCAGCTCTTTGTAGATTTTTGTCATCAGTCCTTTATCATTAGTGTTGTGTGCAAAAATACACTAATGATAAAGGACTGATGACAAAAATCTACAAAGAGCTGATGAAACTCAACAAAAACAAAGAAAATAATCCAGTCAAAAAATGGGCAGAAGAGCTAAAAAGAGACTTCTCTGAGGAGGAAATGCAAATGGCCAACAGGCATATGAAAAAATGTTCAACACCACTTGTAATCAGGGAAATGCAAATCAAAACTACCATGAGATACCATCTTACACCAGTGAGAATGGCACATATTAAAAAAACTAGCAACAACAAATGTTGGCGAGGTTGTGGAGAAAAAGGAACTCTCCTGCAAACTGGTCCAACCACTATGGAGAGCTGTGTGGAGATTTCTTGACCTACTAAACATAGAGCTTCCATATGAGCCAGCAATTCCACTCCTAGGTATTTACCCAAAGGACACAGAAACATCAATTCCAAAGAGCACCTGCACCCCTATGTTTATAGCAGCACTGTTTACAATAGCTAAGCTTTGGAAACAGCCCAAATGCCCAAAAATAGATGACTGGATCAAGAAGATGTGGTACATATACACCATGGAATAATACTCAGCACTCAAAAAAGATAAACACATGCAATTTGCAGCAACATGGATGGCGCTGGAAGGGATCATGCTCAGCGAAATAAGCCAGAAAGAAAAAGAAAAATACCGGATGGTCTCACTCATAGCAGGAATCTAGAAAACTTAAATAAGGGACCAGGAAAAAGAATAACTATAAGAAAGTAAAAATCAAAATCAACAAACAACTATGAACCAGAGACACTCTATGGGGGGTGGGGGTCGGGGAAAAGAGGAATTGGGGTCAAAATAAGGGGGTTGCAATTGTATGGGGAATATAAAAATAAAATTTATATTTAAAAAAAAAAAGAAATAGGGGCCTCCCCGGTGGCGCAGTGGTTGAGCACTGGGTTGCGAAGCTGCCCGCAGCCTCTGCGGCGCCGGTTCGATCCCTGGCTTCTCCTCGGCCACCGGAGGAGGGTCCCACATGGCGCGCAGACCTCTCCTGCCACCCGCTGCTCCCCTCAGCAGTGTACTTCGGTCCTTCTGCCTGCTCTGCTCCCCGCTCTGGCTCTGGTGAATTCTCTCACCCTCCCGCGCTTCTGACTGTACCCAGTGCATGTATAAACAAAACAAACAAACAAACCAGCAAACAAATAAATAAAGCATGCCTCTATTTAAAAAAAAAAAAAAGAAAGAAATAGACTCTCAGTCATAATTAACCAGGTCCCCTGGACTTTTGCATTTTGTGAGACCCCGAGAATAGATAGGTTAGCAAGGAAAGTGTGTTGGGGCGGAGGGCAACAGGGGAGGGGTGGGTAAAAGAAAAAAATCGGATGGTTTCACTTACAGGAGGAATATAGGGGAACCAAATAAGGGATCAGGAAAAAACATAACAACAACAACAACAATCGTAATAATAATAAACAAAATTAGCGGGCAACCATAAATCAGAGACAATCTGCGAGGGAGAGGAAGGAAAAGGGATCCAAACGGGAGAGAAGAGCACAAGGAACTATGGTGGTGGCTCTCACGCAAACTGGTGATGGGAATTTTATGGGGAATACATAATGATGTAAAAGATATAAATTAAAAAAATAAATATTAAAAATTTAAAAACTTGAAAGAAAGATTGTGGGGAGGGGAGGAAACTGCAAAGGCGGGCTTCAGGTGATCATTATTTCCAACACTCTCTGAACAAACAAGTGTGTACCCGGCCCAGCTCTAGACCAACAGTGACCCTGTCCTGCTTTTGTTTCATTCACACCTATCTGGGAATGTAATCACACAGGTAACCTCCCTCTAGGAGGTACTCACTGGAGAAAGGCCCCTCAATTACCTGGGAGGAAGCTGAGAGAGAGAGGAGCAAGAAGATGAGTGCTCGGCTTGGCCTGATAATTACCTTTTCCCATTGGTGCTTTTCCTCCAGCTGCATGAACATATCCAAAATGTAGGTCATGTGGGCAGGGCCACTCAGCTCCAGGATGTCCTCACTCATCGGCACATGCGCAGGCCATTCTGAGAGCAAGGATGCAAGCACATGGCGGGCATATAGGACAGCTGTGGCCTCATTCACACGAAAAAGGTAGTCCCGGACAGCCTTCTTGATCTTGCAGTTCAGCTCCTTGTGCAGGAGGGCAGCGCTCTTGCTCCGCCGCTGCTTGGCATAGCTCTGCTGCAGTTCACTCTCTGTGCTGGAGATCAGCTTCTGGGTCACAGGGTTTGATTCAGCAGTGGCCTGCTCGCAGTGTGTGGGCCGGGACTGCAAACCCAAAGACCACCGTTACAGAAGTCTGGCCTTCTTGCCATGGGGGAAAGAGGGGTCTGGGGCAGATGTTTCTTTCCCAAGGTGGAGGAGACATACCAGGCATGGTAAGATAATCATGTCTGTGTCCACAGCTTTGGCACTCTGCTCATCCAGTCTCAGGCTCCGACTGGGCTGCCACCTCTGAGCCAGGGTTCGTATCTTTTCATCTGTGGTGAGTTCGTCTCCATCAAACCTGAAAGAAGAAGCATAAAGTTGGGTGCATAAGTTATAGAAGGGCAAAAGCATAACCTGCAATGAAACTTGTCAGAAGTACAGATCAGAGTTATTTTCCTGCTATTTTGCATTATATTATGACCTTCCACTTTTTGCAAACTAGATTCACAGTGTGCATTTACTCATGTACACAGATCGGCACATATGCCCTTCTGGTAGAGAATGCAAACTGTCCTTAGGACCTTGTGCGCCTTTACATCTTTTTTTTTTTAGTGAAAGATTTATTTATTTATGTATACAAGAACTGGGGTATAGGCCAGAGGTGTGGGGGTGAGAGGATTCACCAGAGACAGAGTGGGGAGCAGAACGGGCAGATTGACTGAAATACACTGCTGAGGGGAGCAGCAGGCGAGTCAGGAGAGGTCTGCTGCGCCATGTGGGTAGCTCCCTGGCCAAGGATCAAACTCATGCTCCAGTGGCTGCAGATAGCTTCATAGGTTGCATATTAACCACTTGCGGCATTAGGGAGGCCCCACCTTTTTATCTTTCGGAAACAAAGATCTCTGAAATTTTAGCAAGGGACACAGTTCCTAGCTCCCACTAGAGTTAGATGTATCAATGCAACTAGGTGCTTGCCAACCCTCCAGCAACTGAATTAAGGGTGCACTTTCTCTCTGTCTTCCTTTCCTCTGGGCTGGAACACAGAGGAGGAGTTAGTGAACCAGTTCTGACTACACAGATGAGAACAATGTGTATACTTTGGGGAGACTGGGAAGGTGGTCACGTTATGCCCACTTATCCTGGATACCACCTACCTCTAGACTGTTTCATAAGGGAAAAACAAATCTTCCGTGACTTGTGATATATGTGAGTTTTTCAGTTATAGTATCTTAAGACTGTCTTAACTGATGCAACTCTGCTTAATTTCACAAAAGGCTTGAGGCAATATGTAAGAAATATATATGGGAAAAAAGAAATATGAAATCAAAAGAATAAATGAAAAATTCAATTGGAATTTGATATAAATTAGAACTGGGAATCAAAATGATGATATGGGGGATGGAAAAGAGATTAGACTGAAGACAGGTGAAATTCTATACACACCTAAAAATTGGCCCTAAGAACTAGTTCCAAACTTCCTGACCAAGAGGAAGGGAATATTTGTTGTTGTTTTTTTTTTTTTTTGGGAAATATGTTTTACAGTTATCTTTTTTTAATTTATATATATTTTATATCATTGTTCATTTTTAAACAATGTTTGCTTTTTTCTCCCCTCCCCAGGTGTAGTCCCCATAGAATTTCCTTCACCAATGCACCCGTGCACCATCACCGCAGTCCCCTGTGTCCTCCCTCCCGCTCTCCCCAATCTCTCTCCCTCTTCCTCCCCTCCAGGATGTCTCTGGTTTATAATTGTCTGCTTATTTTTTGTTTTGTTTTGTTGTGTTTCGTATTGTTATTATTTTTTCCCCCTGCTGTCTTATTTGGTTTCCCCACTTATATTCTTCCTATAAGTGAAACCATCCGATATTCTTCTTTTTTAGGAAGGGAACATTATTAATTTTATAATAATTCTTGAGGGAAAAAAATGAAAATAATGTACCATAGTGAAAAAAAACAAAAACAGAAACAAAATAGCACTTCTGACCCGAAGCATGCTCTGTGCTGTTTGAGCACTAGGATGACATAAACAAAAACTTGGTGTCTGTCTCAATTTCTGCATCCAATAGTGAGTTTACTCTCAGATGCAGATTGCAAATAAAGTTTTCCCGAAAGGAACATACAACACAACTGAAAGGGACCCATGCAGTGTAGCACCGTCAGCTTTCATATCCTTTATGAAGAACTGAAAACCAGTCCTGTGTTTTCTTCTAGGCCATCCAGATCCCATCGACAGAAGATAAATGTCATCCTCCCCAACTTACTCTCTCACCACACTGCAGCAGTACCTAAGCAACCCTTACCTCTTCTGAACCTCCAAGAAGAAAGAATCAGTTCTTTTCATCTGCAGTTCATATATGGCCCGGAGAATGTGCAAGGGGGCATTGAGGGCATCATGGGCCATCTGTAGGCCATGGAAGGAAGCAGAAAAAGAGACAGTTTAAAGTCTTTTAGCACATTGATAATCTAAGCTCAAAGGTGATAAAATACCATAAAATTAATACCATTAATACCATTATATGCTCTAAAACCCACCTCATAAAATCTGCATTATTATACATTCAAAGAAAAATATAAATCATAGTAACACTAAAAGAAATATTATGCCAACAAAACACAATGCTAACAGTCAGCAATTACCACCACCACTGTATTCACTATAGCCTCTCTACTGTGGGTGTCTTGCACTCAAGTTTGACAACTAGCACATAATCTAAGTATTACACTTCTGCATTTTAAAAACAGTTCTTACTCTTCTGATATCCATTCATATTGTCTGCTCTCTCTTCATATAGCTAGACCCTTTAAAATCTAAGCCCTCTTCCTTTTTCACATTATTCAAAGGAGAGTATATTACCCAGAGAAAGTAAGAGAGTTCACCTAAGAAACTATGGGGACTACCATTTGGGGTTTTATGAATGGGTCTGGAAATTACATGTCCAATTGACATGTATATTTGAATGTATTTTATGGGAGAAAGGAAATAAAGCTTTTGGGTCCATGGCCTCAGTACATTTAAAAAAAAAAATACTATCCATTCTTTTGGATCGATTCTGCACAACAGAGAGGGAATCTTCAAGAAATAAATTCTCAGGATATCAGATTGAAGCATTTTCATGTGGAGCTTGAAACACAGTCCAAGTCTAAGAGAAAGCATTCCTGACAGTGCTTTTCCAAATCTAAGCCATAACCCAAGAACATACCAAGAAACAGATTCTGGTGGGCTCATCCAGACTTTCGAGAGGGTCTAGCTTTTTCTGTTCCAGTTCACTGGGACTGTTGACTGACCGTTCCACCTCCTCCTCTGGATCCCCTCGCTCATCTAGCTCCAGGTCTCTGTGCTCAGCCAAAGTGTTAACACCCTTTTTTGAGGAGTACAGCATAATGGACAAAATCTGCACAGGAACAAAGGCAGGGTAGGAATGTCAGCATTTGGTGGATGAGAATTTCCTAAGACAAGAGATCAAATGCTCTACAGGTTATCCTTAAACACTTTAGCATATTTTCCTTAAACATAACCAGTCCTCTTATGGAGACTAAGAGGTGTTTCCTAATTCAAGCCTCTGTGGCTGAGAATGGCTGGCTTACTACCTCCCATACAGCAGGGCCTTTCCAGGACCTGAAGTTAGCACTTGGCACTCCACAGGGAACCACAGTACTTCACTAAGAGAAATCTAAGGCCTGGGGGAATAGTAATAAAATAAAAATTGACTAAAATCTTACCTAAAATAAATATAAATGAAGATAAATTTAGAATGTGATTTTAGCTCAGAGGAACTTTAAAGGGAAATATTTCAAAGGCATGCTTTATTACCACGATATAATATCCAACTATGTGTTTCCATAAAATACTTCTCTTTCAATGTCTCTAAACAAACATCAAATTCTCTTTTCTTGGGTGGAAAAGGGGCAAGTATCCACAATCCCTATTTCCAACAGGGAAAGCAGATATAAGGCAGTCTGAACAAGTGCACAGAGGGCACAGGGCAGAGCCAGCAGCAATGAACTGCTGCTGCCACTTGCAGGCAGTAAATCTGCACCAGGCTAGGCCTCCCTGGTGGCTCAAGGGGTTAAGCACAGCACTGTGAAGCTATCCACAGCATGAGTTCAATCCCCAGCCAGCCAGGGAGCTACCCACATGGTGCAGCAGACCTCTCCTGTCTCATCTTCTGCTCCCCTCAGCAGTGTATTTCAGTAGATCTGCCTGTTCTGCTCCCCATTCTGTCTCTGGTGAATCCTCTCACCCCCCGCACCTCGGGCCTATACCCTAGTTCTTGTCTGCATAAATAAATAAATCTTAAAAAAAAAATCTGCACCAGGCAGCAGCAGTGGGAGCCACCCACATTCCTTACCTCCAGGTCCCGGAGTAGCCACGTTTTGCTGAAGCCAGTCCCTTTGCTGCACTTTTTCACTAGCAGCTTTAGCAAATCAGTCTGAAGGAAGGTAGCATGGGTCTCTTCAAAACCATGAGCCTGCCAAATGAAAAAGAATGATTTGCAACAGCCTCAGATTGAACAGGAAAGAGTTATTCAGGGAGAAGCGGGCTTCTTCAGAGCTCATCCTCAACTGGCAGCCCACACTCAATCCCACAGTCTGCAGGAAGAATGAAACTTTAACCTCAGCCATAATTTAAGTCTGTTCAGTCCTCCTCTAATTCATTCACTCAACCAATATTTCTAAAGCCTCGTGCATCTATCTACTAAGCATTATGTTAAAAATCGGGATTTTATGTCCCTCCTCTTGCTCACTACCTCCCAGAAGTTTCCCAATGTTCCTCAAACAAAAATCAAGGTCTCTAAGCATGGCTGATGAAGTCTTCCAGGCTCCCTGTCTGCTACCCTAGTCTCATCTCTCACTGGAAGTACTAACCTGAAGCCCTAGTACTTCCTGAAACCCTAGTGGAAGGTGTATTCCACTCCCTAAACAACAGTTCCTGGCCCGGAGTCTACACTTCTCTCTGCATGGAATGTTCTGCCCAATTTACTGAAGGCTAATTCCTTATCTACCACCTCAAATTTTCATATCTACCACCTCTGAAAGGCTTTTTCAGAATCATGGTGGTCTTCCTTGAAGGCTCTCTGTTGTCTCAATTGCAATTTTTTTCTCTTGCAATTTAGACGCCAGTTCTGGAAGTGCAGGACCTCTTTCTAGTTCAACACCAGATACTCAGTTCCATCTGATATTTGATGCTTAACATGTATTTACTGAATATAGGATTCAAAGACTGAAGTGGTCTCTGCTCACAGAAACTTTTTCTCTTGTTTATTTTAACACAAATGACTAAATTAATAGTAGACTGTAATAAATGCTATGAAACCAATCAAGAGCAGATATTTAGCCTCAATTTTGAAACTACAGACTTTCCTGGTTGGACCAGAGCTGAAATGCCATCTAGTCCAGTCTCCCTGGGTACTTGAGACCCTCCAGGACCTCCATGCCAGTGCCAACAAAGTCAAGGTACTTAAAAACTTTTCCAGTGAAATCCTTCTTTTGTGACTAGTTCATTGAGAAGATCATCCTAAAAGAGATCCCTTCCTCCCCATCAATGCATCACTTATGTTCCCCATAAGCCGAGTCTTCTCATTTCCATGCCAATTATTTGTCCAGTTCTTTAACTTGTCTGCTTCCTCCCACCTTAATTGCTCAAAGATCCCATAGAAGGTAAGCCCCCCTGATTCTCTCCTTCATCATGTCCTAGCTGAACCAGAAGAGCCATGGTTCAGAGAGAGGTGAGAAACTTTTCAGTCCATTTTCCTTCTCATCTTTCAAGGTTATATGCCCATCAGAGGCAATAGAACCCGGCTCCATCAAACAGTACTGAAAAAATACAGAGAACCAACGATTGGGAAAATTCTGTTTGTTTCTTCTTTAAAGCTATCCTTGCGCAAGGTGCCAAGCATTTCTAAATATAATCAAAATTCTATGGTTAGCCATCAACATCAGATCGCATTTCCTCCTAATTCCTTGCAGATGTTAAATCACAGCCAATTTCATTAACAAATAGAAGAAGCTCACCATCACCTTTAGTGTCTTATATAATCCTTTGAGAGCCAGGGATAGGACCCAAGTTGCTTCCACTGCTTCAGGACAATGGCTGTCCATGTTGGTTTGTAGAAGGTGACTGGCAATAAAGGCAAAGTGCTGGGAATACTGGCTTAGTTGGGCCTGAGAGTCACTATATTCCTGTCCTCCTTTCTGGATCAGCTGGTAGTCCTTCACTGATGGGTGATGTCAGACAAGAGAAAGTCACAGAAAGTCTAGTTAATGGCTTCCAGCAGTTAAGTTTCTTTCCCAGTAATATGTCTTATTGAAGCAAGAACTTTAGGCCTCAAAATATATATCTCTCTGGCTTCAATCTTAGTCATTAGATATAAGGCCAACTTGCAAGTAAGCCCAATACTGATACTGGGCCATATATTCACCAAGCAACTGAGAGAGGCAATTCACTTCCATACTACTGTACAGGAGCAGGCTGTCACCAAAGGTATTAAAGGAAGTTCTTAAATACAGAACTCATGAGAGATTTCCACTTCAAAAATAGAATGAGTTAGAGAGACTGGATTTTCTTGCCTACCATAAACAGCCAGAACACTGAGAAGAAAAATCTCATGAAACAATGATTTACATCATTGGGCAATAGGTAGTGCAAGACTATGATCCCTAAGAGAAGGGGTACTAACTGGGTGAGCCCTCCCAATCGCCCTAGCTACTTGGAGGCAATTTCCAGCCACAGAGTAGGGAGCAGAAACCCAAGCATTATCCAGCAGTCTCCATGGGTTGAGGAGACAGAGATGAGGGAAGTCAAGGTAGCAAGAATTAATGGGGCAGAATATCACAGAAGGAGGATACCTAGAAAGAGAGAGGGGTACAGGAGCCCTTTTTACCTAGACAAAAACCATGAATCAAAGATCCACAGAGCTCAGTAAAGGCCCACACAGAAGAAACATAAAAAAAATCATGGCAAGGAAATCATAATCAAACTGCTAAAAACGGATAAGAGAAAAATCTTATCAGCAGCTTAAAAAAAAAAAAAGACATAGTATGAAGAGTAATGAAGAATAACAGCATACTTCATGGCAAAAATTATGCATGCCAGAAGAGAATGGATCAATATCTTTAAAGTATTCAAAGAAAAAACTTTCATTTTTAATCCTAATAAAATTAGCTCTCAAAGAGGAAGTCAAAATAAACACTTATTTCATTTGGCAAAACCAACCACAACAGAGCTTGTGCAGCAGACCTGCACTACAAAAAATGTTATGGGAAGTTTTTCAGGCCAAGGAAAAATGATACCAGATGGAAATCTTCAAAGAAATGAAGAGCATCAGAGATGTTTAATTTGTGGCCAAATAAAAAAGATACTGTTTCATCATTTTAAAATTTACTTTAAAATATCTGACTTTTCAAAGTAAAAATAAATATTATAAGGCTTAAATCATGTAGAAGATATGTGAAAATAACAGCAAAATGGATAGCAAAATGGTATGTTATTATTATTTGAAGGTAGTTCAAAGTAAAAGGTATATATTCAAATACTATAGGAACCACTGAAAAATTATTTGAAGGTTACCCTAGAATAACCACTAAAAATATATAGAGAGATACAGTTTAAAAGTCAATAGTGGAGATAAAATGGAACCACTTTAAAAGAGATATCATCCAAAAGAAGAAAAGGGCAAAAGGGAAGAAAAAACAGACAAAACAAATGAAAAACAAGAAGACAGATTTAAACTCAATCATCTTAATAACTGCACTAAATGTAAATGGTATAAACATCTCAATTAAAAGGCAAGAATTGTCAGATCAAATTAAAAATTATGACTAAATTACATGCTATCAACAAGAAATGTACTTTAAGTGAGAAGACACAGGCAAATTAAAATAAAAAGATAGAAAAAGATATACCATACAAATGTTAGTAATTAAAAAAACTACTAGAGGCAACATAAATATCAAAGATTTCAGAACATGGAATTATCGGGGATAAAAAGGGATATTTCATAATGAAATGAAAAACAGACAAACACATTTAGAGTTGGAGACATCAACATTTCTCTCAGTAATTATTAGAACAAGTACACAGAAAATCAGCACAAGCAGGACAGAAGATATAAACAACATTATCAACTGACTTGACCTAAGTGACATCTATGCAACACGCCACCAAGCAACTTAGTAAATGCACATTGTTTTAGAATGTGTCATGGAATCTTCATGAAAACAGACCAAATCTTGGGCCATTAAACAAGGTGTGATAATTTTAATAGGGTGAAAAACACTCCAAGTATGCTCTCTGACCATCAGGAAATTAAACTTGAAGTCAATAACAGAAAGACATCTGGGATATCCCTCAAATATTTGGAAATTAAACAACAAACTTATAAATAATTCACAAAATTAAAAAAATTGTTAAGATGTCATTTCTCTCCAAACGGATCTAAGATTCAATGCAGTGCTACTCAAAAAAGCCCAGAAGATTCTTTAAGAGAAACTGACAAGCTGATTCTAAAGTTTATACAGAAAAGCAAAGGAATTAGAATAGCCAAAACAATTTTGAAAAAGAATAATAAAGTCAGAGAACAGTTTAAAATGAATGAATAACAGCACACTGTTATTCAGTATCATTTCAAGGCAGTATAAATCTACTATAGTCAAGACTGTGTGATGATTGAGTAAGAATAGATACATAGATTAAAGGGACAGAATAGAATCAATATATAGGCACATACATATACGGGTCAATTAATTTTTAACAAATGTGCCAAGATAATTCAAAGAGAAAGAATTGTCTGTTCACCAAATAGTCCAGAAATAACTAGATATTGGTATGCCTACTCCCCCAGATGAACCCTGACCTTTACCTCACACCATAGGCAAAAATAGCATAGTGCAAGTGCTAAAACTGAATGAGAAAGCAGACTGCTTCAGGAGCCAAACTGGGCACCTAATGTTTACATACTCCAGATTGTTTGGGATTTGACAAATTAAATCCAAAGGGGATTTACAATATGCTTTCAGTGTTCTATTGATAAAACAAAATGGAAAGTGACATGAATGCCAGTACAACTATTCAAAGTTGTTTTATATACAATTTTAAATTACCCAATAGGAAACAAACTTACATCAAAACAGACCAAACTTTGGACCATTACAAATGACACCAACAAATAAAGTAATCAAATGTTCAGAACCTAAACAGTTGACCAACTAAAATATACAGACAAAATATCAACATGGCAAGTGCTTTCAAATTATCACAATTAATCCACATCATTTCAGAGACGAGGAAAAAGAAGTTCAGGAAGCTATAACTTGTTTTTATATATAACTGCAGTCAGGGGTAAGAACTGAGGCATCTTGGTTGAATTCAAGGTATGCAGAGATTAGGTAACATTTTCCCATTCTTAGAAAAAATAATTATGATTGGGACCTGTTTTCCTCTTCCGGGTTTTAACATCGACAATCACAGCCCTGTTTTTCTCAGTAAAGTGCTTCAAGATGATCACATTATGTGGTTCATTGGCATTATCCATATAAACACAGCGGGTTCCCACACAAAGGACCTAGAACATAACAGAGATACAGAAAAGGCAACTCAATAGCACATTGAAACAGGGAAGTGCATTTAGGTAGATATAAGTCCAGTCTCTTTTGCTTGGGCCTCTGACTTCAACAAACACTGAAAGTTAGGTTTTTATAATCTCTAAGTCTGCAGTCTGGTAAAGGTCTAATGTAGAACTGGTTTAAGTGTTCACTGGATAAAATCATTTTTCATAGTCCTCTGTCCCATCAGTTGAGAGATGACAAAATAAGAAAACAGATCAAGATGAATGCCAAAGTGGAAAACAATTGTACTTTAAGTTTCTTTGTAGCTTAATATTTAGTAGTTACCTATTACTCAAAGTCACCTGCTAAAATAATTTAAAGACAATAATTAATAAAATGAGGCAAATGGCTAACTTATTAAGAACACAAGTTTTTAATAATCTTGGAAATATAACAGAATAGTCAAAGCAAAATATAACTGAAGAAAAAAACTTTGAAAGATATATGCTATAGAGTTGTTGATGTATGTAATAAAGATTAGAAGAGATGACCAGGCCTTCAGAGTAATGTACCTGGGGGAAGCCAACCAGCACAAGCAGGGTGAAGATGTTGGTATGCTTCAGCTGGAAAGGCAGCTGCTTGATGCAGTGGTCTGTGAAGGCGGCAATGACGTCACGCCACAGTGGGGCACTGTTAAGTGACCGCAGGATCTCTGCCATGGAGCACGCCCAGTCCAAGCCCACCCGGCTGGAAGGCAAGAGCTCCATTAGACAGCAATGCACAGGTTCCAAACTCAACTCATCAGAGCTTACTACACAAGTTAGCCCCTGAGTCAAGCTGAAAAGCCATTCATTAATTAGCTTTAAAACTACAGGAATGTTTTTCATATAATGGTGAGTGGAAGGAAAAAAAAAAAGATCCCTTACTTACATACTCAGTCTATAACTATGATTAAGTCACACATGTGTGTGTGCACTCATATTCACACAAAAAAGCTTGGAAGGATGTATATTATAATATCAGACACATTAAGATGGTATAAGCCAGAGTGATTTTTTTCCCTTTGTTTCTGTTTTCCAAATCAGTATTTGATTAAGTCATTTTTATAATGAAAATAGACATATTTTTCTTCAGTCTTGAGACTATTATTATCTATTATTCTCAGGAAAAAACAAACATATATATATGTGTGTATATATATCACCACTGACCACATATTATACCATCAGCTCAGACTGCACAGCTCTATCAATATGGGCTTTAAGCACAGTTGTAATGTTGCCTGACAGCATTGCTAATAAAACATTCTATTCTCACAGCAATTCCCAGACGATGGCATTGAAGCACAATGAAATTAATTAGCCAGACCTCTGATTCAAAGAAATGTACACCAAGGTGAGTAAAGTGGGGTCACTACCTGTCTAGACACACAGCTCCCAGGCTGAAGAGCAGATGGGTGGTCTTCCAGCCATCTGGCACGACGGAATTGTCCCCGGCAGCAAACAGGTTGTGTTTGGCTGAAAGGACCTTGATCACTGCAGCATCTACCTCTGCCGGCAAAAGGCGGATGATTAACTGGCCGAGAAGACCCAGGGTGAGGTGGTATGTTTCGTTCAGGTGGCCTGCATTTGAGATGACAACCTGAAACATGAGTGGGAGGACGCGCTCCAGGTCTTTCAGGGGGACTGTGGGATCCTGCCAACAGAAGGAGAAAGATCTGTTCAATACAAACTCAGGGAATCACACCAGGTAAACACTGTCTCCTTTATGTATTATTTACAAGTGACTAGTAGTGCCAAAGGAGTTATGCAGTGGCTTCCACAAATGCCATATGTACAATCAGTTGTAAATTAACATTCTCAGGCATCACCTCAAAATCTTGAAAACTTTACCCTGAAAAATAAGCTCATTTTTTTCTCCCAAGCTTTGCACTGAAAAAGAATTCAAATAATTTAGAAATACACAAAAGTTAAAGTTCCACCTTCTTCTAGTGCTCAGGAGATAACAAGTGTTAACAGTTTGACAAGCAATCTTTCAACCCGTTATACATATTTACATATAAAACATGTAAAATAAATTAAAAGCAATTTTTTTCTTTGAATACTGCCCTGCAACTTGCTTTTCCCCATTTGTATAACAGCTGCTTCCTAAGTCAATAAAAACAGAACTCTCGGCAACCAATGGAAGGCTGCACACAATCGCATTTTATAGTTAAAACGTAATTCATGCCCAGTGGTTGGATACTTCCTTTGTTTTCAATTGTCATTATTATAAATACTACTTAGGTAAATAGTCTAATAATATACCTTTTTATTCTTGAACATTTAGAATTTTTGAATTGTTATCTCTGTGATTCTCACAGGTATTAAATCTATAATATGAAAACCAGAAGTTCTTGAAGATAAAAATTGTCAAAAAGGCATCCCATTGGAGGGGCAGCTTGGCGTGGGATGCCAAAGTCCAACAAGAATGAGGAAAATGTCCATACAGAGGCCTGGTCCCATATGGGGTGTGAGAATCTGAGCAGGTGAGAAGCATTTCCATGCAGAACCGTGGAAAGAGAGCATGGGTGGGGTGAGGAAGGCACCCACACAGGTAAATGGTCAGGTACGGGGAGTCAGAACTTGCTTTGGTGGCCTGAGGTGAGGGCATCTGAAATAATGTTCATTATCACTTCTTACTTGGGAAATGCAAATCAAACTCACAAAGAGCTATCATCTCACCCTGTGAGACTGGCTTACATCAAAAAGACTGCTATCAACAAGTGTTGGTGAGGATATGAAGAAAAAGGAACTCTTTTACACTGCTGGAGGGTATGTAAACTGGTGCAACCATTTGGAAAGCAGTATGAAACCTACTCAAAAAACTAAAAATAGAACTACCATATGACCCACAATCTTTTGGGTAACTATCTGAAGAATATGAACTTGTCAACTTGAACACCTATAAGCTCCTCCACAATGTTCACTGTAGCATTATTTACAAGAGCTAAGAAGTGGAAGCAAAATAAGTACCCACTGACAGATGACTGGATAAATATTCTGTTATAAGGAAAGATGAAATTTTGTGATTTGCAGCAAAAAGGAAGGCGCTCAAGAGAATTTCATGCAAAGCAAAATTACAAAGATAGACAAATATTGGATGATATCACCTACATATGCAATATAAGGAAACAAAGCAAATGAACAGATAAAACAAAATAAAACTAAACCAGTGTACATTGATAACAGAACTGAGGTTACCAAAGTTTGTGAAGCAGGTTGTGGGTGGGAGCAAGGACAGAAGGAATATAATAGATGGTAGCAGACGTTTTGTTTTAGTTGTTTGTTTTACCTTTTTCTTTAAAAAAAAAAAATAGTAACAATTTGTAATTTATAATCTATTCCCAGGGATACACAGATGACTTATTAACAGTTGGTTTCAGTATATGACTTTCTAAAACCAATTTTTTCCCTGGGCATAATACCACCCTTTCTTTTGAAAAGAAAATGCCATTTTTCTCTTACCAATTTTAAGGGAGGTAACATGGCTGCTAGTAACCCCAAAATCCTCTTCTGGGAACACTCAGCAAATAGCTGCTCAGGGCTTGGAATGACTGCCTTTTCCTTAATGAGCTTCTGGGAAGACGCTTCAGAATTTTCACCATCTGAGTTAAAACACCAAACATTTAGGTTTTGTCAGATCTATTCATGTAAAAAGAGGCAAGTAAACTACTGTCCCTGTGCCACTGAAGAATAAGCTGAGATTTTGAAAGGTGATGCTAATCACGTCCCCTTCTCAAGGAGGCCTACCCCACCACCTCTCCCATTCCCTTTGTTCTCCCCATTCTTGACCCTGCTCTTAATGTACCATGTTATCGATACTTACTGTTTATTGTCTCGCCTCTAGATTTTTTATTTGATTTTATTTTTTTAGTGATGTATCCCAAGCATCTGGATACATAGCAGGTTCCAGATCAAGTAAATCAATAAATAATGAATAGACTGCATGTGAATCAGGATGCTAATCGACAGGGAAGGCAGAAGAGAGTAGATTTTGATGACTTAGACTGATGTGAAGGGTCAGACTGTCTTCTGGAACTTAAATTACACACATTGCAGAGACGGACATTAGAATATTTTGAAAGATGGGGGCCTCCCCGGTGGCGCAGTGGTTGAGCGCTGGGTTGCGAAGCTGCCAGCGACCTCTGCGGCGCCGGTTCGATCCCCGGCTGCTCCCCGGCCACCGGAGGAGGGTCCCACATGGTGCGCAGACCTCTCCTGCCGCCCGCTGCTCCCCTCAGCAGTGTGCTTCGGTCTTTCTGACTGCTCTGCTCCCCGCTCTGGCTCTGGTGAATTCTCTCACCCTCCCGCGCTTCTGACTGTACCCAGTGCATGTATAAACAAAACAAACAAACAAATAAAAAAACCACATGCCTCTATTAAAAAAAAAAAAAAGAATATTTTGAAAGATGGACCCACGAATATGGCAGAATGGCAGGAGTACACCCCTGCTCCAGCACGGAATGGGCACATAGGAAAGATTCTGTCTCCCTGGGTTGCTAGAAGGAGGCAGCTGAGGTTTGCTGCCAGTGTCTTCAGCCCACAGCACCCCTATCTATCTCATGCTATCCCCACCAGTCTTCCTAAAACACAGCTCCAAATTTGCCCTGACATCTTCACCCAGGCATCTGAGGCCCTCCATGGTAGCACGCCATAGTACCTCTTCAGTTTCACCTTCCAGTGCTGAACCCCTACAAAGAAGTTCCCTATAAAGGGACTTCTCTGCATTCATTTGGGGGTTTCCCACTCTGGGCCTAAATGGTCTTCCCCACAGCCAATCCTTGTTGCTTTTTCCACCATGGATGTCCTTCTGCATAGCAGATCCTTGCACATTTCCCTATAGCCCTTCCTTAAAAATCGATTATATAATTTGTTCCACATAATCCCACAGGATACCAATTGCCATTAACATCCACTTATACCTTTCTTCAGAACAGAATCACATTTCATCCCAAATTGCAGTTTGAGATATACCTCTGTCTTAAACTCTCCCAGTCAGTGAGCTCCATGAAAGCTGAATCATGTGTCTATCAAACTGACTTGGGACCTGTTTCATCCCCACCCATTTCACCCCCAGGATTTAGCACAGTGCTTGACACATAAAAAGCACTCAGTGAAGGAGTGGCTAAATAAGATAGAAAAGCAGCCAAAGTGAAGAAAGATGACTTTGAAGTATTATCAGCATCATCTGATACAGACTGGAAAACTATGAACTCTTGGCTGCTAGCCAGTTTTAAATTATGATTGGTGAAGGAAACTCTATGGGGACTACACCCAAGGGGGTGGGAGGGAAGCAAATACTGTTTAAAGATGAACAATGATGTAAAAAAATAAAAAAATTAATATAAAAAAATACAAAATACAAAAAAAGATAACTAAATTATGTGCAACAGCCCATTGGGGATAGGTATTTGTGCATTTTAAAGATGAAAGAGATCAAGGCAATGGGGTTTAAGAGTCTTCACCTGGAAGTCCTGTGGGTGTGCTAGCATTTGCAGAGGAGTCTGAAGTTTGAGTCTGGCATGAAGGATTCTTTGTGAGCGATACACCTTCATCTGTCTTATTTTTCTGTTTGTGATCTAAAGGTCTGACTTCCTTATGAACATCACTCTTTCCCTAAAAAGTAAAAGAATTAGGGTATTACATAACAAATTTACTTATTAGTATAATAGTTTTTTTAATCGTTAGCTAATCAGTCTTCACAGATTAAAATCCATACTCTTAAGATAATAATCACCATATCACATCCTTGCAACATCTTCCAACTACCTTTGTCAGCACCTGCAGTCATATAAGCAATGGCTCTATTACCACCTCCAATACATTCTATCAGCTTTCAGAAGCAAAGTATAAAAAGTTCTCTTGGGAGAAAGAGAAATACCAGGGTATGGATTTCCTTCTAGCAAACCAACCTGACTTACACTTTTGAGAATTTCATTTTGGCAAGGAGAGGGCCTTTCTGAAGTGAGGGGTGCATTGCCTGAGCTGAGAGAGTTCGCTGATCTCAAAAGTCTGGCCCAGCCTGTCAGGGTGACAGCTCACAGCCTGTATTTCCTATGGAGTCACTCAGTGCACCCAAAAGTCACCTGCAGTCCCTCAGCCCCCAGAGTGCTTCCCTCCTATTGTTATTCAGGCTTATATCTAGGATCTAGGCATGTAGGGAAGTTTTCTGTGCATGATGGAGGTACCCAGCCCCTAGACGCCTGGGAAGGCCAGGACATTGGGAGTCAAAGGTGGAATGTTGTACAACACCAAACATCCAGGAGAAGATCCTGACATCTTCTAGAGGCAGCTAACTTCTCCTCCTCTCTCTAGATACTGTGATTTCAGCATCAATCTTACCCTCAATTTCCTTCAAAGAAAAAAGTGATTGTAAGACCGTCCTAAAAGGAGACTGCGACTGGGAGGGCTATTTGCCTTGTTAAACATCTACCTTCTGAAAAGACCTCTGACGCCAAACTCTCTGTAACTAATGTGGTACTTTGTAAAGACAATTAGTTCTGCCTAATCACTTTAGTCTTGACTTTGCCCCTGTTATCACAGGACTCCAAAGACTCATTGCAGTTGTATCCTACAGCACCTAAGGGACACTGATTACTGGTCTGAGGCCATGCTACACACAATCGATGTGCACCGATGGTGTCTCTGGCTAAGGCTGGTTACTCAGTTGTTTGAAACAAACAAACAAAAAAAAAAGTATCTCTAATACCTGGAGGAAAGGAAGGAGGGAAAATCTCTTAAAAGGGTCTGGCATTGGCTAGAAATATGTAAGAGTCAAAAACAAGTGATTCGTATTTAGGTCCCAAGTAGGAGATGATCCATAATGCCACACAGTGAGGGCATTATGGTTCTATTGTGTGACCAGTGGTGGAAACTGCAACTTTGCTAGAGGACTATGAGACAGACCCAGAAGCAGGATACCCTGGGTGAGACCAGCTGCTGATGGGAAGGGAATCCAAAAGGTGGGGACATTTCAGGAATAAAAATAATGCCCTATGAGCTATGTGTAAACTACATGTCTCCTTGGTAAATAGTAAACATTGTGTATCACCTATATGTTGGCTGAATATAAAAGTAGCCACATATATTAAGTGTTCACCATGGGCCAAGAATTAATCTTGTCCAATCCTTATATATATCACAAGGAGGCAGGTTAACAGGAGAAATTAACAAGGATATGGAACTTATTGTGAACACTTTTAAGTACTTTCCATATATTAACTCAATGTGTGTAATGTGCGTAACTTCTCACAACAACCCTACGGAACAGGTATTATAATTATCACCCCTGTTTCACAGATGAAAAAATTAAAACAAAGACACTGCAGTAATGTGCCCAAGGTCTGACAGGGCAGGGATCTAAACCCAGGTAATCGGGTCAAGTTTGTGCTCTTAACCTCTGCTCTGATCTCTCATGTGAGTGGCTCTCTGAAGGTCAACTTGTGATTCTGCACATAAAGAATTGTTATTTACATTGCAGAGCACAAAAGGGCCTGTGTCTGACAGCGTCTCAGCAGGCCGGATGGCTTTCTTCTCTGGTTGCTCCTCTGATGTTCGGGTGGACACAGTGACAGGTGTGGCCTGATTTTCTGGGGCAGAGTCACCATCTGGCAATATACCAAGAAGAGCAAGAGCTTTCAGACCTACATGGGAAACATGAGAATGGTTAAAAGCTTTGTAACAAGGGTTATTTCCTCTAAATCTCATCAATCTGCCACTGTATGGAACTATGGCTGAGTTTTCCCCAAACCAAATGGAAGAGTACTCAATACCAATCTTCCTTGCTTTCTACATCTGATCTCAGACAGTGCAAGTTTGGATAGTGCAGGCTACCTGTACTTTATCAACAACAGAAGACAAAAGACACAACAGGATTGTCTATATAGAAAACGACAAACATTAAAATTTTGCAGTAGCCCCACATAATTAGATTTCTGAACTCTGTCGCAAAGTGATAACAAAATAGCTCTGATGCACAGGTATTATCCACCTGCTACCAAGTATAAGTCTCAAACTGTCTCAAAAGTTTAACATCCAAATTATTTCCTTTGTAGCATCCCTTAGTAAAGTCAAAATCATCTAGATATTTTGGTAGCCAAACTAATAACTAATAACTGTATTCTCATCTAGAATACAGTTGTGTGGCAGAAGGAGATTTGTATATTAGCTTTTTTTTTTTAAAGATTTATTTATTTTTGCATACAAGAGCTGGGGTACAGGCCAGAGAAGCAGGGGGTGAGAGGATTCACCAGAGACAGAGTGGGTAACAGAACAGGCAGATTGACTGAAATACACTGCTGAGAGAAGCAGCGGGTGAGTCAGGAGAGGTTTGCTGCACCACAAGGGTTGCTCCCTGGCCGGTGGGGGATCGAACTCCTGCTGCAGAGGCTGTGGCTTGCTTCACAGTGTGGTGCTTAACCCCTTGCGCCACCAGGGAGGCCCTGTATATTAGCTTTTAAAAAGGGCTGGATTTCTCCAGCAAAATTAAGTCTGGTAGATTCAAATACTAAATACTCTATCCATAGACATCAAGAATTTTAAAGATTTTATTTGCAACTCCTTGCAAATATTTTAGAGAAAACTAAGTGCTATTTTAGTGCCAACTTTTTTTTTTTTTTTTTTTTTTTGATGTATTGTGAACTTAAAATGAAAGAGGCCTGTAAGCTGAGCACAGTACTCTGCTTCTGTGGGAGTTTTTCCTTCACAAGCAGCTGACCAATGGTTTGGTTTCTGTACCTGAGGGCAAATTACCTTTTCCCTGGTGAGCCTTCATCAGACAGTCCCCAGCAAGCTGCATACACTGGCTCCGAAGGGCGGCGGCACTGCTACGGGCCTGGGGATCCAGCTTCTCACCATCCACTTCCTCTGAGCTGGCCAGGTGGGCACTGTAGAGAGCCAGGGCAGCAAAGAGCAGCCAGGCATAGTTATGGATGTAGGGCTGGATGAGGATCTGCTGGTCACTGAGGTGAATGGTCACCATCGGATGGGCCGTCATGCTGTGAGTAGGCAAATGCCTGCAAAAAGCAAGACATTTTTAAGAGCTACAAGCCTTAGCAAGGTTCCAAAAAGGAGCATGTGTATGCTCACGACTTAGCATTCATTACCTCTAAGGCCGTGGTAATTAAAAATTTACATAGGTATGGGCCATCTCGCCAGAAAATTAAACAAACCCTGTATATACCATTTCCGGACTTCCCAACCCCCAGAAGATGCTCTATGAAAACTGGGCTTAGTAAAATTTCTTATTGTGAAATTTTGCAGGATGTGTAACAGCATTTTGATAATGTGAGAAAATGCCTATAATTTTTAGAGATAAATATGAGGTATTTAAGTAGAAAATGATTTAAAATACTTTAACAAATGAAAAAAGAAAAGGAAAAAATTAAAACCTTCCTAATTATAGAATGTGATTAACAGGTATAGGGGAATTCACTGTACTAATTTCTTTACTTGTGGGAATGTTTAAAATTGTTTTAATAAAAACTTTTTTTAAAGTAAGAAGACCCCTTTGAAAGGAAAGGAATACATGGAGAAAAGGCTCTAGGAATTGAGGTCTGAGACATACTCAAAGGAATACTTCTTTGCTGCATAGCATCCATAGCAGAGATCAAAGTCCTCACACACATTGCAATTTATCCTCCGACCTATGATGAAACCCTTGCAGTGACCACAGGTAAACTCCATGTTCACCAGCTCATGGTCATTCTCGTGGCCCTCAGGCTTTACCCCACCTAGGGGAGAAAATAGCAGTGTGAGGTGGATTGGACAAAGGGCTCTTGATTAGTTTCCAAACCCAAACTTATGCCAGCACCAAGTCTATTCCCAATTAATTGCTCAGGACCATCATCTTCTAGAGACCAGGTCCTTCTACCCTGATAGCTCTGGGCATATGAAGATAATCTTAGCACACAACTTCCTAGCAATGGTACCATGGACTGATCTTCCTTTTCCAATGTGATCAAACAGATAACCAATTCCCATCATGACCACTATCTGCAGAAACAAGTCTGCATGCAAATTTGCAGGCTGTCTCCCATGACCTCCTCTGACAAATGTTAAGCACTCATTTGGGTATTGCTGTCATTGAGGAGTGACTAGGTTTTTGCTTACTTTCTCATGCTACAGATAAAAACTGACTTCCCCCAGAAAGAATGTTAGATACACAAAAGACTGAGTGCTCCTTCTCATGCTAAACCCAGGGGCTCTGAGGCCTGTCAGAGACCCTACTAACCTCTCTTCATGTCTGACCTATTTCTATTCCCACTCCCACTAAAATAGTGCAGGTACTGCTCCCTCTGTCACAACTGTGACTGATGTCCTGGAGGAAACTCTTATACAGGCAGAATCATTTTTCCTCAGTATCTGACCATGTTGATACCATGCTTGGAAAGCCTTCTCCTCTGTCTACAAGGTCAAATTCTTCTGGGTCCTGCCTCCCTCAGTCCATCACAGCAGGCAGACACTACAGCATCTGTTCCTCACTCCTCTGTCCCTGGACTTGATATATTCCCTGGATGGTGATGTATTCTCTACTATTTCCTTTGTATTACTCACTTCTAACTTTCTCCAAAGACCAATTCATATCCCACCTCTTCCACAAGCCTTTTCTGCAACAGCAACTGGTAATGTTTCTTAATTTTTTCAGACTAATCTGTACCAGTCACCTAAGTGTGTAGATTCTCATACTGGAATACACATTTTGTGGGTACATCCAGTCTCCTGTTAGACTGTAAATACTTCAGGGGGTTTTATCTCTTATGATTGCACCATGTACTCAGAGAACAATCAACTATCACTACTGTGGATCTGTTTCACTTCAGCATCTACAAGTCAAGAGTATTCAAGTATTTCTGAAATTCGTCTTGTATGTATATGTGTATTTTACTACTTGTAAACACCATATTCAGAGGGAAAAACAATTTCCTGAAAATTCAACTGAATATACATTCATGATTCTGAGTGTTTATCAAGCACCTAGAGCCAGCACAACAGAAGATGGCATCATGTCATAAACAGAGCTCTGTTATTTAGTTGGGGCAATAAGGTTCATATTTGCTATCAGGTCAGAGAATACCACTGGGCATTTCCATTTAGTAAAATACGAATTTAAGAAGGGACAAAGCACAGAAAATAAAAAAGATTTTTAGGTATGGCATACTAGACCATGAAATTTACCTAGGAAGCAAGTTCTGCAGAGATCCATGTCACTGCACTGCAGGCACCGGTAGCGATGCCAAGGGGCAATCTCATCACATCCATCACAAGAGATGTCCACATTTAACTGGTTACAGTAGCGAGCAATAAACATGTGCATCTGTAAGGTGAGACAGACACAATTAACCAACAGACTTTCTTGTGTAGCTACTATTCATTAATTAGTCCATTCTTTAATAGGTACTTGAGATATTCTAGGCATTGTACTAGATACTAGGGTGAGAAGATGAAGAAGCTGAGTCAGGAATTCCTTCAAACAGTTGACACCATATAGTATGATGACATGGGCTTTAACTAGCAAATTCAGGAGGCTTAGAGAACACAGAAGAGGTGGTGTTTACAGACCCAGGAAACACTGCAGAAGGAGCATTGTTTCCTGGTACTTTGAAAGAAAAGCTTTCTGGGAAGATAGAAAAGGCATTATTTCATGAGAATAAGTTGTATTACTTCATGTAGTACATGAAGACTACAGTACAATTTGTCTTTATGTCTGGAAATAAGGGAATAAATCACTAAGTCACAAAGCAGTAGATGAGTACAAATGTGCCAAGTCACCCTACCACTAAAGAATGGTTCCCAGTAAGATATTAACATACAAGAAAGAAAAATCTGCAAAGGCCGAGTTGGTGTGCTCCATCCAAGTCCCATAAAGTGCTGTATGAGCAAAGTAATTGGCACATAGTCAGCATGAAATGTTAAGAAAATTAATGACTCTTAAGAAGCAGATGCCTGGCACAACGTGGTGACAGATAAATACTAATGTGGAGATGGGCATGGCCAGCTATCTGAGCCTTGCCTTTACACATTTGAGTCAGGTGACTGATTCCGTGTATATGTGGCTACCTCTATGCTCGCCACGCAACCTTCTAACTGAAATCTGTTTTCCTACAGTGGGACACTTGCAACCAGAGCCTTCAGCAATTCTATTTCTCATTGCAGGTTAATAAATTAACATCTAATGATATACTTCAACCTCATGAGTTCTTTTTTGTGAGTCTAGTTCTATAAGAGGGAGCCACGCTCTGAGTGAGGTCAAGTCAGGACTCAGGATCCCTTGGGTTAAGGACCAGACTCAGTGACAGCCCTCTTGGAAGAGAGGGCTAGCCCCAAACTCCTAACAAATCACTTCAGATTACGCTAGTTGAGAGGTCTTACTTTCCTCTGCTTCTCTGGATCTTCCTGGGCTATTTTTTCATACCAGTCCTCAAACATGCCATCCTGACACTCATCCATCCATTCTGAATTCTGCTTGGCATCAGCAAGCTCATCTTCTTCACTCCATTGGCTGAAAGGACATAAAGGGAGAAAAAAGTATGCCTCTACAAATAATCAAAGAAAGCAGTGGTTAGCAGACTGTGTTCATGGGGCATATTTAAACTGAGTGGAAGAGGTCACTTTTGTTTTTAAAATACCAAGATTTGCCAGATGCTTGATAGATACATGTCAATAAAAAGAGAACAGTCCATTGAAAATAGCAAACCATGCTGGGTGAAGAATACAGCTTGAAAGGTTGTACCACAGCATAATTCCACTTGACAACCACTGGTGGTGAACCTACTGTGTGCCAGCACCAGGGCCAAATAAAATGGTTTTTTTAGAAGTCAGAATTGGAAATGCTCAGTACACCCTAGTGGAATCAGTTTGAGAAGGGAGTCAGGAGACCCTGTGGCTTTGACTCTTATTAGCTGCTATTAAGACCTCGACACAGTGCTCCGCCCTGGTCCTCCATTTCTGCATTTCAAATAAAGGGTTTTAGGTAGATAATTTCCTGGGCTCCTTTAAGATACAAAATGATAAATTCCCATTATTTCAAAGTACAGCTTGTTTTAGCAAGCAGAATTACAAACAGAAAAGGATTTGCTCACCAGCAAATACAAATCTTTACCAACCAACAAATACACATTCATTCATACACTCCAATAAACTGATTTTAGGCCTATTCATACTCAGTTCTGAGTTGGGTGCCATGAGCGCCTGGTAATGAAGGGTGAGGCCCCATCCCCAAGGATGCCTGCACGTGCAGGCAAAGCTTAAAACAGCAAGCAGAATAATAACTGCAGAACCAGCACACTGAAGCCCCCACCCCTTATCCCCTGCTGTGGCTCTGCTCTGCCCAGAGTCCTCTGCCAGCAGGGCAATGGCTATGGGTTAGTAAATAAGTAGACAACTTTAATTCTATCTCTTTCTCCAGAATATTTCTTCTGGAGTTGATTCACTTATTTCCTAATTGTCTTCTCTTAACTTGTACTTTTCTTTTCCCATTCTCTTTTCCTTTCTTTGCTACATCCATGGGTGGGTAATGGGCCAGTTGAATCGCACAGGAAGGAGAGACACTAAAAAAAAACCTGCATAGTTTTTTTTTTTTTTCTTATACCTTAAGTTCTTATAATGTATAAGAGGTTATTTTGGCCTAAAGGCCAAAATCACACATACATGTAACAAAAACAGAAAAAGATTCTCCAATTCAACAAACTACACTAGTATATCCAAAAATACAAAGGATCCTCATCCTTCAAGTTTACAAAATCACCATCACCACACACCAGACATGGTAGCAATTTCAATATAGAACTCATCTATTCTTTACAAGAATCTTTTGAGGTAGGTACCATTACTATCTCCAGCTCTAAAAATGAGGAAACAGAGACACAGAGGGATTAAATAACTTGCCTGAGGCATCTAGTTAGTATGTGGCAAAGTCAGGCTATTACACTGAGAGGTCAGCTCCAGAACCCATGCCCTGACCCCACAAGCTGTATCTCTGTATCTTTTTTTTTTTTAGATTTATTTTTATTTAAGTATACAAGATCTGGGGTATAGGCCAGAATGGGGGGAGGTGGTGAGTATACCTCTGTATCTTTTAATGGACTTTAGGAAGTACAGAAATCAGGATTGTATTCTTACCTGATCACACTGTCATAGACACTTATATTCTCCTGTGACATTTTCATGAGGAGTTCTGGTAACTGAATGTCAACAAAGAAGGTGAGATCACTGGGTTCCCAGCCCATGTCCAAAAGATGTAGCACAGCAGTCTGAACACAGGACAGAGCAGGCAGCAAGGACCTAAAGAGGCAGAAGTTATCAAACCTGCCCACCACCAAGGGAGACAACAAAAACAAGTGGAAAGCAAAAGGGAACTCTAGCTTGCTGGTTTGGGCTCGCTGCTATCTCCTTTTAAATCTCATACTCCAGACAGACCCTCTTCAAGGGACAGCTTAAGCAAAATAATCCTAAAAGCATGAAGTAAGGTTTCCTAGAGCAAAAATCACCTCCTGGTAAACAGCTATATCCAATTAGTGAAGGTCATGCCATTTAAGACTTACAGGAAAACCTTTTGATTTAAGGTTTATGTCTAAACCACTTACTAAGGAAGCAAATGAGGAATAGTTTTATACTCAAGTTTTAAAACTGCACATAATAATTCAAAAACGGAAGTTTACAAATCTTAGATAAACTATTACCCAGCCCCTTTACAAAAATGTACATACCCTATAGAAAAAGGGCTGGGGAAAACTATATTAATAAGTTAACATTAGCAATTAGTTCTAGATGGTAGATGAGAGATTATTTTTATTTTATTCGTTGTACTTTTCTATACTTGTATTGTTAAGCATGTATTTCTTTTATAATGAGAATAAACAAATTTTTTTCTAGGAATCAGTTATTCAGTACCTGTCATTTATGCTACTAAATCCTTTGATTGCTTTGACCAAAAACAGAACCAGTTGATAGTAAGTATCTCGAATTTCCTTGTGTAGCTCTGCACCACAGCCTTCCAAGTGTCCAAAATAACTAGAAACAGAAAATCACCGACTCAATGCCAGAACATCATTCACTTAACAATCACCATTCCTTACCTGATAAAGAAGCAAGCTGCATGAAGTGACAAAGGAACTTATGTAAATACAAATATAATAATGTCAGAAAGTAACAAACAAAATAGCAGTGAATCCATCTGCCTGGGTCAAGTGGGTTATCTATCAAGAGTACAGAGATGACATTTATCTTTCTTTGTTAGTGTAAGAACAGCCCCTCTCACCACTATTTGAGTGCCAGACATTTTGTTAAGTTATTTTTCACAAATTACCTCTTTTAATCTTCTCACACAGGCATGTCCTCCCAACCCTCTAACCCCCTCCATTGAAGACTTTAATACCAAGGTCACTGTCTTTTCTACTTTTATCCTTGTTGCTTTGGAGATTTCAAGATCCATAGAAATGAGACCCCACCCAGTTCTTCTGTCCCTGAATGCCCTCTGCCATCTGTACCATTCATGATTTTCTTCTCTATCCCCTTAGCCATCTCAGTCTGATTGTCACATTGTAATGACCCCATGTTGAGTATGAATATTCCTTTCTTTCATTTATTGTAATTGTCACAGGCAGTACCACTGAAATCCTGACTTCAGAGCATCTTACTCTGACCATGACCTCTCACCCTACTCACCTCCTCTAGGACTCCCGCAACAGCCTTTTCCATCTCAATGAGTCCCAACTCTTGTCACTGCCTCGTGTTCACTGTCTAGTACTCCCACCGTGCTTTCTCTTTGCTCCATGCTCAGCTCAGGCTCCAGGGCCCATCACCATAATCATACCTTAGCAAGCACCAATTCCCTTGCCACCATCTTCCTCCATGAACTTGCTTGAGAAATCTTATATCTATATCAAAATAGCTGAGTATTGCTGGAGGAAATACCATACAACCAACTTGACTAGCATTACTTTAAATCCAAAATCATAATTCTCAAATAGGCATGCAAAATTGTCAGGCAAGTTACCAGACTGGCTTTCTCAATTTTCACCACTTCACCATTTTAAGCCTTCCTGCCTCTCCTGAAACTGCTCACTACCCCTTCCTAAACCTTCATTTTTAGTTAATAGCAATCCTCATGTTTTATTTTTAAGAAGTAGAAATGACCACACAGAATCCTTATCTTTGCCCTATCTCATCTACCATCCAACTTCTATCTCTACCCACCTGTGTCTCCTCCTGCTACTATAGATAGTCTCCCTGATTGTGTTTTGGCTTTTTTAATCCATCATCATGATATCATACAAAGTAGTTTCACTGCCCTAAAAACCCGCTCTGTCACTCTATTTCATCACCCTGATTTTTTTCAAAGGCCCAACTCTCCTGCTGCTACAATTGTTCCCTCTCTTCCTACATCAAGTTTTCCTCATCATTGACTCTTGCTACTGGCAGACAAACACGCTCAGTAGCTCTTAAAAACCCTCAGGATCTCACATCCCATTCCAATTGCTGCCCTATTTCTCTGCTCCCCGCAAGGCCAAATTTCTTGAAGTAATTATAGTCTTTCTCTACATTTTATTATCACCCACCTCTCCCACACATACCATTCTCTTCTCAATTCAGTTGAATCAAGCTTTTGACCCCATGTCTAGTATGACTATTCCTTTCTTTCATTTATCTGCTACACCTGATCTATCAATGCTGACAATTCTGCCTCCAAAATATATCCTGAATCTCTTTCCATCTCTAATGCTCTTTATTCTCTGGTCCCCACCATCTCTGCCTAGATTACTCCAACAGCCTCCTAACTGCTTTTCTTGTTTCTACTCTTTCACAGAGCAGTCAGTGATCATCTATAAATGTAAATCATATGCTGCCAAGTTCTATATGATACGGGTCCTGCCCTATTTTCTGACTTTACCTCTTCCTGCACCCCCTCTTACTCAGACACACTTCTTTGGGTTAATCCTCCATCCAAGGACCTTCGTGCTGTTCCTTCTACCTTCAGTACTCTTCCCTGTGATCTTAGCTCTTCTTTTACCTGTCATCTCCTTAGCCTTTCTTGACTGACCACCCAAAATAGGTCACTCTGTATGAAATCATCACATAGCAATATCACTGTCTGATATTTTTAATTTATTTTTTATTGTCTGTCCGCAAAAGAATAAAACTCCAACAGATCGCAGATCCTGTCTGCCTTGTCTGCTATGTACACAACACCTAGAATAATGTCTGACATTGTCAACATTTGAAAAATATTTATTGAGTAGCTGTTAGAACAACCATGAGGTACTTACATTAACAACATTGTTGTAAATGAATGTTAAATTTAGCTCACAGCATCCAGAAACCAAATGATAACTGTGTTATGTAGAATATAATTCTCATTGTCTGGTATAACAGAGTTGGTAAGTTCATCAGAAAGAATAAACCATATGTTCTTGGTACTTACTGAAAGAACAGAACCCATTTTTCCTTTGGATAAAAGAATGAATTAACCAGAAATGTAAATTTGTATCTCACAGGGAAATGAGGGAGGTATTGATTAGAGACCATTAGATTTCTTTCAACAATCTCTTTCTGTCTTCCTTGCAGATCTGTAATCTGTACTTACTTAGTAAACTCTTTCTGGCAGGTCAGAAGTTCCAGCAGGAAAAGTATATAAGACGGGTGGAAGCAGTGAGGCTGTCCAAGGGATTCTGAACAATACTGAATTATTCTCAGGGCTTCAAGGATGCTCTGGGCTTGGGCTTTCTTCAGGGAAAGGACCTTTATAACACTGGAGACACAACTCAAGTCAGGAACACCCAGAAAACTCTTGAGCTCTGAGACAAAAAAAGAAAATATACCCTCCACCCAAGTTCTGATGCCATGTAATATAAAAATGATATATATTGTTGTGAGGTATTCAAAATATCATTCGGAAAGGACAGCAGTGCCTGTCCTGAAAGTAGTAACTTTCAGTCATTGATCAGCAGTATTACCAATCAGTCCACACCACATATTCAGAAGCCCACTAACCAATATTAAAAATTAATTAATTAAAAAGGAATTCTGGGCCTCCCTGGTGGCGCAAGGGGTTAAGTCTCAGCACTATGAAGCTGTCACAGCAACTGCAGCACAAGTTCGATCCCCAGCCAGGGAGGTGACACACACCTCCCCACCCCACTCCACCCCACACCTCTGGTCTATACCTCAGCTCTTGTATGCATAAATAAAATAAATCTAAAAAAAAAAAAAGGCATTCTTATATCTTTACCTCCTTATAGAGACAAAATCTTAATTCTTAGGACAATACCTCCATATATGTAGGCCCATTGACAAATAATTTTGTCAGAAAACATCAAATATTAAATTTCTCCCAGGGTTAAAATAAGACAAATTATTAAGGGGTATCTACCAACGGAAATTTTTCTTTTTTTTTTAAATCTTAAAAGTACATTATAGGGCCTCCCTCATGGCTCAAGGGGTTGAGCACCACACTATGAAGCAATCCACAGCCTCTGTAGCACAAGTTCGATCCCAGGCCGGCCAGAGAGAAACCCACATGGCAAGGCAGAACTCTCCTGTCTCGCCCACTGCTCCCCTCAGCAGTGTATTTCCATCAGTCTGCCTGTTCTGTTCACCACTCTGTCTCTGGTGAATCCTCTCACCACCCCCCCACATCTCTGGCTTGTACCCCAGCTCTTATACGCATAAATAAATAAATCTTTGCTTTTAAAAAAAGTACATTATAGTGACATAATTTACATAATATAATGTACAAATATTAAATTTAAATATTTTCTTTTAAATCACAGATTTTTTTTCTTTAGACATTCTCAAACAAGTCTTGATTATCCTTCATGTACTGTTGCTCATTTTTATATGAACTTTGTCTTTGAACAGACTGTCTACCTAAAGTTTGAAAAAAGGAAATACTAGGAAAGTAATGCCTGTTAGGCTCACCTCTCATGCAAGAGTGACTGATCTTTAATGAATTCCATCACATCCTTTAGCACTGGGTATTTCTCTTTTACTGTGGGCACTGGTCTGGCTTCCTCCATGGATCGGAAGGAGAGAAGCCTGAGTCGCCCTCGGCTGAAGGGAGGCCGCCGAGTGGGTGTAGAAGGTGACGAGGGCTCTTCAGCGGTGGCAGAGGACACTTCCGTGGCAGGAGGGCTAAGGCTGGGTGGCAGATTTTGCTGGACATCCAAGCCAGGACTCCTGTTTCCAGAGGGATCTGCTTCTGTGGGAGATCCTGAGGCTTGGAAATGCTCTTCCACCACAGAGCTTGTCCTCTGGCGTTTGTCAAGTGGCTGCAGGTGATCAGTTTCATCTGTAGTCAATGACTTCTCACAGCTTTCTTTTGAACTTATACTTTTTTTCGGCAAAAATTTTAGTAATAGAAGACTTTTCTGAATACATTCTTTTGCTAAATTGAAAAAGCAAGAAAGATAATGGGAAAAATGTCAAAATTACACTTTAATGCCTACTTTCAGAGAGGAAAATAATTTACTTACATTTACAACTTAGGACGAGAAATAGTTCTACTAATATAGTGATATACACATATACCACGAATCAAATTTTATTTCAATCCATAAACCAAGATTTCTTCAGCATAGTCAGCACACTTTAAAAAAGGTTTAACTGCTAGCATGATCCCTTCCAGCTCCATCCATGCTGCTGCAAATTGCATGAGTTTATCTTTTTTGATTGCTGAGTAATATTCCATTGTGTATATATACCACATCATCTTCTTGATCCAGTCATCTATTTTTGGGCATTTGCATTGTTTCCATAGCTTAGCTATTGTAAATAGTGCTGCTATAAACATAGGGGTGCAGATGCCCTTTTAAATTAATGATTCTGTGTCCTTTGGGTAAATACCTAGGATTGGAATTGCTCAGTGATTTCACTGAAAGAAAAAGAAAAATCCCATATGGTCTCACTCATAGCAGGAATTTAGAAAACCAAAATAAGGGACCAGGAAAAAGACTAATTATAATCAAGTAAAAATCAAAATGGACAAGCAACTGTAAACCAGAGACACACTAAGGGGTGGGGGTAGAGGAGGAGGGATTTGGGTCAAAATAAGGGGGGGTGGGAATTGTATGGGGAACATAAATAAGATGAAAATGCACACATTGTGCAAAAATGAAAAATGATGTAAAAATATATAAAGCAAAATAAAATAAAAAAGGTTTAACTGGGGTGATTTTCAAACATACAGTCCTCACTCAGCTTCAAGAGTTATCAAACCAAGGCCATCTTGTTTCATCCCCAACCATCCCCTAGATTATCTACATGCAGATCCCAGGAAACATGTTATTTCATCAGTTAAAACTTCAGCATATTTCTCTAAAAAAAAAAAGTTTTAAAAATAATATAACCATGATAGCATTTGAAAATTAACAGTAATTTCCTTAATTTCGTTGAATATTCAATGAGCACACTTTAAAAACAAAGACAGCTCAAAAAGCACCTGATGGCCTCCTAAGAGAATTAGAAAGATGCCCATCCGGATGAAGTCAATAAACAATTATTCCTCTCTGGAATTTTTTCTCTTTGTGATAGATAGGTAAAAACTACATTTGTTGCCTTTGTTACATTTCATAGAGCAGTACAGTTTTAACTAAAATAATCTAGAAGACGTTTTCTATGAAATGACACAAAAGGCCCAGGAATGACAGCTGAAGTCGGCACACTCACCCAGGATCTCAGGGTTCGCCTCTGATGCTTCCGACACGTGTTTTTCTTCTGCCTCATTCCCCAGGCTCACCAGGGACTTCTGCTTCATCTCTAGCTGGGGGGAGGATTTGAACCACATATTATATTGTCCATACAGTGCAGCAAGAACAGCCATAGCAAACTACTTCCAAAGCACACAGCGCTGAGATCATGGAGACCATTACATTATAGTTATTGCCCAGCTAGTGAGGACACAGGACCGAGCTGCTTTTTTTTGTCTTAGGCACAATCCAGGCTTTGAAGCTGTGAAAAACTAGCTTTCTTTTCAACTGTGTGTTATTTGGGAGGAGTCTGTACCCATGAACTAATTGTTTAAAAGATTCTTGAATATTGATACCGGAGGGGTTCTTATCTAAAGGTGACACACAGATAAAGAAGCTGAGCTCTAGAAAAATAAAGGGTTTGGGGGCCTCCCTGGTGGCGTAGGAGTTAAAGACAGCGCTATCAAGCTGTTGCCAGCCACTGTAGCACGAGTTTGATTCCCCAGACAAACAGGGAGGTGACCCACATGGCGCAGCAGACCTCTCCTGTCTCATCTGCTGCTCCCCTCAGCAGTGTATTTCAGTAGATCTGCCTGTTCTGCTCCCCACTCTGTCTCTGTTGAATTCTCTCACCACCCCTACCCCCGCCCCTCACACCTCTGGCCTACACCACAGCTCTTGTATGCATAAATAAATAAATCTGAAAAAAAAAGAAAAAGAAAGGGTTTTGTTAGGGTCACACACCTATTTGCTCCACAAACTGGACCAGAATTTGATTTCTTTTCTACCCTGAGAGGGACACTGAGCCTGCCAGGCAAAGAATGGTGCCTTTGTCCAGGCAATGACAATATCTTACTGAGATATCTTGCCTTTTCACTTAACTGTCTGTGGCAGCTGACTTTATCAGATATACTTTTTCTTAAACTGCTGCAACTGCCTTGGTTTCTCAGTCAATACTTTTCTGATTCTCCTTCTACCATTCTGATACTGATGTCTATCAGTTTCTTTTGAGAGATCTTATCTATTTTGGTTCCCATCTATCTATCCAAGGTATACTAGGCACTAACTGTACTCTAATCATTGTGGATTCTGTCCATGACTATCAGTTCCTGGACAAATTCAGACATTTTAGAAACACCATTACCAGTGATTTGAAGTGATCCTCATCTCTGCCTTGACATTTCCAGGAACTATCAGCCATTTAGATTCTTTCACATGTACTAAAATTTCCCCAGTTAATTGTCTCAGATAACCCAGATGTCCTCACACTCAATATGTCCCAAACTGAACTTACTTCCTGCTCCCAGATCCAAAACCATTTTTCCCTGTCCTGGTCAGTGCTTGTATGACCCAGCAAGTCACCCAACCAAAAACGTGAGAGCAGGTCTGAGCTCCACCCTCCTAGTTACACTCAAATCAACCATAAAGTCTAAATGTTTTGTCTCCTAGGTAGCAAAAGCCACCCTCATCGAATGACCACAATTCATTTCCTGCTTTCAATCTCCTTTTCCTCTCAGTTAAAGATTCTTTTCTCAATTATTATATGATATTTAAGATGCAGGTGAATACATAAAAATAATACTAATATGTAAGTATTCATCTTCATGTCTAAGAAACAAAAATAATTCTCCTGAATTTGGCATTTATCACTTCCACATTTTTGTAATTTTACTACATGTTTATGTATGTAACAAATATTTGGCTCATGTTTAAACTTTGTATGAGCATCATATACATCACTCATTCTTCTGTAACTTGCTCTTTTTTCCTGCTAATCACCTTTGTGAGAACCATCTTCCCCATACACACACTGTTTCATTCATTTTCATTGTAAAATAGAATGATACTTATACTATACTGCAATATCCATAGCAATATAACAATCTTTTTGTTCTTTCTCCTACTGATGGACATACAGTTCTTCCAGTGCACTGCTGTCACAAACAGTGCTGCAAAACCAATTTTTTTTTTTTAAAGATTTATTTATTTATACAAACACTGGGTACAGTCAGAAGTGCGGGAGGATGAGAGAATTCACCAGAGCCAGAGCAGGGAACAGAAGAGGCAGACTGACGAAATACAATGCTGAGGGGAGCAGCAGCAGGCGCAGCAGGAGAGGTCTGCGCGCCATGTGGGACCCTCGCTGGTGGCCAGGGATTGAACCGGTGCTGCAGAGGTTGCAGGCAGCTTCACAGCCCAGCGCTCAACCACTGCGCCACCAGGGGAGGCCTGCAAAACTACTTTTCTAAAGTTAGACCTCTCCCCTGATTAAAACCATCAATGGCTGCACAGGATATAAAGTAATGCTTTTCCTCCCAGTCTAAGAGAGTCCACAGAGTGGTTTTTGGGGATACTGAAGGATACATGGGAAGCTGAATTGAACCCTTCCTACACTGAACATTCTCAACAATCACCAAATTATGATTTCAAAAGTTTTAAATTATTTCATACCTATTCATGTCCCTAAACTTTAGTTTAAAAAAATTCATAGTTACAATCTTGGAAAAAAGGTACTTACCTTAATTCCATGATATAATGGTGGGAAAACTCAAAATACGCAAAAATCACATGCAAAGGAAAATCTTACCATCCATATTCGAATTCCATCTGCCAAGGAATACACCTGTGCAAACTCCTCACTCAAGGCTGTCTTGCCCCCACTGTATACTGGGGAAAAGAAATATGAACAGATTACATACAGTTAACACAATTCGCTACTGCAACACTAAGTACTAAGTAGCTTCTACATCTCTTAAAAGCACACACAAAGAAAGTCCTTCCCTGACACTCATACATTGTGTGTGGTAAAAGAAGCCTGGGAAAAATACCAATAGCCACAAACACCTACAATGGATTCTATGTAATGTGTCAAACTAATCTTTTTTTCAAACTAACAATTTTTGAAATCAATATACTATTAAAGAGAGTAAAATATTAAAAGTATTAAAAGTGAGTGAAAAATAATTACTGATATGGAAAAAAGTTCAAGGCATATAGTAAGTAAAAAAGGCAGGTTATGAAACAGTATAAACAAAATTACCTTATTTTTAACAGGAATATATATATTAAAACCATGAAGGAGATATCTATCTATGTGTGATGGAGATATAAATTTATCTAGGTAAAAGGCTAGGTAGATACATAGAAAAACATAAATAGAGGTGTTCTCTAAGTGGTGAGACAGTAGTTGATAATTATTTTAAGGTTTTCTGTACTTTTCAAGTTTCTACATGTCTAAAACAATGAGTAATTTTTTTAAATTAGAAAAATAACAAAAAAGTTGATTTTTTTGTTTTTGTTTTTGTTTTTTTAAAGAAAGACCTATGAGGCCTGGCCTTTCTCTTCATCTAAAAAAAGACAAAGGATAATATACTAGAACAGTGTGAAGTTTTCTGCTGAACCAATAATAAATACCATAAATACTTCCTGACCAGCTAGAATGTGCCAGGCTCTATATACTACACAATAGGAATACAATGCTGAGAAAAACAGACAAGGCCTGTGCCCTCAAGCAGCTCATAGTCTTAAATTTACACATTGCTCCTTCAAACTAGCCTCATTGAAAAACATTTCTAACCCAAAAGGGTGACCAATTTTAGACAAAGATGAGCAGATTATTCAGACAAAGATCACTCTCAAAGTGGCTCAGTCTTGAAGAATCCATGAACAATCTATTTAAAGACAGGGACAGATAGAACTGAGACAAACTATACCTTCTTCAAAGCAACAATGGCTGGTGATCTAGATACAATGTGCATTCGAGGACATATTTCTAGTTTTAGTTTGTGTGTTTTTCTACTGCAAATTAATGGATGATATCTGAACATAACTTGGAAAGGATCTGGAGAAACTCTTCACTCCCAGAGAACCATCCATTTCTCAGCTTTTAAATCACATGACTTATCCCTCTATTGCAAGTCCCCACATGTAACAAAGGCTGCCTAATCCTCTTACTATAATTTGATTACAAAATATTTACTTTTCCCCCAAAGCCATACATGTCACCTTGTCCCCATAACTATAAAAGATACACTATTGCATATGACAGTTTTTTTCATAAATCATTCTTTCCTAAAATAATGTTTTATTTATTTGAGCAGCTTCTTAACAGAGATATTAAGATTTGAAGGAATCAAGACGTTTTAGAAACCAGAAAATAAACTCCGCAATATGAGATCTAAAGGACTCAGCAATAAAGGCAGTAGTGATAATAACATCAATAACAACAGGAGTGACAGTCAATTATCAACTGTAATGAAAGGAAGCCATTTGCTCATGATCACCATGAAAAGAACACCTACCCTGCAAAGTGCCTGGGAAAACCCACCCCTCATCTTTATGTAGGGTTTGAAATGTTTTGGCCCTGAGATATTATCAATGGAGAGAAACTCTCCCTCCTGTGGGTTCTGTTGGGCTTCAGGCCTCACACAGAGTAAACACACAGAGATGGTTTCCCTGGGGGCCCTGAGGAAAGAAATGGTGAGGAGCAGGCTGTTGACAAAGAAAGCTGAGCAGGGATGATGCTATACAGAAGCTGCAAGTTTAGAGACAGGAGTTAATACCTACATTTTCCTCCTTGATTATCAGCACATCCAATTACCTAAACATCTGTGGTTTTCACTGGAATTTCTTAGAATGTTAGACTTTACAGATAAGGAAACTAAGATGTGGAAAAGTTGTCTGATTAACCTGAAGCTGCACAACATCGTGCTACTGACTTGGGACTATAACCCAAGGTAAGGTTTCTTCCAATAAACTTTTTGGCAATTTTCCCTAAGAAATTTGGATAGAGACAAATTACCTGCTTATTAGTAAACTTAAGGCTACTTGCCATATACCACTATCTGCTAACTATAAATCAGTCATCAATCTTCTGACTGGCAAGATAGGACTAACAAGATGAAGCCTACAGTTGTAGAAATATGTTTATGTTTCAAAGTATCTTAAAATTTTCACTTAAGATAGACTTTCTTAAAACTTAGCAATTGGCCTTCAGATCAAAAATATTCCCTGTAATATAAGTTACCATATTTTTGCAGCTTCTCATATAAGTCTGGAGTGCGATACACCAGAGCAGCAAAGGTGGCGTTCACAGCTTGATCAATAGTGGAACCAGCAACTATATCTGTCTTTGGGGCCTGCTTTCTACATGCCTGTATGAATCCTTTGAAAAGTTCTGAATATGGCCCACTGACGTTCTGGGCAGGATCTGATTGTGCAAAATCAAGAAGAAAATGGCGGCAGGGATCATCAGGGATGTTCTTAACCTGGGAACAACAACAAACCAACATGTTTAACACATTCATTCAGAAAATAAAGTTTACTGAGCAGCTACTAGGCCAAAGCAGAAGTATAAAACACGGTGCATACTCTCAGGAAGTTTAAATCTATTTTGGGGAGACCAAACAGATACGTGGGTTAAAAAAAAAAGGTAAACACAATAAAACATTAAAAGTAGAACTACCATAAAGCAAAAGATTACCAAGTGCCAAATGCCTAGAAGGGACACCCAGAGCTGAGAATTCACAGGAGAGAGTTCCTGGCAGGTTAAAATAATTAAGAAAAGCCTCCTGGAGGATATGGGCTTGGGACTGGACCCTAAAGATTGGGCAGGCTTGGCCCTGAGGAACAAAACCATTTGTAGAAGTTAAGAGTCAGTGGGGAGACTGACCTGGCCTGAAGTCTCAGCTGGGGAGTGGTGGGAACTAGAGTCAGATAGGTAAGGTGAAAGGAGACTGTAGAGAGCCTTGACTGTCACACTGAGGAGTTTAAACTTCACCCTGTGGGCAACGGGGAGTCATTAATGGTGCTTGGCAGTGGAATGACAAGATAATGCAGTGATTAAAAAAAAAAAAAACAACTTGGTAGGTACCAATGCTTTACAACACATGTGAAAAATGAGGGCCTGGATAAAGATGGAGACAGAGGAAATGGAAAGAGATGAACATCACAAGGAAGACGCCATAGGCTTGCTGCTGACTTGATAGATAGGATGAGAACAACGGAAGGACAAAGGTAATGCCAGGAAGCAGTGACTCAATGCCTCAGAAAACAACAATGACAATAACAGGAGTGAGCAGTCAAGGGAGACATTCTGGTTTTACACTTGAGTTAAAGGGAGTCAGAACACTGAAATGGGGATACCTAATAGGAATATGGAGGTACACGATTAGAAACTGGGAGAAGAACCAGGACTGGAAACTGGTATTTAGGAATTATTCATACAGATGTGACAGCAGAAGAGAGAGAGGGTGAAGTCTTGGTGGGCTGGGAGAAAGGGAAGAGGACCTAAATAAAGCCTGCCCTTTAGAGAAGGGGGAATAAGAGAGGTCAATAACAGAAGCAGATGGACCAGTTAGATGTAAGAGAGTGGACTACCATGGAATCAAAAGAAGAGAGGGTGAAGGAACCAAATTTAACAGAAGTAGAGGAGAACAGCAACTGAGGAAGAGTCCCTAGATATAGCAATTAACTACTAAGGGAAGAGGAGAGAGAGAGGGAAGAAGGGAGGAAAAGTAGTAAAGTAGAGATAGAGCGAAACAGAGATGAAAAAGAAATAGTGGGCAAACTTGTTTAGTTTTTTTAAATATTATAAGCCTAAATAATGTGCTACAGTTCCATGGAGAACAAAAAGTATAGCATAAGTCATTTACTTCTCAGGAATTGGAAGTAGACTCAATTCATGTGTTTGATAACTCCGTTAGGAGAGATTTACTGAGCACCTACTATATTGCACTGAAGAGTCATTCATTCAATATTTTTCAACATCTGTTACATGCCAGCCCCTATGGTATACCAAATGAACAAGGGAGAGTTTTTGCCCTCCAGTAGCTGAGAACTTAGTGGGCATGATAAGATATAAACACAACTGTTTATAATTTCATATAAAAAATATGAGAAAACATTTTCCATTCCAAATGAAAAACAATAGAAGACTTAATACCTCTTTACTATCCTGGTGTGGGTGAGTGGGCCAGCTTGCTTCCATTTCCAACTCTGGACATATTTGATGCCTGAAGACAGGTTTCCATAAGGGGGAGTTTAGGACTAAAGCCATTTTTGCCTGCGGTACTGCCATGTTACCTCCTAACTCTGGAAAGAGAAGAAGGTTTATGTGAGCTCTATTTTTCCCTTAATACAGTGAGAGCCTTTGAAATGATGCCCACTCCCCCCATCCAAGGTTATAAAAAACCTTGGGCACTATGAAAACTTGGGAGGAATTCACCCACATCTACCAGAATGTAACTTTGATACATAAACACATACCACAGATGAACCCAAACCATACAGGAGTCCTGAAACACTGCCATTCTGCCGAAGAGCTTCAGTATCAGTTACCTCTGAAATAACTAATCTATAAGGTCCATATGAAAGTAAATTATAAACCATCTCTACGTTGTAAGAGGAGGTCACTTAGGAATGCTTACTTAGGTGAAAATCTTCAGTTTGTAAATTAATGATTATTAACAAATAGTTAGATACCTACCATATATGTGCTTATGAACAGACATAGAAAAAAAGATTAGGTGGAAATAAATCAAAACATTAATAGTAGTTATATCTAGGTGTTAGGATTAAGGATGGTTTTTCTCCTGTATTTTTCCATCATGCAATTTTCTGATATTTTACTTTCATGATGAAAAAAAAGAAATTATACAAGAAATAAACTAGAAAGTTTAATTATATAATTCTTGCTTCTTGGATGAATTTAACAACTAAGTTGAATAAATCATTTTAAGACAAAATCCAAGTTCACATACTCATAAACATTTGGCTAAATCATAAAAAAGATATAAAATCAATTTATTCTACATTTCTGTCTTCTTGTCAGAGTATACCAAAATTCACATGCAAAAAATGGTGAAAAAAAGCTGCTGAAAACCAGCTCCCTTCCCTATTTGTCTTTGGACAGAGGGAAGCCACAGTATCCTATGTGATGAATTCTAAAATCTGGCTCAAGACTTTATGAAAATGGTATCAAGCTGACATTTTATTCTGGTTTAGTTTAAAAGAAACTGAAAGGGAATTTTATCAATACCTTAGTATTGTAAAGATAACTTACAGAAAGCTCTTAAATATGGCTGTAGGAATAGGAAAGGACAGGTATGAGGACTTACGATGGACAGATTTGAGCGCCATGCACTGGGCAGCAAGGCGTCCCATCAGCCGGGAAACAAGGAGTTGTAAGTCCAGTCCCCAAGACACGGCAACATCAGGCAGGCCAAAGGCAGTGACAGTGAATTTGTAGCCCCACTCGTTTTTACTGCTGTCAGAGTGGAAGAGAAACTGCAGCCGAGGACCAGTCTTAAAGGTCACTTTCTAGAGACAAACAAAAGTCATGCAGTCAAAAGAGACTTAAGGAGGCAGCATCTCAGTAAGTAAACATGTTCAAGACTCAAAAGATCTAAATTTAAACTTGGCCTATAGTCTCACTATCGGTCCAAAACTACTAAAAGTAGAGTAGGGTGACTAAAACAGAAAGTTGACATCAGCACCTTATGAAGAAGCAAAGTTGACAGAAAACTAATTAGTTTCCTAAACCTCGATGCCCATCTGCCCACTACCTACTCAGTGATCACATTTGTCCATTCCTTTGTTCCCCACCAAGACCACTGACAACAGAATGAAGGTTAACAGTCTGAAGCAATCCCAGAGATCCTGCAGACCTGGTTGTGCGGGGTACTCCTGGCTCTCACCACCATGGTCTCCGCCCTCCTGGACCCACCAGCCCTTCTTGCTAAGGATTGCAACTCCCCATTTACTCTGGATGATTGATCAGAGATAAACCAGAGATTGGCAAACTTTCCTACGAAGAATCAGACAGTAAATTATTAGACTTTCTGGGTCATACAGTCTCTGTTGCAATCACTCAACTCTACCATTGCAGTGCCAAAGCAGCTACAGAGGATATATAAACACAAGCGATATAAAATTGGGCATAGTGGGGTCCCAAAAAACTTTATTTACAAAACAGGGGTTGTAGCTTGCTGATCTGTGATAAAGACCCTTCTTTTACAAAAATATTGTATCAACGCTTCCCTTCAAAATCCATACTGCCACTGCACAATGTGGACTGACAAAAGGAGAGAAGAACTCTTTCTGTAGGTATTTCATCTCTTCCTGGGAAGACCACTCACCTTGGGCCATTTATCAGTGCCAACTTTTGTGTCATAGCGTGTTTTTCCACCTCTAGAGTCAGTAAATTCCAGATAATCATACCTGTGAAAGCATAATCGCTATTACTTTCTTTCTCCCCATTTTGATTATTAACTTGGGGTGGGGGTGGGGGAGATATGTGAGTATTACCTTTTTTCAGTTTCACACCTCTCATCAAATTCCACCTCAAAATAGGTTGCCCCTGGGCTAACAAAGATAAATGCTTCATGGCAATTATTTTCATAGTTGTGGGCAGATTCCTTGGTCCATGTATGCAACACCACAGGTTCTTCCTGTTGCCAAGTCTCGACATCCAGCTACACAAACAAATCAAGAGAGAAAGGTTTTTATCATTCTACATCTAGCCTCTTGCAGTATAATGTTTCCACCGTGTTCCACACAGCCAGACTGTATCAGCCCTCCACAAATCCTTTTAAATGCCAACCCTTCTAATCTGCCTTGCATCATATTTTTCTCTTCTAGACTTCAATATGGTTATGTATTTATATAGTTTTTATATAACTTCACATGCTATCAAGTGATAACATTCATCTATGTCCAGCTTCTTCTCTGTGTCTCCAAGCCAAATCAAGTCATACTGGCTATTTATCCTTGTTGGATAAAATAAAGGATATTTTCTGGAGGCAATTTATTTGTATAGATCTGTACCCAGGGACACATGTTATTAAATAGGGTCACATCACTCCTGAGAGGGAATACTAAGCAGGTGCAAACGATGACAATGAGTTACCTTGCTCAGCCCTCCTTCTGGGTCACTGCAGAGCTTCTTCAACAGTTCTGTCAGGGAGCTGAACTCTCTCAAGAGAGTACAGTGTGAAATGTCTAAAGTGCAAAAGTCCAGCAGAAAGATTACCTAAAGGAAGATGAACAAAGCACTTAGCACATACTTCAGACTGCCCAGGGGTATAGGTCACCAACCTCCTCCAGCCCTTTACAAGCGGCCACTGCTATTGCTTACCAGTTGACGAGCTGCCATAGAAAACACTGAATTACATAATTTTTCTACAATGGTTTTTCCACTATACTGTGACAAAAGGGACTCCAAAATCACTCTCATGCTTGACAGAAACTGTCCCACATCTACCAAAACATAAAAAAAAAAATTAATATTTTACAAGGTAGAAATATCACTTGCTTGGTCAACATTAAGGTCAAAGGTAGAGAAGGTTACAGAAGTGGTGGAGAAAATTCCACATCAAAAAGACCAAGAAAGGGCCTCCCCGGTGGTGCAGCGGATTGAGCGCAGTGCTGTGAGCTGTCTGCAGCCTCTGCAGAGTGGGTTCGATTCTTGGCCAGCCAGGGAGAAACCCACATGGTGCAGCAGACCTCTCCTGTCTTGCCCGCTGCTCCCCTCAGCAGTGTATTTTGTCAGTCTGTCTGTTCTGTTCCCCACTCTGTTTCTGGTGAATCCTCTCACCCTCTTGTACCTCTGGCCTATACCCCAGTTCTTGTATAAAAATAAATACATCTTTAAAAAAAAAAAAGAAAGAAATTTATAAAAAGAAAAAGAAAAAAAAACATGGCATGGAAATAAAAATTGGTTTAAAAAAAAAGACCAAGAAAAACACTAATTGGAAGAGACTTGTATTCCTATGTCTCCTATGTTCACTGTGGCATATTTACAATAGCCAAGCTATGGAAACAATGACTGCCCAATGACAAATGAGTGGATAAGGAAGATGTGGCATATAGAGACAACAGAATACTACTCATTTGGAAAAAAGACGAAATCTTGCCATTTGCTACAACATGGATGGAAGCACAGGGGATACTGCTAAGCAAAATAAATCAGAAGAAAAAAGACAAATATTGGATGATTTTACTCATTAAGTGAAATGCAAAGAAATGAAATAAAGGAACAGACAAAACTAAACCAAAACAAACCCGAGAAATCTGTCTGTAGAACTGAGACTACCAGAGCGGGAGCATGGGAGTGAAAAGCAAAGAAAAGAAGCAGCCTGACTGTGGGGAGGATTTCGCCTACTCTGGAGATAGGAGTGGTGTTGCAACATACACCTGCAGGTGTGAACCTATACCCCAAATCATAGACAGGATCATAAAATGTAACCTCATAAAGAAAAAAAAAATTAATAGAATCAGCAAGAAAAAATGGCCAGAATGGTAAAATTTTATTATTGCATAGTTTTCCACAATAAAAAATTATCTTGGAGGTGAAAAAGACCATGAGACCACTAAGTGTCAAACAAATGTTATCCTCTAGGGAGGAAAAGTAGTGCAAATCTCAGTACTTTCATCTCACTTTACTTTTAAAGTAAGTGGGTTTTCGTTTTGGCCTTTGGTCCTTTCTGATGAGCTGCAGATATCACTTTTATAAGTGAAGTCACATGGCTGACCCACCCAGCCCCAACTTTCCTTTCCCTTTGTTTACAGTGGCCCTTCATTAGGTGGGCCATCCAATGGTTCCAGCGTTAGGTGGCAGGGATCACTGGTAGAATAAATGTTACTGTCACAACTGCTGAGACCAAGTTTAATGGAACTGAAATATCTCAGAACCTGTTAAGTTTCCCAGTTTTCTGAGGCTTATAGGACATCAATCAGCATTTTCAAGAAGCAGCAAAGGTCACGGCAATGCTCATATGCCTTTGACTTTAAAAGTTTAAGGCTTCTTTTATTAGGGTGACTTGAATCAAACAAGGATGACAGACTCTACTGAAGAGTGGGGCATCATCTAAGAGTGCTACATGACTGCAGAGGTACAGGCTGTGAGATGACCCAAGCCCACAATAAAAATACTTAGGGTCATTACCACATTTGGACAGGAAATTTTGGACAAAAAGACATGTTACAGAGTTCTATTTTAAGAAGGAGAAAACTGCTTGAAAACAGATCTGATTTGTAAAAAAGAAAGCCATATCCATATTTAATGAATGAGGTACTGAAGAAAACAGAGTCAAAGCCCAAATACCTATCTGCTTTCATGCATTTTGAACTAAAACTTACATTTTTCGATAAGGTCAACTGCAAGATCTTTGGCTCCGCTGTCAGTGCTCTTCAGCTGCAGGTAGCACCAGGAGAGCAGGCTGCCTTGGACAGACCAGAACAGGGAGAAGAGCACAGAGCCAATCTCCCCTTTGGCCCCATTGAGCATCAACAGCTCACACTACAAGGCAGGAGATAAACAGAAAGTATTTACAAGACCATTCACAGAACACAGCAGGACATTCTCTAAGAGAGCAGCTAGCACTCACTGGCAAAAACACTAAGAAAATGGGGAATAGTCATGAAAGAGCTTTCAACCCACAGGTGACCAAAAAATGGTGTTATGAAAACTCCTTCCCTCTAGTTTTTCAAAAGCTTTGCAGATCATGTTTACTCCATATGTCACCTTTCTCTGCCCCTCAAGAACCTTGCCCCAGAGGTAAGGTATGGTTCTCTCGCACATCTTTAAATCCCATTTCTCCCTGGTTCTTTCCTCTAAGTCTTAAAAAAATCTCTTTCTCCTTAAAAAAATGATTCTTCATTCCTCTAAGGCTCTCCATTATCTTTAATCTCTGGAGTTTCTTTGAAGAGTTAACTGACCTCTAGGGATAAACTCTTATACATAAGAACCACAATAAAGGCTTATATCGGGGGCCTCCCCGGTGGCGCAGCAGTTGAGCGTGGGGCTGCGAGGCCGCCCGCAGCTTCTGCAGCTCTGGTTCAATCCCCGGCCGCCAGCCGCCGGCGAGAGTCCCACATGGTGCTGAGACCTTTCCTGCCGTGCCCGCTGCTCCCCTCAGCAGTGTACTTCGTCAGTCTGCCTGTTCTGCTCCCTGGTCTGGTGGATTCTCTCACCCTCCCGTGCTTCTGACTGTACCCAGTGCTTGTATAAATAAATAAATAAATAAATCTTTTTTTTTTTAAAAGGCTCATATTGTAACTGCTACATACTTGCCCCCAAACCAAAAACAACTATCTCTCCAAAGTAAATGGATCAACTGTGCTATATTCAGAGGGAATATTATGCACCAGTGAAAACAGGACTACAATTACAGTATGTACATCAAAATGCATGAATTTCAAAAATGCTGTTGAGTGAAAAACATGTCATAGAAGACTATGCACCATGTGAATGCACTAAAGGTGAACAGCAAGCAAAAAAAAAAACCAAAAAAAAAAAAATGTTGTGTAGGGACAACTAGACAGAAAAACAAGAAAATGATGACTATAACCCTCAGAATGGTGGTTACCTCTGATGAGGTGGGAGGGTAAGCCATGAAAGGGTATAGGTGGGTAAGGGGACTTCAACAATATAGGTAATGTTCTAATTCTCTAAATGGATAGATGTTGCTTTAAGTTGTCCATTAATACATACTCTTGTGTGTGTGTGTAGGGGGGTATTACATTTTAAAAAGCTGCCCTCACATGCTGTGTTGGCCTTTCTCCCCTCTGTCATTCCACTGCTTCTGTTTCTACCCACTCACTGACACCATTCCTCAAAGGCATCAGTCATATGTAGAGGGAAAAGCCTTTCCACTTAAGCTTTATCTTACTGGCTCTACTGCCCAATGTCTTTCTTGAAACTCATTGATCCCTAAGTTTCTGCCTCCTTTGAATTTCTTCCTGCTACTATTTACTCTCTGGCTGTACTTTCTATGGAGATGCTCCTCAAGATGCCCATAGGTGATGTGATGACATCTACAGTCATGCCTTCAACTATCACCTGTTCATTAATGATTGCAAAGTCTCCATTTCCAGCACTGACTCAGTTCCTCAGCATCTAACCAACTCCATTCTTACCAGAACCATAAACTCAACATGTTCAAATTCTACCCATTATCATTCTCCTGGTCAAACACCTGCTCCTCACCAACTTGGCACTTGCCATTTGCCTATGCTATTTTCTACCAAGAACATCTCCTTCCTCTTTGCTTGGTTAATGCCCATTCATGGCCTCATATGGAGCTCCAGCACCATTTCCCCCAACTAGCCTTTCACAATTACACTCCCTATCTTCAACACATAAAGTTAGGAGCACTGTACCCCATAAGAGCCTATGCTTTTATGGTCTTTACTGATTGTTATCACTGGCTGATTACATGTTTGCCTGCTCGTCCAGGCAGTGCTCTTTTACCACTGCATCCTATGTGCAGGCAGTGGATATCTGTGGTATTAATAGACTTATGAGAAAAACTTCAGACTAGGCACATTTCTGACCACCTTTAAAAATTACTTTAATGGCCTCTCGGGTGGCCTGGGGGTTAAGTCTCAGTGCTAGTCTTAGGCCACTGAGGCCTAAGTTTGATCCCTGGTCATGGAGCTAACCTACACATGGCACAGCAGATCACTCCTTTCTTGCCCACTGCTCCCCTTAGCAATGTATTTCAGTCAATCCACCTGTTCGGCTCCCCACTCTGTCTCTGGTGAATCTTCTCACACTAGCCCCAAGCCCCAGTTCTGGCCTACACCCCAGTTCTTCTACACAAAAATTAAAAAAAAAATTATTATTTTAAATCTGTCTCTTCCTCTTTGGCAAAACCATAAATGTTTTTCACTAAAGATAATTTAAGGAAATAGCTCAATGGCTGCAGTGATCCCTGGCCTGGGAGGTTCAATGAAATCTATAACTTCCTTTGTAACACAAGGAAGTGAGTGGAAAGAAAGGATAAATATTTGTCTTCAAATGATAAAGAATATGAGAAATTCTCTTGGACTAAATTTTCTACGTATATCTCACATTATGTCTGACCTAATGCAAAAAGAACAAGACTAAATCAAATGGCCTGGGTTTTAGTCCTTGTTCCACATCTACCAACTCATACAGGAGGCATTGATTGTTAACACGTAGGAAAACCTGGTGAGGACACACTGAAGTTTTCTGTCCAATGACACTGATGATGTGACTGAAGGGGCTCTGAAAAAGACTTGAAGGGTCTGAGACAAAGGCAGAATTCAGAAGAGCTCCAGGAGAAAGAGATGTGGGAAGAGGCACAAATGAAAACAGAGATTAAAGTGAATCAGGGCTAAAGAGGCAGAGAGGAAGCATTGATGAGTAGCAGGTTGCAGTGAGATTTTTAAGGATGACTCAAGAGATGGGTAGAAGAGTCTGGCAGTAAGACAGAAGGCAGAAAGTAACAAAAGAGAAAATTAATGTGAGTACAGAAAATAGAGCACTGATAGAAAACAGTTAAAACTTATAAAGTCAATATGTACCTTAGAGAATACAAGGGTCACAGTGAGATAGAAGCAACCATGGATTTGAAGCAGCACTAAGTCTAATGTAACTGTAAATAGTGCTAGCCTCAGTGCCACCTTGGCAAATAACAACCTAGCATACCTTAAGCTTTCTAAGGTCCCCATGAGTGATCAGGGATAACTGCTGACCTGCCACTGTAGTCAGCCGGAAGTGAGTGAAGTCATCACTAACAGCAACCTGAAAACAGTACAGCACTAACAAAACTCTAAGAGATTTTAAAGACACTAGATTAGCCAGGAGATACACGAGTTATCTTGAAGTACTTGACATTAAATAGCTCCTGGGTGAAGGGAGTGGTTTGAACTATCCTACCATCAGATCTCCACTAACTCCCTGGTTTCCATATTTAATAGAAAGAAGCAATTCTTGGTCCTGCAGGACAGAGATTATATCACTTCAGGATCTATGGGAATGCTTGATAAAATGTAGATTTTTACATTCTATTCCTAGAGATTCTACATCAGTAGCTTTGGGTAGGACCTAGAAATGCAAATTTCTGTCAAAAAAGCCTAGTGATTCTGATCCAGTTGATACGTGGGCCATGATGTGAGAAACAAAATTCTTCATGTTAAAACAGCAAAAGTTGTATGGTTAGCACAGGAAAGGAGTCCATCTTCAGATTTGATTGGTCTATGAATTTGTTAAGTAACCTATAAAAATTAAAGTCATAAAAACTTTATACCAGAAATGCATGAGTATGTGCTAGAACCACTGACTGTCACTAAAAGAGACCTGGTAAAAGTCCATTCCTCTTTTCAAAGGAAGGCTTAAAGAGCACTTTCACATATCTTCTGCTTGTTGATTACCTCGGGGCTAGTCCCCTCACTCATCTGCAGAAGCTGGCTAATTAGGAGCCATTGCAGACTGGGAAACCCTCATACTTGATTGTAATGGCCACAGAAACAAACTTATATACATACTGTACACGAGGGCTAACGGGGAGGGCAAAGTGGCTGCTGTATCATGTGCTCCTAAAGGCATGAGGCAAAGAAAACAGGAAGGCAGCCAGCAGTTACCTCTCGGGCAGCAACAGAGAGGAGAGTGCTCATGACCGCCAATACTTCACTGATGTTCATGTCAGCCAGGTCGCCTTTCTCAGGTAAAAGTAGAAGGCCGCCTGGATCTTTATCACTGAAAGGACACAAATCAGTCATGACACCTGTTTCAGAAAGCAGATTTTCATGCTTTCTATCTTAAAAGGTTCCAAAAAAGAACCTAGCAAGTTTTCAGTGTCAATGCTATGTGAGGAGTTTGGGTCAGGAAAAAGATCACAGTCCCCACTCGGTCTGTGCTACCAGGTGTCCTCATGTCCTTCTGGAAGCACAGGCCCATTTGTCCTCCAGTCCTTAGAAGAGATTCCAAGGAACAATTCTGATAAATAAATCACCCTGACCACCAATAGGAATTATATACCTGCTAACTTGACGATCCAGGTTTAAGATTTCCTGTAACTTCAAAAGTTCTTCACAAGATAGGCCCAGGCCATCGCATCATTCTTGATGCTCAACTCTGAACACATTTTATAGAGCTCTCTAAGTCTGGCATCCATATAAGAAACAGCAGCTCAGACTACTACTTTCCTCTCTCCGTCAAAAGTGCATTCCTTCAAAAATACAACCTACAGACCCATAAGCTTCTTTGATAGTTAAAGCATGTGAATATCTCCATATAAATCCCCTCCCAGCACACCTCTTTTGCTACAGTACAAGTATGTGCCTCTGCAATTGGTTTTTAATGTAGTTTGTTTTTTAAGACTTGGATACAGGGTCTTCCGTCTATCTTCAAAGTCACTTAGAAACATATTCACAGAGATCATCAATGGGTTCAACCTTAAAGTGTCTCTTAATGACCTTAATAAATAATAAATAATGTTATTTATTATTCTACTACTTAGTCACTCCTGTGACTGGTGATAACTCATTCCAGAACTCTGGCTGAGCAGAAGGAAGTACTTGGTTACTCCAGAAGCATGTGAAAGGAAGGGATAGCTAAAGAAAACAACTGAGCAAAGATCTGAAATATCTGACAATTGCAAAGAATTATAAACTTACCTAAAATACGTGCACAGAGAGCGGAAAGTAAGCTGCAAAGACTGCTTGTGTTCTTGCTCAATGACATTCTTCTACAAAACAAGAATTGCATATTCAGAAATCCATTCATAATCCAGAAACCTAGCTACTACCCACTGTGCCCGAGCATGAGGATAGCCAGGGTCAGAGGGCCACCTCACAGTGCCTACCTAGTGCCTGGTCTAGTGCTTAGAGGGAGCCACCCCAGACATGCAAATGTGCAGGGACATAACTTCCCAAGGTGAATGCCTTTTATCTCTGGCCATGCCATCACAAGAGGAAAGAACAGAGACAAAATACATTTCATATATGCTTTTGCTTGTTTTTCAACAGGATCTAAACTTCCTCTTTGTAAGCCAGAATGACCCATGGTGAGAACTATAGGAATCACACTTTCTAATTGAGCAACTGTGCTACAATTTTAATTTCTTAAATAAATGTATTTAGCACCTACTATAATTTTCTCAAGTCAATAAATTGATTTTATTTTCTGAATTCAATAAATGTATGTAAGATCTTCTGTTATGCAAGATACTGAGAGGGATTTTCAGTGTATTTAAGACTCAGGGCCCTGCCTGTCACAGGAAAGGTAAGATATGGTCACAAATGACAACAGTACTATTTAACGCTCTGCATGAGAATGAAAATATTTAACCCTGTCAGAAGGGTTGGGCAAAGTGAAAGTGTCTCTCAGTGACTCTGCTAACTGTCAGCAATGTCATTCTACTTTTCTGTGTGGAACACATACTAGCAAAAAAAAAAATTACTTGCTAAGCAGCCTGGCTGGTAAACAAGTAGGACAGAGCCCTGCCCAGACTTCAGTGTCAGGTCTGTTGCTGCTGTGAAATATTATAATGAACAACATACAAACTGATCCCTCAAGTTGATATGCAGATTTGGAGACAGCTGAAATCTAACCAAACAGCCTTCTTCTCTATTTCTTTGTCAAAATGAATCTCCACTAAAGCCTATCACAGAAGGAGGCAGTTTTTGCTGTGGGGTATCCCCGACTGGGCCTTTGGTAACAGGGACCACATTTTATGCTTCTTTGATTGCTGCCATTATGTATCTCACAGAGCTTTTACTGCATTTGCTCATTGTTTCATAGTATACCTCTAAAAAGTGTTGTATTTCATTTTTTTCATCAAACACTGGTAATTTTACTAGTTGCTTGTCTTCGAAGACAATAAAAAATAATCTATAGCCATATCACTTATAAGTAACTATTACTTCTTTTATTCTTTCTAATTGTTTTCTTAAGATTTATTTTCGGGCCTCCCCGGTGGCGCAGTGGTTGAGCGCTGGGTTGCGAAGCTGCCCGCGGCCTCTGTGGCGCTGGTTCGATCCCCGGATGCTCCCCAGCCAGCAAAGGAGGGTCCCACATGGCGTGCAGACCTCTCCTGCAGCCCGCTGCTCCCCTCAGCAGTGTACTTCGGTCCTTCTGCCTGCTCTGCTCCCTGCTCTGGCACTGGTGAATTCTCTCACCCTCCTGTGCTTCTGACTGTACCCAGTGCATGTGTAAACAAACAAACAAACAAATAAATAAATAAAACATGCCTCTATTAAAAAAAAAAATTAAAAAAAAAAAAGATTTATTTTCCTTGGGCCTCCCTGGTGGCGCAGCGGTTGAGCATTGGGCTGCGAAGCTGCCCACAGCCTCTGCAGTGCTGGTTTGGTCCCACATGGTGCGCAGACCTCTCCTGCCGCGCCCGCTGCTCCCCTCAGTAGTGTACTTCTTTGTCAGTCTGCCTGTTCTGCTCTGGCTCTGGTGAATTCTCTCACCCTCCCTTGCTTCTGACTGTACCCAGTGCTTGTATAAATAAATAAATAAATAAATAAATAAATAAATCTTTAAAAAAAAAAAAGATTTATTTTCCTTAATCTACGGCACTGACGAGGCCCTCTAATATAATACCAAAAAAAGCAGTGACAGTAACCATCCTTGTCTTAGTCCTCATTTTGAAAGGAATGCTTCTGAAAGTGACTCATCATCTAGCGTATTGTTTATTGTAGGTTTGGATATATGCTCTACATCAGACTGAGTTTGCTAATGGTTTTGTAGTTTTAATCACCATCAGAATTTATAAGCAGATTAAAATTTGTCCCTGCATTTATAGATACAATTTTTTTTTCTCTCTGATTTCATTTATGTGTCAATAACATTTTGGTCAATGACAGACTGCCCATACACATAGTCTAGGTGCAGAGTAGGCTACACCACCAAGGTCTGTGTGACCCAACTCTGTAACTTCACATGATTAAAATCACCTAAGGCCTCCCTGGTGGTGCAAGGGGTTAAAACACAACCTATGAAGCTATCCACAGCCACTGCAGCAAGAGTTCAATCCTCAGCCAAGGAGCTACACATGGCACAGCAGACCTCTCCTGACTTGCCCGCTGCTCCCCTCAGCAGTGTATTTCAGTCAATTTGCCTGTTCTGTTCCCCACTCTGTCTCTGGTGAATCCTCGCCCCACCCCACACACTTGGGCTGTACCCCAGTTCTTATATGCATAAATGGATAAACCCTTAAAAAAATCACCCAATGACACAACTCTCAGGACTCAGCCCCATCATTAAACAACATACATTGTTTTAAATGCACTGATTTTTTAATGTTAAACCATCTTGCATTCCTAAGAAAATCCAACTCCGTCAAAATTCTGTTTATTGTTAGACTGGTTAACTATTATTTTGTTAGAATTTTTCTATCAGTCTCTATAGGTCTCTACCATAGATTTACAATTTTTCTTTCTTGTACATGCTTATCTGATTTACTCCCTTAGTTTACTTATGTTTCTCTGTATTTTACCATCAATGTAACATGAAGCTCTCTAATTCTTTTATCTAGATGTTTTTGGAATGGCTTAGAGGAGTTTTGTTTTTGCATTACCATGACATATTTTTTCATGTGTTATGCTCCCTTTCATAAAGAAATACTCTTCAGAATTAAAATTCTGAATATTGATATATGATATTCCATTTGGTAACATAATACTTATAAATGCTAAAGCATTCTTCACCCCCATTATTAAAGTCTGAGTAACAAGGAGAAGGGGGCTGAGAGGGTGAAAAGAACCATGTGAGAATGAAAACCTGGCTATATTTTCTTTATAAACTAGATACCTATGAATAAACTGTCAGATGAAATACTACTGGGCAGGGGTAAAGTATATTACAGATGAAACAAGGTTAGCTGAGTTTTAAGTGTGAGTGGGTACATTTGGGGGATGTGGTAATTCATTATACGATTTGAAATATTTTTGTATTTGTTTTACATTTTCCATAATTAAAACGTTTAAAATATTAAAAGGGGGCCTCCCCGTTGGTGCAGCGGTTGAGCGCTGGGTTGCAAAGCTGCCCGCGGCCTTTGCAGTGCCGGTTCGATCCCCGGCTGCTCCCTGGCCACCGGAGGAGGGTCCCACATGGCACGCAGACCTCTCCTGCCGCCCGCTGCTCCCCTCAGCAGTGTACTTCGGTCCTTCTGCCTGCTCTGCTCCCCGCTTTGGCTCTGGTGAGTTCTCTCACCCTCCCGCGCTTGTGACTGTGCCCAGTGCTTGTATAAATAAATAAATAAATAAATAAATAAATAAATAAATAAATAAATCTTTAAAAAATAAAATAAAATATTAAAAGGAACAACTGGTAATAGTCAAGTCATAAAGATAAAGGAAACTATACTGTCCCTCTGTGAAACAACAGGCTATAAAATGAAGGTTGGGGTGATTATCATTTCCCCCTTGAGTACAGTGGTACCTAAGGCAGTCCTTAGGTATATGTCCCATACAAAGCTTTGACAATAATAAGTATTAGACACACATTTGGGAAATGGAAACTAACAAGATACTCAGAGAAAACAAAGACTAATAAATATCATCACTTCAGGGCCATTGCTAATGTAAATAATTACCATCATGGAGAAGAGATGGTTCCGCCGGATCTGTCGATCAGGAAAGAAGACGGCAGCCCCATTGAGAAGGGTGTTCCTGACTTCTTGTTTTAATATCTCCATAGGCACAAAGTCTCCATCCACTCTATCCACCACTGATAAAAATGGATAATGGGATCAGTTTTAATACATGCCTTTTATTCCCTTACTATATATATGTACTTTAACAAGTCTAAACTCACTACTTTCCATTTTGTAGTTAATGCTAGAACGATGAAATATTTCTGCACAAGCTAAGTAGTGCAAGTAAATTATTTTTTTGTTGGTTTAACATTTAACTAAAGAAGACTATATATACTTGATTTTATTTCATTATTTCTGTCCCCTTGAGACACACTTGAAATAGCCTTAAAGTTAATTTCAGGGGGAGAGAGGGCCTAATGGTCTAAGTTAAAGCACTATTGAGTGTTTTGATGGTAACATACATCTGAGGAGGTAGGAACCTTTTGTCTTAAATAGTACACAGTATTATAAATCAATGTTAACACACATACACACACACACAAAACAAAAAACAATAATTAAAGTAACTTCAGATGGTCACGTGTTTTATCCCCATTGTGATTACAATCTCTATTAATATATCAGCCTTATCTCAGTGTCATAGCTGAATCATGTGATAACAATTATTCTCAATACAACATAACTGTATATCTGAAACCAGGAGGAAGCTGTTGTTAAGAATTCCTAAACTCAAACTAATGAATTCAAAAAGGAATCAAAGGAAACATTTTCCAAAGAAGCTATCTCTTTCTGTGCATGCATGATAATGGGACCCCATTCTCTACAGCAAAGGCCTTGCTGACCACATTAAGGAAAAAAATCCCAACCCCTACCATCACATAAGTGTGTGTAGAGCTCCTTGGCAGCCTCCACCCGTCCAGGGCTCTGGCTGGGAGTCTTTGCCCCTTCAGAGGCAGCTGGCACGTCTCCTGGCAGCACCGAGAAACAGCTCTGGAGGAGCTGCAGAAGCAGAGTTTGAGCACAGACACATTCTTCTCTCGAGCTATAGAAAGAGATGAGAGAACAAAAAGACAAGTGGCTTTTACCCTACAAAGCCAAACAGTTGTCTATAAAGGATTATCCTATAGACAGTGGGTTTGATAAAAAGAAAACCCACTGAAAGGTAGAATGGAAAGAACATCATACTAGGTAGAATCTGAAAATACAGACCCCACCTGACTCTGCCCACCGTGAGCAGGAATGCATCTCTGTTTCTGTATCTGTAAATTGAAGATACTGCTATAATACTTGGCCCACTTATCTTACAAGGTTGTTTAAGACAATCAAATGAGAAAATAGTGACGAAGCACTGTCCAAATATTTTCAAGAAATAAAAGGTGTTATTTTTAATAATAACCAAATCTCTCAAATCAAAACAATATAAACTAGTGGGCAGTTTAAAAACTTAGGAAAAAAAATTGTCAGTTTAGAATAGTAAGACTTAGTTTCTTTAGTTTTGTTTATATGATTTTCACCTTTCAACAAATTCTGACCTACTTTTGCTTTAATTTATTGTAAAAATTCCAGAAGATCTGCAAATCAAGACCCGCGAAGTCCAGAAAAGATTTATATCTTAAGTGACTTTCCTTCTGCTGCACCTAAAAATTATAAAACCAGAAAAAATAAAATTGAAAAATGCATTTCGAGAAACTTGTAATGGCTCATTTACTTGTCGTTGTTAAAGAAGGTAGCTCCATGTGGGCAAAATTCCCATATAAATGATGGTTACTCTTAACTACTAAAAAGTCTGTGAACAACTATTTACGATGTAAAACTTCCTAAACTATGTGCAAGTGTATGTGCAAAGGTATACACATAACGCATACATCCAAAAAGAATTCTGACTTCAGCAATACCACACCTGCAACATAAGTGGGTCTTTACTTGCTGATGACGACTGTCCAGGCCTATAATGAAGTATGTTTTGACTCTTCCCTACAAGTGGGTTGAAATAGCAAATCAACTATAAAATCCCCTGCTACTCATAAGTATCTCCACTTATTTTCTCTTTCTACTGTAATGGGAAAGACTGAATAACAAAGACCAAACCATCTATAAATTGAGTCACCAGATTCCACACGTGCCCTGAAGCAGAATTTAGGTCACAAGTGGACACTGTTTTATACACACCCGAGAGGGTGCCACCACATTCAGCCATGTTCTTTATGATGATGGCTGCAAGAACCTTCCTTTCAGTGAATTATCACTGTGTTTTTAATTGTGACTGTAGAAATCAGTATTAAAAACACAAATCTTTTCAAATCCTGACATTATTTTGGTACTTTAAGCAGACAGAATTACACCTCAGTAATAATTCTCCTATGACTTACAGAAGGTGTAAATTCTATAAACTTGTTTTGTCTCCCTAGTTTACTGCCAGCAACCACAGCTAGTGTTAACAGATCTTTAAGATCTAACTATAGGTCTATTCTAAAAAACTTCATTACAATGGCCATAAGCAACTTAGACTTTCACTAACTGATACATAAATGCCAACGTAATACTTCCCTTAGCCTTTCAATATCATCACAGCAGCATGAAGCCTCCACACTCACTCATACTACATAGTTTCACTGGGTGGTATTCATTTCCCTGAACACTGTCATTTATTATTTACTGGTCCCAAAGGAACACAGTCTAACAAATAAGGAAAACACTACCAGATCATGGGCAAGCTGCTGGATAAACTGAAGAGTTTTGAGGAGGAGCGTGGCCCCACAGACACTCTTTTCCGTGTCCTTTCTGCATGGAGCACAGGCAATGCTCTGTTCTGCTTCTGCTCTTGCAGGTCGGAGGTACCCACTGATGCTCAAGCCTTGAACTCCCAAGCGCTCTGCCGATTCTTGACGGGTGCAGAGGAACTTCACCATCAAATACTATAAAGGAAAAGATGGGTTAAAAGAAAGGTACTCAAGCCCTGGATGTTGCTGAAAGGGAGATAAAAATCTTTCCGGTAAGGTCCCCCTATGACTTCAATAATTTATTAGGTACCATTTGGCCTAGGGACAAAAAATTTTAAGTCCAACAAACAAAAAAGACAATACAAATGCTGAATGAAAGCTAAAGAATTGGCATCACTTCCCCTTCAAGGCAAAAACAGGATAGGAGAGGATGAGTAAGAGAAGTACATCTGCTTTGAGGCACAGTCATTCTAAAACAGAAATCAGATGTATTATGAAGACAGTCAATGTCCTAAAGAATCACTCAAAGCCCCCAGATGATAAATGCTGTACCCATGCACATGATACCATGTGCTAAGAGCCCAGGACACAGCTGTGTCTGCTCAAAGACAAAGTCATTTTCAAAGGCAACTTCCATGCAAACTACCTACTTATTATAGTGAAATCTCCTTTGTCAAGGACCTTTCAGAATCCATTATTCTACTGTATAAATATTTACTGAGTACCTATTGAGTATAAGCCCTAAAGATAGTTCTTATTTTCTTACTAAGATTTTCAATAGAGGTCAAAAAAATTTAAGTGGCAAAATAATCACTGTTTCTTTCATAGCTATGGAAACACATTTCTTACACATTTGTGCCATTCTCTCATTCTGAGATGCCTGCTCCACACCATCTGGGCCTGGTTAAAGGTGATGGCTGACTCAGTGTTCAACTCTGGGCACTGTTCCAGCAACAGGAAGCTCTCCCTAGCAAACTCCAGGTGTAGTGAGCTATCCTACCTCTGGACTCCAAGAGCCCTGGGGAGTCCCTTTCTCACAGCCACATCAGTGTCTTATATATCTGCCTCTCCACTAGACTATGAACTTCTTGAGGGTCACAATCATGTCTGATTCACCTCCAGGATTCCAGTACTGACACACAGTAGCTCCAAAAACAGAGAGTAAAAGGAGGGCAAATGTGTGAAGGCCATGATTCACTGATGCTTACTTTGGCAACTCTGCACTGTTGCAACTTGACATCCGCTTCATCCCACTCTTCTTCCAGCTCAAACCAGCCAATAGGATCATTCTCTCCAAGGTCATCAGATGAGCAACCAATCCTGCAAACAGAAGGATAATCACAAAAATGTTCCTATTTCTAAACTCTAGGATGTAACAAATCAGGCACTATTTAAAAGGCATTTACCTTATATATCTATGACCTATTAATTAACAATCTAAGACTGGGTGTTGCACTTGGTACCTCTTTGAACTGATAAGGTATTTTGTGATGATTTCCTCCCCACTTTTCAGCCTCCTCATCTATAAAATAGGGACTATTATCAGTTCTACATATAATCTGGGAACTAAGGAGAAAGTTTGCTTCTCTGGATAACTCTCCTACTGAAGAATGAGACATGATGTCAAGGCATCTTAGAGGATCTACCCATGAATGAGGTACAATATAACAATGTAAGCTAGTAGGTGCTACTGGAAAGATCCAAAGGAGAGACAGGTTGAGAGTCAAAGTTTTCTTTCCCTAGGTCTGGTTAATGTATGTATGACCAGTCTGAGGTTTGGGCCACTTGCAACAACTAACGGGTAAAAGCTGGGAAGCTTTTAGATCCCAGAGCTCCAAAAAAGGAAAATGTCAGCCTTCATAGGTCTCAGTATTCTTTCCTAAGCCTTAAGTCCTTCCAGGAAAGCATTCCAGACTAGAGACTGAAGAAGCAAAACTGTGTGCCACCTCCTCCCCTTTTTTTTAATAGATACATGAACACAAAGTACTCCCTTTTCAGGAATTAAATAACAAAGGAGAAAAAAGCAGACTTTCAAGTAACATTCCTAAAACATTACACTGCTTAGTCTGTAATATAGCTAATAAGCTAGCAATACATGAGTATTCTGTATGGATAAGCAAACAGAGGGAATTGTGGCAAGAAAAGGAAATGACAAAGGACCCAGAGAAGGTGGTATAATAGAGAGAAAGTTCTCTTCTTAAACATAAATGTTTCTTAGCATAATTCATTCATGATATAGTTAACCCTAAACCCAAAGGGACAGAGGTATTTGCTCCTAGCCCTAAATCATGTCAATGAGTTTCATCAACATTGCACATTTAAGGACTTTTAAGTTCATTCTTTGGGAAACATCAAGGAAATCTTTCATACAGGGAGCTGGCAGGATGTCAGAGAGCAGAGAGAAGCAACCTTGTTTACTAAACCACATGGAGACGGGGTGGAGAAAAGAAAGCTGAGTATTAGTCCTCTTAAATATGCACAGTCACCAATCAGCTGGTCGTGAAATCTGCTGACTGACCAGAGTATGACCAGAGAGAAATTGAAAAAAAAAAAAAAAATGGCAAAGCAATAGATCCATGCACATGAATTTTCTGGTTCCCAAACTGAAGAGGGACTGATAATATGTAGGCCAACTAAATCAGAATTGCAGAGTAATTCAGGCAGGAACCAGGAGCTAAAATCACCAGGACAGTAGTAGGCCTGCAATTAGGTTTAAAAAAGAAAAATCATCCTATACAAGATGTGAAGGGGCTGTTTAACAACTGGGTTAGGAAAAGAGATCTATTTTAATATATCCCACAAGTGGGATTTAGCTGCTTAAAAACAAGTATAATATCTACCTATTGTTAAAATAGAAAAACATCTATAAATAAGTATACAAGCATACCTCATTCTGCTGCTTGTCGCCTTTTTTTTTTTTTTTTTTTTTTTTTTTAACAAATTGAAATGCCAGCAAAAGATTGCAACTAGCTGAAGGGTCAGATGATGTTAGCATTTTTCAGCAATAAAATATTTTTTAATCAAGCTATGCACATTGCTTTTTTAGACATAATGCTATTGCACATTTAAAATGTGCATTGGGAAACCAAAAAATTGTGTGACTGGCTTTATTGTGGTGGTCTGGATCTGAGTACACGATATCTCCAAGGTGTGCCTGTATGTTTTATTTGTGATGGGAGGGAGATTTTCAGGAGTGAGGGAAAGTTCTTCTAATTCATTTAGAGGGTTGAAGTTAAGACCACTGAGTCAAAATCACCAGGGTAGATTTCAATTCAACATATTCCAATTACTAAAGTGCCTCAAGATTCTTCATCATTAAAAGTATTGAAGATGCTGTATGTACACATATTATGTATATACTTTTAAAAATGTGTAGGTTACAGCTTGATAAAAACTAGATTAAAAAAAAGAAGGGAATGAAAAGTGAAAAAAAAGAAGGGAATGAAAAGTGAAAAAAAAGAAGGAGTTGAATGACCATTCCTCAGGGATGCTCCAAAACGTAGTCCAGCAGAGAGTGGGAATTATACTAGAATAGACAGAACTGACAGAATCAGAGTGGCCTGGCAAGCTTGTTCTAGAAAAATCTTAGGCCCTACCCAGTAAATCAGAATTTGTGATTTACATTTAAAGTTTATATCCAACCACTATGAATCAATTTTTGTATTTTTCTTTTTTGTTGAATCAATATTTATATAGATTTATATTTAAAGTTTAGTATTATAGTGCTGAATGATAGTTAAAGGCTTCTACTAATAGCAGCTCCCCACTACCTGTCAAATACAGTAGCATATACCTCAAGTCTAGTAAGAAGGCGTGTGATACTGTCCAAGATCAGCAATGTCCTCTGCAACTAAATCCTACACCTGAGGGCCTCCTTGGTGGTGCAAGGGGTTAAGCACCACACTATGAAGCAATCCGCTGCCTCTGCAGCAAGAGTTTGATCCCCGGCCGGCCAGGGATCAACACACATGGTGCAGCAGACCTCTTCTGTCTCGCCCTCTGCTCCCCTCAGCAGTGTTCTTTGGTTGATCTGCCTGTTCTGTTCCCCATTCTGTCTCTGGTGAATCCTCTCACTCCCCACACCTCTGGCCTGTACCCTAGCTCTTGTATGCATAAATAAATAAATCTTAAAAAAAAAAAATCTTATACCTGACACCCTTCACCCACCCAGCTCTCATACAAATCAAAACTCCCAGGATTCACTAACACCTAAGTTTTCTTCCTGCTCCTACAGTCACTCACCATGTCCCATTGCTCCCAACTTCTAGCTGTCTCTTAAATCACTCCCCATCTTTCCACTGCTATTGCTACTCTAATTGAGGACACGCCCACCTCAGGTGTTTCCTAGATGAGAGTGACAGGCTCCTCACATTTCATTCAGTCTCCAAGCTTGCTCTCCTCTAGTCCATGCTCACATAGCACGATCCAGATAATAACAATAATATGTCTCCTCCTACTTAAAACTCCACAACAACATGCTCCACCCCATTCCTGCCCACTCCCCAAGCCCTGCACTACTTTAAGGATAAAGTCTAAACCCTGAAACAGAAAAAAAAAAAACAAAAAACCTGTAACAATTGGGCCCTTTTTCCCTAAGTTGACAAGTTGTTATTCAGCACCTACTATGTATGCCTAGGGCTAGGCTTTATGCTTGTGAAAGAGCAATGGACAAGGATATTAGAGCAACCGGTGCCAAAAGTTTGCATTCTAGTGGGTGAAGAAGCAAATAAACAACTGTAATTCCAAAATCACAGAAATATGAAAATTACAGCACTTAGAAAATTGAAATCAGTAGTAAAAGGGGAAAAGATTGCTGACACTCATCAGCAATGAGTCACGTTAGCAACGACAGTGAGCCACTGCATCTCGTACCACTCCACCTCACATGCAGCTCTAGAACACGAGACTGGTCAGTTCCTCCAACACGCCACACTTCACCTCTGACTTCTCACAGCTGAAGTTCTCTGCTCAGGAGACTCCATTCACTTTTTTCATGTAGCAAATGAACCCTAACTCATCCTTAGTTTTCATGCTTTCTCCAGGAAGCCTTCCTGATCATGTGCTCCAGAACCCCACCTCTCTAGCATTCATAACACCATGACATGACAAGGCTCACCATCTGTCTTCTAAGCTAAACAATAAGCTCCGCTGAACAGAAACTGCCAATTTGCTCATTATGGTATCTTCAGTGCCAAGCATCAGGCTTGATAGACAGTTAATATTTATTAATATCTTTGATGAAAGCATGAATAAGAACAGAGAGGTACATTTCCCAGTGACTAGGTAAGACTGAAGACTAGGTAAGACCTCTAGTTGCCCATAACTCAGGTGTGTATCCTTACCCAGAGTTTAAACCTGTGGGTACCTGATCACAGAAGGGACTGAGAAAGAGTTTACGAACAGATTAAGATATAAAGATGCTGCTAGAAAGCAAGAATGCTCATGGTCAGTAAGGATGGGTTAGTGGCACTTTTTCTATATAGAACATATTTTACCAATAAGACAATTTATACAATTTTGCTAACTACAAGGATCTTTACTCTGCTCCTTTACCTGCTTTTTACAAATTGCCTGAACTCCTGAAGCTTCCATTTGTCATATTTTTCAAACCTTTTGAAGTGTTCTTCTGCATGGAATTTATCAGAAGATGAGTTATAAGCAAACACCAACCCACACTGGGCACCAATGCCCCCACGTCGAACCTAGAAACAGAGAACTAGATAAAGCACATCAAAGGAACAAAAGTTCTGTGGTTATTTTGTGTCCAAACGATATTATTAAACTCAAATAGCTTAAAGCACAATCAAACCAACAAAATGATATTTCAAATACACTATGTCCTGGAAAAGTATGAAAGCTGTTTCCCAAGAAATGATTCCTAACCTTTCTCAACCATTATACCAGACCATTCACAGACTTAACAATGGATTCATCTTTGTGTCCCTGCCCTCTGCTTACACAGAGTAAATAATCAATAACTGTTCAGTGAAAAGCATGGGCCTCTGAAATACAATCTTATTTTTAAAAACAATAGCATCACTCCTTAAAGAAGGTAGCATGAGAATTACCATGATTCTGATCTGTGTAACTTGAAAAGCAGATTCAGTTCCTGTAGAAAAAATAGTACTTGCTCTGGTTTTTCCCGTCTCTGTAAGAAAACCTGTAAAAAGGAAAAACTAAGGTTATGATGATGCCCTTATTTGTTATAACCCTAAAAACTAAGATAAACAAAAGCAAACCATATCCTTTGAGGGAGTTACTATTATATCTAGGACTTTTGTGAAAATTAGAAAAAGGTTTCCCTTCTAGATACGTGCAACCCTACTAGTAAGCCCTGAGGTAACAGATCACTCACTGGTCAGGTTTACTCTCTTCAGGGCACAATCTTCGTAACTATACAAGCTGCCCTGCTCTGGCATAATAATAAATAAGTAAAAACTTTATAAAACTTGTGACCCTAATTCACAGACAAAAAACTAGACATCAATCATGTTTCTGAGCCATTCTTAAACCATGACTGATAAAGGCAAGCAGGTTTGGAGACTAAGGGAGAGATTAGCTTCCAGAATATTCTATCAGAGACGATTGTGAAAGACTTGAAATAAACAAAAAAAGATTACTGGGTGTTCTATTTAGCATACTCTCTTGCTTACTTCCACCGTGCTTTGTCTCTGAGTTATTTTACAACTCTGGAAGTTGTAGAATAATGATATTAATGCAAATGATTTTCATCCACAGAAACAAAAATTGTGTTCTATAGAGATATGGTTGATTATTCCTTATGAAACTGACCAATTTTTCTATCTGTAAATTACTGTCAGCATTCTTAGTGGTCTGTGTATTTTATGAATTCTCATTTGAACTGTTTGTAACATCTTACTGATTCCCTCTCTAATTAATAAATAAAATGTTTGACATGTGTTCATCTTGTTTGTATGATAGTCATGATTCACCTTTTTTGTTGTCACTATTTACCCTCTAATAATTCACAAAAACGTCCACTGCTAGATCTGAGGCTACCTTTTATCTTTCAAACCTCTGCAAATAATATCATTCATACATTTGTTCAAGTTAGCACTAACTAGTCATTCTATCTAGGACCTGAATTGTTCTCAATTATTCTGCCCTAGATAAAAAAACTAAAAGCAAGTTCATGCTCTTTATTTCATTACACTGAGCTCAAAAGAACAAAAAGGCGTGAAGTTGAATCTTTGTAAGGTAATATAAAAAAGTTGTCATCAATCATTGTGACCAAGAAAATCAAATCCAAAGGAACCTTCACTAATTCAGAGAGAAGCTATTATATGATCTAGTTTTCTCAAACAATTCTGAAGACAATTTTAAGAAACTGTATACCCAGAAAAAAACACAATTCCACTAACAGTAATACTAAAAACTGCACCAGTTATTCAACCTTTTCCCACAGGTCTGGATATAATTCTATCATGAAAGTGAAATACTGCCTAGAAATGAACCAATTAGCACTACTAATTTGTCTCCAAGTATCAAAAGCAATAATTGTCACTAAGGAAAACAGCAATGGTTCAGGAAGCACAGCCAGCTAAAGGACACCTGAAGAATGTAGATCCTGAATACTTCAAAAATCAGTGTGTAATTTCACCGAGCTGTCTAGTAACACTCTGTGGTACTTTTCATTCAGTAAAAACAGATCCACCACTCACCATCCCTAGTCCATGGTTCAACAAGGAGGTTTTCAGGTCCTGACTTATCTTCTTTTCCTTTCACGTCACAGGCCTGAAGAGTTAACTGAAGAGGTTTACCTAGTCAAAGAAAGAGAGAGGCTTAAGCAAGCACTACCAAAAATGAAAACTAGCATGCACATCAGGGAGAATGGAGTGCCTGTGACCACCCACGCCGCTGACCAAAAATTCACCTGTTTAAGAACTAAAAATAGAGAAGGAGTATTATACAGAAGTTCACACGGTCCTTTTCTGTTTTCCTGAAGAGATAAAATAAAGCTTACAAGAAGTCTCTAGAACAACCGCTTTTCAGAAAAAAGCACATTGTAAGATAGGGATTAAAACCATATATTCAATAAACTGGAGGAGAATTCCTAAGATACAGCTTTTAGAAACAATAATGAATTTCACTGTAATTGCATTTAATTAAATGCATATATGTGTATATAGTTAGCTGTTAGCTAAAGGGCCATATATATTTAAGTACATCATAGGATTTTGGCCTAATTTCTTTAAAATACTTCTGGGCAGGGCCTCCCTAGTGGAGCAGCGGTTGAGCGCTTGGCTGCGAAGCTGCCCGCAGCCTCTGCAGCGCTGGTTCAATCCCCGGCCACTGGCAAGGGTCCCACATGGCGCGCAGACCTCTCCTGCCATGTCCGCTGCTCCCCCAGCAGTGTGTTTCGTCAGTCTGCTTGTTCTGCTCCCCGCTCTGGCTCTGGTGAATTCTCTCTCACCCTCCCGTGCTTCTAACTGTACCCAGTGCTTGTCTAAATAAATAAATAAGTCTTTAAAAAAAAAATACTTCTGGGCAAATTTTGAAAGTCTTAAAAGTTATAAAAATCAACTTCTGCTATGATACCTGAAACTTTTCTATTTTCTTTTATTTTAATAATATAATGACTACTCATTAATCTACAGCTCAGCCCAGAACTAGAACATTATCAATGAACATTTCCCCTAAGCATTCCTCCCCTATTCAGTGCTCCCTGTCAAGTTATTGCTAATCTGAATTTAAAATTTATCTGGAGACTACTTTCCAGGCACCACACAGTCCTCCCACTGAGTCATGCCTGCTATGAGCCCTCCATCCCTCCAAAAAATTACCTTTCCCAAATTAGAGAGGGAATTCAATTTGTAAGACATCAGTTGTCTGACTTAAAAAATTAACCAGGGCCTCCCTGGTAGCACAGCACTATCAAGCTACTGCCAGCCACTGCAACAGGAGTTCGAACCCTGGCCAGGGAGCTAACCCACATGGTGCAGCAGACTTCTCCTGTCTCGCCCATTGCTCCCCTCAGCAGTGTATTTCAATGGATCTGCCTGTTCTGCTCCCCACTGTCTCTGGTGAATCCTCTCACCGCCTGCGCCTATGGCCTACACCCCAGTTCTTGTATGATTAAATAAATTTTAAAAACTTAAAAAAAAATTAACCAGAAAATAAATTATTAAGTCATATTAAGGCAAGGTACAAATATAACAGAAATATAGTAATGCCTCTATTACTTGGTACTTGGTATAGAGAAACTTTAGCACTGGAGACTGGAATGGCAGATAAGTCATTCCTCGCATGCCAAGTAACTGCAAGGGCTCTATGTGGAGAAGGATGAGGAGGCCCAGGCTGAACCAGTAGAAGGATTGCTGTTGGGCCAGGAGGGGAAGTAGTGCAGACTGAATTATGTCCATAAATGGCCTTCTCTATACCTATCATGGGGATGTCAGGGAACTAGGTTTTGCACTGTGTCTGGGCTAGTTCCTTCTTTCCTACAGATGAGAACCCAACCTCCTTGGCTAACACAATGAGATACTCTGCAGTTCACCAAAGATGTCTATAGCCAAATGGCCATCAAAGCTAAATGATTAGGCCAGTAAATTCTGGAAGTATATTCGAGTAGATACTCAGGAAATAACTGATATCTCCCCTCTCCTAGCAATACCAGTCAAAGAGGGTATGTTCACCCAGGAATTATGGTATAATTATAACAACCTAGTCCGCAAACTTCCCTAAAAGACAAGATGCCAGAAGATGCCATGCTGATGGTGGCTTTAGGGTTTGTCCACATAAGTCATTTACCATATTTCAGGAGCAGGTTCTGCCTGACTGATGCCATGGATGAGATGAGGGATGAGGCATCATAGTGTGTGTCCAGGTGGTCAGTGATGGTGCACAAAGAGTTCAGCACTTTGGCAACACTTCCTCTTGCCAGCGCAAAAGCCAAAAGAGTCAGCTCTACCTCTGGGGTAGAACAGCAACTATAAACAAAAGAGCAAAAAACTTTTCACTTAAGAACATGCAAACCCCATGTAATGATCACCATTAAATAAAAGTAACCTGCCAAATACTTTATATATGTTTATCAGAAATACTTTTTGAAGCTCCTCAAGACAACCTAAGAAAATCTAATTCAACCCACGGAACTGGAAAATTATATCCTCATTTCTGCAAACTTACTTTATAAGTATTAAATAATAGTATCAATTTTAACAAGCAGATTTAATAGGTACAAATAATTAAGCTGTTGCAAAAAGCCCCTACTACCAAGAAGCCTTGGGTAATGAGCTAGCCAGAAAATTAAGGATTTATTCTAAAACGGTCCAGATGACTCAAAGCCTAGTTTTTGTTTTTGTTTTTTCCTAATACTGTAACATCCTCAGGACTCACCTAGACAGATACTCTCTGAGTAGCCCCACACCAACTGATTTTTTATCAAGTTATCAATGTGCCCTTTCCTAGTTCTAGAAACAACCAGCCTTGTTAGAGCTGAGCACAGGACAAGCAGGTCCTGAGTAAGGCCACAGGCTGGGGATATAAGTAAACTGAAAGATTTTACACTTTGAACTTTGAGATTTCTGTTCCACCTGAATTAGAGGACTACTCCCCTCTTGCCCTCAATTGCCAAGGCTAAGAGATAGTGCTAGATAATGGGAGTTAAGATGGGCAAATTAGCATTCACTTCCTCTTCAGCCATTTTTAGAGGTGATCTCTAAAAGATTAAGACTTAAAAAAAAGAAGAGAAAGATTAAAGAAAAAAAAGAGTTAGCAAGCATATATACCCTCCATTCCCCTCAAAGAGGTTACCTCATCAACCTTGATTTTTACCTAGTAATCCTTATAAGGAAGCTATCCACTTCCTCCAGAACATTGGGAGACAGGAAAGTTGAGAAATCTGTAGATCCTGGTGAGAGGGAGAGTGGAGGCATGTGTTGCAGTGCCTTCCTAGAAGTGCAAAATGCAAAATCAGAACAAACCCAGGCAGACAAGAATAAATTACTAGAAGCATGTTTTGATTAATGCCTCATAAACAAACAGATAGTGCTCCTACAGAGACCCTGATACACAACATAGAACAGACTTTCCCAGGAGTCATGGGACTAAGCACTTCAATAGGATTTCCTTATTTTTGTTCCCCTTTCATTTAAATTTTATTTCCCTCTGTAAAAACTCAACTCCTTAGAATCAAGTATTCATTTCAGTTAATGTGAGCAAAAGACATACATACTCTACAGAAAAACCCTTAAATTCTCAGAAAACTTGACCTCAGAGGCAGAGCTGTTTAAAAATTTATCTTATATGTAGAACCTTATGGTCTAGGGTTTCTAAAATTGTGTCATGAGTTTTATTTTCTCCTAAGCAAATCAGTACCTACCAACTTCTGCTGCCTGTGTTTCTTGGTCTTTCTACCTTAATATCAACTGTGATGTTTTTCTTATTTTGTCACTCTTAAGTTTATCTTCAGAACTACCAACAGTCTTACCACCTCTAAACTAGCAGTCATCTAACAAACTCATGCAACAAAAATTACTGTGTCCTACTCTGTGCCAGTAACTGTGCTATATGAATATACCATGAACAACTTAGAGGTATGCATGAGTACAACAAAATATAATTCAAAATTCTTGCAAGAGAAGTAAGTCCTGGTAACATAATGTACAGCACAATGACTGCAGTTATTGTTGCATTGTATATGTGAAAGTTGGCAGTTGAGTAGAATTTAAAAGTTCTTATCACAAGAAAAAAATACATAACTATGTATAAAGATGGGTGTTAACTGAATTTATTGTGATGATCATTTTGCAATATATACATTTATCAAATCACTATGTTGCACATCTAAACCTGATGTATGTCAATTATATCTTGATTTTTAAAAAACACACAAAAATCTATAGTTGATAGCCATTTTATAACAGTAATAAGAATCCCTGAACAATTTTATTTCTACATTTCAAAATAGGAACAAAACAGCAAGGCTAACATTGTGCCAGCTTCCATTCTGCTTTAATTTCTTTTCCCTTCTATACAATGAAATGCATCAGCTCATAGCTGATAGGATGACTAAAACATTATTAATGGCATCTAATACACATGTAATGGTTTAATGAATTTATTTCCACTGATACAATAGTATTTCTTACTATTCTTCTTTATTGTTCTTTTGTTCCATAATGTTTAATTTTTAGAACAGTTATAGAACACTGATCTTTCGGGCCTCCCCGGTGGCGCAGTGGTTGAGCACTGGGCTGCGAAGCTGCCCGCAGCCTCTGTAGCTCTGGTTCAATCCCCGACCGCCAGCGCAGGTCCCACATGGTGCACAGACCTCTCCTGCCGCACCTGCTGCACTCCTCAGCAGTGTATTTCATCAGTCTGCCTGTTCTGCTCCCTGCTCTGGCTCTGGTGAATTCTCTCACCCTCCCACGCTTCTGACTGTACCCAGTACTTGTATAAATAAATAAATAAATCTTAAAAAAAAAATAGAACACTGATCTTTTGAAAGTTAGGAGTGAAAATATCATTGCAGATGACCTAGTACAATTGAGCAGGGATATGAACATTAAAAATATCCACTCTTCAGCAAGATGGCATATTTTCACAAAATATGATAGGAAGTTCTTTCTCTGCCCCTTTCTGAAAATTCAGTTCCTATTTTGCAGTGGAAAAGTCTGGGAGACACCATTTTCATTAAAGGACCAAAGTTAACATCACTAGCACTAGTAACAAGTTGTGACAGATTCAATAAGAAAACATGACTTCTATGTATCCCTGTTAGAGACTCAAAACCTAAATTTAACCATGATGAAACATCATATAAAAAAAATTTAATATAGGGGCCTCCCCCGTGGCGCAGCAGTTGAGCGCTGGGTTGCGAAGCTGCCCACGGCCTCTGTGGTGCCGGTTTGATCCCCGGCTACCACCTGGCCACCGGAGGAGGGTCCCACATGGTGTGCAGACCTCTCCTGCCGCCCGCTGCTCCCCTCAGCAGTGTCCTTAGGTCCTTCTGCCTGCTCTGCTCCCTGCTCTGGCTCTGGTGAATTCTCTCACCCTCCCGTGCTTCTGACTGTACCCAGTGCTTGTATAAATAAATAAATCTTTAAAAAAAAATTAATATAAATCCAAAAGGACACTCTTCAAAATAACTGACCTGTAATCTTCAAAAGTGTTACAATCATAAAAGTCAAGGAAAGACTAAGGTATTTTTCTATATTGAAAGAAACTAAAGAGACATTATAATAAAACACAAAGTACGATACTGGACTGGACCTTTGCTATACAGGCCATTATTGGGACAACTTGCCAAACTTGAATGGGCCCTGAAGATTAAATGGTAGCAATATATAACATTGTTAATTTACTGATTTTTGATGGTTGTAGCAGCATGTACATGTTCAGAGGAAATATACTCAGGTATTCAGGGATGATGGGGTATTAGGTGGGCAAATTACTCTCAAATAACTAAGGAAGAAACCAAAGGTCTTTGTATTTTCTAGCAATGTTTCTCTAAGTTTGAAATGGTTTGAAAAAAATTTTTAAACAGGAGGGAAGAAAGGGGTATGGCAAAATATTACCTTTCTGATCCAGCACTCCCAGCAATGTTATTTGCTGAAAAGTTTTATTTGATAGCAATAACAAATCCTGAAAGACAGCTAGAGGACAAAACACTAGTCATCTTTTCTTATCTGATATTTTGATAGCTTACACTAATAATTACTATACTTACATAAAATACTAACACTGAATAACTAGTGAAGTTAGTTCTGTTTGCCTTTATGTTACTAATGGGTCTTTTCAGGAGGTTTTCAAGGGTGCTCTACATTGAAATAGTTTAATACCTCTGAAAAGATTTTGCTCATGAGTGAAAAGAACCCTCAACCTTGAGTTCAAACACCTACATTCAAACTGCTCCCTCACAGCCTGGTTAAGTATCATCTCAGGGAAGGTCATAATATTCTTGTCTATAAAATGGGGACTTTATACACATAGAGTCCACCACATAAGTAAATAACATGTAGCATCTGAAAGTGCTTTATCTGCTATAAAGTGCTGTATAAATGTTCCCCAATAGATAGACAGGGAGCAGGAAGAGCATGTGGACCTCCTCATAAGACTAGTGCACATAGTAAGTAGGTGAAGAAGGTGGCTACTGAAAGAACTATGTGAGGAGGAGCAGGAAGATGGAAGAGGCCTTTCTTTTTTTTCTTTTTTAAAGATTTATTTTTTTATTTATTTATAAAAGCACTGGGTACAGTCAGAAGCACGGGAGGGTGAGAGAATTCACCAGAGCCAGAGCGGAGAGCAGAGCAGGCAGACTGACGAAACACACTGCTGAGGGAAGCAGCGGGCGGCAGGGGAGGTCTGCGCGCCATGTGAGACCCTCCTCCGGTGGCCGGGGAGCAGCCGGGGATTGAACCAGCGCTGCAGAGGTTGCTGGCAGCTTCACAACCCAGCACTCAACCGCTGAGCCACTGGGGAGGCCCAAGAGGCATTTCTTTAAAACCTATGGAGTCAAAACATCAATGAAAGAAAGAAGCAGCTTGAGGCTGACGACATAAATAGGAAACACAAGGGCACCTATGAATAAGCTGTTGTCCAGTCTCTACAACCAATGATCAAAGATTGCTCAGAAACACACACAAAAGCGTTAGAGTGAGTGCACTTTGCCAGGACTGGAAAGCAAAAAGAAATACTTACTGAGTGTTGTGCAGCACTGTCTGGACAAAGGCGGAATTTGTCTCCATGGATGCCGTCACCAGAGATGTCAGCAGAGACCAATACCATATTGCAGAAGCATCTGAGACTGAGACCCCAATCTTTTTAACTCTCTGAAAGCCAACAGCTCTCAAGCCATGAATTCTAGTGTCACATCCATCGCTAAGACAACGCTTTATGTTAATCTGGACATCTGTCAAGTGCGAACAACAAATTCAGTATTAGATTGATTTTTCAGTTCAGCAAATGTTAGGCTCCCAAAACTAAAAGCAAAATAACGATTCACATCTCAAAAATAAAATTCTGAAGATATACTTTGATGACAAAAGTAAATAATGGGGTGCAATGGAGCTAGTACATAAAAAACATGTCAGAAAAGCATTGACCAATCTAAGAAATCGTAATAATAATGTATAAAATTAAGAGAAGATTATATCTTTACATCACAAATTTTCTTAGGAATTTATGAGTCTCGAAAATAAACACATGGGCCTCCCCTGGTGGCGCAGGGGTTGAGCGCTGGGCTGCAAAGCTGCCCGCAGCCTCTGCAGTGCCGGTTCAATCCCCGGCTGCCAGCAAGGGTCCTGCCGCGCCCGCTGCTCCCCTCAGCAGTGTATTTCTTCAGTCTGCCTGTTCTGTTCCCTGCTCTAGCTTTGGTGAATTCTCTCACCCTCCCGCGCTTCTGACTGTACCCAATGCTTGTATAAATAAATAAATAAATCTTTAAAAATAAATAAATAAACACAAAGCATTTTCTAAACCTGTTTAAATACATGATAAAAGAAACGTGTAGAATTTTTCCTAGAGTTCTGAAATTTTGATTGAGTTATAAAACAGTAGTTGACTAATAGCAGTTGTGAGAATTTCATTTTAATAATCAAGTTTAAAAAGATGACATAGGCATGACTCACTTTTAAGAAAAGTCAAAAATTCTTATCTGGATTAGAGAGGAGGAGGTAAGAAGTTAAAAAGGACACATTTTAGAGAAAAAGCCACCAAACTGTGAGACAGCAAGCGTCTACTCCAAAAGCTTAACTACTTCTTTGCCTAGGGGTGAGACACAAAGACTATCCAGACTACCCCATAGGCCTCATTTCCTTTGAGCAAAGTAAGAACACTTCTTTTGGAAAGCATTAGCAGAAATCAGACCAAACATGAAGCTCCCTGATGAAATAAGCCTGGAAAGAAATCACAGAATTGTGATTATTTCCAAAATGCTACATGTGAAAGCAAGGCTATAACAGCATAAAAAAGGAAACATGCTAACTGTCCAAGAATAAAGGTCTGGTAAAAATTAAGGCACATTCTTGTAACACCAAATAAAAGTGTGTATGAATATATGATATGACAACATGTTAAAAATTTCAAAATAGGGCCTCCCCTGGTGGCGCAGCAGTTGAGCGCTGGGCTGCGAAGCTGCCCGCTGCCTCTGCAGTGCCAGTTCAATTCCTGCCACCAGCGAGGGTCCCACATGGCGCAACAGTCCTCTCCTGCCGTGCCCGCTGCTCCCCTCAGCAGTGTATTTAATCTGTCTGCCTGTTCTGTTCCCCGCTCTGGCTCTGGTGGATTCTCTGACACCCCCCTCCCGTGCTTCTGACTCTACCCAGTGCTTGTATAAATAAATAAATCTTTTTTTTAAAAAAAAAATTTCAAAATATCGTAATTTTTATAAAAAGGACAAAAAGAGTGTAGATGTGATACACACAAATACATAAATATAAGAACTGGTCTGGTAGAAATCACACCAAGTTATTCACAGTTACAATCTCTGGAAAGTGGGCTTTTGAGTAATTTTTGTTTACCTACATTTTTCTAGTTTTAAAATAAGAAAGAATAAATATTTTTTATAAAAAATGAGTTTTGGGCCTCCCCGGTGGTGCAGTAGGTTGAGCACAGTGCTGTGAAGCTGTCCGCAGCCTCTGCAGTGTGGATTCGATTCCTGGCTGGCCAGGGAGATGCCCACATGGCACGGCAGACCTCTCCTGTCGTGCCTGCTGTTCCCTCTTCAGCAGTGCTTTCAGTCTGTCTCCCTGTTCTGCTGTCTCTGGTGAATCCTCTCACCCTCCCGTGCCACTGGCCTGTACCCCAGCTATTGTATAAATAATAAATCTTTAAAAATAAATATATAAAAATGTCTATTTAAAAAAATAAATAAAAATGAGTTTCACTGCCTTTCTATAATTTTTAAATGAAATAATAACCACTTTCACACATATCATAAGAAGCAAATTAATCTCAAAAGAAAAGCTAACAGCTTTTCCACTGCAGAGTGTTCCTGCTAAAAAATTTTACTTCCTTCCTCCCCTGATTATCCCCTTATTTGGAGGGACAAGATGTATCTTGGTTACTCACAGAGCTGACTGATGTTGGCATTTTCCAGCAGGGTCACGTAGCCGGTAACGTTACTGGGAATGTGCACATCCCGGACTTCCTGAAGATCGCCAGCTCTCCTGCCCACAGCAACTGTCACCTGCTGTGGCATGTAGCTCTGGTCAGTGGAATCCACTGCAATGGATAGGTGCCTAAGCACAACATCTGGCTTCATTTTTAAACTGGAAAAAGACACAGAGAGCAGAAACTACAAATGTTTATATAGGATGAGAACTGGCAAGATGCAAAAGTCCCATCCCTATGATCTTATATTTGATATACTCAAAGACTGATTTTCCTACTGGCAGTTCACTTGAAATGCTGGCTATAAAATTTCAAAGTCTTATGGCCTTTCCAAGTCTCAAAGAAAATTTTTCAGTTTAATATTTTTCTTCTTGAGCCTCCCTAGTGGCGCAGGGGTTGAGTGCTGGGCTGCGAAGCTGCCTGCAGTCTCTGCAGCTCCGGTTCCATCCCCAGCCACCGGCGAGGGTCCCACATGGCGTGCAGACCTCTCCTGCCGAGCCCGCTGCTCCCCTTAGCAGTGTACCTCGGTCCTTCTGCCTGTTCTACTCCCTGCTCTGGCTCTGGTGAATTCTCTCACCCTCCTGCGCTTCTGACTGTACCCACTGCTCGTATAAATAAATAAATAAATCTTAAAAAAAACTTTTTTTTCTTCTTTCCTTATGAGCTATTAGCTATTAGTACGACAGGCAGGAAGTATAAAGTGAACATTCTAACAAGTGTCATTTAACTTGCAAAAAGCAAATTCTAAACTACACTCAAAGAATTAAGTATATTCTCTCATCTATAAATCAGATGGCTAAAGTTTATGAATATCCTCTATGAGAAATCAAGACAATCATTTCTGTTTTTATCAACTGAAGTTAGTCCATTCTCTGAAGGGATGAGAGAAAACTAAGATAGCCACTTCAGAATATCTGGAAATACTTGTACACTCTATCAATTTCCCTCCAAGAATCCTGACCATTCCATTCCTTCATCTAAACTCACCTACTCAATTGTGTACAGATTTTTTTTAATGCAGAGGAGACCTTAAAAAGTAAAATCACAACTGGTTGCCCCTTGCAATACTAATTTTCCTAAAAAAAAAAAAAGAAAGAAAGAAAACAATGAAAAAGATCTGAAATCTGTATCATACTATTAGTCAAATGCTTATCTTCTCCTTAAAATAACAAATAAAGAAGTTTTCCGGGCCTCCCCTGGTGGCACAGCAGTTGAGCGCTGGGCTGCAAAGCTGCCCGCAGCCTCTGCAGTGCCGGTTCCATCCCCGGCCACCGGCGAGGGTCCCACATGGCGCGCAGACCTCTCCTGCCGAACCCGCTGCTCCCCTCAGCAGTGTACCGCGGTCCTTCTGCCTGTTCTGTTCCCCACTCTGGCTCTGGTGAATTCTCTCACCCTCTCGCACTTCTGACTGTACCCAGTGCTTGTATAAATAAATCTTTAAAAAAATAAAAAAGAAGTTTAAAATAAAAAAAAAAGTTTTCCAAGTCTATGATCATATGAACCCATGATTTTATATGATTTCTTCTACTAAAAGCACCTTCACAAGTAGTCATTTACAAGAAAAAAAACTAAGTTCAGTAGAAAATATTCCAAAATTAAATGGGATAAGAGAAGGAAAACAGGTAATTTTCTTAGATTTTCACTCAAAAATTGATATTATACCACCCACCGGATCCAGTGTGAGCGGGCATTGCCATCTGACTGCCAGTAAGATGATGTTTCTCCATTTGTCATCTTATCAATGTCCGCAGGATTGGAAGAGGTTTCTATATAAGCATAGCACTTTGCTACTGACTTGAGTTTATCCATCTCTGGGCTTCTAGTTAGATCCCCAGGGCCTTCTGCAGAGAAAAACAGATTTTATTATATGACATCTCTTTCACAAAGGAAAAAAAAATCATTTAAAATATCTAAGAGAAGGGGCCTCCCTGCTGGCAGAGGCGTTAAAGTCTCAGCACTATCAAGCTATCGCCAGCTAATGCGACATGAGTTTCATCCTAAACCAAGGAACTAACCCACATGGCACAGCAGACCTCTCATCTCACCCACTGCTCCCCTCAGCAGTGTATTTCAGTGGATCCACCTGTTCTGCTCCCCACTCTGTCTCTGGTGAATCCTCTCACCCCCTGCACCTCTGGCCTACACCCCAGTTCTTGTGTGCATAAATAAATAAAATCTTTTAAAAATCTTTACTGAAGGTCTTTAAAATCTCCTTTTATAGGCTCCAAATAAAGCAGATATTGGCCAAGAATTGCTTTATTAGTTCATTACAGTGCAATACTTAAATCACTGATATATTTACAACTATACTGAGAGAAGAAAATGATGTCTTATAGTTTGAATTTACATTTCTTTAATTATGAGTGAGATTTTCTAAGCTATTTGTAAGTCACTTGTGTTTTTGAGTATGACTTGGTCCTACCCTCATCCATTTCCTAGTGGGTCACTAGTTTTATTAATTTGTATACCTTATATGCACTATATAATGTATATGTACAGACATATAATAGGTAATATTTACTGATGGCTTACTGTGAATCAGGCACTTCTCTATATCCTTTCTATGTATTAACTCATTAAGAGATGAGGAAACCAAGGCATCAAGATTTAAGATAGAATCAGAGATAGCAAAAAAGCTCAGGGAGTCATGATTACAGTTGACCCCTGAACAACATGAGGGTTAGGGGCTCCAATGCCTCCTCCCAGTTGAAAATCCAGATATAACATTGACTCCCCTAAAACCCGACTAGTCAATCCTTGATATCCTCAGAGGGCTAGTTTCAGGACCACCGCAGACACCAAAGTCCTCGAATGTTCAAGTCCCTCTAATCACCCCTCCTGAATAAATGCTCCGGCATCTGTGGATTCAACCAACCCACAGCCACATATGGTTGAATCCCTGAACACACAATGGGCAGAGAGGAAAAGATCCACATGTAAGCTAACCCTCAAAGTTCAAACCCATGTTGTTCAAGAGTCAACTGTCTTTTTGTTCCCTATACTGTCATGTCTTTTGATTCCGTTTGTATCTTTTACTGTACAGAGCTTTAAATTTTCATACAGTCTAATTTATTTTTTTAATTTTTTTATTTTTAAACAATATTTGCTTCCCCCCACCCCCTCAGATTGAGTCCCCATAGAATTTCCTTCCCCAAGGTACCCGTGTACCATCATCACAGTCCCCTGTGCTCCTCCCTTCCTCCCTCTGATACCTCTCCCTCCTCCTCCCCTGCAGGATGTCTCTGATTTATAATTGTCTTGTAAAGTCTAATTTATGATAGTTTCTGGGTTTTCTTTTCCATGTCTGGATTTTTATAAAGTAGAACTATTTTCTTCTTGCACTCTTCTTTTTAACAATCCTCTTTTTATTTGAACTTTTTGATCCAGCTGAAATTTATTTTAATGAATGGAAAGGGTTAATGGGTCATTTTACTTTTTTCTCCAAATGACTAACCACTTGTTGGCTAATTCACGTTTCCATCCTGATTTGTAATGTTGACTTTATCTGGTACTACATTCCCACATGTACTTGGGTCTATTATGTTCAAGGCACTTGTCTATTCACATTATCCTGTTTGTTGCCATCACTAAACAAGTGGTTTCCTTTATTTATTCAACAAATACTCATAGTATATGTACTATGTGACAGGCCCAGTTGCAGGTGCTAATGATAAGGAAGCAAACAAGACAGACAAAATGCAAGTAAGTGATAATACTACTAACTTCAGATAATGTTAAGCGCTGTTTGGATCATTAAGCATGCAAAAGTGATAGTGACCAGAAGGTGGGGAAGGGTAGAGGTTAGAGCATTAATTCGACAGGGAGTATTGAAGAAAGGCCTCCATGAAATGTCATCTTCAGGTAGGGAGGGACAGAAGGAGGGATAGATCCCATTCTTATGCTACAATTGGTCACTATCATATTTTCAGAAATAAAGGCAAAAAGAAGGGTTGACTCATAGTGTAATTACTATGTTTAGGGAAAATGAGATTTTCAGGAACCACCTCCCTTACCCACCACAAATATACATACCTTTTTCTTTTTGTACCAGTTGATCCAGAGATTCCTTTAGCACTGAAGCCCTCATAGTGCTCATGGTACTGCAGTGGTCCAACATGGGGTAGGGGATGGCCAGTCCAGAGGCCCGATTGCGGTGCAAGAAGCGTAGAATCCCTGACGAGTGCACATCCAGGCCTTCCTTTGACTCTGCAAATATGTCTATGAAACCTAAGCAGACAAATACCCATTTTAGTAGTTGAGGAACCCACCACAATAGTTTCCATATCCCCTGCCTGGTGTCCTATCTGAATGGCTGAATTAAAAGCAACCATTAAAAATCTTCCTTGAGGGCCTTCCTTGGTGGCACAGGCGGTTGAACGCAGCGCTGTGAAACTGTCCACAGCCTCTGTAGCACTGGTTGGATCCCCGCCTGCCGGCAAGAATCCCACATGACGCGGCAGACCTCTCCTTTCTCGCCCGCTGGTCCCCTCAGCAGTGTGTTTTAGTCAGTCTGCCTATTCTGTTCCCCACTCTGTCTCTGGTGAATCCTCTAACCTTCCCGCGCATCTGGCCTGTACCCGGGTTCTTGTATGCATGAATAAATAAATCTTTATTAAAAAAAAAAATCACACACACAAAAAAAATCTTCCTTGATATTTCCAGCTTTAATCATTTAAAAATCTAAACAAAATATTAGAGGAAACAAATCACTGGTAAGCTCAATTTAATATCTAGTTTTATTTTAGAGTAATAAAATTTTAGAAGACTTAGGATAATGATTACCTTTTTTCAATCCAATCTTTAAAAAATGTGAAAGCACTAAAATATTAACTAGAAGTTTTAAAAGAAGTCTTACATATAGAATATGGACAGGGAATAAAATTTATTGCATTAGAGAGTAAAGCATAACTGCTTTTACACTAAGCTACAAAACAATGATGCTAATATGATCACTACCCTTACCACAATTTCCAATGATACAATGACATTTTATAGTTTATAAGGCACTTCCAATTATCATTCTCATTCGGTCCTCACAATAAAGGGGGTTAGGGTGGAGACCAGGTAGGCACCAAAGGTACTTGTATCTACCCCTTTTTCCAACTAAGGAAAATGAGGTTTAATAAACCAAGACAACAAAAATGGGGGGCTGGGAACCCTCACACTCCCTGCAAGTTCTCCTTCCACCACTCCAGTTCTCTCTCTCTAGCATGACTCCCCTGTCTGTCCAGCCCTCTGGCTTCAACATCTGTCTGTTCAGGCTCTGGCTTCAACATCTCCCACTCATTACCTATTTAGATTAAATGGTCCCTTGGAGGCCTGTGGTCTGCCATTAACCTGAGAATCTTACAAAAACACAAAACAGACCACTGTCTACCCCCATTTAAAACTCCTTCATGGTTCCTCCTAAACTACATTAGTAGGTGTCCACAACTTAGAGGCATGTGGGGTCCAGTGAAGAGAAGATATACATGAGTCATTCCTGGAGTGCAGATACATTTGTAAGTTTGATGGGATTTTTTTTCCTTTCTAATGAATCATAAAATATAGAACAAAAGTATACACATACTACAACTGTACCACTTGATGAACTTTCACATACTGAATACAACCATGTAAGCAGCACCTAGAGGAAGACTCCAGATGTCCCAAGGGAAACTGTTGTTAAGTGTAATCCAAACAGACTAATTAGAACAGAATGAAACTGCATTAATTTTTAAGATAAACCATGAAGCTGAGGAGAAATTTTGTACGTGAAGCAAATTATTTTGACTATACCACAACACAAACCTGGAGACACAGGTATGATTTCCAAAGACACAAAAGTCTATCACCCTTTGCCCTCTTTTAACAGTTTTTTTTCCCTATAGCAGACTCCCACAGTAATACCCAAACCTTGCATTTTGACACTGCTAATGCCACACTGATTTACTCAGAACCCATGTGAGAAAAGACTGATTCCTATAAAGGAATTTTTTTTTTCATATGCTGAAACAAGCAACAAATTCTATTTCAGTAAAGGCGTTGTCTCTCTTTTAAACACTAAACACCAAAAGGAACAAGTTTCAGACTGGGTTAGAAAGAAGGTCTAGGAAACTGTGAAATCCCACCACAGAGGCAGTCTCATTTCATGTTTATCACAAGACTATGACAAAAACCATTCTTTCAAGTTTGATGTTGATAGAAAATTTTGAGTAGAAAGGCCTAGATTACAACCCTGCCATGTAAGCTTCTTGGAATCTGAAGCCTGAGGTTTCTAAACCTCATCTCCCACTCTCTCTGCATCTGTTGGTGGAATCCCTGGTCTTTATACCTTTGCCCTCCGACCAAAAAGTCTCTTTGACGTGTCCAAAAAGAGACTTCTGTAACCATCCATATGCTGGTAATGCAAAAGTAGGAATAATAAGTAAACGTCCAGACATAAATTAAAAATTCAGGGGCCTCCCTGGAGGTGCAAGTGGTTAAGACGCAGCACTATGAAACTATCCAAAGCCACTGCAGCATGAGTTCGATCCCCAGCCTCGGAGGTGACCCACATGGCGCAGCAGACCTCTCCTGTCCTGCCTGCTGCTCCCCAGTGTATTTCAGTAGATCTTCCTGTTTTGCTCCCCACTCTCTCTGCTAAATCCTCTTACCCCTGCCCCGCCCTACATCTCTGGTCTGTACCCCAGCTCTTGTATGCATAAATAAATAAATCTTAAAAAAAAAAAAAACAACTCAAAGCATCATTTTAACTACCGTGAGAGTTGGAAAAAGTTAATATGTACAGGCTATATTGTTCTACTAAAGTCACACAATTAAAGACAATTTGAGAAAGAGTAGAACTAACTGTATGTTCTTGATTCAGATACAGAAACCATTCTTCCCTAGCTCAGTACATTCTCAGTAATAAGCCAGAGGTCAAAGGTAATCAGATTTATATTTATCTATCTATCAAATGCATTTTGCCTCCATTGCTGCCCTAGTGAGGCACTATATTAAGTATTTAGACACCAAGTGCATAAAGCAGCAAAAGTTCTTAAGAAAAATAAACTAAGATTGAAAGAATTTTTTTAAGATTTATTTTATTTATTTATGTATACAAGAGCTGGGGTGTAGGCCGGGGGGTGGGGCGGTGTGAGAGGAGTCACCAAAGACAGAGTGGGGAGCAGTCACAGGCAGACTGACTGAAATACGCTGCTGAGAGGTACAGTGGGTAAGACAGGAAAGGTAGGGCCCTGAAAGCATTTTTTTCCTTTTCAAACTCGGTTGTTTTCTTGCAGGAAAAAAAAGGGTAATTTCATTATGATTCTGTCTTCTGTGTCCCCAAAAGAGACCATACAAAAACATCACCAAAGTTTTTCCACAATATTAAAGAACTGTTTCGTAAATACAAGCTATTTTACTTTTACTTAAATTTCAGACTGAGAGCTTTCCAAAAAACCCAAAAATACACTGACTTGCATGCATCAAAAAATGTGCTATTATGAGGACAGAGAAGAAATAAAAGGTCCCTGGCCTCATGGAGCTGACAGTATAAGAATAGACATTTAACAAACAATTAAATAAACACCTAATTACCATTATAACATTTTAAAAAAGAAATTCAACATGATAAGAAACATCCAATAGGGGCTTGGGAAGGCTTCTTGAGAGAGTGAAATAAAGACAGTCACTAGGGAAAGTAATCTCATGACTAAGGTTCACAAAAATGGTGAACCTTTTCAACCATCACTGTATTGGAAAACAAAAAAAAATGATTACACTGAACACTAAATTCAGATCATGTGCCTAATGAAGACTGTTGGAGAAGGCCATTAATTTCAAGGTGCCCATCAGCTTGCCTAATTACAACCTGTGGAACAGCAAAGCTTATTTTGGCTCTAAAAGCACTCTCAACACTCAGCATTCAGGTGACAGCCTTACCTGGAACAAGCGAACAAGCCTGCAGCTGTCTCATGATGTAGCTCAGCTCCCCCTGGAGATTAGCTCCACTGGAATTCTTGAGGGCTTCCAACATGTTCTCAGCATCAACTGTACCATCTCCCTCAGCATCAAATTGGGCAAAGGCCTATAAGATAACAGATGCAAGAACATCAGATCTATTCCAAATCTTGAAAATATTAGATAGATAGATAGACAGAAAATGTATATATTTCAATCTTGAAAAATACATATTCTTACGATTCTCAAGAGAGCAATTTGTTGTTGCTCTGGGAAAAGTTTATATATATGTGTGTGTGTGTGTGTATATATATATATATATATATATATATATATATATACAATTTATATATATATATTTCAAAGAAGAAATAAATTCAGGACAGTAACTCACTGTGCTCTTCAGAATGTATGTATACAAGAATTACTACATGTATACACAATTTTATTATCTCTTTCAAGAACATAATGCCCTCTCCTGTCTTGCCTGCTGCTCCTCTTAGCAATGTATGTCAGTAAATCTGCCTGTTCTGCTCCCCACTCTGTCTCTGGTGAATCCTTTCACCCCCTCCCCTACACCTCTGGCCTACACCCAAGTTCTTCTACAAAGACACAAAAGATGTAGCAATTCCACTCCTAGGTATCCACCAGAAGAATATGAAAACACCAATTCAGAGGGATATAAGCACTCCCATGTTCACTGCAGCACTACTTTACAATAGCCAAGTTAAGGAAACTACCTAAATGCACAAGGAAGATGAGGGATTAAGATGTGGTATACATACACAATGGAATGCTAACAAAAGATTAAAAAAAGATTAAATCTTCCCATTCCAAAAACAAGGATGGAACTGCAGGGGATAGTGCTAAGTGAAATAAGTCAGAAGGAGAAAGACAAATATCACATGATTTCACCTATATGTGAAATACAGAGAAACAAAAGAAAGGGTAGTCAAAATCAAGCCAATAACAAACCTTAGAAATATGTGGGTAAAATTAAGGATACCCAAGGGCTAGGAAATCACCATCAATATGACTCCAGTTAATGTCCCAAAACTGAAAGGCATGAATTTTGAAATTGAAGATGCTGTATACCCTCCCTACACAAGGATAAAAGCATATCATCATGAAATTTCATAATACTAAGAGGAATAATAATTTTCAACTTCCACAGAGAAGATTGTTTCCACATGAAAGTTCAAGAATCAGAATAGGACTGATTCAGCAGCTACAATGGAAACCATAAGGCAAGTGGAACAGTGCCTTCCACATTACGGGGAGACTCTAACCTAGAAGTCAAAAGCCAAAATATCACCAACTGCAAGAGAGTTTAACAGAGTCATTCTTATACATGTAAGGTTATCAAATAATGAACAACTTAATGCTCCCTTTTTTTTTTAAAGATTTATTTATTTTATGCATACAACAGCTGGAGTACAGGCCAGAGGTGTGTGGGGGTGAGAGGATTCACCAGAAACAGAGCAGGGAACAGAACAGGCAGACTGACAAAATACACTGCTGAGGGAAGCAGCGGGCATGACAGGAGAGGTCTCCTGAACCATGTGGGACCCTCACAGGTCGGCCGGGATTGAACTGGTGCTGCAGAGGATGCAGACAGCTTCACAGCGAGGCGCTCAACTGCCTGCACCACCAGGGGAGGTCCAATGCTCCCTTATTAAAAAAGCTACTAAAGATGTGGCTACCAGAATGAATATGCCAAAAGAGAGAGAGAGATCCAGATCAAACCAAGAAAGAAAATAATACTTAGGACAATGACGTTCCCAAGAAGATACCTGCAGAGCCAACCTATAGAATACCATGCACATACTGAAGCAATGAGAAAACTCTGGGAAACAGGGCCTCCCCGGTGGCGCAGCGGTTGAGCACTGGGTTACAAAGCTGCCCGCAGCCTCTGCAGCGCGGGTTAGATACCTGGCTGCTGGGCGAGGGTCCCACATGGCGCGCAGACCTCTCCTGCCACCCGCTGCTCCCCTCAGCAGTGCACTTCGGTCCTTCTGCCTGTTCTGCTCCCCAGTCTGGCTCTGGTGAATTCTCTCACCCTCCCAGCTTCTGACTGTAACCCGGTGCTTGCATAAATAAATAAATCTTAAAAAAAAGAAAAAAAAGGAAACTCTGGGAAACAGAGCTAAGAGAAGAAGAAAGCAATAGAACACACATGTTTGAACATAATGAATGTCTGTATTAGAAGAGATTTAACTGGCAGAGAATCTGGGGTTAAATTAAAGACAAAAAGACAAAAAAGTTAAGCAAAAAGTACCAATTCAATCATTAACTCCAGAGAATATAAAAAGGTGCTTAAGAAATATAATTATGGGGCCTCCCCGGTGGCGCAGCAGTTGAGCGCTGGGTTGGGAAGCTGCCCGCAGCCTCTGCAGTGCTGGTTCGATCCCCGGCTGCTCCCCGGCCACCGGAGGAGGGTCCCACATGGCGCGCAGACCTCTCCTGCCACCCGCTGCTCCCCTCAGCAGTGTACTTTGGTCCTTCTGCCTGCTCTGCTCCCTGCTGTGGCTCTGGTGAATTCTCTCACCCTCCCGCGCTTCTGACTGTACCCAGTGCTTGTATAAATAAATAAATAAATAAATAAATAAATCTTTAAAAAAAAAAAGAAATATAATTATGGCAATCATGAAATAATATATGGCTCAGCTATGTATATAATTTGCATAATCATAACAATGCAAGCATCAAGAGTAAGTTAAACCAAATCGAAATAAGTACAGAGAGATCAAGAGATGTGTAGGTCTGGGCAAGGATAGGAGGATGAAATAAAAGTTTCATCTACGGTGGGAATAAAATCAATAAAACTGGAAACTCATAAAGAAGCAATATAAAGATGTTATTTGTTGATATACAGGTAAGTACTAAAGAATCAGAGTTGAAAAGAAATTACTCTTGGGAAGTGAGACAGTAGGATAGAAGACCAGGTGACTATTGTTTCGTTAATATCTCATGACTTACATAAAAATAAAAATGAAAAATATTAAAGTGTGTACACCGGAAGCATAGGATGGACTAGACAAGTAGTTCTAAATTTTTTTTTTAAGTAGTCGAATACTTCCTCCTTCTACATAAAATTTTCTACACACTGGATATATATCAACCATAAAAGATTTCTGGAACAACTGAGTAAATTTGAATATCAACTGGTTATTTTTTTTTTTTAACTAGGTTTTTTTTTTAAAGATTTATTTATTTATTTATACAAGCACTGGGTACAGTCAGAAGCGCGGGAGGGTGAGAGAATTCGCCAGAGCGGGGAGCAAGCAGGCAGAAGGACCGAAGTACACTGCTGAGGGGAGCAGCGGGCGGCAGGAGAGGTCTGCGCGCCATGTGGGACCCTCCTCCGGTGGCCTGGCCGGGAGCAGCCGGGGATGGAACCGGCACTGCAGAGGCTGTGGGCAGCTTCGCAACCCAGCGCTCAACCGCTGCGCCACCGGGGAGGCCCTCAACTGGTTATTAAACAAAAATGAATTGACAAGGAAAAATGAAGTTCATTCACTGAAAAAAGTAGGATACAAAGAGCATTTTTTTAAAGATTTATTTATTTATGCATACAAGAACTGAGGTACAGGCCAAAGGTGCTGGGGGGTGAGATGATTTACCAGAGACAGAGTGGGGAGCAGAACAGGCAGACTGACTGAAATACACTGCTGAGGGGAGCAGCGGGCAAGACAGGAGAGGTCTGCTGCACCATGTGGATATCTCCCTGGCTGGTTGGGGATTGAACTTGTGCTATAGAGGTTGCAAATAGCTTCACAGTGTTGTGCTTAACCCCTTGCGCCACCAGGGAGGTCCACTATACAAAGAATATTAAAGTATAATCCCATGTCAGTTCTGGGTAAAAGGCAAATATGACTTTCCACATTAGTACAAAAAAATGCATAAAAAAGACCTAAAAGAATATTAAGAGGCTAATAGTGTTAATATGATTATCTACCTATGTTGCTTTTGTAATAATAAAGAGGAAGTTTTAAATATTAAAAAAATTAAATAGTAATCCTAATGTAAAAGTGTCACCCTTGAGGTCCTACAGTGTAAATACTATACTATCAGATAATAGCTACTTAGCAACTTTTTCATAGTTCAACTTATTGAGAAAATAACATTTGTATCACTCAAGGTCTGAGAGGATTAGTACAAACGTAATCCATTCGTTTAAGGACGACATGGTTTGGGCAGCTCTGAGTTAATATTTAAGTCCTAGCTAAATTATAAGCACTGTACATGTTATCATTTATTCCTCCTGACAGTAACCATACTTACTATTAACTGTTCCATTTTATAGTTGTACAGAGAGGTCAGATAACTTGCCTAAGGATGCACAGCTAGTATCTAAATCCAAAGCTCCAAAGTTCATATTCTGGAGACCTCTTTTAGCTCCATCTCTCTATCTCTTACCTCCATTTGTAAAAGTTGCTCTCAGCACCTTCTGCCCATTTTAACTCAATACTAACCTTAAAACTAAGGCTTTCTCTAATAGCAAGGTAGCACTCAAGTCTTACTTCCTCCCAAATTTCCGCACTGCAGGTGCCATCTGCATCTCGAGTGTTTCCACACAACTCTGCAGCTTCTGCTGACAAAAATTCTATGTATGCAAGGCTATAATAAAGTCAATGACATTTTGCTATTTTTTTAAAGATTCATTTTTTTTTAATGCATACAAGTACAGGTCAGAGGTGTGGGGAGGTGAGAGGATTCACCAGAGACAGAGTGGGGAACAAAACAGGCAGATTGATCGAAGTACACTGCTGAGAGGAGCAGCAGGCGAGACTAGAGAGGTCTGCTGCTCCATGTGGGTAGCTCCCTGGCTGGGGATTGAACTTGTGCTGCAGTGGCTGGGGATAGCGTCATAACCCCTTGCGCCACCAGAGAGGCCCCATTTTTGCTATTTTTAACACTGTTAATCTATCAATAGTTAATGAATGAATACAATAATTTTCAAACAAAGACCTTTTTTGGAGAAGTGTTGCTGACAGTTTTTCCAAGTAAATATGTAACTTCCTAACACTCAGAAATTTTCCTTGAAAAAAAAGGCTTTAAAATCTAATAATCAACATCGTTTTTTTTTTTCTCAAGACTTCACAGAACCCAATTTACTTGTTCATGGAATCTTTGGATCCTCACTTATTCGGTGTGCAAATATCTGTTAAGCAGTCATGACACACCTAACCCTTTGCTTGGCTTGTGGATATTAAGATGAACAGGGCAGATCCCTTGCCTCAATAACCTAAGAGCCTAAAAGATCTGTAAACCACCAGATCTGACGGGTGTAATAATTGTGATAGTTAGAACAGAAGTAACAATATAGTAACTATGATGGCTAATATTTTGAGCATTTACCCTGTACCAGGCAGAGTTCTAAGCCCTTCACCTGAATCAACTCATAAACTTACAACAACCCTAAAGGTAGATAGTACACTTTTTATGGTGAGTGACAGAGTTTAAGCATTTTGTTCAAGCATCGTTAGTGCTGGTAAATGAAGGAGCTTGGGTTTGAATTTTGGTATTATTTGGGACCCTACACTATCAAGCACCCTGCCATGAGATAACAGACACTTCTAGAAGCCAGTAGCCCAGGGGGAGGAGGGGTGTTTAGGAAAAACCGCCCTGAGAAAACAACCCTTGAACTGAGCTTTAATGACTAACTAGGAGCTCACAAGTATATGAAGAAGGGGAGGTCATCCTGGGTAGAAGAGACAGAGCATGGCAGAGTGTGAGAACTGTAACCTGCTTGGTGTGGTGGAAGGGAGGCAGGGTGGGAAATGAAGAGATAGACAGAGGTCAGAATAGAGACTGCCGGGCCAAGAAGGCTGAGACGCTCAGATCTTACTATATGGGTGCCAAGGGCCACTGGAAAATATTAGAGGTGGAGAGGGCTCATCACCCCACTGGAATGGACCTACATGTCTTAAAGTACACACCCATGTACTTCTTGAACCCCTTCTTCTCCAGCATCTCTGTGACATACGTTGGTGATAGCAAGCCCATGTATTCTGGCCAGTTCTGACAGCAATATCTTTCCTCTTGATGATGAATGGAAACCTGCTCCCCTGAAGTTACTGCCTGTGAGGTATTCAGAAGCCATCTGCACCCTCTGGTGCAGATCACTGGAAACAGCGATCAGGTCTTCTGAGTTTCCCCAAACTCTCCATTCCTTCCATCAGTTCTCTGTCTGGTATAGTTTCAGCCTCATTCCCATCCAGCTTGTCCCTCTGGGTCCCCTCTAGTTTGACAATAAACTTCAGAGCAGGCTTCTCAAGTTTTATTGGGTGATCCACTCTAAGAAATATATTATGTATCCTAAACGTAATTCAAATAAAAGTTCTGTGAAATAATGTAATGCATTCTCTTATCATTGTGCTCTGACTTTTTTTTTTTTTTTTGTGGGACCCTCACCTGCAGCCGGGGAACAAACCAGCGCTGCAGAGGCTGCGGGCAACAGGGGAGGCCCCTCTGATATTTTCTATTCCATTTTATTGTTTCATTATTTAATACCTACTTTAAAAAGTTTGAACTCACTGCCTTGGAATGTGGTGGCCAAAATTCAACTCAAGACTCTACATCTAGTCTAAAAATGCAAAGTAAAGCAAGTCTACCTTCGCCTCTCTAAAAACAGAGCAACACCCCTTATTTCCATAAAGCCAACACCCACCTCTCTGCAGATGAGTGTACTCTCCCTCTTCTTCTCCTGACTCATATCTGGGTACAGCCTTTTCTGCTGCATGCTCTGCCTTCCACATGGTAACTATTCTGGCAGCATCCTAGTACAGGCACTGCACTAGATGGTGTGAGAGATTAAAAGTCTAATAATCGGGCTTCCTCCGGTGGCGCAGCGGTTGAGCGCTGGGTTTCTAAGCTGCCCGCAGCCTCTGCAGCGCCGGTTCGATTCCCAGCTGCTCCCAGGCCACCGGAGGAGGGTCCCACATGGCGCGCAGACCTGTCCTGCCGCCCACTGCTCCCCTCAGCAGTGTGCTTGGGTCCTTCTGCCTGCTCTGCTCCCCGCTCTGGCTCTGGTGAATTCTCTCACCCTCCCACGCTTCTGACTGTACCCAGTGCTTGTATAAATAAATAAATAAATCTTTAAAAAAATAAATAAATAAAAGTCTAATAATCAAACTGAAGGAGGAAATCAGGATTGGAGGGTGGTGCCGGACTCATTGCTTATTCTGTGAGACCTGGCACAATATTCCTGGCCTCTCTAAGTCTCCAATTCTCTTCCCAGCCAACCTTTCTTCATAACTTGTTGTGAGGATCCAAAGGTTTCATGAACAAGACTATACCTGGTAAACTACAAAGAACTTAAAACCGTTATTACAATCTAGTTACAAGCTGATATTGACCCACCCTGTAGACAAGACACAGAAAAGCCCATTGAGTGACTGAAGATTTCCAGCCATTTGCGCTGGCCCGAGGGCAGCTTAAGGTAAGACTCAGGCCATTCCTGCTCAAGTTCCTTAACCAGGAACTGGCATGCAATCTGTGGTCCATATATGAGAATGTGCCAAATTTATCACAGATCTATGGGAGCCCAGACTTGTGGGAACACACTAGCAGAATACAATACAGCAGGCCTGCTATATGAAGGCTGCACACCATGGTTCAACCTGGAAGAAACATGTTCCAGAAATCAAAGATCTGGATCTGGTTCTGCTGCTTGTTAGCTGGGTGGGTCATCTGTCCATTTAAGGCCTTAGTTTACTCATGTGTAAAACTCACATTCCATGAGTAAGATAAGTACTAAAAGGGTTGTCAGGCAGAAGTAGGCATAAACAATCCAAGCGCAAGAGCTAGAACAACAGAGAAAAAGAATACCACTAAAAGCAACATTTGCTGAGCATGAAATGCATGCCTGGCACTGTTCTAGTGCCTTAAATTTACTGAATCCTCATATGCACTATATAAGGCAGATGTCAATACTATTCTCATGTTAAAGATAAGGTAAATGAGGGCCTCCCCGGTGGCTCAGCGGTTGAGCGCTGGGTTGCGAAGCTGCCCGCGGCCTCTGCAGCGCCAGTTCAACCCCCGGTGCTCCCCGACCACCGGAGGAGGGTCCCACGTGGCGCGCGGACCTCTCCTGCCGCCCGCTGCTCCCCTCAGCAGTGTACTTGGGTCCTTCTGCCTGCTCTGCTCCCCGCTCTGGTTCTGGTGAATTCTCTCACCCTCCCGCCCTTCTGACTGTACCCAGTGCATGTATAAACAAATAAATCTTTAAAAAAAAAAAAACATTAAAAAAAAAAAAGATGAGGTAAATGTGGCCACATAAGTCAACCAAGGGCACACAGCCTAAGGATGGTAGAACCAGGATATGCCCCAAAGCAAGCTGGCTCCAGGGCTCAATTCTCAAGTTCAATAAAGAGCAGTGGAATGGATAGATAGATAAAGCAGCAAATATGCTGGTATGACTAACATGCTGATATCGCTAACTATCCATCTGTCCAGTATGTTTCAGAAGGAACTACTTTATGAGGGAAGGAAAGAAGGCAGGTTGCATGCCATGGTTACTAAGGTCTCAACCAACTCAGGTGCCACAAGAGTACATTCCCAAACTTGCCATGTTCTTTCTCACCTCAACATATTTGGACACATGGTGCCTTTCAACTAGAATATCCTTCCTCTGCCAGGCAAATTCTTGATTCTTGTCGTCTCTCAAGTTTTGGTTTGGTGAAGCCTTTCCCAAACTCTCTGCTCAATTAAATGCCCTATGTGGTCTTGGAACATAGGGAGGGCTTAGGATAGAGAAAAAGGTTGAAGTGGGGAGAAAAGGAGCACATGCATGGTGCTGCTAGTTAAAGAACATTGGGAATAAGAGTAGAGAGGTACAAAGACTAAATGTTAGACTAACATTAGATTTTGAAAGCAGCAGGGAGCCACTGAAGTTTTCTAAAGCAAGACAGTACCATGATGACATGGCATTTTGGAAATCAGGGAAAGGCAAAACAGAGCTATGACCTTTCCTCCCATAGCTGTCCTGGATCAGGACTTTCTCCAAAGGAAGCCAGTAATATCTTTATTTCCTTATAACAGGGTGGTCCCCAGGAAAAGGGGAGGTTCCAGGTTCCCTGGCCCACCCAAAGGAGGGTGGGGATGAGCAGGGAGAAGAAGCTGGAGACTCCAGAAGAAAGGAAGCAGGATGGAGAGCAAGAAGCAGACCTGGAGGAGGCACATGGAGCAGAGAAACATGTGAAGAAACTGTGCTTGCTTCTTGGTCCTGGACTGGCTAAAACAGATGTGGGTGAGAGACCCGTGGGGAGATTAAGAATGGCAGCTTTTATCTTGATTTTGATTCTGTCCTTTCCTACCAGACTTGTCTGGCTGTTTAAATCTTTAAAAAAAAATTATAAGGGGGTAGCCTCCCCAGCGGTGCAGCAGGTTGAGCACAGCACTGTGAATCTCTCTGCAGCCTCTGCAGTGTGGATTTGATTCAGTGTGGATTAGATTCCTACATGGTGCGGCAGACCTCTCCTGTTGCACCCACTGCTCCCCTCAGCAGTGCTTTCGATTCATTTGTCTGTTCTGCTCCCCACTCTGTCTCTGGTGAATCCTCTCATCCTCCCGTGTCTCTGGCCTGTACCCCAGCTATTGTATAAATAAAAAATAAATTTAAAAATATATATATAAGGAGGCCTCCCTGGTGGCACAAGGGGTTAAGACGTAACCTATGAAGCTATCTGCAGCCACTGCAGCACAAGTTCAATCTCCAGCTGGACAGGAGCAACCCACATGGTGCAGCAGACCTCTCCTGTCTCGCCCACTGCTCCCCTCAGCAGTGTACTTCAGTCAATCTGCCTGTTCTGTTCCCCACTCTGTCTCTGATGAATCCTCTCACCCCCCACACCTCTGGCCTATACCCCAGTTCTTGTATGCATAAATAAATAAATCTTTTTAAAAATTATAATAAAGTTCCTTTCCATTAAAGGTCTGATGTGTTTTGTCTTGATACAGTGGATGGCAGAACCTATTTAGAGAAGGCAGGTTTGGGACTCTGGGGTGCCACTCTCCCTGCCCTGTAACATCCTCAATAGCAAAGCACACATGTCAAAACATCCTCCAGTTCACCCAGGACCTTTCTCTTCCTCATTGCCTCATTACCATCAAGGGCCATCACACACTTCAAATTTCTGGTGTGTAACAGCAGTGCAGGCAGGTGGTTGTTGGGGGGGGTAGGTGGGAGGGCCCTCACAGCTGTAGAACAAGACCAGACAGTTTGCTCTAAGGGCCCAATGACCTGCACAAAACAGGAAACAAGGGCCACTATGGAGAAGTCATCTGAATCATGCCACAAAGCAGGCTTGGTCCTGACCAAGTGACAATGCCAAGGCAGGGAACACTGAAGAATTGAGAGAAATGAGGTCCCCACTCAGGACAAAGCAGACATGCCACTGGCTAAGGCACAAGGCTCGTGCAGGGAGAGATGAGATTAGACAGGAGAGAGATCAGACAATGGGCTCCAACCCATTCAAAGAAACATTCATTTTGATCTCTCAGGCACTGGGGAGACCCTGTGGGATGCAACTGAGGTTAAACAATGTTTGTGGCCTGCTTTATCTTTGTGGTACATACCCACATTTCTCACATTCTGTCTTGAAAAGGAAGAGAATTTTATCTGCACAGTTCTAATTGCATAGATCTTGGGTTCAAAGCCATTCCAAATTATTGATTAATATTTTTGACATGGGGCCTCCCTGGTGGCACAGGTGGTTGAGTGCCACACTATGAAGCTGTCTGCAGGCTCTGCAGCGTGGGTTCAATCCCAGCCAGCCAGGAGAAACCCAATGGTGCAGCAGACCTCTCCTGTCTCGCTCGCTGCTTCCCTCAGGGGTGTATTTCAGTCAGTCTGTCTATTCTGTTCCCCACTCTGTCTCTGGTGAATCCTTTCACCCTCCCGCACATCTGGCCTGTACCCCGGTTCTTGTATAAATAAATAAATAAATCTTAAAAAAATATATTTTTGACATGATAATGCCAAGATGGTATTTTTCTCCAAATTTCTTCTAAACTCAACGGTGACTAAGAGTCTTTTTAAGTTTTCACTAGAACTATATTTAACTGTTTCCACCAACGTCAAGAAATATCTTATTAAAGGTTATAGATTGAACATAAAATACAAGGTTGGAGAATGAGGACTGTACATTATTCAATATGTTAAATCAATCTTAGGACACTACAAGGGGAAACAATTGCTAAGCACTGGCGAGGAGCCAGGACTGTATTAAGACAAGAATAAGTGAACAAAGATGGCCCTTTCCTCAGAGCTTGCAACTCAATGAATTTTACAAAGCAGGTTCCAAAATTAACATGGCAAATTACTAAACCAAAACCTATCATAGGAAATTCTCACCTTAAAGTCTTCTGTTATAATCCTGTGTTCAACCCTCTTTCTGCCCTGAGTCTACATGCTTTTCTAAAAGCACACCATCTTAAGAGCACAAATAGCTAATCTCTAATCTCTGATTTCAAATAAGAATTTAATTTTAACTCTAGTCCTCTTCTACACAGGATTTGATTAAATATTGCTCGCTGTGATCAAACCAAAGTCCTTCTCCCCAGACCACACCTATTATGAAAAAAGGTGTGTTTGTACTATAAAACAATAATGTTTCAGACTTTGGTCCATGATACAACTCCAAGACTTTTAAGATATCACCACAAGCTAATGTCACAGGTATATGAGGTAAGGTAGCTAAGTGGACATGAATGGCAATGCAAATCAGGAGCTTAAAGAACAAATGTGAAACTTGGACACACTTAGCACTAAATAATAAGTAATGTACACTAATGATAGTAACCTACTCTACCATGCTTATTCTCAAAAAAAATGAATGGAAAAATAACTCATCATTTTAGATGCTACTATAAAGACATTTTATTATTATTGCACAAAATTCTTAAACCTGTATTAAAATATCACAACACATTTTCACAAGTGTATATGCAGACCTGAGACACAAAGATAGACTTACTCAAGTCCCAAGATAGTCTTATTTTTATTACTAATTTAATTACCCTTTATTGCCTATAGGCAGGACAACCACTGTAAGATTATCCCAGTCCAGTTTTTAAACCTTGGCTAAGCCTTCACTTGTACCAACCCAAGTCCCAACTTCCCCTGCCCCAAATCTGATAAACATAAATAGGTTTATTTATTTATTTATTTATAAGATTTTTTTTTTTATTTGTTTATTTATACAAGCACTGGGTACAGTCAGAAGTGCAGGAGGGTGAGAGAATTCACCAAAGCCAGAGCGGGGAACAGAACAGGCAGAGTGACGAAGTACACTGCTGAGGGTAGCAGCGGGCGGAAGGAGAGGTCTGTGCGCCACGTGGGACCCTCGCCCAGTGGCCGGGGATCGAAGCAGCGCTGCAGAGGCTGCGGGCAGCTTTGCAACCCAGCGCTCAACCACTGTGCCACCAGGGAGGTCCTAAACGTAAATAGGTTTAAAGGAGACTGCATGGTCCTTTTTCTCCAAGTGGGATACAAAGGGAAAAATTAAAGAATTACATATTCTTGAGACTAAAGAACAATCACCAGCTCCTTACAGGAAAAAGGGTGCAGAATCTGGAGTCAGAGACCCACATTTGAGTGTTAGTATCAAAACTTAATTTCCAATCTAGCTTGAGTCCTGAATCCTGCAGAGTCCACAGCTTCCTCTTCTGTTTGTGGCTGTCACATACCAGCCACACATGGCTGGCCTAAGTAGTCAGACACCATATTTTTGAACACCTTATAGAGAGTGAGGTAAGATGATTTTATAGGATGTGAAAGACTTTCAAGCACACCATGTGAGTGCTGTGTGTGGATACTTAATAAGTTGTGACAGTTCTAGATGTCCTAGGGATTTTCATAAAAATAAAATAAGAACTGACATTTTATAAATCACCAGTTCTTACTGTAGTGCATATGACTCTCTAACATTTATTTTGCTACATATGTGATTACTGATTTTGTGTTTTATAATAGGCAGGTACCACTATTCACAGCTTTATCGTCCCATATACTTTTTCAGTTACAGAGGTTGAATAGCCTCTGGATTTAACTCTGCTAGATAGTCCACGGGCCACCCCTAAGGGATTTAAGTTCCTACTGAGCACAACTGTACATTCTCAGTCATTGGAAAGAAAAAAAAAAAATCCATATCAAAGTAACAGGACAGAATTGGCTATTTTCTCATAAAACCCAATGTGCAAACAGATGATGACTCCATAGCTCATGAAGTCTTCTCTAAGCTTCAGACTCATATATCCAGCCGTCTGAGAGATAGCTCCACTTAGTTGTCTCATGGACACCTTAAACCCAATATGGCCAAAATCGACTCATCTCCTCTCTCCAGAACTTCCCTTCCCAAAGATGTTTCCTTTCTCAATAAACGGCACTGTCATCTCTCCAATTGCTCAAGTCAGTAATGTCAAAATCATCCTCGACTCCTTTCTCCTTCTAATCCTCTACCCACATCTAAACCTCAAGAACTGCTTACTCTACTTCCTAAAAAGCTCTCAAAATTATCCACTTTGTGCCATTTAGTTGCTACCACCCTAGCCCGAGCCACCCAATAGCTTAGCTGGACTTTTACAATAGCCTACTAAATGACCTGCTTGGGTTCACTCTGGCCCTTCTCCGACTGGTTCTTGACAAAGCAGCAACAACCCTCATGGCACACTGCATACAAGTCCACTTTTTCAAAACTCCTGTTTAATAGAGGCTGTAAAGGACTCCTATGATCCGGACCCTGACTACTTCTCTAACCTTGTTCTCCTCCTGCATTCTATGATTTACTAAATTATAAGACCATAAATATAAAAATTATATATGGGGCCTCCCTGGTGGCACGAGGGGCTATCCGCAGCCACTATGAGGCTATCTGCAGCCACTGCAGCAGGAGTTCAATCCCCAGCCAGGGAGCTACCCACATGGCCCAGCAGACCTCTCCTGTGTCGCCCGCTGCTCCCCTCAGCAGTGTATTTCAGTCAGTCTGCCTTTCTGTTCCCTGCTCTGTCTCTGGTGAATCCTCTCACCCTCCCACACATCTGGTCTATACCCCAGTTCTTGTATGCATGAATAAATAAATCTTTAAAAAAAATTCTAATAAATAAATAAATAAATATTATATAATTACAAGTATTCATAGGAAAGTATTTGCCTCTCCAATTTTAGGTTCTAGGGCCTCCCTGGTGGTGCATGGGGTTAAGACACAACCTATGAAGCTGTCCATAGCCTCTGCAGCACATGTCAAATCCCCTGGCCAGCCAGGGAGCTACCCACATGATGCAGCAGACCTCTCCCAACTCACCCACTGCTCCCCTCAGCAGTGTACTTCGGTCAATCTGCCTGTTCTGCTCCTCATTGTCTCTGGTGACTCCTCTCATCCTCCACACCTCTGGCCTGTACTCCAGCTCTTGTATGCATAAATAAATAAATCTTTTTTTAAAATGTAGGTTCTATAGGGATTTAAACAAAATATGTTCTTCAAAGATTTTTTTTTTATGTGTATTTTGGAAAAGCTAGTTTTTGCCTCATGAAAATGGCATTGAGAATGTAAGCTTTTGCAGTAAGCCATAGAATACAAACCATAAAAAAAAATATAAAACGTACAAACCACATGTGAGCTATATGAGTCAAAATTTGCTAAATGCAACATAATATCTGCCCTCCTCTTCCTCAGTAATTAAATCCTGATTTTTGGCAGAATATATGGGCTTGGAATCAAAATCTTCCCCAGCCTCCTTTGCAGCTAAGTGTGACCATATGACTAGGTTTGGGCTAATGAGATGTGAACCACACCCTAAAGTGAAAGGGTGTGGCCCTCTCCTTCCCTTTTTCCTTTTCTGATGGCTGGAATGTGAAAAATGACAGCTGAGGGAGTCACTTGGGTTAAGTGGAAGGGACCTGTGGAGGAGGATACCACAAGGATAGCACAAAATAGATGGAGAAAGGTCCTTGAAAATTGTAACTGCCTGGACTGACTACCTAGACTTTCACTCAAGAGGCTTGTTTGTTTAAGCCACTGATGCACTGAAGTTTCCATTCCTTGAAGAAGCTTCTCTAACCCTAATAACATCATACCATTCTTCCAGGCTCTCTATTCTCTGGACTTATGCATGCAAGTCTCTCAGCCTGAAACACTGCTGCTACCTTCTGCTCCTTGTCTGCTTTCATCCTTCAAATCAGAACTAAAATGTTACTTTCTCAGATGGGTCTTCCCTTTTACTTGCTCTTTCCCTTCATACTCCCCTTACTTGTAATTACTGACCTAATGGTCTCTTCCAGTGCTACATTTTCTTTAAGACCAAGTTACAGCTTCTTGACTCTTTGGCTAAGATCAAGTATAGTATCTTTAAGTCCAAGTATCTGTTTTATCCAAGGTCAACCAAGTTCTTGGCACTCAGTACTTGCCCAACAAATATTTGCTCACTGAACACATAAACAGTGTCATACTTCTTGAGTGATTTCTGGACCACACCTGGAGAACGTCTTGGCCTTACCTTATATTACAGGACCTGTGACTCTGGATTTAAGTCTGTTACACAGACACTCTCACAATGTAAACACTTTCTCCCCATTCTCTTTTGGACAATTCTGAAATATACCAACCCCTTCAACAGATCTGCACAGCTCTTTCTGGCATGGCTTCATTTTCTTATAACACTCCTAGATTTGGAGGGTAAAGTATTATATGCACTCTTGGGATTTTTCTTTAAATGGAAATCCTTCACTAACCAATATTACCGACATTTGCAGGGGCTGGGATTCCTTACAGGTATTTTTAGAGGAAGATAAAAGGAACATACCAACCACATTATCTGAAGAATTACATTCTTAGAATATTTTAAAAGCCTCTGGGTGAAAAGTATACGTCACTTGTTACTGGTATCACAAGTACCTGTTTACTGCTTTATGTAGCAAGAATCTACATGACTTACTCATTTTCACAAATAAAGTACCTTTCAAACATGTGAAATTAAAGAACTGAAGTCCCAAGAAGGATTGGCACATAAAAAACAAACAAACAACAAAAATTAAGATATCTCAGCGATAGTCTCAATTTTGCCAATGATTCCCTGGCCGACCCTGGATCAGCCCTCCTCTTCACTCTGCAATGAAGTGTTTAGTATAGTTAATTCCTAAGGCCTCTTCCAATGAAAATATTTTGTTGCCACATAATTTTTTTTTGTTAATGATTTAGTAAATCTGCCCAAAACTACAAAATTACAAGTATTCACAGGCAACCTGGTATTTGCCTATCAGTTTTAAGTTTTACAGGGGTTTAAATGAATCCAAAATGTGGTTCTTCAAAGATTTTTAAAATGTTTGTTGGAAAAGTTAGCTTTTGAACGTTAAATTTCCCAGTATGTTATTCTCTTGCCACATCTTTTCTCATGACACATTCAGGCACCTACACTAGATTCAGAAGGTGCTCTGCAAAAATCCACTGGCCAATAAAACAGAAAGGTTTTCACTGCCACTCCCTTGATTCCTCCACCTCCTTTCCCTTAAACCGTTCTGGAAAATCCAGCGTCAGGCAACGGCGCGAAAGTCTGTACCACAACCTGCCAGTTCTTCAGAGCAAGGACGGCCTGGTCTAGTCTTTCCACGCCGCTAATAAAGGTTACCAAGATTCGCAGCCATCTCCAGGCGTGAGCAGGCTGGAAACGCCCGGTTGGGACCCAGAACCTACACGCTTCCATTCGCCGAACCTGCGGACCCCATCAGTTCCCGCCGGGCCTCCCCCAAACCACCGCCCAACTCCTCACGCCCTTGGGGGCGAGCGCTCTAACCCAGCCCCGCAATCGCCCATCGACCCTGACCTCCTCGAACTGCTCGCCGGAGCAGCCAGCGCCACGAGCCTCCAGCAGCTCCCGGAACTGCTCCAGGGTGACGGACTCTTCGCCGCGGCCCAGTTGCTCCTCCAGCCAGCGCAACAGCGCTCCGTGGTGCCTGGACACCAGGGACTCGCAGGTCGGCCCGGGTCGCAGCGCAGCCGCCGCCTCTCGCAGTCGGGCCGGCTCCAGCAGCGCCGCGGGAGGCGGCAGCGCCGGGGCCACTGGGCCCGCGCCGAGGGTCGTCCCCGAGTCTGCAGCCCAGTCCTGGTGCGGGCTCCAGCCCTCACCCCCGGCGGCTGCCGCTTCGTCTTCGCTGCTGTAACTCGTAGCGTTCCCCATAGGGTCTCGGTCTCGGGCGCTCGGCTTTCTGCCGCCGCCGCCGCCTCCCCGCCTCGACCTGTCAACCTCCGACGGCACCCGGCGGGCGGGGACGGGGAGGGGACGGCGGCGGCGGCGGCTTCCGGCTTCCTCGCCGTCAAGGAGAATGGCTGTCGCAAAGGTGCCGTTAAGTAAACTCTGTCAATTTACGACAGCCAGCTAAGGACAGCCGCTCAACAGTGGAGCCCAGATGTCTAAGCGGGGAGCGTTTGTCATACGTCTACGTCATCCCGCAGCCTCCTTTGCCACCATCTTTGTTGGGGGCACGCAACACGCACACTGAGGAGGCTTTTTGCGGCTTCCCTTTCACGGCCTCCTTTCAGATGCAAAAGCTATGCTGAAAGTATGAGGAAGGGTAGGCGTTATGGAGTTAATTTTGCGCCAAAGACTTTTTTCCTTTTCGGAGCTCTGTTTTCCTGAGTGACAGGCGGAAGAGGGGGAGCGCGGAGCGTCGCGTCGGTGGCGTCACGGACGGCGGCTCCGCCATCTTAGTTGTGGATGGCGAGGCGGCAACTTCGGGAGCGGCTGTCTAGATGCTGAGGCTCGGCGGCCTTGGGCTCTGGCTGGGCCTGGCCGTAGCGGCGGCGGCGGTGTTAACAGCGCGGCTGTTGGGCTGGTGGAGTCCCCGTGCTGGTATTCGCCTTTTCATACCCGAGGAGCTGGCCCGCTACCGCGGCGGCCCGAGGGACCCGGGCCTCTACTTGGCGTTGCTCGGCCGCGTCTACGATGTGTCCTCTGGCCGGAGGCACTACGAGCCCGGGGCCCACTATAGCGGCTTCGCAGGTATTAGCAAAGGGGCGCACGCCTTTTCCTGCTCTGACGCCGGCCCCCAACCGCCTCCGCGTCATTCATACATTTATTTATGTACTCCCCCACCCCCATTTCATCAGTCCTGCGTGGGAGCCGGGGTCAACAACCATCCTTGTCAAGCACCACCCTTGTCTTTCTGACACCAGCGGGACGGTGACCTACTCTTATCGGTCTCTACCCTCCTTATACGTTTCCCTTTGGTTCCCCACCATTCCGTGTGACTTAGTTTCGAGAAACACTTTTCCAACTTCTTGTTACCCACTACCCACTGTTAAGAAGCTTTCCAGTACCACCGTGTGGCTCTCAAAGCAGAAAGAGTAATGCGATGCTGTTCCAGGAACAGCATCTACCTTCTTATTCCAATCAGCTCTTTTTTTTTAAAGAAAAAAAAAAAAAAAATGAGATTAGGGCACCAGGAAGGTATCTGATCACTTCTGAATTTCATAAGTACTTGGAACAAATCTATGCAGCATGTTAGGCCTCAAATAACATTTGCCAGTGTTTGTTCTGCTGTTCCAATTTCCATCTGAAGGAAATGAAAGTTGTGATTTGCTTAAAGTCTTCACACTTAAATACTGACAGGACTTAGACCTGAGAGGACCAACAAAAACAGTCTATAACGTTTAGAGATGTTGTCTTAATTCACAGGAGAATGACTGTCTCCTAGATTTAAAAAAAAAAAAAACAAGAGTGAGACTATGACTAAGGCTACTATTAAATACCCATTTTCCACTTGTCATTTTGTTAGGGAAATTGGGAAGTTGCCTCTGGCACTTAAATTCAAGTCACTTCCCTCTCTCAAGGAAGAACTTCATAAATAGAAACTTCAACAGAGAAAGAATTAAGTTCTGCAGTGTTGTCAGACACCTCACATAGTCCATCAGGGGAAAGGACTTACCCAGGGCTCTACAGTGAATTATCAATAGAAGTAGAACGACCTGGAATCAAAGGTTTGTGTTTGTTGGTTTTTTTAACCCACCAGGTGAACACACTTTTGGTGCACTGTCCTGCCATACTCTGATACAGCTGTCATCACTATATTCACTTGTGAATATAGTGTTCTTTGATGCACAAATTTTAAAATTTTTTAGTTAAGTTTAATTTGTATATATTCTTTTTTGGTTGCTTGTGTTTTTGGTGTCATATCTAAGAAATCATTGTCTAATCCAAGGTCACAAAGATTTGCACCTGTATTTCCTTATAAGAGTTCTGTCGTTTACCTCATACTTTCAGGTAGTTGATCTATTTTGAATAATTTTGCATGTGGCTCTTCAGTTATCAGAGCACTATTTGTGGAAAAGACTCTTCTTTCCCTTATTGAATTGTCTTGGCACCCTTATTGAAAATTGACTGTAGGGCCTCCCTGGTGGTGCAGGGGTTAAAGTCTCAGAGCTATCAAGCTATCACCAGCCACTGCAACAAGAGTTCAATTCCCCTGGGGGGAGCTAACCCACATGGTGCAGCAGACCTCTCCTGTCTTGCCAGCTGCTCTCTCAGCAGTGTATTTAAGTAAATCCACCTGCCTGCTCCCTGTCTCTAGTGAATCCTCTCACCCCAACACCTCTGGCCTACAGCCCAGTTATTATATGTATAAATAAATAAATCTTTTTTAAAAAGAAAATTAATTGACTGTAAATGTATGGGTTTCATTCAATCAATATTATTGAGAATTTACTAAAGATCAGACACTGTACCAGTGTCTGAAGAATCAACATTAAAGAGTTTGTGTGTTTTCTTCCCTGGTAAAGCTCACAGATTAGTAAAAAGACAGACATTAAATAATTACACATTTAAAAAAAGAAAGAGAAGAATATTATATAAATAATCATTTTTGTGCGAGTTTTAAAAGGAACGTGAACTGCTATTCTAGGCCCTCATCTAGTTAGGGAGGAGGAAAGTGTAAGGGCGCAGCATAGTGGGAAGGTGAAGTTGGTGGTAGCTGGCAAAAGGCCCTGCAGGGCGTGTTAAGGAATTTGGACAGTAGTTACTATAGAGAAAAAAGAAACCACTGAGAATTTTTAAGCTAGGGAATATCCTTATCAACTTGTGTTTAAAAATTCAGTTTGGGACCTCCCCTGGTGGCTCAGGTGGTTGAGTGCAGCGTTGTGAAGCTGTCCGCAGCCTCTGCAGTGCGGGTTCAATCCCGGCTAGCCAGCAAGAATCCCACATGGTGCAGCAGACCTCTCTTGTCTCACCAGCTGCTCCCCTCAGCAGTGTATTTCATCAGTCTGCCTGTTCTGTTCCCCACTCTGTCTCTGGTGAATCCTCTCACCCTCCCACGCATCTGGCCTGTACCCTGGTTCTTGTATGTATAAATAAATAAATCTTTGAAAAAAAAATTCAGTCTGACTATTGTATAGAAAATCAACTAGTGTGGAGAGAATGGATGTAGGGAGACTTACTAGGGTCTACTTTAGTAATGAAAGATGAAAGATGATGACAGCCTGGCTTTCTAAGTGATAGAGAAAGGTAGACTGACATAAGAACTATTACTAAGAAATAAATTATAGCCCTAGGGAACTCTTTTTTTTTTTTTTAAAGATTATGCATACAAGAACTGAGGTACAGGCCAGAGGTGAGGGGGTGAGAGAATTCACCAGAGACAGTGGGGAACAGAACAGGTAGAATGACTAAAATACCCTGCTGAGGGGAGCAGCGGGCAAGTCAGGAGAGGTTTGCTGCCCATGTAGTTCACCCCCTGGCTACCTTTGGCCGGGGATCGTACTCCTACTGCAGTAGCTGTGGATTGCTTCACAGTGCTGTGCCTTAACCCCTTGCACCGTCAGGGAAGCCCTGGGGGACTCTTTGGATGTGAGGGATAAAAGTGTTGTCAAGAACTGCATTTCTGGATGGAACAACTGTTGATACTTAAAGAGAAGGGAGGGCCTCCCCTGGTGGCGCAGTGATTGAGCGCTGGGCTGCGAAGCTGCCCACAGCCTCTGCAGCGCAGGTTCGATCCCCGGCCACGGGCGAGGGTCCCACACGGCGCGCAGACCTCTCCTGCCGCCCGCTGCTCCACTCAGCAGTGTACTTTGTCGGTCTGCCTGTTCTGCTCCCCGCTCTGGCTCTGGTGAATTCACTCACCCTCTCGCACTTCTGACTGTACCCAGTGCTTATATAAATAAATAAATCTTTAAAAAAAAATAAAGAGAAGGGAATGCTGGAATAGATGCAGGTTTCCTGGGGCTGTGGGTGCTGCAGACCATTAGTTCAGGAGGGCATTTTAAACTTGGATGTCTGATATATCTAGGTGATGTTGAGTAGACAATTGGATATACAGGTCTGGAGCTCAAGAGAAGTCTCAGTTAAAGATAGAGATTTGGCTGTCTTTACCATGGTTGATACTGGAAATCATGGGAGTAGATGAAATTGTCAAATGAAGAGTGTGAACGGAGCAGAGGTGGCCAAGAATTGATCCCTGAGGCTGGTAGAAAATGAGCTAGACAGGTAGGAGACAAACCAGGACGGTGTCATCATGGGAGCCAAAGAAGGTGGCTCATTGTGTTAAATTCATTATTTACATAAAAGAATGTGATAAATGCCAAAGGTGTGTTTCCAGGATCCAGAAGTGTCTAGCACAGAAAGGCTTATCTTTGCTTGGGAGTGGGGAGTAGGGTTTTCAGATGTTTCTCAGAAAACAGATCTTTGTATTGGTACAATGTGGATGATTTACAACTTAATCAATTCTAAATGTCTTTCCTGCAGGCCGGGATGCATCCAGAGCATTCGTGACTGGGGACTACTCTGAAGGAGGCCTTGTGGATGATGTTTCTGGCTTGTCATTTTCTGAGATGCTGACCCTTCAAAACTGGATTTCATTCTATGAAAAGAATTATGAATTTGTTGGTAGGTATTCCATAGGTTATTTCTACAGAGTTCATTTCAGTGTCTTGAATTTTAAGGGGCTAGAATTCTTTGGGGGTTTGGACTCAAGGTTAATATCTGAAAAATAGCGAAGGATAGGGCCTCCCCGGTGGCGCAGCGGCTGAGCGCTGGGTTGCGAAGCTGCCCGCAGCCTCTGCAGCGCCGGTTTGATTCCCGGCTGCTCCCCGGCCACCAGAGGCGCGCAGACCTCTCCTGCCGCCCGCTGCTCCCCTCAGCGGTGTGCTTCGGTCCTTCTGCCTGCTCTGCTCACCACTCTAGCTCTGGTGAATTCTCTCACCCTCCCGCGCTTGTGACTGTGCCCAGTGCTTGTATAAATAAATAAATAAATAAATAAATAAATAAATAAATAAATAAAAGTAAATCTTAAAAAAAAAAAAGCCAAGGATTTTTCACCTTAAACTCTGGTTATTTAGAGTGGCAGTGAGTCCCGGGAGGAAATGACTGGGGCACTTGTTTCCCCTCACTCCTAACCTTGGGAGAGGAGTGCCTGGCCATTTATTTTGGCCTATGTTGCCCCCAAAGCCAAGGGTTGCCTGTGCTATCCTTGAATAACCAGCTTCAAGAAAGCAGCTTCCCTTTCTCACTGAGTTATAGGCATCTGCCTTCAGCACACACAGTTAGGAAGGCTTGAAGCATAAGTTTGTGCACAGTTTTGACAAATACCCTTTTATTTTGCCTTTGAGGAGATAAACATTAGCCTGTGTCCAGCCTGAGAATTGTCTCCCAGGTGTAAGTAATGCTAATCAAACATTTATTGAAGCCAGTGGTATAGGGCACTGTACTTGCTATTTACTAGTTAGACACAAGGAAACTAACTTTTTATTTTTTTTAAAGATTATGCATACAAGAACTGGGGTATAGGCCAGAGGTGTGGGGTGTGAGAGGATTCACCAGAGACAGAGCTGGGAACAGAGCAGGCAGACTGATTGTAATATACTGCTGAGGGGAGTAGCGGGAGAGACAGGAAAAGTCTGCTGCGCCATGTGGGTAGCTCCCTGGCTGGGGATCGAAATTGTGCTGCAGTGGCTATGGACAGCTTCATAGGTTGAGTCTTAACCCCTTGGCCACCAGGGAGACCAGGAACTAACTTTTTAAATGGGAAGACACTGAATGGTATCCTAAGAAATGTTAGACATTAAACACTAGATTGCTTCACACACACTGCACACTGGGATGATTTGGGCTCTTTTTTTCCCCCTCTAGCTACATCTAACCTCTCACTAGAGCTCCATTTCAATACAACTAACTTCCTAAGGAATATCGGTGTCACTTCACCATTGACACAGGCCTAAATCGGAAGACTTTTCTCTGTCCCTAATGCCTATAAATGACTGTCCTGTCATTACCTTCGGCTACCCAGTCTTTTTACCCAGTCCACTTCAGGTCATTTCTGAGACCACAACCATGTCTGCCATTGAAGCAATTGGCAGCTGTCCATCTGCCCTGCAGAGGACCTGGTTCTCCCTTTTCACCATGAGCTTGATACTAAAGTTGAAACATCACCAGGTTAATAAGAAAACACAACACAGAAGAATAAGAAAGGAGTCCTGTGAATGTGTAAAGGATATCAGACCAAACATGTCATACTGGTATTTGGGGAGCAAACAGATATGTTTGATGAGATGAGTAAACTAGTCTTGTTTGAACAGTGTAAATATGTCAGGACATATTTGAATATCTACTATAGAGAAACAATGGTTCTGGTTCTCTTGGGAACCAGGGATAAGTTTAATGTATTTCCTGTGTTCGGTTAGCATGTTCTGGGTGGGAGGAGGGAGGCTGTGTTGGGCTCTTTCAGGACACCAGAATAGGTGTCCTGACACATCAGAGGATGAAGGTCTATATATGGATGCACACTGAAGTGGCGACAACCAGGAAGCCATCTTGGCAGCCACATGGGCAGGCTGCCAATTCCGAGGGAAAATGAGATGTTGTCTGTTATGTTCTGGATATAGCATTTGCTTGGCCCCCCCCCAGCCAGTGGTGGCCACTATTCTAATTACACAGCTTCTAGAATTATATTCCTGTTGCCTCTACTACCATCGTCCTCTTTTTTGGGGTGATACATCTAAAACAAAAAGACAGGCTTGTCACCATGCAAGACAGAGACCTGTATAGGTAGACTGTCTGGGATTAGGATCCAGACCCTTCATTTAGTTTTGACAAGTATTTAAAACAAAAGTGACATAATTAGAATTAGAACAGTCAGGATAGGGAGTTGGCACTGAGAGGATATACTGAATCTTGGACCCACTGAATATAAGTACCACCTGGAATCTAAGTTCTCCGACCCTGACTTGGACCCACATAGCTGGGGCACTGCGACCCCTTCCCCCTATTCTAGCAAACCTAGAAGTGCTTTCTGCTGTCTCTCTTGCCCTGTGACAGGTGCTGCCTATGAAGGCTACTCGCTCCTCATGTCTTGGAGACAAAAGTCCCTGCACCTAAGTACTGAACCCTCTGGCTCTGGCCTATAAGCTCACAGACCACTTGCTGGCTGCTGCCATAACTTAGAACTTCTGATGAATTTTAAATAAAGCCAATTTCTACTCACTCTGTCTGCTAAAGGACTATACCAGAAGAGAATAGTGGAGGGAGAACATGAAGGACATGAACTTGGAGTGAAACCCACTTACTAGCTTAATAGATTAGTTATTTTATCTCCCAGTCTCTCGCCTATGAATATAGAAATTAGAACACTAATTTCTCTCTCGTAGGATTGTTAGGAGGATTAGGAAAATATAGGAAAGGTGCTAGCATAGTGCCTGACACTGAGTAAATGCCCAATAAATTATTTATAGTTGTATAAAACAAAATAATTCAATGATAGGAAGAATATTACTAAGTATTCATGCATCAGGCATTTATTGAATATCCACTGTGTGCCTCCCAAGCACTTTGGAGCATCAATAAATGCATCACACATGGTTACACTCTCAGGGAACTAATATCTAGAAAGAAGAAAGATTTTGTAATTTCTGTGCTAGAAAACTCTACAATTAGGACAGGGATGCTTCTATTTAGTGTCTTTTTTTTTTTTTTTTAAAGATTTATTTATTTACACAAGAACCTGGGCACAGGCCAGATTTGCAGGAGGGTAAGAGGATTCACCAGAGACAGAGAGGGGAACAGAACAGGCAGATCGACCTAAGTACACTGCTGAGGGGCATTACAGGAGAGGTCTGCTGCACCATGTGGGACCCTCGATGGCCGACCGGGACTGAACCAGCACTCAGAGGCTGTGGACAGTCTCACAGCATGGCGCTCAACCACCTGCAACACCAGGGGAGGCCCTTCTATTCAGTGTCTTGTGAGATGTTGTGAGACTTCAAATTCCCTCCAATTTGAGTTATTAATAAATAAGCACCCAGTAGGCTCCTGGAGTGTCTTGAAGTCGGAACTTCAGGAACTTAATCCTTACTCCAGCTGCCTAAGAAGGGAAACATCTGGTCATGCCTCCCTCCCACTGTTACTCTGACATCAGCTTTCCTGTCACCACAGGGAAGGTGATAGGAAGGTTCTATGGAGAGGATGGACTACCTACCACAGAACTGGCCCAGGTAGAAGCCATGATCACCCAAGGCTTGGAAGCAAATAAACAGGAACTGAAAGAAAAGAAGAAGTTTCCGCCATGCAATGTTGAGTGGAGCTCAGCCAGGGGCAGCCGGTTCTGGTGTTCCCAAAAGAGGTAAACAGCCTTTCCTTCTGCGCCTCTCCACCTCTCTCCCAAATCCAATTTCTAGGTCATTCCAGCTCTCTTATTCAATGAAGCCATAAACTGACTTTTAACTCAAGGGAACTTTTTCAAAATACATTCTCTGGGATAGTGATTTTCAACCATGGCTGTATGTTAGCCCCTTCTGGGGAATCTTAACAATTACTGATGGTGAAACATCACTCTAGACAATTAGATGAGAACCTGCATATGTTTTTGTTTTGTTTTACAGTCATAACACTTTATTTTTACTTTGTGCATACAAAAATGCAAATCCAGAGAGCAGTAAGCAGTAGTGGCAGGTGCATTGCCCAGCCCAGCAGCAAACCTTGTCTAGCAAGATTTTAGTTTTTTAAACTTTTAGTGAATACATACATTATATAAAGCAACAACAATAAAAATATACCAAGTGGTTAGAAACTTAGCTATTTCTACCCCCAAAATAATGATTACTGTTATCAAGATTTCAGATGGGACAAAAAAAATAGAATTTAAAAGACCAATAACATGTTTCATGAAGAAGTAAAAACTACCATAAAATGCCTTTTTTTTCTGTCACATTGATTAAATTTCTGAAAAGCCACACACACAGACAAAATAAAAACTCTGTAACTGGACAGTTAACACTTAACAGTTGAGTTGTTAACCCAGGTAACTGCAGACTAGTTTAAAGACTCTTTTAGATATTTACCCCCCCACCCCCCCAGGGTCCTCATCTTATTTTTTAATTTTTATTTTATATAGTTTTACATCATTTTTCATCTTTGTACAGTGTATGCATTTTCATCTTGGTTATAGTCCCCGTGTCCCATGTCTTTTAGATACTTTGAAGGCTTTTTTTTACTTTGAAGGCATTTTATGCATTTCTCAGCATAACGTTTCAGCCATCCTGCCCTTTTTGCTTTAACACACGCCAGAACAGAAATGCTTGCATCATTGAGTCTCTGTTTTAGTTCTGAAAAAGAAAGCAATGTTCAAAAATATTTAATAGAACTATAAAAACTACAGAAGGGAGTCTTCATAGCAAAGTGTCTTTGTTCTGCACAGTTTCTTTGTATACTCCTCAGGATTGGTTTATCTGCCCTTTGAATACAACAGGACCTGTCAGACTAAGTTGAATGAAAAATAGAAAAGGTCTGTCTACTATAAACCAGGAAAGTAAGACCTTGCCATTAAGATTGCAGATATTGCTGCTGAAGCTTTGGTTCCATCTTTGCTGACATCAATTTTTTTTTTGGTAATTAAATTTATTTTCTTACATCATTGTTTGGTTTCTCCCCTCAGGTATAGTCCCCGTAGTTCTGCCACCACAGCACCCATGCACTATCATTCTAGAGCAGATGGTAGAGAATGCTAACTCGGTTTTTGCTTTTTGCACCATGTGAGGAACATGAAGGTTTTCTGATCTTGTTATTTTTGCAAAATTAACCTTCGATGGATCAATCCTCTTGGCATACCAAGAACTTTTAGTGACGCCTTCAAGTGTAGGCTGTAGCTGTGACCTTGGGCAAGAGGGCCTGCCCCCACTTGGATACCAGGGTGCCCGGCTGGCTGTCTGTGGTCTTGGTGCTGATGTGAGGGGTGATGGGCGGCAGTGGCAGGAGCTCTCAGTCTGCAGGTGATTAGCATGCCAATGCTTTCTCAGAGGTAGGGCAAATTGATGAAGTTGTATTAAACATCAGTGGGGGTGTTTATGGATCCTAAAGAACCAGAGACAGCTTCAGTGGTTCCTTGGTGACTTCTAGAAGTGGCATGACTGGTTGCTAATGAGCACTGTAGCTTCAGAGGGAAAAGGCAATTCAGTTTGAGAGTGTTCCTTTCTAAAACACAGCTTATTTATAGGGATAAAGATAAGAGATAGTTCTTCCTTTCTTCCCTGGTAAAGAATTCTATTTCTTCAGTCAAAACATATCTTTTTCTTTCCTTTCCTTTTTTTTTTTTTTAACAGAGAAATAGCCATACAAAAGTTTAATAATAACATGTGTACCTTCTGTGTCCATGGGAGAGACCCAGCTTGTCTGAGTCACTCCCTTTCTTTCTTTTTTTTTTTTTTTTTTAATAGAGGCATGCTTTATTTATTTGTTTGCTGGCTTGTTTGTTTGTTTTGTTTATACATGCACTGGGTACAGTCAGAAGCGCGGGAGGGTGAGAGAATTCACCAGAGCCAGAGCGGGGAGCAGAGCAGGCAGAAGGACCGAAGTACACTGCTGAGGGGAGCAGCGGGCGGCAGGAGAGGTCTGCGCGCCATGTGGGACCCTCCTCTGGTGGCCGGGGAGCAGCCAGGGATCGAACCGGCGCCGCAGAGGCCGCGGGCAGCTTCGCAACCCAGCGCTCAACCGCTGCGCCACCGGGGAGGCCCACTCCCTTTCTTTTTCTTTCTTTTTTTTTTTTTCCCTCAAATTCCCTAAAGACACTGCTAAAGAAATCCTGGCCTGGGAATGGGAAGACTTAACTACTAGTTCTTGTTCTTTTTGGCCTGTTCATTCTGTTTCCTGTTCATCAGCACAAATCATTCCTGCCCACGGGAGATGGGGATGGAGAGAGGAACTTGCAGCGAATTCCTGAGTGCTGTGTTAAAACTCTGTAAATTCTGTGTAATCTCAAGATGAACAGGCTAGAGGGAGAAATAGTTTCCTGTAAGAATGAAGTAAGGAGAACCAGGTTAGAATAGAAGCCACAGGGATTATTCCAGGTTGCTTTAGGAAAGTTGGAGAGAATATATTGTTTCTGCTTCAGTCATCACTCAGCCTGAACTTATTTGAGTCTCTCAAATCTCTTTTAGCTCTGCTGAGGGAAAAACTGAAGGCAGACACTGGACAAACCTGCTCACTCCCCTTACCTCCCACTCTCAAGGGACTCAAAGTAAAAGTCCAGCTCTCACTTAGGGGGGGTCGGGAGGTCTGCTGTCTCTAGCTAAGTTGAGGAGGGCCACCTCCCTAAATGCTAAGCTGCGGAGACCACCCTCTTCTAAGGCTAGAGGCCATCCCTTGTTGCTCTGCTGGAACTGATTCCTCATATGGACAAGAGTAGACAACACAAACCAACAGCTTTCCCTAGGCCAAGCTACCGTATCCATCACTCACTTCTTCCACCTGACTCCGAGGGCACAGAAAGGAAAATCTTTTCTCTCCTGGCCATAAGTTTTAAAGAGACAGATTTTCCAATGTCATCATGCCTCCAGAAACCTGAGGCATGAGAACCTGGCCTGCCCACTTCCGGACAAAGATGTACATTGTAAGCACATAGCCTGCATGCAGGTGATTGCAGAGGGCATCGTCCTCCATGGAGGGTCCATTTAGATGCTTGACTTTGCTCCCTTGAAGAATCTCTCTCCCTTTTCCTCACCCCATGTCTGTGTAATCCCACACCCGTGTCTGTATAATCCCTTCTTGTTCTCATGACTGGGTTGCTTAGGCTCTGCCTTTCACAAACTCTCCCACCCCAAGTGGGTTTGGCCCTGTCCTTATGCTTCAGCCTAATTTCTTGTTTCCTACTCCCATGTGCATCTTCTATTAGACTGGGAGAAATAAGCCCTGAAGGCAGGGACTGGGTGTGAAGCAACTAACACTGAGGGTGGGATGGCTGGCTGGGAGGAAGGAGGCAGGCGTTCCAGGGCCCTGTCAGCCTAGTTGTTGAGTGAGCTGCAAGTGAGGTAGTTCTCACTGAGTTGCAGACTTTCTCTAGTCTGCTGGTATGTGAACCTCTACGGTGCTCACACAGTCTCTATGTGGGCATCAAGAATCTCATTTTCCTTTTGCAAGGCTTGTGAATCCATGGGAAATTGCATTCAGTCCACTAAGAGGTAGGTCCCTCAGCCCAGGATAGAAGGTTGCTTCAGATTATGATGGGCCAGAACTTGATCCTCTGACTCTGCAGCCTGGCAATTTCAAGGACTCGGTCTGGCCAAGGCTGTGACTACAACCTATGCCAAGGGCCTCCCAGAGGAGGCCGGCCCATCAGGCCCTGGGTTGTTGCCTCAGCTGCCTATCCCCAGTAAGTGCCTCATATCCTAAGATCTAGAGCCTGCACTAGGATGTAGTAGGGAAGGGAGAAGAGAATCAGATACAGACATTGCATTTAAGTTCACAGTAAGGGAAAGCCTGCCACCGCCATGCAGGGAAATGACGCTGCCCCTTAGAAGGGACAGGGCTGGGGCAGGGCAGCCCACTGAAAGGACACTGGACTCTGCCCCAAAGCGGGAGCTGGAGTGTTAGGAGAGAACATGAAGGTTCAGGGACTGAACATTGCGGACCACCACCTTGGAAGAATGCCAAGATAGCAAGTGGAATGACCCCTACTTCTCACAAAGCCTGACTCACTGCTCCCTCATTCCCCCTTCCCACAGAGACTTAGGAGTTTGTGCTTTTAAGAAGTTCTCTTTCCTTCTCTCCACAGTGGAGGTGTGAGCAGAGACTGGATTGGCGTCCCCAGGAAGCTGTATAAGCCAGGTACCAAGGAGTCCCACTGCGTGTGTGTGAAAACCACCGGTCCCCCTAGTGACAAGAAACCTGACAACCCTACACACAGGAACCGTGGAGACTTGGACCACCCCAACCTGGAGGAATATGTAGGCTGCCCATCCCAAGCCACCACATGTTTCCTCCCACTGTAAACTGGTGCCCTGCTTGGAGAACCCTGCCTGGAACCCTGACAGGCCCTCGACTCATGCCCTAGGATGGCTCCTGACCTGAAAAAAGAGAACATGGAAGGACATTGGCCACACCCTGCAAGCGTGACTCGTGTCTCCTTATTGTGGGCTCCCCGTTCTAATGACTACGGCCAGGACTCGGCAACCTGACAGTTTTTGCCACTTCCTCCTCCATTCACTCTGGCCAGTTTTTGCCATGTTCCCCCCTAGATCCATTTGCCAGCCTCCTTCCAAGCCCTCAGATATTAATGGCACAAATATGTCCAACTGAAAATTAGCTAAACCGAAGGGCTTCCTTCCCATGGACTCCCAGGCTGTCCAGATCAACTGAGGGCTGGGCCCTGCCTCTAATTAATTCCCAAGCCTGTCAGAACATCAGGGGCACTGTCAGCAAGGAACTACAGCATTTCCTTACAACCCAGAAACAAGCAGACCTGCAGAAAGCCATATAAATAAAGTGTTAACAGTGTTCAGGCTCCCCATGGCTAAATTTGTGACCCCTGACTTTTAGTACCTTTCTTAGAAGTAACAGCCCCACCCTAAGGCAAACTTGAATTTACAGCAAAAGCAACATTGAGCTGATTGAGCTTGGCCAATACAATGAGAGGTGACAATAAGCAAGATAGGTGAATTCTGGAAACGGGAAAGGCTTTTTGCCCATGTGGATGCAGCAAATCCAAATGCCTCTGAATAAGCAACAGTTTAAAGCCAAAGATGCTGTTTCTTTCTTTTTTTTTATATATTCATTTTTTTTTTTAAAGATTTATTTATTTATTTATACAAGCACTGGGTATAGTCAGAAGTGTGGGAGGGTGAGAGAATTCACCAGAGCCAGAGTGGGGAGCAGAGCAGGCAGAAGGACCGAAGTACACTGCTGAGGGGAGCAGCGGGCGGCAGGAGAAGTCTGCGCGCCATGTGGGACCCTCCTCCAGTGGCCGGGGAGCAGCCGGGGATCGAACCGGCACTGCAGAGGCTGCGGGCAGCTTCGCAACCCAGCACTCAACCACTGCGCCACCGGGGAGGCCCTATATATTCATTTTTTTATTTACATACAGAAGAGCTGGGGTGCCGGTCAGGCGGATCTGCTGAAGTACACCGCTGAGGGGAGCAGCAGGAGAGACAGGAGAGGTCTGCTGAGCCATGTGGGTAGTTCCCTGGCCGGGGATCAAACTCAGGCCACAGTGGTGACAGCACTGAGACTTAACCCCTAAGCTGCCAGGGAGGCCCAATGCTGTTTCTTGTTGAAACACCTAGAATCAGGTGTGATGTGTTTTCAAAGGAGAAGTCTAAATTTTCAGCAAAAACTGTTTCACAGCTCTAACAAGGCAAACTGGCTGGCTCAGCATCAAAGTTTGTGCAAGGCAGCAAATGCCAACACAACCAGTGGCAGGGCTGTGGGTTGTATGCCCAGGGTCATCGGTATCTACAGTTGACAAATGTCATACATACCCTTTACTCCCTCGGATTCTTAAATAAATGGAGGCAGGGAGACTGCACAGAGAAGGCGGTGTAGACTGGCGTAGTTGCAGGTTCATGGGCTCCTCATCTGAGCTGTTGTCTTTGTAACCTCCCGACCCCTCCACTCTTACCCTAAACTCTCATCCTGCTTCCTTTGATTTTTTTCCTCTCTCTTTTACCATTAACCACACAAAGTAGCCGCTCAGATCCACTGACTGGAAATGAAGGCTGCCCCTCTCACTGGCACTCGTGGCTCTGACCTGTGGCCACAGCTGTTCCTAAAACCTGGACTCTGCTCTGGACTCCTCTTGCCTCCCGGGAGCTTTCTTACCTGCCTTTGCTTGTACTTTCAGCTTCTTCCTGCCTGCTGGCTCTTTCCCCTAAGTACACATTAAACAGTTCGCACTTTCCCACATCACAACTAAAACCCTCTCCTCCGTGCCACAATCTTCTGGAGCACCGTATCTACTTCCTGTGACAGTTAAAAACTATTTGAAAAAAGCTGCATGTACAGTCTTTCCTTCTCGCTCCCCATTCGCTGCACAACACGGTTGCCTGGCTTCTGCCCTTCTCAGCTAGCAGAAGGATAAATTCCATGTTGGCAAATCCCATGGTCACATCCATTCTTAGTTACCTGGACTTCGTCACATTTGCGGCCTCCATGAAACCTTCCCTTGACTTTCTGATTTCCCACTTCGCCCTCTGGACTTTCCTTCTCAGCCTCCTCCTTCTATGACCTGCTCCCCATTGGCTCTCACTCTACTTCAGCTGCCACTTACACGGCCAAACCTGTAATCCGGTCCAGGTGGCCTTCCTGAGCTCTGTTAAGCCACCTCAAATGCCACATTTCTGGCATTCAATTTTTATCTTCTTCCTCCTTGTTCTTTTCCCCAGTGGCAATTCCACTGCCACCATCTGTATTCTCGCACCCCAAGAAAGAATCCTGCAACTACCACAACTCCTTCCTCTTCATGCCCCCTCCTGCCAACCAGTCCCCAAGTCCTGGCAATGCTACCTGCTCACTTACCTCTCTTACCTTGTCCCAGGACCTGTTCTCTGGCGGAGGCTTGTCATTTCTCACCAGAGTCCTGCAGGCATCAAGCGGCATGGCCTCCTTTAGCTGATCCGTCCTGCTGCCGCACCTCATTTTTCTTGATGATTCGGCATTCTCCATCTAAACCTCCTCAGCGGCTCCCCCTATCTATGAGGATCAAGGGCTATTCTTCAGTCTTTTGGCTATTCTTCAGTCTTTCTTTGGTTCATCTCCCCTTAGCCTCTATATATTTCTCACCAACTCTCCCAACGTGACATCTCTTCCTCTGCTCTTTGTGTTAGGGGGAAAGGATTCAACCCGTTTCATATTGGGGTTGCTCTATAACATTTGTAATTATCTTTTCAAACCTCGGCTCAGTCAGCACCTCTTGGGAGGCTTCTTTAACCAGTGATCCACCATTCTCATTTAGATGCATTTCCTTGAGGTTCCCACGGCACATTCACTTCTAAAATAATCATGTATCAGTGTTTGTTCTGTAACCAACACTTTCCTATCCACTTCTTACACTGAACTGCAAACTCCTTGACTCGGCTTTGTACCCCCATAGCCATAGGACCAACGTGTGGTAGTTTCAGAGTTTGCCCTAATTTTGGAGATGAGGCCCAAAGAACTTACTAAGCTTACCAAGCAATAAGCTGAGCCCACAACTCAAGGTTTCTATCCTCATTCAGTGCCATTTCCACTCCCCCATGGTTCAAGGAGAAGGAGCAAACCTTAAGTTGAAATCTGGGTTCTGAGTTCCACATAGCACTGAGGCATGTGTCCCTGCTTAATAGAAGCAACCCTCACCTCCTGGCTAACAGGGCATTTGTGCTACAGTTCTGGTCTTTCTTCCTCATTCAACAAATAGTTACAAAGCACCTCCATGCCCCCTGGGGCAGGGGGTGGGAGAGTAAAGTAAGGCTTCTGACCTCAAGGAGGCGTAGTATGGCAAAGGAGGCCCTCATTAGAGTATCCGGAGGCCATTCTTGGTCTAAGAATGCAGGGAAAGTCTAAGAGTCAGATTTAGGGATCTTTAGACCCTTCCAAAACTAAGGCAAAGGAAGAAAGTGAGCACACTTCAGGCATCCCACCCACCTGAGCTGAGGCGAGACTCCTGAAGTCAAGCTACAGGGCACGTTCCAGCAGGCCGCTCAGTTCCTGGCTCAGTGAGAATTCGTTTCCTTTTTGATACTCACTACTTGTTTTAGAGTAACTGTCTTCCTCATGTCCGGACAGTGGGTGAATCTTCAAAGGATTCAGCAGTGGTTACATTGTCATTTAATGGTCCAAAGGGCTCAGTCATGAGAAGACAGTGGTTACTGGAGAAGTGCTTCTCCTTCCTCTAGTAGAGGTGACCCTGGGAAAAAAACATGGAGGAAGCCATAGAAAGTTCAGCTTGAATAGTGAAGAAAAGTAATGTGTTGGGCAAGTAGGTTGGGTGGGAAATTTTATCTGTTCTCATTAACCTTCATGCCTTTCTTGAGAGGGGCCCATTTTGTGGTCCAAAAAGGGGGCAAGAACAGCCACCACCTCAGCTTCTAATAGTGACCATGGCCATCACAGAAAGAGCTGAACTTTCTACACCTGCTCTCTCTGCTATACTAATGAGCAGTGTTAAAGCAGAGGCTGGTTAGCTGTCCTCTGACAAGAGGAAGGAAATGGTAACATCTGCCTTTTTTTTTTTTTTAATAAACCTTATTTTTCTATTGCTAATTTTGGCAACTGAAACATCTGCGTTTTGAGATTCCAGTTTTCTATTAACACAGAGCTAAATGTCAAGTCCAGGGTCTACCATGACTGTGTAACAATGGGAATCATCATAGACCGTCACCCCCATCCCTTGCTTGCTTAGCTAGGACAAGCTAGCAAGAACCCACAGACAGCTGGGGTGTCCAGAATTCTTCATTGCCCCTCAGTTGACAGTGACAACCCTAGGCTGACGCCCCACCCAAGAGCACTTCCTATTGCTGGGGCCCCTAGACATTGGTCCTGTCAGCACTCATGGGAGGGGCCTCTTCATGGCACACGGATGTGTACTTGTTTGAGGGGAAGAATATATACTGATCGTCTTCCTCAAGGTAACCCTGTAAGCTAGGGAGGACCATGGTCACTTCCACTCTATAGATACAGAAACTAAGGCACAGGAATTATGAAACTTGCCCAATACTGTCAGCTTTATCAGTGACCATAGAACTAAAATTCAGTGCTCTCCCCTGGCTGGGCAAAAATATGTGGAAGTTACTGTGTGCCTGATTTCTGTTTGTACTCACATATTATGACCAGTGTTCACCTCAAAGTTGGCAACTAGGACTACCTGGAATCATGTGGAAGCACTTAATAGTGCCTGTCCACTATGTGAGGAAAGCTACAAGAGGAGGAGATAAATCACATTAGCTGGTCTGAACTTGGGGTAAACAAAATTGGAAGACAAGTAAATAAAAGACTATATTAGTTTAAGAAAGTGTGAGGGCCCAAAAACATTAATCCAACAGGACACCTATACCCCTATGTTTTTTGCAGCTTTGTTTACAATAGCTGAGCTATGGAAACAACCCAAATGCCCAAAAATAGATGACGGGATCAAGAAGATATGGTACAGGTACACAATGGAATATTACTCAGCAATCAAAAAAGACAAACTCATGCCATTTGCAGCAACGTGGATAGAGCTGGAAGGGATCATGCTCAGTGAAATAAGCCAGAAAGAAAAAGAAAAATACCGGATGGTCTCACTTACAGGAGAAATGTAGAGGATCCAAATAAGGGATCAGGGGGAAAAAAGTAATTATAATAAAGTAAAAATCAAAATCACACGCAACTATGAACCAGAGATATTCTGCAGGTGGGGAGAAGGGAATAGGATCAAAACAAGGGTGGGAAGAGCACAAGGGACTATGGTGACAGTTCACAGGTGAATGGGTGGTGGGAATTTCACGGGGACTATATCCAAGGTGAAAATGCATACACTGTACAAAAATGAAAAATGGCGTAAAAAATATATTTTTAAAAAAAGAAAGTGTGAGGTCCGTGGAAGCTAGCAGTTTTGTACAGGGGCTTTATGAATCACTAGATTTTAATCTGCAAGGCCCTAGACCTTCCTTAGCATTCTCTGAAACCCAGTGCCAGTCCTCCCTTTAGATTCTGACCAGCAGAAAACTCACCAGGGGTGGATCCTCTGGGATTACATGTAGTTAGAGAGGGAATTTCCAGGCTGAGTGCTTCAGTGGTCAGGTGGGTGACAGTACAGCTGGACCACACAGCTGATCACACCATGAGCTGAAGCCTGGGCCAAAAGCACAGTAAATCCAGGCAGCTGGTCATTATGCCTAAAATAGCTGCTTTTTGATTGCTACCAGCAATGTGTTTCTGAAGAGTGTTAGACATTCAAACATTCCTAGATGGTGGCTGTTAAAGAAATTTATTCACATGTCAGGAGTTTCTAAAATTTGTTTTTAATGCTTATTGGTAGTTCTGCATTAAAAGTAACTACAAATGTCTTATTAAAGTTTCCACTTTAAATGCACAATTTTACCTTTTTATTATAAGGAATTGTTACACAAAATGCAAATATCAATATTTGAAAAATACATTCCATTACACGGATTCCAAAGAAACGACGCTGATAAGCGCCATGGTCCTATTCAATGCCAGCACCCCACACTCAGCACCACCCCGAATGGCTTGGAAGCCAAAGTCATCAACCCAAACGTGTGCCTGCGGTCTCTACCCAGCTACTGCCATTCCCCCTCTTAGGTCATGGTAACAGCCAACTCCACACATCTGCCAAAAAAGGACAAGTCACTCAGTCGCGCAGTCTGCCAACTCAAGACTCCCGAGCTACAGAAGACCAGTGTTGCCAATTGTAACAGGTTAATATATTATTATGCCACACAAAAAAGGAACTGTACAGTGATCTTCCAGAGAAAGTCTTTAAGGCATCTATGATAACTTCTGGGAATTTAATTGTTAGTTTACATCTTGTCAAAGAACCAGCTCTTCACTAAATTCCTTCCACAAAGTAAGAATGTAGCTTCCATCTCCCTTTAGAAAGTTGTTTTCCTTGTTTCCCATCCTGCAGGGTGGAGGGCAGCTCTGGTGCTTCAGATGACAAGGGGCTGGGCAGGCCAGCTCCCTCCTCAGTTCTTCCAGGGCTTGTGCCCAAGGGGAGCACCCCCAGGTCCTGAAAGAAAGCTTGGCTCAGGAGTTCCTTCACAGTCTCAAACCGGAGGCTCCAGTGGGTCTGTCAGGGGAGCATTACATTTACTTGCTCACGCTACCATCCCCTGGGGAGTTAGTTTGCCTCTCGGGTCTAAGCATTCTACAGTTTAACAGTGCTTCTTCCCCCAATGAAAAGAAAAACCTAGATAGAGATCAAGGCTCTCTCCCACTCCAAGACTTTCCACCCACTCATGCCTACAGACAAGACGAGCACAATACCCTTGGATACCATAAATGTGTGGGACGTGAGTCGGGAGGACTGAACCCACAGCACGCTGAGCTACATGCAGGGACCCATTCAGGGAGAAGAGTGAGGAGGCTGAATGGGGAGATCAGAAATGACTCAGGGCTCTGAGGTAGAGGACTAATGGTCACATGGACCATACTCCTGGAGAGAATATGGCAGATGAGCTGAGCGATCGAATCCAGTCTCAACTAGTTGCTAATTTGGGGTTGACAGTGCACAGGCAACAAACTCCAAATGGTACACAAGTTCCAGGACATCATTCAGTGGAGACACCACCAAAAAGATAACTGAAAATAACAAAGTCCTAAGCGTAGGCACTTAAGTTTGTGGGAAATTCCTGTTTTAGAGGATCATAGTGATTTAGTTTTAGGTCTTCAATTTATATATAGCACATGGTTTGTAACTTCATCTTAAAAAAAAGTGTTTAGAATACACTGAAGAGTAATAAATGTGGTGATGAGCAAGAGGCAGTTAAAAAGCTAATTCAGCATTAACAATGTTGACTGATGCAGCAAATGATATTTCAGTAAAGTTTATTCTTCCTGGTCTACTCATTCACAATTGGCAACTTTTTGAATGAATAAAATTAAAATTTTAATACTAATATTTGCGCTATGGATTAAAATGTAACAATAACAGCGAGGCAGTGCCACAGTCAATCTCACCAGCTTGGAGCGAGGACAAAGGGGACTGAGAGCCAGGGCAGTGGACAGGGAAACCCTGCCAGGGCAGCCGCCACTCTGAAATGTGCCGTGTGCAGCCCCGTGAGCATCAGCACGGGCAGCCAGGCTTCCTAAGACTCCGGAAAGGTGCTTTTTCTAGATTTACAAGAATAGACCGTGAAGCCAATGCAGAACTCAAAGTGTTCCCCCATTCCACGCTGATCAGTACCACAGCTCTCCCTGACTCTGGGAAGAAATAAAAGCTTGACTCGATGTACTTCAGACATGATTTTAAGTGCAATTAGAGGCAAGACTATTAGTGAAATTGGAATGGCAGGGCAGGGGCAGGGCAATCAGCCTCATCACTGATTGAATTCCCGTCCTCCGCTCTCTACCATGAATGTTAAAAGAGCAAGTATTCAAGTACCAACCAATCAATTCACAGCAGAAGCATCATTATCTTACTCTCCAACGAAAGAATTGAGCCGCCGCAACCTAAGCCCTACTTCCCTGTGGCCCTGTTCAGACAGGGCATGGAAAGTGACCACATGCCTCACATGGTCATATGTTTGCCAAGACTAGGTATTTTCCATAAAAATTCTAGATGAAATATTTCACAGACTTTAGGGTACAGGGGAACTCTTCTAATTAATGTTTTCTTTTAGACATTGTACCCAAGCTCATATTAACATAGAAAGCATATATATCTTATAAATCACAGAAATATTAAAAAAAAAGAACTCTGGTTTATCAGCTCATTTTACACACATATTTAGGCAATATAATATATAAATCTACAGCAACATAGAGGACATACCACTATCCAAAAACAAACAACAAAACAGGCTGTTGCAAAAAAAGTATTTAGTCCCCTTTACATATACAGTCATACTTTATTAATGCAAAAACTGTAGTGGTTATTAAATGTCTGAGAAAATCATATGTATGATTGAGATTATTCTTCTCTGAGGGTAACGCTACAACACTCCTATTCATCTCAGAGGGTTTTTTTTGTTTGTTTGTTTTTTAAGTAGTGGTAGAAGTTTCTCTTTAAATGTGCATTTTAAAAACTGGCCAAACCTTCAAAAGAAAAGTTTAACACCTCAGGGTTAATAATATATGTACTAGCAGCGACTAAGGCCCAACAAGCTCTGGGGGCCTTATTCAGCACACAAGCCAGAGCCTTCCAAAATGGGGTCACACATACTTGGCGAGGGCCTTCGGCAGTTGGCTCTTGTGGGGCAGGGCAAGCTACGCAGAACTGGGGCCTGGGACCAACAGCACTCACAGTATTAACTAGATAAGGTTTCAGCAAGGAGCGTTCACGTCAAGATGGAGCCTGCCAGTTTGATGTCGGAGATCCTCCTCCTCATTACCTGGCCTGTGTGACTTTCTTGCCCCAAATGACACTTTGCAGGAGTTTTTTTTTTTTTTAAGACTTATTGTGAGCTGAGGTCCAGTCAAAGCTGATCATTAGAGTCACTGATGTATGAATGTGTGAGGGATTTTTAAATTGGAATAACCAATAATGCAGCTCTATAAAAAGTGCAGCACAATAAAAGTGCATTTCCTCCACCACTCTCTAGTGGCAGAGTGACAGAGGACGCCACAGACAGGACAAAGCAAGATGAGAGAATGAGACGGCTGCTCGAAGGTGTCAACTGCCAAACCGCACTCCTGACACCTGAGCAGCATAAATACTGGTAAAGCTTTCAGTTGTTAAGGCCACGATTTTCAGCTCTCATCTTTGAACCCTGTTTAGAAAGATTCCACCTTTTTAAAGGGGTAGCTCACTAGAAATACAGCTTAGCTTTTCAAAAAAACAAAAAAACAAAAAAAAACAAACAAAAAAAAAACCACACCAAGAAAACAAAACTCCCAAAACCAAACTTCAGGGCAAGAGGATCCTATTCTATGAAAACGCTGTGTAGAGAAGCTCACAGCCACTTACCCTAGAGCAAAGGCAGCTCTCATCAAGCAGCCAGATGCCGGCTTCCTACCACTAGGCTCTGCCCAGTAAGTCAGCCCAGACGGAAGACTTCATGAATGTTCTGAGATGGACACTAAGCTACTGGAAGGGAAAATGGTTTCTGAAGTGTCCTTGTTATGTTACTAGCAGAATGGGCTCTAATTCTTATCACATTTACCACTTAGGCTAAATGGCCTGGTCCAATGCATGAGACAGCTAGTGAACTCGATCGCAGTCCGACACACCGACAATCATACAGAATCATTTGCAATGGGATCTATCACACCATGGTCCTTAATTCCAGTCGTTTGCTGCAGGAAGACGACTGCCAGCTCCTGCTCTGGGTGGGGTCAGGCTGGTGAGCCGAGCAGCTGCTGGGAGGTGACCTGGGAAGTGGCCTGGACCCTCCTGGGGGCTCACTAAGAGACCCCGCCCAGAGTCAGTACATCAAAGCAAATGTTGCAAACTCGCACAGGCTTGTTCAGATCAAACTTTATAATAGGAATCTCCTTGGTCGAGCATTTATGGCAAAGAAGACGTCCGCAGTGACGACTGTGGAGGCAAAGAAAGGAAATGTGAGAAGGGAACTGAAGAGCGGACGGCTTCCCAGCACGAGGACGCCCCTGTTGCTCTCAGCAGACAAGGCAGGCCCACCACTGGTGCCTGGGGTCAGCCTTCTACCAGGCAAGTTATAGCAACTCTTGCACAATGTCAGTTCATGGACACAAAAGCCTAGCCAAAACTTCAGTTCACGTGCTGCTGGAGAAGGCTCTTTCTTTAAAGATAAAGAGCAGCTCAGCAACGCCGAAAGAACTGTCTCATTTTAATGGGAACAGCTCTGTTCTCCATGGACTTAGGTTAGAAGCACACTTCCTAGGAGGGCAGCAACTCAGCCAGCTTCCCCCCACCCTCCGTCAGTATCTCTCAGTACAACCATGGGATGTGCACAGTCCTGTCAGCGCATCACTACATTTGGTCAAGTTTTGCCAGAAGAAGAGAGTCCTGGCAAGTTCATGGCTTGTCACTGAAAAGGGAAAAAGCCCTGCCGTTAACAGAAGTCCCCTGACGCCTCTGGTAAGCGATGATGGGCTGGGCTTACCAATGATGTTTTCGAGTCGTGACTCCAAACTTGGCAGTGCACTCGTAGCAGTTGGAGCCGTCACACCATGGAGGCTCCTTGGACAGCATGTCTGTAATGCAGGAGAGAGGAAACTAGTTCCTGTTAGAGAGTGACTGTGCCAGGCAAGACTCAGAGCTCAAAGGGAATAGAGAAACAGACAGGAAATAGAGCAACACAGCAGAGTGATATAAGGGGCGAAAGAACAATATTCTCTAACTGGGACGTGGAAAGATTTGGAGAACGCGCATTTGCCAGGAGACCGGGAGAGAAGAAAACGGAGTTCAGGTAGTGACGTGACACAGCGTCTGGAGGGAAATATAAGCCGTCAGGATGGCCGGAGCAAAAGGCATGGGGAAGAGAGCAGAGACCAACAGCTATTTCTAGGAGCCAAATGGTAACAGGATCAAGGAAGGGACCAAGACAAGGAAAAGTGAGGAGGCAGAATCTGTAAGATTTGGTGAGTAAATAAAAGTAGGGCTGTAAGCGGAAAGCAGGGAAGGTGACCCCCAGGTTTCTGGAGGGCGTGACGGAGTCTATGGTGGGGCCTCCAGCAGAGACAGAAGACGAGGCGTTCAGTTTTGAGTCTGCGGAAGCTGTGGGGCATTTATGTTGGATGTTATCGGTGTAGTAACAGCAGCAACCACCAGCATTTATTCACTGAGTGCTGACGACATGCCAGGCACTGTTCTAAGTGTTCTGCACATGGCAGACTGAGCTCCCCGGAAAGGAGCAGCCCATGGATCACTCACTCCTGGCTAGCTTCTGCCTGCCAGCACTGTGATGGGCTCCTATTCTGAGCTCTTAAAAGTGCACAGCAAAGAGTAAACTAGATGTGATGCAAACACTGTGCTCTAGTGCTGGCTCTGCATGAAACCAGCTTTGTGACCTTGAGCAAGATCCCACAGCTTCTAAATATTCATTTTCTGATCTCATTTCTCTGCCCATACCTTCAGGCAAATGACCCTGTTTAGTCTATGCTGTGGGTGATGGCAGCACAATGCAGGCACCCAAGGCATTCTGACTCTTTCTGTAACCTCAACTGGGAGGAGTAGAGCCTTGCAAATACGAAGAGTGAAGGTCTCACCACAAGAGGAACACAGACAAGGAAGAGTCAGTGGGGGCTGAGGCGGAAGGCCACTGTGAAGGCTGCAGAGAATCTGAGTCAGCTGAAGGAAGAAATGTACGCAGATAAGCAGTCAGAGACCCTGGAAGAACGACCTACCTGTTGGCTGGTGACAGATTTCTAGCAGGAGCCCGGGGGAGAGAAATTTACAGGGGCACCAAAATGCAGCACTCTCAAAAGAGACTGCCAACATCCACCCTCCCCGCACCCCTTGGACTCAAAGGCCCCTTATCACATTCACAGAAAAAGACCTAGATGATGCCTGGAAAACTCCTGGTTCTGATCTTGGAGCAAGACATCATGAGATTTAAAGATCACCAACACACCCAGATAATCAGTGCTTGCAACGAAAGAGCAGAAAATAGGTCACTCACCTAAGAGTCTAAACAGAAGTTGCTTGGTGGCAACCTGGTAGTTGAAAATGTTGACTCCTTGGTTATTATTCACCCCAAGGCGGGCCCCAGATCGGACAATGGCACGGCACAAGTTGGCATTCCCTTTCATGTATGCTAAGAGCAGCACTGGAAAAGAAAACCACAGGTAGGGCTATTTCACACCTGGCTCCAATATGGCACTGCCAAAGGGCTGGCAGAGGATAGCTGAGAGCAGGGCAGGTCCCTGGCTGGGCATTCGCTAGGGAAGTCCCCATTGACACACAGATCCTGCAGCTCTGATGAGACCTCCAGAGGATGTGCAGTGCCTTCCAGTCAAGGACCCTGGCTTCAGGCCAGGGGGCTGCAGAGTAGCTCCAGTTCCACATAAGTATTCTTTTTTTTTTTTTTTTTTAAAGATTTATTTATTTATGCACACAAGAACTGGGTTATAGGCCAGAGTGTGGGGGGGTAAGAGGATTCACCAGAGACAAAAGTGGGGAACAGAACAGGCAGACTGACTGAAATACACTGCTGAGGGGAGCAGTGGGTGAGTCAGGAGAGGTCTGCTGCGCCAGGTGGGTCACCTCCCTAGCCGGGGATCGAACTTATGCTGCAGTGGCTGTGGGTAGTTTCATATTGCTATGTCCTAACCCCTTGCGCTACCAGGGAGGCCCCTCCACAGAAATACTCTTTACAAGAGAAGTGAAAAGGGATTAGATGCTAAAGGGGAAATACGCCACTGTTAGCTGCCTTCCTCTGACATTAAACCATTGGGCTTACCCCAAAGGACAAAGCTCTTTTCACACAATGTAACTAAATCTAAAGACCTATGAGTTGTGTACAGACTAAGGAAAAAAATCAGCATGGGGAGAATGCGTTCACCCCTTGGGGCCTCTCTCCTATGAAGGCACAGGCCTGGTGGGAAACCAGGCTTCAGCCAGGCCATTCTGCTGCCACTGTCCAGCAACCCAGGTTAACAGCGGCTCCCATTTGCTTATCTTCACCTTTAATTCTTTCATTCAATTCTCTGAATGACCCAGTAGATTGAGGGTTATTATTTCCATTACCAAATGAGGCAACAGGCATACAGAGGTTACAAAATTTACGTAGGGTCACCCCACTAGATGGCAGAGCTAGTATTTGAAACTCAGTCTTTGTAACATGAAGCACCTGCTTGCCTAGCACCTGCTCCCAGGATTGGTGCTCAATGGCATACACTCTGGGTCCAGCAGCTCCCTCACTCCCAGCGGCTGACTGCTCTGAAGCTCAAGCTCATCACTGCCAGATTAAAAACATGTTCATGTGTTATGGCCAAGAACCAGTAACAGCATATGTGGTCCCACACTAAGGTTCAGGAAGCCCCCTGGAGACTGCATTTCTACCAAAGGTCCAGGAGGCACAATCTAGCGTGGGATAAACAGGTGGGAATGTAACAGCAGCAACATGCAAAGTGTGCCCCGGGCTAGGAAGAAAGAGATTTGGGTTTCATCTTGTTGAGTGTGTTTCCTTTTTGAACGACTGGCACACATACAGTTTACCTTACAAGGCTGTTGTAAGTATTCAACAAGTAAATGAATGCAAATGTGCATCATTAAAAAAACCTATGAAAATTACCAAATGTATTAGTGATTGTGGATAGGAAGAATAACGCCACAAGAAAGGCTGATTTAGTAACATCTCAATAAGACATCAGCTCTTCTACCTGTGTATCATTTGCCATTTTTTCAAATCATGTCAAGCATCTGTGAGATGGTTATATTTTCTCTCTCTTAAGATTTGGGAGTTGGACAGGGACCTGGCTGACCAGACAAGAGACTGATGAGGGCAATAAAAACAACTGAGCAGGTGTGTCTGGACCTGGGGATGGCCCTGGAGCACTAGACACATTTCAAATGTGGTTGTGCATAAGTCAGACACTTCAAATTCTAGCTCAGGCATCTATGACACATGCTCAGTGAGCCCCATCAACATGCACTGGGCTAACTACCTTAAATAATGACGTGTATCTGGGCTCTGGTTTTTCCAGGAAGCAAGGAGCACATTAAGACAAGAGAGACAATTCATTACAGACCTGTGTTTCCTTCTGCATCTGGTTTATCCAGAGGATACTCAGGCATGCACTCTAGGAAGAGCTCGAAGATGGCTGCTGCATTCTCTTTGCCATATTGTCCCAAAATGTGTAGTGGCGACTGACCTCTGAGAAAATAAACCAGGAAAGTTAGTTATGTATTTGCCACACTCATCATACATAAAAGAAATGAACATTTCTATGAGCAGTATAATCTAAAGGACACATATTAAGCCATAAAAGTCTTTCTAAAAAGTATTTTTCAAAAAGAAAAATGCCAGGGCACCAAAGACTGGTCTAGTGTCCTAGTGGCCAGTCTGCAATATGCATCTGGGGCTGATGTAAGGCACCAGCGACCACCAGCTCTGAGGGGCAGCCCTGGCCTCTGTCCTGGGCCAGACACTCACCTCAGATTAAAGGCTTCAGCATCCACAGTGCACTCTGTCAGGAGGACCCGGATGTTGTTGAGCCGCCCATGCATGACAGCAAGATGCAGAGCTGGGGAGTAAATCCTCTAATTGTATAAACCCAGAAGCACACACAGATTGTCCCACCCCTCCTTACCCTCTCAAATCTCCCTCTAAATGAGATTCAGTCAAAGCAGCCACTGACCACTCAGTCTCCACTCCCTTCCCCTACCAATAATCAATCATAAGTGGAACCTTATGTGCCTTTGCTCTCTACTCCTGCAGTTATCTGAAGATGAGATTTAATGATTTCTTAAGAAGCCACTTCAGGTTTCTAGGATTATCATTCAGAGCAGGAGGTTGTCCAGGGCTCAGTTCAGAGCATTTCCTGTCAGCTTGCTCCTACAGAAAAGCCAACCTCCTGAAGGGAAGCAGACCCCAGGGTACTACGAGCCTCACTTCTAGAATGGAGGAGTTGCTTATGGCACTCAGCACTGGAAACAGAGGAATGACTGAGGATTACCATTATTTCCATTCTCATCCACAGCAGCAAAGTCCACTCCATTCTCCAAGAGGACTGAGCAGATGGTGGGAAGGTCCTGCTGGGCAGCGAGATGAAGGGCAGTCTGACGATGCTTGGTTAATTCATTCACTTTGGCTCCTGCAAGAAGCTGTCAGGTGTTGATTACATGAGTAGCCTCTCTACCATGTACATCAAGGTCCCACTTAGGGGGCCAAGCCTGCCTGTCCTCTGGCAAAGCTGGAGGCATAAGAGTCTCACACACATTCCTAAAGAGGCATAAACCAGCAAAACCTATCCCAAAGGCATCCTGGCAATTACCGAAATGTCAAAAAACCATTCCTTGGAACACTGAATTCTCTTTAGCACATTAAGTCCTCACTTAGCAGTGTTGATGGGTTCTTGAAAACTGCAACTTCAAGTAAAAAGAAATATATTCAAAGCAGGTCCTCAAGTTACGTCTTTCAATATTGGCTGGGATTGTTTTTCTCATCAACATTATAGTGAAATGTTATTCAAGGGCACAGTGCACAGGCCTCACTGTACTAGATAAGGATGTCCACTTGTAACAGTAAAACCTGACTGCAAGAAGACTGTGAAAATTATCATATATAAAAAACAGAAGAGTTATTAAGATGAAAAAACAGCATGGCTGGATAAGAGGATTCACCAGAATGGGGAGCAGAACAGGTGGATCTACTGAGATACACTGCTGAGGGGAGCAGCTGGCGAGACCAGAGAGGTCTGCTGTGCCGTGTGGGTCAGCTCCCTGGCTGGGGATCAAACTCATGTTGTGCTGCAGTGGCTGCAGGTAGCTTCACAGTGCTGCCTCTTAACCCCTTGCGCCACCAGGGAAGCCTCTCTATTAGCTTTATACTCTTGTGTTTTTAAGTTTTTCTACAATAAGCATGTATAATTTTTACATTCTAGTTTTAAAATAAAGAAAATAACCAAGAATTATAGAATCAAAGGCAAGAAAGGACTTTCAAATAACATCCTGTCTCTTTAGTATTTGAGATTCATTCATCATCCACTTTCTGCAAAGTTCCAAAGACAGTTGCTAGTTGCTGTTAATAGAAAATAATTTATAGCCAGAACCCAATTTCTCTCTCCCATGGCCTGAGGCTACCCTGATTCCTCTATGTGTCCCAGGAAAAACCAGGCTCTGGTGTGCTCCTCTGCCTCTGACCCTGACTTCCAAGTCCCAGCCTCCTCAAGCCTCCAGGACTTCCGGGCACCCAGTCAAATCACTCATCATTCCAGACAAGGCAGACTGCAGAGGGGTAACGATACTGTGTGAAGGACCATAGCTAACCCCACAGTGGGTTAATTGGGGGAAGGGGGAGAGGTTTGGGTAAAAGACATTGTTTTCAATGCAAACAGCTTTCAACATTAAGCTGCCCCAATTCAGAGAGGAAAGACCACATGGCCACTGCTTGGAAGATGAGCTGTTTCCAGGAACCTGTGACCTGTTAGGTCACACTTAAGTAAGGCAGGGGACATGACCTTGGTGAAGAAGCCATGATCTTGAAACTTCTCTAGGTCTCAATTAGAGTGGGAGGCACACTGATGACTATGTGGCTCGATTCCCCAAAATTTCAAGGCCTACCTTGTCTCCCCCTCATCCAGTGTGCGCCTGGTTTCCATCAGATCCACCTCCAAATTATTCCTCAGTTCCATCCCTCAGTGAGACTGCCTCCCCTCGGCCTCTTCACTGTGACCCTGTCCTCACTTAAGCCCCATGCTCCCAGGTAAATCTTCTTTTATATCCAACACATATCAAATCATAGATTTTTTCCAAAAAGTACTTTTCAAAAAGCAAACATCCTGGGGCACCACAGGCTGGTCAGGTGCTCCAAGGGCCAGTTCAGTAGAGTGCACTGGGGGCTGATTGCAGGCACCAGCAGCTGTCAGCTCTTAGGGTCAACCAGGTGACATGGAACCCTGGTCTTGGCTGTGGCCATGCACCCAGCTCAAGCACATACAATAGTTTCTCCACTGCTGAAAGTATAAGGTTGCTCACAGCTGTGGGTCTGAAATGCCATATTGGGTCTGAAATGCCAACCCGGTCTCTATCTGCCTCTCCAACTGCATCTTCTACTCTTTACTCAAATTTCAACCAAACTTTTCTACTTTTCACATACACTTTCCAGTCTCCACATCTTTGCTCAAATTTCTCCTCTGGCATTATGTTAGACTGGAAAAGGCAGGCCCCTGGCTACATTGCTGATTAGATAATCATCTTAGAGGGGAAAATTCTGGATTTAAATTTTTTCCTTTGTAAAATGTAAATAATGCCCTATACTCCTCTGGTTTTGAGAATTAAGGGAGAAAGCTCACTGGAAAGCACCAGTTGAAGGCCTGTCACAGAGCACACAGACCCTGAAGTAGATTTCTCTGCCCCTGCTGTTCCCACCCTGCCTCTGCTATCCAAACCCTGCTTTCCCTCAAGGCCTCACTCCAGTCTCTGCCTGCCCAAGCAGCCTGCAGGGGACTTAGGACATGCTGCTCACTGACACCCCTGTTTACCCAAGTGTATTGGCTTAGCTCCCCTTTCATAACACCTGGCAAAACCCCAGTGATGATAAATTACAGACAGCTCTGCAGCAAGCTCTGCCCACATGTTACACACAGCATGTTTCAGTGACACTTACCAAATTGCGGACAATAATCTCTGAACCTGCTTGGACAGCAAGGTGCAAAGGGGTCAGCTTGGAAGCATCCTGGACTCTGGAATTCACATTAGCCTGGACGCTGATCAGGAACAAGACGCTTTCAATATCAGAGTTCTGAACGGCCACGTGAAGAAAATTCCGGCCCTTGTTGTCCACCTAAGGCAGTAAAGCAGGAGCCAAAATATTATGGGCTCCCTTGCAAGTGCATCCTGAGCCCCTGCCAGCTGGGCTGACCACTGGAGAGGTCACAGTGTTGTCCTTCCCTTGTTTCCCCCCAGTACTAATACTAAATGCTTCCTGCATGCCCCTCCCTCCTCAATCTGTAGACATAGTTTGTGCACTTGACCACACATGTGGTCTCATTCATGTGGTCAGGGGAAGTGAGCCACTATTCTGATAGAAACAGGCCTGGCATCCTCCAAGAGCTGGGCTTGGAAAGTCAAGAAAGACAATCTGAGGAACAGGGAAACACAGGCACCATGATATTAGCAAGCTTGGAAAAAGGCAAAGATGGAAAGTCACTTTGGGAGTCTCCTGCTTTGGGTAAAGTAAGCGTCCTAACACCACCACCACCACACCACCTGAATGCTGAGCAGTCAAAAAAGTCTTCAGTAAGTTTCCTCTTTCGCTGAGTGAGAGGAAAATAATACACAACAGGGAGGTAGGCAGCCAACTGCATGTCAAACTTTGCTCCACTGATGTAAAGCAGGCAAAAGCTCACTCAAATCAAACCACGGAGGAGAGTGTAATTCTAAGAGCTGTCATGTACACTGTGCTCAGCGAGGGGTGAGGGAGACACCAACATGGCACAGACACACCGCACTCCCTCACACATAAACATCCAGAGTGTCACTGTCTCTGTGAAAGATTCTGATCAACAGTAGCAATCTGAAAAACACAAAGACTAAAGCAGTACCAGTTTTGGACTAGATGGAGAGGGAAGTGAGGTGACTATCTTCAATCGTGAACATTTTACACCATCTGAACAAGGGTTAAGATTAACACCTACACTCAGTCCAAAAAATGATAAAGGAAAGTCAAACTCTGAAATACCAAGTTAGGATTTCATTTTGCTCAGGTCCCAAGTTTCCATTTTGCCTTCATAAATCTTGGGCACTATGCTAATAGCTGAGATTCAAGTGTCTGCAGGACTAATTAAACTAACTCACCCCAGTTCCTACAGATCAACAATTCACCATTCAGTGGCTGGTGAAGAACCACAAAGAACAAGGAGAATGAATGGAAGAAAGCTGCTAAACTGAACGGTAACAATTCCTCTAAAACAAAGTTGCCCCAACATCATACCATAAGCTTTTGAAGTGTAACTTAAATCTTTTTTTTGTTGGTTTTATTTTTTAAAGATTTATTTATTTATTTATACAAGAACTGGGGTACAGACCAGATGTGCAGGAGGGTGAGAGGATTCACCAGACAGAGCAGGGAATAGAACAGGCAGACTGATGAAATACACTGCTGAGGGGAGCAGTGGGCACGACAGGAGAGGTCTGCTGCGCCATGTGGGTCCCTCGCCAGCTGGCCGGGATCAAACCCATGCTGCAGAGGCTGCGGACAGCTTCAGAGCGCTGCGCTCAACCGCCTGCGCCACCAGGGGAGGCCCACAATTTAAATCTTTGAAGACATTTATTACTAGTCAGTTAAACAACCAAGCAAAAGCAAACAATGAGCTCCACTGTACATGCTACACAGTTCCTATTTCCAGGCCTGGCCACTCCCACTTCCTTCTTCATGTGGCACCACCAATGGTTGACAAGAAGGCCAGTCAAATCTCATCTGGCACTGACAGATATCTGAATGGCCACATTTTAATATAAGGGTAGTATGATATTTCAAAATGAATGTCTTTATATAAAAGGGGCCTATTTAGTTGGTGACATTTGTTTACTTTCTTAATAGGTTCTGTCGTGCTCAGGGCACCATGTAAATTGTTAGGTGTCGGTCACTCACCTGCTCAGCAGCCCCAGATTCTCGTTTTAGAATGGCCTCAGCTGCCTTGTTGTTCTTGTAAGTCATAGCGCAGGCAAAAGGGGTCAGCCCTTGTCTGTCTCGTACATTCAAGTGGATGTCAGGGTGAGAAATCAGCAACTGAATGATGACACTGTGTTGGTTGCTGATAGCCACGTGGACAGGTGTTCTTCCTTCTGCATCCTGTGGGGACAAGGTGCAGGTTTCAATGTCCAAGTGAAATAAAGTTCAGGAAAATTATAAAGAGGGATAATTTTTAAATCACATTTGGTTCTGAGAATCAATACTACCACAGTGTTTGAAAGTGGCTTGTAAAGAGGCCAAACACAGAAATGACAGAAAACCACCCCTCACAATACAACACTCCAGTAATCCTGCAAACACACATTTGGTTTAGAAGATTGGCAATCAACCTCACCTCCACATTATACCATTCCTTATCTGGCTACAGGGCAGCATATATATATATAAATCTTCACAGGCTAGAATGTTGAAAAACAGCAAGGAACAAAAACCCAGGAGTGCTCAACTGAGCTAATGGAACATTTTCCCAAACAGTACTCAGCTTAGGACTAGAACAAGCCGTAAGTGGAAATCTGTAACTAACAGAAATAGAAGGCAAAAAGAACAAAACAAATTTTCCTCATGCTGTAGAAAGGACAAATGCACAAAGAAAAAAATGTCTTAACCTGAAATCATTAAAATTTCTAGGCAGGCTGTATGACTCAGAGAAAGTCAATCTGTCTGTACTGCAGCCCCATTCATGGTAAAAGTGAAGTCTGGGACCGGAAAATTTACAAGGGTTCTTCAATTAGAGATTTCCCGAATTCTTGGGTTATCATCTAGCTCCCCAGGAAAGAGACACTTTGCACACCTGTGAGTTTACATTGGCACCAAACTCCAGAAGACACTGTACCGTCTCTTCTAGGCCCCAGGAGGCTGCCAAATGCAAGGGAGTCTGCCCATCTCTGGCCTCTTCCTCTCCTTCTCCATTAGTACCTGGCTGTCTGGGACTATTCACATCGCAGCCACTGAAAAGATGAAAGCAACACAAAGGCAGATTTAACAGTTATGTGACTACCTAGTCTACTGGCATGCTGACAAATGTACAGCAGCAGCTTCACCCAACCCAATAAAAAGTTGCTGCCACTTCCAGGGATAACTGACCTTGGTCTCTCCTCTAATATGGCTGATTAGTCCCCCCACCCCCACCTCGCCATGGTTCCCAACAGATTTTTCTACATTTATCCCAGCCCCACCTCGCCATGGCTCCCAACAAATTTTTCTACATTTATTCTTGAAGGCAACTTAGGGTGACAGGGAATGTTCATGCATTGAAAGTTTCAGAACCACTGCTCTAAAAGTTTCCTGAATAGCCTTGCCTCTCATACACCCTGCACTCTGGGAGCCCATGGAGCCTTTCAGAAGTCAAGCATCTTGGTGGGACTCTACCGAAGCCATCTGGTCTCCACCCCAGCCTCCTGGCTTCACAGTATGAACTGGCCTAATAGGACTTACAGGAGCCCAAATGGCTCCCAAAGCAAGAAAATGGCTTAGTTTTCAGTTTCTCTGAACTAGCACACTAGTCCCACTCCCCACAAGTGAGTCTGGCCCTTGGCTGTCTTGACTTGACAGAACAGTGATCCTCTGATAATCTGAATAATGAAAGTTATAGGTATGTCAAGGCTGTAGGTAGGTTAAAATTTAGAGCTAGTTTGCAATAAGTTGAATAAGACTTGAAGAGCTAGGGCCTCCCTGGTGGTGCAAGGTTAAGCACCACACTATGAAGCTATCTATAGCCTCTGCAGCACGAGTTCGATCCCCGGCCGGCCAGAGAGCAACCCACATGGCGAAGCAGACCTTTCCTGTCTCGCCCACTGCTCCCCTCAGTAGTGTATTTCAGTCTGTCTGCCAGTTCTGTTTCCCACTCTGTCTCTGGTGAATCCTCACCCCCCCATCTCTGGCCTGTACCCCAGCTCTTGTATGCATAAATAAATAAATCTTTTTTAAAAAAGTTAAAAAAAAAAGGATTTGAAGAGATACATAGCTGCTTCTTACCTGCGAATAAGAAAGCAGGCGGTGGACTCGTTGTTTTCATCAACGGCCCTGTGCAGGAGTGTCTGAAGGCATCCACTAGGTCCGGGACCCCAGCAAGTAGCATCACAACCATGTCTGACCTGAGAAAAAACACAGATTGACACAGAGTACTCACAAATACTGCTAGCGAAGACAAAAATTTTCATTACCATCTCTGAGCTTTATGTACAATTTTTAGATCTATTTTTTCAGGCAAGATGCAACTGATAATTAACTAGTGCCATTTAGCTTTACAAACACTGATTAAAACCTGCTTGGTACTGTCTTCTAAAAGGTCCTATAGGATGGATTTGAGAAATCTAAGTCAGATATGTTCCGTCACTGCCCTCTAAAGCTGTATTGGAGAAGGCACAGAAAACACGCACATGTACATGCATACGCATGGACTAAGAAGATCTCAATAAATTATACCTGTTATAAACAGGAAATCTCAATAACAACTGAATAAAGTTCCCAGTGCAAAATGCCATAACATGACATTACAGGACATCCAGAAAGCTAATTATCTCCACTTTTGGGTCTGTCTTCTGAACAAAAGACACAAACCTAAGATTTGGGAATTTATCAGTAGAGTAATAATGAGGGCAGCCCACATTAAATTAACCCACCTCATGATAAGCCACCTAAGGAAATGCTCTCTTGCTTCTTGGTAATTTTCTGCCATCATTGTGTTGAACTGCAAGTTTATTAAACATGACTCTGAACTGCCCATTCTTGAACCTATTTGTTACTTGGCAGATCTCTTGCTCCATAAGATTGTTATATAGGACCAAATTCATCTCTGACACATAATATCTCAAAAAGTTGAGCTTGTCTTACCAGAGTTGATGCGATGTCCTCCAGATTATTTGCCAGCGCAAGCCACAGTGGGGGGTTCCCTGACTCATCAGGCACGGACATGTCAGCTCCTCGTGTGCATATGGCATCCACCACAAGCGGAAGCTGATTTCTGATGGCCAGTTGAAGGGCTGTCTCCCCATCCTGAGTCCTGCTAGGACAATTATGCCAAAACCAATGTTTGTAGCTTGAACCAAATGATAAGGAGGCCAGAATTCACTACATCTTTTAAAAAAACTTCATTCACACTCATTAATATTCTTTTGGAGAAGCTTAACCTGTCAACAGCATATGTCCCCTGCCTTTTAGATAGTCAGGGCCTCCATGGTGGTGCAGGGATTAAAGTCTCAGAGCTTTCAAGCTATTGCCAGCCACTGCAGCACGAGTTCAATCCCCGGCCAGGGAGGTGACCCACATGGCACAGCAGACCTCTCCTGTCTTGTCTGCTGCTCCCCTCAGCCAAGTATCTCATAGATCCACCTGTTCTGCTCCCCACTCTGCCTCTGATGAATCCTCTCATCCCCCGCACCTCTGGCCTACACCCAATACTATGCATAAATTAAAAAAAAAAAAAAACCTTAAAAAAGGATCATATCAATATATAGTAAAAAAGACAGCAACCAAAACCAAGGGACAACCTACTGAATGGGAGAAAATATTTGCACACATGCAACTGATAAGGGACTGATATCAAAGATCTACAAAGAGCTTACACAATGCAACAAATACAAAGAACTAGGGGGACTGCACCTGAAGGGAAAAATCAAATAGTGTCCAAAAATAAATGATGGTAAGAAAATTAAAAAAAAAGATTGAAAAGAATAATTCAAAAATACATATACATCCCTGTGTTCACTGCAGCATTACTCACGATAGCCAAGACATGGAAACAACCTAAATGCCCATTAACAGAAGACCAGATAAAGGAGTAGTTTTATATATATCAATGGAATACTACTTAGATATTAAAAGATGAAATTATGACTTCTGCAACAACATGGACAGAATTTAATGGTAAACAAAATGTCAGAAAGTGAAAGACAATTACCAGATGATTTTGCTCACATGTGAAATATAAACAAATAAAGCAAAAGAACTAACAAAACACAACAAAAGTACCTTTTAAACTCTGTGAAAAATATGGTGGCTATCAAAGGGTAAGGGAAAAGGTTTAAAAGGAAAGGGCACAGGGTGTTAATGTGATAGTGTGATGGCGCTAGAACTTTGGTTTTGGTGCAATCAGGCATATACACATATCAAGGTGTGAAGTTGTACTCCCAAAATTTATGTAGTATTGTAAACCAATGGTAAATCAATAAAATTTTACTTTAAAAAGTTGGTCTTAAAATTGTCCTTTTTTTAATGAGATTTGTTCATTATTGAGCACTGGTTTTGAAAGGTTCCATTAAGAGCAAATTATAATTCCCCTTTGGAGCCAATGCTTGTAATCAATTACAACACTGTATTTGTATTTTTTCAGCTATTGTTGCCCTTCCTTTATTTAACAAGCAACAAAAATATCTTTATGAGCAAGGCTATGCTTTTGAACCATCTCAATTAAATGTGGCATGGCTAAAATTTGGATGGTTTCATTTCTAAGTGGAACACAGAGAAGCCGAACAAAGGAAAAGGAGAAAGATAAAACTTGCAAGCTGACCACAGTTTTGAGGATACTGCAGGGAGGGGGGATAAAGAGGGGACAAAACAGGGGAGGGAAGAGCACAAGGGACTACGGTGTTAGATCACGGGTGCAATGGTGGTGGAAGAACTACAGAGAACATACCCGAGGAGAGAAAGCAAATACTGTACAGAAGTGAACACAATGTAAGAAAACAAATTTAATAAAAATAAATAAATGTGGCATGGTGCTGCAGCAGAGTGCTGTTTCAGCTTACCTGACATTTATATCCGCCTGGTGCTCCAGGAGAAATAGTGCACTCTTGCTATCCTGCCGCTGCATGGCCATGTGCAGCAAGGTCTGCCCATCAGACATGGTGTCATTGATGCAAGCCCCAGAGCCCAGCAGTTGGGCTGCAATTGTATGCATGCCTAGGAAGCAAACATACTGATTAATGCATGCACAGTATTTCCCATTTCCTCAGCATCTAACTACAACAAATATAGCCTCTCACCTTCTCAGATTTCTGCTGGATATTAAAGACTTAACCCAAACAAAAAGGCTATATACAACTAAATATTTAGCTCCAACCTCTTCACACGTCCCTATCTCACCCCCTCACCCACCGTTGTGATGTCTGCCTGTCTTCGAATGTCAACAGTCTCTGACACAGCCTTACCAGTCCATAACGCAAGGCCCAACACAGTCTGGTCTCGTGAATCCTTGAGGCTGAAGTCCGGAATGATTTGCAAATTATTGGTGGCATGAAGAGCATTAGCTAAATGTTTGAAAAGGAAAAGAACACTTATTTTACCATCCCATGGATCACACTTAAGTGTGACGAGTAGAAACCCATACATCTAATATTTTGGAGCAAAGGTTATGGAGACGAATTTTTTTAAAGCTTAAAATAATCATCACAAAAGGAAAAGAACTCTACAATGAAAACACATTACCTGATTACTGAAAAGAGGATTAAAACAATGTCCTGGCAAATTTTTCCCAATACATAACTCCTACCAACATAAAACTCCTGTGAGCAAGAAAAAGGCACAATCCATCTAAAACCTCACTTCCTTCTGCAAGCAGTGCCAAAATAAACACATAAATAAATAAATAATCCAAAGGCTGGCCTAACAAGGATGCAGGAAGTGGAAACCCAAGGGTAACTTTCTGAGGGACAAAGTCTCCCCCACTACTCTCCCTGCCCTCTTTTTTCTAGCTCCTCTTTCCTGGCCCACCTGCTAGGAAGGCTCAGAGGCAGATGAGGAGTGGTGAGTGTGTGAGGACCTGCCACAGTGGCGTTCTCAAAGAAATCAAGGCAAAACTTTGCATGGCTTGGAAAATATCCCAAAGAAAGAAAGAAGTAGAGCTAAAGGTTCTAGCATCTTAACTAATAGGTGAAAGGAGCAGGAATCTTTCAGAAAATGAACACAGGGAAACACAGAAGCCAGGAGCCAGAGTAGATACAGATCTAGTTTGTTTTGAAAGAGGATGTTGGTTTAGAAAATTCATCAAAGGAAGAAATATCAACTCTGTAATTTACTACTCAAAACCACTGTACACAAGTGAAGTGATGAGCTATGATTCCCAACCACATACCTTTCTGCTCCAGGATGACAGACACCACATCTGGATGATTATAGGCAATTGCCATGTGCAGCGGTGTCTGCAAGTAAACGCTGTCCATCGAGCTTGTCAGGGACGTAGCCTCCTTTGGCAAGGGTAGAGCTTCCTCTGTCTGCAGGTTTGGGTTGGCACCTTGCTGCAGGAGTTCTGCAGTGAGGTTGGCCAAACCATGCCGACAGGCCGTGTGCAGTGGGGTTTCTCCCTGAACAGAAACAAATGGCCCAAATTGGAGCAGTTTCAGACTGGGGATCCCTTCACGAAGGTATGATCACAGCCAATGTGCTGAAACACAAGTCCCCAGTGCCAGTCACAGCATGTGGCTCTTCCATCACCAGCAGACCTCCGTGACTTCTGTGCTACCCCTTCCAGTCTCCTCTCCTTCCCTTCCCCTGCACATTTTTTATTTCTTCTCTCTTTCCAAACACCCAGGCTTCTCATCCACTTCATTTCCAGTGACCTTCTTTATCACCTTTTTATAATTATTTTGCTAATTATAAAAATTTTATTATTAAATGACAACAATCAACAACGTCCAAAATACACCCATGAAACAGGGAAGAGTGTCACAATCACAGCCTCAGAGCGACGCAGTGCTCAGTTTGGCCCCACTTCTCTTCAATCCCCACCAACACACCTGTGCCCTGTTTCATCTCAACCTCACCTTGAACTCTGATCAAATCTTCTCCTACTTTTTCAAATTAATATTATTTTAAATTTTATTACTGGTACTTTTGATCCAATATTCAAAGTACACAAGAATATACATTAAAGAGAAGTACCCTCTCATGCTTTGTCCCTAACACCCAATTCTCCTCCCCATAAAGAAACTATTACTGGTTTCGTGTTTCCAGTGACAGAACAATCACAGGAATCATTGTGTGTCCAAATGTGTCCCACATGATCGTTTCACCCAAACCAATGTGAACAGACTGAACATACTGTTTTGCATCTTTTTTTTCAATTTTACATACTTGTTTATTTTTTCACAATATAGGATTTCTCACCACCAAAGCACCCACAGTCCTCCACCATAATCCACTGTGCTCTCCTATTTTTCCCCCTCCTCCTCCTCTCCTGAATGCCTTAGACCCTTGGTATGCTTTCTTGCTCTTATCAAAGCTATACATCATCATTTAAAGAACCAAAGAACTCTACAAGGCTTGTTGTGAAAAATAACAAGATCCTGCTACCTATCACCAAAAAAAAAAAAACAAAAAAACAAAACTCCTTTCCCAACTGAGTCTTTATAATCTTCTTATTTCTAAGTAACATGCTTTTATTGCCACCTCTAAATATTCCCTTTTCAGGCATCTCTGAGACCTGCCACAGTGGAAGATAAGGATTTAGCTCTTTCACTCCCCTTTTCCCTCTGTCCCCTCCCCACTGAGCTGTATCAGCATGGTGAGACCCTCACAGGGGTCCTCTTCTGCTCCAGCCCTTCTCCCCACAAATCGTCACTGTGTGCACTTATCTCATCTGTTCCTTTGACTTCCACCTGCAACTCAAAGCAGCAGACCCTCAAATCCATATCTTCATACAGTTTTTGCATCCAATTATCCTATTGCCTGCTAGATACTCCTGCCTGAATGTTTAAAAAGGAATTCAACAATAACAAAATTGTATCTATTCCCCCCATACCAGCTTTTCCTCCTGGTCAGGTTTTCTCTTCATGGACACATCACAACAGTTTTAAAACCTCTCTCATCCTTGCTTTTGGGGACACACTACATATAAGCAGGTATGTCCTACTAATTGTAATTCTGCAATTCTTCTGAAACATGTCCCTCTGGATCCAAATCCAAAATCAGAAGTCAGGCCAAGTCCCTGCTTATCTAGATGATTCCTAACTGGCTCCAACCTGGCCCTCAACGGTATAGCCACCATACCAGCTACTCAAGGCAGAGTTCTCAATTCTAAAATAACTGTACACAGTCAGCTCAAAACCCTTCTATGGAATTCTCTTCCCACGATAAGCCCAAAGACCTTAAACCAGCTTTCTAGACCTTTCTCCAGTATCAATCACACTTCTCATCTTACTTTCAAGTCAGGTCTTCTCTATATGTCTCTACATTTAGGTTTCACACAGTTTTGCTACGAAGGGTTAAAAGAGACAGAAAAGCTGATAGAAACTGTGTGTTCAAGAGAGAATGTTTTAAGTTGGGAGATAATAAAGCATGTCTGCTTGTAATTAGAAATAAATATTGGGTAAAATTAATGATGCAGGAGAGACAGAAAGGAGGTAGTGGCATACTAAGATGGTAAGAGGAATGAGATGCAGAGCCCAGAAAAAGAAGTGTCCTAGTACCTGGGTCTTATCATTTGCTATATTATTTATGAGCCACTTAAGCTCTGGAACCTCAAAGTCCTTTACCATGCTGTAAGATATTCAAAGATGTCAAAAATATCTTTTCAACATAGGTCTATCACGAGAATTAAAAGAGAAAATATTCTTAAGGCTCCTAGCATAAAAGTTATAATATAAATATGATCTCAAAGATATGTACATCTTCCCTGTCTAAAAATAAAATAAAAACAATTATCATCTCATATCTAATATCCCAGATATCATAGTTTAAGTACATAAATATATAATTTCTTTTCATCTTAATCACACTCAGTGAAATCAATACGAATCCCATTTTAGAGATGAGGAAACTGAAGCTCCAAAAGGTTAAGTAACTTGCCTAAGATCATAAAGGGAAATGAGAATTTGGTGAACCCAAGGCATGTTCAACCCATCTGTGCTTTTAACCATAACACAATACAGTTCAGTTTGTTATCTTGGTGTACAGACTAAATGAGGATGCTCATGGGCTCAGCAAATGTTGAAATGTTATAAAAATTAAGATGCTAGGAGGAGGGCCTCCTTGGTGGTGCAAGGGATAAGACACAACCTATGAAGCTATTCACAGCCACTGCAACACAAGTTCAATCACAGGGAGCTACCCACTTGGCGCATACCAGCAGACCTCTCCTGACTCGCCCGCTGCTCCCCTCAGCAGTGTATTTCAGTCAGTCTGCCTGTTCTGTTCCCCACTTTGTCTCTGGTGAATCCTCTCACCTCCCCCCACACCTCTGGCCTGTACCCCAGTTCTTGTATGCATAAATAATTAAATCTTTAAAAAAAAAAGATGCCTAGGAGGTATTTGTGTACATGTTTACTAGTATTTAATAGATCATGAAGTCCATGGTATATATTTTATTAAGTCCTAACATACAAACACTTAGGAAATGGTTGCTGAATGAACCAATCAATCAATATTTAAGGCTTAAAAAATCTGCTTCACTGTTTTTTTTTTAACCATGTGCATCTATTATTTTTACAAAAATTGAAGAATCTTCTAAACATCACCATCATCTCTTCCCACAGACCAAGACCATTTCCTCCAGCGTCCTGTCACACTTACCCACTTGTTTCTGTGGTTGACGTGGGCACCATTGGTTGCCAGGAAAAGAGCTGCTGCTTCATTTCCTGTTCCAGCTGCCCTCTGTAGTAAGCAATTTTCTAGGAGAAAATGGGCATATTCACTCTCCATTTGCATAAAAATGAGGTCAAGTTCCACATGGTACCACACCCAACCTTCCCCATCCCCTCCAAGCCCTCACGAAAAGTTGGTACCATTTAAATCACACACTCTTTGAATGTGGACAGAGTCTAAGGATGAGCCTGGGCAGAGCAAAAACATTTGGATGTCAGGAGACACTCAGTTTTCTCTGGGTTTGCCACTTGCCGCTGCCCAGGACCAGAGGTAACTCTTATTAGAACTGGCTTAAAACAGTTTCTCAACAGTGGTGCTACTGATGTTATAAGCAAGACAGTCCTTTGTTATGAAGTATCTGTGCTGTACACCTTCCAATATTTAGCAGGACTTTCCCACTAGATGCCAGTAGTACCCCAACCTTGTTATGACAGCCAAAAAATATCTATAATATGTTGGAAATGTCAGGGGTGGAGGTGCCGGGTTTTGCCTTGTTTGAATACCACATGGCTAAGTGACTATTTTGAAACAGTGTGACCAGAAGTTCTGTGACCAGACAATGTCCTTAAATACTTCAGCTTTTACTGCTAGGACCTTAAATATATTTGTTCTTTCCTTACAAGTGTTTTGCTTGTAATTATTCTTTTCCAGATGAAAAGCCAACACAGGGGGAAAAAAAACAAACACAATTTTTTTTCTTTTTCTCTCAAAATGGTTTTAGACATAGAGCAGTGTTTCTCCTATTACAGTCCATTTCCTTTTTGTATAAACACAAAATCTCATGACAGCTAGGCTATTTGATAACTCAAACCAAATTAAGTATCAGGACTAAAAACAAAGTAAAGAAATGGGACAAAGTGCTGTATTGTTTTCATACCATTTTTTCCTTTCCCCTCAGAGAAAGTAATTCCTTCTACCCCTTGTTGGGAGTCATTCTATTTGAGAAACTAATAATGTGAGTCCTATTTCACTTTTATGGTCATTCTATTGTGCACAAGACCTAAATTATATAGACCTAAAGATAATTATATTATCTTTTTAAAACAAAGATAATGGGTAACTGCTAAGAGATTAGGAATATGCTGAAAAAACAGCCGACTAAGGTTATTACATGTATAATAAAAAATGGAAAAAGGAAAAGATAATAATCCTGAACTTGTATAAAACTTAAAATATACAAAGTAAGACTGACAGAACAAGAAAAATGGATGAATCTATAATCTCAGAGAAAATTCTAGTATCACTCAGAAACTGACAGGTCAAATAATCTAAAAGTAAGTTAATGAGTTACGATTTGAACAGCATAATGAACAAGTTTGATTTAATGGATGTGAACAGAAAATGCTGCATCCCACAATTAAAAAATGCATACTTTCATGCATACATGTCAATCTTTTATAAAAACTGGATCTAACATTCAAATACTAAATAGCAAAGAATGAAAGAACCAATCTCTTAAATGCTATAAGTTTATATGTGATTAAATTATAAATTGGTAAAATTATGGCCAATAACCAATATACGCTTGTAAATTAAAAACAATTTAATAACAATTTCATTTCTAGGGGGTCTCAGTTTAAAAACTTTTAAGAATTCTTCCTGTACTCCCTACAGTATACCACTGTATTTATATTTAAAGCCACTAGAGGGGTGAATTCATCTGACCTTCATTAAAAGAATTCCTGTCCTTAAAATGTTCCTATATTTTATCTAGTCAGCTCAAGGAAATAACCATATTAAATAGTAGTTGTCAAAGTATGATCTATGAATTCCAGGGGAAGATTCCTGAGTATTTTTCAGTGGCTCCATGGAGTCAAACTGTTTTCAAAATCATAACAATACTTGATGGTATTTGTTTTTCCACACTATGTTGACATTTGAACTGGAGAGTCTTAATACCCAGTCAAAAAAAGAGCCAGATTCATGCAAGGCAGTTCTTGATAAGGCAGTAAAAATTACTATTGTCATTAAATCTCAACATTGAGCACATGTATCATTAAAATTCAGTGCAACAAAATAAGAAGTACGCACAAAGCCACATTTTCCAAGAAACAAAGCGCAATAGTGTAAGTTGCAAGTTGAAGCAGTGTTTTTCAAGGAACACCATTTTTACTTAAAAGGAAGGTCAAATAGCAAACTATATTGTAATTCAAATGTATGTGGCAGTTTTTTGAAGATGCATAAATGCATAAATATGTTTCTTTAAGAAAAACAGTATTTTTACCCAATGATAAATTTTGATATTGCAAGTGAAATTTATAATTTTGGAAGACTTATACACAAACTTAAGTTTGACAGCTTTTCAATACTAAAAGACTTTCTGCTATGGTCAGTTGTGATAGAAACAAAAGTAATTCTAAAATAAACAAACATTTGGAAGATTTACAAGGGAATTTTGAGTTTGAAAAGTCTGAAGCTCACTGCATTAAATAAATGGAAGTGTTTTAATTTAAAGAATTTAGCTTGGAGTCTGCATAAATTTTTTGAAGCATAAGAGTAAAAAAATAAGTAGGCCTTTCATTGTCAAAATTAGGTACAAAGTAATTCTTATAATAGTAGGACACTTATTTCTAAATTTTTGGTAAAAGCATTGACATTGTATTTCAATAACCTGTGGACTTGAGCATTATCTCTTAGGGATCTGTGTTTTACCTGTTACTGTATCAGGTGCATTCGTGTTGCTGCCACGCTGAATAAGTCTGGCTGCAAAGCTATTTTCATCAAATGAAGTCCCATTTACCACAGGGAGGTCTTCAAAAGGGTTTACCGACTGGTCGGAAGACACAGTAATGTACTGCACTGCAAGCCACAGAGCAGTGCTGCCCTCATGGTCTTTCAGTTCTAAATCTAATCTGAAATAAGGAAGCAGTGTGAGTAACAAATATAATCACCTTCGGACACTCAGCCATAAACAGTCTCATTCTTTCTCTTTGTACTTTTTGAATGACAATTTTTTAAGTTTACTTATTAAAAATTATAACACCAAAAGACATTTAAAAAAATTACTTTTCACTCACAATCCCACCCTCACAACTGCTTTTTCATTTCTCCATGTCTCTCTACGTACTGTTTACACTGCAACAACTGATTGAACACGTATTCATTCCTGGCCGTAATGGACAAGTGTAAGGGAGTCCTGTAGGATGAAAAAAAAAAAAAAGAGATGTCAATTTAGGACAGGCCCAATTCAGGACTATTCATAGCAGGAGGCCTCCAGACCCCTAGGCAGAAGATCACCTAAAAGAAAAGTCTACAATTGTACAACAGTATCCTTTTCTACTAAGGCACACAGTTTTCTAAATCCATGACCAAGTAACAAAGAATGAAAATGGATTTGCTTACGTATTAGCATTTGTTTAGTGGCCAAAAGGACAGGAATTAGTGAAGAAATGTAAAATGCTCTCCAGTTAAATACTCTCCCTTAATGAATGTGTACATATTATTTTTAAAACAATAGTTTCTACCACAGATACTCATATTTCCCCTGCTTATCCTCCACAACTCTGAAAATAATTTTTTTCCTTCTTCAATAATTCTCTGCATTAACCTGTCTTCAGTAGTGTTTTTTTTTTTTTTTTTAAGATTTATTTATTTATGCATCCACGTACTGGGGTATAGGCGAGGGATGCCTGTGAGAGATGCCTGGTGAGAGAATTCACCAGAGACAGAGTGGGGAGCAGTACAGGCAGACTGACTGAAATACAATGCTGCGGGGAGCAGACAGCAAGATAGGAAAGGTTTGCTGTGCCATGTGGGTAGCTACCTGGCCAGGCAGGGATCAAACTTATGCTCATGCTGCAGAGGCTGTAGGTAGCTTCACAGTGCTGTGCTTAACCCCTTGCACCATCAGGCAGGCCCCCTTCACTGGTTATTTAGCTCTCAAGTTCTCAAGTACCCTGCTGCCACTTCAGCCCCGCTCCCCCACACCCCCTTGCAGATGAGGTGGATACCTTTTTTAAAACAAAAGAAAAAAACAAGGATGCAGTTACTTCTGGGAATTAAGGTAATTACTATATGATATTGAGAGTTCATGGAGAGCCACTGTATTAAAGTACTCTATCCATCACACAGTTCTGACAACTTCACAGACCTCTTAGTTTTTGAGAACTTTCAAAGGTTTAAAATATTGTGTTGAGGTGCTATGATGAAATGTGGGTTCCACCTGTTACTGATTCAGGTGATTTAACTCCCCTTTATTACCTCCCACACTATATCCCCAAACAAGTGACCCTATCTTACATTCCTAACCAATTGGAATCTTCAATTAAAATTTCTGGGAAGGGGTTGCAATTGTATGGGGAATATAAAAATAAAATTTATTATTTAAAAAAAAAAATTTCTGGGAAGGGCAAAAGGAACACAATAACCACTGACAAATACACAAAGGGTGTTGCTATGGAATAAGATGCCAAGCTGTGCACATAGAGTTGTCTTTTAAAGTGCGAATATTTATAAGAAGGTAGAATTGGTAATACAGAGAGCTTTCCAACACCTTTCCAGACCTCACAGAAATAAAAGATTGCCTTGAGATAGTGTTCTTGTCTTCAAAATTTCTAAGTAACTTTAATAAAGGTGCTAGAAGATTTGTTTGGAAGAGTTGAACCAGACAACTACTCCGAAGATAAAAATCCAAAGACCTCCATTACCCAAGATGGAAATGGCTTTCCTAAATGCCTTTTAGGTAAAAACCTTTGCATAACAGATCAGCTTATGACTTAAAAAATCAGACTGAATAATGTCACACAAAAGGAAATGAAGTCCCTGTCTGCCAGTTATGTGCCATCATAAAATAACCTTCTGGATTATTCTGCACTCCAACTTACCTGCCTTTGCTGTCCTGCATGTTGGGGTTGGCACCAGCCTGCAGGAGGGCCTCTGCAATTTGTGCCATCTCAGACATCACATCTGCTGCGTGTTTCTTTGAACTGTACAATGCCACAAGGTGCAACGGTGTCTCCTGGGCACCCACAGTGGCAGCATTGACAAGAGCCCCATTCTTGATGAGGAAAGTGGAAGAGAAGAGATCTCCTTGAAAAGAAATAGAAGAATGTGGTCACAGATGGCAAAACCCAGGGCAAACTATTCAGGTCTATGATTAATCACAAAGGCACTGGTCAATAACTGCAGACAAACAATGAGGGATAAGTAAATGTGTTTGAAGTGGAACCTCTTGGGACTTCTATAAGTGAAAACTCACCACTGAAATCATGGAGTTACATATCTAATTCAAAAGACTTCATTCAATTTCTAGTTACCTGTCATCTGTCCTGTTCTCTCACCTCACTATCACTTCACAACTTAAGAATACCAGACTTCTAGTCTTCAAAGGTTTCTTCTAGTCAACTCTCAAAAAGGGTTACAAGATTCCTTCTAAGCACAATTTCCCTCTTTCATTTCTTTTCTTTCTTTCTTTATTTTTTTTTTTAATATTTAAAGAGCAGGTTTATTAGGGAAAGGGACAGAAGAGTAAAAAAGACACTTGCATAGACACAAGCGGACAGGAAGAGCTGCCCTGAAAGGTTCAGATTTGCTGAGAAAGGCCTGCATGGTTGCAGGGGGAGACCCTGAGGAGAGCTGCCTCTGCTGAGGGAGGTCAGTGAAGAGAAGTCCCGACATAGTACAGGTCATGGGCAGGCAGGAAGGCCACTGCCCTGTGGAGGGAGAGAATGGTGAAAGGAAGCATCTGCAGTCACAGATGGGCAGAAAGATTGCTGCCCGCTTTCTCATTTCTTGACCAACGTCTGCATCTAACTCTTACCTCATATCTACTATACCTGAATATAATTTCCTGTTCAGAGTAAGATCATGTCTGATTTGTTCTTTTCATTTTTCTCAATCTCACTACATATAAACACAACAGTCTTAGTAAAAAGTTTGGAACAGAATATTTGAACAAAAATCTGTATCTGCTACTATTTACAAAAAATTCACATGGTAGGGCCTCCCTGGTGATACAAGGATTAAGACACAACCTATGAAGCTATCCGCAGCCAATGCAGCATGAGTTCGATTTCCAGCCAGCCAGGGAGCAACCCACATGGCGCAGCAGACCTCTCCTGACTCGCTCGCTGCTCCCCTCAGCAGTGTATTTCAGTCAATCTGCCTGTAATGTCCCCCACTCTGTCTCTGGTGAATCCCTTCAATCCCCACACACCTCTGGCCTGTACCCCAGCTTTTGTATTCATAAATAAATCTTTAAAAAAAATTCACATGGTAAATTAACTGTCAAAAAAAAGAAAAACTTTCTTATAAGTCCCTTCTGTTGCCTTATACTAATTAGAATATTATATTAGAATATTATAGATAGAAGCGTCTACCTAGGACTATTTACAAATACCAAACTAAGACTGAATAATGTACATAAAATCTAACAATTTCAATAGTTCAATCTACCATCTTTGACTATTCAGTACTCCTTATGAGGGGGAAAAAACCCTCCCTGGACATCATCACAAAAAGTCAAGAATTAAGTTTATGAACAAATATTAAAGGTATACAATTCCGAAAATACTTCGTCAAATAACGGTTAAAAAAAAAAAAGGTGACTCTAGATTGTTTCTGTGAATACATGGCTAAATTCAGAAGCCAGCAATCTTATAAGAGGCAATTTAAATTTAAAACACTTGGGGGGCCTCCCCGGTGGCACAGCGGTTGAGCGCTGGGTTGCAAAGCTGCCCGCAGCCTCTGCAGCGCCGGTTCGATCCCCGGCTGCTCCCTGGCCACTGGAGAAGGGTCCCACATGGTGCGCAGACCTCTCCTGCCACATCCTGGCTCTGGTGAATTCTCTCTCACTCCCGTGCTTCTAACTGTACCCAGTACTTGTATAAATAAATAAATCTTTAAAACAAAAAACAAAGTAACATAAGATAATAAATTATTTTTTAAAGATTTATTTTTATTTATGCATAGATGAACTGGGTTGTAGGCCAGAGGTGCAGGGGGTGAGAGGAATCACCAGAGACAGAGTGGGGAGCAGAACAGGCAAATCTACAGAAATACTCTGCTAAGGGACACAGCGTGCAAGACAGGGGAGGTCTGCTATACCATATATGGGTGAGCTCCCTGGCCAGGGATCTAACTCAGGCCAAAGTGGTGACAGCGTGATAGTGCTGAGACTTAACCCCTACGACACCAGGGAAGCCCCCTAGATAATAAAATATGAACAGAGAAATCATCCAGACATAAATGCACAGAGTATGCTGTGGGTGGGAGCAGTTGCTTCTTTCAGTGGCCTCCAGGTGGCACCACATTAGTTGACACCAGGAAGTTGTAAATCAAACTCAGGCCGCAAGTGTAACTTTGGTGAGTGTGCCAAAGAACATATCCAAGCTATCCCTAGAGCTCATGTAGTTTCTAAAGGTACTTTTGCAAATCTGGTCTCCATTTCACCAAGGTCCATAGGAAAAATTTCTTACAAGTTACATCATTCCTCAGTTGGAAAACTCTCAGCTGATTTTTCCCTTTCTTACATAGTTATTTATAAAAGGTGGTTTTCTTTTATATCTTGCAATGTCATTTCATCTTCAAGTATACTTCTATATCTGAACATGTAGAATGAAGATAACTTCAGGAATTATTATCTATAATCCTATACTCATTTTCATCTTCAGTAAAACTTCAGAATTACCTGGTTTTCAATGCTTCTCCTCTACTCTAACTTTCTTACCAAGGGAAGATCTTGCTAAAGATGTGAGTTCTGGAAATGAGGTGGCTAGGAAACCATAGGCTCCTTAAATGCTGACTGGCCCATGTCTGATTTACTTTTGTATTCACCACTGTCTTTTTTTTTTTTAAGATTTATGTATGTATGCATTTATTTATTTATTTATTTATTTATTTATTTATTTATTTATTTATGCATGCATGCATGCAAAGAAGCAATGGGGTATAGGCCAGAGGTGTGGGGCAGGGGATGAGAAGATCCACCAGAGAGAGAGAGAGTGGGGAGCAGAACAGGCAGATCTAATGAAATACACTGCTGAAGGGAGCAGCGGGCGAGACAGGAGAGGTCTGCTGTGCTGTGTGAGTTAGCTGCCTGGCCGGGATGGAACTCAGGCAGCAGTGGTGATAGTGCTAAGACTTAACCCCTACACCACTAGGGAGACCCTCACCACTGTCTTAATTAAAAAAACACCAAAGAAATGTTTGGGAAGAAAATAGATTGACTGATTGAGGTTCCCTTTTAGCAGAATGGTTCTAATTCCAGTCAATTATATCTTTAGGTGACTTAAGACTTCTCCAACAGGTCTCTTGTGAGATATTTCATTCTTCTGTCCCAAATTTTTTGTTGGGGGGAGGCAAGAGGAAGAAAAGTGCAATTATTACCAACACCATGTGCAAAGAACCAAAACTTGGATTTCTTTACAATAAAAAAAAAGAGGTAGAGAGTTCTGTAAGCCACAAGTAACATGGGGATAGCAGGGGTCTAGGCTGGGTCAGGCCTTTGCTACCCATATACATAGTATACCCGTATACATAGGGATTCTCAGTAGGATTCTTAAGAGTAGTATGAACAAACCCCTCTGTAATTCAGCAGAAGAAAGAATATGTAAAAGTAATACAGTCACAAAAGAATAAAATACCCTAGAAAAAGCCACAATCTGGAAATGAAAGGGAATTTTACAATTATTAGGGCAACATGAAAAGTCTGATACATAATGTGTTTTTACTACTGTTAAGTTTAACATCTATTCCAAATTAATAAACAGACAATAAAGTTAAAACAAGGTAATGAAAAATGTGTGATATACTACACATGTGGAAACTAAATTGGGCAATAATGGATACAGAAATAACGATACAGGAAAACCTATCAATAGTTGGGTTCAACAGAAGGCCTAATAAAAATTTTCTTTATATCTTAAGCCCTTTTATAAGAATTACAGCTTTTAGATTAGATTTATTTTACTAATAAGAGCCAGATTTATACACATGTATGTATATACATATATACTCTACATAGTTACTTAAGAATTATTAGAAATTGAAAATTGATGTTTTACACTAAAAGAAAGGGAACCCAGGTGTACATGATCTAGAGGAAAAATAATTGATACCAAAAGAGCAGAACAAAGGATAATAGAAAATGCCCAAAAAGCACCATTCAGTTTCTGTCAATTAAAAAAAAAAAAAACAGGGGGCCTCCTCCCTGGTGGCACAAGGGTTAAGACGCAACCTATGAAGCTATCCACGGCCACTGCAGCAGGAGTTCGATTCCCGGCCATGAAGCAACCCCCACGGTGCAGCAGACGTCTCCTGACTCACCCGCTGCTCCCCTCAGGAGTGTATTTCAGTCAATCTGCCTATTCTATCCCCCACTCTGTCTCTGGTGAATCCTCTCACACATACCCCCCACACCTGTACCCCAGCTCTTGTTTGAATAAATAATCTTTAAAAACACAACAACAACAACTTTGAATACATTTTAGAAAAGTTTCCATCAAAACCAGTTAAAATAAAAACTATCTGGGGCTTAAAAATTTCAGTAACTGGGGCCTCCCTGGTGGCATAGGGGTTAAAGTCTCAGAGTTACCAAGCTATCTCCAGCCACTGTGGCCTGAGTTTGATTTCCAGCCAGCGAGTGAATCCACATGGCACAGCAGATCTCTCCTATCTCATCCGCTGCTCCCCTCAGCAATGTATTTCAGTCAATCTGCCTGTTCTGCTCCCCACTCTGTCTCTAGTGAATCCTCTTACCCCCCACACCTCTGGCCTATACCCCAGGTTCTTGTATGCATAAATAAAAAAAATTTTCAGTAACTTCTGCACCTCATTCACTGACACATGTAAATGAGGTATTATTATATGTAATAGTGCCCACATAAAAATATTCCTAACACAACAGTTAACAGAGAAAAAATACACATGTAATTTTTCTTTCAATGCAGTTTCCTGACAAAAGCTTTATTCAAACCACCACCAATAACATTATTATTTAATTAATACAAACTATCTCATGCTGTTCCAGTTGGTGGCATCATTTGCAAATTTACTATAAATAATTAGACAGGATCATCTTATTTAAGAAATCCACTCACTGATGTTATTAACAAAAACAAGAACCAGATTTTTTTATAAAAGCAGGTATTCATTCTTGTCCAGATTCAGATAATCAGAGTTGGCACCCCTATGGCCATAAAATACACTACCTGTGGACTTGCTCATACACACTGGCTGCCTACTTCACTTTTCCTACATTGATTAGTACATCATTACTAGGATGATCACTATTTACCAAGATTCTAACATATGTCCAGAACCAGACCTAAATCTCATAAAGATCTTCACTCCTATTATAAGTTTAGTTGTTAAATTTTAAATATATTATAAATCATTTGGTCAGGCCAACAGATTGACAGTTTAAGTTGGAGAAGGAAAAATGAAAACAATTCTTGAGAAATTGGAACTGGTAATGACATTCCAACTCAGGAATAAGAGCAGAGCCTTGGCCGACCCTAACTCTTAGATCTCACAGTATTAAGAATGCTACTAACTTTGTTTCTCATTCTCCCAACAACCAGTAGCAGAAGTGATTCCCACTTTACAGATGAGACTTGGAGTAATTAAGTAACTCGCCAAAGGTCACAGACTATGTGGCTGAGCCAGGATTTAGACCTCAGTAGATCCCAGCTCCCATGCCAGTGCTCTGTCCACTACCTCATGCTACATTCTCCAAAGTTAACAACAATCAAGTTTATCAGATCCACAATGTAATCCATAGGCTTGCAGGCATCTGGTAACTCAAGAGTGGAAGATTAAATCGTCTGGAAATAAGCATCAAAAATGCAAAAAAGTTCTTGGCAATTCTTGTAACTAAGCAATCACCAAAATATTTAATAACTTGTCAAAGATGTTTGTTCATCAAATACAAGAATTTAACTCCCTACAAAGAAGGAAACATAATTCTGAGATTGTTTTTTTTTTAGTAACAAGTGTATTTGTTTCCAAAATAAACACTGCAGACACTAAACAGTATGGGAAAGAATAATTCCCTACGTGGTAGAAACTTTCCCCACTCAACACACACCCAGTGCTAAGTACCCAGCAGCTTTGCGCAGTGCAAAGTGGTGCTTGGGAAAAATACATCTGCTATTGACACTGACATCTCTAAGGATTTCCCACCCAATGATGAACAAAATTTTCCTCTCCATCAGCCAGCAAGCTTAACACTCTAACACATGGCTCAGAAGGATATCTATATTAAAACTTTTGCCCAAAAAGGACAAAGCCACAGCTATAAGAGGATCACATTTGAAATAACTACACCCTACCAAGTAAGAGCAACGCTATGAATGGCGAAGTGTAGCAGAGACAATAAAAATACTTAAGTGAGGGTAAATATACATAATTAAGATGTGAGGAAACCAGTATATTCTTTGATATCCACATGTGAACAACAAAGTAGTCATGGCCAAGTACTTTGAGTAAGCCATCTATCCCTCTATAAAATTAAGGCTTTGACATTTCTGAGAGCTTCATTCCATACTAGAGCTCTACCTCTATGTAGATTTTCAGTCAAAATGACAACTGCAAAGCAGAATCAGGAAGGATCCATTTGGGACTTAAAAATTAATAGGGCCATGGGAAAAACAAAAGACATACTTTTTCCCTTGAAAATTTAATCCATTAAGATAAAAGTATCTTGATCTTTATTCTATCACTTCCATATTCTTCCCACCTTTGGTGACAGTAGCTACAATTTCAAGTAACTTTTCCAGAACAAAATGGAATGTACAGGTTTGCCATGATAGATGTATGCTCTGACTTCTCCAAGACTATGTTGAAACAGTGGTGGTTTGATACTTTCCCTCTTATAGTAACTGATATAAGTCTTCCTAGCACAATTTCTGAAGAAAATCATATTGAATAAGCAAACATATCAATTGCTTACAAGAAAAAGATACTTCTTCTGAAAGTATCATCTTTCTAGTTTTTCATTTTCTTTTTTTTTTTTAATGATTTATTTATTTGTGCATACAAGAGCTGGAGTGTAGGTCAGAGGTGCGGGGCATGACAGGATTCACCAGAGACAGTGGGGAGCAGAACAGTCAGATCTGCTGAAATACACTGCTGAGGGGAGTAGCGGGCAAGCCAGGAGAGGTCTGCTGCGCCATATCGGTTGCTTCTGCTGACAGGGGATCAAACTTGTGCTACAGTGGCTGGCGATAGCTTGATAGTGCTGTCTTTAACCCCTGTGTCACCAGGGAGGCCCTTTTCTTGTTTTTCCTCTTGGGCTCTGTTGATTCTCTGAAGTTTACTGATATGGTGTAGGCAACAGCTCTTCAGTTCCTCCTCTGACCCAATGATCACAAATTCTCAATCATGTAGCCCATGAATACAGGCTCAAGAAGTCTTTGAAAATGTGTGGAACAGGGTCAGAAAGTCCTTAAAAATTACTTGGGCAAAAGTAAAACTGCCTGCAAAGAAAAATATAAAACATACTTTTTCCTACCTCTCTGGATTCCTTTATGTAACAAGCTCCAGCCATTCTTATCTACCATATCCACATCAGCTCTGTGACTAACCAATGTGGAGGCAATACTCTCTAGTCGTCGTGAAAGGGCTAGATCTAAAGCAAGATCTCCATTATGATCCACTTCATTCAGCTTCCCAGGGAGCTGCACAGATAAGTTTGTAAATTAGCACCCAGCATAAAGAAAATATGACTCATTATAATATTTCCCATGTTGGCCTTTAAATACCACCTCTTATACAAATGACAAATTTTAATGCTATAACACTGTACCCCATATTCAACTGAATTCACAAATATCCCTTAGGCCTCTTCAGGGCACATGCCTTTCAGGGAGCACAGATATGACAAGAAGCACAGAGCAAAAAATACCATGGAAGACAATGCCAGGACCCAGGGGAAAGTGCTGCTGGAAAACAAGGGCCAGAGCAGAGGTTCAGAGAGTCTGAGGAGAAATAGCTAACATTATTGTGAAAGACCATAGCTGAACTACACTATTTCTCCTAGCAATTAATTATCTCCCCCACACATGGGACACCAAGGATATAACATACTACACTCCTGTGTGTTAGAGCAACTGCATTTCTTAAGGCAGTGTGGTAGGCAAAGTAACAGCCCCCAAAGATGTCCACCTTGATTTTAGAATGGTGTTGCCCACAGTCAACTACAAAACTGTAAGAGAACAAAATTTTTTGTTGTTTTAAGTTAGTAGTTCTGTGGCAATTTTTCACAATAGCAAAAGAAATTTAAAACAGATTTTGGTCCCTGGAAATTGGGTACTGCTGTAACAACTACCTAAAAATATGGAAGGAGCTTTAGAATGGGGCAAATGGGCAGAGGCTGGAAGCATTCTGAGGAACATGACAGATAAAGCCCAGATTGCCTCAAACAAACTGTTAGTGGAATAAATGTACAATTAAAGACTGCCAGTGATGGTTCAGAAGGAAGTGAAGAACACTACAGAGAAAAGCAAGCAAGACAAAGCTTTGGAAAAAGATATGAAAAATGGAAATAACAACTGACAGTACCTGTGAATCCATTTCAATTAGATAAAGGAAGACCACATCTTCTCTCTCCACTTTGATAGCTTTATGCAGTGGGTACTCAGTCTTAGATTTGATCATTTTATATAGCAACTGAGCACTCATGCTGCTGAAGTCCTCCTTTCGTAAATCATCCTAAGGATAAAGTGGAAGGCAAAACAGATTCAACATAACAACTGATATTTATTAAGCACTTACAATGTGTCAGGTCCTACTTTAACATTTCCCAACTCATTTAGTCCTCATGAAAACCTTGAGAAGAGAGTTCTTTACCCCCCAACCTTACAAAATGACTATTATAGGTTAATAGAAACTTCTACAAAAAATTCACCTGATTCACAGTTGGTCTCTACTATTGCAGCTCTCTCTATGTATTTTTACCTATTTTAGAAAGGTTACCTATTTTAGAAAGGTTACCATTCTTTATGAATGTTTCAATTTTTAAAAGTTCTATTTTAAAATTTAGTTCTTGAGGCCTCCCTGGTGGCACAAAGGGTTGAAATGCAGCACTGTGAGGCTATCCAGCAGCCACTGCAGGTGACCCACATTGCTCAGCAGACCTCTGCTGTTAAGTGTGCTGCTCCCCTCAACAGTCCATTTCAGTTGGTCTGCCTGTTCTGCTCCCCAGTGTCTCTGATGAGTCCTTCCCTGCCCCCCACCCCGCATCTTTGGCCTGCACCCTAGCTCTTGTATGCATAAATAAATCTTTAAAAATAATAATAAAATTTAGCTCTTTTAGATGATTTTTCATCACTCTGTTGTAGAAGCTTATTTATAAAACAGCACTCATCATGATTTAAAATGAGAAACAAACATAAAGAAATGCAAAAACTACTTTGTTAGGAAGAAAACTACCTCAGAAGGGCAAATCTAAATTTAATAACAGTCTCTTCACTGATGGAGAAAGCAAGGAAAGCCATGATGGTGTTGCCAAGTATTATGGGCCTCCTGGCCCTACAGTAGCACCTGCCCCCATGGCTCACCCATAGCTTCTGCAGATGGAGGGTGAAGGCAGGTGTGCCTTCACTCGATGTCTGTTTCTTGAGCTGAGCGACCTTCTGCTCCTCCACTTAGAAATCATGATACTCTGGAACTTTTAGGGTCAGAAAGAATCTCATAGATCTAAAACGAACTGCTAGCCTTCAGTTTTGTAATATGAGGTAACTAGGGGCCACAGAGAAAATTGGTATGATGAAAGCAAATTCCCAACCCTCAGGTCTTCTGCCTTCCAACGAAGATTTTTGTCCACACCCCTCAATCTCTGACTCACCCAATGACTTGCAATAATTTCTGCACAGTAGTTCATTAGTGTGCTGGCATTCAGTTCCTCTGCAGTCTGATAGAAGCGAATACAGTTCCTGACATTCACCAGGGACATCACACCCTTCTCACATCTACAATAGAATATTAATGATGAACAGTATTATTAGAACAAATATATCTAAATGAATAAGCCAAATCAGTAATCTATGTACTGGCTGGCTATGTCCAATAACAGTAAATAAGGTTAAATAAAGTAATTATGAACAAATTATAGCTGAGTTCCCACATTTTAAAAGTACCAGATATTATATTGCTCATTTGGGTCAGAATCAAAATAACATGTTACTAAGCATAATCCCCAACTGCTTTAAAAAGTAATCACATGAAACTTATTGATCATGGACATAGGCAATTGGTAAAATCAAATACACATGGATCAAATTCAGTCCTTTGATATCTACCTATATGGGGCACATTTGTAGTTCCCACAGCATAACTCTATCATGCAACCAACATGGCTCAGAAATAGCTTCAAATATGAGGTTCTATGCTTCAACAAATTAAGCTCCTTAAATGTCCTCCCAAAGGATGAACTATATGGTATGTGAATTATAACTGAATAGAGCTATCTAACAAAAGACCACATTACAACAAAAAAAATCTATCAAGTATAATTGAGTCAGAGGGGAGATGACTGTCAAGTGGTCCTTCCATATTCCTAACAAATCAATTCCACCTCCAAGGACAGCAAAGAAGAATGGTGTCAGGGGTATTTCACAACACACCATCATTGCTTCTTCTGGCCTGTGGCCCCCCAGAAAGGGCAGAATGTAGTACTTAGAGCAAAATGAACTGTGAGGCAAGAACTGAGTTGCAATCAACTGGACTTCAGAGGCCAAATTACTTGAGATGTCTGTTCCTGTCTCCTCCTTTGTAAAATAATAATGCTCAAGTTCAGAGGTTTGGAGGATCTGTGTATTTTTCAAGATAAAGTAAAACTACATATACTTTGCATAGTACAAGGTACATTAAAATGTTTTTATGTTTGAGGTCCTCTCCTTCTCTAAGGTCTAAAATTCCTTCACTAAGTGACAAGCATAAAAGGAAAAGGCATAATTTAATACTTAATTAAGAATGAGTTTCAGGGGCTTCCCTGATGGCGCAGCGGTTGAGCGCTGGGTTGCGAAGCTACTCTCAGCCTCTGCAACACCAGTTCGATCCCCAGCTGCTCCCCGGCCACCGGAGGAGGGTCCCACATGGTGTGCAGACCTCTCCTGCCGCCCGCTGCTCCCCTCAGCAGTGTACTTCGGTCCTTCTGCCTGCTCTGCTCCCCGCTCTGGCTCTGGTGAATTCTCTCACCCTCTCTCGCTTCTGACTGTACCCAGTGCTTGTATAAATGAATGAATGAATGAATGAATGAATGAATGAATGAATCTTAAAGGGGGGAAAAAAAAAAAGAATGAGTTTCAGTACTATTATCAGTAAGAATAACTGACTGCTGCCTCCCTGGTGGTGCAGCGGTTAAAATCTCAGCACTATCAAGCTATCCTCAGCCACTGCAGCATGAGTTCGATCCCCAGCCAGGGAGCTGACCCACATGGTGTAGCAGACCTCTCCTGTTTCACCCGCTGCTCCCCTCAGCAGTGTATTTCAGTCAATCTGCCTGTTTTGCTCCAACTCTGTCTTTGGTGAATCCTCTCACTACCACCACCTCGTCCCTCCCCCCAACCCCCCTCCCCCCTCCCCAGCTTAGACCCCAGTTCTTGTTTGTATAAATAAATCTTTAAAAAAAAAAAAAGAGGGCCTCCCTGATGGAGCAAGGGGTTAAGACGTAACCTATGAAGCTATCTGCAGTCACTGTAGCACGAGTTTGATCCCCGGCCAGGGAGCTACCCACATGGCATAGCAGACTTCTCCTGTCTTGCCCGCTACTCCCCTAAGCAGTGTATTTCAATCTGTCTGTTCTGCTCCCCACTCTGTCTCTGGTGAATTCTCTCACCCCCCACACCTCTGGCCTGTACCCCAGTTCTTGTATGCATAAATAAATAAATCTTTAAAAAAAAAAAAGGAATAACTGATAGGCTAGCAGTTAATTGCCTGTTTTAAGCAGGGAGATTTACGTAACAGAAGTGGAAAAGAGCCATGGGAAGACTGGGGGAAGACAGGAATCATGAGAAAGACCTGGGAAGAATGAGGAACACTCAAAACCTCAAAATGAGACTTTAGGCTAAACAGAAGAAAGAATAATCATGGAGCCATTTCTCCATCTAGTGGTAAATATAGGCACATATTTTATTCCAAGATCTATGCTTAAGCGCTTTGTTTTTAAGTAACATAGCTGGCTTAGTTTAAAGGAGCACCTCCCCAGGAAACTTTTAAATCAAATTGTTATAATAACTAAGTAAGTTACCTTAATATGAAATCAAAACTTAAATATCTTTGATCCTATAGCACCAGTCTCACCACACTCATACCATATCACAGTTTGACTAAGTCCTCTTCTCTTTACATATATATGAAACTTTTACCACGACAAAAACTTTTATCATGGCATGTGCTTGCTATCCAATATCTTAACACAAGCTATGCTCTCAGGAAGTATTAATTCACATTTGTAGAGCACTTTACATAGCACTTTTATAGACAAAAACCAAAAATCTGAAAATTCCATTCTGCTTTCTACTGACACAGAACATTGCATCTAGCGTCTCAACTATGTTTCCTGATGATTTGTTATAAGTGGGAGTCTTGAAGTTAAACTCTGGGATCCCCAGAGTGCCATTCATTATTTGGATACTCTGTAAATATAACTGACATGATTTATACAAGTGACGAACATGTAATCTTATTTTCAAATTCAGATTCTCAGTTCATAGCTTCTCTCTGAAGAGTAGCAAGACAGACTAACTTACCTCTAGAGGGAATGCTTTTGTTGGTTATACATTTTTTTTTTATTTTAGAGCCCAAAAATGTTAGATGCCAAAAACCAATATTTTAAATTTATTTTTATTTTATTTTATTTATTTATTTTTTAATAGAGGCATGTTTTTCTTTATTTATTTGTTTGCTTGTTTGTTTTGTTTATACATGCACTGGGTACAGTCAGAAGTCGGGAGGGTGAGAGAATTCACCAGAGCCAGAGCGAGGGGCAGAGCAGGCAGAAGGACCGAAGTACACTGCTGAGGGGAGCAGCGGGCGGCAGGAGAGGTCTGCGCGCCATGTGGGACCCTCCTCCAGTGGCCGGGGAGCAGCCGGGGATTGAACCGGCACCGCAGAGGCCGCGGGCAGCTTCGCAACCCAGCGCTCTACCGCTGCGCCACCGGGGAGGCCCTATTTTAAATTTATTTTTAAAGTACAAAATCAAGCAGATATGTAAGCATACTACAAACTCCTGTCTAGTTTTGGTATCAATTCCTTGTGTACAAATATGAGAGACAGAAAAATTATTCAAAGGATAAAAAACAGAAGGTTAACACTGATTGAGTTACAAATAGCTTAGTTTTTCAAAGAGAAACCCTACCGACTGGGAGAAAATTTTTGCACCCAACACTAATGATAAAGGACTGATCACAAAAATCTACAAAATGCTGATGAGACTCAACAAAAACAAAGAAAATAATCCAGTCAAAAAATGGGCAGAAGAGCTAAAAAGAAACTTCTCTGAAGAGGAAATGCAAATGGCCACCAGGCATATGAAAAAATGTTCAACATCACTTGTAATCAGGGAAATGCAAATCAAAACTACAATGAGATACCATCTCACACCAGTGAGAATGGCACATATTAAAAAAACTAGCAACAACAAATGTTGGCGAGGATGTGGAGAAAAAGGAACTCTCCTGCACTGTTGGTAGGAGTGCAAACTGGTCCAACCACTATGGAGAGCTGTGTGGAGATTTCTGGACCTACTAAACATAGAGCTTCCATATGATACAGCAATTCCACTCCTGGGTATTTACCCAAATGACACAGAAACATCAATTCCAAAGAGCACCTGTACCCCTATGTTTACAGCAGCACTATTTACAATAGCTAAGCTGTGGAAACAACCCAAATGCCCAAAAATAGATGACTGGATCAAGAAGATGTGGTACATATACACCATGGAATATTAGTCAGCATTCAAAAAAGATAAACACATGCAATTTGCAGCAACATGGATGGAGCTGGAAGAGATCATGCTCAGCGGAATAAGCCAGAAAGAAAAAGAAAAATACCGGACGGTCTCACTCATAGCAGGAATCTAGAAAACTTAAATAAGGGACCAGGAAAAAGAATAACTACAAGAAAGAAAATATCAAAATCAACAAACAACTATGAACCAGAGACACTCTATGGGGGGTGGGGGGGGGAAAGGAGGGGTTGGGGTCAAAATAAGGGGGTTGTAATTGTATGGGGAATATAAAAATAAAATTTAAATAAATAAAAAAATTATTAAAAAAATTTAAAAAAGAACATTTTCCTGTTAATACCGAAAACCTCCTTTTCATCAGACTGGTAGAGAGCATGCCAAATCATCAAATGTGAGCAACGCCTGCATCCTATTTAATGACACATGTTTGTGGCAGAGCCTGTTCACTTTTTATCACAAATATAACTTCTACAGACAGCAGTGGGCACTGTGCAACCTTTTCAAAGCCAACATTTGAATCCACTCCTGGGTCTCTTCCATGCCAGCTCTCAACAAAGCAATGACAGATAACAACTTAATGCCCCAACCAACACACAAAATAGAGCATCTGGTAATGTTGGTAGTTATAGAGCCTAATCAGTCACTAAACAACCACATTTTAATTAAGGAATCTATTACATAGATTACAATCATTTAAAGTACCCCAACCCCAAAACATATTTATCAAAGCAATTTAATTTACAAGCAAGTCTGAAAAGGTCAATAGCAGAAAACAAGCTCAGGCAATCTGGAAAAAAAAAAAAGATAAATTACACTCTATCTAATTAAAATCAACCTCATCTCACTCTCAGATGATTCAAAAACTCACCCAAACAAACAAATCAAAGAATAAAGAGAATTTAGCTTGCTGACCTAATATCACATATGCCTATAAACTTTAGATCTTATTTGTTTTAGCTATTGGATTTAGGGATTAAAATGTGCTCAAACCCACATCGATTATAGATAGATAGAAGTAACCTGCATACTGACTCACGTGGGGCTTAGTGGGCCACCCCATGGGAAAAGCAGCCTCACAGTGAAAACAGAGCAGGCAGCTCTAAGTAACAAGTCTCTCTTGGCAACACAGCAACAGGTGGAGTGCCTCTTGAAGGCTGAAACCTTCTTTTCACCCACCCAGGAGAAAAGCCATTCCTTCATACACCCGGGAGAATACAAAAGATCACTAAATGATATAAAAACACAACCCATCCACCAAGCTGACTAGCAAGGGCTACATTTCTAACAGAAACCAAAGGACATTTTGCCTGACATCATTTGGTGACCATTTTCTTTTCTACTATTCTAAAGACCAACTTGGGAAAGCAACAGAAAATGCAATACACAAAGCACAGCAGGCTATCTCCTTGGGAAACTAGAAAGCAGTAACTTAAATAAAATGAGATCTCAGAAACATTGGGTATGAACTTACAGAAGCATACACTTATACTTTAATTTAGGCACTAATGTGTTTCCAACAAGGAGAATATGACCAAAGACTTCATCTGAGTATATACATCACAAAGTAAAATAAAATGTTAAAGGAAACGGTACAGGGGGAAAGTTTAGGGTTTCAACACCAGACTACATTATTTCATATTCAGTTTATCAATTCACACAATTATATAATCTCAGATAATAAACAAGTAAAAGAAAAGATACCTAAAAGTATCAGTAAAATTTAGCTTACAGGATAGTACAAAGCAAGGGAGGTTAAATACTCTCCCCACTATCACCTTTAAAAGAACACCTTGCAAAAGTTATTTACATTAGCAGAAGAAGCTGTTTTCCCAGAGCTTGGCATAATTAAAGCTCAGCCACCACCATCTGAGGTGCTTGAATATATCTGCTGTGACTTGCCTCTCCCTAAGGAGCTGTAGTTGAAACCGATTAGCTAGTTTCATCAACTCAGTCAGGAACACATCATCTTCTCTGAACTCCAACTCATCCGTATAGATCCAGCGAAGCATTGTCATTGTCACCTCAGGATTAGCATCTGTTTAAAGAAAGACAGCAGTTTTGAAAACAAAGTACTGATGACACACTTAGGCCTTCCGGAGGATTCCTGAATTTGAGATTAATGAAGTAAATTATAATAGAACCAACTCAAAGAAATATTAGTCATTAAAAATAGTGGTTAAGCTGTCTGGGTAGCACAGACTCCAGGTAAGTGTTAGTTCTCCAAGGGTAGTAGGCAGGGAAATGAACCTACTAAAGATATAAGCCTAATAAACTGGAGGAAAATATTTTAACCATATGATAATCAGTTCACATTGTAATGGAAAGCTCTTACAATGAAAACGAAAAGATGGACACCCAAAGGAAAAATGGGTAATAGGCATTTCACAAAGATACATAATAATGGCCAATAAGCCTTCCCAATATAAATTTAAACTAAAATATTTATTTTTGATTTTCGGATTAGCAAAGACTCTTGAAAGTGCATAACTTTTCACACAACAATTACACATGTAGATTATCCTAAGAAAACTGGGCAAATATAGAGAAATAAATACTAAGAAAGTCAATACAGTTTTATTTTTAATAATGAAAAAGTAGAACAAAAATCTTAAGAATCCAGGGCCTCCCCTGGTGGCGCAGCAGTTGAGCGCTGGGATGCGAGCGTAGCCTCTGAGACGCCGGTTCGTTCCCCGGCCGCCAGCGAGGGTCCCGCAAAAAAAAAAAAAAAAAATCTTAAGAATCCAATAATCCAATTTTGCATCATTTAAAAATATTTAGACCTATATTAAACATAGAAAGATACTTATAGTAGGTTACAGAAAGCAGGTTTTAAAAAGTAGGCTAAAAACACACGTATCATATGACTCATTCTCTGTTAGATATATTTGTGTATGTGTGTATTCATACATAATACTCTCTCTCCCATACTAGTACTAACCAAGTCTGGCTCTACTTAGTATATGACACCAGATGAGATTGGGCACACTCAGGGTGGGGTGTCTAGAGTGACTGAACTGTCTAGAATAACAGTCTGTTAAGTCTATCTATATAGAAAAGTCACAGTATTAAACATACCAGAAAAATAAAAGATAAATTCATCAACTCAAAAGGAACAAAAAAAACAAAGGAATTCCAAAGAAAGATTTATAGAGGTTTTAAAAAAAGACTGAATTGACAAAAGACTAATTCTTCTATTAATTTTTACTTACCAACCCAAACCAAATCTAGAATAAACTAACACCAAACTTAGCATGACCAAAGATCAGAGTGAAAAACACCAAAAAAGCAATACTTTAGGGTCTCCCTGGTGGCGCAAGGGGTTAAGACGCAACCTATGAAGCTTCTGCAGCCACTGCAACATGAGTTCAATCCCCGAGCAGGGAGCTACCCACATGGCGGAGCAGACCTCTCCTGATTCACCCGCTGCTCTCCTCAGCAGTGTATTTCAGTCAATCTGCCTGTTCTGTGCCCCACTCTGTCTCTGGTGAATCCTCTCACCCCCCCCATGCCTCTGGCCTGTACCCCAGTTCTTGTATGCATAAATATTTTTTCAAAAAAGCAATACTTTATAAGATAAAATAGACCTTTTAAAGCACTACTTGAATCGTTTTTAAGTATTAGCTTTGAGTGTTAGCTGTTAGCAGGAGCCCAAAGGCTATTTGAGTGTCCTCTGACATAGCAGCTAACTTCTCCTCAAGTAGCAATAAAATAGAGAAAGAAAGGAAGAAGTCACAAGGCCTTCTATGACCCTATCTTGAAAGTAACATGACTTCTATCACCATTCATTCATTCGAGGTCAGTCAGCCTATACTAAGAGGAAGGAAATTCGACAGCTTTGAAGGAAGGAATACAAATATATATGAACATATTTCAAAATTATTATGGGTATCAAAAAAAAAAAAAAAAGGTAATGTGATCTGATACTGAAACTGAACAACCCTGAGCTAGTAGCTCACATGTTTCCCAACAGATATTGTCTTGCTGTTCCTCTTGAAAATTTAAAATATCATGCAGATGTCCTGTAAGTTTGCTATAGTACCTTAGTGTGCCTCAGCAAAATATCTGGGAACCTATGCTCTTTCCACTGCACTGTGCAACCGCCCCAAGTTGCTTCAATGGATAACTTTTCTAACCAGACTGAACAAAAGGGAAGAAGGAAGTTTTTGGGTTTTGGAACGCCTAGAAAGAACCCAAGACACACCCCAAGACAGCTGAATGACTCGCCATAAACTTATGCCAGGGAACCATAAAGAGAAAGCAAGCAAGAAATTAGCTTCAAACAGGCCATTCTAACATATTGGAACATCTCATAGTGTCTGCTGATCTGTCTAAAGTAGAATAGAGGGCTATAGTACAAATCACTTTGCCCGAAACAAACTTCATGTTATCTGTTCTCTATCGGTATCTGCCTCAGTGCCCAAATTTCCCCTTCTTGCAAGATACTATTCACATAAGACTAGAGCTCCAACATGACCTCACTTTACCTCTGTAAAGACCCTATCTTGAAACAAAGTCACATTTTGAGGTACTGGGGATTGGGATTTCAACATATGAATTTGGAGGTTGGGGCACATACTTTTTTTTTTTAAGATTTATTTATTTATACAAGCACTGGGTACAGTCAGAAGCGCGGGAGGGTGAGAGAATTCACCAGAGCCAGAGCAGGGAGCAGAACAGGCAGATTGACGAAATACACTGCTGAGGGGAACAGCAGGTGCGGCAGGAAAGGTCTGTGTGCCATGTGAGACCCTCGCCAGCGGCTGGGGATCGAACCAGTGCTGCAGAGGCTGTGGGCAGCTTTGCAGGCCAGCACTCAACTGCTGCGCCACCAGGGGAGGCCCTGGGCACAAAATTTTTTAAGATTTATTTATTTATACAAGAGCTGGGGTACAAGACAGAGGCGCGGGAGGGTGAGAGGACTCACCAGAGACAGAGCGGGGAGCAGAACAGGCAGAGACTGAAAACATTGCTGACAGGAGCAACAGGAGAGACAGGAGAGGTCTGCCGCACCATGTGGGTATCTCCCTGGCTGGCCGGGAATTGAACCCACACTGCAGAGGCTGAGGACAGCTTCACAAAGCCGCGCTCAACTCACTGCGCCACCAGGGAGGCCCTAGGTACATAATTTAACCAGTAACTAACTCTCTGGTGGGTATGTACTGTTTCCTCTGGCTGATGGGAAGATGAGGTCTTATTATTTATTGAGCCCAGCTAACTTTCACTTTCTAACCTTATCCCCAAGGAATTTCCCTTGAAATTATCTCCTTTTCTCCCAATGTGGTTAGAATCCTGAGGGTAGTGGAAGCATCCTTCAGCAGGTGGCCATGATGGCAGCTGGAGATGGGAATGTGATTACAGGATAACAGGCAGCAACTTGAGTCCAGGCCAAAGGGACCCAAAGTCCAGTGCCACTCTCAGGATCTCTATGGCAGGCCTGCTGCTCTGTTTCTCCAAGGAAGTATAGAACCTTTAAGCAGAAAAAAAAAACATTGTTTCACTCAGCCTCTTTTTTTCTGCTTGTGGACTTCTAATTCCAGGTTCATATTGTTGCCTTTGGAGAAATAGAAAACTGAGGGTCTAAAAAAGAATAAGCTGTGAACCTCCATTTGGTCTTCTATAACAAACACCATGACTGAATAGCTTAAACAACAGAAATTAATTTTCTCACATTTCTAGAAGATATAAGTCTAAGATCTAGGTTCCCTCAAAGTTGTTTGCTGGTGTGTATCTTCTTGGTTTGTAGATGGCTGCTTTCTTGCTATGTTCTTGCATGGCCAACACCAGTCAAAGGAAGAGATATATGACGGGTAGTCTGAGAAGGTCCCAGATAACACAGTTTCTGTGTCCTCACCCTCCAGCACATCAATGGGCTCTCTAACATGGGATGTTCCTCTGAACTTCAGCATCCACAGTTTTCACTGGATTCTATTACATAGGTACGACTAATTGAATCACATTGATTAAACTTCATTCCCCAGCCCTTTCTAACACTCCAGGTTGGGCTGATTGTCACCTGGCTCAAAGCCCCAATCCTCTAATTACATGCTTGATCTTAATTCATGGCCAAAAGTCATCTATTTAAGAATATAAATTTCATGCAAACAGGAATTTAATTTTACTCACTGACCTATCTCCAGAACCTTGAAAAATGCCTGTGACTCAAAATGTTTTATATATGACATAATTTTGAAGAAAACATCACTTAGTGATTTAAATGATTTTATCAAGTGTATTAGTGTGGAAAAAGTCAAACCATTGAAAACATACCTTTTATGCTATTTATACATTTGTTTACAAGAGTCTATTTCCAATATCCCTCAAACTCCTGGGCCAGCCACAGTGTTATACATAAAACTATGCTGTCTGGATTACCTGACAGAAGTTAGATAATGAGGTTTAAAAAAAAAAAAAAGTGAGACTATTTTATAGTTCAGCTGCCTAACTGCTTTCCAAAACTGTCATGCTCATTTATGTGACTAACAATGTGCAAGATTACCGGTTTCATGAACCTTACAACTACTGGGATCATGAATTTTTGATAATGTAGATATCAAAAGATGGTACATTGTTCTAAACATTTTTCTAACACAGCTGAATATTTTCCTTCATTTATAATATCTCTCCTAGCCTTTGCAAACTATCTGCTCATGTAATTAGCACTGGTGCTCATATAATTAGTATGGTGAAGACACCATACAATCTGATGAGTTTTAAAAGTTATCCATTGTTCTGGTATCAAAGATATATGACTTCAGAAAAAAGTTCTGCCCAGATTTCAACAGACAGACAGGCACACTGTCTGTCTAGAAACACTGTTTACCAAGTAGATGTCTTAGTAATAGGCATGAAAGCATATGTGCATGTGTATGAATGTGCATGCTTACATGCTTACAACTCTGAATTATAAACCTCAAATTAAATTCTAGAAATGCTTATAAAGGGACAGATTTCACTCACAGTAGCAAATCATTAGACATCTGCTTCCCTAAATCCATGAGAAAAATGCCTACTTAACCTTTGCAACACTGCTCAGGTGGTAACTACTGTTGACATTTTTCTTATTAGCCTAATTTAGTCTCCTCCTTACCTCCTACATATGTATTAGACATATTAGGCTATTTTTTCCAACAGAGTATGAGCTCTGTGTGGCAAGAACTGTGTTATCACCATTTCAGTATTCCTACACTGCACGTGGCAAATAGAACAGTACCTTTAGAATTGGCAAGCCTTTTGAACAAAGACAACTCAGCAAAATTTTCACACAGACTATCAGTAGTCTTCTTATTACATGTTATAATTCATGACCATTAACAAAATTAAGTTTAAAGTTTGTTTTTCTAAAAAACAGTAGTTCAGCAAGTACTAAATGAAAATGCAACTTTGAAGCCAATTTTGAAAATGTTTCTTAAATCTACTTACCACCACTTATTCCCAAACTCTACATAACATAGTGTGACATAAATAATAACATTAAATAATTCAATGCCCCTATTCAAATTCTGAATACTGATGATCATTCTTTATATTCAAGAAATAATATTCTTATTCTTTGGAGTAACTTACTTCTGAATTCAGTTCTTACAGACCAGGCAGTTCTAAGTTTTTGTTTTTGTTTTTTCAAGATTTATTTATTTATACAAGCACTGGGTACAGTCAGAAGCGAGGGAGGGTGAGAGGATTCACCAGAGCCAGAGCGGGGAACAGAACAGGCAGATTGACGAAATACACTGCTGAGGGGAGCAGTGGGAGAGGCAGGAGAGGTCTGTGCACCATGTGGGACCGTCGCCGGTGGCCGGGGATTGAACTGGCGCTGCAGAGGCTGCGGACAGCTTCGCAGCCCAGCGCTTAACTGTTGCACCACCAGGGGAGGCCCAGTTCTAAGTACTTTTAAGAGGACATTTTTTTGGAGTGGAAAAAATTATTTTCTATACATATTCCATATTTACAACATATTATTATATTCCTAGACAGAAATATATTTACTTATAAGGTTAAAAACATTGTAAATACTGAAATAGTTATTATGATTTATTAGCCAGGTATTAAACAGAAGTATCCACAAAATACAACCTACTAATGCATTCATTATTTAATCAATGATGACCATCAACTGATAAGAAAAGTACCCTATTTTCATTAAGCCACAAAAATTTCGTAATAACACACCATAACCTTTGCCAAGAATTTTTTGCTGGCAGTTTTGAGTCCCGACTGGTCAGAGGCTCACCTGACAGGTCCAGCTCCTCAGTGGAAGACAAACTGGCCAGACTCCAGCTGTCACTGCGGGCTGCCAGGACAAACTTGTGAGCACTGATGTATTTGCTCCCAACCTTTATCTTCAGATCACTGATAAAGAAAAATATTCACAAATGTAAAAAGGAAAATATTATAACTACATCATAACTAGGTATCGCTAGGATTCACGGCTGATCAATACATGGATACTGATTGAACATGCATCAGCAAAAGAAAAAGCAAAATCATTTCTCTATTCTAGCACTGAATTCTGATGGGTGATGTTTATGAGATATTGTTAGACATGTTTTCTATTCTCATCTTCTGCCTGTAGTTCAAATGGGATGGTCTGCTTCCAAAGACATCTCCTAATGGGATTCTTATGGTAATGAAACTACAAGTTAAATAGGATTAATATTCCTATAAAAAGTAGAAGTTTCACGCTGAATAAATCATCAAGAGAAGAAGATAGCTTAAAGATTATGATGACAATTCTACAACTACTATACTCTTATGTTCCACACCATATAAATTTTTTTTAAAGATTTTATTTATTTATGTATACAGAACTGGGGTATAGGCTAGAGGCATGGGGGCATGAAAGTATTCACCAGAGACAGACTGGGGAGCAGAAGAGGCAGAGTGACTGAAATACACTGCTGAGGGGAGCAGTGGGTGAGTCAGGAGAGGTCTGCTGTGCATATGGGTCACGTCCCTGGCCGGGGATTGAACTTGTGCTGCAGGGGCTGCAGATAGCTTCATAGGCTGCGTCTTAACCCCTTGCGCCACCAGGGAGGCCCCCACATCATATAAATTTTGAAGCAAAGTTACTCAGAAAAATTATGAACAGATTAACTTTGCAAAGCAATCAAGAAAATGAAATCCAAGATAACAGACACCTGTTCTCACCAGAAACATTCAGAGCTACTACTGGCCATCTTTTTACTCAGCCATTCATAAAGAAATGGTATAGGAAAAATCTTTCCTCTTCCCCAAACATGTCCATTTTTATGACATACCATTATTTGAAAAGTTTTCCAAATAGTTATTTATGTTAACTCTTAAATTTCAATGCTACAGGAGAAAAGCATCTGGACAGATGCCAAAATTCTAAGGATAACCCACCGGCATGATATAAACCATGTACCATATGGCTATAGGTTGGCAGCAATCCAAAGTCATTATTTATTAGTACCCTAGCTGTACTTATGCTTTTTTCTCATTCCCCCCTTTAAAATAATTTGTACGGTTAGAATGTCTTTAAAAATTAAATGCACAAAAACTATTACATGAAGGAAATAAAAGAAACTACAAAATGAATTAACTTATCCACTAAAAAATAGACTTAAACAGAATATTGCTTTTATGTAATGTGTGATACACATTCTAGCCATAAGAGCATTATCTAGGGCCTCCCAGGTGGCGCAGTGGTTGAGCGCTGGGTTGCGAAGCTGCCCTCAGCCTCTGCAGCACAGGTTCGATCCCTGGCCGCCGGGCGAGAGAACTACATGGCACGCAGACCTCTCCTGCTGCCTGCTGCTCCCCCCTCAGCAGTGTCTGCCTATTCTGTTTCCTGCTCTGGTTCTGGTGAATTTATCACCCGCCCGCGCTTCTGACTGTACCCAGTGCTTGTACAAATAAATAAATCTTTAAAAAAAAAAAAGAGCATTATCTAGAATATACTTTATAATTACATAAGCATATCAATAATTCTAGTTCTAGTAAAGACCAAGCTGTAATTATGCTAAACCAGAAAAGTAAAAGAAACCTATCATTTCAAATTATTATAAACTACTATTGACATAGAATTTCATCAACCAACATTGTAGAATTGATGTTCCACATAAAACAACATAAAAACTGTCACAAATCGGGCCTCCCCTGGTGGCGCAGGCAGTTGAGCGCCGCGCTGTGAAGCTGTCTGCAGCCTCTGCAGCACTGGTTCGATCCCGTCCAGCTGGCGAGGGTCCCATATGGCACAGCAAACCTCTCCTGCCTCACCCGCTGCTCCCCTCAGCAGTGTATTTCATCAGTCTGCCTGTTCTGCTCCCCGCTCTCTCTTTGGTGAATCCTCTCACCCTCCCACGCATCTGGCCTGTACCACGGTTCTTGTATAAAATGAATGGATAAATCTTAAAAAAAAAAAAAAAGTCACAAATCTTATCATATGATAAAGTTTAAAAATTTTAATGACATCAGGAAGTTGGCTATTTAGAAAGCACAAATGATTTTTGAACTCTAAGTTTACTTAGGAAGAGTGAAATTCTAATAAATGAATTTTCACCAGTCACAAATCTGACTTTTAACCACAAAATGATAAAAATGAATGTTTCTATAAAAGTACTACTATTCATAAATGTCAGGTCAAAAATTTTTCTCTTTTGTAGTTTAACATAGCAAACAGAAGATGAGAATTTTATTAAGAATTTCTAATAATAGACGAAAAAAATGTAATTCAATACTGAAAAATTAGACAAGTCAAATCTATGACGACTCTGGAAACAAGAAGCTAGTAATATTTCCAAAATTTCATTCTAGTCATTTAAAGAATATTTCCTTTTAAAATACAGATACCAGAATGTTGTTATTAGAGAAGAAACATTGTTTCTTGCTAGTTTCTTTTTTTTTTTTAAGATTTATTTATACATACAAGAACTTGGGCACAGGCCAGAGCCGTGACGGGTGAGAGGATTCACCAGAGACAGAGAGGGGAACAGAACAGGCAGACAGACTGAAATACACTGCTGAGGGGAGCAGCAGGTGAGTCAGGAGAGGTCTGCAACACCATGTGGGCAGCTCTCTGGCCAGGGATGGAACTCATGCTGCAGTGGCTGTAGCTAGCTTCATAGGTTGCATCTAAACCCTTTGCACCACCAGGGAGGCCCTCTTGCTAGTTTCTTAATCAAACACTTTAAAAGGAAAAATTATAAGCTTGGATGCTAAAAGAATGAATGTAGTAGATAACTATATATAACTATTTTTAACTATCTTGTGGGACAAAAGCCTTCTGAAATGTACAAAAATCTTCCGCATTTCGTTTCTCAATTTGACTATCTGAACACCAGCTCATCAGTTATGGCAATCACTGAGAAGTACATACAAATGTTATTTAATTCTTTTTTTTTAAACTGTTTTTTTTTTTAAATTTATTCATACATACATTTATTCATAGAAGAACAGGGTACAGGCCAAATGCGTGGGAGGGTGAGAGGATTCACCAGAGATAGAACAGGGAATAGAACAGGTAGACTGACTGAAATACACTGCTGACAGGAGCAGCGGGTGCGACAGGAGAGGTCTGCTGCGCCATGTGGGATTCTCGCCAGCCGGCCGGGATCAAACCTGCACTGCAGAGGCTGCGGACAGTTTCACAGCGCTGTGCTCAACCGCCTGCGCCACCAGGGAGGCCCTTAAGTTCTTTAATAAAATATATGTTTATGGGGCAAAGGTAATATTTTCCCTCATCTTGGCAAAAGAGCATTTGCTTTAGGAAATGATTTTCAGTTTCAGTTATTCCATCTCAAAAGCTCAGTCCTCTAAGAAGGCACCGATCTCAGGCGTGCCCCATCTGATACTCAATTGTAGATAACACAGGTATTTACTTACCCTTAAAGGACAGGTTTTAGAAGATGAAGAGAGAACTAGTAGAACCATGAGGTCATAGGACAGCTGACTAGGTAAAAGGATGTTTACTCCTTTTGTTTAAAGTAGTACTTTTATACTTTTAAACTCCCATTGTTTCCTAGAAGGACTGCAGTATAATAAGTAATTGAGAAAGTAAAAGATGGCAGTTCTAATGGGGAAGAGCCTGGGGGAGTGGGAGAGATGGATCTATAACATGTCAGGTTTCCCTGGCTAATACAAACAAAATTTTCACTTGTCCATACAAAAAAAAAAGAGAAAAGAACTATACTTCACATATAGCTACAGGTATTTAATTAAAAGAGTTACCCTTTACTCCTATTTTTTAGGTATTAAAATTGTCTAGTCTTTAGATATTAAGATGATCATTCTGATTTTGATCTATTTTAAACATTAAAATTTATCCTGAAATTTTTAAAAGTTTTATCTAGTCCAATCATTCATCTCCTGAGTAGTCAAGTCCTTCATTCTAAGAATATTCATGTCCATGTTTCTTTTCCACATGTGCTGCAATCACAGCAATTCGGTTCTTTATCATTTCTGGTCTGGACTGTTTACAACAAAATCACAGCAGTTCTTCTACTCTCTTCTTTTTATAATTTCACAGATATGTTAACTAGTTAATCTTCCTTTAAAAACACCACTTTGATGATGACAATTCAAAACACTAAACTCAAAACCATTCTGGTCCATATTTCCTAGAGGATCAAGTCCATCCTAACTTTCCCTACATGGCCATGAATCTAAAATGGTCCCTTCACTGTCCTCTAGATCCTCTGCATGGTTCGTTTCAGCCTGTTCTCAGCCACTCCCCCTTCTAGTAACATCACTGTCTTTGTTAAATCCTACCCAGCCTTTATACTTACCTCAAAATTTACTTACAACAGCTAATAACTAAGCACTTACTATGTGCCAGATACTGTTCTAACTGCTTAAAACATGTATTTATTAATTTAATTCCCACATTAGCCCTAAGGAAAGTAGTAGTACTATGACCCCTGTTTTACAGATTAGGAATTAAAAGAGTTACCCTTTACTCAGTACTGTTTCCTATTCTTTAGGTATTAAAGGAAGGGAGATCATGTAACTCCAGGTCATAGAGCCCATAAGTAACCAACTGAGCTTCAAATACTGGCTGTGTGGCTCCAAAGTCCAAGATTAATCATTACGTTGTACTGCCCACGAGTTCTAAGATCCCTTTGACTATCCCAAAGGAAAATAATCTCTCACCTCTGAATTACTGCACATATAAACTAATTCCTGTCTATGTATCATCATGATACACACATTCTGTGTTGAAGAAAAGCAAGAACATGAGATGAGATCTTGCCTCAAGAAGCATATACTTTAGAGACTAACGGTTTGCTAATATACGTATTAATAAGAAACAAACCTGGAAAAAGAGTCAGTAAGAGAAGAGGCAATGTGGCCTGCGAATAAAGAAAAATGATTTGCTTCTCAAACCAGTTGTACCTAGAAGCTCACCTATACTGCTCCTGCTCATAAAGGTCAGCCACAATCGTCAGCAGGCGGCTGATGAAGGACTCGTTGCTGTTTTCCTTGTTTGCTTGTGCAGCCAAAAGAGTGCATCTCTTCTCTGTCTCCGCCAATTTCTTCTGCAGCTTGACATACTCTTGTCGGAGAAGCATCAAGTGCTTCTCCAATTTGGCCACCTCCTCTGCAAGGAAAACAGAGAGAATCAAGTTTACCATGGCAGGTGGAAAGCGGACAGCATTCACTATTCTCTCACCCCGCAGACAGGATGGCAACCAAAATGACTAGTCATATGACTAATTCTATTTCCTAGTTATACTCTCATAGAACCAAGAATGGTTTTGCTGATTTTGGCATCTGGGATGCCACTGGGTCACTGGGCCAAAAAGATCAATATGGTCCAGGCTTCCTTGAAGCTTAATAGTCAACATGACAATGAACAGATGCACATAAACTGCTGACAGGACTTGTCCTGCAAATCCTTTACTGTAAAGGCAGGAGGTCTCAAAGAAAGAAGAATATCAGAATACCTCCTAAGAGGCTTTTTGAAACCACTAGTAGTACTATATTTCATATGCCACCCGCTGTCCTAAAAGTTTTACATGAAATCTCTCATGCATTCTTCATGACAACCCATGAAATGGGTACTATACTACATTCTTTACAGATGAGGACAATGGGACAGAAAGATTAAGAATTTGCCCAAAGTTATGCTGCTGGTAAGAGATGAAGCTTGAAAATAAAACAACAGGCAGGGCCTCCTTGGTGGCACAGGGGTTAAGTCTCAGCACTATCAAGCTACTGGCAGCCACTGCAGCCTGAGTTCAATTCCGGCCAGAGGGCTAACCTAGGGCACAGCAGACCTCTCCTGTCTGGCCCACTGCTCCCCTCAGCAGCGTATTTCAGTAGATCTGCCTGTTCTGCTCCCAACTTTGTCACTGGTGAATCTTCACCCCGCCCCCATCTCTGGCCTGCATCCCAGCTCTTGTATGCATAAATTAAACTAAAAAAACAGCAGGCAGTCTCATTTTCAAGTCTGTGATCTTAAACCACTACCCAACACTCCTGCAGAAAAGTAGCAAGGCAGTAGAAGGAAGCAAGTCATAACCACAGATGTGCTGGGGCAGATTAAATAGGTTGAGAATCACTGAATTTGATTCACTAAATTTAACAAACATTTACCTAATGTTTTTAGGTGCCAGACACTGCACTTTTTTCTCCTCTTCTAGAGGATCTATATTAAATAAGTGCCGGGAGTCAAAAAACTGTCTCAGGTGTAAATCTGTATTACTGAGAAAATTAAGTAGAAAAGTACTTGACAAGATGAAAAGTTGCTTACTGATGGCTGCCAAACTGATGGCTGTGCTTATGAGTTACATCTGATGAGAATTGCTATAATCAGTGTTTTTCAAAATATTACAATTATTGTTTCACTGATATTTAAACCAAATAATGCTTTAAAAAAAATTGGCTAAAGGAAAAAAGTATTAAAAAGTAATAATATCTGATATTATTAAAACCTCATAATTTTTTTACTATTTTAAAAATCCCACGAGTAGCATCTACAATTTATAGCTCTGTGCTTTTATTCTAGTGTGACACATTTACAGAGGCCAATGGTTTGAGAGTTCTTCACAGTGATACAATAATATACCTTGATGGGGAAAACATTTAACACAAAAAAATAAGTTCATACGATGCACAAAAATTTTTTTTTTTCTGTAGAGAAAGAAATGAAAGAGCCTCATTAAAGAAAAATTGGCACTAAATTCTAGGTATGGTAACAAAAGATGTAAGTGGACATACAAGTAATAGTATCAAATTTTGTTCAAAAACTGCCATCAATTGTAACAAAAATTAATCTAGGATGTCAGAAGTCATTATAATGGTTATCTTTGGAGGAATGACAATAATCTTTATTTAATTTAGTTATGCATTTGGTTTTGATGATTTGAATTCTACACATATTTGCTTTTTTCTGCATGTATCTTATACTTCAATTTTAAAGTTTTTAAAAATTGATATATACTGCTAGTGGGTTCTAGAGTCAAAATGAGCTACTTGTAACACTGAGTCACATCGTAATGCAAATCTGCATTGACAGTTCCCCCAAAGCAAAAGGCAAAGCTAAACAAGCTTTCAAAATCACTATTATTCATTTGGAAGAGGTAAAAGTTAGGCTATCCTTTAAAAAAAATGTTAAAGAGGTCTCCAAATCCACCATAGTAAAAAGACTTTTAGTTAAAGTGTACAGTAATCAATGTAGAAATGGTAGTATAAGCATTATCACACAGAAGTAGAGAACAATAAAAAGTAGTCTAGGGAATGGGATTGAGGGATTGCAAAATTTTTGTTACAGTAGTAGTAGTAGTAGTAGTAGTAGTAGTAGTGTTTAAATCTTAAATCTATGTGCACTTATAAGGCAAATACCTGAACATTTGAACTGCAGTTCTGGGTTCACTTAAGTGCAGATTTTTTTCAATAAATTTATTGGGAAAAATTTTGGAGACAAATTGAAAAAACTTGCAAATGAACCATATATGTGTGTGTGTGTGTGTATATATATATATATATATATAAATATATATATGTGTGTGTATATATATAAGGTTAGGTATATCATGAATGCATAAAACATGTAGAAAATAGTCTAATTTCTCATTTGCTATCTTATAAAAGTACATAAAATTCTATTATCAAAAGTTAAAATTTATATTTGCACGCACTCAAGAGTCAAGACAAATGTAAAGATTCAATTTAAATCATAACTGCATAAAATAACCATTGCATACTGTACTATTGCAGTAATCTTCTAGCCAGCTCCTTTTGCAATTGCAGTGAGCTCAAGTATTGCAAGTATCAGCTTAAAACACTGTGACACTAATGGCAAAGAGCAGTTCCTCACTTTCTTACAAAATTTTCATCATGTTTGGCATATTTATAAAAAATACATACAACATACAAAATGTGTACTAATTAACTCTTATTATCAGGCTACTAGTAAAGCTGTAAGTAAATCAGAAGCTATACATGGATTTTTGATTGTATAGGCGATCAGTGTCCTTAACTTGGCATTTTTTAAAGGTCAAGTGTATGTTATTCTATATAAACTTTAAAGATATGGAAAACATTTAGAATTGTGTGGAAAATAATTTTATAATATCTAAATATAAGGTGTTTTTTTTTTAACACAAAACTTTGAGGAAGGGAAAGAGCCCAAAAGACCGTCTCTAGTAGCTCAACAATGAACCTGAGGAGCAAAAATAGGACAAGCACAGGCTGGCAGTCTGTCCAACTCACCTTTCAAACCATGCTCACCAGCTGAGGATGACATTATTCCCCAAGTGGCAGCATAAAAATCATTTAGGCAATAAACTACAGAGAGAAAACCCAGTCTGAACAGATCTGTGGTGGGGTCAGGAAAAGTATACTTTTAAAACAACCTGTTTACTTTCAAGAACAGGTATGGGAATGACCATCCTAGAGAAAAAGTCCTCGTACATAGACTATTCTGGGAATAGTACTGTTTAGACAGAAGACCAAGTGAACTGAAATTTTTTTTCATTGATTTGACCAAAGATTTTTATCTCATCAGTAGATAATTGCACAATCTAGACACTCATTAAAAATGTATTAAGCACTTATGCAGTGCCAGTGTAAAAGTAAAGAAAACCATCTTGGCACATGTTTTCACAAAGTTACAAGGTAATAGAGAAGTCAAGCACTTAAACCAATTCAATAAAATCTGATAGGCTCTGACAGGAGATACAAACAGAACATGAAAGTAGACCACCTGGCTTAGGCTAGCACAAAGACAGCCATACCAGGAAAGGGTTTTACTTCCAAAGATTTAAATAAAGCCTGTGTTTGTAGCATACTGAGTCCACAAAATAGAAGGAAAATGCTTCAGTCTTTTAAGCTCTGGGTCAGCAGGTTTATAGAACAGATATAGTACTTGGCTCTATGAGAAATACAAACAATTTAAAGGCCAAGCCTATCCTAGTACTCCTGATTAAAAAGCCCTGCCACTCACCAGCTCAAATCAACTGAAAAGGAAGACCAGAGGATGGCCTCATCTTCCTAAATTCAACCTGCTGGTTACTGATACATTCCACTGGCACAAGACAGCTTCCAAGTCTTCATTGGGGAGTCTGTGGCTGTAGATTGTAGAGATTATCCTTCCACAAGACCAACTTTAATCTTTTTTTTTAAAGATTTATTTATTTATGCATACAAGAGCAGGGGTACAGGCCAAAGGTGTGGGGGGAAGGGGTTGAGAGGATTCACTAGAGACAGAGTGAGGAACAGAACAGGCAGATTGACAGAAGTACACTGCTGAGGGGGGCAGCGGGCATGGGTTGCTCTGTGGCTGGCCAGGGATCAAACTCATGCTGCAGAGGCTGCCAAAAGCTTCACAGTCTGCGTCTTAACCCCTTGCGCCACCAGGGAGGCCCCCAACTTTAATCTTCAACCTTGGTTTCAATCACAGCATATTCTAGCCAACCTAGTATTTTTGCTCCTTGATAATTCAACCCAACAAGATAAGAGGTCAGTAAATAATTCCATGTTTTCATTTCACTTAAGCTGTCTATCTGTAAGCACATATGAAGTACCTACTATGCATCTAAGCATTTTGGAAGGTTAGGAGTTGCCACTATGAGTTTTATTTAAAAAGCAGTCTAACTTACTTGCATTTCTTCCAAAGTATATAATGTAGCACTAAAGCAACATCAAATGTAGACCGAGAATTGTATCTCCATGGAATGCACATTTAAAATAAAGCTAATGGTCACAAAGAATCTGGATACTGATTTTCGTGACAAAATTATGAGGACAATAGCCATCAACTTTAGTAAAGAATTGCTGATTTTTTTTTTAATCTAACCCTTAAAATAAGGGAAAGTATACTCTTAAAATAGCCCCAGTTATGGGAATGACTGCTCTGAAGTAAAGCCCAGCCCTAAATCACACACTGAAAGTTCTGTTCAATTACATTCTCAAGTAAATTTCCATAGATATCAGTTGTACACTCATAATTCTAAAATCTATAGCAATGGCCCAATCTCTCCATAATGCCAAACACAAATTTCTAGCTATAGCCTGGACAATGACACATAACATAAACCACAAAGGTTATGATCCAAGAAAAGGTAAGAGAAAAAAGCAGGGCTTTAGGATGATTTAGGGCTTTTATTTGTAAAACTACAGAAGCTCCTCTGCCAGCACCTTTTATAGGGACAAATCCAGTTCAAAAGTGTACTCAAGCTCTTTATAAGCATCTATCAGTGGTCTTGCAATTGCAATATCCCATTTCATAGTATAATGGGGAGAGTATCCATGACAGAGATTATGATGTTGGGAATATTGTCCGTGTGCAAACAGTAATGCAAATATGTTCTTGAAGCATCACCGAATAGTAAAGTTCTTATAGGAATAAGTATAAAATATCATTCTGAGCAGTAAATAATGGAGAGAAAATCTACAGCACAGTACAATGGGGAAGGGCAGAACCTCTTAAGCTAGACTGACTGGGATCAAATCCTTACCACTTCAGAGTTGCAACACCCTAGACAAGTGTCTCATTCTCCTCATCTGTAAGTTGGCTGTAAACATGAAGCATGCAAACACATCTAAAGACATTAGATTACCTTCCATGGGCCTCCCTGGTGGCACAGTGGATTGAGTGTCGCACTGTGAAGCTGCCCAGAACCTCTGCAACGCGGGTTCGATTCCCACCGGCCAGGGAGAAACCCACATGGCATAGCAGACCTCTCCTGTCTCGCCCACTGCTCCCCTCAGCAGTGTCTTCGGTCTGTCTGCCTGTTCTGCTCCCCGCTCTGTCTCTGGTGAATTCTCTCTCCCTCCTGCACCTATGACCTGTACCCCAGTTCTTGTATAAATAAATCTTAAAAATAAAAAAAAGGAAAAAAAAAAGATTACCTTCCCTGCAGTATATAGTCAATAAATGGCAGCTATTACTGCAATTCATAGAAAGGCAACTTTTTTTTTTAAAGATTTTTGCATACAAGAGCTGGGGTGTAGGCCAGAGGTGTGGGGATTCACCAGATACAGAATGGGGAGCACAACAGGCAGATTGACTGAAATACACTGCTGAGGGGAGCAGCAGGTGAGGCAGGGGAGGTCTGCTGCGCCATGTGGGTTAGCTTCCTTGCCAGGGATTGAACTTGTGCTGCAGTGGCTCTCTTGCGCCACCAGGGAGGCCCAAAAGGCAACATTTTATTTTATTTTTTTTTTAAGATTTATTTTTTATTTATTTATACAAGCGGTGGGTATAGTCAGAAGCGCAGGAGGGTGAGAGAATTCACCAGAGCCAGAGAGGGTAACAGAACAGGCAGACTGACGAACTACACTGCTGAGGGGAGCAGTGGGCAGCAGGAGAGGTCTGCGCGCCGTGTGGGACCCTCGCCGGTGGCCGGGGAGCAGCCGGGGATTGAACCGGTGCTGCAGAAGCTGCGGGCAGCTTCGCAACCCAGCGATCAACTGCTGCGCCACCGGGGAGGCCCAAAAGGCAACATTTTATAGTCCTTAAGAACATGTACTATGGAGTCTCACTGATGAGTTGGAATCCAGCTTACCCGTTTACTATATAGTTGTGTCACCTTGAGCAAGGTACTCCTCTTTGTGCTTCACTTTATCATGAGGAAAATGGGGATAAAAATAGTATCTCAGAGTGTTGTTGAGGAATAATTGAGTCAAGTTAGATCATTTAAAACAGTGTCTGTTTTAAAGGTTTACCACTGTTTTAAAGGTTTACCACTACTGGGCCTCCCCAGTGGCGCAGCGGTTGAGCGCTGGGTTGCGAAGATGCCCGCAGCCTCTGCAGCGCTGGCTCGATCCCCTGCCACCGGGCAAGGATCCCACATGGCACACAGACCTCTCCCGCCGCCCGCTGCTCCCCTCAGCGGTGTACTTCATCAGTCTGCCTGTTCTGCTCCCCACTCTGGCTCTGGTGAGTTCTCTCACCCTCCTGCGCTTCTGACTGTACCCAGTGCTTGCATAAATAAATAAATAAATCTTTAAAATAAATAAATAAATAAAAGGTTTACCACTACTACTTTATTAAGTGGTTGCTTTTCAGCTATGGTTTCTTCTTTCTTCCAACTTTCCTTTTGAAAATAAGCCTATACCCTCTGCCCTAGGACCCCCTCCTTCACCCCACCCCACAAATGAACGAGTGGCTCAAGAAAGGACACCTTATTCATAGTATAAGTGCTATGAAATTGGCCAGGATAGGCTTTTCACTTGTCATTTATTTAATATCTTCCTTCCTCCCTCCCTTCTCTCACCTCCCCCCATCCATCCATCCATCCATCCATCCATCCATCCATCCATCCATCGTGGCTGCCTGCTGACCTGCCTGGGTTAAAATATAAAAATGATTATTATCCCATGGGGGAAAAAAAAGCCTCTTACTCCAGTCACAAATACTCATTGCTCCGTACTTCTTAGGTCGGAAAGATAAGTACAAATGTGTGTGTGTATAATTTAAATATATATTATTTGAAAATATATTGGGATATCTTGATCTTCCTTAAAAATAAGTGATGCAGGGCCTCCCTGGCAGCGCATAGGGTTGAACACAGCAGTGTGAAGCTGTCTGCAGCCTCTGCAGCACAGGTTTGATTCCCGGCCAGCCAGGGAGAAACCCACATGGCACAGCAGACCTCTCCTGTCTCGCCCGCTGCTCCCCTCAGCAGTTCTTTTGGTCCGTCTGCCTGTTCTGCTCCCCACTCTGTCTCTGGTGAATCCTCTCACCCTCCTGCACCTCTGGCCTGTACCCCATTTCTTGTATAAATAAAAATAAATCTTAAAAAAAAAAAGTGACGCAGGCAGCAATCCCTCTGCCCACCTGTGACTATGCAGGTGCTTCTTATCACCAACTCTCTCTCCCTCTGCAGGACAGCAGCTTCCTGCCTGCCTGTGACCTGTACCATGCCAAGACCTCCCTCAGCGGAGGTCGCTCTCCTCAAGGCCGCCGCCGGCAACCATGCAGGCCTCTCTCAGAAAACCTGTCCCTTTTGGGGCAGCTCTTCCTGCCCGCTGGTGTCTATGCAAGTGTTTTTTACTGCTCTATCCCTTTTTTAATAAACCTGCCCTTTAAATATAAAAAAATAAAATAAGTGATGTACAAATCTGGTTTTCTTTAAAGCTCCCAGGTGATTATAACGTTAAGGTTCTCCAGGTTGAGAACCACTTGACAAGAGAGAGGAAAGAACAAATGAGAGTTACGGGGCCCACAGGATTCAATGACTGACTGCAGGGTCAGGGGAAGTCAGGGATGACGTCTAGATAACTGAGTTGAGAGTCTGAATGGAATGTTCATCAATGCACAAGAGAACACTCAGTAAACTATAAAGCACAACAGGTATGCTTATTTGAAAAACTGTCTTCCCCACTGTTCCACAAGTTCCATTAAGGACGAGGCTGTGTCTTGCTCACTTCTCATCCCTAACATAACAGCCTGCACCTAACAGAAATGAAATACAACCTTCCAAAATGGAATTTAACTCTGTTAAATCTTATCTCCCTATGTCTTTTTTTTTTTTTAAAGATTTATTTATTTATTTATACAAGCACTGGGTACAGTCAGAAGCACAGGAGGGTGAGAGAATTCACCAGAGCCAGAGCAGGGAGCAGAGCAGGCAGAAGGACAGAAGCACACTGCTGAGGGGAGCAGCAGGCGGCAGAAGAGGTCTGTGCGCCATGTGGGACCCTCCTCCGGTGGCCAGGGAGCAGCCGGGGATTGAACAGGCGCCGCAGAGGCTGCTGCAGAGGCTGCTGCAGAGGCTGCGTGCGGGCAGCTTCACAACCCAGCGCTCAACCGCTGCGCCACCGTTATCTCCCTATGTCTTAAAGTTAGTGATATGATTTTTAAAACTTCACTTAGTATAGAGCACATTGATTATAGGGTTGACCTCAGAGGAAATGTTTGACAAATACCAGCTAGCTAATTTTTTCTCAAGTACCAAACTCACTGGAAATGCTTCCTACTGCCTATTAAGATACAACCTTCTAAAGGTATCATGGGGGCCTCCCTGGTGGCACAAAGGGTTAAGCACCGCGCTATGAAGCAATCCACAGCCTCTGCAGCACAAATTTGATCCCCGGCCCACCAGGGAATAACCCACATGGCGCAGCAGACCTCTCCTGTCTCGCCTGCTGCTCCCCTTAGCAGTGTATTTCCATCAATCTGCCTGTTCTGTTCCCCACCCTGTCTCTGGTGAATCCTCTCACCCCCGCATCACTGGCCTGTACCCTAGCTCTTGTATGCATAAATAAATAAATCTTTAAAAAATAAAGGTATAATGGGCACAGCATTGTCCAAAACTGAAGTGAAGATATTTGTTTCCAAATGTCTTTCTCGTCTTCCTGTTAATAGCCTAGCCATTCTCTGAGTCATCCAGGCCTAAAATCCTTGAGTCATTTTGATACTTCTTGTCAATATGCAGATTCGGAAGTCTTGTCTTTTATAGCTTCTAGCCTCCCTTATAGCAGTCCTTACCAGGTCCAATGTCTCTTACCAAAGGACTCATCCTCAACTGCTAGTCTCCTCTCCAGCCTTTCTTCCTCCCAAGTGCATCCTCTACACTGTACCCATTTCAACATGTCTCAGGCATTTCTACTCAAGTCACTACCTAGACTAATACCTTTTAGTAGCCTCACAGAATAAAATCCAAATGCTTACACACTTCATAATATAGCCCTTACCATAACTTCCCAATCTCATATCCCAAAACTTCTTCCAGTTAGAATAGTGACTTCTTCCCATTCCCTTCTGATGTCCAAAAGAGGCCTATTTTTCACAGACCAGCTCAAACACTATTACCATAAAGGCCTTCCCTGACCACCCAAAACACACTCTCCATCAATTCCCTAAAAAAAAGGCTAAATTTTCAATTAAATTGCAGAGCTTTATTCACCTTCTACCTTATAATCACCTCTTATATACATGCTTTTCATCTCCCCTCCTTGACTGCTGACTTCCAGGTGAACAGGCTCTAGGTCTGGCCAGTCTTTTTTTAACCATCCACTACTTCTCTCCGACCCCACTCAATGCTCCTTCCTACAGTGCCTTACTAGGTGGAGTTTAATAACTATGTTAAGTACTTGCTCTACTCAGATCAGCAAAAGAGACTAAAAACAAAACAATTTTGTTGGGCATGACAGTAAATCATGGTAGTATTTCAATCAACTATAACAACTTGCCTTGCTAGTCACTGGACCCTGCATGTTTCACTCAGCATGATTCAGTAGCTCTGTTCTCAAACATTCAGTCACTGCAGTGAATGGATAAACTTTGTTTCTTGGTAGAAAACGTCCCAAGGAAAAGACACTGTTGGTAACAGAAGTGAAAGAAGATAGTGAAAAATAAGGAATGGTACAGAATAGTGCTTGAGAGGTCTCCAGACTATATATAATTATCAATAGCCTGAAACCTCTGTTGAATGGGTAAAAAAATATATGAAGAGATAGGGGGACTCCCTGGTAGCGCAAGGGGTTAAGCCGCAACCTATGAAGCAACCCACAGCCTCTGCATCATGAGTTTGATCCCCGGGCAAGGAGCTACCCACATGGCGCAGCAGACCTCTCCTGACTTGCCTGCTGCTCCCCTCAGCAATGTACTTCAGTCAATCTGCCTATTCTGTTCCCCACTCTGTCTTTGGTGAATCTTCTCCCACACCCCCCACATACCTCTGGCCTGTTCCCCAGTTCTTGTATAAATAAATAAATCTTTTTTTTTAAAAAAATGAAAAGATAAACTTCAAAACTGAAAAGAGAGCAAAGTTTCCTCTTTCCCTGTTTCTATCAGCCTATACTGATGAAGCATTTTCTGGAACTGTGCTGTTCAACAGCACTTTCTGGAATAAAGTGTTCTATTATCTGCAACATCTACTACTAAGGGAGTCACTAACCACATGGCTATCTCGCATTTGGAATGGGTTGGAAAGGGGTTAGTGTGACTAAGGAACTGAATATTAAAGTAAACATCTGAATATTAAAGTAAACTAAGGAACTGAATATTAAAGTAAACAGCTACTGACTGACCAGAAATCCAGAATATGGAATGCCTTCACCTTGTTACTTTTGTTATCAAAATTATTTTTCTACAAATCCCAGTAAGGTAATAAAAGCCCATCATCAATTTTTCTGTTTAATAAATCATTTATAGTTTTTCCACTTTTCACTTTTACTTTACTAATGAAGGAAAGGAAGAATGATTTAAGAGGAGACTAAGAAAAAGACTGCATATCAAGGTCAAAAGGCAAGGCACCATGCTAAAAGCATTCTCTGTGTACTATTTATTATCTTCAGTTACCTGTGAGCTAGACATTACTCTTCTTTTATTTTATTTTATTTTTTTTTTTTTTTACACCAGAGAGCCCAGATAGATAGACATTACTCTTCTTTTAAAGGAAAAACCCGAGAGATAGTAATTGGCTTACCTATGATCACTGGTTAGTAAACTAGGATTCAAATCCATATTGAACTCCAGAGACTTAAAATGAGACAAAAATGGGCTGGATGAAAAGTAGGTTAGGTAACTCTTGACAGATTGGTATTATTCAGAGCACATTAAAAGCTGGGCCAGACACCAACAGGAGACTAAGGATATGCTTAGGCAACTTTTCTTGACATCTGGTAAATTCATTTATCCCTTAAACCACCAGCATAATTCTAAGTTGAAAGATACAGCTGTGAAGAAAAGAGAAAAAGTCTCTACCCTGGTGGGTTTATAGTCAAGTGAAGAAATTAAAAAAATAGTAGGGAAAATCTTTACAGGTTGAGAACTGAACTGATACCTGAGTAAATGTCACCTAGCTATATGGAGAAATTGAGGAAGACTGTGCCAAGTCAAGGGAATTTCAAGGACAAAAACACAGAGGAAATGTACAGAGGACGGAGTTAGTGAGGAAAAAGCATAATGAATGAGAAGTAGGAAATATGGCTGCAATGTTAACTAAGGGCCAGATCCTGTTGGGAGATGAAAGGTCATTGGAAGGTTTTTAAATATATCCTAAGATCATGGTGTACCATGGAAATTGTGAGTTGGGGATCAGAATGTTAGGTTTATCAAAAAGAGTGTGAAAAACCTAACCTGATTTATGTTTTAAAGGGAACACTGAAAGTCTGTAAACAGAAAGTGTAGGGAAGCAAAACCAAGAAGAAAAAAGTAAAAGCAGGAAAACCACATAGGAGGGATTTTTTTTGTTGTTGCATGGTAAAGAAGTTGAGATTAGTAGGACAGCTAGAGATGTGGAGTAGAAACAAAAACTAACTTTAGGACAGACTTAAGCTAAATATATATGGTCAAAGCACTAGCCATATTCTTCTTTTTAAAGAACAAACATTGATTTCTCATAGTTCTGGAGTTGGGATATCCAAAACCAAGGAGCTGGCAGATTCAGTGTCTGGGGAAAGCCTAGATCCTAGTTCCATATGCTTATACCACCAGACAAAACCTTCACCATGGAAGTTCTCAGAGTGTGCTTACAGATAATCCAGTTGTTACATGTCAAAAATTTTTGCTATTTGCTTTTATTTAAATGAGTATCTCAAAACAAGTGTAGCCAGTCCTAAACATTATTATTAATATTCAAGCAGCATCAACAAGTTAACACCCCCGCAAAATACTTCCTAGCTACTCTTGCCTTCCTTTGCATACAAGCATTTTCAGTTTAATGAGCTAACTGGACTAAAATGTCCCAATCAATTTTTCCTAGTCAAAGTTTGTATCATCATTTCCAAAAAGCTTAAACCAGAGCACAGGAAATAGGGACACAGAAAAAGTAAAAGAAAGACTGTCAAGTCAGACCCATAGGACTGTGCTTGCCTGTCTATCCTCCTGTGCCAATTTAAGCTGAAAAGCATGTTTATTTGTTTACGGTGCATATTGCATTGGCTGGATGTCTCTCAAGGCCACTCTGACATATCTAAGGGCATTTGCAGGATAATGACCAGTATACTGACTTCAGCCTATGTGGGCTCCAGATGGCTAGAACCTGACTTCAAAGTGCAGCAGGTGCTTAGTAAAACTGCCTAATGAAAAAGCAGCTGCTTTCCACAATCCCAACCTGAGTAATGTATCCCCCAAACACTCCTCAACTTCTCTTAGTATAAAAGTGCTGGACCACTCATTACCTTCCCCATAAGGACCTAGAGTATTTCTACCCTACCTCACTGCTCTGAGCAACAAGCTCCATTTCACTGACTGCCTGCTGTGATTTAGTCCAATACTAGCTTTAAGGGATGCCTTAGTTTTCTCTTTGATCTTATTCCTCTGCTTTTATACAATATTCATCTGATGTTTCTCCCTCCATGGGCGGGTGAAGAGAGGTGGAGGGGGGCAGGGGGCATCATTATATTATATTATAGAGTAGAAAAACCAAAGGAAAAACCTGGGTGCCAGTCCCAGTAACCCTTTAACTTTGTCGTCAATTCCTTTTCTATAAACGCAAATCACACACATGCTGGTTCCTTCACAAGGTGGTTCTGAAGTCTAATCTAAATGAGAAAAGGCTGCAAACTGTTAGGTGCTTCCCATATCTAAGATCCAAGTAAAGATGGGTTCAGACAACACCAACAGACCAAGTCGAATCAACACAATGAAGTCACTCAACAAACATTAAATCAAACAATTATTTCCTCCAATAATGGGGAGAGAAGTAGCAAACTGGCCAGGTGAGCCAGTTTGACTGTAGGGTCTTTGGGACCCTGTACAGTCTCTGGGATTTCTTTCCTCCTACCTGTAAAAATAAGGCTTTGACAATGGAGGGCTCTAATATTGCTAAGTTCAAGGGTGAGGAATCAGAGAGGCCAAATTGCCTTTACCTGCAGTGTCACAAAGCCAACAGAAAAGAGTGTAAGGAATGAACTGAGAGGCAAAGGACTCGAGGTCTACTTTAGCTCATTTCTCACGAGCAGTGTGACCTTGGTCAAATACCTTAAAAAAGCAAACTCCCTCCTCCCGTCCACGTCTGTCACCTGGGGAAAGCATCCCAGCCGGCCCGAATCCCGGGTTTGCCGGGGAGTGCAGAGACGACAGCGCGCGCCCCCATGGGGTACCCGCTAGCTACAACCCTAGCTGCCTCCCACCCCTCGCCCCGGGAAGCGTCCCAAGCTCTTCCGCAGGCGAGGGATGTGCCCCTTCCGGATGCAGGACGAGCCAGGACAGCAGTTTCGATTTCCTAAAGAGCAGGGCTACTTCCCCCCTCGTCCCAGCAGCGCGGCAATCAAAGGAGCGCCCTCGCCGCCCGCGGGATCCCCACGGCTGCACGGAGTCCCGGCTCCCGACCTAAGCAGGCTCCACCCGCAGCGGGGGTCCCGGGAGGGCAGAAACTGCCGGAGGGGCGTTGCCATAGGAATCGCGCTCTAGACCAGGGCCCAAGGCGCCCCGGGAAGCAGAAGAGGAAGGCTCGCGAGACCCGCTGTGCTCCATACGACCACGCCCGGTCAATCCCTCTCAGGGCTGCCTAGCCCAGCCAGCAGCGCCCCCACGGCTCCGCGCCTTCCCGCGCGGCTCCACAAAAACCCTACCTTCCGCCATGTCGGGCCCGGCCCTGCCAGCAGCCTCGCGAGAAGTGCGCCCCTCAGCTAGGACGGTGGTCACGGAGAACCCAAGTCTCGCGAGAGTTGTGGGACGCCAGGCCCAGGGAGAAGTCGACGTCGGGAAGGAGCCGTGAATGAAAGGGGAAGGGACGCGGGACGCCGGACGCCGGAAGGGCTGAGACTGCCCTTACCTCACACTTGGAAGGCGCGGGACTTCTTCAAGAACTGACTGGGCTCTAACATAACCCACGGCTTTGGAAGGACACTGGAGTGTAGACTTCTCTTTGGAAAAAACTAACTGTGAGAGGGTCAAGAAAGGGGTTTTGCAGGTCTCTAGATTTACTTGGAAAGATGTGAGCGGCTGAAAGAGCCACCTTGCGAGGTAGGATCCCCTCCAAGGGGATGCAAAAGTAATTCAGGAGAAGGGATTCATTACAGTCGAGGCAGGTCACGTGTTATTCTAGTAAAACGTTAGGAAACAAGAACATGCTTGCAGATAGAAATGACGGGGAAAGTGACAGATCGCTTGATGATATCAATTTATGGTTTAATTTCATAGCCAGAGAGAATTTAAAAATTGGGGAGAGGTAGGCCTGGTTTCAGGTGTCCTCCTATATGTGTGAATAGGTTACTTTTTTATAAAGAACTCAGCCACCTGACTGTAAAAGCAGAAATTACATGCACATGCCTTAAGTGGGACTTACTGCTAACAAGAAATGGAGTGTGTGAGAATAAAGCTCAGGTGTAGATTGGGTAGAAGTTGATGTAGGAATGAAACTACAAGCCACTGTGTTATGATAGAGAAGACTAGTTTAGTGGGGATAAGGTGAGAGCTCTGTGGTCAGAATGACAAACTGAAGCTGCTATGTTCACTAGCATAGGAGATGATAAAGTCTAGGATAGAGCCATGGAATAGAGTAGAAGTGGAAGTCAGCAGCCAGGAAAATTGAGCTGGGAATTTAGATGTAGCAATGGAGGGGGACCATTAGCCTGGTGCTAATATCTTTAGTGAATGTTGGGATGACTTTGACCAACAAAGAGGAATAAATTTAACTGAATGCCATGAGGCCTTTCAAAAAGGATTTTTACTCAAAGGAGAATCAAAGGAATGCTGACTGTACCCATTCCTAGAAGCACCAGTAATTAAGAACTGCAGGGGAAGTGGTGGCTTTGGAGAACAGCCAAGAGTAAGAAACTGAGTACAGGATGAGGGTATAGAGCAGAAAATGGAAAGAATTTAAAGTAAGAGTTTTAGATGCTATGGTTAATCATTAGTGGGTGGTGAGGTGGAATAGAGAAGGAATTTGGAGTTTAGATCATGGAAACATAGGGTCATGGACTTAACATTTTGAAGAAGATATATTCTGGCTGAGGAACTCCTGGGAGAAGGAAAAGTGCTTACTGAAATGTGTAGGGACAATGGTATGCTTAAGATGTGCAGGTGTCCGTAGGGAGGTGCTTTACAGGGCTGCACTGATAAAGAAGCACTTAAAGAAGGGCAATGGGGTGCTTATCAATGAAGGTACCATACCTCAAAAGTTCGCTGTCTATCCAGAATGGTTTATAGGTGTCCCAAATGGTGAGCCTTTGGGGCCTTCAGGGCTCGTCTCCTCTGGCCACAGATAGCCTCCTCTATTTATCTTAAGGGCACCCTTACAAATATTTCCTGCCATAACATTAAAAATGACATAAAAGTGGTTGGAAAGTAGTCACACATGATGCCTGGTCTTGCATCATGTGACTTGGCTTTCCTGCATCAGCATCAGCCTACGGTCTGGTAGACATCAGATACTCAAAACATTTGATGAGTTCTTACCACTGTTAACTATACTACGAGTCAGGAGAACTAAGTTCAAGCTTGGCTCTACAACTGATTTGCTGTATTGATCACGGGCAAGTTCCCGTACTGTAAACTTAACTGCGTTTCAGAGTCTCCATCAAATTCAAGAGTTGAACTAGAATCTGTGGTTCTTCACGATTGAAAGGTCATGACCCTCAGAGAAGTTGATGGAAGGCAGGAATGGTTTTCTTCCTCACAGCACCACATGCACAGGAATGCACAAATTTGTGCTCTTTTAGTCTGCTTGGACTTAACTCTAGGGGTTGGCTCTATCTTCATCACAACCTACCTTCAATAAACCTCTATCAGAGATGAAAGAAAACCTTTACTATAACCCTATCTCTTGTGCCCTTGTCTTCTGAGGGGAGTCTTACTGGCTTTAAACCCCTGAGCTAGAGAACTTCTTAATAAAGCCTGTAAAATAAACCATTTGTAGTACTCAGTGAACTATAGCACCCAACAGGGTTGGACGGAGCTACATTAACTAGGACCTGAATACATTTTTAAAAATCTGAGCACTAGAATATGGTTTTAGACCTAGTTCAGGCTTTGCTGTCAGATTAAGAGGAACTTAGTACAGAGACAAGAAACAGTGCAAGAAGAAATAAATGCTGACTGCCTTAAAAACATGGGGGAAGACATTTTAGGGACGTATTACCACACCATGGTAGCAGGGGGAATGGAGGAAATGACTATATTAGTAGTCCAATCAATCAGGTTCAGGTACCAGCTTCAACACATCCACTGTCTTATGTGACACTAAAGAAATGTTCTTAGGCTCTGGTTTCCTCTTCTATAAAGTGTAACAGTACACTGTGTATAGGGAAGAGTATAGAAACTAATACCCAGCAGCAAAACTGATTTTGCTCTACAATCTTGACAAACTAATCTGAGCCTGTTTCTTCTTCATGACAATTATGTCACATAATTCTTAGAACTTGAATAAATCTTTTATCAAACATCTAGCAGACTTCCCATAAAGTAGAGGCTCAATAAATAGGAACCTGATTTCTACTGCTTGTTAGTAATGGATATCACTGAATACACAAGTGCTGTATTCCTAATAGATTGAACTCGTGCTGCAGAGGCTGCGGTTAGCTTCATAGTACAGTGCTTAACCCCTTGTGCCACCAGGGAGGCCCAGATGCGCCTTTTGGAAAGTTTTTCCTTCTGCAGTTTATTTCTATGTGAAGAGGATTCAAATTTCTTCAATAACTTCACTACAACAGTACAGTGTCGGATGCTGACTCAACAAACCAAAAGCCCAATTCTACCCTTGCAGTCAGGTTCTACACATCGGAAATAGAGCAGTCAAAAATACCTTATCCTGGAAAAGATTTGCTGTGTAAATCTAAACCAGTTGAGATTTGCATTCCTCCAGAAAATGAAAATTTTAAATTTGATAAAATTATATATATATATAAATATATATAGATATTATCTGCCTTGAGATGTTTTTCACTATATACTTTTAGCATAAGACCGATACTGAAAGTTCAGGGACATCACCTACACCTTCTACAATGGTTCTATTTCAAATATATTTATCAGGGAAATTAACTTCTGATCCCCATTACTTCTTGCTTCTAAAGATTTCCTTCTTGTTTCTATTTCAGCTCTGATTAAAAGGTCTGACTCCATGCTGTTATCTCATTTGTTTTTTTAAAGATTTATTTGATTACAAGAGCTGGGGTACAGCCCAGAGGTGTGAGGATTCACCAGAGACAAAGCAAGGAACAGAACAGGCAGATTGATTGAAGCACACTGCTTAGGAGAGCAGCGGGTGAGTCAGGAGAGGTCTGCAGCGCCATATGGTTACTCCCTGGCCGGGGATCGAACTCACACCGCAGAGGCTGCAGGCAGCTTCACAGCGCTGCGCTCAACCCCTTGAGCCACCAGGGAGGTCTTCTCTCAGAATTTTTAAGGAAGAATAAATAGACACTAACAACTTAAATCAAGATAAACTTTTGACACCCGACACTGTAAATTCATATGCTCTGTAAGGAAGCATGAACTTTCAGTAAGGATGGACACTGACATTCCATTTTTTAAAAGTGTATTTCATCTTTCCCACTAACTGTAAGGATTCCTAAGCAGATATTCGGGCCAAATTTACCCATATGTTTAGGAGAGGGGAGATGGTGATTGAGAGGGTACCTGCAGTTTCTTCCAGCTTTTATTTGGGCTATGCTCTTCACTTCTAATTTATCTCCATGGCAGAGCCAGTTTACGGCAAAGACAGGATCCCCAACAATGCTCTAAATGTGCATATTTTATTTAAGGTTCTAAATCAGCATGCACAGAAACTGATTAAAAATAGTACTTGTTCATGTATTGGAAATTATAAGTGACACATCGGGTTGGAAGTCAACTCCCCACCCTCTGGTTCCTTCTTAAATGAAGTTACAAAAATTCTTTATCAAAGTCCCCCTGATACCTCTGGTATCATGTGCTGTTTATATAGAAAGAATCCAACAGTGTTTTTGAGACCTGCATCCTAAAACCAAAATAGCTCATGATACAGCCTCTAAGTCATCATTTATTGATTTATAGAGCACCTATCACATAATCAAGGTGCTTTACAATACAGTAAACATCACAACAGAACTCACATAGTTAAAATACAATCAACAAGTTACAGAACTAAAAAAAAAAAAAAAAAAAAACGGAAATGAAGCAACATTATGTCAAATTTCAAAGATGCTGAGAAGTGGCAGTACAAAAAAGGTAATTCCACCAACTGGAGACCAGACGGGCAGAAACACAGGCACCACAACCCCAAAATGGGCAGATCTGTGGAGGATGAGTGAGCATATAAAATTTCACAAGCAAGGATGAAGACCATTTAAGATACCATGATACCCAAGTCATCACAGAACTAGTAGAATAAGCTCACAAAGATATTATCTTATAATGACAAGAAAACCAACCTCATATGGATTTTAAACTCACAGAGGCCAGAAGGCCACCAAGATAATCCATCCCATTATGAACACTATATGCTGAAATCTATATGCCTTTACAAGAACTCGGAATTTAGGAAACAGCCAACAGTTCTACAATCCATAAGACCAGGTTGATGTTATTGATAGTTGGCACAAAGGTGGGGGTGGGAGGCTCCTTTTCCTAAAGCAGAGAGGACTGCACACTATTGATGAGGCAATGGTGGGACAAAAGCCACCTGGATCAGTGTCACCTGATTGTGGTTTAATATCAAACATAAAGGCATTTAAATCCACACTGTCAGATGAACACTGGGAAAGGCACAGATGACACCTCTGACAGAGGAAAAGAAATCAAACATCTATGTAGGCCTGTGTTTTCTGTATGTAACTTGGTCAGGGCACCAGGTGGAAAGTAGTATGAGGAGAGGTGCATTCACTCCTGCTCGTCCTTCTACACCCCTAGATCTATAGCCCTAAAAAAACACATGGTTATACCAAAGTAACTGCTTTAAAGTGGCACTTGAAGTTCAAGAATAGTTGTCCCTGAGTTACTAGGTTATTTGCTACTCCCTGAAGAGTCAAATCCCAGGTTTTAACTCAACAGATTGCTAGCAGAGTTACAGCAATAGGAGAGCAAAATTCTTTTGCCACAAGCAACCACCATGTGAACAATTTCCGATGTAAGAATAAGAGGGATTGCATTCAAAGTCCCAGGTAGGTGTGGAATACTGGCACTTTGGGGCAATACTTTTTTTTACAGTCTTTAAAATAAGAAAATCACAAACGACATTCTTGAAGAAAATTGGGGTGCAATGAATTAAACAACTTTCACATTGAGTCATTACACATTTACGGGTTTTTGTAATGCTTCAATGTAGAAAACATACTTGGATTTAGAAAAGTCACTTTTTACTATATAACTATATCTTCAATTATTTTACTTCTGCTTAAAAAGGACATGCCAAGTTTGTAAAAGACTGGGTTACTGGCAGGAATCCTTTCATTCTTCTGTCAAAACATTTCTCTAAACCCCACAGGGCAGATGATGCCCACACTAATGATGAGGCATTGGTGGGACCCAATTAGTGAGAAACACTGGTTCTCACAATTAGATACCATGCCTCAAATAAGTACTGTTCCTATTTCTATCCCTTATAAACCAGTGACTACTTTCCAGTTCTAACCTCACACCAAACAGAGAACTTGGACTTGCCTTTAAAACTGCATATGCTCATTTTACCATTTTCTGAAGTTGTTTTAGAAAACTGTGTAAGGAAAACACTTATGCTCAAACATTAATCAAATAGGTACACTATGTTAGTAACAGAATGTTTGCCAAATATTCTTATGTGAGAGTCACATAAGAATCTAGAATAGAGCCCAATACATATACTGTCACAACCATGTGATTTTCAAGTATTAAGTCTGTTTGCATAAGGAATCAACCTGAGATTTTTCTAAACTGCACTTCTCTGGCATTCCGTATTATAACCTTCATTCAATACAATAAAAGCCAACAACTTGACAATTATTGGAAAAAAATTATATTTTGGAACAACTTACTACATAAGGTGACAGAATTCAAAAATCAAATTACATGAAAATATACATCGCAATTTCTTTGTACAATAGGTGAGATAAATCTGCAGTAGAGGCAAGTAAATATGAAGGGCTAAGGAAAAGATTATGAGGGCAAACAGCATTTTTAATAGCAAACCCAGAAGTTAGGTAGAAAGCCTGTAGCTGTGCATGCTTTTTTCATCCAACCTTAACATTAGGTAACTGCAAGGCAAAAATAAAACCACATCAGTATCTTGTATTGTTTGGAGAAAATTTCAATGAATTCAGAACCAAATCTTTTTAGTTCTTGGGGATAGTGACTGAGTTCAAGAGCGTTTAACAGCCAAAAAATGTTATTGCTACATCCAATCCAAGAGGTGGGTGGAACTAGAATACAAAAAGGACAAAGCACCTAGTGATGACCACTCCTTGGAAGTCATCATTAAAAATCAAGTAGTTGCTTATTGAGTATTTCAGTTTTTGAACTAAATGATTGGAAAACTTTCTGGCAGATAGTAGAGATAGAAGCAAAGGGGACCGTGTAAAAACAAAGAATATACAAAAGTTTAGTAAGTGAAAAGAGTTTAATGAAGCCTTAATGGTTTAAAGGAAATTAAATGGAAACTTGTAATCCTAATCGTTTTTCATCTGACATGCTTTAAGGAGTCTTTTAAAACTGATAAGAAACGATGAATAGGGAAAGAAAACCTGCTAAAATCTTTTAGAATTTACACGATTCTTATTCTACTACAAGAAAGCATTATTTGGTACAAGGTGTATTGTGGATGTACATCAACAGTATATATATTATCCGGATCATGTTGTGCTATGTACAGGTCTTTACAATTCTTCCTGAAGGTTAAAACAGTTCATTAGAATTCAAAATGCGTAATCATCTGTAAGTTGGCACTTGTTAAAGGCTCTTGTCAGCATCGATACTGGCGTGTTTTATTGCAGCCCAGTTCCAGCCAGTGTTTGCCAACTTGTTACAACAGAAGTCCAGCAATAGGTGGGTAGAGTGCAGGAAAAACAGTGCCATGTTTCTCAATTGGAGACCTACAACAAAACAAATAGCATTACACACAGAATTTATAAATTACAAAAGAATTCGTAGATTAAAATTTTTTATTCATGTCCTATTTATTTCTTTAGAATGAAACGGACTTTCAGCTCACTTTTGTGCTTATCCAATATGGTAGCCACATATGGTCATTTCATTTTTAAATTTAAAAAATACTCAGTGAAACGTCAAATTTAGTTCCTCAATCACATTAGACACATTTCAAGTACTCAAATTTAGTTAGTAACTACTATAGTGGGCAGTGTGATAGCGAATATTTCCATCACTGCAGAAAGTCCTATTACATGGTCATAATTTAGATTTTTCAATAACCCCAAAATTTCTTGCAATTTACATCATATTTGGAATAAAAAGAGCTATGTAAAAGTTAAATGATTTGGAAATTTTCAAGTATTTAAGAATATTCAGAGAAACAAGTTAAGATCGCTGCATACTTCTCAACTTGCTAAATTCTCTCTAATCTAGGTACAATCTGTTTGAATTAACCCACAACTAATCTCCTAAACCATTTTGTTTTCTGTTGTTTTACTATTTGACTGGTCTCATGTTCTCAATTAGCCTGAAAGTCAAGAACGCGATCTAAATAAAAAAACTACCATTAAAAAAATCAAGTGCTTATGATGTGCCCAGCAATGTGCTAAATGCTTTACAAGCTTATCTTGTGCACAAAATTGCCATATTAAGTTTTCTCCTACATGAGACAAGGTCATATAGCTAATATGTGCCAGAGTTTCTTGCTCAAAAGTTAGGAAAACACTAGGTTCAAGTTCAAAAGGTCTCACTGAAGATTAGGCTTTTTAGTCAAATGATTTACATAAATGTGTGCTCTGAATATGTAAGGGGCACAGAGAAAAGGGAGGAGAACAGAAAAGAATAACTATTACCAGTTATATCAGAGCAAATGTTCCATAAATTCAAACACCTGTATTGTCCGCTGAACACAATGTTGGGCATCAAAATTCAAACAGAAGATTACTAGGTATTCAAATATAATTTTAAACTCTGACAAAGAAGTCAAGTGTATAAACATTCAACTCAATACCAGAAATGTTAAAAGTTCTTTGTCTTCTAAAGGCCTGAATTAATTATTAATCTGACAATTACCCCAAATTCAACACTGTTGTGGAAACAAAAAAAACTGTGGGCCAATATATGGCTCGATATGTGCCTATTCCCCTACGTTAGACTATTTCTGCAAGCCAGCTCCTGAAAATTTCTCTCCAAAGGGGTATGTACCCATTAATGAAAATGCTTTCTAGCAAGGTACTAAATAAGTACACCAAATATGAATATATCATCTTCACCACTATCAGAGCCCACCACTTGCACACAGACATACATACTTGCATACATATTTCATTAGAAAATTAAAAGATATAAAATGAAACTCAAGAGACATCATCATGGAACAGGTATTGTAACTTTTGAACGGAAGATACTGGAAATGTTTTTCCAAAGACTACATACCACACCCAAATTAATCCCTGGCCAGTTAGTCTCTAAGGATTGAAAGAGAACTGGGTATAGAGCTTGGGTATTCAGTAATCATTCCCCTATGATATGAAAAAGAAATGTCAGGGCCACAAATGAATCATTTAAAAACTGTGTTTGAGGTTTTAAAGAAAAAACACCCAAGGGGTCTCTGACTGTTTAAAGTCATTAAATATCTAAAATCAGACAATCCAGCCCGTTAACAGTGAGGACCCAGCTTTAGATAGTATTAGCTTCTTCAGCAAGAACAGAAAAATCTATTTTTCCCATTTGAATAAAATGTATTCTAAACAAAAAGCCTCAATACAGAAAAAGCAAGCTTGTCATTTTCTCAAAAGATAAATGCGAAACTGAATCACCTGTATAACACTCTAAATAAAACAATGATGTCCTAAAAAGTCATTTACATCTTTGTAAGCATTTCCTTCCCATTTCTAACTTAAAATATATTTGCCTATTTTTTTTTTTAAGATTTTAGTTATACAAGAACTGGGGTACAGGTCAGAGGCGCGGAAGGGTAAGAATTCACCAGAGACAAAGTGGGGAGCAGAACAGACAGACGAACCGAAGACACTGCTGAGGGAAGCAGAGGGAGAGGCAGAAGAGGTCTGCCACGCCATGTGGGGGTCTCCCTGGCTGGCCAGGAATCGAACTCACACTGCAGAGGCTGTGGACAGCTTCACAGCGTGGCGCTCAACCCGCTGCGCCACCTGGGAGGACTATATTTGCCTATTGTTAAAAGCACACACTTTTATATTAACTAGTTTATACCATTTGCATGTCTCTATAAAATAATTTATTTTGTGCCCCAAAACCTTCCTAATTATTCCTGATCTTTAACTTATACATCTAGAGATGGTTTACTTCTAATGTATTTAAGTGCCTTATTCCATTTACTTCTAAAAGTAGGATCCCAAATCAATAATTTTTTATAAGACTATTCAATTTAGTCTTTATAACACAATCACGCCCAGCAAATAGAATGGAATCCCAAACTATACCATTTCTTCAGCAAAACTAACTTCTGTGACATAAACAATGCAGACGATCCCAATCCTTAGACAAACTGAAACTCATTCAATAAAAATTTTCTGAGCCCTTACCAACTGTCAAGAGTGGGGCCAGGTGCTAGAAATAGAACTCTTAAAGGGTTAAACAGTCTTAGCCCACACACATAGTTTACAAGCCAGCTGGGAAAGCTACTGAAGAGTAAACACTCCAAAAATATTATATACTATATTACATTTGTGATAGAAACAGAAGTTTGAGGCAGAAATATCTAGGTAAGCTACTTCATGTAAAGTGACATATAAGCATGATTGTGATACAAAGATTAACTTTTTTTTTTAAAGTTCTATTTTTTTTAAAGATTTATTTTCAGGCCTCCCTGGTGGTACAGTGGTTGAGCACTGGGCTGCAAAGCTGCCCGCAGCCTCTGCAGCACCGGTTCGATCCCCGGCTGCCAGCAAGGGTCCCACATGGTGCGCAGACCTCTCCTGCAGCACCCGCTGCTCTCCTCAGTAGTGTACTTCATCAGTCTGCCTGTTCTGCTCCCTGCTCTGGCTCTGGTGAATTTTCTCACCCTCCTGTGCTTCTGACTATACCCAGTGCTTATATAAATAAATCAGGTAAATGTGTTTCCAAATATAAACCGTTTTTTTGATGTTAAAGAAAATAATGTAAGTATTTGCTTACACTCAGGGGTAATCTCAACCATTCTTAAATGAAAGTATTTATGAGTTAAAATAGATCAATAACTGGGCCTACCTGGTGGTGCAAGGGTTAAAGTCTCTGGGCAATCAAGCCATCACAACCATCAGTTTGATCTCAGCCACCAGGGAGCTGACCCACATCTTGCAGCAGACCTCTCCTGTCTCACCCACTGTTCCCCTTACCAGTGTATTTCAGAAGATCTGCCTGTTCTGCTCCCCACTCTGTCTCTGATGAATCTTCTCACTCCCCCAACCCCCCAACCTTTGGTCTAGACCCCAGTTCTTACATGCATAAATAAATCTTTAAAAATAGTAAAATAGGTTAGTAACAAGGAAAAGTTTTCCTTATTACCTTTCACACAGATGCTTCCAAAAGTTCCAATTTGTCCTACACTGACACCTGCTATGCTACTAAACGACAATTTCATCCCTATCACAAATGCATTATTTTTTTTTCTCCAAACCTGAAATTTTATTCTTTTACTTATGCCATTGGTTACTATGCATACTTCCTTTCTTTTTTTTTTTAAAGACTTATTTATTTATGCATACAAGAGCTGGGGTACAGGCCAGAGATGTGAGAGGATTCACTAGAGACAGAGTAGAGAACAGAACAGGCAGATTGACTGAAATACACTGCTGAGGGGAGCTGAGGGCAAGTCAGGAGCGGTCTGCTGCACCATGTGGGTTGCCCCCTGACTGACCGGGGATCAAACTTGTGCTGTGGACAGCTTCATAGGTTGTGTCTTAACCCCTTGCACCACCAGGCCCACACACTTCCTTTCTGAGGTCTGTAATACCTCACTCCACTAGCTCTCCTTCAGACTAACCAGCCCATGTGTTTGTCTGCTTCTTCCCTCTGTATTCTAAATTATGCAGGATGTTGCCCTTGGCCCTAATAAATACCTCACTCTAAACCAAATTAACCTTTATCTCTACTCTAGAGATGTTCAATCTCACCAACAGCCCTACGTAATCTTGTCTTACCCTTTCAATATTAGTCATGCGCTGACATCTCAATGCCTTGCTCTGCTCTGACCTGCTACTAGTGCTTGTAGTGTGATTTACTGTTACTTTTTTTTCCCCCATGCCTGGTCAAGCTACATGAACAGCTCTGTATTGGCCAGAATAAAGTTATTGCGGTTCGCTTTATATCCCCTTCTGTCCCAAAAGAATGATATCCTTACAAATGGTACACAATTAACGAATACTCATTAATAATAAGAATGGAAATGAGCTCAGGGTCACCTCTTCTTGATATTAACTCTCATTCCAAGATACAGATCTTAATAATAGGTATTCCTTGTTAAAAAGGAAGCAGAAATACACTGACCTAGGAAAATATCAAGATAATGTTAAATAAAAAATATGGAATGCATATCAATGTTTAAGTTTACACTTATACATAGACACCAATACCACATATACATGTGTGTTGGTAAAAGGTTAGATGTCTGAAAGATTAAACCACTATCAGTGGTTACTTCTGGGAGCAGTGGGATGGGAGATCTACTTTTCCTTATATAGAGACATTTCTGCATTCAAAAGTTTTGTGATAACTGCTTTGTTTCTACAACTGGGAATGAGGAGTAAGGAATGGGGAGGAGAGGGACAACAATTAAGAGGCAGGCAAACGAATGAACAAAACTAAAGTTGGTGATCACTTTTAAAATAAAGAGTCATGATATTTATGAGTAAAAGATATTTCTAGGAGGTCTGATACTTTCTGGACCTTATCATCTAGTACTCTATACCAAATGATATGGAGATTAAGACTGAAAACTAAAGCCTTTGGATATGGCAATTGGTCCCTAGTGTCCCTATTTAAATAGTTTTGTTTTGTGTGGAAAGATAAAAAGATGAGTCAAAGGTGCTTGAAGAGTGACAGTTAAGACTGACAGCAGTTGTACCCAGGACAAATAATCAGGATGACATACAGTCAGGAATGGAAAATGTTCTATGCCAAGTGATTAAAATAATAGTTGAGTAGTAAGAACTTGACATAAAGTGGTAGAAAGCAAAAGTAGAAAAGACATGGACCACTGAAGAAGGTACCAGAGGTATCAATAATGAAGTAAGAATAACAATAGCAGCAAAAGCAAAACAAAAATAAACAGGATGATAGGATGGTGAAAAACAGATCCTCTGCAGATTGCAAGGTTCTCGCTATATCTAATAACAGGAAGATAGAATGGTTAACTTCAAAATTTGTGTTATTATTAGGAGAGCTAAATGTATGTATTAATCTATTCAGAAAACAGGGCCTCCTGCTGGTGTCAAGGGTTAAGACACAACCTATGAAGCTATCCGTGGCCACTGCAGTGCGAGTTCGATCCCCAGCCACGGAGATACCCACACAGTGCAGCAGACCTCTTCTGTCTCACCCCTTGCTTCCCTCAGTAGTGTATTTCAATCAATCTGCCTGTTCTGTTCCCCTGTCTCAAGTGAACCCTCTCACCCCCACACCTCTGACCTGTACCCCAGTTCTTGTAGGTATAAATTAAAAAAAATCTTTAAAAACAGGGAACACTCAAATTTAAAAAAAAAAAAAAGGCATGAAAGCAAGATGAGTGGTAGAAAAACTTTAGCCTTCTGATATGCACATTTACATTTGATACATTTAATCATAAAATAAAAATGAAGGCATCTAATACATGTTCAGGAATAGACAAGTCAAGAAATGAAACAAAGATCAAAAACAGATTAACAATATCTGAAAATATAATGATATAATGTAACTGACCCCATATTATCAGTGGCGAAAGGTAGACTTGTAGATCAATGAATCAACAGTTAAGTGCATGTACCTGAATTCTTACCTCACACCACACAACACATTTGTGAAAGGGAAAACTGTAAACCTTTAGTAGGCAATATACAATAATAGATTCTTGCGGGAAGAGAAAAAAACCAAGACACAAAAAGTAAAATCCATAAAGGGAAGGACTAATAAATTCAACTGTGTTAAAATTAAGAACCTCTGTTCATCTAAAGTATACCATAAAGAAAGTGAAGTGACAAGGATATAAATCAATGACCTAACAGAAAAGCACTCCAAAGACCAAAACAAACATTTCCCAGTAGAAAAGTTGCGGATGAGACATATGAAACAATATGTAGTGCACTGGTAATGAGGGCAATGCACATGAAGTTCATAATGATGTAACATTTTATAACCCCCTCAGGTTAAAATTTTTGTATAAGTCTGATAATATCAAATGTTGGAAGGACTGGGGAGCAAATGGATTTCTTATCCTTGATAGGTGCCAAACTTTGAAAGACAATTGGCATCAGCTAGTCAAAGTGAAGTGTATATACCCTTAGGGGGTACACCTAGGCATTCATCCTAGAGAAATTCTTGTAGCACATGTGCACCAAAAAAGGACAGCCACATTCTCTATAATGTCTATAATAGCAAAAAAATAAACAACAACAAAAAAAACCCACCACCTCTTGGAAAGTAACTGCAATGAGAATTAAGAGAGGTAATTAATGTACTACTGTAACAAAAAAGTAAACAAATATAGCTACATACAATATAGACAAACTTAAAAAATATAATGTTGAGTAATAAAGACATAAAAGAATGAACATACTGTTAATTCCACATATATACAGCTCAAAATTACGTGAGTGCTTCAGAATACAAAACTGTTAAAATTATGAAGCAATCGTAAAAACAGAATTGGGGATAGAAGGAGGGAATACAGGAAGTGTAAAAAGTAATATAAAGTTCCTTCTCTCAAAATACATGGCAGCTCATGGATGTTCCATGAATTGTGTTTCTTTAGATACTACATTTCAAAAATGGTTTTTATCACCTCAATATTTAATTTTTTAAAAAGAAGCTAAATTACATGTCACACCGGTGGCAAGTTTATCGACCCTGTATTCTCCAGGACAGAGGCGTGCGGTCTGCCCGAGGCCTGATGGCGGCTCTAAGGTGACCTGTGCACAGAGAGTGCGCGAGGCGGGGCTTCCCCGCCGTGGATCAGGGAATAGCAGAAAGATAGCCCAGCGTGGAGGGGAGAGGGAGCTGTTCTTGCTGCTTCCACAGCACCTCTGTGTGCCTCGAAGTGGTCAAGTCAGCAGACTTGAGGTAAAACAGAAGAAACTAAGCTGAGATAAACACTTCCTATCAGAAGGGCTCTTGATGGTGAAAAGAAAAAGAAGACTACTCCACTGTCCTTTAACATAAGATATCTACTTAAAAACAGTTGGGTCCACTGAAAGAAAAAGCAAACAGATTAAACTACAGCCTAAAAGAACTGAAGTCAATGAAAATAAACAATTCATATATCCAAATCAAATAATTTCCAAAAAGGTCTATTACATTTATGAAAGGCGAAAGAGTAGCATGATTTTTAAAATGAACTTACCCTGAAATAAGTGAAGTTACAGTTGTTGAATAAATGTCACTCAAAAGCAGTCTCTTGGCTTTTTCTTACACAGCGGGCAACTTTCCTTTTGAATTCTCCATTTCTGTCTTCCCTCCATTCTTTCTGTAGGCACCAAAGTAGTATCAAGTGATTTTTTGCAAACTCCTCTTATAATTTCAAATGCTAGTTTTAATTTTTAATATAATGCTTTGGCAATATGTACACTTAAAGAAGGCTAAAAAGCTAATAAAGGAGTCAAAAATACTTTTGCAAGGCATTTTGCTGGGATACAAAAGCAGAAATCTCCTATACAGGTATAAGGTACAGAGAAAGACATCATATTGAGTACTATAATCTGTGTATGTGAAATGGGGGGAGGGTGGCACACAGGGCTGACAATATCACTACATTGCCAGGTGTGTGAAAATGGGACACAAAACAGCACCAGCAGTTTCACATGAGAACAAAGCTGATTTCACCTAGCCTGTAATAGCAGGTGAGTCTCACAAAAATGTCAAGCACTGGCCCCCTTTCTGAATTATCATCCATTTGGGGTCAGCACATAGAAATATTCATTCCTCATCTAGCCCTTGCAGAGCAAGATAACAAAAAAAACAAATGTTGCCCTCAAAATCAAAACACATCAGAAAACCAATCATTACAATAGATTATGGAAGAAAGGACTTGATCTAAGCTAAAGGTTCATAAAAGTCTGAGTTACCACCTAGGAAGGAAAGTAGTTCTGAATATTTTGGGAGACAACTGGGAATATATGACTATGAACTGGGCATTTGAATATATTAAAGAATTAGATTTATCCTGGCCAGATAGAACAATACTGTGGTTATGTATACAACAATGGCTTGATCTGGAGATGCTTGTTGTTCTATGTCTGTAATTACCTCACTGCCATTTTTAAGTAAAAGGAAGAAAAAGGCAGTTTGAGACAAAGGTGGAAGGTCAAAATTAGCAGGATAAAACAAAGAATTAGGGAGCTGGGAGACCAGTTAGAAAAACAATACAGTTACTGTCAGTATAGAAGATAAAAGGACTCAAGTCAATGGCAAAGGAATGGAAAGTATTTTAAAAATACTATAAAGATAACATTCTCTGGTCACTTAGACAAGGCAAGGTAAGAGTGATTTCCAAGTAAAAATTAGATTGGTAGATGATGGTTCCAAAGCAGAAAACACCTAACACTGCTATGACTTGCTGAATCATGATAACGCGGAAATGACCAGGTTGGTGATATTATCATTTATTTCCTATGTGGGGAAGCTAAGAATTCAACAGAGCTTACGGCCCATGTGTTTCTCTTTATTCTCCAAAACCCTATTAAAATAATTATACTGCAATTTTATTTTTCTTAAGGAACTAATTCCCAATCCCAAAAGGACTGTCAGGAAAGTCATCCGATAATGGAGGAATTTTTTTGGAAATTTTTTTTCCTGGAAAACCAAAAGCAGATGGGAAGAATAATGAAAATTGCAGCAAAGAAGAAAACATAGCAGCCTAATAAAGTTTCAATGGAATCAAGAAAAGGACCTATACACAGAACCCTAAAGAAACCAATGTCTGGAAATGGCAGATCTGAGAAAAGTAGGTAAGAAATGGGACTGAAAACAGAGAATAGAGGGTCTGGGATCCCTGCTGCACAGTTGGGTTGCAGCACTATGATGCTATCCGTAGCCACTGCAGCATGGCACAAGTTGATTCCTGGCCAGCCAGGGAGCTACCCACATGGCACAGCAGATCTCTCCTGACTCACCTGCTGCTCCCCTCAGCAGTGTATTTCAGTCAGTCCACCTGTTCTGTTCCCCACTCTGTCTCTGGTGAATCCTCTCACCCCCTACAGCTCTGGCCTGTAACCCAGTTCTTGTATTCATAAATAAACTTTAAAAAAAAAAAAAAGAAAATAGAGAATAGAAAGCCTATATATTCAACAGTTTGGCATTTTCTTCCCACCTGCATCAAAAATTTTATCTTCCTAAAATAATGTTAATGATGATATATGGATTTTTTTGGCAAATATATTAATGAACACACTAGAATTAGAGAAGCTAGCATGGGTATTGGTAATTACCTCTTCATTTGGCTTTTTTTTTTTAAGATTTATTTATTTATGCATATAAGAGCTGGGCTACAGGCCAGAGATGTGGGGGGGTTTAAGTGGGGGGGGGGGGATTTGACAGAGACACAGTGGGGAGCAGAACAGGCAGATGTACTGAAATACACTGCTGAGGGAAGCAGGGGGCAAGACAGGAGAGGTCTGCTGCGCCATGTGGGTCACCTCCCTGGCCTGGGATCAAACTTGTGCTGCAGTGGCTGTGGACTGCTTCATAGTGCTGCGCCTCAATCCTTTGGGCCACCAGGGAAGCCCCAGTTTGGCATTTCAATTGCACTCTTCTTCCTCCAAATCTTACTCTTAGCTTAACAGCTGGCTTGATGTGAAACCCCTGAGTGAAATTCTACACACCACACACATACGCATGCACACACATATACAGACACCCCTCCAAAACCCTTGTTTCTTATTCATTAATCATGAATGGAGAATTGCGTAGAAAGACTACAAGGTTCTGAAGTAGACTTCAAAATATAAATAAAAAGGAAAATTAACCTCAGAGAGACTTCAGAATTTAGTTTTCTAAAATCTCTAATTATCAATCCTGAAAAATTGAAGTTATTAAATTCATTGAACAATGGTAAGATTTTATAAAAAAGAATTTAATGGAGAAAACAAGATATTTAAAATTAAAATAATGTTTATTATCAAAATAAAAATAAAAAATTCAAGATTGGGCCCTCCCTGGTGGCACAGGCAGTTGAGCACAGAGCTGTGAAGCTATCCGCAGCCTCCACAGCATGGGTTGGATGCTGGTTGGCTGCAGAGATCCCCACATGATGCGGCAGACCTCTCCTGTCTCGCCTGCTGCTCCCCTCAGCAGTGTATTTCAGTTGGTCTGCCTGTTCTGTTCTCTAGTGAATCCTCTCACCCTCCCACACATCTGGCCTGTACCCTGGTTCTTATATGTATAAATAGATAAATCTTTTTTAAAAATTCAAAATTGGCACTATTTTGAATGGAAAAAATGAAACACAGGGCATACTCTAGGCAAAGCTAAAAGTTTAAAAAAAAGGAGAGATTGCTAAACATGGGGAAATTCTCAAATTAATTAAAAAGGAGTTTTCACAAATTCAGGTGTTCAAACTCAAAGTAATAGTATCTACAAAGATGGAAAAATTTAGTTTACAAACAATGTGAAATTTCAGAAGACCAAGAATCAAGGAAAGGACTTAAAGGAAAAAGGGGGAGTACACCTCAAGCAGAGAAGAATCAGCTTACTACCAACTCTCTATTAGTAACACTAAATGCTAAAAGATAAATTGTGTAGAAATTTGATATTCTCCCTTAGAATTCTATAAACAAATAATCAAATATAAGGGCAAGATAACACTTTTAGATATTTAGGGACTCAAGATTTAATTCCCACATACCCTTTCTAAAACACTATTCTAGAACGAAGTTCAACATAAAGAGTAAGTCAACCAAGATCCAATCCATAAGAAGAACGAAGGGGAAATCCAAAGGCAGGCAGCAGAGCACAGTCAATCTAGTTTGCAGCCAAACATAAAGAAAATCCGAGAGAGGAAAATTTCAAAAAAAAAAAAAAAAAAATTGGGTTTCCTGGAATAATATCACTGATTAACAAGTTAGGAAAATAAGCAAAAAATATACGAAGATGTGATCAAAGCCATATAAAATAAACAGGAAGAGCAAGCAAGAAAACTGAACAAAACTGATTACAAGAAATGAGACAACTAGTTAAATTAGAAAAGGAAATTGGCAGATTTTAAGAAAAAGAATGGAATCGATTTCACAATTTGTAGTGTTCAGACTAGAAGTCACATTTGCCTATTTTAACTTCATGTTAAGGTCTATTTCTATTTCCTACCCTTCTGGAAACAGCAACAACATAACCACTTCACTTTTTCAGCAATCAGCTGTCTGGAAGAGTTAATATATTTTGCATATTTACATTCTGTGTATTTGCTCTTAATTTACCCTCTGTGAAGAGAAATGTAATTTATCAGTTCTGATCATGTTAAAAAGATCTGATAATTTGATTACTAAATTCAAAAATTCAAAGTCATGGATTTGAACAGGTCTTACCTACATAAGGTTTTTCTATATGTAAGGTCTCACCGAAGTTTTTAGGAGGTTTGAAGCAACCCAAACAAAAAAAGTGATCTTCCTGCTTTAATATATACTAACAAAGATTCCAAGAATAAGAATTAGAACAAAAGGTTTTTCAAAAAAGGATAGAAGGCTGAGGAACTAGAAAATATTCTAGATTAAAAGAGACTAAACATGAATACAAAATACAATATAGGCCCCTCGATTCTGGATTTTCAGAAAAAAAATAAAAAGGTCATTAGTATTGGAGAAATGTGAGTATAGGCTGTATCTGTGCATCAGTAAGAGTATTCTACCAATGAAAAACTCATTCTATGCTTACATGAAATACCCTTGTTCTCAGAAGAGATACATGCTCGAATAACTTTACAGTGATAAGACAGGATACCTGTATAATCTCAAGCAATTCAGAAAAAAAATTACAAAATTTGTACAACTGATATATCTAGGTAAAGCATGCAGAAGTGATTATTTAACTAAAATAACTTTCTTGTAGATATGAAAATTTTTTAAATAAAAAACGTGGGAATAATAACATTAAATTGTCCTAGGTATGACAACAGTAGCTATGCAAGAGTGTCCTTATACCTAAAAAACACAGGTTCAAGTATTAGAAGTAACGCTTAATTACATCTATAATTTATTTTGGTACAGATTCAGGAGACAACTGGATAAAATATACAGATTCACACACAACAGATACACATGTAGAGATTTTGTTGTTGAGTTTAATTAAAGGGGAGGAGAGAGGTATATATGTGACCACCTTACCGCAGCATCAACATTAGCAGGTGAGTCTCCATTAGGGTCTGCCAACATAGAAATGACACTTATCATAATGGTTTCCACGGTATGGATGGGGAGCCAGCGTTCCTCTGGCTTTTCATAACCATATTTATCTTCTCCAGGCTCATGAAGAATAGAAATGCATACATCACCATTTTTATCAACTGTAAAATTAGAGGAAAGCGTCCTGTTGTTAAAGATACTGAAAATAATTTGGTTATAAAGTGTTATAGATGTGGTCCTGATCCCCACCGTATTTGTAAGAAACATTATATAGAAACTAATTTCCAATATGGAACCTGTAAACCTTTAAGGAAGACCACGGACTTTACCTAACAGGAGCCACATGACAAACCTAACAGGAACATAAGCTACCTTTTTACATTTGCACAAAAGATACTTAGCACATAGATAGTGCCTAGTCTTCATATGTAATAAATACAAAGCAAATGAATAAATGGCAATATTAAAAATTGTTCGTCACTTTAGAAAATACATATTCCAAATGCTAGAACTACATTTCTTTGTAATAATTTCTGGTTTCCCCACTAACTTACTGATTTTAATTAGTGATAGTCAAAGGAAGGTCCAGAAACTTGCCTAAAACGAGAGGTAACACCGTAATAGTTTTTTTTTTAAAGTAAATGAGATTTTTTTTTTTTAAAAAAAGATTTATTTATTTATTTATTTATACAAGCACTGGGTACAGTCAGAAGTGTGTGAGGGTGAAAGAATTCACCAAAGCCAGAGTGGAGAACAGAACAGGCAGAGTGACGAAGTACATTGCTGAGGGGAGCAGAAGGAGCTGCAGGAGAGGTCTGTGCGCCATATGGGACCCTCGCAGGTGGCCGGGGATCGAACCAGTGCTGCAAAAGCTGGGGGCAGCTTCGCAACCCAGCGCTCAAACCCTGCGCCACCGGGGAGGCCCCATAATAGTTTTTAAATAACATGAATGCAAGAGTATATTTTCAAGGAATGGAATATATTTAAATTCATAAAAGCATGCCATATTGCCAGTGAAAATTCATCAACATAAATGACACCATGAAGTACTTTTTCTATAAAATTTAAGATCTAAGCCTCAGATATTATTAACCCCCCAAAAAAAAACTGAAGTCCTAATTCACTAACTCATTTATTATCATATAAAGACTCCCTATTAGTGAAACTATAAAAATCACATAATTCCTTAATCTTTTATGGTAAAATCTTCCCCTGTTTAAAAAAAATATACTTGGAAAAATTTCAAAAAGAAAATTTTTTGTTGTAAAAACTTTCTTCAGCCAAATCTCACAAAAAGCCATTGGCAATTACATGTATTTCATTCTTACCTTCCTACTTAAAGTCTAACAAAATTGTGATAGGTGTGATTTTACAGCTTATTGTTCATCTCATGACTTAAATCCCTCTGTTGTTAAAAACTCTAGATAACAAGAACCCATGTTTACATGTATCACTGCTTTACCAACAAATACTTCCTGAATGCATACTGTTTCAGGCACTCATCTGACACAGGGCATACAATAAATGAATGCTAACAGACACACACAAGACTTCAATAGCTAACATAAAATGTTTACACAGTAGAAGATGCTTTTCTCACTTATTATATATAAGTATTTTTTTCAAGTCATTTCTTTGAAAACATTAAATGTTTACGAGTCTATCAGAATCATTTCCCTTTTCAGAAATTATCATAATCTTGCATCTTTTTTTTTTTTTGCTTGTTTCCCTCCCTGAAAGTCCCCCGCATAATCCAGCATCTTTAACTTAGCTTAATATTTTAAAATAAGGTTTTAAGGCTCAATACCTATTTCCAAATATCATTTTAAAAGTATCATAATGAGGGCCTCCCCGGTGGCGGAGTGGTTGAGCGCTGGGTTGTGAAGCTGCCCGCAACCTCTGCAGCGCTGGTTCGATCCCCGACTGCTCCCCGGCCCCGGAGGAGGGTCCCACATGGCGCGCAGACCTCTCCTGCCAACCGCTGCTCCCCTCAGCAGTGTGCTTCGGTCCTTCTGCCAGTTCTGTTCCCTGCTCTGGCTCTGGTGAATTATCTCACCCTCCCGCGCTTCTGACTGTACCCAGTGCATGTATAAATAAAAATAAATCTTTAAATAATAAATAAAGAAAAGAAAAGAAACATCCTAATATAAATTAAAAAAGTATCATAATGAATTTACATAGCCATCAGCAACATATGATGTTGACTGTTTCATTGTTCTTTGCTTAGAATTAAATAATAATAAATAAAAGAATGCTAGTTAAATAAAACCAATCTAAAGAATATTTTATTTATTGGTAATTTCTGCGTTTCACTGGTGAAATCTGGCTTAATTGTTTTACATACTTCTAGGGTTATCTAGGGGTATGTTGTAAATTATACATATTTCCTCTTTTGTGAAATGTCTGTTCTTATTATTTATCTATTTATGTATTCAGTGTTTAGTTTTTTCTTGCCAAATTGCTTAATTCCCTTTGTTTAATTTTTGCCTGCTAACTTTTCCTTTTATCTAATGCCCCAATAGTGTTCTTTATATAAATCCATTTAAGAATTCCACATTGCACAACTTTGTCATTTCTCTTCAATCTCCTCATTTTACTTTCATTACTTTTGAAACTAGAAAGTTCTTATGTCCAACACTCAGCAAAAAATTGATATTCACTACTATTATTTTTATAAAATTTGTAACTTTTTATTTCTGTTTAGGGTTCATTCACTTTGTTTTCTGGCCTAAAGAAAACTTCCAAATTAATTTCCCCATAAAGAAAACGCATCTCTCCTTCCATTGTTAATCTACCTGAATACGTATATCCTTCAAATTATCTCCTAATTCAATTCTTAAAGCACCTGAAACTGTGAGAATCTGATTTACTTCCACCTTCTCTTTCCTCACTACCTGGGTACTCTTTCTGACCTACCTTGCTAGAAACTGGCTTTTGCCCCCTATCAGGACTCTGTGTTCTCACAAAATAATCTGTAGGACATACTCTCCTAGTTATTTATAGTCAACTCTTCTGGGTCAAGACAACTGATACTGCTGAGGACAACTTCCTGGACACAAGTTTCTACACCACACTTCCTTTTCCTGGTCCTTGAGTCATTTCCAGTCATTTTCTAGTTTTCCTTGGTCTGATTTTTGATGTTATACCACTCTCCAATATTAATCAACCCTCTCCACCCTGGGGAAATTAACTAATTCATTATATAATAATATTACCCATCATCTTCCCTCAAGCTTGACTTAGATATAGCATTGACAGATAACACTGTGCACATTTATCTGTACTACTTGAGGATTAAATAAAACATTACAAATCTTCGTATCAGCCAACAACTTCCAAGGCCCTAAGCTTACTGCTGAGCCCTGGATTGGTTTTATCTATCTCATTGGACACGGCAAATGCACATCAAGGAAAACAAGCTCAAAACTGAATGCATCTAAGCCACACAAAGCTAATAATATTTTGACAGCTTTCCTGAGATACTTCACTTATTTGAAGTACACAATTTAATGGTTTCTGGTATGTCCACAGAGTTGTGCAACTATCACTACAATCAATTTCAGAATATATTCAACACCCAGAAAGAAAACCAATACCCATTAGTAATCACTCCAGTTTCCCGTCGACTTTCCTCCAAGCCCTAGGCAACCACTAAGCTGGTTTCTGTCTCTACAGATTTGCCTGTTCTAGACATTTCACACAAAAGGAATTACACACTGTGTGATCTTTTGTGACGGGCTTTGTTAATGTATGTTTTGGGGGTTCATCCATGTTTATCAGTACTTCATTCCATTACATGAACATACATTTATTTTTCTGTTCATCTATCAATTGATCATTTGGGCTGTGCCATTTTACATTCTTGCTAATAGGGTATATGTGGGTTCTAATTTCTCTGTGTCATTGCCAATACTTGTTTATTATCTATCTTTTTTATTTTAACATGGGGAGTGGTATTTCACTATAATTTTCTCTAATTATTTTGTTAATGATCACCTCTAAATTTTCACCTCTCCATTACCACTCATATTTGTAGTCAACAAGTGAGAAAAAGTGCAATTTCCTTCCTGCCACTACTCTTATTAGTTGAAGCTTTCATTGTCTCTCATCCAAACCATTGATTAAACCCCCATCCCCCTGGCTATTAACCTGGCTTCCTCTTCCAAACCTTCTCCTCAACTGCAATCTTTCAAGAAGGAAAGACAGTCAAGATAAACCTATTACACAACTTTAAAATTCATCCCAGTTTAAAGAATAAAATTCAAGACAGGATGTTCATACATAAAATGCTGTTCAGGAATCATTTCGACTTCTATGTTACCATGCCTTTATAACTACAACACCACTGTCTCCCAGTTTCACTGTTAAATTTACAAGTCTGTCCTCCCTTTATATAGATCATGATAAACTTATAAAATTAAATTTTGGTTGATTTCCTTCAACCTCTAACACTTTCTCCCATGTGAACTACAAAGTCTCTTCAATCTTTAAAAATAAAAAGCACTATTTTTATCAGTTTTCCTTTAAATTGATACTGTCACTGCTATCCTTCTGCTTAACAGAAGAGAAGTTCCATATATTACTTACATAGGTGCTCTAATTCAATTTCTCATAGCAGAGAAACGAAGATTCAAAGAGGCTTTACCCAGAGTTACACAGTTAATCTGTGGTGGAGCCAGCATTCAGGAGCTTTGTTATATAGGGGGGGAAAAAAAAAACCCAAAATTGCCTATTGTACATCAAGTAATTTAATTATGGCAGAAGAAATTGCCATAAACCTAGGAGAAGATGGAAGAAATATCAAAGCAACAAGAGGTGGATATTGCCAGATCATGGGTCCACACATTATGTAATAATAACATATGAACACAAATACACTGTTAAGAGATATTTTGTCCTACCTTACTATTAACAACTGTGTCTTTTATGATCACTGTTATCTTAGATGCAATGACATATGGTGACTCCCTTGGTTCTCCTTAGTTTTCCATTAAACTACTTCTAGTCTCTCATAAGACCCATATTTCATTCATTGCTACCCCAATGTCTGCTTAAAGTAAAATTCAAGGATTCCTCTTCCTTATAACCGAAAGCCTTTATTATAAACAGTAGAATGAAGATGAGGATAGGTATCTAGAACAACTCTGATTATACACAGTCAAAATACGGAGAAAAAAGATCCTTGCAAGTTCTATCATATAAAATAAGGCCAAAAGTTCAGGGAGACTATGTATAAATATAGCTTATCTAGTCTAACCTTTAGCTTACAAAGTGGATTTTTAAATAGTAGCACATCTTTGGGTAAGAAACTTAATGCCACCTTTTCATACACAGCAGTTACTGTATGTTTTTCAAAGGTTAAAACATAATATTTTATTCCATTTGACCCTTCCAAGTCACCTTATGAGGTAGGTTGGACATTCCTTTTTTAAGCTAAGAATACAGATAAAAGTTAAAAGTTGCCCATGGTATAAGAGCTAAGGTTATAAAACATAAATTTAAAATCCAGATTTAATAACTTCTCTGCTCTTTCAATACCAAATGAATCACCTATGATCTGGGAAATTATTTCCTCAATTATAAGAGCTTTATTAATGCTGAATAACAGCAACCCTGTGTTTAGTATGGAACGTTATGAATCTCAAATAGCTGTAAACTAAACAAACAAGTAATTTTTTCCCCCACATGATCTCTATTATTCAGTTTCTTCTAAGGAATCTAAGACAAGGCCATGTGAATAATGACCACAATGAATTTAGTACAAAAATTCCAAAGCAATGTCAATGAAAAGTGATCTTTCTTATTAATCTTGCAAACTTTAGCAACAAGTCTTCAAAAGTAAAACTAGATAAACTTACCATTTGGGTGCCAGATTTCTGTAATGAATTTCATTTTAGGAGGCCGGAGGGGATAATCTTTTGGGAAAGTGAGATGAGCCTTAAAAACACCACCTTCACTGGAAAAACAAAAACAAGGTCTTGTCTGATTAATTAGGTAGACAATTATTAAAACAAAGTACTAAGAAATAATCTGTTCTCAAGCAGTTTACTTACTCAAATATACAGTTTAGTAACTAGAATACCTAAACTCTCAAATAGCTATCAAAATAAAATATTTTTAAAGGTCATCCAGATCAGATCACATTATTGTTGTGCTACAAAACTCTCCATCACTTCTCATTGTACTTAAGCCAACATTCAGAAAGCTTTTAACATTGCTTATAAGGAGCCAAGTTGCAAATTTCTCCAAGTTGATTTCCAACTATCACTCTCTATTCTAGTTATGTCTCCTCCCAATTCTTGAAGCACACACCAAAATCCCATCTCAGAGCTAATTCAAATTTTGTTCTTCCCTGTTTGGGAACAGATGTGCTGATTTTCCTTCCTTCCTTTTACCCATCCATCTATCCACACGACTCATCATTTAACAAATATTGTCTTTATATATCAGACCCTGGGAGTACAGCAGTGAACAAAATATAATACCCTCAGGAGTTTATATTCTAGTGACTTTCCACAGTGGTGCCAGTGACAGATGTTATGAATACTGGAGTTGTTCTATATATTTACAGTTGTTCTATATTTAGCCACCTGAAATATGGCTAATACAAGTGAGGAATTTTTTATTTTACTTTAATAGCCACTAGTGACTAATAAATGCTGTATTAGACAATGCATATGTAGAGCATTTCCATTTACTTAGAAATAATTCTTGAATAATTTTCATAATAACACAAGTTGCATACATTAACAATCAAAACCAATAAGACACATCACATTTATGGGGCAAAAAAGATTTACGTTCCTGGTTATCAGTCTTTGGTGCTAATGGTTTCCTCCACTTAAAATGCTCTTCCCCCCTTGTTATCATTCAGAATTCAGCTTAAATGTTACCTCTTGAGAAAGATTTTACTTGATTATCCAGTTGTAACTAGTCACTGTGTCCCTCTATCAGACTGACCTCTTTTAATTTTTTTATTGCAACAGCAATTCATGTATCTATCCTTTTGTTTAATGTATATGCCATCAGAATAGGGCCATATAACTATATTTGTTTCAAAACAGTGAAAAATGGAATTTTCAGTTTACTAAATAGTTTTCATTCACTGGACAAATAGAAATTGGTTACCTACTTGTCGTACATACAACAGAGAACAAGAAGCTAGCAATTACTGTTTTCATGGTAATTGACATTCCAGTGGCAGAGGAAACCATCAAGAAAAGTAGCAGTAATAAGTACTAGAATTATATGAGCAATCTACTATTAAATTTTTAAAAATCCACAGAAAATTCTGTTTATCTTTAAGAAGAAAAAGTGGGGCTATATTTGTTACAGCCAAGTTAACAAGAACTCAAATACCCACAAGGTACAAGAGTAAAGAAAAGACAGAACTGTATCTGGAAACATGACACTGATTTATAGTAATGGTTAACTCAGGAGCACAGGATTACAGGATCTTTCACATTCTGCTTTGCACATTTCAACACAGCTTAAAATTTTAATCATAAGCAAGCAATAATAACTGGCTTTTTCTGAATATAAAAGCAAGACAGAGGAGGGGCTTAAAAAAAAAGATAGATTCATCATTAATACCAAGTACTCCTAAATACTTACGAAAGGTCACTAGACTCCAAGTATAAAGAACAACCTTGATAATACAGTCTTGGTAAAAGTAATAGGAAAAATAGACTACAAAGGACTAACAGAAGAATGGGATGATGAACTACAAGCATAATGAACAGGACAATTTGAGAAGTTTAATAAAGAAGACAGTAAGTTGATGATAAAATAACATAAATGAAAGACTTGAAAACAAACTGTTTGCAAGATGGGAAGGTGCAGGCAGAAAGATTAGGAATACCAGAAAAATAATACTGAGAAATTAGATAGAACAAAGAAAATAAGGGAAATAGAAGACCAAACTAGGAAAAAGAACACTTCTTTTTGCATAGGAAAGAAAAACAGGCTCAATGCAAAATAGCTATATAGGGGTAGAAAGGAAGAAAAATGACAAAATGCCTATCTTATGGAATTAATTCTTATAATTTATAAGATTATGAAGAGAAAACACAGACGTGAGAAGTGGGGGCTGGAATAACTGTTGTAAAGAGTACATTATACTGACATGAAATAAGTCTGTCTTCTATCTTCTCAGCCTATGCTACTCAACTGAGTAAGTTAATGCCAAAATTGGCCTTAGGATATAGTAATTAGGTGGACTAGTTTTTCAAACTGAAGCTGCAAAAACAATTAAATGAGTCACTAACCAGCTTTAAAAAAAAAAAGTAAAAATAGAAAACTTAACAGGTTTGTTTTAAATATATAATCTATATACAATTTCTGTTCACTGAAAGTGTATAGTTGTATGTATACACTGGGTCACAAAATATGTTTGAATACAGGCTGCAGTAAGAAAAAGCCTCAAAGTCACAAATACAGACAACAGCCAAGAATATATGTAACAGGACATCAATGGCTGCCACAAAGTCCATGCACTTCATCCCACTAGTTTTAACTTCATTTTCCTAGGTTTCTTAATTTTGATTGATTAGGTCCACTTCAGGTTTTTCATTAACTGATTGGAATCCTGATCATGAAAAACTGCCTTCATCTGAAATTATTTTCAATCTTTAAAATGTCTATCAAGTTTAATTAAAAGTTATTCTGAGAGTTTGTACAATTTTCATTCTATCAATATCTACAATGCCCTTTCCCATTCAGAATGAATCACGCTATTCCTTATGGTTTGCACCTGTAGATGGACCCCATAATATCTCTTTACCTATATAAATCCTACCCCCCTTTTTAAGATTTATTTTATTTATACAAGAACTGGGGTACAGGCCAGAGGCACAGGAGGGTGACAGAATTCACCAGAGACAGAGTGGGGAGCAGAACAGGCAGACAGACGGAAAGCACTGCTGAGGGGCGCAGCGGGCAAGACAGGAGAGGTCTGCCGCACCATGTGGGTATGTCCCTGGCCGGCCGGGAATGGAATCAGCACTGCAGAGGCTGCGGACAGCTTCACAGCGCAGCACTCAGCCCACTGTGCCATCGGGGAGGGCCCCCCCCCCTTTTAAAATACAGCTCAGCAGCCCCAATTCATGGATGCAAACTTCTACTAAATAGCCAAGTTAACAAGAACTCAAATACCCACAAAGTACAAAATCATTGCAGACTAAACATTAACATGTTACATATTCACTATTTGTCAAACACAGGAAGATGCTATTATGATGAGCAAAATGAAGGTTTATTAAAAAGCTTCAATGAATTCAAAATATCTTTCCTTTCATTATGTATTTTCTTCACAGATTCTAACTGCACAATTACCAGGGTGATGTTAAAGAGGTAGACAACAAAGAATTTCACATTTGAAAAGGTTAAGAAACCCTGACTTAATTCAGCTGCCTTCCATGAGGCAACTCTTATTGTTTTTGCATCAAATTATAAAAATCTTACAAGGATCAAATCTATCATTCTGTCATATTTACTTTATTTAAAAGATTTATTGTATGCTGCCTTTTGAAACTGTTTAAAATTGTTCTTTTACATATATCACTGTTGATACCTAACTCTTGTTCCTTCATAAGCCACATTATCACCATTTATCTATTATTCTTTTTTAAAAAGATTTATTTATTTATGCATACAAAAACTGGGGTACAGGCCAGAGATGTGGTGGGTGAGGGGACTTACCAGAGGGTGGAGAGCAGAACAGGTGGATCTACTGAAATACACTGCTGAGGGGAGCAGAGGGGGAGTCAGGTGAGGTCTGCTGCACCATGTGGGTTAGCTCCCTGGCTGGGGATAGAACTCGTGCTGCAGTGGCTGACCCTAATAGCTTGATGGTGCTGAGACTTCAACCCCTGTGCCACCACAGAGGCCTCAAACTTACTTTAAAAACCTGCATCATTCCTTTCTGAAAATTTAATTTCTGTTGATATGGGTGGCTATCCACTCTACATGTTGTTCTGTAATCTGAACATAACAGGTGTATCACAACAATTCCAGGATGTCTTTCATAGAATGACAATCTCAAGACTCTATTTTTAACAGTGCTAGAAAGGTTAATCAATGGACAAAGTAATGATAAAAAATGTAATACTATGTGATGATTAGTATAATATCAATACACATGGCAACTATCAATGCCAAATAATGGAATGTTTGAATTCAATGTGTCCCTTATTGATTATAGAGAATGTAAAGAGTGTGGAGTGCCCTCTAGTGACTAAATGATGGCTAATGATGCCATTTTGAAATACCACACCAACTTCCAAGGAATTTAAGTATAGTATTAATTCTTTCTATTATCACATAAATGATTTAGTTATTAAATGGCCAATTCAATCTGGATACCACCTAAGTTCACATTAACTTAATTTCAATCCTATTATCCCCCTTTTCCCCATTTTCGATCTATTTCCCTTTAGAGGCAATGGATAATACTTAAGATCTGTGCATTCACTCTCAATAGAACTCAAACAACTGCCCAGATGGCCTCTACCTCTTCAAGCCACTAAAATAACAAGAACATCAGTAATTTCCTTGCTGTTAAATCAACAAACATTATTAAATACTTGATCCTTAATACTTGGTAGCATTTAAAAGGTATACTTCTACAAACCTTTCATGTCCTTGTTTTATTTCCTCTGCTTTCCTCAGGGTCCTGCCCATGCACATGTGCTATTTCTCTATCCCCTGAGCAAAGGCTACACATCTCACTAATTCAGGCCAGAGTCAACCTACAAGTTTTCATTTTTAATGCTACGAGGAAAATTTTAAATAACACTGTTAAAAGAATGTTTTGTTGCAGAAATGAGTATACTGATGCAAAATAAAATTTATAACCCTAAATTATGATACTTGGTAATTTGATGCACATTCTAAAATATAAAAAGCTAACTAGTTGCTCCTGATATAGAAAAATTATTTGTCCTCAGTATAAAAAATAAATCCAAACTATTTAAGTGTTTACAAATTTCATCAACTAAGCCCTCAACTCCCCATTCAATCTCATCTCTTGAAATTCTTTGTATTTACTCCAAATTTTTTTTTAAAGATTAATTTATTTATACAAGAACCAGGGTACAGGCCAGATGCACGGAAGGGTAAAAGGATTCACCAAAGACAGAGTGGGGAACAGTGACGAAATACACTGCTGAGGGGAGCAGCGAGTGCAGCAGGAGAGGTCTGCCGCGCCATGTGGGACCCTCGCCGTCCGGCTGGGATTGAACCGGCACTGCAGAGGCTGGGGACAGCTTCACAGCACGGCGCTCAACTGCCTGCGCCACCAGGAGAGGCCCATAAATTTTTTTATATCCTTTTTCAGGTGTTATGTTTACCCTGGAAATATTTAATATCCTAGATCCCTTTCCACTTACCCTCATCATCCACTGTCATTTTCAGCATATCTATCTAGTTAATTCTTTAAAAAAAAAAAAAAAGATTTATTTATACAAGAACTGGGGTACAGTCCAGAAGCGCAGAAGGGTGAGAGAATTCATCAGAAACAAGAGGGAACCAGAACAGGCAGACCTGGACTGAAAACACTGCTGAGGGGAGCAGCGGGGGAGACAGGAGAGTTCTGCCGCGCTACGTGAGTATCTCCCTGGCTGGCTGGGAATTGAACTGGCACTGCAGAGGCTGCAGACAGCTTCACAGCACTGCTCTCAATCCACTGGGCCACCAGGGAGGCCCTATCTAGTTAATTCTTACCTGCACTGTTGGCAAAATCCCTTCTATCCCCAAATAGTAATCTAAACCAACTGTGCAATCTCATTCATAATGCCAGCTACTGGGTAAGGAATGAGCAAGTGATTGAATTTTGACAAATGAGGTAAAAGCAGAGTCTGCTAGTGAATTTTACAGAAGGGGAAAAAAAGGTGTGTGTGTGGGGGGGGGGTGTTTCTACATTTCATAAGAAGCATATAAAACATAAGAAGGATCTACCTTTCTTCCTTCCTTTGAGAAATATTCTGAAATGCTCCAAACTTCCATAAATACTTTCCTACCAGACTCAAATTATCAAATTTCCTCATTTTCTAAGCCAGATTTCTGTTGATTGAAGCAAAAAGTCTACTGATGAATAGTTTCTAACTCCACTTTAGATATCCCTTTCTTTGAGAAAACTCTCAAATATGTTCAACACCCACCACGTCCCCAGTGAGTACTCATAATACCCCATGCCTACCTATGTCATGGCCATCATCAAAATGTATTAAGTGGCTATACAATCATGTTTTGCTAAGTAAAGTGTAACTTCTTTTGGTGCAGTGACTATCAATTAATTCAAGATCATGTCCCCAGCATGCATTTAACATAGGAGTGCTCAAAAACATCTTAGAACTTAATGAATGAACAGGGTAAATGTCCATTCCAAGATGACATGTTTTGTTTTTACAACAATTCTACACAGGAAATTGCCAAAAGTGATGGTCTCAGATTAAAAAAAAAAGATAAACCTTAAACCTACTTTTTTGGGTTTTAAACAGAATTTAGTAACTTCTAATGTGAATTTCAGAAGACATCACTATAAAATGAAATCATAAACAAGTAATTTAGGATAATCAATATAACGTCTATCAACTGCATTAAGACTTCATTATTCACAAAAAAATTAAAGTATATGTGGCACTGAGGTGAAACTATAGCCCAGTTGCCACCAGAGCTCACACTAGGAAGGTACAGTGTAGAGGTGGCTGCCAGTTGTTTCAATCCACACTCAGAGTTCTGCCACATATACTTCTGCATACCCACATCTCAGACCTACAATCTGCACTTTTTAACTGTGTATTGAAAACATACATACAGACAAATAGATAAGATAGATAGATCAGACAGACAGATAGACAGACAGACAGATAGATATATCAGCTAGCAATATTTAGAGATACTTGTCACCAACACATGGAAAGGTATAACAATTCTATAGCTAAATCCTAGATTCTGAACCAATTCTCTACACAGACATCAGAAGAATTTCTTCTCTTGTCTCATAAATACTGTAAAAGTAACAAGATTCTGTCACTGGCATGTTGTTGTGTCACCCCTGACTACACAATTCATGAAATGTGTGTTATGACCGAAAATCGTAGAATTGACCTGAACTTCATCAAGCATCCCCAGACTAGGTTTATATATATGGTACTGCATGCAAAATTTGGTTAAGAAATTTGCTTTCAAACTGTATTAAAATTGTGGGGGAATGCCTTTAAGATGGTTTCCAATGGCTACAATTGTGAACCAAACTAACACTGTGGAATAATTAAATTGAATTATTTTAGTTTTTAACAATTATAGCTCAACTATATAAGGCATGAACTTATATAGCTCAACTATATAAGGCATGAACCAGTATGCTCTGATATGGAAACACCTCTGACTTTTCTTTTCCATCAGCTATTTTATTGTTATAACAAAACTACTTGACTATCACACCAAAAAATGTTTGATGTACCTGAATATTTGCTGCTTAGGTACCATCGAGGAAGGACCACAGTTGAGTGAAAAAGTATAATCCCTGAGAATTAAGATCTAGATCTGTTCATGCTGAAACTTACACAGCTTTGAGAAGGGCTCTGCATCCCCCGCCTACCCCCAACACCTCAACTTCTATAAAAAGTATGGAAATCATGCCAGTCAGTGACATTAGGAATCCATGTCCCATCTTATAGAGCATCAAATATTAGTAAATTTAAGTTAGTCTGCAAACACTCAGAGCAGAAAACAAGATTCTTAATCTAGAAATGTATTAGATAAAATGCTTAAGATATTCCATCTTTTTTTATACTGCTCTTTGACATACATGCTGCTATCATCTTTATAACATTACTTAAACTAGAAGTTAGTAAATAGATTATTTTATATCCTAACAATCATTTTTAGAAATTGGGAAAAGGTAATCTTTAATTCATTTTAGACTCAGAACACCTTGATTCTGACCAGTACTCTCTGGGGATCCAAATAATGAACCACTAAAACTGATGATTATAAAGTTCTTTCCAACCTTTTTAAGACAATGATATATATAGTGTATTCTACATGTAAATTTCCAAATCTAATACCATTAATTAAACTAATAGAGTATTAAAAACAGTAAAGCCATGTGTCTTTAAAGCTCTTACATTCACTCTGGGGTTCAAAGCAAAGTATAAAAACAAAAGAAAGGAGAAGAGAGAAACATTTCAAAAGAGACTTTTCTTCTATTCCCTATCTAATTGGGGATATTAGGAAAATATATCTACATATTACTTCAACTTAATGATAGATTTTCTGTAACAAAAATTATTCTAGTTAGGGAGAATAACTTAATTTCTGAAACTAGTACATATTTAAAAGAAAATAGTAAGTTTTAGGGGTCTCCCTGGTGGCGCAAGGGGTTAAGCACAACACTATAAAGCTATCTGCAGCTTCTGCAGCATGAGTTCGATGCCCAGCCGGCCAGAGAGCTACCCACGTGGCGCAGCAGACCTCTCCTGGCTTCCCACTGCTCCTCTCAGCAGTGTATTTCAGTCAATCTGCCTGTTCTGTTCCTCACTCTGTCTCTAGTGAATTCTCTCACCCCCCGCTACTCTGGCCTGTACCCCAGGCCAGAGTGCATTTTGTTGTGTGCATAAGTAAAATCTTAAAAAAAAAAAAAAAAAAAGACCGAATAATCCCAAAGTTATGTTCACTTAAAAAAAAGAAAGTAAATAGTAAGTTTTAGACATTACTTTCATGCAAAAACCCAAGAGAGGAACATTCAGTACAAATGATACCAAACACAGCCATTTCACCTGTTCTTTAAAAAAAGAATTTTACTTCAGTTTTTCAAGAGTTTACATTTCAACTAATTAAAAGAACCCCACCCTGATATCAATCTCATTATACTTACTAAAGTGTATCTGGAGGACCTATAATAAGGACTTCCCATCGGTAGAGATCATTGTCATCTATTAAACCTGCTGAAAAGCCTTCCACTGGATTTTTGTTGAGTTCTGTGGAAAAAGAAAAATTTGATCAAAACATTTAAGTACATAATTTTCACCCAAGAGATAAATTACAGTACTTGAAAATACATGTTATAGATTTAATGGTTTATTAAATGAATACACCTGGATCCATTAGCAAAATGGATACAAAAAAAAAATCTACAGCACAGTAAAAGTAATGTGTTAAGCAGACTTATCCAGAAGATCAACTTCTACTGCCTTCTTTCTTTAGATCTGATTTCCAGCTAGGTTCTTAACTTTCCAGGTAGACATACCATGGTATACAGGTATAGTTACATAGAAGGATTGTCAAAATATAGCTACCCAGGCCCTCATACTTCCCCAGAGATTCTGATTCAGAGGGAAATAAAACCAGTGCTTCAAATATTCTTCTCCTGTGGTCTATTTGCAGAAACACTAACAGAATGCCCTATACCATTGCACTGGAATTTGCTGGCCTTCATTTACACCATTATCTGAATTATCTATTTGACAATTCCTCTGTAGTTCTGGGGATACACATCTATAGTTGGTATTCATGTGGGGCCCATCAGAACACTGAGAACAAAGAGGAGAGAACAAGAGGCCCCATCTGTGTCTGGCTTGCATTGTTGACCCTTATGCCAGCCACAGCTTCCAGCACACAGGAGGAGCTTAAGAGTAACAGTTGCAACCTAGAGGAATAGCAGTGGCATCATTAGATTTTTTTTTTTTTTCCTAAAGAATGTTCTGGCATGTTTGGAGAATGATGGCGGCTAGTGACAAGAAAAAAAACACAGGACTAGTGAGGTAGGGGAACACAGCAAGAGGGGACATGTAAGAGGAAAGTGAGGAGGATGTAGAGCACCCTAATACTCAGGGTTTAATAATAAAGTTTCTATTGATGACAGAAGATAATATAAGGATTTTTAAAACAGTTTTAATGAGGTATAACTGACATTTATACAATTTGGTATGTATTGATAAATGCGTATGCCTGTAAAGCTATCACCATAATTATGATAATAAACATAAATATGTATTTGCCTATGCACACACATGCACGGATACAGATATATCTAAGTATATTTGACAGGCAGGGAGCTAAGCGATGATTGACACAAAATAAGCACACACCAGAGGAGAGCAGTTTTAAGAGGGCTTTGCTGGAAGCCTGAGCAAGTTTGTAATTCTCACAATTCCATTTTCCTCAAGGAGCTCAGTATAATGACAAAAAGTAAGTGTTACACAACTCAGAGTGCTATAAAAGACTGAAAAAATGTTCAGATATTAATTTCTTGAGGAATTAGAGATAGTTATTATTTCAACAACTAGGACGGTATTTTTTTTTTTTAAGATTTATTTATTCATACAAGCACTGGGTTCAGTCAAAAGCGCGTGGGGGAGGGGGTGAGAGAATTCGCCAGAGCCAGAGCAGGGAGCAGACTGACAAAGTACACTGCTGAGGGGAGCAGCAGGCGGCAGGAGAGGTCTGCGCACCATTTGGGACCCTCGCCCAGCAGCCGGGGACCAAACTGGCGCTGCAGAGGCTGCGGGCAGCTTCGCAACCCAGCGATCAACCACTGCGCCACCAGGGGAGGCCCTAGGACGGTATTATTTCAATAACTAGGACGGTATTATTTCAATAACTAGGACTTAACACCCCAACATTCCAGTTAAATAGGAAGCCAAAAGTGAAAGTTTATATTTATATATAAATGGATTATTTTCTTGAAATTTGAGAAGTGATTTTGTAACTCTAATGTTTTTGCCTAAAAGGCAAAGTAGACTTCCATAGTTTTTTTTTTAAAGAGGGAAAAACTACTTTTTTTCCTTTTTTTTTTTTTTAAGATTTATTTACTTATTTATTTATACAAGCACTGGGTACAGTCAGAAGTGCAGGAGGGTGAGAGAATTCACCAGAGCCAGAGCGGGGAGCAGAGCAGGCAGAAGGACCGAAGTACACTGCTAAGCGGAACAGCAGGCAGCAGGAGAGGTCTGCGTGCCATGTGGGACCTTCCTCCGGTGGCCGGGGAGCAGGCGGGGATCGAACTGGCGCTGCAGAGGCTGCGGGCAGCTTCGCAACCCAGCGGTCAACCGCAGCGCCACCGGGGAGGCCCAGACTTCCATAGTTTTTAATAGAAGTATATTTCAAAACATGAAACACTACCATATTTATTTTTATTTATTTTTTAAAGATTTATTTTTTTTAAAATACAAGAGCTGGGGTACAGGCCAGAGGCAAGGGAGGGTGAGAGGACTCACCAGAGACAGAGTGGGGAACAGAACAGGCAGACTGACGAAATACACTGCTGAGGGGAGCACGGGAGAGACAGGAAAGGTCTGCTGCGCCATGTGGGATTCTCAGCAGCCAGCCAGGATTGAACCAACACTGCCCAGGCTGCAGACAGCGCCACCAGGGAGGACTCGTATTTATTTTTAAATAGCTATTTTAAGACATTAAAAATACTAAAAATGAAAAGACATTTAGATAGTAATTGCATTTTAATACTGCTACTTTGTTTATACATGCAAATGTTTACTGACTGCCAACATTACACTGCAGACATACTTAAAAAGTTCCACTTTACTTGCCAATTGAGGGATACGGTAGAACACAGACAGACTGCTATAGAGTCATTTCTTTTCTACAATGTATTATTTAATTCCAACCTTTTTTGTATGAGCATCATCATGTTATTCAGACCACGTTCTCCAACATTAGACAAGAGTCTTGTGGCAGATTCTATAATTTATCTAGACATCACCTAGTTTTATCAGAAGTCCCAGAGTAGTATAAATGTTAGTGGGTGAATTCTGAAATTCACATATACAATTAAAATTATGCTTGAAAATTTCCTTACATATCCCATAAAGCATAGCATTGGCTTCTCGCTTTTGTCAATACACCGTAAATCCTTAAAATCTTTTGCACATTTTCCATACTTTTCTTCTATAGGAACGATTATGTCCAACACTTGTTTCATGTAAGTTACATAAAAGCTATGTCAACGGATGTCCAAATTCTCACTTTTATTATGAATTTTGTCCACAGCATGAATCCTCATAGGTCTACATCCATGGGTACTTAACAGGCTTAACAAAGCTATCATGGCAGATCATCACCATACTTTCATGAATACCCACTTCAAGGTTCAGTCCAACTACAATCTTCTTCTATGAGGCCCTCCCTAAATAATTCCTATTTCTTTAGACTTACACTAAATTCCAATTAATGATACTTTTTGTCTATATACTACATGACCTTGGCTATGAGATCCTGATTCCTACATAAGTACAGGAATTTGGAGGGGCACCAATGAAAGACACCTTGTAATCACAAAGAGACAAGAAATGATTCTAAAAAGAGTAAAGATATCTGAAATAAGACAAAGCATTTAGGTAGCAGAGGCTCAAGGTTTAGTCAGAAGCTTGAGAACAAAGAGTCTCTTGTAAACCACTGAGGTTTGGCCTTTATCCAGAGGGCAAAGGTGGATCTTTGAAGAGTCTGTGTTGATTTTTGTTTTTAAAATGATGAGTTAACCTCATGAGATTTATATTTTAAAAACCAACCTTGCAGCATATGAAAGATGGCATAGAATAATATCATGGTGATAACAAAGAAACCAAAAAAGAAGCTATTAAACTAATCTTGGAAATTTTATGTATTTATATGGTATATAGTAATAGGAATGATGATAGGAAACAGGAATAATCAGGTGACAGAATTAATCAATCAAGCTTGGTCGTGTGTGAACTAAAATAGTAAGTCAAATAATGACACACAATTGCACAAAATTTATACAAAGTTAACATATAACCCAGCAATTCCACTCCAAGCTGTATGTATAAAAATGAAAACATCTGGGCCTTCCCGGTGGCGGTGGCGCAGCGGTTGAGCGCTGGGTTGCCAAGCTGCCCGCAGCCTCTGCAGCGCCAGTTCGATCCCCAGCCGCCGGTGAGGGTCCCATATGGCGAAAAGACCTCTCCTGTCTGCCCGCTGCTCCCCTCAGCAGTGTACTTCGGTCCTTCTGCCTGTTCTGCTCCCCGCTCTGGCTCTGGTGAATTCTCTCAAACCCCCTCCCCACGTTTCTGACTGTACCCAGTGCTTGTATAAATAAATAAAAATAAATCTTTAAAAAAAAAATTGAAAACATCTATCACATAGAAAGCTGTTCATATAGCACCATAATTTAATAGTCATAATTTATAATTGTCAAAAGGTGGAAAAAACCTAACTGCCCATCAATGAATGAGTCAACAAATTGTGTGTACATACAGACAAAAATATTATTCAGCCACACAACGGAATACTAATCAATCATAAAAAGGAATGAAGTAGTTATAAATGCTACAATTTGATGGACCTAAAAAACATCAGGTTAAGTGAAAGAAACCAGACACAAAGGGTCACCTATTATATGACTCTTGCATATGTTATATTCAGAATAGGCAAATCCACAGAGATGCAAAGCAGAATGGAGATTACCAAGATAGGGGAAGAGGGATGGGTAAGGAGGTTTTTACAAGGTGATAACATCGTTTTAAAACTAAAAAAGAGATGGTGGCAGCACAATCTTGTGGATACACTAAAATAACACTGGAAATAGAAACAGATAATTGTAAGTTACTTGAATTTCACCTCAATTTTAAAAAACCATACACATTTCTGTGAGGAGGAACTGGATAGTAATCTGTTCATTCTCTTGTATGATAATGTAGGCAAGTGTGGTGTTTTGAGGGATAAGGGAAGAAATGATGATAGGTTTAGTTTTAGTTATGTGGCATAAACACATGGTTTCAAAAAGAAAGGAGCAAAAAATAGATTTGGGGATTATCAGAATACTATTGATAACTCAAGTCATCAATCAATGAACATAAGTATAAACCATAGAGGATCTAACTGAATAAATTTTTAAAAATACCAATATTGGGGGAAATAAAAAAGAGGCTGCAAAAGTGACTGAAAGAGCAAGTCAAAGTATAAGAAACCAGGAAAAAATTTTATCAAGGAGCCAAGGGAGACACATTTCAAAGAGAAAGAAGCCAATAATGAGAAACACACAATGCTCAGGAAAAAGGGCATCTAAGGGCCTCCCCTGGTGGTGCAGCGGTTGAGCGCTGGGTTGCGAGACTGCCCACAGCCTCTGTGATACTGGTTCAATCTCCGGCCACTGGCGAGGGTCCCACCAAAAAAAAAAGGGGGGAAGGGCATCTAAATTCAGTACACTGGGTTCAGTTAAAAGAAAAAAAGGGCAGGGCCTCCCTGGTGGCACAAGGGGTTAAGCACTGCATATGAAGCAATCTGCAGGCCCAGCAAGTCCGGGAGCAACCCACATGGCACAGCAGACCTCTCCTGTCTCTTGTTTCGCTCGCTGCTCCCCTCAGCAGTGTATTTCAGTCAGTCTGCTTGTTTTGTTCCCCACTCTCTCTCACCCCCTGCACCCCAGCTCTTGTATGCATAAATAAATAAATCTTTTAAAAAAAATCTACCACACTTGACAAATATTTAAACCAAAAAGTGACCATGCTTGGGTTTGTACTATATTCCTAAAGTATTAAAGTTTTGAATAGGACAAAGATGATGATGCATCTTTTCTGAATACTACTAGACACAATTAAGAGTTGGAAAATATTTGAGAGATGCTCTCCCACAAAATCATGAGTGCAAAACACAAAATTTTAAAGTCCGAAAGCAAGTCGATAGTACCAAAAAAAAAAAAATCAGAATAATTGTTTTTGGAGTTTTTTTCTTTTTCTTTAGTAGTAGGAAATGAGAGTAGCATCTGATCTCTAAGGAGCAATGAAAAGGACTTCTGGGGTGCTGATAATAGCATGCTGCATATAATATGCACTTTTTTGCATGTTTTATTCGATTTTTTTTTAAAACTCAGTAGACCCAGGGGTGGCACATGATTGTTAAATGAGAGTAATGCATGCACGATACTATAAATCTGGCAATAGCTGCGGGCCAGAGAATTATATAACCCATGAATTAAAAGGAAAGCAAGGACAAGAAAATGACCTTGAAAATGAAATAGGTAAGTAATAGGAAAAAACTCATGAGAAGATTTGCTATGATGAATCATTCATCAAGAATAAGAATTGGAGGCCTCCCCTGGTGGCAGAGCGGTTGAGCACTGGACTGCGAAGTTGCCCACAGCCTCTGCAGCACGGGTTTGATTCCCGGTGGCCGGGAAGGGTCCCACATGGTGTGACAGACCTCTCCTGCCACGCCCGCTGCTCCCCTCAACAGCGTATTTCGTCAGTCTGCCTGTTCTGTTCCCAGCTCTGGTGAATTCTCTCACCCTCCTGTACTTCTGACTGTATCCAGTGCTTGCATAAGTAAACAAATAAATCTTAAAAAAAAAACAACAGGGCCTCCCCTGGTGGCACACTGGGTTGAGCGCTGGGCTGCGAGGCTGCCCGCAGCCTCTGCAGTGCTGGTTCGTTCCGGCCGCAGGCCAGGGTCCCACAAAATAAATAAATAAATAAATACATAAAAAATAAAAGCAAACAAACAAACAAAAAAAAGTAATAAGACTTGGGCCTCCCCGGTGGCGCAGTGGTTGAGCGCTGTGTTGCTGATGCAGCGGTTGAGCGCTGTATTGCAAAGCTGCCCGCAGCCTCTGCAGCGCCGGTTCGATCCCCGGCCGCTAAGCGAGGGTCCCGCATGGCATGCAGACCTCTCCTGCCGCACCGGTTGCTCTCCTCGAGCAGTGTATTTCGTCAGTCTGCCTGTTCTGCTCTCCACTCTGGTGAATTCTCTCACCCTCTCGCGCTTCTGACTGTACCCAGTGCTTGTATAAATACAATAAATCTTAAAAAAAAAGAAAAGAAAAAGAGTAAGACTTAGGGCCTCCCTGGTGGCATATGGATTAAGTCTCAGTGCTATCATTCCATCACTGCTGCAGCATGAGTTGTATCTTCAGCCAGGGAGCTAACCCACATATGGCAGCGCAGACCTCTCCTGTCTCACCCATTGCTTCCCTTAGAGTATTTCAGTAGATCTATCTCTTCTGCTCCCCACTCTCTCTGGTAAATCCTCTCACACACCCTTTTCCCCTGCACCTTTGGCCTACACCCCAGATCTTCTACACCAAAAAAATAAGACAAAAAGACAGGGAGAGCATGGTAAAGCAAAAATTTTCACCATCTTTGGTCTTGGCCACAGAAACATGATGAGGAAGGGCACATCAATCATTATTTGGAATGCGTGGCAATAAGATGCACACATTGTGCCTCTGCTGTGGATCTAAAGCTACCATCTTGAGAAGTCAACCTGCAGCAAACATGGCTACCCTGCGAAGCACAGCCTACCAAATTATAACTGGAGTGTCAGCGCTAAAAGATGAAATACCACCAGCACCGGTTGAATGATGCACCTGAAAATTGTATACCACAGTTTCAGGCTTGGATTCTGTGTAAGGATCTATAACTAAGCCCAAGAGGGCAGCTGTTGCAGCAACCAGTTCATCTTAAGGAGTTCAATAATTAGTCATACAATAAGTGTCTTACTTTAGGGGCCTCCCTAGTGGCACGGGCATTTGAATGCAGCACTGTGAAGCTGTCTGTGAAGCTGTCCGCAGTCTCTACAGTGCGGGTTTGATCCCGGCCAGCCAAGGAGATACTCACATGGCGCGGCAGACCTCTCCTGTCTTGCCCGCTGCTCCCCTCAACAAGTGTATTTCAGTCAGTCTGCCTGTTCTGTTCCCTGCTCTTTCTGGTGACTCCTCTCACCCTCCCCATCTGGCCTGTACCCCGGTTCTTGTATGCATGAATAAATAAATCTTAAAAAAAAAAAAAAAGTGTCTCGGGCCTCCCTGGTGGTGCAGTGGGTTGAGCGCAGCACTGTGAAGCTGTCCGCAGCCACTTCAGTGCAGGTTCGATTCCCAGCCGGCCGAGGAGAGACCAACCTCTCCTGCCTCCCCCGCTGCTCCCCTCAGCAGTGTCTTCTGTCCTTCTGCCTGTTCTGCTCCCTGCTCTGTCTCTGGTGAATTCTCTCACCCTCCCAGGCCTCTGGCCTGTACCCCAGCTCTGGTATAAATAAATCTTTTTTAAAAAATTGTTTTAAAAAAAGTATCTCACTTTAAAATATAATTAAGAAAGTACGAGTACTGGATATGAATCAGAAGTATTAGTATAAAATCATAATGCAGCTTTGAAATTTCTGAGCTTTGTCTACTGAAAAATTCTAGAAAAAATACCCAGCTAAGTAGCGATTAGCATCCCTAATGCCTATTGATTTACCATTTAAGGGCTCCTTAAAAGAATTCACTGATTCTAGATCTGGGACAAGAAATGTTCTAGGTTTATGCCATTATATACTAAATAAAAAGGAAGCTAATCAAGCAATACAATGGCTTTTTAAAAGGATTCACTCAATTTGTAGAGGTTCTCACTGACTGTCAGGGAACAAATTGACAATCAAATAGCTACCAAGGACTGACACATAAATAAGTTTCAATTCATGAATTTGTACTAGTCACATACAAAACAATTTGATCACCATTACATAATGTTAATAAACCATTTTATAATTTTGAAAGCCAATTAAAAAAGCTAAGAATCAGTATTTCTTTTTTCATATGTTACATTGTCAAGTATCATATTAATTACTATTTGATCAAATGAGTTTTTCTACATAGAAATGGGTCAGTTAGAAAGTTAAAAATAACTGAAACATTGCCATTCAATCTTTTTAGTCTAGGCATTTTAAAAAGGAAGACAACCAAACATTATGTGTTTCCTGACAGATAAACTACTACTTATGAAGTGCTCTCATCTTACTCACAAAGCTAAACCTGTTCAAACCCCTACATACAATTTCCAATTTACCAAAAATAGAGAATTATGTTTAAGGACATCCATGGAAAAAAATAAGCAAAATCTAGACTGTGGGAAAGCCTCAAGGGCAGGGCCTGGACTCTGATACGGTATGATATTGAAAGGAGAGGACTGAATTCAAATTTTTGAAAGCTTATGGGAAATAAAAGTTTGAAAGCTGACAAGATACTACATTAAGAAATGACTGCTATTTTTTTGAAATGTTATAATAAATGTTGGTTTTTTTACTCCCACTTTGTAGTGACACATGCTGAAAATTTACAGAGAAATGATGAAAATGTTTGGGGTATGCTGTAAGATCATAAAGAAGCAGGGTGTGTGTGTGCACTCACATGTGGGTGTATGCACACACACACACACACACAAAACAAAATTGATCATGATATAACAACTGTTGAGGTTAAGCCCATGGAGGTTCATTATACCAAACAGTCTATACTGGTATTAAGTGTTAAAAAATTTTCTCAATAAAAGTTTAAAAAATGCTAAAAAGGCAGTTTAATGTAGCCTAAAATGTTTCACAAGATTGTCAATGTGTCCTAAACTGGAGTGAAAAGAAATTTTCAATGAGTCTCGGCAAAAAATACAAGTACTCAGAATAGCAAAATTCAAAGGTCCTATTATGTCATTTTATAGTTGATTACTAAGGAAATAAGCTACTTTAAATGTAAACATACTTTGCAAAGACCAAATATTGACAGTCTAACGGCTACAAAGGCAAATATAAGCTGAAATGTATAGCCTAGCCCTGGGTTTTCCTTTGTGTCTGGATGGTTGTGGTCTCCTGCTCTGGGAAATGTACATTCCTGTCAAGTTTATTTATGTAAAACACAGCTGGCTGGTAAAGTGCATTTCTGTAAAGTGACTATATTTACATTGGTCTCATTTGAACTTCTGAAATCACAGATAGAACCTTTTATCCAGATACTACCTAATTATCACCTAAGTATTGAAAATAATTTTGACATTATCAGAGGAATAAATTGCCATATCATTTTAAAACATAAACTGTCACAAATCAGTCACGAAAATTAACTGAGAAAACACTGTTTTCCTCCAAGCTTCCATTAAATAATCAATATTGAAAAAGTAATATATAAATCAGCAGAAACTGTAAAGATTTCTATTCCCTCTATAGATTTTTTTAAGGATTTATTTATTTAATTATTCATACAAACACTGGGTACAGTCAGAAGCGTGGGAGGGTGAGAGAATTCACCAGAGCCAGAGCGGGGAGCAGAGCAGGCAGAAGGACCAAAGTACACTGCTGAGGGGAACAGCGGGTGGCAGGAGAGGTCTGTGTGCCATGCGGGACCCTCCTCTGGTGGCCGGGGAGCAGCCGGGGATCGAACTGGCGCTGCAGAGGCTGTGGGCAGCTTCGGAACCCAGCGATCAACCACTGCGCCACTGGGGAGGCCCTCCCTCTATAGATTTTAACATGCATCAATTTAATCATCTTTAGGGAAATACTTAAAATTTTGCTTAAAAGTAATTTTCTTTACATCATGCCATGGGCTAAGGTTAGGGCTTAGGCTAGCTGATTTCCTAATTCAAAACCTGCTCAACCTAGATGAATTTGTTCTACCATGTTTCAAAAACATAGGGAATATGACCTGTCTTATGAAGATTTTGCCAATATGCTACTGAAAGATTTTGTTTGGTCAAATACCAGACCACAATCTAAAACACAGAAATTCTTCTATTTTTCACCTGGCTTATGCCCTCTTTAGTTATCGGAGGGTTCTTAACATTAAGTGCTAAATATGTTGATGCTTATAATTAAATTAAAAGCAGTATCATTAACATACATCTCTGCCAAGATTTGCTACAAGAGGAATTCTTCACAATACAGAAATTGTTATGTCCTGACATTAGCCTGTAATTTTATAAGAACTTCAATCTACTTTGATCAAATTTATTTTAGAAATAAATTTGATAAAGACAAAATCTTGGAGGATTTCTGAATCTCACTCCAATTTAGGAAATTTTGGGTCAGAGTTTTGAACACACAACCAAACCTGGTAAAAATGACTCCCTACCCTTATCATCTTATAAAGTTGGGGGTGAGGAGGTGGGGAATGGGGGTGTTCCTTATCCATAAAATATGGTAACATTCATGTTAGTAGTATAAGGCAGATTAAAAATACTGTATATGTAAAAGACTGTCCATTTTAGACTATGAAAATACTACTTGTGCAATTTCTTCCCTTAAATTTGGATTGGACTATAGGACGCAAAAGGATGCAATCAGTGTTCTTTAAGATAAATCTTAAGAACAAGCTGCACCTCACATACTTCTTTTGGAAAATGCTACCCACTACCAAACTATCAAACCCAACTACTTGTTTTAGTAGGAACTGCCAAACAAGGTCTCCATATCCTTGGACCATAACAGTGAATGAATGAATTCCTGACTCAAACCCAAAGAAAGATCTTCCAGAGGCTATTCTGAATTAGAACTAAAGGAGAGTACCAATCTGGGTAAACTGTGCTATAAAAGCCTGAGGGTGGCCCACAGGCCCAGTTCAAATCTCAAGGAGAAACCTGATTTGAGAGAATGAAGCCATGATGAAGTTAAATAAATAAAACATGAAGAGCAGTCCTAACAGAACTCGTTTCTCAAAACTGGTACCACTCCTGCCCTTCCATAAATCTGGTGAAGAGTCAAATTTTCTTTTATGTGTAAACCTTATCAAATAAATTCAATTCCTGTCACCCCAATTATGACTACCTTTTTCTCTATTTAAAAAGTCATATTTTTAGGGCCTCCCCGGTGGCGCAGCGGTTGAGCACTGGGTTGCGAAGCTGCCCGCACCTCTGCAGCGCCGGTTCGATCCCCGGCTGCTCCCCGGCCACCAGAGGAGGGTCCCACATGGCACGCAGACCTCTCCTGCTGCCCGCTGCTCCCCTCAGCAGTGTACTTCGGTCCTTCTGCCTGCTCTGCTCCCCGCTCTGGCTCTGGTGAATTCTCTCACCCTCCCGCGCTTCTGACTATACCCAGTCCTTGTATAAACAAACAAACAAACAAACAAATAAATAAATAATAAAATCTTTTTTAAAAAAAAGTCATATTTTTAAATTTCCATCCCAACTGGCCTCTAGTCAATTGCCCCTTAAACCTGAGAGTAACAGTTCACAACTTTCTTTTTACCCACACCACCACAGAGAAGGCACAAAAGTGTTCTTGGCAGAGATGGTTGGGTATGAGCACACCTCAGGGCAGGTGAGAATCATTAATACCTTATTTCCTCCTGACTTTTATAAGTATTGTTCAAATCAAATTAAGGTTGCTTTGTATAAATTTTTCTGTCTCCTTATCAACTTGCTTTTGCACTATAAAATTAAAAGTTACTCTACTTTCATGTATCAATATGCAGTGCTTTCTTTCGTATTTACCTATTTTCAGGGTTTTAGCAACTTCAAAGTGAAGTTTACATCCCCTTTCCTTGTTATCATCTGCCAGAAAAAAGACTTGATCAAATTTTCCTAGTGGAATAATGAGGCTTTTAAATCTCCATTACAGTTCACTTTAAGCTCACTTAAACCACCTAAAAACCAAAAACCACAAACCCTGAAAAGTTCAGTCTCAAGGAAATTACAGATGTCCCTTTTTTAAATATCTGACAGAAGACATTATAAAGCAATAGACCTAAGAAAGGAGATAGTAACTACTGTCATTAGAAATAAATTTTTGAAAAAGTAAAATCTACAATGAAATCATGATCATAATTTTAAGGACTTATACCTTAGCAGAAAAAATATATTATATAGACCAGAGAAAATATAATAAAGGAAATTTAAATAAGCTAAATTTGCATTCTTGAAAAAATAAGAATGGCATTCATAAAATATATGTAAAACTATCCTGTAGTAAGTGAATATGCAGATTAACTCATTTCTAACTTCCACAACCATGAAAAAATTGGTACAAAATTAACAACACTGGGCCTCTCCTGGTTGTGCAGCGGTAGAGTACTGGGCTGTGAAGTTGCCCATAGCCTCTGCAGCACTGGTTCGATCCCCGGCCGCCAGCGAGGGTCCCACATGGCGCACATACTCCTCCTGCTGCGCCCGCTGCTCCCCTCAGTAGTGTATTTAGTCGGTCTGCCTGTTCTGTTCCCCGCTTTGGCTCTGGTGAATTCTCTCACCCTCCCGTGCTTCTGACTGTACCCAGTGCTTGTATAAACAAATCTTTAAAAAAAAAAAAATTAACAACACCAAGGCATCTGTCAAATGAGAGATACTGAGCTATAAAGATAAATAACATCAAGGGTTTCGAGGTAGATAAAAAACAAAGGTTAGCCTCAGATTTCTCCACAACTTTTAACACTGGTAATAATGACATGAATAACTACAGAACTCTGAAGAAAAGTGTGATACAAAGAATGTAAAACACAAAGATTATAAAACCCAAAGAAGTGGGAATAGGACTGACTCACCATGCATTCACAACTATTGGTGAACTTAAGGTCTTAAAAAGGGGCACTTCTTGAAAGAACTGCTAGAAAAATTAAATAAAGAATTCTATAATTGAAAAACCACAGTAAAGGATCCGTGTGCTTACTGTTCCCGTATAAATACATAACTGAAACCAAACAATCATGAGTGGTATAAGCTTTAAAAAACATATGTATCACTGGGCCTTCCTGGTGGCACAAGGGGTTAAGATGCAACCTATGAAGCTACTTACAGCCTCTGGGAGCAACCCACTGGTGCAGCAGACCTCTCCTGCCTCGCCCACTGCTCCCCTCAGCAGTGTACTTCCATTGATCTGCCTGTTCTATTCCCCACTCTGTCTCTGGTGAATCCTTTCACCCCCCCAGACCTCTGGCCTGTATGCATAAATAAATAAATCTTTTACAAAAATGTATGTTTCATAAATTCTGACAATATAAAGCTAGGAACAATCAAAAGGGGGGGAAAAAAACCAAATGGCCAGGAAAACAGAAGAGAAGGAAAAAGAGATACATATGTTCATTCAGTCACCCTGGTTATCACCGGGCTCTGCCAAAAACTCAAAATTATTTAGAAGTTATATAATTTTCTTCTCTCAACTTTAGAACCCTCAGTAATCCATCTCTTTTTGTTAAAAAAAAAAATCTACCTGCAGTTCAATCATGTTTATAACAGTAGCTTAGGTGTTTTTTTTTTTAAGATTTATTTATTTATGCATACAAGAACTGGGGTATAGACCAGAGGTGTGGGGGGTGAGGAGTCACCAGAGACAGAGTGGGGAACAGAACAGGCAGACTGACCGAAGTACACTGCTGAGGAGAGCAGCGGGCAACTCAGGAGAGGTCTGCTGCGCCATGTGGATAGCTCCCTGGTTGGGGATTGAACTTGTGCTGCAGTGGCTGCAGATAGCTTCATAGTGCTGCGTCTTAACACCTTGCACCCCCAGGGAGGCCCCAGTATCTTCTTGTTTTGGTTTAACTCAAAACTTATAAATGGTATGCACCTTATATAACTCATTATTTTTGCATACATGCCTGAAAATATACGGAATGATATTCTTCAAACGTTGACAGTTATGACTATGTGATAGGATGTTTTTAACTCTCATTTATAATTTGATTTTTTAATTATAAAAAGTCATTTAACTCTAAAGTAACACATGAAAATAAAGTGTAAACAAGCAGTCACTATCTTTTGATCCTCCAAAAATAACCACTGTTGTATATTCTCTTTCAGATTTTGAGTATACCAAGGCATAAAACAGAAAATGGGATCCTGCTGTTTTATCATTTATGGTCACTTATTCATTAGGCACTTGGTTCCTTCTGCTTTTTGTCAATCATCAAACATCTTTGTACTTTGCCATTATGCATTTCTTTCTTTTTTTTAAAGATTTATTTATTTATTTATACAAGAACCAGGGTACAGGCCAGATGCACAGGAGGGTGAGAGGATTCACCAGAGACAGAGTGGGGAGCAGAACAGGCAGACTGATGAAATACACTGCTGAGGGGAGCAGCGGGCGAGACAGGAGATATCTGCTGCGCCATGGGGGACCCTCGCTGGCTGGCCGGGATGGAACTGGCGCTGCAGAGGCTGCAGACAGCTTCACAGCGCGGAGCTCAACCACCTGCACCACCAGAGGAGGCCTGCCATTATGCACTTCTAAAAGTACATCTAAACTCCTATAAAATCTAAACCTAAAATCTAAACTCCTCTAAATGAAACTGAGAGTCAGAGTCACATATATAACATACATGCAAAGTTTATTTCAGCTTATATTCCCAGAAACACAGAAGGCAGCCATTTTACTACAGCCTTACTTATACAGGGTATTATCTTTTTCCCACTGATCAGCAACAATCTGTATTTCTTACAAGCATTACCCATTTAAGATTTTTGCCCTTTTTTATATTAACTGATTTTTTTAAGTGGGTTTCTTTTTTTAAGCATCTTTGTGTCTGCCATTTTTCTTAAATGCTTCTGATTTGTTTTATTTAAAAAATAATAATTTTGGGGCAGGGGGGCTCCCTAGTAGCTCAGGGGGTTAAGACACAGGGCTATCAAGCTATCGCCAGCCACTGAGCGGGAGTTCAACCCCACCCAGGGAGCTAACCCATATGGTGCAGCATACCTCTCCCATCTCCCCCACTGCTCCCCTCATCAATGTATTTCAGTAGATCCATCTATTCTGCTCCCTACTCTGTCTCTGGTGAATCCTCTCACCCTCCATACCTCTGACCTACACCCCAGTTCTTATGCATAAAAAAATTTAAAAAAAAATTATTTTGCTTAACAGAAATTCAAGCAACATAAATTTCAGGTTGTAAAGGTCAATCAACGTCATGGCTTGTTGATTTGTCATGCCTCCCTCTCTCAACCCACACTGAAATATTCTTGATTGCTTTCTTCAAATGGTCTTATCTTTTTGTTTTATTTCAACTACAGGATAATTGCTTAATTTACAGGCTAATTTTTTTTTTAAGCTCACAACAGCTGGGGTACAGGCCAGAGATGTGGGGGGTGGGGAGAGGATTCACCAGAGACAGAATGGGGAACAGAATAGGCAAACTGACTGAAGTACACTGCTGAGGGGAGGAGTGGCCAAGACAGGAGAGGTCTGCTGCGCCGTGTGGGTAGCTCCCTGGCTGGCCGGGAATCAAACTCGTGCTGCAGTGGCTGTGGATTGCTTCATAGGTTGCGTCCTAACCCTTGCACCACCAGGGAGGCCCAATTACTGGCTAATTTTTAAATAAATATATTCAGCTATCTATCGTAATTTTTGTTTCTAATTTCCAGATGGTTCTGCTGGATTTTTAAAGTAAATAATCATACTGGAACATACCATTTGATTTCTTTGTTTCCAATAATTTGTGTCTTGTTTTCTTACACCAGCTAGAACAGTACCAGAAAATATGAACAAATACATATCCTCTTATTATTCCTGAGTTTTAAATGTACATACAACTACTGTTAATTTCCAACTTTTTAAGATTTACTAAGAATAAAGGAATCTCTACTGGGATTGGCCCAGTGTTTCTATACTCTCCGTCAGATTTGCTTATCAGGATTGCAGTTTATTTAAAAAAATGAAAAAAAGGAACATCATAATTTTTACTATTAAGTAATTAGAACAAAGCTGGATAAAGACCAGAATAAACAGATCAATGAATCATGATGACAAAAACAGGCTAGTCTCTTTGTGAATATATAGAATTGCCCACGGGGTAGGGTGTGTGTGTGTGTGCAAAAATTTAAATACCACCATACATTTAACCATAACAAACTTAACCAAGATAATTTGGTTAGATTTTTAAAAATTCTTTGGTTAGACTAAGGACATAAAACTCAAAGTCACACGAATCAGAATGACAGCTGTTGTCTACACAGAAATGCAACTATGACTTTATTTTTTTATAGACGCATGTTTTTGTTTTATTTATTTATTTGTTTGTCTGTTTGTTTTTTGTTTATACATGCACTGCGTACAGTCAGAAGCACGGGAGGGTGAGAGAATTCACCAGAGCCAGAGCAGGGAGCAGAGCAGGCAGAAGGACTGAAGTACACTGCTGAGGGGAGCAGCGGGCGGCAGGAGAGGTGCACGCCATGTGCGACCCTCTTCCAGTGGCCGGGGAGCAGCCGGGAATCAAACAGGCGCCGCAGAGGCTGCGGGCAGCTTCGCAACCCAGCGCTCAACCGCTGCGCCACCGGGGAGGCCCGCAACTATGATTTTAACAGAAAAAAATTACTAACATATGACCAAGTCTTTTATACATATATATATATGCGTATATACATATATATATATATATATGCGTGCATAAGTGAATTCACATTAACAAATACAAAAAAAGGCAATGCACAAAGTGAAAACTGGAATGGGCAATACAAATATAATATGTTCTACCTTACAAATGCATATTAAAAGTCTCGGTTCCTGGTTCTTCCACAACTTCCTCTAAGTAGGCCCAACCCTCCCCCCTTTTTAAAAGATTTATTTTTTATTTATACAATAGCTGGGGTACAGGCCAAAGGCATGGGAAATTTAGAGGATTCACCAGAGACAGAGAGGGGAGCAGAACAGGCAGGCGACTGAAAACACTACTGAGGGGAGCAGCAGGAGAGACAGGAAAGGTCTGTCGCGCCATGTGGGTATCTCTCTGGCTGGCCAGGAATCACACCTGCGCTGCAGAGGCCGGACAGCTTCACAGTGCTGCCCTCAACCCACTGTACCACCAGGGAAGCCCAGATCTAATCCCCTTTTAGGTACAGCGAGAAAAAATAAAGCAACAAGTCATGCCAGTTCCAATCCAATTACTTCTTTCCAAAAGAAGAACAGATGTGGTAGTGTGGAAATCACAGTGATATATTGCTATTGATTAACTTTCTGATAAAACTTCCTATCATGCACGCCTTGAATCAACTCCTCCTTGAACCTTTCCCTAAGGTGGTACTAATAGATTATGTTTCTATAATTCAAATCACTATTTATTTGTATGTGCCTTTTCTTTAAAACACATTAGTAAAAGGAGAGAATTGTTACCTGGTCAGAAATGACATACATGCAGTATATAACCTTTACTAAAAGGCAGCTTCTACAATGCAGTAATCATCTTCTCTACATTAAGGAAAAATGACTTCTAAGAAAATGGATGTCCTGTGAAAATACAAATGTCCCTAAGTGAAAGATCTAGAAAGGCATATATATTTAAAAAAAAAAAAAAATGGAAGTGATAAGGCTTATCAAGAGTCACAAGACAAGGGCCTCCCGGGTGGCGCAGCGGTTGAGCGCTGGGTTGCAAAGCTGCCCACAGCCTCTGCGGCGCCGGTTCGATCCCCGGCTGCTCCCCGGCCACCAGAGGGTCCCACATGGCGCGCAGACCTCTCCTGCCGCCCACTGCTCCCCTCAGCAGTGTGCTTAGGTCCTTCTGCCTGCTCTGCTCCCCGCTCTGGCTCTGGTGAATTCTCTCACCCTCCCGCGCTTCTGACTGTACCCAGTGCATGTATAAACAAAACAAACAAATAAATACATGCCTCTTTAAAAAAAAAAATAATTAAAAAAAAAAGTTTATATAAAAAAAAAAGTCACAAGACAAATGCCTGACTATGACCATTCCCCCTCCACTACACATCAGACTGTTTCTAGCCAAGAGAAATAAAAATGATGGCAAATGTTGATTACTTCGACACAGCATGGAAAACTAGAAAAGTACTTTGTACAATAAATTTATAGCCATAATCAGCATGAGTATCATGTGGCAACAGCAATAGGTATTTAGCATCTTCAAAGTTATGAAGGCAAAAAATAGAAGAACAGGATTCAATAGAAAACTTGCATTGCAAATCAACTCCTAAATTGTTTCAAGTTAAAGAACAGTACAAACTTTCCCCAGTGAATGGCAGAAAACTATTAATCAAGTTAGTAATACTAGAAGGCAAAATTTTCATCTCAATGAAAAGAGACCTTTTATGGAAATGAAAGTCATTTATACTTTCATAAGTTCAGGAAAACATCAGGCTAACGTTTTTTTTTTATAGAGGCATGTTTTTTTTATTCATTTTGTTTGTTTGTTTGTTTGTTTTTGTCTATACATGCACTGGGTACAGTCAGAAGCGCGGGAGGGTGAGAGAACTCACCAGAGCCAGAGCGGGGAGCAGAGCAGGCAGAAGGACCGAAGCACACTGCTGAGGGGAGCAGCGGGCGGCAGGAGAGGTCTGCGCGCCATGTGGGACCCTCCTCCAGTGGCCGGGGAGCAGCCGGGGATCGAACCGGCGCCGCAGAGGCCGCGGGCAGCTTCGCAACCCAGCGCTCAACCGCTGCGCCACCGGGGAGGCCCAGTTTTTATAGAGAGAAATTAAGGGAGGCGTAAGCTAAAGCTTTTCTTGGTATATTCTGGAAACCCAATATTTCAGAGGATATTGTGAATTTTTTTTGAAATGTTTTTAGTATTTTCTGAAAATGGGAGGGAGAGCACTTTAAAAAAAACATTGTATCTTCATAATCAGAAAATAAAGCTAAATTCATGGCAGGAGGGGTGCGGAGTTGATTTTCATCCTATACTTTCTTTCCCTTCTCAATTTCCCCATTTTCTGGATCAGTCATCCAGGTTCAAGACTTACTGTTGTCAACCATTCCTTTTATTTACTGTTACTCCACTCAATGTAAAGATCCATCTAATCATCTTTCCATGACATTTCTTTCTTCTAAAATGTCTCTAGTACCAGTCCTCCTGGTGGCGCAAGGGGTTAAGACATAACCTATGAAGCTATCCACAGCACGAGTTCAATCCCCAGCCAGGAAGCTACCCACATGGCACAGCAGACCTCTCCTCTCTCATCCCCTGCTCCCCTCAGCAGTATTTTCAGTCGATCTGCCTGTTCCGCTCCCCACTCTGTCTCTGGTGAATCCTCTCACCCTCCTATACCTCTGGCCTGTACCCCAGTTCTCACATGCATAAATAAACAAATCTTTCAAAATATTAAAAAATTAAAAATAAAATATCTCTAGTATCCTTCAACTTTTAGCATGCTACCATCAATATCATCACTCTAGGTTTAATCTCAAAATACAGCAAAACTATGCCAACTTTTTCCACTCTTACTGAAGACTGTATTCTGTATTGATGCTGAGGATGCTTTTAAAGGATGTTATTATATTCAAACTGTAACTTCCTTATGAAGAAAGGTATTCAGGAGAAATAATTTTCTGATTTCAGTAATAATTAGACTTCTTCAGATGGTGTGGTTTATTTATATCTAATCTGTATCATGAATTGTATGACTGATCAGATCTATCTCTACACTTTTGCTACAAGAAAAAAAAAAATGATAGAAAACTTAAGAGCCTGTTTTCACCAGCAAGTATACAGAATTTAGTTTTTATTTTTACTATAAATTAATTCTAACAAATACTTTACCTATATCCATTTTTTTCTTTTGCTCTCACTTCCAATTCATGTCAACTTGTTTGCATTTATTCATTTATTTGAAAATTTAATGAGGAACATGCTAAGCACTGAGAAAGCAAAGAACAAAATAATCACTGTTCTCTTTGCTCTTGAGACAAAATAGTCTCAAAGGTCTTTCACTCTGGTGGGAAACACATACAAACAAATATGTAGCAGTGTATCAAGAAGTGACACCTTCCACAGAGGATAAGAGGAGTGAGAAGGATGGGAATATAGCATGGGTGGTGGTTTACAATACCTTCAAGTGGGAGAGCATTTAGATATTTGGGTATTCCATGACTCTTCATCAGCCACCATAAGCCACTTTTTGAATCAGGCAAAGGAAAAAATCATCCAACAACTCATCAAACCAAAAAAAACCATTTAACCAACACTTCATCATATTTCCCTTTTTGGATGATGGTGATGGCTATATAACAATGTGAATGCTCTTATTGCCACTAAGTTGTATACTTCAAAGTTATTAAAATACTAAATTTTATGGTATATATTTACCACAACTTTTTTTTAAAGATTTATTTTTATTTATTTATGCATATAAGAACAGAGGTGTGGGGGGTGAGAGGATTCACTGGAGACAGAATGGGGAGCAGAACAGGCGGAGTGACTGAAATACACTGCTGAGGGGAACAGCAGGTGAGACAGCAGAGGTCTCCTGCGCCACGGGATTTGCTCCTTGGCCAGGCATAGAATTTGTGGTGTAGTGGCTGCGGATAGCTTCATAGTGCTAAAATTTTAACCCCTGTGTCACCAGGGAGGCCCACTTACCACAACTTTTATTTATTTATTTATTTTTAATAGAGGCATGTTTTATTTATTTGTTTGTTTTGTTTATACATGCATTGGGTACAGTCAGAAGCGCGGGAGGGTGAGAGAACTCACCAGAGCGGGGAGCGGAGCAGGCAGAAGGACTGAAGTACACTGCTGAGGGGAGCAGCGGGCGGCAGGAGAGGTCTGCGCGCTATGTGGGACCCTCCTCCGGTGGCCGGGGAGCAGCCGGGGATCGAACCGGCGCTGCAGAGGCCGCGGGCAGCTTCGCAACCCAGCGCTCAACCGCTGCGCCATCGGGGAGGCCCTTACCACAACTTTTAAAAAGCCATTCTGATCCTCTACTTTCTGACAATAATAACCAAATGTTTTTTTTTTTAATTTTTATTAAAAAACTGGGGTACAATCAGAAGTGCGGGAGGGTGAAAGAATTCACCAGAGCCAGAGTGGGGAACAGAACAGACAGACCGACGAATTACACTGCTGAGGGGAGCAGCAGGTGAGACAGGAGAGGTCTGCCGCGCTATGTGGGACCCTCGCCGGCGGCCAGGGATAGAACTGGCGCTGCAGAGGCTGTGGGCAGCTTCACAGCCAGCGCTTGTTCAACCACTGCGCCACCAGGGGAGGCCCAAGTGTTTTTTTTTTTTATTTTAAAGATTTATTTATTTATGCATAGAAGAACTGGGATAGAGGCTATAGGTGGGGGGAGGGGGAGTGAGAGGATTCACCACACAGAGTGGGGAACAGAACAGGCAGACTGACCGAATGAAGTACACTGCTTAGGGGAGCAGCGGGCGAGTCAGGAGAGGTCTGTGGGTCCATGTGGGTATCTCCCTGGCCGGGGATCAAACTTGTGCTGCAGAGGCTGCAAACAACTTTATAGGTTGAGTTCTAACCCCTTGCGCCACCAGGGAGACCCAACCAAATTTCTTAAGACAAATCCTCCCTCTAAAATCTAGCCATATCTCAATTCTTTCTCATCCTCTACTTCCCAGAATCACTGACACTGGCCTTATAAATTACACTCTCCCCTTTCTATCCGATAATCCTCCCTCAGGCTTTGGTGATGCTCCTCTTTCATTTCTAGTTTTCTCCTTGCCTCTTCCATGGGTTGTTTTCTTCCAGCTGATCTCCATCATTTACCCTCTTCTAATTTACTAAACACTCTCTCCAAGCATTTGCACATGTCAAAGGCTTCAAAAATGCCATCTTTTTTAGGAGATGGCGTCCAAATTTACCCCTCATGAACTGCAGAATCCATTTCCCAATAGAGATTATCTTACCGGGACCTTACCTAGACTTATTCCCTCCCAAACCTGTCCTTCCACTTTATATTTTATTTCACTTCTTTTCCCTCCAGCTACCCAATGTTTAAAGTTGACATTAATTCTTGCTCCCTCTACCTTATTCCTCACATCCAACCAGTCTAACTGATGCCTCTACTTCTATTGTCTTCCCCAACAAACCAACTACGGAGGAACTGCTACCAGATTATCCTGGACAAATATTTGGTCACTAATACAGCACTTACGGTCCACTATGATGTGGCTTCAAAATAAACCTTTCCATCTTTGTCTCTTACAAACGATGACTCTTACATCTTCCCCATCCCTAAACACTTGTACTCATGCCGATCACCAATGAACTCCTAAAACCATATTCTATCTTCTCTGCCTTTTATTAACATCAATGTTCTGTCCTTAAGCAGTTCAAATTTCAACTAGTCACTTACATTCACTTGTTCAAAGTCTATCAAATCTTCAATACTGGTTCAAATGTCAAATCCTCCTAAAAACCTTCTCAAATCAAGAATGAAAATTAATTTTCTCATCTGTGCTCATTGGTACTTTGTATTACTGAATTTATCACATTCTGGCTATATAAATTAATTTATGTATGTCTGTATTGTAAGATGCTTATTTAGAGCATCACTTATTTGGAGGTGGAGAGATGCAAAAATTCACCCGACTACTGTCAGATATAAACTCTATCATTTCAAATATTATAAGAACCACACAAAACACATTTTATGTCAAATCTGCCTACTTAAAGAATACTGATTGAGTACCCACCAGTTCCCCAAAGCAGCGTTCAAATCTAGGCAATTCAACTGGGTGTACAACCACATTTGACTATAATTACGTAGAGTTTGGGATTTGACAGTAGTGATTATGGACAACCAGCTCAAATTACTCTGGGTTTCACAACAGTTTCAATTCTTCTCACAATAGGATTCAGCTTTAAGAAGTACTGCTTTTTAACCATGTTACTCACAATTCCAATTCCCTCTTAACCCTGGACAAAACAGACTATAAATTTAGATTATAAGTGGTCCTTAGAGCAAAGTATTTTCATTTTCAGCCATGGGCACTCAAGATTCCCTATTTTAACTATACCACCAGGCTCCAGAAGTCTTATGTCCCCAAAGCTCCAATCACCACTTGCTAATAACACACATTCAATAAGGTATTCTTCCTGTGCATTCTGTGTAATGTGTTTCTGTTTTTAGACAGAAAGATACTAGGTGGTTCAAAGAAGCATTATTCACAACAGTAAAAACGTAAAAACAACCCTAAAGTATCCATTGGCAATTGAATGGGTAAATGACATGCATCAATATTATATACATACAATGGAATATTATTCAGGCTTTAAAAAAAAAAACATGAGATGGACGAAGCTTGAAAATATTAAGAAGCAAAATAAGACAGAAATACAAAAGGACAAATTTTGTATACTTATACAAGATACCCAGAATAGCCAAAATTCATAGAGAAAGAAAGTGGGGGATGGGGGGCTAGTTACAAGGGGATGTAGGAAAGATGTAATGGGGAATAAAATAACTTCCAGGTACAGCTTTTCACTTTGGATGATGAAAAGGGTCTGAAAAGAATGGTTGCAAAATAAGGTGAACATAATTAATGCCACCAAACTGTACATTTAAAATTATTAAAATGGTAAGTTTTATGTATATTTTAATCATAAATTTAATACACAAGTTAGTCAAATGCAGAAAACATCAAAAGAAGCCACATTATCTTCCTACTACTTCATGTCACAGATTCTGAAGTGCAGAAGGAAGAAAAAATGCTCTTAATCACTCAAGTCTTTGATGTGGCCACACCCAAGGAAGGCACCATTAATAACTAATCACGAAACTCAAAATTTCTCAACACAAGAGTCAGCAGCTACTCAAATCAAACAAACACAAGATGAAACATTTACTATCCTTGCCTTAGTAAGTGACCTTTGAAAACAAATCTACCCTTCTCTTCCGATGTAGTCACCCTTTCTCCTGTTTTCTGTAGAGCGTCTCTTAATGAAAAGTCCACTTTGTGAAGTACCAGTAAGTCACTACCCTCATTCTCACTTTTAAAGACAAAAGAAACAACTTCAAATGGATCACTAAGCAGAATTCCTGATTTGGAAGAAATATCAAATTTTACAAAGTTGTAAAACACCACTTTTACAGAGTAGAAGCTGGACTAGAAAAACAATGGCTACTTGTTTCTTCCAACTGAGAACCAGAACACAAAGATAAGTGAGTATATGAAACAAAACAAAACAACTAGAAATACTTTCCATAATTTATTTTGTAAGTAAATACACAGGTTTCAGATTATTTCGTGTTCTTCAAAATACTGAATTTTTTTTCAATTGAATATTGAATGCTGAATTTATTGAGGGGAGGGACAAAAGTACATTAGAACCTTATGCATACTGTAACTATCTTCCCTGTACTGGGTGGTTTAATGGACATAACAAACGTCATAAGAATAAATGTTTTAGGTAATAAGGGATAAAGTAAACGCTAAGATTTTAGTCTGAATTCACTGCCCTGTGCCCTGACAGCTAGAGGGGGAAGGTGGTGAAACAAAATAAAGGATGCTGCTATGTTTGCTACTTGGCTTCACTTTCATTCCTCTATATCAATGCATTCTCTTCTTGCTACAAAATAATTTATCTGCTTGAGGTCCCAGGAATTCATAAGCCAACTCTGAAATTATTTACATACCTACTCAATTTTATAAAGGAAACCTAAGTGCCTACATGAAGAATCGAAATCTAACTAAAATGGTTACAAGTAAGAATCTAAATAAAAAATTACATGACTGGGCCTCCCTGGTGGCATAGGGGTTAAGTCTCAGTACTATGAAGCTATTGGCAGCCACCACAGCTCAGGTTCCCTCCCTGGCCAGGGAGCTAACCCACATGGCACAGCAGAGGGGCACAGCAGACCTCTCCAGTCTCACCTGCTGCTCCCCTCAGCAGTGTACTTCAGTCAATTCGCCTGTTCTACTCCCCACTCTGTCTCTGATGAATCCTCTCACCCCCAACACCTGTGGCCTACACCTAAGTTCTTGTACGCATAAATTTTTTTTAAAGAAATTATGACTGTCATTGATGGGCTTTTGTACATTAAAAATGACAATGAACACAAAAAGTAGCAACATAGAAAATGTTTACATTACTAAGTAGAGTAACATATAAATGATAACAAAATCTATAAACAAATGCATATTTAAAAGGTAAATAATTGTGTTCAGGTGAAAAGTCTAAAATTTTTCTCTCTACAATTAAACAATTTCTCATTAACAGAAATTTAATTTTATAATTTAAAGATTCTAACACCTTGAAAACTTAAGACATCTTTATAATGCTTAAGGAGCTCAAAAACCACAGAAAATAGGGGTCCCTATGAATATTTCACTTCATAAATCAATTTCTCTCCAATTTAACTTATTTTCTATATTGCCTTGACCGCTGGCATTTAAGCTTTTTTTTTTTAAAGGTAAGTTTTTTAATATTTGTATATATTTCTACTTAGAAGCAGCTTTAAGTGGCAATAAAGTTCACTTACTCTAAAATAAGTTAATTCCTCCTAAACTAAACTAAACTAAACTAAACTATCACAATAGACGTTCTTAATGGAATTATGGTGAAACAGTAACAAATTCCCTGGTGACATCCCATGACTCATTAAAAGAAAACTTAAGCATCATGCCCTTTCAGTGAAAAGACTAGTTTAGCCAGATCATCCAGAACAGCAATGAGAAACTAGCTCTAAAAAGCTTGACACATTATGAAGTACTTACACAGAGTGTCTACTGATACCCTTAGAGTACAAGGCAAACTGTAATTTAGAGACAGCAACAATCCAAATATAAATCATAATGAATTGTCTCAGCACAAGCCAAAAGGCCAACTTTTTAAAGCCAATTGCCAAAAGTTTCTCCCCTCCCCAGACCCCATTTCACAGTTATCTTCCAAAAACTTCCAATCTTATCTAATTTCAGGAAACATTTTAAGCACTGATGAAAGGAACAAAATGAACTAAAAAAAGGTTCTTTATGTCAAATGTCATAAAAAAAATAAAAGGGTAAGAACAAGTGATCTTACAAGCCTTTAAAACAGACACACAAAATTAAAAAATGCCAAGTGTTCAACTTTCTTGGTAATTAAATAACTTTTTAAATCTAGCAGAACCAAAGTCCCCCAAAATATTAAGAATATTGTTTAAAAAAGGGGGGGGGTGGGAATTTTAATACAACATTGTGCTAGTATAAATTAGCACAGACTTCCTAAAAGAAAATTGGTGCTATTTATTAAGAACCTCAAAAAAATACACACTGCCAGTTATTAGATAAATAAGCACTGGGGATAATACAACATGATGACTATTGTCAACAATGCTGTATGGTATATTTGAGAGTTGCTAAGAAAGTAAATCCCAAAAAATTCTCATCACAAATGGAAAAAATCTTATTTTTTGTACTATATGAGGTGACAGGTGTTAATTTATTTTACAATATATGTAAATCAAGTCATTTTGCTATATGCCTTAAATTTATACAGTGTGGAGTATCAATTACATCTCAATAAAACTGGAAGAAAAATACCCTCACAAAATGTTTATCTGCTTTGATTCAGCAATGACCACTCTTGGATATCTATCCTAAAAGAAATAACTGAAGATTATGTGTAAGTGTTTTTCATAAAAAAAGCCACAGAAGTGTTAGCTTTAATTTAAATGATTTATATTTACTTATAATTCAAAAACAACCTAAAAATAAATATTGGGAGACTATTATGGTTGGTACCTGGACATGAAAGAATGTCATACATCTATTTAAAACACTTTGAAAGGGTATTTAATGACATGGAAAAATTTTTAAGAGGTAAAAATACTATATATCTTATTCTTTAAAAGCATACATTTTAAAAAAAACTTTCATCCTAAATCTGTATCTTTCAGTTCAGTGTGCCAATATGAGCGTGTCTTTATTTCTTCCTCCTCATAACAACCAAATTTTTCTAAATAAATTTTAAATTAACGTTTTAATTTAAAATCTATTTTTTTAAAGACTAGGTAGATTGTCCATGGTTCTGAAAGATGAAAAACAGATGAAGAACGTGAACTGTGTAAGCAGAGTGGAGGGAGAAGAACAGAATACTCACAGAGGGGGCTGCAGCGAAGGAGGAAGCCTAATCTTCTGGGCAAGAACCCCAGAGAGGCGCCAGTTCAGTGACCGTTGTACGAGGAAGGTCAGTAGTGAGAAGTGGGACTGAAAACATCTGTCATAGCAAGAAGTCAACAGAGAATGTCTAAAGTTGATAAACCAAAAAATAAACACTATAAGCATATTATTTAAAAACATGGAATTAAGTCCCAGGTAATTTGAACCAAAAAGATTACTTTTAAAATAGCTACCCCTGTGGGGAGGAGGGTGGAGGGACCCTTCATTGTATAGCTAACATCTGGCTATTTTTTTTTAATTGAGTACAATACTAAGTTTAGGTTTCTGTTCTTCTTCATTTTAAACTTTGCTCATTTTCCTTAGTATACAACACAACACCTTGTTTTACTTCTTTCCCACTAAAGCAGACGCTGTGCCTCAGCTGTGTTTTTCGACTGTAAGTCATGCAGTCATGAAACAGATCCTGAGGAATATAGGCAGCAACTTTTTTTCTAATAAAAAGGGAAAAAGCAGATATTGTTGAAGTTTTCAATTTCTTACAGATGTTTACTTAAATGTGTGTATTGAGTACTGTATAAAAATATCTTCCTTACTGTGTCTATTATCAACCCAGCAGTCAGAATAATCCTGTAAAATGTTACCTGGCTCATGCCACCACGGCAATTCTTACTCAGGGTAATAGCCTGCATAATGGCCTAAAAGGTTCCCTAAAATTAACCAGGGATCTCTTCAACCTTCTACTTCTACCTCATTAACTAGGCATCAACGTTCTTCTCCCAACATTGGAACCTGCACCCACCACAGAGCTTTTGTGCTTGCTGTACCCTCTGCATGATTCACTTCCTCACCTAATTGAATTCCTGAAGTATTTTAAATCATAACCCCCACATTCTTAGATTTTCCTTATTTTATCCCATTTTCCCTCCCCCATAGCACCCTATAGGATTCTACTTATTTTATCTTCCCCAACTACACTAGAATGCAAGCTCTAAATGGGTATACATTCTGAATTGTTTACTGATGTAGCCCTAGCACCTGTGCCAGTCCCTGGAATGTAATAGGACCTCAGTATCTGATGAATTATGGTTTAGTTTAAAAATATACACCGTCTTAGGAAAAAGCCACATTATAGGCAATCAAGCACAATACTTTGGAACCCTTAATACAGTCTGGCAATTTAAACCATTAAGAATAAGCTACAATTTAGATTTTGAAGTTGTAAATTCAGACTATTCATAATATTGAATATGTCACTGGCACACTATACCATACTAAAAGTGCAAGTTTACGGAAATAATTACAATCACTTTTGTTACCATAGTAACAAAAGCAACATAAAGAATGCTATATCTATCTCAGTCATCCAAAAAGGGGAGGGGGGGTACTTTAAAAATATAGGGAAAACTATTCCATAAACAGCTAAGACACTTTAAAGTACAAAAGGTTTCAATCACAGTAACCACAATTTGTACACATTTTTCACTATTTCCTTCAAACCTGAACAGAGATCAAAGGGCACCCTGTTTATTACCTTCACGTCTTCAGAATAAAACAAAGAGCAAATTGGCATTCAGATAAAATTCACATGGTCTTTTATCGTGGCACCCATGAATGATGCAGTCTTTGACAATCATGATTATTTCATAAAATTTTTTAGACATAACTCATTGAATTAAAAAATCTTCAATAGATGTTCCATGATTAATCAGATGTACGTGAACACTTCACCCTCTCCATATAAAAGAAATGGATTTAAGCCTATGAGTAAATAATGGCTTTTCCATATTTCATATCATTAATAAAACACAGCTAATAACCATGACCTGATGAAACAATTTACTGATCACTTGTTTTATATACTTGAAGAATAAATTTTGAAATTAGCTGCTTTGCAACTGACTTTACCCATTTTCCAAAATACAGTGTGGTTTTACTTGTTTCTACCACAAGAGGACTTCTTTAAAAAGAAGGAAATAAATGAGACAAGTCGAAAAAGCAGCTTGCAAACATAAGTAAACAAAAGTGAATGAAGTACTGAAGCCACTGGCAAAATGAAAACTACCTCATATTAAGGAAGTAGTAGGCCTGATATTGATGAAAACAAATTTATGAAATGAAAGGCAGTATTGAGAAAATTACACAACAGAGGAAAAAAATAACAAAGGTATTATTAGAAAAATAATAAAATGAAAGACAGGAAATGCAGATGATCAATCACAGGAGTGATGTGCCTTGAAGAAAAATAAAAAGGAAGCATATTAAAAGATATGTAAGAAAATATTCCTGAATCACAGATTGAAATGGCTTACCATGTTAACAGGAATATGTAATAGAGAATCACACCAAGACCGAGATATATCCTGATGAAGTTACTGAACTTCAAGGATAAAGAAAGAATTCTACCAAAACCCAGGCAGAAGTAGGTCACCTACAAAGGAAAAAAAAAGTCAGGCTGACCCCAGACTTCTCTCAAGTAACCCTAGATGCCAGAAGATAATAGAATAATGTCCTGTGGGCATTAAGGGAAAGGTAATGTAGCTCAAAAATTCTATAACCAGCCAAAATATCATTTCACTTATGAAAGCCACTAACAGACACATTTTTAAACATGTAAGAACGCTGACAATAAAGCATTCAAAACCACTCCTGAAAAGTCTGATAAACATAATAGATTTAAGTCTATTAAAGCTAGAATTTTTTAATAACTAGAAATAAACTACCACATTTCATCTATTCTAAGATGCACTTTTTTTTTTTACATTTTAGTATATCTGAAATCAACATGCATATTACAACCAAAGGCATGTCACAGTTTTTTGACAGTGCTTAACCATGAGTGGCTGTCAAAATAACGAGGCATCTTATAATCAATGGCATCTTAGACATAATGAAATACAGACATAATGAATAACTTACAAAATGGGAAGAAGAGTGAGCAAATAAAGAAAATAAACCATGTCACTTACAGAAGAAAGAGAAGCAAAAGATAGGCAATGAAAAAATAACAGTATTACAGAAACAAAATCAAACATACATTAATTTAAATGACTAAAAGCATCTCAGGTTGGGTCCAAAAAGACTAACCTTTATCCAACTACATGGGATTCTACATGAGACAAACCTAAAATGAAGACTTGAGAGGTTAAAAGTAAAAGGTTAGACAAAAGTATACCAAGCAAATATAAACAGTGTTAAAAACAATTGATTTCAAAGTAAAGAACAATAAAGGTGGGGGGAGAGGAAGAGGCAGGGAGAAGGGTCACTATAATGACCCAAGTTACAATCTACAAGGAAGATATGATTAAAAGCTATATACACATATAAATACATATTTGGAGCCGAAGCTTTAAATACAAGAAAACTGGATAGAAATAAAAATAGAAGGAATAACCATTTTGGCACTGAAAGATCAAACAGAAGAAAAGAAAAACTGGCTGACCATATGACAAAATGAGAAATTCCTATGGAAAGTTATAAAAACTGATCATCTATGTGTGCCATAACACCTCAAAATTTAAAATTAGTATAGACCACAGTCTGACAATGAAACAATTAAACTACTCCCTTTAGGGAGGAAACTTGAGGATTTATATATAATCTCTCCCTAAATTACTACCACATTCAAAGACAAATAAAAATTAATAGATTATCTAGAAAATATTAAAACTACACATATATAAAAGCCTTTGATACAGAAATAAATAAATAAATAAATAGTTCCAAAGCTAAACATAGAGGAAGAATACTAAATACTAACTGATCAACAATTAAAATTGTAGTACATTAAGAATTCAACTCAAATTTAGAAAATAAACTGAAAAAAATCAGCATAGAGGAATTAAATACAGTAAGTTACTCAATTAGAAAACAATCGGTATATTTAATTCTAAAGCCAAAGAACTACATTTTGAAGGGAAGAGGGGAAAACAAAAACATCAGTTGGACTAAAAAAAGCAATTACAAAAAAGGTCTGAAAAAGGAGTAAGATGATACAGAGGAAACCAAAATATGAAATACGTTTCCAGTAAATCATAACCTACTAAATTTTTAAATGAAGATAGATAAAATTGATGGTTTTCTAGGAAAATACAAATTGACAAATGGAATTAAGTAGAATTAGAAAACAAAACCAACAGAATTGAATTCAATTACCTTCCCAAACACCCATCCCAGACATTTTCATAGCAAAACCAAAAGGTAATTAATAATTTCAAAATGTAATTTATCAAACTAGTCTATTAAAAAGAAACCTTCCTAATTCATTTCATATAGCAAATTGTATATAGTCTAGAGAATACTCTTAGAAAAATTCTAAACAACAGTAAATACTATAGTATTAGATTCCAGACACTCTTCTAGATAGGCAATGTACATAATATCAATTCATTTACTCGCAAATCAATCTGAGGGGTTAGAGGGTTAAAATAATTAGTGAGAGGTATAGAACAATCAGGATGACGAAGCTAGACTAGACTACTGGAGCAAGATCCTAAAAGCTGCCTTTTTTGCCACACATTACCCCTTTTGCAGCTAGATCAAGGAGGGTTAGCCTAGGAAGGAGGCTAATATTTTACAAACCTGTACCTCACAACTAGTGCTAGTTCTACTAACTGACTATACCATTCTTTGCCTATGATTTGAGACCTATTTATTATCTCTACAGTTGAGGAACCAGACCCAGAAGTTAGATAACAGAGAGACTGGGTTTTGAACCCAAACAATGCAGTTCCAAAGACTAGGCACTTAGCCTCTAGGCGATATGGCCTTTCTAAAATAAAATAGTAAGCATATTCCAGTATAAGTGGAAACGGCATCCATCTTCCAAAAGTTCAAGAGGTTCAATCTTTTGAGCTAACATTATTGTTGGGAAAAAAAGTGTTCATTTTTATAACTGAATTTTTTCATAAAGGTATTATATATTACTGATATTCAGAGGAAAGAAAATCACAAGAGATGGATATTATACTAATATTTTTTAAGACATGCCATATAATATACACCAAGCTGTATATATTTATTAAATATTTAATATGCATACAATTACAGTAAGGGGAGAGGTAGGGGCAGTCACATTAACATCAGGTAACAATTAAAAACAAGGATACCTGCCATTTCCAAAGACAGGAAATGAAGATAAATGAAGAAAAAACTGATGTGCCTTGAGAAAAGAAAAAAATGAAAACATTTAACACTGTAGATAGTTAAGCTATTACAATAATAAACGTTTAACACAATTGTAGAAAAACAGCAATGTGCTCAAGTTAAAAATGAATACTTAAAGAAAAGTCAATACTGATTACTGTATATCTAGGGAGGTTAACAAAACCAAATCAAAAACTGAAACAAACCAGACAATTACAAAATTAAACTAACAGCTTTCTTATACATAAGTACTAACTAATGAGAAAATGTAATAGAACATGATCGTGTACACGGCAGCAAATAAAAATCTAACAAAAAATGTAGGTCCTGTTTTAAGAATAAATGAAAACAGGGCCTCCCTGGTGACACAAGGGGTTGGGACGCAGCCTATGAAGCTATCCACTGCAGCACAAATTCCATCCCCAGCCAGGGAGCTACCCCCATGGTGCAGCAGACCTCTCTTGACTCTCCAGCTGCTCCCCTCAGCAGTGGATTTGGGTCGATCTGCCTGTTCTGCTCCCCACTCTGTCTCTGATGAATCCTCTCACCCTCCATACCTCTGGCCAGTTCTTGTGTGCATAAATAAACCTTTTGAAAAAAAAATAGGGCCTCCCTGGTGGCACAGTTGGTTGAGTGCAGCGCTGCGGAGCTGTCCGCACCCTCAGCAGCGCAGGTTCAATATTCCCGGCTGACCAGGGAGATACCCACATGGTGCAGCAGACCTCCTGTCTCACCCATTGCTCCCCTCAGCAGTGTATTTTGGTAGATCTGCCTGTTCTGCTCCCTGCTCTGTCTTTGGTGAATCCTCTCACCCTCCTGCTCATCTGGCCTGTACCCGGGTTCTTGTATGCATGAATAAATCTTAAAAAAAAAAAAAAAAGGAATAAATAAAAACACAAAAAAAATGCCTAGTGAAAGACATGACTATGTAAGAAGTGAGTGTTCTTGGAAAAGATATTGTAAGGATGTGAAACCACCCTTAACTAATTAAATTCAATGTAATGGCCTTCAAACAAAACTGCAGGGTTTTGTTTTGCCTTTTTTTTGGGGGGGGGGGGCAAAGAGGGTTGTGGGAGAAATGAGGGGGCAATGGTGAGTAAAATCTGGCAAGGTAATTCTAGGCCCTTCAAACCTGGAGCAAAAAGGTCACCATGTTTTTTGTTTTGTTTTGTATTTTGTTTTGTACTTAATACCTAAATATCAATCTTTGCATTTAAATTGTTCAGGATTTTAACAATTTGTAAGATTTATAAAGCTGATGAATCATCTCAATTCAAAAAAGTTTAATTATAAATCAAGAAAATATAAACCTATTAAAATGTTAGACATATAATCCAATAGCAATAACCAATAAATTTTAAATAAGCCATTCAAAATTAATCCACCATGTTAAAATTTTACTTAGAACACAACAAAAAACCATTTGGAGTTTGAGTTTTTAAAAAGTGTTCAGTTATTGTATGATTTGAGTTTTAAGTATTGGGGGACAATTTTTTTCTGGTTGCTAAAATAATGTGTTCTAATGATATCAATATTCTAACTGCATCTTCAAAAAATCCTAGTTCTTACTCCATAAGACTGAAGGCTGCAATTTTTATTTCAAAAGTAATTCTATTAAGTAGATTATACCCCTCCTTTGTTCAAAAACTTCTTTGACTCTTCATCTAACTTAAATTGAAAACCCCAAAATTATAGTGACCCACAACACCTGACGGTACCTAGCACACACCTTCACTTTTAGCAATCTGAGGCTTATCTCCTACTTTTCTAACCACTGCTCACTTTAATCAAGCTTCCTACACTGACCAACAATCTAAAGTTGCTAAGAGACAGTTCAGAAATACATCATAGGGCCTCCCCTGCTGGCACAGCGGTTGAGCGCTGGGCTGCGAAGCTGCCCGCAGCCTCTGCAGCACTGGTTCGATCCCCGGCTGCTGGTGAGGGTCCCACATGGTGCAGCAGACCTCTCCTGCCGCCTGCTGTTCCCCTCAGCACTGTTATTTCGTTGGTCTGCCTGTTCTGTTCCCCGCTTTGGCTCTGGTGACTTCTCCCACTCTCCCGCACTTCTGACTGTACACCGTGCTTTTATAAACAAATAAATACATCTTAAAAAAAAAAGAAATATAACCTAAAAAACATAGGAAGGGGACTGACTGATGTGTGAATGGATGGGGACTGACAGATGGACAAACACACTGCCTCCCTCTCTCTCCACACACACAATCCCTTCCCCCCCCCTCCTCTACCCCCCACTCTCCCCTCCCACACACACAACTGAAATACATAATTTTATAATGCCTTATCAATTTTCAAGTGATTAAAAGGAGACTCAAACTCAGACACCAAAATAAATTTCAGAACACCAAATCCTAAAAGTTTCCAGGAAAAAACAACAATTTACATTTCCTTCTAAAAATCAGTAATTTTGAATTTGGTATTGGACTTTCCAAGTCAGAAGGGATAAAGGCAACTGTTTATTATAGCCCTTTAGAATTGATTTTTTAAGTCACTTGCCTATAATTAATAAAAATAAGATGGTATGTAAATTTTTCTTAAATTACAGTAATTAGTACAGCTTAATCTGGTCTAAGAAAAAACTTGAAGATCTAGAGAATAAAGTCCAGAAATAAACCAAATGTACATGAAATTTAGTATACAATGAATCTGACAGCATTTCAAATCAGGAAAAGAAAAATGGGATAGGGCCTCCCCAGTGGCACAGTGGTTGAGCGCTGGGTTGCGAAGCTGCCCCCGGCCTCTGCGGCGCCGGTTCGATCCCCGGCTGCTCCCCGGCCACTGGAGGAGGGTCCCACATGGCGCGCAGACCTCTCCTGCCGCCCGCTGCTCCCCTCAGCAGTGTACTTTGGTCCGTCTGCCTGCTCTGCTCCCCGCTCTGGCTCTGGTGAATTCTCTCACCCTCCCGCGCTTCTGACTGTACCCAGTGCATGTATAAACAAAACAAACAAACAAACAAATAAAACATGCCTCAAAAAAAAAAAAAAGAAAAGAAACTGTTATAAAAAAAAAGAATGGGTTGGGCCTCCATGGTGGCACAGTGGTTGAGCGCTGGGTTGCGAAGCTGCCCACAGCTTCTGCAGCGCCGGTTCGATCCCCGGCTACTCCCCGGCCACCAGAGGAGGGTCCCACATGGCCTGCAGACCTCTCCTGCCACTTCCGCTGCTCCCCTCAGCAGTGTACTTTGGTCCTTCTGCCTGCTCTGCTCCCTGCTCTGGCGCTGGTGAATTCTCTCACCCTCCTGTGGTTCTGACTGTATCCAGTGCTTGTATAAATAAATAAATCTTAAAAAAAATTTAAAAATTAATGTAAAAAATAAAAAAATTTTAAAAAGTAATTTCTTTGTAAGGGTGATTACAATGGCTTATTTCTGCTTCACCCTCTCACCCTTTTTCCTGTTCCTACCTACCTCACCTACAAATTTCCAAGGGTTGGGAAAACAATGTAGTCTGAGAAATTTATTTGGATTTATCAGAACTATTGACGCCATGTGCAAACACTACTCTTTCCTACCTAATAATTCATGCTTTTACCTGAATTATCCTATCTTCCACTTTCAAGGGTCATCTAACAATGCTTCTTCTTCCTCCATTCAATCTTTTAAACTGAACCTACAGTATCAAAACTTCTTTCTTAACAGTATACTGCTTCCCTTAGTTTGATATACCATTGTAGACTACAGGATTCATGTCAAAACTTATTTTATATTTTAGAATACTACTTTCAAATGATGAAGGTTCAAGTTAAGAAATGAGGGTGTTGCTGGAAATCTAATTTTATGGAAATCATTAATTTAGGTCCAAAAGTATTTCAAATAGTATATTTATTTTCAATTACCAGAATTTTATTCAAATCAACTCCTCTTTTGACCTATTCTCTAGTTCCAACTTTCCCAGATCATTTATGAAAGATTTCCTAAAGGTTTTTACAGCCTAGGTCTTATGAAATCTATATGCAATGATCCTCCAACAGAGAAACCCTGTCCAGAAGACACTCTGAGCTCTCTGATCACTTTTCTCAATGTTTCCTCTTTCCACCATTTCCCCTAAACTAGTACTAATGTATTCACAAAGTTTAAACGATCTCCTTCTCAAAATATTAATTACCTAAAGCCAGTGAGAGTTTAAGATTTCCCAAGTATCTCCAGGTGCCAACTCTCCCTCTAAAAGTCCTACATTAACTGCCCCAACTTCATAAGTGGTCCTAAAATGACAATTACAAATTATATATATATACACGTACACATGTATATATATGGATTTCTCTGCTATGTCTATCCCAACCAAGCATAAAAAGAACTGCTTCCTATTATAGACAGTATTACAATTTTGCTAAGGGACTTTTAAACACATGTTAAAGAAAACTAAACATCTTCAAAACCTTAAAGTTATAATGCTTCTAGTTAGAGCTATGAAAATCTTGTCTTTCTGGGATGGGCTTTTAAATTGATATTCTGTGTGAGCAACACCTCTACATGGTCAGCATCTTTGCAAAGAAAAAATGAAAAGCCAGAAATTACTGAGATCCATCTGGCTGATCGCATAAGTAACAGTCTAACTTTACAAGCAAATGTTGTAACTTTACCAACCTAAAATACCAAATTACTTACAGTTACCTCTGTAAATGGTAACAGTCAATACCTACTGAGTACTCATTTATGTTCTATTAGCATACATTTTCAAGAATTCAACTGTTAATAACCCTATAAGGTAAATTCTAAACTTTTCTACACTCTGTATAGATTCATCCTCTTGCCTGAATTTCTGCCCATATACTTAGTACCCACCTTCTCTCACGTTACTCTAGAGGAACTACCATATTCCTACTTAAGGCTTCCAACACTGGCAGTAATTAAGCCCAATCTCATGTTTCCTACTTAAAGACACTGCTTCAGAAATTCCTTCCTTCTCCTGTGTCATCAATTCTTCCCTCTACTGAATTTGATCCCATCAACAACACTTTATCTAATTCCTCCCACCTTTACAAAAGTCCATCTAGTTGCAGCCCCATTTCTCTGCTTACCTGTTTTATAACAGCATCTTTAAGAGTTGGTTGTATTCCCAGTCTTCATTTTCTCTGCCATTCCCTCAAAGTCCAAACTGATCTTTTTGCTCTACTCTACCACGGTCCTTATCTTACCTGGTAACTTATTTGACTTGGTTTACAGGTGACGATATTCTATTTTCCACTCATCTCACTAAGCACTCCTCCTCACACTCCTTTACCAGTTTTTTTTAGTAATTTGACTTCCTAATGCAGTGTACCCAAGACTTAGTCCTTAATCCTCTTCACTTATCAATCCCATTCAGCCTCCTGGCATACATATAACCAGTATATTAACAATTTCCCTGTTTATGTGTCAAAATTGGTTGGGCCTCCCCAGTGGCGCAGCAGTTGAGCACTGGGTTGCGAAGCTGCCTGCAGCCTCTGCAGCACTGGTTCAATCCTGGCCACCAGTGGAGGTCCCACAAGGCGCGCAGACCTCTCCTGCCGCCTACTGCTCCCCTCAGCATGTGCTTCGTCACTCTGCTCTCCGCTCTGACTCTGGTGAATTCTCTCACCCTCCTGTGCTTCTGACTGTACCCAGTGCTTGTATGTATGTATGTATGTATAAATAAATAAATAAATAAATAAATAAATAAATAAATAAATAAATAAATAAATAAATCTTTTTATTAAAAAATTCGTTACTGAATTCCTGATCAGATATACATTGCCTGTACGGTTTTTCTACTTTAATACCTCAGAGGCAACTCAAAACTGAACCCCTATTTCTATCTTCTCGATGATCTACAATCTTTTCCACGTCAGTTAATGCCAACTCCATCCTTTCAGTTGCTCAAGCCAAAAACCTTAACAACATTCTGAGCACATTCTCTATCACACATACAACTGCCCCCAAAATCTACTTCATCAGCAAATTTTGAAAACTCCATTTAGAAAATATATCCAAGAATTCAACCATTTATCATCTCCACAGCCAACGTCCTCGTCCAATCTAATATAAAATCATTTGACTTATTGCTAAAATCTCATAACCAGTCTGCTTCTGCCCTTGTCTCCCTACAGTCTATAGTCTCAGCATTGCAAGCCAAGAGTGATTCTGTTAAAATATAGGTAAGGCTGTGTCATTCATATGCTGAAAACATTCAATGGCTAGCCTGAGTAAAAGCCAAAGTCCCTCCCTATAAAGACCACATAGTCACCTGCACCTTGCTGTTACTCTAACAAGCCAGTCCTCTCCCAACATCATCTGAACTTTTGTATTTGTTATTCCTTCTGTTTGGAAAGCTTTTCAATGCTCTACCCCCAACTTTTTATTCCCTACATACACATCGTTTGATCTTCTCTCCAGAACACTTACCCATCTAACGAAATGCATTTTTAACTTAATCATCTAGTTTACTATCTGTTGACACACACTGTACACTCTGCACCAGTAAATTTTAATTTCTGTTTTTTATTTAAAGCACGACTGTGCTCAGAAAAGCAGACACTTAAGTAGTTGTTAAAAACTGTAGAATTCGGGCCTCCCCGGTGGCGCAGCGGTTGAGCGCTGGGTTGCGAAGCTGCCCGCGGCATCCCTGGCAGCTCCCCGGCCACCGGAGGAGGGTCCCACATGGCGCTCAGACCTCTCCTGCCGCCCGCTGCTCCCCTCAGCAGTGTGCTTCGGTCCTTCTGCCTGCTCTGCTCCCCGCTCTGGCTCTGGTGAATCCTCTCGCCCTCCCGCGCTTCTGACTGTACCCAGTGCATGTATAAATGAATGAATGAATGAATGAATGAATGAATGAATGAATGAATGAATGAATGAATGAATAAATAAATCTTAAAAAAAAAAACTGTAGAATTCTTGGGCCTCTCCGGTGGCGCAGCAGTTGAGCGCTAGGTTGCAGGGCTGCCCGCAGCCTCTGCAGCACCGGTTCGATCCCCGGCTGCTCCCCGGCCACCGGAGGAGGGTCCCACATGGCACGCAGACCTCTCCTGCCACTTCCGCTGCTCCCCTCAGCAGTGTACTTCGGTCCTTCTGCCTGCTCTGCTCCCCGCTCTGGTTCTGGTGAATTCTCTCACCCTCCCACGCTTCTGACTGTACTCAGTGCTTGTATAAATAAATAAATAAATCTTTAAAAAATAAAAAATAAAAAAATAAAAACTGTAGAATTCAAATTTGAAGAATAAATTTGACATGTCAGCACTTTCAGTTAAATGTGCTATATAGAATAATTTTTTTTAAAGATTTATTTATCTATGCATACAAGAACTGGGGCACAGGCCAGAGGTGTGCAGGGCGGAGAGGACTCACCAGAGACAGAGTAGGGAACATAACAGGCAGATTGACTGAAATACACTGCTGAGGAGAGCAGTGGGCGAGTCAGGAGAGGCCTGCTGCACCATGTGAGCAACTCCCTGGCCGGGGATTGAACTCGTGCTGCAGCTGCTGCGGATAGCTTGAAAGATTGCATCTTAACCTCTTGCGCCACCAGGGAGGCCCTATAGGATAATTTAAAAAAACATGAGCCCATGGCTTAAAAAGTATAGAACTTTAGAACGAGGCCAAACACTCCTTTTCTATCTACATGGGTGAGAAATTTTATTCTACTCTTCTTCAAATCTTTTTTCCAGAGGGGGGTGGTAGAGAATATATAACTGATAAATTTCTCTTCAGTTGCAACAGATATAACCCTAGAGAATAAAGCTCTGGGGATGTTTCTGGAAAAAAATAGTGATGACTATTAGCCAAAAGAAAATGATTGAGGCAAACAAATACTCTGGTACTCTAGCAGGTTTCTAAAACAGCCCTCCTTCATTTATTGAAGGGAGATCCAAGGTTATCCTCAATAGTAACACAAGTTACTAATATGTGGAATGGATAACAAACAATTTAAGTAGCTAGTTATTGCTCTTAACACTGAGCACACACATAACAGTCTGCACCTCAAAGAATTTACAACCGAGAAACCTTATTAATAATGTGAAAAAAAATATCACTACTTCTTGCCCTTGTAACTGAAGCAAACAAATCTTTAAATACTGGGTCTCATAATCCTATTATAAAAGGAAAACAGGAAAAATCCTCAGCCTAACAACAGGAACATTAATAAACAAGCTGACAAAACTAAAAACACTAACGACGGAAGACCATGAGTGTCCTCAAATAAAAATTTCTTTTGAATCTCATTCTTATTTTAAAGATTAAGGAAAATTTTTATTTTGACTTGACATCCATGTTTAATACTTGTGTTTTTTCTTGAATCTTCAGGTAAATTTGTAGTTCCAGACTGTTTATAACATGTTTTATACCATAGCTCTGAGGGTTACCCTAGTAAAATGTATACTATTAGACAAGCATGAATTGATCATAATATTTGTTTCTTAAATTGAACACTGCACTATAACATAAGTTTCAGATGTGCCTCATTGAAAATCAACATGTGTATATACTACATTAAGTTCACTACTAAAAGTCCAATTCTATTCTTTGCCATACAATTGTTCCCTTTGTGCCAACTTAGCTGCCTCCCACACCTCACAGCCCAGTTTTTTATTTTTTAAAGACTTATTTATGCATACAAGAGCTGGGGTATAGGCGCCAGAGGTGCGGGGGTGAGAGGATTCACCAGAGACAGAGTGGGGATCAAAACAGGTAGATCTACTGAAATACACTGCTGAGGGAAGCAGCGGGCAAGACAGGAGAGGTCTGTTGCGCCATTTGGGTCATCTCCCTGGCCAGGAATCAAAATCATGCTGCAGTGGCTACTGATAGCTTCATAGTGCCGAAATTTAACCCCCTGCACCATCAGGGAGGCCCTCATGTCCCAATTTTACTATTAGGATCGCATGGATTTTAACACCGTTGACATGTTTTAAGCCATAATTATCTTTTTATCCACCCAAACTGTTCTAGGAAGCAATCTGTCCAATGAGAGCCTCTGCCCAGTGATGAAGTTACTGATCCAGCAATCTTAGCTTTCTTGCTTTCTAGTGTGACAGGTTCTGAATTCTCCAGTTGCAGACATATCAGCCAAGAAGGGAGCTCTGGTTCCTCTGAGGGGCAACAGTAATGAATGTTATACTATGTGACTCATTCTCTTGAAATCTCCAATCTGATTTTTCCTCCTCATTACTTCAGTATAAATATAAACATATCTATCCAACTAACAGAGTTCCATTTGGCTACCTACCCAAGTCTATAAAGGCTAGATTAACGGAGAAAATTTGTAATTTTAAAGAAAAAGAAAATACTCTGAAGTAAAAATAAAGGATTGAGCAAAACAATTTCAAACAACAAACTATGAATATGAAAACAAACCAGAATTTACAGTAAAGGTGATGAGAGGTAAGGTGTGGCAAAATACTAAGTATTTTCCTGACCTGCATAATTTTATACAATTAAAAATGTTAACTAGATTTGCTTTACTACATGCATTCATGTGCCCAAGAAATAAAAGCTAAAACTTCACCTAGAAAATGTAAGTATCTAAAAATTTAAGTCAGTTTTGCAAAAATAATTAAAGCCATATATGATGTGATATTAGGCCAGAGATCCAGAAGGAACAAGTTGAATGATACCAAATGAATAGCCAGAAACAAGAAAGCCCCCCAAGCCTCCTAACAACCAATTTAATGGTAATTATTATTTTTTTAGGGGAAAAGGTATCATTAAGTCTTCTCTGCAATGTTTAGCAAAGGTAATCAATCTACTAACAAAATAATCAGTCTTCTCAACCACAAGCCTCAACCAGATTCAAATGCCTTGAAAAGTATAAATGTTGCTCAATTTTAATTCTAAACAGTAATTTTGCTTTCATTTTTTTTTTAAGATTTTATTTATTTATTTATACAAGCACTGGGTACAGTCAGAAGCGCGGGAGGTTGAGAGAATTCACCAGAGCCAGAGCGGGGAACAGAACAGGCAGACTGACGAAATACACTGCTGAGGGGAGCAGCGGACGCGGCAGGAGAAGTCTGTGCGCCATGTGGGACCCTCACCAGCGGCTGGGGATTGAACCGGCGCTGCAGAGGCTATGGGCAGCTTCGCAGCCCAGGACTCAACTGCTGTGCCACCAGGGGAGGCCCCATTTTATTTTTTTAAAGATTTATTTATTTATGCATACAAGAGCTGGGGTACAGGCCAGAGATGGGGGGGGTGAGAGGATTCACCAGAAAAGGTTAATGTACTGAAATATACTGCTGAGGGGAGCAGTGGGCGAAACAGCAGAGGTCTGCTGCACCATGTGGAAATGAAGATATAATCTGACTTGCAAGACTTAAATTTAATAGTCCGAACTAACGTCCAACAAATGGTAAATATTCCATGTATAGTACTTTCACTGATATCTTTTAAAAAGTTAAAAATACAGAACGTTTAAAAAAAAACACTGCCAAAATTATTTCTAGCAATTACTTATAGGCAGAAAAGCCAGTCACTGAATTCATAATTGAATTATCTTTAGACACAGTACCAGGATACATTTGGTACAACACTGCTTTTACTGGGGGGAGGGGGGGGGGCAAAGACCAGCAATAAATGTTTACCCACTTATTAAGACTTGTTTACTCTTCTAATAGTCACCTATTACACAATTCTCATCTTACAAGACAAGATCTCTTGTTGATCCTTCAAAGCATGAAATCAGAGACAGCCTCAGTATGTAGAGCCACAAAGTAAAAATAGAACAGATTCCAGAGACTCAAATTGAGAAGGGGGAGGAAGAACACTGCCAAGCTTCATTTAAGAAAACAACCAAAGTTCTATTCAAAGATCATAAAATAGCTATTTTACATAATTTTGATACAAGTGTTTAATAATGCAAGATTGTACTTTTCGTACTTTTTGGCATCTCCTTTCTTCTGTGGAGTACTTACCATTCACACAGGACAGATTTGATTAAAATACTTACTAGATAGGTAGAGTCTTCTTGCCTCTACCTGGTCATCTTCTGATGACTCCAATGGTTGTTTTTTGTGTTCATGGGTTTTTTTAAACAGTTTTTGTCCAACACTCATCTTGTACCTTACAACTGTGTTGCTAAATGAAAGGAAATTCTAAGATGGTGCATTTTTCCCCCCTTACCAGAGCTGTGTCACACCATCCTTTCAGCCCTGTGCTCTGGTGACTACTCCCTCCTCTGTCTCTGGTGAACCCTCTCAACCTCCCGTACCTCTGGCCTACATCCCAGCTATTGTATGCATAAATAAAATGTTAAAATAAAAAAGAAAATTGAGTAGAATCAAGTCAATTAATGCCTTCTTAATTGTATCCTCTAGTATTATAGATATAAGGCAGTGTATTACACCTCTGTGAATGTAAAACCCCTTGGACCTGCATTATGACACCTAGTAATGCCAATGCTTTTTGAGAGCTGTTTTTAACGCTGTTATTATTATTGTTTCTCTCCCAGTGTTGACTGAGAAGACAATTTTAAAGAATAATGCCAGGGCCTCCCTGGTGGCGCAAGGGGTTAAGAAGCAACCTATGAAGCTGTCTGCAGCCACTGCAGCATGAGTTTGATCCCCGGCCAGGAAGCTACCCACAGGGCGCAGCAGACCTCTCCTGACTCGCCCGCTGCTCCCCTCAGCAGTGTGTTTCAGTCAATCTGCCTGTTCTGTTCCCCATTCTGTCTCGGGTGAATCCTCTCACCCACCAAAACCTCTGGCCTGTACCCCAGTTCTTGTATGAATAAATCTTTAAAAAAAAAAAAGAAAGAATGATTCCAGGTACAACAGTAACAAAACTTTGCTTTTTTCTTGGGTTTTGTTTTTCATTTTTTTCCTATTTTTCAATGGAGTGGGCTGGCTTCTCTTAACTTTGTTCAGGTGATTGCAGAACCTGGAAAGGCTGTTGCTACTGTTTTTTAAATATAAATAAATGCACACCCATACATAAATTTTTTGAAACTTTAGCTGTGCCATCAACTTTGGAAAAGTATCCCATTTGTATATTGTACAGAAATTAACAGCCATATTGGTCTAGAAACATTAAGCATTATTTCTTTCCATTTGTACAGGGGCAATATACTGCATTAAATATGTGAGATATTATCTACATGGGTTTGATTACAGACACTCTCTAAATAATGAAGAGAGATTGCACTTTTAAACTAGTTTTTACATTAAGATTATTAATAGGGTGCTAACATCTGCTACTGATATTTCAACAAGATAGTACTCAGATTACCTGTACAACTTAGTCTCTTTATCACATGACTACCCCAAATACAAATATTTACCATCATTAACGTGAAGACCAATTTTAATTCTCTTCCTAATTTTTATTAGAAGAGGGCAAGAGGGGCAAGGTATTACCTTTCTAACACCCCTTACAGAGATTTAAGTTAACAGCTACTTGAACAAAATCATTCATTCAACATATATTTACCAAATACTGTATGTCAAGCAAGTACTATGGTATATGCTAATAATATAATGTAGTAGTCATTAGTACTATTTCTGATTCTCCCCCCTTGCAGGCACATAGTTAATATTACACTCTCCCTTTTCTTGTGTGTCCACCCCAGGGGTTGAGAAGCACAATGACACTAGATTTGGTCACTGACTCGTAAGTGGAAATGCTTCCATTTACTTCTAGCCAGAGTATTTAACTTCAGTTCAACAGCCTCCAGAAAAACACTGCCTAATAGCAATGGTAGCAGCACTATTACCAAGTAATCTCTGTGAGCAGAAATGTTTGTTAACCTGAGCCAATGAGAAATAAACCTGTTTTAGCCACTGAGATTTTAGGGTTGTGTGTGTTTTTAACCACAACATAACCTAGTAATATCACACTAATACATAAACTGATCAATATAGGTCTTTTTCTCACAAACTACCTATTGCTAAGCTAGGTCTCCCTGACCTCTTGCTGGCAAAGTTCTTTTAAAGACAAGTACTATTGTCAATTTTTAGCAATTTTTTTGCCCAACTATGGAAAACTTTCTAAATCCTGATATAATCAATAAACCAAATAGTCATTTAATTCCTGTGATTACTACAAACCCAGTATATACACTGTCTTTATTCAAGTGTTTATTTTTTGGAACTGGATCAGTCAAGCTCACAAACCCTGATGTAAACCAAGAGAATGTCTATCCTGGCTAGAACCACTCAAACACACCACTAAGGTTCAACTTAGAATTGAAGCATCTAGTCTTTCTTGCACATGTCAATCATGAAGCATTCTATCAAGTGTTTCAAGAGTCACTACAAAGGATTATACATGACTGAGGATAGAAAGAACAGGGAAATGGGAATACTAATTGGATAGATACATCAACAGATAATAAGACAGATAATACAATATACACACTAACCAGCAATATTATCAGACCAAAGGGAAAGCGCAAACACAAACATTATAAAAATCAAAGCAAAGTGCAAAATGGTTCATTAAATACCTTAAAGATAAAATACAGAGTGAAATCTCATAAAAAATACATAAAATTTAGAAATAATAAAAATATGTATTCAAAATTATATATATATGCCAGGCCCTACTTTAGGCATTCTTGATACCAACAACCTTGAACAACTATTTTGCAAGAGACAGAGTTTTGAACATTTCTAAACAGCAAAAACACCTGAAATGGTTCCTTAAAAAATGAGCTTTTGGGCCTCCCCTGGTGGCACAGGCAGTTGAGCGCAGCACTGTGAGGCTGTCTGCAGCCTCTGCAGCGCCGTTTCGAACCCAGCCGGATGGTGAGGGACCCACATGGCGCGGCAGACCTCTCCTGCCTCACCGGCTGCTCCCCTCAGCAGTGTATTTCATCAGTCTGCCTGTTCTGCTCCCCGCTCTGTCTTTGGTGAATCCTCTCACCCTCCCACGCATCTGGCCTGTACCTCAGTTCTTGTATAAATAAATCTTAAAAAAAAAAAAAAAAGCTTACATTACTAAGCAAAGACGAATGCCTCCAAATAATAACTATCTGTTATATAGACAAGGAAACACATAACAGAAGAAAAAAATTTCCAAATAAACAAATTTCTATCCCATACAGAATGACCAGAATGACTCAGGTAACTAACTGACAACACTGTCAAGGCGGTTAAAATCAAATGTCACCTTGAACATTTCCAAAAAATGACAAAGCATTCACAGAATGCCTGGCTTTCAGCAATGATACTTTCTGCAGTACTCCCCCAAATTATTTATAAAAATGTGGACCCAGCAAATGAAAGAAGCAACTTATACTTAAATGGCAAACCTATGTACTGTTATCTATTTAAACCATTCTTAAACATAACAGTATCATCTTCAGGAAAATACTGTCTTCCCATTTTCTACAGAAGAAATGCTTATATTTAGAGCTCATTCAGATCATGGTACAGATCATGAAAGAATCATTAAAAGGGAGATTGAACAAAAAAGAACAAATTCATTTTAAAATTCTAATGTCAATTATTAATCATAAGGAAATAGTCTGCAAGGACCCTAAGAATGATTCATATGGTAAATTAAAAAGTATCATTCAAGGTTCAGAGCAGAAAACAGAAAATACATTTAATGAGGAATTAAATGTTTACAAAATTACAGGAAGGGGGACCTCCCTGGTGGCACAAGGGTTAAAGACAGTGCTATCAAGCTACTGCCAGCCACTGCAGTACTAGTCCATCGGATCCGCAGCCAGCCAGGGAGCAATCTACATGGCTAGCAGACCTCTCCCTGCCTCTTCCACTGCTCCCTTCAGCAGTGTATTTCAGTAGATCTACCTGTTCTGCTTCCCTTTCTCTCTCTGGTGAACCCTCTCATCCCCCGCACCTCTGGCTTATACCCTAGTTCTTGTTTGCATAAATAAATAAATCTTAATAAAATAATAATAAATAAGGGCCTCTCTGGTGGCACAAGGAGTTAAGCACTGCACTGTGAAGCAATCCGCAATCTGTAGCCTCTGAAGCACAAGTTTGATCCCCGGCCCACCAGGGAGCTACCCACATGGCCAGGGAGCTACCCACATAGTGCCGCAGACCTCTCCAGTCTCGCCAGCTGCTCCCCTCAGCAGTGTATTTCAGTCGATCTGCTTGTTCTGCTCCCCACTGTGTCTCTGGTGAATCCTTTCACCCTCCGCACCTCTGGCCTGTACCCCAGTTCTTGTATGAATATAAATCTTTTTTAAAAATGAAATATGCAAAATTACATTTAACAAAGCAGATGCAAGAGCTATACATGGAATACTACAAAGTTTGCTGAAATTTAAAAAGACCTAAATAAATGGAAAGATATATATCTTCATGGAACGAAAGACTCAATTTTCTTTTTTATTTTAACATTTTATTTATGCATACAAGAGCTGGGATGTAGGGCCTCCCCGGTGGCGCAGCGGTTGAGCGCTGGGTTGCGAAGCTGCCCGCGGCCTCTGCGGCGCCGGTTCGATCCCCGGCTGCTCCCAGGCCACTGGAAGAGGGTCCCACATGGCGCGCAGACCTCTCCTGCCGCCCGCTGCTCCCCTCAGCAGTGTACTTCGGTCCTTCTGTCTGCTCTGCTCCCCGCTCTGGCTCTGGTGAATTCTCTCACCCTCCCGCGCTTCTGACTGTACCCAGTGCATGTATAAACAAAACAAAAAAAAACAAACAAACCAGCAAACAAATAAAAAGCATGCCTCTATAAAAAAAAAAAAAAAGAAGAGCTGGGATGTAGGCCTGAGGTACGAGAGGTTGAGAGGGTTCACCAGAGACAGAGGAGGGAGTAGTCACCAGAGACAGTGGGGAGCAGAACAGGCAGATTGACCGAAATACACTGCTAAGGGGAGCAGCGGGAGAGACAGGAGAGGTCTGCTGCACCACATTTGGGTTAGCTCCTCGGCCTGGGATCAAACTCAGGCCGTAGTGGTGATAGCCCTGAGTCTTAACCTCTAGGCTACCAGGGAAGCCCTGTATGTATGAATTTTAAATGCGTTTTCATTAAATGACCCAAGTCAATCTCTAAAAGATGTGTATGACTTTCTAGAAAAGGCAAAACTAAAGGAATAGAAAATAAATCAGTTGCTTCCAGAGACTGGCTGAGGGGAGGTTGGTCAACAGCCATGAGGACATAAAAAAGGAATCTTAGGGTTACAAAGCTATTCTGTATGGTCCTGCAATGGTAGATACATAACTATGTACTGTCAAAAGCCCAAAGAAATGTGTATCTTAAACAATGAATTTTGATATAAATTTTGAAAATCAACAAGGGTGGAACAGACTATACAAACAAATCTAACTGTATAATACATGTATGACATAACCTCACTGAAGGTGCTGCAGGGGAAGGAACTAAAGTATCTTTAGAAAATGATGTTTGAATTATAAACTGGAAAGAAAAAGGCAGAAAAAACTGTTCAGAATTCTATACTGTAGTTGTAAATTTGTTTTCTACCGGGTATGGGTCAGCAATTCTGAAACTTTTTTTTTTTTTAAAGATTTATTTATTTATTTATTTATGCAAGCACTGGGTACAGTGAGAAGTGCGGGAGGGTGAGAGAATTCACCAGAGCAGAGCGGGGAGCAGAGCAGGCAGACCTACGAAATACACTGCTGAGGGGAGCAGTGGGTGCGGCAGGAGAGAGGTGGCCAGGGATCGAACCGGCACTGCAGAGGCTGCAGGCAGCTTCGCAGCCCAGTGCTCAACCGCTGTGCTACCGGGGAGGACCTGAAACTGCTTTCAAATAAAATCTGAGAGCACAGTTTCTCAAATTCAGAAAAAAAAAAAAAAAGTTACAAAAAACAAGACTGGAAAGTTAGAATGAACACTCTGGTACTCGGAATCAGAAGTGTTAATAGATATGTGTATAGCTGGGTTAGAATAAATACACATATTGCTTACCTCTGTCCTATAAAATAATGATACTCCAGCATCAATGAGCACTTCCAATGCCCAGAACTTGGTTTCTAGATACCATGCTCCAATAAAAGAACCATGGCTCCTTGGAGAAATAGCTGACTCTAATGACTGGGACAGAAAAAATACAAGATAGATCTGACACATCTTATAGTCATCAGAAAACAAGGAAGTGCTCAAAATTACAAGGATGAATGCAAGTCAAGGTTACACTGGAGCCAGAGTTTTTATTGAAAAAATTCTCAATGACCAAAGCTGGAACAATTTCAAAACAATAAATGACATAAGGCAGAAAATTATTATGTAACGGTTAATTTTATAATAGCTTTAGTATATGTGCTGCCGAAGCGAGCACTAATTTTATAATAGCTTTATATAAATGTGGTTAGACCACAATACCCAGATATTTGGTCAAATATTACTGTAGATGGTTCTATACAAAGGTACCTTCTAGATGTGATTAACATTTGCATCAATAGGCTTTTTCCTTATTTATTCAACATCAACCCTATATTGTCTATACTTTCTAAGGAGTTGGCAATTTTTTCTGAAATCACTTGACTGTAAATTTAAGCTTTCACTTTCTCTATGAATTGTTATTCACACATTAGTAATATAACAATTTATATTTCAAATTAGTGTAACTATTTGTATAAAATCAGTAGACTCTGAGTAAAGCAGATTATCCTCCACAATGTGGGTGGGTGACCCTTAGCCAATTAGTTCAAGCAAAAGATCAACCTCCCCCAAAGAGCAAACTCTTCCTGCAAACAGACTGCCTTCAGAGTTGAAGTACAACATCAACTCTTCCCTAGGTCTCCAGGCTACAGGTCTACTCTGAAGATTTTGTTATTGTCAACCCCTATAATCATATGGCATACGAAATATATCCATCCTATTGATTTCTTTCCCTGGAGAACCCTAACGAATACAACAAATAACCCTAAAGTATAAAATGAAGTATACAAACCCATACCAAATAATCTGATTAACAAATAAATGGGGAGGTAGGTATTACCCCTCCACAAGTAGGAGTGTAGTCCCTCCTTCTCACATGAGTGTAGGCTGGAGTTAGTGAGCAGTTCACAAAGAAAAGGGTAGGGAAAGGTAAAAATAGTGACTTTATAGTGGAGAAACTGACCAACACTGCCTTAACCAACTACTCAAGGTTCCCATCACCAGATTATTGCTTACCTCTGTACTATAAAATGATGATACTCCAGCATGCTGCCTCAAGGTTATTGTGTATCACCAACATGTTATGATGAAAAAACTACTTCCTCTCTGTGGTAGTCTCTCTCTAAAAAGGCATCCCAATCCCAGTCTAACCATGAGAAAAACATTAGACAAACCAATTCGAAGGACTTTCTACAAAATGCCTGACCAGTATTACACAAAAGTTTCAAAGACACAAAAACAAGGATGCTCTTGAGAAACTCTCAGAACAAAGGGTGCTAAGAAACACATGACAATTTAATGCAGCGCAGTATCCTGGATAGGCTCCTGGGGCCAAAAGTGGACATCGGGTAAAAACTATGGAAATATGAACAAAGCAGGAACTTTAGTTAATATTATAATATCAATATTAGTTCATCAACTGTCAAATGTACTGTGCTAATATATGTTAATAAGGGACACTAGGTACAGCATATATAAAACAATCCTTACAATTTTCCTATAAATCTAAAACTGTCCCCAAATTAAAAGTTTACTTTCAAAAAGTCTATTGCAGTGGTACTGTTTCCCCAGTAGTGATACCGTTTGCCTTAGACCCTGAAGAGGGCCGCAAGCAGCACAGTAACCTCACCCACGTCACTGCTGCACCTGCAAGAGTTAAATATAAACCAAACTGGATAACAACAGTTCTGGTCTATTTCCACCAGGCAAATGCTAAGGGTAGAAACAGCAGCAAAGGTATAATCCTAAGGGAGAGATGTAGAAACAACCAGAGAAGACACTGAAAATACAGCATATATCCCTGAGGAATTACACACCATAGACGTTTACAGTAGTTCGGAAAGACATTAGCACAGACGAAAGTCCTAGACTTGTAATGATGACAACATAAACCAGTCTCTGCACTACTCAATAGAAGAAGAGATAAATATCATCCTCTACTCACCTAAGGCAAAGAATCTTAAGGAAAAGTAACACTCTTCTCTAAATATGCCTTGGAGCTGATATATATTTTAGTGTTAGAATCCTATACTGCAAAAGATAATAGACAAACTCAAAATATGAGGTAAGGCCATAAGCAACAGTCACAAAGTTTTCAGAATTTAGCCAATAGGGTCTCCCCTGGTGGCGCAGCAGTTGAGCGCTGAGTTGCGAGGCTGCCCACAGCCTCTGTGTCGCCAGTTCGATCCCCGGCCACTGGCAAGGGTCCCACATGGCGCGCAGACCTCTTCTGCCGCGCCCACTGCTCCCCTCAGCAGTGTATTTCGTCACTCTGCCTGTTCTGTTCCCCGCTCTGGCTCTGGTGAATTTTCTCACCCTCCCGCGCTTCTGACTGTACCCAGTGCTTGTATAAATAAATAAATCTTAAAAAAAAAAAAAAAAAGGGAATTCAGCCAATATAATACTATTGTATAAAAGCAGTCATTTGGGCAATAAGATGACCTGGATTTGAAATCTAGTTCTGCTATTTACTTGCTAAATAATTTTCTTTTAATAACTTCCTGATCCTGCATTAGGTTTCTTAAAAAGAATCAAGTACATAAAAGGATCTATAATGAACTCAACTTCAAAAAGTGTGATTTCACTAAAATCTTTAACACTGATTCCTCCTTTCAGAATTTTAGTTTACCAAAATTAAAGAAAAGGAAAAATAATCAAATATTAACAAAGCTGCCAAGAGATGGTCATATTTTATCTCTACCAAATCCACAACATGTTCATTTGTAATGAGAAAAAAATATTTTAAGACATACATAACATTTTCCTCTAGAATATCCCAATTTTGATTACTTCATATTTATTCTAATTACATTTGGCTCACCCTCAAAAGAGAAAGATAATCCAAGATAATATGACTCCACAGGCACCCTAGGACCTAAGTAGGAAAAGGATAACAGTATCAAGATTTTTATATTCTCTACTTAGGTTTTTAAACACTGTTAAAGGACAGATTCAGAGATTAAGGAAATCCAGTTGTCTGGGTTCTGTTATTGTGAATACGCTAACTTAGTTTCTTCTTCTGGAAAATATGGCCCACATACGAAGCTATGGTATAGGACCAGAAATAAACTCTGAAGACACAGGGGAAAAAGAAAAAAATCTTTAATTTTTGTGGCAACATACAGAGAAAAAAACATGGTGACAACAGATAAAATTGTCCCTTAAAGAAACTGCTTTGAAGGCACAATAAGGGACTGACAGAGATAGTGTTCCAACAAGTATCATTTGGTCAAAACTACACTATAAATAAGTAAATGGGGGGCGGTGAAAAGGCATGCAAAAAGGGCAAGAATGTCTATACTACGGTGGTACTGTACCTATATTCCAATTATCAACCAGCATTTGTTTATGAAAATCAGGTTTCTCTAATTAGAAGGGTGAAGTCAGGAATTGTATCATGAATATATTCCTAGGGCCTGGCATACAGAAAAATTAAATGTTTACTGACTAGAAGTATTCTAATTGTTTTACTTTCTGCCTTAAAAGGTTTAGTTCACATGTGCTCAAGTAGTGTGTGGAGGGTGGGGGAATGTAGTATGGTAGTTCTAATCCACTCAATAAATGGGTGATGTTTGCTTGTGTGTTACGTTTCAGTCACCATTCTGTATGAGAAGTCAGTTAACATGCAAAAAGAAAAATCTCTGTCCTCAAGGAGAGAATGTAGTCTAAATGACACCACTCCATTCTGTCTAAAGCAGTGCTACTCAAACTATGGTCAATTAACTGGGCCAACCCACCAAATTATTACTGATCCATGACATAGTAAACCAGAGTAAACATTTAGAAACTAGTCTAGCAATTACACTAATTTTACAGGATTAAACCCAATTATAAAGTATAGGCTTGAATTTATATCTTTTTTTAAAGATTTACTTTTATTTATTCATGCATGAAGAAATGGGGTGTAGGCCAGAGGTGCTGGGGGGGGGGGGTTGAGAGAATTCACTAGAGACAGAGTGGGGAGTATAACAGGGCAGACTGACTGAAATAAACTGTTGAGGGGCCTCCCCTGGTGGCGCAGTGGTTGAGTGCTAGGCTGCCAGCCTCTTCAGTGCCGGTTCGTTCCCCAGCCCACAAAAAAAAAAAAAAAAAAAAAAGAAAAGAAAAGAAATACACTGCCCATATATGGGTGAGCTCCCTGGCAGGGGATCAAACTCAGGCCGTAATGGGGATAGCACTGAGACTTAACCTCTATGCCACCAGAGAGGATTCCTTGAATTTATACCTTATCTAATTTTTCTAAATTCACTTTTATTGCTTTTCAAAGAACCACTATGAAACAAGTTGGAAATTTTTTTAAAAATAGTCTTTTACCACAGATCATTTGGGAAACTTGCTAGTTCAATGCACTTTGATCATCACTTCCCCACTCAAACAGAATTCTACGCTTCAATATTTTCAAGGTCTTCTACAAACATCAACCTTTCTAAATATTGTTTTCCACTAATTCAATTTATCATATACCCTAACCACAAAGAATTATTTTCAACAAAAGCCAACTTGTTCTTTTCCCTCAGCCTTAAATGTTTTGCTAACTCTGTACGACTACAGTGTACATATCCTTCAAGCACAAATATCATCAATTCCTTAAGTCCTCCATGAACCAGACAGTTAGAAATGAGTTTTCTTCTGACTCAAATACCCTAAAGCAGACTTCTTACGAGATTTTCCACTTGTCCTAAGACAAGAACAGTATCCTATTCATTTGGCACTCCTACAGCAACACAAAACAGCTAAATTTGCTGAACGAATGATGCAACAGACAGTATTGCATGAGCTTCACTGAAGAGCTCAAAACACCCTGAAATTATACCCAAAATTATACACACTTTTCTCAAGAGAAGGTCTTTTACTAAATTTTCAAATAAATCTTAAGAACCCTTAAAATGTTAAACCACTGGGAAGGAAAAGGTTCAGGTGTCATCATCAGACAGACCTCTTTCTGACAGTTCCACCAGGGGTAACTTGGGAAAATTATGAAATACAACATAAACCTCACTTTCCTTATCTCAAAAAGGTGGTATTTACTTCGAAGATCTTCTGTGAGAACTAAATGTGATGACATATAGAAAGCCCAAAGATCATAAAAAGTATGTGACAGGCCCTCACTAATTTAAGTTTCTTTCTTTCTCCTCCCTTTTTAAAATGAGATTATATATTCCTGACACACAAAAGCTTAGGTCTTTTACTTAAAAAAAAAAAAAATTTATTTTAATTACAAATTGCTGTCATCCCTTGAAAGTTGTGCTCAGAATATTTTCTTCAAATCCTCAACAGGGTTAGTTATCTCTCAAACACCAATTTACTTTTTGTCAACTTTAAATATCTGTCGTGCCAAATAATTCTAATTACTGTTTTCCCTACACTGATAAATGCAGTTTTTTAAAGTATATAACCTAATGCTCTTAGGAGAACTGACATTTTCATTCTGCTGTATCCAAATATAGTACTTTTCCTACAAAGCCTTCTCAGATCTCAGACTCCCCCATAATTAATCACTCCTTCCTCAGTGCTACTTTCTGCCTCTACCACATATATGTGTACCACATATGTGTGTGTGTACTTACACTGCTTAAGTTTTCGTTTACATGGCCATCAATCCCTACTAAATGCAGTAGGTACCTCAAGGAAGGAATACCACATCAATTACCTTTGCATTGCCTCAGCATTCCCTAATGCCAACTGTGCACAAAAGCTCAATAAATGAACTTTTGTATGAACTTAATCTGTTCTTCCATTTTCCAAATAACAGAATAAGAAGTGTAAATGATTATTTAAAATTAAAAAGGAATTTCTATCTCAAATATACATTTCTCTATTTCTTTAAGATTTTATTTATTTATGCATACAAGAGCTGGGGTGTAGGCCAGAGGTGCAGGGGAGGGGTAGGAGGTAGGATGAGAGGATTCACCAGAGACAAAGTGGGAAGCAGAACAGGCAGATCTACTGAAATACACAGCTGAGGGGAGTGGCAAGTGAGACAGGAGAGGTCTGCTGCACCATGTGGGTTAGCTCCCTGGCTGGGGATAGAACTCATTGAACTGGTGCTGCAGTGGCTGCTGATAGCTTCATAGTGCTGAGACTAAACCCCTTGCACCACTTCCTATTCTTTGAAAATGTTAATATGGCAACAATGTTGCTGAATTTTAACTATGAATGGTAAGCATTAAAAAGCAGTGATTAAAGGGCCTCCCTGTTGGTGTAAGGGTTAAGACTCAACCTATGAAGTGATCCCAACCCACAGCCACTGCAGCACAAGTTCCATCCCCGGCCAGGGAGCTATCCACATGGCACAGCAGACTCTCCTGTCTCACCTGCTGCTCCCTCAAGCAGTGTACTTTGGTCAATCTGCCTGTTCTGTTCTCCACTCTGTCTCTGGTGAATCCTCTCACCCCCCCATACCTCTGGCCTGTACCCCAGATCTTGTATGCATAAATAAATAAATCTTGGGCCTCCCCAGTGGTGCAGCGGTTGAGCGCTGGGTTGCGAGGCTGCACGCAGCCTCTGCAGCGCTGGTTCGATTCCCGGCTGCTCCCGGCCACTGGAGGAGGGTCCCATATGGCGCGCAGACCTCTCCTGCCTCCCGCTGCTCCCCTCAGCAGTATACTTCGGTCCTTCTGCCTGCTCTGCTCCCCTCTCTGACTCTGGTGAATTCTCTTACCCTCCTGTGCTTCTGACTGTACCCAGTGCGTGTATAAATAAATAATATATATATATTTTAAATCCCTTTAAAAAAATAAAATCTTTTTTTTAAAAAGTGATTAAAAATTTTGACATTTTCATACTTAAAGAGTCCAAAGAACAGAAAAATAGTGCAGAAAGTCTCCTATATATTTTACTCAGTTTCAGGATGCTAATAACATCCTGATCACTATACTATAACATCAATATAGTATAACATCAAACCCACATTTTATTCATCACTTATTGTGTATGAAGCTCTATGCAATTATATCGCATTTGCAGACATGTGTAACTATTATAAAATACAAAACTTTTCTACTCGCCAGAGATCCCTCAAGCTACACACTTTACAGTCACACACCACTAATATCCTTAATGCCTGAAATCTACTAATTTATCTTTATAACTGTCTTTTCAAGAATATTTTAAGGGTGACAAGACCATTCAATTAGAAAAAGGCAGTCTCTCAACAAGTGGTGGTGGGAAAACTGTATATTCACAGGCTAAACGAATGAAGTTGAATCTTTACCTGAAGTCACATACAAAAGTTAATTCAAAATAGATTAAAATCTAAATATTAAGATCTGAAACTATAAAACTCCTAGAGAACACATATTTAAAGTTTAATGACACTGGATTTAGCAATGACTTCTTGGATATAACACCAAACACACAGGCAACCCAAGCAAAAGACAAATGGACTATAACAAACTTAAAAATTTTTGTGGGGCCTCCCCGGAAGCTGCCCGCAGCCTCTGCAGCGCCGGTTCTATCCCCGGCTGCTCCCCTGCACTCGAGGAGGGTCCCAAGTGGCGCGCAGACCTCTCCTGCCGCCCGCTGCTCCCTTCAGCAGTGTACTTCGGTCCTTCTGCCTGATCTGCTCCCTGTTCTGGCTCTGGTGAATTCTCTCACCCTCCCGCGCTTCTGACTGTACCCAGTGCTTCTATAAATCAATCAATCAATCAATCAATCTTTAAAATAAATAAATAAAATCTTTAGGCATAATAAAACATGTGTTTCCTTAATACCCTTTCATCTGGATTTCATCCTTCATTTAAAAAAAAAAAAAAAAACTGCGATACAGGCCAGAGGTGTGGAGGGTGAGAAGATTCACCAGAGACAGAGTGGGGAACAGAACAGGCAGACAGACTGAAATGCACTGCTGAGAGGTGCAGCGGGAGAGCCAAGAGAGGTGTGCTGCGCCATGTGGGTAGTTCCTTAGCTAGGGATCGAACTCACGCTGCAGCAGCTGCAGACAGCTTCACAGGCTGCAACTTAATCCCTTGCGCCAACAGGGAGGCCCGAAACTTTCTTTTTCAAAATGGGCAAAGGACTTGAATAGACAATTTCTTCTAAGATGATATACAAATGACCAATAAGCATGTGAAAGGTTATTTAACATTACTAATCATCAGAGATACATAAATCAAATGATGAGGTAACACCCATTAGGACAGTTACCATAAAAAAAATACAATACTGGGTCTCCCTGGTGGCACAGGGATTAAGACACAACCTATGAAGCTGTCCACAGCCTCTGCAGCAAAAGTTCAACCCCCAGCCAGGGAGCTACCAACATGGCATAGCAGACCTCTCCTGACTCACCCGCTGCTCCACTCAGCATTGTACTTCGGTCAATCCCCCTGTTCTATTCCCCACTCTGTCTCTAGTGAATCCTCTCAACCCCCACACCTCTAGCCTGTACCCCAGCTCGTGTATGCACAAATAAATCTTTTTAAAAATATATATATAGGGCCTCTCCTGGAGGCGCAGGTGGTTGAGCGCAGTGCTGTGAAGCTGTCCACAGGCTTTGCAGTGCTGGTTTGATCCCCGCTGGCCAGCTGGTGAGGGTCCCACATGGCGTGGCAGAACTCTCCTATCTCGCCTGCTGCTCCCTCAGCAGTGTATTTCGTCAGTCTGCCTGTTCTGTTGCCCGCTCTGTCCTGGTGAATCCTCTCACCTCCCCCCCCAACTCTGGCCTGTATCCAAGTTTTTGTATGGATAAATAAATCATTAATAAAAAAGTGTAACTAAAAGGTAAAATTACAAAAATTAACTTCTCACAAATTTTCTGAAACATATTATAAAGATTAGTATCTCTTTTTACACCCCTACAATAAAAGCATAAATAGGGGTATTTTTCCCAACAGTTTCTGTGAGGGCCAGAAATCTATCAATGGAGCAGCGATGATAAAAATTCCTGATTTACTATAATAAACTTAATATTACTCTCTTGCATTAGAAAGCTTGAAATGCTTTATTTAAACATTTTATTTCAAAAATGCATTTTACTCAATCTTATCTGTCACCAACTTTTAGAAAATTTGTTTATTTTTACTTTTCTGTACTTGAAATGCCATCAACCAGATTTAACTACATTGCTTGCCTCACTAGACTTTCCATAAGTATAAACCAGGGTTTCTGCGCTGAAAAATTTCCTACAAAGTAATCAAAGATGGCATTAGATAGACACTCGGAGGACATCTCATGCTTTAAATTCTTTTTTTTTTTAAAGATTTATTTATGCATACAAGAGCTGGGGCACAGGCCAGAGGTGAGGGGGCTGCAAGGATTCACCAGAGACAGAGTGGGGAACAGAACAGGCAAACTGACGGAAGTACACTGCTGAGGGGAGCAGCAGGTGAGTCAGGAGAGGTCCGCTGCACCATGTGGGCCGCTCCTGCAGAGGTTGCAGACAGCTTCACAGGTCGCTTCACAGGTTGCGTCTCAATCCCTTGGGCCACCAGAGAGGCCCCTCATGCTTTAAATTCTAACAAAAACATTTCTCAATAATTAAGAAATGAAAATTTCTTTACCCTAAATTGAATGGAACCCATAAAGACAAAAGAACAGTTAGCATTTTACTTGCTTTGAAGCAAGAACAGCCACAATAATTTCCCATAATGAACAAACACCCTTCAAAAAAAACCTGCACTGAAATAGCCAAGACCAAATAAGCGAAGAATCAAAAATCATCTTTACAATGCTAACAATTTTTACTTGAGAAAAGGAAATCAACAAGCAATATTACAGTAGTGATCAATGGACTTTCAGATTTTTCACACTATGTCACTTTATTAATAATCACAACATCTAACTTCCCAATTACATGTTCAAGTATCACCAAATAAAGTATATTAATTTATATTAAGCCATAATAAAACTATATTCCTTACACTACTTTACAGTAAACTATAATACCTACAAATTATAGTTTACTTAACATTCTAATACAGTCAGCATCATTTTAGAAAGTGAAGTCATCTATCTCAAAAAATGAATGTAGAAAGCATGTTTCACTCTGAAGTAATTTATATAAAATTAAATTGTCATTTATAAAAAATTAAATTTCACTATATTATCAAAAATGTTTACTGAGTAACAGGAGTTATAACATAAAAATCATTTGCTCCTTATGTTAAAACAGGTGAGGAAAAAATTAATACCATTTTTGGGCCTCCCTGGTGGCGCAGCGGTTGAGCGCTGGGTTGCGAGGCTGCCCGCAGCCTCTGCAGCGCTGGTTTGATCCCTGGCTGCTCCCCGGCCACCGGAGGAGGGTCCCGCATGGCGCGCAGACCTCTCCTGCCGTCCGCTGCTCCCCTCAGCAGTGTACTTTGGTCCTTCTGCCTGCTCTGCTTCCCGCTCTGGCTCTGGTGAATTCTCTCACCCTCCCGCACTTCTGACTGTACCCAGTGCATGTATAAACAAAACAAACAAACAAAATAAATAAATAAAAACACGCCTCTATTTAAAAAAAAAAAAATTAATACCATTTTTACAGCCTGGAGATGTAACTGATATTAATGTTATGAAGTTTAAGGTATACAACATAATATGACATGCATAAAGTATGAAATAAGATTCTACGACATAACACATCAGATGCATAATTCTTTTTTTTTGAAGACTTATTTATTTATGCATCCAAGAACTGGGGCACAGGCCAGAGGCGTGGAGGGTGAGAGGATTCACCAGACACAGAGTAGGGGACAGAACAGGCAGATGGACTGAAATACACTGCTGAGGGGAGCAGCAGGTGAGTCAGGAGAGGTCTGCTGTGCCATGTGGGCAGCTCCCTGGCCGAGATCGAACTCATGCTGCAGTGGCTACGGACAGCTTCATAGGTTGCTTCTTAACCCCCTGCACCACCAGGGAAGCCCCCAGATGCATAATTCTTTAATGGTCCCTCCAATACAGGGGTTATAAATCAAATGACACCCCCCAACCACAATGTTTCAATAATGTTTTTTTTCCTGACAGTGCAGTTAGTACAAGAAGTAGTAGCTGCATTTCTATAGTAGTGTGATGCTTTCTGGATATAAAAATTCCTTAACTCTATTAAACAATTAGTTTCGTGTAATACAGTTTTTTATAAATTTATTTTTAGACTTTTCCAGTTCTAAATATGTGGGTTAATGACTTTTAATATTAAGAACAATATTATTATGTTTGTCACCTAGAATCTTCTACCACTAAAGTGTCCCTGTCAAAAATCTGTTCTTGATGGTCTCACTCATAACAGGAGTGATGGTCTCACTCATAGCATAGAAAACCTAAATAAGGGACCAGGAAAAAGACTAATACAAAGTAAAAACCAAAATCAACAACCAACTATAAACCAGAGACACACCACTGGGTAGGGGAAGGGGAGAGGAAGGACTAGGGTCAAAATAAGGGGGGGGGGGGTGCAATTGTATGGGGAATATAACCAAAATAACGCATACATTGTGCAAAAATGAAAAACGATGTAAGAATTATATAAAATAAAATATTAATTTAAAAAATCTGTTCTTTATGCTTAAGATTTTTAATGGAATTGTGAGTTAGAGTGCCAATATATTCTAGAAAGGCCAATACAAAATGCTAAATTTCCCTAACACCTCCTTTCAAGATATTCTTCGACTATCCTATGAACACCAGGGCTGCTAAGGCAACACAGCACATCACAAAAACTAGGTACTGGGCTTCCTACAGGTTAAGATGGTCTTTTCAAGGGGTTGGGGGGGGGGGGGGAAAACAGTAGCTTTAGGGCACCTACTGTAATTTGGCTCTGAACCACAGCTAACCAAAGTACTGTTTTAAAAACTGAATTTTCTTGGGCCACATGAAGACATGTAGGCTAAGAAGATTTTGGAAAAATGAGGCCAGGAATGTGCTTTTTTTTTTTTTTTTTTTTTTTTTGGTGGGACCCTCACCGGTGGCCGGGGATCGAGCTGGTGCTGCAGAGGCTGCAGGCAGCCTTGCAGCCCAGCGCTCAACTGCTACACCACCAGAGGAGGCCCGCCAGGAATGTGCTTTTAACAAACTTAAGTGATTCCATAGCATATTAAATCTGTTAATCACATCAACCTGCTTATATAAGCAGCCACAAAGACAAAGATTTGGGAAATTTCCGTATCACTATAAGATACACTATAAAATGTCTCAAACTCAATTATTTTATTATTATTACTTACACATTCGGATTCTGTGTTCTGAAACGAGATGCCTATAAGAATGTTACTACTGAAAGTCTATGTTATCAATGCTAAAAAAAAAACCCCATCAAGTCATCTTTAAAAAGCAGCAAACTTCCCAATGTATTATTTATTATTCAGTGATAAAATAAGATGAGCTTTTGTATGGCTAGAACTGGAAGTGATCATGCTAAGTGAAATAAGTCAGAAGGAGAAAGACAAATATCACATGGTTATATGTAGCATAGAGAAACAAAAGGTTAGTCAAAACTAATCAATAACAAACTCTAGAATATCTGTTGGTAAAATTAAGGTTACCACAGAGGGTGGAGAGAGTGGAGTAATGTGTGGAGGGAACCAATGGACTGTGGGGAAGGACTGCAAATGACCTGGTGTTGGGACTGGAGTGACCCTATACCTCTGAGCCACATCCAGTGCTGTAAACTATTACCTCAAATATAAAATATATATATATAAAAAAAACAAAGTTCCTCTTTCTCCTTACCAAAATGTAACACAGTAAAATCTACTATGATTACAGTATTGGAAAGTCGTATTAGTCCAAAATCTTTCTCCAAGTTAACTGCCAACCGCAAAAATCTTAGCACCACCATCAGTCTATAACATTAAATACAAAGATATTTTCCTTGATTCTGCAGAATATTGTACTGAAGTACTCAATATTGTACTTAAGTACTTAAAATATCTGTGATTAGGGCCTCCCTGGTGGCGCAAGGGGTTAATTAAGCACAGCACTATGAAGCTATCTGCAGCCCCTGCAGCACTGATTCAATCCCTGGCCAGCCAGGGAGCTACCCACATGGCACAGCAGACCTCTCCAGTCTCGCCCACTGCTCCCCTCAGCAGTGTGTTTCAATGGATCTGTCTGTTCTGCTCCCCACTCTGTCTCTGGTGAATCCTCTTACCCCCTGCACTTCTGGCCTACACCCTAGTTCTTATATGCATAAATAAATAAAAATCTTAAGAAAAAAGATCTAAGTGATATTTCTGAGGTAATCAGAGATATTTTAGTTTTTTAAAGATTTATTTATGCATACAAGAACTGGGGTGTAGGCCGGAGGATTCACCAGAGACAGAGTGGGGAGCAGAACAGGCAGATCCACTGAAACATACTGCTGAGGGGAGCAGCAGGAGAGACAGGAGAAGTCTGCCGCACCATATGTGGGTTAGCTCCTGATCTTAATACATACTTTGTACAATAAATTCTAATGTTTTCCCAAACATTTTGGTAGTTATTGGATAAATTAACTTTGGATATTTAAATTTATATGAGCCTATTTCATGACTATGTTAAAGAGGCAATAAAGTCTATTAGACAATAAAAAACAACAAAGTATCTGAAAGAAGGTGAGAATGAATTTTAATCTAGCAGCACCACTTACTACCCATGTGACCTTGGGCAAGTTACCTACCCTCTCTAAGCCTCTATGTCCTTATTGGGAGACTGAAAGAAGATACTATATGTAAAGTACTTAGCATAGTGCTGGGCACATGTTATTCCTCAGTAAACATGCATACACATATACATATAAACACATATATGCAAGAATCTCTTTGAAAAGACACACGAGAAATTATCAATGATGGTTGCTGCCAAGAACAGAACCTAGGGTTTTTAGTACTCTGTATTTATAACCAGTGCTTATAATACCTCTTCAAAAAAAATTATCTTTTGTGCTGTGGGATTTCTTAGTGTTCAGCATAATGCATTGCAAAAGCTGAATTGTCACTGCTGAATCCGCAAAGGAATAAGTCATAGCCTAATAATATCCACAAAGAAACACAACCTATTTGATTTCATAAATGTTAGGTGTTCTTATTTCACAATGGTCTTAACTACATCTTAAACCAGTGATGTTTCAATCTTAGATGATTTCATGTTCAGGGGAATTTGGCAAAGGAGACATTTTTGGCTGCCACAATTGAGGGAGTATACAATTGGCATCTGGTAGGTTGAGGCCAAGATGCCAATAAATACTGTATAATGCTACAGTATAGGCCCTCACAATAATTCATCCAAAATGTCAGTAATGCTGATGTGGAGAAAACACTGCAATCCAAGGAACCAACTCTGAAAATAACCAGGTTCTTCATTACAGTAAAAAAACAAAACAAACAAAAAACAACACAACAAATTCTACCACAGAGTGATGAAGTAAAATCCTTATGGCTCAATAAATGTAACAATTGTTGGGTCACTGTTGTTGGGCCACTGTTGTTAGTTTCAGATATTGAAATAGCTAGAATAACTTAGAGGTTTGTAGATCTACTCTATTCAAAACATTTCAAGATGTTTAAAGCACTTAATTATTTAGTCTCTCAAAATTCACACTAAACGATTAAGAGATTATAGTTTACCATTCTTTCCTGTTTTCAAATGTACCTGAAAAACCACAAAGCTTTAACAATGTACTACTAAAATTCAACAGGGCTTTTATTTTACTATGTAGTTTTCAAGTTTTCCCAATAAACTTAATATTTTTACATTTTACTTAATATACTCACTGCCTTTAATATTTTTACATTTTACTTAATATACTCACTGCCTTTGGCCTACTATTTTGTACATTTTGAGTATGCTTCAAACTTTTAACAAAAAATTAAGAACAATCCATTATTTCTGACCAAGAAGGCAAGAAAAATTAAACAGCAGTTAAGTAACTTTATAACAAGGTTTGAAAAATTACAAACTAAATCACTCCTCCAACCTTAAAATGTATTTTAATGTGCTTTGTCAAGAAGTCAATACTAATAAAGAGCTTTGGGAAATGTTTTTAAAATATTTTGGGTTTATCTTGCCCTTCCCCCCTCCCCAAAACACACACAAAACTAAATGGAGTAACCATCAAAATCTTGAGCTGGGTCACAATGGGTAGAAAATACTTCTGAAATATTGCCAATGCTAACAGTTATTAGCCATACTTTCTTAGTAACTACGTACGTTTTTATACATTAAAAAGTGTATGTTTTTCCCATTATGTAAGAATTGAGTAGTCTTGTAATACTGTTTTAATGGTTCACCACATAAGTTTACTCTGATTAAAGGAATTTTTAAGGAGACAACAGGACATCTTAATTTCTTCCTCCAAAATAACACAAGCTAAAAAAAAAACAAAACCCACAGAAAACTAAGGAGTGTTCAAAATTGGAAGTAAGATGCACTAAGTGGCCATTCTTTCACTGCTTTTCCAATACGGTACATTCTTCGTGATGGATACAGGCATCACTAGAACTCCTTTATTCACTTCAAGTTACTCCCCCTGAGCATCTAGAACTTTAATACGTGTCCAAACTTGCTTGCTCATGGTCTAATAATAAACCTAATTATACAATCTGTAACAGCCCCTGACAACCCTTTCCTTAAGAAGCCATAAAGGTGATTTAACAAACACCTCAAACTCTCAGTATATCTGTTTCAAAAATAGATCTCTTCATGCCAGCCTCAGCCTTCTGCCGAGGGCTACAGGCTGCTGGCTGTGGAGTGGGGCGGTGAAGCTCGCCAGAACTGAGAAGGACGCACGCTGGGCGTTGGACAGCAGGGGTAACTGCTGGTTCATTTCTCTTTAAATCTGGCAGCACGTGGGGCGGCATTGTGAAGCCACCGACCCGCCTCCCCCCTTACACTCCGCACACGTACGTCCCCAGTGCGCATGCTCCGCGCGCACAGTCCTAGCAGAGTAGGAGCCAACCCCCTAAAAAGTCAACCTGGAAGCCGCAAACGGCCGGAGGCCGGGACAATGGGGGAGGGGGGCCGCCGTCACCTCTGGGGAGCGGACCCGGCCGCCGCCCCGACTCAGAGCCCGCGGGTCGCGGCCCCGGGCTTCCACGGGCCTGCGCAGGAGCCAGAATCGCTCCGAGCACAAAGCCCCGCGCCGGCCAGCGAGCGGCTCCCCCGGCGGCCCGCTCCTACCCTCCCCCAGCCGGGCGGCGCTGCCGGAGCCCGTGCCAGGCGGAGGCCGGCGAGGCGGCGTCCCGCACCCCGCCAGGTTCGCAGCCCCCCGCGCGCCCGCGACCGGCCCGCGGAGGCCGGCGCTTTTGTTGTCCGCCCCAACTCCGCGGCCCCGACGCGGCCCGGGAAGAAGTTTTGCGCGCCTCACCTAGCCAGCCAGGGGCCGGCGCCTGCCGCGCTCTCCCGCCGGCCGCGGCCCCCGCGCGGCTCACGCCCGAGCGGGGACTCGACGCCGGCCGGGCCGAGCCGCTCCTTCCTGCCCCCTCCGGCCCCCCGGGTCCGGCCGCGCCGGCCGCACCTGAGCCCGGGACCCGCCCCTCAAGGAGGGTCGGCCCGGGTCGGAAACCCGCGGCCCCTCCCCCGCAACGTCCCACCGGCCGGTGGGGGAGGGGGCGGCTCCCCCCCCCCGCCCGGGGCGCCAGGCCACGTCCGAGAGGCGAAGCTGGGGCGCGTCCCCGCCCCCAATAATCTCCGAAAGCCGGGGAAGAAGTGCTGGGCCCGGCCGGGACCGGCGCTTCGGTCCCTCCACCCTCGCGGGTCCGCGCCCAGTCCGGCCGCGCCTGCCGCTCCCCCTCGGCCGCCGGCCCGGGAGGGCCCGAGAGCAGGGGAGGAGCAGCGGGCAGAGGCGCGCCTCGATCGCGGCCCGGCCCGGCGCCCCGCCGCCCGCCCGCTCACCTGCCAGCTGTCTTCGCAGTAGCAGCGCCGACTGCAGCTCCGTCATCCTCCCCGCCGAGAGCCCGGGCTGCCGCCGGGGCTTCCGAGGAGCTGGGGACAGGCTCTGGGGGCGGCTGGAGCGGGGTGTGCGGAGGAACCCGGGCCCCCACGACGGGAGCGCCGAAGCCGAGGGAGGCCGGGCTGGGGCGGCGGTAGCAGCGCCTCGCTGCCGGTGCGAGTCCGCTCGACTCGGCTCTTCTCACAGCGCCTCACGCCCGGAAGGGGAGGGTACCCGGGCCGCCGCGGCGCGCACTGGGACTTCGCTCACCCGCTTCCCTCCTTCAACCCGCCCGTCGGCCCCACCGGTGCCTTCCCTCGCCACAGCCTCACTGCACGCAGGGCCGCTCCGCGCAGGCGCGCTGGGGCTGCCTACTTCGGAAGCGCCAGCCCGACCCTAAGTCTCTCTGCCCCGCCCCTGGCGGCGGAACCCCGCCCCCCACGCGTAGTTGCTCCGGCCGCCGCCATCTTGGGAAGGTCGACGTCTGGCAGATTGCCAAGGCCTCAGCTGGTAGACGCCTCGCGGACGCCATGACAAAGAGGTCGCGGAGGGTCAAGACGCCGCCTCCGGGTTGGAGCAGGTGGTCTGGGAGAACGGGGCCAAAAGTAGTAGATGTCTAGCTGTTGGCGAACACCCAGCTGCCATGTAACACTCCACACATGGTGTGCGAATTAGTCATTGTTAAAACCGAATTTAGTAATGGTGTGTGTGTGTGTGTGCCCCATTTTAAGCAAACTCCCCAAATAGACTCAATATGTGCAACAATTCACTTTACAGGAAGAATGCACAAAAAGATTCTTGAAATAAGGAAAGCGTCCTGTCGCTCAGAACCTTTAAACATCGATAATAGTAATCTCTCTGGGTAAGGTCAATTGAGATCAGCAAAATCTGACACATGCGATTCAAAATGTCGTCCAGAAAAGCATACACTATGTGAAGCCATCGTGTGAGGCCTGAGGTTTGGAAAAAGCAACCTTACTGCACTCTATGTTCTGTCTTCCTCGTTCCTTCAGCCTTCTGCCTGGCATGACACAGAGTCTCAATAAAATTGAGATGGAGGCCTCCCTGGTGGCGCAAGGGGTTAAGCACCATTCCATGAAGCAATCCGCAGCCACTGCAGCACACCAGTTCGATCTCAGGCCTGCCAGGGAGCAACCCACAGGGCGCAGGAGACCTCTCCTGACTCGCCCTGCTGTTCCCCTCAGCAGTGTATTTCAGTCAGTCTGCCTGTTCTGTTTCCCACTCTGTCTCTGGTGAATCCTCTCACCTCCCCCATCTCTGGCCTGTACCCCAGTTCTTGTATGCATGCATAAATAAATAAACCTTTAAAGAAAAAACAATTGAGATGGAGCAAAAGGAAGAATAATACCTAACGGTATTATAAATTTATCTGTTCCTTCTACAAATATTAAATCTATATTCACATTGTAGCCAGACCTCTATGAAAGACACAGAGAAGCACAGCTCTGTTCCTACCTTCCTAAGGCTTATTATAGTTTCTATGAGCTGCAGCTAAGGTACACAAGCAGAGGAGTAGCAGGTTCTAACTCTCTTTTTTTTATTATTAATATAAAAACTAGGGAAAGGATCTCCCTAGTGGCACAAGGGGTTAAGTCTTAGCACTATGAAGCTATCCTTAGCCACTGCAGCAAGAGTTCGATGAGTTCCATCCCAACAGTGGAGTTGACCCACATGGTGCAGCAGACCTGTCCTATCTCCCCAGGGTGCTCCCCTCAGCAGTGGATATCAGTAGATCCACCTGTTCTGCTCCCCACTCTGTCTATTGTGAATCCTCTCGCCCCTCCCCAGCCCATCTCACCTCTGGCCTACACCCCAGTTCTTGCATGCATAAATAAATAAATCTAAAAAAAAAAACCTAGGGGGAAAATTGTCCTCATTCCTCCCCTAGAAAAATAAAAAGAACACATAAATATGAATAAATCCCAGCATCTTTGTGATCACAATCCTCAGGGCTAACCCAGGTTTTGTAAAACCTAAAGTTTACCCAATTTAAAGAGCTCTATTTAAAGATTAAAAAATTGTTTAAATAAGGCTCAAAAATGACTTTATTTAGGATGAGAAAATAAATCGTGAATAACTGTAGGTGGGAGAGTTGACTCCTCTGAGATTTCTTTAAGCAAGTTGTCATAAATGCTGCATGGTTGCAAGATGACTTCCTCTCCCACCTAGAACAAATTCTAGCCCTCACAGGGGCTCTGAAGTTTCCTTAGCTTCACCACAAAGACCATATCTGACAACACACCTCCTTTCTAGAGCAAAGTTATTTCTTTTTAAATAAATTTTTAACTCTCAAAGTAGTATAAACAAATTGTTTACAATCCATGTATTAAGGCTTATGTCAAAAAAGAAAGATACTTTGTCACACTCCCTTCCCCTTTTTCTTCAGTGCTTGCCAGAGGCAATCCCTCTTAACTGTTTAGCCATTTCTTCTGGCAGTTACCTCCATATATTCTAAATTATATATTTATAATGTTCTTTTCTTAATTTATCCATGTTAGTCTTCACATATTTATTCTTGCTATAACTGATAAAGACTAAATTCTTACACTACCTTCCATCCTTATACTCCTTATAATATATCCTTATTCCATATCATTAAAGTTTATTTAGCTACATTAGTAAATTGTTTTTACATCATTGTGATTTTATAAATGTTCGATAGGAGAGCCAAATACTATAATGGAGTCTAATTATATTTATTCCTTACACACATTTTATTTGGGGGGAGGAATGTGCAGTCTCTATACTTTTTTTCTTGCAATATTTTTATTATAATCAAAATACCCAACCTACTCCGATGCTATTTACCAGTTATGTTATCACGGCCTTTTTCTCAGAAATTTTCCTCCTTGAAGTTTCTGTATTACCCTTTTTATGTAGGTTGGTTGCTTTTAACTATGCTGACTTCTCTTCCTGGGACTCCCCTTACCTATACTTGTGGGCCTCATCCTGGATCTCAAGTGTACATAATCTCCTTGAATATATCTGGGGTCCCAAGTGTACATAATTCTCTCGTTTCTTCTCTTTCTTTGCTGGAGCATGTCAGCAGACAATACTGATAAATATATATTAGTCAAATTTTCTAACTACTTACATGTCTGGATATGCCAGTATTTTTTTTTTTAAGTTTTTCTGTTTTAAGAATTTTTTTTTATTTATACAATAGCTGGGGTACAGGCCAGAGGTGGGGGAGGGCGAGAGGATTCACCAGAGACAGAGCCGGGAGCAGAAGAAGCAGACAGACTGAAACCACTGCTGAGGGGAGCAGCGGGCGAGTCAGGAGAGGTCTGCTACACCATGTGGGAATATCCCTGGCCGGCCAGGAATCGAACCCTCGCTGCAGAGGCTGCGGATAGCTTCACAGTGCTGTGCTCAACCCACTACACCACCAGGGAGGCCGTATGCCAGTATTTTAAACATCTATAATTTAATGCCAGTCTAGCTGGGTATAGAATTTTGTTTAAAATCAAATACTTTTCATTCAAAAATATGAAAGCATTGGTCTCTTTGTCCAATAGCATCCAGTGTTGCTCAATAAAAATGGATTATTTTTCTGTTGTAGGTAACCTATGTGTTTTCTTCCTGGCTAGTCCTAGAATTTTATTATGCCTGGTATCATGAAAACATGTATTGGTATGGTTATAGGGTATTTTCTTTTTTTACTTCATTGTGCTCACAGTGATTATGGTGGTGACATGGTGGTTATCTTCGTTTACATGTAGTGCAAAGCATAAAATAATCAGAGTCTGTATTTTGCTGCTAAATAAAAATTATTTTAAAAAACAATTAATTTTTATATGTTGATCTGAAAACCTCACTAAACTCTAAATTAATTATCTACAGTGCTCCCTGGTGTCATAGGGGTTAAAGTCTCAGTGCTATCAGGCTATGCCCAGCCACTGTAGCATGAGTTCAATTCCTCACCAAGGAGTTAACCCACATAGTGCAGTGGACCTCTCCTGTCTCACCCTCTGCTCACCTCAGCAGAGTATTCCAGCATATCTACCTATTCTGCTTCCCACTCTGTCTCTGGGTAATCCTCTCACCCCCTCACACCTCAGGCCTACACCCCAGTTCTTGTATGCATACAAATAAAAATAAATCTTAAAAAAATTATCTATAAATTATTTAGATTTTCTATATAAGTAATGCATATCTAAATATTGGCACTTATTTCTTTCTTTCAAAACATTGTTTCTTTTTTTTTTTTTTTTTTTGTCTCACTATGCTGGCTAATTGCACAGAAGAGGGGTAGTAGGTGCCTTTATCTTGTTCCATTCTTTTTTAAGATTTATTTATTTTGGTTACAAGAACTGGGGTACAGGCCTGAGGTGAAGGGGGTGAGAAGATTCACCAGAGATAGAGTGAGGAACCAAACAGGCACAGGGGAGGTCTGCTGTGTCATGTGGGTAGCTCCCTGGCTGTCTGGGGATTGAACTCTTGCTGCAGAGGCTTCAGAGAGCTTCACAGTGCTGTGTTTAACCCCTTGTGCCACCAGGGAGGCCCTGTCTAGTTCCATTCTTAAAGGGACTTTTTTGAGGTTTCACTGTTAAGTTTCATGCTGTAGATTTATTTGTAGATCTTCTTAATAGATTAAGGAAGTTTCCTTATATTCCCTGCTTATTGAGATTTATTTTTTATAATTTCCAAATCTTTATCTCCAGCCCATATCTTTCACCAGAGGTTCATAATGACTATTCAGTTGTCTTACTCTATATTTTACTTAAGTGGTTACTGAGAACCTATTGTGAACTAGAGGCAATTCTAGGACCTGGGGTCTGAGAATAAACTAGATAGATCAGGTCCTTACCCTCATGGCACTGACAGCCAGTGGGAGAAGAGAGTCAGTAAAAAAAAAAAGAAACAAATATTAAATAAGTCAGCATTATCATTGGATCATGATTGTTGATATGATGAAAAAATAGGGTGAGTGAATAACTGAAAAAGTGTCTCTTCTAGATAAAATAATCAGGAAAGTTCTGTCTTCAGAGATTATATTTAAACCCTAATCTGAATTACAAACAGGCGACACCATTCAGAAGATTCTGAGGAGAACATTCCATATAGAGGAAACAGTTACTGCTTAGGCCTTGAAGGGAGAAAAAGTTCTGCTTGTCCAAAGACCAGAAAGGAGGTCAGTATGAATGGGTCTGCTCCACTGGAGACTGGTGCTAAGCAGATTGAAAAAGGAGGTTAGAGGGCCTCCCTGGTGGCGCAAGGGGTTAAGACACAACCTATGAAGCTATCCACAGCCACTGTAACACGAGTTCCATCCCCCAGCCAGGGAGCAACACACATGATGCAGCAGACCTCTCCTGTCCTGCCTGCTGCTCCCCTCAGCAGTGTACTTTGGTCAATCTGCCTGTTCTGCTCCCCACTCTGTCTCTGGTGAATCCTTTCACCCCCCACACCTCTGGCCTGTACCCCAGTTCTTATATGCAAAAATAAATAAATCTTAAAAAAAAAAAGGAAGTTAGAGAGACAGACAACAGTCATCTTACAAAGGGTCTTGTTATATACAGAAGAAAGTATGGATTTTAGTTGCTAAGGCAGCCTTGACAGGGTTGTGATCTGATATAGGCATTTAAAAAAAACTTCCTTTGGTATTTATAAAATATATTTACAGGTAGATCAGTCAGAAGCCTATTACAGAAGATGAGGCAAGAGACAGGGATGAGTGCCTCCCTGGTGACATAGGGGGTTAAGATGCAACATATGAATCTATCCGCAGTCATTGCAGCGCGAGTTCGATCCCAGGCCAGGGAGCTACCCATGCAGCAGATATCTCCTGTCTCGCCCACTGCTCCCCTCAGCAGTGCATTTCAGTCAGTCCCCCTGTTCTGTTCTCCACTCTGTCTCTGGTGAATCCTCTCACCCCCCCACACCTCTGGCCTGTACCCCAGTTCTTGTATGCATAAATAAATAAATCTTTAAAAAAAAAAAGAGAGAGAGAGAAAGTGGTGGCTTGAACCACATTGGGGTAACCATGGTAAAGCATATGTGAAGAGGGGAGTCTGGGCATGGATTTGAGATAAAGTTTGGAAGTGATAGGACTTAACTGACCGAGTGAATGTGGGTGAAGGGGAAGGATGATTCTAGTAGTCATTTCTGATGACTAGAATAAGAAATGACTACTAGAGGGCCTCCCTTGGTGGCGCCCGCTGCTCCCCTCAGCAGTGTAGTTTGTCTGCCTGTTCTGTTCTCCGCTCTGGCTCTGGTGAATTCTTTCATCCTCCTGTGCTTCTGACTGTACCCAGTGCTTGTATAAATAAATAAATAAATAAATAAATAAATAAATAAATAAATAAATAAATAAATAAATCTTTAAAAAAAAAAAAGAGAAATGACTACTAGAATAACTGGCTAGATTTCAGAGGGGAGAAGGAAACAAGAGATTTGGAAGGGGTATTGAGAGAATTATTTTGAATGAGTCCTATTTTAGCAGTTTACTAGGCATCTGAGTTAATATATCAAAATAGCATATGCATACATAAGGCTAGAACTCAAAGAAGAGGACAAAACTACAGATACAAATTAAGAGAAGCACTAGGCTTCCTAGGGAGGAAGTATAATTAAGTTGTGTTTATTCAGTCTAAAATGAACCCAAACCACTCAGACATGTGGAGGTCAGGTAGAGGTAGATGAGCAAGCAATGGAGCTTGGAAAAGAGTGGATAAAAAGGAGAACAGGCATGTGGTGTTACAAAATGGTCAACAGCCACATGACGCTAAAAGGTAGAAAAAGAGGAGGGATGTGAAGTATGCAACAAATTTTGAAACTAGGAAGTTGTGGACCTTGATAGGGTTCTGATGAGCAATGCTAGCAGCAGAGTAGAGGGTGCTAAATGCTGAAGGAAATGTGCAAAATTAGAGATCATTCGGTGTTGATTGTTTATTTGAAGTTTGTGGTCATAAACTGAAAGTGGAACCAGTAGGTCTAGTTCGGTAAACTTTTTTTGGTAGTGTTGACCTGCTAAGATGCAGGTATGCACAAGGCTGATAGTTGGGTACGTTTAGGGTTGAGAGTTAGCCAGTCTCATAAATGGAAAGAGACAATAAAGTTTGTTGATGTATGAAGAGAGGGCCTATGGTAATGTACTATTCTCTAAGCAGAGTAGAGAAATGAAAACAAAAGACACCTGGTGAATAGAGGAAAAGTGATATAATAATGGGGTCTTGATGAGGTTAATGAATGTGCAGTGTAGACACAAAGCTCATGAACTGGAAGTTTAGAAAATGGTTGTTGGGGGGGCTGGGGGGGGAAGGGCGGGGAAAGGAAGGACTAGAGTCAAAATAAGGGGGGGGGTGCAATTGTATGGGGAATATAACCAAAATGAAAATGCATACATTGTACAAAGATGAAAAAAAGATGTAAGAATTATATAAAATAAAATATTTAAATTAAAAAAAAAAGAAAATGGTTATCAAGGGGTTAAGCACCACACTATGAAGCAATCTGCAGCCTCTGCAGCATGAGTTCAATCCCAGCCGGCCAGGGAGCAACACACATGGCGCAGCAGACCTCTCCTGTCTCGCCCACTGCTCCCCTCAGCAGTGTATTTCGTCTGTCTGCCTGTTCTGTTCCCCACTCGGTTTTTGGTGAATCCTCTCACCCCCCGCATCTCTGGTCTAGACCCCAGTTCTTGTATGCATAAATAAATAAAAAATCTTTAAAAAAAAAAAGAAAAGAAAAGAAAAGAAAATGGTTGTCAGGATGGGTGAAATCAGTTGTGGTATGGCCATATGGTGAAGCAGTGTCATGTGAGAATGGGAGAGGCTGGATGGTGTAGTGGAAAAAGGAGGAAGTCAAGGAGGTGATAGATGGGAGTACTAGATAGGTCATTCACCTTGGTAATTATGTCCTCAAGAATGAAGGCTGCAGCAAGTTGAAGAGAAAGGCTGTGAAGCAGGTGCATAGATCTATAAACATATTAGGATCCCCTTATCCTAAGCAGATATGTTACAAGAACCCCAGTGGATGCCTGAAGCCTCAGATAATACTGCATCCCCTAGAAACTATCTTCTGAGATACATTTGTACCTATGGTGAAGTTTAATTTATAAATTTAGCATAGTAAGAGACTAATAACAATAACTAATAATATCAAACAATTATAACAATATACTATTAAAATCATGAAAGTCATGTAAATGTGGTCTCTCAAAATAACCTTATTTATGTAATATTTTCAGGCAGTGGTTAATTTTGGGTAATTGAATTCTTGGAAATCAAAACTACTGAAAAGGGAAACTACTGTAATAACAATAAAATGGTGTAATAAGGACCTTCCTGGTGGCGCAAGGGGTTAAGACGCAACCTATGAAGCTATCTGTAGCTATTGCAGCACAAGTTCAATCCTCGGCCAGGGAGCTACCCACATGGTGCAACTGACCTCTCGTGACTCGCCTGCTGCTCCCCTCAGCAGTGTATTTCAGTCAATCTGTCTGTTCTGTTCCCCACTCTGTCTTTGGTGAATCCTCTCACCCCCTATACCTCTGGCCTGTACCCCATTCTTGTATGCATAAATAATAAATAAATCTTTTAAAAAATAAAGAAAAAAATAAAATGGTGCAATAAGTGGTACCACTGAATGGCATTAACCACAAAAGAGCTAGGGCTAAGGGAAGGAAAAGGAGGAGAAAATGTTAGGAAGCAGCAACAAGGAATAAGGAACAAAGAGAATATGCTAAGCCCGCCAGCCCTGAGATTCATGGAATATGAGAGGAGACAATCTCTCCTGGGAGTGCTGAGAAACTGAGTCCTTAGAAGAGCCAGGGTCAGGTAAGGTCAGGGGTGATCTGTCTCTAAACACCTCAGACTACTCTAATCTGAACCCAATGTATTGTCCCCAGACTGTCCTATCACAACCTACATTACCCAATCATCTGGGTCAGTAATGGGAGTCAGACTTGGGGCACCTCCTTTCTCACCCTTACATCCAATTGGTCACCATATCTAAATGTTCTCTCCATTTAATTTCAATGATTAGTCCTTAATCCAAGTCTGGATTTTGATGACAACCTTCTCAAGGGTCTCCTGACCACTGGTCTTGTCCATCCTTCCCTTAACCAATTCTGCAACCCAGCAAAACATTCAAACCACGGGCCTCCCTGATGGTGCAAGGGGTTAAGACACAATCAATGGAGCTATCAGCAGCCTCTGCAGCACCAGTTTGATCCCCAGCCAGGGAGCTACCAACATGGCGCAGCCTCTGCAGTGCCAGTTCTTTTCCTGGCCGTCGGCGAGGGTCCCACAAAAAAAAACACAAAAAGCAAAAAAAAACACTTCATGGGTGTATTGCAGCACTATTTACAATAGGCAAAACCTGGAAACAACCCAAATGCCCAAGACTAGATGACTGGATCAAGAAGATGTGGCCTATATACACAATGGAATATTATTCAGCAATCAAAAAAAATAAACTCATGCCATTCACAGCAACATGGATGGAACTAGAAGGAATTATGCTCAGGGAAATAAACCAGAAGGAAAAAGAAAGCTATTGATGGTTTCACTTGTAGCAGGAACATAGGGAAACCAAATAAGACATCAGTGTAAAAAAAACAATAACAGTACAAAAACACAACAAAGCAAAAACGGACAATTATAAATCAGAGACATACCGCAGGGGAGGAGGAGGGAGAGGGATCAGAGGGAGGGAGGGAGGAGCACAGGGGACTGAGGTGATGGTGCACTGGTGCATTGGTGAAGAAACTCTGGGGACTACACCTGAGGGGGTGGGGGGAAGCAAATATTGTTTAAAAATGAACAATGTTGTAAAAAAAATATAAAAAAGTCAATATTAAAAAAATAAAAAAAAAAACACTTCACAGACCTACCCGGTGGCACAGGGGGTTGAGCAAAGTGCTGTGAAGCTATCTGCAGCCTCTGCAGTGTGGGTTTGATCCCCAGCCAGCCAGGGAGATACCCACATGGCACAGCAGACCTCTCCTGTTCTCGCCCGCTACTCCCCTCAGCAGTGTATTTCAGTCATTCTGCCTGTTCTCCTCCCCACTCTGTCTCTGATGAATCCTTTCACCCCCACACCTCTGGTCTGTACCCCAGTTCTTGGTACCACAGGTACCTCTGGCCTGTACCCCAGTTCTTTTATGCATAAATAAATAAATCTTTAAAAAAAAAAAAGAAACAGATTGAGGGCCTCCCTGGTGGTGCAAGGGGTTAAGACGCAACCTATGAAGAGAACCACAGCCTCTGCAGCACTAGTTCGATCCCCGGCTAGGGAGTAACCCACATGGCACAGCAGACCTCTCCTGACTCGCCCGCTGTTCCCCTCAGCAGTGTATTTCAGTCAATCTGCCTGTTCTGCTCCCCACTCTGTCTCTGATGAATCCTCTCACCCCCTGCACCTCTGGCCTGTACCCCCATTCTTGTATGCATAAATAAATACATCTTTATAAAAAAAAAACTGAAATGACTGAAATGTCCTTTGTTGACAGACTATCAGAGGTCTTGGTGAGAGTAGGGTCATTGAATGACTTAGGCCAAAGTCAGAGACGTAGAAGCAGGGGGAGCAATGGGTAGTGGAGGAAGTAAGTCAGCACATATTTATGAGAACCTACTACATGCTGGTACTATTTTAAGCCCACCGAGTCAGTGGGAAACAAAAAAGAGACAACTGAAAATTTCTAAGGAGTTTATATCCTACTGAGGTCTGACAGTAGACCAGTCAACAAATTAAAAAGATAATGAAGATACTGAGAAGTTCTGTGATGTCACCCTAAAATAGGATGTCAGGAAACGCTGACTGAAGAGACACTACCTTAGTAAGGTAGCCAAGAAGTTTTCTGAGCAGTGGTAACATTTGAATTGGGCCTTGAATGGTGAGATGGAGGCAGTCCTGTCATGACGTGGGGAGGAGTGATTCAGGCACACAGAGGAGCAAGTGAGAAGGCCCTGGGACCAGTGTTAAGAGCAGAAAGAGGGGCCTCCCCGATGGCCGCAGCGGTTGAGCGCTGGGCTGCGAAGCTGCCCACAGCCTCTACAGTGCTGGTTCGATCCCCGGCTGCTGGGCGAGGGTCGCACATGGCGCACAGACCTCTCCTGCCACCCGCTGCTCCCCTCAGCAGTGTACTTCGATCCTTCTGCCTGTTCTGCTCTCCGCTCTGGCTCTGGTGAATTCTCTCACCCTCCCGCGCTTCTGACTGTACCCAGTGCTTGTATAAATAAATAAATAAGTCTTTAAAAAAAAAAAAAAAAAGAGCAGAAAGAGGGCTCTGAGACCCGGGCAAAAGGCCTGAGGGGAGAAATTGGCAGACTGTGACTTTTGAGAGGTAGACAGGGGACATACCTCGTAAACGTATTAATCGAAGGAAAGGAGTGAATTTGATTCTATTTGCAATGGGAAGTCATTGCAGAGTTTGAAGAGTCTCTTCTTTCAAGAAGTTTAACCTTGAAAGAGAAAAGAATACAAAAGTATCCCAGGGGAGAGCTATGTCCACATGGCTCCTAAGACAGAGACTTCGCCTCAACTTTTATTGATGTTCTTGCCTAGTACCCCACACTTCCAGCCACTCTCCCAGGTTTTAGCAGCAAACCTGTCCCTTTTGGAATATGGATGTCTTTGAATTCTCCTTAGTGCTAGTTTTCTTCTTTGTCTCTTGTTTCTGCCATCTGTAAAATGGAATGGATCCATGTGCCTTTGAGAGGGTGCAAACTGTAAAGCCTTTGGGTCCCTCAAAGAAAATGTTTGCCAGGACTTGAAACTTACTACAGCCTCCAGAGCAGCCAACCTGCCCTCCTTGCTGGACTCCTCTTAGTGACCCTGGTGATCTCATCAGAGAGACTGAGGTCTGCCCAAGATCCCAAGGAGGCGCGATAAATCCAGAAATAGAACCAGGCCCCAGCTCTCACTTCCTGTTGTTTTCTCAAAGCACACTGTGGGCAGATTCTGCTGAGATCTAGTTTCCTGAAAGCCTGACCTCTCTTCACCTGTCCTGTGTGTTTTGTATTCCAGGAAGTCCCAGGTGCCACCTATCTCTGAGCCCTGGGTTCCTCACCTGTCTCAGATGTTTGCAGCTTTAACAACAAGGAAGTTGTTGATTTTCTCAAGCATGTTGATAAAGGAATTGTAGGGGTAGAAACCAGATAGAGTGTGGAATGACATTCATTTTGTGACTTTTGAAAGAACTATGACTATCAAGTAGTTGTCTTTTTTTTTTTTTAAAGATATATTTATTTATGCATACAAGAGCTGGGGTACAGGCCAGAGATGCAGGGGGTGAGAGGATCCACCAGAGACAGAGTAGGGAGTAGAACAGGCAGACTGACTGAAATACACTGCTGACGGAGAAGCGGGCGAGTCAGGAGAGGTCTGCTGTGCCATGTGGATTTCTCCCTGGCCGGCCGAGGATTGAACTCATGCTGCAGAGGCTGTGGATTGCTTCATAGTGTGGTGCTTAACCCCTTGTGCCACCAGGAAGGCCCCCTATCAAGTAGTTGTTGAAGATGGAAGGTGCTGGCTAGAAAGTGGGGCCAAAGAAGAAATTTTTGTTGCTGAATTTTGCTTATGTTTGTCTTTTAGGGTGAGGAAGTTAAAAAAACTGAAAAGCTGCCAGAAGTCAGTGAAGAAAAAAATGATGAAAATTCTGGAGAACAAGGGGGTAATCAGTTGAGCAGGGTCATGAGAAGAGGAGGAGGTGGGCCTCAGAGCAGAGAGAGAGAAGGATGCTTTAAACAGGAAGGGGGGGCCTCCCTGGTGGTGCAGCGGTTGAGCGCTGGGTTGCGAAGCTGCCCGCAGCCTCTGCAGCACTGGTTCAATCCCCAGCTGCTCCCCGGCCACCGGAGGAGGGTCCCACATGGCGCGCAGACCTCTCCTGCCCCCCGCTGCTCCCCTCAGCAGTGTACTTCGGTCCTTCTGCCTGCTCTGCTCCCTGCTCTGGCTCAGTGAATTCTCTCACCTTCCCGCGCTTCTGACTGTTCCCAGTGCTTGTATAAATAAATAAATAAATCTTTAAAAAATAAAAATAAAAAAAAATAAACAGGAAGGGGACTATTTCTTCCTTTATAACTAGAGGGAAGGAGGCAGGAACTGATGAGGATGCCGATGGGTTTGTGAGTGTGAAGTTAGGACGCTGCAAGGGTTCTTTTCTGTGTATCCAGTAAAATGGGAAAGAAGGCCATTTTGGGGCCTCCCTAGTGGTGCATGGCTTAAAGGCAGCACTGTCCTGCTATAGCCAGCCACTGCCGCACAAGTTCGATCCCCCACCAGGGAGGTGACCCACATGGCACAGCAGACCTCTCCTGTCTCCCCCGCTGCTCCCCTCAGCAGTGTATTTCAGTCACTCCGCCTGTTCTGCTGCCTGTTTTGTCTCTGGTGAATCCTCTTACCTCCTGCACCTCTGGCCTACACCCCAGTTCTTGTATGCATAAATAAATAAATCTTTAAGAAAAAAAGAGAAATTTCTACTGTGACTATAGGAGAATAGGGAGAACTGATAGAAAAACAAGGAAGGATGGCCAAACAACCTGGAGAGCCCAGTTGATGTTGGAATAAATCTAGCCAGATTGGTGATTTTTTCAGCAGTGTTCATTGCCCAGATGTAGACGTAGAAGAGATGGGGAATTAGAATGAGTTAGGTTTGATATGACAGAAAGACATTTGAACAAGAAAGTTGAGGATTACTAGTGAAAGGGTTGCAATTTTTGGGCCAGAGATTCCCATTATTGGAAAAACAACTAATAAGTCAGAAGAATTTGTTGTGTTGGCACCATTCATCCAGGCAGATGGGAAAGCTCAAACAAGTTTCTTTATTTTTTTATATAGGTTTATTTATTTATGCATACAAGAACTAGGGTATAGGCCAGAGGTGCAGGGGAGAGAGGATTCACCAGAGACAGAGTGAGGAACAAAATAGGCAGATTAATTGAAATACACTGCTGAGGGGAGCAGCAGGATAGTCAGGAGAGGTCTGCTGTGCCATGTGGGACACCTCCCTGGCTAGGGATCGAACTTATGCTGCAGTGATTATGGATAGCTTCGTAGTGTTGACGCTAAACCACTTGCACCACCAGGGAGGCCCTCAGACAAGGTTCTTTAAATGTGTGTGCATACATACATCTTTATTAAGAACTTCATGCCCTGGGGAACCACGTGTTGCCAAAAATGCCTGTAAGAGTAAATAAAAAAAAATCAGAGACATTTATTCTAATGCCTTAAAGACAGTGATTGAGATGGAATTTGTACTTTAGTTCTCCCCCAGGACTCACCTTAAATGGGGCTGTTCCCAGCACAGTGAAATTACTCTGGAGAGTGCATGTTGATTTGCTCATGAGTAAGCTCACACCCACTTATCTTTAACAACGTCCCATAAACATTCAATGTACCAACAACCTCCCCCCAAAAAAAACACCTGGGTACCTTTTTCCCCCCTTTTTTATTTTTAAAGGATTTGTTTTTATTTATTTATACATACAAGAACTGGGGTGTAGATCAGAGGTGCAGGGGGTGAGGGGGAGGAGGATTCACCAGAGACAGAGAGGGGAGCAGAACAGGCGGATTGACTGAAATACACTGCTGACGGGAGCAGCAGGCCAGACAGGAGACTTCTGCTGAGCAGTGTGGGGTAGCTCCCTGGCTACTGATGCAACAGTGGCTGGGGATAGCTTGATAGTGCTGAGACTTTAACCCCTGTGTCACCAGGAAGGTCCCACCTGGTACCTGTTTTAGGGCCCCCTGGACATCCCAAGGTGTGTGCTGCTGCATACGCCACTCTCCACATCTCTCCGTTAGAGGAGCTTTCTTTGGCTGAAATCTGGCTCTGCCTCCATACAGGCCAAAAGAGCAAGAGATCTAACACACCCTTCCCACCTCTAGCAATTCTCAGTGGGCGACTGATGGGAGTTATTTATCCCAGCTCATCACCCCGGAAAATTCTGAAGGGCATGTTCTATGCCAGCAGTCTCAGTGATGCCCCCATGCCCACAGAGGCAACTTACCTGATAATACTGGTACTGGCTTCTGTCCTTTCTTGCTTCATATTCCCATTTCCTTACAGGTGTTTCTGAGATCACCTGCCAAATAAACCTCTTGCATTCAAATCTTTGTCTCAGGGTCTACTTCTGGCTGGGCAAATCCAAACTAAGACAGGGCACACCGCCAAGTGTTAACAAAGGCCCTTGGAAATCCACCTGATAGTCATATTACCCAAATAGTCTCTCTCTTATCCTGTGAAATAATTTAGCCTCTAAGTAAACTTATGAGTGTCTTTTTTTTAAAGATTTATTTATTCATTCATTCATTCATTCATTCATTCATACAAGCACTGGGTACAGTCAGAAGCGCGGGAGGGTGAGAGAATTCACCAGAGTCAGAGCAGAGAGCAGAGCAGGCAGACTGACGAAGTACACTGCTGAGGGGAGCAGCGGGCGGCAGGAGAGGTCTGTGCGCCATGTGGGACCCTCACCCGGTGATTGGGGATTGAACCTGCGCTGCAGAGGCTGCAGGCAGCTTTGCAACTCAGTGCTCAACTGCTGCGCCACTGGGGAGGCCCTTGTAAGTGTCTTTTACTCACTCATATACCTTGTGGGAGGAAAGGGGACTGTGGGCCAACTTCATGCAAGTTTCATTGCTTCTTTCAATTAGTTTTGACTCTTGCAGGCAGAGACAGAAAGTGACGGTTAAGACTGGGTACAACCTGGCAGAATGGTGGTGCCATTCTCTACCCATGAAGTTCACTCTTAGTTTATAACACCTTACTATGAAAATCCTTAAACATATTTCAAAGTAGAGAGAATAGAATAATAAATCCCTGTGTCATCCCAGACAACAGCCACCTCTCACCACACCACCCCAAATCATTTTAAAGTAAAATGCAGATATGCTATTTTACCCATAAATATTCAACATCCCTAAAATATAAACTTTTTTACATAACAGTTAATAAATAATAATTTCTTATTATCATCAGCCAGTGTTCAAATATCCCCAACTATCATCATTATTATCTACAGTTTTTTAGAATCATGAGCTTAATAAGTTCCCTATCTTTTGATTGGTTATTTGTCTCTTAAATCTTTCTTCATTGATAGGCAGGCACCTATCTTGCAATATATTTGTTGAGGAAAGCTGGTTATTTGTTCCATCTTGTTTCCTGACATTGGGATTTTACTGACCACATCCTCATGGTACCATTCAACATAGTATCCTGCTCCCTCTATTTTTTTTTAAAGATTTATTTGTTTGTTTATTTATACAAGCACTGGGTACAGTCAGAAGCGCGGGAGGGTGAGAGAATTCACCAGAGCCAGAGCAGGGAGCAGAGCAGGCAGACTGATGAAGTACACTGCTGAGGGGAGCAGCAGGCGGCAGGAGAGGTCTGCGCACCATGTGGGACCCTCCTCTGGTGGCTGGGGAGCAGCCGGTGATCGAACCGGTGCTGCAGAGTCTGCGGGCAGCTTCGCAACCCAGCGCTCAACCGCTGCGCCACCGGGGAGGCCCACTCTCTCTATTTTCTGTAGTCACATCTAGAGATTTGATCAGATGTGGGTTCAGTTTTGTTCCAAGACTCCTGACTATTGGTATTGGGGACTTCTATTAGGAGCCACAGCACTCGAGTTCTCCTTTATCTTCTGGTTTCTGTTGGGATGGAGAAGCTGTGCTATTCACACTACCATAGAAAAGTAGAATTGTGACTTGCCATTTGTAACATAGGTCACTGATGTCCCTTTGTCCTACAGTATGAACTAGCCTATCCCTGACAGTTACAGTGTTTTCCTTCTGGGGTGATGGAACATGGCTACGGATCAAAGGGAGAGCAACTTCTTAATGTGAAGAGAAGCTGATGAGCATAGAAACCAAGCTTTCTGCATTCCTCCTGCTTCCCTGACTCAAGCTCTGGACACTGGAAGACCTTATTTGAATCCTAGGACCAGGCTCAGCAGTGTAACCATGAATAAGTAGCTTGACTTTTTTGAGTCTCAGTTATCTGAACTCAAAAATGAAAATAAATAATAGTCTCTCACAAATAGGGTTTATAGTGGAGCTTTTTTATGTTGTGGCTCTGGTCACCCAGCATCTTTGAAAACCCTTTCTATGTATGCCAAGACAAGTTTCCATTATGAGTTCGGCTTCCCCAAGGAGGACAATAGAATCTTCTACTTAGCTTCCTTAGTAATCAAGGCACAGGTATGTCTTCCAAGCTTGTCCAATGCATGTAGCTGACTGATTCTGAAGAGGACTTCATAAGGAACAGGATGCTGCAGATGGTGGCTAAGACATGGAGTTGTGGGGCCTCTGGGATTGAAGGTTGTCAGAGTAGAGACCCTTTCCCTTATGTGAGCTGCAATACCCAATGGTGGCGAAAAGAGTCTCTCTGCTGATAACAATCCCAGAATAAAATTGGAATGTTATTCTTCCCTATATAGCCTCCAAGCCCAATATTCAAGCCTTCTCAGAGACTGTGTGAGATTTTTATATTCTTAAATATACTCCTTTGCTGCTCAAATCAGAGTAGATTCTCTTATTTGCAGCTAAGTTCTTTATGAGAATATCATGATGTAGCTAAATATAGTGTCTGGTACTAGGAGGGATCAAACTAAACCTGTAGCTTCTCACCTTCCAGGTAGATGACATAATGCTTTTTATTATTGTTTGTGCCACTTCAGGTTATAGGTTTTCTATTTTTTGTGATTAAAAGCACCTGGATTGACTTCTGTGTGTGTCTCCCGTGCCTTGTTACACTTAGGATATACTCAGCACATGTTCATTCATAATCAACTTTTTAAAATTATGGTATAATTGACATTCAATAAAATATACATATTTAAAGGATATGATTTTAGGGCCTCCCCAGTGACCTAGGGGTAAGTTTCAGCTCTATCACCCTTATGGCATGACTTCAATCCCAGCCAGGGAGCTACACACATGGCACAGCAGACCTCTCGTGTCTAGCCCACTGCTCCCCTCAGCAGTGTATTTTAGTAGATCTGCCTGTTCTGCTCCCCATTCAATCTCTGGTGAATCCTCTCTCCCCCTGCACCTCTGGCCTACACCCCAGTTCTTCTGTGATTTTATTAGTTTTGACATAAGTGATTTTATTAGTTTTGACATATGTGATTTTATTAGTTTTGGCATATGTGAACACCCATGAAACTATCTCAATGAAGGCAATGACCCTACTCATCACACCCCAGAGTTTCTCGGGCCTTTTTGTAATCTCTTCTGTCCCTCTGCCCTGGTCCCAGACCACCATTGATTCCCTTTCTGACACTTTCTAGAACTTTACATAAATGAAACCAAATGTAATGTACTTTTAAAGTGTTCTTTCAGGCAGCTCTCTTACCCACCTGTGACTAGGCAGATGTTTCTTTTCAGGAAACTTCTCCCTTTGCAAAGCAGCAAAGGCAGCTCTCCTCCCAAGCCTGCCCGCCAGCGTCTATGCAGGCATTTCTGTTAACAAACATACCCCTTCCAGCGGCAGCCCTTCCTGCCCTCTCGTGTCTGTGCAAATGTCCTTTTCTTTCGTTTTGTTTCCTTTCTTATATAATAAACCTGTCCTTTTGGATATAAAAAAGTAAAGTGTTCTTTTAGCCAGCATTATTATTTTGAAATTCATCCATTTTGGGCCTCCCCTGGTGGCACAGCGGTTGAGTGCTAGGCTGTGAAGCTGTCCGCAGCCTCTGCAGCGCAGGTTCGATCCCCAGCCGTTGGGTGAGGATCCCACACGGCGCGCAGACCTCTCCTGCCGCCTGCTGCTCCCCTCAGCAGTGTACTTCCATTGCTCCCCTCAGCAGTGGTTTCAGTCGGTCTGCCTGTTCTGCTCTCCACTCTGGCTCTGGTGAATTCTCTCACTCTCCTGTGCTTCTGGTTGTTCCCAGTGCTTGTATAAATAAATAAATAAATCTTTAAAAAAAAAACAAACAAAAAACCAAGAAATTCATCCATTTTATTTTTAAAGATTTATTTATTTATGCATACAAGAACTGGGGTATAGGCCAGAGGTGCAGGAGGTTGAGAAGATTCACCAGAGGCAGAGCGGGGAGTAAAACAGGCAGACTGACTGAAACCACTGCTGAGGGGAGCAACAGGCGAGACTGGAGAGGTCTGCCACGCTATGTGGGAATCTCCCTGGCCGGCTGGGAATCGAACCCGCTGCACCACTGGGGAGGCCCGAAATTCATCCATGTTTTGTGAATCAATATATAGTTTGTTCCCTTTCACTGCTGGGTAGCATGAAGTGTACGGATATACCATATTTTGTTTATCCATTTCTCTATTGGTAAATATTTGGGTTGTTCCTACTTTGGGGGTATTACTAGTAAAGGCTCCTGTGAACATTCATGTAAAGTCTCTGTGTCGACACAAGCTTTTATTTTCCTTTACTAAGTACCTGAGGAGAAAACGACTGGGTTTTGTGGTGAGTATCTAATTTTTTAAGAACTTACCAGGCTGTTTTCCAAAGTGTTTACCATTTTTCTTTTTAAGATTTAGTTATTTATGCATATAAGGGCTGGGGTGTAGACCAGAGGTGCAGGGGAGTGAGAGGATTCACCAGAGAGAGTGGGGAGCAGAACAGGCAGATTGACTGAAATACACTGCTCAGGGGAGCAGCGGGTGAGACAGGAGAGGTCTGCTTCGCCCTGTGGGCTGCTCTCTGGCTGGTCGGGGATTGAACTCGTGCTGCAGAGACTGCGGATTGCTTCATAGTGCAGTGCTTAACCCCTTGTGCTACAAGGGAGGCACTTGCCTACACTTTATACGTGCAATTTTTTAGTCATTCTAAAATGGTTACACTTTGCATGTTCCTAATGACTAATGATGTTGAATTTCTCTTTCAAATGCTTATTTGCTATCCATATATCTTTTTTTTTTTTTAAGATTTTTTTTTTTATTCAGGGCTCCCTGGTGGTGCAAGGGGTTAAGCACTGAAGCAATGAAGCAATCCATAGCCTCTGCAGCATGGGTTCGATGCCCAGCTGGCCAGGGAGCAACCCACATGGTGCGGCAGACCTCTCCTGTATTGCCCGCTGTGACCCTCAGCAGTGTATTTCAGTCAATCTGCCTGTTCTGTTTCCCACTCTGTCTGTGGTAAATCCTCTCACCCCTCATATCTCTGGCCCGTGACCCAGCTCTTGTATTCATAAATAAATAAATCTTTAAACAGAAAGATTTATTTACTCATGCATGTAAGAACTGGGGTACAGGCCAGATGTACGGAAGGGTGAGAGGATTCACCAGAGACAGAGTGGGGAACAGAATAGGCAGACTGACTGAAATACACTGCTGTGGGAAGCAGTGGGAGAGACAGGTCTGCTGTGCCATGTGGGTATCTCCAGGGCCAGGCAGGCTCAAAGCTGCACTGCAGAGGTTGCAGGCAGCTTCACAGCACTGCGCTCAACCGCCTGTACCACCAGGGTGACCCCCATATATCTTTGATAAAGTGCTTGTTCAAACTTTTCCCATTTAACAAATTACAGTTTGCCTTCTTACTGAATTGTGAAAATTCTTCGTTCTGGTTCTTAGTTCTTTGTTGGACATATGTTTTGAAAATACTTTCTCCCAATCTGTGGCTCACATTTCATTTTTGTAATAATGTTTTCTTGAGGAGCAGAAGTTTTTATTTTAAGGTCAATGTTTCTATTATTTCTTTTACAAGTAGATATTTTTTGTGTCATGTTTAAGTAATCTTGGCCAAACCCAATGGCATTAGTATTTTCTTATAAGTTTTATCTTAGCAAGTTTTGTAATTTTGACTCTTAAATTCTTAGGTTTTTTTTTTGGTTGGTGGTAGTGGCTATTATAGTCTTTAGACCTATTATGAGTTAATTTTTGTATATGTTGTGATGCAATGGTCAAGGTTCATTTATCACAGCAAATATTTATTGTACACTATTTATTACTTGGGTCATCCGATTTTGCCCTAACAACGATTCTTTGAAGTAGGTATAGTCATGCCCATTTTACAGACAAAGAAATGAGGCTCATAAAAGCAAAGCACTCTGCTGAAGTACCTCTCCCCTAAGTTGTTTTGACAGAGCCATATCTGTGATTCTCCCTACAATTAATCTCTACCACCTTCCATTCATTAAAAATGTGAATTGAATTGTGCATCTGTTAGGATTTTAGAGTCACCCAACAATTAACCCTACTGCCTAAGGATATATTGGCTTCCCTGACTCCTAGAATCAGCTTGGCCTCCCTGGCTAAATGAGGACTCAGACAATGTCCCCTTGCCCCCAGAGATGGCAGGTCTCCATCTCTGCTTAGCCCTGCTCTCTTTCCTCATTGGCTTCCTGCTCGGGTTTCAGGTAAAGGCTAAAAGACAGCAGCCCCTTTCAGAGTCAAGGCCCAACCAGAGGATCATCTACCTCATTTCCAGAAGCCCCAGTCTCTCACTTGCTCAATTCAGACCACCGGCTTCACAGGGAACACTCTGGAGAAATGTAAGAGAAAACTTCTGCAGAAGTCAGAGGTCTGCTGTTAAAAATTTGTACACCCTTCACCTACATTAGAACCACCTGGGGCACCTGCTAACGTGCAGCGTTCTGTTCCCAAGCCCCTCCCCTTGCGGGCAGACCTTGAGGTCCCAAGGAGAGTCACTCTGTCAGGGAGCCAGGGTTGATCTAGAATAGGAAAGCAGCTTTCAGATTATGAACCCAGGGGTACAGAGATGGAGAGAGGACGAGGGGGCAGGAAGGGTGTCCAGCTTTGATTCCTCCCATTCCCATATATTTTCCCCTAGGCTCCCATTATTAAGAAAAAAACCTGGTATTGAACACAGCAGGAGCCTTTGGAGGTAGGTGGAGTCCTGCTAATGGGGCCGCAGAGTATGCTGAGGGCTCGGATTGCTGCCCTCGCAGCAGGGCAGGGAGGCTCTGTGTAGTGACATCTGAGGTCTCCCAGCCTCTGCACAGACATCCTCTGTTAAAGGAGGAGGCCTGGCTGGGGGAAGGAGCTGTGTGGCTCCAGTTCTCGCTGGTATGAGAGCTGCCTCCTTTGCATGGGCACTGAGAGGTGAAGAAGAGAGTCAAAGTAGATGGGGAAACTGGGCAGAGCCTGACGCAGTAAGGAGGGCACCAGAGGGGGACCAGGACCTCAGTAAAGAGGAGATAGACACCCTCCCCCCACCTGCAGAACCTGGTCACTCCCTTAGCTCTTCCCTTGGGTCAGGGAGGGGCCTCAGTGGATAAGGGCAGGTGGGCAGGCAGGTGATGGAAGGGGAGAATCTGCCAAGCCTGGAGAACTGGAAGAGCTGAGAGGCATTGCTTGTGGTCACCTGCTGAGGATCATGGAGTGACCTGTCCATGGGCACTGTATCGTGGGTTCATCAATGCCATTTATTATACTGCCCTTCTCCTCAGGCCATCAAATGTCATCATATGTTCACTACATTCGTACCCATGTGGCTGATTAGCTGTAAGATTAAGCGGTGTACAGGAATTGTCTTGTGGCCCCAAACTCCCACTATATAGATGAAACACTGAGGCCTGTGGAGGGGAGAGTCATGTGGCTGTTCAGTATGCACATCACCTTTTCACAGAGCATGGTAGTAGAAAAGCTCTCATTGTTTTATCACGTAGGCATTACACATGCATGAAGTGAGTATTTCATAATATTTTGGTTAATTTGATCATTCACAAAAGGCGCCAAAAATCAAGTCTCTCCCACTGCTAACTCTCGTCTCCCAGCGCCCCACTAGAATACTTTTGTTGTCCATTTCTTTTTTTTTTTTTTCAAGAGGCATGTATTTTTATTTATTTATTTATTTGTTTGTTTATTTATACAAGCACTGGGTACAGTCAGAAGCACGGGAGGGTGAGAGAATTCACCAGAGCCAGAGCGGGGAGCAGAGCAGGCAGAAGGACCGAAGTACACTGCTGAGGGGAGCAGCGGGCGGCAGGAGAGGTCTGCGCGCCATGTGGGACCGTCCTCCGGTGGCTGGGGAGCAGCCGGGGATCGAACTGGCGCCGCAGAGGCTGCGGGCAGCTTCGCAACCCAGCGCTCAACCGCTGCGCCACCGGGGAGGCCCTGTTGTCCATTTCTTACTTATCCTTTCAGGTATAGTCTATACAAAACAAGCGCTTACATTCCTAAAATCACAAGTTGTATACGCTGGACTCACGTTCTGCACTTTGCTTTTCTACATAATGAATCTTAATTAAGACTACTTAATTTTAGCACCTAGCTGCCTCATTCTTTTTAAAAGTACATACTACTTAATAGTATGGCTGGAGCATAATTTATTTAACTAGCCTCCTATTTAGCTTCCAAACTTTAACTATGAAAACAATGGTTCAGGGAATATCCTGGTGCATATTTTATATGTCTTTGGGCACCTGTACACCTGTAGGCTAAATTTCTGAAAGTGGAATTGCTGGACAAAGAGTTTGTAGATTTACTTTTAAAATACATATTGCCAATTTGCCGTCTGAAAGGGTTGGACCCGTTAACTTTTCCACCAACAACAGTGTAAGGTGCTGCCTGTTTTCAGACACCTCCACCTCGCTGGGTTCACTTTTGTCGTTTTTTTTTGTTTGTTTGTTTGTCTTGCCAATCTGATAGGTGAAAAATGGTATCTTGTCGTTTTACTTTACATTCCTTATATTATGAATGAGGCAGTATCTAACATAGAAACCCAGAGGACTGTCTGTAATTGGAGTGGGGTCCAGCCCTATTCTGGGCTGAGTGACTGTGCTGGCCACTCCTCACTCAGACAGATGAGCCTGGGCCCTTAGCCCACCCTAGCTGGCTCCCTACCCCCTCACCTGGGATGATGAGTAACAGTTTCTCCAGGGTGACTGGAAGAGGCATGTTTTATTCAGGCACCCTGGTTTGTCCTGCTTTTCTATCCCTGAGGGCTGGGACTTGGCCTCTGATGCAAAACAGAAGGATTTGCAGCAGGGGAGTGGCAAGATGAAACCTGCTTGTATTGGAAATAGAGCTGGAAAAGATCGGGAGTGGGGAGGGTGGCTGCAGCAGTTTAGGTGAATGCTGTGGAATGGAAGCCAAGCTGTGGGACAGAAAGACTCTAAGATGTGTCAGAGGGCCACCGACTGGGTGAGGCGGAGGAAGGTGCTGGGAGTGGTGGCAGTGACGGGGGAGTTAGTATGGAAGCTGAGGAGTGAGTTGGAGGTTGCCTGTGGGATGGACAAAGGAGGTGAGGAAATGCTTGCTGGATGACTACCCTCTCAGTGGCCACAGGGAGGGGTCATGTGTCCAACAGGGGTTGGTTAATTTGGCCAGTCTGGCCTCGACTGGTTAAACCACCTCTGGGTGTGTCCTGCTCCTGGCTTTCTGCAGTGACACGATTTAGTTTCTTGGATGATAACTAACACAGAGCTAGCTCAGCTCCTTCTTTACCACCTTGGTTTCGCTCCTTCCTTGAGGCTACCTCCTGTTCTGGGGCTCAGGGAAGGCAGGCTTAAGGAGTTGGTTGGTGGTCAGGCTGTTAGGGGGAAAAGGATGTCCCAAAGCTAATTCCATACAGGCTTTGTGGACTCCACCCTCACCAGGTCAAAGCCAAAGACACTGGGAACTCCAAATCCCATCACCACCAAAGGGAAGGTGGCTGGGACCTGAGGGTGGGGTTAAGCAGCCAGGTGGATACAAAAGGCAGACACGTGGGCTTTGGGGGGGTCTCTCCATTTTTGGCTCTCCGCCAGCTCGCAGCTGTCCTGCCAGCTCTGAGAGTGACTTTGGGTTTCCAGGTCGTCGGATCGGGTAGGACGCATTAAAGACTTTATTTCCCTATTTTCTCCCTGAGTTGTATATTTTCCTTATTTCTTTTTCTCTTGTAAATAAACCTTTTATTAACCCTTTTGCATGTGTCTGTAGTAGAGTATTCATAAGTCCCTTTAAAGCGCGCGGGTGAGGACCCACAGCCAGGAACCCGTTTAATATTGGGGTTGCTCTATAACAAGGCCAGCCAGAGTTGGAGAAGCAGCAGCTAAACTGAGGGGAGAAAAGGGGAATTGCATCCCACTGAGTCCAGTCCCTGCTGGTCAGAGAGCAGCAGGTGGCCAACCAAGCCTGGAGGTCACTGCCCTTTCTGGACAACTGTTCTAGATCTTTCTCTTACTCTGGCCCACGTTTCTTCAGTGACTCTTGCTCTGTCTCTCCGAGAATTCCCAATCCCAGACCAAGACTTCTCTTAGACTAGCACCCATTACAAGCGCCTTAGCCTCTCTGTTAGGGTTGCCAGATAAATTTGAATTTCAGATAATGAATGATTTTTTTAGTATAAGTATGCCCCAAATATTGCCCGGGACATGCTTATATACTAAAAGAAAGTCGCTTATCTGAAATTCAAATTTAACTGGGCATCCTGTTTTTTAAATTGCTAAATCTGGCAACCCTGCCAGGCCTCCCACAGCCTGTGGAGGCGGTGCCTCGAGGCCCAGATCCCGCAGAGCGCAGGCGCAGCTGCCACCTTGGCGGGCGCTCGGGCGCTCTCCCCGGGCCCGCGCGGGGCGGCCACACTCGCAGAAGACGGATCACTCCCCTCACCAGCGAGAAGATGGGGGTAGGGAGAAGTGAAGTGACTTGCCTAAGGTCATACGGGAACCCGGGCGCAGCGGCAGCATCGCGGCCCTTGCCGGTGCGACTTCCAAACTTCAGGAACTTTGCATGCCCACCCGGTGTAGCCTGCGAACCCCCCTCTCCCCGAGCGTGCAGCCGTCGGTTTGGTCTGCACATTGCAGCTTACCAGGGAGGAAAATTGCATGCACCGCCCTGGCACCCCCCGGTGCGGAACGGACAGGATTTGGTGCTAGAATATTCAAAGTGATTTTGAAACCCAGCGCTTCTAAGTAATAACAATACCAGCCGGGGTCATTTGCATAGTCCTCCGCCGTCCTCTAAGAGTGTCCCCAGCAGTCAATTAGAATGACAAAGAAAGCGGATGGGAGAGAGAGAAGGGCCTGGAGGGGCCCCTCCGCCGGCCCGGGGACATTTCCTATGCAATTACTGGGCTTGGTGGCGGTGGCCGAGAGTGGGGAGAGGGACTCCTGCGGTGGACCCCCTCGGGCCGACTTTCAGAAATCGCTCGGGTAGAGACCTGGCCCCCCAGGCGCCGAGGGCCAGGCCGGCCCTGGTGCGCCGGGGTCCAGCTCCGCGTCTGCAGCCCCCCGGGGTGAGCGGTGTGCGGCTCCCGCGCTCCCTGCCGGGCTGTACCCCACGGGCGAGCACCCTGCCCGCGCGCCCAGCCGGCGTCTGCAAGGTGGCCGGTCGGGCTTTGATGGGCGGGAGCTGGGAGCTCGGCCCCCAAGGTAGATTAAGGCCGGCAGGAGGGGGAGGGACTTGGGACACCTGCGGGATGGGGGAGGGCGAGGGAAGACGTGGGAGGGAATTTAATCACAATGAGGTTTATGTAAATCAAACCTATTTTCCACTTTACTCACAGGGTCCTTCCTCTCGTCCTCACCTGCAGTTGTCAGGGGCTACTAAACACTTGAATTTTGAGTTTTTCTTCCCTTTTTTACGTGCCGTAAATGGCTGGGGACCGGGTGGGGTGATACTTCCCATCAGCGGCTTAAGGAGTGCCCCACGCTGTTAAAGGAATTTTGGGGATCTTTCCGAAATCACTAATAATAAACAAGCAAGCGGATGAACAAATAAATGCATAAAGTACTAAATGATGTGAATATGGTCACATCCCCGCACGATTTCTGTTCTGATACTGTTATAGAGCAACCCCGATATTAAACGGGTTCCTGGCTGTGGGTCCTCACCCGCGCGCTTTAAAGGGACTTATGAATACTCTACTACAGACACACGCAAAAGGGTTAATAAAAGGTTTATTTACAAGAGAAAAAGAAATAAGGAAAATGTACAACTCAGGGAGAAAATAGGGAAATAAAGTCTTTAATGCGTCCTACCCGATCCGACGACCTGGAAACCCAAAGTCACTCTCAGAGCTGGCGGGACAGCTGCGAGCTGGCGGAGAGCCCAAAAATGGAGAGCCCCCCAAAGCCCACGTGTCTGCCTTTTGTATCCACCTGGCTGCTTAACCCCACCCTCAGGTCCCAGCCACCTTCCCTTTGGTGGTGATGGGATTTGGAGTTCCCAGTGTCTTTAGCTTTGACCTGGGGTGGGGGTGGAGTCCACAAAGCCTATATGGAATTTGCTTTGGGACATCCTTTTCCCCCTAACAATTCCCCCCCTTTCACTTGTTGCCACCATTTCCATGGTGATGAAGATCGAATATATGGAGGTTGGGATGCAGTCTCAGATGAACATTTTGTCAGGTTCCAGTGTGAAAGAAAACCAGTCTCTCCAGGTATTTGTCCATTGTGGAAAGCAAAAAGTCCTCCACTCCAGGAAAAATAGTTCATCAGTTTAAGCCAAAAAAAAATCTGGAGACGTTAGCCAAAACAAGACAGCAGATATGTAAAAATTACAGGAAAAAAAAAATCTTAAAATGGTTCAACTGATGTAAAAAAAAACACAAATTTTCTCAACCTTGATCCCAAACTTTTAACAGCAAAGTAAAAGTTTGCAAACTAAATCTACTTTTAAACCATTTTTCCTATTTTTGCATAAAATCACAGGGTAGAAATAACTAACAGCAATTTTTAGCTGGCTTTGTTGAAATATTCCATACAGGATCAGAGTGAACCGGTGGCATCCAGTCGATGTATGCTTCAGGTATAACGTTGGTCTCATCAGACTCCACCTGGGCTTTCCTCTTCTCGAGGGTACCAGGGCATTTTCATTGGCCAGGTTGTCCAGTCCTGCCAATGGAGGCAAGCTTCCTCACCTTTTTTGGAGGTCTCTGGAACCCTACAAACAACTGGACAAGCCTGGAAGGAAAAGAGCAAAATCAACATCAAGATAAAAGCTGCCATTGTCACCTCCCCACAGGTCTCACCCACATTGTGTCACCTAGTCCACGACCAAAAGACAAGCGCAGTTTCTTCACGTGTTTCTAGGCTCCATGCGCCTCCTCCAGGTCTCCTGGCTCCATCCTGCTTCCTTCCTTAGTCTCTTTTGCTGCTTCTCCTCTTCCTGCTCAGCTCCACCCTCCCTTGGGTGGGGCAGGGAACCTCCCCCTTTCCTGGGGACCACCCTGTTACAGATCGATCTAACTTCCTGAGGCCTTCATCTCAATGAAATCTGCTTTAACTACTCAAATATTTTTTTAAAAAGATTTATTTATGCATACAAGAGCTGGGGTGTAGGCCAGAGGTGGGGGGTGGAGTGAGAGGATTCACCAGAGAAAAAGTGGGGAGCAGAACAGGCAGATCCACTGAAATACACTGCTGAGGGGAGCAGCAGGTGAGACAGGAGAGATCTGTTGCACCATGTGGGTAGCTCCCTGGCCCGGTGCTGGGTATGGAACTCTTGCTGCAGTGGCTGCAGATTGCTTCATAGTGCTGAGACTTAACCCCTTGTGCCACAAGGGAGGCCCTACTCAAATATTTTTTATCAGGAATGCCAGTTACTGAAGTGTCATGGAATCACAGCGGCAAAAAGGTGATTTCTGCTGTAAGTGTGGAAAATCACCCACACGCAGTGACATCCCAATCTAGGCAGGCCCCTATTCTCTGGGTCTGATGTGTAAAAGATGCTCGGAGGATACTGGTGCCATGTGGCAGGAGAGGACTTTGAGACTGTGTTAGGAAGCATTTGGGTAATTCCTACAAAATTACACATAGCCCCCTCTAACCTGGCAGCTGTACTCTCTAGCACACATCCCAGGCAACTGAGGGAACTAAATGCTTATGTCCATCAAAAGAAAGGAGCAGTGCCCATTGCCAGCCCCCATGCCCTCACCATCTCTCACTGCATACCACCCACCGGGAGGCTCAAGTGGGGAGCAGCTTTCCTCAAGTTTCAGTACCCAGGCCCCTTCTTTCCCTCCAACTTCACCTTCCTAGAGGAGCAGCAGACAAGAGGGTGGGAGAGAGGGCAGGCCTTCAGGATCTTTGGACCTCTACCCAGAAATCCCAGTCTGAAGAGAGCTGGACCTGGCTTAGCTCAGCCCTCTACTTTGTTTCTGCAACTTCCTTGCTGGTTAGATAGGCTTCTTTTCAGGGGTGAGCACCTCAGGTTTTCAGGGACCCCACCAGTCGATATACCCCCACCTGTTTGACCAGCACACAGCAGTTGTTTCCTCGCCTCTTGGCTTCCAAGGAGTGCTGTGAGGCCTTGGCTGGCTCCTGGGGACTAGTGGGGTAGAGCTTCCTCTGTGGTGAGTGGCTTCTGGAGGTAGCCCACTAACAATCCTTGGGAATTTAAGAACTGGGGTCTGACCCTTTCCAGAGATCCAGTCTGGAAAAAATCCATCCATTGATGAAGGCTGTAGTGTCCTCTTCTCACCTGGGACTCTACAATCCCTTATCTTTGAGCGTTTGGAAACTCAAGAGGGTGTTCCTGGTTGTCATAATAACATGGGATGCCACGAACATTTTGTGTCCACTGAAGTCTTGGGACCAGGGATACTAACTCATGCAGTGGGTTGGGAGGTGATCCCATCAAGGAAGAACCCAAATTCCAAATACCAACAGTAAGAAACACTGATCCAGTTAAATTAGATGGTTTCCGAAGGACTTTTCAGTAGTGACTGTCATTTTAGCATCCATTATAGGTATTGCATGGACTACTGGCATAATAACCCTATGAAAAGAGGGTTCAAGGTCTAGACGCACATGATGTACAATATATGCCTGTTTGGGTAAACACAGGTGTGTCCATGGAGTGCAACACACTTGGGATTGTACATGCACTGTAGGTATACATGAACATTCAGGTACACTATGGACCTGTTTACAAACAAACCTCCTGGGAAGACTTTGGCCAGTGATGGAAGTAGTGAGTTGGCAGGGAGCTGGGGGGTGGAAGGGTAGGGAAGATACTCAAAGAAAAGAGACAAGTTGATTGGGGAGGTGGGGTGGCACTTGGGGATTCCAGTGGCCCCAGTTCTCTTTCTGGGAACTCAGTGTGTCCCTGCTAGGCTAGAATCAGTCCTCTCCCTGGGGTTCTGCCTACCAGCAAAGATATTTGGAGCCAAGAAAACGCCACTTGTTTTGAGTGATGGAGTCAGCTGGTAGTTGGCGTACACTGTTCCCTTGGGTTGATTTAGACACGTGTTCAGCCACTGCCTCCTCTGCCTCTGTGCAGCGGGCCCAGGGTGCATGCAGGCAGAGGGGGGAGGGCCCTACCTTTCGGCCTGAGTATCCTCTTCCTGACCATTGACTCTGCCACTTGTGCTACCTTGCCTGACTCTTGCTGTCACCTGCCCCTAACTCCTGGCTTCTTCCTGCTTGCTGCCCTCCTCAACTTTGATTCTTATTCACCTGAGGATTCAGCTCTATTCTATGAACCTCACATGGCCCAGCCCACTCCCCAGGAGCTGGTTCTAGGTTGTCCAGCTTGAGACCCAGGCTGGACAAAGTTTCCATGCCCAGGGGGACAGAGGCAGAGAGGCGATCAGAAGAGCTGAGGCAAAGAGAAGCCTTATAATTTATAATTAATAGCTTAGGACACAATTGTGGGCATAATAATCACCACATTAAAAAGAAAAACAAAACCACAACACTTACAAGACCATGTTCTGATTCAATTTCAAGAACAGCCCCAAAACACATGGTAGATCCATGCAGATACAGGCGCCCCCAAGTGTGCACAGCCACAAACACATGGGGGTAGATGGGTACAGGTGCACGTGATTACCCACAACTCATTTTTTTCTCCAGCAAGCTCTCTCTTTCAGCTTCTACTTTTTCAATTCTGACAGGCTGGCTGAACTAGAGGTGGAAGGGAGGGGGGAAGGGTAATGAGATGGAGAAGGAGAAAGAGACGTGGCAAGTGTCTGTACCCCATTGGGAAGGCACAACCTCCAGCAGCAGTTCTCCTGGGCAGACTCCTCCAGGAGGGAGTAAGCTGGTGGGCTGGAGTTGGCTCCTCTGGGTTTTTGAGAGTTGCTTGTGTGCATATCTCCCCAACTCTGTGTGTTTTAGTGACCTTGATAGTGCAGCGCTGGTAATTTACACCTTGGAAATTGACAAAGTCCCTGTCCCCTGTCTGTGGGTTATGAAACATTTCCCTAAACACCACTGAACCCAAGTTCCTTTGTTTCCCAGATTCCCCATGAAAACACAATAGGGTCGGGCCTCCCTGGTGGCGCAGCGGTTGAGCGCTGGATTGCCAAGCTGCCCGCAGCCTTTGCAGCACCGGTTTGATCCCCGGCTGCTCCCCAGCCAGCGGAGGAGGGTCCCACATGGCTCGCAGACCTCTCCTGCCGCCCGCTGCTCCCCTCAGCAGTGTGCTTCGGTCCTTCTGCCTGTACCCAGTGCTTGTATAAATAAATAAATAAATAAATCTTAAAAAAAAAATATATAGGGTCACAGCTTGACACAGACAGGGGAAATGCAAGAGAGGATGGGTGGGGTGAGAAGTGGGAGAGAATTTGAGGAGCAGGTATTTTACGTTTGTGGGTGAACTGGGCTCAGTAGCAGGGGGCTCCACCCTCTTGGCCTTGTTGCACCTTGGCACTCAGTGGTGACTGTTGCCTTTGCTGGAAACTTCTCTACCTGGCACAGTCTGACTGTCAAGGTCCAAACAGTTTTCTGCCCCCTAGGGGGAAATTTTGGGATGTCCCTGTCTATAGCCAGGAGGCTGTTTGGAGCCAAGCCAGGTTTGGAGCCACACAAGTTATTAGCTGTGTGACTTTGGGTAACTTAACTCTGCAGCTCTGTGGTCCCTCTATAAAGCAGGACTAATGATATTTATGTCAACACAGTGAGATCGTGGAGCAAGGCCACCTGTGGGGCACGCACAGGGCTGCCACACGACTGAGGACACAAGTGGCAATTCTTTCTCCCTCCTTCTGTCTGGCAGGTGCAGACCGAGGGCACCTCTGATTAGCCTGAGTCATGATAGTTGTAAATGCACCAACTTGGCCCGATTGGCTGTCAGACTGGATATTTAAGAGCCCAGATTCCTGCTCTTTGCAAAGGAAATGCCTAAAATCAGGATATGGAAGATTAAAAGTAAATGAATAGAAAATATTTACCCCAAAAGAAAGTTGGTACAATTATACAATTGCAAATAAAATATTGTTTGAGACAAAAAATATATAAGAGAAAACAAGAATCTACATCATGACTAGAGAAACAACCCACAAAAATAAAACAATTCTCAAGTGGTATATATTCTCAAGAATATATAATCATATATTCTCAAGCGTATAAAACAATTGTCAAGAAAGTGAAAAGACAAACCCACAGGAGGATGGGAGAAAAATTTTGCAAATCACGTATTTTGATAAGGGGCTTGTATCTAGACTATGTAAATAAAGAACTCTTACAAATTAAGAATAAAAAGACAAATAATCCAACTTATTTATTTTGTTGAGGTAATACTGTTTTACAGCACTGCTTATGTTTTAGGAGTACAGGTTAACACTTTTCAAACATGAAAATAACCCAATTTAAAAATAAGTAAAGGATTTGAATAGATATTTCTCTGAAGAAGATATACAAAAAAAAAAAAACCTCTCTGGTGGCTTGGGGAGTAAGTCTCAGTGCCATCACCCCTATGGCCTGAGTTCAATCCCCAGCCAGGGAGGAAACACACATATGGCATAGCAGACCTCTCCTGTCTTGCCCTCTGTTTCCCTTAGCAGTGTATTTCAGTGGCTCCACCTATTCTGCTCCCTACTCTGTCTCTGCTGAATCCCCTCAACACCCCTCCCACTCCCTGTGCCTCTGGCCTAGCTGTCCTAGACCCCAGTTGTTCTTTTTTTTTTTAAAGATCTATTTATTTATGCATACAAGAGCTGGGGTGCAGGCCAAAGGTGCAGGGGGTGAGAGGACTTACCAGAGACAGAGAGAGGAGCAGAACAGGCAGACTGCCTGAAATACACTGCTGAGGCAAGCAGTGGGCCAGTCAGGAGGGGTCTGCTGTGCCATGTGAGTTAGCTCCCTGGCTAGGGATTGAACTCGTGCTACAGCAGTTGTGGATAGCTTCACAGTGCTGACGCCCAACCCTCTGTGCCACCAGGGAGGCCCCCCAGTAATGGTTTTAATAGTTTTGAAAAATACTTTCTACCGGGCCTCCCTAGTGTTGCAAGGGGTTAAGCGCAGCACTGTGGGGCTGTCCGCAGCCTCTGCAGCATGAATTCAAGTTCGATCCCTGGCTGGCCAGGGACAAGACCCACATGGCGCAGCAGACCTCTCCTGTCTCGCCCGCTGCTGCTCCCCTCAGAAGTGTATTTCAGCAGATCTGCAAGTTCTGTTCCCCACTCTGTCTCTGGTGAATCCTCTCACCCCCCACACCTCTGACCTCTACCCCGGTTCTTGTATGCATAAATAAAGAACTCTTAAAAAAATACATTCTACCCCCAAGAACCTCCCAGCACCACAAGAGGAATCCCGAGGAATGTGGTTGCTTCTGACCATCTCCTCACAGCATAGTGATAAAGGGACACCTGGTCAGTGAATGTGTAGACACCAGGCACACACCCAAGAAAAGGCATGTCCCTGCCCAAGGGCAAGGCCCCTGAGAGCAGAAGAGAGAAGAAAAGAGGAGTTGCCCCTCCTTTCCATGCTCTTTCCTCCCACTCCCATTTTGCCATGGTAGGTGGATCTGAACTGGAAGAACCTGGACAACGTCAAGTCTATACACAGTGGACAGATGGGAAAACTGAGGTTCCAGAGATAATTCAGCATCCAGCGCTTTGCCTGTCTGGCTGTCACCAGCAACTTCTCACTTCAGAGTGGCCCCTAGCAGGCAGGTTTCTCCAGGGTTCTCCGCCAAGGAATTGCGGCTTGGCAAGGAAGGCCTTGTCTTGGTGTTGAGTGCCATCTGGTGGCCACAGACCATCCTACTTCTGACTGAAGTTAAAGGTTGGTAATTCTTTTTTTTTTAAGATTTATTTATTTTTGCGTAACAGAACTGAGGTGTAGGCCAGAAGTGCAGGGGGTGAGAGGATTCACCAGAGACAGAGAAAGGAGCAGAACAGGAAGATCTACTGAAATACACTGCTGAGGGTAGCAGCATGTGAGACGGGAGATCTGCTGCGCCATGTGGGTCACCTCCCTGCTGGTGGATTGAAGTTGTGCTGCAGTAGCTGTGGATAGCTTCATAGTGCTGACTCTTAGCCCTTTGCACCACCAGGGAGGCCCCAAGGCTGGTAATATTTTATTATTTATTTATTTATTTTTCTATTGCTAAAGATTTATTTATTTATTTATTTTAAAAGATTTATTTATTTATACAAGCACTGGGTACAGTCAGAAGCGCGGGAGGGTGAGAGAATTCACCAGAGCCAGAGTGGGAAGCAGAACAGGCAGAAGGACCAAAGTACACTGCTGAGGGAAGCAGCGGGCGGCAGGAGAGGTCTGAGCGCCATGTGGGACCCTCGCCGGCGGCCGGGGATTGAACTGGTGCTGCAGAGGCTGCGGGCAGCTTTGCAACCCAGCGCTCAACTGCTGCGCCACCAGGGGAGGCCCAAAGATTTATTTATTTATGCATACAAGAGCTGGGGTACAGGCCAGAGATGTAGGGGAGTGAGAGGATTCACCAGAAACAGAGTGGGGAACAGAATACAGACAGACTGACTGAATATACTGCTGAGAGGAACAGCAGGCAAGACAGGAGAGGTCTTCTTCACCATGTGGGTTTCTCCCTGGCTGACCAGGGATCAAACTCGTGCTGTAGAGACTGTGGATTGCTTCATAGTGCGGTGCTTAACCCCTTGTGTCACCAGGAAGGCCTGGCTGGAAATATTTATTTTTTTAATGTTTTTTTTTTAATAGAGGCATTTTATTTATTTATTTGTTTGTTTGTTTGTTTTTGTTTATACATGCACTGGGTACAGTCAGAAGCGCGGGAGGGTGAGAGAATTCACCAGAGCCAGAGCGGAGAGCAGAGCAGGCAGAAGGACCGAAGTACACTGCTGAGGGGAGCAGCGGGCGGCAGGAGAGGTCTGCGCGCCATGTGGGACCCTTCTCCGGTGGCCGGGGAGCAGCTGGGGATCGAACCAGCGCCGCAGAGGCCGCAGGCAGCTTCGCAACCCAGCGCTCAACCGCTGCACCACCGGGGAGGCCCTGGCTGGTAATATTTTATAGAGGAGGTTCACAGACCAGAATTGACCTCCTCAAAGCCACTTCATTCTTTTTTTTTTTAAGATTTATTTATTTATGCATACAAGAACTGGAGTGTAGTTCAGAGGTGTGGGGGGTGAGATGATTCACCAGAGACAGAGCGGGGAACAGAACAGGCGGGTTGACTGAAATACCCTGCGTAGGGGAGCAGCGGGCGGGCCAGGAGAGGTCTGCTGCGCCATGTAGATTGCTCTGTGGCCGGCGGGGATTGAACCTGCACTGCAGAGGCTGCGGACAGCTTCACAGTGCTGCGCTCAACTGCCTGCGCCACCAGGGAGGCCCAACATTGCATTTTTAAAAAAGACTTTTTTAGTTATTTTTTATTTTTGTGTAGAAGAGCTGGGTTACAGGCCAGAGGTATGGGGGATGAGAGAATTCACCAGAAACAGAGTGGGGAACAGAATAGGCCGGGTGAAATACGCTGCTGAGGGGAGTAGCAGGCGAGACAGTAGAGGCCTAATGTGCCATGTGGGCTAGCTCCCTGGTCGGAGGTCAAACTGAAGCTGTCGTGGTGGGCAGTCAAAGTGACAGCGCTGAGACAACCCCTAGGCCACCAAGAAAGACCATGAAGTAACATTGCATTATAATATTACCTAGCAGTAAGTCTCAGGTGGTGATCGTTGAGAATCAGCATGTGTATATGCTGTATTAAGTTCACTGATCCAAGTCCAGCTCTATCCTTTATCGTACCTTATTCTACCTGGTTCATCCACCCCTGTCCCTTCCCTTTTGGTAACCACTAATTGATCTTATTATCCGAAAGTGCTCTTTTTGTTTTATTTAGTTCATCTATTTGGGGTAGAATTTTCAAAAGAGGATAGAGTTCCATCTATTTTACTGGTAAAGACTGAAGTGACAGAAGTACCTTTGCAGAAATTTTTTTTTAAAGTTTTTTTTATTTATACAAGCACTGGGGTACAGGCCAGAGGTGCGGGAGGGTGAGAGGATTCACCAGAGATGGAGCAGGGAGCAGAACAGGCAGAAGGACCAAAAGCACTGCTGAGGGGAGCAGCAGGCACAAGAGGAGAGGTCTGCTGCACCATGTGGGAATCTCCCTGGCCGGCCAGGAATTGAACTGGTGCTGCAGAGGCTGCGGACAGCTCTCAGCGCTGTGTTCAACCCGCCGCGCCACTGGGGAGGCCCACCTTTGCAGAAATTGAGAGCCTGCTATTTCTCTCAGGCCCGTGGCCTGAGAAGCAAGGTTTCTTCACTCATTCAGACTCTTGTTCTGTCTTCCTGCTCTAGTCAAGGCCTGGCCCAGACTCTGGGAGCAAAGAGTCTTTTACTTCAGGGACTCATTAACCAGTGGGGGAGACAGAAATTCCCAATAATGAACAGTAAGAGTTATGATAAAGATAAGCCCACAGGCAAGCCTGTAGGCTTCCTGGAGGAGGTGACTTCTGAGGGGAGTTTGGAAACAGTGGTGGAAGGTGGAATAATGAAGCTGAAGGGATGGGTGTTGAAAGCTCTGAGAACAGTGAAAATAGGGAATGGGGGAGTTTAGAACATTCTCTTCCTCCTTTTGCATCCCTCTCTGCCTACTTCCTCTTTTGAGATCTTTCTCCCTTTCTTCCTTTTTTCTTTCTATCCCCTTTCAGTTAGTTAGCTTCCTTTCTCCCTACTTGAGTCCTCCAGTCCAGGCCCATTGCTCACCAGGGCTAAGTTCCTATTAACTGCTAGTCCCTGCATTCATAGATTCTAAGGGGACGGAGGAACTTTCCAAACTGCTACCAAGTCAGGAGAGCCCAGGTGCGAGAGGGAGTGGGCCTTTGCAGGCATGCAAAGCTGATCTTTCTGCTGTAGCCACATTCATGTCTCACTGGCTGCCTGAGCCCTTGCAGTGACATTCGTTAACACAGTCATGTTTGTTTGGGTTCATAGCATTATTTTTTTTTTCTGATTATAAAAGCTATAAAATGCCACTACATTTTCTTCTTTTTTTTGTGTACATTGCAGAAAAATAACTATATACAAATAAGACGGTAGTGTAGCAAAGAGCATAGGAGCACAAAGTTCAGAGCCAGATGGGGCATTATTTGCTTCTTTGTGATATAGTTTCCCCATCTGAAAAATAAGTACAATTATATACCCAATTCTCAGGTAGTTGCAGGGTCCAGCACATGGGGAATGCTATATCAGCATTTGTTATTATTGTTAGAAAGTAAAGAAAGAGAAAGAGAAAGAAAAAGACAGGAAAACGTTACCTATGATTCTATGAGTCTGAGATAAGTACTATTAATTCCTTGGCATAAACCCTTCCACACTTTTTTTTTTAAAGATTTATTTAGTTTTTACAAGCACTGGGTATAGTCAGAAGTGCGGGAGGGTGAGAGAATTCACCAGAGCCAGAGTGGAGAGCAGAACAGGCAGACTGATGAAATATACTGTTGAGGGGAGCGGTGGGCGGCAGGAGAGATCTGCACGCCATGTGGGACCCTCGCCCAGCGGTCAGGGATAGAACTGGCGCTGCAGAAGCTGCGGGCAGCCTTGCAACCCAGCGCTCAACTGCTGCGCCACTGGGAGGCCCATGCTTTTTTTTTTTTTTTTTTAAGATTTATTTTATTTATGCATGCAAGAAGTAGGGTGTAGGCCAGAGATGGAGCAGAACAGGCAGACGGGCTGAAATACACTGCTGAGGGGAGCAGCGGGCGAGACAGGAGAGGTCTGCCTCACCATGTGGGTTGCTCCCTGGCTGGGGATCAAACTCATTCTGCAGTGGCTGGTGATAGCTTGATAGCACTGAGCCTATAACCCCTGCACCACCAAGGGAGACCCACCTTCCATGCTTTTGCCCTATGTATATACTCTTCTACAACATGGTATATAATATGGTCACAACTCTTATTTTCCCAGTTAATCACTCATGCTTGCTTGTGCCTTATCAAAGAAATCCAGGATCTTGAGATCACGCAGAATTATCCAGGAATTTTGGGGGCTCATACTAAGCCTGGAATTATTTGTGACTGCTATTAACTCTTCTAGCCACTTGGTGTCTCCATTGAAGCCTGGTTTCAACCATCCACAGGACACGCTGACCCTTGCAAGCCTGACATCAGTATTCAGCATCTCTCTTTCCTGTACACTTCCTGCTAGCTTCAGGAGTCCTGGGTTGGGACAGCATGAGGTATTTCCACCTCCTAGATCCAGAATGTCAATTTTCCTTCCCTTCTTTTTTTAAGATTTATTTATGTATACAAGAACTGGGGTCCAGGCCAGAGGTGGGAGGGGTGAGAAGACTCACCAGTGACAGAGTGGGGAGCAGAACTGGCAGACTGACTGAAATACACTGGTGAGGGGAGCAGCAGGCGAGACAGGAGAGGTCTGCTGCACCATGTGGGTAGCTCCCTGGCTGGGGATCTAATTCACCCTGCAGTGGCTGCTGATAGCTTCACAGTGCTGATGCTTAACCCCTTGCGCCACCAGGGAGGCCCAATTTTCCTTACCTTCTTGGGATCCTAGGAGATTTTTAAGCTGTCCCAACTTGAAGAGGCAAATAACATCTCCTTTTCCTGGGAATGTGGTTGCCAGCTCAGTCTGGTAGAACAGGTGAATCTCTGGGGCACTGGGGTAGCGCCACCTGTGAAAGAGGGCTATTTGCTCCCTCAGCCACCATGTTCCTTTCCCTTCTTCCTCACTGACAGAGGCAGCTTCTCAGGTGGATTGCCTTCCTAGCTTTACTTCCTTCTGGAGCATGGACATGTGAGTCAAACCTGGCCAGTGGGTGATGAGGGAATGCCAGCCTTGGAGTTTGCAGCAAAGATTTTCCTCCCTGATAAATACACAAACAGATTTCAGGGGAAATCCCCTTCCTACTTAAATGTGAGATGAGAAGCCTTAAGATGAAGGCTGTGATAAACACCCTCTAACACGACTTCCAGTGAACTTCTCCTCCTGGCATTCATGCCCCCTGTGGTCCTTGCCCATGAGTCACCGCTAGCCTGTGTGGCAAACAGAATACAGCAGGATAGAGACTTAAGGCTCCATCGTGAAAGCTATGGAAGTTTCTGCTCTGGTCCCTATCATATTCATATTGCTCCACAACACGATGAGGACTCTCTAGCAGTCTTATGGAGAGGAACCAACTGCCAGCATTGTCTTGCCAGCCCCATGAGTAAGCCACCTTAGAAATGGACTCTCAAACCCCAGTCTAGCTGTCAGATGACCACAGCCCCAGCTGACAGGTCATGCGGTCAACTGAGAGATGGAGCCAGAACTCCAGCTAAGCTGCTTCCAAGTTCTAGACCCACTGAAACCATAAGAGATAATAAATGACTCTTGTTTGAAGTCATATATTTGGGGGGGATTTATTATAGAGCAATAGATAAATAATTAAAGACTAAGACCATACAGACTTACAAACACTATAAAGAAGAAATTCAGGGGGTCTCCCTGGTAGCATAGGGGTTAAGTCTCAGCACTATCACTGTGTGGCCTGAGTTTGATCTCCAGCCAGGAAGCTGACCCACATGGTGCAGAGACCTCTCCCGCTTGCCTGCTGCTCCCCTCAGCAGTGTATTTCAGTCGGTCTGCCTGTTCTGTTCCCCACTCTGTCTCTGGTGAATCCTCTCATCCCCTGCACCTCAGGCCTATACCCCAGCTCTTCTATGCATGCATGCCTAAATAAGTAAATCTTAAAAAAAAAAGAAAAAAGAAATTCAGAAAACACTGGAGTTTTTGAGGATGCCACACCCCCACTGAATTACCCAACCTGAGTCCTCCTACTTTTGATTTCTTCTCATGTGAGATAATTAATGTTTATGTTTAGCTGCTGTTGGGTCTGTGGTTGCTTGCTCTGAAAGAAGATTCCCTGGGAATTTCTGAAGGGTGATTCCTGGGTCATTTCCTGTCACCTCATATTTTGTGAGGCTGGAAATTTCTTCTGTTAAAAAAGAGAACACAAATTTCAACTCTGATGGGAGTCCCTCTGGAAGCACTTCCAAATAAAAATAATCTCCAATGAACTTCTGTGACAGAGTTTATGGGAGCCAGAAGCCAAGAGAGTTATGACTGGCCAACCCAAAAGTTTTTAAATTTTAACTCCAATCAACACTATTACTATTGCCATGTTATTATTTTTACTGGTCATGCTTCTTTGTACACTTTTATACTTCACTGGTCAGCTCCTGAGCACCCTTTTTTTTTTTCTTAAAGATTTATTTATTTATGCATACAAGAACTGGGGTACAGGTCAGAGGTGTGGGGGGTGAGAGGATTCACCAGAGACAGTGTGAGGAGCAGAACAGGCAGATCTACTGAAATACTGCTGAGGGGAGCAGCGGGCGAGACAAGAGGGTCTGCTGAGCCATGTGGGTAGCTCCCTGGTTGGGGATAATACTGGTGCTGCGGTGGCTGCGGATAGCTTGATAGTGCTGAGACTTAACCCCTGGGCCACAATTGGTTAGGTTTTAGCAAAGGTTTCAGTTTTCATTCACAGGATTTGAAGTGTCAGACTTTGTTCTGTATGTCTGAGGCGAGGCACCGTCCTCATATGGTGTCCTAACTCTGCGACCAGATTCTTGGTTGGGTTCTTTTTCTTTTCATGTTTCTCTAACTACCTTCTGCTCAGCAATGGACAGAGTGGTTGCTGATTTCATTTCCTCACAGGCATGTGAATTGTTCTGTTGGTGCCTTCACAGAGCGGGCCGGGCAGTTCTGATTGAGTCTGTGCTGGGCCTTTGAACTTCCTTCCCACCTATCAGAGCAGGGAGTGGGACCCCACGATGCTACTTCAGTTCTCAGTATATACCTTAAAGTGGACATTCACTTTTTAAAAAATCCGTACTTTAAATATAGATTCTGTAACTGTCCCCTGTGAGAGACGAGGAAACTGAGGTGCGGACATGAGAGAAAATTTTGGAAATTATCTTGTAAGGGACAGTAGTCTAACATGTTATGTCTCTGATTACAGAAACTGCGGCTCGCAGGGCCTGGCAGTTTGGCAGTGGCCTGCAGGGGCCTCCACTGAGCTGAAGACTTGCACCCAGCACAGGGCGCTCCACCCCCTTTTCAATTCCCATCTGTAACTGGGGGCTCCACATCTTGTACAAAGTTGTCTTCTCTCCTTGAAACTTTTCTCTCTCGAAAACAGCATTTCCTATCAGTGTCCTTGTGGAATTTTTTTTTGAAAAGCAGGGCTTTTGGGTCCTGGGTCCCTCGTGGAAGGTCAGAAGGCACCAGCATCTGCCTGGCCCCGTGGGGAATGGCTGGTATCAACTTCCTGGCCCTCAAAGAACCTGCAGCAGAGTGGAGACTCAGACATACACACAAGGCAGGTAGATGCCCAGGGACCCTGCTCCCTCCACTGCCAGGACCACAGTCTCAAATGCAGAAGCTGAGGCCAGAGAGAGAAAGCTTCGTGAGCTCCACACCTTCAGCGTTGGAACCCGAATTCCTGTGATCACCTGTGACTCTGTGCGGGCCCCTGCTGGTCTTCAGCTTCCCGCAGGCTTAGCTTTAATTCCAAGGTGTCTCTGGGTCAAAGCCACTTCATCTGGGGGTCAAATCATGGGTTCTTGGTGGGACCCCACGCTTGGAAGCTAGGGCAGTTGGCGGTATTGGAACACTGTCCTTCAGCCTCCCTGGTTTGACCAGTCTTGGGAGTTCTGCCCCGATGAGTGGCTCCCTTGTCCCTCCTTAGCTCTGAGAACCAAGGCGGGGTGGGTATTCCGGCTTGGCAAAGGTGAGGCATGGACCCTGCAAAGTAGTCCAGGGTTTGTGTCCAGACTTATCTCAGGCAGTGGCCTCAGATTGAGGGGCACCTCTATCTTTTTTTTTTTTTTTTTAATAGAGGCATGTTTTATTTATTTATTTATTTGGTTGTTTTTTTTTTTTTTGTTTGTTTGTTTATACATGCACTGGGTACAGTCAGAAGTGCGGGAGGGTGAGAGAATTCACCAGAGCCAGAGCAGGGAGCAGAGCAGGCAGAAGGACCGAAGTGCACTGCTGAGGGGAGCAGCGGGCGGCAGGAGAGGTCTGCGCGCCATGTGGGACCGTCCTCCGGTGGCTGGGGAGCAGCCGGGAATCGAACCAGTGCTGCAGAGGCCATGGGCAGCTTCGCAACTCAGCGCTCAACCGCTGCACCACTGGGGAGGCCCGGCACCTCTATCTTGGTGCTCGCTGTCTGCAGTGCTCTCATGTGGCTTGCACCATGTGAATGTGTGTGAATGTGCCTGGGTTTGGACTCACACATTTATACTTGAGAATATAATGCTACCTGTCATATCTGCATCCTCAGGGCAAGCCTGAGACTGGAGTCTCATCAGCATGTGTCAGGAAGACTCCATTTTACTTAACACACACATAGTACTTCATTAATATCAGGCAAAGTTCCAGGCACTTTTCAGCTTCATCTTATTTAAGCCATCACAACAATATGAGGCATGTATTGTTCATCTCCATTTTATGGACTAGAAAACTGAAGCACAGAGTGGTAAGTTGCTTGTCTGTCATCAGTTGACCAATAGGTGGTGAGTCTAGCTTCAGGGTCCAGGATTTTGGCCATGCATGCGTTCATGTTGGAGGCCTGATTTTGAACTTCCCATATTTCACCAAGACCATTCATGTGGGCTGTGTGGTTGTACCACGTGGCAGAGGTCAAGGATCAATGCCTCCAGCTCTCATCATTATAGCAACAAGAATAGTCAACACTGAGTGCCTGCTGTGTGCCAGGCTCTGTGTGGGGAACCCTGCATGCGCTTAGCCTGGTTATCTACACAATGAACTCCAGCTTATCTTCTTCTCTAGTGCACATGAAGATACCAGGCTCAGAGAGGTTGGAAACTTGTCTGAGGCACACAGCACAGAAGTAGCAACACTGGAATTTGAACCAGGCCTGTAAAAAGGCAAATTCACATTCTTGCTAGGTTGTCAGATTGGCTTTTGTTTGCTTGCTTTAACTTAAAAGAAAATTGAGGGCCTCCCCAGTGGCGCAGCGGTTGAGAGCTGGGTTGCAAAGCTGCCCGCGGCCTCTGCAGCACAGGTTCGATCCCCGGCTGCTCCCCGGCCACCGGAGGAGGGTCCCACATGGCACACAGACTTCTCCTGCCGCCCGCTGCTCCCCTAGCAGTGTACTTCGGTCCTTCTGCCTGCTCTGCTCCCTGCTCTGGCTCTGGTGAATTCTCTCACCCTCCCGTGCTTCTGACTGTACCCAGTGCATGTATAAACAAACAAACAAATAAATAAATAAATAAAACATGCCTCTATAAAAAAAAAAAAAGAAAATTGAGATGAAATTCACATATAAAAATTTAAATCTGGGGCCTCCCTGGTGGCCTAGGGGTTAAGTCTCAGTGCTATCACCATTATGGCCTGAGTTCAATCCCAGGCCAGGGAGCTACACACATGGCTCAGCAGACCTCTCCTATCTTACACACTGCACCTCTCAGCATTGCATTTCAGTAGAGCTGCCTGTTCTGCTCCCCACTCTGATGAATCCTCTCACCTCCTCCCCACCTTTGGCCTATACCCCAGTTCTTCTATGCAAAAATAAATAAATAAAATCTTTAAAAAAATAAAAATTTAGAACTTAAAATTCAGTGGAATGTGGTACTTTCACAATATTGTGTAACTACTACCTCTATCTAGTTCCAGGACATTTTCATTGCTCCCAAAGGAGACTGGTATCCATTAAGCATTCCCTTCATTTTAGTCCCTAGAAACCATTAATCTGCTCTCTGTTTCTATGGATTTGACTCATTGAGATAGTTCACAGAAATGGAATTGTACAATATTTGCCTTTTTGTGTCTGGCTCCTTTTTTAATAAAAGATTTATTTATGCATACAAAGACTGGGGTACAGGCCAGAGGTGTGGGGGGTTAGAGGATTCACCAGAGACAGAGTGGGGAGTAGAACAGGCGGATCTACTGAAATACACTGCTGAGGGGAGCAGCAGGCGAGTCAGGAGAGGTCTGCTGTGCCATGTGGGTCACCTCCCTGGCCAGGGATCGAACTCGTGCTGCAGTGGCTGCTGATAGCTTCATAGTGCTGCGTCTTAACACCTTGCACCACCAGGGACACCCTGGCTCTTTTCACTTAGCATAATATTTTTGAGGTTTGGCCAAGGAATAATTCTTTATTCCTTTTTATGGTTAGATACTATTCCACAGCATGTATAGGCACATTTTGTTTACCCATTTATCAGTTGATGGACATTCAAATTTTTTCCACCTTTTGCCTATTGTGATTAGTGCTGCTATGAACATCTGTGTACAAGTATTTGAGTTCCCGCTTTTAGTTCTTTGGGGTCTATATCGGAGTGAATTGTTGTATCATATGGTAATTCTATAGATAACCTTTTTTTTTTTTTTTTAAAGATTTATTTATTTATTTATACAAGCACTGGGTACAGTCAGAGGCACGGGAGGGTGAGAGAATTCACCAGAGCCAGAGCGGGGAACAGAACAGGCAGACTGACGGAATACATTGCTGAGGAGAGCAGCGGGCTCGGCAGGAGAGGTCTGCTATGCCATGTGGTACCCTTGCCGGCGGCCGGGGATCGAACCGGCGCTACAGAGCCTGCAGGCAGCTTCGCAGGCCAGCGCTCAACCACTGCGCCACCAGGGGAGGCCCCTATATATAACCTTTTAAGGATCTGTTATTCTGTTATCCACAATGGCTGATCCATTTTACATTACCATTAGCTATGTACGATAGTTTTACCATATCCTCACCAGTACTTGTTATTTTGTTTTATTTTTCTAAATATTTATTTATTTATGCATACAAGAACTGGGGTATGGGCCAGAGGTGCGGGGGTGGTGAGAGGATTCACCAGACACAGAATGGGGAACAGAACAGGCAGACTGAAATACACTGCTGACGGGAGCAGCGGGTGAGTCAGGATAGGTCTGCTGAGCCATGTGGGTCACCTCCATGCAACATGAGGAATCGTACTTGTGCTGCAGAGGCTGTGGATAGCTTCATAGTGCTGTGGCTTAACCACTTGTGCCACCAGCTTTATTTTTATTTTATTTTTTAAGAAAGATTTATTTATTTATTTATACAAGAACCTGGGTACAGTCAGAAGCATGGGAGGGTGAGAGAATTCACCAGAGCCAGAGGCAGACCAACGAAATACACTGCTGAGGGGAGCAGTGGGCGCGGCAGGAGAGGTCTGCGCGCCATATGGGACCCTCGCCGGTGGCTGGAGATCGAACTGGCGCTGGGGCAGCTTCGCAGCCCAGCGCACAACTGCTGCGCCACCAGGGGAGGCCCACCAGCTTTATTTTTAAAACTTTACATCCTGCCCATCTTCATGTGTTATCTCGTAGTGGTTTTGATTTGCACTTCCTTAATGACTCATGATCTTGAACATCTCTTCATATATTTCTTGTCCATTTGTGTATCATCTTTCGAGAAATGTCTATTCAGTTTCATTACCCATTTTTAAAAAGATTTATATATTTTATTTTTTTTAAATAGCTATTTTTTTAAAAGATTTATTTTTATTTATTTATACAAGCACTGGGTACAGTCAGAAGCACGGGAGGGTGAGAGAATTCACCAGAGCCAGAGCGGGGAGCAGAGCAGGCAGAAGGACCAAAGTGCACTGCTGAGGGGAGCAGCGGGTGGCAGGAGAGGTCTGCGCACCATGTGGGACCCTCCTCCGGTGGCCGGGGAGCAGCCGGGGATCAAACTGGTGTTGCAGAGGCTGCGGGCAGCTTCGCAACCCAGCGCTCAACCGCTGTGCCACCAGGAAGGCCCTAAAAGATTTATTTTTATTTATTTATGCATACAAGAGCTGGGGTACAGGCCAGAGGGGTGGGGGGTGAGAGGATTCACCAGAGACAGAGTGGGGAACAGAGCAGGCGGACTGACCAAAGTACACTGCTGAGGGGAGCAGCGGGCAAGACAGGAGAGGTCTGCTGCGCCCGGCTCCCTGGCTGCAGTGGCTGTGGACAGGTTTGGTCTTAACCCCTTGAGCCACCAGGGAGGCCCTTAAAAAAAAGATTTAAATGTGTCTCTATATATTTATTTATGAAAAATTTATTTCCTTTCATTTTTTCCCAAAGTTTATTGATTTGCCTGTTGTTTACATAACTATATAATTTTGGGATCACAACTTCACACCTTTACACTTGATCTTAGCCAAAAGGCCGAGAAGCGATACAACTTCACACCTTTAAATGTGCACATGCTCATTCACCCTCCACCACAGCTCCTGAGCGGGCACCCTATCATGCCCTCCTGCCTTCTGTCCCCTGTCCCTCTGGTATCCAGTATATTTTTCATAGAATCTAAGAATTATTTTTCTTGTGTTTTGCCAGTTTGTTTTCTTTGGTTATTTATAGTCCTCAAATGAGTGAAACCATCTGGTATCTGTCTTTCACTTTCTGATTTTTTCACTTGGCATCATTATCTCGAGATCCATTCATATTATCCTAAAAGTCACTATTTTATCTTTTTTAATAGCTGAGTAGTATTCCATTGAACATATATCCCACAATTTCTTTTTAATTTTTTTATTTATGCATACAAGAGCTGGGGTTCAGGCCAGGGATGTGGGGGAAGGTGGGGTGAGAGGATTCACCAGAGACAGAGTGAGGAACAGAACAGATTGACTGAAATACTCTGCTGAGGGGAGCAGCAGGCGAGACAGGAGAGGTCAGCTCTCTGGCAGGGATCTGTAGTGGCTGTGACCAGCTTCATAGTGCTGATGCTTAACCCCTTGCACCACCAGGGAGGCCCTCTTTAATTCATTTTGAATGAAATTTTGGGTTTGGAGTCAAGTGATGATCTAGTTTCATTTCTTTGCAAATGGTTGCCCAGATTTTCCAACATCCTTTGTTCGAGAGGTTTTCTTTTCTCTATCGTATGGTCATGGCTCCTTTGTCAAAAGTTAACTGTTTATGTTTGTGGGAAGACCATGCTAATGTCTTGGCTCTCATAAAAATTTCCCCTGATGCTTAGTGTCTATTGCTGAGCTTTGCCTACTGGTTCTCTTCTGCCATCTTTGTTTCTCCAGGTAGGCTGTTAGACAGGAGCTTTCACATCCAGTCCAGTCTTGTGCTGCTCTCCTGGCCAATACTAGGCCTTCCTGATTTGAACCCAGTTCGAGTCTCCAAGTCCTACCAATGGGTGGGACACCAGGAGTCTCATCTCATTTCTTCTGCTTCTTTTTTTTTTTTTTTTAAGATTTATTTATTTATGCATACAAGAGCTGGGGTATAGGCCAGAGATGCCGGGGGTGAGAGGACTCACCAGAGACAGAGAGGGGAACAGAACAGGCAGACTGACTGAAATACACTGCTGAGGGGAGCAGTAGGAGAGTCAGGAGAGATCTGCTGCATCATGTGGGTTTCTCCCTGGCCGGTTAGGGATTGAACTCATGCTGCAGAGGCTGCAGATTGCTTCATAGTGCAGTGCTTAACCCCTTGCACCTCCAGGGAGGCCCCCTCATCTCGTTTCTTGTCCTGAAAGGTTCTTGTCCTCACTGCAGCCACCACAGCCACATCTAGATAAGGAACCATAGTGTTGAGTCACCAGGGTGGAGGGACCAGGAGTCTTCTTTCCCCTGCCAGGTCTCAGAGGCTGCGGATGGTGAAACCTCACTGGTGAGGCTGTGGTGGGCTCAGCAAGAACTTGTGATAAGACACCCAGCAGTTAGGGCAGCTACTTTGAGGTTGGGCATCTGGGAGCCCACAGGAAGTGACTCTGTGCAGAGCATGTGCTTTTGCACTCTGGTGCCAGTTCCTGGGTGGGAGTTGCAGGTTGACTAGGCGGGGACATGTCTGCGGAGTGCATGGCGCTTGGCACAGACGGGCCACAGGACCGGTCTCCAAGGACAGGCAGGCACTCTGGGGCCTCAGGCTCAGGTCAGTGCACCCCTCTAATCATGCCCAGATCCTGGAGCCTGCCTCTCTGGAAAGCATACGTGGCACTTGCGGTGCTCTGCTACATCAACCTCCTGAACTACATGAACTGGTTCATCATCTCAGGTGAGGAAGGGACAGGCCTCCCAAGCAAGAAATAGCTTGCTGGGTGTTCCTGGGACTGTAGACTGTGTGCAGACCTTGCACATTCTGCCTTCTTTCCTGTAGACCTCAGAGCTCAGCCTGCTTGTCTTCTACTCACTCACTCACTCACTCATTTAAAATCAACCTTCTTTTCTTTTTTGTCACTAACTTATCTCAGAACAACTGAGCCCTAACTGTGGGCAGGACCCTCTGGTGGGCTTTGGAGACCCAAGGGAGGGGAAGTTAGCTTTATAGTGCCTGAGCTCAGGGGTGGCATCTCATAGGGTGGAGGGAGAAGCTCATTAATAGGACACCTGTTAGAAAGAGAAGGAGGCCCAAGCTGGTCTGGGGCACTCAGAGGGGGCCCCTGCAGCTGCCAGACATCCTGGAGCAGAGGTATGATTCATCAGCTATTGACTTGGCACAACAGAGAGTGGCTGAGGAATGCGAGGACTTGGGGGGCTGCAGAGAGCACCAACCTGGTGTCCATCAGAGGGACACACAACACATGTGTAAGCAGCTCGGAGTGGGATGGGCATCAGCTGGGCAGTCCAAGGTGGAGTGGCTGAGGGTTGCAGCAGAATTTATGGTGTGGTGGTGAGGGGTGGGCATTTGGTTTGGGTTTTGAAAGCTGAGAGAGTTGACAAGACAGGAATGGGGTGATGGGGTTATTCAGAGAGTGGTATCAGCATAAGCCAAGACACATGCTTTGATCAGGGATGGGGAGAGGGGGAAAACAGCTCATTATTCTAAAGGGTGTTTTGGTCAGAGGCTCCTTGGGTACCATACTGGGGTAGCTTGGACTTTCTGCTGAGGAACCTTGGGAAAAAAATTTGGGTGGAAGACTAACTAGATTTGAGACCCTGCTAGAGGCAAAAGGAAGAAAGAGGGTCAGTTCAGGGGCTACTGCAAAGGGTTAAGCCAAAGCTGAGGAATCCTGGGTTGGAGTGGGTCAAGGGCATGAAGAGGAAGGAAGGGGCCAGAGGCAGGAGCAGGGGAATCACGGGAATGGAGCTCCTCGAGCCCAGCAGGCTGAGGTCCCCGTCCTCCCCACACTTATCCTGGGAGGCCCCGTCCCTGTTGGTACTTCCTCTGATTCTGCAAGAACAGGGTCACCCACTGTTGGAATGAAAGGACCTGGAGAAGTGAAACCATGCTGGGTGCTTGGGGACTGCTGGAGGCAGGCCATTGTCACGGCTACTGGGCTTCTCTTGTCGGAGACCACGCTTCTGGGGGCCAGAGTGACAGCTTAAAAGTAAAAAATAAAAGCAGTACAAAACACAACAAAACAGAAACAGACAATTATAAATCAGAGACACCCCGCGGGGGAGGAGGAGGAGAGGGATCAGAGGGAGGGAGGAGCACAGGGGACTGAGGTGATGGTGCACGAGTGCATTGGGGAAGGAAATTCTATGGGGACTACACCTGAGGTGGGGGAGGGAATGAAAATATTGTTTAAAAATGAACTATGATGTAAAAAAAAAAAGTAAAATTGAGGCATGGTCCACATTTGGGCCTGGGCTGCCTGAGAAGTGCTCAGGGGTGGGGGTGCAGACAAGGGGGCGAGTCCCCATTCTTGAAGGACAATGAATGTGATTATAGGAATTTTTATGTAGTGATTTCTTTTGCTTATCTGTGTTATCTGCTTTTTTCCTCCGACGAATGTCTTATTCATGTAATTAAAAATATTCAATGTGGACATAAGACAGGCAGACTGGTATGCCGGGGCCTGTACAATTGTGCCCAAAATAAATGTCTGAAAAATCTCCTGCTGGGCTTCTCCTATTCATTGACCTTCCTTTGCCTGCTGGCAGGTTTTGGAGGTGTGGGAGTGGGGCTTTCTTCTGGGCCCTGTTTGGAGAGTCCTGTGACACAGGGTGGTAGCATTCTCCCAGTTCCAGCTGTACAACATGGGCTGCTGGAGCCTCTTTTCCTCATCTGTACAGTGGGAACAGTCCCTACCTGTTAGGGACTGCAAGTGTCCAGATCAGGATCTGGACCTCATTAATGAGAGAGATGCTAGGTCTTCATAACACCATGGTCGGAGCCTCACAGCTAAGAGGAGTAGGTGCCTTGGACTCTGCCTAACTCAGAAGTGCCACCAAGGGGCTGCAGGGCAGTTCAGGGAACAGAGCCTAGTGTCTGGTGCCCACTTCCTCTTTCTGCACTAGGCTGAGGGCCTACTGCACCTTCCTGTGGCCTGGCAGGATCTGTTGGGGCTCAGACACCCAGCTGGTGCAGAGCAGGAGCTGGCCACCCCCAGGGGGAGGGGTTAGGTTAGACCTAAATGGGCCTGTCACTGAAGCTGTGTGTCCACTGTCAGCTCTGTGTGCTCTATACTGAAGAGCATGCTTGTGTGTGCATGTGTGCAGGCCAGGGCATAAGTCTTGCACAAACATGTGCATGTGTATATCTGTGAATGTGGCATTTGTGCACAGGAAGGCTGCTGTATTGCACACCCCCGGGGACTTCCACTTGCCCTGTAGTCTAAGGGAATGGCTGTGCTCTGTGCAGCGACGGGGCCACTATAATGTGAATGGCAGTCCTGCACATGTGCGTATGCATGCGTGTCTTTACGTGTGCATCTCAGTGTATGTTTATGAGCATCTGGGTGTACGAGTCTGGGGTGTATGAACTGGTGAGTGCAGGCTCCTGTGTGTGAATATATCCATGTGCCTCTGAGAATGTGTATCCCGGGGCCAGTCTGTGTTCTTACGTGACTCTGCGTGTCTGTGTCTGCAGGATGACATGTCTATGCCTGGAGTGCATGCTTGTGTGTGAATGTGTGTATGTATGTATACCATCGGTATGTGTGTTTCTGCATGTGTTTGATGTATGCACACATCTGCGTGCCTGTATCTGTGTGTGTGTGTGTGTGTGTGTGTGTGTGAGAAAGAGAGAGAGAGAGAGAGAGAGACAAAGAGGAGTGGACCTCCTCAGCTGTATCCTGTAAACTTGGGGCAGCTGCTGCTAGAGGCCCAGTGGATTACTTCCCAATTCCTGAGTTTGTCTGTCCACAGGAGTGCTGCTGGACATACAGAGGTTTTTTCACATTAGCGACAGCCAAGCTGGTTTTCTTCATACAGGTAAGGAGGGAGTCCTTGGCTCTGGAGCTGGGTGAGGGGTTCACGCAGGGGTGGGTTCTCTTCATGGGTCCTGTTCCAGGTCCAGTTCCAGCTACTGGGCAATGAGGAGACAGCCTGAGCCCCACTCAGTCCCAGGCACAGAAAAGGGGCACTGAGGGCCTCCCTGGTGGCGCAAGGGGTTAAGATGCAACCTATGAATCTATCTGCAGCCACTGCAGCACAAGTTCGATCCCTGGCCAGGTAGCTACCCACATGGTGCAGCAGACCTCTCCTGACTTGCCCGCTGCTCCCCTCAGCAATATACTTCAGTCAATCTGCCTGTTCTGCTCCCCACTCTGTCTCTGGTGAATCCTCTCACCCCCCACATCTCTGGCCTGCACCCTGGCTCTTGTATGCATAAATGAATAAATCTTTAAAAAAAAAAAAAGAAAAGGGGCAGTGAGAAGGGAGGGGTCTTTGAGCATGAGGTCTGACCGGGCTGGTGAAGACAGCGTGGGCTGAGCCCTGGTGTTTGAATAGCAACTTTGGGCTGGAGTGTTGTGTGCATCTCCACAGGAAGATGGTGCTGCAAAAGCTCCCTCGCTTCTGGCTGTGGTTGTGGCGCTGGTCACCTGTCCCTTCATGGTTGCTCAGCTCAGCTGGGCTCCCGCTGGGGTGGAGGAATCCTGACATGCTCTTTCCTCTGATGGACCTGAAAAATCTGACCTTCAGACACACAGATGGCATCTGAGCCCACAGAAGCTCCAGCCCAGTTATGGGGAGCAGTCATGTACCCTAATCCGAGCTGGGGGCATTTGAGATGACTGAACACTAACCTTTCCCCTGGGTGCCTGGTTGGTGACACACACACCCCACACCCACATATGTGCACATGTCACAACACATGACCAAGGTGATTGCACACCCCCAACCTGTAACTAGACCATGCTGGCTTCATCTCTGTGGCCCCTCCCTTATTTTGAGAGTGTATCTCAAAGCTTTAGAACAAGGCTTTCCACTGGGGTGCAGGGAGCCCTGAGGATATAGAAAAACTTTCCAGGGACTACCTGAGCAGAGTTTTGAGGGAGTCCACTTACATACACTCAAACCCATATAATTCTTTCCTAAAGTGGGTCTGCCTGAGAACAAGCTGGCGGTTGGCTTCTGCTTCTCCTTTCCTACCTCCCCCTTTGGTAACCACCTGTCTACCATTTTAAGTGAGAAACTTAAAACACTCCACTTATTCAAACACTTCAGCCCAAAGTTGCTATTCAAACACCCTTCCTCATTTTGGATTTTACTATGTTGCACTGTCTTGGAATATATAAACCTCCAGGGTGTCAGACAGAGGGATCTCTCATGGATGCTTGACTTCTGCGGGGTAGCTCTGGGAACAGAGCAGGGAGAGCAGAACCCACAGGGGCTGTTCCCTCCAGGCCACAAACCCGTGGCAAGGTGCCAAGCCTTATCTGGCTGTCCCACCGATATGTGACAGTCTGCTGTTTAGCTACAATTTAGAATTCAGAAGTGAGATAGCTGCACATGTCTCGGGCACGGGTGTCAGCACATTTATTTCAATTAAAAAAAAATGACATCTTAACATCTTTCTTAGAGACAACCAGTCTGATTTGTCTCATTGATTTGGCAAATGAGGACTGGCTTTGCTCATTAGATTCTCTGTGGACATTTCCCATAAATGGAATGAATTCACTTTGCAATGCCAAGGATTTTTTTTTAAAGACTTTTTTATTTATGCATACAAGAGCTGCAGTACAGGCCAGAGATGCGGGGGGTGAGAGGATTCACCAGAGAAGAGTGGGGAACAGAACAGGCAGACTGACTGAAATACACTGCTGAGGGCAGCAGCAGGTGAGACAGGAGAGATCTGCTGTGCCATGTGGGTCACCTCCTGGCTAGGGATCGAACTCATGTTGCAGTTGCAGTGGGTAACAGAGCTGATGCTTAAACCCTTGTGCCACCAGGGAGGCCCAGGATATAAAATGTTTTAAATAACAGCTGAAAACGTGAGAAGTGGGCTGTAGTTTCATACGTTTCTATAAGAGGCCCGAGCAAAAAGTTCAGCTGACCACAGCTGCATACCACAGGTCTTTTCCCATTGATCTTATCTCAGGCCTGAGGCCAGTGTGGGCAAGACCATCTTGGCTCAATACCTATAACCTTCTAGATGAGACAGATACTAACAGTTGAGTCAACATTCCCCTTCCTGGTTCTTACTGTGTTGAAAAGGATTGTTGCTATAGGACCCTTATAAGTGAGAGTTGGGGAGGGTGAAATTTGTGTGTAAAAAAGATGGAGAGGGAGGGCCTCCCCTGGTGGCGCGGCGGTTGAGCGAAGGGCTGCGAGGCTGCCCACAGCCTCTGCAGTGCCGGTTCGTTCCCCGGTTGCCGGCGAGGGTCCCACAAAAAAAAAAAAAAAAAAAAAAGACAAAAGATGGAGAGGGAGAGGAAGATTGTAAGTATGTGACTATGGATTGTGAGTGTATGTTTTGGGGAGTGAGAGAAGGAAAGATTTCTCTCTGCAGAAGCATCTCCCCAAAAGGGGTGTAGAAAGTGCAGTGGGGTTGGACCAGTGACCTCAGGTAGGTCACTGAAACCTTTCTGGGATGCTATGCAGCAACCTTTAGACCCACTCTGCTGTCTGTCCATAGGGCTGCAGAATGGAGGAATCACATGACTAAGAGAGGGCTTCACTTGGTCAAACTATAAAAGTAGGGTGGAGGTTGGAGGGAAGCAGTGGTTTGACTCCCCTCCCCCTACTGTGGGACAGAGAGTTAGCTAATTATTATTTTTTTTTTAAAGATTTATTTGTTTATGCATACAAGAGCTGGGGTGTAAGCCAGGGGTGTGTGTGGGGGGGTGAGAGGATTCACCAGAGACAGAGTAGAGAACAGAACAGGCAGACTGACTGAAATACACTGCAGAGCAGTTGATGCAGGAGAGGTCTGCTGTGCCATGTGGGTTGCTTCCTGGCTGGCCGGGGATCGAACTCATGCTGCAGAGGCTGCAGATTGCTTCATGGTGCTGTGCTTAAACCCCTTGCGCCACCAGGGAGGCCCGCTAATTATTTTTAAAACTAGCACATATATGGCCCTTATCACATGCCAGGAACTCTTGTAAACGCTTCATAATTTTAACTCATTAATCTTTACATCAATTCATGTGGTAGCTATAACTATGTCCATTTTATAGATGACAAATCTAAGGCACAGAGAGGGCCATGGGATTTGCTGAAGGTCACACAGCTAGTAAGTGGGCAGAATTGGGATTTGAATCCAGGCAGCTGTCTATGAAGTCCTCTTGACCCCGTGCTCCTCAATTACTCTCTCGTCACAGAAATGATTTTAATTTGGAGGTGCTAATAACAAAGGAGTGCCTGCCTTTCCTTTTGGGGCAAGTCTCTCCCTCCAAGAGCATCTGCAGGGTTAAGGAGTTTTAAGGATCCCTTCCCAACCCCCACAAATGTTCTAGAAGATTTGGGAAATACTTTTATAATCTTTAGGTAAAGAAGATATGCAGTAATAAGACATGAAACAGCCACCCTGGAGCAAGATGGATAAATTTGACTATATAAAAGCTGAAGTCATCTGTAGAATGACAATTGAAACTGTAAAGGAATTATTAATAATAGATAGCATCTGGTGAGCATTTGCATAAAGCTAGTCATTGCCTCTTATAGGCTTCATTTTATTTAATTCTCTCAATAATCTTTTGAGAGAAGTCTATTACTATCTCACTGTATAGTTGATGAAAACTTAACAGGAGAGTTAAGCTGAAGCCCAAGGTCACATAGCTAGGGAAAGGTGGGGTTCAGGTAGGTTAGTCTCAGAATCCTCATTTTAAATTCCTATGAAGGACTGGGAGAAATTATTTTCAAACAACAAACAGCCCAATATAAAGAGGGCAGAAGATGGGGACATGGGAACTGCTGCTCAGTCTCCCTGGGAATAAAGACAATGCAGATGAAAGCATCAGCGAGATGCCATTTATTTTTTCAACCACTAGATGAATAAAAATAAAGTGATTACTTATATCAAGGGGCAGCAAGAGTTCTGGCATGTACTTCTATGCATGTGTAAATTGATCCAGCCTTTTTGGAGGCCTATTTTGGCAGGAGCTATTAAGATTTTAAATGCCGTTGACACCAAATACTCTGTGGAGTATTAAGGCGAACCATATTAAATTGCTGTTTTTATAGGTCAAAACTGACCTAATTTCTGCAAATGCATATGGTTCAACCCATACTGGAGCCAGCCATGGGGGAGCTGGTGGGACTGGAACCTGAGCTGAAACGAAACTGGATGTTCACTGGGCTCAGGAAATGTTCATCATTTGTGCTCAATGAATGGGGACCTATTCACTGGAGGCTGGGTGGGGCCTCCAAAATCTAAGGCCCTTGGCTGGTGGGAACTGATAGGGGAGGGTTCAGACTTACCCCTGCCACCTGCTAGCATTTGGAGGCAGTGGACACACCTTCCTCCGAGCTGGTATAAAGGCAACTGATAGGGTCTAGGGAATGTTTTACCTACTGAAGAAAAGCAACCCTTCCAGTGTCAGGGACCACTGGTTTATAATTCATAAGCTCATTCCACACCATGCTCATCAGCTCAAACAGGCACCCTTGCCCACCTCCCTTCCTTTTCAAGGGTGTGGGAACAAAATCAGATGGGCCCCAACTCTCCTGAAGATAGGGAACAGGCATGTACTTCATGGGCATTTATATCTCACCTTTACACAGCCTTGGAGGGCTGGAGTGATGATCAGAGAGGTGGCGTTAGTAACCCAAGACCACACAGTGAACAAGCAGCAGAACTGGGATTTGAACCAGTCATAGCCCCCTCTCCCCCCATTTCTCAGTCCCCCTGACTCTGGGCAATGGGTTATGTATTAGGCAGGGATCGGGGAGTTCACTTGGCTCAACTGCCAAGGTGCCAGCTAGTGGCATCTGAGCCAGTCCCCTACTCTGTGGTTGATGGGCACATCAACCATGGAGGGATGCATGGAGCCCCTGTGTATCTCCTGTAGTCTTCATTGGCTTCTTGCTGCTGTCTGCACCTGTGTTTGGCTACCTGGGTGACCGACACAGTCGCAAGGCCATCCTGAGCTTTGGGATCCTGCTCTGGTCAGTAACAGGCGTCTTCAGCTCCTTCATCTTCCCCCAGGTAGGTGCCCTCTCTCCTGCATGGTCCTGGAGACCTGCTCCTGCCTGCTTCCTCCCTGACTGCCCATTTCAGGCATGGCTGGTGACTGGTGAGGGGAAGCCTCCAGGTCTGAAAGAAGAGCTGGTTAGACTTTCTTCTCTTGCACCTCCCACTGCACACCTGGCTTTATTCCCCACGACTGTGCTGGACTGGGTGTGGGGGTGACAGGGGTAACCTCTCCACGGTTGTGCCTACCTGCCCAGCATTCCTGGCTCTTCTTTCTGTCCCGGGGAGTCATGGGCATTGGCACTGCCAGCTACTCCACCATCGCACCCACCGTCCTGAGCGACCTCTTCGTGCAGGACCAGCGGACCCGGATGCTGGGCATCTTTTACATCTTTATCCCTGTTGGAAGGTTAGTGTCACTCCAGATCTACTTTCCTCAGTGGCAAACTGAGGTCCAGAGGAGTCAAAACAGGCTGGACTGGGGGTAGGGGATGTCGCAGGAGGGCTGGGACTTGAATCCCAGTGCTACCCTTTCCTCACCTGCCGCCTCTCATCTCCCCCTGTCCCTTTACTTCTCTGAGACTCAGTTTCCCTATCTGGAACTGGGGACAATATGCTGCTGACTCTGGGCTGTGATGAGGATTAGAGAATTTGAGGATGTGCCCTCCAGGCCGGGACACTCAGGAAGGGGTAGAAAGAGCAGGCTGGAAGGTGAGGCAAGGAAATACGCTAGGAATTTGCAGTCTGCTTCCTGAGCTCTGACTCAGGTTTGCTGGAGTCACCAGACTCAGGCACGACTGAGCCTTGGGTAAGGGGAGAGGGTGTCCATATAGGAGACAGTGGACAGTGACATTGGGGATGGGCCAGGAGCCAGTGGTCACTGGTGACTCGACCAAGGGCAGTAGACATCTGGGTCTCACATGGCTCACTTTGTGTGGTGAAAGGGCTCTGAGCTTTGGTGACCCATCTCTCTGGGGTGGGGGCACCCCATCACACTGGTCTTGGGGCCTGGACCTCCCTCCCTCCCTCACGTATTTCCCTTGTCCCTCTGTCGCAGTGGTCTGGGCTACATGCTGGGGTCGGGTATCACGGAGCAGACTGGGGACTGGCGCTGGGCCCTGCGAGTGAGTCCAGCTTCCTTTTCTTCCTTCTCTTTTCCTCCTGGGCCGTCAGGGACTTTCCAGCTCTAGTGGCCTTTGCCACTTGGCACCGTACCGGGCGCCATGGGGGGTGGTTGGATGTCGGTAGCTTCAAACATTTGGAACCTCCTACGGAACATGGATTATGGAAGTCGTGGCCCTGGGTTCAAATCCCAGCTGCTCAGTTTGCTAGCAGTGTGACTCAGCAAGCCGCCCTGCTTTGGCGCCTCACTCTGCCTATGTGTAAAGTGTGTGTGTGGGGTTAAGGCCATCTTCTGGCATCTGCAGGATTCATGAGACAAGGGGTGGAAAGAGACTAGGGCAGGACCGGCAGGCAGATGGCGGCCTGGCTGGGTTTTGGGGCAGCAAAGCCTCAATAGTCAGAGCCAGTGTAGTTAGGGCTCTTGTCCTCAATGGTCTTGCTCTCAGCGATCTCCATGGAGAAGTGCCTCTACACATCTCAAGGGGACCTCACCCCCAGAGAGGCTGTACTCTTAGGGATGACAGTGAGGAACATAGTATGTCCAGCTCTGTCTACCACCAGCATGTAGGAAGTGAACATCCCTGCTCTGCCAGGGCACAGAAAGGACCACAGAGTCCAGTCACCTCTAGGATCTCCTGGGCCAAAGGCGTGTGAGACCCTGACCATCCCCCACCCCCGGCCCTCCTGTATCCAGATCATGCCCTGCCTGGGAGCCGTGGCTGTGATCCTGCTAATCGTGCTGGTGCCAGACCCACCCCGGGGAGCTGCAGAGAAGCAGGAGGAGGTGGCCATGGGGACCCCACACAGCAGCTGGTGTCAGGATGTCAGAAATCTGTGGAGAAAGTGAGTGTCCCTGCTCCCCCACGTACCTTCAATCCCAATCCTCTCCTGTCTACCTCAGGCTACTGACCTCCCTCTCTTTACTTCCAGGGAGGCTTCCCTGACTGCTCCAACGTTCATAGCCCTCTTCCTCTGAGCTCCCACAGGACAACTGAACTGTCCCTCCCTCACTTGGGGCGCAGACCCCAGAGGCTGGCCATGTGACCGATACTGGCTGGGAGGAAGGGCGGGAGGCGGCATGAGCTCCAGGCTTGGCTCTGCCATGACCTTATCCCTGTGTGACCTGAGACTAAGAGCCTGGCTTCCCTCAATGGACATAATTCTCCAGGCTTGCCTGCTTCTCGGGACTACTGGGAGGGTGCCAGGAGTTAATCACTCACCTCTCTAAGCCTCATGGGAGTTTATCCATCCTCTGTCATGGGCACGGTCAGGGAGGTAGACAGGAGTCATTTGTACTCCCAGGCCTCAGGATTTCAGCAAATCCCGTGGGGTGTGGACAGGCCCGCACTCTATGTTACAGAGTCTGAGACCTGCGGGGGGCAGCAGGAACAGCTTCCTGGAGGTGCTTAATTTGGCTCTGCAGAGAGGAGGGAGGAAGGCACTGTGTGGGATGCATAGTAGGGCTTTTAGGGGGAACGCGAGACAGGAGGCTGCCTGTGTTCTTGAGTGACCTGAGGACTCAGGAGGTGTGTGTGTGGGGGGTGGGTGGACAGGAGCCCACTCCTGCAACCCTGACCCTCCTCCTCCGCTTTGGCCTGGACACCTTCTCTTGCAGCTGGAGTTTTGTGTGGTCGACTCTTGGAGTGACATGCATGTCCTTTGTGACTGGCGCTTTGGGCTTCTGGACCCCCAAATTTCTGTTTGAGGTCCGTGTGGTGCATGGGCTGCAGCTACCCTGCCTCCAGGAGCCGTGCAATGGCAAGGACAGGTAAGGGGCCTCTGGGAGCCCTGGGCACCTGGCCCAGGTCGGGATGCTCTTGATGGGAAAGTTTTTAGCAGGTCCTGAGCCCCCAAAATTCCATCTCTCTGGGCACATGGTGCTCTGTGAAGACTTCAGAGCTGGGACCTGGCTGATAGGCAGGGGGCCTGGGTGTAACTGGCTGAGCCCTTGCCACTCTGGGGGTCTACCAGCAGCTCCTTCATCCCCTCTGGACCCCAGTCCCTGTCTTCTACTCTTGGGGTTGCTGTGAGCATCCAGAAGGCATTGGTGGAGGGCAGTGGTGAAGCTTCTGTGGAGCCTGTGGGATGATCCGAGTCTTAGGCAATCTTCTTTCAGAGGGATCTGCAGTGTCTTCAGTGAAGTCATCCCACTTTACAGATGGCCAATTGAGGCGCTGGAAGGTCTCATTACTTACCTGGCTCATCACACTTAATGCCTACACTTATCACACCTACATCCATTTGTTCTCGGCCTCATTTGAGGCCTGGAGAATTCTGGGAAAGCTGCTGCGTGGGTGGGAGGATAGAATCCAAAGCCAGCCAGGAGGCAGGTGCCCTGTGCCAGAAATGCCCTCCCACTCCCTTCCTCCTCACCCTGTTGTGCTGCCCTCCTGACCACACCCCCCGGGGCCCGTTCTCCAAGGCCCCAGTGACATCTCAAGCTTCTCTTACTTGCTTTCTCCCCCTCCTTAAACTCTCTCAGCCCCAGTTTTTTCTTCCTCTCCAGCTGATGCTTGTCCTTCTCTGTGCAGTCCCCTCCTCTCTGCTTCCCTCTTTATGGGCTCCTAAACTCCTCAAACCTCATGTTCTCCCCGGAGCCCTGTGCCCCAGAGGCTGCAGTGACACTAGTTCTCTGCTGACTGCCTCCTTCTCTCCAGTCTCCTTTCTCTCTCTCTCTTTTCAAAGATTTATTTATTTATGCATACAAGAACTGGGGTACAGGCTAGAGGTGTGGGAGGTGAGAGGATTCACCAGAGACAGAGTGGGGAACAGAACAGGCAGACTGACTGAAATGCACTGCTGAGGGGAGCAGTGGGCAAGACAGGAGAGGTCTGCTGCACCATGTGGGTCACCTCCCTGGCCGGGGATCGAACTCGTCCTGCAGTGGCTGCAGATAGCTTCTTAGGTTGCATCTCAACCTCTTGCGCCACTAGGGAGGCCCTCCAGTATCCTTGCTTGATGCACAGAGAGTGTGTCATGTAATTTCCACAATGTCCCATGCCCTCTCACTGTGCCTTTGCCAAAGCTGTGTCCTCTGCCACTGACTCCCTTCCTTTTTTTAATCTATAATTACTAAACTTTAACTTTAGTTCAGTCCCTATGCTATATAAATATTTTACCTGAAAAATCCTCTGAGGTTTTATAATAATAAATCCTATTACTCATGTGTTACAAAGGAACAGGTGGAAAATCAGAGAGGTTAAGTGACTTGCCCAAGGTCACACAGCTAATAAGCAGCAGAGCCAGGATTCAAACCCATCCTACTACAAAGCTGGTGCCCTGCATTCTGTTGCCCCTAGAGACTGCTTGTTACTGTAAATTGACTTGAACTTCTTCCCACCTAAGTGGGATCAGCTTCCTGGCACACAGTGGGTGCTGAGGGAAGCATCCAGTGAGTGAATGAATGAATGCATCGAATGAGACTGAGGTTTGTCTTGGTGCCGATAGAGTCTTGTCTCCCAGAAGGCAAAGACTGAATAGTAGAAGACCCACAACAGCTGGAAAAAGTAGGGAAAACAGGATTAACACACAGGATTAACAGGATTAACACAACTTGTGTTCCCGGGCAAGTTGCTTCTGATTTTCTCAGCTCTAGCCTCTTCTTCTAACTTAACTTCTTCACAGAACTTGTATTAGTGTCCTAGGACTGATGTAACAAATTATCATCAACTTGGTAGCTTAAAACAACAGAAATGTATTTTCTCATAGTTCTGGAGAAGTCCCAAATGGTTTTACTGAGCCAAAGTCAAGTTCAGCTGGGCCATGCTTCCTCTGGAGGCTGTAGGGAAGAATCCTTCCAGCATCTTCCAGCTGCCAGTGGCTGCTGGCTGTGCTGCTCCAATGCCTGCATTCTTGGCGACATTGCCTGCTCCTGTTCTGTCTCAAATCTACCTCTGTCCCAGTTTTATAGGGACACTTGTGATTGCATTGAGCACCACCTGGATAATGGAGGATAACCCCCCACCAACTCGAGATCCTTTATTTAATAACACCTACAAAACTCTACTTTACCATATAAATTAGCATGCACCGTTTCTAGAAATGAGGACACAGACATCTCCAGGGGCCATTATTCAACCTATGTAAGACAGAGTGGGTAGAAGTTCCCTGTGCTGGACTTCTGCACAGATCTCAGCTACCAATCATCCTCCTTGGTTAGCATAAACCCCAGGGTGAGCGTGGGTCAGAGGCAGGAAGCTGCCAGACACAGGATTCCAGCTCAGCCACAGGGAGAACTCCCAACACTAGGAACTGGCCCAGATGGAAGGGTTGCATGTGGTGGGCAGGTAGTGAGCTTCCCGTGTAAGTAAGACTTGGACAGACACTTGGCAAGACCATCATGCTTACAACTCGCAGGTCTTAAGGACCCTCATGGCTCTGAGTGTTTGTGGTTCTAGGAAGGCCATGAGTGTATGTGTGGCGATGGGGGGAGGAGGTGGCTACATGTGCCTTCTGCCCATACCTCTGGGGCCTGTGTGGGGCCCATCTAAATGCCTGTCTGAGTAATCATTCCTGAATCTCACCAAGGTTCCGAGACTCTGCCAAGGCCAGCTCAGGCCAGGACTCAGAGATGGATATCATTCATCTGGGATTTGGGGTCACTTAACTGGGCTGAGCTGGAGCCTTGCACAGCTTAGAAGGCTGGGAAGGGTCTGTAGACACCTTTAAGCTTCCCAAGATGCCATATTTACCACACTGAGTTGGGACCAAATAAATCTGGTTGAATGTTTGAGAGCTGGTGGGGAATTTTAAGCAGAGCTCTGATTAGGTCTATGTTCTAGAAAGCACCCATGGGGAGCCTGTGTACGTTTGTTCTGAAGGGATGGGTTTTCATAGGAGGGAAGTACAGAGGGGCCAAGTGGATTTGAAGTAGACCCAGGACAGGTGGAAAAGGCAGTGAAGTTAGGACCCTGCCTGAACAGGCAGAGAGCAGAGGGTGGTATTCAAAGAGGGAGATAAGTGCTGGGTGTAGCGACAGGGCTCAGTAAATAAATGCCCACTTGCCACTATTCTCATTAGTGTTGGATGCCAGCGTGGGACCACAGAATTAGGATTTCTCTGTGGGACAATTTTGGGTGGTGAGAGGATGGATAAGATCACTGGAGATGAAGCATGATAGGTGTTGGGGTGCTGGGCAAATCACTCACATGGCTGGTGACAACCCCAGGATAAGTTGGAGAGGGAATAGGGGTGGGAAGAGCTCTACATGAGTCTCTGAGTGGGGTCCCAAAGCCCTAGGAGAAAGGGGTCTCCAGACACATTCTGGTAACTGTAGGTACCAGATTGTGCACCAGGGACAAGGACCCCTATCTTGACCCCAACTGGCTGACTAACCCCTACTAATCCCTCACTGCTCTTTCCTGTCAGCCTGATTTTTGGGCTGGTGACTGTTTTGACTGGATTTTTTGGAGTAATCCTGGGGGCAGAAGCTTCAAGGAGATTCGTGAAGGTCAACCCAAGGGCTGAGCCCCTCATCTGTGCCATCAACCTGCTTGCCACAGCTCCCTGCCTCTACCTGGCTCTCATCTTGGCCTCAACCAGCCTCCTGGCCACCTATGTAAGTGTGGGTCCCTTCGGGTGGGGGCCGTGGATAGGGAACTCTTGTTTGATACTGGCTGATGCTGTGCCAGGTCTTCACATACTAGCTGGAACTTCTTATCCCCATTTCACAGATGAACAAATGGAGGATTCCTAAGAATCTCACAACTAGGAAGGGGTAGAAATAGGCTGAGCCTTAGCCTTTCTGACTCTACTGTGTGTCTTCAGAGTCCCTGGATAATGCTTTGATTTGAGATTATGGGATTCATTTATTCTTGGGACATGTTGTGGACCCTAAAAGAAATAGGGTGACTCTTTCCAAGATGCAGATATAGTGAGACCAATATTGGCCATAGCCAGTGGGGACCCTGCTTTAAAGGTAACAGTCTTGATAACGTCACTTTTTCCAGATCCACAGCCCATCACACTCGTTGTGCTCCTCACACTGTCACCATACCATGGACACAGGTAGCACACCTCCCAGCCTTTGCTGTGTCCTTTCCCTCCTCTAGGGGCGCCATTTCCTTTCTTTTTTCTCTCTCCTGAAATCCTGCAAGGCGCAACTCAAAAGCCACCTCCCCCCAAAGCCTTTCTGGACTATTCTAACCTCACATCAGTATTCTCCAATCCCACATGGGCTCGTGCATTTTAGGGTCCCACCACACACGTGGAATATGGGTGGAGCTGTGGTCACACACACACGACCCCTGTGTGTGTGCAGCAGTGTCCCCACCTCCACGAAGCCCCAGCCCTGGCTGTCCCACCAAATGGGAAAGCACCTCTGATATCTGGAAAGATGGAACCAGCCCAGCCCCAAGGCCCTGGGACCCACCACTGTGGACACAGATGCCCGCGCTTATGTGTGCGTGGGCTCATTGAGCAGGCTGAACTTGGAAGGCAAATCAATAACAGCCCTATTGTTCTCCTACCAGCTTGGGTGTGACTTCCACCTATGACCAGGTCACACTCATAGCTTTTCTTTTCTTTTTTTTTAAAGATTCATATATTTATTTATACAAGCACTGGGTACAGTCAGAAGCGCGGGAGGGTGAGAGAATTCACCAGAGCCAGAGCAGGGAGCAGAACAGGCAGACGGATGAAGTACACTGCTGAGGGGAGCAGCGGGCGGCAGGAGAGGTCTGTGCACCATGTGGGACCCTCACCTGGTGGCCGGGGATCGAACCAACGCTGCAGAGGCTGCGGGGGCAGCTTCGCAACCCAGCGCTCAAACGCTGCGCCACCGGGGAGGCCCACACTCATAGCTTTTCCAGTCACACTCATGAACTAAAAAGCCTGGTTCCATTTAAATAAAAACTTTGATTCTCCTTCCATACAAAGCTTCTATTCAGGTTCAGAAAATTGCACCAGGAAGAGGGGGTTCTCTAGTAAGTTCAGTTTTCCTTGCCCCATCTCCTTACACCACCCCTCCCCTGAGATCCTGACCTCTCTGAGGCTGGGCGGGTGAAGAAGGATGACCAAAAAGGGCCCAAGTATTGCCTGTGTCTTGTTTTTGCTGACTGCCAATACCGTCCTTGTGGCAGATGCCCAGATGTTGGCTCTTTTGGGGCAGTTTTATGGGTTTGAGGGCATTATAACTGCCCGATTCTTTGATGTAGGTCACCCTGTCCTCTCACAACTCCCCTTTGCTCCTCTTCAGGTGTTGCCCTTCCAGATCCTTCTAGCTGACCCTGTCATACTTGGCAGGCTTGGAGCTCAGAAATACAGCCAAGCCAGCTGCTTCCCACCCTTCTTGCCCCTGCACTGCAGGCTGCTCCGTCTGGCACCCCTGTCCTCAGTCTCCCTTGGGCCCTAGGCTTCTTGCTCCCAGGATTCCAGGTGACATGCTTATGAGATGCCCCTGGTGTGGGAGGGCTGATGAGGGAGAAAGGCTTGTCTCCTCCCTGGCAGGCACTGCCCTCTCTCTGGTGTCCTCCAAAGCCCTTCACTCACTTCCTCATTCTTCAGAGAGAACTTACCCAGCTGAATCCCCAGCCCTACTGGACAGCTGCTTTTTTCTCTCAAGTCCTGAGGGTGTGACTGGCACCCTGGTGCTTCTGGGTGCTTCTCCCTTATCTTTAACCTTGGATTTCAGCTGAAATTCCTGGAGAACAGAGAAGTCTTGTTAGCATCCCTTTTGCTTGTGCTTGTTTGTGATACCCACATGGGAAGGATTTTCTCATCCCCACTTAACAGATGGGAAAGTAGAGACCCAGAGACAGCCACTGACAAATATATTGGAACAGACCAAATACAAACTCAGCTCCGCAGACGCCAAAGCCTGTATTCTCCATGCCTTGATGACCCTTGTTACTCCCTTGGGGAAGAACAGAGCCTGACAGATAGTAGGCACTACTAATGCCTTAGTGCTTATTGGCCATAGGAGCAGAAGAGTGGATGAGACCTTCACCTCCAGCTGGTGCGGGCTGAATGGGCCTGACCTTGCAGGCAGTCTGGGCCCCTGGGCAGATGGAGGCCCCGGCAAAGGCCTGTCCCTACATTGGCTGGGACTGTGGACCCCCTGCCAGCTCTGCTTCTGCTACTGTCTTGGTTGGCTCTGGGAGGCAGCTTCTTGGCTGTGTTTTGAGGACACAGCTGTCCCCCCTCCTGTAGCCTGGCACATCTCCAGAGCCAATGGTTCATCTAGAAATGACATTGCATCTTGGTTGACAAAGCCACTGGAGAAACTTCTTTAGTCCTGTCCCAGGGAGTGAGGGTCTGAGGGTCAGAGATGGAAGCAGGCCAGGGTGTGTCCATTCTCCAGTACTGGGGAACTGCTCCTTTGTATGGCTCACCTGTGAGCCTAGTGTGATACTCAGTACTGTGAGGCCCCTTGGTGTGGACTTTCACTTTCCAGAAGTGGTGCAGTTCCTTCTGGACTTAATGGCCAGACCCCCAACCCATAGCTCCAACTGGATGTCCTGACTTGCAATTCCTGCTCAAGTGGGATTGCCCCCGCCTCTCCCAGTCATAAAATTTTTAACCACTCCAAACCTATCTTTTTTTTTTTTTAAGATTTATTTATTTATGCATACAAGAACTGGGGTACAAGCCAGATGTGTGGGGATTGAGAGGATTCACTAGAGACAGAGTGTGGAACAGAACAGGCAGAACTACTGAAATACACTGCTGAGGGGAGCAGCACGCAAGACAGGAGAGGTCTGCTGCGCCATGTGGGTAACCTCCCTGGCCAGGTATCAAACTTGTGCTGCAGTGGCTTCGGATAGATTTGTAGTGCTGAGACAACCCATTGCGCCACCAGGGAGGCCCCAAACCTATCTTCTTTTCTTGGTCTCTTGGTCCTGCTCTGGCTCAATCAATGATGTGTATTTCCAAGACTGTGCTGGGAGCCACCTTCCTGATCTTCTTGCCTTCCTGCTCACCTATGGCCATCTACTTTTCCCATACTGCCAGAGTGAGCTTTCTTTCTTTAATTTTTAAAAAGATTTATTTATTTATGCATACAAGAGCTGGCTGTAGGCCAGAGATGCAGAGGGTGAGAGGATTCACTAGAGATAGTCAGGAGCAGAACAGGCAGATCGACTGAAATACACTGCTGAGCGGAGCAGTGGGTGAGGCAGGAGAGGTCTGCTATGCCATGTGGGTACCTCCCTGGCCGGGAGATTGAACTTGTGCTGCAGTGGTTGGGTATAGCTTCATAGAGCTGTGTCTTCACCCCTTGTGCCACTAGGGAGGTCCCAGAGCTTTCTGACATCATGCATCTTCCTGCTTCAAAGCCTTGCATGGCTCCATGATGCCTCTGGAACTAAATTCAGTGCATCCTGGTATTCAAAGTCCCTCATGAACTGCCCTACCAAACTTATAGCCTTATCCCCTATGTGATCCTGCCTTATAGGACCCCTCCTTATTCCCAAGACATGCCCTATGGTTTCCCTATCCAGGTCCTCCCCTGTTCCCCCACCTGTCTCTTCTCTGCTGCCCTGATCATTCTAGCTTTAAAGTTCAGTTTGTACCGGGCCTCCCCGGTGGCGCAGTGGTTGAGCGCTGGGTTGCGAAGCTGCCCGCAGCCTCTGCAGCGCCGGTTCGATCACCAGCTGCTCCCCGGCCACCGGAGGAGGGTCCCACATGGTGCGCAGACCCCTCCTGCCGCCCGCTCCTCCCCTCAGCAGTGTACTTCGGTCCTTCTGCCTGCTCTGCTCCCCGCTCTGGCTCTGGTGAATTCTCTCACCCTCCCGCGCTTCTGACTGTGCCCAGTGCATGTATAAACAAACAAACAAATAAATAAATAAAAACATGCCTCTATTAAAAAAAAAAAAATTCAAAAAAAAAAAAAAAGTTCAGTTTGTACCATCTCTCCATGCAGCTTCCTTGACTGCTGGGCCTGACCCTCTCGGCCCATTCTCAGTACATCTCATCACTGTGTTCCCTGGGTCATGGCTGCTTCTGCTCTGACTCCTCTCCCAGTTGAGTCTATATTACTTTCAATCATTCTCATTTCTCCAGCCAGAAATATGGTGTCAGGTACTTGGGATGGGTGGGTGTCACTGCTTGCTGAGTAAATGGTTGAGTGTAGGGCCATTTGAATCCATTTATTTATTCAACAAATACATTTTTTTAACGATTTATTTATTTATGCATACAAGAACTGGGGTACAGGCCAGAGGTTTGGTGGGGGTGAGAGGATTCACCAGAGACAGAGTGGGGAATAGACAGGCAGACTGACTGAAATACACTGCTGAGGGGAGCAGTGGATGAGACAGGAGAGGTCTGCCTCACCATGTGGGTTGCTCCCTGGCCGGCTGGGGATCAGACTCGTGCTGCAGAGGCTGCGGATTGCTTCATAGTGCGGTCCTTAACCCCTTGCGCTTTCAGGGAGGCCTGTTCAACAAATATTTAGGGAGTATCTATAAAGTGGTGTGCTAGTTTAAATGCCGCAGATAGAGCAGTGAATAAAACACTGTTTTTAGGGGCCTCCCCGGTGGCACAGCGGTTGAGCACTGGGTTGCGAAGCTGCCCACACAGCCTCTGCAGTGCCGGTTTTATCCCCGGCTTCCCGGCCATCGGAGGAGGGTCCCACATGGCGCGCAGAGCTCTCCTGCAGCCCGCTGCTCCCCTCAGCAGTGTACTTTGGTCCTTCTGCCTGCTCTGCTCCCCGCTCTGGCTCTGGTGAATCCTCTCACCCTCCCGTGCTTCTGACTGTACCCAGTGCTTGTATAAATAAATAAATCTTTAAAAAAAAAAAACACTGTTTTTAGGGAGCTTACATTCTAGTTGGGGGAGAGAGAAAACAAGCAAGACATATAAGTAAAATATATAGTATTTCAGATGATAGATAGTACATGCTTAGGATAAACAGAGCGAGAAAGGAGACAGGGAGACTGTGTGAGTATTGTGGGGAGAAAGCTGCAATTTTACATAGTGTGACCAGAGAAGGTGGCTGTTGAATAAAGGCCTGCAGGGGGTACAGGAGTGAATTTGGTAGATATTTAGGGGAACGTTGTGCCAGGCATCCATAAAAGCCCTGGTGGGTTCAAGGAATAGGAAGGACACGCAGGTAAGTGTGGAATAAAGGAGAGAGGGAAATGAGGACAGAGAGGTGTTGGGGACCAGGCCATGTAGAGCCTGTGGGTGAAATTTGCTTTTACTAATGGTGAGATAGAATTTTATGCTCAGGTGTGGGAGATCTGGAGTTGTCTTCTTCTGCATCCACTGAGGTTATCATGTGGCTTGTCCTTTATTCTACTATTATGGTGTATTATGTTGATTGAGATGGTGTATTACATTGTTTAGCCAACCTTGCATTCCTGTGATAAAGCCTCATGATTATATATCATGGTATATAATCATTTTTATGTGTTGTTGAAGTTGGAACACTAGCATTTTGTTGAGGATTTTTACATCTGTATTCATAAGAAATATTAGTTTGTAGTTTTTCTTGTGACGTCGTCAGCTGGTTTTGGTATCAGAGTGAGTTGACAAGTGTTACATCCTCTTCTGATTTTTGGAAGAATTTATGAAGGATTTGTGTTAATTCATCTTTAGACATTAGAATTCACTAGTGAAGCCATCTGTTCTGGGCTTTTGTTTGTGGGAAGTTTTTGATTTCTGACTCAATATTTACTTGTTATAGGTCAATTAAGACTTTTTGTTTCTTTTTAAAGTCAGTTTCAGTAGTTTGCATTATTCTAGGAATTTGTACAGTACTGGAATATGTAATTTTTTCCTAGTATTACTTTAAGTTCCTTTTAATTTCTATGAAGTCAGTACAAATGTCCTCTTTCAGTCTTGATTTTTGTAAATTGAGTCTTCTCTCCCTTTTTTGTGGTCAGTTTAACTAAAGGTTTGCCAATTTTGCTGCCAACTTTTGGTTTTGTTGACTTTATTTATTGTTATTTCATATTTATGTTTATGATCATGTTTCCTAGAATTACTGTGGCATTTCTTTTGAGGATAGACTTGGGAGGGGGACAAGGGTAGAAACAGAGATTTAGACCACCACCATACTCCAGGTGAGAGGTGGGGCTTGGACCAGAGTGGCAGCAGTGGAGGGAGTGAGGTGTGATTGGATTATAGCTATATATATTTTATTTATTTATTTATTTATTAGATTTATTTATTTATACAAGCACTGAGTACAGTCAGAAGCGCGGGAGGGTGAGAGAATTCACCAGAGCCGGAGCGGAGAGCAGAACAGGCAGACTGACGAAATGCACTGCTGAGGGGAGCAGCGGGCGGCAGGAGAGGTCAGAGCGCCATGTGGGACCCTCCTCTGGTGGCCGGGGAGCAGCCGGGGATCGAACCGGCGCCGCAGAGGCTGCGGGCAGTTTCGCAACCTAGCGCTCAACCACTGCGCCACCGGGGAGGCCCTATAGATATATTTTTAATCTTAACTTTTTTTTTTTTAAAGATCTATTTATTTATTTATTTATTTATACAAGCACTGGGCACAGTCAGAAGTGTGGGAGGGTGAGAGAATTCACCAGAGCCAGAGCGGGGAGCAGAGCAGGCAGAAGGACCGAAGTACACTGCTGAGGGGAGCAGTGGGCGGCAGGAGAGGTCTGCGCGCCATGTGGGACCCTCCTCTGGTGGCCGGGGAGCAGCCGGGGATCGAACCGGCGCCGCAGAGGCCGCGGGCAGCTTCACAACCCAGCGCTCAACCGCTGCACCACCGGGGAGGCCCCTTATAGATATATTTTTGAAGGCAAAACTATCAGAATTTTCTGAGGGACTCATTATTGGGTGTAAGAGAATGAAATCAAAGGTGTTCTAGGTTATTGGCCTGAGCAGCTGAAAGGAGAAGCCATAAATTGAGATAGGAAAGTGGACAAGAGCAGTGGATTTTTGGGAGAAGATGAACAGCTTGGTTTTATACATTCTAAGTTTGTAGTGGGAGATTGACATCCAAGCAGAGGTGTTAGTGGAAATTGGAAACAGGGCATGATATCACCCCTAAAACTTCAATGGGTGGGCATTGACTGCAGTACACCATGAAGGACTGATAATAGGTTTGGCGGACCTATGGGCGTCTCCAAAGAGAGCTGAGGAATTGGCTTCTGTTGAACTTCAAAATGGGAAAAGTCATTTGAACCATTTCCTCCTTCCTTCATTCCCTCCCTCCTTCTCTCCCTTCCCTCCTCAGATTTCAGGACCCAAAGTTCTTCCTATACTTTTCCTGTAAGGTCTGTGGAGACTGATAGCCTCCAAGATCTTCTTGGCAAGGGCCACCGGAATGTGGGCACGTATGCCAGTGTATGCTTACATCTGAGTGTGAATATATTCAAGTATGTCTGTAAATAGGAGTGCAGATGTATGCTCTCGGTGTTTCCATCTCTGTATCTGTATCATCATATTGCAAATGTACTGCATGTAATATGTTCATCCTGTATATGCATGGTGTAGATGAATGTGTTCTTATGTGGTTTTTTTTTTAAAGATTTATTTATTTTTATTCAAGAACCAGGGTACAGGCCAGATGCACGGGAGGGTGAGAGGATTCACCAGAGACAGAGCAGGGAACAGAACAGGCAGACTGACGAAATACACTGCTGAGGGGAGCAGTGGGCGAGGCAGGAGAGGTCTGCTGCGCCATGTGGGATTCTTGCCAGCTGGCGGGGATTGAACCTGCGCTGCAGAGGCTGCAGACAGCATCACAGTGCGGTGTTCAACCACCTGCGCCACCAGGAAGGCCCTCATATGTGTTCTTTTGTGTATGTGTGTGCACGGGTGTGTATATACGTCCAGATAATAGTGTGGGATATGTGTGCACATATGTGTCTGCTGTTGAGTAAAGCTTTTCTCCCACTGCTTTTGTTTCTGTAGGAGCATTGCGTGGGAAGGAGGGGCTTAGGGGGTCTTTGTTTATCTGCCCCTAAATTTCCCAAAGTAGAGCCAAGTCATATTGTCTGTTTCATGTCAATGAGATTTTTTTTCTTTGAAAGATTTATTTTTATATGTTTATGCATGCAAAACTGGGGTGTAGGCCAGAGGTGTGTGTGGGGGTGAGAGGATTCTCCAGAGACAGAGTGGGGAGCAGAACAGGCAGACTGACTGAAATACACTGCTGAGGGGAGCAGCAGGCAAGACAGGAGAGGTCTGCTGAGCCATGTGGGTCAGCAACCTGGCTGGGGATTGAACTCAGGCCTCAGCAGCTGCTGATAGCTTGATAGTGCTGAGACTTAACCCCTTGTGCCACCAGGGAGGCCCTCAATCAGGTTTTCTGAGCATATGAAGTCGGAGCTGGGGCCTTCCCTGGAGCAGCCCATACCCTGTGACCTACCTGCAGGTGTAGAGGGTTCCATCTCTTCCCTCCTTGGCAGGGAAAGTGAACTTCTTGATTGTTAATTGGGATCCAGACACTCTCAGCAGGCCTTGGCTCACACCCTCCTCCTTGGCCTTCTTCCCAGAGTTGCTGCCCTTCAGAGGAGAAGGGGTCTGTGCTTAGAGGAGGGACTGAGTCCAAGGCGGGGGCTCCACTGTTGCTGGCCTGGTGACTGACAAACACAGCTGAGGCAAATTGCCCTTGGGTGGGCTTTGTGGTCCAGATGGAAGGGAAGGAATAGGGGGATGTGACTGAACATGCTTTGAGGCATCTGCAAGACCTGGATGGCATTCTGAGTCTAAATTTACTAGCTGTTTGACATAGGCAAGATCTTGACCTTGCTGAACCTCAATCTTCTCAGCTGTAAAATGGGTGTGCTAGTACTTACCTTTGGTTTCATTCAGGAGTGAAATGAACTTTTGTGCACCTTCTAGTTATTATGGATATGTAATGAAATTCAGTGATTGAAAACCATATGTACATCAATTTTGCTCACAAATTTGCAGTTTGGGCAAGGCTTGGGGGAGATCACATTTCTTTCTTTTTTTTTTTTTTGTGGGACCCTTGCTGGTGGCTGGGGATCGAACTGGCACTGCAGAGGCTGAGGGCAGCCTCGAAACAAAGCGCTCAACCGCTGTGCCACCAGGGGAGGCCCTGGAGATCACATTTCTTTTCACTTGGGATTAGCTAGTCAGGATGTGGGTGGGGGCTGGATCAAAGGTTGGGGGCAGATGGATGACTGATGCTGGCTATTGACAGACCTTCGCAGGAGCTGTTGGCTGAAATATCTGCCACGACCTTTCCAGTGTGCGGGAGGTGTGCCCATGTGCATTTCACCGGCTCCTCCCAACATGGCAGCCAACTTTTAAGGACCAGTGTCTTGAGAGAGCCAAGTGAAGCCATATTGCCTTTTATGACCTGCCCTTAAAAGTTATACAAGCTTGGGCCTCCCTGGTGGTGCAAGGGGTTAAACTCCACATTATGAAGCAATCCGCAGCCTCTGCAGCACGAGTTTGATACCCAGCCCGCCAGGGAGCTACCCTCAAGGCGCAGCAGACCTCTCCTGTCTCACCCACTGCTTCCCCAGCAGTGTATTTCAGTTAGTCTGCCTGCTCTGTTCCCTACTCTGTCTCTGGTGAATCCTCTCACCCTCCACACCTCTGGCCTGTACTCCACCTCTTGTATGCATAAATAAATAAATCTTAAAAAAAAAAGTTATATAAGCTTCCCTTTCTCTGCATCTGTTCTTTGCTTGAACCACAACTTCTTGCTCAGATTTGAGGGGAGAGAAAATAGACTCAATCTGTTGGTGAGGATGAACAGTGATCTGAAAGAATGTGTGGGAGTATTGCAGTGACTTTTTTTTGGAAAATACAATCTGCGTGGGGCCCCAAAGACTCCTCCTCTACTGGACCCCGGCTTCTGTTGACACCCAAGTTTGCAAGTTTGAGTGTCTCAGTACTTGGCCATGAAGCCCTACAAATGTGGGTAACCTTCTCCCCATTCCCCCACCCCCACTGCCACTGCAAGGGTTTCCAGCTACATGCTGCTCTTTTAGTCTCATAGGTGAGAAGCCTAGGGATTGAGTTTTACTCTTCTGCTGGGCCTCATGGCCTGAAGAACAGAGGCGTTAAGGGGTAGAGCTGAGGCCAGGGTGAGGAGACTGGGTGAGCAGCAATGTTCACTCACTAATCAGAGATTTCCCAAGTATCTCCTGTGCGCCAGATATAGGGATACAGTCTTGGACAAAATAGGCAAAAATATGTATGTAATAAAATAAACATGTAAAATAAAAATGGCATGTTAGATGGGGATGAGTGGAGAATAACAGCAAGTAGGGAAAGGGGCTGAGGAGAGCAGTAGGAAGTATGAGATGGTCATGGAGGCCTTACTGAGGGACAAAGGTCCTGAGGGGGAGAGCATGGCTGGTGTATTTGAGGAGATGTGGGAGAGCCAGACAAGGGCAGAGCAGATGAAGGGGAGGTCATGGCAGCTGGAGTGCAGAAGATAGAGGGCTCTGTATAAATGATGACCTTGGCCTCAAACCATTAGAGATTTTCTAGCACAGACATGAAGTGATCTGACTTATGGTGTGTATCAGTTATCTGTTGCTGCATAAAAAATTGTCCTAAAACTTAGTGGCATACAAAAAGAAAAAGAAAAATACCGGATGGTCTCACTCATAGCAGGAATCTAGAAAACTTAAATAAGGGACCAGGAAAATGAATAACTATAAGAAAGTGAAAATCAAAATCAACAAAAAACTATGAACCAGAGACACTTTTAGGGGGGCGGGGGTGGGAGGGGAGGGATTGGGGTCAGAATGGGGGGGCTGCAATTGTATGGGGAATATAACAATAAAATTTATTATTAAAAAAAAAAAAACTTAGTGGCATAATATAAGACTGGTAGAGAGTTACAAAATGGTGCCCAAGCAATTGTGCCTTTTGGCTCAATCTCCCATGGTGAAACTGGACTGGCCTCACACCAGTGATAAAAGTGATTTATTATTTATAATAATTATTATTAATATAATATATTATGTAATATATTAATATATATTACATAATTATAATATATAATATGATTATTATTAATAATAATAAAAGTGATTTATTATTTCTTATGTTTGTGGCTGACTCAATGGTTTCTCTGTTCATTTCTCCTGTGCTTGCTCATATGGCTGCCTTCATCTGGAAAACTGTCTGGCCTGGAATGTCCAAGCTGGCCCCTCTCATGTCTGGCTGTCATTGGGGCTCCTGGGTTCTCTCCACATGGCCTCTCAGCTTCCACTGGCAAGGCAAGCTTCTTGCCAGGCATTCTCAGGGCTGTATTCCAAGAAAGCAAAAGTGGAAGCTGCAAAGTCTCTTAAGGCCAAGGCCAAGAGCTGCACAGAGTCACTCCTGCCTTATTTTTTTGCTTAAAGCGGGGTGTGAGGCCAGTCCAGTTTCACCATGGGAGATTTAGCCAAAATGCACAATTGCTTGGGTACCATTTTGTAACTCTCTACCATGTGATTTCACAGCATGTCTCTGCCTGCTGTACAGGTAATAAAATGAAAAGGCAGAAAGACAGAAACAGGGAAATTGATTAGAAGTCTTTCTAATAAAACAGGTAAGGAATGGTTGTGTCTTGGACCAAGGTAGATATGGAGGAAATGTGGAGAACTGCTTAGATTCTGGGTGTATTTTGGAAGCAGAAACAACAGGATCGCTCAAAAGGTTGATTGTGGAAAGAGAGATTAATTGAGGGTGACTCCAGGGTTATTTGCCTGAGCAATTAGACACACAGTTACCATTTATGGAGATGGGGAAGATTGAGCAGGGTGTAAGGGATTTTTTTTTAAGATTTATTTATTCATGCACACAAGAACTGGGGTGCATGCCAGAGGTGCAGAGGGTGAGAGGATTCACCAGAGAGAGTGGGGAGCAGAACAGGCAGATCGACTGAAACACACTGCTGAGGGGAGCAGCGGAAGAGACAAGAGAGTTCTGCTGTGCCATGTGGGTCACCTCCCTGTCTGGGGATTGAACTTTGTGCTGCAGTGGCTGGCAATAGCTTGATATCGCTGTGTCTTTAACCCCTGCATCACCAGGGATGCCCCAGGGAATTTTTTTTTTTTTTGAGGACATGGGAATAGGAATTCAATTTTAGACATGTCAAATTTGAGATGCATCTTAGGACATTTCACTGGAGATGTTAAGAGGCAGCTGGATATATATGAATCTGGAGTTCAGGAGAGAGGTCTAGGTTCTTAAGGCCACGAGACTGAATGAGATCACCAAGGGAGTGAGTATGTGTGGAAAAGAGAAAAGGGCTCGAGGATTAAGCTCTGGGGTATTCCGTATGTCAGGGATGTGGACGCCGTATTTCACCACAGTGAAATCAAGAGTTGGGACCAACAGCTCAATCCACCCTGCTCTATCAGATGACATTTATATTTTTAATTGAGGGAAGTTAAGAACAAACAAAACAAAGCAACAACAGAAAAGGACAAAGGGGAAGACAATTATCCATATTCTCATTCTCCAGAATTAGCTATTCTTAACATCGTGGCCTATTTACTTCCACTTCTGTTAGTTAATTAGGTGACCGTTGTTCTGTATGTGTCTCTCTGTATATACACAGATTTATGTTTTTAGACATATTCTATTAAATTGAGGTCATATGGTAGTACAGTTTAAAAGACAGATTTATTAATGTGTAGTTCACATAGCATACAATTCACCCATTTATTTTTTAATAAGATTTATTTATTTATGCATACAAGAACTGGGGTACAGGCCAGAGGTGTGGGGGGTGGTGAGCGGATTCACCAGAGACAGTGTGGGGGCAGAACAGGCAGACTGACTGAAATACACTGCTGAGGGGAGCAGTGGGCGTGACAGGAGAGGTCTGCTGCACCATGTGGGTTGCTCCCTGGGTGGGGATTGAAACTGTGCTGCAGTGGCTGCGGATAGCTTCATAGTGCTGTGTCTTAACCCCTTGTACCACCAGAGAGGCCCCCAATTCATCCATTTAAAGTGTACAATTCAGTTAGTATTTTCACAGATTATGCAACCATCACATCAATTTTAGAACATTTCTATCACCCAAAAAAGAAGCTTTATATCCTTTATCAGTCACTCCCTATTTCCCCCCAGGCCACCCCTCCTCCAGGCCTAGGGAACCACTAATCTACTTTCTGTCTTTATAGATGTATCTATTCTGGATATGTCATATAAATGAAATCATGTATGTTTAATTAATTTATATGAATTTACCTGAATAAAAGGAAGTACCATTAAAGGAATTGCTCAAGTACAAATTAATTGAAAAAATTGGACTTATTTATGAATCTCAACGATGAAAGAGAACATCAGTCTTCTCAAACCTCTCCCCTTTTACTCTTCCAACCCCTTGACTTTTGTTAGTTATATTATTATTTTTATTTTTTCTAGATTTAAAATACAGTTCATTTTCCAAGCATAAATGATCCTTACACTGTTGACCCTTGAACAAACTGGTTTGAACTGCGCAAGTGCACTTAAATGCAGATTTTCTCATAAAAAGACAACATACACTTACAGATACATAAATACAGCCCAGGACTATATTATGTGCACGTGACTATATTAGGTGCACTATATTATATTCACGTGAGTTGGATTGAGATCCTCAGCTCCTTGTTGATTGGCTGGAGTTTGTTTTCAGTTCCTTGCTACGTGGGCCTCTCTTATATGGCTGGTCACGTATTCTCTTCCTTATGGTTTTTCTTAGTAACATTTTCTTTTTGTAGCTTTATTGTAAGTATAGAGTATATAATACATATGACAGGCAAAATATGTTTTGTGTACTATTATGTTACCAGCAAGGCTTCCAGTTAACTGCAGGCTATTAATAGTTAAGTTTTTGGAGAGTCAAAAGTTATACTCAGGGCCTCTCTGGTGGTGCAAGGGGTTGGGACACAACCTATGAAGCTGTCCGCAGCCACTGCAGCACAAGTTTGATCTCCAGCCAGGGAGATACCCACATGGTGCAGGAGACCTCTCCTGTCTCTCCCGCTGCTCCCCTCAGCAGTGTATTTCAGTCAGTCTGCCTGTTCTGTTCCCCACTCTGTCTCTGGTGAGTCCTCTCACCCCCAGCACCAATAGCCTGTACCCCAGCTCTTGTATGCATAAATAAGTAAATCTTTAAAAAAAATTATACTCAGATTTTTGACTGCATGGGGGTCAATGTTCCCGAGCCCCATGTTGTTAAAGAGTCAATTGTTGTTTGACGGTGGTCCCAGATTTAAATAAATTTGGTGCTCATAGATCCTCCACTTCTTTTATTTCAACTCCTAACTGGCTACATTTTGTGGTTAAGTAACTTTTATCATTCCCATACCTGCCACTCCCCTCACCCCACCTGCCCCCACGACACACCTGGGCTACAGATGTTATATTCCTTTGGTTCATTCATGTTTTGAAACTATCTTTTTTTTTTTTAAAGATTTATTTATTTATACAGGCACTGGGTACAGTCAGAAGCACGGGAGGGTGAGAGAATTCACCAGAGCCAGAGGGGAGAGCAGAGCAGGCAGACTGATGAAGTACACTGCTGAGGGGAGCAGCAGGCGGTAGGAGGGTTCTGCACGCCATGTGGGACCCTCACCCAGTGGCCAGGGATCGAACCAGCACTGTGGAGGCTGCGGGCAGCTTTGCAACCCAATGCTCAACCGCTGTGCAACCAGGGAGACCCTGAGATTATTTTTTCACTTGAACAACATCTAACTGGGTATAATTTTTTTTTAAAAATTTATTTATTTATGCATACAAGAACTGGGGTACAGGCCAGAGGTGCAGGGGGTGAGAGGATTCACCGGAGACAGAGTGGGGAACAGAACAGGCAGATTGTCTGAAATACACTGCTGAGGGGAGCAGCGGGCGAGACAGGAGAGTCTGCTCAGCGGGCGAGACAGGAGAGTCTGCTGTGCCATGTGGATAGCTCCCTGGCTGGGGATCGAACTCATGCTGCAGTGGCTGCGGACAGCTTGACAGTGTGGTGTTCAACACCCTGTACCACCAGGAAGGCCCGGTATAATGTTTTTGGCTCATACTTTCTTTCCTTATTACTTTGCAAACATTTGCTCGTTATCTTTTGGGATCTAATACTGTGATGAAGGATAAAGTTAGCCTGATTTTTAAAATGTTAATTCACTTTTTCCATCTGAATAGCTGAAGATTTTATTACTGTCAAAATTCAATATCTTAGGGCCTCCCCGGTGGTGCAGCAGGTTGAGCGCAGCGCTGTGAAGCTGTCTGCAGCCTCCTCAATGCCGGTTCGATTCCCGGCCGGCCAGGGAGAATACCACATGGTGAGGCAGACCTCTCCTGTCTCATCCGCTGCACCCCTCAGCAGTGTATTTTGTCAGTCTGCCTGTTCTGCTCCCTGCTCTGTCTCTGGTGAATCCTCTCACCCTCCTGTGACTCTGGCTTATACCCCAGCTCTTGTATAAATAAATAAATAAATAAATAAACCAAAGTTCAGTATCTCAGTAAATGTATTAGTTATCTCTTGCTCTGTTAAAAAAATCAGCCCCAAACTTAATACAACATGCATTTTTTTTTGTTAGAAGGGATCCAGTTTGTTTACTGCAGTATAATTGACATATCGTATTAGTTTTAGGTGTACAATATAATGATTCAATATTTGTAAATATTGCAAAATGATCACCACAATGTCTAGTTAATAACCATCACCATGCATGGTTACAAATTCTTTTTCGTTGTGATGAGAACTTTTTTTTTTAAAGATTTATTGATTGATTTATTGATTTATACATACATACATACAAACACTGGGTACAGTCAGAAGCGCGGGAGGGTGAGAGGATTCACCAGAGCCAGAGCAGGGAGCAGAGCAGGCAGAAGGACCAAAGTACACTGCTGAGGGGAGCAGCGGGAGGCAGGAGAGGTCTGCGCGTCATGTGGGACCCTCCTCCGGTGGCCGGGGAGCAGCCGGGGATGGAACCAGCGCTGTAGAGGCTGTGGGCAGCTTCGAAACCCAGCGCTCAACCTCTGCGCCACCGGGGAGGCCCATTGTGATGAGAACTTTTAAGTTTTATGCTCTTAAAAGTGTACTTTCTAATATGCAATGCAGTGTTATTAATTTAGTCACATTTATTATCTCACAGTTTCTGGGTCAGGAATCTAGGCACCCCTCATAGGGTCCTCTGCTTCATGGTCTCTTGCAGCTGCTGTCATGCTGTTGGTCCCAGGTCTGTGGTTTCATCTGAAGGCTCATCTGGGGAGAACTCTTTCAGTGGTTATTGACAGCTTTCAGATTCATGTGCAGTGTTGGATCGAGGGCCCCAGCTCCTCATTGGTTGTGGCCTTTTCTCAGTTCTTTGCTATGTGCGCCTCTTTTATAAGGCAGCTCACAACATCCTGGTGTGTAGGCTGAGAAGGGAATAAAGGAGTCTATTAAAAGAAAGTCATATTGTTCTACAATCTAGTCACATACGTGGTATTCTGTCACTTTTGCTGTATTCCACTTATCAGAAGCACATCACTAGTTCCAGCCCACACTCAAGGGGTGGAGAATACACAAGAATGAGAATACAAGAGGTGGAGGATCTCTGAAACCATGTTAGAAGTGGCTTACCACAGCTAGGCTAAGTCTCAATGCTAAATAGCCCATGTCATATCAAAATTTCTTCATAACAGTGTTTTTGTCTGCTGAGTCAATGAGGAGTAGCCGCCTTCCCCATTTTTTATCTTTTTGAAATTTCTTATGTTTGTTTATTTGTTGCAATTTTTGCTGTTGTTGGTTCATCTTCAGGGCTGGGAATCAGGTGAGGCAAGTCAGGCGTTGAGGAAATCAAATTTAAGGAGGTGCTCACGCTCATATGCTGACCCTGCACTTGTGCAACCCTGAGAATGAGAGTCTCCTTAAATGTGATGCCTCAATCGTGGCATCCTAGTCCCAGTCCTGATCACCTTATCTGTCTTCCATATCATTCACTACTACTCTCTAATGTTTTCTTTTTTCATTTTTTCAAGAAACCATCAATAAATGAGATTTTATCAAGCCTTTTCTCTATATCAATAATTTTCACTGATGTCTATTCTGTTTCTAACTGTTTAATTTAGTAGCTCTGTAACAATGCTTTTTTTTTTGTAGCTTTGTACCCCATTTCTTTCCTTAGGTGTGTGACCTGATATTCAGTATATAATAGTGTGAAGCAGCGATAAGGAGTTTCCTTCTGCTTTTTCTCCTATCACCTGTCTTCTTGTTGGGTTCTTTCTTCTTCCTCCATCCCTTTCTTTCTTCTTTCCCTTCCTTCCATCCCCTCCCTTCTTTCCTTCCCCCATCTTTTCCTTTTCCTTCTCTCACTTCCTCCCTCCCTCCTTCCCTTTCCTTTTCTTCTCACCCTCCCTCCATTTCTTACTCCTTTCTCCTCCCTCCCTCTTTCCCACCCTTCTTTTATTTAATTTTTTTTTTACGATTTATTTATTTATGCATACAGGAGCTGGGGTGCAGGCCAAGGGTGCAGGGGGTGAGAGGATTCACCAGAGACAGAGTGGGGAACAGAGCAGGCAGATCTACTGAAATACACTGCTGAGGGGAGCAGTGGGCGAGTCTGGAGAGGTCTGCTGCGCCATGTGGGTTGCTTCCTGGCCGGAGATCGAACTCTTGCTGCAGAGGTTGCTGATAGCTTCCGTAGTAGTGCTGTGCTTAACTCCTTGTGCCACCAGGGAGGCCCTTCTTTACATATTAAAAGGACAAGTTTATTGTATAAAACAAAGAAAGAAGAAGATGCTTGCATGCACAAGAGAACAGGTAGACATGTTACTGCTATTTTGCAAAGGGAAAAGAAACACCTGCATAGTCACAGGCAGGCAGGAGAGCTGCCCTTTTAGTTTTTTTGCATGTAGTCTTAGCTCCTTCACTGAATGCCTTCCCCTATCTTGGAGGTGTGCACCTCTACTCAGGTACTGAATTTGCTTTGTTCCTATCTGTCTTCCAGCCTTCCCTGTGACCATTTTCTTCTCCAAAGGGCCATAGTTTGAGAATTAGGTTTTCTGTCGCCGGAGGGAATCACTGGGCTCAGAGAGGCAGTGAGGAGTCTTTGTTAGAACACCTGGACTCCATTCTCCCTTCTGGGATTTAGGTAAATGCTTTATCACAGGGTTGATGCTACTTAATTACAGGGTGTATCTACCACTTGCGTTGGGGCTGTGCACAGACCTCCAGAGGAGTCAGTAACAGGAGTCATTGTTCACTTTCTCTACTTTTACATGTTTTTCTTCAATGGTTCTCAGTTAAGAGTGGGAATTAAGGATCCTATTCAGTTTATTTCCTCCCAGTACAGGGGTTTTGGAGGAGAGCTTTGGGAAGGAGGAGCAGAGAAGAGTTTTATTCTCTACTCTGGAATCATCTGTGGTTTTTTTTTTTTTTTTTTTTTTTTTTTTTTTTTTTAGGTTTTGTTCTTTTCTTTGGAGAAAATTAGGTTTTGTTCTTTTCTTTGGAGAAAAATCATTTCTTTGCTGATACGCTATTTTTCACTTTTGTGGGAAGGAAGATCTACGAGAAAAGTTCAATCTTCCATCTTTGCACAGGAATTGCCCCAGGTGATCTTTAAGGTCTCTCCCATCCCAAGCTAGACCAGAACTCTGAGTTTCCCTACTCACCCAAGGAGAGATGTGGTCACCTCCAAGTGGCACAGAGTCAACTTGTCTGTCACCCAGGCCTTTGCATCCAGGAGGAGAGGCCACCCTGCTCAGGCTTAAAGATGCCCAGTGTCTACCAACTTGGTACCCACAGTGGTTGAAGGGATGAGCCAAGATATGTGTCCACCATAGTGGTAGGTAGGGTCAGCTAAGAGTCCTGGGATGACTGTGAGATCTGCATTCTTGCCCCTGGGGTGGCCTAGAGACTAGTTTATGTAGGTGTCCCAGTTTATGTAGGGAGCGGGCTCCCCTACCACTTCCTGGACTTGGCCCTTGGGGGGGCTTTGAAACCATTTTTTCTCTTGTATCTTGAGCTAAATAACCAGGCCTTGTCAGGGGCTGCCTCAGAGGGACTGCCTTTCCTCTGAGGGCTCTACCTCCCTGCCAGGATCTAGCAGGTATCTCTTCTTGGCTGGGCAGTTGAGCCCAGCTTGAGAGCCCACAATCTCTGCTAAGTTCTCCAGGAGGACACTAGAGTTGTACCCTTTTACTACCCTCACTGCTTCACTCCCCACTTGCCTGCTCACCCAGTTGCTGGGCAACTGTCGGCCTCAGGTGGTGTCCTTGTGCCCTGAAGCCAGTCCCTGAAATTATAGGTTGGCAGGCCCTGGAGTAATGTGTGCCATCCAGCATGGTATCTTGCTGGCAGCCAGTCTGTGCCTGGGGCCTGTGTCCTGGCTGGTTCAGCCACACTGGGCCAGGTTGATTCATGAATGGGAATGAATGATTCGGTCTTCGCCTATCCTGGTCTCCACATCTGTCCCATGGGGACGTTTGCCTTCTCCGTTCTGGGTGGGGCCTAGAATCCATTCTTTCCAGTTCAGAGATTAGCTACTGCCAACTTGCAGGACTGAGATGGACCAAGGTGAAGACACTGTCCCTTTTACCCCACCAGGGTCTAAGCCTTCTTTTGAACAGGTGCTCCATCTTCCCTCCTGCTCCCTCTCTATGCCTATCTATGCATGCAGGCATACACAGGGAGAAATATATGCATGTGTGCACATCCATGTGTATGCAAGCACATGAGTATGAAGGCACAAACCTGCCTATGTATGTGGAACACACGTGTGATTTTGTGTACATGGCTTGCTATCCATATTATGAGACCATAAGCATGTGTATGTATATACAAGGATGTTTTTCACCAAGTTCCCCAGAAAGCCTGCACCAGTCACTGTTTACAGTCACCATCTGTTTGGTTGGTGCTCTTGCCACATGTTTTAATATTTTAAATGTCATCCCTATTATCTCCATATGTGTGTAGTTGTGGTGTGAATTTTATGTATGTGTCCTGGGTTAGGAAGGCCCATGCATGTGTGCACAAGTGTGAGTGTGCATGTATGATGAAGTACATGTACATGTGTGAGGTCTTGTGTGTCATGCATCTGTGTGTGCTTATGTGGTTGTGTGTATATGTGCATGTGTGATAGTGTGAGTGTCTGTGTGTGTCTCTCCGGCCAGGGATGACTAAGGCCAGGGATATTCATCATCACGGTCCCAGCTCAAAGGAGAAATCCTCTTGGGTCCAAATGGAAGAGGCCAGGGGCTTTGGGGCTCCATGATTCTCAGGCTCCAGTCAGCATTCCCAGGCCCCACTGCCAGGGGGACCAAGCTAGGGTGCAGCTCCCTCGGTGCATACATGACTCTGAGTGGACAAGGACAGAGCCAGATTGCCCTTTCAGAAGTCTCCTCCAGGGCATGTAGGGAGGGATGGTGGGGCCTGGGAAACTGGTGAGGAGGAGAGAATGGGGGAGGCCTGGGCTAGACCAGCAGCCATGGGCGGAGGAGGGAGAAGATGGGGGATATTTAGGATGCAGGATGGACAGGATACAGTGACCGCAAGGGTGTGAGGGTAAGTGAGGCATGTAGGGACCCCCCCTTCCATGGGTCTGGCCTGAGTGACAGGAGACAAGGGACCGTCCCACAGGAGAAACAGCCTTGGCAGCTTGCTGGCGGGCCCAGCTGGGGCCTGTGTCGGGGCTGGCCCAATCACTGTGGGCGAGGACAGTGATGTGGGGAGACAGAAGGAGAGAATGAATGTGGGGATACGGGTAGTGACAAGTGCCTGTGGCTGTCTGGGAGCAGGGGTGTCCAGGAGGTGCCTGGGGCTGTGTGGCTGTAGGAGCAGCTTTAAAGAGTAGGCTAAATTCTTCGTGGTGACTTCAAACCTGGGCCCTTTTGTTTGTTTGGTTTGGATTTTAATTGCTGAATCCAAGTCTGAATTGGTCACGGAAGTCATTGAACTCTAAGACCCAATTTGCACTCAGCCTGTGGGGAGCATAGCGTGCCAAGGGAGGTTAGTATCTTTAGAAGCTCAGGTTGTCCATGCTGGAGGCGTCTGCCAGGCAGAGCATCTGGGCCACCCCCAACTGGTATGGTTGGGGAAACCAAGGCCCAGAGGGTGGAGGCCTCCCCAGGGCTCCCCCACCCCAGCAGGGTGGGGCTGGACCGTCCACCCCAGGAGGTCACACCCCTTTGTTGGAGAGCCCCTCCTTGAGCTCACAGTCTCCTGAGGCGGCCTCAGGAGACTCTGTAATTACAGGATTAGGAGGCAGCCTCTCCCCTTTGCCCCTCAAAGCCTCCGTGTGGAATGAGGATTTGGTGGCGCAGGGCCGGTTTCCAGGTGTGTCTGAGGAAACCTGGCATCCTCCGGCGGCTTGTTCAGCCTGAAAGGCTCCATTGTGGCTGCAGCCTCCCTGTGATCGGCTCTATTTTGGGGTCGGGATCCACCCTGCTCCAGATGGAGGAAGGAAAAGGTGTATTTCAGTATGTCCTGTGGGTGGGGGTGGGGAGCAGGGGAAAGACAAAAGGGGAGGCTGTGGCTCCAGCAGAAGGTGTGGAGGGAAGGAGGCAGCTGCAGCTGCAAGCTGGATGTGTGAGGCGGGGAATGACCTAGTGGTCCAGGTGGAGGTGGGAGTCTAGGGGCAGGCGGGTGCGACCCTGTGAACTGGCTGGCTGAGCTTTCGTTTGGTCCTGGGAGCCAGTTAGCAGACCCTACCACTCTGGAATGCAGGTCTGTGGCCTGGCTGGGCCACGCCTGAAGCCTGCCTGCCGGTAACTTCCTAATTCCCACCCACCGACCCGTTTGAGTGCCCAGCCCTGTGCCCGGCCCTTGAGGGTTCTCGAGTTTGGGTTAGTCTGAGAGGGCCAAGGGCTGGTTAGTCTGAGAGAACACACAAAACTGCTCTCCCTTCTTGTTGGTTCTTTTTTTTTTTAAAAGATTTATTTATTTATTTATACAAGTACCGGGCATAGTCAGAAGCACGGGAGGGTGAGAGAATTCACCAGAGACAGAGCAGAGAGCAAAACAGGCAGACTGACAAAATACACTGCTGAGAGGAGCAGCAGGAGAGGTCTGCGCGCCATGTGGGACCCTTGCTTCAGGGCAGGGGATCGAATTGGCGCTGCAAAGGCTACGGGGCAGCTTTGCAGCCCAGTGCTCAAACCCTGCGCCACCAGGGGAGGCCCTCCTCATTGGTTCTTAAACCCTCTCTCTGTGTGTTCCTGCCCTGTCCGGCATGGCGGGCCCATCCGAGCCTCCTTGCCTCCTTGGTGCCTCTGCCTGGCGTGGCCTTGGGGCTTTCTCTGCCCATTCTTCAAGACTGGTCAGGGCCACCTCTACTCCATGGCCCTTTCTATCTGGGACTTTTTTTCTCTTTTGAGCTTCACCCAGCACTGTGGCGACCTCTCAAAGCTGCCCCCTCACCCCCTCAACCACCCCACAGACTTCCTGTCCCTCACTTTAAACAGCACCTGCTGCATGGTGATGGACACTGGAAAGTGTCTGGATGTATGACCGAGGGCCTGAGCATCCACGTTGTGGACTAAGGATAGCAATATCTGCCCCCTGAGTTAGATGGGTGACAAGGTTGCATGGGCCTGGCTCATAGTAGGTGTTCAGACAGCGGCCCTTCAGTTCCTCTGCCCTGGGTGCTCACAGGCCTTTGGGTGCTAGAGCCTGGGCTGCCCCGGGTACAGCCCCATGACTCCAGGAATGACTAATTCCACTCCAGTGGTAAGCCCTAGAAGCTCTGAAAAATGAGACTTTTTTTCCCTCCTTGTTGCTTCATTAAACTCTTCTTGAGTGAGTGGAATGAGGATTGTCCTAATCTTTTGGCACGGGACAGGGGCTCAGGAAACTGGGAGAGCAGGCTTGCAGTGGTCCCCAGTCACTGGCAGACATCAAGGGCAGGGCTGGGAGTGGCTGCATGAGGTACACCAGTCCTGGGTGTACCTGGGTGCCCAGGGTAGGGGGTGGGCACTGCATAGGGGCCAGAAGCCTTGTGTTCTAGGCCGACTTTGCCAGGGGCTTACTGGTGAGTTCAGGTAAGCCCTGGTCCTGACCTAGCACTGGTTCAGTGTCTCAACCTTGCTGACCTCCCTGAGCTGCCTGGGACAGGGATGGCCTGGAAGAGGCTGTTGATGGGCTGCCTGAGCCTGGCTGGTGGGCCAGCCCACAGCACCTAATCAGTGAACGCAGGCCACAGGGGAACACAGACAGAAGGTGGGCAAGCCCTGAGCAGTCACCGGCCTTTCTCCACTGACATCTGTTTCTCTGCCTTTCAAAGTGGTCCAGACACTGGTTGCCTCCTATTGGTCACCAGAGCGACCTCAAGGGCTGGACCTTGGGGCCTGTCCATTGAGGAGGATGCTGTTCTAGACCAGGGGCCTAGCATGCCCTCTGTGTGTGGCTGCTAGCCTGCCCACATGGGGATGTCTATTGCCCTGTAAAAAAAAAAAAGAAAAAAAGTTCCAGACCTCCCACCCCAGTCTTGGTGCTGCCTCTGTGAGGCCTTGGTCTCCCTCTCCACAGGACGGAGGCGATCATGCAGGGAGGAGTTGGTGACTGAGGTCCAGGAGCCTCACCCATCCCCCGCTTTCCGCAGGTGTTCCTGGGCCTTGGGATGCTGCTTCTGTCCTGCAACTGGGCGGTGGTTGCTGATATCCTGCTGGTAGGTGTGGGTGTTGGAGGAGGGGGCTGCTCCTGAGGCCTCTTGGGCAGGGGAGGCTGGGTAGACTGCTGCTGTTGAGTGACCGGGAGGCTGGGAGGGGCTTTAGAGATCCAGGGTAGGAGACCAAAATCATTGAACAGGGGCCTTGGACTAGGGCCTCCCTGACACTCTCAAATAAATCTTCTGCTCTTCACTTGCATTTTGCAGATGAGCAAATGGAGGTGCATAGAAGGGAGGTGCCTGGATCAAGTTCATACTGTGTGCAAAGGCACTGAGCCAGCACTGTGGCCCAGGCCTTTTGATTCCTTCCGCTTAACCATACTCTTCAGCAAGTAGGCGCTTTGCCTCTACTCTGGGCATGCAGATGGGAATGCCAGACTCTAGGGCTATACCCACTGAGCCCAGGTGGGCCCAGGCCACCCTACATCCTCTGTGTCACAAACTGGCAAGGGGAGGGTTCAGGCTATCAGGAGGCCTGTGCTGTCCAGAGCACGTGATGCTGCTTGGCTCCTGAGTCTTTCTACCCAGCCTCCCTGTCTTCTCCCAGGAGACATTTAGGGAAGGACTTTGAAACTTTTGGGCTGTGCCCTGATGTTTGACACAAGGTCACACACCTAGGTGCACCCAGAGAGCCCTCCTCTTGCTTCCTAGCAGCTGGACATTTGGACTGAGAGCGCTCCTGAGGGTGATGTGGTGTGGGGGCATGAGCCTGAACTCAGGAAACACACCTGAGTTTCATTTCAGACCTGCTTCTGCTACTTACTAACTGTGTACGACCCAGACAAGTCCCTCTGTGTTTCTGAATCTCAGTCTCCCTATGTAGAAAGTAGTGATGAAACTACCCCAGGGATTATTATGAGGGTAATTGAGATTATCTGTGGGCAGCTTTTACTCAATGCCTGGCACAGAGAATGCTGGTTGGGATTCTGATAGCAATTCAGATGTTTCTAACTTTCTCATCTCTCATCTCCTAAAGAAATCCTGGCATCCCCAAAATCTGACTTTGAAAGGGTTGTGGGGAAGTGCAGTCATTTATTTAGCCGATGAGCCTTGCTTGAATACTACTGTGGATGGGATGCTCACTCCTTATCTCCTCCTTGTGGCCCAGGAGGCTGCTCTGCCTTTGACTGATGTGTGGGTTAATCAGCCATAGAACTGGCAGGTCTTCTCTACTCCTTCCTGCAGACAGGGGTCTTGGGCTCCAGCCTGGACTGAGCCACAGACCTGCTGAATAGCCTTAAGCTTCAGTTTCTTTGTCTATAGGAAGGGGTGAGCAGGACAGCCTGCAGGAAAGCCCTCAGTAAGGGATGGCTCTGGCAAACATTTTCTTTAGTGGGCTTGCCCACTCTTAGGCACAGGGAGCTCAACTGCCCCTGTCCCCCAAATAGCTTGCTCTTTCTCAGGCAGTTGAGATGCAGCTGAAACCTGCCCCCTGCAGCTTTCTCAGCCTGCCCCCCACTGTGAGGCTCCCTGTTCCACATGACAGCCCTGCAGATATGTGAAGACGGTGTCTGTCCCCCCAGTGTCTGTGTTTGCAAGAATGATTAACCTGGCCCCCTGCCCTGCAGAGCCAGGCTCTGTGTAATCTGTGTGCGCTGGGGCAGGGGTGGGCCGGAGGGCTCTAGGGTGAGTCAGATGTAGTTCCACCCATAGGGCTCTGCTGGGGAACTGAGAAGCTGTGGGACTGCGGGGGCAGGGTGGACTGGAAGTGATTTAGCTTACCTGGTGCTCCCTGTGGTCCACCCTGGGCTTCGAGGCCTGCAGCCCTCCAAGCTCATGAATGCCCCTTTTTTTCTGCCTTCCCACCTTCCTGAAGCCCCTTAGTCCAATGTTGCCTTTCAGTGCTGGTGCGTGGCTGGCTCAATCCTGGCAGTCCTTGGAGCTCCATCCCCCATGATGCTGTTTCCTGGTAGACAAAAGGGGATGGTTCAAGGAGGGAGCCAAATTCAGGTGGGAAGCCAGTTATGGAGTACCCAGTCTGTGGAGTAGGGGGGCAGAGGCCAACTTGGAGCAGGGTAAGGAAGGAGTGTGAGGCAAAGCAGAGCCTGAGTGTAAACAACTCCCTCAAGAAGCTACATTGAGGAGCGAGGAGAGAGGACGGTAGCAGGGGAGGCAGAAGATCACCAGAAGTTGGCTTTGTTTTTCAAGAGGTGAGGCTGGAGCAGCCTCCTAAGGGCTGGCAGGGGAGAATGGGTGGAGAGAGGGCCTGAGGCCGGTGGGATGGGGCTGGGAGGAAGCAGCCCCAGCAGAGCAGGGCAGGGGTAGGAAGTGCGTGGGGATGGGTGTGGCAGGAAATGCCTGAAGGTTGCATCTGTGGCCTGCTCTTGCTCCTGAGGGCAGTGGAGCCCAGGGGTGAGGAATCTGGGGCAGTCCACCTGTTTCCACCTCCAGCCCGGCCGCTGTCCTGGCTAAGTGACAACCTCGTGCTCTTGGAAGACTGTAGTACCTACCAGTTAGGCCCAGGCTATAAGGATGAGGTGAGCTAATACCCGCATGGCATCATGCATATTCCTCAGAGGACTCCACTGGCCCCGCTTCCCCAGTCCCCCACCCCCTGCCTCCCGCGGCCTCCCTCCCCTTTTCCAGCTTATCCACAAGGAGAAGAAGTCAGATTCTCTCTGGGGAGGACTTAGACCTCTCCAGTCCAGTGGTTTTTGAACTTCATTGAGCTTAAGATTCAGGTTTGGAGGAATTTTGTACAAATTCCAAACCCCCTGACCTCAGTCTGATTCAGTGGGTCTTTGTTGGGGTTCAGGAATCTGCATTTCTAGTCACCATTCCAAATAATCCTTATTGCACACTAGAGAATGCTAATCTAATCCAGTGCAGCCAACTCCCGTGAATCCTGCAAAATTCTGACTAGAGCGGCCAGTCTCCTTGTTCACATACCCCTTTGAGGAGGAGTTCACTCTTTGCACCCTGGGAAGTCCCTTCCTTCTGGCCTTTCTGCATCTGGCTCTGTCACACCTAAGACCTACTGTAGCCCCACCTCAGGCAATGTCCTCCAAGCCTGACTGGGCCTAGGAGGCTCCTGCTCTTTGGAGAGCTGAGATTGTGTCTCCTGAGCCAGCAGGCATCTCCCCAGGCTAAACTGCCTCCCAGCCTACTAATGGGGTCCCTCCCCCAACCTTCCTGTCTGTATGGGCCACACTCTAGGTGTCCCAGAGCCAGCTTTTCCAGTCCCAGCAGTGGGGAACTCACTCCCTTTCCTAGTTCTGTCCTCTGGGGTTCTGGAACCAAGCCATCAGGCTCCCTCCCACCTGCTCAGCAGATTTCCCCCCAGCCCCCTGGAGGGTTATCACCCTCCTGCTTTCCCTCTGCCTCTGTCTCAATGCTTCCCTGCTCACCCCCCACCCCCCAGGTAGCCGTCTGCTCACTCATCTGTCTCACCCTCCCAGGGGTGTCTGGGTGTGAGGGCTGAGTGGGGAGCACAGGAGGCAGGCTGCCAGGGAGTCTGCACCTGGTAGTTGCCACCCTGACTTTCTGCAGGATCTTGGTTGGTACTGGTTATGCCTCGGGCTATAAAGGGAACAGCTTTTCTAAGAAGGGAAGAGTTAGAAACAGAGGTGTTTTTGTCTCAAAATAGAGTAAGCCTGGATTTTTGGAAACCCAAAAGCCTCTCACCTCTAAAATTACCCACTGGACTCTCCAAGCCTGTTTTGGCCCCTTGGAGACTGTGGGGACCCAAAAGAGTCTGGGGGAACCTACCCCTGGTAATAGTGGCAGCAGTGGCTGGTCTGTGCCCAGTAGGCTATGGGTCTGGGAGGGGAGGAAAGGGCCACCCTGCCTGGATTTTACTGAGTCCAATTAGCCCAGGCCCCTGTGTGGATTTCTTTTTTGGACATTCAGGGCCCATCTTCTGGGAGGCCCTGCCCTTCTCTCTAGAACCACCAGTGAGTAATCACATAATTATGGGGTGAGCAGGAAGCACTTGAGGAAGGTGCAGCTCTGTGGTCAGTTCCTTCTCAGGCCTGTTGGCAGGTTCTGGTGATGGGTGGAGGCCCAACATCTCACACCACCTGGGCAGAGTGGCTCAGAGCCAGTGACCCCAGGACCAGACAGTTACCCACAAGAGAGACTCCTGCAGCCTGTCCCTGTCCTCCCACAAGTTCCCTCTCACTCATCCCATGACTCCCAGTCCTTGGGCTCCAGCCTCCACACTTTTTTTTTTGCTCACACTGTCCCCTGCCCAGAAAGCCCTGCCCCATTCTCTCTGCCAGTAGCCAGTTACTTTCCTACCCATATGCCAGGCTAGGGATGAGCTTGTCTTCTTTATCCTTCTCTCCGCTTTCCAAATGTTCTATCACAAACACATAAATATTGTTGGAAAGGCTCCTTCTTACTCATAACAGCAGCATGGTTAACAGGCCAGGCGAGGGTGGGAGAGGGCCTGGAAACAAATCTCAGCCTTGTTATTTCCTGACTGGGTGGCCATGAGCAAGTTACTTCCCTCCCTGTGGAGGGTTTGCTATCTCATCTGTCAAATGTGGATAATAATGGTATCTCGCTCGTGGGCTGTTTGAGTGGATATATGCGATGTATATAGATGTGTGTGTGTATATGAGCTATGTAAAATGCATACAGGAAGCTTTTAATACACATTAGTAATGCTTATTATTATCATTGTTATTACTCTCTGATGAGCTCAGATTATAGACTCATCTAGGTCGTGGGGATAAGGCTTCGGGGCTCAAAACTCCCCTGTGGTTGCTCTTTCAAGACTGTGACCCTGTGACCGTGTGACTTCTGCTTGAACCCTTTCTCTTCCCCCCCTCCTCTCCCCTGCTGCAGCCCTGGGTTCTGGCAGGGTTGCTCTTGGGACCAGACTCCCAGATGGTTCTACCTGACTTATTTAGTTGGCAAACCTTCAGCTAGTGCCCTCTGTGTCTGGTGCCTTGCTATCACCCAGGGAGCGCTGGAGAAAACAGACAGGCCATTTGCTGCCCAGACAATGTAGGGGGTGAAAGGGGTGGAGAAAGAAGTCACCCCCCACCCCAGTTCTGGGTGATGAGTGTTCAGCCAGGGGTGCACATAGGGCTGGGGAGTGTCTGGCAGGCACCTGAACTCCAGAGGAGGTATCCCAGAGGTCAGTGCTGGAGGACAAGCACGATGTTCCAGCTGGACTGGAGCATGGGGTTGCCTGCCCAGCAGCAGGCACAGTGTGTTCAGATGCCCAGAAGCTTCCTGCCTCCTTGAGTCCCAGGGCGTTATTTTGGTCTGATGTCCATGTGAAGCCACTGGGTACCAGGTGAAGAGTTTTAATGAACAGAACCCTCCATGTAGCTTGTATTTATTATCCTCACTTGGGGAAGAGGAGAGCTGACTTGGCGAGGTGAAGCAGCTTGCCCGAAGTCCTACAACTAGTGAGCAGAGTTCTGGGATCAGACCCCAATCCAATGACAGAATTCACATTCTTAACCTCCCCACCCTCTTCCTTGGAGTCACAGGGGCCTGTCCAGCAAGGCCATCTTTGGTCTCCACCCAGTGGCCCTTGACCTTCCTGAGAGAAGGCCCGAACACCGCACTACACTGTCCAGGTGCCCACACAGGCAGACCCTTGGCTGTGGACCCACTCTTCACCCCATCAGCCTGCAGTGCTGCCTCCTGGCCTCCTGAGTTAGGGTGGCAGCCCCAGCACTGTTGTTGCAGTCATGCCTGGTCCAGAGCCACCCCTATAGAGGGGCGATCCTCATCAGGGACCTTAGTACCCCCATCCTGGGGGCCTGGGTAGCCTTTTGAGCCGTGGGCACCATGTTCTTTTGGTGGGGCTTCAACCATTGGGGTTGTTGGCTCCCTTCCACCCCACTCACTTGGCAGCCTGACATGCCCCATACAGGCTCTTGGTGGGGAACAGGAAGCAGGTGTGAGGGGACCCCTTCTCTGTCTGCCCTCACTTGGGGAGCTGCCCTGGTGCTCCTGTGTTTTGCAGTCTGTGGTTGTGCCCAGGTGCCGGGGAACAGCGGGGGCGATTCAGCTCACAGTGCTCCACATCCTGGGAGATGCCATCAGCCCTTCTCTCACTGGATATGTAAGGCCGGGTGGGTGGTGGGCTCCAGGAGGGCCTGAGTGTGTGTGGGGCAGGGAAGAGGGAGGGACTGCTCGTGCTCAGCGGGGAGGGGGCGCTGGTGGGCCTGGCATGCTCACTTCCCTCCCCTGCAGTTCTCCAGTGTCCTACGGGCCAGGCGCCCTGACTCCTACATGCAGCGCTTCCTCAGCCTTCAGCAGAGCTTTCTGTGCTGTGCCTTCGTCATTGCCCTGGGTGGCGGCTGTTTCCTGATGACTGCGCTGCATCTGGAGAGAGACCAGACTCAAGCCCAGGCGCCTGGCACAGGTACCCACCCTCACACCCATGCCATACTCAGAGCTTACCCCATGGGGCAAGGGGTATCAGCCTCCACTCTGAATCCCTGACCAGCTTATTTATTTATTCCTCTCTTTATTCAAAAACAGTTATTATACCCCTGCTTTGTGGCATATTTGGGGGATGCAGTGGAATAAACACCAAATCCAAGACTTGTGGAGCTGATGATGTTTTAGAAGGCAGAGACAGATGAGAAACAGAAAAAACAAAAGATTGGGTGTGTTTGAGGTGATCAGTGGAATGGAGAGACTTCAGGCAGGAAAGGGGCCAGAGAAAGGTAGGTGGGGCCTTATAATTGTTGAAAGGGTGATCAGGGAGGTCTCTGCACAGGTGACTTTGGAGTATATTTGGAATAGGTGAGGGAGTAAATCATGGAGCTATCTGGGGGAAGGTCCTCCTGGTAAGGGAACAGCTAGTGCCAAGGTCCTGAGGTGGGAATGTACTTGATGTGCTTACGAACCAGCAAGGAGGCCAGTGTGTATGGAGGAAAAGCAAGGGGTAGGACAAGGGCAATAATGGGGCCAGAGCATGGGCCCCTGGGAGGACCTTGTAGGAGCTGCTGTAGGGTTTCCAGGGGTTGAAGCTAGAGGTTTCTGATTTGCACTGTAAAATCACCATTTTGGCTGCTGTGTTGAGAATAGACTGTAGGGGATCAGTACTGCAGCAGAGAGGTGATACAAGTTTTTTTTTTTTTTTAAAGATTTATTTATTTATGCACACAAGAACTGGGGTACAGGCCAAAGGTGTGGGACGGGGGCTCGGTGAGAGGACTCACCAGAGACAGAGCAGGGAACAGAACTGGGAGACTGAAATACACTGCTGAGGGGAGCAGCAGGTGAGAGAGGAGAGGTCTGCTGTGCCATGTGGGTCACCTTTCTGGCCGGGGATTGAACTCTTGCTGCAGAGGCTGCGGATAGTTTCACAGTGCTGTGTTTAACTCATTGTGCCACAAGGGAGGCCCCGCGATAAGAGTTTCTGTGTCCATCCAGGAGAGGAGTGGTAGGACAAGGACCATGGTGGTGACATTGAAGGTGTGAGACAGAAATTTATTTATTTATTTAATTTAAAAAAATTATTTATTTATTTATTTATACAAGCACTGGGTACAGTCAGAAGCGTGGGATGGTGAGAGAACTCACCAGAGCCAGAGCAGGGAGCAGAGCAGGCAGAGTGACGAAGTACACTGCTGAGGGGAGCAGCGGGCGGCAGGAGAGGTCTGCGCGCCATGTGGGACCCTCCTCCGGGGGCCGGGGAGCAGCCGGGGATCAAACTGGCGCTGAAGAGGCCGCGGGCAGCTTCACAATCCAGCACTCAACTGCTGCGCCACCGGGGAGGCCCGACAGAAATTTATTTTGAAAATGGAACCTAGAGGATATCTTGACAAACTAGGCCCAGGTCTGGTCCCAAGACACCTTTTAGCTCCTTTGTGGCTGGCTGAGCATTTTTCTTCCCACAGGAACACTGACCAGCAAGGACACGGAGCACGAACACTTACTTCCTGGCATGGATGCCTTCGCAAAGGACTCCTGAGACCCCTATCCTGCATGAGGAGGTCCCACTCACTGTGCCTGCCCCACCTCTTGTTGGTGTCCACATTATCAGAGCCCTGCCCACTTCTGGCAGTGGCTCAGGGACCCCAGCGGAGCTGCATCTGCCACGTTCACTCTGAGCTAGAGAGCTGCCAGGGCCTGGTGGCTGGGCTGGAAATTGAGCTGTCAGCATCCTCACAGGAGGCCTGGTACTGTGCCGGCACCCCACGCCAGGCTGCTCCGGCCTGGGGTCCTCAGCCTGGCTGCTGGTGGACCCTGATTAAAACACAGTCAATACAAAGTCCGTGGATTTCAGGATTGTGTTATTTATAGCCTTGTGATGCCTCTGCTGGGAGTGGGAGCAGGGGAGGAAGAGGTAGACAGTCAAGGTCAAGGATGTAGGCCTCCCCTGAAGTGTGAAAACTGAGAAGGCAGCTCAGCATGGGACACTGGGAGTTCCCCACCCTGGATCTTACACTGGGGCTCAGCTTGCCCACTCCGCAGGTTTATGAGGGCACAGGACACCCCCCTGCATGAATTTATCCTCTGAACAAAAGCTGCGGGCTAAAGCAGTAGTTTTAGAGAGGTGTCCGTGCAGTTGCTGGCATGGAGGTGCGGCTTTGTCTGGGGAGTCACCCAAGCCCGTTCAGATGCAGCGGCCCCTGAACCACACCGGTTCCATACTAGCTGGCACGAGTGCTTCTGGCTGTGCCCTGCTCTGTACCCCAGCCCCCACATCCCTGCCCACACTTTGACCCCAACACAGCCCATGGGGAGGGCTGGCTCTGTGGGATTCACACTTGCCACTGGCTTCAGAGCAGCTGGGCGCAGCAGGCCCAGCAGGAGATCAACAGCTTCCAGGCGGGCAGCAGTGGGGGGGGGGCATGTTCTTTCCGCCTATGAGCAAGAGCTTCTCTCCCCCTCCCCTGGTGCCCGGCCAGGAGATCACTGTTCACTTGCTGATCACCACCTCTACCGTGCCGTGCTGTGCCTGCCTCCTAGCTGCTGTGGGCCTAGCAATGACCCAGACCCACGCACATCACCTGACCTTGCTTGCTCCATCCCTGCAGCCTGTGGTGGCCTCCCTGTTCCTCAGAGTTGGATGGGACCCATCTCCAGGAGCTGGCCTCTCCAGCCCAGCACAGACCAGTCCAGGCCTGCCCTTTACTGGGTAGCTCTACCTCAGGAGCAGGCTTCATAGAGTGGACCAGATCCCCCACCCATGATTTGCACTTGGATTGCATGAAATGATATGTCTTTGAAGTTACAAGGAAAAAGATCTGTGAAGATACTTAGTTTCTCCTGAGAAAGAGGCAGTGGGAGCTGTGGGAGCTGGGGTGCCATGGGCCTCCTCAGCAGTCATTGGCTGTGTGATTTGGGCCACTTCCTGACCTCTCTGTGCTGCACTTTTACAGCCGGTGTGCGGTGGCACCGTCTGGGAAGAGCAGCCCAGGCCAGGTGGCTCCTCCACTGCTCTGGCCCTGGCCGGGCTGCCGGACACCTTGACACCGCATGCCGGGTCTCCTTCCCTCGTCAGGGGGACACCCCCAGGCCCTCACGCCTGTTCTCAGTCCTCACGGACTGTGTCTGGGCCCCTAGAAGCCCAGCTCCAGGCACTGGACCTTCCTCCCAGCAGCAGTGGAGGATCCCAGTGAGGCTCAGCTGCCAGAAAATGGGTGAGGGCTTCCCCAGAGTCAGGACTTCAGCAGCCCTCTTCCTCCAGAGTCTGGAGGATGGGGAGAAAGACCAGGGACCTCATTCGTGGCAGTTTCACCAACATGTATTGGTATCTGTGGGTGTGCATCATGCAGGAAATCTGACTCCAGCCTTGCCTTTAGATCTCACCGACCAAGACAGGACAGAGACACCCTCAGCTAGGCCAAGTGACGTATACATCTGGGCAGAAGAAGAGATTACATTCCTCAGAAGCCTTTAGGGAGGTGGCCTAGGAGCTGCTAAATAACAAATGAAGGTGTGGGGGGAGGAAATTCCCAGTGGAGTAAACAGGACAGGAAAAGATGGGGAGTGGGCTGGGGAGGGGTAATGAAGATATGTAATGAATCAGATGGCTGTGGTGTGGCAGGAGAGGAGGGGCTGAGTGTGTTGTCGGGGAGGGGCAGTTGGCGGGGCCCAAGGAGCTTCAATTGCCCATTAAAGGAGCTGGGGCTTTAATCCTGTAATCCAGCATAGATTCTTCTGACTCAAGAACATTCTGGTACTTGGGTTGCTGGGCAGAGCAGGGTGGTACTTCTTAGGACTAATCTAGACAAAATTCCCAGCAAGATGTTTATAAGATGTTATCATCCAAAGTGTTTTGAGACAGGTGCTCTGGGGCTGGTGGACCCTGGCATTGAGAGACCATTATTTGCTGTGCAGCAACCCCAGGTCCCAGCTTTACTCAGCTACTCTCCCCCCTGGCTCCAAAGGGACCTCACTGGGTTGAGTGCAGAGTGAGTGAGCCTTGCCGCTCAGGCTGGAGCCAAGGAGTAGTTAGTACAACACCACTTTCCAGCCTAGAGGGCACTTGTTGGGTAACCCCAGTCCCTGATGTTGGGGCTGTTGGTGGGGGCAAACACTGCTCAGCAGGAAGAGGCCCTCAAACCTGACCTGATCACTTAATGTGTTAATTGCTCTTCCCAGACACATGCTGCATTCCAACTCCCAAGTGTCATGGGCAGGCAGGTGTGCCTGCGCATGCTCATTGCTGTGTGGGTGGGTGAGCATGTGAATGTGTGTTTTTATGGGGGTATTGTTAAAAGCTCTTTTTCTTTTCTGACCTCAGGCTTGGAGGGTGGAGCTCACTCATCAAAATGATCACCCCAAACCTGGCTTTTCCCCTGGCGACACCAGACGTTGTTCTGTTTCATTCCCTGAAGTGTTTGTCTTTCCTTTACGATTGGGCAGGCCTGTGAGGGTCTTTGGCTTGATGCAGCTCTTAAAGACAAAGCAGGTAGGAGGCAGCAGAAGTTTCTGGAGTCATGCTTCTTCCTAGCACAGGGTGGTATGCGCCTGCTTGTGCTCCTTTTGTGTGACCACATCAGTCAAGTTTATGGGGTTGTGTGCAACAGAAATTGACTACCTTAAAAAGGGGATTTTGTTTTGGGAAGTTTATAAGGAGCTCATAGAATTGAAGGGAAGATTGGGGGGGGGGATTCAGGAGTCAGGGATCCTGGGCCATTTTATTTAGCAGTCTTTGCTGGAGCTCCAGATATTTTCTCTCGATTCTTTTGCCACCCTACTCAAGACCTAAACCCCTGGGTAAGAGAGTCCAGTTGACTCTTATGACCATGGCTTCATTTACAGCTCCATTAAGACCAGGAAACCAGGGTGCTGTTAAGAAGGGGGATGGGCTCTGAGCATCAAAACAAAACAGCAATGATAGAAGAAAAAAGACAAGAAGCAAAAACAAAGACAGTGTCCATTACAATGATCTTGGGCAGACCACTGACCCTTTCTCAGATGCAGTCTTTTGATTTCATGGAGATTCTTCATTTCTGACAGCCTGAGTCCATGATCAAAGGAGACTAAAGCTTCTATAATTTAGAAAGTGTTAAAAATGTTCAAATGACAGAACAGGATCTTCTGTGTTAGTAGGGACCCAGAGCCATCTGTTCTGAGCAGGAGAGAGGCAGAGACGAAGTGTTCCGAGCAAAACTCATGAGGCAGACCCAGGCTGGGGGATGGAGGGATTCCAACAAATCTCCAGTTTGGCAACAGCAGGAGCTCAGAGGGAGTGCTTTCTCTCCATAGTGGATGGTGACCAGTGTGGAAGGTAATCAAAGGTGGAGGCAAATGGCACGTGGAAGCTAATGGAGGGTGGAGCCAATCAGAGAGAAAAATGCCTTTTCCAGAGGGGGCAAGAGAGGAATCTGACTGGTTTCTGAGTCACGCAGAGCAACTAGACACATGATGCAAATCAACACACACTTCTTAAACACCTGCTAAATGTCATTTACTCATTCAATCAACAAACATTCTCTCAGCACCTCCTCTGTCCTGGAATGTGGAGATGAATCAGACAGGGTATGGGCCCTTGAGGTTTGTTGTGGGTGGATGGGTGGGGACTGGACTCATGTACAAACATAATCAGCACGAGTTTGGTGTGATGGAGGCAGACACAAATTACTCAAGTAGCCCGGAAGAGGAATGATGATTGTTCAGGTAGGTCAGAGGAGCTTCCTGGAGGATGTCATGTCTGTGTTGGGTTTTTGAATGACTAGTTGGAGGAGTGAGCTAAGTACACATTATAGGCAGAACACGACTACAGGATCAGGGGATGGGGCCATGGCCCATATGACGCTCTCCATGGTCCTGAACCACAATTGCATAAGTAGGACAAGGGTTATTTTGTTTAGGGGATAGTAGGGACTACAACAAGTCCCCCCAATTCTTGCCGATCCTCCTGGTTCCAGGAAGTATAATAACTGTGAGTGAATTCAGGGACCTCCATTTGCAGTGTAGAGGAGAGTAATTTTGAGAGATGGATAGTAGACGATGAGGCTGGATATTGGCATTTGTCATGAAGACTGTGAAGGGTCTTGGAGATCATAGTAAGGAACCTAGGTATTTTAATCCCATAGGTGATGGGGAGCAATGGAAAAGTTGTGTTATTTAGGAAATTACTGGTATACAATACAGAGAAAGGGACAGGTGGTGTTGAATTTTAAAAGGGTTCAAGTGAGACATAGAGAGGTTTGAGCTAAGTTGGTGAGCACTGGGGACATTGGGAAATAGTAAAGATTAAAAATGGACAGGCCCTAGACATGGGAGCTGAGGGAGGAGTCCCAAATGGCTCCCAGGTTTCCTTCTTGATGACAACGTGACAGATTGGATTATTTGTCAAGAGAAAAATGATACTGAGGTGAGAGCAGGTTTAGGGGGAAAATGATGAGTTCAGTGTTGGATGTGCTGAGTTTAGATGCTGTCCATTGGAATATCTAGGTGGGAATGTGCAGGAGATGGAATATGAACCTAGTGCTTGGAATGATGCATATCTGGAGATGGATGTTGGGATCATGGGCACATGGTTTTGAAAGCCCAAGCATAGGTGTGAAACTGTTGAGGGTGAGTGTGATGGATAATAAGGGAAGATACTGAAGTCTGGAACCTGGAGACATTCCCATGTAGGGGGGTAGGCAGAGGGGAGTGTACCGAGTGCCTATTATCAGCCTTAGAAAAAACAGTGTTCCTCAGAGTGTGTTCTGTAGTGTTCTAGCTGTCTTTCGAGATGTTCTGTGGTGGTATACACACGGGAACATGGCAGCCTACGTCTCCTCCAGGAGACTCACAGTGTACGTTCTCAGATTAAAGACTGAAAAATCCCTCAGCAAGGAAACATACTTCTCAGTTTACCCCCATCACTCCCTGAATATATTTGCCCTTGGAACACTGGTCACAAATATCCTGTGCCCCATTTGTTTTGAAGTGATGGTCTAGATCTACTGAATGAATATCAGATGGCTCTTTAGCCATTGAGCTAGCATCCCATTATGCCAATGATGAAACTGGAGAAGTTAAGAGCAGCATTGTGGGACAGTAGAGGAAGCATTGGATTAATGTGTAGACACACCTGAGTTTAGTGCAAACCCTATCATTTACTAGGTACATGACCTTGGGCAGATTACTTCTCTCCCTGGGTCTCAGTTTCTTCATCAGTGGGATGAAGATAAGAACCATATGAGTCTTGTGGCTGATGGTTCCATGATACTGCCAGAGGCTCAGGAGGCCATTGTGATTTTCCCCGGGCCACATAACCAGAAAGGGCTTATTATCGTTTCCATTATCCTGCCCTTTGTGGCTCATAATCTCTCTCAAAAACTTGCTCAAGAGAGTGCCTTTGAGTTAAAATCCCAACAAAACCCCCATAGTGGAAATGGTTAGCTTGCAAGATGGCAGCTCAAAGGTCCCCCAATTTTGAAAGGCTCAAAACTCTGTCCTCTTTCCCTGCTCTCAAACCTACCCAGAGGTGGTAAGGGAATGCCATGGAAAAAAAAAAACGTTGTCCTTTCTGGTCAAAAGCTAAAACTATCTCACTGGGTGTGGCTGTGATGGAAAGAATGAGGGTATTTGTGGGGAGTAGGAAGAAACCTTGGGTTGGGCTTAGAGCCATGGTTGTCCATCCTTCACATCTGGACACAGTCCCACAGCTGGACACTATCCACTAGCTGGCCCACCCCATAGTCCCCCACGAAGCTCCTGGGTCTGCAGAACTTCCTCCATCTGGCTTTGCAGGCCTGAGCTCAGCAAGCTGGAAAGAGGCAGCAAGGCAACTTTCAGAATGAAATCTGTTTTCCTAACCCTTCCATCACAGTCATTCATACCCAACACACTGAAGCATATTTTTAGTCACTTTGCAGAATTTAAAATATACCTCGAAGGTGCCAAGAAACACCAGCTTGGGGAATAACTCTCCTCACAAGAGACAGTGGGGTGGGTGGGTGGGTGGGGGAGTGCCTTATGATGCATCACCCATTGGCTATGACATGACTCACAGATACCTACACCAGGTGCACCTGCCTGTGGACCTAGGGTTTAGAACAGCCTGCAGGGGGAACTGAGCTCTCAGTCCTGGGAGATGGTGTCAGAGCTCTGGGTCAGCACAAATCCTGCTGCCGACTTGCTGCATGCCACGGTGGGGTAATTTTCGGGTCCTGCCTTTGAAACACAGGTGATCATTCTGGTTTCCTAGGCCCTTTCTAGCATTTCTAACATTCTGACCTCAGCATTTATTTATTTATTTATTTATTTATTTATTTATTTATTTATTTATTTATTTATTTAAATTTTATTTTTATATTCCCCATACAATTACAACCCCCTTATTTTGACCCCAACCCCTCCTTTCCCCGCCCCCCCAGCCCCCATAGAGTGTCTCTGGTTCATAGTTGTTTGTTGATTTTGATTTTTTCTTTCTTATAGTTACTCTTTTTCCTGGTCCCTTATTTAAGTTTTCTAGATTCCTGCTATGAGTGAGACCATCCGGTATTTTTCTTTTTCTTTCTGGCTTATTTCACTGAGCATGATCCCTTCTAGCTCCATCCATGTTGCTGCAAATTGCATGTGTTTATCTTTTTTGAATGCTGAGTAATATTCCATGGTGTATATGTACCACATCTTCTTGATCCAGTCATCTATTTTTGGGCATTTGGGTTGTTTCCATAGCTTAGCTATTGTAAATAGTGCTGCTATAAACATAGGGGTGCAGGTGCTCTTTGGAATTGATGTTTCTGTGTCCTTTGGGTAAATCCCTAGGAGTGGAATTGCTGGGTCATATGGGAGCTCTATATTTAGTACTGACCTCAGCACTTTGTTCAGGAATTTAATTTCAATCAAAGCCTCAAACGTGAATGGGAAAGCGTTATGTGTGGTGGTTCATAGGAGCAGGGTACTTTTGAGATGTGTGAGTGGTGATTGTGCTGCTGAACAGACCCTATTCCCACCACCCTCCACAGAAGACAGGACTCCAAGATCCCCAAAACTGGCAGGGCCGCTCAGATTTCCAGACTGTCTGAATCTTGTCCTGTTTACCCACAGAGAAACTGTCCATGGTCATACCCCTCACCAGGCAGAGCTGCGCTAAGACCCAGCCTGTCTTCCATTCAGGACGTTGTCCCTTCCCTAACACACAGCTGGAAGTCATATGCTTGGGGATATCCTATTTTCAGGACACGAGGTGTTTCTTAGTGCCTTTTTTCTGGTGGGTCCCCATCAGAGGCCTGGCTTTCATTGCCAGGGGCTGCCTCTCTTTGGGCATTGGAGGAGCGTCTCTGTGTGCACACAGGGAGACACTGGGGCTGGATCTGGGCTTCCCTGGGAGATGGGAAAGATAGCCTTCTGTGCCTGGTGGAGGCCTGAGGGTCCTGCGCCAAGTCCCAACAGGTCATGGTTCTCCATTCTTACTCAGCCCTCCCTGAACTGATTAAATTAGGGTGGATGAGCCGCTGCTGGAGCAGCCATGGGTTCTCCCTCTAGTGACCCCGGCTTGATAGCTTGAGACCCTCTCTCCAGGATGTCCAAAAGCCCTGAGTTCGTACTCCCAGCTCTCTCTCCTCCAAAGTGCCTGCTAAGAATCCGTTCCCGAGGTATGAAGGGTGGCGGGCGGGCATTGAGTAGGTGCTGAGGAGTACTGCTTCCGGCACCCCGCTCCTAGCTCCTAAGCTCCCCACAAGCCCGCTCCAGGTCGCGTTTGGCCTCGGCTGGCAGTGCGGCTCCGGCGTGACTGCGCCCCCGTCGGGCAGGAGGGGCTGTGCGCGCGCCCTCGCCCCCTCCCGGGCTGCACGTGCAGGGCGGGGCTGTGGCCCAGGGGTGGAGCTGATTGGGCGCCGGCGTGGGGAGGCGGGCCGGGACGCAGCTGTCAGAGGCTTCGGGGCCGCGAGAGCGGCGCATCGGGCTGAAGGGTGGCAGCGCTGCAGCCGGCTCTGAAGTGTAGCAGCCCGCGGGCCCGGCCGGCATGGTGCAGCGGGGGCTTCGCGGCGCGCGCACGCACTGAGCGGGCCCACGCTGGGCCCCGCGCCCCCCGCGCCCCCCGCCGCCCCGATCCCGGCCGGCATGATGTGCCTGGAATGCGCCTCGGCGGCGGCGGGCGGCGCGGAGGAGGAGGAGGCGGACGCAGAGCGGCGGCGCCGGCGCCGGGGGGCGCAGCTCGGGGCTGGCGGCGGTGGCTGCTGCGGGGCGCGGGGAGCCGGCGCCCCTGGAGTCGCGACCGCCGACGATGAGGTGCAGACGCTGTCGGGCAGCGTGAGGCGGGCCCCGTCCGGACCCCCCAGCACCTCCAGCACCCCCAACTGCGCAGCGGCTGCCAAGGCCCCCGGCACGCAGCAGCCCAAACCCGCCAGCCTGGGCCGCGGGCGGGGGGCAGCCGCCGCCATCCTCAGCTTGGGCAACGTGCTCAACTACCTGGACAGGTACACCGTAGCAGGTGAGCGAGCGCCCCACCCAGCCGGAGCACCAGGTACCCCAGGGAGACTTGGGGCGCAGACCCCCTATCTCCAAGCCTTAAGAGGCGTTCGTAAGCGTCCTCTGCTCAGGCACTACTGGAGTGATGTGAGATCCACGGGTCCCATCCAGGGACACCCCCACCCCACTTTCTGCGTCAGGGGTTCGGGTAGTCCCCACCCCTGGAGTAGCCCGCGCGTCCTCGCCAGCCCTTGACGTCCCATCCGTTGTCCTCGTCTCCGAGTCTCCTCTGCGTCTCCGCGTTCTCGCTTCCGCGCCCCCTCCTGCCCCAGCCCAGGGTTCCCGGGCCCCTCCCCACTTCCCCCAGGCAACGCAGTCTGTCCGTCCGTCCGTCATTCCGCGGCGGGTCAGTCTCTCCCTTCCTCTACCCCTCCACTCCCCTGCGAGCGTGCGGCGAGCGCGCGCGCCCCTTGCGGGTGTACACCAGGGGAGACCAAATGTGCGCGCGCGGACAGCGCGGGTGTGTGTGAGCGTGCGAGCGCGTGGCTGACAAAGGCTCTGGGCTGCGGGGAGCGGAGGGAGGGGCGGGGCCAGTCGCCGGCGCCTGGGGACCCAAGATGCGGTTTGCAGCTGGCCAAGACTAGAGGCCTGAGAACGCCTCCTCTTGCTCTAAGGCTTAGGGCCGGGGGTAGGGCACAGACCACTTGGGCCCAAGAGGGGCTGCCTCATCCACTGCGAGCACCTCTGGGAAGCTGCCTTGGGAGTAGGGTTGGGTTTCCCAACAACTGCGTTCTACTCTTCGATTTGCACCTCATGTGCCTGGTGTGTGACCTTGGGCCACGAGTCTCAGCTCCTGTTTAGCTCCGTTCCCCATTTGTGAGGTGGTTGATTCCTGGGACCTTTGGGGATAGACCGAATTCTGGTTTCCTGGCTGGTATCTCCCCTACCCCAGTTCTCAAGTGGGGGTGGGTGTGTGGGGGTGTCTGTGAGTAGGGACTTTCCCTACAGTGAACTGTTCCTGGTGCAACCTTGTAAAAAGGCCTCTGGCCTGGTGGGCATAGGTGGGGGCCCCCTGTGGGAGGGACAGCACTGCCTGTGTACCTGGCAGGCTGGCCCAGAACCTGCCTAATCACAGCTTCATAACATCTGGAACTACAGGGGAAAGAAAGGACAGTGGAAGGAATTTGGACAGACTCTAAAGAGTACTTTGTGCTGATGGAGAGAGTAGAGTCTGGGGTCCCCTTCTCCAGACCTCTATCTTCCCCTTCACTGAAAGGGATTTTTTGTCAAGGTGCAAGAAAAGAACTCTGATGGGAGAGCAGAGGCTTCCGCCTCCCCCCATGAGCGCTCTCAAAGCCTCTTGGCTCTCTGTCCCTCCACTGCAGGGAGCTGAAAGTGGGTACAAGCAGCACCAGTTTCTGGGTCGGATTGTCCCTAAGAGACTCTTGGTTTGGACCCAGCAATGCAGAAGTACACCAGCCCTGTCCTGCATGCCATGCTGCCTGCAGCCCAGCTTAAGCGCCACCCAAAGGTGGGAGAGGTCAGAGAACACTAGGGACTGTAATCAGTGCAAAATAGACCTCTTTGTACAGGTGAGGAAACCAAGCCCGCTGTACCACCCTTGTCCAAGATGGCTGAGGGTGCACAGCAAAGCTGGCGTTAGTTTCCCAGCCTCCACCTGGGAAAGGTTTCCCACCCTCTCAGCTGGGCAGTGAGTGGTGCACTTCTGGCATTGTAAAGCTTTCCAACTTGTTTTTTCCGGCCCTAGACCATCCCCTCTGACATTCTCTGGGAAACTGACTCTGCTGGAGTCTGAGGATAGGATTAGGGAGGTCTGGTGCTTATCTGCTACTACCCCTACTTGGGTCCCAGAGTCAGAATGGAGGAACAAGATAGGAAATTTCTGGCAAATTGGTAGGGGGAGAAGGAAAGCAGTGGCTAAGAGGGGTGTGGGGCAGTCAGGAGGAAGGCCAGGAAAGCCCTGTGCAAACACCCGCTGGGCTGTGCATCCCTCCCTGTCCGGGTCGGGGCGGGGGAGTTCATGCTCCACCCTGCCCCCAACACACAACATACACAGATTTCCTCTCCGGATAAGCCTGACTCCCTCTCTCTTTATGGTAAGCTCCCCTCACTCCCCACCCTGCCCCCAGGAGTTTACTGTCTTTACAGCAACTACTCTGGGCTGGTGTGTCTTGTGGGAGGGGGGCAGAAGAATGGCCCTGCCCAGCCTGAGTCCACCTGTTGCTAGCTGGCCCAGCTGGGACACAGGAGAGGGTGCACACACCCCACCTCCCTACCATCTTTGATCCCTGAAACACTCACTGACTTCATGTCAAAGAGTGGGGTAGTTTCCACTGCCTCCCTTTACATGGGCCTTGTGCAGGTCTGTGCTCGTGGTACAGACCACCAATATCCAAATGGAATATAATGCAAGCCACATTTTTTATTGGATATGTTCGTGCAGCCACCTTAACAAAGTAGATTAATAATATATTTAATTCAATGGATCCAAAATATTTCATCATGTGATCCATGCAAAAGCTGTTCATGGGGTATCTTACCTACTTTTTCATACTAAGTATTTGAACCCTACGTCTGTTTTACATTTACAGCACATGTCGGTTCGAACTAGCAGCATTTCGGGTGTGCGACGGCCACAGCGGCCAGTGGCCGGTGCGGTTCTGGAGTCTTTGATGCCAGAGCGCCAGTCCAGACTCTTCATCTCCTCCCCTGTGTGACCTTGGGGACCTTGCCTGGCCCTCCTGTGTGCTCATTTCCTTCCCTCCGCCTCCTAGGTTGTGTGGAGTAAATGAGATTGTCTCTTAAGCACCTGGGACAAGGCCAGAGTCCTGGGAGAGCTTCCCAAACATCCGCTCCCTTCCCGGCCATGTCTCCGCTCAAGCTGTGCCCCTGCCACGATGCCCTTCCCATTCTTCTCTGTTTTTGACAGTTCCTTTAAGGATACCTTTGCGTACCCCTCCTTTCTCCACCACGTCTCCATCCTGGGAACTCCAGTAGGTTCCCCTCTGCCCTCGCATTCCCAGCGCCACCGTGATCCAGCTAATTATGGCTCTCCTCCTCCCCATGAGAACCCCCTGAGGGCAGCAGGCTGCAGCAGCAGATGAGGAAAGCCAGGGAACTGCTTTTGCTTTTGCTTTTCTACCTGGGCGTTGCTTCAGTTAGATGAAATTAAGGTAACCCAGAACCCACCTCTGAATGCTTCCCTCCAGCACCTGGTGTGGGGAGGACACTGATGCCCGGAGATCGGCACTTATCCAAGGTCACATGGCAGGGTGGGGCAGGACCAGAACCCCTTAGGACAGTGTTCTCTTGGGGAAGGCTGGGCAGGTGACTCTCTGCTGAATTTAGCATCGAGGAAGTTTGAGCTCCCTAGGGCACATGGCTCTTGCTCCCATGGCCCCTGCAGGCCTGGCAGCCAATCAGGAGGAGCGGCCCCTCAGGTCCTGGGTCCTGGATCCCCACTTTCCCCACTCTGCTTCCCCGCACAAGAACTGCTTCTGCCCCTGGGCTCCTATTCTTCTGTCTGTAAAATGGAAGCAGAGCTGAGTGTGTAGGTGGCAGTTTTCTGCTCCTGGAACCAGGCCCAGCAGGAGGGAGCTGGTGGGGCCCTGTTCATGGTTGGTGAGTGACTATTTGAGAACTGAGATCCTTCCCTAATTTCACTGGCACCTGTTCCCTTCCTGAGACTTCTTTTCTTTTGATCCAGCATGTGGCAGATTGGGAACTTGAAATTGGGTGGGGCTGGGGCAGGTGAGGAGAGGCTGAGCCTTGCCCTGGGGGAGTCCTTTTCTGCCAAAGAAGCTGAGACTGGTATCCATGGCAACCGCTCACTAACACAAACCCAGAGAAGAGACAGTACTGGGACACAGCCTGGGAAACAGAGCTGGTAGGGACTGGGGGCTTCCCCAAATACCTGAGCCTTGTGCAGGAGGAGGCTGCCAGGCCAGGGCTCTCCCCTCTTTTTTTTTTGTCTGCCCAGTTAAGCCTGTCCAGAGCTAACAGTTAAGAAAATGGAGACCCAGAACCTTTTACAGGGTCACCTGGTGGATAGAAGCCAAGTAAAGCCCTAAGCTCTGTGGCTATCTTTTTGGATAAGGATAGTCAACACCGCTCCTGCCCTGCCCCCTCGGGAGGCCCTGTCCCCTTGGGTGGCCCTGCCCTGGTCATAGCCACGTCAGCACTACCTGAGGTCTGCAAGGCGGGGTGTCCCAGGGCTGCATTCCAGAGCTCCTGTCTGGCAGGTCAGCACCCAGGTAAACTGCTGGGCAGCCTGGAATGCCAGTGTCCTAATGACTAACCCCCAGCTGCCCATTTCCTTGCTGCCTCTTCCTCCTAGGCCCCTTTACAGCTGGTTCTGCCAGTACTTCTGCTGTGCTGTTGAACTGTCAGAGGAAGTGACTTGCAACTCGCTACTTTGGTCTGGGGCCCAGGGTCTGTTCCTGCCCCAGCCTGTGCCTTGGTCTCCTGTTTTGCCAAAGGAGCAGGCAGCTGCAGGGCCGCCTCGGCTCAGAGTGAGACCAGCTACGTCAGAGCAGCTCAGAGAGAGGGGCTCTGCATTCTGCCCCCAGACAGGAGGTGATTTTTGTTTCTGCCTGAGTATGGGGGCCTGAAACCTTGAGGAAGGAAGGGGGATGAGAGCTAGGAAGCTACTCAAACATGGGCTTGATCCTCAGGTTCCTGGGGCTGGGGTACCTAGTATCTTTTGGACTGAGCTTCCTGCTCCTGACTTTGCCAGACTTCTGTGTGACCCCAAGCAGGTTCTGACCTCTCTGATCCCTGAATCCACAACAGATGAGTTTGTCTCTTTCTGTGCTCAGGGTCTTAATCTTAAGGACAGTGAGGGGCACTTGGTCTAAGGAACTTCTGTTGCCTCCCCCTTCTGCTTTTTCAGGGTTTGTCCTCCCAGATAAGCAGGTCTGTTCCCCAGGAGTGGCAGCAGCTTACCTGGGGTTCCTCTGGTGGCCCAGTAGTGCCCTAGTCTTCTTCCCCAACTCTCTGAGCTGAGTCAGGCACCTAATTGCTGGTTTTCAACTGCATCTGTTGAAACTCCATCACAGCTCCTACCTGTGTGGGGAGATGTCTCCCTCCAACCTCGAGGGACTGAGCCTGGTCATCTCTGGCCAGGGGGACTGGCACAGGCTTGGCCCTGGTCCACTGACCAAGGGGCAGACTTGGCTTACCCAGCCCTAGCCTACCCCAAAGCTTCAGTTCCAAGACTGAAGGGCTTGATGGATATGTTTGGACAACCCTGAATAAGGACTTCTGTTTCAGAGGCCAGGGCTTCTTTTGCAGTGGCTAGTGCTGTCCTTTTGTCCTGTCAAGGGCTCACAGCAAGCTGTAGGCCTTGTGTCTCGGAAGAAAATGGGGGAAGTGGTCAGTGTGGTCCCTGGCTGCCTAGCTCACAGCCCTGAGAGTGGGGCCTCCTCACCCCCATACTGTACGGAGTGGCTGCTGTGCAGGTGGTTGCTGTGCCGGCTCTGCCTTGCCACTGCTGCAGGGAGGGGACTTGAGGCGGACCGGCCCCAGGTTACACAGCGAAGTGGCGTGAATAAAATGCTGGTCTGCTCTGAGCCTGGCCCTCTCCTGCTAGCTGGGAGGCTGACGAAAGAAGTCCTAAGGGAGATATGGCCAAGGGCAGAAGCATTTACATGGAGACAGGGGATGGGTGGGGTCCTGCCTTCTACCTCCATCCCTAGTTATGCCAACATGGGGGCATTGCAGGATCTGCCCCCACACCCTCCTCCAACCCTCCCTGGTAGCTCCATGAGATCTCCATGGTACCTTCACTTGTGTCAAGCATGGATTTGCCAAATAAATGGCCCGGAAGCCAAGAACATCTGTAAAAATGACACCGCCTAATGACACCCCTGGGGAGGGGTGGTGTCACTTTGTCACGTAGTTTCTAGCACCCATGTGAGGGTGGCTGGTGTGGATATTTAGAGGAAGCAGTTGCAACTTCTTTTGGGGGGGTTGTTGGGTTGAGGTGGGGACCACAGGCTGGGTCTGGATGCTTATTGGCTGTTCAGCCTGGTTCCTGCCTGGTTCTGCAGTCTCTCGCTCACTGACCTTCTAAATTTCAATTTTCCATCTGAGAAGTGGGAGCAGCAGTCACTAGTCTCTGCCAACTGAAGCAGCACATGGGGAGAAGGTCGTTCACGGGCTTGAGCTGTGCCATACCCAGCAGGAGCAAGGTCTCCCACTCTCCCTCTCCCGCACACCCCTGCATGATCCTGGGCTGCAGCCACACAAGCCAAGCCCTCTGAGGGTTATGATAAGGGTGTGGCCACCTTGTCCTTCCTCCTCCCACCACCATAGTCTTGGGAGCTCCTGAGGCAGGATAGGGCTGGGAAGGCTGAACTGGAAAGGGGGGGCTGTGCAAAGCCCCCAAATTGCTAAGGCCAAGTCTGGTTCCAGGAAAGCTGGCCCCAAATGATAGACTAGAACCACAGGACAGAGGCTGGGCTGCCTGTCCCCGCCCACTCTGGGCATGGAGACTTGGAGGGGAGGAGGGAGGTCTCTCTGGGCACTGGGGGTGTCTCCTCTCTAGGGCTGGCAGGGTCCACAGTAGGTCTTCGTTAGGAAGGGGTGTGCAGGCCTCCAGCTATAGTGCTTTCTAAGGGGACAGGTTCAGAACTGAGGTTGTCTAAGAGGAGACTCTCTGAGGGGCTGAGGCTATAAAACTGGGGGGGCCTCATCCTCATGGTCCCTGCAGAGATGAACCCTAAACTGTACCAACATGAATGACCCAGATTTGTAGGGTAACGTGGGTGCAGGAAGGTTGGCATAAGTAGAGCAAATGCAATTGAGGTTCAGGAATGGACCCAGCAGGGATGTATGAGGATTCTGGGCCACTTCTCACATGGGTAACCTGATGCTTTGAGTAGGGGCCAGATACCCCTGGCGGTCACCCAGCTTGGCCTTGGGGGTGGGATGGGGTAGGATCTTGTGTCCTGGAAGCTCAGGGGCAGGTAGAAGTATATGTGCATGAGAACCTAGGTCCCTGACTCAGGGGCTACTTGGCCTGGTCTCCTTAGGCTGATGGGGGGTGCTGGCAGGGCTAACCTGTGGTTTCCCAGCCTGAGCCATGCAGAGCCAGGCCAGCAGAGCCAGGCCCTCAGGCCCCTGTAATTACTGGGGTGGGAGCTATGGCCAAACATTGGTGCAGGGGTGAAACTTTCAGCTCTGAGAGCCTCCACTGGGGGACCAGTGACCCTCTGAGAAGGCCCACCTGATGGCAGGCTCAGCCCCAGCCTTCAGATCCCTCACCTTGTCTTTCCAGCAGTCTGTCCTTGTTTTGGAGGAAAGAACACTGAGGGGGGATCTCCCCTTTGTTCTCTGGTCATGACCCGGGTTGTGTCCTGCCCGGCAAGTTAATCATCAGAGAGAACATTTATAAAATTTATTGAATTCCTACTATGTGCCAGACACTGTGCTAAGCACTTAATGTGGATTAATCTATAAACCTCACAACCGTTTTATAAAGCAGACCTTAACATTAAGACATGTTACAATAAAGAAAGCTGGCACAGAGAGGACAGAGAACTTGTCTAAGTTCACGTAGGTGGGAAGGGGAGAAAGCCAGGATTTGAACCCAGATGGCCTGGTTCTGGAGCCCATCCTTATGGGAATTCAGCTAATTGCCTGCTGCTCTGAGGGGAGGTGGTGATTATACTTGAGCTTGAGCACCAGGTAGCCTCTCTTGGCAGACCGGGCATGAAGAGACCTCAGGATCCCATCATTTCAACCTTGCATGGGAGCCTGGTCTGAGCTGGGGGCTCCCAAGGTCAGCGTGGGTTTCTTTTCACACCTTGTGATATCAGCAAGGTGGGTTTGACTGGAGGAGGGAGGAGGAAGCCAAGAGTCCTGAGATCTGGACCCTGCTCCTCCAGGGGCTACTGAGGGGCCAGCAATGGTGGCAGATGCCTGAGTTTCTGCGCCCAGCTGGCTGGGGGAGCTGGGACCAGATTCCACCCACCTCTGGGGATTCCCTCAAGATGACAGGTACCTCATTAAAAGCTGCAGAGCAGGGTGTTGGGGTGGCATTCTGTGTCCTTGAATCTGGGCCTTGGGTGGGGTGGATCTTCACTGGTGAAGATGGACACCCCAGGAAGACAGCATGGCTGTCATTAAGGCTGCAGACTGTGATGCTAGAGACTTGGGGCCCTCAGACCAGCAGGTTACTGGTCACCTGGGTGACGTGGTAATAGATCGCCAGATCTCACCTCTAGAGAGGGCGATTGAGTAGATCAGGATCATGGAGGCAGGCATCAAATGTTAAAGGTCTAGACTCAGTTTGGGTGGCAATGGGCAGCCACGAAGAGTCCCTGGGTCTGCATACTCAATGAGCTCCTACAGGTAATGCTCTTAGAACGGTGTGTGTTGTGTAGTGAGCACTCACTCAACAGTCAGTCACTTGCTATTATTGTTATTCTTGGTGGTATTACTGAGCAGGGCCAATGGGTTTGGAAGAAGTCATGGGTGATTCTGAGGTCCAGGCAGAACTGACAAACCCTGGGCTGTGGTGTTACCTCCGTGAGTCCAGACAGAGCTGGTCTCTGGAGCCCCAGCCCAGGATTTAGCAGGAGAGCAGTAAGTGCCTGAGAGGTCAGGCTGTGGGGGGCTGCTGGGTGGGCTGGGAGGACTGGGGCAGGGAGCCAGGGTACATTTCTGGGGTGAGGGCTGACTCCCAGGCTCTGGCCTGCCGTGGTCCTGTACAGGGAATGGGGACCAGGTGGTGGGGCCGTGGAATTGGACTCGAATGACTGAGACACTGAGGGATGAGAGAGTCTGTGGTGTTGAGTCACCAGTAGGTGATTGGTTTCAGGGGAGTGATGGAGGTGAAGACATTGGGTTGAGAGGGGAGAGAACTCTATTAAAAACTTCAGCTGTGAAACAAGGTGAGAGATGGAGTGACTGGTAGAGGGCATAGGTTGAGTTGTTTTTGCCACCAGGATGAGAGCTGTTTGTGAGCAGATGTGCAGATGACAGAAGCAAAGGAGATGGTGCACACAAAAGCCTAAGCCAGGGGCTGACCTGGGCAAGATCTCTGGGAGGCAGGCGGGATGGATGGTCTAGGTAGAGCAGGCGACAGCTGACCTTGGACCAGAGGCAAAACCCTTGGGGGCTTGGGAGAGGTATAAATGGGATCCATGAATTAGAAAATTCATTGGCCTTGCTGTTCTAGAATATTCTTTCGGCCCAGGGATGAGAACCCTGTGACCAGAGGGTAATTCTCACTGTGGATTTGAAGTGACTGCCTGGAGAGAGCCAAATTGGAAGCTGTGGCTCTGGGGGACCTCGCCTACCCAAGGCTGCTGGGGCTGGTGGAATGGGCTTGGCCTGAGCTGCAGGAGGCTGTTCCTGGGCGTGAGGCCCGTCCTGTGACCCACCAAACCTCAGCCTCCAGGAAGGAGGCTAAAAATAAGACTGTGGTAAAGAAGGAAGGGGGTGTGTGGGCTCAAGCTAGGCTGGAGCTCAGAGGAAAATCTGAGACGACCGGCCGAGCTGCTGTGACACATGCTTCCCATGCCAGTGGCCAGTGGGCTCTCACCCTCCTGCGGTCATGGCCCTTCCATTCCCGGAGAAGGAAAACAACCCTGAAAGGCTTGGGTCAGGCCTGACTTGGGGCTTATGGCTCACGTGAGGCCCTGCTCCTCAGGAAGTTTCTGCCCTTGTATTGCAGTTCAGGCTTTGCACCCCAAACTGGGCCCTAGGGGATCTCAGGGTGGAGGTATCCAACTATTTTTGTGACTTGAGGTCTAGACTTCCCAGGGACTCTGCATGCCCATCTGGACATGGAGAAATGTTCCTCCCTCTTACTAGGAGTTCTGTGAGGCAGAGGAAGCCAGAAGAGGCTTCCTGGAGGTAGTGGCAGCACTGGATCTTGAAGTCATAGTAGGGAGGGCCAGGTGGTTAGGGTGTTTCTCAAGGAGGAAGCGAGAGTGTTTTGATTTGCTGTGGACACATGACATCTTTATGCTGATCCATGCCCTCTCCAGGCTATGCATGGGCCCCGCAGTACAAACCGGGGTGGGTGGGTGGGGAGTTTCACCTTCCAACTCCATCCATCATTTCTCCCACCAATATTACACGGTGACTTTCTGGGTTTGGGGGTGACATGCTATGGTTCCCTCATTCAGGGGCTGAAGGTCTGGTGGGACGTCAGCAGGTCCTTACTTATCATCCACAGTCACTCTGGGTCAGCTGTGTGCTGGGCCCTGGGCCAGAGGACAGGCATGAAACACAGAGGCCGTGTGGTGGAAGAACTTTGGTCTTGGCAATAGACCTGACTTCAGATTTTAACTTTGACACCTTAGGTGCTATGTGACAAGGTACTTTACTTCTCAGAACCTCAGTTTCCTCATATGTAAAATGGGAGTGATAATCATAAATACCAGCTATGGTGGCAAGGATAGAAATGCCACCTGTGGAGTCTCAGTATCTAGAACTTAGCAGGAACCAATCACTAGTAGCCAAGGGGCTCATATTCATGTCTCTATGTGTCTGCCTTATAGAACTAACTAATCCTAGCTTGACAAGTACTAAAATAAGAATGGACAGGGGGAGGAGGGAGGAGAGTAAGGGACAAGTTTATTAAGGGTGGTGGGAGGGGGAGAAATCAAGGAAGACTTTCCAGAAGAAGAGGCATGCAAACTAGTCTTGAAAGAGTGGTAGGGATTAGCATAGCCAACAAAATTGTGCCAAGGCAAAAAAGGAAGTGTGTACATTTGGGGGGAGGGAGGTTGAGTGGTTTTGGGTTGCTGGCGTATGGAATGGAGTGGTGTCCTGAGTAGTGAGATTGGAGGGTGGGGTTGACAGGGCTGAACCTGCAGTGCTTGGTCCTCTTCTGAGCACTGGTAGGCCATGAGTGATGGTGACTATGTGAGAGAGGGGTGTTTCAGATCCACAGCTCAGGGAGAACAGAGGCCCTGGCTTAGGAGGGGGGAATGGGTTTTGGGGCTGGGAGGTGAATGTGAGTAACCCCCCAAGGTTGGGTCCAGCCTAGTCTCTCATAGGCCCAGAGGGAACTCTGGACCTCTCTGACACTAGATTGGGGCAACTCGGAGGTCCCACTTGCTGGCCCCACCATCTACATGCCCTGTACCAGCCCCCTGCTTCTGCCTTCAAGGCAAGGCCACAACCTGCCTTGGTTATTAAGTCATTAACTAGGCCTCACATGGCCTCCTCATTATGGGTAATTATGGTAAATCCACTTGGGGCATTAACAAGGAGGAGGCCAGCTTCTCTTGGTTGTCAGGCTGCTAGGACACCAGCTGGATCTGACCATGTGTCCCAGGAAATTGCTCAGCATGCCAGCTGAGGGACAGTGACACCTTCCCCCTCTTCCTTGGCCCCAGCCCCATGCTAGGTAGGATCACAACCAGCTCTTGGAGATTCTACTCTCGGCCATTTCCCTGTTGTGTGTCTGAGCATTTTGCTTGACTTCCTGTGCCTCAGTTTCCTCATCTGTCCGGTGGAATAAAAATACCAGCCTCATAGAGGGTTAAACCAGAAAAGTGCCTAATGTTCATCATTTTAAATGCTGACGTCATCATCACCGTCATGGAAAGCTCTGGAAATCCCCAGAAAGCAAGGTCCAGGTCCCTCTGTCCTCTATGTGATGCAGGCTTTATCTCTATCTCCTTTCTTCCCTATTCCTTCTCAGTGCAGTAGTTAGGAGCTCTGACCTGTGACCTCGCCTCCTGCTGTCCTCAGAGATAAGGGGAGATGGAGGCCATGGGGTCTGTGGGGCTGGGGTTCTGCTTCCTCAGAAGCCCTGGTTGAGAGCTGTGAGATGTGAGAGGGGCCCAGGAGGTTGCTGGTCCCCCATATAGCCTATTTGTTCACAGCTAGTTGCTCTGGTTGCAACCTCCATTCCCCACCCTGCAAAATGCAAAGCCCTAACAGGAGACAGAGGCAGCTGGGACTTGGAAGAAGGGCAGGCCAGCTTCAAAGGAGCTCTTCACCCCACAAAAGTTGGCCTTGAGCTTTGTTTACCTTCCATGGAGTCTTGGCTCCTGCATAAGAAAACTGGGAGTCCTGGTTATAATCCTGGGGATGTTAGGGGGAAAAGGATGTCCTAAAGCTAATTCCATACAGGCTTTGTGGACTCCACTCCCACCCCAGGCCAAAGCCAAAGACACTAGGAACTCCAAATCCCATCACCACCAAAGGGAAGGTGGCTGGGACCTGAGGGTGGGGTTAAGCAGCCAGGTGGATATAAAAGGCAGACACGTGGGCTTTGGGGTTCCCCCATTTTTGGCTCTCCGCCAGCTCGCAGCGTCCGGCCAGCTCTGAGAGTGACTTTGGGTTTCCAGGTCGGCGGATCGGGTAGGACGCATTAAAGACTTTATTTCCCTATTTTCTCCCTGAGTTGTACATTTTCCTTATTTCCTTTTCCCTTGTAAATAAACCTTTTATTAACCTTTTGTGTGTGCCTGTAGTGGAGTATTCATAAGTCCCTTTTAAGCACGCGGGTGAGGACCCACAGCCAGGAACCCGTTCAATATCAGGGCTGCTCTATAACAGGGACAGTAGGGTGAGCTTGTGAGTGTGCTTATGTGCACAGAGAGGTGAGAAGATGAGTGTTGGCTTGAGCCCCCTCTGCCCTCTCTTTGGCCAGAAGTTTCCCCACGCCTTTCAGTGGCTGTGCTTGTGATCTCTGGCCTCCCTGAGGGTAGGCCTCAACCCCCAGCATGGGACTGGGTCGCGCGTGGGCCAGAGGCCTAGGCTGGCACATAGGAAGGAGGCTTGGCTGCCCCATCTGAATGAACAACCACAGAGGAACCTCAGACCCCTGCAAGGGCCAAGTGAGGGGGTGGGACCCCCCTCAGGGATCAGGGGGCCCAGGATGGAAGGAAGCAGTGGCTCCAAAGTCCCCACTGCCCTGGCTAGACTGGGCAGGGTGATGTTCTGTAGATGGAACCAGTCTGGGTCCTGCAAGGTGGAAAGATGGCTGGAATTGGGGGTGACCTGGTGGGGTGGGGGGTTTGGGTACCCAGGCACCAGAGTTTGTCAGTAAGCACCCTCTGTCTCCCCTGCCAGGAGTCCTTCTGGACATCCAGCAGCACTTCGGGGTCAAGGACCGAGGAGCCGGCTTGCTGCAGTCAGGTGAGAACCCCTGCCACCTTCACCCCTCCCACTGGGCCTCTTCTCTGGCCCTGACTTTCAGGAAGGAGCATGAACTTGGCATTCGAATCCTATTGTTGCCACTCACAAAAGGCTCCACTTCTCCAAGTCTTTCCTTCTTTTCTCCTTCTTGTAAAACAAAAACAAGTGGCAGACTGGAGGACTGTGGGAGATATACCTTGTGGGGGCCTTGGGGGCCCCAATGCTTCAGGGTCCATCTAGAGGCTGGTGAGGGGCACAGGTGCTGTGAACAGAGCCTTAGTGACTCCCTTTCTATATGCTGCCTGCCCCCCAATTCCTTCCATTGCCTTCAACCTGGGAATCACCTCTTATGTCAAAACAGAACTCCCCCGGTTAACCCCGAAGTCATTCCCCAACCCAGACAGGAGGCTGAGAGTCTGACTCCCTGGGCCCTGGGACTCTGGCCTTCTGATCAATGGGGGGCAATGGCTGGAGCCTCACTGGGCTGGGGCAGTGTGGCAGGTCATAGAGCAGTTATCCCAGCCTAGCTGCCTCTCCCTCAAGGTTCCGTGTCTCCTTTGTTCCTGCCCTGCTCATACATGGCCCCTCGGGACCCAAGTTCCTGGCTCCCTGAGCCTCCCACTCGCTCTGGCCCTGCTGGTCATACCCTCAGCAGGACCCTGAGGCCTCAGTGAAGACTCAGAGCCAGTGTTGCATCCCAGAGCTGAGGCCCCAACCTTGTGTGTGGTCAGTTTCCTTGGCCTTGGAGTCCATCTTACTGCCAGCCTGTCAGATGTGAGCAGGAAAGCCCAAAGTCTGCATTCCAGAGTGTGAACCCCTTCCCCTGCTCAGGCTTTCCTGGGAGGGAGGGTGGGAGGGGTGGAGCTGACTGTCCAGGAACCTGCCTGACCTGTCTAGGTGGCATTCCAGTACACAGAGTGCCTGTCTCCATCGTCTCCCTGTGCTCACAGAAGCCACAGCCACTCAGCCAGGGGGTCACCTGTCCTCATTGCCCACTTGGGGTTTCTGCGGCTCAAAGAGGGGACATGATAACTCCAGGGCTTAGTCCTCATCAGTGAGGCCCACCAAGCAAGAACAGGGCACGCCACCTCCAAAAGTTGGTCAGGTCTCTGCCCCTGCAGGTGTCCCCTCCTCCTTGGGATAAGAGCCCAAGCTTTCCTGTAACTCCTCCCCTCTTCTTGTGCCTCCCTTGCTGGGTGAGATCAAGTCAGCCTGCCCTGGGGCCTTGGACAGTCCCTTTAGCCTCCTGGGCTCTGCACTTACAGGCTGGAAGAGAGTTCAAACCAGAGGGAGAGTGGGAGGGAGCCGATAGAGCCAAACTGCCCAGCCCTTTCCCTCCCTGGTCCCTTCCCATCCTGAGCCTCATCCCCTCACTGTAACGCTCTGCCCCAACCTCCTCCATTCACCCCCCATCCCCCCTCCCCCTCCCCGCCACTGAGGGTGGCCAGTGCAGCTGAGGGAGAGGAGGTACTGGGCTGGAGGGTCACAGTGTGTTGTGGGTAGGTCCCTGGCTGCCTTCTTGGCTGAAAGGGAGAAGTCACTGCAGCCCCTACAGATTAGTGGCTCTTGGCTGGAGGTGGGCAAATCACCCATAGGCATCATCTTGTTTGGTTCTTCCTCCTATGAGCTCCCTTTGTCAGTTTCACTTTCCAGATGAAAGGACAGAGGTCAAGAGAGGGGAAATGACTTGCTTCAGGTCTCTGGTGAGAGAGTAACAGATCTGGAATTAGGACTTACATGTGCTGACCTCTTGGCTTGGGGAGGGGGCACAGGCTGCACTACATGTGTGAGCCTTATCCCAGGGCCCAGTGTGCCTGACATCTCTGTTCTCACTGTGGGTGCCTCTGGGCCTTGGCAAGAGTTTCCAGCACCCTAGAGATCCTCTAGCCCTTATGCCATGGCCTTCATCCTAAAATCTACTCTTGGCACAGCAGGGAGGGCTCCTCAGAATGTCCTCATCCCTCAGCCATCTGAGCCAAGAAGCCAGTAGAGCTAGACCAGGATGTGACTCAGTGGCAAGCAGGCAAATCACCTAATTGGCCTGAGCCCCAGGCACCTGTCTCATCTCCAAGCTCCGATAAGGTCGGAGCTGGGTGGAGGGCGCCAGCCAGGTGTTGGTGCTTGCCCAGATCAAAGGGCCAGGGCTGACAGCTAGGTTGCCTGCTTATTTGTGGGCACCCTATGCTGCTGGGCCAGGAGACAGAGTGGGGGGTAGCTTGGGGTTAGGCCTGGGCCTGCCTCTCCTGTTTCCCCTTGGGACCATAACATGAGGGCTGGCTTGAGAAAAGCCTACTCTCAGTAGCCCCCTTGCAGATTGCTGACAGCTCAGAGCTGGCCCCCGAGGCACCTGCAGTGGCCAGAGCTCAGTTTCCGTGAAGTCCATAGTGGAATTATAGCTCTTGGGTCTTGCTATTTTGGGAAGTCAGGAGCCACCATAACCTACACCGGAAGTGGCAACTGCCACTGGCCCTGCTGCTTGGCAGGCCCCATGTTAGGATTCCCCTGTGTTCAGGTAGATTCCCTCTATTGATGGGAACAGGAAGTGTGTCCAATCCCCACACAGGCATGGGGAGAACAGTGGGAGCTCAGGGGCATGATAGCAAGTAGGCATCTCTGCCTCTGTCTGGTGGTAGAGGAGGAGTTCCTCAAGGTGGGACATTTGAGTGGGGCTTTGACATATGAGTTAGAGTTTGTTCAGGGCAAAGGATTTCCAGTCAGTTTGTCATATTAAATGGATGTGAGAAATCCTCCTTACCCTCCATGCTGGATAAAGTATGCCAAGAATACATTTAAATTGCATAGCTGTTTCTGAAAGCTAAAGCTATCAGGGAAATTTCCAGGTGGAGAAACAAAAGAATTGAACTCAAAAACTGGAGTGAGAGCTGACATTGAAGCCAAGTGATGCAGAGGGGACTAGTATAGTTCAAAGAGGCTTGTTACAGTATTTTTAACGTAAACTTTTTTTTTTAATCATGAAAAAAATTTAGACACACAGAAGAAGTAGAGCGAGATAGTACAACGAAGCCCATATGCAGTCACCCAGATTCATCAAAGCATCACCAGTCTGGCCCAGTTTCTAGGCTCAAGGGTTTCTTTGCTTTGAGGATTGGACAACACTGACTGGGGTGACTCAGTCTCAACCCAGCGTCCAGGACAAGCTCCCTGATATCAGGTGTGCCCCCATGCTGGTGGGCAGTTTTTCTGGTGAAGTTCCCTTTCATGGGTAGAATTCTCCTTCCTGGCTTAGCTTTGTCCAGAGAGCCTTGTGTGGCCCTTGCTTTGTACAGGCTGCCACTTCCCCATGTAGGATTTATGTTTTCAGGGACCCCAGCAGAGACAAATCCAAAATGGATCCTCTGAGAAGCCATTTTTTTTAAAGCTTTATATTTATTTATTTATTTATTTATGCATATAAGAACTGGGGTGCAGATCAGAGGTTCAGGGGGTGAGAGGATTCACCAGAGACAGAATGGGGAACAGAACAGATGGAACTACTGAAATACACTGCTGAGGAGAGCAGTGGGCGAGTCAGGAGAGGTCTGCTGCGCCATGTGGGTCACCTCCCTGGCCAGGGGATCAAACTCATACTGCAGTGGCTGGCGATGGCTTGATAGCACTGAGACTTTAACTCTGCGCCTTTTTGATCCAGGGTCTATGGTACAGGCAATTCCTGCTGAAGACAAACTCAAATTCAAAGTGAGCTCACAAGGATGTCCACCTTTGTGAATGGGAGTCATCTAGCCTAGGCAATAACAAAACCAGCTCCTGCAGAAGGATAGGAAATAATAGACTCATCTTAAAAGGACTTTAGCTATCCTTAATTTTCAGAGCATTGCAAGAAAGGGCAGACTTTAAAGATAGGAACAGCACATTATTTACAAAGAAAAAGAGATTCTTTTTTTCAAAATTCTAGAAGTGAAAAATGTAGGAATTAAAAAAATTAACTGTAACAAGTACATAAGTGAATTAGATTAGACCCAGCTGAAGAGAAAATATGCAAATTAGAAGAAGGATGGAGGTAATCAGCATAAATGCAGCTCAGGGAAAGGGGAGAGCAAAAATGAAGGTTGTGCCACTGGCTGGCTCCACTCTGCCTGGGGTATGGGAAGAATGGAGAGAGAGGAGACTGGATAGGAGGCAGGATCTATTGTGAAGGCATCTGATTTTGTCTGGCAGTAGTGGGAGCCAGAGAAGGTTTTGGAACAGGACAGATCCCTGTATGGTGTGTGCATCAGAGTGGAGCTGAGTGTGGGGATGAATGGCAGAGGAGATTGGGACGCCTTTCGGGGCTGGGGTTTGTGGAGTCACGAGTGTCAGGGTGGGTGGTGGGGAGTGGGAGGGGGGAGTGTTTACACAGAGGAAGAGCCAGCTCAGACTGAAACCAGACAGTATCTCTGCTTGGGACTGTCTCCTTCTGGCCTCCCTCTCTCCCCTCCTCACTTTGACTGGCTTGGCAATATCCTTTCATTTTGACAGACTTGGGTTTTGAAGGCCCCAAAACTGGGCAGCCCCGTGTCCATCCCTCCAGGGCCATCCTGTCAGAAGGGAGACCCAAGAACCTCTTTTCGCTTGAGATCTAAAGGACCAGCCCAGGGCTTACATCCTACCCCGGGTATAAGGGAGGAGCGGTTCCTGTTCTTCCTATAGGAGCTCTGAGCATAGTGGGCTCTCAGCACCAAGGGGGCCTGTCTGTCCTGGGTCCTCCTCTCCGTCTTGGCTGGCCTGGGTCACCCTCCATATCCAGTGGGTAGGAAGGATACTCAGGCAGTGCCTGCCGCCCTCCAACACCATGCCGGCCTGAGCACCCTCCCTGTACACCGGATGTGGAGGATGGTGAGTCTTCTCCAAATAACAGTCAGATCTGGACTTTGTAAAAATAGTCCTGGTTCAAACCAGGCCAAGGTGGGGGCTGTATGTGGGTTCCAAGGCCACCATGTGGGGAGCCCAGGGCTCCCCCAGCTCAGACCTTGCCAACTCCTGCTCTAGGACCACATTCTGGGCTCAGGAGCCCCATGACGGGGGTGGGTAGAGGGGGACAGTGTCCTGGGACCCAGAACCCACATCGGGAGTTATTTTGAGCTTTTCGGTGCCGGTCCCTCAGGATACATAGGGGAGAAGGCCTTCAGCCAACACACTGAGCCCGGGGGCCGCCATAGAGGTGGACCGCCCCTTGGGGATCTTGTCCAGCCCTTTCTTCCTGATGATCTGCTGGCAGCCCTGTGAGGAGGGGGCTTCACCTGTCTTACAGAGGCAGGAGTGAGGCTCAGGCCTAGGGTCTCCTGGGAGCCAGGCTTCTGGCTCCTCCCACCCTGCATCAGGCCCTGTCCCTGTGCCCTGGCTCCCTGCCTGCGACTCCATTGTCCCTGGCTGTGGGCTCAGCGCGTGTGAGCTGAGTGAGGGCTTCCCCACTCCCGACCACAGGATGTCCTCGTGTGGGAACTGCTGGGAAAGCCACTCCTACTGAAATCAGGGGTGGGGCAGCCAGTCTGCCCAGAGAGCTCGCTTCCAACAAACAAAGACTGCGGGATGGTGGGTGGAGGGGCCAGGGAAGCTTCCAGCCTGCCTGGTCTTTATTTCCAGCTGTGTTGCCTCCTGGCCCCATCAGCCTCTCACCCCTTCTTGGGACAAGGGTCACACATTCATTCTGCCACCGACAGATTTCCTCCTGGCCCTAAGTGATTGTGTTCAGGCCTCCCCCCGACTTGTGACATCCCCGAGGGCCTGGAGAGGTCCTTTCTCTTTTCTATCCCCAGCAGAGTAGAGAGCTTCAAAGGTGGACTGGGGACTCGTTCCTTACCATGGATGCCTTTGTCCCCAAGGGAAGGCACTGCATGGCAGGCGGTGCTTCTGTTACAGAGTAACCACTTCCAGTGTCCTGCCTGACTGTGTCTTCTTGGGCATATCGCTCCACCTGTCAGTACCCTGAGTTGTAAAATGGACAGACATAGTGGGTACGTGGTAGATGCTGGGGTCAGGCTGTGGGAGTTGGGGCACAGGGCACACCTGCTTCAACAGGAGTTCACTTAGGATCCTGGATGCCCCTGCCACCCACTGGGCTGCAGAAAGCTAGGGGTGGAAGAACCAGGAGAGGTTGCCTTCTTGCTCTGCTGCGGGAGGAGGGCCAATCCACCAGGACGGACTGGCTTGGCCCTGGTCTGACCAAGGCCTGGCTCCCCACCTTAAGTCCCCCCATCTCTCACCACTCAGAGGGGCCTTTCTAGCTCTCCCCCTTGCAGGAAGAGAACAGAACATTGTTCCCTATTGCCCTCCAACTAAAAGTCTAACCTGTTGTAGTGTTTGGGGCCCTCTCCCCCGCAGCTTCATCTCCCACTGCTTCCTCAGGAGCCTTCCTTTTTGTAGCCTGATGCTTCTTGTTATCCCTGACACACCCTGAACTTTTTCTGACCAGTTGGGACCTTTCCCCTTCCCTGTCTGGGAGTCTGCAGGGTGATTTAGAGCAAGGACTCTGGAGTCAGACAAATTGGGGTTTAAATTCTGGCTCAGCCAACACTAACTGTGATGTCACTTCTTTTAGCCTCTACTGTCTCCTCTGAAAGATAAAGTTAATAGTGAGAATCAAACGAGATAATCTGCTTATGTCAGGGCGCTTCCCTGGTCCTGCCTATAATAAGTGCTCCACAAATGATAAGCAGTTATTACTAACAAAAAAAATTATGCCTCATTAACCAGTATACAGTATTGCTTATAAGATTTTCAATTTATATTTGAGTACATAATCTTGATTTCAAATATTATCATCATAGTAAACTCCTATGCATCCTTCAATGCCCAATTCTGACATCTCTGCCTCCATAAAACCTCCCTCTCCTGGTAGAACTTGGCCCTCTTTACTAGTTCCTTGGCATTTGAACCCATTAAGTTGGGCACCCCATAATGGTCGGACAGCAGGCAACTTCAAGTCCTGTTCTACTTACTCCCCACCTAGGACTGACAGGCACAGAGGGAACAATTCTTTCTCTTCCCCCTAATGTGTGTAGACCCTGAGGAGACCCAAATTTCTTTCCTGCCCGTATCCTGATTGGATACCAGTTAGGTTCTGGGAGGCAGGCTCCGCAGGAACAATTCTTTTTCTAATTATGAGGAAATAAATTCTGCCTTGACTAATCAAAACAAGGGCCTGTATTGACCGAGGCTGGAGCCTCCAGCCTCGAATGGGCCATTGTGGGCAGGGTGTGGCATGGAGCACCTTACCAACATTATCTTACCCAGCCTCAGCGCACAGGGAGTTGCTATTTTTATCTTCATTTTACAGATGAGGAAGTTGTTGCACTGGAACTGGCTTAGACCAGCTCCTGAGAGTCAATTGTTAAATTTTCAGGAATTGTGTGAGCTAGTTGTTAAACACAACCACTGTTGAGAACTAAATGATATAAACTTATAATTGAACAATGTATGTTTAAAAACAATGGCAATATATGCTCAAAATTCATCATACCCTAACTGCTACATTTTACTATAATCAGTGTTCTTAAGGCTTTTACATCTATTGTAACTGCATTATAGTAATACTATATACAATGTAAATCTGAATATTATCGATGCCATCATTGTAAATCTGACTGGTGACATTATGTTGGTAGCTTGAAATCCTAGTAGGGACATAAATTACACCAATTTTACAACATGGAAGCTGGCACACTCTACACAACACTTACGCTTAGGGAGAGCTATTGTTAAACACTTATTACCACAGAGAGGGTGTGAACTGCCCAAGGTCACCCAGCTGGGAAGGAAGAGAGCTGGATTTGAGCCCCACTAGTATGTCTCTGGTGCCTAGCTTTGTGCTGATTCTGCCAAGCCCCAGTTACAGTCGCCCCAAGCCCATCCTCGCTGGCTGTCCTACGGATGAGAGAGACAATCACCTTCCTCCAGCCCAGCCCCCTCTTCCCTTGCTCACTTTCTCACTTTCTCACCTTCTACCTCCCCTCCCTCTTTCTCTTCTTCCAGTCCTGGCTTCCACAGGGACTCAGGCCTGTGAGAAGCAGCAAGCCCATGTACACATTTAGCCTGGTGGTCAGAGGCTGGCCAACTGGTCACCTCGTCTGGCCTTTGTCTGACCATCTGCCAGTCAGCTATGGGACTCTGTTCCCGGGGGATGGGGCTGCCTTGCCTTGTGACCTAGGGCCTGCCCTGTTTTGCTGGGCCTCCTCATCCTACCTGGGCCCTTCCAGGCCCCTCCCATCACTGGCTGGGGTGTCTCCACAGACTCCGCTAAGACTCTGCCACTCTCCTATTCTGAAAGAACAAAACCAGGTCATGTCACACCTCTGCTCAGCATCCTCTGTTATCCTTTCTCACCTGTAGAAGCCACAGTCTTCACATGGCCCCAAGGCCTTCCTCATCTGGCCTCTCCCCTCTGTCCCTCTGTTCTAGTCACTCTGGCCTCTGCCGCTCCTCAGATATACTGAGCACACTCCTGCCGCAGGGCCTTTGCACTTGATGTTCTTGCTTCAATATTTGCCTGATTTGTTTTCTCGCCTTCTCCAGGTATTTGCTGGAGTGTCACCTTCCCTGACGCTTCTACTTCAGCTCGTAACCTGTGTTTCTCTCTCCCACACACACTGATTTTCTATCTGTTTCTGACCTTTTAGCCTCCTTAGCATTTGTCACCATCGGACATGCTATACTTTTTATTTTATTGGCTATTTCTCCTTACTAGAGAAAAAGTCCAAGAAGGTAGTCGGTTTTGCCTGTTTTGTTGAATGGGTGAATGGACAAAAGAATGACAGTGCTTCCAGGTGGAAGTAAGCCTCTGAGGCTTCCTGGGAAGAGGGAAACTGTGTGACTGGGCAGGTATGAGACCTGGGGCACCAGACCCAGTGCTGCTGTGATTTACTACGTGTCCTTGGGTAGGCCCTTTCCCCTCTGCATCTCCTTCTCAAGTGAGGACAGCAGAGTGGCAGAGTAAGAGGAACTCTGGCCCTGGAGTCAGACAGACAGGGGGTCAAGTCCCTGAAAGGTCGATGCAGGAGGCCAGAATGCAAAAGCCCACCAGGAAGCCCATTGGGACCAGGAATGCAGAAGCCCGCCTAGAAAATTCAGACAATAAGCCTCTCCCCGCCCTACAAACTTTTTCCCACCATGCAAACCCAGTTTCCCACCTGACCTCTCCACAACCTATAAAAGCCTGCCTCCCCCTGGCAACGTGGGCGGCCTCACTGACCCCCACCTTGGGTCCATGAAGCTTGCCCCGGGGTGCAATAAATTTTCCCCTCCTTTGAGAAAGCTTGGCCTGTCTCTTCTTGTCTTTACCACGCCAAACCTTTCAGTCCCCACAGGGACATTTCCTGCCGGTGGGGCCAGGGACAAGCTACTTCCCTCTGACTTTGTCTCCCCATCCGGGAGGTGGGGTAGGGGTTGGAAAAACACACAAGAGGCTGTGTGGTGAGCCCCTAGCATGTCTCCTGGCCTGTAGAAAGCTTTCAGTAAGTACACCTGTAGTCCTTTAAAAAGTACCAAGGGCTCACTTCCAAACTGGACAAACTGGACAAGAATTAAAAAGGTGTAGTCACCTAATCTGAGGGCCTTTCCTGCCTCTGCTGGCCCAGGCCTGAGCCAGGGTTCCACTCTCTGGCTGGTCCTAAGCCCAGGGCCCAGGCTGAGCTTCGTTTCACTGGCACTTGCCTCCAGCTGAGGCTCATGGGCCAGCAGGCTCGGCCACAGGGACATGGGACCCCCTCAAGCTCTCCTCTTCCGTGCAGTTTTCATCTGCAGCTTCATGGTGGCTGCTCCCATCTTTGGCTACCTGGGCGACCGCTTCAACAGAAAGGTGATCCTGAGCTGCGGCATTTTCTTCTGGTCAGCGGTCACGTTCTCCAGCTCCTTCATCCCTCAGCAGGTGAGGCCGCCCAGGCTCCCTACCCAGCACCCCGCCTGTCCCTTCCATGTGCCCCGGTGCCTCCAGGGGGTGGTTAGTCTGATTGATCCGTCCTAGTCGTGACTGTGGGTCCCAGCCCCAAATGGTGTCTTTGGGTACAGCAGGAAGGGGGGTGTCTTTGGACAATTTTATAAACAGCCCTGCAGGATGGGCCTTCCCCATGCTGGCCTGAGCCCGGACACTTGCAGGCCTGCATGGCCTCCTGCTTCTTTCTGAGTTGCTCTGATTTGGAAAAGATGCACGGGCCAGAGGGAGCAAGTGTGGCCCAGGAGCCCTGACCCTTGGTTCTAGTTCCGGCCCTGCTGTGTGACCCCCAGGTCACACAGGCCTCTCCTATCCTCACCCAGTTTGCTCTTTGTCTGATGGCCAGCTAGCTTCTTGGGTCACAGTCCTAGGGAAGAAAACATCAGCTCAACATAAAGAAGATATTTCTTACTGGGTTCCCACTGTTCTTGGTTGAGTACCCCAACTCTGTTGCCCCCTCAGTTTTGTGATCTAGAGAAACCTAGTCAACCTTGTGGAGCCTCGGTTTCCTCATCTTTAAAATGGGATTTTATCACTCAGCTTGAGAAAGAAAATTGAGCTAACGGAAACCCAGACTCTGGGATATGGCAGATGGTCAATAAATGGTTATTTCTGTACTTTGTTTCAAAGAGGAGATAAGCTACTTTTCAGGTAGTGAGTTTCCTGTCAAGAGGGGTGTGCGAGCAACCCTTGGGAAGAGGGAAGAGCAACATATGTCCTCAGGGAGCTTTCAGCCCAGGAGAGAAGTGAGGAGCCCCCTGTCCTGTCCTTGGGAACACTGAGGCTGGGGGTGGAAGATGAGACAGGAGCCCCTACTCTCAGGGTCTTCAAGATGTGCTGGGTGCTTAGAGTCCTCCCTGAAGAGAGAGCAGCTTCTTGAAATCCATGGGGCCAGGGAAGGAGGAGGTGACATTTGAGCTGGGCAGGTAGGATAAAACAGGCCTTTTGGTGAAGAGAGCATGGGAAGCTGGAGCAACTCCATGAAAGCAGAAATGGTGGAGAGTTGAATGAACAGGGAGGGGAGCATCTGGGCTGAGGAAGAAGGCAGGAACCAGGTTGGAGGGTCTGGGTATGCTCCTGAGGATAGTGCTGTGCCCTGGAAAGGTCTGAAGGTCGTTCTGATTTACAGTGATTGAAGGGAGGCTGGAGGTGAGGGCAGAGAGAATTGCAAGTTTGGGGGAACAGCTTTGCTTCACAGAGGACAGTCAGGAAAACTGCAGGCCCCGAGTGTTAGGTAGAGAGTTACGTTAAAAAATGGGGACTGGACCAGAAGCCTCGCTCCTGTGGGCCTTGTCTGTCCCTGGCCAGGCCCCTGGTCATCTGACTTCTGGGGCTCTCTGGAATTGACCAGTAAATCCAGAACCATGATGCCAGGGCTGGGTCTAGCTCTGAGTATGTGTGTGTGACAGGGGAGCTCGGGCGAGAAGATAAGCAGAGGCAGAGAGAGAAACAGACATATCACCCCCAATTAATCTATAAATTCATTGCACTCACAATCCAAGTCCCATGAGGGTTTTTAGTGGACCTTAGCGATGTGATTCTAAAGTTAATTTGGCGAGAAAATGCCCAGGAACAGCCAAGAACATTGTGAAAAATAACAATGAGAAGGGACTTACCCTGTCAGTTATCACAATATGACTTTTCTAACTAAAACAGCAGAGGGCTAGACTAAGAGATCAGTAAAACAGTGTCCTTCTTCCTATGAGATTGAATGTAGGATGAAAGTTGCATCTCAGATGAATGGTTTTGGGAAAATTAACTATCCATCTCAATCAAAAATAGTCTGGTTTGCATTTCAAACCATAACTCAAAATAAATTCCAGATAGGTGAAAGTAAAAAAGTAAACTCTAAAAACCCAGAACTGTAAATCGATAAGGACAAATAATCCAATAGAAAGATGGGCAAAGGGTAGGGATGGGCAGTTCTAGGAGCAGATACCCAAATGGGCAATAAATGTAAGAAAGATGATGCTTGGCCTCTGGAGTAACCAGGAAAATGCAAATTAGAACAATGAGGTACCATTTCACACCCGTCACATTCACAACAATTAAAAAAGCTGACAATACCAAGTGTGATTAAAACTGCTGGTGGGAGTGTAAATTAGCAGAGCCTCTTTGGAGAGCAAAATGGCAGGATTTTGTAAAATTCTAACTGTACGTCCCTACAGCCCAGTCTTCTGCTTTCGAGGTATATACCCAAGAGAGAAACTCCAGCTTCAGCATGAAGGGAGACATGCATGCAAGGATGTTCACTGCAGTCTTATCATAGACAAAAAGGAAAGCAATTTAAATGACCATGATGGGGGAGGGAGTCCTGGGATAAAATGGGGGTGCATTTGTACTTTAAGATTCTGGATAGCAAAAGAATGAACTGGACCTATGTTAACTAGCATAAGTGGGTTTTCAAAAAATAAGATTGAAAGTAGCAAGCTGCAGGATCTGATGAGTGGAATGGTCCTTTTAATGTTCATTTTGCACAAGCATGCAGGGGACACTAAGTGGTGTCCTTGGTACTCGTACGTGCAAGCAAAGGCAGAGACAGAGTCACAGGAAATGCTGGAGAGAAGTTTCTAGGGCAGGAGTGAGGAAACAGCATGCCCTGTCAGTGAGGACTTCAGTTATCAGCTGCTCTGGGATCGAGGAATGGTTGCAAAAGTCCACCCCGTTCTTGTGCTCTCTCTCTCTCTAATCTAAGCAACAACATAAATGATAAGAATATTTTAATCATCTTGGGATGGAGGAGGTTTTCTTGAGCCAGATAGAAAATGTAGAAGCCATTAAAGAAACATCAGCAGATTTGATAGCATCAAATTAAACAAAACAAAATAATCTGTGTGTATGGTGACACTCCCTATAAACAAAGCAGACAAAGAAAATGATGAGGATCTTTGTGACATGTATAATAAATGACCAATACCCACAATACACAAAAAGTTGATCCAAATCAACACAAGAAAGACAAACAGTCCATCAGAACTAGACAAAGGCTGAGGACAGATGATTCCCAGGAAGAGAAGCAGAGCAGAGGCTGGGGAAGACCCAGGGATCGACAGAGTGAGAGAGTGTACTAGTTAGAGAGGCATGGAGATGGATGGGCCGCGCCAGCGATGCAGGGAGAGGGCCGGGAAAGAGACGGGCCGACAGAGAAAGGGCAGCAGAGAGATCAGGAGGAGGACTGGATGTGGGCGACGCTGGCCGGATGGGTGGTCAGGGTGGGGCTGGGGAACGATGACCAGGCTGGGTTCTCAGGCCCTGGGCAGCTGGGGGGACAGAGGGACCGGGTCCACATCAAAGGGGGCATTTCCATCAGCAGCTGGCATGGCCTCATCCTAACCAGCTCAGCTGGGCTTTTCTCTTTGATGTGTGTATGGGGAAGGGTCACTGAGCCCACGGTGCTGCCCTGCCCACTCCCCACTCACACTGGCTCCTCAGTGTTGCTAGGGCTAGCACAGCTTCCCTGCCTGGGGGAGGGTCAGCAACTGGAGGAGTGACCAGAAGCCCCCAAGGTGGGTCCTGAACCCAGAGAGGAGGTCTCACAATTGGGGGCAAGGGGACTCTGTGCTTATGAGGACATTCTGAGCCAACTCAACCTGTAAAAGACCTAGCCCAGCCTTGGGTTAACCAGATTCAATCACACCCACTCTACAGAGGGGGAAACTGAGGCCCAGTTTCACCAGGAAGGTGTGTAGTCATTGGTGAGGCATGGGTTAAACTCCAGGCTCTGGGCTCTGCAGGGGTGGGGGGCAAAGCGGGGGCCAAGAATTAACAGCACCCAGCATTTCCTCCCTCTCCCCCACAGCACTTCTGGCTGCTGGTCCTGTCTCGGGGGCTAGTGGGCATCGGAGAGGCCAGCTACTCCACCATTGCACCCACCATCATCGGTGATCTCTTCACCAAGAACACCCGCACGCTCATGCTGTCTGTCTTCTACTTTGCCATCCCGCTGGGAAGGTGAGAGCCTGGGACACCAGGGTTTGGCTGAGGATCTGGTTAAGGTCACCCTGGACCTCTGACCACTCCCTCACCCTGAGGTTTGGCCCCTCTGTGGCCTAACCCTGCTGGTGGCCAGCATTGGAGAAGCCTCTGAAGCTGCTCTCCAGCCTCAGGCTGTGCAGTGGGGGTGGGCAGGCGGCCTGATGGCTGCTGAGCACCCCCTCTCTGACTGTGCTTGTCTTCTTGCCAGTGGCCTGGGCTACATCACCGGCTCCAGCGTGAAGCAGGCAGCTGGAGACTGGCACTGGGCCTTGCGGGTAAGGACATCCCCAAATCAGCCCAGGCTAAGCTTCCCACCTCAAGGATCTGGGCTCTTCTACATAAGTCAATGTTGAGGTGTTGGGGACCCAGCTATGGAGGGAGCCAGATTCAGCTCACCACCCTGGGGGACCCCTAGTCTGAGAGGATGAAGGACACTCCCACCATGCCAGGAAATTCCATGTCCATGTTGGCGCTTCCTGCTTCGACCCCTGGCCCGGTGCTGGGTGAAGCTGAGACAAGCCCTCTGTGTGGGGCCCTTGGGGTCTGAGGCCACTTCCTGTCCCAAGGGAGGATTTGGGGCAAGCCTGCCAAGGCCCAGGACAGTGCAATCAGAGGAAACAGAGATCCCCAGTTTCGCGGAGGAGCGGAAACTTAAGACAAAGTGTTTTTTCCTCAAAAGCAGGAAGGAAGCAGCCTCCGTGGAATTTCTTGATGGGGGCTAAAGGGGGACATGGAGAGGAACTCCCCAGTCTGTGGGCTCCCAGCTCTAGTGGGGGTGGGGGACAGATTTCCCTGTTCTCATGAGCTGGTGGAGGGGCTGGAATCTTGGAATCCAGTCTGCCAAAACGTGCCCCTCCCGTCAGGAAAGAGGCCTAGTGCTTTGGAGATTCTGTTCCTTATACTGGGCTGGATACAGGGAGCAATGAAAAGGCCCCAGAGACTCTCTTCTCCTGGAACATGGACTCCTCCTAAATGATAACCTACCTGATCCGTTAACTAGACGCTTTATGCTGGGCCAGTCCCTTCCCAGTGCTCTCCCCAGGGTGAGGAGCTGGCTTGGGGAAATTTCCCAGCCCCAGGGTGCTGGGCAGGGCTGGTATCTGACTCCCTGTCCCCAGAAACTCTCTCTCCTCTCCCAGTCATCCATGTCTGCCCATCTACCTGTCTTCCATCCGTCCATCCATCCTCTTACCATCTGTCTATCTCTCCATACATTTATCCAGCCACTCGTCCATCCATTTCTCCTTCTGTCTGATCATCCATCCCTTCCTTGAGTGCCACCTCCCATCCTGCCCCTGGTCTCAACAGTCCAAACCCTGCACTGACCTCTTCCCCAATGGCTTTGCTGGCAGGGCAGTCAGGAAGTCTGGGCAGATGCTACCCCAGAGCTGTGCGCCCTCCTGGTGCAGCAGAAACAAAGACCATTGGGTTCTGATGGCTAACATGGTGCTGCCTGTCCCACCAGGTGTCCCCAATCCTGGGCATGATCACAGGAACGCTCATCCTTGTCCTGGTCCCCACCACTAAGAGAGGCCATGCTGACCAGCTCGGGGGGCAGCTCAAGGCACGGACCTCATGGCTCCGAGACATGAAGGCCCTGATCCGAAAGTGAGTGCTCTCGGCAGGGGTGGATCCGCTGGGAGGGAGAGGTGCTGAGATGAGGGAACCTTCCTGTGGGGCAGCTCCCGAGGCCCTGCTGTCTGCTGGGCGTGAGTGTTTATTGCTCCTGCAGCCTGAACCCTCACTCCAGGGCCCACAAGGGCAGGCATTTGAGGCCACCTCAATGGCCTCAAAAGGTGTGATGGAGAGAAGGCAGTCTCCTGGGCTCTGATGTCTGGGACAAACCCCTCCACTCAGTGTCACTGTCCTGCCTCTCCCCAGCCGCAGCTATGTCTTCTCCTCCCTGGCCACGTCGGCTGTGTCCTTCGCCACAGGGGCCCTGGCCATGTGGATCCCGCTCTACCTACACCGTGCCCAAGTTGTGCAGAAGACAGCAGAGACATGCAGCAGCCCGCCCTGTGGGGCCAAGGACAGGTGGGCCAGGTTGTGGTGGCGGGGTGGTGGGGCGCTGGATGGAGCACCAGCTCCTCTCTCCCAGCCACGGCCCCCTCCAACCCACGCCCACTGCCCTCTGTCCCCACAGCCTCATCTTCGGGGCCATCACCTGCTTTACGGGCTTTCTGGGTGTGGTCACGGGGGCAGGAGCCACGCGCTGGTGCCGCCTGCGGACGCAGCGGGCAGACCCCCTGGTGTGTGCAGTGGGCATGCTGGGCTCTGCCATATTCATCTGCCTCATCTTCGTGGCCGCCAAGACCAGCATTGTGGGGGCCTATGTGAGTGTAATGGGGGGCGTGCAAGGGTGGTGGTGGGAGCCAGGCCAGGGCCCTGGAACTGCAGATGCAGCCTGACTTGTGGGACCCTCCCGCCCCGTGGGGAGGTGCCAGTCCTCTCTCTGCCTGCCCCTGTTCTGTCCAGGACCTGTTCAGGGCTCTGGGTGGGCAAGGATTGAAACTTGTTGATAATCCACAAATCCCTTGTGAGCCTGACTGCTGGGAGATGCAGGGTCCCAGGGACAGGTGGAGCGCTTGGGGTGGGGGTGGGGGAACTCCTCGCCAGCAGGCAGGGTACGGGGGACAGCCCAGACCGGTAGTGGGTGGCAGGGCCCTGATGGTCACTCTGATCTCTCCTGGGCAGATCTGTATCTTTGTCGGGGAGACGCTGCTGTTTTCTAACTGGGCCATCACTGCGGATATCCTCATGGTGAGGCAGGCTGTGGTTGCCTCGTGCTGTCCTAGGCCTCTTGATTTTGGGGGGCAGCTGGGGAGGACGGGTGAAGAGGTGGGAGAGCTGGCAGGGCTTGGGTGTGGGAGGAAAGGAAGGCATGTAGGGAAGGTGAGCTGGAGGCAGGGAGGGAACAGAGATGTTGGGGTCTGCTTGGGGCAGGCCTGATATCAGAGGGTTGAGTGGGCAGGATGTGGGGGTGGCGTGGGGAAGGGGACGTCTGCAGGCTCAGGTTTGTGACTGGGAGGCTGGCAGTACCAGGCTGGCACTGAGGCGGAGCTGCCAGCCAGCGCTCCTCCCCCGGGATCTGAGCTTCCATGAACCCTGCCCCTCCCAGCTCAGGCTGGGTCCCAGGCATGCTGAGAGTGCCTGCGGCTGGGCCGGGTGGACAGAGCCCGTCTTCACGGGGCCAACAATGGACTCCAGACCAGCCAGCCAGGGACAAAGAGCTGTCTCTTATGTCCCTGGGCAGGGACGGGTGCAGCCTGGGAGGAACTGGGAGGGACTGTGGCCCTGGTAAATTGAAGTAGTTAAGGGGTAGCGGGAGATGGGTGACACCTGGTCCTGTCCTGGGGGTCCTGCAAGTCAGGGTCAGAAGAGGGTTGGGAGAAGGGAATGTAGAAAACAAGGGTGGGGAGAGGGTTTGGGCAGGCCTGGGGGCAGGAGAGGGAATCAACCCTGGAAGCCTGGTGATCAGTTGTCCCTGTGTGTGCGTGCATATGTGTGTGTACATGCATATGTGTGTGCGCATGTGTGTGCGTGTGTTTTGGGGGTGGGGGAGGGATTCTGTCAGCTCCTCCAGGAAGCCTATCTTGCATGACTGGAGCTTCTCTGCATCTCCTCCTCCCCCTCTCTCCACCCCGACACCAGTCCATGCAGGTGCATGGCAGGGCTGGGGTGGGGGTCATAGCACATGTCTGAGTGAGGGAGTGAGTCTGTATCAGCTGCTATTGATGCAGGGCAGGCTCTCTCCCTCGCCTCTGCCCCCAGGGGCAGCCCCAGCTGCCAACAGGGTTTGGGTCCCAGGGAAATCATGTCCCATTTTACTGTCACAGCCAAGTGACTAATTATTGCTGTAAATGGGGCCATGCAATCCTGCTGCATCCAGGTCTCCCTCCCACTCCATAGTGGGGTGCCCAGTAGGCACTGGCTGTTCTTGCAGACCGTCCACAAAGGCTGGCACTTGACTAGATGAGGCAGCTGGAGCTCAGGGGCAGGGGCCTGTCTAGGGGTACCCACTGAGCAAACTGCTGCTCCTTGCTGAACTTGGACACAGGGCCTACTGGGTCTGATGGGGGAGGAGCATTTGGGCCTGGCTGTTGGATGAAGTGGAGGCTCCTGGGCAGGGTCCTGCCTCATCACCCCCCTATCCCAAGTCAGCCTCTGTCTTGCCAGTTCCTCATGGAGGGGAAGCAAGTTGGGTCTAGCCTGGGGGGACGGAAAGGCAAGAGGCTGAGTAATCAGGGTTCTGGTCCCAGCACTGCCTGACTCCAGGAATTTATGCCTCTGGGCCTCAGTTTCCCCATGATCACTGCACTTGGCTCTCTGACAGGCCTAAGCAAACTGGTCTCACAAGTTAGAGGCCTGGCTGGAGGAGGGACAGGTTAAGAGAGTTGGGGGTTAAGATAACAGGGCAGGGTGCATGGGTTGGGGGAGAGAGGAGGCAGGCTTCATGCATGAGGTCAGGTGGGGGCTCTGGCTGCTCTGGCTCTGACCTGCAGCTTCTTCCGCAGTATGTGGTCATCCCCACGAGACGGGCCACTGCCGTGGCCCTACAGAGCTTCACCTCCCATCTGCTTGGGGACGCTGGAAGCCCCTACCTCATCGGCTTTGTGAGTTCTCTGGGAGGCAGAAGGGGCTGGTGGGTGATGGGCTTCAGGAGGTGGCCCTGCACTGATGCCCACCCCCCAATTCCTGCAGATCTCTGACGTGATCCGCCAGAGCACCAAGGACTCCCCGCTCTGGGAGTTCCTGAGTCTGGGCTACGCGCTCATGCTGTGCCCCTTCGTGGTGGTCCTGGGTGGCATGTTCTTCCTCGCCACTGCGCTCTTCTTCCTCAGCGACCGCACCAAGGCAGAGCAGCAGTGAGTGGGGGTGGGGTGGGCCTGCTGTCCTGGCTGTGACGGCCCCCTGCCTGGGGGGTTGGAGGGTGAAGTGGTTTGCTTGGGGTGGGGAGGTCACTTGACTGTTGGGGTCCAGGCCCATTCCCCAAGCCTTCCTATCTTGTGATGCTGCCTCCAGCTCACACCCAGCATTGGCCTGGGGTGGTGGGAGTCCTCGGTGGCTCAGGCTCTTTGTGGTTCTTCTCTGGAGTTAGCTGGTTTTCAGAGCTGGGACCCCTCTCCTTCTTTTTCTTATTTTCTGACTTCTTTCTCCTCTCCTCTTTACTCCTCTCTCTCTCTCCTCTCCCCACCCCTGGCCTCTCCCACCTCCCCCTGGGACTGACGAGGTCCCTGCCCAGCACTTCCGGTCAGCCGGCCCCCGTGATGCGATGTGCCAGAGCAGTGCCCGGGCCCGGCCCCCGCTGATCCGCCAACTTGACCCCCGCCCGTCTCTCCCCCAGGGTGAATCAACTGGTGATGCCGCCAGCATCCGTGAAAGTCTAAGGTGGTGAGTGCAGGCAGGGGGCCGAGGGCAGGGCTCTTTGTGAGGGAAGGGTCAGGGTTGGGTGAGAGAGGAAGCATTTTAGACTGTACTTGGTTGGGCCTTCAGGGATGTTCTGGAAGCAGGAGCACCTCCTGAGTCCCTTCCTGCCTGAGCACATCCCACCAGCCTGGGGTTTGGTCTTCCTCCTGAAACATTGCCCAAATTGACTGATGGATCTGTGGGAGGGGGTCAGCCTCCCTCTTCCAGTAAATCAGCTCCCGCCTTCTTCCTTTGAAGAGCTGAGGGCACAGGTCAGAGCTGGGACTGGCCAGGAACTCTCTGCTCTGTCCTGGATTCTGTCCTCCCAAATTCTAAGAGGTGCCAGGGCTCGACTCTTACTTTGACCTTCCTCTGAGCCTGATCTCTGGGGGCTGCTGCTTCCCGGCAGCACCAGACCCAAGGTCACCATCCCCACCCCTCCCTGGCTCCAGTAGACCCAAACCCATTTCATGCCCCTGGAACTTCAAACAAGGAAAATGGAGCACTTTGAAATGCCCTTCCCAAAGCCCCATCTTTGACCTCTGACCCCCTCCCTCTAGGTGCTGCAGGGACAATGAAGAACACTTGCTCCTCCCTAATCTGGGAGGTGCCCTCCGGCAGGCCGGCCCTCCTGGACGGTCCCTTAGCTTTCTGTGTGACCCTCGGCTGGGCACCCACCCTCTCTGGTCTGGGACAGCTGAGTGGCCGTGGCTCCAAGAGGCTGTGATCTCAAGCAACCTGGAAGGCAGTGGACGCTGGAGTCATGTGGTTGGACAGACTCCCAGCCCTGAGTTTGGGCTGCAGAACCCCTGGGGCCCAAGGAGAAGACAGTCCCCTGTTGGCGTATCAGGAGACCCTGCCCTGTCACTGGCATATGCGGTCCTGGGCCAGACCCTGCCCTCCCCAGACCTTGTGGCCAGGGGGTTGGACTCGCCCGCGCAGGTTGCTGGGCAAGAAATCATCTGCAGCTTTGAAGACCCAACAGCTCCCAGACTGCACAGAAAAGGGGTGGCTCAGGTCTCCGGGAGGCACTTCAGGTTCTGAGGATCCCTGAAAGGCTGGTGTGTGGGCACCACAGCCTGTCAGATGGGTCTCCAACCTTGGGGATGCTGGACTCGACCTGGCAGAGCTTGGAACCCAGTCCCTGGACGACCACTCAGAAGACACTTGTCTCCGCTGCCTTGGGCTGGCTCTCAGCCTGGAGGTCTCCCAGGTGGGGACCACCCCCACAGAAAGGGAGTTGGAATCACCAGGGGTGAAGGCCCTGGTGGCAGCTATATACATACCACCCGTGCCCTCAGGCTTAAGATCTACAGGGCCCTTGGAACCCCTCTGCTCACCATCTCCTCCCTGACATCCCCCCAAGAAGTCAGGAAGCCACTGCTGCCCCTAGGCTGGGCCTTTTCCAGGGGCAGGGCCCAGGGGACTATTCCCAGAATCCACAGAGCTATAGCCAGGGCTCAGGCTGCCAGAGGAAGCAGTCATCTACTGAGCTTCCTGTCCCGGGGAATAGTCTGGTGGAGGATGAGGCCCTCTGGGAGAGGCCAACACACCAGAGTTCCCTCCACGCAACAATGGCTGCTATTGCTCTCACGCGCATTTCCACACCGCTCCGTCCTCATTGCCACACCAGAGTGCAGCTTCCAACTCCTCCCGGGCCCTTGGTGGAGCATACCGTATCCCCTGCTCCATACACACCCTCTCTGCATTTGCTGGAATCAAGGTGGTTCTGGTCTGGGGGCTCTGTGGCCAGTAGGGGACCCTAAGAGCCAGCTTGGACAGTGCTCCCTGCCGTAGTTACTGGCTGACGTGGCTTCAGTGGCGTGTAAGCTAGTGGAATGCCTACTCCCCAACAAGCGCTGGGGCACCCTGGGTGGCCTAACAAAGGGGTGGGCTCCCCTAAGACCCTCGTGGCCTCCACTCCCACCCCAGCCTCAACTGGGGCCCCAGCAATGTTTTCTTGTTGTACAAGAACCAGGTCCAAGTGTTGCCTCCTCTTCCTTCCGGAAGCCAAACTGCTCCTTTATTTTTTAGAGCTGCTGATTGTGAATCTCAGAGTCTTAAGAGAGAAGCCAAATATATTCCTCTTGTAAATGAAATAAACCTATTTAAATCTTGCCCTTATGGCTCCTGCAGCAAAGTGGTCTGGGGGCGGGGTCGTGAGGAATGAGCATGGGTGGTGTGCTCTGCACTGGCCTGCGTCCACCTGCACCAACCTGCCGGACACTGGGCCCTGGCCCACACTGCCTGGGAGCCGAGGCCCTCACCCCATACAGGTTAAGTGGTTCTGTGCTGAGAACAGGCCAGCCAGAGCACAGGGAGGCCCAGCCCCGGGCCAGGGGTCTCTGCTCTGGGAACACAGAGAAGGGCTCAGGCACTGCTCAATGCAGCAGGCCCTTCCGCAGGCTGGCAGCAGACCTGCTCCCTCCAGTGCCAGAAGGTACAGCGCAGAGTGGCTCGTTTATTAAAATCATGGTGAAAAAATAGGTTCTCTAGGGCTGATGGGGGAGGGGCTGAGGGGCAGGGCCCACATTCAGGACTTCTTCCCCTTCCTCAGCTGCACTTTCTTCTTGGCCCCAACCTGAAGGAGACTGGGGCTCCTGTTGGACAAAGACAATCTTGCTTTTTTCCGTGGCAGTGAGGACTGTGGTGACTTGCCAGAGACCTCCTTTTGGGGCAGCAGATCCTTCTGAAGCTGCTTTTTGCCAGCAGGCTCTATGGGGGACACTGGAGTGGCCCCATTCACCAGGGATAGCTTCTGTTTCTTCTTCTGCAGCTTTGGAGTCTTGGCGGGGGTGCTGGGGTTCAAGGTGGTGGGGGTTGGGGCTGGACTCTTGGCAGCAGATGTTCCATTCACCTGGGGCTGGCCTGAGACCTTGGCCTTCATCCTGTTCCTCTTCCTCTTCTTGCCTGTGCTGGGGGGTTGGTCCCCACCAGTGGCTGCAGGCTTGGCACCCTCACCTTCAACGGTCCCTTCCTCTTGCACAGCACCTTCTGACTTTCGTTTCTTACGCTTCTTGGTCTCTGGCAAGAATCCCTTTTTCTTCCGCTTCATGCTAACAAGGCTTTGGGTGACACTGGGGACTTCCTTGGCATCTTTCTTCTCTGACTTGGGGCGCCTGGGAGAGAGTGAGAAAAGTAAGGAAGTGGCCAGCAAGGGCAGCAATGACTGCTACTCCACTGTCCTGCGGGACCCCGGTGGTTCAAGGCCCCTTCCCCCCCACTGGGGCTCCTCTCAGAGTACAGCAGGGACCCCTGCCAGCCAGCCAAGGTGTGTGAGCTCCTCCCCAGACGTACTGCACTCCCAGGGTCTTCATGGCCTGCCAGTAGAGGTCGCAGAGGCGGCTAGAGCCGGTGGAGCGCTCCTTCTGCTGCAGGGCTGCCTGCTGGCTCTGCAGCACACCCAGGATAGCAGTCAGGTCTGTGCTCAGCTTCTGCAGAAGGGCAGGAAGGCTCTTGATCCCCAGTGCCCCACCCCCTCTTCTGGACCCTCAGCCTCTCCTTTTGCCTGTACTTCACCAGTGCTTCTCACCTTGGGAGGAAAGAGCCCCCAGGGGTCATGCCCCTTCTGCTTCCCACATCCAGAAGGCTTGATCGCCACTTCCTCACCCACCTTCCTTCCAGTCTTCCCCACAGTGGTCCAGTCTGCTCAGCCCTGAGGGTACCATTCGATGACCCCAGAATTTGTCGAAGTCCTTTTTACCATTTCACACTCTGCCTTACTGAAAGGGGTATTTTTGAAAGCCACTGGCTTCCAGGACACCGCCCAGTCCTGACCTTTTCCTGTCATTCTGATGGCCAGCTTGCTGTTCTGCAGGGCCCAGGCCCCCCTCCTATCTCTAGCACCCCCTTGGCAAGCTTGCCCTGCCCCCGGGCCTCTTAACAGCATCTACACTACACACTCCCAAACTGGGGACACAGACTCATCCACTACTGCCTCCTGGCCCCAACCTGAGTCCCCCAGCCTCTTATATCCTACATGCCCCGCCTGCTCCAGGGACGGCTCCCTACCCCTTTGCCCTAGACCAGGAAGCCAAAACTGGGTGCCTTCCTAATAACTGCCCACCTGGAGTCTCCTATACCCTCTCTCGTGGTCTCCAGCCCTCCCAGCTCCCTCTCTGCGGTCTGACTGGAAGACAGCACCAACACCCACTTCTCCACAGCTGGCACAGGCATGGCACTCTTTCCTCCCAAGTCAACAGCTTTCACCCACGGCTTTCCAATGACCAAATAAAAAGTCCAGATCTCTGGCCCTGGCATCCAGAACCTCCCTCACACGCCTGCCCCGTAAGCCTGGTTCCTCTGCTTGCACAGAACCCCCAGTCCTGCCCAACGAGCTCCTAAGGCCCAGGCTCACCTCGTGATTAACAGTCTTGAGGAGAGTGTTGAGCAGCTCCAGGGAGGACAGCTCCTTCTGGAGCTCCGACTTGCTCTGTGCATTCCCGAGCATCCGCAGGTTCTGGGGAGGAAGAGGCCAGGCTGAGCCACCTCGGAAGTGCTGCCCCAAGCCTTTACATTTCCCACATGACAGACTAATACCCCAAGAGAAGAAATGTCTCCTGGTGTGACCCCAAACCCACCCGAGGATCAGGATTCCAGTAATCTTTACTCCTCGTTCCCAGAGAACCTTTCCTGATGGGGGCGTGGAAAGGGGAGGTCTGTGCTGTTACCTCAGTGACCTTCACCAGGATCTGACCAATCAGCTGCTCCCACTTGGGGTCTTCAAAACACACTCTTAGCTCCTTCATGGGCAGGGTCTTCTGGAGCAGCTGGCAGGCCTGGGCCTGGAGCAGAGAAATGTGGTCACCAGGAGCCTCGCAAGACGGGCTCAGGCTTAGGCAACCACAGGGGGACCCCAGCGCTCTGGGCCCATCCTGCCCACATTGTCACTGCAGAAGCTCTGGGTTTAGCAATCAGCAGGTGGAGGAACCGGGGCCTGGGAGGCAGCTAGGGCTCCCAGCTGGACAGATGTGGCACCTCAGAGATTTCCTGGCCTTGTTAGCTCAATGCTGTCTTCTCCTGGCCGCCCCTCCCCCTGCTCCACACACCCCCAGCCTGCCTGTCAGCATTTCTGCAGGTCAGAGGCCAGTTCTAAGCAGCGGGGCTCAGGCCACACAGGAAGTGGCAGCTGTTGGGCATGAGGCTGTCTCCCCGCCTCTCCAGGTGCTTTGTGCCTATGGTGCGGGAGGGGCTGGCCAGGTCAGGGGGAACAAGAGCATATGCCAATGGTCAAGATGAGAGGAGCAGGGTGGGCCACACACCCGCACCCTCACAAAGCAGCACTCCTGGGCCTCAGATCCCCAGTCTGCAGTGAGGTAGGTGGATAACCCAGACAATCCCTGGGCTGGGGTCTGGAAGTCCCTTACCTGATTGCGGGGCTGGGCTGAACCTGTCACACGCTGGATCACGACGGGGAGTAGGCTCTTACAGAGTATCTAGGGAGCGAATGATGGCTGTGAGGGGGAGACTGGGCTGAACTGAGGCCTGAGGGGGGTAGGGCTGGCCCCCCACTTACCGGGTGCCGGGAGAATAGGCTGAGGAACATGGGAATGGTGAGAGGGCTGTTGCGCTTGGTCAGGAAGGAGCTCAGTGCTGATGAGTAGATTGGGGTCACGAGGCTCAAATCCAAGCCACTGCCAGTCTGGGAAGATGAGAGAGAGCAGGTGTAATGTCAGAGAGGAGTCCCTGGGATTGGTCAGAACCTGGGTGCATCCTGGAGGCTGAAAGTTGGGTTCCGGGGAAGTCATGACCTCAATTCCCCCTTTGAAGTGGGCGGATGGCCCCAGCCTCCTGTCTGGGACTTGCTCCTATCTAAGGGCACTGGATTCCCAGGCTGAGCCTGTTCACCTCTCCACCCGGGGGCTTGGAGCTGGTGTCAGTGCCGGCTTTCTCCTTCTTCTGGGTCTTGCGGATGGTGCTGCCCTTCAAGACCCGCAGCAGGTAGAGCGAGGCATTGAAGTAGTAGAGGGAGATGGAGGAGTCAGCCTGGTGGCCGGCCTGCTGCACCAGCCGCTCCACCTGGGGGTACAGCACGTCCTGGTTGCTCATGTCGTGGCAGTAATGCCGGGAGCGGCACAGGTTGTGCCTGTGGAGTGTAAGGGGCAGAGTTGGTCTCCATGTTCTTTCCAACCATTCCCTGCCAAGCCGAGTCAACTCTGAGAGCAGGGGTCCCAAGCCCCACTTCATAGGTGGGGAAACAGACCACTGGAGCAGAAAAGGAAATCGACTAACTGAACCATGGGCCAAGTCCCTTCACCTGGCCCACTCCTGTCTCTCATGGGACAGTGGCTTTCATGCCCTTTGTAAAGCAAGATCAGGGGTTATTTGCTCAGAACCCCATGTGGTCCTGCAGGGCTAGGAGCAGGATGAGGACAAGGAAAGACATGCAACAAACTCAATACTGCTGGTGGGGAGAAAGCATGGCCTAGCGCTGATATGGGAGATGAGCTGTGGGTGCACTATCCATCATGCTCCCCTTTATGCTGTATACCTAGCATTAGAGACCCCAGACCATCTCCTACCCTAGCATTAGAGTCCCCCAGACCACCTCTGGTGGGCAGGGCTGTATCGGCACCTGTATGATCTTCCGAAGGTGCCTGCTACACCCCTAGCCATGCCCTTGCTGCAAAATTCTCTGGTCTCCCCACTATTGCTAGGGTCGGGCTCACAAGGCCTCCCTTATATCCAGCTGGGTCCCATCTGAACACTCCCTCCTGCCTTGCTCATGGCCTCCAGACCTGATGAAGCTCCAGCATCACTGAGCCTCTGTTGGGAGGCCCTCCCAGGTACCTCAAGACTGAGGTGTCCTGGCTGCCTCTGTCCACCCCCCACTACAACCCTACAGCCTCACTGCCAGATGACTGATCTGGTTTCTGCTGTGATCAGAGTGGGGATGGGCCTAGCACGGAGTTGGCACTAAGTGCTAGAAAGCGGTCAACGAGTCAGGGACCATGAATTACGGCATGACGTGTGACCTTGGGGTGGAGCAGTGAGCCTGGAGAGCCAAGTGGGCTCTCTTTGGGAACCTGGTTTCTGCCCTTTCTATCTGGGAATCCCCAAAGCCTGGCTGGCTCTCCTCGGAGTGTCAGTCTGGGGCCCTGCCCCGCGCTCACGTGAAGATCCGGGCTGTCTTGTGCAGAAGGTCCTGCTCCTGCTTGGTGCTGCTGGTGCGCATGCTGCGCCGGATAATGTTCAGCAGAGGCTCGATTAGTTCCAGGACCAGGGGGTTCTCCGGCTGCTTGTTCACTAGCACCTCAATCAGGTCCAGGACCTGCAGCCGAGATGGGTGGGCTCAGTCAGGGTGTGAGCACCTGCAGAAGGGGAGGGGCGGCAGGGCAGGAGGCGGCTGTGGGATGGCTGGTGTCCAGGCTCACCCTGATCTGGAAGTCCCGCCGGAGCATCTTCTCTTTCTGCAGCTTGTTCTTCTCATCCTTCCGGGCCTGGATGCGCAGTTTCTGCTCGGCAAAGAGGCTGGAGAGGCTCTGGTCCAGGGCCATCATAGCCTCATCGCCCAGCTCCTCCTCCTCCTCCTCACTGTCCACTCCTCCCTGAGGGACAGATGCCCAGTGAGCCGCCAGGCCTCCCGCGGGCACATGCAGACAGGTATGGGAGCCCTTCCTTGGCTCCTGCTCACCAGCGCCTTTCCCGACTGCAGCACCGCCATCAGCTGCTCCCGGAAGCCCTGGTCCACGTCCCCGTCCAGGTCCTCCTCGTCACTGTCCTCGTCACTCTCCTTTCCACTTTCCGAGTTTTCGTCCTTGTCGTCCTCGCTGTCCTCGCTCTGGTCCTGAGGGCGGCAGGTGTGTCAGCTCCCCATCGCCAACCATGGGTCTGCCCACCCTGCCCCGCCCCTTACTGGCAAGTACCTCCACATCCTGCAGTTGCTTGGAGTCATCTGTGACCACCACGTTGTCATCTTCGTCCTCTCCCTGGCTCTTCTCAGGGTTTAGTACCTGTGGGAAATTCCCAGACAGCTGACTCATCTATTGGCTTGGTCCCTTTGCCCTCCGCAAACCATGGGTCCTCGTGTCCCACCTGCTCTTGGCCACAGGCCATGCCCTCCAAGAACGAGGGCTGGTGCCTCCTTGGTCACCTGATGAACGCTCCCTCCTGCTCTGGCCCCACCTGAGACAGGCTTGCACAGCAGTGGAGTTTGAGGAAGGCTGCCCCCACCCTCATTCTGCAGATGACAGCAAGGGGCCAAGGGGTTGATGTGGCAGACCAGTGTACCCTGGGGCTTGAGAATACCCACCACCTCAGGATTCATTCCTCCCCAGCCACCAAACTTACATCTAGGATTAGCTGCAGGCCACGTGGAGTCAGCTGGGAGCAAATGTGGGTGAACACGGTCCGGGCCACCTGGCGAATCAGGTGGCTGGGCTGGGCCAGGAGGGCCAGCAGGATCTCCACCATCACCTCCACCCATGGTGGCTCCTGGGCATCTGCAAGCAAGGAGAGGGCTGAGCCCAGCACAGGCAGCACCACCCCATCCTGGGGTCCTGCTGTGATGGTGTGTGTCCTACCCACACCTCCCCCATGGGCGACGACCCACTGGTGGCCTTGGAGCGGGTCTGGCGGGCGTTCTCCCCCAGGCTCTTCTTGATGCAGGTCTGGATGTCACTGAGGAGGTCACAGCTTTCCTCAGGGGACTGTGGGCAGAGCAGGGCAGAAATCAGAGGGGCTGGCCACGTAAGAACGGCTGGTAGCAAAGGCCTGGAACACTCCACCCTCCATGGTCAGTCACCTTACAGTCCAGAATGAAGGACCCCTGGCTGGATCCCAGGAAAGCCCTGAGAGCTAATGACCTTTCCTACCTAATACGGCATCAGGGTATGAGAGCCCCCCGGGAACCCGGAGCCCAACTCCTTCCTGGGTGTCCAGAGAGGAGGGAGCCTGACAAAGACACTTCACCGGAAGCCAGCATGCCCCTGCCCCTGGATTTAAATTTTTAGATTACCCCCTCCACATTTGGCTCTATATTACAGAGAAAGGAGTGAAAACCACTGGTTCTATTTAATTTAATCCATTAAATTTAATCTGGCTTGCACCCATTCTGCTGGGGCTAAGCCTGGACTCCAATCAGCGACTAGTGTGCTAGAGACTCTTGAGAACATCCTGCATGATCCGTGGTGGCAAATGCACATGTGTAGAGAGTCTTCCATTGAGATGCCGGGGGGCAGCATCAAGGCTTAGCTGAGGATGCTAGAATGAAGGGCAAGGTCCTGGCCGTCTTTATCCCTAGGTCTCTGCCCCTTTACCCAGGGGCCTGTGACACACCCTGACCTGCGGCCTCCTTGGTCCGAGTCAAACTCAGAGATGCCATGGCCTGGGTTAGGCTGCAATGGGTCTCAAATTAGGATGTAACTGGTGCCCAGTCAGTAGATGAAGTGACTGTTCCTTCAGCTGGAATTCCACCTGGGACCAGTTTGCTTAGGAAACTGGCAAGTCCAACTCTCCAGAGCCTTCCTTGGCTATCCCCAGGCCCTCAAGTCTCTCAGAGGGAAGCCTCTCATGCTTAGATCCCAGGTCCATAATCCCCTCCCTTGCAGGCTGCTGTACCTTGAAGAGGTGGATGCCCACCAGGAGTAGTAGGTGCTGGAAGGCAGTGGCCTTGGCCTTGGCCTCTGAGGAGCGGGCCTCTAGTTCCTTAAGAGTCTGTAGCATCCTGTGGTGAGATGGGCATGTTCTGAGGTCACTGCTGCCAGATCAGAACCTGGAGTATCCCCCATTCCCTGGAAACCCCCTCTCACCGGTCCCAGGCTTGGCGCTGTGGCTTAGTGAAGGGCGTCAGGGCGGTCACATTGCGGCTGTGGTTCAACAGCATGTCTGCAAACTGTACCAGGCGGTGTGTCCAGGGCCGCCTGTCCTGGGTCTGGTCTGCTGTCTGCCTGAACTGTGTGCTCAGGGTCTGCAGCAGGCTGGATGGAGGGTAGGGGTGAGGATGACCAGCTGGGCCAGTGACTGCAGCCTAGTGCACCCCTAGTGTATCACCACTGCCACCGCTACCCCCAGCCACCAGAACTCACAGGGCCTTAGTGGCTTTACCCATTTTAGAAGTGGAGGAAGTTAAGAGCTCTCAAGGCCAACTGCCCAACCTGCTTGGCCACCCTCAGACCTCTCCCAAAGTACCATGCCCACCTGAAGAAGGCATTGCTGACCACCTGCCGGGTCTGGCTCTCCAAAGGGAAGGAGAACTCATGTTCGGTCTCTGGGATCTGGGACACGGGCTTCTTTGTTTCGAAGAAAGAGTAGAAAAAGCAAAACCTGGAGTGGGAGGGAGAATACCCAGTATAGCCACATCAATGCCAGCTCTTTATCCAGGCCCTCCTTGGATAGTATCACTGAGGGCTTGGTGCCAGGAGGAGGGAATTACTTTGGCCAGGAGAGGTAAAGGACACTGTACTTGTCAGGCCTGGACTCCTGGCTGAATATAGCTTGGTATAAACTGGGGAGAGAATCAGTATCCCGTCCTTCCTTTGGAACAGGAATGATTTGTGGCTGTGAGGCCTTGGTTAAGTCACACCACTGCTACCGCCAACATGGCTCCCTCTGCTGGGCCTGCGACAAGGGCTGAATGAGCACCTGGCACAGATGAGGCTGGCATTGAGCAAAGACTCCCTGCAAATGTGTGGCCCCAGCCTGTGGCAAGGCTGGCCTCTCTGCTCCCTACAGATGACCTGACCTGGCAGCTTCTGGCTCAGGGAGGACCCAAAGTAGGGCCAGGCAAGAGGCTCAATTTTTATGCCGTCCCACCTGGAGGGAGTTGGGGCTTTAGCATGGCTCGCACCTGGCCACCTCCTCAATCAAGGCCTCTTCCTTCTCCAAGTGCAAATTGTCCACCATGCTGACCAGGCGAAAGATGATCCACTTCCGTAGCCGGAATACCGCTCGCGTAGGGCTGGGGGGGTAGAAGTCATTTCAAGGAGGCAAAAACATCCTCCTCTGCCCCATCCTGGAGACAGGATAACCAGGATCTCCTTACCCCTTCTCACTAGTATGGACCCACGCATGAGGAAACAGTCCTTCTTTGACGGTTAAGGCTCCTCCCACCCTCCAGTCCTCCACTCCCACCCTACTTAACTGGGAGAGGTCAGGGCCTTACTCTCAGCGGGCCCAGAAAGCCAACCACTGAAGTCCTGAGCCTGCTCCACCAGGTCCAATCACCTGTAGAGGGAAGCGTCCTGATTCTTCTTCTGATTGTTGGTGCTGAAGTCCACCAAGGAGTCCAAGTCGGGTCGGAGAAACATGTCCCGCAGCCAAGTCGCATAGCCCCTGAGAGCAGGGGCACTCAAGAACTGCACCACCCGCCAGTAGGTGGGCATGACAGGGAGGCCCTGGTTGGTGACGGACGTAAAGGCCACCACTGTGGCCAACTGGCGCTCGGGGTCATCGGGACAGCCTTGCAGGAAGGCACTCACGTACTCATTCATCTCTGCACCAAACTTGGACTGGTTTGGCAACTGCAAGAGGAGGGTGTGGTACTGGGGTCATCAGTCCAGAAGGGTCCAACAACCCCACCAGCCTCTCCCATAACAGGTTAAACTTATACCTAGGTAGTCCTCCCCCTCTGCCCCGATGGTACTATTCTGCATCAGTGCTTTCTCCAGCCTCCCTGTCTCTGGATAACCTTGCCTGCTGACCTCCAGCTGGATGAGGTCAGGCTCTTTTCTGGGCTGCAGGCAGGCAGGGTAGTGGCTCAGAATCCAGACTGGGCCACCTTGGGCTTCAGAGCCTAAGTCTCTCATATGCCAGGCCACGTGCTATCTGCTTTTGTGTGGCAACTTATATTATGCCCACACTTCTGACCGCTACTCTATACTTTCCGCCTATCCCTCATCTAGAACGAGAAAGATGGCTCTCAGAAGCCAGGTGTAAGGATGAAATGAGCTGGTGAGAAAAGCAGACCCAGCAGCCTTTTCTGCACATTGGTGCTATTTTATGAGCCCAGTGGATGCCACATTATCTTCACAACTCCGGGGCAGGCACTGCTCCTGTCTCACAGACAAGGAGAAGCAGGCTCAGGAAGGGAAGTGACCTGCAGGTGGAGCCAGCACTGGAACGGGATTTCAGGCCCATCTCCATGTATCAAACTGTGCTTTTAACCATGCTTCATTTCTCTGATTAGCACTTAGCCTAGTGTGCGGGGCAGGGACAGAGCTCAAAACAGCGGTAATAACTACACCCCTTGGCTGGGGTGGGGGAGGGAGGTCTGCACACACTGCCAGGTGGACATGCCTCTGCTGAGGGGCCTGAGGGTAGAAAGGTGGACTTTGCCAAACTCATTTCCGAGGAGATAAAAGGGGGTGGGGAGACTCAGGCAGGCCACTTTACCCAGAGGTAAGGTAAACCCAGACACCCACCCATCCTACAGCAGCTGTGCCTGCCCATCCCAGGCAGCAATAAAGAGTACCCTCTTTTCCAGAAGTTGGCTGATCCCTGAGGTGGCCTGTTCCCTTTCTTAGGAAGCAAGTCTGCTGCCTCGCCCTGGTGGTACCCACCTTACTAGTGACCATGTGCTCCCCAAAAAGTCGGATGACATCTCCCCGCAACACCAGCTGCAGCTGCTCCTTGGACAGCAGGGGCATGGCGGCGCCCAGCAGGCGGAAACACATGAAGCTAAGGGGTTTGGGACAGAGCCTGGTCAGAGCCCTCATTCTTGTGGGTGACCTCGGAACCACAGGCCCATCTCCATGTATCAAACAGGTGAGGTGGGGTTGAGAGAGGACAAGCACCAGTGTACCTGGTTGGCCAGTGCTGTTTCTTCAGTAGCCCTTGTTCCACTACTTCCTTCCAGAACCGTGGGAACTTGTCCTCCTGAAGTGCCAGGCGGAGCAGGTCCAGAGCCAAGGCGGGCAACTTGTGCTCCTTCTTCACATAGGTTGCAGCCATCTTCAGCACATTCACCAGTCTATGGAGGAGGGTGGAAGGGATTTGTGGGGCACCCAGCCAGCAGACAAGGACTAGTGGGCTGGGCTGGGCCGCAGGGATACCCCGGGGCTACACTGCCAGTCTCTGGATGGCCAGATGCAGTGCTATAGTCCCAGGGAGAGCCAGCCCATCACCTCTCTCCAACCTGGGGATGTTCTCCTGCGAGAACAGGTTGACTGAGCCCATCAGTTTTTCCAGCTTTGCGGGCACTTTCCGCTTGGCCAAGAGGAAGAGCTCCAGATGCTCGGGGGAGCCAAGCACCGAATCCAAGTCGGCCTTAAGGACATTTGGCAGGATCTTCTGCAATGTGGCTTCTGGGACCTGGGGGCGGGGAGACAGGTGAGGGAGGGTAGCTCCCTTGAGGCATCCTTAGTCTCTCCCTCTCGACCCTGTTTCACCCCCCAGTCTCCTATAAGCCCCCAGCAGTGCCAGTGTGAGGTAGGACAGTCAAACCCACCTTGCTAGGTAGCTAGGTGGTATTTATTAAAAAACTCAATCCCCAACTCTCAGGAAGCTGGGTTTTTAACAAGCACCCCACCAATGCTAACTGGCTAGGAACTACTCTTTTCATTATTCCTCTCCAGGGTTTTCTAGAGGATTAGTTATTTCTTATACAAGGAGTCCCAAGAGCTGGGATTCAAATTTAGGCCCTCCGTTTCTGAGGCCTGGGCTGGGTCACCCCACCTTCTCTTAGGTAGTCTACCTCCAAGCAGAGCAGTGATGGCCCTGACAGGGACTGTTCTTCCCTAAATAACAACAAATGTGTTTAATATACCTCCTACGTGCCAGGCACTTTTCTAGAACTGCCGTGTCCAATATGGCAGCACTGGCCACACAAGGCTTTTGGCACTTGAAATGTGGCTAATCTGAATGGAGACGGGCTCTAAATGTAAAATACACACTGGACTTCACAGATTTAACATACGAAGAAAATAAACTATTTGATGACTTATTTTATATTGACTGCATTTTGCAACAATACTTTAGATATTAGTTACTAAGTTATGCATCTTTTGCCTTTTTAACGTAGTTACTAAGAAATGGCAGGTTACATACTTTTGGATGTACATATTACTTTACTGCCCTTCACTTGTGCCACGCAGACAATGCATTTTTTTTTTTTATAGAGGCGTGCTTTTTTTTTATTCATTCATTTATTTGTTTGTTTGTTTATACAAGCACTGGGTACAGTCAGAAGCACGGGAGGGTGCGAGAATTCACCGGAGCCAGAGCGGGGAGCAGAGCAGGCAGAAGGACCGAAGTACACTGCTGAGGGGAGCAGCGGGCGGCAGGAGAGGTCTGTGCGCCATGTGGGACCCTCCTCTGGTGGCCGGGGAACAGCCGGGGATTGAACCGGTGCTGCAGAGGCCGCAGGCAGCCTCGCAACCCAGCGCTCAACCGCTGCGCCACCAGGGAGGCCCCAGACAATGCATTTTTAATAAAACTCTCTATCAGTAGTAAGATTATGACCTGCTGAAAGTAAAGTGATGGTTAGCACTTTCAGCAATATTTTTACTTAAGGTACACACAGTGGCCTTCATAAGGCATACTACTATTGCATTAGAAGCCATTACATTAACAGACTACAGCAACACTCAAACATATCTTCTACCTGTACTGGCAAACCAAAAGAGTTCACCTGACTAGTTTTATCGTGGTGGCCTGGAAGCCAACGCACGATATCTCCGAAGTAGGCTTATATAGTTCTATGAGAACATGTCCATGTGTTAAAGCTACATCGTCCCCCCGTTTCCGTAATGAGTAGCACAACCTGAGATCCTGCTGCTGGTAAGCCCCTACCTCAGAGAGGATGTCCACCAGGGCCTTCTGGGGTTGCTCCTGCAGGTGGTTGGTGTGCTGGGCCAGGGCTTGCAGCAGTCTCACTGACTTCATCAGCGCCTCCTGGTCCTGGTACCCACAGAGAGACAAAGAGTAGCCATGCCCCTACCTCTCCCAAGCCTGTCCACCAACCCCGTGAGCCCCAAAAGCTCTTACCTTCACCAGCCTGCCTGACTGGAAGAGGGCTAGCACCCCGAACAGGTTTGCAAAGAGAGCAGGTCTTATCATCGCCTAGAAAAGGATACCAGGCACCGGTGAGAAAGGCCCTGGATAGTTCCTCCCTGGCCCTCAACTCCCTGGGGTCACAACGCTCACCTTCTTCACCTTCTGCACATCGTATTTCTCCTGTATCTGCTCCAAGGTGCTGCCTAGAGGGATATCTTCGAAAGACTGTAACAGCTGCCAGGAGTTGAGGAAGGAGGGAGAGAGGGGCTTAGGGGGCACAACTCAATCTCCTTGCCACCCCTTCTCCTTTCAACTTCTGCCAAGAAACCTTGGGCTCCTGCTCCTGCTCCTCTGAAGCTACTCACCAGCCTCTGAGCAGTGGTGATGATGGAAATCTCTGCTGCTCAAATGGAAGTCTTGGCTGCCTGCCTCACCTCCACGGGGGCTTCAGAAAGGACCTTCTTTTACCCCTTAACTGCTCAACTGGGATTCCCAGACACTGTCCCACACTGTGCCCGAGCTATCCCAAGGCTGATCCTAAAGAACTAGATCTTTATTGCCTTGAGTTGCCCAAGCTCTTTAGACATGGCCTACAATGAGCTGAGTGTTCCTTGAGGGGAGAAGGCACTGAACCTCCCTTTTAGCAAGGGAGCCTACTCCAAAGCTTACTCTATCCCCAGTAAGAGGCTGATAAACCCAACTGCCAAAAAGAAAACTTTCTCAACCTCTCAGTCTGGGCTTCTCTGTTGACAAGACTTGTCCACACACTTTCTCTACCTCCTTGTGGGGTGGGCCCCCATCGGCCCAGGTGTCAGCATGCCCTCCCCCTCCCAGGTCCTCAGTCTCTTCCCCTGCAGCTGAGACATCTGTCCTCACCCCCCAACATTATGACCAGTAGAGTTGGGACCTTTCCACGAACCACCACCTCACCTGTGCCAGGGCCAGACTGTAGCAGGGCCGGGCAGTTTCTCGCCCGACCCCCAGCCCAGTGATCAGGCGCGTCAGGGCGTACTTCATCTCGGATCCCTGCGGAAGCAAGCGCACCCAACCCCACCAGTTAACACGGAGAAGAATCGGCTGGCTCCCGCCTACCCCTGTTCTTTGGCCGGGACTCACCTGGGCACTCAGGTTAGCGATCACAAGCTCCCAGGCCCAACCCCTGGGGCCCGGCGCCACATCGCTGCCGGGATCAACGAGGCCCCCGCCTCGGGGCCCGCCACCCTACCTTCGGCTTGGTGCGCAGATACTCCAGCAGCTTCTCCGTCGCCTCAAGTCGCGTCTCCTGCTGTGGCTTCGCAATGTCCCAGAAGAAGTCCAAGAACTCGCGGCTGTGTTTCAGCAGGCCGTGCCGGTCGGCAGGCCCGCCGCCGGTTTTCGCCTCCGCTCGGGGAGACGCGGGCTCCGAAGCGTCCGGACTCCCCATCTCCGCCATGCTCCACGAACACGTGGGCTCTGCGGCCGGCCTCTTCCAGGTCAGGTCGCGGCGCAAGCGCACAGTTTCGGCAACCGGGGCGGGGGGGGGGGGGAGGGCTGGGGGCGGGGCCTGGGGGCGGGCGCCGTGGGCGCTTCTGCTCTGCCTAGCGCGAGTCTGAAGTTAGGATTTTATTTTCAGTGTGATGGGAAGTCATTAGAGGGTTTATGCGGGGGAAAGCCTTGGCCGGATTTTCTGACTGCTGTGGGGAGAATGGACTGCAGGAGTGCAAAGGTGGAAGCAGGTAGACCAGTCAGAGATAAAGGTGGATTGGACAGGTGACGCTAGAACAAGTCAGACTGTTCTGACTTGCACATGGGGGTGATGCACCTGGGGAGAGGAAAAAGAGGGATTGCTAGGTTTGGGGCTCAAATAACTGGATAGGTCGTACTACTGGACTGGGGGAGTGTTTTGAGGGATGGTGGAGGTAGTGGATAAAGGGTTCTATTAAATCAGAGTTTTTTTTGCAATAGTAAAAGGTGGGGCCAAAAGTTCTATTACAATCAGATAACCTTTTGCAGGGGTGCCAGGGTGGGGGTAGGCTAGGTGGCAAGGGAACTGGCCTGCTTCTTGGCTTGAGAACTGGCCCCTGGAGGGCTGTATCCCTGGTGACCTTGCCCTCTGCAGGGGGAAAGTCGGGCCAACCCTGGCTCTTAAATTCCACACACCCAGCTCCAGCCCCTGAGTACCCCAGCCCCTGGGGAACCTCCTACTCACTCTTTCAACCCCATTTTTGCTCTGCAGTCTATTTTAGAGAATGATTAAAAGATTTATCATGTCTGTATGGATCCCAAGGAGGTGGAGTGAGTGGGGGGTGGGGAGGGGAACAAAGACCAGCCAGACTCTGTCTCTGGGCCTCCTATGATGCCCTTGGGGGGAAGCCCTGACACCAGCTGCAAAGGCTCACAAAATAGTAACCAAGAAGCAGGAATGGCATCGAGAAGACTTGATCTTTATTTTGATTCTAGCCCATTTGAGGGAGATGGGCAGAGGGAGATCAGCCTGAAGGGAAGGAGGGAGCTGCCAGCAATACCTCACACCCTCCCTGTCCTGCCACTTGGGACCCAGGGCCAAGGCAGGGGCTTAGCCTTCTTCTACCTGGTCATCCTAGAGTTCCAGCTGAACTAAGGGCTGCCCCCAGGCCCTGGAATTCTTTCCTCCTTATCCTCAGTCCCTTCAGCTGGAAAAAAAAAAAAAAAAAAAAGCCAGAGTCCAGGTAACTGACCAGGTTAGGGGTTGGAAGCCTGAGCCACTGGTGAGCAGATATCCATGCACTCTTGATACACTGCTGGGCCTACTCTGCTCCTGCCTGCAAGGCTTGAGACTCCCCATCCCCCGCCAGACATCCTTCCCTATTAGAATCCCTGGAAGGAGCAGCAGTCTTTGGGGATACTGGAGACATGGGCGTGCTCTGCATGGGCTGACACTTGGAGCAGGGTTCCCTGGCCACAGATGCTGGTGTTTCCTGTTGCTCCTTGCAGGTGTTGGGCCTGGTGTTGCTGTTCGTGCTGGTGCTGGGCCTCAGTTTGGGGTGCAACCAGGTGGCTGAGAAAGGCGTGAGTCATGACTCTGGCCACTGCAGAGCTCCCTGAAGCCACAAGCCCCATCACATCAGCCTCAGTGTCATCCAGGCTGTCACGTAGAATGAGGGGGCAGGCCCAGGCACTAGTTGCAGACTTGGCTACCAGGTTGCTGAGCAGAACCCCAGTGCTTGGGGACAGGTGCCTAGAGCCAAAGGAGCTGTTCAGTGAGGAGGTGAGAAGGAGCACAGAGCCACTGCTGTCCACAGTGGCCAGGACACTGCTGCCAGGGGGCACAGTAGCTTGCGGTAGGCAGGGGTCCGGGCTGGGCCCTCCTGAGTGTAGGGCTGCCTCCAGCAGTGCCAGCAATTCTGGGCCAGCTGAGGGGCTGGGGGTGGTGTACAGGATGCCCTGAGGCACAGGTAACTGCAATGCTGGCTCCAGTGTGGGCATGGGCTCTACCAAGGGTCTTTCCAACTTCAAATCTCTGGCCAGTAGACTCAGTAGGGAATCCCCAGCAAGTTCTGGAGTGGGGGTGAGTGCTGCCCTGTGTAGCACGGCTGCCAACTTCGGGTTGGTGGCTCGGGCCCCGTGACCCAGTGGTGTCCCATCAGCCTGGCAAAGAAGCGGACAGAGGCCCCTTGTGCCCTGGGCTGCCAGGGCTCTGGCCAGGGGTGCATCCACCACGAAGCCCTCTTGAGCCAGCGTGATGGGGCCCACCAGCAGGCGTGACCAAGGCAGGTGGCCGAAGCGTGTGTGCAGCAAGTGCAGGGCAGGCAGAGCTGAGGGAAGCCCCAGACTGGGGGTCAGGGTCTGGACGGGGCCTGACGTCAGGGCAGTTGAATTGCCCGAGGAGCCATTGTGGAAGAGACCCCAGAACATGGCACCTGGGAGGGAGAAAAAGGGGTTACACAGGAGTCAGGGACATTGACTGGGGTCAGGGGGATTCAGCAGACTAGGTGAAGTGTCACTATTAGCCTGGGAACTGGAGCTACCGACCAGGCCTGGAGACCTGGGTCAATAACCAGTCCTGGGGTCCAGATCACATGGACCTGGGATTAAGGGACACAACCTAGGGTTGGGGCTATTGCTTCAAAACCCGGGGTCCCCAGCCTTGAGATCAGGCCCACTATCCACTTTCTGGTCACTGACCTAGCCCTGTGGCATGAGGATGCACCACTGCCAGACACAAGGCTGCTCCAACTCCTGCGTCCACGACGTTGCCTCCTGCAGCAAGCAGCTCTCGGCCCAGGTGGGAGCACGTGGCTGCAGTGAGGAAGGGATCGTCTTGGGGAGGGGACTGGGACTAGTTCCCTGGCCTATCCCCTCCTTCCAAGCTACTCCCATCACTGACCTGCAGGGCTGATGATGGCACTGTGGTGGTATACACCTGGGCTGTGGGAGTGCCCACTGGGTGGCGGAGCCACAGAGCCCAAGGTTCCTGGAGAGCCGCCCCTGCCTTGAAGTTGGGTCACAGCCAGGGAGAAGCCAACGGCCAGCAGCAGCAGGGCAGCAACTAGTCGGGCCCAGGACCCCGGCAGGCCACCAACCTCGTTCCTGCAGAGAGGGGCGTCCTGAGCCAGGGTTTACACAGGGGGACACCCACAATCCTGAAGAGCATCCAGGGACTAGTTCTCAAAATGAGTGGTCTTGCAAGAGGAGTATATAAGCCCACCAAGGAGAAAGGGCCTTCTGGTGGAGTGCATGGTATGACTGGAGACATGGAGATGGAAGAGAGCTTGGAGGAACTAAGGACAGCTAGGGAGGGAATCTCTGGAGAGGAGCTTGGAGAGGCAGGGTTGACTCAATTGGGAGGGAGGGCTGAGGGGGCTTGATAGTCTTGAGGAGCAGAGCCCAGCCAGGAATAGCCAACCTGCTCGGCAGGTGCCTCTTGTACCAAGGGGCGGGCCCAGGAACCTTTGACAGAAAGACCTTCAGTGCCAATTTGGTACAAATGTACCTTCAGACACACTGACCTTGGGTTGACTGGTACAGGCCAGATCTGAGACACAGTCCCATGTTCCCCACAATCAATCAGAAAGTTCCCAGAGCTGAGCCAAACAGTGGGACGTCTGGCTCCCTAAGGCTCCAGAGAGAGCAACTAGCCAGCCTCAGACCTGAGCAGCCCAGACCCTTCCTGACTCACCCAGAGGAATCCTGGGACCTCCAGGGATCAGGAACAAGAGGCTCTGACAACTCCTCCTCCTCCTCCTCCTCATCCTCATATTCCATGTTTGGTTCCCAGAGCTGCAGTTTCTGGTAGAGCACGGGCTCCGCCGCGGGTTCCATGACCCCTCCTGCCAGCCAGCCTTCCCAGCTGAATCCCAGGAGGCCCTGAGAGAGCCGGGTGGGTGGGAAGTGGAGGCAGCCTTGGGGAAGGGTGGTGGTGGAATCTAGAACAGGTCTGGGCAGGGCACCGGGCCAGGGAGGCTGCACGTGGGCCTGCCCTATTAGGGCACAGGGCCCAAGGGGCTCTCACGGCGTTGGGTGGCATGGCTGAGTGCAAAGGACGAGCCCAGTCCTAGGGTCACCACCACAGATCTGAAACCCCAGCATGCACCATGCCCCTTCCTTCAAGAGATGAGCCCCTGGAGCCCCACTCTGGGGACACTGGTGTTTGAATTAGGACTAGTTATACTGTGACTTTGATCAGGGCTCAGCATGTGATTAGATTCCGATGTGGTCTCCAGTTGGGGTCTTCAGCTAGGGTCAAGGCTCAGCCTGAGGTCACTCTGGAGGTCTTTCTGGGCTTTTCTGTCTGGGAGATTTTTGGGGTGTGTGGCTGGGTGTGCAAAGGGAACTCCCTGGGCTTGGCATGTGGCTCTTGCCCACTAGGTGGCGCCACAGACTGCTCCCGAAACTGCAGCCTAGAAACCTTTCCCAGGATGCTGGGATTCATGAGGAGTTGTTCTGTGCAGTCCCATGGCGTGCTGCAAGGCAAGTTACAGACTCCAGTCTTGTCTGTTCTGTCACCTCTCTGCTGACCACTCTCTGCTTTGACTACCTCAAACCTGCTCCATCTCCCTGGCCTCCCTGGCCTCCCTGACCTCCCTGGCCTGAATCTTCAACGCATATCTCAGCAGATGATCTTGCTTCCTACTCCACGTAGACAGGTAAAGGTCTCCTTCTATGCTACGCTCCTTCCCACCTGTTGCAATAGAAGAACCGTTTCCCGTTTCTGGCTCCAACCTCTCCCACCCTTGCCTCCCACTTCTTCATGGAAGCCTCCCACTGTCTCTCTCAGCGACTCCTGTCCTGTAGCTTCCCCCCTCTTTTGGATTCTTCTCAGTGACATTTAAACAGGGCTGAGTCCTCAGAATTCCTCTCCTAGGTGTATGCCTCACAGACACGTACTAGAATGTTCCTAGCAGCATTAATCAGAACAGTCCCAAGTTGGAAACTGCACACACACCCATAATCAGTGGACTGGTCAGTCACACAATGGAAGACACTGCAGTGGGGAGGATGAGGAGTCCACAGTAGTGGTGAGAATCTAGATAGAGCTTGCAGACACGATGATGAGTGAAAGAAGCCAGACAGGAGGGTCCAGTGACCTTTCCATTTGTATAAAGCCCAAGACCAGGCAAAACTAGTCTCTGCCCTTAGAAATCAGGTCGTGGCTGGAGGAGCATGGACGGCTTCAGGGATGCCAGTCACGTTCTGTGGCTTGACCAAATACTGGTCACTGGCTGGACTGATTGTGAAAATGCACCCTGCGTTCTGACTTTGCAGGCCTGGGCTAGGGACCAGGAGTCTGTGAAAGGGCTGTGGGCACAGAAGGTGGATGTTGGGGTCACTGCTGGAGAACTGGCAGGGACTCTGCAGCCAGGACCAAAGCCCAAAGAAATGTTTAGGGTGCCCCTATTTAAACCTCATCTAGGCACAGCCTATGACCCAGGAATCTGCTTTCCTAACTCCCAAGTGGCACCGATCTACCAGAAATCATGTTCCCCTGCTGTCTCTGCTTCCTCGGCCCACTACAGATTGGTTTTTACCTCCCTCCACCCACCTGGGAAACTTTTGGTTGCCAGGTTTTCTGATTTCTTGGACCAATGAAAAGCAAACCAAATGGAGATACCAGCAAAAGGCCTTTGTTTTGCCAGGGGTGATGGGGTTGAGGGGGGAAATTACAATTACCATCTGCTCTCATTTCATGAAATAATTTGACTTCACTGCCATTAACACGTGTGGGAAGGTTACACCCTCAGAATGAAGGACACTCCTCCCTTCCCAAGAGGAAGCAGTGGGAGCTGTAATTGTGTACCCCCCCAACCCCCTACTCACCCCCCCGCCCCCCCCCCCGGCTCCCGGGCTGTCCTCAGCTCCTGCTCTGGCTCCTGTTGTCCTGCAGACTCGATACGTTGACCCCTGCCCAGTAACATTCCTCTGCTCTTGGGCTGGGTGCTGACAAGCTCTTTGGGACCAAGACCTCCACTGACTGGGCCCCAGGGACCTTTCCGTATGGGGTCTTTCTTATTCCCATAGCCCTGGGCCTGGATAGCACTGCCCTCCCAACCCCAGGAATATGGAGTAGCACAGGCTTTTTCACCTCCCCTGCTTCCAGCCTCTACGACTCCCACCTGCAGTTTTCTTTCCTCCCAGGTTTCATTACCCACATGTGATAACGTGTTATCACAATAAGGCATTGGGAGCGCGAGCACAGGGCACACACACATATGGATATGGGCACCCTGGCCGAGATCATGTGAGAGATCACGGTGGGAGAGCATGGGCACTGGGAAGCTTGGTTGCTGCCTGCCTGCGTCCCTGCCTACTGGTCTGCCTGTGAATCCAGTCCCCTGCTGAGCACTAAAGGCAACTCAGATATGCTGAAGGCTCCAAGATCCTTTTCCATTTACCCAAATCAACCATAAACCTGTGTGGCCTGGGATGGTTGCACAACACCCCCCGCGCCCAGAGATGCCTAGGATCTGGGCTCCAGTTAGATGCCAGCTAGGCTCTGGGGATGAGAATGGTCAGGCCCAGGTGGCTCCAGGGACAGGGGATCCAGTCACGTCAGTGGGGGTGGGCATGGCATTGCCTTCAAGAGATCTAGGTCCCCTCCAGTTTCTACCCCAATTCACCGTGTGGCCACAGCAAGTCATTTAACCTTCGGGAGTGTCAACTCCACTTCTGTAAACTCAGAGTAGTAATATTTACCCTCCCTGGGCTGTTGTTTGGATTCAACAAGGAAATACATTTACAACGTTTAGGCCGGAGCCTGGTATGAGGGTTTGCTCCGAAAACATGAGTTCCTTCTCTGTTCTATAGGTCTCACTCTCTGCAATGTTAAAATGCTATGGGCAGTTCCCACCCCGGCAACATCCCCGCCCCTTCACACACACACACACACACACACACACACACACACACACACACACACACCCTCCCCCCCACTGGAGTAGCTCTAGGTCTGAAGAGCAGGACTAGGTTCATTCGATCTTCCATTCATTTTCTCATTTCCTCATTCATTCATTCTTTTAGTTTTTGCTGCACATTAGAATCACCTGGCAAGCTTAAAAGCATCCCAGGACCCCGTCAGGCCAATAAAATAATTGAATCAGAGTCATCAGTATTTTCTTAAACAAGTGTCCAGGTTTTCCCTGTGTGCAGCCAAGGCTGAGCACAACTGCCATGTCCAGCCCTCTAGCCCAGTGGTTTCTGCAACTGGAGTCACTGAATGATTTTAAAATCATATCAACATGCTGGCCTCTCCTCTGGACATGAGTCTCGATCATCACGACAATGTTGAAAGCTCCCCCAGGTGACCGTCCCGAGCAGCCGGGTGTGGGGACTGCTTCGACCTCATGAGTATGCTAACTCACTCTCGGATGCACATGAACTGGGGGTGGTGAGGAGACAGGGAGCAGCCAGAGGTCGGTTGTCCCTGCTCATCATTCCTCTGGAGTGTGTGTATGTTTGCGTTGGGGGGCAAGCCTTTCTTCAGGTTATCTCTGAGCTGGGATTTGACTCTAATTACTATCAGGTTGGAGGCAATGCAGTATAATGGGGATAAAGGAATTGGCTTTACCTTGCAAAGTGATTCTCTCTGTGTGATGTGACCAAAATATTAGTAGTAAAAGAAAATACTCCAGCTGGTTCCAATTGCAGAAACCACCAAAAAGGGGTTCTGAGCAAGTCAGGAACAGCCCCAACAGACAGGGCTGCAGTGGCAGGGAGAGAAGAGGAGGTCTTGATTCTGACTAGTCCTGTGTGCACTAGCACAAAACCACTGGGGCTTGGGGTGTGTGTAAAGCTGACTCCCCATTCACGGGGCCTTTTTCCTAAGTTCGTCCCAAATCCCCTCGCTCACACCATTATCTGGGTCTGTGTAGGGTAAGGAAAAATGTCAGGCTTTTCTGCCCTCCCGCCATCAGGATAGATGATGGATCCTTGCGGTCCTGAATGCATGCCTGATGGCGGGCACCTGGAATAGGGTGTGGGCATAGGTAGGTGGGATTCACCTGGGCTGAGACTGGGCTTTTAAGGGCGGTGTCACGGGGACGCCAGCAGAAGCCGAGAGAGAAGCTGAGAAGCAGAAGCAGAAGCCGAGATCACGGGAGAGCCCAGATAGAGTGAGGATTTGCTGGGGGCTGGGAGGACTGCCAGCCTCCCGGCCCCCCAGCACCCCTGCCTGCCTTGTACCCGCTAAATCCCAATAAAAGACTTGCAAAAAACCACTGAGGACTCTGACTCCTCCTTTACCCGGTCTGCATGGGATCAGAAAACCTGCACTGTGTCTATTCCTGACTTTACGGTCTATCACCCACAGGCCCCTTGGTGTGGACACCACGACTGCTGACCCCTTCTAGGTGCACAGGCAGCTCCGGCTTCCACTTCTTGCTGCTAAGGTCTCATCTTCCCTCTAGATGGCGCTCTAGGACAGGCTTCCACACGGCTTTGCTGTTCCGACGCTGACATCCAGTCCACGGAAACAGTCATACACCATTTCCTCCCTATAGATTTTAAGAGTACCAGCCTCTGTCGCAGCAACCTGTCTTTATGATCAAAACCACCGTGGACCAGCAATTGGGTCATGCATTTGATTAAAAAAATCAGATTTATTGAGGCATAGTTTATATAAAGTCAAAACACCGATTTTGATGGATACAGCTATTTGCCAACACCACAATGAAGATGAACATTTCCATCATCCAAAAAGTTTCCTTGTGCTCCTTTGCCTCACCTTTTACTCTGACCTTGGGAATCTGACAGTCTGATTTCTAGCCCTTACACGTTTGCCTTTACCTAATGAACCATGTTTTGCGGATTTACCTAAGTGGGAACCATACAATATGTAATCACATGCAAACGCCTTCTTTCACCTTAAAACCTTGGAGAAAATCCATGTTGTTGCTTTACAACTAGTTTTAATTTTTATTGCTGAAGTGTATTTATTGCATTTATATTCTGTAATTTACCTGTCTACCCACTGATGGAGATTGAGTTTATGTTTTTTATTATTATGAATGTAGCTTGCTATAAATATTCGTGTAGAAGTCTTTGTATGGACTCGTGTTTTCATTCCTTTCAAGTAACTGTATGAGAGTGGGCTTTCTAGATCATATGGTAAGTATATGGCCAACTCAATAAAAAACTATCAAACAACTTTATAAAGTAGCTATACTATTTTGCATTCCCCTGAGCAATGAAAGACATTTCCAGTGGCTCTACATTTTTTGGCAAGTTAATACCATCAGTTTAAAAAATGTTAGTTATGGGGCCTCCCCTGGTGGTGCAGGCGGTTGAGCGCCGCACTGTGAAGCTCTCCGCGGCCTCTGCAGCGCAAGCCGGCGATAGATCTAACCAGCGCTGCAGAGGCTGCAGGCAGCTTTACAGCCGGGCGCTCAACCGCTGCGCCACCAGGGAGGCTCCGCAGTGATTTTGTGCCAGTGCACACAGTACTAGTCAGAATTAAGCCCTTTCTTGTCCCTCTTCTCGTCTTTCCTCCCCCCCCCCCCCCCCCCCCGCCACGACTGCAGCCCTTTCTGTTGGGGCTATTCCCGACTTAAAAACTCTTTCTGGTGGTTTCTGCAATTGGAACCAGCTGGAGTGATATTCTTTTACTACTAATATTTTGGTCACATCACATAGAGAGAATCACTTCGCAAGGTGTTTTGCAAAAGTATCTTTTGCAACCATACTTCTTATCTTTGATAAAGTTCTATCTATCATTTTGCTTTCCTTTCTTATTTAAGAAATCTTTGCCTAACATACAGGCACAAAGATTTTGTCCTATATTTTTTTCTAGAAATTTTAGACGTTCAGCTCTTATAGTTAGGTCTGTATTTTGAATTCATACTAGGATATGATGTGAAGCAGGGGTCAAGATTCATTTTGTTTTTGCAAATATCATTCTAAGATTATTGTAGAAAAGGGCCTCCCTGGTGGCGCAAGGGGTTAAGATGCAACCTATGAAGCTATCCGCAGCCACTGTAGCACAAGTTCGATCCTTGGCCAGGGAGCTACCCATGTGGCACAGCAGAACTCGCCTGACTTGCCCGCTGCTCCCCGCAGCAGTGTGTTTCAGTCAATCTGCCTGTTCTGTTCCCCACTCTGTCTCTGGTGAATATTCTCACCCACCGTACCTCTGGCCTTTACCCCAGTTCTTGTGTGCATAAATAAATAAATCTTTAAAAAAAATTCCTTAAAAAAAAAAGACCATTGTGGTCTCACTCATAGCAGGAATCTAGAAAACTTAAATAAGGGACCAGGAAAATGAATAACTATAAGAAAGTGAAAATCAAAATCAACAAAAAACTATGAACCAGAGACACTTTTAGGGGGGCGGGGGCGGGAGGGGAGAGATTGGGGTCAGAATGGGGGGCTGCAATTGTATGGGGAATATAACAATAAAATTTATAAAAGAAAAAAAAAATAAAACTTTTCCAATAAGAAAAAAAAAAAAGACCATTGTAAAAAAGACCATCTTTCTCACTTTCCAGCTTTTATTGACAGTTAGTGGACTCTATGTGTATAAGCCTCTTTCTGGACACATTTTTCTATTCCATCAACATCTCTGCCATTCCCAAACTGAGAAAATCTTTTTTGTAAGATTTTATTTATTTTTAAAGATTTATTTTTATTTATTCATGCATATAAGAGCTGGGATGTAGGCCAGTGGTACGGGGTGAAAGGATTCACCAGAGACAGAGTGGGGAGCAAAACAGGCAGATCTGCTGAGATACACTGCTGAGGGGAGCAGCGGGTGAAACAGGAGAGGTCTGTTGTGCCATGTGGATCACCTCCTTGGCCAGGGATCGAACTCTTGCCAAAGTGTCTGGATAGCTTGATAGTGCTGACACTTTAACCCCTGTGTCACCAGAGAGGCCTGAGAAACACTGTCTCGATTCCTGTAGTTTTATAGTAAGTCTCAAATTTGGATAATTTGATAATTTCTTCTCTTGAAATATGTTAGAGTTATTTTGTCAATCTTTAAGAAAGGAAGCCTCCAGGGATTTTGATTGGGATAATGATACTGTTTGGCTCCATTTGGGGTGAATTGATAACATTATTAAGTCTTAGGATGCATGAACCTGGTGTATTTCTTTATTATTTAGGGCTTCTTTAATTTATCTCAGAAATATTTTATAGTTTTCCATGTACAAGTTTGGTATATATTTTGTTAAATAGATTCATGAGCGTTTTGAGTTTTCTGTTATTGTAACTACTACTATAAATGGTATTTTAAAAAATTTCAGTGTTCTGTTTATTCCCTCAGTGTAAAAAAAATCACATTACATTTTCTCACTAATATCAAGAAATCCAATTGCTTTTTGCATATTGACTTTGATCCTAGTATCCTAACAACTTGCTAAACTCATTTGTTAGCCTAGAAGTTTTTTCTGTTGTTAGATAGCTTGAGATTTTCTATGTGGACAATCCTGTTTTGTGAATAAAGAGTTTCATTTTCTATCTAATCTTTATGCATCCCTCCCCCCCTCCCTTTGCTTTATTACATTGTCTAAAGATCTCCAGTGCCATTTGGAATAGAATAGGTGACACAAGCTATCATGCTGTGGGAGGGGGTGGGGGGGTAAGGAGGGGGTTACTAAAGATCACAAAACTGGTTTTCAAGCAGCCCCTTTGCAGGTTCCACTCAGGAATGTCAAGAGTCATCACTTCTGTTGTCTCCTACCCTCTTGGGGTCTTAGTCAATCCTGAGACAAGATGAGACCCATTCTCCTATCCTGTTACACCTTGTTGACTGCCTCAGGCGGGCTCTGTCACAGTTCCTAACCTACACAAGCCCAGGGAGGAAAAGAGCTCCTGGAACCCATAGGTGACTTTGACCAAATTAGGGTGATAAAGTGGGACCAGGGTAGGGGAGTGGCAGGGAGAGTCTGTTGGGGGAGGTTTGTGAATATGAGGGTTGTGGGAGTAGAGAGCACCTGAAGGGACACCCCCGACCCCCTGCAAACCCCGGGGCTGAGATGGGATCTAGGGGGACTGAGGATAGAGGGAATGATGAGGGCAGGTAGGAGGGCTCAGGTGGACTGGTGGTCATGGAAGGAAAATAGAGGGCTGGGGAGCTGAGGAGGCTGGGAGGACCAGGAGGATGGAAAGGCCTCAGCTCTGTTGGGACAGGGAATGTTAGGGGGAAAAGGATGTCCCAAAGCAAATTCCATATAGGCTTTGTGGACTCCACCCCCACCCCAGGTCAAAGCCAAAGACACTGGGAACTCCAAATCCCATCACCACCAAAGGGAAGGTGGCTGGGACCTGAGGGTGGGGTTAAGCAGCCAGGTGGATACAAAAGGCAGACACGTGGGTTTTGGGGGCTCTCCATTTTGGGCTCTCGGCCAGCTTGCAGCGTCCGGTCAGCTCTGAGAGTGACTTTGGGTTTCCAGGTCGTAGGATCGGGTAGGACGCATTAAAGACTTTATTTCCCTATTTTCTCCCTGAGTTGTACCTTTTCCTTATTTTCTTTTTCTCTTGTAAATAAACCTTTTATTAACCCTTTTGTGTGTGTCTGTAGTAGAGTATTCATAAGTCTCTTTAAAGCGCGTGGGTGAGGACCCACAGCCAGGAACCCGTTTAATATCGGGGCTGCCCTATAACAGCTAGACTCCAGAAAAGATGGAGCAAAATAGCAACTTGGGGGGAACTGGAGAGGACCAAACAGGAGTGGGTGGGGTTGGAAATGACTAGTAACTACTCTTTCTTAAATACCGAAAAAAAATTAAATATTTATGTTAAAATATCTATAACGTTTTCAACATTTTAAAGTATACAAGTTGGTGGCACTAAGTACATTCATATTGTGTTAACCACCACCACCCCCATCATCCATTTCTAGAGCTTTCTCATCTTTCCAAAAAGGAATCCATTAACTAATAACTCCCCTTCACCCCAGACCCTGGCAATATTGAGTTCACTTCCTGTCTTACACATAGAACATTTTGAGACATCATTCCTTGTCTCCAGCTTCCTCCCCAGTGGAGCATGATGGGAGACCAGGAGGGTCTGGGGTGATGGAAGGCTGGAGGAGGGGCTGGGAGGATGGGTGGGGCCAAGAGGGTCTGGGGCCTGGGAAGGGACCAGAGATGCTGAGAGAATTAGGGATGGGGGGATGGTAATGAGGGTGGTCAGGGCAGCCATCTTGATAAATTACACATCTTCCAAAACCAGAATCCTCTGGTTCTCTCTCTGTGGCCACCTGCTGCTGCAGGCCCACCCTCCTCCGGCTGCATCTGTGCAGTGACAGCTGCTGGAGCCTCCCCAGGCTGGACAGGGGCTCCCTGGCTGCCAGGATGGGCCCTGCCCCCACCCTGTGGTCACCATGCTCTCATCCTGCCTGGGGTGGGAAGTGAAAGAGGTCTGGGGACCCTGTCTTTCCTCTGTCACTGAGTCTAGAATGGCTGGAGTTGGCAATAAATCCTGTTTGTGTTTTCCGCATATCAGGCCATCTGAAGGTCTCGGTGGAATGGCCCATGTGGAAAGTGGGGAAATACTCCGCTCACCGTCCCACATGGGGGACTAGAAATGAGTCTCTAGCTGGGCTAGACCAGAGGGAGCCAGAGGGACTGTGGGAAATGGGAGGAAGCTGGTGGAACTGGGGTGGGAGGGGGTATAAAACCCAAGTGTCTGGAAAGGTTAGGGAGTTACTCAGGGTGCTGTGCGCAATAGTTGCTGGGGGCCACCTGGGGGTTTGAGTTGCTAGAGAGGAACTGGGTGGAAGGAACTTGAGGATTGGGAGGAAATGGTCCCAAAGAGGATGGAGTAAGAAGACCAAGGAGACGAGTGGGGCAGGGCAGAGAGAAGGCGAGAACTGAACCAGGAAAGACTGGAAGAGGCCGGGAAGGCAAGGAAGATGTGAGGTTTGACAGGGCCGCCAGGAAGCAGGTTGATGTGCAGGGACTGTGAAGACCCTGAGGGCTCTGGGAAGGAAAGGGAGGTAAAGGGAAGAAGAGGGGGTGAGGAGAGGGCTTGGGAAAATGTGGGAACTATAGGGCAACATGGGAGGGGCTGAGAGACTCTCTTTCATCCAGAAGTTAAAACTCCCCACTGTGATTAATAGGTTTCTCAACTTCTTGTAGTTCTACCAGTTCTGGCGTTCCCCATTTCAGGACTGAGTTAGGTGCACGCCTAACTGAAATTCCCACCTCCACTCTGACGCCATTAAAAGCCAGGCTTTGTGTGGCATCAGACAAAATGTGTGTCCTCCCCTTTCTTGACACCCTCTAAAGCTCCTGTACCCTGCACCCTTGTGCTCAAGGCCACCCTCCCTCTCTGTCTTCAAGCCTCTGCTATCTCTCTGCTACTTTCAAGTCTCACTGCTGCTCCCTGATGCTCCCAACTGGATCCAGAGTCAGGATTTTATTTCTGCTTGGAATGTTCTTCCCCACACAGCTCTCACCCTCCCTCCTCCTGCTTCTCTAAGTCTTAACTGAGTTTTACCATCTTTGGGTAAGACTTCAGACTCCCTGGATAAAGCAGTTCCCACCTTGCCAGTCACTGAGCCACAGAGCTGAGCTCATCATCCTCCTGCCACTACCAGCACCTGCCCTCACGTGATCACCCCCTAGAATTTACATAAACTCCCTGAAGGCAGGGTGCTGTCGAGTTCGGGCTGTATTCCCTGGACCTGGAGCACAGCCTAGCAGATGGTCAGTGTTCAGTCAATGCTTGTTGATTGGCTATTAATTGACATATTCATTCACATTTATGTTCTCAGCAGCAAGAGGGGCATAACCGAGGGGTGAAGGCAACCCTAGTGTCTATAGATGGATGGATAAACGAAGTGGGGCATATACCTCCCATGGACGATTTCAGCCTTTAAAAGGAATTCTTATGTATGGTATAACATGGATAAAACTTGAGGACATCATGCTAAGGGAAGCTGGTCACAAGAAGACAAATCTTTATGAGTCCACGCACAGGAGGCTCACGAAGGGGTCAGATTCAGAGACAGAAAGTCTCTGACTTTTATTTTATTTTATTAAAATATCCATCTTAGGACCTCCCTGGTGGCGCAGCGGTTGAGCACTGGGCTGCGAAGCTGCCCGCAGCCTCTGCAGCGCCGGTTCGATCCCCGGCCACCGGGTGAGGGTCCCACATGGCGCGCAGACCTCTCCTGCCGCCCGCTGCTCCCCTCAGCAGTGCACTTTGTCGTTCTGCTCCCCGCTCTGGCTCTGGTGAATTTCTCACCCTCCCATGCTTCTGACTGTACCCAGTGCTTGTATAAATAAATAAATAAATCTTTTTAAAAAAGAGTGATTAAAAAAAAAATCAAATATCCATCTTAACCCAAAGTCCTTTGTCCTGACTTCTATTTTGTCTGATGCCACTCTTCCTCCCTGCCCCCACTCTTTTTTTTTGGTAGTTGCCTGGGAAGGACATTTTCGTCCCTCTGTTACATTTCTTTTTATATAGTTTGCTCTTGGGGTGTGTCTCCTGTTAATAGACTATAGATTTTATCATTTTGAAAGATTTAGTTTTCTTAGGTGAATTGAGTACATTTAAATGTATGGTGATTACTGATATACTTGGATTTACTTTGCTTCCTTATTTTACATTTTTTACTTCCTATGCTTTTTTTCTTATGTGCCCCCTTATTTTAGTTTTAATCTCCACTAGTTATATATGTATATAGTTTCAAGAATCTGATCATTTCCTTCAAGGCTTGTTTAGAAAAATATCTAAGTTGTTCTGTTCTTCCTCTTTTCCCCTGCCCACAGGCAATCAACTTCTTGTTTCTATTTTAGTGGATAAAAAAAAAAATCTACTGCAGTGATTTTTAATAACATATTGGTGTTACTATGTCTTGACTATTAAATTATTATTTTTCCTTAAAGCCCACTTTTCCATATTTGCTATGCTCTATCTTGGCGTATTCTTCAGCCACCAAAGGGAATGAAGTTTGGTTACGTGCTGTAACATCGAGCAACCGTGAAAATAAACTGAAAGAAAGAAGCCAGTCATGAAAGGCCACATGCTATATGACTCCATTCACATGAAAGTCCCAGAACAGGCAAAGCCATAGGAAGAAGGCAAGCCGTGGCCAAGACTGGAGGGGCAGCAGCCGTGGAATTGGGGAGTGACAACTAATGGGTCCAGCATTTCTATTTGGGGTGATGAAAGTGTTCTGGGAAGAGGTAGTGGTGATGGCTGCATGCCCTGTGGATATACTAAAAACCTCTGACTTTTTTTTTTTTAAATTTATTTATTTATGCATACAAGAACTGCGGTGTAGACCAGAGGTGTGGGGGGTGAGAGGATTCGCCAGAGACAGAGTGGGAAACAGAACAGGCAGACTGACTGAAACACACTGCTGAGGGGAGCAGCGGGCGAGTCAGGAGAGGTCTGCTGCGCCATGTGGGTAGCTCCCTGGCCTCTAGGGATCGAACTCATGTGGGGATCAAACTCGTGCAGCAGTGGCTGGCTATAGCTTGATAGCGCTGTGTCTTTAACTCCTGCGCCTCCCGGGAGGCCCAAAAACCTCTGGCTTTACACCCATAAAGTCCATGTAATGGAAGTAAACTAGAGCTCAATAAAAACCAGTCTGTGACTCTGTGATCCTTCTGAAGAAGACAAGAATCTTGGGGTATTAGCTCTGGAAGCAAAACTGCGGAAAGGATTTGTATGTTAGAAAGTTGATCTGGAGGTGATAGCAGGACTCTGGGGAGAGGGACTAGGAGAGACAGTTCTGGAGAAAAAATCACCGGCCATGTGCTCCTGATGCCTCCACCTGTGGGCTCAGTTCCATTGGGGCTTGCGGAGGAGCCTGAGGTGGCTTCTAGGAAATGTCTGCGGAAGAGCTAAGGGAGAAGCATAGGGAGAGGGTTGCCTTTGGAGGCTTTAACTCCAGAAGTCATGCAACAGAAAGTGAAACATTCTTGGGATGAGAGCTCTGCATCCAGAGTCCCCCAGGAATAGCTGACTGCAGCTTTGGCTGGAATCAAAGGTGAGGCCTTAGCAAGTACGTGAGGACACCAGCGGTGCCCCATCCTGACCTTCAGCATTGATCTCTCCATACTGGTCCCTCCCAACTTCCACTTCCTTGTGATCTGAAATTATTTTTCACCTGAAATTTTAGTGCCAGCAATTAAACATAATGAAATCAGTGACAGTTTATTTAGATGTGCCTGTATGTATCTGGCTTGCAAATAAGCTCATTATTGTCTCTTGCAGCTCACTGCTACTTTCTGGATTCATTTTTTTCTGTTAAGCGATGTCTGGAAATGTACAGTTGACCCTTCAACCAAATTGGAGGAGGTTAAGGGCACAGCCCCTATACTCAGTAAAAAATTTCCCTATAGTCTTTGATTTCCCCCAAAATGTAATAGTCTGCTGTTGACTGGAAGTTTTACTGACGGTATAAACACTTACAAAACATATAAACACTTAAATATTAACACTTATTTTGATTGTCATATGCATTATATTCTGCATTCTTGCAATAAAAGTAGAGAAAAGAAAATGTTATTAGTCATAAGGGAGAGAGAATCCATTTACAGTACTGTCCTGTCTGCATCGATACAGTAAGTCTTCCTTGGTAGTCTCCAAGGAAACTCATGCATTAAGTGGCCCTGCATTGTTCACAGCAGTGTTTTCAAGGATTGACTACATTTAATTTTCCATTACTCTCGAAGGATAGTGTTGCCATGCCCCTGACTGTAGGTTCAAGTTTATTTTCCTTTATCCTTTTGAAAATATTATTTTATTGCCTTTTGACTTCCAGTGTGCTGATGAGGACTCTGAGTCAGATGCTTGTTTCTTGTTTTAGGTAATCTGCCTGTTTTTCCATTTTTTTCTCAATATTCTGAAGTTTTAGTAAAATATGGAACTAGTTTAGGTCTCTTGTTTGTTTCTTATGCCTAATGTGAATATTAGTAATCATAATGCATGTGAACATACTATATTCACCTAGTAAGGATTTATGTTTTTTTCCTTTTCTGGAAAATCTGTTATTACCTCATTAGCAGTTTCTCCTGACCACTCTTTGTCTGTTTTGGATACACTTCTTCCTATTCTCCTGTGTCTAACTTTTTTCTTTCCCTTTTTCCATCTCTTGGTCTCTTAGTGATTTGTTTTTGGAGATTTCCTCAATTCAGTCTTCTAGTTCACTATGTCTCTCTCTGGCTATATATTTAGACATTTAGCTCATTTAGTTTTTTATTTATTCATTTAATTATTTACTCATTTAGCTCATTTAATTTTTTATTTACATTTAGTTTTTTATTACTGTCATTTTAATTTCCCATATTTCTTTCTCTTTTTTTTAAGATTTTTTTTTTTTTTTTGCATACACGAAATGGGGTATATAGGCCTGAGGTACAGGGGGGTGAGAGGATTCACCAGAGACAGAATAAGGAACAGAACAGGCAGACTGACATGCTCCCCAACAGGAGTCGGGAGCATGCTGAGAGGAGCAGGTGGAGAGATAGGAGAGGTCTGCTGTGCCATGTGGGTAGCTCCCTGGCCGACTGGGAATTGAACTCATGCTGCAGAGGCTTCAGATGGCTTCACAGTGCTGTGCTTAACCCCTTGCATCACCAGGGAGGCCCTAATTTCCCATATTTCTAATGGAATCTTTGTCCTTTTTCCTACTCTTATTTTAGAACCTCTTTTGTTATTTGTTGCTATCCCTGTTATTTCTTGGAGGATTTTAAAGATACCTACTTGAAAGTGCCCTTTAAATTGCTCTAAAACTTTTTTCTCAGCAATCATTTCTTCCACTTGCTGGGTTTGCTTTCTTGGTGCTCTGTGAGTCCCGATTCCTGCTTATAAAGGTATCTGGAGAGTCTCTGAATCCCAAGGCTATCTGCTAGTAGCCTCATCTTGTATCCGGCTGGGCTCCAGACCAGGGTTTTCTCAGAAATGTTTCCTGGGGGGCCTCCATTTCATGTGAGAGATGCATTTCGGGGACAGTCCCTTTGAACTTGGTGACTGCTGAGGGCCCAGCCAAAAGCATGTGGCTTTGGTTTCGCCATGACCTTGAGGGTAGATGTAGCTGCTGTGGTTTGTGGTCACCAATGGTGGCACAGGTCCCAAAACCAGCCAGGCTAGGATCCCATCCATGGCGGCCCACGCCCTACATGTTCTGCTCACCCCCCCTTCCCAGCCCAGGGATAGCCAGCCTCAGCCCCTTCTCTCCCTGCCTCTGCCTGTCTCCATTTCTTGTCCACAAACATGTCCCTCTCACTTAATTATTAATTAAAAAGAATCTCATGTCTCTGCATTTGGCGCAGGAGAGGGTGTCAACCACCTTGCACAGAAGTGATGCCATTCCTCTGTGGGGGACACAGCACAGTTAACTGGGTGTTGTTCCACAAGCAGTTCTGTGACACGCACACACCCAGAAGTGTGTGTTCTCCTCGACTTGAATTACCTGAACTGCTCACATCAGGCCTGTTAGAACATGTTGGGGACCAGAGTCTGGCTCAGCCTGGGGTGACAGGAGAAAAGGGAGCACAACCATGGTCTTTAATTGAGAATCCAGTTTGAAGCACATATGCATATTTATTGAACTCATTGAACTAATATTTATACATGTGTAAGCACAGTGCTCCCGTGTGCCAGTTGCAGGGCCTTACAAACTTGAGCTCATTTAATACTCAGGACAAGCCTAGGAAGCAGATACTGTTATGATGACCCCCATTTTATGGATAAGCAAACAGAGGTACAGGGCCTCCCTGGTGAAGCACGGGGTTAAGCACAGCACTATGAAGCTATCCGCAGCCTCTGCAGCAGGAGTTTGATCCCCGCTGACCAGGGAGCTACCCACATGGCACAGCAGACCTCTCTTGCAGTGTATTTCAGTAGATCTGTCTGTTCTGCTCCCCACTCTGTCTCTGGTGAATCTTTTCACCCCAACACCTCTGACCTGTATCCCAGTTCTTGTATGCATAAATAAATCTTAAAAAAAAAAAAAAAGAAAACAGAGGTACAGAGTGGTGAGCTGCCACTGAAATTCAGAGTCCTGTGCTCTTAGTCAATGCCCAGTGCTGTGTGTGCTTGTACACAGCTTGCACAGGGAGGTGGGGAGCACGAAGTCAAACTGTGATGTGAACCCCACATGAAGGCTGGCCTGAGGAGGAGTGACCGTGGTGGGGCTCTCCTACCTCAGAGCTGCTCGGCCCATGTCTCCCTGCTTGCTCATGTGGCTGTGGGTGGCCTAGGTCTGGCTCAGACTTAGCAGCCCGAGGGCACCAAGGAGCACTGGCTGCATCAGGGGCATTGGGCTCCAGGCTCTCCCAGCCTCTCTCAGTCTCCCCACCAGCAAAAATCTATGCACTGTAGACTGTCGGGAGGAATGTGAACACAGCTCCTCTTTAGCAGAAAGGGCCGACACGTGTCTCCATTTTCCTTCAAGTCTAGGGAGACCCAGAGAGGTGGGAAAAAAAGACGGCTGTGCAAGGACCAAAGGGAACAAAAAGATACAGAGAAATAGGGAAATATGGAGAACAGAGACAGAAAGGAGCAGAGAGACTGGGAGACAGAGAAAGACATACCTGAAGGGTGGAGGAGAAGCCTCTGGGGGTAAGTCAGAGCTGATATAGGGGGTGGCAGAGCCAAGAGCTGAGCCCTGGACCCTGGGAGGGGGTGTAAGGGGAGGGTCTGGGACAGGAGGCTCTGGAGCTGGAAGTTCTCCACCTGCCAAGGCCCTTCCTCTGAGGGAGGGGCTGGGAGTGTGTATGCGAGTCCAGCCCCTCATCCCACTCAGCCTGGTGTCCCTGGAGCTGGGGACAGTGCCCTGTCTCTCTGTGCCTTCCTCCCGAACTCGGCTAACCCCCTACCCCCCACTGCCAGTGTCAGGTTCCAGGCTATTCCCTGGGGGAACTTTGATCTGGAAAGAATGAGAGTGACCGATCTGGCTGCCGCCCAGGGTTGAGCCGAGTCCCTGAGACCTGGCCTGGGCTGCCCCTGCTGCCTTCCCGCCCACTGGGACAGCAGGCAGTTACTCCAGGGCACGGGAGACACAGGTGTATTCCCTGTTCCCCGCCCCCCCACCCCAGTTCTTTCCATTGCCATTCCCTGTTCAATCACTAGTTCACGCAATCATTCATTCACCAAGCATTGGCTATTGGAGCTTGGGGAAGGGAGGAGCGGGGGAGGAGGGCAGAGGGATAAATAAGGAGACAGGGTCCCCCACCCTTTCAGGGGGATTGGGTCCTGCACCAATACACCCCAAACGGAGATCATTGTTTAAGAGAGACACAAGCCTCACACTGAAAGAGGGAGACAAGAAAGTGTAGAATGTATTCCTATGGGCATGGTAGGGCTGGAAGTGGTAATAAGGAGTGGGGGTGAGTGGTGACAGGTGTCATCAGAGAAGCCTTGCCAGAGGAGGTAGTATTTGAACTGGGCTCTGAAGATTCAAAGAACAAATGGGAGTTTGTCAGACAGGATGGCAAGCGGGAGGATTGCTGCAGGCGGAGGGACCAGCAGAAGCATGATCACGGCTCTGTGCATTTTCCTGGAAGGGGCTTGAATGGCACCCTCAGGAATTCTCCCTGTGGATGGAGGGGGTCTATGGGTCAGGGGGACGGTTTGGTTAGAGCAAGATGCCTCTGGGGACATATAGGGCAGCCTGGTGGGCCAGCTGCTTGGTCTCCATCCTCCAGGCCGTCCCCAGGAGAGGCTGGTGCCCTCTGAGACCTTCCATATAAGCCCTTAGCCCCAGTTAGTCTCCCAAATGCTTCTAAAGAAGTCTAGCTTATCTAGGGACGGAAAAGGCTCCAAGGGCCCCAGCTCAGGCCCCTGCCCAGCCCCCCACCTTGGCCTGGCCTCCCCACCCCCACTGCTCACTCTGAGTGACGAGGCCTTTTGCTGGGCTGAAAGCAGACACTGCCCAGCCTTGGGGCCCCTGGGGAAGGCCCGGGAACTCTGGCCCCTCTCTCCTGGAAGCCACTGAGCCAGGCCCTATAAATAGTTTGGGAAGGGGGAGGGGAAGCAGACCAGGCAGGGATGAGGGGCCAGGTCTTTTGGTTGCAAGTTGAGGAGGGGGTCAGGGAGAAGGGAGAAGGAATCCAGAGTTTGAGGCCCAGGTCTGGCCCTAAATGATGACTGCTTGCCCCTCTGCATCTCAGAGACCTCTGGGCTGGGCAGAAAGCGTACATGCAGGGACTGTTGTTGTAAGAGGAGGCGCCGTCCTCCATCCTCCCATCTCTGGGCTGACTTCCGGAGGCCCAAGAGTCAGGATATGAGAGAGCTGTGAGGGCCCTAAGTTGGGCCAGTCTGGCCTCAGAGGCCACTTTCCAGTTCCCAGTGGCCCAGACAGGCTATGTTAGGGTGCTTGCACTTTCAGGATCTCAGTCACCCCTCTTGGCTCTGGAGTCCAGAGTGGAGGGCAGGGAGCAGGGGTGTATCAGTGGAGACCTCAGCAGGCCACGGGGGCTGAGGCTCAGGGGCTGGGACCTGAGGGGGAGGATTCTGGAAATGGAAAATATGAGCCCAATGGCCTTATCTGGGCTGGAAGCAGCTGTCTCCACTCCACACCCTCCATAGCCCCCGCCTCTGTGGGGAGGACCGCAGGCCCCTCCACGCAGGGTTGCGTGTTGTTTGTTCTTTGGATAACCAGGGCCTCAGCAGAAGACTGTGGGAAATTCCTCCTTCACTGGGGCCAAGAAGGGCCAGTGTGGGCCAGGAGGGCGTGAGGTTCTGCTGCCTGGAAACCCTCCCCAAATCAGGGCCACCCTTCAAAACTTATTTATTTATCTATTTAGCATTTTAAAAGAACAGGTTGATTAAGAAAAAGAGGCACCTGCATAGATACAGGGGGGCAGCACCTGCTGCTGCTTTGGAAAAGGAGTTTTGTTAAAAGAGACACCTGCATAGACACAGGCAGATGGTCTTGGGACAAGAACTGCAGCACTTCCAATTTTATAAGCAAGAATCTCAGAGTAGCTCCACAGCCCAGAGAATCTGTGCCTCTGGGCCTCCCTGGTGGTGCAAGGTGTTAAGCACAGCACTGTGAAGCCATCCCCGGCCAGGGAGCCACCCACATGGTGCAGCAGACCTCTCCTGACTTGCCTGCTGCTCCCCTTAGCAGTGTAGTTCAGTCAGTCTGTCTGTTCTGCTCCCCACTCTGTCTCTGGTGAATACTCTCACCACCCCCCTCTGGCCTATACCCCAGTTCTTGTATGCATAAATAAATAAATCTTTAAAACAAAAAAAGAATCTGTGCCTTCTAGAAACAAATGTTTAGGTCTGGAAAAGAGTCAGCTAGAAATGGGGAGTGTGACGTGCATGTTCCAACACACACGTTCTAGTTCACACACTCCACACACACAAGCATGTGCAGGTATAAGCAGTCGCCGAGGTGTCTGCTGACATAGGTTCCCATGCCCATAGGATCACTACCTAGGAGCAAATGCATCAAAATCCCTCCTATAAACATGGGCACTTGCAGATGTGCACTCAACCCACGTGCCACACACATGTGCAGGCCTGTGTGCAGGTTCCGAGGACCCTGACTGCCATGTCTCTCCTTTGCACAGCAGGCATGTCCTCACATGTTCATGCAGCACCATACAGACAGATGGTGCTCTGAGGCGAAGAGACATGGGGCGAAGATGGATACTACATATATACACGTGTGTCTGGCAGAGTGCTCCTGGGGCGGAGGGAGAGAGTTTAAAGGAGGGTTTGGTGGAGTGATCCAGGGGGCAGGAGTCTCTTCCCACCTGCCCGGGGCTCAGGTTACAGATGATGCCCCTGTGCCCCTCTCCTCCCTGCTGGAGCTGAGACTCCAAGATATGCCCGCCCTGGGGCTTCTGCTCCTTCACAGCCTCCCCATTGCCTCCCTGCTCAGCACTCCTCTTGGCTCCTGAATCCAGCAACCTGGCAGGAAAAGATAAATACTGGGTCTGCGTCCCCACCCCTGTGGATCTCATAACAAAGCAACAGTTTCCAGGGACAGAGGCTGGATTTCAGGAATTGGGAGGGGGGAGCGGGGAAGGGTATGTTTGCCTGCAGGTAGGGGGTCCAGTCATGGAGTGACTTTGGGTGCCTCTGACTGTGCGCCACGAGGGGTACGGCTGCTCTCATTCCACCCCTTCCCCCCAGCGAGCAGGGGCCTAGGGCTAAGCAATCCCTGGCCCATAGATAGATAGTGCGTCTGGCTGACCCATGACCCTCCAGCCCAACCCCTTCCAGTGCAGAGGCTGAGGTGGCCTTGGACATGGAGCCCATGTTAGTGCTGGGGAGCCCCATGGCTCACCCTTCCCTCCAATGCAGTGTGACCCACCTTAAACCTAAACCCACTGAACCCTCCTTTAAACTCTCCCTCCACCCCAGGAGCACTCTGCCAGACTCACGTGTATATGTGTAGTGTCCATCCTCGCCCCATGTCTCTGAGGTGTATCTGTCTGTATGGGGCTGCATGAGCATGTGAGGACATGCCTGCTGTGCAAAGGGGAGACATGGCAGTCAGGCTCCTCGGAACCTGCACACATGCCTGCACATGTGTGTGGCACGTGGGTTGAGCGCACATCTGCAAGTGCCCACATCTGACTAGTACCTTCACATTCCACTGAAACCTAGTCCAGCACTTGGGAGCCATGCTTTCCGCCTTCCTGTCTTCCTCCCCGTTGTCTACCCATTCAACAGTCAGGTGTCCCCCTGGCTGACCAGTAAGTGTTCCTTTCTCAGATGGTCCATCACCCAGTGCTCAGCGATCACTTTCTAAAGTCAGTTGTCCCTCCAGGTGTGGGGATGGAGGGGCAGCCGAGACAGACAGCTGCTCTCTGAAGATGGGGTCCAATGTGCGTATGCAAGTACAGGGGGTGCAGAGGAAGCAGGAGCCATAGCCGGTGGGAGGGCAAAGGTTTTGGGGGACCAAACCATCCCACATGTATCTTTTTCCACCCCTTCTGCCCAATGTGTATCCTCAGACCTGAGGCAACCAGGGAAGGGGACTTCCAGGGCAGAGCTGGGGGTATTTGGAGAATGGCTCAGGAGAGGGGCAGGGCTGAAGTGGCGGAGTGGGAGTCATCAGCATGGGAGGAGGAGCGGGTGATGCCACCCAGGAAGGTGTGTGGGTGAAAGGGGTCTGGCCCTGCTTGGAGCTCTCAGGATCACTATGGCTAAGGGATAAACTAGGGCCTCCCTGGTGGCACAAGGGATTGAGATGCAAAGATGCAACACTATGAAGCTATTGGCAGCCACTGTAGCATGAGTTTGATCCCCCGGCCAGGGAGCTACCCACATGGTGCAGCAGACCTCTCCTGACTTGCCCGCTGCTCCCCTCAGCAGTGTATTTCAGTAGATCTGCCTGTTCTGCTCCCCACTCTGTCTCTGGTGAATCCACCCTCCCCCCCCACCCTCCCCCTCTGCACCTCTGGTCTGCACCCCAGTTCTTGTATGCATAAATAAATGATTTTTTTTAAAGGGATAAACTAAAGAAGAGTCAGGAAGGTAGCTGGGGAGGACTCGGCAGGGAGATAAAAGGGGAATCCGGAGAGAGAGGTCGAAGAGTGAGGGATCCTCTGGGGCTTCTGCGAGAGGGTGTGGGGCAGCTTTACTGGAGACCCCTGAGGAATGATTCCAGGGGACTGTAGCCCCCAGGCAAGCTGGGGAGCAGGGAAGAGCTGCCCAGATTTAGCTGCATTTGTCTGTTGCCCTGGGAGACGCTTGAGACTAGCACACAGGAAAAGGAAGTATCTTAAATCTGGGGACTGGGCCCCGTTTTTCAGTCCTCTTTTTGTGGCCTTGCTTTGTGGACTGGGGCGGATCCCCATCCCTCTCAAGGCCTCAGCTCCCCCATCTCAGGTCAGTGACTCTAACTTCCCTGGCCTAGCAAGGATTCAATTCTGTGAGTTGACCCAGAGGGGATCTAGGGAAGGTTTGTCCCATATCCCGCTTGCTGCCTGAACCAGAGCAGACCTGGGGATCAGCAGGCCGCAGAGGGGTTGGGGCAGGCGCGTGGGAGCTGGAAGGGCAGGCGCCAGAGCCCCCCAGGGCCTAGCGGGAGGCCGTCCTCCTAGTTTGCTGACATCAGGGCTAGTGAATGTGAAGGGAGTTCATCAGCTCTCACCTCCCTCACAGCCTGGTACTGGGTAGGAGCTGAGCAGGGGGAGGAGGAGGAAGGCTGGAGGGCATGCTGCAAGGAGCCCCCAGGCCTGGAACAGAGCAGCAGCCTCCCCCACCTGCCAGGGGCCAGCTCTCGGGTGGCACCATCTTCCATCCTGCCCCCTCCCCACCCCAGAATTCTGCCCTTCCCCCTCCTGCCTTCCCTCAACCTCTCTGCCTTCCTTCCTCGGGTTCCTAGTTCAATTCTGTTCACTTAGTCAGAAGCCTCTGCAGCTTCTGACTCAGTGACTGGACTGCTAAAGTGAGAGGAGACAGTTTGATTCTTGTACAGTCTGCCTTCCCAGAACCTGCAGCGGGCCCCATCTCTGCCCTTGACAGAGTCCCTACTGCAATCCTAGGTGGAGCCCAGCCCTGCCCTACCCCAGCAACCCCTCCCAGGCATCCCTGATAAGATCAGGAGGAACCAGGTAAGCCACTTAAGGTGGGGGCCCTGGAGAGTCAATCTGTACACCTGTGGCCTCTTTCACCCCTCTTTCACCCCTGCCCCAGAGAGCAGGCCACGTTTTACTTCTCCTGGAGGATGGGAGAGAAGACTGGGCCCCTGCCCTTCCCATCTCTACCTATGCTGCTGGTGCAGGCACATGCCCAGGTGTACAGTTATGGGCCCAGGGGCCAAGCTGGGTCTGCAGCTGGTCCTTCCTTGGGTCCTGTGAAGAAAAACACTGGGTTTCTCTGTCTGAGACCTGATCTTTGAACTCAAGGCTCTGGTGCTCATACTTGTAGTGGCTATCAACTATTCTGTGGGAGAAGCAGCAGCAGCGGCAGCAGCAGCATCTCACACTCTCCATCAAAGATCCTATTCAGAGAAAGAATGCAGGGACTGATTTGGCTCCCTCTGTCCAGATGGCTATTTGGATCTCTCACTCATTCAAAAGAACGCATGCGCACCCCCTGCCCTCTCCCCCCGCCCCCCGCCCCATGCACATGAACGCCTTTTGGCACTTGATTTTTCTCATGAAATAATTGCTGGAAGGCTCCTTGGATTAGGTAACCCAGTGTTCCTTCCTGTCCCCATGGTGGAGGTGGGGATGGGGGAATCAGTGCTCAGCATCTGTTAGGTTGATCCAGCTCCTATGGGGCAACGCAGGCCAGCCCAGGAGGTCTGTGGCTCCAAATGTCTTGGAAGTTGAATGTCACAGGAACACGCCTTTCAGGCCTCCAGTTTCTGCAATCATAGGTGCCTGCCCAGCCACCAGGCCTCCTGCAGGTAGTCCAGGCCCAGGAAGGAGAAGGCGAATCAGGAAAGGTTGTTTTGTACAAAGAAGGATGGGACGTGCCCATTTCTGTTTTAATCAGTTTCATAATATACAGGGAAACTTACAGTATCTTTGCCCAGTCATCATATCTTGAAGTAACAACTGTTTCCATTCTTCCTTCTTTTGTGAAGGATTTTTGTGTGTGTGTAAGAGTGGGATATCTGGGCTTAGGCATGAAAGGAACTTGGAGAGGGATGGAAGTGGTAGCTCTGGGCCTACAGTGAGAGGCCAGTTACTGAGACCCTGATGGAGGGAGGGGGTGATTAGATCTAAAGTTACCCACCCCAGGACTTGGAGATACAGTCCTAAGTACACCCTGGGTTACCTACTCTGAACCCAGCCTCTCCTGCCTCCCCAAACAGGAGCCATTGGTGAGACTGGGGGCCCCACTGATCACTGGTGGGAAGGGTACAGAAATTTTGCTACACAGAGTGGCGCTGGGAGGGGAGAGCACAGAACTCAGTGACAGGGAGGCGACTTCCCCATCTGTCTCCTTCTTCCTTAGATCTTATAACAGGTCCAAGAAATTCCAGGCAAAGATCCCACAGGTGCACCTTGTAAGAGAGTTGCACATGCTGTAAAAGGACAGCGAGGGACACAGGGTGCGCAGTGGGAAGTCTCTATTCCCAGTGGAATCCAGGCCCCGCGAGTGGGAAGCCGGAGGGAAATACATAACCAGTGTCCATGGGCTCTAAGAGTCCTCCACCCGGCGGGCTCGCAGCCCCTCCCCCAGCCTAACGCTGCCCCTCTGCATCTAGGGGGCTCGACTCGGCACTTTTCTTGGCTCGGTATCCCAGAGAGGAGAGTCTGAGCAAACTCTTCTCCTGGCGCCTCCAAGGCCCGCAGCCTGCACCCTCTCGGGCGAAGCGGGGGGTGTCCCGAAGTCAGCCCCGGCCCCGCCCCCCAGACCACGCCCCCGCGCGGCGTCCAGTCCCGCGGCTCGCGGGGCCCGCCCCGCCCCCCGCCCGCCCCTCCCGCCGCCCCTCGGGCGAACCCAGCCTGGGGCGGCCAGTCGCGGCGGGGAGCTGCAGAGCTCGGCTTCTCTCCCTCGCTAGGCCCGCTCTCAGACCTGTGCGCCCTGCTCAGCCATGGAACCGAGCCCCGACGCCGAGGAGGCGCGCACCGTGCGCGAGGCGCTGGGCCGCTACGAGGCGGCGCTGGAAGGCGCTGTGCGCGCGCTGCACGAAGACATGCAGGGGCTGCAGCGCGGCGTGGAGCGGCGCGTGGCCGAGGCGTTACGCCTGGCAGGCCCGCTGGCGCGCACGGTGACCGAGCTGCAGCGCGATAACCAGCGGCTGCAGGCGCAGCTCGAGCGCCTGACGCGCCAGGTGGAGGCACTGGGCTTGGCAACCGGGCTGTCCCCCGCGGGCGGCACGCCTGGTACGCCCAGCCCTCCTCCCGCCTCCGGCGCTCCGGACCGGGCGCCCCGTCTGGGCACCGCACGCTTCTCCAGCCACGCCACCTTCTCGCTGTCCGGCCGCAGCCAGGTGAGCCCGGGGGAGCGCGGTGCCCGGGCGTGCATGCAAGTGCGCTTGCGCCAGAGGAGTGGGGCGCCAGAGGAGTGGGGCGCCAGAGGAGTGCGGCTCAGTACTCTGGTGCCGCCGGCAGTCGGGACTCAGTGCACGCGCGCGCCTCTACTCGGCTGCAGGAGGTGCCTCCACCCTCACCTAGGATTCGGTCCTGGGGTTGGGAACCACCTCTCTAGAGCTGGAGAGGGCTGGAGACCGTCCCAGCCTGCCCGCGGCACCTGTCTTCGGCCCCCTTTTCTTTGGAGCCAGACCCTGTTTCCTCCCAATTCTGTCTCCTCTCGAGCTGGAGAGCTGGGGTACGCCCCCTGTGGGTTCGATGCCACTTGGGGCCTTGTCAGCATGTTGGAGTCCCCGTCCCAGCCGCTCCCTCCCACCCCCGCCTTCATTCAAGCGCCCCCCAGGGTTGCGACTTCACTGAGGCCTGACCGCCCCCTGTTATTGATTAACCCCGACCCTGTAGATAGGAGTGGGGAGGAGGCACTCAGGGGGCGCAGCCTGGCAGCCGCATTTGGAACTTAAGGGGTAAATCCCTTACCGTGAAGGGAAACCAGACTTGAGCAGCCTCAGATTACTGGGGTCAGTGACTGGCCAGAGGCCCACACCTCATGGGGGTGGGGCGCAGGCCGGTGTGGACCAGTCACCCTCCTGGACTTGGGGCCTCCCGGAGTGGCAGTTCCAATGTTACCATGGTGTGTGCAGTGGCCCTTAGGTGGGATTTTCCACCCTGCTCAGGCATGCGCTTTGGGGTCGGTTTCCAGGGGCTGAGTCTGTTGTTTGCACCTGCTGCCCCTCCTTGGTTCAGTTCATCACACATTCAGATTTCCTGTGGAGGTGGGGTCTGGCTGTACCTCAGGGGCCTTGGAGGGGTGGCGGGTGTGATCAAATTAGCCCTTGCCCCTCCTTGGAGGTCCCAGCCAGAGTGGGAGATGGCTCAGATAGAGCAGATATCCTGCTCTTCTCAGCGGGTGCCCTGAAGGGCTTTGTCCTGGAGGCCCTGAGCTGCCACTACTGGTGCAGATGGGGGTGGGGTGAATGGCTGTGAGAGCAACATTGGAAAAGCTGAAAGGACTCACTGACCAGACAGAGCCTGGTAGGTATGAGCAGGAGGGGTCAGTTGTGAAGGCCTCCTGGGTGCTGGGCTTTGTCTCAGGGGGCTGGAGGTTCTTAAACATGTGCTGGTGGCAGAGGCCTTGGTGCCCCAGTGCTCTGTGTCAAGTATTTACAAATAAGGATGCACTTAATTCTGACCTATGGGCCTGACACACTGCATGTCTATGGTATAAAATCACCACTGTGAGCGCATCCCAGTCCAATAAACTGTGTCATGGGTGATTCCTGAGGTCTTATTTTAACACACATTTGCTACTTGTTTGCTCATAGAAGCAGCTGCCCAAAATTTAAGAGATAAAACCTCAGTCATACATGTATCTGAGCACATACGTACAGATGCTTCTGCCTACGCATATATGTGAGGGTTCTCTCCAGGCATTGTGCCAATGGGACTTGGTCTTTCTTCACCAGGGATCATCTAGACCTTTGGTTGTGGGAGAAATGAGCTGGGTGGGGGAGGGACAGGGTCCTCTTGTCTCCAGCAGGTTTCCTCAAGGATGGTGAGTTGGAGGGTGACTGGAGGTAACTTAATGTGATGGGCCAAGGGAGAGAGGGTGTCTGAGCTGGGCTGTTTGGAGAGAGGTCTCCCCGGGCAGGTGGTGGGTGAGAGTGTCAGGGTGTGAGCAGGGAGGCGCAGAGAGGAGCTCTGCCTGGGGGCTGGGGGTTACAATCTGGTGGAGATGCAGGCTTCTATTTGGGTCATGTTGAGCGTGAGGGGTTGTAGGACATCAGGGAAAGCTGGCCCAGAGCAGGTGGAGTCTGGATCTGCAACACTGAGAGTGATCAAGGCAGGAGGGGAGGAAGACATCAAGGCAGGCTAGTGGTTGAAGCCCCAGAGAGGGTAAGGTCTTCAGGGGAGTTATGCAGAGGAGAGGGTGAAGCTGGAGCCCTGGGCAGAGGTGGGTAACTGCCAGGGAGCTAGGAGATCGGGGAGAGCCCGCTCTCAGAAATCAGAAGGGGGGGGCCCCTTTTGGAAGATGATGTTGGGGGTCAGCAGGGATGCTGCAGCCAGCTGAGGGATGAGGATGGAGGCAAGGCTGGGGAGTAGGTTGTGAACTTCAGAAAGGCTGTAGAGAGGGGGAACAGCAAGTAGCACTGAGCCCGTGGGTGGAGGGCATCAGAGGCTCATAGCCCCGGAGCAGGGGCACTCTGGGCCTGAGGCAGCCCCTCTCCCCCTGGCTCCAGAAGCGCTGGTCTCACTTCTCTTGCAGCCTACCTCCATGGACCACTGACATGGGCTCCCAGCTGGTTTCTGGCAATGAGGGGGCTGTCTGCTCATGTGCTGTGTCCAGCAGCCTGTGATTGGGCACTTGGTTATGAATGGGAGCCAGGGTTCCAGAGCAAGAGTGGTCAGTTATAGCTGGGTGCTGCTAGTCCTCTGGCCTCTCATGTCTGTGTTGCAAGGGGTTCTGGGTGTGAGGGTCTCACCTGTGCACAAGAGCTGGTGGTGACTGTGGTCAGGTGTTGTGAAGGCTTGTGTTGTACTACCCCTCTGTAACCAGTAGAGACTCCTGTGTTTCCTACTGTTTCAAACTAGTGACTGACAACAGGGGTGGGAGGTGGTCATATTCAGCATATACATATTCCCAGAATTCAACACAGAAAGGGTTGATCAAATAATCCTCTTCCAACTACATAGTCCTTGACCTTGCTAGGTAGCGAGTAGCCAGGGAGGCTCTGGGAGGCAGGAGAGGGAAGGGAGTAGGATAGGAGTAATCAGGGAGGACTCCCTGGAGGAGGTGTGATTCCTTAGAACAGACAGGACCTGCTTTGGGCACATTTGCTGAAGTTTTGGCACATTTGTGAAGTTTTGGAGGCATCTCCTCTCAGCTGGACCTCTCTTTCTCTGGACCTAATCCAAGGAGAATTGATCCTGTTTGGTCCCTTGAGCTGAGTGGGCTGGGATTTATAACAGTGACAAAAGTGGGACAACGGCTCACAAAAGTGTCCAGAGTTATCCCCTGGAAGTGTCCTGGGCTGAGCTGGAGCCACCAGGACCCCATGACTGAGGCAGCAAAGTCCCTCAGGAACGACTGCCAGAATAGCCACGTCCAGGCCCGGCCATGAAAGAAACCAGACCCACGTTATCAGCCTCCTTTCCCAGACACTGTGCGATAAGGGAGTTAAATGCTTTAGGGAGAGTTTGAATTGCGTCCCTTAAACCATGATGTGAGTGAGGCGGAGAACACTCCCTCTCAGGAGGGCTGCATGTGGGGTTCTGGCTGCATGTGGGCTGTGCTGGGCATAGGCACCAGCGCCTGAGTCCACGCATGAGCCCGAGGGGGTCAGGATGCTCTGAGAGCCCCTGAAATATTATTCCTGTCCCTTACCAAAGTGTTCAAAAACTTCCCCAGTGAGAGAGTCCCTGAAGTCAGACTTACCTCATCTCTGCCGCTCCCCTAACGTTCTTAGGCCTGGGTTCCCTCATGGGGAACCTCCCCCTTAATAAAACAAAGGCAGGGGACCTGGAATCAGTTTGGTAGGACCAGTTTCAGCCCCCAGGGCTCTCTAGTGACTTCTATCCCAGAGGACCCTTCTGATTCCCTTTTCTGGGGCCAAAGCAGGCTGCCCCCCACCAAAGGAAGACCACCAGAGAGTGTGCTGGAGGCTCCCTCGGGTGGACGTAGGGAGCAGGAGAAGTGCTTGCTCCAGGCCAGCCTGGCTCTGGGGTTTAAAGACTCTGCTTTCTGTGAAGGACCCACTGGGATCCTTTCCGGACTCATTCCTTTTCCTCTGACAGGCTGACAGGTTAGTCCCAGGTGTCCACTCTGCCCTCTGGAAGGCCAAAGCGCTTTGTGCACAGAGCCTGGGTTGGGGCAGGGACCCGAGTCCCAAATTGACTCTGCTATTGCCTTTAGTTAGTGTAGGCTTGGGGAAGGGGCCTCTGGGAAGAGCCCCCGGCCTGAGGAGGAACCTGGGAGTTGGCTCAGCCCTAGGCCCCAGCTACAGTCCTGCCTCCCAGCGCGAGTTAGCCCCATTCTTTCCCCCTCCTTGAATTGCCAGTGACCCCTTGGCCAGAATCCGGCTGGTCCAGAACCTACTTCCTGTCTGTGTCCTTTGGTCCCCTAGGGCATTATGGGGGAGTGGGGGGCTTGCAACATGCAGAAACAGGCATCTGTGGGGCCCCCCATAGAAACCCACATTCCTGGAAAAATGGTTTCACCATCATTTGTCCCTTCAGGCCCCTGCCTGGACCAGTGGAACCTGTTGGACTAGGGTGTGGGGGGGCAGGGTGAAGGGCTTGGAGACCCCAGAGCTGAGTGGGCCTTGTGACAGGTGGGGGCTGAGGCCTCAGATGGACTGGCTGTTTCTCCTCCCCCTGCCCAGTTGGCTTCGGGTTAGCCATGATGTGGCTCTAGGGGTGCTTTCTTTCACTCTTGGGTGCCAGGAGATACCCCACACTCTTCTCCATTGTTGTCAGTGCACTGATACCTCCACCTCTGTCCTGAGTCAGAAGTTGAAGGGTCAACTGCTTTCCCAGGGGAGGCTCTCCTCAGGCCCTGAGACCTCTGCTCTCTCACTTCCCCAGCGACCCTAATGAGAGTCCTCTCACTTTTCTCTAAGCCTGTAAACATCGTCCTTCTTCCACCTGGAAAAAGCCCTCCAACTCCACTCCCTCTCTCTCTTCTTATAGCTAAACTTACCGTGTTGTCTCTGTTTCTCTTGCGTCCTCCCAGCCTGTATCTGGCCCCCAGCTCTGCCTCTGATGAGGAGCCCCAGTTCCTAAATCGGCACCAGTGACCTCTTTTTTTGCTCAGCCCAATGGATGTGTTTTAGATCCCATCTTGACCTTCTTGACCTCGACCCGAGGCCACCTTTGGACCGCTGACACACCTGCCTTCTCCATACACTCCTGCCCCTACCTTCTCAACATTCTTCTGGTTTTCTCCCTGCCCCTCTCGCTGCTGCTTCTCTTTCTACCTCTCAAACCTGGTGCCGCATCCCACCCTCTTCCCACCCTCTGCCCGCCCCAAGCCAGCTCTTCCTCTGCTGTTTTCTGGATGCGCGAGTCCTGCTTGTTCTCCATTGCTCCTCCGTCCTTTTTTTTCAAACTTCAGTGTCCAGTGTCCTCCTGACTGCAACTCCCTGATGCCACAGGTGCACCTCCCACTCATGCCCACAACTGACATCCTTGTTCCCACCAGCGCCCCCGCCCTTCCTTTAAGCCCGGGCTTGGAAGAGGCATAGCATCCCCCCTCCCTCCTCACCCACGCATTCACCCCAAAGTTCTGGGTTCTTCTTGCCTTTGTCTTTGCCTTTGTCTTCTTCCCCCTGACCCTTCTCCCCTCTCCAGGATTAGTGGGGTGACTGCCACTTGGTTTCCCCCTTCCGTGCCACTCTCTCATTGGCTTCTGAAGAATGTTTTAAAACACAGAACTGACAACCTTCAGCTCCTGTTTGTCTAAGGTCAAGTCCAAGTTCTTGGGACTGGCACCTTGGACTGTGGCACTTCTCCAGCCTCGGCCACCATGTCCCAGTGATGTAGAGTCAGAATGCTTTGTGTCTTCACATCTGTCCACTTCTGCCTCCTGCTTGCTCTTCTGAGTGTGACCTTCCCTCCTCGTCCACCTGGCTGACTCTTGCCTTGGCTCAGGTACTCCTGCCTCTGGGCAGCCCTCCCTACCCAGTGGATGAAGTCTGTCCTAGGCACGCACCCTTATGCTGACTTGCCACTGTCTGGTCTGCTCAGGGTTCTGGCTCCACCCACAGACTGACCCCCCATGGCATGGAGACCATCTCTTACACTGGTCGCAAGAGAAGCTGAGCTGTCTGGGGCCAGGAGTGGACTTTTATCTTCTGGGAACCTTGTAGACAAGGCAGGAGCCTGGAGGTGCAGCTGACCTCCCAGGCCACCCTGGTGGGGGTCTGCCTCTGTCCCCTGTTGCCAGGCAGACCTCTCCAGCCTTACAGATGGAGCCTTCTTACCTGCCTCACTGTGAGGGGCAGGGCTGCTGTCTCACTGTGGAATCTTGGACAGGCACATGCCCTCTCTGAGCCCTTGCGTCACATCTGTAAAATCAGGCTGAAAGCACTTCACCTGGGAGGGTAGAGCAAGGTGGGCATGCCTAGAAGGGCATGATGCTTGGTAGATGCTCCACTGGCATTTGGGTAACCGGCTTCTGTTTCTCAAACAAGGAAGTAAGGTCTGGAGAGACCTGATCCATGGCACACACTGGCTGGTGGCTCAGCCAGGAAGCCAGGTCTCCCTGATGTCTCTTGGCACGCTCTCTGCCCCTCCCCCCATCTGCTGCAGTTGGGAGGGTGTGGAGGGACCACAGGAAATTGTTCAGGCCATTGCACTCTGGACATCTGGACAAATTTCGTGACCCTGCATCCAATGAAAAAGCTTCAGCCTAGGGGCACCAAAGCCCAGCACTGTCTGCAAGGACCCGTGGCTCTGGGATTTGGCTGCATCCACGTAGGCGGCCATGCTGGCATGCCCAGCTGGGATGAATAGGGCCAGGCTTGCCCTTCCCTCCTGCGCCATCTGATCAGGCCTGGGGGAGGGGTGGCACCACCTCCAACATTCCTTCAAACCCTAAGTCTGACCTTTGCACCGAGTGGTTTTGGGTTGTGGGGTGAGCCCAGGGGAGGTGTTTGCCTCCAGGGCCTTGGGGGCTCAGCATCTGGGGCTGGGTCCACTGGCTGTGAGACCTTGGTCTACCATGATCCCCCTTGGGGGCTCTTGTTTTCAAAAGTGTGTGTGGTTTTCCCTGCTGGAAAAACCCAGAGGGGCGCTGGGGAGGGGTTTTGTGTGGGGCCGCTTCCCTGGCTGACTGGGCTGTGTGGGCTGGTGTCCCTGTAGAGCGTGGAGCATCACGATGAAGCCCTTGAGCCGGAGGGGAGAAGGAACTCCAACTTGTGCGTCGTTGAGAACGGGCACCAGCCTGGGACAGGTAGGGGCCGACAGCAGAAGAGGGATGGATGGGTAGATTTGGGGGTCAGGGTACCTGGGCCAGGCCATCCTTTGGCTAGGAGGGGGGCTTGGGCCTGAACCCCAACAAGTAGAGAGGCTGCCAAGAAAGCAGCCTCATTTAGTGTGAAGTAGAACTTTTCAACACAGGAAAATGGGAGATCTCTGAAAGTGGTGAGCTCCCCCATTTCTGGAGGAATGCAAGCAGAGCCTGAGGAGCTGTCTGAGTACTGAACAGCTTAGAGTAGACTGATAAGCCAACTAGTATTTACTGAGCTGGCCGGGAGGGAAGGTTAGAGCAGATGTCAACTCCAGTTTGAGCAGTGAGAGCTCCCCAGGAGGGGGAGGCCAAGGAGGCTGGAGTGGTCAGGGAGGCCTTCCTGGAAGGGGTGTGAGGAAGGTTCAGGGAGCTGGAGCCCCCCGGGGGAGCTGAGTCTCCTGTGGATGCATGGCTGACTCTTCTCCCCATCCCTCCTGGTCACATGTTCCAGGTCCAGATGACGGACTCCCTGAGGTCACCCAAACCTTCTCGGCACCAGACCTCCCCAAGCCTCGCCCCGTGAGCCTCTCCTTGCGGCTGCCGCACCAGCCGGTCACAGCTGTCACACGAGTTTCAGAGAGATTCTCTGGGGAGACCTCGGCTGCAGTTCTATCGCCCACATCTGCTGCCTTCCTCGGCCTGAGCCCCAGTGAGGCCACCACACCCTGGACTCCTAGTCCCAGTGGTAGGAACAGGAAAGCATGGCCGGGGGGCAGACCCTACCTGGAGGTGGGAGGGGAGGAGGGCTGAGGGGGCTGGCAAGAGTCTCAGAAAACGTGGAACCAAGCCCCAAAGCCCCAACCCTACCAATATCTGTCACTGCACCCCAATCCCTAGCCCATCTGCACTATCAAATGGAGCTCATGGACATAAGCAGGTGGCTACTGTAGGTCAAGGCTGTGGTTGGAGGTAGTCTCTTGCCCTGTATGGCCTCTCCCGCTGTCCCCCTGTGACTGTCTTTGGGCCTGTGGTCAGGCCTCGGTGGTATGTCCTGGGATGGGGCTCGATGGGCTTCCAAAATAAGTTTGGGGAACAAAGTGTTTGTTTGCCTGGGCCCTGCAGGAACCCTCTATGTCCCTGTCTTCCTTCCTTCTCAACTATTGGCTGAGCTTACCCTGGGGCCTGCCGTTCAAAGTGATGCTGTGTGAACAGGGCAGGCCCCAGTCAGAGGAAGGCAGGAGGGCAGTGGCTGGCCCTCACTGGGCCCAGGCTTTGTTATTTCTCTTTTCTTTTGTCCTGCAGAGAAGAATGTGTCTCTCCCACGATCGTTTTCGGGCTCTGGCTACGGAGCAGTGGTGGCAGGCAGGGGCAACGACAGGTGAGTCAGCACTGTGTTCCTGGTGGGTGTGCTTCGCCTTGGACATAGGCTGCCCAGGTCACCTGCAGGGAGCTCCCTATGCTGACCCCAGTGGGAGGCACCCTCCTTGTTTGGGTGCCTCTAAAGAATGAGGCAGCAGAGTTGCTGGTTGGGGTTGGAGCAGGAGAAATGAGGCAGTGGGTCTTGGTGGAAATTTCGATTTGGAAAAATATGACTGTAGTCTGGTTTCTCTATGAAACTGTCCAAGTAAATCTGTCAAAGATTTTGTTGGGGGAGGGGAGTGGTGACTCAGTTTCCAATGGAAGAAGAAGGGTAGGAGGGTTTCCTGGCTTCCTCTTCATGCATCCTGGCTGGCTGGGGTCCTTCAGAACTGGTGCCTCCTGCCTGTGGACTGATGCCTTGCCCGGAGAGGCTGTAGGTTGTGGTCCAGGCCGCCTCCTGGCCTGTGGTGTTCCTGTGCTTCCCCAGGTCAAGGGAATGGGGTGGGATGGCGTGGGGTTTGGCTCTTTTTTTCTTTTAATAATAAAAAGAATTGTGACTTTCTGGCAAACTTTTCCAGGGGGGAGACAAAGGGGGTCATATCTAGTGGGGGTCCTGGTGGACTGGTTCTAGGCATCCTCTTGCCCAAGGAGAAGGTCTTGGCAGCACCGACACCTCCCTCCCAGCTTGGGTCTGTTGGCCAGGCCTCCTTCAGACCTCAGCTTGGTTCAGAAAACCCGCCCAACCGGTTAGGGACTAGAGCAACTGGCCCTTCATTTCTGTCTGCCTCTTTCCACATTCGGTGGGGAGGGGTCCCTGGGGCCTCCGGGAGCTGAGATGGCTGAATCTGTGTTCCTGACTCTGTGGTTCTCCCCTCAGCCCACCTATGGTGACGCCACCCCAGTCTCCCCCTTCACCGCAGCCGCCAGCCATGACTCAGGCCCATCGCCCGGGGGAGCGCCGCCGGGAGCTGGTGAGGTCTCAGACGCTGCCTCGCACCTCTGGGGCACAGGCCCGGAAGGCGTTGTTTGAGAAGTGGGAGCAGGATACAGCTGGCAAGTACGAATGCTCACTCCAGAACAGCCCAGTCCCAGACTGGGGTCAGGTGGGCGTGGCAAAGCTGACCCCATCTTGCCCCTCAGGGACCTTCCCCAAGATTTGACCCCTGGGTTGAGCCACAAGGTCAGAGCTGGGCCACATTGTAAGCTGGGGGGCAGGGCAAGGGGCCAGGCAAGGCCTGCTGAGAAGCCCTTGCCTCTCCATTCCCGGAGGGGCCCAGCCTGCCTCACCCTGAGTTCTGGATTATAGCTCCTTGGCTTTCTGGGTGTGACTGGGGAGACGTTGGGATTCGTGGCAGGAGCTGGGAGGAGACACAGTGGACCTGGAATGCCCCCAGCCCACTATCAGAGCCTCGTTCCCCCTCCCTCAGGGATGGGATCTGCCTCTGCACGTATCACCAGCCCTCCTGTCAATGCCTATGATGACGAGGATGACCCCAGGCCCGCTTCTTGACTCTCGTCAGGGAGGAGACCCTGGAAGTGTTGTCAGTGACCCAGAAAAATTAGTCCTGTCTGTTAGAGTGTCCTTGGGACCTGGAGGAGCTAGGAAAGCTAGCCATCCAGGCTGGGAAAGAGCCTGTAGGGGAGGTGGGCTCAGAGGGAGTCTCTGAAGAAGGGGTGGGGGAAGGGAAGTGGGGAGGGTGTTCCACAAAGGTCGGCTCAGCTCCTCTGTCCCAGGATTGCCCAGTGAGCCCTGCTTCCTGGTGTGGGACATACACAGGGGACCTGGAGGGAAGGGGGTTTGTCCTGCCAGATACCATCAGGGGTGGGAGGCTGTGTAGCTGGCCTATGGGGTAGCGAGGGGAGGCCATATGCTGATAGAAGAGCTCCACAGGGTAAACACAAGGGGGGCCTCTTTCAGATGGTGTGAGAAAGGCTAGGGACACCCTGCCTCTCAGAGGACATGGCAGTGCAGGGCAGCCCCCAGCCCCCACAGCAGGCCTGCCTCTGTCCACAGGGGGAAGGGCGAGGCCCGGGCGAAGCTGAAGCGGTCACAGAGCTTTGGCGTGGCCAGCGCCAGCAGCATCAAGCAGATCCTGCTCGAGTGGTGCCGCAACAAGACGCTTGGCTACCAGGTGAGCCAGGGGCCTGCTGTGGCCCTGGGACCCCCGTCAGAAGCTTGACCGAACATTGCCCTCTCTCCTTGTTCCCCTGGCCAAGGCAAGCACTGGGGGCGGGGCATGAGGTAGGAGCTAGAGAAATTGTGCCTTCCCAGCGGGTCCCTGAGTGTCCACTGCATGCACTTAGGAATCCCATATGTGGACGAGCAGGTCTTGTATGCCTGACTGGGGAGGCCTGGCAGCTACAGTTTGTTGCTGAACTGGATGGATGGTGGGCTTTGGGGTGGGGCTTGGAGTATCTGCTTGTGGAGTGGACTTGGAGGGGGCACAGCAGCCCCCACACTGCCCTTGTCTTGAACATCACCTTGCTTGCAGCACGTGGACCTGCAAAACTTCTCATCCAGCTGGAGTGATGGCATGGCCTTCTGTGCGCTGGTCCACTCCTTCTTCCCCGACGCCTTTGACTACAGTACCCTGAGCCCCACACAGAGGCAGAAGAACTTCGAACTGGCCTTTACCATGGCGGAGTGAGTATGCTGGTCCTGTTGGCTGCCAGCCCTGGCCTTGTCCCCTAGCCTGACCTCTGCCCAGTGGAGCATGGGGCAGACAGGATTGGAGCTGCCATCTGCAGAACCCAGGGACCCTGAGGCCATCAGTCTATCTGCCTCTTGTACAGATGGAGAGAGGGAGGCCTGTCTGGGGGGATTGCCCCTGGTCACTGGTGGTTGACAGTGGCTCTTCCTGGTTTATCTGTCCTGCTTAGTGCCCCGATTCTAGTGGCCACCTTGGAGACTAGCCACAGACAGGGTGTTGAAAATGACTATAGCTGATGATCGGCAGGACACTGAATAATACCTCCCTGGAGGACATGTAAAAAACCCTAAGTAGATTCTGCCTCCCTAAACAGTGCTCTGGCATTGATAGGAAGGTACTGACCTTCCTGAGTTTGCTCACAGGAAGACTGGCTGCATGGAGAGACCTGGCTGATGACCTGGCAGTTTTTGGGCAGTGGATCCTACCAGTTCACAGTGACCTGGCAGGGAGGAAGCTGGGGAATAAATACTCTGCCCTCACTCTCCTCCTGCCCTGTCACTGGGGCTTCTTGTTGGCTGAACCCAGTAGGAAGGCACAGCGTGGGGAGCCATTGCTTTTGTACATTGCAGCCCCCAGCTAGAGGCCCAGGCACTGATGAGGGTGTTGAGCTTGATGCTGAGCTTCATGGAATTTAGGGGAGGGAGGTCTGAGGGAAGGAAGGCCTCCTCGAAGCTGAGTTCCCTGCAGGAATATTTACCATTCTGTCCTGCCCAGTCTGCTCTGTCCCTGTGATGTCAGCCTCTGTGACCAATCGGGATGTGATTGACCATGAGTGTTCTAGTCTGTATCCCCTCGCCCCTGTCCAGGGGGATGCTCTCCTGTGCTTGCTGAGTTGAAAGAGCCCTCACCTCAGGCCTCGCCTGCCCTCCTCACTCCATTCCCACCTCACCTCCCAGCCCCGTCCCAGCCCCTGGTACCCAGCCCAGCCTGGTGTGGGAAGGAGGAGGAGTTGGCAATTTACAAGACCCACACTTGGTATTGTAGGCCTTGCCTTGAGCTCAGGCAGCCACCCATCTCTAGAGCAGCTGCCTCGCCCAGGGGGCAGAATCGAGACCCTGGCTCTGAGCTCCCTGGCCTGAGTTCCTGGAATCTCGATATTGTCCCCATTGTGTTGTCTTGGATGACGTGCTCAGACTCTCGGCCCCCTTTGGGGTCATAAGAACTCCTTGTATACTTTAAAAGCCTTCTCTTTCTTGGCTGCTTGGGATTAGCTGTCATCCTAATTGCAGAAACAGCTCTGGATGGAGTGTGTTATGCAACTGGATCCAGACGATGGTGAAGTAGAGCCAAGTGTAACGGCATGGTGTTGGGGAGGGGCGCCCACCAGGAGGAGGTCCAGCTGCTTGAAGCCTAGATATGGAGACTGTCAGAAATCAGACTGTCAGAGTCTGCAGTGCCAGGGCTCTGACGTGGGTACCCCTAGACCCATCCCAGCCGGCAGGGTCACATTTGGCTACAGAGTTCCCCATCAAGTCCATTGGGCCACACTGTGCCAGCTCATGCCCTGGCTACCTCGATCTCCCTTAGCCCTGGGCCAGGCCGGGCAGTGGCCGGGAGCAGGAGGCCCCATGGGGTGGTGGCCATGCACTCCTGCTCGAAGGGAACGCGGCTTTCCTTGGCAGCGGGGCCGGGCAATTCATGGCCTGTGTTTCTCCACAGGGTTTGAGCTCACGTAGCCTTCAGACTCCAAACAGATGTTTCTTCTATTCCCAGCCTTGGGGGCGGGGTGGTTAAGGGGAGTGATGGAGGCTCTTCCAGGTTTTGTCTCCCTCCTCCTAAAGCAAGCAGCCTGGTGAAAATCTTGGCCCTGCCTCCCTCTGGCCTGTGCCTACTGCGGCTGGGGAGGGGCCGACGGTCTGCTGGCACCTGAGACGAGTTCTGCTCTTTTCTGCTGACTTTAGGGGTGGGAAGGGGGTACCAATAGTAGGCCTATGTGGGGGGCCAGCTGGAATAGGGGAAGGTAGGTGGTGGAGAGAAACGGGGAGTTTGAGCTGCCTGCCCAAGGCCTCATGGGAGGATAGTAGCTTGGAGTGTCCAGCTTCTTGGAGACTCGGCTGGTTAGAAAAGCTGGGAAGAAAGCTCAGGGATACCTGCTTGAGGATTCTGGGGACCATTCTGGCCACCATTCCTTGCAAAAGCCAAGCAGACACCAGGGCCGTGGAAGCCATCAAGAGCCACGCAAGTGGAAGGACAAGCCAACAAAGGCAGGTTTTTGTGGGGGTGGGGTGGATGCTGAGGCAATGTGGGGTGGGAGAAGCAGGGGTACACTCTTTGGAAGGGAAGGGAGGGCACTGGGCCCTCCAGCATCAGGTCCACTTCTCCTGAGGAAGTAAACACTTTCAGACCCTTCTAGGAGCAAGGGCCTAAAGAGCACCAATGTGCCCCAGGAACCTGTGGCGTGAAAGTGGTTTGTGCTGCCCCTCCCCTCAATAATTTATGGTCCCAAAGATTCCCTGAGGCCTAATCCGCATGAGGGATGTGGTGTTGACAGCAAAGTGATCTCCCCTTGTGGGACAGGTGTTCAGGGCTTGGACGGCAGAGGGCCAGCCCCTTTTATGGCAGGGACCCGACCCCTGCACCCTTTTCTGCTCTCGGCGCAGTGCAGGCTAGAGCTGGACGTGCGGCCGCGGCTCCCACTTGCCCTGCGGGGAATGTGCCCTGCTCTCGGGTTACCCGAGCAGAAGGGGCTTCCAGGCTATTTGTAGTGCCCATGTGTCTCTGTCTAAAACCAGACAGGAGGCTGCAGTCGGAGCCCTGGCATCCCAGGCTACATTTAGAGAAGGCTTAAAAAAATAAAAATAACCCCTTGAACACCAAGAGCACAATAGACAGGAGTAGGAGAAAACCCTCTGAACATTTTTAACCCCAGGCAAGGTGAAGCTGTTTGAAATGGTAGGAAGTGAACATTAACCCCGCTCTTTGCTGTGTGCTGGCATCTGAAGTATTCGTACTTTTTCCTTTGTACTAGATCATGTTGTTTGTGTCATTGCTACAAAGGCAAGTTTTTTTGTGTTTTTTTTTTCTCTTTTTTTAATTCAGAAGGCATTTGGGGCCTCTATATTTTGAGACAAATGTTTTTATAAAAGTCAATGCCGATCGTCACTTTTCTTTTCTCATAGCCTATCTCCTGAGTCGTGTTTAACCTGTGTCTGCAGCTTCTGGGAATCTTGTCGTTCCTGTTGCAGCGGGGTGGGCTGGGGAGCAGGTGGCTGTGACCTTGTCCCCTGGTTGTTTGCTGGGGAAGCCAATACCTTGCCCAGCTCTTCCTGCCAGCCTAAGGCCTTCCCTCCTCTCCTGACTGCAAGGACTTGCTGCCTGTGCTGAGCAGAGACCTCATAATCAGAGGGTAAACCAACCTCTGGCATGAAGGAGGGGTGGGCCTGCTCTCCCTGCACAGGTTGGATATCACCTGGAGATGCCAGCAATTCTGGGTGTTCTCTGTGAGGAGAGCTCCCAAAAAACTAGAACCAGCTCAGAGGGGAGGGTCCCAGATACCCCTTGGGGTGGGGGTGGGGAGGAAATGAAGGAAGGAACCAGAGATTGTTCCAGAGAAAGTCATGAATATGACAGTTCTCTTCCAACATGGAAAGTGCTCTTTTGTGGGGAAATAAATGAAACTGAGGATGGCCTTGTGGGACCAATAGATAAACATAAGGGAAAACTCTCACGGCCAGAGCCATCTGCAGAGGGATTGAACTGTCCTGGAGGAAATTAGGTTGGTCCTCCTTCCTGGAGGTAAGAAAGCCTAGACAGGTCCCTCACAGATGGTTGGTGCTTCTGTTGGGGGTATGTGGAGGGTAATAATGCAGTTCTTCTCCAAGGCTGATGTTCAAGGTTCTGGTGCCACCCTCATTTGATGGGGCAACAATCACCCACACTGTCAGGGTGATAGCAGAGCTCTGGGATTGTCTCTGCAGAGCTCTGGGGGTGAGGGAGGCAGGGAGGGAAGGTGCACTCAGGTGCTGCAGGTGAGAGGAGGAGGGCACCAGTTTAAGTGACAGCTCAGGAAGGTGAACTCAGGGTCCTGGTTCTTCTCTGTGGAACTCAGATTTATAATTCTTGACCACCCAGTAGGCATCTTTGCATGCCTACCCTCTTCAGAGCACCTTTTGCCTCATTCAAGCCTTGCCCTGTCCTGTCCTGTGGAGTGAGGGTGCCCTTTCTTTGGGCCAAATCCACTTGCCACCCCCACGAAGCCATTGGACTCTCTTACTGGCTCCCTGCTCCAACCCAAGGGGGAGGCAGAGATAGGATATGGGACCGAGGTCTCCAATTCGCCTTGACATTTGGTTCTTGATGGGGCTTCTGGCCTCCAGCCGGCCCCACAGGGCAGGTTTGGGTTCCCTGTACATGTTTCAGTCTTTGTATTTGGCACACTGGGAACTGGTAGAAAGTGCTGTGTGATTCATGCAGGCTGGCTCCCGAGCTCTGGGGTGTAAGGCACATAACCTCCCCCACCCCCGCCCAGAGAGGGAGCAAAGGCGGGAGTCTGATTTTCTGTTCAAGAAATTGCACTGACAGGTGAAGTGATCAGCAGGGCCAGGGCTGGAACCCGGCCTCTCTTCCCGGTTGATCCACTTTGCTTTTTCAAGTGAGGCATGATAATAAAACCAAAACAGACTCTTGACATTTCTTGAGCTCCTATTATATGCCAGACTGTTCCATCTGGCTCATGGGGATTAGCTCATGAGTTCTCACGCCACCTTGAAAGGTGACTGTATTTCCAGATTGGGAAACTGAGGCCAGGAAAAAGTATTTTGCCCAAAGTCATAGAAAGGCTGGAGCTGGAATGTGACATGAAACCCAATAATCGAGTACTTGTCCATGTGTGGAAAGACGGGGAACTCCGGGAACGACCACGGCTATTGAAGAAACGATGTTGTGGATTGTCCCAAATGTAATCATTCTCACCCTTTTGGTTCTGCCTGTTGATGTCAGGACAGCCACGTCCAATACCCTGGGGAAGCTTCTGGTGCTATTCTGAGACCAATGTTTTATTTTAAGACTCAGCACTGGGATAGGTGGTGTGATGTGTGGTAGCCCAGGATACTCATCTCCCCACCTCCACGAGACCCCCAGACCCTGAGACCCAGGCTCACCCACTTCCCCTGTGAACAGCAGAAGGACGGCCTGCTGCCCAGCTCAGCCAGAGGCCTGCTCTCCATGCTCTCCACACCAGCAGGCCAAAGTCCAACCTGAGTTTCCCAGAGTGTGAGGCACAGGCCCTGCGGGGTAGGGAGTGGATATGAGATGATTTTTTTTTAAAGATTTATTTATGCATACAAGAACTGGGGTATAGGCCAGAGGTGTGGGGTGGTGAGAGGATTCAGCAGAGACAGAGTGGGGAACAGAACAGGCAGACTGACTGAAATACACTGCTGAGGGAATCAGTGGGCGAGACAGGAGAGGTCTGCTGTGCCATGTGGGTAGCTCCCTGGCTGGGATTGAACTCATGCTGCAGAGGCTGCTGATAGCTTCACAGTGCTGTGCTTAAACCCTTGTGCCACAGGGAGGCCTGACACGAGATGAAGTTTTTAAAAGAGTTTTTAAAAACTTTGAGTTGTGATTCTTTAGTAGATAGATCAGTTCAGTGGTTCATGACCAGCATTTTCAAAAAAGCTAGGAAAGGGGAATGAGATGATGATAGAAAAAAAATGAAATAGCAAAATATTGGAAGTAGAAAAGGCCAGTAATTTTGTGTAGCTTTTTCTTTTGTTTGTTTGTTTAAAGATTTATTTATTTATTTACATAAGCACTGGGTACAGTCAGAAGTGCGAGAGGGTGAGAGGATCCACCAGAGCCAGAAGAGGGAACAGAACAGGCAGACTGACGAAATACTTTGCTGAGGGGAGCAGCGGGCATGGCAGGAGAGGTCTGTCACGTCATGAGGGACCCTCGCTGGCGGCCGGGGATCGAACCTGCGCAGCAGAGGCTGCGGGCAGCTTCGTAGCCCAGTGCTCAACTGCTGCGCCACCAGGGGAGACCCAATTTTGTGTAGCTTTATTTCCACATCTATGTGTGTGTGTGTGCTGAATCATGATTAACAAACCTCAAACTATGGATCATGGCAAAGAAAGCTTAAAAACAGTTTTAGGAGGCATATGGACAAGTTTGATTTTTAGTTTATTCATTTTACATTTATTTTTATAGTTCATCTTGATTTTCTGTATACTGCCAGTAGATGCTGAATTTTTTTAAAGATTAATTTATTTGTGCATACAAGAACTGGGGTGTAAGCCAGAGGTGTGGGGGGGGGAGGGGCGGTGAGAGGATTTACCAGAGTGGGGAGCAGAACAGGAGGATCTACTGAAATACACTGCTGAGGGGAGCAGCGAGCGAGGCAGGAGAGGTCTGCTGCACCATATGTGGGTAGCTCCCTGGCTGGCTGGGGATTGAACTCGTGCTGCAGTGGCTGGCTATAGCTTAAAGTGCTGTCTTTAACCCCTGCCCCACTAGGGAGGTCCACTAAATACTGAATTTTTAGTGAAATTGAATTTTATATTAAATCACATTTTTATTTATAAAATATGACTAAAGGGCCTCCCTGGTGGTGCAGCAGTTGAGCGCTGGGTTGCGAAGCTGCCCACAGCCTCTGCAGCACCGGTTCGATCCCCGGCTGCTCCCCGGCCACCAGAGGAGGGTCCCACATGGCGCGCAGACCTCTCCTGCCGCCCGCTGCTCCCCTCAGCAGTGTACTTCGGTCCTTCTGCCTGTTCTGCTCCCCGCTCTGGCTCTCGCCCTTCCGCGTTTCTGACTGTACCCAGTGCTTGTATAAATTAAAAAAAAAAAATCTTAAAAAAATAAATAAAATATGACTAAATTAATATGATTAAAATTTTAGTGGAATTAGTGAACTTTTAAAGTAAAATTTAATTTTGCATAAAGCTGAAATAGTTAGTCTATGAAGTCAAAATGAGTTATATAAGTGTGTTGAGCTCCAGTAAAAACAATCAGTTATTCCAACAGCAAACAGAGATGATTCAGAAATAAAACGACAGATGAGAGCAGATTGGAGGTGCATTCATGGTGAGATCCACATGAACTTCCTGGGAACCCAAGGCTGACAAGTCCCTAAATGACCTTTGGAGGGGTCTGGGCCTCAATTCTGCCTGAGGGGAAACAGTGGGAGTTGCAAGGCATTGTAAGTGGGGTAGTTTAGGCAAGTGTGGGAACTCTGCCTCCTGACCTCATTTAGAAGGCTCCTGGATAGGGGGGTTTGGGAAATACTGCATTAGGCCAGGGACTCTGAATTCCTGGAGGCACTTGGGACCCTCCAGGTCCGGGCTGAATTCTGTCCTGGGGGCTGCGATGATGTGCCCAAGGGCTGGCTGGCTGTGGACCGCCCTCTGAGGGAGGCCTCTGTGTTTCAGGAACCTGGCCAACTGCGAGCGCCTCATCGAGGTGGAGGACATGATGGTGATGGGCCGCAAGCCAGACCCCATGTGCGTCTTCACTTACGTCCAGTCTCTGTACAACCACCTGCGTCGCTTTGAATGAAGGCCCTCTGGCCTGGAGAGCCAAACAGCAGCCCCGGGAGGATGCCTTGGGCCACTTGTGTCTGGAGTCAGGACGACCCCCAGAAGACTTGCATTTTGGTGTGGAGCGCTGTTTGTTCTGTGATGTGTGACCGCTCCGTCCCCAGGGCTGTGGCCCTGATTACAAGTACGCTGAGCAGTGCCTGACAGCTCCTGTCACAGCCCAGGGGTGGACGGAAAGTGAAGAATTACCAGACAGAGAGAGAGAAACAGAGAGAGAAACTGGTGCTAAGTAATTATCTTCCTAAAAAAAAAAAAGTACTTGTCTGTAGTTTCCGGAATGTTCAATAACAATCTTCCCTCTGGTGAATTTGATACCTTGGCTTTACAGGGTTATGTTGATCACCAAGTGTTTTTTATCAAAATACCCAGAGTTTTTTACTTCCTCACACTATTGTAGGTTCCTTTCCTCCCTCCCTCTGGGCCACTGCCAGGAAATAGAGAGACTGCTTAATCAGCAGCTTGACAAAGAAGACCGAAGTCTTGGGAAGAAATAGTTTAATCACTCCCAGGTCCTAGGCAGCAGATGACCTTCAAGTCACCTCGGCCCCCTGGGGAGACGGGAAGGCTCTGGCCTGGGCCCTGGAGCAAGCAAGCCTCCTGTCCTTCCCAGGGGGCCCCACAAGTGTCTGACTAAGAATAGGTTCTTGGGAAGTTGACACTTTTGGGGATGGACAGGCCCTTTGTGCTGAGAGCTAGATTTTATTCACTTTTTTAGGGGATTTGCTGCAGATATTTATAAAAAAATAACTCCATCTGTATCATTGACGGTTTGTACATAAAAAGATGTGTCGAACTTCCCTTGGGGTCCGTTATTTCTGTTTGGGAGATTCAGAACCTGTGAATAAGAGATTTTGGACCCTTTTCAAATGAAAATCTACTTAAATTTCCCCTTAACTGTTTCTGTAACCAAATTTTCAGCCCAGAAAGTTGAAAATCACATTCGCGCCCTCGGAACTTGCCCACCAGTCGCCCATGTCCATATTATCCAAAGAGCGTGAACAGAAAGTCCCATGGATGGTGACCGAGGGGTCTGTGAAGAACAGTGGCCCACGAAGGCGGGTTCTGGGGTGGCCCCATTATGGAGGAAGCCCATCAAGAAGAGCTGGTTTATTTCCACAGCTGTTTGGGTGGTAGGATTTTAATAGAAGTTCTTTAGAGTCTGTCAAGTCACCACCACCCTTAGCTTATTCTTATTCAAGAACCATTTTCTAATTGGGTTGGATTTTAGCCACGAACTTGTAGAACTTCCCTTTAAGGGGCTATTAGGTGTCTTTAGTGCACTCTAAACATCAGCACCTGTGTGCCTTCATAGAGTGCATGTGTGTATGGGGGGCCAGGTGTCTTTGGCGGTATCGGGGAGAACACGACAGAGCTTGCCAGGTGGATGAACACATCTGGCTTGGTGAGGCTGCTGCCTTGCTCAATCCTTTGGATTCACCCACAGTGGGACACATTCTCTTTCTGGCTCTCTCATCGCTTGGAGCCTCAGGAAGGTGAGTCCTATTATTAGCAAAGGCACAGCACCTGGTCTTTTTTTCTCACTGAGGCTTAGGGTTTCAAATCTAAAGCCAGTTTGGGAACGCAAGGGCTCTATAAAAAGCATGCCTATATGCTCTGAATGCTTGGCATATGTTAAATGGAGCACTCCTGAACTCTCATGTGGCCTTGCACCTTTGTACATAAAACAGAGCAGATCCAGCTAGCATTAGGAACAATTTCCCTTAAACTTGAGGAATAGTTTCCCTCATGCCTCATATTCAGAATAATAACAGACTAGATGTTTTAAAAATAGGTTCTACAATGTTCTTGTCTGATCTTTGGGGAGGGGGAAAATGAAGGTTCCTAAGATTTAATGGGTTTTAAACTTGATTGCCTCTAGGATGAAGCTTGAGGGTTCCAAGACATGGGGTGGGGTGGTGGGGGGAATGCAAGGAGATCACAGAAGCTCAAGATGTTTGGAAACCACCATCGTAGATCAGGGTTCCATGAACGGTCCCATTTTTGAGGTCCTATTTCAAGTCGACTTCTGCCATGTGTGGTACCAGGGATTACACCTCTCCCCCGCACCCCCTCCCAAGAAGAAGGATTTCTCGTAGTTGCTTGTAAGATTCTGCTTTTCCAGATAGATTCCTTCACCTGGGTTTTGTTAAAACTTATTAAGTCTGACTAAATTGGCTTGTGCGTTTCCCTGAAGTGAGTATTTTGCCAGAGCCAAGATGGGTTTTAGCTTTTCTGACAGCTGATGGATATTATTCAAGGCAAGTGAGAGCTTATAAGCACTTTCTGAATATGATATAGCACATACTGGATAGAGGAGAATGTACCGGCCAGGTGTTTGGGGAACAGTTTGTTAAAGCCAATGAATTTCGCAAATGTGTTAGATGATGAAAAGTTCTCAGCTTTCCCGGCTGCAGTGGTCAGCACTCTGTAACTGGAGGAGACCAGGGTGAGAGACGATTTTGTTTTCTGCCAAGCCAGGTCTATATGACTCCAGGCAATAAGATGGCAGACTGAAAATGCTGATTCAGTTGGTCAGTCTGGGTGGGACACTTAGCAAGGCCACAGAACCATCTCTGGATTGGGTTTCTCGGACTGGTGCCAGGCAACCAACTCATGCTGAGGAATTGATCCTGCCTGTTGAGATGGCCAACTTAATTCCTCTTTTTCTCCTCCTCTTGCTTTTACGCCATCGCTGATCATCAGCTTCTGCAGAATGATAAATGCACTTGGTATGATTATTATCCATCTTATCGCTCTCACTTTCAAGCCCTGCTTTGGGGTTGCTTTTGATCTTTTATCTCTTGGTTCTCGGACTTGCTTTGACGGCAAACAGCTCTCTTCGTCCTTTGCGAGGGCATGTTAAAACTACCCAGGCCTGCCTCCTCCCTAGAAATCACCAAACAGGAAAAAAAAAACACCCAGGAAGGATGAGGCCAAGGATCTTGTGCTCTCTGCTGGGTACCCAAGTAGCCTCTATAGAAGCAGATGGCCCACCTTGAAGCACTAAAATGAACAGGAGGCTCCGAATCAGTTGTGCAGGTGATATGGTTGGTGGCACAAAAGAGATGCTGTAGGATAAGGTAAAAAAATCAGGCTTTTCTGCCCTCCCGCCATCAGGATAGATGAGGGAACCCTGTGATCCTGAATGCATGGCTGATGGCGGGCACCTGAAGTGGGTACACCTGTACTAGGACTGCTTTTAAGGGCGGTGTCACGGGGACGCCAGTAGAAGCCGAAAGAGAAGCCCGAAGCAGAAGCAGAGAACGCCAGAGAGCCCAGATAGAGTGAAGATTTGCTGGGGGCTGGGAGGACTGCCAGCCTCCCAGCCCCCAGCACCCCAGCTTGCCACGTACCCGCTGAACCCCAATAAAAGACCTGCAAAAAACCACTGAGGACTCTGACTCCTCCTTCACCTGGTCTGCATGGGATCAGAAAACCTGCACTGTGTCCATTCCTACCCTTACAGATGCTAAATAGCATTTTGGTGTATCTTGACTCTGCATCCTCATCTCTTGAGTTGATGCACAGGCAGGACCTACATGCTGTCAAATCCATACATTTTATAAACCCAATTTTTAATCCCAGTTACAAATCTCCTTAGCATGCTTGACATTTTTTTTTTTTTAAGATTTATTTATTTATACAAGCACTGGGTACAGTCAGAAGCGCAGGAGGGTGAGAGAATTCACCAGAACCAGAGTGGGGAGCAGAACAGGCGGACTGACCGAAAACACTGCTGAGGGGAGCAGCAGGCTGGGCAGGAGAGGTCTGCATGCCATGTGGGACCCTCGCCAGTGGCCGAGAATCGAACTGGCACTGCAGAGGCTGCGGGCAGCTTCGCAACCCAGCGCTCAACCGCTGCGCCAGCGGGGGAGGCCCATGTTTGGCATCTTGGCAGCATTGGCGGGACCTCTCTCCCTGGTTTCCGTGACTCCACCTCTCTGCCTTTCTTGCCATCCTAGCTTCCTGTTCCTCTCTATCCCCCCTCTGTGTTCCGTGCCATGTCCCGGATTCCTGACTCAGGATGGACTTGGACTCTGGGAGCCTGTGATGTGCGAGTTGAATGTTTTATATCCCCCTTTCTTGCTAAGCTGCCTCCTGCAGTGTTTGCCCTCCCCACAGATGGCAGCCTGAGCCTCACCTTGCACCGGGCCCTGTGGACCCACCCAAGCAACTCATCTGCCCCCTTATGTGCATTTGCAAGCTCTTGCCAGTGGAGGTGCAAGATTTCTCTTCGGTTGAGTGTCCAGATACGTGGAACTGCTAGCTTCCTCCAAGGTTTTATTTAGAAAATTTTCAAATTTACAGAAAAAAATGAAAAGAATAAGTCAATGAACTTGCTGTTCCTTTGCTTTGGTGACATTCTGCCATGTTTGTACTCTGTTTCATCCATTTTGGGGAGTCATTTGGAAGTAAGGTACAGTATCATGATACTCATCCCGAAATACTCTAGCAGAAATATCCCAAGAATATGAACATCCTGCACGGACACTTGGCAAGTCAGCCTACTTAAAAGGTTGAGTGTTTAGTCATCTGATGTACCGTACAGCCTGTATTCAGCTTGGCCTCATTGTTCCCACAGGCTGTTTATGGCTATCAAAAAAATTTTTTTTAAGTCCAGGATTCAAAGTTCATACATTACATTTGGTTGTTATGGTTCTTTAACCTTTAAACTTTTAATCTAGAATAGTCTCTGCTTTTTGTTTACTATCTATTTTTCACTTGAGTCTTTTGAAGAACCCAGGTTGGTTACCACCTAGATGGCCCCCAGCTCTGCTTCTGTCTCTGCCTCCTGAGCAGATTCAGGTGAAACTCAGATATGGGCCCCACGACACACCCCAGTGGAAGCATGTGCAATGGGAGGTTGGGCTGTGATGTCCAGCAGACCCCCCACTGCCCTCCTCCCCTAGGGTTTTTCCCATGTGGGGTTCTCCCTGGCTGGCTGGGAATCCAACCCGTGCTGCAGAGGCTGTGGACAGCTTCACAGCGCTGCGCTCAACCTGCTGCACCACCAGGGAGGCCCACATTGTCTCCTTTTTTGAGTAGTGCTATGGATTCGCAGATTCTTTTTATAAAATGCAATGTATTGTAACCCCTTACTGTCATTAACCTTTTTGATGCTCAAATTTTTTTAAAGCTTTTTTTTTTTAAAAGATCTGTTTCTTTATGCATACAAGAGCTGGGGTACAGGCCAGAGGTGTGGGGGGTGAGAAGATTCACCAAAGACAGAGTGTGAAACAGAACAGGCAGACTGACTGAAATACACTGCTGAGGGGATCAGTGGGTGAGCCAGGAGAGGTCTACTGCGCCATGTGGGTTGCTCTCTGGGTGGGGATCAAACTCATGCTGCAAAGGCTGTGGATAGCTTCATAGGTTGTGTCTTCAACCCTTGCGCCACCAAGGAAGCCCTTGATGCTCAAATTGTCCAAGGTTAGTCCAATGGGAGAAGACAGCTGTGTCCTTTTGACATGACTCCCTCAATCTTTGAGCACTGCCTGCTTGCTGGCACAAGATGATCCAGGCTGGCCTTTGACTCTATTTGCTCTAAGCCTGGAAGCAATCCTGATCTCTTTCAGAAAGGAATCATACTTACCAATTGAGATCTCCTAGCTGGGTGTGCTCAGTGCTCCCAGGTAGCATACTTCCAGCCCCTTTCAATGAACAGAGCTCAGAAAATCCATAAAGATGCCTCCAAGGATGCCAGCACCTCTGATTTTTATTTATTTTTTTTTGTTCAAGTATTTATTTATTTATTTATTGCATAGAAGAACTGGGTGTAGGCCAGAGGTGCAGGGGTGAGAGGATTCACCAGAGACAGAGTGGGGAGCAGAACAGGCAGATTGACTGAAACACACTGCTGAGGGGAGCAGCGGGCAAGACAGGAGAGGTCTGCTGCGCCATATGTGGGTCAGCTCCCTGGCTGGGGGTCGAACTCAGGCCTGGGTGGTAATAGTGCTGAGACTTAACCCGTAGGCCGCTGGGAGACTCCAGGATCTCTGATTGAAATCCAAGACCACAGATGCATCTGTGCTTTCCTTCATATTGACAGCCTTTTCATCTGACAATCCTGCTTGCAGACGATTGTAATACATTGACAAATTTCTTCTATAGATTATAGACAATTTCACGGGTACCACTGCCAACAACAAATGCGTTAAGTAAAATTCAGGGTTTCTATCCCCCCTTGAAGACATCCTCTTAGAGTGCACAGAATACTGGTCCCAAAAGTTACTTCATTATTTTTTTCTATTTGATGTACAGCTAGGCTTCTTGTTTCTGTTTGTATTCGATTGTACATTTGTTTCTTTTTTTTAATTGCATATACAAATTCTTCACCTACTCCAAAAGTCAAAACCACACATATATACAAGCATATTTCCATTCACATTCCGCCTGCCCACTCCTTTGCTCTCAGTTCCATCGTCCCTGTCTTTCTCGTCTTCTTTCCCCTTCCCTCTCATAGCAACAAGCAAACACTTATCTGGTTTTATTGTCCTTTCTTTTTACACAAGAGATAGCCTGACGTAGCCTCTCTATGTCCTTTCTGTTTATTCTCACTAACAAGCCCTTCCATAGAGGCCCTTATCATCTTTAAAACATGGCTGCATAGTCACAAATCCTTCGTGGTCTGCCCCTGTCTCCTAAGTGGTGTCTCCTCTGTTCCCAGGATTTTGCTGTTGCAAACAACACTGCGGGGCACAGCCTTGTGCATAAGCTGTTGCGTATGTGTGGGGTATGTCTTCAAAATCCTGAAATCTATTTTTCACTTGAGTCTTTTGAAGAACCCAGGCTGGTTGCCACCTAGATGGTACCCGGCTCTGCTTTTGTCTCTGCCTCCTGAGCAGATTCAGGTGAAACTCAAATATGGGCCCTATGAGATTGCTGGGAAAAATGGTTGGATGTTGTCAAATCCCCCTGCATAGACTGTACCATTTTGCACCCCACCTCCAGAATTGTACAAGAATGTGGCTTTTTTTCCCCAAAGTGAGTGTTGTCAGACTTTTGAATTTTTGTCAGTTTCATAGGTGACAAATGACATCAGTGTAGTTTCCATTTGTTTTATGAGCACAGAGGAGCATGTTTTCATTTATGGGTCATTTCTATGAACTCTGTTCATGTCTTTTGCCTACTTTTCTATCTTTTATTTCCCTTGATTTCTAAGAACTCTTTATATATTAGAAAGATATCTGTGTCTCTTGATTCCAGATTTCTCCATCCACTCTGTAACCTTATCTGGCTCACATCACTTCTCAGGACCTATAACTCCTAAAACAGGTTTCCAGACCTTCTCTAATCTATTCTCCATATTGCTGTCAGAACAAACTTCTTAAAATACAATTATGTGTCATTTACCAGTTCTGCAGAATGCATTCCTATTGTCCATCGGGTAAACTGAGCCTTAACCTGACCATGTGTCTCCAGTCCTACTCTCTCTTTTACCCTTGTCCTCCATCTTTCCTCTGCCCTGTGCTCAGAGCACAGTCTAGACATCACTTCTTCAGGGGCCTCCACTGATATTCCCCTGTCACTTCCATCCACCCTGTGAGCTTCATCCTATCCCTCCCCACTCATCTTTTAGTGCTAGACCATAAGCTCCACGAGCAGAACTGAGACTGGGCCTGCCTCCCTACTGGGCTCCCTAGCCTAACAAGTGACCAACACATAGTAGGTGTTCATGAATATTTGCTTAAGATGAATGACCAGTGCTGTCCAGGCAATAGGCGACTCAGTGCCCGGTAAACACAGGATGGAGCAGCTGGATGAATCCGCTGTTCTGAGCCCCAGGTTCCTGAAGGTTAAGTGCTTACTTTCAGAATTAATCAGGTGCTGTTGAATGTCTTTCCAGGGGGATGTTCAAATTCAAGATTGCTTCAGTTCCAGTCACCAGAGACTTGAGCACCATGGGCTGTGGGGATCAGAGTCACGCTCCACTCAGCATTTGTTTACTCAGTGGGTGTTGATAAATGAAGCCCAAGGTAACGAGCTGTAACTTAGCTTCTCCGTTGGTTAAAAGGTTCAGATTTCAGCCCCAGGAATGCAGCGTCACTGCCCTGGATGAAGGCTGATAATCAGCGTCATAGGGAGACCACTTCCGCCATTATCATGAGATTGGAAAAAAAGAAACTCAAATTTGTTTAGAACGGAGAAGGACTGAGAACTTAGCCAGAGATCCAGGAGGGAATGTTATGGATTTGGTCAGCAAATAATGCCAGGGAGGGGGTAGCCGACCATGGCCCTTCCACTTGCTCGGGACCCACATACTGCAGCCCTGAGGCCCAGTAGCTGGTGGATCCTGGTCTAGCGTAGTTTAGTTATGTGGATTAACCCCAAGTGGCAGGGGCATAGCGGCAGCTGTCTGGTTCTCTGTACAGGGTATCTTGGGGACAGAGTCAGAGCTTTGTTGCTTAGCGTCTCCCACACTGCCCCCAGGCCTGGACAGCCTGTGCACAGTAGGTGCTCGTGGGCTCTGTTGACCTCACTGTGGCCAGGTCCCTGGCTCACTGTTGACACTGCTCCACCATCACTGTCACCACTGCATTCCACATTGGCAAAGTTGGGGAACACCATTTGCCAGGCCACTTTATCACTTTAACAAGGGATTTGACATAACAGGAGCAGTGTTTGCGTAACTAACCACGGACCAGGGGGCCAGGTAGCTCTGCTGGCCTGTAGAGGGGTAGCTGATTTATAGTGATCTGGCCCATACTCTGGTAGTCTCTCTATCCCCCTCCCCCAGCCCTGGCAGGATTGGGGTTGGGGACTGGGACTGATTCTCTGGAGTGCCCAGTCGGGTCTGTCCTGAGGGCCAGAGAAAAACCCAAGGGGCCACGCTGACCTGAAGCAGGGTGACTAGGGGAACCGAGGAGTATTTTCAGCAAGGGGCCATCACAGATGTGGTGTCAAGTAACTTTTAGGGGCAGTGGATTTCATGACAGGTGTGTTTTTCTTCAGGAAATTAATGTACTCAATTTAGAGGCCTGGACTTCCTTCCAAGAACACACACCTATCTCTCCCGCTGTCCCCACCCCATCCTGCCCAATGATACAGCCAGGGCAGCCACCATTTTTAGCATGAAGAGACCATTGGACCATAAGCCAGAGACTTCTTGTCTCCACCCTATCTCCTAATGACTATGCGAACTCACTGAGCCAGTTTTTTTCCTCTTTCAAATGGGCATGTCAGCCTTACTCTATGAGCCTCGGTGGGTTGGGGAAGTGTTGGTGAGCTGCATCTGGGGCTTGGACACTGTGGGTGGGTCCTCCTTGGGACCATGAGCTATGAATGGCTGCCCTGTTCCCTCTCCTCAGGGGTCTGCACTCTTCCTGGCCAGAGACACAAAGTGGGAGGAGCAGAGTGCAGGGGGCTGAGCACCCTTGCCAGCCCCTGTGTTTTTGCCTGTACATTTTTTTTTAAAGATTTGTTTATTTATGCATACAAGAGTTGGGTGCAGGCCAGATATGGGGGGTGTATGTGAGAGGATTCACCAGAGACAGAGAGGGGAACAGAACAGGCAGATTGACTGAAATACACTGCTGAGGGGAGCAGCAGGTGAGACAGGAGAGGTCTGCCGCACCATGTGGGTAGCTCCCTGCCTGGGGATTGAACTCGTGCTGCAGTGGCTGCAGATAGCTTCATAGGTTGCATCTTAACCTCTTGTGCCACCAGGGAGGCCCATGCCTATACATCTTAAAAATCAGTTTTATTGAAATAAAATGTACGTTCTTTTAAAAACATTTTTTTTTTCTAAGTAATCCATGCAAATAGATTGAAAAAGTCAAGTAAAGTCTTGACTTTTCCCTCTCCTACCCTGTCACCCTACCCTTCTCTCCAGAAGAGACCATCTTACCTCTTCCAAGCATTTCCCACTGTATTTATCCCTGGATTTCCGACTCACATTGCTTTGCTCTTCTCTCTCGATTTCCTCTTTGTATTGGGCGTTGGAAAAACCATGACGCATTTTTACTTGAAAAAGTTAGAAAAATACGTCATGACTTTTCCGACAACCCGATACATGCCCATTGAGTTTTCTCACAACGGGAGGTGAGAACTTGGCTCCCCCACACTGTGCCCCATCACTTCCTTCCCTTCAACCTTCCCAATGTGACCACATCACACACTTTTTGGTTCAAGCAGCGGTCAGTGTTTACTTTTGTATGACTGCAAATAATGTTCAACTCAAAATGTCCCCCAGTGGAATTCTTATCTTCTTCCCCAAACCTGCTGCAGTGGCTTTAAATATGTTCACACATTCTTTGGCTCTCCTTCCATCACGAGGGGGAAATGGATCCCCTCTTCACTTGACTGTGCAGCTGAAGTGAAGTTGTATTACCTCTTATGCTAAGTGGCAAAAGCACTGCCCTCTTTTGTGGGGGGACTTACCCTCATGGAGCTCTGGGGGCACCTTGTAAGAAATCTGGCTGTTCTGGAGGGACCTGGGAGAGACCACGGGGTTGGGAGGGAGAGACCTGAGAAGTCCAGTTGGTTTATCCCCCCCATTATTCAAATCCAGTAACACTAACCCCCACCATCCAGTGAGACCCGCTAGGAGCTTGGTCAGCTGCCAGGACCACAAGAGCTAACAATACTGAAAGATGATTGCTGTGTGTGCCGCTAATGTTGGGCTGGTTCTGCCGCAGATAACGGGAACACTGCTCCAACTACAGTCTCCCCATATCACCTTCCAGTTGCTCAGGCCCCAGAACTTGGAGCCATATTTGACTCCTTGCTTTCTTTCACATGTCACATCCAAAACGTCAAGAAATATCTTGGCTCTGCCTTCCCAGTCTACCTAAAATCCATGTCACTTCTCACTACCTTCCATGTTGGCTCCCTGTCCATGCCAGCACCATCCCACCCTTGGGGGCTTTCACCTGGACCCCTGCATGGCCTTCTAACTGCCCTGGCACCTGTCTTCTCCACATTCTATTCTCAACACATCAGGCAGAATTGCCCAACTAACATGTAAGTCAGATCATGGCCACGGCTCACTCTCAGGAAGCCCAAAGGACTCGTAGGCCCTTCACGAACTGGCACCATGTCTTTCTTTGAAAGCATTGCCTGGTGCCCTCCCTGGGTTCTCAGCCCTACTCTTTGCTGCTTCTTTTCTTTCTTTAAAGATTTCTTTTTATTTATGCATGCAAGAACTGGGGTGTAGGTACAGGACATTTTGTTGCGCCATGTGGGTTAGCTCCCTGACTGAGGATCGAACTCATGCTGCAGTGGCTGGCGATAGCTTGATAGCACTGAGACTTAACCCCTGTGCCACCAGGGAGGCCCCTCCTTGCAAATTCTTGAATGCGTTCATCTCACTTCTACCTTAGACTCTTCGCATGAGTCACACTCTTCATTTATTTTCTGGCATTAATAATTGTGTCTTGCTTTTTATTTGCTTCATGGTTAATGTGCCTATTATTTACCCTCCCCCTCCCGCCTCCCCAGGCCCTCCAATGTTTCTGGTACTATTTCCTATCTAACATGTCATTTTCTTTTATTCCTTGGGTGCTTCCTTCCTGGAGCCTGCAGTCCTTCTGTTCTTGCTGGCCTGGGTGCCTTCTATCAGCTGTCATCAACATTTGCTGTCATTTCCTGTCACTGCCCTCCGTATTGAATTCAGTGACCCCTGGTTCCATATCTTCTTTCTTAGTTTATTTCCTCATTTGGTTGGCGCACATCCTGCAGTAGCTAATTAAGATATACATGTGAAGTAAAATTTGAGTCCTTGCATGTCTGAAAGTCTTCCATTCCACTTCCTTCCTTTGGTGTCCATCTGGTTACAAGTATTAGAGGCTGAGAACGATTTTCATACAGAAGTCTGAAAACATAGCTTTATTATTTTCTAGCTTCTGTGTGTGGCTATTTAGAAATCCAATGCCATTCTGACCTTTTATATGCTTCACCCCCCCACCCCCCCGAAGCTTTGAGTATCTTTTCTTTATTCAGGCTACTACAAGGGTGACTATTCTTGGTGTGAGTCTTTATTCATGGGTCAGGCACTTAGTTGCCCTTTCACTCTGGAGACCCACAGTCTTCAGTTCTGGGAAATGGTATTATTTCTGCTAGAATTTCCTTCCTTCCATTTTTCTTTTTCCCTATTCTCTCTTCACAGAATTCCTATGACTTAGAAATTGGACTTCCTTCACGGTCTCATTCTTTTCTCCCTCAGTTATTATTCTTAACTTTCTCATTTTGTTCCACATTATCTTCTAAGGTTTCTTTTATGTAGTCTATTCTTTAAAAAAAAAATCAAAAATCTTATGCCTGTTTTCTCACTAGTCCTTTCAAAAATAACATGAAACTCTTGTTTAATGGGTCTAACATCTTATTTCTATGACTTATAAATCCTCTTCTCTGAAGGAGTCACTGAAGGAGTTTCATTTTCACGTTCCCCCTGCGTCTTGCACAATCTCTGTTTACTCCAGATTCCCTTTTCCTGTTTGGGTCTCTACTTCAAGTTGGAGGCTTTCCTTAAATATTTGGTGATCTTGGGCTGCCCTTTTTTGTTTGTTTGATTTCACGAGAAAGATGAGTGACAGTTGTAAGGGGTAGGTGGGGTTTGTCTGTGGGAAGGTCTTCCATGAGGTAATGGGGCAACAAACTGGCTTTTTAGTAGGGGAGTGAGTCCCCCATGCCAGATTTTGGAGTTGTTTCCTCTGGAGGTGGGTTACTTTGCTGCACTGGGGGTGGGAGGGGCCTGGTGAATGTGTGGAGAGGCCTGGGGCTGCCTGCCTGCCGCCAGCTTCCTTGAAAAAGCAGGAGGAAGAGGCTCCCATCACCCCCTGTGCTGGCCATTTAACTAACCTGATGTTAGCACCAGACCCTATTCCATCTTCCACCGACCTTGTACCTCCAAGTTCTCAGAGTTTAGGGTCCAGCAAGGCCAACCTCCTTTTGCTTATCGGTCTCCATGTCTGCAGGGACCTGGGTAGTGATTTCCCCACCCCGCCAGTTCAGTTACCCTGCTCTCCAATTTCCAGATATTTGTGGAAGTCTCTCATCCATGTTGTTCCTTCTCCCATATAGGCTTATATTTTTTATTTCTTTGTTATTTTACTGGGGTTTTGGAAAGGCAGGAGAGCAATCTGCCTGCTTCCTCAGAGGAAGGCTATTATTTTAACAATAGAATTGGCCGTACTGCTCAAAGGTAAGGGCGTATAGAAGGGCCAGCACATCCAATTCCCAGAAAGTGGACACAGCACTCACCTCACACAGATTTTACAAGGATTCAGGAGTTAAGACAAGCACTTAGCTCAGTGCCTGGCATTTGCAAATGCAAGCGGTAGTGATTAGAATTATTCCCATAATTTGCAGATGTATTTGACTCTGAGGATTTAGGTGAATTTCCATCTATCCTATTCTGGGTCCTGAAGCAAACCACAGTCTTCTGTGAGCTTCTCCTGGGAAGCCCACTGGTCCAGGGTCTGGGGCTCTGTGGATTTTCGGAAGGTGGTAGGGAAAGTCCTCTGGTCTTGACTGCTGTGGCAGTGTGTATAATTGTCAGATCTGGGACATCCAGCTTATTCTGGAATGTTCTCATTTCTTGACATGCACTCTATTCACAAACACATTTTGTCTTTCCTCTCAGTCCTTTTCTAAAATGTCCTTCTATCCACTGCCGTCCGCACACATCTCTTCCAACATAAAAGTCACTCTTTAATTTATAACAAAGAGACCTGTGTTCTAGCTCTCTGTGTGCCATTAATTGCTTAGAATCGCTCACACTTGCACTCTTGATTTGATTTGCTGGGGTTTGAATCCTAACTCTGCCTTTGATTAGCGGTGACCCATGGAAAAGCACCCCATCCTCCATGGACCTTAGTTTCCTCATCTGTCCAGTGAAGATGATAATAATAGTACCGAGCTCAGAGTGCTGCTGTGGGGATTAAAGAGATAATCCATGAGCAGTGTCCAGCCTGGTATTCAGAGGTCAAATCAAAGCCAGCAATCACTGTGGTTTTCTTTCCCCATTTAAGCCTTCGTGCTAACGGTGCTCTGGGCAAAACTGGATTGGAAGACTCTTAGGGGTATGAAGCTTTTCAAAAGGCTGAGGCAGAGGAAATGTGATCTCCTTAATTTTGTTTGTAGCTTCTACTAGACCACATAGCAACGGAACAACATAGCAACTAAGCAAAAGCAATTGCGTCTGGTTCAAGTCAGTCAATGTGCATTTTTAAAATAATGTCACTCCGACTTAGAAAAACAAAACACAACAACCCTGCTGGAGTCGTTTCCATGACACATAGGCCAACCCCTTATGGTAAAAGCAGCATTTGATTTTTCTTTCTGCTCAAAGTAATTCTCATCATAAATTTATAATTGAGCCACAATCTCCCTGCATCGCCGCTGGCCTGCTGTTTGCTACTAGGTCGCTCCCACAGTGCCCTCTAGTGGAACATTATGCTTTCCTTGCGCTTAGGTCCTTGCTGAGGTTTTTTCCCAAAGGCCCCATTTATTTATATATTTTTTTATCACTATTTTATTTTTATTTTTTTTAAATAATAAATTTTATTTTTATATTCCCCCATACAATTGCAAACCCCCCATTCTGACCCCAATCCCTCCCCTCCCGCCCCCCACCCCCCAAAAAGTGTCTCTGGTTCATAGTTTTTTGTTGATTTTGATTTTCACTTTCTTATAGTTATGCATTTTCCTGGTCCCTTATTTAAGTTTTCTAGATTCCTGCTATGAGTGAGACCATCCGGTACTTTTCTTTTTCTTTCTGGCTTATTTCGCTGAGCATGATCCCTTCCAGCGCCATCCATGTTGCTGCAAATTGCATGAGTTTATCTTTTTTGAATGCTGAGTAATATTCCATGGTATATATGTACCACATCTTCTTGATCCAGTCATCTATTTTTGGGCATCTGGGCTGTTTCCAAAGCTTAGCTATTGTAAATAGTGCTGCTATAAACATAGGGGTGAGGACCCATTTATTTTTTAATAATACTATTAGGTTCATTTGAAGATTTGGTTCATCTGTGTATTTTATAAAATTATTTAAAAATATTATTTAGTTTTCAATCCTTTGCACCACCACGAGTCTTGGCCTTCACCATCTAAGACCGAGAGCTGCTCTACCTGGTGGACCCCTCTCTCCTGCTCCCCTAGTTCCTCTGGGTTCAGAGCTGCTCCCCAGTGAGTCTGCAGCAATTCTGGGGAGAGGGGAAATCAGTCTCACCCAAGGCACAGGGTGGCAATTAGAACTCAAAGAAACTGCCTAAAATCGCTGTTTGGTGCCAACTTCTGCCTAGCTTCTCTCCAGCTGGATGATCCTGAAGGGGATCAGACCATGCCATCCCCAAATATGCCACTTTGGCATCAGGATTATTTTCAGCTGCAGTTAACTGAGAAACAGCAGATGCAGGAAAACATCTCTGACCTTTTCTGCCTCAAAGCAGGTGACAGCCCCTTTGAGGAAGGAGTCCTCTGAGGCAGGAAGAGGAGACTGACTCTCATTAGAAATTGGGGTCACGCTAAGATGAGTGTGCACACACTGCATCATCTCTGTTGATGTTAGGGTCTTCAGAAACAGACCTTACTAAAATAACCCGTATCTTTTGGTAGTCCCCCACATATGTCATTTTCCCACAATGTATCACCTCCAGAAGCCCTGATTACCCTGTCCTTTGTGTTGTCACTTCTCTCCAGTGTATCACTGTAGGGTAAGGAAAAAATATCAGGCTTTTCTGCCCTCCCGCCATCAGGATAGATGAAGGAACCCTGTGGTCCTGAATGCATGCCTGATGGCGGGCACCTGAAGTGAGTACACCTGCGCTAAGACTGTGCTTTTTAAGGACGGCGTCATGGAGATGCCAGTAGAAGCCAAAAGAGCAGCAGCAGAAGCCGAAAGAGAAGAAGCCCAAAGCAGAAGCAGAGAACGCCAGAGAGCCCAGATAGAGGAAGATTTGCTGGGGGCTGGGAGGACTGCCAGCCTCCCAGCCCCGCAGCACCCCTGCCTGCCATGTGCCTGGTGAACCCCAATAAAAAACCTGCAAAAAACACTGAGGACTCTGACTCCTCCTTTACCCGGTCTGCATGGGATCAGAAAACCTGCACTGGTCCAGTCCTGCCTTTACAATCACCCTTTGCTAAAATGGTATCTAAGCCCCCATGTCTAGCTGCTTCTTTGAGTTTTCACTTCTTTTTTTTGTGAAACTCCTGTGAAGATAAAAACAATAGCATTAATGCAAACTGTGTGCCTTGCTAATCTGTTTTTGATACTTTGATTTGTAGGTCCCCATTTACTGGCCCTAGAAGGGAGATGATTCATTTTCCCTTTGCTACAATCCCAGGTGTGGAGTTTGCTGTGAGAAGGGCAGGAGGGAGGCCAGCAGCTTTTGCTCCCCCCTCCAGGGGGGAGCACTTTGCAGCTGATCTGACTCTTGAAGGTTACTACCTCATCCAATTCAGCCGTCTCAGCTGCCGTGTCTGACAAATGGCCAAAGACGAGAAACCAGCCACACAAAGAGCCCAGTGCACACTTTGCCCTCCCTCATCTTGACTTTCAAGTGGCTTTATGCACTCTATGAAATGTTAATCCTACGGGTGAAATCCAAGCTGGTTTATCCTCAGAGCAACCAGGGCCAGTAGTGATGGTGAGCAACAAGGCACTAAATTTCTTCTCCTAAGACACAAGGGATCTATTCAGCAAACTCAATGTCACAGTACAAAAAACTATTCTTGTATCACATCAACAAAGGGAACTGGTCCAAGTGCAAAGACAATTTGAGATTTATGTTCTGCTTCCTGTAGAAAAGTGAAACCCAGGGGAAGACCACTGGTAGGACAGAGCGGGCACCCCCGAAGGTGCAGCCTTTCTTACATTTAAGTTCTGGTTCAGCAGGTTTGTGGTAGGGCCTGGCATTCCATACTGTTACAAGTGCCCTTGGGGGTTCTGATGCAGATTATTGGGGGCTATCCACATCCTAAAAAACACCTGATGGTGTTGGTCAAGATTCATTAGCAGATACCACTGAAACCATCAGGAGCACAAGGAGTATGAGGAGAATATATATTTACGCTTTCTAGGGTTTTTTACCAATCAGATTTTGCTTCATTCACATAAATGCCAGAAATGGATATTTATGAACAATAAGTGTTTAGCAGCCTAACTGTACTTTTGAATAGAATATTAGGAAAGTCATCATGCATACAATTAGCAAATCTTCAATTAACATTTAACACAGCAATTAACACATAATTTTTATTATGCAATATTAATTTGAAAACATCTTTTACAACTCAGATCGTTGTTGAAACTTGTAGGAAGGCTGACTTGCTCTTGTATCTTCTTGGAAACTGGATCTTCAGGTCTGGTTGACGTGCTTGAAAAATCTCATTGTAAAGGACACCAACTGCTATATTCAGGTCCACTCTGCTATGGTATGGAGATGTTCTTTATAGTCTGGTGTATATAAAGTATACATGAAAGAAAAATGCCCTCCAAGTAAAAAAAAAAAAAAGCCCTTGAACTTCACTTTTCTTGGAAGATTCTTGTCTTTTATTAGGAGCTACTAGTATTAGCATATATTTTTAATCATATCATTTTCTGGCATTCATTTTTAGAACATTACTGAATTTGTTATTTTGTTCCAGGTACTGTCCTAGCTATTGGCCTCACTTCTTCTGTCTTCCCTCCTGCCCTCCCTTCCTCATGGTAACACTGGTTTATAACACTGTGATTCACAGGCACAGGATCACACCTCCTGGGATGCATGTCCTGGCACCATACCCACAACCCAGGCACCCCAGTCCACCACAGTCCACTGTTTTCTCTTCCCCATTGTTTTCTCTCCCCTCCCCCTCTTGTAGCCTCTATTCCACAATCAGTTTCCTAGAGTTTGTTCTTGGTTTGGTTTCATCAGATCCTTTGCTTTGTTTCTCCATATTCCACATATAAGCTGAAACCATCAGTATTTGTCTTCCTCTTTCTGATTTATTTCACTTAGCACAGTCCCCTCCAGTTCCAACCATGTTGTAGCAACTGGCAAGAATTCATTTTTTTTTTTAAATAGCTGAGTAGTATTTCATTGTGTGTATATTCCACATTTTTGTAATCCACTCCTTTGTCCTTGAGCACTTAGGTTATTTCCATAACTTAGCTGTTGTTATAAATAGTGCTGCAACAAATATAGGAGTACACATATGCTTTTGAATTACTGTTTTTGAAATATTTTGGTAGCTACCTAAAGGCGGACTTGTTGGATCATATGTCGGATCTATTTTTGGTATTTTGAGAAACCTCCATACTGTTTCCATAGGGGCTGAACCAGTCTACATTTCTACCAACAGTGTACTTGTCTCTACATTTTCACTAACACTTGTTGGTTTTGATCTTTCTGATGTGGGCCGTTCTCACAGGCATATCTCATTGTGGTTTTGATGTGCATTTTCCTGATGATAAGAGATGATGAGCATTTTTTTCATATCCCTGTTGGCCATCTATACATCTATTTTGCTCCTCTGCCCATTTTATGATTGGGTTATTTGCTTTCTCTCTGTTGTGTTGTATGGGTTCTTTGTAGAGGTTGGATATCAGTCTTTTGTCAGAGGTATGATGTGCAAATACTTTCAATCAGTTGGGGTGTCTTTTTGTTTTACTGAAAGTTTCTTTCACTGTGCAGAAGCTTTTTAGTTTGATGTAGTCCCGTTTGTTTCTCTTTTATTTTCTTGCTGTTGGAGATGAGTCCTCAAAGACGTCTCTGAAACCAATATTGTGGAGCATTTTGCCTATTTTTTCTTCAATGTATTTTATGGTTTTGGGTCTTATCGCCATGTCTTTAATCCATTTTGAGTTAGTTTTTGTGTAAGGTATAAGATGACCCTCCTTTCTCCCGCATATCCGCTCCGATCCTTTGTCATGGGCAACTGTCCATATAATGTGGTTTTTTTTTTTTTTTCTGGATTCTCTATTCTCACTTCATCTTTAAAGCAATTTTCAGTGAGTATAACGTTTATTAGTGTAGTGCCAGTGTAGAGGCAGGATGGGCACGTTGCAGGTTTTCTATGATCCTTATGCAGACGGGGTAAAGGAGAGTCCAGAAAGAATGACGATTCGCTGGGGGGCTAAGAGGCCTGCCAGCCTCCTGCCTGCACCCCGCCCCCCCTGCACTTGTGCTTGCCGTGTGCCTGGTAAACCCAATAAAACCCTGAAAAAGCCACCAAGGGCTCCAGGACTCTCTTTTACCTGTCCGCTCGGGTCAGAGATCCTGCTGTGTGTCATTCCTGCCACTACAGCCAGCAAGGTCCAGAATAGAATCTCTATGATCCGGGCAGATGGGTAAAGGAGAGTCCTAGAGCCCTCAGTGGCTTTTCGGGCTTTTATTGAGCCCTTTACAAGGCGGGCAGGGGTGCTAGGGGTGCTGGGGGTGCCAGGGCCCAGGAGGGTGGCAGGCCTCCCAGTCCCCAGAGAATCTTCACTCTTTCTGGGCTCTCTGGGATTCTCTCGTGGCTTCTGCTTCTCTGCTGGTTCTGCTCTTGTTCTGTTGGCTCTTGTTCTTCTTCTCATTCGCATCTCATTTGCCACCCTTATGAGCCAGTCTCAGCCCAGGTGTACCCACCTATGCACGCCCACACCCCAATCCAGGTGTCTGCCATCAGGCGTACATGTAGGACCACAGGGATCCATCATTAATGCTAATGGTGGGAGGGCGGAAAAGCCTGATAATTTTTTACTTACCCTACAATTAGTGATAAACTAATTGATATGTTAACTGTGTTAATAAATATGCTAGTTTATATGGTAAGTGAGGTCCTATGGCTAATATAAATGGAGTAGTTAGTTTCAAAAGAAATTATTTTCTTTTGCATCATTTGAGCTGATGTTGTGCTTCCTTTTCCATGATGCAGAGAAAATGTCCCCCCCCCCCCACCTTTCTTAGCTAATGGAATCAAGGGCCAAAATTATTCTTGCAATTGTAGGATAGGTGGCAAAGTGTTCTGTCCTAGTGGCTGTCGCGGAGATCATGGCCTGCAAGTTCTATACTTTATGCTGCAGAGAGCAGAAGCACTGGAGAGAGAGTGAAAAAAATTTCCAATGAACTTGTAAAAGTGAGTTTTGATGTATTGTTATTCAACTCATTTTGCAGAATGAATATATGCTATCTTCATTTACATTATGATACAGTTTGTAAATGCAACATTGTAGGGTAAATGGAAGTTATCAGATTTTTTTAAAGATTTATTTATTTATGCATACAAGAACTGGGGTACAGGCCAGAGGTGTGGGGGTGTGAGAGGATTCACCAGAGACAGAGTGGGGAACAGAACAGGCAGACTGACTGAAATACACTGCTGAGGGGAGCAGCAGGCAAGTCAGGAGAGGTCTGCTGTGCCATGTGGGTAGCTCCCTGCCCGGCGCTCGAACTCGTGATGCAGAGGCTGCAGAGAGCTTCATAGGTTGCGCTTAACCCCTGCGCCACCAGGGAGGCCGAGTTATCAGATTTTTCTGCCCTCCCGCCATTAGCATCAATGATCCACACCTGTGGTCTTACACGTGCGTCTGATGGTGGCACCAGGAGCGTGGTATGCACGTGTGTGAGTGGGCGCACATGAGCTGGGAGGCTGAGCATGTAAGGGTAGCAGCAGAGGATGGGAGGTGGTGGAGGGTCATGTGGCAGAATACAGTAGAGACCAGTGAAGAGACCATGAGAGAGCCAGAGAGCTCAGGAAGAGTTAAGATTCCCGGGGGGCTGGGAGGCCTGCCAGCCTTCTGCCCCCCCACCCCCCACCCCCCGCCACCTCCTGGCCTGCTTGGTACCTGGTTGCCTCACTACAAATGGTATAGAAAGATTAAAAACCTGAAAAAGCCACTGAGGGCTCCATGACTCACCTTTATCTGTCTGCCCTGATCCATAGAGAACCTGTCCATGAATGCCTTGCTAGCACTTCAAACATTTTTTAGTAAAGGCTCATATTCAAAATTGCTTGCAAGCTTAATAAAAGGAATTTTAAGAGATAATTTTTTTCTGTGACATCACTGGATCTATTTTATTCTCTAGATAGACTGGGAATCCTTCCAAGAATTAAATAGAAGTGGAAAAATATTTTTAAGGGGCTAAGAGAAAAACATTATGGGATAAGACTGCATAGAAAGGAAAATTGTCCATAATAAATGAGTACAGCCTTCTGACCCTGGGGGTTTTCTCCTAAAGCAGGTCCTCAAATTTGAGCCTGTATCAGAAACTTCTGGAATGCCTGTTAAGTGCAGCCTGGTTCCAGATTTTCTGATTCAGTAGGTCTGGGTGTGGCCCAACAGTTTGCATTTCTAGCCAGATCCTAGGGTGATTCTAAGCCACTGGACCGTAGAGGGTCTTTGACACCCACAGGTGCAAGTGCCTCTATGTTGAGTTTCCTCTAACTCCTTGAACTTTAGACTTTTGACTCTTACATTCACCTGGACAGGGTGATGGAAAATGGTATTTCCATTTGATGGAAAATGGTATTCGAGCTGGCAGGAAATTTAGAGGTCACATCAACTGTTTTTGATGGCTTTTGTTTACAGCCAAGCATAACAGTGACCTTCAGGACAAGGATGAATTTGCCTAGTGGCACATTTCTTAGAACATTCCTGTTGTCATGTGTAGGGTAAATGAATTAATCAGGCTATTTGTGCCACTAGCCTCTGTGGCTATCACCTGGGGCCTTTATTGTGTCCATGCAGAAGGCGCTTCGGAAGATAGGCGCAGGACATGCGTGCCTGATTGTGGACACCTGGAAGTGGGTGTGCATGCATGTGTAAGTATGCACACCTGACCCTAGAGGTGGAGCAAAAAGCTGCAGTAGCGGCAGCAGGAGGACAAGCAGTGTGACCACAGAAGAAGGAATTGAACTTTCTCAGACATCATCCTGCCACTGAAGATAACTGAATTCTTGTGTTTATGCTGCTGCACTCACCTCGGCTAGACAGAGCTCAATTCTCTGTACTGGGTGCCAGTTACCTGTGTGGTGGGGCTGCACACTGGGCAGAGATTGCTCCTAGCGCACAAGAGTTCAGTTTAGTGAAGAGAATGTGCTAGGTCCAGAGTTCAATGTCTGAAGTTGAATGAGCTCACAGTGTGTGCTATGAATAGTAAGGCGACCTGGGGGAGCCGACACTGGGAAAACGCTGCAGAACTTGTTGATGTGTTGTGACCACGTGAAAGAAAGATGGTTGAAAGCACCTGAGTCCTTACTGGCAGTGGAAATATGCTATTTCGAAAAAAAGAAACATATGCGTTACCTCCTCTTTATCATTGAAGGACCTCTTCAAAGCACACCATAGTTATTTGGTAGGTTAGTGGAAGTTTAAAATTCCAGTGAAAAGCTCTTCAGTTATCATGTTTCTTAACGGCTGACTTTTGAATAGAGCCATACAACAGAGGAGTAAGGCCCTCGTGCAGACACAGAACATAGTCAGCTTCCTACAACGGCCTATGGTGTCGAGACAATATAAAGAATATAGAGAATGAAAGTTGCTGGTTTCTTCTCAATGAACTGGTTATTCCACGGTGAAAACTAAGACAGAAAACAAGTCACATCTTACCACCACCCTCATATGGAGGAAGACGTTTTTCTTCCTCATCCAGGTGCAGTTTGTTAGGAAAACTGAGAGAGGCCCCAATATCACTGGCAATGCCACTGAGACAGTTCAAGGTCATGGTTGCAATAATGTCTGGTGTTTTGGAAGCATTTTTGCATCCATAAAATACTCTCCTGTGTCATAATTAAGGCAATTATGACAGGCATTGGTCTGGAGGTGAAAACTGAGGCTAGTGAGGCCTGAGATCCCTGCGGGGAGCCTGGCTGTGGGCCCCTGGCCCCAGTTTGTTTTCACTGCTCCAGGCAGCCTCCCTGAACACTCTTCAGAATTCTGGTTTCAGTTCTGCTCTGCCCCCCACTTCTACAACTGCTCTTCTCTAGGCTGCCGCACACTGTCATCTGTCAACTTAAATAATTTATAATTTGAAAGAGGTTTTGTGTTTTCAAATTGTATTTAAAAAAAGAGGATAATTGTACAAGCTCTCCAATGGTCGAGAAGTGTTCAGTGACTTCTCCCCTCCAGACTTCTAGGCCTATACATCCCTTCTCAGAAGCAACCCCTGTTACCAGTTTCCTAAGTCTCTATGTAGAGCAATCCTATGTGTACACAATTACATTTTGTTTTTTTCCTGTCATAACAATGGTAAAAGTATATGTACTCTTCTGAATCTTAGTTTTTCATTTAATATGTCTTGGTGGTAATTCCCTATCAAAGAGATATAAAAAGATCCCTAATTATATATTTTATAGCTGAAAAGTGTCCCACTCTATAACTATGTCATAATTAATTTAACCAAATTCCTCTTGGTGGATTTTTAAATTTTAAAAGTTATTTATATTTTTTTCTAATAAGAACAATGTTGCAATGAATAACTTTTTATATACATCATTTTGAACAGGCTCAGATGCCTCAGCATACATCCTCAGAAGTAGATTAAATTGCCATGTCAAACAGCCTGGGTTTGTAAGTTTGATAGGTATAACAGTTATTAATAATAGCAAAACAATAGGCTATTATGGAGTTTTCACAGAGGAAAAGTTTCGTGCAGATAACTTTTGCATAAATGCAAAATCAGTAAGATTTCCACTCTACTATCCAGGAAAAAACAAGATGTAAAAATAACTAATTTACAAAATAGTGCCATTTGCATCAGAGTGAAAAGGAGCTAGATTATAAACTCCATTAAAAACAGAGGGCCTAGCTTTTTTGGTCGCCTCTCTTCTGTGACCAGCACAGGGCTCAGTACTTAGTAGATTTTCAGTGACTATTTGGGCAAGTCAATGGATGAGTTAGTGAATGCAGAGAATGAGTTCAAAGAATGGTCAATCCATTTTTGTTGAATGAATCAATGAATGAATTCAGAGTGCAGGTGAGTTAGCTGGGCTGATGAGTAATGTCGTCACCCAGGGCTAGTGATCGTCCCTCTCCTGCAGTCCACACATTACTCTGAAAAGTCATGTCAAATTTTAATTTTTTTTTAAGATTTCTTTTTTATGCATACAAGAACTGGGATACAGGCCAGAGGTATGGGGATAAGAGGACTCACCAGAGACAGAGTGGGAACAGAACAGGCAGATTGACAGAAATACACTGCTGAGGGAGCAGCGGGCGAGACAGGAGAGGTCTGCTGTGCCATGTGGTTTCTCCCTGGCCGGGGATTGAATTTGTGCTGTAGTGGCTGCAGATTGCCTCATAGGTTGCGTCTTAATCCCTTGCACCACCAGGGAGGCCCTCAAATATTAAGTTGTTAAGTCATAACTTTCTCATACAGCTTTTTGTTTTCTCAAGATTTCTATTTATCTTTCTTTTTGTTGATCGGAAGAGACTTGTAATTTCAACTCACCAGGAGCAAGCAGTTATACTTCTGGGTTATGCATCATATTGTTTGTGAGATTTCCTTAGATATATTCTTCAAGAACTGTTCTGACTTTTGGTTATAATTTGAACTTGTTGCTTTCCAGTTGTGCAGCTGTCCTGAAGCTTCTTTTCATCACTGTTTGTTATAGTCAATGTCTTTGTCTTTTGGATTTTTCAGTTTTGTGCTAGTAAATTATTTTTCCAAAAAAGTGGAGTTCAACTTTTCAAGTATTAACATGTCCCCCAAAATCTTGACTTTGCTTTTATATATGAGATGTTTTGACTAGTTATAGACTTCCAGATTTTTAAAATTTTATTTATTTATTTTTAAAGATTTGTTTATACAAGAGCTGGGATACAGGCTAGAGGCATGGGAGGGTGAGAGGATTCACCAGAGACAGAGAGGGGAGCAGAACAGGCAGACAGACTGAAGTCACTGCTGAGAGGAGCAGCGGGCGACATTGGAGAGGTCTGCCCCGCTATGTGGGTTGCTCCCTGGCTGGCCAGGAATTGAACCTGTGCTGCAGAGGCTGTGGACAGCTCCACAGCGCAGCGCTCAACCCGCTGCGCCACCGGGGAGGCCCCGACTTCCAGATTTAAAATAATATTCTCTATAAGCTTGAAGTATTTTAGCATCATGTCTATCAACTTGTGTTACAGATGGAAAGCTCGATACTATTCATGGCCCTCCTCCTTATTCTCTGAAGAAATGTCACTAGAATAGGTCGGTGTGAGAGAGAGAATTCTTTTCCTCCTTCCCTCCCCCTCTCTCTCACTTTCCCCTTCATCTTAGTTCACGATTTTCTGGTAGTTCTGCTTGACAAATATTTAATCTCCTGAGCTAGCATCTCCAAATTAATCTTTCTCCCATGTTTCCAATGGATGCAGAGGACTTAGAATGTTTGTCCCAGGGCCTCCTCCCCTCACCAGAACAGAGAAGTGTCCATTCAGGCCTCCTACACAGTAAGAGACCAGTTGGGGAAACAGAGCTGAAACATCGCTGGAGGAAACTCATTGCAGCTATTTAAAATCAACTTGGTTTCCTGATTAAAACCCTTCAATTCCATTGTAAAAGTGTCAGGAGGTGAGGCCAGATAATGAAAGAGCTTTGTGCAAGAGACTTCTGGGGTTCATCCTATCTGCTTCTCCTCTACTTCCTGAGCTCAAGGAGGATTAGATTTCCTGGTTTCCTGCTGGACAAAAGTTAACAATTTTGAGGAGTAACTATATCTTTTAACCTTTGTAAATGGGTTTATTAGTGAGATGAGATTCCTAGTTCTGATAAACACTAAAACTGAAAAATGAATGGTCTAAAGTAACAACAAACCACATTTATTATAAGTAGGTCCCTTCTTCTCATCGGGGAACTTGACTTCAGATGTGATTTTAAACAATAGATTTATCATTACTTTTATCGCCTTATTTTTAATAAATATTATGTTTTCTAATATTGTTTTGTTTCATGTGACTTTTTTTTATGATTAGGTTACTCTCCATCATGTAGGAGGTAATATTTTTCCTTTATGTTAGTGATGTAAGGTCTTCATTGAAAATAATTATTCTTACATGTAAAAAGAAATGTTATTGAAGGAAAACAGTTTTACAGCTTTGTCAAAAATAAAGAAGCTGGTACCAGAATGAAGCTTGGAAAAGTTTTATCCCAACCAACAAAACTCTCAAAATCACTTAAAACTCTAATATGCCTTGCTTAAATATTTCTACTTTAAAGGTAAGCTTTGGCTGTGCTTATTAATAAAGCAAATTCTAAGCCTCATGATGGACACTTGCCTTACATTCCTTTATTCCCTACCCATATGCTGGTGCTACAATAGATCTACATGGAGTAATTGTGGATAATTAGTTGATCCTCACTTCTCTTGGACTCATTCCTTTGCTGGCCTGGGTGTATGTACCTGCACAAAATTAGGTTTTTCTTTTGCAAATATTTTCAAATACTTAGAATTACACTTAAATTCCAGAATAAATAGCTTAAAAAGTTTCTTTCTTTCTTTCTTTCTTTCTTTTTTTTTTAAAGATTTATTTATTCATGCATACAAGATCGGGGTACAGGCCAGAGATGGGGGTGGTGAGAGGATCCACCAGACACAGAGTGGGGAACAGGCAGACCGAGTGAAACACACTGCTGAGAGGAGCAGCGGGCGAGGCAGGAGAGGTCTGCTGTGCCATGTGGGCCGCTCCCTGGCTGGCCGGAGATTGAACTTGTGCTGCAGAGGCCACTATTGCTTCACAGTGTGGTGCCCAACCCCCTGCGCCACCAGGGAGGCCCCTTCTTTCTTTTTTTTAAAGCATATCCAGAGATGCAACACCTTCCAATTCCGTTTTCAGAGGGTAGAACACCAGCAGAGGAAAGGTGGTTGACTAAACTATCATCATTTACTGCCTGACTAGGACTCAGGGATTCCCATCCCCTTCCACGATGTTGGGGAGAGGGGAGGAGTATGCATACATTTGTATGCTGGTGCAAAATATAATGGTGACTTAGAATTATAATTCATATAGCTAACTTCATGCTCTTTTTGCTATCACGTTTCTGACAGTTCCACGAAATATATCCCCTTTAGTAAATTGGGGGACGACCCCATCATCTGCCCTCCAGGGCGGGGGTTGCTCAGGAAACTGCAGAGGCCAATCAGGGTGCTCGCTGCCCCAGGACACGTGTCCTTCTCGCCTAAGCAGGAGAGGATCCCCCGCCAGCGGCTGCGCCCAGGTCCTGGGGAGCCACTCAGCCCCTCCGCCGGCTCGCCCACCCCGCACACGCCCGGCGGCCACGGTCAGAGCCCGGGGGCGGTTTCTGTCCAGCTCAGCGTCCGGATCCCTAACAGGGGAAGGAACTGGGGACTCTCCCCGGGTGGGCTGCGTGCCAGGCAAACGGCTCTTAAATCGCCTCTTCGCTGAGGGACGAGGAACGTGACTGTGCAACACGAGCTCCCCCACTTGTTGCACAGGCCGCGCGTGTCATTTTCTTGACGCTTGATGATTCCCCAGGACGCGCCCAGCGACTCGCAAGACAAAGGATTGAGCTTCACCCCGCAAAACCTCCTCGGACTGGCGGCCCTCGGGGGGTTGCCTTCTCTTGGCCGAGGTACCCCACAATCCCAGGAATCCCTCGCGTATTCTCCCAGCAGCGCCCTCCCAGGGGCCGTGACTTAGTGGTCCCGATCCCGCCCGTCTGCGAGGGCCTGGACAAATAGTCCAGCTCAACCCCACGGCACCCCTGGGACGCCAGGGGCAGCAGCAAGTGCAGGAGACCCAACCCGCGGCAGAGCACTAGACAGTCTCGTGACTTCCCGCTTGGAGTTTGGGGTGCCCTCCTGCTTGGTGTTCCTAGTTTTCGTGATAGGTTGAAATAGCCGAGCCTCTGCCCCCAGGGCTCTCAGGCCACACCCCTGTATTGCCCCGAGGGGGTTGGACCAGGAGGGTGCAGAATTCGCGCCGGCACAGAGCCTTCCGGTGAAGCTGCCTTCGCCCTGATGACGCGTCACCGGTTGCTATGGAGACTGCGCTGTTTACCTCGCGCTTCTGCTAGAGCCCAGGCATCAGCTGGGATAAGAAGGCTCCTATTCGGAGTTTGTGTAGTAGTTCTTTGTGGCAGTGCGGTAAGTAAACACCGTCTTCACCACGCTAGCCCTTATTTGCAGCCTTGGCCCCTACTTAAAGGCCTCATTGGGATCTGCCAAATTTAGCCCTAATACAAACTTCTCTGTATTAAGGAGTTACTCAGACTTATTCAGGAGTCTTGGCTTAAATTTTCAACATCCAAACTCGGAAAAAACTTGGGAGGAACCATTGGAGGGACTGGACTTGAAAAAATGGGGATCCCATGTTATCTGAGGGGAATGGGTGGCCTGGGGTCCTCCGCCTGGACAAAATCTGATTCTAATTAACTGCTTGGGTATTTGAAGGGGTTCAGGGATCCAGAAACCGCTAAGGGTAGATGCTCAGGTTTTTGCAGGGATTTGGTGTGTGTGGAGGGGTGGTGGGGGAGGGGTGGGGGTGCGGTGGCAAATGTCTGTGGAAAGCAGTTTTCAGGGTCAAACAGAGCTGTGTGCAGTTGAGGTGAGGAAATTTTAGTGTTCTTGTTGTTGGCAGCCTCTGCCTGTTCCCTTCTCACGTTTTCCCCTTCTTTCCTCACTTCTGTGTCTGGGAAGTTTCTAGATTCTTTTTATCTGCTGAATAGACACCACTTCCAGTTGTCAGTTTATAGATGTCACATTTGTTCATTTTTAAATGAAAATCTGTCTAGGTTCAGCTGTTTGGCAGTATTGTCTAACACCCTCTGACACAGAAATTCTAATGAATCATAAAAATGCATGCACATGTTCACCGAAAGACATGTATGAGAATATTCATAGCACTGACATGATAGCCTCAACCTGGAAACAACCCAAATATTCAAAAACAGAAAAGACAGATAAACATACTTTGGTTTTTTCATACAATGGTATACTGTACAGCGATGAGAATGAACAAATGCAACTATATGAACAATACAGATGAATCTTACAAACATAATGTTAAGCAAAAGAAGTCAGATATAAAAGATCACATGCTATATGATTCCACTTACATTAAGTTCAAAACAGCAAGATTAATTCATACAGTTAAAAGTCAGGCTGGTGGTTATACTGTGGAGGTGTGGGTGGCGAATAGGGCTGGTGAGGGCATGAGGTGCTGGTGGTGCTTATTTCTTAATCTGGGTGCTGTCTAAACAGCTGTTTTCATTTTGGGTGCAGAATATGATTTATCCCCTTTTTGGTACATATGCCCCTTTAATAAAAATTGACATTTAACAAAGGACAAATTAGTTCAGTTAATCTAAAGTCTGCTTTTGATCAGCACTTTGGAAACCTCAAATGGCCAAATTACTACAGTCTCCACCAAAGTTCCTGCGCTCAGAGTGGCTCGTTGCTAACAAGAACCAGTACCATCAAGCAGAGGCCCAGAGGTCCAAGTCTGAACGCCTGGTTTCAGAAAGCCAGAGACTTGTGGATGAAATTGAAAAAAGCACAAGAAAATCTCAAAGTGATGTGAACAAGAAAATAGGTAAGATAATGGGCTTGGTGTATTTATGATCATATTTGGATGAGATTGTTGGGGTTTAACTATATTGTTATTTGAATTTCAGGGTTAGGAGTGGCAATATATTCAACTTGAAATATTAGGGAAAATTGTGTGTTTTCCGTGTCCTATGTTTGAGTTCATTGTTCTAAGATAGAAACATGGCAACCCAGTTTGACTTTCAGCTACCCATCATCCATCATTGATGGATTGATTTGATGAATATTTATTGTGCCTCTAGGAGCATCTATGGACTAAGCACTGGGAATATCTAAGGGAATGATGAATGTCTGCTTTTTAGGGGCTTCTGCCTTGAGGAGGAAAAAGATGCAAAAATTAATAATCAGAGTATAACCAGATAAGCGATCAGGTAAAGTTAGAAAAGTAGAGATGGGACAGGTACTGGAGAACTGGGAAAAATTTCCTAGAGAGGAACATTTGGGCTGAGTCTTAAAGGAGTAATTTTTTCTTGATTTTGACCCCCTACTTAAAAACACTGCTTAAAGGGTGGTACCCTTAAATAAGTAAGGTAAAAATCAACTCAACAGGAAACAGAACCACCTAAATACAAAAAACTGATAACCAGAGATCACAAATGGAACTGTCTATAAGGGCTGGGTAAGTAACACACCGGGGGTTGAATAAGACCTCCTAAGACAATAGGAGTGGCAAGGACTGTGGGGACATGGGGAACACTCACTCCATCTAAGGAGGAAGCTATTACTCAATTTCAACCTGGGCTTTTTTTTTTTAAGAAACATTAAGGCCCCCAAAAGCTGGATTTTACCCACTTTTTAAATATTGGAAACTGAATTAATGTATTACTAACACTGACCAGGAGGAACAAACACAACTGTGGATAAAACTGTCTAAGGATGACTAATTTTTTAACCTCCAACAAACCAAAGCATTCAGATCAACAGTCTAGATGCCAGGCACTTGCTGGGGGTTGATCCTCACTCCTGACACCAGCTTATTGGCAGCCCCATTCTATATAACAGTGTGTATGGATAGGAGTTGGATATGCATGTGCACCATTCATTTTTCACAATTATTGTGTTTCACCCACACTCTTATGTTTATTATGGTACTATTTACAATAGCTACGATATGGAAAAAACCTAAATGCCCCAAAACAGATGATTGGATAAAAAAGATATGGTGTATATACACAATAGAATACTACTCAGCAATCAAAAAAGATAAAGTCATGCCATTGCAGCAACAATTGATGAAGGTGGAAGGGATTATGCTGAGTGAAATGTCAGAAGACAAAAGAAAACTATGGGTGGTTTCACTCATAAGAGGAATATAGGGAAACAAGCGAGCGGTCAGAAAAAAAAAAAAGACAAAACTAGCAGGCAAGCTATAAATCAGAGACATTCTGCAGGAGAGGGAGAGGGATCAAAACGGGGGAGGGAAGAACACAAGAGACTATGGTGATGGTTCGCCGGTGTCTTGGTGGTGGGAAATTTATGGAGATTACACCTGAGAGGAGAAGTCAAGCAGTGCACAAAAATGAACAATGATGTAAATATATATATATATTAAATAAAAAAAACCTGTGTTTCAATAGGCATGAGAGCAAAGTTTTCAAGGTCTGAACCTTAACTTCACTGATTGATTGACTCATTAAAAAATTAGTGTCTTACTCTGAGACTACTTGAAGTTAAAAAATTTCAAGTATGTAGAAATAAACCTAACTCAAGCTGTGCAAGAATTCTACACTGAAAACTATAAATTGTTATTGCAAGAAATTAAAGAAATTCTAAATAAAATTAGCAGGGAATTGTCAGTTAATGGATTGGAACTCTCAATATTTTAAAGATGCCAATTCTCCTTAAGTTAGCCTATTGATTCTATGTAACACCAATGAAAATCTCAGCAGGTTTTTTTTTTTTTTATGTTGCAAACTGCTTCTAAAATTCATCTTCAGTTAGTAAACACTAACAAAAACAAAAAGATGCCCAAAAGATGTAGAAGAAAACATGTCTTAGGCAGTTTTACACTGGTCTTCAAGTTTCTTTTCTTTTTTTTTTTTTTTTTAAAGATTTATTTATTTATACAGGAACTGGGGTATAGGCCAGAAGTGCGGGAGGGTGAGAGAATTCGCCAGAGATAGAGTGGGGAGCAGAACGGGCAGACGGTCTGAGAACACTGGTGAGGGGAGCAGCGGGTGAGACAGGAGAGGTCTGCCGTGCCACGTGTGTCACCTCCCTGGCAGGGAATGGAATCTGCACTGCAGAGGCTGTGGGCAGCTTCACAGCGCTACTCTGCGCTCAACCGGCTATGCCACCGGGGATGCCCTGTGCTTCAAGTTTCTAATGCAAAACTTGGCTACCTCGGGAGTAGATTCATCCTGGCATAACTTCTCTGTGTGCTTCAGAACAGAGACTTGAGGAAGTCAGGTTCTGGAAGAAGGAGTTAGATGACAAACTTGAGCAGCTTGTGTATGAAACTGAGGACCTGCTGTGTTATCAGACCAGACTGGAGAAAGCACTGGAGAGCTTAAAAGAGCCCCTGCATATCACTCAGACCTGCCTGGCATACAGGTAGGAGGGAAGGTTCCTCAAGTGAAGCATCTGTTGTGAGAAATGGAATGCCGGGCAGTAAAAGTTGATTTGCAATGTGGTAGATTAGGCTGAGGCAAAGGAGTGTGTCCTTTTAGACCTGGGCTGATCTTGGCATGCCGAGGGTGCTGGGCAGGGGAAGGAGCACTGGGTTTGGTCCATGTCTAAATTCCACTCTTGACTAACTTGATTGTTTAGCTGTGGGTAATCAGAAAACTGCAAAATAACATTGAATTTAAGATAATTCCTTTTCTCTCACACTTAAGGGCTGTGGAGATAGTTCAGGCACTGGGCTTTCTCTCTCTCTCTCTTTTTTAAATACAAGAACTGGAGCGTAGGCCAGAGGTGCAGGGGGTGAGAGGATTCACCAGAGACAGAGTGGGGAGCAGAATCGGCGGATCTACTGAAATATTCTGCCAAGGGGAGCAGGGCGTGAGACAGGAGAGGTCTGCTGCACCATATGTGAGTTAGCTCCCTGGCCAGGGATCGAACTCAGACCACAGAAGTAACAGCGCTGAGACTTAACCCCTAGGCCATCAGGGAGGCCCAACTTTTTCTATCTTGTTGCTTTACTGCATGTGGCTTTTACTTCCAAGTTTACCTCATGACTCAAGATATCAGCTGGAGCTCCAGTCATTGTTTACATGCCAGCAAGTAGGAATAATTAGGGCTTGGCATTCACCATTTCTGCACGCTTCTCATTTACCAGAACTTAGTCATGTGGCCACACCAGTAGAAACTGGGAAATGGTAGTCTTTATAATTTACCAGTTACTAGAAGACAAGTCTGCCCCAATACACAGAGCCACATGGAAGCCTTTTGTAATCCAGAGAGCATGGTGAAAACATGCCTTTTTATCCTGAGATCCCTCCTACAAGGCCTATGACCATCCTATGAGTGATCCTCTCTACTCTGGGGCGATGCTGGCTTCCAGACCTGTACCTGTTGCAGCTCTACTGGCATGCCTCAACAGATCTTCTTGCCCCCTCCAGCTCAGTGCTCCTCCACACAGACTGCTGAGTGAACTTCTCCAAATGTAGATTTTTACAGGTCATCCCTATACTTAAAATCCTGAATTACAACCCTGGGTCCTAATACCTTCAAGATAAAGTTCAAATTTCCAGCTTCACAGATAAGGTTCATTATAAAGGGCCTCCAGTGACTCTCCAGGTCCATAACTCACTTCCAACAGTGGGTTGTGCTTAGCTGTGCAGTACTACATGTAGTTTCCCAAACCATGACTATCCCTGCCTTTCCCTCTCCCTGGGAGGCCCTGATCAGTGAGCTTAGCCAGGACCCTCTGGGGCACTGGCAGCAAAGGGATGTAGAGATGATCAAAGAGGCCAATAGTCATGGGCTCAGGTTGCCTAAGGGCGATTAGAATGTCAAGGTGGCTGAGCTGGTGGAGTATGTGACACTGTATGTGGGGCACTCTGTCTGCTTTCATACCTATTGTTCCTGGCCACAACCCATGAAGCACTAATAATTACCCAATTCAAAGGAGACGAAACCAAGGTACATCACAAGCTACATAACATGTTACATAACATGCTAAGGTCACACAGCTGGTGAATATGGAGCCTTCCTCCTAAGTATTATCATGCCAGGTGGAAGAGAACAATATATGGCAGTGACTGGTCAATTTGGGGAGTAACACACATCACATAGTGGTTAATGCATAATGCCCAGTTCTGTGATTTTAGGTAAGTTACTTTCCTTCTCTGAAACTCAGTTTCTGCACATGTACTTGAGAGGGTTAAGTGAAAATACTCATATAAAAAGCCCAATCACACAGTAAGTACTCAGTGGTGGGGGTAATATTAATATTGACATTATTATTATGAAGCATTTTTCTGGATTCAAATCCTTGTCAAAAATCAGGCCTGGGATCAAGGAAGGCAACACATGTCTTTCGCATTCTAAATAGAAAGACGATGTTTCCAATAAATAGTTCAGAAGGAAATGCCTTCAGAACTGTTGGGCCATTGAGGGCAAAACTCTTGGCATTTTCTCAAGCTAAGTGACAGTCATTGATCAACTTTTCTTCATTGTGTTTTCAATATTTTCATGTCACATAGACACAACTCATGGGCATTCCTCTTCATATCATCTAGGCAGGTGGGGGGATCCTCAGACTGTCCGGACTGAGATGTCCAGATGTCAGCACCTCCCTCCAAGCATCAGGTGACCTGTGACTTTCTCTCCACCAGGGAGAAGCGAATTGGCATTGACTTGGTGCATGATGAAGTGGAAGAAGAGCTGATAAAGGAGGATGAGATCATGCAGGGCGTGAAGTCCCTGCTGACCCGCACTCTGGAGGAGACATCCGAGCAGATCAGGTACAGCTGTCATGTATAGCTTGAGTCCTACAAGCACTTTCCATGCCCGGAGGTGACAAGGGGCATTCAGAATGAGGCCTGGACAACCTCTTGTACAAGACAGTCGCCCTCTGGTGGTGGGTCGCCATGGGGCCTGATAAACCAGAGCCATTCTTGCCAGGCTGACCTCTCATATACTGTATGCTACCGCAGTGATAGCAGAAAATGTCACAGTTGGAGGGAGGGAGTTCAAGTTCAAGCTTGGCTATTTAATTTGTTACCAAGCATGCATTGTGCATGCGTGTGTGTGTGTGTGTGTGTGTGTGTGTGTGTGTGAGAGAGAGAGAGAGAGAGAGAGAATTAGGAAGATGGTAGATGGTAGGTGGGGAGGAAGTGAGTTAGCATGGCCACAACGTACCAGACCTAGCTTTAGTTTCACTTTCCAAGGTCTACTGAGAACCTGTTGGAGCCTCCTGGGCATTTCAGATGGAAAACCCTGCTTACCTTCTCCCTTCAGGCTGAACCGCTCTGCCAAATACAGTCTTGAAAAAGACTTGAAGGACAAGTTTATGGCCCTGACCATCGATGATATCTGCTTCTCACTCAACAACAACTCTCCAAACATCAAATATTCTGAGAACGTCGTGAGGGTTGAACCAAAGTGAGTGGGCCCCCGATGTCCAGTGGTGTGGTCTTCCTCCCCGCTGGAAACGCCCCAGCATTCTGGCCCAGGGTGCGACCTAGCATGTGTTCTGACAGCATGCTGGAGAGAGCGACAGTCAGGTGCTGGGTGCCTATACCTGAGATAGGCCCCGGAGGCTCCTCGGTCCTCCAGGCTGGATCCACTTTAAAAGTCTTATAGAAAGTCTTTAAACCTTTGAAAAATATCCTATCACCTATTCATGTTTTAAAACAAGCAAAATAATGTAAAACTATATAAAGGGTAAGTTAATAATGTCCCCATAGCTATGTAACGTCCCCATTCTTATACCCCTGAGACACCCAGTGTTATCTGCATGTCACACCAACATATGCATACACACACGCAAATATTTTTTAATGCTATGTACCTTTTCTGTAACATCTGATTTAACATTTTTAAGTAATAGTACATCACAGACTTATTTCATTCTAATTTTCAAAACCTTTTTGAAATAAAACTTTCATGAAGAAAAGTACACAAATAATAATGAACATGTCACCTAATGAAGTATCATGTTAGTTATCTTTTGCTGTACAGGTTACAGAACCTAACAGCTTAAAACAATACATGTTTATTATGTCCCAGTTGCCATGGTGTTTCCTCAATTCTTAACTTTTTCACAGCCAATTGCCTGCCAAGGATAACAAGTTTAAATTATGCATATGCCCTGTCTGGAAATTAAAAATTGCCTTCAAAAATGACACCTATAAAGAAGCCAAAAAACTGACGGAGTTCTTTGTCTCTGCATGTGCTGGTCACAATGTTACGTTCCTTTCCTGTAAAACGGCTCCTATGGCTACACTTTGTAGAAATACACCCTACAAGGATGTTAAAGCAGCAGCTGGCTGGACCCCTTTCTACCCACTCTCCTCTTCTGTGGTAATCCTCATTTTTGACTTCCAAGAATACTTTTTTTTTCTCTCCACGGTGTTATCATTTATCAGTCAACAGATTATAACACATTCAATAAAACAGGAAACCATGAATCCTCACTTACATAAACAAATGAATGAATAAATCCCTACTTTAACAACACTGCAGCATCTCAATATAATGTTGATTAGAAGAAAACTCACACATACACAATATAGTGTATGATGCTGTTTAATAAGCACAAGAGCAGGCAAAACAAGGAAGTCAGGATGAGGTTACCCTCCAGGGAGGAGAGGGGGAACACTGATAGAAAGGGGATATTGATCCAGGGGGATACTGACGGATAAGGGGAAGGGGTTTCTGTGGTGGAAGTGATGTTGGATTTCTTGACCTGGTTAGGGATGGTTCTCTGTGATTAGAGGCAGCCTCAGAGACAGCCCCCAAGGACCCCCACTTCCTGGGATTCACACCTTTGTCTAATCTCCACCCTGTTGTGCCATGGGGTGAGCTCATTGACTTGTTTATCACAAACAGAAGGGATGAGATGTCATTTTTTGGAAATGGGCTAAAAGAAAACTGTAGCTTCTCTCTCTCTCTCTCCTCTATCATGTACTGCTGGTGGGCCAGCTGCCATGTCATGTCCCTGTGGAGAGGCTCACATGACAGATCTGCCCCAACCCAACCTGTCAGCTTACAGGTGGGCCTCACCAACCCCCAGTCAAGTTTCCAGGTGAGACTGTGGTCCCAGAGACAGTCTGACTACCACCTTGTGAAGCGTGAGCCCAAGGGACCTAGCTAGGAGTGTTAGTATGTGTTATCCTTGGCAGGCAATTGGCTGTGAAAAAGTTAAGAATTTAGGAAATACCTTTTTTCTGGTTGGATGTCTTCTGTGGGTTGCCCGGCAGGAAGGGAGGCCCAGACTTCCGGAGGTGATTCCACAGAGGATGACTGATAGGCAATGCCAGGGCTCCCTGCCAGGTCTTCACGGTGGGTTTTGATGTTCTACCACTGCCTCTGCCTCTTTCTTTGCCCAAAACTTAGTCCACATATTTTTTTGTTGTTGTTGTTTTCTTTCTCAATCTGTTGCTGTTATTATTTTAAGGCTCAATTGCCCCTCACCTGTGTGAGCTTGACTAAGTTACTGCATCTTTCTGAACTCAGCTTTCCTCGTCTGTAAAATGGAAATTAAAAAGCCAGTTCACTTGGCCATCACGAGGATGATGAGATGATGTTTTATAACGTGCCATTCCATCCTGGCACAGAGTGGGTAGGTTTCCCAAAGTGACAGCTATTCCCACTGACCCTGCTCCTTTTTCCCTCAGATGGGGAAGCATTCTAGGTGTATCTGATGGTGGATTTCCAGGAGCATGTCCCCCTCCCCACAGCTCCTTTCCAAGCCCAGATAAGCCGTGACCAAATGCATGGCTTCTGTTTCAGCTCTGTGAGTCTGGAGGACTGGTTGGAGTTCTCCAACACCAACGTGGAGAAGGCTGACAAACAGAGGAATAACTCCCTGATGCTGAAGGCCCTGGTGGACCGAATCCTGTCCCAGACAGCCAGTGACCAGCGCAGGCAATGTGATGTGGTGGACACAGCATTCAAGAATGGACTGAAGGAGACCAAGGATGCCAGGGACAAGCTGGCTGCTCATCTGGCTAAGGTGAGCTCCCTGGAGGGAACAGGAACTCAGAAGGTTTTACTGTAGAAATCCAGAAAGCTTTCTGGGCCAGGCTGTACCTTCTGGGCCTATGCATTGGATTGGCTAAAGAATGTGCGTCATTCCCATCTCTCCATCTTAGCAGCAAGCGTTGGGCTTTTGGAGACTGGCGTGGGATGTGGTTCATTTCTGGATCTGTTTTGCCACTGTTGTTGCAAGGAACATACTTATCTCCATTCTGGGCCTCAGTTCTTCCCTTCTGCAAGACGACCATGTGGTCTCAGATATCCTTTGTGATTCAGAAGTTCCATGAGTTGAATGCAGCCAATTGTTCCAAACCCATCAGCCGCTTTGGTATTGTGACTGCTTGTCCTTCCAGTAAACTGGCTCTAAGGGGGAGGAAAAGGCCCTGATTCGTAAAATTTGCAGATCTCTGTGGTGTAAAAATGCTTTCTACATGGTAGATGTCTAGCTACCCATGGTAGATTTCTAGCCTGGTGAAAATCCTGAATATTGAACAATAAGAGCCCAAAAGAGTTGATTCCAGCAATCCTCTCCAGCAAACACTCCCAGGTCCTGAGCATATGTGGCCATCCACAGGCTAAGCTCAGGAACACTGACAAGTAGGGTCTAGACTGGAACTGAATGTAATAAGCTCAAATCCAAGCAGACCTCTGAGTGGCTTCAGTGCCTCCCTCAAGTTTTCTGGGCCTTCTGCCTCACCTGTAACAGAGGGACAATACAAGCTACCTATTATCGCCAAAGTTAGACAATTCCTTGCTTTTTACTAATGGTGAAATCAAAAGGTAGGCAGTAGAAGGAAGGCACATCACCTGGCAAGGTGTATTGCTGGCAACCGGTGACTAGACCCCAAATCCTTGTCCTCCTGTAGGCCTATCTTGCCCTCCTGGAATCCAGAGTGTAGTTGTAAGATAGTACTTATTAAAATAAATCACAAGAAAATTTTACCACCACTAAGCCATTGAATCACTGAGTAGTAGGGGAAATCAGACTTCTCATCTTCCATTTCTTTTTTTTTTTAAAGATTTATTTTATTTTTTTATACAAGAGCTGGTGCGGGAGGGTGAGAGGATTCACCAGAGTCAGAGTGGGGAGTAGAACAGGCAGACGACCAAAATACACTGTTGGGGGGAGCAGTGGGCGAGCAGGAGAGGTCTGCCATAGCATGTGGATTTCTCCCTGGCTGGCCAGAAATCGAACCCATGCTACAGAGGCTGCGGACAGCTTCACAGTGCTGCGCTCAACCTGCTGTGCCACTGGGGAGGCCCCTCAATTTCCATTTCTAGCAAAAATTCGCAGAGCTGGTGATGGTCACATCCAATGAATTTCACTGGTTTAGTTACACATGATAGATCCAAATACCGCGGGCCAAGTACTTTCTGCAGAAAATAAATGAATAACCATAGACTTTAAATAACTACATCTTCTCAAGCTCTGTAAATATCAACTAAGTCTCTTTCTGCTCAACCATCAGCACCTGTTAACACTTCTTAGCCAATTCCACTTCAGGTTGTATCGAATTAGTGTTTTCCCAACTTTTGGAAAGTATCCTCACCTGCACTTATTATTTGAGTACTCATGGAGGCTTTATTCCTTACTCGCTTCAAACTAGTATCAACTCCTGAAAAAACAGCAGCTGAGCAGTGTCAGAGACACCTGCCACCTCCTGAAGGGGAAAGGAAAACCACTAAACATCACATGCCTTGTTTTTAAATTGACAATTGATGTTGTTCCTGAGGCCCCTAACTCTTTAAGCAACTATTCTTGCTGAAAGATTGGTCGTTTCAAACAAATTTAAATTCCCTGTTCATCCCTCCTCAGCTGCTGCAATCAGGGATGATTTAATTAGTGCCCCATCACGAAATGGCTAACAAATGAGCCACTTTGATTGCAGTTTCATATTTGTGAAGAAATTCTGCAGTGATGAAATATTCTGCTTTCAATGTCTGAGTTTTCTTTTTTCCTTTTTTTTTTTTTTAAAGATTTATTTATTTATACAAGCACTGGTTACAGTCAGAAGTGCGGGAGGGTGAGAGAATTCACCAGAGACAGAGGGGGGAGCAGAACAGGCAGGCTGACGAAGTACACTGCTGAGGGGAGCAGCGGGCGGCAGGAGAGGTCTGCGCGCCATGTGGGACCCTCGCCCAGCAGCCAGGGATCGAACTGGTGCTGCAGAGGCTGCGGGCAGCTTCGCAGCCCAGCGCTCAACTGCTGTGCCACCAGGGGAGGCTCTGTCTGAGTTTTCTTATCATTGCTCTCCTGTGAGGTGGGAGCATGGCGCTGAATGCTTAGTCTAGTAAAGTTGTGTTGTGTCCTTTCAGCACAGCTACATACAGTGTCACTGCACAGTAAGCACGGTGATTTGCTCTCTGATTAATAAAACATACCCCTCACTATAGCTTAATAGGGCAGCATGTGATGTCTGTTGCTCTTGTACATTGGTAATAAAAAAGTAGGATGTCACTGTAGAATGAACATAAAACACTTGAGGAAGCCATCAGGTTATGAGCATGTCCCTGTAGTGGTCTGGGCAACAGCGCAAAGTTATAGAGCACAGCACATTGTGTTGCAGGGTCTTTGTGTGTGTGTGTTGCAGATTATACAACTCTGCAACACTGCAACACTAACTCTGCTGTTGTAGCTCAAAAGCAGCATGGCTGTGTCCGATATGACTGTATGGGTGCCAATATTTAAATTTTATGTCATTTTCACGACACAATATAGTCTCTGTAGGGTAAGTAAAGTATCAGGCTTTTCTGCCCTCCCACCGTTAGGATTGATGATGGATCCTTGCGGTCCCGAATGCATGCCTGATGGCGGGCACCTGGAGTAGGGTGTGGGCATAGGTAGATGGGATTCACGTGGGCTGAGACTGGGCTAATAAGGGCGGTGTCATGGGGACGCCAGCAGGAGCAGAGATTAGAGAAGCAGAGAGAATGAGAGCGAAAGAAAAGCAGAGCCACCAGAGTAACGCCAGAGAGCTCAGGTAGAATGAAGACTTGCTGGGGGCTGGGAGGCCTGCCAGCCTCCCGCCGCCCCCCCCCCCGCCCCGCCCCAGCACCCCTGCTTGCTGTGTACCTGGTAAATCCCAATAAAAGTCTGAAAAGCTGAGGGCTCCAGGACTCCTCCTTTACCCCATCTGCTTGGATCATAGAGATCCTGCTCTGTGTCCTCCTGCCGCTACAGTTTCCTTTTGATTTTTCCCAATCATTTAGAGATGTAAAGACCTTTCTTTTAAGAGAATGAAAAGACAAGCCACAGACTGGGGGAAATTTTTGCAAACACATACTTGATAAAGACTTTCTTTTTTTATTAATTTACTTTTTAATTTATATCTTTTACAACATTGTGTAATCCCCATAAAATTCCTACCACCAACTCACCCATGAACCATCACCATAGTCCCTTGTGCTCTTCTCTCCCCTGTTTTGATCCCTTTTCCTCCCCCTCCTTTGCAGAATGTCTCTGATTTATGGTTGCCTGCTAATTTATTATTATTATTTTTTTCTTGATCCTATTAGCGAAACCATTTGATATTTTCTTTTTCCTTCTGGCTCATTTCACTGAGCATGATCCCTTCTAGCTCCATCCATGTTGCTGCAAATGGCATGAGTTTTTGATAAAGACTTTCATCAAAAATGTACAAAGATTTTTACTTATTATAATCAACAAGCAACTATAAACCAGAGATACACTGGGGGTGGGGTGGGGAGGAGAGTGGGATCAAAACAAAGGGGTCGGGAATTGTATGGGGACTATAACCAATGAAAATGCATACATTGTGCAAAAATGAAAGATGATGTAAAAAATATATAAAATAAAAAAGTAAGTACTTCTGGGGAAAAAATGTACAAAGAACTCTTAAAACAACAATGGGAAAACAATTGAAAATGGGCAAAAGACAGGAACAGACTCCTCACCAAAGAGTACCTACAGATAGCAATTAAACTTATGAAAAGCTGTTCAACATCACATGTCATTAAGGAATTTCATATCAGAACAACGAGCTACTGCTGTACACCTATGGAAAGATCTAAAACATTGACACCACCAATTACTGACAAAGATGGGGAGTAATAGGAACTCTCATTCATTGCCAGTGGGAATGCAAAATGACCCAACTGCTTTGGAAGACAGTTGGCAGTTTCTTGTAAAACTGCCCAAATAAGCTGCTGTTCCAGTCTAGACCCTACTTCTCAGTGTTTCTGAGGTTACCTGTGTGTGTTCACATATGCTCAGGACTCAGGGGTTCTTGCTGGAGAGGAAGATTCCTGGAATCAACTCCTGTGGGCTCTGATTGTTCAAGATTCAAGAATTTCGCCAGCCTCATTGTTAAATGGGTAGCTAGACATCTGCCATGGTGGAATCTCAGCAATCAGCAATCTCACTCCTTGGAATTTACTCAAATGTTTTGAAAGCTATGTCCATGCAAAAGCCTGCAGGTGGATATCTATAGGAACCTAACTCATAATTGTCAAAACTTGGAAGCAACCAAGATGTCCTTCAAAGGTGAATGGACAAATTGTGTTACAGCCATAGAGTGGAATATCATTCTAAAAAAAGAAAAGAAAAGAGCTAGCAAAACACAAAAGATATGGAGGAACCTTATATGTATATTGTCAAAGGAAAGAAACCAATCTGAAATTTATACTGCATAAGTGATAATATGTGGCTCCACTATATGATAATAATCTGGAAAAGGTTAAGACTATGGAGTCACTAAAAAGATCAATGATTGTCAGGGCTTCAGATGAGGGAGGAAAATGGTGAATAGGGTGCACAGGAGGGCTTTAGAGCAGTGAAACTATTGTATATGGTACAGTTATGGTGTATACAGAACTGTGTTCATATATACTGGGTGTGCCAGGCGACATATATGGTGCAGGGTAAATGGTTTTCCAGGCTTTTCTGCCCTCCCACCATTAGGATTGCCCAGCCTGATGGGGCAGCTGCAGTCGTCACATTGTTGCAAACTATCTTGTTTACTTCTGCGGTCCATGGGAGGAGTGTTGAGATAGTCACCAAGAGAAGAGAAACAGGAGAAGAGGCAGGAGAGAGAAGGGGAGAAAGAAGCCAGAGAAGCCAAGAGTGAAGACTTGGTGGTGGTGGGGGGCTTGGAGGCCTACTGGCCTCCTGGTCTCCCCGGCACCCCTGCCTGCGTGTGCCTATTTGCCACACTACATGTAAAGCTCAATAAAAGCCTGAAAAAGCCACCCGGGCTCCAAGACTCTCCTTTACCTGTCTGCTGGATCACAAAACCTGCTAGTGGCCTTCCTGCCACTACATATGGCCTTATCCATTTGTGAAATCCATAGAATGTACAGGACAGAGTGAATGCTCATGTAATCTATGAACTGTAGTTAGTAATAATATACCAACACTGGTTTAGGAATTGTAACAAATGTACCACATCAACACAAAATGTGAATAATAGAGGAAAGTCTGAGTGGGGAAAGAAGGTATATGGGAACACTTTTACTTTCCTACTCAGTTTTGCTGTAGAACTAAAACTGCTATAAAAATAAGTCTATCTAATAAAATATTATTTCACGGTCTGTACAAGAACAGGTGGTAGACTGGGTTTGGCCCATAGGTCATAGTTTGATGATTCTTAATCTAACCCATAGTATTAGTAGTATTGTTAAAAAATGTATTTTGGGACCTCCCCCGTGGCGCAGCAGGTTGAGTGCTGCCCTGTCAAGCTGTCCACAGCCTCTGCAGTGCCGGTTTGATCCCCGCTGGCTGGCGAGAATCCACATGGCGCAGCAGACCTCTCCTGTCATGCCCACTGCTCCACTCAGCAGTGTATTTCTGTCTTCTGCCTGTTCTGTTCCGAACCTGCTCTCTCTCTGGTGAATCCTCTCACCCTCCTGCGCCTCTGGCCTATACCCCAGCTCTTGTATAGAAATAAATATTTTTTAAAAAAGTATTTTGGATATTTTAAGTGTTTACAAAATTTAAGAGAATTTTACAATTTACTTAAAATATGTACTTGAATAATTGATTTAGGCTTATGATTTTAAGTTGAATGTTATTAAGTTTGAAGATTGCTAAATATTTGGGAGCATTTAAGATTAATGATTTTTACAAGTTTGGAAGATTGATGAGATATTTTAAGGACTCTAGAAGGCCTTGTTTGTTAAGGCAATTCAGCATTTTTAAAAGTTATACATCAAATTTATAAATGCTGCTTGAAATAAATGCTTAATGGATTTTAATTAAGTTTGAAGTGGAGCAACTGCTAATCTAAATCAGTTTAAAGTGATTAACATTTGCTAAACTTAAAAATAGTATATCTGTGAACTGAATGTAAGAAGAGCTTAATAATGTTTTTAAAAAAGGCTTAAGATAATCAAGTGCAATATGTGGATCTGGACTCTAATTTGCATAAATTAACTTTTAGAAAAAAGGGGAACAATCAGGGAAATTTGAACACTAGATATTCAATAACAGTAAAGAACCATTCTGAGAGCAAGGTGTTGTAGCTAAATTAAAAGGCAAAAAAAAAGAATGCTCATATCTTAGAGATATGTACTCCAGTTTTTAAGACTGAAATGACATACTATTTGGGATTTGCTTTACAGCTGTCAAGCTGACTGGCAGGGGTGGGGAGCAGGGGTGCTACATGACATATAATGTATATTGTCAGCATATATCGCATATTGGCTATAGATTGATCACTGCTTTCATTGATAATGGTACATGAGATTCATTTTATTATCTTTTTTTTTTTAAAGATTTATTTATTTATTTATACAAGCACTGGGTACAGTCAGAAGCGCGGGAGGGTGAAAGAATTCACCAGAGCCAGAGCAGGGAGCAGAACAGGCAGAAGGACCGAAGTACACTGCTGAGGGGAGCAGGGGGCGCGGCAGGAGAGGTCTGCAAGCCATCTGGGACTCTCGCCGGTGGCGGGGGATCGAACCGGCTCTGCAGAGGCTGCAGGCAGCTTCACAGCCCAGTGCTCAACCGCTGCGCCACCGGGGAGGCCCTTATTTTATTATCTTCCTTTGAATATATTTGGAATTCCCATGATGCAAAGTTCAAAAACCAAAAAGCTTAAGGAAGAAATAAAATTTTAACTAGTTAATATTAATTCAATCCCCCTAGTAACTTTTTTTAAAAAAAGATTTTATTCATTCATTTATACAAGAACCGGGGTATAGGCCAGATGCACAGGAGGGTGAGAGGATTCACCAGAGACAGAGCGGGGAACAGAATAGGTAGGCTGATGAAATATACTGCTGAGGGGAGAAGCCGGGGAGACAGGAGAGGTCTGCCGTGCCATGTGGGACCCTCACCGGCTGGCTGGGATTGAACGGGCACTGTAGAGGCTTTGGACAGCTTCACAGCGCTGCGCTCAACCGCCTGTGCCACCAGGGGAGGCCCAATCCCTAGTAACTTTTAAGTCCTGCTTTCTGGGTACAAGCCACTGTCAAAGGAACCATCAAAGCTCAGATTGAACTGCGCACACTTTTTCAGGCCCCTGGGACAGGTGAGGCATGGGTGGATAGGCTGAGTAGGAAGTAGGGTGCTTTGTGCTCATGGCACTTTGTGCCAGGGTGAAGAGGCAGCCTGCTTTGCTGAGGTCTACTCCAGGCCATTCACAGGGGATGAGGCAACAATGGTCAGTCCTGTTCATTCTGTCTGTGAGGTTGGGTGTGTTACCTGGCCCACCAGCAGTTACTGGTTCAGGGAAGAGAGATCAGCCTCATTCTGGGAGCCTGCTTGGGTAGAAATCTGAGATCCCCTCTCCCTACTTACATGATCACAGCAGACCTCCTTAGAGTGTCTGCCATTGAGTTTTGAGGAGTATAACCTGGCCTCATCTAGTCTCATCCTTTTTGTAAGGTCATGGAAGAGATTGCTTCCCAGGAAAAAAATATTACAGTTCTTGAAAAAGCCATTCTTGACCAAGAAGGACCTGCCAAGGTGGCTCACACACGCCTGGAGACCAGGACACATCGGCCTAACGTGGAGCTGTGTCGCGACGTTGCTCAGTATAGACTGATCAAGGAGGTTCAGGAGATCACCAACAATGTTGCAAGGTAGGAGGCAGCCAGAGGGGAGGGTCACTGGGGGCCATTCAAACCTGGCAGGTAACCAGGGGCAGGGCAGTGCCATCGTGGGAGAAGCCTGCCAAGCATGCACACACTTGGATCTGTAAGTTTGAGGAGTCTTTTTCGCAGGGGTCAATCTCTACCAACTCCAGCCAACTGGGAAATGGATGCCAATGCTTATGTTTTCCCAAAGAAGTCCAAATCCAGATGTGTGGGTAAAAATCTACAGTTTTAAATGCTGGACATTTATGGGGTTATATGTCCTGTAATCTGGCCCTTAGTGTCTGGTTTGAAATCTCTGCCTTGGGCCTCTCTGGTGGCGCAGGGGTTAAAGTCAGTGCTATCAAGGTATCGCCAGCCATGGCAGGACGAGCTAGATCCCTGGCCAGGGAGCTACCCATGTGGTGCAGCAGACCTCTCCTGTCTTGCCCGCTGTTCCCCTCAGCAGTGTATTTCAGTAGATCTGCCTGTTCTGCTTCCCACTCTGTGTCTGGTGAATCTTCTCACCCCCACTTCTCCCCACACCTCTGGCTTACATCCCAGTTCTTGTATGCATAAATAAATAAATTAAATCTTTAAAAAAAAATGAAATCTCTACCTTGAGGGGAAGAGCAGAAGACATGTCAATTTGGCTTCTGCACTGAATACTTTTTTTTTTTTTAAATCCTGAAAAAGAGGTGCAGAGAGAGAAGTGACTCCTTTTTATTTTTTCTTTTCTCCTAGATTAAAGGAAACATTAGCCCAAGCTCAGGTGGAGCTAAAAGGGCTGAATCGTAGACAGCTTGCCCTGCAGGAGGAGATCCACATCAAAGAGAACACCATCTACATCGATGAGGTGCTGTGCATGCACATGAGGAAGTCCATCCCCCCGCGGGATGGGGACAGCCAGGGGTTGTGGGCCGGGGGCCTCTACCCTGATGCCGTCTGCTAATCGGAGGGCTTGTTCAGATGTCAATAAACCATGTCATAAACAATAATGCAGGGCGCCCAATTCCAGTCTGCTTTGTCAGGCTAAGGTCTGGCCTGAAGGCTTTATTCTGTTGCTGCTGCTGATGTGGTGGTGTCCTGACAGTTCACTTCCATATATGAGCACAGGCCTGCCTGATAGTATTATAGCACTTTGGGGTTTTGGGGGAGGTTCAGGAGGTTCGCCAAGACATCTTAGTTCAGATTCATTTCAATTCAGTAGTAGGGCTGGATCTTCTCTTCAGATCATGCCTATCTTATTCACAAGGGGATGCAACATTTCTATTTTTTTTAAGATTTATTTATGCATACAAGAGCTGGGGTACAGGTCAGAGGTGCGGGGGGGGGGGTGAGAGGATTCACCAGAGACAGAGCGGGGAACAGAACAAGCAGACTGACTGAAATATACTGCTGAGGGGAGCAGTGGGCAAGACAGGAGAGGTCTGCTGTGCCATGTGGGTAGCTACCTGGCCGGCCGGGGATCGAACTCGTGCTGCAGTGGCTGTGGATAGCTTCACAGGTTGCGTCTTAACCCCTTGCGCCACCAGGGAGGCCCATGGACGCAACATTTCTCAGTGCCTTTTCACATGCAGTGGCCTCTCTCCTGAGTGAAACAAAGAGGCTAGGAGAGGCCAAAGAGACCTTCCAGCCCTTGGTCGATCTGGTGGGGGAACGAAGAGCGGGTGAGCCTGCTGTGGTCCAGGGTTGCCGGGCACCAGGAGGGCCTCTCTGCTTCACAAGCTGGGCTCCAGGGCACGGTGTGTCTGCAGTGGTGGGGGCCCTGGGGGACAAGCTCTCAGTGAGCTCCGGGAAGGTTGGTAATGGACTTGCTCCATGAGGATGGCACTTGGTCACTGTCCAGGGTCGTACTTGCTGCCATCTTGCGAAGACAATGTAGTTTAATTCAGAAGAATAGCTCCCCAACGTCGCTTTTCTCCAAATGAAACTTTGGTTGTCTAATTCTCCGCCGTTAGCGGCAGTGTGATTTTCCCTCTTCCCGGTTGTTAATTTTGTCATTGGATAATTCCTTATGCCACTGTCACTCTGGTTTGAAGATCTCACACACACAATTGCTGTGATTTCTAGCCCTGGGGAAATGCCAACACCAGTCATGGCCTCAGAAAAAATTCCTGAGATTCCCTTGAAGACAGAATATTAGAACATTAAAAAAGTTCCATATGCAATTTCTCAGGCAATTGAACAGTCCACTCTTGCACATTGGTGAGAGGGTGTTTGCTAAATGAATGCCTGTAAGGTGCAGGAAACAGGCTGGTTATTGTTCCCTTCATCCATCAAAACAAAGAAGTGATGGATTCTTGGCTAATTGGCTCCTAGCCTCGCTGATGGCAGTGGGAGTGGGGAGGGGAGCTCCCTCATCTGGGAAGTAAAGCCCAGGCTTGTATTCCTGAGAAAGTGAAAAGCCAGCCTGTGTCACGTGTGTTACGGTAAGTCAGTCGGTCAGTTGGTTGATCGATTGAGGTGTTGCCCGGTGATTGGATTCGTTCTTTTCCTGCATAGTTACCCAAAGACAGATTGATGCTCAAAATCAGAAAACTTAAACATTTAGATTTGGGGTCAGTGTTTGGCAACACATTCGCTCAGGCCATACCTATTACAGGTGATCTTCCCAGCGGCATTAGGACCCCGCTTTGGTTCTGTCTGGGGGCCATTTAGAAGTAGTTTTTACTTAGTGCCCGGCCTTGATTCGTTCATAATTCAGTCCTGCTGTGGCTGATGTAGAGTTGCCTCGGCCTCAGGGCATCCCAAATAATCAAATAATGGCTAATAATGACAATCTGTCACACTGCACTGTAGCCCACAGTTCACAAAGTGACTTCCCATCTATTTTCTCATCAAATCCTCAGAACACCCCAAAAGGGGCTGGTCTTGTCCCCAGTTTCATTTTACAGATGAGATGCAGTCCTTGAGGGCAAACCAAAAAAGGTTCAAATCCTGACTGTCATTTACTCTGCCACTTTGGACAAGTTACTCAACCTCTCTATGCATCTCATTTCCTGCTGCCCACACTATCCTTTTCTGGTGTGGACTTGCCATTCCAAGTACTGATATAAAGGAGCTTTGCAAAACTCTCATGGTTTCTGATGGGTCAACAATACATCCAGGAAATGTCCTCTTCTTGGCAAATATAGATTACTTCCAGGGACACATCTCTAGATGCAGATTTCTTCCTATCAGGGAAGGTGATACGTGCCAAGATTAAAGGTTTTAAAGATTGCTGTCAAGTTTCAAATCACTGCTTTCTAAAAAGTCTGCACCGGAGTCTTAGCAGGGAGTTACGTAAGCCACAGCCCAACACGTGGCACAAATAATGAACAGTATGAGGATCACACGCCAGCTCTGGTCTGTAGCTCCGTATGTGTCGCTTTGGGAAAGTTCATCAGCATCTCTGATCCTGATCTGTAACTCAGAGGAAGAATATGGGCAATTTGGTGGGTGTTTGTGAAGATAAAATGAGACCTTGATTGTAAACTACCTAGTACAGAACCTGTGTAGTAAGTGCTAAATAAATGGTAGGCAGCATTGTTATTTTAAGCAAGTAGTTTCTAATATGCTAAAAGGAGGCATCTGTGAACTAAGAGGAAAAATTGAAAAGTAGCACCAGAGCTTCAAAAGAAAACAGGTTTAAAAATCATTCATCTCATTTACTGAGCACCTGTCATGTGGCAGGTGCCCCAGAGAGACAGGGAAGCTAGAACGACAGAGTCGTGCCGTGATGGAGGCAGGAACAGGTGGCTGTGAGAACAGCTGTGAGGATTCCTGGAGGGAACGACACTAAAGCTGAGAATTGGGCGAAGGCGGTAATAGTGGCAACAAACGTTACCCACCAGTGAGCTCCTATGCAACGTGATGGGAATTAACATAGTTGAGAAGAAGGGTAGGAAGGCAGACGCAGCAAGGGGGAGACTGTGCCAAGAAAAAGAAACTTGAAAGAGCAGGGCTCTATTGGCCAGTGCAGATGGGGGAGGGCAGAGGTTGGAATCAGAGGCTCCAAGCCATGGAGGAGGGCCAGTAGTGCAGCTAGACATAACCAGAGACCAAGATGAGAGGCCTGACTAGCAGAGAAAGCACAGTCCAGACATGTCTGGGACTTAGGTGTCTCGGTGACCCCTTAGAAATACGGGGCGAGGGAGAGAGAGGAATCAAGGCTGGCCTGTTGGCCCCCAACTGAGAGTTCTCACCACACTTGAACTAACTTCCCAGCCACCCCGGTAACTTCTTCCTTGAGAAACGCACCCCAATATCTATATCGCCGTATCTCATGTGTTCCACAGTCATGTACTTGATACGACACCCACACCCCCACACCCCCGCCACCACTCATTGGTCTAGTTGAGCTGTTCAGAGTCGGCCTCCTGGGAATTGGGATTTTAAAAGTGGAAACATTGAGACTGGCAGGGATTTGAGGGCCTGGGGAGGATCACGAAGTCTTGTGACTATGATCCTGTTAGCTGCCCTGGGTCCGCTCACGCAAAGGGTTGAACAGCCATTCTTTCTGTGAGATGCTCCAATGCACCTCTTTTCTTGACTCAGACACCCAGAAGCTTGTTGCTATTACACTTGCCCCTTTAGGAACCATAACTAGTAGACATTGAAGGAAAGAGTGAGTGGCTTTGCTGGGACTCAAGAACTCAAGCAGGGCTCTAGGTAGGTGGCAGGGGACTTGTTGCTTATGTTGAAATTCCTGAACTCCGCTGTGCACATTACCCTTGGGGGGCCTGTCTCTCCCCAACCATAGCATTCAGCTGAGAACATCATATTTGCATCACTGGCCCCACCCCTCCCCTTGATGGGCCAGAGCGAGCGAGCTGTTAATGGAAGCAGAGCCAATGAGCTCCTCACCTGAGGAACCTGGACTTGGGACTAGGAGATTTCACTTCCCCTGCCTCCCCTGCAGCTGCTCTCTTGGATGGAGATTTAGGCTTCAGCATAAGGATGACAGCTGCTGTCTATCATGGGACAGGAAGCAGGAAACTAGTTTGCAGCAAGAGAAAAATTAGAAACCGGCACAGCAAGAGGAAGAAAGAAGAAAGAACTCCCTGCAACTCTCCCTTCCTCAGCTCCAGGCTGTTTCTGGGGCTCCCGGGTTCCGTCAGACAGTCAAGCACCCTCAGATGGCATTCCCCTTTCTGATCACTGATACCCAGTGGCTTTTGCGTGGCTGCCACCCAAGTGAGTTGTAACTTGGGTCATGCTGCTTGACTGGATGAGTGTGCTGAGACAGGTGGGCGATGGCGATGCCCCTGAGTGGGATCTGATGGAGGAGTAGACATTTGCTGGGTAGAAAGGGAGTGGAGCATTCCAGGGAGAAGCACAGCATGCACAAAGACAGGTGTAAAGGGCAGGACTGGACACAGTGCAGGTTTTCTGATCCCATGCAGACCGGGTAAAGGAGGAGTCAGAGTCCTCAGTAGTTTTGCTGGTTTTTTATTTGGGATTCACCAGGCATATGGCAGGCAGGGGTGCTGGCTGGGGGGCTGGGAGGCAGGCAGGCTGGGAGGCAGGCAGGGTGGGGTGGGGGGGCTGGGAGGCAGGCAGGCCTTCCAGCCCCCAGCAAGTCTTCACTCTATCTGGGCTCTCCGGCCTTCTCTGCTTCTCGTTAGGCTTCTGCTGCTGCTTTTTCGGCTTCTCTTTCGGCTTCTCTTTCAGCCTCTGCTGCTGGTGTCCCCGTGACACCGCCCTTAAAAAGCACAGTCTTAGCTCAGCTGAATCCCATCTACCTATGCCCACACCCTACTCCAGGTGCCCGCCATCAGGCATGCATTCAGGACAAGGATCCATCATCTATCCTGATGGCGGAAGGGCAGAAAAGCCTGATATTTTCTTTACCCTACAACAGGGGTCTCAAATTGCTGAATCGTTTCCCAAGAAAGGCGTGTGGGTCCCTGTATAGGACATTATAATTTCAAATCAAAACCAAAGAGGACTTGTTATATGGTAATCAGGATATACCACTGGTAATCTCAACAATTATGACAACCGTTAACATGCTCAGTGCTTATAATGAGTTTATGCAAACTGTTATTATCCCTGTTTTTACAGGTGGGGCAACCGAGGCTCAGAGGCATCACACAGAGAGGATTAGGACCCATGCAGGCCAGCTCCCGCACAAACACTCCTGAAACCTCATGCCCCACCATTTAGTATCAAAGAGAGATTTTTAGATGGAGAAACTGGGGGCAGAATTAATGACTTAGTGACTCAGTGCTATAGAGACTGAGCTTAAGTTTCCAAATCAGACTTGAGAGGTTTATACTTTGATCTTGGGAATTTCCTGTGATGACCTAAATTCTATTCATGGTAAGCTTGGAAAGAGGTTGGCAACCACAGTCCCAGGTGAATACTAAAAAAGCATGTTTATGTCAGGGAGCCATAATTAGGGACTGATTTCCCAAAGGCAGAAGAGTTAGGGAAATTGTGAAATCAGTAATGTGAACTGATCTGGTGTCTTGGTTTCCTAACCACCTACATTTGTGGGAGCGGGCTGTACCTGATTTGACTCCAGGGATACGTCTGGTCAGTAAAGAACTGAGGCTCCTGTGCACACCTTGGCTCCATGCTCTTGGACAGCCACCCCATTCAGTACCCCAAGGCAGAGGAAATAGTGTTTCACTCTTGCTGCCTCATGCAGGAGCCACGCCCAATGCCCAGGGTCTTCCTTGTCCACCTTCCAGAAGACTCCACCAGTTAATTCATTCCCAGCTTCCTTGCAGCTAGGGGTGGCCATGTGACTCAGTCTGGCCATGGAGGCAAAAGCGAAAGTGGACTGGGGGCTTCTGAACATGACTTCTGCCACTGGCACCGTCCCTCACTCCACTTCCTCCTGCCTTAGCAGGGCCAAGGTGTTTGAAGTTACAGCAATCTCTAGACAAAGAGTTCAGGGAAAGACCAAGAGGCCAGTCCCACCCCTGGGGAGCCCTCAACAGAATCTGAGTCAATTAACTCTAGACTTTCCACTACAGAGAAAATTAATCCCTTACTGTCGGTGCTGCTGACACTTAGACTAGATGATAGCCCTGTCTAAGAGCCGGCGCTGGGACTAACCAGCTAATGCAAGGACTAACTTCCAAGGCCTAACCAGCTAATGCAAAGTTTTAATTGTTCTCTCTCATTTCCACCTCCTCTCCCACCACCCCCCTCCTTTTTGGACTGAACCTGGTGTTGAACAAAATCTAGCAAAAAGGATGGAGAGCTCCTCTGGCCAAAGTGGAGTCCTACCCACAGTTTGCCACAGTGTTCCCCAGGAGGCTGCAGAGAGAGTAGTTAGAAAACCACTGATCTTACCCAAAACAGAGTCCTGGCAAGCACCAGGCTGCACACTAGCAATCTGGAGCAGGGGTGCCGGGGCACAGGGCTCCCACTCATACAAAGGCTCTCATCCCTTCCAGCAGAGCTTTACAATTCGTAATGTGTTTTTGCCAACAGGATCTCAAAGGCAGAAACCGGGGCACAGAAACGTGAACTGGCTTGTCAGAGGTCACAGGGCTAATGAATTCCCAACGCTCTGGATCTCAGGTTTTCAGATCCTGAAACCTCAAAGTACATCCAGGAATTTTGGCAAGTCTTAAAAAAAATGAAAATATTAGGAAGAATCTCACAGACATCCTTAAAGTGGGGGCGGATTTGTTTGTTCATCTAACTGTAGTTGGGTTGTTATGCTCCCTGTAGGGAAGGCAAAGCAGATCTCACTCTCACCAGCACGGCCCCCTGCACAGGAGAAACCAATGAGTCTTCTGTCACTCAGAAAAAGTATCCTTGCGTCTATCACACACCGGGTCTGTGCCCACAAAGTATGTGTGTGTTGCTTATTCATTCACACTTTCTAGGCTCCAGTGCACGGTGCCAGAGATTGCGCCCCGCACAGAGATTTAGAGGCGAGTTAGCACTCCCAAGGCTCTTGAACCCAACCCAGAGGCAGACAGCACACAGAAACAACAGTCAATTCAGGGGAAGTGCTGTGATGGAAATAGACAGGGTGATGTGCTAGTGAGTGACAGGCAGTGGCCACTTTAGATTGAATGTTGGATGGTGGGAGGAGGCTTCTGATGAGCTGACAGCAGAGCTGAGATGAAAGTGACCTGAAGGATCACATGAGTGTCTGGGGAAAGCAATCTTGCCTGGTCTTTGCAATGAACAAAGAAAAGGCCAGTGTGGGTGAAGAATAGGGGAAGGGCCTCCCCTGGTGGCACAGCGGTTGAGCGCTGGGTTGCGAGGCTGCCCGCAGCCTCTTCAGAGCCAGTTCGATCCCCGGCCACTGGCGAGGGTCCCACAAAAAAAAAAAAAAAAAAAAAGAATAGGGGAAGCTGAAAGAGCTGAGGTGGCTGGGTCCGGGCATGTAAGGCCCTCTAGGCCGCGGTCAAGTTCAAACCAGTTTCTTGAAGACAGAACCCAGTAACTGGGCAGAGGTGATCTAGGGGGCGACCTCCAGGGGTTAGCTGCAGAACAGGTCACCTGTGGGCAAATGGTGCGACCTGGAGCTTACAGGCTAGCCGATCAGAGTCTGGGGCGGGGCCTGGGCTGGGGTAGTGTGTCCCCCACCCCAGCCCTGATCTTGAGAATGCATTCTATCTCCCATCTCCTCAAATGAAGTTGGCTGCCAGGTTTCCTTGACCACCAGGAAAGGAGACCCTGGTGTCCCAGAATCCCACCCCGTGCAGGAAGCAGCGGGCAGATACTGGGTCCTACTTGCCTGGATGGCTTTTCTGGGTGTCTGGTCTTGGCTGGGAAGGAGGCTGGCACTGCGGCCAGGAGGTGTGCCAGGGGCCATGGTGAGGTGGTCAAGGTGGGAGCCCACAGGGCAGCCCTGGAGCCCGTCTGTGCTGGCAGGTCAAGTCCCAACTCCCTACCGCCACCCTCCCAACCCTCATTCAGAAGCAACTTGCTGTTTTCTTGTAACAAGTCTTGAAGGGCGCCCATGTCAAAACATGAAGCTCAACCTCAGTCCTTAAACTGCTGTGTGAGTTGACAGTATTTCTGCTGCCCGTTCCCTAACGAATGGAAGTTTCACCTGAGTATCACTTTCTCCTAATCCTTCAGTAAAAACTCTGACATTACCTCTCGAACCTGCATTTCTCTAAGGTGGTCTTGTTCTTCAGTCTAAGACAAGCCATAATTACATAGATGAGTGACAAGGCCAGACTGTGACTTCGAAGGGTTTTGCTGGGGACAGATCGAAGGGAAGTGACTTGGATAATTGCCTAGGAATAGGCTTGGCTGACAAAGCATGGAGGCCTGGGGGATAGACATGCTTTTGGTCCCTCCTTTACTAGGCACTTAATGAGGAATGACAGGCAAGTCCCCTCCCTTCCCTGGGCCTTATTTTGCTCATCTGTGGTGATGGGATATTAAGGTGGTGAGAGGAGCTGGTGGAGTGATTTATAAGGTTTCATCCTGTTGAAATGCCACATATTACCAGTCCATGCTGTGAAAGTACACATTAGAGTTGGCTAAATTAATTGCATAGATGTGTAAGTGTCATAAACATGTGTTCTTACTGACTGCTTAAAAAAAAGACATATTTGTGTTATTACTCAGTCAGATGGGTCATGACAAATAAAACATATTACTTTGAAATATTGTTTTCTGTAAAGTGAAAATCAAAATCAACAAAAAACTATGAACCAGAGACACTTTTAGGGGGGCGGGGGCGGGAGGGGAGGGATTGGGGTCAGAATGGGGGGGCTGCAATTGTATGGGGAATATAACAATAAAATTTATTATTAAAAAAAAAAAAGAAATATTGTTTTCTGTAAACAAAGGTGGACTCTTACCAGAACAGCCTTATTTTAAATCATTCACAGTTCTAAGCACGGGGGATACGCAATGAACAAAGTAAAAATGTATGCTATTGAGAAATTTGCGTTCCACTGGAGTAGTTGAGATTTTGTATGTGGGTGTGTATGTGTCTAGATAGTGTTTTCAAAAAGCTACTTTTGCAAATGTAGAGAAATAGAAATCAGATTAATTTTCAAAGCACCACCCAGGGAAGCCATATAAATTTCTTACCATGGGAGATACTCAGTCAATGAATGAATGCAATTCTGTGGCTTCAAATTGCAAATCAAAATTTCTGTGGGTTCCCTCTCTGGAATAGCTTTGGTAATATGTTTAAGGGGTTAAATATCTATCCCAAAAGGAATATTTTGAGTTTATAAGAGATTGCTTCTTTCAAATTGCAGTTTGTGACATTTTTTTCCTGAAACAGTGACATCCGTCATTCTAAAAACAATAAACATATATTCATATCTCTCTGTTTTACTCAGAGTACTTGGTTCTTAGGAGTACCATCTCATACAACAGCATTTGTAAACTAAACATAGGAGAATGGAAGTTTTCATGGATTCTTCCAAATGCCTTTGGGCTTTAATGCAATTACAGTGTAATTGGCAACAAAACCTGCTTGCTCTGGGAGGCGATGTTAGTCAGTAACCAGAGAATGACTGTGGAGTTGGGTTGGATTTGATGCTGACTTCCTTCCAGCACTTAAGTGTGATGTGGCAGGTTTCTCACCTTAAAAAGAGGGATAACACAAAACAGTGATAGTGAAGGCAAAGATAAAACAGCTGGGACTACATCAAATTAAAGAGCTTCTGTACAGTAAGAGACAGTAACCAAAACAAAGAGACACCCCACCGATTTGGAGACAATTTTTGCACATAACACTAATGATAAAGGACTGATGGCAAAAATCTACAAAGAGCTGATGAGACTCAACAAAAACAAAGTAAATAACCCAAACAAAAAATGGGCAGAAGAGCTAAAAAGAAATTTTTCCAAAGAGGAAATGAAAATGGCCAACAGGCATATGAAAAAATGTTCAACATCACTTGTAATCAGGAAAATACAAATCAAAACTACCATGAGATACCATCTTACACCAGTGAGAATGGCACATATTAAAAAAACTAGCAACAACAAATGTTGGCGAGGATGTGGAGAAAAAGGAACTCTCCTGCACTGTTGGTGGGAGTGCAAACTGGTCCAACCACTATGGAGAGCTGTGTGGAGATTCCTCAGTCTGCTAAAGATGGAGCTTCCATATGATCCAGCAATTCCACTCCTAGGTATTTACCCAAATGACACAGAAACATTAATTCAAAAGGGCACCTGCACCCCTATGTTTATAGCAGTACTATTTACAATAGGTAAGCTATGGAAAAAACCCAAGTGCCCAAAAATAGATGACTGGATCCAGAAGATGTGGTACATATACACCATGGAATATTACTCAGCAATCAAGATAAACTCAAATAATTTGCAGCAATATGGATGAAGCTGGAAGGGATCATGCTCAGCAAAATAAGCCAGAAAGAAAAAGAAAAATACCAGGGCCTCCCCTGGCGGCGCAGGCGGTTGAGAGCCATGCTGTGAAGCTGTCTGTAGCCTCTGCAGCATGGGTTCAATCCCAGCTGCCCGCCAGGGTCCCACATGGCGGGGCGGACCTCTCCTGTCTTGCCCGCTGCTCCCCTCAGCAGTGTATTTCGTCAGTCTGTCTGTTTTGTTCCCCACTCTGTCTCTGGTGAATCCTCTTACCCTCCTGCACATCTGGCCTATATGCCGGTTCTTGTATAAATGAATAAATAAATCTTTAAAAAAAAAAAAAAGAAAAATACCAGATGATCTCACTCATAGCAGGAATTTAGGAAACCTAAATAAGGGACCAGGAAAAAGACTATAATAAAAATCAAAATCAACAAGCAACTATAAACCAGAGACACACTACAGGGTGGGGGGAGGGATTAGGATCAAAACAAGGGGGTTGGGAATTGTATGGGACTATAACCAAGACGAAAATGCATACATTGTGCAAAAATGAAAAATGATGTAAAAAATATATAAAATAAATTTTAAAAAATTTATTGCCCTAGGGGGGAAAAAAGAGGGAAAACAATCTCTACCTTCTAGAGTTGTTGTGAGGGTTAAAGGAAAATGTGTGACTCAATACCTAGCATGTGGTAAACAACCTCAGATGACTTCAATGAGTTGTCTGGCTTGGGCTGGGTGTGCAGGGACAGGTGGTGGATTCTTCCTGTTTTATCTGGTGGGTGGAAGAAAAGTCTTGGGTTTTGAAGCAGGAAACTATAGTAGTATTGGTCCTGCCACTAAGTTGACTCTGAGCAAGTTGCCTTTCTTTTGAGTCTGTTTCCTATTTACTGAAGGAGATCAAAGCCAGCGTTTACGTAGAAAGGAAACATGTTTTAAAACTCTCATGTGCTATACCAAGAAGTGCCACTAGGTGCTACCAAAAACAAGAAAAATTTACCTAAAGCTAGAAGTCACCAACACTAACCCAGACTTTGTAATGTAAGAAATAAAGTAGTAGGACTGAGTCTCAGTTTGTATGTCTTAATTTACCATCAACTTTACTTTTAAAACTCAGTAGTTTAATCTATTAAAAGCTTTTTCCACAAGTGAATTTTTTTGACTTTCATTTTTCATTTATCTTTAATATTGCTAACAGATTTATTTCTAGTTGCGCTAAACTGAAACATTAAATTAGTTACAGCGCTAGACATTGGGTGCTCCCTCCAGATGTGGTCCACAGAGCCTCTAACTATGAGCTCCTTCTGCCTCAGCTACAGAGAACCCCCTCTGTGGAGGTCACCCCTTCCCTCGGCAGCCTACGCCTATTGGCTGAGCAAGGTGAGGGAGAGGTATAAAAACATGGCCATTCTTGCTCTGTGCAGGTCATTCTTTTTCTTTTTTAATTTTTAAAATTTGGGATATAATTGGCATATAACATTGCATTCATTTTTAGGTGTACACCATACTGATTATATATATTGCAAACTGATTACTATGGGAAGTTTAGTTAATATCCATCAGCATGGAGAGATGCACATTTTTGCCTCATGTTGAGAATTTTTAAGATACACTATTAGCAACTTTCAGCTATCCAATGCTGTACTGATAATTATACTCATCAAGCTATACCTGGCATTGCCAGGACTAATTCATCACTGGATGTTTGTGCCCTTGATCACCTGTGCGCATTTCATCCACCCTCTATTCTCTTCTTCTAGAAACCACCAATCTGTTCTATGAGTTTGAGGGTTTTTTTAATATTTCACATATAAGTGAGATCATCAGGTATTTGTCTTTCTCTGTCGCACTGACTACCCTTGAGAGTTCAGTTTTAGCAAGAATCCTCCCAAGACAGATGACCAAGGATACTCCACCTTCAAACCCCAACCGGGAAGCACAGGTGCTTAGGGGCTGAGAAAGGTGGCCGTTCACTGAGAGGCCCAGGGTCAGAGACCCCACGCTGGCGTATTTGTGTCACAGGGATCTTGGTAATATGTTGTTCAGCTTTTCCCATTTTGCAAACAGCAGAAACGAAGGCCTAAACACACCGAGTGTAAAGCACTAATCCAGGGTCACACAGATGAGTGGCCTGAGTCGATCCAGAGCCTAGGCCTCAGAACCCCTTCCAGCCCAGAGTCAAAGCTCTTCCCCAAGAGTCTTTTCAGAAACAACTGCCTATTTGTTGTCAGTTGTCCTGGGGGTAGTGGTGTCACTTTCGTGGTTTGCTTACAGCCTTACTTTCCTACACAGACAGAAGTTCAGAGGAATTGGCCGCAGTCACTGTCACCAGGGCTTCCTCAGCTCAGCCAGCAGCTGAGACAGGGGCACCAGGGCATCATATATACAAGCCAGGGTGATGCTGAAGTTCTCCTGTGTGTTTCTCCAAAGAACCTGGTGCTTTGTGTGCTCCTCCGCTAGAACACTCACAGGAGACCACCTCCACTCCTCCTGCTCCTCCCTGGAGAAGGACCGTGTCACCCAGAGAAGGCACAAGTCTGCAGGCTGTCTCCATCTACCACTGGGCCTCTGAATGTGTTCATTGCCTTGTGTGTGCTGCACTGACCCAGCAGCTGTTTCCTGTTCCTAATCCTGTGCTATCCCTTGGGACAGTAGTTCTCTGTGTGCTTGGGGAATCTGAGGGTCCTTAAGACTTTTTTCAAGGGATCCAACAGGTCAAAGACTATTGACTAGTAATACCAACATGTCCTGTGTCTTTCTCTTTCTCATTCTCTCTGGATTTTTCCAGAGGCATGTGATATGGTAACACACTGCAGAAGTGGGTATGAGGATCCAGTTGTCTGCAATTAAACCAGATAGGAGAGAGACTTGCAAAATGGTCATATGAATCCACCCTTATGGAAAACATGTTCATAGAAATGTTCTTTATGTTAACATGTTTTCCATGAAAGAGTCTTAGATGGTGAGTTTGTGGTTGAAAGAAAACTAGCCAGAACTGGTCAGCATGATGAATAGATCATTTTAGCAATCAATCAGTCTCCCAGGTGGTCTGATTCTAGCTGAGGTTGCCTCTCACCTCCAGCAGGAGCCTCCTCCCTGGGCCTGGGGCACTAGATAGCTTTCAAGGGTCCCAGGGGTTTCATGATGTTTGACCTTCAAAAGGTTATATGTCATGTATCATACTGGCCCGTTAAGTATCTTTTCCATCAGCCCTGGGAGGCCCCACAGCAGGGGTTCAGTCCCTTGGAGTCCCTCTTTTCATGAATGCTGGTAGAACAGGAGCCATATCTACCCAAAAGCATAACAGGGAGAAGATTGAAAAGTACTAGATAAATAAGAACTTTGAAAAAGACCTAAAATGTTAAGCTTACAGCATACAAAAGCAAGATAAAGTCTGAAATAAGACACTTGTCAAAAGTATTCTGAGATTTTATTAGTTTACATCTATTGGAAAGATTTGACATACAACACGATATTATCAAAAGACCAGAAGCAATACGTCTCTACGGGCTTGGAATTTGTAATTAGTGTGCCCTCTAAGACACACTAGATTTCCCCTGATTATAAAAATTATCATTTTATATGATGATTTATAACGATCACATGATCATTAAAGAAAACTTGAGAACTAGAAGAAAGCAGAAAAAGGGAAATAAAAATCACCCCCGATTCTGTTATCCAGAAATAGCTGTTAACATTTTTGATGTATCTCTTTTGTGCTTTCAAAGAAATCCTTATACATGTTTTATACAATGGCTATCACTAAATATACAGTTTTGTGGCCCAATTATTTTTCACTCTCTGTTGCATTAGGAACATTTTCCCAAGACATCACAGATCCTCCATAAATGTGAGTTAGTGGGCACTTCCGGCTCAGCCCCACACCAGAGGGCTGGATGGGCATTCACAGCTGGTTGGTTGCCAGGCTGCCTGGACAGGAAGATAGGGGACATGAGTCCAAATGCTGAGAAATCAGGGGTGAGTTCCTTCTGTGAGAGGGACTCCAGCTCAGAGCAGCTCTTTCTAAAAGTGGGAATTCCCCTGCTTCGATGGAGGCAGGGCTGTGCCTGGCAGATTCCCATTCACGCACCCACTCATCTCAGCTCAGGCCAGATGTCAGTGTCAGGCGCTCTGACACAAGGTCAGCCACGAGATAGAGCATTTCTCAACTGATAATGTTATGTCAGTAGAAAATGTGGTTCTCTTTGCTCCATGGCTAGTTAAGCATGGCTAGGAGTGTAGGTTAGCAGCAGTCAGAGTTAAGAACCTGCTCTAAGTGGCTTTGACTGAGGGAGGGTGTCAGAAAACAAAACCAAACGACAAAAAAGAGAAATCACCTTGGATAGTTGGTAAAGATAGGATTTTAAAGTCACTTGGGGCCATCACTTCTTCAGCAGCCCCAGCCTTTGCTGGGTGTTTACACTGCTGTGGAACTGGGAAAAAAAGAGAGAGAAAAGAAAAAGGGGTGAAGGTTGGAGATGCCCCAAATGCAGTATTACAAGAACTGGGTTTTCAAGTTCAAAGTGCTCTAGCTTTTTTTCTCTGGACAGTGCTTACTACATCATGGGGTAAGCGATGACAAAATAGTTAAGCTCTGAATCAATGAGCTTTCTGTACTTCCTGTAAATTTCCCTGAGTGTCCTGTCCTCTTCATTTGTCTCACATCTGTTTGTGTAAATTCTCACCTGTGCCAACAGAGAAATACACATGGTCAGGTTCTGAAAGCAATCTGGATGATGTGTACATGTAATTGTTGCCTAGAACAGGAAAAGCCCAAACCCAGCCACTAAGGAAGAAAATTCCAAATTCCCTTTCCTGGAACCGTTCATTTCCAGTAGACAGATTCAGACTGTGCCCACTCCCAGCCTCATCTCTGACCCTCAGTCCTGAGCAGCATCAAGGCTGGACCCAGGCTCCCCGAGGCTGGGTGCCCCTGCTCTGTCCCTGTGGACCAGCCCTGGGGGCTCTTACTTTGAGAGTGCGCAGGGCACACTGTCCTTCCTCCTGACTCTTCAGGATCCGCTCCACAAACTTAACATCAAGGAAAGCCCAGATTTTGAAGTAAAATAACTTCCTGCAGGATATGATCAGGAAGTGTAGCTCCTCGTCAAGTGACTCATGGTTGTTGTTGAACTCGAACGTTAATTTCTGAAAAAGCACCAGAGAGGAAGGTGTGTTTGGGCTGGATGTACCATTTCCAGCATAGCTGTGATCTGGCTTTGGGCTGATAATCCCAGCACTTTAGAGAAGGGACACTGGACATGTGGTTGTCAGAGCAAGAAATTAGGGAAAGAAGGTGATCTCATCCCACTTTCTAAAACTTGGGAGTTTGGAGGCACTGTGTTTGGTGTTCAGACACCACCGTGCTGATCCCAGCCCTGCCCTAGGCTGGTCAGGGAACTCTGGACAGGCCCCTAAATCTCAAGTTCTTCCATAGCATGGAAGGATGGTAATGAAACCTGCCTGCCCACCATGGGGATACGTGAGTATCCAATGAGCTATCAGCACTGCATTGTTTCTTGTTAGTACTATTAATATCAGTCATGACAACCTTCTGGAGGCCTTAGGAGGGACACAATGATGCTGATTTTATAGATGGGAAAGTTGCCAGGTTACAGGACAACCTATACCTCTGAGCTCTTCAATGACTTAGGTCAAATTTGGTTTTTGGTTTGGCTTGGTTCTCCCCTTCTATCTAGTTACCAGGCCCTTTGTGACCACACAGAGGCCCTGCTTGGAGCTTACCGCTGCATCCTGCTGTCTCTGTGTGCTGCTGAGAGGCAGAGAGGCCTCCAACCTGCTCCTCACCTGTGGAGGTAACTTTCTGCTCAGGTGTCACAGATCTGAGCCTGGGGGAGAGGAGCTGCTTTCCTTGGTAGAGAGCCAACCAGAAAACCCCTTGTGTTTCACATGTAGGAAGTGAGCATCAGCTTTTGTCATCTGCTGCAGCCTAGGGTGCCAAAAGAGGCTTAGTTTGCTAATATTCCCTAGAATCTCAATTTGAGATGGAGTGGGCATGTGCGAGCCCAGGCGAGAGCAGGCTGGGGGAGTCAGCAACCTGAGCAGCAATGGTTCCTTGAAAGTCCTTGGGTCACACCTACCTGCAGAGTATGCCGGAAGGTGGGCAGGAGCTCCTGCAGCGTGGGCCTCATCGACCAGTCTGGGTCACTGAAATAGCAGCTTCTCAGACTGATACTCCTGCAAGGGATCTCCTGCAAGAGGATCCGAGTCAAGCGCTCATACTTCATGACCCGCTCGAAGAAGAAGTTCACCTTTAGCTGGGGGGCATGCCTGGCCAGCTTGGCCCAGGACATGCCCCAGACGACCTGCCCATGGGGGTCATGGATGTGGCATTTGATGTTCATGGTCCAGAGGGTACTGGCGTTGTTCTCGCACAAGTTCTCAAGCAGCTCGTCGGAGATGCAGTTGTAGTTGAGGGTCAGGGAAGCCAGGTTGCGGAGTGTGGCCATTGTCTTGTTGAACTGGGGGCTGCTGTAGACAGCGAGGTGGTGGCTAAAGAAGTCCTCGATGTTGAGCTCTGAAATTGTACTCTCGTTCCTTAAGTAGCTCAAGGAATTGAGGACATGGCAGCCCTGCTCCACGGTCAGTCTGGCCCCCTTGAGGTTGAGATAATCCAGGTGTTTACCCATTTTCTTTAAGAAGAAGCTCAAGCTCTTGATGAAGGAGCACCGGATGCTGTTCCTCCAGACCAGTCGGTCCAGCTCCAGGTGCTGGATGGAAAGAGACTTCAAGCGGTTGTTGCTCCTGCCCAGACATGAGAGGAGGCCCCGTATGGTGACCTGGAACTTCTTGGTCAAGACAGAATTGTAAGGATTCAGGAATTTGATCTCCAGGTGCTCCAGATAACGACCAAATTTCTTCACATACCAGAGAGCTGACTCGAATTCAGAAGCATGCACCCTGGAAGGCCTCCCGCTGAATGTGATAGTCCGGTATCGCCAGAGGTCAGCTGAATACATCATCTGGTTCCACTTCCTGCAGACAAGGGCTGCCCTGGACCTGTCCCTGTCTCCCAACCACCAGAAGACACGACGCAGGCACACATCCGGCAGGCTAGCCCAGCAGCTCTGTTCTTGGGGATGGCTCAGTTGGCTTTCTTCGTCCATTGGGGACTGAGGTATCCACTGCAGCTGTGTGGTAGGCAGGGCTTCCAAAAATGAGGAAAGAAAGGCAGTCACTTGTTTTCTGTGAGGAGCGAAAAGGAAGAGCCATTACCTGCCAAATGGAAATTGAACCCAATTCAACAGTGAGGTGGGCACTGAGCTGGCGCGGGTGGCTTAATGATACATTCGCCATAATTCTACACCTGTAAGGACTCCCAGTCCATTGGGGTCTAGCAGGATGAGATTACATCACGGGGGCAGGTGTGAAAAGGTCCAGGCATAGTCAGGTGTAGGGTAGCACAAGCAGCAGGTGATTAATTCTGTCTGGGTAAGGAGGATGTGGAGAGGGCTATTCAGAGAAGGTAGATCTGAGCTGGGTTTTGCAGGGTAAGACTTGTGAGGCAGACTAGGTTGTCGTCCTGGTGGTGGGGGATTATTCTGGGTGGAGGGAATGATGCTTACGAAGCCACTGAACTGTGAATGTACAAGATGTGTTTGTATTCAGGGAACGAAGATTATTTGGAGTTGAACTTGTAAGGGGCAGGGAGTGATGGAACAGTGGGAGGTGCTAGCTCTAGGGGCCCTAAGTGATGGGCTAACTGATATGTTCTAGATCCCAGGGACCCTCACTGTCCCTGCTCCCCAAGATGCTGGAATTTTGACATAGATTCTCTGGCGGAGAGTCCTTGCATGCATCCAGTTGCCTTGCTGATGGCTGTGTTTACATTCAAATGGTAAATAACAGAACAGAGGCAGAGAAGCTCAACTGAAGTCTTTGGTAGCCAGGGCAAAAGGTCGCGTGTCAGAGATGAGGTGGCTAGTTTTGAGTATAGGAAGGACACTCAGGGGAGAGGACCGGAGCAGAGTCCAGACTCCTAGGACTAGTATGGCATTACAGCGGCAATGTGGTGGGTTTGTAAGTTCTTTGGAGGACATGACTGATAAGTGGTGAGTGCAGACTTATAGAGAACTGGAAGGTCTCTGGCTCAGCTGTTGGATTGCAAGTGGTACTGCCCACCAGGCTAGCGAGTGCCAGGAAGACTGGGCGTAGGCCACCTCATGCATTGAGCCCCAGTCAGGACTTTTAATAGCCATGTGTTGAAATCTTTTCATGACTTTTTGCTTTCAGTGTTTCCCTTGCCTGAAGACTCCTCTCCTTTTCTTTATCTCTCCCTGAGCCTTCATTCTCCAAAGCTTCAGTGGTAACCAGGAGACTTTTACTGGTTACTTTACCAACATAATTAATCATGGCTCATAAAAACTCAGGGCTGGAAGAGATCTGAGAATTGATTTTTTTAAAAAAAGATTTATTTATTTATTTATTTATTTATACAAGAACCGAGGTACAGATGGGAGGGTGAGAGGATTCACCAGAGACAGAGAGGGGAACAGAACAGGCAGACTGAGGAAATACACTGCTGAGGGGAGCAGCGGACGGGACAGGAGAGGTCTGCTGTGCCATGTGGGACCCTCGCCAGGGGATTGAACCGGTGCTGCAGAGGCTGCGGACAGCTTCACAGAGCTGCGCTCAACCACCTGCGCCACCAGGAGAGGCCCAGAGAATTCATTTCTTTACAGAAAGAAGTTAGGGCCCAAAGGGGTGAGTGGTGTTGCTGAGGGTCACACAGCGGTTTAGTAACAGTGCCCAGACAAGAACCTGGACTTTCTGACTCTCCGGTACTTTGGCCCTGCCTCCACACATGGTAGGTCTCAGGTGCAGAGGGATAAGTTGATGATATTTTTCAGCCCAAAACAAATGCTTGTCTCTGCAACACCTCTCTTTGGTTGCATTTATTTGTTTATTCCCATCTCACTCTGCTGCCCTCTACCACAGGCAGCTATTCCAGGTGTTTGATATATATCTCTGCTGGTGTTCTTGCCAAATGTGTATTTAACATGGGTGAGCCTCACGGGTGCTCTTCTGAGTTAGTCTCTCTCACCTATTGCAGCCATCATTTGAATAGAACCTGGGGTAGTATGGGAGGTACGGGAAAGGTGCTTGAGAAAGTGGAGGAACTCCTTTGTTCTAGCAGTCACGTGTCAGAAGAATTATCAGACACTTTAAGCCACCGGGTAGGGGTTGGGAGAACATGTTTGGTGTGTGGGAAAGTCATGCGAAATTACTGGGGCTCCCCCTCCCTGGCCCCACCTCACCAGTGAGAGGCAGTGTCGCTTAGGGCTTGGATCCTGGTTCTGTCAATTGTTGTATGTAACCTTAGGCAAATTCATTTCTTTGTGCCTTGGTCTCTACATTTGTAAATAGCTGTAATAACCGTACGGGAAGGATTAAATGAGTTGATACATAGAAAGTGCCAGAACAGCGCTTGGCAGGTAGTAAATGCTTTACCAGTGTCTGCTGTCCTGGTGTCTCTGCAGCATTCCTGTATGGTGGGTAGGAATACACTCAATTTAAAAATGGGAAAACAGGTCATTAAGAAAGTCTCCCCTGCCTCCCTGGTGGCGCAGGGGTTGAGATGCAACCTAGGAAACTGTCCGCAGCTGCTGCAGCTTAAGTTCGAGTCCCGGCCAGCCAGGGGGCTACCCACATGGCGCAGTAGACCTCTCCTGTCTTGCCTGCTGCTCCCCTCAGCCGTTCTTTTGGTCTGTCTGCCTGTTCTGCTTCCCACTCTGTCTCTGGTGAATCCTCTCACTCCCTGCGCCTGCCTCTGGCCTGTGCCCCAGCTCTTGTATGCATAAATAAATAAATACATCTTTAGAAAAAAAAGTCTCCTGCTGAGAGCAGGAAGGAATTGGGGAGGTGGGATTCCAACCACCTGAGGACTCCTAAACCTAAGCTTCCTCCATCAAATCACACGACTAGCCCACCGACCCCTCATCCCCGTGGAAGGAAACCTCAGCATGTCCAATCACCCAGGGCCAGGGGAGGTGGCCTTGAAGCTCCTGCAGCAGAGATGCTTCCAGGAGGAGACTGTGAGAAGGGGATCCCACCTCTCCCCACGGGGGCTGCCGGGTGTCCCCCGCCACCCCCTCCCGCGCCCAGCCGGTACCGGTGGTTCCCGCGCCCGCGCCCGCCTGTTACCGGCTCAGGCTGGGCCCCCTGGGCTGCGCCCCTAGAGCTGCGGGGACCGTGAGCGCGCCTGCCTGCTCCGCACGCCGCCTCTGCTCGCTCGCCCACTCCCTGGCTGCGGGTCGCGCCTTGGAGAAGCACCAGCAGAGGACCGCCTTTGTGACGCGCGGCCAGCTGCAGGCCTCTGCTCGTCCTCGGTGGGCACAGGGCCTCCAACCCGGGCTTGCCAGATGAGGTGATGTGGTGTAGAGACGGGCCCCAGCGCTGTGCAGGAAGGCACCCGGCCAGGGGCTGGGTTCTAAAGCCCGGTTTGAGCTCGGGGTGAGGACGCGCGTGCCAGCTGCCCTTCTCTCTTCCCGCGCGAGGAAGCGGGTCTGCCCCGAACTTGGGGCTCAGGCCTGCACACTTCACCCCCTTTCCTGTCCTGACCCAGCGCCGGGTCCTGTCGAGTCCCTGGAGACCCCATGTGTGCACCCCCCTCCAAGGGAAGCGGCCCCTGCGTGCTGTCGCTGACTTGTGCTTTCTCCTCCCGAGACAGGACACCCAAAGGAGAACCTTAGGCAAACCTGACAACATTTGAAAACCGCTCCACCTTCCCAGTTTTTGCAGGGTGGGCACATTTAACCCAGCAAATTCCTTGCTCTTTCCCTCCCCAGCGAGGGCTCTCTGGCTAATCGCGAAGGCCAGGCGAAAGGCAAGGGGCACAGCTGGCATTCCTAGGCTTCCCGGCTCACAGCCCTGAAAGGCATCCCTTTGGGCTTCGCCTGCCTTCAGTTTCAGCTCTCCCACCCACCCTCCATTTCTTGTTTTCTGCGTGGCCCCTTCCCTTGGGCACTGCCTAAGTATGCCGTCCTGTCTGTGCCACCCTCACCCTGGGGAACCAGACAGGAATCTGAACACAGCAGACAGTGAGCAGAAGTTTTCAGGGAGAGAGTTTTTATTCTTTCAAGACTAGAACTGGGTTGCCCAAGATGGCAGTAAGGTGGTGCCCCTTAGATGCTGGCTCAGGACTCTGGGGCAGAATTGCTGGAACCTCTTTATCCCTTTCTGGTTTAGCTGTAGCTCTTGGGCAAACCGGCATCTCTGTGCAAAAGAAGGAACATACTTATTTAAATCAGAACCTTTTCTTCTACAAGAAAGAAACCCAACGAACAAACACATCTCTTTTCAGGAGTAAAGGCCACCACAGAAAATAAGCAGGAAAACCAGTTGTAAAAACAGAATCTTAAATTGGCAGTACCTTTACTTTTCCGAATCTAGCTGGAAGTTCTCATTTGCTTCCCCTTCAATGAAGCTAACCACCAGCATTTTTCCTAAAGAAGTAGATATAAAAAAAATTTCATGTGTTTAAAGTGGGAAGTGGCAGTTCCTGGGACATCTCTGGATATTGTGTGAACACTGAGCCTCAGATGGAATGGGGACAGCAGGGAGCCCACCAAGCCAGGAGGGGCTCCGGACAATATTTAATAGCAAGGGGAGAGTGTGGTGGGGGAAGGAAGAGTGAACAGATTAGAGCACATCACACCATGAACGGTTATACAGCCATTAAAAAAAAAAAAAAGCCACATCATTTGACTTGGAAGAATGTCCTGGGTATTGCTGAATCATAACATTAAAATGCAAAGAAGTGTGTATAATTGGACTCCAAATGGATATGTTTGTATGTGGTTATATAATAGGGTTGCCAGATAAAATATAGGATGCCCAGTTAATTTTAGAGAAACAAAGATTTTTTTTAGCATAAGTATGTCCCGTGCAATTATTTTGTAGTTATTTTTGTCCCAAATCATATATATATTTTTTGTCAATTGGCAAACCTATTATATCAGGATGGAGGAAAGTATGAAACAAATTGTGGGAGGCAAGAGAATATGAGAATAATCACACCCCAGCAAGCCTGAAATTCACCTATCTTTGTAAAAATATATGCTATGTGGACATTGAGATGCCTAAAGAAGTTAGAGAAAAAGATCTAGGTCTACCCTTATGCAAGGAGTGCACATCATAGGTTAACTGGAAAAGGAAATGACAGCATAAGGTGTATAGTAAAATGATATATGGAGAAAACCAAACAGTTGTTTGCAGCGCGTAGGGCTTTGAAGCACACGCATCAGCTGCTGCCCCTGGTATCTCAGAGCACAGGACTGTGGGGTGGGGTAGGAGTGGAGGAGAATTAGCCTTACCTTTATACTTCTTCGTTTGGCATTATGTCAACTGGTTATAACATAATTTAATACTTCTATATTTTGAAAAATATCAGATAATGAAAGTTGTTTTTTTTTTTTTTTTTTTTTTTTTTTTTTTTTTAGTGAGTGAGGCATACAGGATGGTATTAAAGAGCACCAAGTTTTGGAACCACATACACGTGGGATTGCAGGCTGGATTCTGTTATTCTCTGATTACATAATCCTAGGGAAGCCAATCAGCCTTTCTGTCCTGTTTCCTCAACTATAAAATAGGGATAAAATATCTGCCTCTTGTTTATAATGAGCGTGAACGACTTGTAAAGACTTTTGCATTGTAATTGGCTCCTAAGAGTTAACTACCTTTAATACTACTACTTGTTATTACTAGAAAATAATCTAGAATGTAGAAATCAGGATATTGAGGGAAACAGCTATAAACCCTGATCTCCTAGGGCCAACCACCAAAGGACTTGGGGTCTTGACCAAGATTCTGATCTCTGGATCGCTCAGCCTTCTTTATACCGTGAGAGAGGTGGACCTCATGGCCTCTGCTTCATTCATTTACTCTGTAGTTTTGGATAATATGCTGTGTGTCAGCCCTGTGCGAGGAGCTGGAGCTGCAGAAATGAAAGAGCTGGCTGTCCTTCAAAGGTGGCCTAGTTTCTGAGACTATACAAATAAGCCAGGTGGTAAGTGCTGCAAGAGAGAGGATTTGGGCACCCAGAGAAGGAAGAGCGAGAGAAGGGTCTTTCCATTGGCAATGACTATGAGCATCTTGCAGGTCTGAGCTTTCCTTACACACTGCTCAGATGTGGCCAGCCAGGCCAGGAGAGGACAGCTGGGTACCTGGTGTTGAATTAAGGTTGGCAGGGGGAGCAGGATACCACACTGAGCACATCTTCTCAGAATATCATAGGCTGCCTCATCTTCTGCAGGAGACGTGGTCCTGGGGTCGTCCTCAGACTTGAAAGGAATAGCCATGGTTTTATTTGTGCTGCTTGGTGCTAGATTTGTTGAATCTTCCAAAAGAAGAGGAACCTTGTTCCTATTTTTCATCTTTGGACGGACATCTTTCTGTTCCGAGGAAGCTAGATATTCAGCAGTCTGACTTGGAGGGGTTGGAGAAGAAGTACTTGGCTTTCCAGCTGGAAAATATTTCACAGACTCTGAGACTGCACAACATTTTTCCTGCAATTGTGAATAATATATCAAATTAAAAGTGACTTTGGCTCTTGTTGACAATATAATAGACGAGGTAATCTGAACACTTCCTACTACAAACACAAATGTTGGGTAAAATATGACATTTGTTTAACTTTATAGCTGACTTTGCAAGAAAGAAAGAAAACTGTGTTCCAGGAATGAAGACCTGATTTGTTAGCACATGAGCTGACACTTGGGAGAAGATGTGGGGTCAATCTTATCACGAAGGACTTCGTTGAGCGATGTGAGTCTACATGTGAAGAGTTATCAGTAAGATTTCCCTTCACATGACTGGAAACCTTGAAGACCAAACTATGGGAACTCAAAACAATTTACTAATTGGAAAAGGAAAGTCACAGGGAAGGGTGTCTACCTTGGGTTGGAATTTGAGAAAGGCTCATGTTCATGAAAACTCAGATATCACAGGTCCCTGTCATTCATATATGTGAGGGGATCAGATTTATGTTAGCCTATGGCCTGGGAATCCCAAGCAGAAGAATTAACATAGAAGTTGTTTGGCCAAAGCAATCACAAAATCCCTCTGGAGGGTACAAAACCTCAAACTAGATCATACAGAATTCTCACAGATAGAGATTCATCAAACAGAAATTCACAATCCAGACTCACCAATACACAAGGAAGTTCTTTACCCTAAGTAAAAGTCATAGATATAGCCAATATCAGTGTCAGTCTCTAAGAAGTGCAGATAATAGAAATAAAGACCAGAGACTATTGAATATATTAATTCAAAATGATCAAGACAAAAGAATAACACCCTATGAGAAAAGAACAGGAAAAGTTGAAAGAGATAAATAAAACTTCTAGAAATGAAAAATACAGACACTGCACCTTAACAAATGAGCTTAAATTTGGCCAAGAAAATATAAATGGACTTGAAGACAGATTTGAGAAAATTGCTCAGAATGTAGGAGCTGGAAATAGGAAATGTGAAAGGTTAAGAGACATAAAGCTAGAACAAGAAAATACAATATATTCTGGAGAGGGAGGACATGGAGGAGTTGGGGATTTGAAGAGAGCTGGGAATTTTTCAGAACTGATTAAGGACATAAATCTTTAGATACAGGCAGGAAAAATTCTGAGAAAGAGGGGGGAGTACATTGAGTACAATGAGTACAATGAGTACAATGAGTACCAATGAGTACAATGTACACATTTGAATACATTGTTCTGAGCAGGAGGGAAAAAAATATTCCTAACTTAGGTATATTGCAGTGAAACCACAAAAGATCAAAGGCAAAGAGAATCATGAAAGGGAAGGAAAAGCTTGTCTACAAAAGAACAGCAATTGCACATGGAAACAGACTTATCAAGAGCAATCATAAACGTGGGAAGATGGCAGAATAAATTTCAAAATGCCAAGAGAAAGTAATTGTTAACTAGTAAACTAGTGATACTACCATTCAAAAATGCAGAAAAAAGTAGTACCTTTTTAGGTAAAGATTTACTACTCAGGTTCTTGCTGAAGAAACTCCGGTCTGGAGATTGGGAAAAGATTCCAGAATGAGATATAAATTTGGGAGTGTTGCTTACTGAAGGTGTTTTTAAAAATCCTAAGATTGGATACAATTATTGAGGCAGTAAGTAGGGTTAAGGAGGAACACACAGGTTGAACACAAATTAAGAGGTTGGGGAGCTAGAGAAGGAGAAAGAAAGCAGTGAGGCAATTGAAAGGAGAGTATGGTATTCTAGAAGCAAGAAAGTGAACTGAAGAAGAGTGAACAGTGGTGGTCAATGCTCCTCATGAATTGAGGCCTGAGAACTACCTTGGACTTGGCAACATGAAGGTCATTGATGATTTTGACAAGACCTAAGGGATGGCGCCGAAGCCAGGTGGGAGAGGGAGTAAGATTGGGAAAGAAGAGATGGTGACAGTGATTATAAACTACCTGTTTCGAAGTTTGCTGCAAAGGGAAGCAAAGAAACAAGAAACAACAAGAAATGAGATCAAGAGAAGTGTTTTTTTTTTGTTTTTTGAGTCATGTTAATGTAACATGAAAGACAGAACTATAAAATATCCCTAATTTGCAAAGAGAGAGGAAAAGGAAGGGAGGGAGGGAGCTTATTATTATTTTTTTTTAAGATTTATTTTTACTTATTTGTGCACTGGGGGTCTAGGCCAGAGGTGCAAGGTGTAAGGGAATGCGTGTGTGAGAGCATGCACCAGAGACAGAGTGGGGAGCAGAACAGGCAGATCTACTGAAATACACTGCTGAGGGGAGCAGCGGGAGAGTCAGGAGAGGTCTGCTGTGCCACATGTGGGTTAGTTCTCTGGCAAGATGGAGATCGAACTCTTGAAATCCTGTTGCAGTGGCTGGTGGTAGCTTGATAGCGCTGAGACTTTAACCCTTGTATCACCATGGAGACCCCAAGAGATCGAGCTTTTCAATGCAGCCCCAAAGGTAGCACTGTCAATCCATCAATGTTAAGTGTTAAGGTTACCACTTCAAAAATGTATCATAACATATGTTAGAACACATTGAACAGTTTGCTGTTGCCTCCTTGTGCAGCATATTTCATCTCTTCCTGCTGTTAGGAGGGGGTCTCCTGGTTGTAGAGAGAGGGGAGAGCTTTTGGGGCAATGATCTTGTGTAGGCAGGGAGGATGGGCTGCAGTGCCCCGGTCAGCTCTCGGCAGGAAATGGAAAGTGTCTCTGTGGTTAATGGGGGGAAGCGTGTGTGTGTAGCTGCTGGCAGGGAGGTCATCTGGCAGCGAGTGGTCACGGGTGTTCTATTCTCATGAAGTGGACAAATCACCATCCCCATTTTCCTCAAAAGAAGAGGGAGGCTCAGGAAATCTGCATAGTCAATAGGTGGCAGAACAGAACTGAAGTGTAAGATTACTGACCACAAATTCAGTCCCATGTTTATTCGAGTCCCCCACACCTCTGAAGTGTGTTGCTATTCATGGTTGCCAGTCTGGACATTTGGAAGGGCGTAGTCAGCTTCTCTCTTGTTTGGGTGCTCAAGTATTTCTGATTCAAACAAAAGACATGGACCACTTATGTGATAGACTAGGCATCATGATTAAGGAAAACTAATGGGATTTGATGCCCAGCGAGGGCTGGCAAGCACTGGGCTGGGCAGTACTTCTCTGTCTTGAAACTTCAGGAGCCTCGTGAAACTGCATGTTCTGAGTTAGCATTTCTCGGGGGTGGGCCTGGGAGTCTGCATTTCCAACAAGCTCCTTGGTGAGACTGTTGCTGCTGCCCCACAGACTGCACTTCCAAAAACAAGAGGCTGAAAGGTGGAAATGACCCAAATGTTTAGCAACCGATGAATGGAACCGCAAAATACTTCCATCAAAGGCATGAGGTGCTGCCCGCCTCAGCAACACGGAGGAACCTGGAACACACGATGCTAACTAAACGAATTACATCAGACCACATGGACTGCGCTAACAAGGAATGTCCAGACTAGATATGTTAGGGGGAAAAGGATGTCCTAAAGGTAATTTCATACAGACTTTGTGGACTCCACCCCCACCCCAGGCCAAAGCCAAAGACACTGGGAACTCCAAATCCCATCACCACCAAAGGGAAGGTGGCTGGGACCTGAGGGTGGGGTTAAGCAGCCAAGTGAGTATAAAGACAGACACGTGGGCTTTTGGGGGGTCCCCCATTTTGGCTCTCCACCAGCTCGCAGCGTCCGGCCAGCTCTGAGAGTGACTTTGGGTTTCCAGGTCGGCGGATCGGGTAGGACGCATTAAAGACTTTATTTCCCTGTTTTCTCCCTGAGTTGTACATTTTCCTTATTTCCTTTTCCCTTGTAAATAAACCTTTTATTAACCGTTTGTGTGTGTCTGTAGTTGAGTATTAATAAGTCCCTTTTAAGCGCGCGGGTGAGGACCCACAGCCAGGATCCCGTTCAATATCGGGGCTGTCCTATAACAGATACAGCCATAGAGACAGAAAGCAGACTAGTGGTTGCCAGGGGCTAAGGAGAGGAGGGGTGGGGAGTGACTGCTTAGTGAGCATGGGGTTTCTTTGGGGGTGATGTAAATGTTCTGGAATGAGAGAGGTGATGGTCAACCAACATTGTGAATATACTTAATGCCACTAATGATAAGTCTCATGTTACAGGAGTTTTACCATAATAAACAAAAAGATCTAGATCACTGCAAGGGTCTCAGATTCTGATATTCATGGTTCTCTGAATTAAAGGGTAAAGAAAGGGTAAACAGCTCTTCCCCGGGAGGAAGACTTGTGTTTCAAGGGGAGAAAACTTGGTACATTTCCCCCACAGGGCAAACGCTCAGCCTGCAAAAGAAAGGAGCTATTCAGCAGAGAAGGCACTTCAAGGTGCTTAAAGCCACAGAGAAAAGAGCCTGAATGCTCCCAGGCAAAATCAATCAATCCATCAAGCATATCATTAAAGCACTACTGATCCACTTTTTGTACCCAGTCCTGGAAAAATGGAGAAAGTCGTTCAGTTTTGGGTGCTCACGTGGGTCAAGAAATAATAAGGCAGATTCTCCTGAGCAACATCCAGGCTCTGAAGGTGGAAGACGTTCCTAGGGGGGTCAGGGATAGCTGGAGCGGTCAGGTCAGGAGGCTCCTCGAAGGACTGTCACAGGGAGTCACCAAGGGCGGTCATCGTTATTTAAGCTAAATCAGCCTTCAGCAATTTATTAACCTCCCCCTTTGAACACTGCAAAACTGAACATGGGAAGTTGTAATATTCTTCGATGTAACACTGGGTGCAAAATCTAACCTTTCCCATCATACTCTTTGGGAATATGGACTGGTTGTTGGCATCATTAGAAAATGACTAATTCCTACTCACCTTATGGTAGAAGTACATATTTTCCGGAATCTCTTGGTGACAATAATGACAGTGGACTTTCTTTTCAGGAGGACTTCTCTCCCCTGAATAAAGGAATAAGAAACAACACCACAAATGATTGCCCTTGGCAACGACTAGTCCAGCTACCTCAGATGCTGTGGATGGCCTGCGCTTATGAGTATGATTTGCCTGGGCAGCACGCAGCCCTTATGGAGGGACGTTGTCCTGGAGCAGGACTCGTTTCCAAGGAGACGAAGGGACTGCTACTGCAGATGCCAATCCTGTCCATTGTGACCATCCTGTCATTTCACCATTTTCCTGGCTCTGTGATCCAACGAGGGCTTACCGTACATGCCTTTGTGGATTGTGTTAAAGCTGTGTTGGCTGTGTTGTGTTATTTTGATAGACATGTTGATAAAGTCATGTGGAAGTTGTGTTGGCTGGGCTGATGCCCAGCCATGTGGGAATGAAGGACATGGATGTGAATCTTAACCCTTCCAATTTTTCACTTGCCAAATTTGACCTTGGGCAGATTGTTAACTAGGAGATATTTACTGTCCAAAGTGTTTTAGACTCTTTCCACATGTGACTACGTTACTAAAACAACCTGTGAAGTCCACGGAAGATCTGTCACTCACGGTGGCCGTGTCTCCTGAAACACCCACATAAAAAGGTAACTGGGTCAAAAGAACCTGAAATGTCTCCTGGGGGTCACACAGACCCACAGGTCAGAAGCTATAGCTAGTTTCCCTCTGTCCACCGTCATGGTGAAAAAAGTTCCAGATGCGGTGTCAGAAACCTTGGGTGTCTGTCTTATTTCAGCCCCTAGCAAGCCCCTGCTTCATTCTGCTCCTGGGTGTCTCATCTATACAAGGATACAGGCAGCATTGGATTGTGCTGGAGGAGTTGAAAGGAAGCGTCCCATGTAGCAGGACTCTGTCTGCCTCTCTACCCATCGCTGAGGCTCCCAGCCCCCAGCCTTGGGATCTTAGACTCTCCAGACCAGTCATTTGAAGCGGACACACAAGGAGGTCACTGTCATGTATAGCTTAAAACTAGTGTGGCCAGACAAATTTATAAAGTGCACATCTGGCTATCATCTGCCCACACACGTCTTCTGTCCTGTGAGACCTTACATTGCTCGCATGCCATCCAGAAAAGGCTTCCCCCTCCTGAAAGCTTTTCTTTTCCTGTAGCCAGTGCTGCTCACCCTCACTGAGAGGGGCTGGTTCACTCCAACATGTGGCCCTGTGCTGGGCCAGCCCTCGGAGCATGATGGACTGGCCGCACTCCAGGCAGATCTTGGTCCGGTTGCCACAGTGGTGCTCGTGGATCTCCTGCTTGCTGAGGCGCACGACCAGCTCACAGAACTGACACGCAGTGGGGCGCTCCTGGCATTCTGTGCTCTGTGTGTGGGAGAGGGGACAGGCATGGTCACTGGCCTGCAGCGAGACAGGGGAAGGGGCAGAGCGGGGACTCTTTTGGACGACAAATTCTCTCTTGGGCTCAGGGATCCTTGCAAGCCCTTCTGACCAGTATCTGGGAGACAGGCAGACCTGTGCCCCTGGGCTGAGCTAGTTTGCTTCCCTAGCCTTCTTGGGTGAGAGAAGGGAAGTCAGGTGGAAATCTTTACTCCTGGCCCCTCCCCTCCTCCTCCCAGTGAACTGCTGGGGGTACAGGGGGATCTTGTATGCCTCTCACCTCATGGAACTCCAGGGCGTGCTTCTGTACGATCTGCTGACACATGGCACACCCGACCTGGATGCACAGAGAGAAACATGAGTCCCACCAGCATGTGCGCTTCCCCCAACACTGCCTTGTTTGGTCATATGCTTCTATTTTGGGTCTGTGATCTTCCAGAGGGCAGGGGTGAGGCATGGCCACCTCAGTTGCCCTGTGGCACCAGCCCAGCTTTCAAGAAGCATTTGTGGGATCCACTGCACTGAAATGGATGCCTGTGCTTGAGGGTCTCCAGAAAGACAGATGAGGGGCCCCTGACCATTGCCCCTCTTTGCTCTCCAACCCTGTTCCCTCAGCTCTGCTTCTTGGGCTGGTGCAGACTCCAGACAGTTAGGAAGATCTGAACTGAGCAGAGCTCTCTGGGAAGGACCCCATATCTACCCTAGAAGGGATTGAAAAGACTAGGAGAGAAATGTCAGCCTTGTGTGCTTTTTAGACCTTTCCTTTCCTGTGTGCCCTATCCACAAACCTCAAAAGACCTTTCAACCTTTCCTGAAACAGGGACCCCTTACCTTGATTGAATGCATGAGCCTGTGGGAATGGGAAAGCCAGGGGTAGACTCAGTTTGGCGTGAGAAACTAAACTGAGATTCCGCCTCCACTTCATAGATATGAGTAGACACAGTGCAGGCTAAGTGACTTGGCCACGATGGAGTTGCTGCCATGTGGACGGGACACTCATGGCCGCCCTGCCCTCTCTCCTTCCTGCTCACCTGCTGGTGCCCAGCCTCCTGGTGCTCGTCCATCTTCTCCTGTGGAACATGTTCCTTGCACTCCGGACAGGGAACCAGAGACTGCAGGCAGTGGGCCTCATGGAGGGCCAAGTGGGCCGAGGCTATGCTTCTTCTGCTGTAGAATCAAGGGGGAGGAACAACAGGCTTATTTCAACATATAACCGTGGAGCCATTTTTCACAGCCAGGGCAGCTGGATTAAGACCTTTTGATCTTAATACATGATGGTGATGATGCCCCCTGATCCCCTTCCCCCACATTGGTTGAAAATTAGAACATGCAAAATGATAAGAGAAGCATCAGGACATTCTATAAGTTCTTATATTGTCCAGGTTGAGCAGGGATGTTGAGAAGGAGCAGGAGGGAGCAAAGGAGTCCCGAGAAGTCTTTGAGGGTAAAGGAGAAGGTCCATTATCCCCAACGGGCTGAGGGGTGTAGACACAGATCAAACATGGTAAATGGTACCCTTGAAAAACATAATACAATTTAGGTCAATTATACCACAGTGAAGCTCTTTTTAAAGCTCAACAAAAAAATATCAATTGCTTTCAAATTTTTTTTCTTGTCTTGAAGTACTCCCTGCCCTACCACGCATAGGCATCCTGAAAGGGCATTGCCAGCATTCAGCCAGAGTCCAGACAGTGAGCTCTACCCATCCCTGCCAGCAGGTGCACCTGTGCCACCTGCAGAGGGACCTGAGGCCCTTCTTGGAGAACTCAAAGCACCCCTGTTTCTGAGCCTCCCAGCTCCAGGGCAGGGTGTTAACACTCCTCAACCCCCAGCAATGCTTCCTTTATTGCAAACATCTTCTGCTTGAGGTAGCTTGGGAGAAAGGAAACTCAGGACTCAGTAAAGGTCTAAGTGACGACAGGTGTGGCAGGCCAAGGGCTATGGCAGGAGGGCTATGGCCAAGAGGCATGGCCGAAGCCTCACCCCTTGGGTCTGAACAGACTCTACTTCTGCGCGGCCCAGGCAGACAGCACAGAGGCCATTTTCTTGGCCTTCTTTTCTTGCCCCTGGCCTGGTCACTATCTCCCTCAGCTTTTCTTTCTGAGCCTGTTCAGACCCTGAAGAGCTAGGGTACTCTAGCTGAAGCAGAGCTCTCCAGAAGGATTCTCCTTGGCATTCCCCCCCCCACCCCCGCAGGTAGGGAGAGTGGAGGGTAAAGTGCTTCAGAGGCGGGGTCCCCCCTGAGTTACAGGTATAACCGGACCCCTGCCCCAACACCTTCCCCCCCCACCTATCTTAGCTCCCCCTCAATGAGAGACTGGAAATGGTACCAGAGAATCTGATGAGCCCCTTTCCCGGGGAAAGACCATATGATCAGAACCCCAAATTTAGACCCCAGGTCTGCCAAATATGAGTAGCCCAAAAGGGGCAATGATCTTGGCCATTGACTTTAGGACTGTCCAAGAAAGTCTAAAATATCTTGGGGTGGGGATGCTGGTTCAGTGATATAGAGGTAACTACTTGTCACCCAGGGAACTTTTCCACCCATACAAATGCCTGAGCCCTTTCTCCTCACTTCAGGAACAACCTTACCCCGTGTGCCCCTCTCACTAGCTGGCCTCAGGCCGCTAGAGAAGGCTTTATCTTACCAGTTTCTGCACACCAGCAAGGCTCTCTCCATGGTCTCCAGAGTCTTTCTGTTGAGTTTCATTTCTAGCAGACAGAAACAAAACTGAAAGTATTTTGCAACCCAGAGTCCAGAAGGGAGGGGCTTTCAGAAATCTCGGCTTGGGGCTGCTCCAGGCTTCCTGTGCCTGCCGCTTTCAGGAAGGCCTTCTGCAGCACAGCCAGCCCAGCCTGCCCCTGCTGTCACCCAGGGCTACTGTCACCCACTGATTCTAAGACCCCGAGGGCAGGATCGAGAGGCAGAGCCTCCCCTGGACAGCAGCATGTCCTCCCCGGGCCGCTTGACTGCTCTGGTGGGTTGCCTTGTTCAATCTGAAGCTGTCCCTAGAAAGCAGCTCCTGGGTATCCCTCCCCCTCCTCTGGCCCCAGCTGGTGACAGCTGGGGAACAGGATCTGGGAGGAACTGTGGAGGTGGGGTGGCATTGATACTGGGCAGGTTGAGGGGCACCCCGGAATCCCCAAACCTACCCACTCTAAATAGATTCTGCCATTTGCCTTGTTATGGAAAACAGTCTGCCAGGCTGGAAAGGGCCAATATACCAACCTCATCAAGACAAAACATACTCTAGTGCATAAGAACTTTAACAGAAAGGAATTTTAATACAATAAATAAAGAGAAGATATAAGACAAAGAATGTAGTTTTCAAATCAAGTACTCAAAGTTACCCATCCCCTTGTGGGCAAATTCCCAGCCAGTACGGGTTGGCCCAAAGCAAGGCCACTAGGGCTGGGAAGCTTGCCACAAGTCCAAGGCATTTTCTGGTGGGGACCCATAGGAAAGGGGCAGAAGGGGTCCCAGAATGTCTGGGACAGAAGGAACACAATCAAAATCAAGATAAAAGCTGCCCTTGTTAACCTCCCCACAGATGTCACCCACATCTGTTTCAGGTGTCTCCTTCCATGTCCCCCAAGTCCCTGGTACCAGTCCAAGGCTGGGAAGCAAGCGCAGCTTCTTCACGTGTGTCTCTGCTCCATGTGCCTCCTCCAGGTCTCCTTCTGGCTCTCCATCCTTCAACCTCCCTTTTTCCAGTCTCCAGTTTCCCCTCCTCTCTGCTCAGCCCCACCCTTCCTTGGGTGGAGCAGGGAATCTGGAACCTCTCTTTTCCTTGGGGACCACCCTGGTACAGTTCTACAAATATAGATACAGATATATAGATTTGGTCATTCAGGTTGTAAATGACCAAACAGGGCCTTTCGCTGGTGTCCAGAAAGCCAAACTCTAAACCCTGAGAATTGTCTTTACTTGAAGGAGTTCAATCAAGGGAGTTGGGGTTAGGCACCCCAATACACCTGGCTTCCCAAGTGGCAGGAGTGCTGGGATTTTATAAGGGATGAAGGAAAGTAGGGAAGTGTCAGGCCTCACATCTCCAGGTCCCAGGAGGTGCTGGGCATTCTAGGGGGCAGGAGTCAAGGTGTTTGACTTTCCAGACAGGTTTTTTTCTCAGCAACCAGCAGATGTTTGTTTCTTTTCTTTCTTTCTTTCTTTTTTTTTTTTTTTTAAAGATTTATTTATTTATTTATTTATACAACCACTGGGTACCATCAGAAGCACGGGAGGGTGAGATAATTCACCAAAGCCAGAGCAGGGAGCAAAACAGACAGATTGATGAAATACACTGCTGAGGGGAGCAGCAGGCGGGACAGGAGAGGTCTGCACGCCATGTGGGACCCTCGCTGGAGGCTAAGGATCTAACCGGCGCTGCAGAGGTTGCGGGCAGCTTCTCAGCCCAGCGCTCAACCGCTGTGCCACCAGGGAGGCCCCAGATGTTTGTTTCTGATGCCACTGTCAACTCAAAGAGACAGAGAACTTTATCAGGGAATGCAACACAATCAATTTCCAAGTTCCCAGGTTTGCAGCTAAAGCCAGTTAACAGTTAATCATAAGGAGGGAACAGGAAGCACAATTCAGTGAGTTAACAGTTAATCCTAGAGGGAATGCAATTTAGTCAGTGAACAGTTACTCTTAAAGAAGGAATGCGATTCAGTGGTTGTAGTTTAATTCCAAATTGTTAGTCTAGAGGTATTTTCTGCTGCAAAATGGAGGGGATTGGCTACAAGGTGATCAAAATATATTTCTCATACCCATTTGATCTTCATCCACAGTCCCTGGCTCAGAGCTCCCCAAAACCTTGGCATATCCTAAGTGCTGAGCGTGATAAATGTGTCTTTTGTTATGTGAATGAATGCAGCAGGTTGCGCAAGATTAAAAGTTGAGAACTTTCAGTTCCACCCCTTAACCTCCAGGGATGGGAGAGGACTGGAGATGGAGTTCAACTCCCAATGACCAATGATTTAATCTACTGTGCCTGGGATGTGAAGTCTTATAAAAACCCAAGTGTGTGTGTGTGTGTGTGTGGGGGGGGGGGCCCTCCCCAGTGGCGCAGTGGTTGAGCGCTGGGTTGCCAAGCTGCCCCAAGCTTCTGCAGCGCTGGTTCGATCCCCGGCTGCTCCCCGGCCACCGGAAGATGGTCCCCCATGGCGCGCAGACCTCTCCTGCCGCCCGCTGCTCCCCTCAGCAGTGTACTTCGGTCCTTCTGCCTGCTCTGCTCCCAGCTCTGGTGAATTCTGCTTCTGACTGTACCTATCACTTGTATAAATAAATCTTAAAAAAAAAAACAAACCAACCAAGTGGGCAGGCTTCAGATAAGTTGCAGTTGGTGAGCACGTGCAGGCTCAGAGACTGCATGGAGCTCCCTGCCTCCCCCCCACCCCCACCTTGGCCCTATGCATCTGTCCCAACTGACTGTTCCTGAGTTCCATTCCATTGTAATAAATCAGTGATCTAGTGAGTAAAATGTTTCCTAAATACTGTGAGCCACTCTAACAAATTAATTTACTGAGGAAGGGGTGGGTTCTGATTTATAGCCAGAGGGTCAGAGCACAGGTAATAAGTTGTGGCCAATTTGTAGGCAGTAGATCAGAAACACAGGTAACCATGTGGGCTTGGAATTGACCCCTGAACAGGAGGATGGTCTTGTGAGTCTGATCCCCAGATTCCTGCGGAATCTGATAATGTCTCTGGGTACACAATGTCAGAATTGAGCTGAATTAAGTTGAATTCTTGGACACCTTGTTGGTGTCTGAAAATTGTTTGGTAGAGGGAAGTCTCTGCACCCACACATAGCACTGGACATGGGAACCCTTCCAGGTGGGAACGGTTGTTGTTGATTTTTTTTAGGAAGGTAATAGGATTAAGGAAAATACCCAAGCATGGTGTAGAGACAGGAGAGGACACAGAGCAGGTTTTCTGATCCAGGAGACCGGGTAAAGGAGGAGTCAGAGTCTTCAGTGGCTTTTCAGGCTTTTATTGGGATTTACCGGGTACATGGCAGGTAGGGGTGCTGGGGGGCCGGGAGGCTGGCAGTCCTCCCAGCCCCCAGCAAATCCTCACCCTATCTGGGCTCTCTGGTGTTCTCTCACATTCTCTCTGCTCCTCTCATGGCTCTGCTTCTCTGCTTCTTTCTCGGCTTCTGCTGGCGTCCCTGTGATGCCGCCTGTAAAGCAACCAACCCATTCTTAGCAGGTTTATGAACGGTTCTAGCAGCCACATGTTCTTCGCCATGGTTTGTAGTCGCTCCAACACTCCTCCGTACACTCCACTCCTCCACCGTTAACACCGCACTACCACCACACCGCACTCTGCTGCACCACCCTTATAAATCAGTCTCTTAGCTCAGGTGGACCCACTTCAGGTGCCCGCCATCAGGCATGCACCCAGGATCACAGGGCTCCCTCATCTATCCTGATGGCGGAAGGGCAGAAAAGCCTGATACCTTGTACCTTACCCTACACCGCCCTTTAAAGCCCAGTCTCAGCCCAGGTGGATCCCGTCTACCTATGCCCACACCCTACTCCAGGTGCCCGCCATCAGGCATGCATTCGGGACTGCAAGGATCCATCATCTGTCCTGATGGCAGGAGGGCAGAAAAGCCTGATACCTTTTACCTTACCCTACACATGGGCTCTAGCCTGCTGCCAGACTAAAATTCAGGCACCAAATGAGAGATAGTGTGCAGTAATAATAATGATCAAAGCAAAGGTGGGAGGGAAGAGCAAACAGACTTTTAAACATTTTCTATGTTGCTGACATCATACTAAGCATCTTACAGGCATCACCGAGTTTCGTCTGCCCAATAACTCTGGTGTAAGAATGACTAGTTCCATTTTGTAACAGCAAGATGAAACAATTTGTCCAATGCCACACACTGAACTGAGCTGGGAGATCTCACGCTGGGGGCCTATGCGCCTAAGCAGCTCTGAGCCAGGAGTCAGAGACCCAGGTGAGCACCAGATTCTCTTCCTCATCAGCTGGGCCAATGCCTAAATCCCTCTGCTTTGCTTCCCACTCTGTCTCCTGACAGTCCTGACAGTTCGCTACAGTCCTGACAGTAGCGAAAAGCTAAGAACTTTAACATGTGTTATCTCCTGCAGAGATCCCCAGAATGCAAGGGTGTGGTGGAGCGGGGCGAAAGAGGGCTGCACAGGTGAGGTGTCTTCAGCTATGCAAGCACCGGGGTGCAATTAGAAATGACCTTGAGATCTTCCTCTACATCTTAGTTTTCATTTAAGATGTTTCCTCTTTGCTGACTGTCCCACCCCTTCCCTGACATATCAAAATTCCACAAAACCAACTCCTGTGTTCTCACTGACAGAGGATCTGTCTCCTCTGCCTCTGGTTATTGCAGGCTGAATTGAATGCAGGCACATGATGCGTGTTTGTGATAATTAGACAGAAGGTAGAAACACAGCAGCCATAGCTGTTTCCTTTTGGTTTTTAAAGATAACCTAAGTATAGAGCTAATGCAGGAATATGCTTTTGTTAAGAGGATTAGAATATTACAGATAAAGCAAGCTTTCTTCAGACTTCCACGCCGGCTCCTGAGTCATTGCCGTTTTCCACCATGTGTGTACTGAGGCACGTTGCAGTTGGCACAAAAGCCTGTCCCCATTCCCACCGCAACATGAATCGGTGCTGTGGGCTTGCATGATTTCATTATTCTGCCACCCGTCTTTGGCTGGTCACCAACTCCTCCCCAACCCCGAGTCCCATGAAAAGCTAGATGAGAAATGCTCTGTTGTGAGCTTAGAATTCTTCCCCGGGACATTGGCTGCCTGCTTGGCAGCTGTCGGGAGTTTCCGGCCTTGTCTTTGTGTCCCGCCTGGCCTGTGGGTATGGGAGGCGGGCGAGGGTTGTCACAGGGAACCAATCCCTCAGACGTGCTCTGGCTGGGCTCTGTGTTACCTTTCACTGGGAGGGGAGAAGGGGAAGCAGGAACAATAATCAGACCTCGATGCACCGATTTGAGGCGAGAAGGAGAAATTGTGTGTGAAAGCCAGACAAGGCCATGGAAGATCAGAGAGAATATTAAAAGACCATTTTTTTTAAGATTTATTTTATGCATACAAGAGTTGGGGTACAGGCCAGATGCACGGGAGGGTGAGAGGATTCACCAGAGAGAGAGCGGGGAACAGAACAGGAAGACTGACTGAAATACACTGCTAAGGGGAGCAGCGGGCGAGCCAGGAGAGGTCTGCTGCACCATGTGGGTTGCTCTGAGGCCGGCGGGGATCGAACCGGCACGGCAGAGGCTACGGACAGCTTCACAGCTCTGCGCTCAACCACTGTGCCATGAGGGAGGCCCCTAAAAGTTCATTTTCAATGGTTGACTTTGAGAAGGGATCTTAGGTTTTTATTCCTTCACAAGATGGCTATGCTAAGGAAAATGATATAACAACAGAGATATTTCACTTCCCAGACACAAATTAAATGGTGGAACCATGCACACTCCTGTCAGTGTGCCTTTAGAAGGGTCCTGTGGTCAGAGTGGCTGGAGCCATGGGAGATAGGATTAGGGAGCACACAGTCTCCCCAAGTACATATGTTTGGGTGGGAGTTTGTTCTTTAGGCCACCATGCAATTGCTCAAATGATAAGTCCCTGGATGGGAAGGAAGCCTGGCAATATCTGTGGCTATGTTTGGGGAGGACTCTAAGCCTGACTGGGCAGCCAAGTCAGGGGATGCCCTGCCCAGCTGCACCTAGCTGGTGCAAAGGGGAGGAAAGTTGTCACTAGAATCACAGGCAAAAAATAGCAGCTCCAGGGCCTTCTGTGTGCTTTTGTGTTCCCAAGTGCTTCCCCCCCACCCCCCAATTTCTGGCAGAGGTCTGTTTCCATACATTCTCAATTTTCCCTCCTGGCTAACGCACCTCCCTCACTTTCTCCCACCCAAGCAGCAATCACACTCCACTCCCTATCCCCAAAGGGGCGTTTCAGGGGTAACTGTTGCCACATCTCATGGACGCAGGACAATGATCAAGCACCTCAAGGCTTTGTCTCTTTTGGGGGGGTAAAAAAGAAATCTTGAGTATCTTTTCACTAGCAGTAGGATGAATTGCAGGCCCACATGTATTTTCTTATAAACTGATAAACTTATGGTATGGATAATTACAGTGCAGGACTGCAAGTGTGCTTTCTTTTCCTTATGATCTTCAGAATACTTTCTTTCCTCTGCTGACTTTATTGTAAGGATATAGTATAAAATATATATATATATATAAAACATACAAAATATATGTTCATTTATTATTTTTTTATCCAGAAGGCTTCTGGTCAACAGCAGATTGTTAGCAGTTAAGTTTTTAGAGGAGTCAGAAGTTAGATATATAGATTGGCATTCTTAGTCTCCCATTGTTCTAGGGTCGAGAGTAATCTGTTCAGTGAGGATGAATATCTTGCTTTAGGTCTATCTTGGGACTTTCTCAACCCTCCCTAGTGAAGCAAGGGGTTAGGAAGAGTGAAAGAGATAATGGTCCATTATTGCCAGTAATGGTTGTGTTGGAAATATAACTAGGAAAATGAACTCTGCCATCTTTCATTCCAGGGACATTTTCGTGATGGGATGCTTACTGGCAATGCAAGTGAGGCAATACTGACTAGGCAACACTGTGGCCTCATTGGCGGGAAAAACAGCAGATATTTAGTCATCAAGATCCTAGGGCACAGGTTGGGAAAAGGCACATTTACATGCAAACCGAAGCTCCATCCCTCTGTCTCCTTCCTCCACCTTTACTTCCAGGGTCAGCTATGTCATCCCAGTGGCAGATGAAAAGTACCAATTTCCAAATGATCAATTTCCAAATCGACCTCATGGATCCACATTTTGGAGTTATAATAAGAGAAGTCACTTTAGGAACCTTACCTTCTGCTTGCACAATTTTCCTTCTGTTGCAATTCCTTCTCGATTGTTTTTGTACAATCATGTTCAGGACACTGTCTTCTTTTGGTTAAAATTAAGCAAAACTAGATTATTTATTTACTCACATCTTGTAAATGACAACTGGGTTTTGTTGATATCTTCTCTGTTGGCCTTATTTGCTTCTTGCTTGGCTCCTAACTTTATTTAGAGACCTGAACTTCCAGGTTCTCTTTCTCTTTCTATTTTAAATAAAATTTGATCTTTCTATAAATTTTGTTTTTGGGCTGATTGCTGCACTTAATTCATAGAAATAAAAAATTTATGACTTTTAAAATATTAAAAAATTAATGAATGTTCACCCATGATTCAGCTTAAGAAATAAGAAGTTAGAAATAATAGTTGAAATCTCTTGTGTAGTCAGTTCTGTTTCCCTTCCTCCCCATCCATAATTATGCCCCTGAATTTGGAGTTTGTTATGCCTTTGCATGGCTTTTGAACATTCACTTCTTAAAATTATTGCTTAACATTTACTATTAAACATTATTATCATGTATGGACCCTTAAATGATATATAATATTGTATTTGCATGTCGTTAACCTTGTATAGTGGAGCTAAAATGTTTATATAGTTCCACAACTGACTCCCCCATCCAGTCTTATATTTTTGAAATTTGCCCACATCCAAACATTTAGCTCCAGTTTATTCATTTTCATTGCTAAGAAGATGTGCCTCAAGTTGTTAGCCCATTCTCTTGTGAATTAGGACTTAAGATTTTCCTTTTATCATCATTGAAAATAATATTAAAATTAAAAATCTTCAAAGTAAAGGACATTAATATACTCAGAAAGACTTTCAAAAAGATACTTTCTTAAATAAGAAGAAAATGTCATAAAAAACTATTTAAAGAACAAAAAACAACCTTGGAAGTTAAAAATATAATAGCAGAAATAAAAATACACCTCAATAGAAATATTGGAGGGTCATTGAGAGAACGTCCCAAAATATAAAGCAAAAAGACAGACAAGGAAAACTCAGAAATGGTGAGAAAATTGGACTACTCATTCTGGAAATCTATTGCCCAAATAATAGGTGTTTTAGAAAGAAGAGCGCAAGAGAGAGAGAGAGAGAGAGAGAGAGAGAGAGAGAGAGAGAGAGAGAGAGAGAGAGAGAAGTTGGAGAGGAAGAAGTAATCAAGAGAAAAGTTTAATAAAAATTTTCAAAGTTAAAGGACATCAGTTTGCTGAGCATTCCAAGTACTCAGTACAAAGAGTGAAAAAAACTGACAGAATTTTAATGGGGATTTTCAGAACACTGGGAACAAGGAGAAGATTCAAGGGCAAGAATGGATTTAGATTTTTTAAATTGTGGCACTGGAAGTGAAAAGACTATGGCCTTAAGAGGGAAAGTGATTTTCAGCATAGCATGCTATAGTCAAGCAAACTGTTAATGGAGGATGGATGTAGAATATTAGATTGAATTTGGTGGTAATTTATTTAGGACATATGCATATTTATCTGTGAACTAGCCTACTTTTCCTTTTTTGAGCTGTTCTTGTCTGGTTTTGGTGCTGAAGTTATGTCAGCCTCAAATAAAAGGGTATGTTTCAATTTTCAGGACTAATGTATATAATACATTGTATGTATTATATAATACATTATTCAATTATTCCTTGAATATTTTACATAACGCACAAAGTAAACTTTCTGGGCCTGGTGGGGTGGAGAACATTGTGGGTACTCCAAAGAAGACATAACAGATGGTGTAGGGTAAAAGAGTGAAAATCAGGCATTTTTACACCCTCCTGCCATTAGCATCTATGACTGGCACCTGTTGTCTTGCACGCACACCTGTAATGGACACCTGGGCCCAGAGCGCACGGGGCATGTATGTAGGCAAACGACAAGGGGATATAAAGGTGGAGTCACTCTGCAATGGGAGGACAGAGGAGAGGAGATAGCCAGAGAAATGCTGAGAGAGAAAGCTGTCTCTTGATTCAGCATTAAAGGCCTGTAAAAATCTACAGAAGACTCCAAAATTATCTTTCATCTGTGAGAACCGACAATGAGCCTACCTGGCTTGGGATGGTTGCAAAACAGATGGCCAACAAGCACATGAGAAGATATTCACTACCTCTTATCAGGGAAATATAAATCAAATGAGCTATCACCTCGCGCCTATGAGAATGGCTCTTATAGAAAAGATATAGACAGTCAGGGCCAGTGAGGATGTGGAGAAAAAGGAACAGCGCACACTACTGTGAGAATATAATTGGGGCAGCTACTGTGGAAACAGTATGGAGAGTCCTTATTTGGGGTTCTAAATAACACCCTTCATAAAAAAATAAACTCGCTTAGTTTAGAGGGATAGATCTCCATATGACATCTTGACCAGTGAAATGCAATGTGCCTTAAAAATGGACATATTTGACCAATGGAAATGATATTCCCCATATATATTTTATCTTTTCTATTGATGGACATATTTGAAAGTAAAAAGAAAAGATTTAGACAAGAATTACTTGCCATTCAGCAAGAAGGGGACTGAATAATTCAGGCAAGTGGGAAAGTCTGAGTTCTTACTCAGCTCAAAGGAATTTGTGGTTTCACACTTGCCTGTCAAGGCCACTATTATTATTTCATGACACAAAACTTTGGACCCAGCTTCAATTTGGAAAAAGGCTCAAAGTTCACATTTTAATTCAGATGTCATTTATGTACGCAGTGATAAAAAAGAAACTTGCCTAATTTAAAAACCACACATCCCTGTTTTTTTTTTCTCTCTCTCTTAACTACTCCTACCCACCCCCCCCCCCAACAATTTTTTTTGAAGGAGACTAAATTTTCAGTAAGTTAGACGTTAGCTATTCTTATTTGGTCTGAAATATTTTTTTTCCTTTATCTTATTACTTGTAGCTTCACTAATGATTTTCTAGTATCAAACATATGTAGGACCCTTAAAAAATGTTATAAAATTTATTCTACAATATTTAAAATATGTTTAAAAATATAAAAGATAATACAATAGCATATTCATGCCCAGTTAAAATAATAAAATGTTTCATATACAGTGGCAGTCCACACTTTAAGCCCAGGCTGCCTCCCCATCACGTTAAAACTAGATTATATTTGTGTTTATTTATTCTTATATTTCTTATATTTTTAATACTTCTGTTTGTGTCCCAAATGAAAGGCAGTATTACATTTTATATTTCAAATTTTATAAATACTATCTCTATAAATATTCTTCTGTAACTTACATCTTTTACCAAAAAATATAAGCTTTCATCAAATATATATAAACTTTATATTTTTGTGTATAACTCTAACTCCTTCATATTTCCTGCTATCTAAAAATTTGGCATGCAATTCTCCAGTTTATTCCTTCTGCTACTGGATATTTCAAATTTTTTGTTCTTGCAAAGACAATTACCAACTTTTTTTTACATGTCCCTTTATACATGCAAGGGAAGAGTTTTTGAATTCTAGGTCAGTGATCTTTGAACTTCTTGGCTCATATTTTCCTTAAGATAATTTTGGGAAAAATTACATTTTTCTTCCCACATTTTTAAGTTGGCATCTAAAAATTATCATGTTAGGGCCTCCCCGGTGGCGCAGTGGTTGAGCGCTGGGTTGCAAAGCTGCCCGCAGCCTCTGCAGCGCTGGTTCGATCCCCGGCTGCTCCCTGGCCACTGGAGGAGGGTCCCGCATGGCACGCAAACCTCCCCTGCCACCCACTGCCCCCCTCAGCAGTGTGCTTCAGTCATTCTGCCTGCTCTGCTCCCCGCTCTGGCTCTGGTGAATTCTCTCACCCTCCCGCGCTTCTGACTGTACCCAGTGCTTGCATAAATAAATAAATAAATCTTTTAAAAAATAAATAAATAAATAAATAAAAATTATCATGTTAAATATTAACTTGAACCATATGAAAGTGCCTTATTTGTAGGTTGAAAATGACTGAATAAGGACAATATCATATGCCTCAAGCTAATAATTGCAAGGGATATCATGTTTGATTGTCATAAGCAATATTTAAAAATAAGTCCAGGGCCTCCCTGGTGGCACAAGGGGTTAGGATGCAACCCATGAAGCTATTCCCAACCACTGCAGTACGAGTTCCATCCCTGGCCTGCCAGGGAGCAGCCACATGGCACAGCAGGCCTCTCCTGCCTCGCTCACTGCTCCCCTCAGCAATGTACCTCAATCCACCTGCCTGTTCTGTTCCCCCCTCTGTCTCTGGTGAATCCTCTTACCTTCCTGCACCTCTGGCCTGTTCCCCAGTTCTTTTCTGTGTAAATAAATAAATCTTTAAAAAAATAAAAATAAATAAAAATAAGTCCATTACTTCATTTTTCAAGATGTAGCCAGTAGAACCTAATACCCTAGTAATTTGATACTTGCTAAAATATTCAAGTAAGCTCTTCCTTATCAGATCAAAATATTATGTTCCTATTTTGCTCATTATCTTTCTCTCCACTTAGTTCATAAAACCTGTTTTTCCTGTGAAGTTTTTTATTGCCTCTCGGTCATATTTTTTTGATATGTGTACACAAAAATATGTGTACAAATTGAAATACTCACATTTTAAAAGTTTCTTAAGACAGTAAGTCTTTTTTAAAAAGACTTATTTTTATTTATTTATGCATACAAGAATTGGGGTGTAGGCCAGAGGTGTGGGGGGTGAGAGGATTCACCAGAGACAGAATGGGGAGCAGAACAGGTGGATCTGAAATACACTGCTGAGGGGAGCAGAGGGTGAGACAGGTCTGCTGCACCATGTGGGTTAGCTTAGCTACCTGGCTGGGGATTGAACTCAAGCTGCAGTGGCTGGTGATAGCTTGATACCACTGAGACTTCAATCCCTGCATCACCAGGGAGGCTCAAGACAGTAAGACTTTTAAGTGTTAAAATTTTCTTCTGTTCATAGCCATTTTCAGTACATATTTGATCAGGGCAACATAAATATAGCATTGATTTTGATCAATATTACATCTAAAAAGGACATTTAATTGTAAAGGCAGTTCAATCAGAAAGATGGATAGGACTTTTTTTGTTTTTAATTAGTCATGGATGAATGTTACTTGTAACTTGGATGAGACAGGATTCAGCATCCATTCTTTGTTTTCAATTTTAGATGTGAGGTCTAATCCATTTGCTTAGATAAATGGATGGGAATAGAAGATTTTAAAAGACAAAGTCTTTTAATTCTAAGAACTTTTCCCAAGTTAAACCAAATTCACCAAAAATCACACCATAATCTATCATAGTAAATTGTTTTTGATGTTGTATCAGTTGAAAACTCAATGAGTTGTCATTGAATTTTGTTGATAGCAAAGAATGGGACATCACTTGACCTGTAAAGGCATTTGTTGCTCAGTCTTTAGAGAGTCATTTCCTGTTCAACTTTTGAGAACTTTCAATGCCCCAAGGCATTAGACTTGCCACAAGTCTAAGGAAACATCTGGTGAGCAACCAGAGGAAAGGGGTCTGAAGGAAGTCTCAGAAAAAACTGGGACAAAAGGAGATACCACATCAAAATAATGGCTGCTCTGTCAGCCTCCCCATGTGTCTCGTCTAAGTGTCTCTACATCTCTCTCCTCCATGTATCTCTGTCCAAGCATACCAGGTAGAAGTCAGACTGTAAAAGCAAGAGCTCTCTCCTCCAGAGCCCTTCTGCTTCCCTGTTAGAGAGCTTCACCTGGCCGCTCAGCTCTTCCCCTAGTTAAGCGGGGCAGGGATCACCATACCTCCCCTAACATGGTTTTAAAATGCATTGTACTATACATATATACCATGGAATATTACTCAGCATTCCAAAAAGATAAACACATGCAATTTGCAGTAACATGGATGGCGCTGGAAGGGATCATGCTCAGCGAAATAAGCCAGAAAGAAAAAGAAAAATACCGGATGGTCTCACTCATAGCAGGAATCTAGAAAACTTAAATAAGGGATCAGGAAAATGAATAACTATAAGAAAGTGAAAATCAAAATCAACAAAAAACTATGAACCAGAGACACTTTTTGGGGGGTGGGGGCGGGAGGGGAGGGATTGGGGTCAGAATGGGGCATGTGCAGTTGTATGGGGGAATATAAAAATAAAATTTATTATTTAAAAAAAAATAAAAAATAAAATGCATTGTACTATATAACAAAAATTATAGTTATATGCAGAGCGGTAGTATAATAAAGTTATTTGCAAAGTGGTAGTATAATAAAAAGCAGGGTATTTGTGTGAAACAATTGAACTCTTACATTCAGTTTTTGGAGCAAATGAAATGGCTCATAAAGAAAAACTAAAAGTAACTTTATTAATTTAGTGGCTATTATGATCGATCTTTCCTTATGTATTCATCATAGTGAAAGGACAATGTCTCTAATGCTAAAAAGAATCAACTGGTCCAATAGCAGCTGCCAGTAGGCACTGAACAGCTCATGCGATGTCTCTTGTAAATCAAGTTTTCATGCAGGCATGGACTTATTTCTAAACTCTTCATTCAGTGCTACTGGTATAATTTTCGATTCTCAAGTCAACAGTGAATGATTATATCAATCACTATACCTCTGTAAGTCTTGAATTCTGATAGATATCTTCTCCTCATTTCTCCAAAAGTGACTTAACTATTCTTGACTCTTTGCAAAAGTCTGAGTTTTAGAATTAACTTGTCAAATAAAAATTCTGTTGGGATTTGTTGTGATTTTAATTGGGATTGCATTAAATTTATAGACTTATTTGAGAGGTATAGATTTTTTATTTAATATATTTTATTTTATATAATTCTTCCATCATTTTTCATTTTTGCACAATGTATGCATTTTCATTTTGATTATATTCCCCATATAATTCTGCCCCCCTTATTTTGACCCTAATCTCTCCTCTCCCCTCCCTTCCTCGTAGTGTTTCTCTAGTTTATAGTTGCTTGTTGATTTTGATTTTTTCTTTATTATAATTAGTCTTTTTCCTGGTCCCTTATTTTAGGTTTTATAAATTCCTTCTATGAGTGAGACCATCCGGTATTTTTCTTTTTCTTTCTGGCTTATTTCGCTGAGCATGATCCCTTCCAGCTCCATCCATGTTGCTGCAAATTGCATGAGTTTTTCTTTTTGATTGCTGAGTAATATTCCATTGTGTATATATACCACATCTTCTTGATGAGAGGTATAGATATTTTTACAAGGTTTAGTCTTCCTATCCATGATCTTGGTATAATCCCTCCATATATTTAGATTTGTTGTTGTTGCACTTCAGCCTCCAGTATTCCTGAACTATCTTGGAATTTTGCTAAAAATTTCTAATATTTTCCCTTTTGTTGGTGATTTTAATTAGCCTCCACTGCTGCTTGTACTTAACTTACAAGTTCACCTCTTCTTGGGCACTTCCTCCATCGCTCCTATTACTTGGAGTATAATTTTTTGCATGTAATTTGTAAAAAAAATTGCATGTATTTGCATGCATGTGCATATGTATATATTTTGTATATAATTGCAAGAACAAATAGTTACTGATCGGTTATTCTATGCCAGACCACTGTGTGAAGCATGCTCTGAGCATTAATATAATCTCCAAAACAATCTTTGAAATCAGTGGAGGTAGTCTTATCTCCATTAACGAAAAAATATGTGTGCAAGTACACACAGTGGGGCTGAGACGGTGCCAGAAAATGCATCCAAAGAGACTGGCTCCAGAGCCTGTGCTCTGACCACCATATGCCCCCTTCCAAGCAGCCGTCTTACTGTACTGCTATGGCTTACTTGCATTCATTCCTACAACCCAGAGAAAAACGTTTGCGAGCACTCACTGGATCAAGACTTTAAAAGGTGTTGTCTGGACATATATTAAATAAAATCACACCAATAAACAAACAGGTACAAATTATGCTAAGTGCCCTGGATGGATGGGGATCGAGGGAGGAAAACCTAGGATTAGATGAATGAGAATTACAAGGGGGAGGAGGGAAGGAGGCAGATGTAGGAGGGAGAACAGGTATCCTTAGCTGGAGGCTCGTGGAAGAGATGCGAAACCTAATTTGAGTGATTGGTGGATTCCTGCTACCAACAACCCTTATACCCTTTTGACCCCCCACCCTCCCAGCCTCAGAAACCTCCGTTTGTATATCAATGTCTGATGGTTTATGATTATCTTGCTTTGTCAGTTCAGCAACTTTGCTCCATATTGGAGTTGTTCCTCCCTCTTTTGGATTGTTCTGCCCATAATGCTTCAAACAATTAAATTCCAGTCTTTCCTGCCGTCTCTGCCCTGAAACCTCTCCGCATGCAGCGGTCATCTGCTTGTCCTGGGGAATGGCTGGAGGGACCATTTGGTTTGAGCATGTGGAACAGCAGAATTCTGCCTCCACTTGTTCTGCTCTTGTGCCTCTTATCCATGTACGGGGTTTTAGAACTCTATAAACTAAGGTATATCCAGGCTGGGAAATGTTTGAAAAGTCGGTCGAATGAAAGGACCACTCTCTCGCTGTAGCCTTAGTTAGATTCCTTCCTCTGGAGACCACACACACACACACACACACACACACACACACACACACCGCATTCTGTCTGTGGAAGTGTTGGGTGGGCTGGGCAGAGCCGGCTCAGGAGCAAACCCTCCCCGGAGCAGCGGCCTGGCAGGTTGCGCGGACGTCCGCTGGAGGGCGAGAGCCGCTCAGACTGCGGGGGACAGTGGCCTCGTCTCTTCTGCCATCGCCAGGGAGCGCCCATCTGCGATGGGTGGGCGAGGCCACGCTCGGGAGAGGGGTGTGGCGCCCCAAGCAGTGGCTGCTCAGCCGCGAAGTCGGCGGTTACGCGAGAAGGGGAGGCACAGCCCTTCTGGGAACGCGCGGGGCCCAGCTCCTGGCCTGGGCGAGAGACCCCTCCAGGATGGGGAGCAAGGGGCGGACCTAACGGGAGAAAAGGAAGGAGAGGCTGGAGAGACAGGTCCGAGACACCCAGAGGCCAGCGGAGACTTTCCGTCTTAGGCGCCCCCAAAGCGCTGACAGAGGCAGGTGCGGACGCAGCAGGGGACCCGCGCGCCCAAACTGGCAGAATGAATGACCGTTCATGGCCGGCTGGGCAGCCCCGGGCGTGCCCGGGACAAGGGCAGCGCTTGCAAAGCCATGAGGTGCCAAGACTCAGACCGCTCCTAGAGGGCGGGTTCCGCGCACTGCAGCCCGCAGGCGCCTCCCGCAGCCGCCGGGCGGCGGAGCTGGGGGCAGGCGCATCCCTTCAACCCCGCGGGGTGGCCCCGCCCCGCAGCCGCCGGGCGGCTCCACCGTGGGGGGCGGAGTTGCTCCCGCCCCTTCATCCCCCCCGGATTGCAGCCACTTCTTAAGCCCGCGAAGCGTCAGGTTGCCCCTCACTAGCCTCGCCCGCCAGTCTCCCTCCCGCGCGATGGCCTCGGCGCTGAGCTATGTTTCCAAGTTCAAGTCCTTCGTGATCTTGTTCATCACCCCTCTACTACTGCTGCCATTCATCATTCTGATCCCCGCCAAGGTCAGTTTCGTCTCGGGGCAGCCCCACGGACCCTCAGCGCCTGGTGCCCGGCAGGGAGCACCGAACAGGGACCTCTGAGCTGTAGCCCACGGTTTTCCTGGCGGGGCGGGCTCAGGTCCCCTGGGGCGCGCACCCGGGAGTTCCCGGTGCCTGATGGGAGGTGCCCTGCAAAGAATTAAGAGAGACACGGCGACCCCGGGGCGCACCGACCTCGGGGTTCACATATCCTGGGAGCAAAACCCTCCTGGCAAGCACAGAAAGTCAGAAGTTAGCACAGATCCTGGCCATCCTTAGACTCAGCCCTCAGAATCTCCCCAGTATGTTTAATCACATCTCTCCCAATCCCATCCCCAAATGCCACCTGCGCCTGCAGGGTGCCTGTCTTTCCCTGCCTCTCTCTCCTGCCTCTTCCTTAAGGTAATGGGGACATCCGGACTACAGTTGTTTCCGAGGTCCCTTTTGTGTAGGGAAGTGCAGGAAGAAATCATCACCTAACTGGATCCTGAGTGCCATCTTTGTCACTCTCTCTCCCTTTTTTTGAGCCTGTTTCTTTATCACATTTCGTTTCAGCTCTTCACGCCTGCCTGGAAGCCACAGCTGAGTCTAAATCCCACTGCCCACTGAAAGGCAGGTCAGGGTTGGCCTGCTTTCCCCCCTGCCTGCTGTGGCTGTGGCAGGAGGCGGGACAGGTTCCCAGAGCTCACGCCTTGGGTGGCATGACCCAGGGCTGCAGGGAAGTGGTGTCCCATGCCCTGGCCTCTTGGAGGGAGGGAGGGAGAGAATGGCCTTGGCCACAGGGTGGGGGCAGAGCCCCCATGCGCTGGCCCAAGGCTGAGCTGGGTTGTGCGAAGCCTATTTGGCAGAGACCCGAGCCCTTTGAAGCCTTTTGTGGCTTCTGGCTGCTCCTTCCTCATTCCCTCTTTCAGCCCTTTCACTCTCAGCCCAGACAGGAAACCTTCCCCCTCCCCGCCCCCCCCTCCCCCAGCCTCCAGGCAGGTTTGGGAAACAGAGGAACTCTTTAGGGGATGCTCTGGGGGGTAGACCTGGAGGAGGGGATTTGTGCTGGAAAATCAGGGAGTCAACCTACAAGATAACTGGAACTTCCACTATTCACTCACCCTTGTGACTTTAGCCAAGCCCATTTCTGTGCTCTCTGGGCCTCAGTGTTCTCATCTGTACAATGGGTCAGGGTGGTTTAAGGTTCTGACATGTTATGGCTTTGGGTGCCAAAAGGGATGGGGGAGGGAGAGGCTGGGTGGAGCCTTCGGGTGGCCTGAGCATAGATAGTGAATGTGCCAAGAACAGCAGATCCAACTGTTGTGGCTCTTAAGTAAAGTGTGATCAGCCATCTTCTCTCTATGGAAAGAGATTTGGGTTGTTATTGTGCGTGGGAGGGAGCCAAACAGGAGGGCTGTGATTTTAATTCTGCAGGTCGGGAGTGATGTTCCCCTGGAATAATTATAGTAGCTTAGCTGACCTTCCTGCTCCAGGAAAGCATGACTGATACCCCCCGCGCCCACACACACACTCACATGCATGCAGCCGGGCCACGAGCTGGGACCTCCAACTTGGGTGTGTATGTGTCATTAATCTGCCTTAGAAGCAAGAATCAGCCCGGGGGGGGGGGGGGGGAGGCGATATGGTGAGTGAACATCATTCCAAAGTGCTTTCCCTCCCAGAGGGTCAGGTGACTGGGATCCTGGAACTCTGTCTTGTTTTTCTCTTTTCGTGCTTCTGTTTGGGTCCACCAGGAGCTCCCCGCCCTGCTCCCGTGGCCACACTGCTAGTTGTGTAAGGAACCCAGGGGCATCCCGCCTGGGGTGAAGCCCTCCACAGACTTTGGCAGCCTGGGTGGCGCTGTCCAAGCTGGCACCTCCCAAGGCAGCCGCCTTGTGCTGGAGTCTGATCCCTCTCCTCCCTCCTTCTCCTCCAGACATCCTTCTTTCGTTGTCTTTGTACCTTGCTTTCTTTCTGCCATCACCTCCGCTCCACTTTTTCTACCTTTAAAAAAAGTAACATTTCAATAAAATAAATGATACACTTATGTATGGTTTATTTTGTTAAGATTGTTCTTAAAATGTTATTTTTGAGGTCTGTACAATCAAGTCTGTAAAGTCAAAATGAATATATCCTCAAATCCCATCACACACACATGCATTCGCTTACCTACATGCTTTCACTAAACAACATGTCTGAGGCACCCTTATTTGTTAGTAAGTACACATGGTTTTGTTCACCTGTGCGTTTGGCATGTTTAGTAAGCCCCACCAAGTGCTAGGCGCTGTGTTGGGTGTTGACTTTTAAAATCCCATCACATGCTTTCATCTCAACTTTAAGTGCTTTTCCAGTCACATTCTCAGGTGTAGTCAAGGGCTCTGAAGTTACCCATAGGGAACCAAGCTCCTCTGCGCAGGCAGAATCCATCTCCCGGTGCTCTGGCCCCTGCCCACACTTCTCTGTCATCACTGGGCTGTTCTGCTTTGCCACCAGCATGGTGGGAACATCTAGGTGAGGGAGGGTCAAGTTTGCTGCCTGGTGTTATTCTAGGATGGGTGTCTCCTGGGTCTCCTAATCATGGTTTGGGGTGAGGGGGTAGTTGGTTAGCCTTGCCCCTCCTTTCGTTGGTTGGTTTAGTTGCTTAGGGAGCTGTGTGCGAAGCTTGTTTGCATGCCACCTACGGTTTCTAAGATTAGACAATAAAAAAATCACTGAGCACTTTCTGTGTCGTAGGTCAAGAATGGGTACTCTTAAATCATTGATTTGAAGAGGAGGATGTGAATCAAGTGGGGGTGGGTGGGGCCAGGGACTGGAAGCAGGAGGAGTATTTTGTTAATGACATAGTTGAGAATTATTATCACACGAACATACAAAGGAGAATGATTTCTAGTGGTGCTACTGCTTTTAAATTCTCTACAATGCACCTATCTTATTGCCTGCTCTAGGAAGGGCACCATGCCCCTCCCCGCTTGACACCAAGGCCCAGGGAAGCTAGTGACTGAAAAGGCCAAACAATGGCAGACAGTGGACACTGATTGGTTTGGGGCTCAAAGCCTGCTCTTCCAACCACACCATTGTCCTGCCTTACTCGCTACATCAATCAACATTGACACTGCAATCCCCTGTTCCACCCAGTGGACATTTGGTAAAGACTGGACACATATTTTGTTGTCACAACTAGAAAGAGGGCTACAGGCATCTAGTGGGCGGGTGGTGGTGGGGAGGCAGGGATGCTGCTAAGTATCTTACAATGTCAGGATGCTTTTCCCCCCCACCCCTCCAGCAAATAATATTGATGTCTCCCCCACCCCCATATCAAAGTGTCAAGGTTGAGAAGTCCTCCTTTAGACAATAGGGAGTTGTCCTGGGGTGTGTGGGATGTGGAAGGAAGATTTATTTTTTATGATTGATAATACAATCTATAAAGACTTTCCAAGTCTTCTCATTGTTTCCTGGATCTAATCTGTGCTCTTTCGGTTGATGATAAGCGGAGTGTTCCCGTGTGTTGGTTTTTGCCTCAGCAGCGTTCCAAACCGTCGCTTGTGCTTCGCTAGTCCTTTTCTCTGCTAAATATTTGCTGAGCGTCTCCTGAGTCTCTGGTGTTGGGAAGGAAGAAAATCTTCCTTTACCCTTTTACTGCTGGAAAATAATTAAATTGACACAAGAGAGATTAGCAAGAGAAAAGACAAACTTTAATTATACATGCAAGATTCATCAAGGCCCATGCATAGAATAATGGAAGGTTCCAGTTAGGTCATATACTCTCTAGAAAGGGAGCAGTACATTTAGAAGGGAGTGATAGAACAAAGCACAGTGCAACTTACAGAAATAGAGGTTTTGCAGGGCTTATCTATATGCACATGGAAAACAGACCTAGTAAGCCCTAGCCTGGGGGGGCAGAGCTGTAAGGCCTACGCTCACCTCCTGAACCACCACAGGGAAGATTTATTTACTGTTTTAAGGGAGGTAGATAATTAGGCAAAACCCATTATTCTTAGACCTTCTGTCTCTTAATTTCTTTCAATTCAAAATTGTCAGCTTGCCTCTTATATACATCCTGGGACAGTCTGTCTTCGGCTCCAACACTGGCATGTGCTGGAAGCTTGAGGACTCAGAACCCACAAACACTGATTCTGTCCTTCAGTGTTCTATGTTCGGTGGTGGTGGGGGACAGTTAAGGGCACAAGCAGTGACAACCCAGTGTGCAGAGACAGAGGGCGTCCTGAGTCATGGGAAGACCTTTGGCTTTTGTCCTGAGGCTTATTATTATTATTATTATTATTATTATTTTAAATAAGGGAGTGACATCAAATTTGCAAAAGAGAGCGGGGAACAACAGTGTGATGCAAGGAGAAAGGTCAAGTTATGAAGTAATTGCCGGTGGAGGACATGCGGCCTGAGCACAGGCTGTGGCCATGGCGTGAAGGCAGGAGTCCGGAGGGGGCCTGAGCATCCAGGGGTAGAAGTGACAGGTGTTGGTGACTGGTTTAATTGGAGGCCCCAGAATGAGGGAGCAGGCAGAGTCTGTGTAGTTAATAACGATTGTAATAAAAATGCTGATGAAACATAAAACCACCTCGAGAGGTGGGTGTTACCCACTTTTTAATAGGTGACCAGATTGAGCACCAGAGGGGTTTAAAGTACTTGACCCACGTGCTGCAAGAAGAAGGGGCCAGGACTGGAAGCAGTTGCCCTGGAGCCCAGGTCTGTGTCTTCCAAGTCCCAGTGGCTAAGTGGTTAAGGGACTGGAATGGCAGCTCACATAAAATTAACTGCAAATAGCAAAGCTTTGTAACTAGAGAAACCTTTGTAACTAGAGAAATGCTAATGAAAGCACCAAGTACCATCTTTTCAATGGCAATTTAAAAACAATGCTGGGAATACTCCATGCAAGCAATGTTCTGAATGAGCTGGTTTACAGGGGGCAGGAAATTAGGAACAGATATCAGGAGTTGCAGGCTGTGCTTTCAGGAGCTTCTCCTCTGAATGGATTCAAAACAGCACGCTTTGGGTGGCAGAGAAGAAACAACACTTATTCCACCACAGAAAGGCAAAAAAGTGAAACCATCTTGTCAAATTTATGGAGGATCAGTTAGAAAAAAAAGATCATAATGGAGGTTATGTAGCCACATGAAAACAAAAACAACAAAAAACCCCAATGAGAACATCTTGAGAAAAGGAAGTAGGATTGAACAAGACCCTGGAGAAAATTGCACTTAATTTGCAAAATGGACAAGAATTGCGCTTGTGTTGCAAAATGGCTTTAATTCTTAGAACAGGTCATTAAAATGGTATTTATTCTTCGTTTCCTCCTTTTCCTTAATTTTTCTCCCTTCTACCCCTTTTCCTCCCTCTTTTCTTCTTTCCCCACCTCATCACCTCCCAATCTCCCTTCCACATCCTCCTGCTCTTCGTGTTTCCGAGGGTGAGGTGAGCCCAGAACCACGCAGCTGGGAGGCGGGGGCAGGAGTCTCTGGATGAGGCCTGGGTCCATTTACTGTCCTGCACCTGGAAGGCTGTGCTGATGAGGGCGGGGAAGCAGGGGACACTGAGGAATTTCCTCTGAAGTGATGACCCTGTCTTGGCAATCCATGCGCTCTGGGGTGGGAATCAGGGGCAGCGGCAGCACACTGGGGCTCAGAGCTGTCTCTGCAGTTTGGCAGGTGTGCCTATGTCATCATCCTCATGGCCATTTACTGGTGCTCAGAAGTCATCCCTATGGCTGTCACCGCCCTCATCCCTGTCCTGCTTTTCCCACTCTTCAAGATTCTGGACTCCAAGGAGGTGAGCAGACCTGGGGATCCTGGTGGCTTCCTGTTTTTGCTATGGGCTCATTCTTCAACCCCCAATTTGAGCTGCCTAGGCCCCAGGTGACCCTCTGGCAGGGGAACCTGACACTTGACCCCCCCATCCCCACTCCAAACTGTCCCCGAAGACAACATCCAGTCTCCCCACCTGCCTCTGGGGACCTGGTGGCCTGGGCCCAAGCAGTGTGTGGCCAGGGGCCTCCATGATGGGGCCTCCCTGCCATCCTCCAGGTGTGTACCCAATATATGAAGGACACCAACATGCTATTCCTGGGTGGTCTCATCGTGGCCGTGGCTGTGGAACGTTGGAGGCTGCACAAGAGGATCGCCCTGCGCACGCTCCTCTGGATAGGGCCCAAACCTGCACAGTAATTGCACCTTCTCTCTCTTGCTACAGGGCCCCAGGGCTGGGGTGTGGGTGTGGCACAGTCCAGGGGAGGCCTGACCATGGGCTTACTTGGGCTTGACAGGCAGGTGGGCCCTGGGTGGGGCATGTGGCAATCTAAGCTAGGGAGACCTGATGCATGGGGAGTGGAGGTGGGGGTGCAGTGAGCAACAGTGAGAAGGGTTGGCTAAGACTTTGGAGGGGCTGCGGGGAACAAGGTGAGTGACGGCTGGGTCAAACCATCCCTGTCAGGGCACCTGTGGGGAAAGCAGGATAAAGGTGGCTCAGCTGCTCAGCTCAGGGGGCAGCAGACAGACCTCCCTCCTAAGCTGCACACCTCTTCCCCTTGACAGAAGCTCTGGCCTCCTCTTCCCCTATTCATTCTGCACCTCACCCTTCTCCAAGGTTTCCCTCAACAATTGCAGGCTATTTCCAACCAACCCATGGAGTTGACAGTCTGAAACAGCGGGTACACTGAGCACCCACAGTGCCCCAGGCACCAAGCCTAGAGCTTATTTGTTATGCACTGAACTCTCACAACTCTCGTATCACCACTACCACCCACCTTCTAACACCAGGAGTTCGTGGCAGAGAGGGGTTCAGTGACTTGCTGCCTATCAGATGGGGACTGGACATAGCCCATCTGAGGCTTTGCTCCCACACTGGGAACTCAGAGTCGCCCCTCAGTGATGGCGTGTCCCAGCCCGGCCCTGCAAAGGCAGTGCTTGTCACCGAAATCCCTCCTGAGACGTCCCTTGTCAGAGCACGTGCAGACCTGGCCTCAGCGCCGGGACCCCTGAGCAGAGGGCTTCATGGCTTTCTGAGCTGATAACCTGCATGGACTCAATCTCTCCACTGATTGGTTTACAGGGTCATATCAAAATCCATTGTATTTTCTAGAAATGTGAGACCTCCGGGGGTTCAGAATTCTTGTTCTTAGGATCCTTTGAGTGGCCAGTTTTCTCCATCAGCGGCTAGGGTCTCTTCTGGAATGTCCTGGAGGGCTTCCGTTCCCCAGACCGGGCAGCTCACACCTGCTTCCCTGCTCCTTCCTGACACCAGGCTCCCCTGAGCTAGGCTTGTGGTATCCATGACACTGCCTGTCCTGGGGTGGACTGTCTGTTGGGGCTGCTCGGTGCCTTGACGCATTGTTTTTAAGTGTCACTTGTGCAAACTCTTGACTCTCCTCTTCCCAACCTGGATCCCAGGCTCTGTTCTTGTAACTCCATGAGGTCTATCTGTGTGGATACCAGCAAGGTAGTACAGCCCACATGTCCTCTCTTCAGGCAAATGAGTGGCCTTGAGAGAAGCCTGACGCAGGGGGCATGGCAGCTGAGAGCACTGTGTTCCAGTGTTCCAGCCCGCCCTGAGCCCTAATGTTCCTGGCCTGTGCATGGGAACTAGGGAGAATCAGACCCTTGCTGGGCTCATGGTCTAAGGAGACAGATAACAGGGAAACAGGTCCCTAGAATCCAGCCAGTGTTGAGTATTGGAGGGAAGGAGGATGGAGGAGGGAGTGGTCATCCATCTGGTGTGCGCAGGGAAGGAACATTGTCTGGGGAGGCTTTGCGGGACCACAAGGAGTTTCCTATGCAGGTGGCAGAGGGGGTACATGGGTGGAAATGGGGGTATAAGTGAAGAGAACACATTTCATGATTACCGTTTGTTTGACCTGGTCCATGGCAGAGTGGAGGGGCCAGGTATGTACAGAGAACTGGTGGGCAGGGGGCCCCCACAAGGGAGGTTCTTCTCCCATGGCCCTGCCTAGCTTAACCCTACCCCACGGCTGAATCTGAGCAGCTCCTCTGCTCTTCCGAGAGGAGCTGGGGCTGGGGCAGGTGGAAAACTTCTAGATAGAAGTGGAATGTTGGCACTGCCTATACGCAAAGCTGCTCCCCCAGGTCAGACCAGAGCCAACTGTCTCTGGATGCTGGTGCTCCCCTGTTAGATGGGGAGCTCTCAGAACCATGGTGGGGTCTGAAAAAGGCCTTGTAGTAACCCTGGCAGCCAGCAGAGTAGAAGTGAAGAAGGGGCACGGGGGAGATATGAGGCGGGGCACTAAAACTGCAACCCCCTCCAGGATGACTCAGTCTTAAACTGGCCTCAGCAGCTTGGCCCTGGCCCCTGGTGTCCCTGCTGGGGGACCTAGCTCTAGTTCCTTTCTAAGGGCTGGGGGACTCTCTGGCTTTCCTCCCTGCCCTTCCTTTGCAGGCTGATGCTGGGCTTCATGGGGGTCACAGCCTTTCTCTCCATGTGGATCAGCAACACAGCCGCCACGGCCATGATGGTGCCCATTGTGGAGGCCATGCTACAGCAGGTGGATGCCACCAGAACAGCCACCAGCACGGCCGCCGAGGCTGGCCTGGGTGCCCTGGAGCTGGTGGACAAGGGCAAGGCCAGCGAGCTGCCAGGTGAGACCCTGGCCAGGAGGCCGCCTGGATCTGAGATGGCAGGCTTCCCCACTTGCCAACAGCTTGGGTCACCTCCCAGCTTTCAGGAGTGCTCCTTTAAACAAGCACACAGGGAGGTTACTTAGAAAGTGCTATTTTCATCAATTTTAGGAATGTCATTATTGTGTAAGTTAGATCAACTAGTAGCGCTTATAGCAAGGTCTCACTCTCAGGTCCTGCCAATCACAGAATTCAGTGTGTGTTCTTTTGATGATTATGCATTTGGACATCTTTTGAGCAGGTCCTGGGTGCCACTCACCCCTTGCTACTCCTGCTCATCAGGGAGGGCGTCCCAACAGTTCCCGTCCCTATGCTCTCTGGCCCCACAGGAACTGGGGTCAGTCGTCTTACATTTGCTCCCCGCTAGGCATGGCCTCAGGAGCCAGAGAACGTCTGCTTAATTCTTTGCTCGATACCCCACCCCCAGGGGAGCTCCTCAGGCTGGTTGCCAGCCCTCTGTCAGGTCTGGGGGCCACAGAGATGGAGCAGACACACTCTTACTGTGTCTTACCCCACCATGGTTCTGAGAGCTCCCCGTCTAGCAGGGGAGCACCAGCATCCAGAGAGAGTTGGCCCTGGTCTGACCTGTTCTGACCCAGCCAGGTGGGGTCAGGAGGCCCCTCGCACCAGTCATCTGACTCGGGAAGCCATGGGGTGCCATAAACCAGAGAGGTTTCTGAGAAGAATCAGGAGGGGGATTTTGAGTTGGCTTTGGACACCCCAGGTGGATGGAATAGTCAGCAAGAGTGAGAAAGCAGAAAGAAGGGGTGTGCCTCCGAGGATGCTGGATATGCATACGCTTTTTCATTTATGTATTATTTATATTTTATTTAATTAAGTTTTTTTTACATCATTGTTCATTTTTATTATTTATTTATTTATTTATTTATTTTAGAGATTTGTTTATTATTTATACAAGCACCGGGGTACAGTCCAGAGGCGCAAGAGAGTGAGAATTCACTTGAGATAAAGCAGAGAGCAGAACAGGCAGAAGGACTGAAATACACTGCTGAGGGGAGCAGCGGGCAAGACAGGAGAGGCCTGCTGTGTGCCATGTGGGAATCTCCCCTGCTAGCTGGGAATCGAACTGGTGCTGCAGAGGCTGCGGACAGCTTCACAATGCTGTGCTCAACCTGTTGCAACACTGGGGAGGTCCCATTGTTCATTTTTAAGCAATATTTGCTTCCCTTCCCCTTGGGTGTAGTCCCTGGTGAATTTCCTTCACCAATGCACCCAGGCACCATCACCTCAGTCCCTTGGGCTCCTCTCTCCCTCCCTCTGATCACTCTCCCTTCTCTTCCGCTGCAGGATGTCTCTGATTTATAATTGTCTGTTTTGTTTTATTGTGTTTTGTATTGTTGCTATTTTTTTACACTAATGTCTTATATATACACAATGGAATACTATTCAGCAGTCAAAAAAGATAAACTCATGCCATTCACAGCAACATGGATGGAACTGGAAAGAATTATGCGCAGTGAAATAAGCCAGAAGGAAAAAGAAAGATGTTGGATGGTTTCACTTATAGCAGGAATATAGGGGAAACAAATAAGACCTCAGTGGATTTGCATAAGCTTTTTTTTTTTTTAAGATTTATTTATTCATGCATACAAGAACCGGGGTACAGGCCAGATGCGTGGGAGGGTGAGAGGATTCACCAGAGACAAAGTGGGGAACAGAACAGGCAGACTGACTGAAGCACACTGCTTCAGTGGAGCAGCGGGCGAGACAGGAGAGGTCTGCCGCGCCATGTGGGATTCTTGCTGGCCGGCCGGGATCGAACCTGTGCTACAGAGGCTGTGGACAGCTTCACAGCTTCACAGAGCTGCACTCAACCGCCTGTGCTACCAGGGGAGGCCCAGGATTTGCAAAAGCTTTAAGGGACCCTAGGGACAGCCTAGAAGCCGCGTGTGGGAAGCTAATGGGCCAGATCATAGCTTTGGACTGGAGGCTGAAAGCCCTCTGGAGGGAGCTGGGAGAGCAGGTGTGCCCTGAGCCTTAGGTCAGGAGCTAGAACTGGGCAGTGGCCCCTGGATGGCTCAGCTCATGGCAGTGTGCCCCCCACAGGGAACCAAGTGATTTTTGAAGCCCCTGCAATAGGGCAGCAGGAGGACAGAGACAAGAAGAACGTGTACAAGGCCATGAACCTGTGCTTGTGCTACGCGGCCAGCATCGGCGGCACGGCCACCCTGACCGGGACGGGGCCCAACGTGGTGCTCCTGGGCCAGATGAATGAGTGAGTCTCTGGCTGCGCCCTCTGGGGACAATACTGGGGACCTGGGCTTCTGGCCTACACCCACTTCTCCCCCTTCCCTAGCTGGTTTCTGGAGCTGGGGGTCTGGCAGCAGTGGGAGGATATACCCCATCAGCCTCTGTGTCCCAGCACCCCAGCTCCCACTCAGGACGTCCGGGGCGGGAGCTGACGTTCCACAGAGCTAGTTACTTTTGCCCTGCGGTGGGTCCTGCCTTTCTTCCCTGGACACGGGATTCTCACTCAGACAGGCCTGCGAGCTAAAGGACATGAGCTAAACTCTGAGCTAAAGACCTGGGAAATGACAATGTAGTTCTAAATGCTGGGTCCTGGAAAACAGACACCCTTGAAGATGCCCCCTCAGAGCTGGTTCCCTGACTTTGGTTGTTAGCAGTGCGGTCCTACTATGTTGGAGACCTGCAGATGGCACCAGGGTCCGAGGCTAGGACACTCTTGCCTCAGCACTTCATCAACTATAGCCCCTCCAATTGCCCTTGAGGTGACGGGTGCCCGTGTGAAGCCCCAGGGGTGGTCTGGGACCCTCCCGCCCGGCCACATAAGGGACACAAGCCTTGAGGACCTCAGCTCTGTACCTGGCCTTATGCCAAGGGGGACTGGGGTCACAGACGAGGGAAAACCTGGGCCCTGCCCATGGAACAGTCGTGGTTGGCTAAGGGAAGCAGACTCCTAGAGAGTTCCAAGAGGGTCTTGGCAAATAAATGCATTAGTGAGGTAAGTTCAAACTCTGGTGGCCGAGAGGGAAGGAAGAAAAGCAAGATGGCATCCTGCAGCAAGCTCCCTGGACAGGGGTCATGAGGGTAGCTGGGACGGGGGAAAGGAGAGGCCTGGCTTGGCAGATACCTTAGATCCAGCAAGCAGACAGTTACAGGTCCTGGGAGTGTTTTCTGTAATGATAGCCTTGCAGGTCTCCCTCGTGTTCCAGGGAGAAACAGCCTGGGAAAGGCAGGCTGTCTGGGCTGAGTGGGGAAATCTCTGTGTCTGCTCTGACACCTTGGGCTAATGGGGTGGGTGGGGGGGCTCTGGAATGGGACTGACCCTCCTCCAGCTGCCAGGAATGCCATTTATCCCACCCTTGGAAGCTTGTGAGGGCTGCCTCCTAAGAGGGTCCTTCCCTTGCTGAAACCCACAGGGTGAGGTTCTGAGGGCCCCCCTAAGGCTATTAGCCTAGTTAAGTGTGTGTGAAGGTGTATTTTTGCAGAGTGAGGGGCCATAACTCTCATGAGCTTCTCAGTGGGGTCTGGGCCCATGGGAGAGTCACTTGGTTACTCCTCAGGCTTGTTTTGTGCTTTGGCCAGGATATGGCCAAAGAGGGGGCCCCCACTTGATTGGGGTGATGCCTGGTGATGAGCTTGGGTGGCTGGACCTCAGGGTCCAGCAGCTGCTCAGCCTCCAGCCATGAGGCCCAGCCTGCTCTGCACAGTCTGGCACCATGTAGAGATGTGAACTATTCTCCCTTCAGATTGTTTCCTGACAGCAAAGACATCGTGAACTTTGCCTCTTGGTTTGGCTTTGCCTTCCCCAACATGGTGATAATGCTGCTGGTTTCCTGGTTGTGGCTCCAGTGTGCTTTTATGGGATTCAGGTAAGTTTGAACTGCTGATGAACAAAGAGTCTCATCATGCCACACCCCTGCAGCAAAGCCCTCGGATTCAGTGGACGAGTCCACAGAGCTGTTCATGTCTGGCCCTGATTATTCCTGCAGCCCCATCTGCTCATCTGCCTTCCCCTTCTGACCACCCCAGGCTGCTCCCTGGGCCTTCGCCCATGCTGTTCTCACTTTCTAGAAGGCCATTCCCTACCTTCTTACTTTCTGAATTCCTCAGGCTTCAAGACCAGCTCAAGTGCTGCCAGCTTAGTGACACCCAACCCCCCTGCCCCAGCCCCCATGCCTTCTTAGAAGAATTCCTTGCTCCTTCTCCCTGGCTTCCCTGAGCAGGTCATGGTCCTGTCCTTGGTACCTGTGCTGCTGTCTCAGCACTTCCCTCCCACCCCTGACTCCTTTCTGGGGCCTGTGTTGAGTCCTCTCTGTCCTCTGCACCCTGTCCAGGGAGAAAGAGTGGGTCGCCATCGACATCAGTCAAGCAGTTAGAGAGGCTCTTGCTCCCTCCCTTGTGTAGATGGACAAAAGCGGACAAGCTTCCACTTGGCTGCATGTGTCCATTACGCCAGTCACAACTGACTGTCCCATGACGTCCAAATCAACCCCAACCCAGACCTTTACTGAATGCCTACAATGTACCCAGCGGCGTGCCAGTTTCCAGAAAGTTTACCTTCCTGTTCCCAGCATACGGGCAAGTGCACAAGAGTCAACTTTGACAGCAGCCAGACTTTGGACAGAAACCATGATGTGTGACTGCCAAAGGCCTAAAAAAGTTGTTATTTTAAAAGACACAGATTTATCTATGGTACAAAGGTAACCCTCTCATATTGGGATACAAGAGTCTTAGCTGTGAGCTGTGCTCAGTGTCTTAATTCACAGGGAACTTTGGGCAAATGAAAAACAGGGCCAAAGTGTCAGAGACCTCAGAACTAAGAGGCAAAAGTTCCCCCTAGCCCATGCGTAATGGGGAACATGGGGTGTTTTGGTAAGTTTTCTTTTGAATGAGAGACTGTTATTGAATACTGGCATTAAAAAATCTCTACACATAATCAAAACAGCCATAACAGTGACGTGTGAGCCATGGGCATCCCTGCATGTGCAGGCCCCACGTGGATGCAAAGGGCTCTCTGTGCCCACCACGCAGCTCGGTTTTGATGGCAGCCCTTTGCCCTGTTTTTCAGATCTGCTCCAGAACCAAAGTCCTCCTCACTGACTCATGTCCGTCTGACAGGCCTCAGGAGATCAGTCTGAACCTGTGGCAGGTGGCAGGCGGGCATCTGTTTCTCCCCACCAGGTTGTAGTGATAATAACAACCAGTGTTTATCGAGTGCTTATTAAGTGCCAGGCACCATTTTTAAGCACTCTACATACAGTATCTTAATTTATCTTCACACCCATCTGTCAGTAGTTTTATTCCCAATTTACAGATAAGGCAACTGAGGCAGGGAGAGGTTAAATGGCCTATGCAGGGTTGTATATTTTGGAAGACCTGGGACTGAGATTTAAACTCTGGCAGTTTTGCTCCAAAGCCTGTGCTCATTACCCTGCTCCCGGTCTCAGTAAGCTCAGGCCGTAACAAAAATAACAGCCGTAACAAAACTCTGCAGATTGGGCAGCTTAAACCACAGGCATTGATTTATCACAGTTCTGGAGGCTGCAAGTCCAAGATCAAGGTGCCAGCAGACTTGGTTCCTGGCGAGGACTCGCTTCCTGGTTTGCAGAAGGCTCACTGTGTCCTCACATGGAGGGGAGAGCCAGCGAGTTCTCGTGCCTTTCTGCTCTTGTATGGGCACTAATTCTCTCCTGAGGACCCCATCCTCATGACTGCATGTGTCCATTACGCCAGTCACAACTGACTGTCCCATGACGTCCAAATCAACCCCAACCCAGACCTTTACTGAATGCCTACAATGTACCCAGCGGCGTACCTAACTAATGTACGCCTAACTAAACCTGACTACCTAACTAAACCTAACTACCTCCAAAGTCCTCACTTCTGAATAGTATCACATCGGGGGTTAAATCTTCAATGTAGAAATTTGGGGGTTATACAATAAAGTCCATAATGTCCCTCTTGGGGAGGCCTGGGTGGCTGCCCTTGACTGTCTCAAGGCCTAGATACAGCCAGGGGTCAGGAGCTCCGGTTGCAGGCTCCCCTCAGCCTGGGGGTTGGAGGCTGTCTTTAGCCCTGGGACCTCCCGAGTCCCCTGACAGAGCAAATGGAGGGGAGCTGGCCAAGCCCCAAGACTACCCACATGGGCACTGCCAGACTCCAGGGGTGGCCCTAGCCAAGAACCTGATGTGCCGTCCACCCAACCCAGCATGGTTCCCACTGGGTCATTTTGGCCAGCTAGGATCCTAGGGATTTCCAGAGTCTGCCTGTGTTTGGGGTGCAGACTGTCACTTGTCCCACCCCTTCCTTGCAGACTGCTGTGGCTTAGGGACCCTTGCCAAGCACATGGGACTATGGCAGGTGGGGTGGGGTGGCCCGCAGGTAGCCTTGCTTCAGATACTGCTTTAGAACTCAGCTTCAACAACAGGAATAGCAGAGGCTGTCCTCAGCCCAGGCCACATCCTGCCACATGCCAGCACCAGATGATTCTGGACTACCTCACTTGAGGCAAGGGAACACCTGTCTCAGCTGCAGGACGCCCCTCTACCATCACACCTGGCCCTCATGTGAATCCTCCTCTGAATGGTCATGGAGACCAACGTGAGGCACTCCCTCTAGCTTAATCTGGAAAACCTGTATCTTCCCGTGTCTAAGGGTGACTTCTTAGACTGTATTCAACCAAAAGGGCCACAGATGCCCTCATGACCCCCCAGGACTGATTGGATATTACTGCTGCGTATGCCCAATTTTTCTAACCAGGTTAGCCCCTTGAATTAGGGATTAGGGTTCTTGTAGACCCCCGCCACGGCAGGGGCACTTGGGAGCAGTCCCAGTGCTTCTCCTTGGCTCTGCGGCATGGCCAGCCAGCTCTGCAGCATCGTTTGAGGGCTGCTCTGTGCAGAGCCCACCCCACCTGGCGCTCTGTATGCCCACCCCACCTGGTGCTCCAGCAGGCGGGCTAGATCCATTTGCCTCATCTCGTGCCAGCCTAGTGATCACTAGATGGGATTAACCCAGACATGAGATAAACTGCTTTGTGTAAGAAGGTCCTGAAGACTTGGCATCAGCAAGGCTTGGGGTGGTGTGGGGGGTGTTAGCATCAGATGACTGCATTGATGATACAGCCCCCAAGGTTGCAACCCCTGTGGTGGGACAGTACCAGCTGGGCAGATAAGACCAACATTACCCCTTTTTCTGGAAGTCTGGAGCCTGAGGCCCAGTCCCATGGTCCCCGAAATGACAGGGTGCAGCAGACTGGTACTTGTTAGAAACAGACTTTGCCATGCCAGAGGGGCAAGGGCAGAAAGACCCACCCCCCTACACTCACACTTTCAGAGTCACTTGCACACTGATCTGGAGGCTCTCCAACAGCTGACCATCTGAATGCACAGCCTCGCCCTCTTGTCCAGCAGAGATTCTGGCTTCCATTTGCTCTCCTGGCCTGAGCACCTCCAAGCTGCATCCTCGTGTCCCCATGCTGCAGGCCGTGTCCTGTCACCAGCATGGCCTCACCCTCTCAGAGCCTGTCATGTCAGGCACTAGCTGCAGGAGTCAGCACCTGTCCTGCAGCCTCTTCCTTCCTGAGAAGTCTGTCTCAGGGCCAGAAAGGTCTCCCACAAAGGAGGTCTTCCTAGCACAATCTTCTTGGCCTTGTCCACTGCCTTCAGACGTGGCCGCAGCGTAGGCACACCACCTGCAGAGAATCCCTCGGGACTTCCATCCCATGCACAGTGCCCCCATTTAGCCCCTCTCCGCAGCTGAGTGCTCGCTACCTCTCCCAGAATGTCTCCTTCCTGTCCACTCTAGCCAACACCCATCTAGGAGCAGTCCTGTGGGGAGCCGGGGGTGATCTGTGTCTGCCAATGTCTTCCTTCCATAGCCTCATGGCCTCATCTCTTGCTAGCTCTAGAGTCTCCCAGATCCCTAAGCCCTTCAGCTCCTCAGAACACAAACACCTACCAGCTTCTGCCATGGTGGGGAAGGAAGACTTGAGGAGAATGTGAGGGAGCCCTAGTCTCACCTGGAGCCAGTTCCACAACTTCTCACAGTCCCCCGATCCAGTTGATGGGGACAGCCATGCTCCAGACCAGTTGCTACCTGCCAGGTCCCCTTTGCCAGGGGTGGCCTCAGTTTTGTTATTTCTGCCCCCTATACTCCTAGGTACACCCTCCCCACTTTCAGGCTTCCATTCCATGGGGGCTGAGGATGACAACCTGCCCTGTGTTCTTTTTTTTTTTTTTTTTTTTAATTTATACAAGCACTGGGTACAGTCGGAAGCACGGGAGGGTGAGAGAATTCACCAGAGCCAGAGCGGGGAACAGAACAGGCAGACTGACGAAGTACACTGCTGAGGGGAGCAGTGGGTGCGGCAGGAGAGGTCTGTGCGCCATGTGGGACCCTCGCTGGTGGCGGGGGATTGAATCGGCGCTGCAGAGGTTGCCAGCAACTTCGCAGCCCGGTGATTAACCGCTGTGCCACGAGGGGAGGCCCTGCCCTGTGTTCTTTTTGCTTCCTTTAGTTTTAAGAAGACTTGGGGCTGTGGGCTGGAGAGGAAGGCCAATGAGCAGGCTGCCTACGAGCTGCTGCAGGAGGAGTACAGGAAGCTGGGGCCCTTGTCCTTTGCTGAGTTAAACGTCCTGCTCTGCTTCCTCCTGCTGGTGAGCCTGTGGTTCTCCCGGGACCCCGGCTTCATGCCCGGCTGGCTGTCGCTCCTCAGTGCCGAGGACGAGAAGACCAGGTAAGTGGCAGGAAACGCGCCCTTGTTCAGCGCTTGTTGGTTTCACGGTCATTGTTTTTCTTGCCAATCTTCATGACAAGCCCGTAAGGGTGTTCCTTGGCCCCTCCTGCCCCAATAGGCCACAGAAAAGAAGTGGCTGGGCAGGGTGGCGGGGCTGTGATAGAGACTTGTTGGGTGGGCTAGAAATGGGGCACCCAGAGCTCTGGGTTCCAAATCTGCTCCGCCATCTTCCTTTCTTGTTTTTCTTCAGACCTGGGTGAATCTCTCTAAAGACACACATCTAGGAGTTCAGAAGCTTCTTTAGACAGAGACTGGACACACGGGGTATATTGTTATGTGGCCAGAATGGGAGAAAAGTAGGGAGACTAGATCTTATAAGACCAGAATAGGGAGCCAGGTGCCCATTAGTGTTTATTCCACTTGGAAGGTCTTTGTGGGTCAGACCCCAAAGTTCTTGTGGACAGCTGGTGAGCCCAGAATTTGAGGTCACCAGATTTACCCATAGAGCAGTGTAGGCAGAGAGCAGTGAGCTGTTCAGGGTGCAGAGCCAGGCCATGAATGAGGGTGTCTTGGTTCCCAGGCAGGATTCAGGCTGCCCACCACCCTGACTGACCTTGGGCTTTGGGGCTCCTGTTCTTATACTCAGTCAAGTCTGTCTCTTCGTGTAGGAGCACCCACAGCCAGGAACACTCACGGCCAGGACTGCCGAGTCAGATTGGCTCAGTGGCAGCCACGGCAGCGTGCTGGGCTGAACTCCCATGTGCTCCTCCCTACCTAGGTACATCTCTGACGCCACCGTAGCCATCTTTGTGGCCATCTTGCTCTTCATCGTGCCTTCCGAGAAGCCCAAGTTCAACTTCTGCAGTCAGACTGAGGAAGGTAAGACCCATGCTGGCCCCTTCCTACTGTTGGGGTCCTGGCAGCTGTGGATGTCTGTGAAATTCCCTGGGCCCAGGAGAGAGAAAACCCCACTCTTGAAAAGAGGACCAGCTGGATTATAGACAGCTGGGGAGAGGGCATTTGTCAAACCTTCCCTGGGTGAGCTAAAGCTCTTTTTCTTCTCAAATACTTGAAATCCGATTTCTATTCCAACAGGAGTAGAAAGGTGTTCCAGATTTCCCAGAGTGACTTCAGTTTTTTTTTCCCTCTTTCTCCCCATCTTTGTATGCATACATATTACTTAGCTGACATCAACACAGACACAATTTTAATCCTGTGTCTTTATTTCTGCTTTTGCTGGGGTTATACTACAAACATTTTTCGCTCTTGTCTCAGACTTCACATTTATTCCCTGTTAACTGCATGCTACTGCATCTGAGGGGCAGGGAGAATTCTCCTGTTATGGAACATTCTGTTTCAAATTTTTGACTATTATAAATTACCATTTTCCTGTCTGTAGCTTTGTCTTTCAGAGTGTTTCTTCTTTACAATAAGTTTCCAGGAATCAAGTTGCTGGGGGCAAAAGAATATAGATGTCTTAATGACTCTTACACCTTCCTCCCCACTGCTTTTCACAAGACTGTACCCCATACCGTGCTGCTGGGCGTGTACAATAGCTGCACCAGATCCTCACCCGCCAGGGGTGGGGTCATTATTGTGAAGAGTAGCTGATTTCAGACCATTGTCCTCATAGGCTTCTATTGATGATATCTCTTGTTAATTAATGCTGCTGGGGGGGGGGGTGGTGTTCCATTGTTCTTCTCAGAAAGGAAAACTCCATTTTATCCCCCGCCACTGCTGAACTGGAAGGTGGTCCAGGAGAAAGTGCCCTGGGGTATCGTGCTCCTCCTGGGTGGCGGATTTGCTGTGGCTAAAGGATGCGAGGTAACTTCAGCTGTGGCGGCCTAGGGCCGCCTTTTGCACCAACGAGGTGCTAAAGAACTTCTGTGTCCCCTGTGCCCCTGGCTGCATCTGGATGCTTTCCTGTCTCCCCCACATCACTGCATACTTTTGAGGATAGGGACCCTCTTATCATCTAGGAGCCCTGTGCTGTGGCCTGTGCCTGGAGTAGAGAAGGTGACTTCTCTCTCTGTGACGGCAGAAGTGAGTGAATAAGTGACCCTGGTTAGCCAAGAGGAGCAGAGGTGCTGGGAGGTCTCCTTTGGCATTTGGTAATGTTGATCTCTCCTTGCTTGATTTATTCTAGGGAAATCTTTGTCTTAAGTCTTATAAATATTCTCACTATTAGTTTTGGTTCTTCTACCTACTGAACATTTTACTAATATGGTTGCCATTATGAAGGAAAACACCCCCAAAATGTAATTTTCTTGCCCCCACCCTTTTCTTCCTAAGGAAGAAATGAGCCAGAGGGAGAGGTAAACCAGACTGGTCCTACTATATTCCATCCATCCATCCATCCATCCATCCATCCATCCATCCATCCATCCATTCATCTCCACCCTCAACCCATCCCTCCACCCCTCCATCCAAGAATAGAAGGCAACGTGTAAACTTGGTGTATCTTATGGCTGCTCCCTCAGCATCTAGACTATAGCCTGGCACCTAGTGGTTCATGGATATTTTTGGATGAACAAAGGCATCCATCTAGTCACCTCTCTCTTCAGTCATCTAGTCATCCATCCCTCCCTTTATCTCTCCACTGTTCATTCATTTATTTATCAAACATTCCTATTTTGCCAGTATCAGGCCAGGCATGGAGGTTCAAGAGGAGATGGAGATATAGCCCCCATTCTTGAGGACTTCAAAGTCTATAGAGGGGGCCATATCTGGAAGGGCATTTTAGGTAGAAGTGACACAGGAGTTAAGGAATCAGCATGTGATGTCCTGCTGAGGAACAGCAAAAAATGGGGCTGGTGAGGCTGGCAGAAGCCACTTCACCGAGGGTCTTGAATTCAAGGTAGGAAGTGAACAGCTACTGAAGTGCTGAGGTCAGAGAGTGACTTGGCTGGATCTGTACTTGAGAACAATCACTCTGATGTCTGGAGTGGAGGCCTGGGCAAGGTAGGGGCTGGGAGAGGCCCAGTAGACACTCTAAGTTCTTCATCTAACTCAGTCTCAGTGCACTATGTCCATGGGGCCTCCTCTCCTTTTTTTTTTTTTTTTTTAAGATTTATTTATTTAACAAGATTCAGGGTACAGACCAGATGCATGGGAGGGTGAGAGAATTCACTAGAGACAGAGCGGGGAACAGAACAGGCAGACTGAGGAAATACACTGCTGAGGGGAGCAGCGGGCGCGACAGGAGAGGTCCACCCCGCCATGTGGGACCCTCGCGGGCGGCCGGGATCGAACCTGCGCTGCAGAGGCTGCGGACAGCTTCACAGCGTGGCGCTCAACCGCCTGCGCCACCAGGCTGAGCATGATCCCTTCCAGCTTCATCCATATTTTGGAGATGGTATATTGAGTATGGAGACTAAAATTGTGGCATGGATGAGGTCACCTATGGAACATATACAGAGACATAATCAGAAGTGGAGGGGGGGGGTTGAGCTCCTGGAGAAAGATGAGGGTGCCTTTTGGCACAGGCTTAAGTATAAACGAGCAGCCTTGCATTAACTCCCTCCTTGTGCTTCCCAGTCCTCAGGGCTGTCTGAATGGATGGGGAAGCAGATGGAGCCTTTGCGCACCATGTCGCCGGCAGTCATCACCTTGATCTTGTCCTTGCTCATTGCTGTGTTCACAGAGTGCACCAGCAATGTGGCCACTGCCACCCTGTTCCTGCCCATCTTTGCTTCCATGGTAAGTAACCCTGCTGGGCTGAGGGGCTGACCCTCAACCATTATTTCATAGAGCATGTGGACTATAAGCATGTCCTGAGTCCCTAGAGAGGCAGCGAAATCAAAGGCCAGAGTCTGGCCAGGTTTTGGAGACATGATTCTGGCCCAGGTTCTGACAGACTCTTGTGCCCTTCAGGACTCTGGGCCTACCCTCAAGGTGTTTCTCATTTATCTTTGTGTTCTCCATGCTGACCACAGTGCTAAGCCCCAACCAGGTGCTTAGAATGGGCTGACTTACAAATGTAATTGATTATTTCTCCAGTGGGGGAGACAGGATGTATCTAGGAGGAGTGGGCCAGTGCCAGGGCAGAGTACTAGCAGCTCTCTGAGTACGTAGCATGGGTGTACAGGAGGACAGCAGAGCAGGGAGCATCACTGGCTGGGACCCACTGGGAAGAGGTGTTGGGTAAGGTAGGACTTGGGAGTTGTGGGAGGGGAGAAGATGTTCTGAGAAGATGGTAGCCCAAGTAAAGGAAATGGGGAGCATAATCGAAGACTCCCAGAAACCAGAGGCCAGGCACCTGTGAGAACTGAGCCCAGAGAGGTAGTGAGTGGTGATGGTGGAGGGGGCTGCAGCATGCTGGGCTAAAAAGTTTTTGCCTGGACATGCATGCTTTGGAGTTGGAGTTGAGAAGAAAGTGGAGCTAATAAGAAAACCAGCGTAATCTTTCCCTTTCTTGCATATCCTTCTGTCACTCCATATGGCAGCACCAACCTCAGGCTGGTACAGAAATTGTCTAGGCTTAGAGTTAGAAGACCTGTGTTTACATTTATTTGATCCCCCAACATGTCACCCAAGTTCTTTCTTCCTGGACTTGGGCTGAGTGTCCACTAAGATGAGAGCTATGAAAATCCTCGGTAGACAGCAAAACAAACCTGAGAGAGGCCGGTGTGGTCATTGTGGGGTTGGGAGATAGAATTACAAAGGTCTGAACGCAGGATTGCAGTTGGTACATTTCCACTTGCTGCCTGGTTGTCCACGTGGAGAAAAAGCAAAGTGGATTTCTCCTACCATCCAAGAGAAGTGACAGCATTAAAAATAGCGAGGCAGGCCCGTCTTCCCTCCCCCAAGCAGGCTGCCCACACAGATGCCAAGGAGAATCTTTTGATGCAGGGCATGCGGTGGTGGCCTCTACTTCCCTAGTAGGAAGCTTTGTTACCTCCAGTCCCAGCACAGCCCCCGGGGCTCCAAGCAGGACCTTCACCCAAGCAGGTCATCAGGCCCTTTGAAAACATTTCTAGAACCAGAAGCCCCAAGTAGGATTGCCTGTAGTTACTTCCAAGGGTCCCTTGCTGGCAGGAAAGGGAAAGGGGTGATCTTCTAGCCAGTTCACAGAAGCACGTGGGTGCATGGACCATGGGTACCCAAGGCCAGGACAAGTGGGGGAGCCACAGACAGATGGGGCCCCTGCCAGGGGCCGCTCAGGTGGCAGGAGCGATGTGATTTTGTGCAACCTTTTCAGACACCAGTTTACCAACAGGTGCCATAACTTGAAACCTGAAACCCTCTCACCCAGCAATTTCATGTCCAGGACTATATCGCAGGACAATAGTCAGAGATGCCTACAAGCATTATAAAGATGAGCATCACAGAATTAATTATAAAATTATTTCTATAAGAGTAGGGCAGAATAAGTTACATATATCCACACAATGCAATGCTGTCAAGCCATTAAAACATTAGTTTTGAAGGATATTTAATAAAATGGAAATATGTGCAATTTTAAAGTTGAAAATGTAATTCATACACATGGCTAAGAAATGTCTAATGAGGGCCTCCCCGGTGGCGCAGCAGTTGAGCGCTGGGTTGCGAAGCTGCCCGCGGCCTCTGAGGCGCCGGTTCGATCCCCGGCTGCTCCCCGGCCACCGGAAGATGGTCCCCCATGGCGCGCAGACCTCTCCTGCCGCCCGCTGCTCCCCTCAGCAGTGTACTTCGGTCCTTCTGCCTGTTCTGTTCCCCGCTCTGGCTCTGGTGAATTCTCTCACCCTCTCGCGCTTCTGACTGTACCCAGTGCATGTATAAACCAAACAAACAAACAAATAATAAATAAATAAATAAATAAGACATGCCTCTAGAAAATTAAAAAAAAAAAAAAAAGAAATGTCTAATGATGCAAAACAGTATACAGGACTTATCCCTCTAGGCCTTCCCTAAGACAACTTCTGATAGGGATTTCTTAAGTATTCTGGATCTCTCTCTCTCTATTTCTTAAAATTTATTTTTATTTATTTATGCATACAAGAACTCGGATATAGGCCAGAGGTGTAGGGGTGAGAGGATTCACCAGAGACAGAGGAGTGGGGAGCAGAGCAGGTCAATTTACTGAAATACACTGCTGAGGGGAGCAGTGGGAAAGACAGGGAGGTCTGTTGCTCCACGTGGGTTTGTTCCCTGGCTGGAGATCGAACTTGTGCTGTAGTGGCTGGTGATTGCTTGATGGTGCTATGACTTAATCCCTTGCTGCACCAGGGAGGCCCCCTTCTCTCTCTCTTTAAATGAATGGTCTCATTCTCTGTCCTGTTCTTTATCTTAATTTTTTCTTTATCTAACCATAAATCTTGGAGAGCTTTCCATGTTAGCACATGAAACCTGCCCAGTTCTCTACAGCTATGAACATTCCATTGTTTGCATAAATGTAATTTATTGAACCCTTCTGCTATTGATAGCTGTTGAGTCTGTTTCCTGGGTGTTGTTGCTGTTATAATGTTGCAGTGAGCATCTTGAGGACACATACCTGTCCTCATGTGCATGTATATCAGCATGACAGATGATTAATTTTGATAGATATTGACAGATATTATGAATTACATTATAATAGCCTTCATTCAAGAAATATTTAATGAGTGTCTGTCTACTATGTGCTAGGTGCTGTTTTATGTGGCCGAATTTTAAGATGCAGAGTAAAAAAGGTGGATACCATTTCATGTGCAAAATTCTCTCAGTTGTGTATAGAAACACAGACACATGTGGATGCATGCCCAGGCAAGAGGTGGTCCTCATCCTCTTCCATCTGTGCAGGACAGACAGACACCCCTGCACACAAGGGCTGCAGGAACACCACAGAATTCATTGCAGTCTTCATGCCCAGCCTGGTCTCTGGCACATTGTAGGTGCCCAAGAAATTAATGTTCAGTGAATTGAAGGGGTTTAGGAAAGCCTCCCAGGGCCTGAGTTCAGCCTCCTGCTGAGTCCACCAGTGTCATCGTCCAGGTTGAGGGAGTAGGGTAGTGGGCCAGGCAGGACAAGGGCGCAGGGGATGTACACGAATTAGGGAATACTTTCCAGAATTATGGTCCCCGGAGTTTTTGTTTTCCACTTCTGTGACATTACTACGCTGTGTTTTGCCCCAGTCACGTTCCATTGGCCTCAACCCGCTGTACGTCATGCTCCCTTGTACCCTGAGTGCGTCCTTTGCCTTCATGTTGCCTGTGGCCACCCCACCTAACTCCATCGTGTTTGCCTATGGACATCTCAAGGTTTCTGACATGGTAACGCAGTCACTTTTATTTATTCCTACAGTTACTCACTGTTGTCGGGAAGGATGCCCCATTTTTAGTGACATGTGATGTCATGCAATTTGGGACTGTCATCCAACATCTAGATCACATTATTTGCATTTATAAGCAGCCTTTTTTTTTGAAGTGATATCAAGTTTTATAGACAATTCTGAATCCCAGAGGTGAGAGGCAGGTTATGGCCTGTCTCCTACCTGGGGGAGTCGAGCCATCACCAGAAGAGCTCTTGAAAGGGGTGGGGGTGGGTGTTCCAGGTGGCCAAGATGGACTTGGAAGCAAGAACCATGAGGACAGTCAGGAGGGGCAAGGCTGAGATGAGGAAGCCGTGTGCATGACAGCCAGAGATTTGTAGAGATGTTGGAGGGTTGGGGAAAGAGGGTGGATGAGGCCTTGGAAACAAAAGCCATGGAAAGAGAAACTCTAGGTCTGCTCTGGCTTTGTCACCTCTGAGGAGAAAGGGAGTGTACGAGGCAGGGAGGCCAGAAATGAAGCTCCCTACCTCAGCCCAGGCAGATGTCAGTCCTCTCATAGCCTCCTGGGCATCTTGGGGTCTCCATGGGGTACTCTCACAGAAAGTGGGTCCCTGAAGCCAGGGTGCAAGTGCAATGTCAATCTGCAGGAAAAAAATATCTACAACAGGATTTGCAGTCAGTGGCTGATGGCATTTGGAAAGAACGTAGAGCAGGCATCAGTAAGAGCCACAGGTAGCACTCAGGAAGCCGCACAGGCTTGTGGGACCTGGTCAGAACCCCAACTCCCCAGTGGCTCCCTGGGTGGACTGGGCCTGTGGCCTCACATCGCCTCCCTGAGTCCCACTTTTCCAAATGCTCAGGTAGGCAGAGACCGCCTTCCCCCACCCTCCCCACGCCCGTCCTGCCTGTGTCACAGGGGTACCACTGTACCGTTGATACTTTCTGGACAGGAAGTTGCTTTGTTTGGGTGTGGGGTGGGCACAGAGCAGGGGCCAGCGTGGGCAGCCCAGTAAGGAGCCTGGGGCCACTTCTCCCCCAGCGCAAGTGCCCATTGTGCTGTTTGCCTTTGTTCTGACAACCCAGCAGGCTCCAGAGAACTGACTGACCCTGCTTTTTTCCTCCCCAGGTGAAAACAGGATTTATGATGAACATAATTGGAGTCTTCTGTGTGTTTCTGGCAATCAACACCTGGGGACGGGTCATATTTGACTTGGATCATTTCCCTGCCTGGGCAAATATGACACATGTTGACACTTAAGAAGAGCCACAGGACCAGCCACACAACCCCTGCCCTCCCGAGAACTCCCGAACCTTCCGGCACACCTTGCAGCACTTCTTTGGGCTTCACACCCCAAAGTGATCCAATGACGCCCACACCCCATCGAGACCCAAATGGGCCACCTCTTCATCAGGGCCCCAGTGCAGAGGTGGGGATGGGCTCGGAGGCGAAGTGCCTCTCAGGAGGCTGCCACTGTCCAGTCCATCTTTCCAGGGTCCCTGCTGTCATGGCTGGGGTGGCCAGGCTCCCATTCAGCCTTGCACTGGCCCCACACTGGACCCTGCCATCCACCTGTGTAGCCCCAGGATCTTCTGGGTAGGACTCAGGGCCCCAGCTCTGGAGGTGAGAAAACACCTTCCAGAATCAATGCCTCTTTCAGCTTCCCTGGGCTGCCTTGGATCACTCTCCTGTCATCAGAAGGGGCGACCCACCCCAGGGACAGTGTGTGGTCCTGGGCAGCTTCCTGCTGCAGGAGTGAAAGCAGGATGTGGAGTCTTGTAGGACTGCTGGGGAGTGTGGCTGGGGATATGGTTCCACAAAAAGGGCTGGGACCTGGAGTTGCTGATTCTGGAGGATGCCCCCACAGCACGCCATTGGCTCCCCTGCTCCCTCCTTCCCTCGCTCCATTCTAATGATAGTCTGACCCCTTTCCTAGTGCCTCCTTCAACTCCTCAGTCCCTTTGTTGTCTGGCCAACATTTGCTGGAATCCACGGGCTGGGGTGCTCCAGCACCCCTCTTTTTCTGGAGTTCAGTTGGCCCTCTGGGAGCCACCCCTACACAACTGGAACGGCGCTCCAAGTACTAGCAGTGATGGCTCTTTGGGGATGACAGAGGAGTGTCTATCTCCTTCCTCTCCTGCAGGCTCAGTGGACACGGCGCTGTTACTTCAGAGTCTGTCAGCCGCCCCCTTGGTGACTGGTCTTCACAGCAATGCCCAGGGGTGACCGAGCATCACTGAGCAGATAGCCCCTGCCCCTGAGCCAATCTACCTGAAGTTACTGGGCACAGTCCAGCAAGAGTGTGGAGCCCTCAGGACCCCTGTGAGGGAGATATGAGGGACACATACCCCCTTCCTCTCGGAACCTATTTTGTTTCCTTGTGCTGTCCTGGGAAAGAGGCAGAGGCAAATATATGAGGACCATCAGGGGCATTCCTCAGGGCAGGAGAAAGCATGAGAACCCAAGGAAACTTCAAGGATCAACCAGAACCTGGCTTCTCGGGCGGGGTGATTCCTGGCCAAGCCTGCTGCCCTGGGAAGGCACGCCATGCTCTCTGTGGTGTTAGGGGTGTAGGGGCGGGGGATGGAGCACTCACGCCCACCTCCTGTGTGCAGGCCTCCCTGTGTGGCACACCCACTGGCTCCTCCTTCCACCTCTGCAGCACCCTGTGAGAAGGCAGGTGTGAATCTCCTCCTTTGTCTTTGAGAATACTGGGGCTCAGACAGGTCAAGTCACATGTCCAAAGTCATACTTCAGGTTCACGCAGTGAAGGTTCCAATCCAGATCTTCCACCTCCACGGCCACTTCTCCATAAGGGTCTTGTTTTTATGCGGACTGTAGGGAAAGATGGGTGACCAAGAACAAATCCACCCCAAGACCCTGACTGGTCAGGGAAGGTCAGGGGACCAGAGCCCCCTTCTGCCTCCCTTGAGGGCTCAGGACAGTGAGCTTTTGGTTGGAGAGAGCAATATGAAATGGCCACCTGCCCCCATGAGATAAAACCCACCCCTCCATTGCTGCTCTCCAAGCTGCTGCTGTTGACATGTCTGGCCCAGCTGTGCGAGGGCTCTCTGAGGACTTGTACTTCCTGCTCAGTCCGGTGCAGGCCGCCACAGTGTGATTGGTAAATAAACACTTGATGAGCAGTCAATTAGAGGTACACTTCTGGTAGCAGCCAAGGTCAGTGGAAGTCATCGAAGGTGGGCCTCGAAGGATACATGGGACCAGGGAGACTGGTGGCAGAGGGTGAGTGGATGGGGTCCTCCACCAGACTCCACTTGTTTAAGCTCTGACAGGAAGGCTGGGTGGGGCTTCAGGAGAGTAAATCCCAAGGCTTCGGAGGCAAACCAAAGCTGTTTGTAAACTTCAAGCTGACAGGAGTGGCACTACCATGGCTGGTGCCCATTAGGAATGCTTTTGGGTGCAAGTAAGAGAACCCCCAGCTAACAGAGGCTTAAACCATAAGGCCATTTACTGTTCCCTGAGTGGGAAGTCTGGAGGGAGACAGTCATGGACACTGGTTCAGCCTTTCACTGAGGTCACCTGGACTCTGGCTCTAGTCCTCTCTGCCATGCTAAGAGTAACCTGCCTTTATTACCCTCATGCCACACACACAACTGCATTGAGAGCAGGGGCACAATGATGCCAATTGCATGTTTCCCTATCGGAAAGCAAGTCCACCTCAGAAAGCCCTACAGGTTTCACGTTATGTCTTATTAGCCAGAACTAGGTTATATGCTTGCTCACATTGCCAATCACCAACAAAGGGAAATTAGAATAGCACGAGTAATTAGGACTCATCTCTTGGACTTGGGGAATTGCCTGTTTCCTGAAATCAAGAGGTTTCCCCCCATTGCAAAATCTAGCTTCTAGTAGAAAAAAAGATGGGGGGACTGTTGGGTAGGTGGCAAGTAGGGTCTGGTATTACCATCCTTTGAGAAGGCTGCCCTCACTCCAGGGTACTTGAATGGCTCCCTTTCCATGGAATTCAATAGAAACATGCTTTTAGGTAGGAGTGTGGCTTGGTCAAGCACTTCAGCTCTGCCTCCACTTCACAAAGGCCTGGACTCCTCCAGACCCACTGGATTGGGAGGCTAGCAGCTGAGTCACAGACTGAGCTTGGTCCATGCTCCACTAATTGGTGTACAATTTGGGCCTTGGTTTCTGTCAGGAAGGGGCTGGACTAGAGGATCTAAGGGCATTTCCCCAGAAACATGTGTCCCTTTACTGACCCCCACTGACCTCCAATATGTTTGGACTAGATGAAGTCCTCACAAGTCCTCATGTTTTTGCAGCTTGGAGTCTATCACATGGCCCACTCCTACCCTGTCTGGACCTTAGCCATTTGCCAAAGTGCCTTTCCACCACTCAAATCTTCCTCTAACAAGTTGTAAAGAGAATCTACCCCAAACCTTTCAGTTCTCCCTTCTTGGCATCTGAAACAGAGATCTGGGCCCAAGGTTTGCTGAACACATACTCTGCCCGGGATCATGCTGATTTTTTCTCAGGACTTAAGACTTCACAGGCTTCCAAAGGTCGGGCCCCCTACCGTCTGGTCTCAGAATTAGGATCTCAGGTGGGTGGGCCACAGTTCTCCTTCCCTGTCCCTTGGAGTCAAGAATTCCCTTGGGAGAGACCTGGTGGGTGCAGTGAGCAGGGCCTCTCTGGGGACCAGTGAAGTCTTCTCCCCATCATCCCTCACACACGAATGAAAATAAAGGATAGTGAGACTTGCTCGATCACAAGCAGGAAGTCAGTTCACCAGCAGAGTCCACTTTTCACAATGAATATGGACATTCTGGGGTGAGACCCTTCATGGCCTGTTCTTATTTGAGGAAATAAGGACCAAAGGCTGGATTCTCTGATTCAAAACTGCAGCTGGCAGTCCTATTCCTGCTCAGAACTCCTTCCAGCTACTCTCTGTCTCCCAAACAAACAGGGCAGCTCATTAAAAAAAAAGTTTCATCAAGATAAATTTTCCACACCATGGAATGGGTTTTTACATTCTTCAACATAGTGTAAACAGGATTCTTACCATTTCAGGCTGAGAGTCTTGACATCAGATATTTAGTTGATTTCACTTGGCGTCCTGGGCTAGGACTTGGGTTCTCACCTCCCTGCCCTGGGCGTGTCTTCCAGATGTTTCCCTGATCTACAAGTCAAGATGCCCATTTCTATCCTCAGAGACACAGACGCCCTCCACGGGCAGTTTTAGAGCACCGTTTATCTCCCTGCTTTAGCTATGAAGGCTCAAGAAATATTAAAATTCAACCTCAGAACACCCTGTTATCCAATCAAAACATTCTAACTAGTTTTATGTTAAAATTTAATATGTACACAGTGAAAGAAATTCCAACAGTACAAACCTTGAGAGCCCTCATCCCCCTTTTCTGCACTCCAGAAGGGCAACCGATGAATGGTTTCCTATGTATCCTCCCAGAAATATTACGTATATCCAAGCTTATGTAATCGCTCCTCTTTTTACTTATGGGAGAAGATTACACCTCTGTCCTTATTTCCACTCTCCGCCCCCCACCTAGCAATTTATTTGGGGATCATTCCACATCAGGACATAGTTTGGCCAGTTTTCTTTCCCACTCAATAGAAACTTTGTTTTGAAAAATTATATTCGGTGAAAGGCACAGATCCTAAGTGCACAATTTCAGATTCTGCATATAGAATGCGAGCAACCCTCCATTTCCGTCTCTTTCCCTCCCCACCCCAGAAAGTTCTCCATTCCCTTCTCTGAGTAACCATGCATCTTCTCTGAGTAACCACTGTTGATTTCTGTTGCATTGGGTTTGTTTTGCCTGTTGAACTTTCAAGGAGTGGGATCATGCAGCACATATTATTTTGGGTCTGATACCTTTTACTTAACAAAATACTTTTGAAATTCATTCCTGTTGTGTGTATCCAATGATTTCTTTTATTATTGTTGCAAAGTGGTGTTGCATTACTTTGTGATGGAATCTGCCGAAATTTGTTTATTCTCTCTTGATGGACATTTGGGTTGTTCCCATTGGGGGCTTTGATGAATAAAGCTAATACAAAATTCTCTGTGCAAGTCTTTTTGTTTTGGACATATGCTTTCACTTCTACTAGATGTGTGCCTAGGAGTAAACCTCAGTCTTTTGAGAGCTTGTTTGGAGGTTCTAGTAGGGGAGCACAGCTACTCCTATACCCTCGATCCACGACCGGTCCGTCTCTATTCCGGGAAGTCTTTCCTCTTTGACCGAGCGCGCAGCTTCGGGAGGGACACACAGGGAGCAGTGAGGGAGGAAGGGACACCCGCCTAGCCAGCCAGATCAGCCGAATCAACCCTGGCGATCAATGGGGTGACAGATGTCGCAGCCAGATCACCCTCACATCCGACCTCAGTCTTTTGAAAGGCTGCGTCAACTCTATGTGAATATACACCAAATAATGAACAAGTTCCCTCTTAATGGGCACTGAGGTCATTTCAGTCTGATGCAAATATTGTAACAAACATACTTCCGCTTACATCTTTGTGAACGTGTGTGAGAATACGTCCCCGGAATGACGTGTGCTGGATGAAGGGGTATTATACTTAAGTCTGGAACAGCTATTTCCAAACTGCTTTTCAAAGAGACTGCGTCAATATATAGTCTCAAGAACTGAGCATGAGACCTTACTCTCACACACCCTTGGCAACTCTCTGTATAATCAGATCTCAGTTTTCACTAATCTAATAATTGAATCATGCTATTTCCTGATTTTCATTTTATTTTCTTTAAATTGCAAGCAATGTTGAACTTCCCCCCACATATTTATAACACATTTGGGTATCTTTTTTTGGCGGTATATTCTATTTTTCCCATTTTCAAAAAAGGAAAAAAAATTCCTTTTTATTTGTGAGAACTCTTTATATATTAAGAAAATTATTTGTCTTTCATAGGAATATTTATAGTACATGTTAGAGCTGCCGAAGGTAGTTATTCTATTTAGTCTTCTTTAAAATTTTCCCTCCTAACTATTCACACATGTTTTTTATAAGAATTTCTGAATCAGCTTCTTTTGTTCCCAAAAAGCCCCTGGTTTACTTCTCTGGCTATCTCTCCTACTGCTTTCCTCCCTCTCCAGGGTTCATTGACCTCAGCACTAATGGCATTTTGGAACGAGAACTTCTTTGTTGTAGGGAGATGTTCCGTGTAAGGTGGGATATTCTATTCAGCAGCATTTTGGTTGCTATTCACCAGCTGCCAAAGACACACCCCCTCACCTCCAGTTGTAACAGGTGCTGCCAAATGTTGGGAGCCACTGACTCCCTCTGAGCCAGCTGCACTGGTCTCCTTCAAGCTCACAGAGTGTTGCAAAGGGCAGTCCTGCTCTCTCACCTTCAAATCTCTGCTCAAAGGCTACTTATCACCTATTTCAAAGCATAATGTCCCCACCTGTTCCCACTCTCTGCACTGTCCTTTGTTTTTTCCATTGCATCTTCCATCTTCTAATACACTATATAATTTACTTCTGCAGTGCTGTATTTTGCCTGTCTCTTCCGCATCTTGGAGAATGCGAGACCCACAAGGATGGGGATTTTTGTTGATATTGTTTGCTCCTGTTTCTCCTGTCCTACAACACACCTGGCACATGGAAGTCAACAAGGCGTGGATGAATGACTGAATCGGAGTAGATCTGTAGATTAGGCTGGGGAGAAATGACATTGATGTAACATTGATTATCCTATAAAGCAAAATGGCTTTTCCATATAATGAAAGTTTCCTTTCATGTCTTCCTGGAAAGTCTAAAAGTTTCTTACGAATGAGAATTCTCAATGCTGTTTGTAGAGAACATTTGCCCTTCTCTGCTTGAGATCAACTGCCTGACTCATGGCTTTGGGGGAGCAGGTTATGAGCGAACAGAGTGACCCTGGGTCTTCGGTGACATCTGGAGGCCCTCACTGTCCCTCTCCGCTTTCACCCAGGCAGAGCTCTTTCTCAGTCTCTCAGAAGGGCCACTGCATTGACTGGTGGTGCTTCCTGGCCATCTGTGGGCCCCAGCCAAGAGACATGGGAGGGACGCTGCTCAGAGATCGAGGGTTGATCTCTGACTTCTCCGGCCGGCAGGTGTTAGATGGCAGAGGGGGAACTTGCCTCTCCCGGCCAGTTCCCTCGCCTAACAGGAGGGGCCTGCACCTGGGGCCCTGTGCTCCCAAGGATTCCTGCACTGTTCTGTGGAACAGGGGTTTTGGAGAAGATACTTTTCCCAGTAAGCTTCTGCGAGGACAGAGAAAGAGGGGTCTTCCTTCCCCTCCTCTGCATCCCCAGCTCCTTCTAGGTTGGCCCTGCTCCGCACCTCACACTGCACCCTGCCCAGGCCTGTGGTGTGGGAGTGGGGCAATCAGAGGCCCACTTGAGCTCTGGACCTTCCTCCTGGATGTGGTCCTTCACCTGTGAAATGGGTGCAATCATCCAAGGTTCCGAGACCTCTGAAGTGGCTCATGGGGGCACTTGCTCAAGGGTCTGGTTCTCCCCAGGGCCTCCTTTTCTGCAGGGCCTAGAGCCCATCAGGACAATGTGAGCCTCAGGTCCACCCAAAGTCACCCTGGCTGAGCCTGAGGCAGCCTCCAGATGGGTCTGAAGTGGGATCTGGTGCCATCGCCAGCAGGCGTAAGACCTTCAGAAGCAGTAAGCTACTAAAAGATTATGGGGCTCTCCTTCTTGGGGTAGTCATATAAAACAAGGTGGTGCTTCTGAGGCCAACTGACTGTTGGCATATAAGGTGCTGTGTGACCTCTTGCCCGTCATGGGCCCCCCCAGCCTTGCACTGTGCCTGGGACATCCCTGCGGGAGGCCTGGTGGGCAGTCCTGCAGCTGGTAGGGAGGCCAGGGGCAGGCGCCTGCCTGCTGTGGGGCTGCGGTAGTGTCCCATGGTTCACCACTTCACATTTATAGCTACAGTGCTTCTCAGCTTACTGTCCCTGTGGTGGGAGGCCTGGCTCTCTAGAAACCACAGCTGTGGTTACTTGGGTGTCTGACTGAATGCTGAGCTGTGAAGGAGGCTCAGAAGTTTCCTAGGACATGGGGCCCAGCACCCTCTCGAGCCTGCCCTGGTTTTAGAACAAGGGTTGGTGCTAGAGGGAGCTGACAGTTTACTGAGGAACCTTGGTACCCATCCCTAAATTGGTCCCCTGTGAGGGACAGAAACCTTGCTGGATTGTGGGTGCTTCCTAGGCCCTAATGGGGCTCTGGGATAAGGGGTCATATGGAGGAGGTTAGAGAAAGACTTGAGGCTAGAGAAGGGCAAGAGTCGGGTGACAAAGGACCTCTTACCCCCCTGGTACTATGGTCAGTGCTGTTTTAGATTTATTTATTTATGCATACAAGAACTGGGGTACAGGCCAGTGGTGGGGGGGTTGTGAGAGCATTCACCAGAGACAGAGTGAGGAACAGAATAGGCAGACTGACTGAAATACACTGCTGAGGGGAGCAGCAGGCGAGGCAGGAGAGGTCTGCTGCGTCATGTGGGTAGCTCCCTGGCAGGGGATTGATCTCATGCTGCAGTGGCCGCAGATAGCTTGATAGTGCTGTGTCTTAACCCCTTGCCCCACCGGGGAGGCCCCGGTCAGTGCTGTTTTTACAGCCACTGAGATAGAACCAGCTCTTCGTCCACTGCAGTGGCCAAGGTGGGCCCAGCTGGCCACTCACAGGACCTGGGCTAGGTTGCTGGCGCTTGTGCCCTAGTGAGCACTCAGGAAGCACAGAGCTGCTGCTTTCCAGGCAGAATGTCTTTCCCTGCTGGGTGTCATAGGTGGTCTCACTGCTGGAGGGGCCAGTCCTGTCATTTCCCTGGCCTGGGTGTGACTCCAGCAAGCCAGTGAGGGTCTGGGGCTGGCCCAGGTTAGGCTAGCTACAGATGGAGTCCTGTCGGCTGTGCACCCCCGTGACTCTACCTTGCTCTGCTTCAGTTAATAGGCCACCCAGTGTCAGCCTGACTCCCTGCACTGGCTCTCCTCACCCCAGGTCCTAATAACCTGACTCTGGCCTGCTGCTCCTCCAACTCTGGGATTTGATGGGCAGGTCGGTGGTGGGGAGGGAGGGAGTCTGGGGCCAGGCATGAGACAAGCCCCTGGGGTGTCTGGAATCTCACACCCTGCAATCGAAGGAAACCCCAGAGAGCAAACAGGGAGTGGAGTGGCAGGTAGGGCCATGATTACCAGATGGGTGTGGAGAGACCCACGGGAGGGCCAGCCCACCTTGGGGAGGGGAGCAGGAAGGCAGCTGCCTAAAAATGGAGCTGATTTTCATATAAATAGAACACCTATTGAGTGTGTTTCTTTTTTAAAGTTATTTTATTTCCCTGTTCCTTTCCTTAGCAAACATCGTTGGCATGCCAGCCCACGGTGGTTTCAGCCTGGAGACATGGGGCAGCTGGCTGGCTCAGGTCACGGTGACTTTAATCTGGGTCTCTGAAACACAGAATAATTCAATCCAACCTTTACTGACCCCGGCCAGATGCCTGTTCTGAGAGATGGGGTCACAGAGAAGAATCAGTTTCTGTCCCTGCCCTGGAGGTTGTTTCTAAGTTACAACCACCCTACAGAGAATAGAAGAAGGGAGAGGGTTACCTTATCTGTGTGATTCAGGACTGGCATCCCAGGATCTATTCTAAGGACGAGCGGGAGGTTTCAGACTCTTCTTTGGTCTTGCAACAAACAGTTACGAAGCACCTACAATGGGCCAGGTATCAAAATAGTGACAGACAGGACACAGTCTGCCCTGAGTTTAGTAGGAGACAGTTCTATGAAGAGTGAAGACGTAATGTCTTTAAATGTTAAGATAGAAGTGTAAGATGCGGAGGAGGCTTGAGGAGGCTGGAAGAGGGAACTTCTAAGAGCAGAAGAGAGAGCTGGAATCCGAGTGGGAGCAGGCAGACTTGTCCTGGGGCTTGGTGGAGGCAGGGGGCCTGTGTGCAGCAGGGAAGTTGAGCTAAGAGATCCGGATTGGGATTCTTTAGGCCCAAGTGCTTAGCAAGCTGCCCAAGGGCATGTGCCCACTGAGCAGTGCCAGGAGCGGGACTGGTGGTGTCTGGTCAGTTGCCTGTGGACAAGCTGTGTGGCGTGAGGGTGTTTGCAAACATCCTTCATGCGTGAGCTGGGTGGCCTCAAGGCCCGTGCTTCACCTCTCTGAGCTCCATGTCCTCATGCATAAAGTGGAAATTGTGATAATGTTAGTCACGCCTACTTGGCAGGGTGATGAGAGTAACTAATATACATGAAGGGCCTCAGATGATCACAGTCCTGTAGGTAATCAACAGATTAGAGCCGGTTGTCTCCCACGCTGGCTGCCTGGGACAGGCCTGGGTGTGGGGTGCTGCTGGGAGGGCAGTGGTGCAGTGGTGCACCAGGTCTGTGAGTGGGGACCTGCTCCCACCCTCACTCTGTCAGGGGGGTGAGTATTTGTGGGGGATGGTAAGTGGATGGATCCCAGGATGGAGAGGAGCTGTTTTCTACTGCACGGGGAGGAGTTGGGGGGAGGCTGCTTAGTCTCAGGGACCCCTGTGTGCGAGACTGCCTCCTTTTTCTTTTTCTCCTCTGAAGTAGACCCCACTGGGCCATTCCAGTCTATGACAGCTGTGCCCAAAAGCCAGGCCTTATCCCGTCTAAGTCCATAACCCAATCAGGGTCAGGGAGAGAGCAGGAATCAGCATGTAGAGGCTCCAAGGCTGGCCTGCTTGAGGATGGCACTCCCCTCTGCTCTACTCTCCAGGCCCCCAGCTCCGGCCTGAGGCTCAGACTGGCCAAAATGAAGTATCCCGATTGCTCATGAGCATCAGTGGTCTTGTCCAAAGTCCCGTGCTGACTTGGCCTTTGTGCAGGCTGCCCTGGGAGGGGCTCCAACAAGACGGGCCTTGTGAAAGACCCGTTACCTGCCAGTACTTGGCATCCAAAATAGAATCTTGAGGAGCAGCAAAGCCTTTAATTCAATGTGTCCCAACAGCGGGTCGGTGTGGGGATAACTATGATCTGACTGGCCGTGAGCTATAATTATGGAGTCAGAATAAAAAATTACAGGCATTGTGTGGGCTTGTTTTAAATATAACGTAATCCAAACCGTCCTCTCTCTTATTTGCTAGATTTGAGGTGGAGTCTTTGGCCGTTGGCACAGGTTTTGCCTGACGTGTTGCAGATAAAAATGGCCCTTGCCAGTGAAAAGGGCACAGTGGGAGGCCTCCGGGACCCCTAATGTTCTCGACTGGCCTGGGCCCACAGCCACGGGTGCTGGCATTCGCGTAGCCCTCCCGTGGGCCACATCATCCCTGTGTTGTGTCTACCCGGGGGGCTCCCGTCTACCCAGCAGCCTCCCCCAGCCAGTCCACCAGAAGCAGCTCCGTAAAACACAGTCCTGATGCCCAAGAACACAGGAATGGCGCCTGGCAGAGGGTAACTCAAAACTCCAAATTCCTTCATGTCTTGGCCCTAAAGCCCTGCTCAGCAGCATGCTGGGAACAGCAGCTACAGAAGAGCGGTGACGTTCAAGAGCCCTGGGGTGTGACTGTGTCGATGCTCCTGGGGGCTCCACCTCTGTGGGGTGACTGAGTCACTAAGGAACTAAGGTTCCTTAATCTGTGTGCTTTAGCTTCTTCACTATTGTTGTAGGTTGTGAACTTGGGAGGAGATTACATTCTCTGACTCACCTATTCCCTGTTCCTCACCATCCTTCAGTTAACCTATTGAAAAAACGCAACAGACTGTCTTTCAATCTGTTTTTTTTTTTTTTAATGCTATTTCTTGGTATAGCTGACTGTATGTGGTGATTGGCATGTGCTAATCCAAACTTTCTGGAAAGCAAAAGAGAAATACATGTGCAAAGTCTTAAAACACGTGTCTGCTATAGGAGTAGGATATAACCTGTGGGGAAAATCTGTGAATAAAGATTTATATTTGAAGATATTTTACTTTAGCGTGTTATGTTATACTCTTAAAAAGCTGAAAACATAAATGTCCAACATTTGGGTAACAGAAGTATTTATGGTATATCCATTCAAAAGCCTCTTAAGCAGTCATTAAAAGGGTTCATGAAGAATATTTCATTATATTGAAAATCTTTACCATGAAGTGAACAAAATGGATATAAAATCGAATATATGATCTCAGTGATAAAAAAACATATACAATAGAAAGTTGAGATAGAAATATAACAGCAGTGGCCTCCCTGGTGACACAAGGGGTTAAGAAACAACCTACAAAGCTGACTGCAGCCACTGCACCATGAGTTCGATCCCCGGCCAGAGAACAACCCACATGGCGGAGCAGACCTCTCCTGACTCACCTGCTGCTCCCCTCAGCAGTGTATTTCAGTAGACCTGCCTGTTCTGTTCCCCACGCTGTCTCTGGTGAATCCTCGTACCCCCCATACCTCTGGCCTGTACCCCTGTTCTTGTATGCATAAACAAATAAATCTTAAAAAAAAAAGAAAGGTAACAGCAGTTATCTTATAGATTCCTATAAGTTGATCATTTATTATTTTCTGTATATCAAATATTTTAGAATGGACAAGCATTACTTGTATAAAAACAATTTTAAAAAGAGTTCAGTGTTAAAATGTTAAATAAAACAAGAGGGTAGAACTTGATGTCTGAATTCCCTTCTAGCTTTTAAGGATCTCTGATTCTAATGCACTGGGGCCACCCACAGGGCCTGAGCTGTGATGCAGAGACTGAAACTCTGAAGGTCCACCCTTCTCAGCAACAAGCAGTGACAAGGGAGGTCTGGTGTTGGAATCAGCAAGTGGCCAACCTGGGGGTTCACTATGTGCATCTGCCTTTCTAAAGGCAGATGGAGGTCAGCTGCCTTTCTAAAGGCTTTCTGAAAAGTGCCCTAAGTGCCCAAGAACCTTCAATGCCGCTGGCAGTGGGCAGGTCTCCAGACCAACTCTGGAGTGCTGGCGGCCCCGTGCACCAGTGGGTCTCCCACCTGAGAGGTGAGCTCTGTCTGCTGCTGCAGACACGGCACCCACTGGAGCAGGGAGACAGGCTGAGCTGCTCTCCCTGCTATGGGCAGTTCTGCTGTCCACACATTTGGATGGTGGGGACCCCACTCACTGACTGTCAGATCCCCAACTGCCAGGACACACAGTCCTGCCTGGTGAGCTGTCCTGAGGGTGGAGAGCCTGAACACTCACTGGAGGAGGTCACTGAGGGACAGCCTGGTCACCTCAGCCATTTCTCAGGAGGTCAGCCTAAATGAGGACACCTGGAGAGATGAAGGGGGCCCTTATGAGCCCTGGCAGAAGGAAGGGCCCTGAGTTCAGCAAGGGGGAGGCCTTCAAGGCCAATGGCCCATGTCTGGCTCTAGCCAGCAGCTGTCAGCACTTGTCCAGGACCTCCAGGAGCCGCCGTGTGCCTGCCTAGTTAGAAACCACTGAGGAGTCAGGAGCTGAGACTCTGAGGCTGACAGACGTGGGGATAGGAAACAGAACACAGTGAGAGGCAGAGGTGGAGACACGGACTGAGAAACATATAGCAGCTGCGATGCAGGGCTGTGGGGGGCAGGAAGGCCATTGCCGAGGGGGGCTATGGAAGTTAGATGGGCAGCATCTAGAACACTGCATGTTCTCGCTGTAATCAGAGATATGTAGATTGCAGTAGCCTAATGTGCCATTTTACACCTACTAAATTAGCAAACATTAACGAAATTATAACGTCTCTCGCTATTGAGACTGAAGGAAAACCAGCTTAAACACACTGCCAGGGGCTGTGTAAATTAGCACAGCATTTTAGGGAAGAAATTAGGCAATACGGCTCCAGAGTTATTAGAATCTTCATCCCTCTTAACGTGGTAATTCCACTCCTGGGAATGTGCTGCAAGGAAATAATTCAATAGAAAAGTAAAAGGCTGGCAGGTAAAGGATGAAGGCAGTGCTGTGATATCTGACACGCTGTGCACGTTTCCTAGGGCAGAGACTATGAAGACAATGACATCTCAGGACGCTTAGGGTAGGTGCAAACAAGCAAAGATAAAAACCACCTGTAATGGAGATTAATAATGACGTGAAACAGCTGCGTGGATGCTGGGGCGGTCCCAGCCTTGCTGGCCCTTGACTCCTGGCTGGCCAGACATTCCTGTCTTCCCACCGAGCAACCTGCCCTGCCGCTCCCTGTCTGGACCTCTCCTAACCATGAAGCCTAATCCGCAGACCTCAGATTAGTGGGGAGACAGTCTCAGCCAGGATGCCCACCTGGCCGGCTTACTCCAGCAGCCCCGGGAGTCCAGGCGGTGCTGCTGAGTCACTCCCACGTCACACCTCAAGAATCCAAATCAGAACAGAAATGGTGGAGCTGGGTCCTCATTTAAGAAAAGGGATAAAGTGATTGTGCAGGCTCTGAAGCGTGTTGCTACTGCCAAGTGCAGCAATCCGTTTAAGCCAGCTAAACTCTGGACTCCTAGTTGGATTATCAGGGGGTGAAAGCAATTTATAACATACTGATGGCAAAGGGAGAAGAAATCATGGGGTCACCCTCTCAACCTGCCCCAACAGTAGGCACTGATCTGATTCTCAGTTTGAATCATCCAGTCCTACGTCTTCCCTCAGCCCCTTGGGGCCATGGCAGAAGCTGGCACTGAGCGGGAACTCAGTAAATCTGGTGAACGAAAGAAGTTGAAAAGACCATGGAGTATATGAAGGAGCATGTGTCACCAAACAGTTCTGGTTTTATTCACAGCCTGTCTGCTTTCTGGGTGTGTCCCTAAATGTGCTCTGGAGTAGCTAAGCCCCCTGCACTTTCCCTGCTTACCACCAGGGAATGCCCTGCCTCGCGAAGACAGAGAACATGGCCATGCCTGTGTCCACACAAACTAAACTTTGCTCACTTGGCAAGGTGGGGAGTCAGGGACAGGAGGCAGATGGGCCAGTTTTGGATGCTGTAAATAGAAGATGAATCTAGGCCACTGAGGACAGGTGTCCAGGCTATGTAGTCTGGTGCTCAGGAGAGATGCCTGGGCAGGAGGCGTCATCAACATTCGGGAAGTGGTTGACATGGTGTAGGTGTGCAAAGTGAGAAAGAAGGCCGAGGAAATAATTCTGGGGACATTTGACACTGGTGGGGTTTGGAATGGAAGGAGAGGACATAGTGAAAGGAGAACATGGAAACCAATGGCGGAGAAATTTTTGAGGAGGGCATATTCCCTCGTGTCAAATGCTGCACTAGGGAGAATGGGGGTGAAGAGGCCACTGGATTAGACACTGGGTGCTTTCAAAGCCCCAAGACAAGAGTCCAGTCTGGGGGTGGGGAATGCCAAGTGGCTGCAGCAATGCCCTCTGGAGAACACCTGGACATTCTTGGAAGGACCGAGGCACTTGTGGAGTCTCTCTCAGAAGCTGTCACCCCTGAAGGCAAATGGGTTGGATTTTCTGTTAACCACTGTCACCCCAGGCTCCTGTCCTGCTTGGCATTTCTTGGGGTTCTGTTCATTCAAGGATCAGCCTTGCCACTGGGCAGGGATTGTCTGACCTCTGCTGTCTGCTTTATGTCATGGCACGGGCTTAAAGATGGCCACGGACAGGGCGGGGTGGGGTGGGGAGCCTCAGACATGCACTTTTCTCCAAGTTTTTTGATCATGTTAAATAATGAAAATTCCAAATGGATTAATTGTAAAATTCTAATTGGATTTATTAAACAGTTTATGAATCGGGGAGCAGTCCAGTCCATCTAACAAGTAGAAGAGAGTTACGAAAAGCTGTACGAAAGGAAAAGTTTTTTTTTTAATTATTATTATTTTAATTTTATATATTTTTTACATCATTTTTCATTTTTGCACAATGTATGCATTTACAAATGCATACAGAGGCTTTAAATGGCTGTGCTGAGGTAGCTATGGACAGACATCAGGACTCTGAGGAGATGGTTGGTAGGAGACTCTCTCCAAAAGCGGTCAGAACATTTTTTATCACTGAGATCATATATTCGATTTTATATCCATTTTGTTCACTTCATGGTAAAGATTTTCAATATAATGAAATATTCTTCATGAACCCTTTTAATGACTGCTTAAGAGGCTTTTGAATGGATATACCATAAATACTTCTGTTACCCAAATGTTGGACATTTATGTTTTCAGCTTTTTAAGAGTATAACATAACACGCTAAAGTAAAATATCTTCAAATATAAATCTTTATTCACAGATTTTCCCCACAGGTTATATCCTACTCCTATAGCAGACACGTGTTTTAAGACTTTGCACATGTATTTCTCTTTTGCTTTCCAGAAAGTTTGGATTAGCACATGCCAATCACCACATACAGTCAGCTATACCAAGAAATAGCATTAAAAAAAAAAAAACAGATTGAAAGACAGTCTGTTGCGTTTTTTCAATAGGTTAACTGAAGGATGGTGAGGAACAGGGAATAGGTGAGTCAGAGAATGTAATCTCCTCCCAAGTTCACAACCTACAACAATAGTGGAGAAGCTAAAGCACACAGATTAAGGAACCTTAGTTCCTTAGTGACTCAGTCACCCACAGAGGTGGAGCCCCCATGAGCATCGACACAGTCACACCCCAGGGCTCTTGAACGTCACCGCTCTTCTGTAGCTGCTGTTCCCAGCATGCTGCTGAGCAGGGCTTTAGGGCCAAGACATGAAGGAATTTGGAGTTTTGAGTTACCCTCTGCCACCCCCTCTTGTTTTGATCCTACTCCCTCCTCCCCACCCTGTAGGGTGTCTCTGGTTTATAGTTGCTTGTTGACTTTAATTTTTACTTTATTATAATTAGCCTTGTGGCAGATTCGCTCATCTTCCTTTGGGGAATGGAAAAAGCTACTTCATGAATGCTGACCAGAAAATTCCATATTGAACAGTTAAGACTCTCTCCCTGACGAAGATGGAAACTGCAGTTAGGTAAGCTATTAAGTCCTCGTGGGCTTAGAATAAGTGCATCCATTTGGAGACTAGCATTTTCTTTTTAACAAGGGTAACTCCCCAAATTAACATATTTTGTACTCAGTGAAACAGAAGAGTTTCACTAAATAATTTTTACTTTCACTGTGTAAGCACTCTGATTATTTTCCTCTTTTGTTTCATTGATAAGAAAAATGCTGATTACAATATACTAAATTGATGTCATAGTCCTGGCTTTTCTCTTGGAGTTCAAAAAACCATTTAGTTTCCCAAAACTTCAGTCAGTGTGTACCATATCACTTTCAAATCTTTGGCCATATCCAATTGCTTATGGAATTAATTTTTCCCTTTAAATCAATTAACTTAAACATATTCAAATGCCCACCATAGAAAAATATTTGTAAAATTATAATTTTGAGGGCTTGTATTTTTTTCCTGGATATATACTAAGATAGATATTTATTGAATCAAAATGTACTTCCATACTTCCTAAATCACCCGGTCTGCCTCCTTCATTTTATGAATCATGAATCTAGAGATTGGCCCAAACATAATACTATATAGTAGGGACAGTGAGGCCCAGAGAGGTGAATTCATTAACCTGAGGTTAATTGTGGGAAAAACGTGCTGTTTGGTAATAGGAGGGAAAAAAGAAAATGAAGGAAACTTATTTCTAGCCTGCCCCAGAAATGCCGCCACAGCCAAACTCTGCTTGGTCTAATGTTCTGACCGCTTTTGGAGAGAGTCTCCTACCAACCATCTCCTCAGAGTCCTGATGTCTGTCCATAGCTACCTCAGCACAGCCATTTAAAGCCTCTGTAGGTCTTAGACAGCTTTATTTATGGAGATCCTGATCCTTACCATAGCATGCATATTAAAATTATTTATATTTTCTTAGTAATTTCAATTTTTCTTTGCTAATTTTAAAGTCAATTAATTTTCCCACACTTCAGCCATTTTTGCAGACCTTTATAAAGTTTACAGGCTCTAAGTTGTGCCTAATGGAAGAAGTGACCCTGGAACAGATAAAAAGGAACCCTAAGCAATGCAGACACACTACCGGGCACTTTACTTACAATTGCCAAGTGCTGTGTGACCAGCAAGAAGCTTTTACCCTGGGTCTCACATACTTCATTAAGATGAAGGGACTGGGGCCTCCCTTGTGGTGCAACGGGTTGAGTGCAGCACTGTGAAGCTGTCCACAGCCTCTGCAGCGTGGGTTCGATTCCCGGCTGGACAGGGAGAAACCCACATGGTGTGGCAGACCTCTCTTGTCTCGCCCACTGCTCCCCTCAGCAGAGTATTTTGGCCGTCTGCCTGTTCTGCTCCCCACTCTGTCTCTGGAGAATCCTCTCACCCTCCCATGCCTCTGGCCTATACCCCAGATATTGTATAAAAAGAAAGAAAAAAAAAAGTACAGTTGTCCTCATTTAAAAAAAAAAAAAAAAGATGAAGCGATGAAGCGATGAAGGGACCGGACTAGACTGATGATTAGGAAACCAGGTGTAGTGGCAGGATGGGCACAGTGTAGGTGTTCTATGACCTAGCAAACAGGATAAAGGAGGAGAGTCCTGGAGCCCTCGGTGGCTTGTTTCAGGTTTTTATTGGGATTTACCAGGTACACGGCAGGCAAGGGGGCTGGGAGGCCTGCCTGCCAGGGAACCTTCACTCTTTCTGGGCTCTCCGGCCTTCTCTCGTGGCCTCTGCTTCTCTCTTCTCCGTCTGGTCTCTCTTTCACTCTTTGTCTCTGCTCTTCCCTTGGCCACCACTCCTATAAGCCCAGTCTCTCAGCCCAGGTGTACCCACTTACGCATGCCCACACCCAAGTCCAGGTGCCCGCCATCAGGCATGCATTCAGGACCACAGGGATCCATCATCAACCCTAATGGCAGGAGGGTAGAAAAGCCTGATACTTTTTTACTTTACCCTATACCAGGTAAGATAAAGGTCATAAAGTGCTTATTTTGCTGAGTATTTGGTTTATAACAAGTTGAGTAGCTATCTTTTGAAAGTTTAAAAAATAATAATTATCAATATATTAAAAGCCACAAACTTTGAGGTTATGTTTGCGACACAGAATTTGTTCAAAACATTTAGAGGACTCATAAAACTCAGTAAGAAAAACATAAGAGGGCCTCCCTGGTGGCCTAGGGGTTAAGTCTCAGTTCTGTCACACCTGTGGCTTGGGTTTGATCCCCTCAGGCCAGGAAGGTGACCCACATGGCGCAGCACACCTCTCCTCTCTCACCCAATGCTCCCCTCAGCAGTGCATTTCAGTAGATCCATCTGTTCTGCTCCCCACTCTGTCTCTGGTGAATCCTCTCACACCCTGCACCTCTGGCCTATACCCCAGTTCTACTAAATAAAAATAATAAAATTTTCAAAATTAAAAAAAAAAAAGTTTAAAAGAAAAACAGAAGAAAAGTAAGCAAGAATATGAACAGTTTGTTTGTTCTCAGAAAAGGAAACCTGCATAGATAATAACATAAGAATGAATGTCAGGACTAGACATGAAGAGAATGGTATTCAAATCTATAGAGGTAGAGTGAGGAACCCCTTAGCTGAAAGGGTGTTGGCTGGCTGCTGCTGGTTTTGGTGGTGTTCTGAAGTGGGGTGCAATGAAGCGGATTCTTCAAATATTGGAACATTGCAGAGTGGGCTCGGTTTCTGCTGAGAAGACCCTGCTGCTGCCCGGATCAGTAAGTGTGGCTGGTGTAATGCTCATAGGAACCACAAGGAGGCAGGATGCCCACAGATAGCAGACAGGAAGAAGTTGATGTCCTCTGTCCTTGAGGCTTCCCCTAATGTTCCTTATTGATTGAGCTCAACATGGAGCCAGCGGGCAAAGCAGGAATGTGATTTATAGAGTCATAAACTCAGCTACAATGTGGAAAATGGAAGGGGGATTTGGAGTCAAGAGATGAAAACTTAACTGCCATAGCCCACTGTAGGGCAAGGTAAAAAGTATCAGGCTTTTCTGGCCTCCCGCCATTAGGATTGATGATGGATCCCTGTAGTCCTGAATGCATGCCTGATGGCGGGCACCTGGAATAGGGTGTGGGCATGTGTAAGTGGGTACACCTGAAAGACTGGGCTTATAAGGGGGGCGTCACAGGGACGCCAGCAGAGAGAGAGAACCGCAAGAAGAGAAGCAGAACCACGAAAGAACGTGAACGCTGGAGAGCCCAAAGTGAAGGCTTGCTGGGGGCTGGAGGGCCTGCCAGCCTCCTGGCCCCCCGGTACCCCTGCCTGCTGTGTACCTGGTAAGTCCCAATAAAAGCCTGAGAAGCCACTGAGGGCTCCAGGAGTTCTCCTTACCCCGTCTGCTTAGATCATAGAGATCCTGCTCCGTGTCTTCCTGCCCCTACACCTACTATATTGGTTAATAAACTTCCATACCAAAAGAAAAACAATTTGCTTCTAACACGATGCAACTAGTCTTTATTGAATAAAGATGATATTACCTTCTCTCCCAAAAAGGGACATAAAGTCCCCACAGTCACTGTACCATCTTGGGGGACAGTTAGACTGTCTACTTCTTGGCTAGAGTAATAACTCCACACAAACATATTCCCACCTGAATATTCCGTTACCTAAAGACTAAACTGTAAAGTTAACCGCCAAAAAAATCTTACATAAGGACACTTGCAAGGTGGAGTAACAGGGATTGGATCTAGATTTACCCTCCTGCCTAGGATATCTAAAAAAACCCAGCTGAAAGATGAGTTCTATAACTGGTACAGCTAACTGCCTGGAAAAAGCTTTGGGGGTGGGGTGGGGGGTGGTGGTGGTAGTGGTAGTGGGTGTGTGTGTGTCTTGGGGGGGGTAGGGAGGGTGTTCCAGCAGAGTCCTCCAGTCTTCCTAAGTTGAGAGGACAGCACTAGTGGTCTGGATAATTCAAGGCAGCCAGAATTTGCAGGGCAGCATAATGAAAATGAGGGCACTACAGAGAGAGAACAAGTAGCAGTTGGCCCTGAGCATTGAGCTGAGTGCTCATCACCACAAGCACGTGAAAGCAGTAAGAGATACCCCTGACAATAAAGGGAAAGTTCACGTAATGCTGAGAATCACACCTGTTCTTGTCAGCGACAGTGGAAAACCTCATAATCTGGGGGTTGGGAGTGGGGATATGAGACAGAGCAATCAGAAGTACTTTGCTCATTGATGGGAAAAAATTAGCTCTTGATTTAACACTGCTCTGACCCATTGAACAAAGTTTAAAAGCAAGACATAAAAAGGTTAAAACTGTTTCCAAGTAACTTTTAAAGGGGTTCGAGGACAAAGTTCAAGAAATTTGTAAGAAAACAAAGATATCCAACACTCAACAAAGTAAAATTCACAATGTCTGCAGTGCAAACAAAAATCATCAGGAAAGCAAAATCATAAGTAAGCACAACCCCTAATGAGAAAAAAACATCAATCAATGTAAGCCAGAAATGACACAGATGACATATCTAATAGGCAAAGACATTAAGATGGTTATTACAACCATGCCGATCTAAATTGAACAATTAGAGATGACTGAGGTTTAAAAAAAACAAACCACTGGATTATGACAGATAAAACATTATAGATAAAATAGTAGAGGACCTGAAGACATAGCAATAGAAACTACCCAGAGAAAAAAGATAAAGAAAAGTGAACATCAGTGTGTTGTGGGAAAACAAGAAGTAGCCTAATACACTTGTAATTGAGGGCCATGAGGATAGTGTGGCAGAAAAAATATTTGAAAGAATAAGAGACAAAAAATTTCCTAACTTGACAAAAACTATAAAACCAAAGATTCAAAAAATGCAATGAAGCCCAGGGACAAGAAACATGAAGAAAACTATAAAAGATAACAAAATCAAAAAACCAAAAACTACACAAAGGCACATTACAACTCAATTGCTTAGAACTAATGATAAAGAGGGCCTCCCTGGTGGTGCAGTGGTTGAGTGCTGGGCGCGAAGCTGCCTGCAGCTCTGCAGCGCCGGTTTGATCCCTGGCTGGCCAGCAAGGGTCCCACTTGGCGCGGAGACCTCTCCTGCCGCGCCCACTGTTCCCCTCAGCAATGTATTTCGTCAGTCCGCCTGTTCTGTTCCCTGCTATGGTGAATTCTCTCACCCTCCTGTGCTTCTGACTGTACCCAGTGCTTATATAAATAAATAAATCTTTAAAAAAATCTTAAAAAAAAAAAGAACTAATGATAGAGTGTAGGGTAAATGAAGATTGCTCGGGCTTTTATGCCACCGGCCTCTGCGGTTATCACCTGCGGCCTTGATTGTGCTAATATAGGAGGCACTTGGGACCATGGATGCTGGGCACACATGCCTGATTGAGGGTGGACACCTGGAGTATGGTGTGGGCATGCGTGAGTGGGCACACCTGAGCCTGGAGGCTGAGGCTATAAGGGTGGCATCACATAGGATGGGGAGACTGCTATGAGAGGAAGAGACCACCAGAGAATGCGGCAGAGAAAAAGACAAGATTCCCAGGGTGCTGGGGGCCCTTTCTGCCTGCCTGCCCTACACCTGAGTGCCACTACAAAGAGAACAAAAATGATAAAGATAATAAAGAAGTCTTAGAGAAGCCTTTATGCAGAGGAACAAAGATTAGGAGAGCGCAAATTTCCCGTTGGAAATAATGCTAGTCAGAAGGCAGTAAAAAAAAACACTTTTAAATACTTGGAAAGAAACTAAGAATTTTTTACCACTAAATAAAGATTTTAGTGGACATACAAAAAGTGACAGAATATATCACCAGCAAACCTACACTAGAAGGAATGATTAACCAAGTCCTCTCTAAGCAGAAGGAAATGCTCCCAGATGGGAATATGGATCTACACAAAGGAAAGACAAGCAACCAAATTGGCAGCCATGTGAGTGAATATAAAGAACTTTTAAACACTATTTAAGTTTGTTTAAAAGATAATCAGCTGCTTAAAACAAATATGCTAATAATGTACTCTAGAATTGATAACATGCATAATTAAAATGTATGGCCACAATAACAAAGAGGTGGGAAAATAAGGAAGTATTCTCTTGTAAGTTTCTCATACTGAATGTATAGAGTAGAATGTCATATGAAGGTAGAATAAGTTAAAAATATTTGCTATAAACCCTAGTGAAACTACTAAAATAAAAAAGAGCAATAAGCCAAGTAAGGAGGGAAAATGGAATAGTTAGAAATGATTAATCCAAAACAAAAGAGGGAGAAAATCAAACAAAGACCAGATGGAGCAAACAGAAACAAATAGCTACATGGCAGATTTAAATTCAGCCATATCAATAATTACAGAAAATATAAATTGACTAAACATATGTTTAAAAGGCAGGTTGGATTAAATACAAAACCCGATATAATACAAGGCACTTTATTTTATTTTGCCTTTTCGTGACTGGTTTATGTCTTTTAGCATAATATCCTCAAGACTCATGCATGTAGTAACAGACATCAGATTGTCCTTCCTTTTTCAAGGCTGAATAATACTTCTTTGTATGTAGAGATCACATTTTGTTTATCTTTTAATTCACTGATGGATTCTTGGGTTACTCCCACCTTTTAGCTACTGTGAATAATGCTGCTGTGAACAAGGGCATACTAATATCTAAGACTCTGCTGTCAACTCTTTTAGGTATGTACCCAGAAGTGGAATTATTGAAACAAACCCACTTTAAATATAAAGACATAAATGGTTGAAAGTAAAATGTAGATGAATGCACCACCTGGATAATAATCAAAGAAAGCTTGAGAAACTATACTACTGGGAAATAAAATAGATTTCAGAGCAAAGAAGATTGCCAGTGATAAATGATAAATGAGTCAATTCACCAAGAACATTTAACATGATGATGTAATGTTTATGTGTCTAATATCAGGGTTACAAAACAGTAATGAAATGTTCTTAGAACCTCAAAGGAATGAGCGTGCGATGCTATGTAGAATTCTACATAAATGTTACTTCTGTTTTCCTTCCTTAGTATTATTCACTATGCTCAATGTAAATTGAAATTAAGGACATTATACTTACCTTTATTTGACTATTTAATGAAACCATCCTGGAAGGCAGTGAATAGTGGTTGTAAGAATCTCTGCTTTTGGTAAGTTACTTTTGGCTTCTCTGGGCTTCAGTTTTTCCATTTGTACCATAAAAATCAACTGTTTTGGAAAAAAAAACACATATACCATATAATAGGTGGAACCTTGGAGAGGCTGGATCAAGTATCCTGGGCGTGGACACTTGCTCTAGCCACACTGGGATGGGAGCAACAGCAGGAATGAAGAAACAGGAGTCCTGGGAGATCTAGAGGCCAACTTGAGCCAAATATCTCACTGGCTGGGCTCTCAATTCTTCCCATAGCTTGTGTGATCTGGGAAAAGAGTACTTTCTCAATGACAATCTTTCATTTCAAATATCTTCAACACAACTTGATAGCAAATATATATGCCGAATTTTGTCAGCTGCCCTCAGCCTATATATACACAAGTGGATTAGGAGAAACATGGCTGGCACTGACTTCTTCCTCAGAATGATTTGCACTTATTTTTATCAAACTAGCCTGGTTAGCAATAACTGAAGGCAAGCCACAGCTATGCAGTAGCACAATACATCTAAAGGATTGGTGGACAGAGACACTACGGACTTTCTTTGCAGGGAATGGAGGGAAAGCACTGCTCTTGGCTCTTTATTATATACATACTGGGCTCAGCTTATATACCACATCACAGATATAACAGCACCACATCCAACCCCATCTCCTTCAGCACTTCCAATGAAGGACAATATAGGGTGGATGACACACACAGCAGTATAGGTAGCACACACTTCAAATATGCAGGAAGTACATTAAAAAATTGTGGTAGATATGTTTCTTTAACATACAGGATCATTTTAAAGCTGTGGAACCTCATATGTAAAATGGTACATATGGTATATACCTTATCATATTAATTTCCTTCTGGACTGTTGTCTTTTTTTGGGATACTAACATGCTCTGTGTATAACTTAGGATTTCAGTTTTGAAACGTGGATAAATGAGATTTGTCTTACCTAGGAATAAACCAGGTAAAACTCTTCTTAAAACAAGGGCAACAAAAAAGAAGATGCTACCAGGATCCTACATTCTTTCAAGAGAATCAGTCATCTAGAAGCCCAGTCTTTGGCTTTTTCACAGTGAGCTTCCGAACAGTCTTCCAGGTACTACTAAGAATGGGACAGAAGCAGTTAATGCAGCAAGGTTTGAAAGGATACACACAGGTGGCTGACATTGCTTCCAGAGGATGGAAATGGAAGATGACAAATAACTGCAGTTTTCTTTACACATTTTAAAGTTACTTCATTAGTTACATTAAGCACATATCACTTTGTAGTAAAAATGTTAAGGAACATTGTTAAAGAAAAGCAACCATCCATTCATTTTAAAAAGACAGATTAAGAGTGTCTGTATATAAAGCATACAGTCTGTTACATTTAAAAGAATTAGTAAGCTCACCAAAGACTAAAATTCTGAAGTCTAGTTATGAGTTTCTAGCTGAATTTTATGAGGCAGAAGCATGACAGCAGTCTTTGGGATTTTGTAATATTGGCTTGCCCTGAACTCGTCCCCTACTGGACAGTCCAGTACACACCCCTGCAATTCAATGTAGTGTGGGTGATGATTTAGAACTGCACATGGCAATAGCAAGTATCGACACCTCACAATGAAGTCCAACGGAATCAAGGTCATTCACATCCTGCTAGATTTTCTCCTGGGGTAAATATCACATAAATTATGGAAAGCAGAGATGTAAGATTCCCCCTCAAACAATTTATCCCTCTCCTCTGAGAGCTCCTGCCCTGAATTAGACAGAGGTGACAGCTCGAATCCTCTTCCATAAACAATCCTGCTATGAAGTGGGTGTTTCCTCCAAGACACCTCACTCTAGACTTTCAAGCTACTAGAATCTTCCAAGTTTTTCAACCTTGGCATTACTCACATTTTGGGCAGAGTGATCCTTTGTTATCAGAGTGGGTGGGGGAGGAGCTATGTATTAAGGTTGTTTAGCAGCAACCTTGGCCTCTGTCAGTTGCATCCAACACCCACAGTTGTGACACAAATATCTCATGGGGCAAAATTGCCCCCAGTGGAGAACCACTATAGAGATCAATTCAGTCGCTCTTCAGTCATCGAAAGAAAACCTGGGGCTAGGACTACACATTAATATAGATATAATGCTCCTCCCCCCCACCTCAAAAATAAAAAGGAAAAACTTGAACTTCTGAATCTCTGTTTTAAAACCTTCTTTCTAGGAGTAGTGTAAAAACCAAGTTTTTGGAAGCATTTTTCTTATATTTTAGTGCAAACCTTCACCCCTATTTGTGGCTGCTAAAGGACTATAGGCAAGGAAAAATTAGATAGGACAAACCAGGCCCTGAGGGCCAAAACTGAACTGATTTTCTCTTCTAAGCCTGATCTTCCCCTAGTATTTTTCATCTCAGAGAATGGTGCCTCCAAACCATACATTAAACCGCTCAAGTCAAAATTTAGAAATCATCCTGGAGTCTTCTATTCCTCTTTCCTTCACCTTCCATATTCACTAGCAAAATCAGCTCTGCCTCCAAAACATATTCCTAACCCGCCCTCTTTTCTCAAGCACCCCTGGACCGCAGCATCAGCTGCCTGACAGATATGCATTTCTTCTCTTGTCCCCTACATCAGCATTTCCCAACCTAAAACTGTTGACATTTTGGGCAAATCCTTTATTGGCGGGGGTAATGCAGTCTTGTTCATTGTAGGATGTTTAACAGCATCCCTCCCTGGTGTCCACTAGAGATGTCAGTAGCACTCTCTGATTGTGACAAACAAAAATATCTCTAGACAATGCCAATTTTGTCCCTGGGGGACAAAATCACCCCGGTGCAGAACCTACACCCTACACAGAGAAGACAGGTTGTTTTAAAGATGTAAATTGCATCATATCAGTCCCATGTTGAAAGCCCTCCAAAGTCTTCCCCTTGACTTTAGAGCAAAGCCCAAGCTCCTTCCTGTAAGATCTCTATGAAGTGGCTGCGGCATACTTCTCCAACACCCTCTCTTCCCTACTGTCCTCACCCTCCAGACACACTGATCTTACTGTTGCTTTTGCATGCTTGCTCCCATTGCCCTTTGCATCTATTTTCCCCTTTGCCTACAATGTTCTCCCCCAGATCTCTGCAAACCTCAGCTAAACTGCTGCATACTCAGCAAGGCCTTCCCTAACCATCCTATCTACTTCCCTAACCATCCTATCTACAAGGCCTTCCCTAACCATCCTATCTAACCCCCTTACTTTCATTCTCTTCCACATTCCCCACTATATCCTTCATAGTGCTAATCACAGTAGAAAATTGTCTTGCTTTGTCATTTGCTTCTTCACAGAATGCAAGCTCTTCTCTAGAGCTGGGATCGTGCCTGCCTTGTTTACTGCCTCTCAGCAAGTGCTAGAATAAAGCCTGGGCAGAGGAGGTAATCAAATATTCCTCCCCTCTAACCGCAGGTCAAGTTGGCAAGCCCTTCTCTCACTTTCTCTTCTAAGATTATTTCTGATTGTTGATGATGTTTGCCTTCACAGTTCATCTTTAACATTTGCTCTATGTTAAAAAGTGTATGGGTGGGGAGAAACCATGCACAAAGGTTCAGCATAAATAACTACTTTTCTGAAACATAAAAAAGTCAATTCACGAATGACTGCAAATCTGTTCCCCGCCCTCAGGTTTTCGGCAAGCATTGACAGTCCTTCCACTGGTCATGACCTCAGTTTCGCTCCTAATCCCTAAATTTGATGCACTGAAGGTCTTTCAGGTCTTTCCCAAACTCACCTGCTCAGAGCCTCTTTGTCAACCCAATTTATACAGTAGCATGGGCCTGAAAGCTTTTTGTGCTGGCTTCCAGCTAAAACTGTTCAGTGGGTCAAAGGCAAATGGTCCAGGGTGCAGCATGGTCAACAAATGTTGGCTGAGTCCCCAAAACACAGCTTGGTTATTTCTTATATTGATTTATGGGCTGTTTCCATGAAACCGGAGATGATTGGGCCACTGAGCTGCTGGCTGACGGCAAACTGGAGGCAATTCCATCCTGGCTGAGGGCCCGTGGCCCTTCTGTGGCCTTTGGGAAGCAATTCATCGGGTGGTTTTTACGTTCTGGCGGGCTGCCGGCTTGTCCCGCCGGGGCGGGCTCTCCACGCGGTGCACGCACGTCTCCACCCGCAGGGACGAGGCCTTGACGTGGCGGGAGGACGTTTCTGTGCGCTGCGAGGACGTTTCCACGTGCTGGGAAGACACCTCGAGGACCTGAGGGAGTCGTTTTCCAGACGGGGAGAACAAAGACCCCTCGCTGCGGCGCTGGGAAGTCTCCACTTGCCGGAAAGACGACTGCACCTGCCGCGAGGATGTCTCCACGCAGTGGGACGATGTCTCCACGCGAACCGTCGACGTCTCCTTGTAACGGATGGTGTCCACCCGGGGGGCAGAGGCCTTGCCCCGAAGAGGTGAGGCCATTCTGTGCAGAGGTGGGGCGTGTGAGGCCTGGCGGGGGGGGGGGGGGGGGGCGCCCCGCCCAGTCTCCGAAAAGTCTCACGTCTCTGGGTGACGTCACAAGATAAAGAATGACGTCAGAGCAACATGTTGCGTCACCGCAGGCACAAGGATGGACGAGTGCCACGGCGCGGTGACGCAGGGGTCCGGTGGGGGCTGCAACATCCCTTCCAATACTGGGCGCTGCCCCTCGCCGCTCCGCCCGCCCCCGCTCCTCTCCCTACCCTTTTGGGAGCATCCGAGGGCGGAGCCCGTGCGGGGCGGGGCTACGCCGTGCGGGGCGGGGCTACGCCGTGCGGGGCGGGGCTACGCCGTGCGGGGCGGGCCCTGGATGGGCGTGGCCACTCGCCTCCGCGCGCGCCTGGGCCCGACCCCGCTTCCCACTCTGCCCCGCGACAGGAAGAGGGAGCCGTGGCTTCCGGACCCGCCCCCGCTCCTCCGGGAGGCTCGTCTCTCCCGGCTGCCTGAGGCTCACGGTCTGTGCTTGTGATGGCCGCGGCTGTCGCTATGGAGACAGGTCAGTATCCCGGAGTCTTCACAAATAGAGGTGTCCTCGACCCAGACTCTTCCTCCTGCTTCTCCGGGGGCTCCTCCAGGCCTCAGGCCCGGCAGGGTTAGAACGCGGAGCTCCAGGGGCCAGGGCTCCTGTGGCGTCTGAAAGGCGAAGGTAGCCTGGCCTGCTCGCAGGTCCTTTCCCTCACTTTGTATTCAAATACCGACGCCTCCGCTTCCCAGCACGGGGGAGACTCTGAGCACTTGGACCTTAAACGGTCTCCTCGATCGGTTTTCTGCGTTTCCAATGAGCTTGAGTAAGTTTGAAATAACTGCGACAAACTTGTGTGTCTTTCTGTCACCGATGCTTCTCACGGTGGCACACTCCGTCCTGGACTCTCTCCGTTTGCATTCTGAATTTTTACTGAGTGTTTTATCATTCACTTAGCTTTTGCTTAGCTTATTCACGTAACAGTTGTTGCAATGAATGGTTACAGTAGAGGAAGACACAATTGTAACTGTTATAATCCCTACAGAGTGGCTCTCTGGTGGTATATATTCTGCCCCGTGTGTATTCCTGTTTTCTTTGATGACTTATCTCTAACTTTAGAGAAACTTCTAACTTACTCCTTTTAATCAGGGCTCTGCTTAGACTTTTTAGAAAGGCCTATCTCTGCTCACTCTCAATTTGGGAAAACCACTATGTACTTTTGTATGTGGAAATGTATCTCAGCATTAGGTTTCTTTACTTTTGGATTTTTTCTACAAATTATACAGTGACGTTTATTTTGGATGATTTTACTGTCTTCTCTTCTAGATGATGCTGGAAATCGACTTCGGTTTCAGCTGGAATTGGAATTTGTGCAGTGTTTAGCCAACCCAAATTACCTTAATTGTAAGTTGTTGAGCACCTCATTGAATTGAGTAATTACTTGATGACTTCTGATAGAACTTGCAATTCATAATAGTATCTGCTTTTATACATAGGCAATTGAATAGAATAACTGTCAATTTATCTATGATAATTGAGATTTGTGTTTTGAATTTAGTGTGTGTTGGTGGTGGGTATGTTATGTAAATAGATTTTCTATGTTAGGGGTTCACAAGTCAGTAGTCCAGGGATTGGTTTGCTCTACAGATGTATTTTTTTTTTTTTATGCCTTTCAGTTCTTGCCCAAAGAGGTTACTTCAAAGACAAAGCTTTTGTTAATTATCTTAAGTACTTGCTTTACTGGAAAGAACCAGAATATGCCAAGTATCTAAAGTAAGTTTAATTTTTATAGTCTTAAACTTGTGTAATACTTTATTATACTCTAACTTGATAGTTAACAGATTTTTTTCGTTTCACATTGGAAAAAAATTATTATGAATCTTCATTTTGTTTTAGTTGCCACCACTTAAATATAAGACATCCCCATCTCAATTCAGATTACTTGAGTAATTTACTCACTGGTTAGCTCACCTTCCACTCTTTCTTCTCTTTTGCCATCTTCCCACCCCAAAACAAACAAGATGAAACAGTTTTTTTACACAGACACCAACATGAGCTCTAAAAATGTAAACCACGTCATGCCATTTTCTCCCTTTGAACCTTTCAGTGGCTTTCCATTAACACTCAGAATAAAATTCATTCTTTTTTCTTGAGATAAAGCCCTGTATATTCTGGCTCTGTCTTGTCTGACCTTATCTTACACCACCACTCTATTTTACTGGGTTTCTGCCCTGGTGGAACCCACAATCTATAAATGCAACAACATAGCGTAGATGGAAAGTGAATGGGTAATTGTAAGTAAGGTTTTCTGGAGTAAGTAACCTTACTGGAGTCTTTAACAGTTGCTGTCTTTTTTTTTTTTTTTTTTTTTTAAATAGGGCCTCCTGTATGCTAAGCACTATGCCCAGTTTAAACACACACATGCACACACACAGAACAAATCCTTGAATAGCATTGTCATTTCATTATAAGGATTTTAAGAAAAAATAGTCCTCACTGATGAAGTGTTATTGAAGGGCCTGCTTTCTTATACATTGTTTCACATAGAGTAGCAGTTTCCAAGAATCTATCCACTGCATTCTTACTGTATCTTATTCAAGTTGTACAACAGATGCTTTAGTTTTTAAGGTTTACTAGGTTGCAAAAGGCATGTTACAATCACAAGATGATTCCCTTTTAATAGTAAAAAATAAGCTTTTAACTTATATTTTTGCTTTTTCTTAACTAGGTAGTCAAACAGCAATAGTGAAACTTTTTCATTTTTCCCCTGAACAAACACATTTGAGAGAAAAATGGTTGAAACTTGCACTTTACCCAAGTCACTTCAACTGAGTCATGAAGTCCACAACCTCCTGCTCCTTATAGGACCCTTTGCACCTTTACTGGCCCTTTATGAACAACCACTTATAATCCAGAGAAAGTATTTTATTTTTTATTAGATTGAAACACATATGTATATAGACTCTCAGTGTTGGGCACTAAACCTTAGGCACCATCAAGTTCAGTCTTATCTACAACGTTGCTAAGGTGGAGGACGTTTCTAGAGAGCACATACTGTTTTCTGTTCAGGGACAGCCAGTTCCATTGTTAGCTAGATGTAAAAAGTTTTTCCTTATATCATGATATATTTCCATGTCATATACCTCCACAAGTGGGTGGCTTTAACCTGAACTCCAGTTTTGCCCCAGAATTAATCCAGAAGCATGCCTCTTGAGGCAAGAACATTTGAAATATTTAATTTCAACAGAGGTTGTAAATTATAACCCGTGGGCATTTCATTCAATCTGCACAAGGTTTTCATTTTTTTTAATAGTTGCCAACATTTAATGATTGGAAAGTTTCACATAGTAATCCAGATTTCCAGCCGTATTTTAAAATCTGTACAGTCATTCCACGTAGGTTATTCTCCAAGTCAATGGCTGGGTAGAGCTGAGGAACAGCTGTCGCTTCTAGATACTGTATTCTAGATAGTAATAGCCAGTACTTGCAACTATAATGTCTCTTATATCTCTTTTTCTCAACTACATGTAGCCATGCCCTCTTTTGGATATTTTGCATTTGGGCCACATGCTATTCAACCAAGAACTAAATAGGCTTTCAGATGTGATTGGGGTATGGTGGACCAGACAACATTCCTTTCTTCACTATACACACTACAATTCTGTTAGTTCAACCTAAGTTTCCATGCATTACCTATTTTGGGGGGCTAGGATTCACATTGTTGACCTTCTGGGAGCTTTATGTCAACTAAAATACTTCAGTTATTTTTATCAGTGCTATTGAGTTCTTTATGTCTTGTTTACTGTTTAAAAATCTGAATGCAGACTTCCCTTTTGTACTTTATTTCCTCTTGTTTAATGCTATAATTGTAGCCCACTCAGAATATTTATAACTCCTTATTTTGTTATTTACTATTTTTGAGCATTGTCTTCTACAAGTTTGATAAATATCACTGTATGTCTAAATTCCAGTTGTTAACTAAATGCTACTTGAGATTATCCTCTTGGTTGTCACATTATTTTACAGATGAAAAAACTAAACCTTAGAGAGGTTAAGTACCTTGTTCAAGGCCACCCGGCTGGTGAATGACAGAGCTGGTATTCAAACTCAGATCTTAACTACCAATGCCTTTATGAAAAGCAAGGTCAGGGTAGATGTGAGTTAGTTAGGGTATCCCAGGCTTAGCTACCAACAACTATCAATATAAGCAACTGTGTCTTTGGAGTGTAGAAAGCAAATCTCTAATATCTTACTAGACACATTGATATCACTTGGAAGCTTGTTAGAAATACAGAGCTCAGGTCCCACCCTAGGTCTTCTAAACCAGAATCTGTATTTTAAGAGGTGATAATGTGCACATTAAAATTTGAGATTACCTATGTGTACTGTTCCCAAATTTAAGCCATCTGTACACCACTTATGCCATTTTGGCTCTGTGTACACCCTTTATGATCTCATGGTTTTCAATAGTCTCACTTAAGTTTTATGTTTTCTATTAGAAATAACTTTACTTACAAGATAGCTGGAAAAAATAAAGAAAATTCCTGTATATTATTCTCTAGATATTTTAAATGTTAACATCTTATATAACTACAGTATAATAAAAACCAGAACACTGATGCATTATTTAATCCTATTATCTAATCTACAGACCTCATTTTGCAGCTGTTGCTAGTGCCCTTACAGTGTCCAGTCTGGGTTCATGCTGCATTTTGTTGTCCTGTTTTCTTTAGTCTCCTTTAATCTTGAGTTCCTTGGTTTGTTTTTTTTTTTTTCCCCTCCATATCTTGACACAGAAGTGATGTCTCCTTGGTATCTCATAATAGGAGTCACAGGAAGTCAGTTTGTCCCAATGGTGATGATGTTTAGGTGTGGCTGCCAGGTTTCTTCACACTGGGTTACTTTTTTTTCCTTTTTTATTTAATGGGTATCTTACAAAGAAATACTTTGAGACTATATAATGTTTTGTTTCATGTCACAGTTTTACCCACTAATTTTAGCTTCTGTTGAAAATATTAGAAGTTCTTACTGTAATGAATCTTTTAATTCCATCATTCTTTCTATATTTATTGGAATTAAGTTGTAAGGATTTATTCGTGGAAAAAAATCACATCAGTATGGACTCATGGATTCTTATTTTAATCTTGTGGATTATAATTATGTATATTTTTGCTCTAATGATTCCATATTTGGTCATTGGGGGGGGTCTTCCAAATTAGTTCCTTGGGCACATTTGATATATCCTCATTTATTTGAGCACTTTTTTTTTCTGGCATTAGAGAAAAACTACTGTTCCAAGCTGATCTTGTACTTTCCCAGTCTTAGCCTTGGAATCAGGCAACCTGATTCCTTAGCCCAAGGAACCCTGGAAAATGCTATTTAAAATCCATGTTTAGGGCGCTGGTGTACTCCTTGGAACTAATGTTGCTTCCAGGCCCTTTCAGCACACACAGCTAGGAAGTGTGTGTGTGGATGTGTCTATGTCTATTTCTAAATCCTTGTTTATATATTAAAAACCATGAGTCCCTATAATGATGTTTTCCGATCCAGCTCAATAACACAGGGCTCACTAGCCTTCCCCTTTTCTTATCTATGACTCCTTTTCTGATAGCCAAAAATTTGGGTTCTTTATATTTATGTGCTAGCTCAATCTTAGGTTGCAGAATTGCTGTATATCTGGAAAACTAGTGTATACTATTTGTGCATATTTCTTCATTTTCAAATAAAGGTATTTTATCATACTGATAACCTACAGTTACCAATTAAGCACACAATTCTTAAAATAAAAAGTTTTTATATTCCTTATTTTGGAACTACTAGAATAGAGTACATGACTTGCCCCCAAACATTGAATCTGCTTACCAGTTACTGTGTGGTCTTGGGCAAGTTATTTGATCTTTCTGAACTTTCTTTTCTCATTTTTGAGAATTTTGCTTAATGGTGACTTTTTGGTAACTAGAGTCTTTGCATAAGTACTACTGAAGTGTACTAAATTATTGTGATAGAATTTGTAGGCCGCAAGATCATTTATACGTAACTGGATTAGAGCTTGACTTTTTATTGACTTAAATTATGTCAATCATTAAACTTAAACCCAGGTATCCTCAGTGTTTACACATGTTAGAACTGCTCCAATATGAACACTTCCGCAAGGAGCTGGTGAATGCTCAGTGTGCGAAATTTATTGATGAGCAGCAAATTCTGCACTGGCAGCACTATTCCCGGAAGCGGATGCGCCTTCAGCAAGCCCTGGCAGAGCAGCAACAGCAAAATAACACATCAGGAAAATGAAAAACTGGATCCAGACCAGGCTCTTAAGACATGTATATATTGCTTTTGTACAGTGAAGACAAAAAAAAAAAAAAAAGACTTCTACCTACTTTTATTGTGGTAGCTAGCACCTAGAACCTCTAGTGTGCTACTAATTCAATGGACCTTTATTGTTAATAGATTATTTCTGTTAAATTAGAATTGTTTTACTTTGATTTTCCTGTGGATTTGTTAACTTTCATTAGTATTTAACAATCAACTGGCTAAGAATAGCCAGGTGTTAGGTGCTTTAGACCAATTTAAGGTGGCATTGGGGCATGGGTAAGGGGAATTCCACTATATATCCCCAACTCTAAGCCTGGCTCTGTTCTTGATGTACCTTGGGCTTTAGCAGATCTTTCTCTTAGAACCTTAGTGGTCCTCAGATCAGCTGCCCCATCCCTCTTATCTATAGATTGAGAAGATGGAGTCACTGATCTCTTTAAATCAGAGAGCAGGCACTGCATAAAGGTTCTTAGATTCTGCAGGAGAGGAAGACATACCTATACTACTACTTGTTGGAAGAATCACTGATGTGTCAGTGACACATAAGTGTCACTGGTGATGGCAGGGATAAGATCACAGCTAGCTACTAATTGGACTCATGACATTAGGCTAGAACAAAGTTGAGGAATTTCAACTACATGTGCTCATTCAGGAAAGCTAATGTTTATTTACTTGACCAATTCCACGTTAAATGTATCATTGCACTTATGGTAACACTCCTGTTCATAGAGGAGGAAACTGAAGTTTGGACAGGTTAAGTATTAAGTAACTTGCTTATAGTTAACATGGCTATTAAGTGGTAATCAGTGTACTGACTCATGGATTGGCTTTTTTTCCACTGCTAGATTTATATAGCCTCTGACCTCTGCAACCCACCTCATTCCAGGTAGTCAGGCACATTCAGATATCTACAAAACAAAACTGCTTGCATCTGGGTTAGATTTGCTGTACTTTCCTCCAGTGGGCAGGTTAAGTTCTAAAGCCAAAGAAGGTGTTTGGGAAATATCAGTTCTTTGTAAATTCATGGAATTTAAGGTAAAATATCCTAACTACTTTTAGAGATTTAGAGCTGACTGTTGCACTAGGGACTTGCAGATATTTCTGTTACCACCAGTGGCACAATCCTTTGTGCCATTATTGCTGCTCCTGAAGAGTTATTGTATATGTAAAAGACACTCATGTTACAAGAAAAGTGAGGGTTCATGAGCATTTTAATAGCATACTATTGTTTAGCCATATGCCAGGGTTTTTTTTTTTTTTTTCCACACCATTATTTATTAACATGAATTCCAGTCATGTATGCAGTTTATTTTATTCTAGAGCAAATCAGGAGATCAAGACACAATTGCCATCACTAAATCTTAATCTTCAGAGAATAACATCTCCACGAGGTTGGCCTGAAGACACCCAGATTCTACCAGTTTTTGAGGCTGTAACAGAAAACAGTCAAATCTTAGCCCGTAACTACAAAAAATGTTACTAGGAGCCAAATGAATGACACAAATCTTGGAACAGAGAAATTATGCCTTTCAGATAGTGTTAACTAGTTGTAACAACTAGTCGTAACAAGTTTTATGAACAGTTAAATATCTGCCTTAAGAGGAATCATTGAAATACTTGGTTCGGTAGATTAAAACAGGAGACAGCAAGCCCAGCGCCATCCCCATAATTTTTTAATACAGAATTCCAGGCTCATGACTAGAGAAATGCCCTTTCTTTTCAGCCAGAATTAAGGATTAAATAGAGAATAACCATTGATGCCAGTCTTTCTGAGCAGTGCTTATAGAATTTAGTTTTAAAATATAAACAAAGTATTTTAAGTATTTACATAACTAATGGGTTATTGGGACTGACCATAGGGATGGATGTTTTTAATGCTTTCTGAATAGCAATGTTTGGGATGAAATCTCAAGAACTTCAAATTTTAATGAAGCAGAAATCAAAAAGAGCTTGACAGAGGGTGACTTGTAGCCCCAACAAAATGAAAGAATGATACTCACTGTTCCATATTTAAGTAGTGTAGGCACTGCAGTTATTTTCAGGTGTTTTCTGAAGTCATTATTTGGATCTTTCCAACTATTTTAAAAAGAAAAAGTGGCCATGAAAAACTTACTTGGTTTCTTGCAGTTTGCTTAATATTTGACATATTCCTGTATTTTGGCTTACTAATTGTTTTTGTTGTAAACATTTAAAAATCTTGAGGACTTTGACCTATCACCCTGTGCAAACTTTTCATTTAAAGTGACTAAAATACAAAATGTAAATGTAAAATGCAAAGACAGTTACGAACTAACACCAGACCAAATTCATTGAATTGCCGAACTTACATAATACAAGTGGTTGAACATTAGAATTTTATATTTAATAGCTTCTAATTGCTTGACTCAACCGACAGCACCTTAGAACGCATAAGTTGACTCCCCTAGACCTTTCTACCTAAGTCTGCGACAGTTCTAGTGCATAGTTGGGAAACCGTATACATTGCCACTTACTACGGTTTTTCTCCTACTTGGCAGTAGATGAACACACATCCTTCTCTAATGTGTTTCAGCCCCTCTCGTACCACCGGTTCAGCTAAAAAAAAAAAATTGATATAAAATGATTACATAGCAACTCTGCAAACATATCAACTATCAGATAGGCACTGATAAACAGCGTCCCTCTCCTCCTTCCCCTCCCCCACCACAGTCTTGGAAAGTACTCAAACTTTAACCTGCAGTTAACTGAGGAGGTTAATATAAGTCAGTGATTTGAGGGCACTTTAAGGGTGAGGATCAAGTCCGAGTCCTGATCTATCCCTATGCCAAACTGCCCAGAGAACTAAAAGCACACATATTTGCCTACTTAGGGGGAGCACAACTTTCGTCTGTAAGACGCTATTCATATGGGGAAGTGAAAAGTTTAAAAAGACTAGCTTAGCTTCCAAGATCAGGAGGAGAATGGTAGAAAGTGGAATGGCAGGGCAGGGCAAGACAAGAGAAGGAAAGGAGTAAGGGGCTCGGGCGAGAGGACAGAGAGCTCCGAGGGTCTCCTTTCCGAGCTCACTGGCCGTATCCTAGGCCTGTCTGCCATTTCCGCTGGGCCGCGGCTCCCGAATCCCGGCCTCACCCAGCGTGCAGTCGGGGCACCAGCTCTGTCCTTCGGCATCCTTAGACCCGGTGAAGTAGGCGAAAATGGTCTTGCCTTCGTGCTGCTTCACAGCCCCTTCGAACTCCTGGAAGCCGGACACGCGTATCTCCTCGTACGGTGCCATCGGGAGAAGGCGCGGCCGGGGGCGGGGGTGCGCTGGAGACCCGATTGCTGCGGGGCGGGGCGAGGCGGGTACCGGCTGGGCAGGGCGGGGCCTAAAAGGGCCGCCAAAGGCTCGGGCTGCTACGGAAGCCCCTGACGGACATAATTCTTTCGCGTCGTCCGTCTGCCTCGCTTCACAGCTCTTTCGATGCTGACGCCACTTCGAAACCTAGACTTCTGCCTTAGTGTAGTCCAGGCCCCGTGTTCAGGGGCTGCAAAACTCGCCGTGCGGGCCCTTAATTAAGTGGCTCCGGAGCCTTAACGACGCCCGAGCCGTTCTGCGCCTGTTGCTATGGCGACTGAGCTAGCGACCGGAAGCGAGGCCTAGTTTCCCCCTCCCCCCTTGCTCGCTTCCCGGTAGGCGCGCCTCGCCCGAGGCCAGGTGGGCTCGGGCCGGGGCTAGGGGGATTCTGGGAAGCTGCGTTAGGAGTCCTGGATCTCGGGAAGCGGAGACCTTGAGCCGGGGCACATCCTTTCGCTCCGTCGCCCATAATTATCTTTTCTCCAACCGAGGCTTTAAGGGCCCGGGACTGGGGCGGGGGGCGGGCTCCGGGACTGGGGGAAGCGAGGGCGAGGTGGGGGCTGGAGTCCAGAGTGTGAGTTTGTGTGGAGCCGCCTTGGGAGCCAAGTGCTGAGAAAGACAGGTCCCGGGGCTGCGTTAGGGAAGCCGGGAATTGTCCTCGAGCTATGAGCAGGGCAACTGGCCGTGAGTCCTGGCGGCGTGGGGGCGAGCCAGCGGCAGAGATGCCCGGCCGCTGTGTGGGACCCAGCAGGTCAGGGCGGGGAGTTCGGCGGCCATGGGGGAAGAGATGGGATATAGGGGCATCCCCAGGCCGTGGAACTAGGCGCCGGGCTAAGTCTTCAGTTTGCGGGACGCGCTGTGTGCGTGCAGAAAGGCTGCAGGACTGTCGGCGGCCATGGGGGAGAAGACTAGCGGCACAGATAGGCGAGGACGCTGGGGTGAACGAGGTTTTGGGGGTACTTGGCACTGAAGGCTCCATCGAGGTTGCAAGGGACCCTGGGACTGTGCGGGTAAATGGGACTGTGGGGGAACCCCAGGTGGTGGGGCCTGCTGGGTCCGTGTGGGTGACAGGTACTGGGAAGGAGGAGGAGGAGGAGATAGTTTACAGGAGTCCCCGGAGCTGTGACAAAAAAGGTCGTCCGGGATCTATGGGGCATGAGAGCATTCTGGAACTGTGGTTGAAGGTGCAGGCTATGAGGGCAGCTTCAGGATGTGAGGAAGGAAGCAGAGTGGAGCTCCATCCTCTGCCTGCGGGAGATTGGCCAGTTGAAAGGGGTATCCCTGGACGGGCATCATGGATAGAGACTACTCACGGGGGAGTCACAGGACCATGGGTGAAAAGCCAGACAATGGCAGTTCCCCAAGCCACAGGAGTGACTACAGCTATGAGGCTCAGGGCGGTTTGTGAGAGGGTCTCTGCCTTGTGTGGGCAGAGACCTGCTGTGAGGGTATCTCCTTCCAGTGTGCCTGAGACTGTGGAGATAAGTGCTGATATTATCCCACACCAGCTGGGTAGAGTACAGGCCTCAAGGATGCCTGGGACAGTGGAGGAACTAGGCTATGGGGTTGCCTCAGGTCCTTGGGGAAAAGGACCAACTCTGAGGGTACCTGGGACTGTGGGGTGCCCTGAGGCTGCAGAGGTACCTAGAGCTGTGGAGGGAGTTATAGGCTATGGGGGTGCTCTAGGTCTGAGAGAGAGGGGACAGTCTGTGCAGGTGCCAGGGACTCTGGCATATGGAGCAGCCTGTTCTGGGGATATCCCCAGCTTTTGGGGCAGTGGACAGGCTGTGGAGTTGCCTGATACTGCAGGGATGCCCAGAGCTATGGAGGAGGAAACTACCTCTGTGGGAGTCCCAGGCGTGTGGCAGAGACAGGTTGTGGAGGAGACAGGCTCTGGAGGTGTCCCTGGTCTGTGGGCCACAAGACAGCCTGTAGAGGTACCTTGTGCAACTGAGGAATTGAGATATGGAGGGGACCCAGGATTCAGGGAGCGGGGACAGGCTGTGTGGGGAGAGACAGGTTCTGGAGATGAACTGGCATCATGGGAGGAAACTGCACAAACTGCAGAGGTGTCTGGTCCTGAGGAGCAGGAGGCAGGTCCCGGGGATGCCCCAGGCCTGTGGGCTATAGAACAGGCTGTGGAAGTACCTCAGGCTTTGGGGAAGGAAGCAGGCTGTGTAGGTGTCCCCAGTCTGTGGGGAATAGAACAGCCTGTGGGTGTGTCTCAGGCTGTGGCAGAACCTGGAGCCCTGGGAGAACAGACAAAGTGTGGTGGTGTCCTCGGCCTATGGGAAAGGCAGCAGGCTTCAGGGGTGCCTCTGGCTGAGGCAGTGCCAGAGGTTGTTGGAGATGAGATATGCGGTGGGAATGACCTGAGCCTATGGGAGAGGAGACAGGCTGTAGCAGAACAGATGGCTCTGGTGCCTCCAGCTTTAGGGATATCTGGACCTGTGGACCCAGAGACTGGCTGTGGGGATGCTTCATGTCTGTGCGGCAGGAAACAGGCGGTGGGGCTGTCTGAGACAGTGGCGAGACCTGGGGTGGCAGATGTGCCCAAGCACAGGTGTGCCCCAGCAGGGGCGCCTGCCGCTGTGGGTGTGCCCAGGTCTGGAAGCGTACCTACCAGGGTACCTGCCGCTGTGTGGGTGTCTGGCCCTGTGGATCAGGAAAGCCCCTCGAGAGATGTCTTGAACCTGTGGGAAAGGGCTGATTCTGTCAGAATAGCCTCAGCCCCTGAGGAGCTATGGTCTGTGGGAGAGGAGGATGGCTCTACAGCTTTCCCAGGAGCGTGGGGAAGGAGCCAGGCTATCGGGGTTCCGATGACCACCAGAATTTCCATGGCTTCTGAGGTGCCTGGACTTGTGGGGGCGGATGCTGACTTTGGGGGTTTGCCAAGATCTTCAGGAAGGAGACAGAGTGACTGGGTTCCTGTGGCTGCTGAAATACCTGAGGCTCCTAGAGTGTCTGGTTCTCGGGAGGTAGATAATGCCTCTGGGGGTTTCTCAGGCTTGCCAGGAAGGAGACAGAATGTAGGAGTACCTGTGACTACAGGAGTGTCCACCAGTGGTGGGGTGCCCGTGGTTCCCAGGGCACCTAGGCTTGTACAGGAGGAGACTGACTCTGGAGGTATCTCAGGCTTGTGTGGAGCAAGAGAAACAGTGAGACGTCCTGCTGATGGCATAGGTCACACAAGGATGGGGGTGCTCATAGCTGCCAGGATGCCTGGGCCCCTGAGGGAAAGAGCAGGCCCTAGGGGCATCTCAGACTTGTCCGAAAGGAGACAGACTGCAGGATTATCCATGGCTGGGGAAGTGTGCACAGCCACCGGGGTGCCTGGGCCTGTGGGAGAGGAGGCACTCTCTGGGGGTCTCTTGGGCTTCCCAGGCAGAAGACAGACTGCTGAGATGGCTGAGGCCTCTGGAGTTTCCATGACGGTGGGAGTGCCGGCAGCCCAGGCCCCTGGGCTGATGGTGGTGCATACTAGCTCTGGGGATATCCCAGGTGTCTGGGGAAGGAGACGAGTCACTGAGGTGCCTGCTGTTGCCAGGGCTTCTGGATCTGTGGACGGGGAGAGTGGCTCTGAGACAGGGCCATGGAGAAGGAGACCTAATGGACCAGTCCCTGAGGCTCCGAGGATACCACTGTCTTTGGGAGTGCTCCCAGCGGTAGGAGTTCCTGCAGCCGGCCGTGCGCCTGCTGCAGTGTGGGTAACTGGGTCTGCAGGAAAAGACACAAGAGCATCTGTGTCAGGCCTCACTGCGGTGAGGAGACAATCCACAGAGGGACCTGGGGCTTCAGGGGAGATGGGAGGTAGAAGTGTCCTGGGCCTGGACAGGAGGAGCCAGGCACCAGGGGTGTCTTATACCTGTGGGCGAGGGACCAGGTTATGGAGCTCCCCAAGGTCTGTGAGGGAAGAAATAGACTCTGAGAATGTGCCAGGAGTGTCAGGGACCAGAACAACACAAGGGATGCCAGAAGTTGTGGAAGTACTGCCCGTTGTCAGGGAGGATGCAGGTTTTGGTCGTTTCAGAGCTCACTCACAGCAGAATGGGAGAAGACCGATTAGAGGAGTGTGTGGAATGCGAGTGGGGGAAAACAACTTGAGAGATAATTATATGGAGGAGGACAGGTTTAGGGGGTCATTCCAGTAGTAGGTATCGGGAACAAGTTGGGGGAAATTCTGGGGCACTTTGGGAGGGAACAGGTTTGGGGGGATGGTTTGTCCTGGGTTGTGGATAAAAGCATAGAGGATAAGGGTTGCCTCTCTGGATGGGGGAGAGATGTTCCAGGCTATATAGGGTAACAAATTGGGAGGTTTCCTGGAGCAATGGGGAAGGACAAGTGGCAAAGAGAGTGGTGCCTCAGGGTTGTGTACAGGGGGACAGTTTGGGGGTGAACTTTGTGTGTGTGTGTGTGTGTGTGTGTGTGTGCAGCATCACTTGAGAAATCCTGGAACTGTGGGGATCATCAGTGTTTTTTCCCAGTGGAGAATGGATTATTAGCATCCAGCAGGAAAGTGCTGACCACATAACAGTTGCAGACGCCCTCGCCCCAATTCTGCAGGCTTCTTCATTCTGGGCTCTGGTCCCTAAACAGTCGGGTGTCAAGCCAATTGGGATTTGCTTCGCTCATGAGCCTCCTCCCATCTTCATTTCTGATCATGTTTCTGCAGCCTTAGAAATGAGGCGTCTTGGACAATTGCCTTTATGTTCCTGCAGTTGTTTCTGTCATAAATCCAGTATACAAACCTTGGGTTTATTCTAAAATTTAGAGTTTTTTAAAATCTACATTTCCCAATTGATTTACTATAGGATTCTGAGAGAACAAATTCCCCAGTACATTTAAAAGCCAGTTTTATGGAAAATCAGCTTAATTCAACAAATGTTGAGTTAAATTGTCTGCTATGCTCAAAGCACTGTATTATGGGAAATACCAGAGAAGAGCAAGACAAGGCCCTCTCCTCAAGGAACCTTGAGGGGAAGATGAGACATATACCTGGGAAATAGGTAAATAACATGAGACAAGTGTGTGGTAAACACATTCTTTGCAGAGGGCAGGGCTAATAAAGTACTTATAAAGAGGCAGTCAGAAACGGGTGATGCAATGATACAAGTAGCCCATAACAGCTTGCAAAACGTTTTCATGTGTTTTATTTCACTGTGAGAATGAAGGGGGGGCTGGAAAGAGAGAGGGAAATTGAAGATTAGACAGGACTAGGTAGTGGCAGGTCCTGATAAATCTAGGTATTCTGACCCTGCAGTTTTACTTTGAGTCATTCAGAGTTGTAGCCTTTTAAGCTACCCAGAAGAGTGAAGCATACTGTGTTCTGACTAGTGGTGAGGATTTATTCTAACTGCCCTCCTGGGAAGTGTTTGTTTGCCATAGCAGAGCTCTGTTTTTTGAATCATGTCTTAACTGGAGACCCTTGAGATTAGAAATTTGGTAAAGGGTTCAAGAGATTGTCATTAAAATAGTGTGGTTGCCTATTCTCCTGGAAAGTCAAATTTCAAAACTTTTTTTTTTTTTGGTAAGTGGAGAACACTATCATATCTGCCCCCTTCAGCATTTGTTCTTCAGTATGATGTTGCTGTAGTGTAGACAACCTGTAGAATATTGTTGCACCGGCATGACATTTTCTTTGGTTTGATGACTGTGGAATCTCAAAGTAGCTTTCTTTGATTTTAGGCAATAGTTCTAGGAACTGTTGGCCGATGACCAGGCTTGCACAGTTATTCTACACTGTCTGATACGATGGGACCCGGCTGGCCAGCTTCAACCTGTGTTCATCTAGCATCTAGTGACCAACCAGGTGGGATGAGTGACCTCAGGAGACTTCAGACTCAGGTAGTTTTGTTTTCTTTTTGATTCAGGTTTTGTTATGGAGCAATTTTTTTTGGGGGGAGGGGAAAGCAACACCTTTTAAATGACTTTCCATATTTCAACAACTATGAGCCATTTGTTCCATTTTTCTGTCTACCCATCTCTAAAAATTTAGCAGAACCATTTTAAAGTAAGTTATAAGCATCATGACACTTCTAAATATTTTAGATTACTGCTCCTAAAAATGAACTCCTATTTAACCATATTACTGTTATCACACTTAAGAAAATGGACAAAACATTTCCTAATATTATCCAGTAACCATTATATTCAGCTTCACCCAGTTGTCCCAAAATATCTTCTCCCCCAACATTGTATTATGAAAATATTTAGCAAACATACAGCAAAATCATTTTTACAGTGAACACCCAGATCCCATTTTTATTTCACTGTATTTCTTTCTTTGCACATCTGTCCTTTAGTTCATCCCTCTAGTATTCATTCATCAACCCATCTTATTTTTTGACTCATATCAAAGTAAATTGCAGACATGAATACTGTAACTACTTTAGAACAGGTACCGCACACAGGAATTCATTGTTTACCATTATTTTTTTTGATAAAAATTTTACATCTGAAATGAACACAGTAAATGGTATATGCTTATAACATTGACTGAGTTTTGACAAATGTGTACACCTGTGTAACCTGTACACTCAGATCATGTCTGTTAACCAGAAAGTTCTCATGTCCCTTCCTAGTCTGACCCCACTCCTACTCTTCAGAAGCAGCCACTGTTCTTACTTTTTTCCTAATCAGATTGGTTTTGCATGTTCTTGAACTTTGTGTAAATGGAATATACTGTGCATGTATAACTCTTCTGTGACCTGACATCATGTTTTTGAGGTTCATCCATATTGTTGCGTATATCAATAGCTTGCTACTTTTTAATACGGTGAGTCTTCCATAGGGGAGTGTACTACAGCTTATCCATTCTCCAGTTTTCTAGTTTGAATTATTTAAATGCAGCTGCTATAAATATTCTTATACAAATTTTTTTTTTGTATATTTTCTTGGATAATAAAATACCTGGAATTGAAATCACTGGGTCACTAAGTAAGTGTATGTTTAGTTTTTTAAACTTTTCCCAAAGTGGTTGTACCATTTTACATTCCTACCAGTCAGGTATGAGAGTTCCTATGCTCTACATTTTTGCCAAGATTTTGCATATTTTAAAAATTATAACCATTCTGGTGTATGTGTAGTGTGGTTTATGAAGAATTTTGAAAAATTTTGACATAATTTCAGACAATTCAAAAGAATTTTGACATAATTGCAGGCTGATAGGTCACAAGAATAGTACACAGAAGTACATACTGTTCTCCTAGATTTCCTAAATGTTGACATTTCTCTCCCTTTTCTCTCTTCCCATGCACCACCCATTATTTGCCATACAGTTTAAGGTTAAGTTGCAGACATAATGCCTTTTATTCTAAGAACTTGTATGTATGTTTCCTAAAAACTGCGACTTCTCTTATATAATCATAGTATAGTGATCAAATCAGGAAATTAACATTAATAAAATGCCATCATATAATTTGTAGACCTTGCTGAGGTTTTGTTAGTTGTACCTATAATGTCCTTTTAGCAAAAGAAAATCCAAGATCATACTCTGCATTATCTGTCATGTATCTTTAGTTCCCTTTAATCTGAACCATTTCCGAGTCTATGTTTTGTGACATTGGCATTTGCGGAAAAGACAGACCAGTTGCTTGAAGATTTTCTCAGTTTGGGTACATCTGAATTTTTCTTATAATTACATTCATGTTATGCAAGTGTGGTGGGAAAACTGCTGAAGCAACACTGAGTTCTCAAGGCACCTCTATCAGGAGGTACGTATTGTCTCTTAGTCCTATTACAGGCACTGGTTACTTCAGTCATTGAAGGTGGTACTGCCAGGTTTTCTATTGTAAAGTCATTCTTTTACCTTTTGTAATTGAAAGTATCTGTTGTCTTTGGGACTATATTGATATCCCCAAACTTTCAATGACTAGTTTTAGCATACATTGTTGAATTTTGCCTGAATCAAAAGTTTTTTATTATGATGGTTGGCAAATGAGGACTTACTTATATCGGTGAAGGCTCAGAATCTTCAGTTACTCAGTAGGCTATAATCTCTTACCTTTTATTTCAATATCCAGATACTTATTTCAGTGTTCAAATGGTCTCTGATGTGGCCAGTAAAAGCCACTTCAAGCTAGCTGTCTTTTGTCCCTTTTTTGTGTTTCCATCAAAGTTACTGCATTTTTGGTATAAAAATATATTCCAGGCACTAACCATGGAAGCAGTCATTTATTCAAGGAGCGTTCATTCCTTTAGTGCAGAATGGAATTTAGAAATCAGTATCTGGGACTCAGTGCTCATTGGTCCTCAGGTTTCAGTGTGTCAAGGCCCTCTCAGAGCCTGGAGCTGGAAGCAGCTGCAGGTGCCCGTGTGCCCATAGCCACATCCACCTGCGGATCTACACTCAGGTCTCTCCTGCCCCCTCCTCTTTCTCCATTCTTCCCACCCTTCCGTGTACCTGCCTGTCTCTGTGATAACCTATGAGTTCACTCAGATCTCCACAATTCTAATTTGACCTTTCCATATTTTTAATTCTCTTATTCAGCAGTGAGAAACCTGGCTCCAACTATTCAAATTATTTGCTCAATCCGAGAGTGTACAAACTTGCAGAATTGCGACTCATGTCTCTGCCAAAACTGGACCCTACAAATTAGAGTTCATATTTGTTTAGAATACTTTTTGTCTTTAGCCTGAGATCATAAAATCGAGATGCTGTGTTCAAAAGATAGATTGTTTTTCTTAATTCACTTTTTAGCGTGGTTATGTTATTTGAAATTCAGTTTGGTTTGTTGGTTTCTGTTAGTGTTAATTTTTAGGGTTTCTCTCCATCCTTAAGGATTTTACTCCCTTTCTCCCTCTTTTCTTCTCTCCCTTTCTCTCTTTCTAGTATATGTGCAACATTAACGTTGTTCCAAATACACCTGTACAGAAAAAGTTTTATCCTCACTCCCATTCCCTCTTTCATTTATACCCAATTCCTACCCATACCCTGTAGATTTAATCTCTGGTTTTTCTTTCTTGTATACTACTTTTGTCCAGATGATCAGATACATGCATATTTTCTCATGTTTCCTTTTTTCTTATAGGACGCATGTAATATGTTGTAGGTACTCTTTCTGTACTCTGCCTTTTTCACCGAACAGAGTGTCTGAGAAATCCCTCCAAGTCAGTTTGTAGAGATTCTTTTGTATATCTATCAAAATCTTACTCCTTTGTGTGGAAATGGCAGAGTTTATTCAGTCACTCTCCTATACATGGGCATTTTGGTTGATGCCAACATTTTGCAGTTACAGGCAACACAGCAATGAGTAATCCTATGCATATGTATTGTTGGGGGATGTATCTTGATGATAACTTCCTAGAAGTGAGACTGAGACTGCTGGCTCAAACAGTAACCACATACATAGTCTTGTTAGCTGTTGCCAAATTCTCCTCCCTAAGGGTTTTACCAATTTGCTTTTCCAATTTGCTTCTCGCATGCTGCGAGAGTGCCTCTTTTCCTGTAGCCTCACCAATAGCAAATGTTACACTTTTTAATTTTGACTAATCTGTTGGCATTTTACTGTGTTTTAATTGTATTTTTATGAGATTCACCAACTTTTCTTGTTTAAGGGCCATATTTGTATTTTATTTTGTGAATTGTTCTTGTGTTTTTCCATTTTTCTACTGAATTTTAATCTCTTCTCACCTCAGTTTTTAAGACTTAAATATAGGGAGCCCTTTGTGTTTACAAATAAATTTTCTCCAGTTTTGCAATTCCTCTTTGTATTTGCTTATGGTGCTTTTTAATTGTGAAATACATGCAACAATTTTTAAAATTTTTACTTTAACAAAGTTAAAATTTATCACTCTTTCATCACTTGGGGATTTTGAGTCATAGTTAGGACAGCTTTCAATATACCAGTTTAAAGAGGAATTCAGGGCCTCCCCGGTGGCGCAGCGGTTGAGCGCTGGGCTGCGAAGCTGCCCGAAGCCTCTGCAATGCCGGTTCGATCCCTGGCCGCTGGCGAGGGTCCCACATGACGCGCAGACCTCTCCTGCCGCCCACTGCTCTCCTCAGCAGTGTACTTTGGTCCATCTGCCTGTTCTGTTCCCCGCTCTGGCTCTGGTGAATTCTCTCACCCTCCCTTGACTCTGACTGTACCCAGTGCTCATATAAATAAATAAATAAATCTAAAAAAAAAAAAAAGTTAAAGAGGAATTCACCTTTTTTTTTCCTAGTCCTTTTTTTTTTCTAGCACCCCCCCCAGGTACTTTAGATTATTTTTATTTTTTAGAGTAAAGACTTTTTACAAGTAAAACTGTAAGTTTGAAGCACCATTCATCAGCCTGCATTGTTCAAGTGTAATCATTTTTTTTTCTTTTCTCTTAACTTGTAGTGAGCTTTTTAAATACTTCCCACTCCCCCACAACTACTTTCCTGAAGTTTAAGCACATGGATTTATTTTAAAATGACTCTTCATCCTCATTATTATATAAACACAGTTTATGTAAGAGTTGGGGAGGTCCCAATTCTCCAAGATAAAGGTATCACAGCACAGCTTGCACTGAATTTGTAGGTACGGTGTCTTCTAGGGCTGCTTACCTAAAATTGACAGGTCCAAAGCCATAAAATTGTTCCCTTTGAACCAGTTATAACAAAACAGGTGATTTATCCTAAGGAAATAAAGTGTGAAAAGGCTAAATGCGTGGAGCTCTTAATTGAAGTAATATTTCTATTAGTGAACAACTGGAATAATCTAAATGATTGCTAATAATATTATGTTTAGTTGATTTAAGCATGGAAAAACCATTCACTGGATTTTGGAAAATAAACCATGAAAAATAATAAAAATTGTGGAAATATGAAAACATACCTATATTTGTTAAGTGAAAAACGAAACAAAATTACTATTACAGTTCAAAGTGACAAAAACTTAATCCTGTTTAATAAAATGTAAATGGACTGTTTGGAGCAAGATGCACTTAGGTGCAGGGAAGATGTGGTCCAACCTCCAGATGAAAAGTCTCAGGAAGACCCAAAGAAATATTTTAAATGTGGCTGTTTAAAGGTCCAGGTGTGGCTGTTGGACCTGTAGGGAAACTCATAATGGGTTGAGTTGCTGGAACCCAACATTTTGAAGCAGGACAAAAGCCCATAACTGGAGAATTGAGGAATTTACTGGCTGTTGTTTGGAGCTTTAAGGATTGACTTTTAGAGGAAGAACCCAACATGCTGTTAGCCAAAAGGATAATATTGTGGGCATGGGTGAGTGTGGACAGCTCCCCAGGGGTAGGTGATGAATTTAAGGGTGTAGGAGAGTGGCTGATTCTATTGGCATAACAGAAAAATATCTCTTAGCACTAATAATTGTGTGGGTGAAATTTTTGAAACTTGATTAGAGACATATACCAACTATGCAATATGTTATTTTTCTAATCTGTGCTTATTTTTTTTTTTTTTAAGACCCAGCTGCAGTTTAATAGGAATGTTCCTACACATTCAAGCAACTTGGCAATCCAATATTCTTGCCCACATGCAATTAGAATTGAAAAACTGAAGCACTCATACAATGAGTCATACCATTGTAAAAATTTGGATTTTAGAGATGGTCCTGACCTAAGCAGTTCTGTTTCATTTTCTGTCATATCAGAAGAGAGACTTAGCTATGCTGTCCACCTAGCCAAAAGAGATGTGAAACGAAGACAATTTGAAGAACATATAAAAGAACATCATCTCAGAAGTCAACCCCAAATCTCTCAGAAATATGGACACACTAAGCATAAAATATCTGACCACAGGGTGGAAAGGAAGGAATCAAAGAGTCGGGAAGTCTATCAGTGTAGCCACCAGCCATCCAAAGCAGAAATTTCCCGCTCAGGTGCCAAGGTATACCTGTACACATCTCACTGGGGACAGTCAGATCTTACCATGCCAAATTCACCACCCACTCGTGATCCAGGGCTCCAGCCACCTGCCAGAATAAGTGACCACAAAAACCTGTGTGAACACAAGTGCCTGCTAGAAGTTCAGAGACTCCGGAAAGAATTGAGCAGTTGTATCCGTAAAATTGAAGAAGTTGCTAAAAGAGGTGAGAATGATTTGATTTTTTACTTTGAAGAGGTGCCATGAGAGCAGGATAGTTCAAATGTAATCCTTTTCCCTCTCTTGCCTCCCCCACCCCCAACAAATTCTGCTTCCTCCTCCTGTGGACCTTGAGTTTTAATAGAAATGCTCCTACACATTCAGTGTCTTTTGACCAGTGTCTTTTTCTCCTAAGAACTGACCCTGCCTAGCCCTCTTTCCAGCAGAGGGCATGGAAGAGCTCCTTCCTTGTCTGCTGCACTCGATAAGGTGACAGACTCAGGGCCCAGTGTGGGTGGGCCCTGCTGCCTGATCCTTAGGTCTTCTGACATTTGAATGCAAACTATCCTGTAATGTGATTTTTTAAATTATTTTTAAAAGAACATAGTTTATGTGAATTGTAGATAAATCCAGTTCTAAGTTAGACTATTTAGCTGAGACACAGAAATGAAAAGGGAATTTGTGGATATATGTTAAAAATATTTGACCACAGGGTAGAAAGAAAGGTGTATAATATTGTTCTCTGCAATTTTTCAGTATTCTCTATGCCCTTGTGTTTCCCTGGGAGGAGGGGATTGATTCCATGTGGAGAATTTGGGGTTACCGCATCTAACAAGTAGGGAATCAGGTTCAGCTTTCAGAATAGGGAGTATCAAAAGGAGCTACTGTGCTTGGCGTGTATATGGTCTAAAATGATCTTTTGTGTTTTAAATTTAATTCACAAATGCATTTGAACATAAATGCATGTTGTATAAGGAATTTAAGGTTTAAGGCTTATAAAATATCTGTAATAAAAAAGATAGAATAAAAAAATGTAAATGAGAATATTGTGTTACAGAACAAATCAAGGAAAGGAAAAATAAGATTTACTAGGGATGGGTTACAAATTTGTTTCTGAGTTTGCAGTCAGCCGAGGAGGAAATGCGGTCATTTGACCGAGTCTGAAACAGAAAAAACAGTTGTGCAAAGAAAAAAATTATTCCTCATATTGAGGCTGGAAAGAAATTTCTCCTGTGGGTCTTCATAAAGAGTATGTTGTGTAATACCATAAACTATCCAAGAACATTCCTGCATCAAGTAATAGAAGTGTGTGGCTCTTTGCTCATAGCATTGCTCAGGGGCAGTCTGTGGCGTGGTCCCTTGGCATACTTTGAGAAGCTTTGCTGCCAGGGGCTTGGGACCACAAAGTCCACTGCTGTGGTGAGGTGACCTATTACAGGGGACCGTCACAGCAGCGTTTTTCAAGCATTCCTTGGGTACTTTTATATTTTTGTTTTTAAATTTTCAACCTGTTCCAAGTCAAAACTTTATGAAGTATAATAAAATGTCATAGGAGTCACACGTTGCTCTAAAAACCTGTAAATGCCTATTTTCAATTTCTGCACTTAGCTGGGTGTAGACTGGTCGCCAGTTGTGACAGCTCCTATCTGCAGCCCACCCTCTCAGTAGCCTTGAAGTACGCATGTACTTCCCACACTTTTTGCATCAGAATTATCTACAAGGTGAGCAGTTAGAAACCCTGCCTGGGTCACCATGGTTAACAGGAATGTCAGATGCACAGCTGGAGTTTCCCCTGGGGTACAGGTGGCAATTTGGTTTGCAGGCTCCTGTGAGACTTCATCTGTATCTATAACTCTGGATTTCAAATTTTTGCTTTCTTCAAAACAGCCTTACCACTTCAAGTTTGACATTTTAATGAGTAAAGACTAAACATTTGTATTTATAAAGTACACTTTTACTGGTTAAAAATACTGATTTTATCTGAGTTGTATAGTGGAGTTTTGCTTAAGAATTGATTTTCTATAAACATATTAGCAAGCTATTAACTAGAAGGAATGACTGTACCATACATCTCTTAGGCAATCTTCCAGAAACAATTTATTTGGACCAATCTTTGGAAAGTGTGCAGCGCCACTGTGTATGTGGGGTTACTTCCTAACCAATACTAGAGGGCTTTGGATTTTCAAATAATTTTAGCACTTGCTATCTTAATCTGTTGGAGAAAGGATTTCTGCTTTGGATTCAAGATGAGAACGTATAAAAGAAATCTTGCTAAACATAAAAATTGGCCAATAAAGAGTTTTTGAAAACATTGAAAGCATCACAGATTTTGGCTCAATGTAAAGAATTTTAAAATAGTAAAAGATGCCTAACAGTGGCCGAGGCTGTCCAGTGGGATTTGGTATGGGAATCCTGCATGGAGGAGAGCTGGCTCTAGTTAATGTCCTGTGTCACTTCCTCCTCTGAGTCTGTACGTTTCTAGTTTCTTGGCTGATGGAATGAAATATTTTATTAAAACAGCCTCATTGTTTTCCTTAATGAAGCTAAAGATTTTCAGCTTTCTTTTCTTGACTAATTGAAATTCTATGAGTTTTTATATGTGGTTTATGTAATTCACTTTGGGGGAAAATTATTTTTTAGATCGAATAGAAGACGCTTTGGATCCAGATGAAGAACGGCGAGTGCGTGTCCGGAGGCAGGAGCATGCCGCTCGTTCTGCTCGCATGCTGTACGTCCTCCAGCAGCAGGTGTGGCTCCCTGGGGTGGGGGACATGCACCCCTGGGCATTGCCTCTCAGGGAAATTGTTTCCATTTGCATCCTATGAGAATTCTAATGTGTTTGTGAAGCTAAATTTCCCAAATACTTGGACAAATAGTTCTTTGTTTATTTTTTATTTTGTTATCTGCTTTTATGTGCATTTGTAAATTTTGTGTAGATGAGATGACCAAACTCCTTAAATAATCATTTTTGACTTCAGAGGGTCATACACACTTGAGAATCTACTAAATAAAGCCATTGATCTTTTCCCTACAAAAAATGCTGATTTATACAACTATGGTCAGGTAGATCAGTTGTCCTGAAACTCTTGGTCCCAGTTATAAACTCTAGTTTTAAAAGATGGACCTTGTTATTTTTCCATCTGTCTCATGTTTAAAATGTACTAGAAGCTTAGAGAGTTGAGTTAATTTGAATAACTTTATTAAACTGTAAAGAATGAAAACCACGCTAAGTGTCTTTCAGTACACATTTAATGGCTAATAAATAGGTATTCACAGTTTTTACGCTGCAGATAGATATTAAAAAAGTTTTCATTTTAATGCCTTATTAATAAGCCTTTAACTCATTTCTGGCTGGCCCCTGAAGTCACATGTTGGCCTTATTCCTTGAACCAAAACGTGGACATTTTCATTTGAAAGGAAATGCCTGAGTTAGATTTTCTGTATTCTCTTTGGGTTCTCCCTATCAGTTGCTGGTCTATACTGCTGCCATGGGGAACCTCCTAAAACACAAATCTTTCCTTACCCTGATCGTCCTCTGCTCCAAAGACTTCAATGACTCTGTAACATAGAGGATGAAAGCTGAGCATGGTACTTAAGCATGGCACTGAAGACTTATGACTTGGCTCTCCTCCCTTTCCAGAGTCACCTCCACCTTCGCTCCTTCATGTTAAATTCCTCTTACATTGGGGACCAAGGGATGGAAGGTGAACACTGTGCTTTTTTGACCATCTTGAACTGGAAACCAGTAACTTTTTTAGGGGGCATGAATGAAGAGCCTTGTCTCATTTTCAAGTCACTTGAATTAATAATGGTTATTTTTGGACAAGACAAGATGTATCCTTGTCTACAAAAAAGATCAGTGGAAAGGTATGAAATTTTCGTTTTTCCCCCTTTACAAAACAGGTTAAAGAAATCCAGGAAGAATTGGATAAGTTGAGTCCACATAAAATTAAGCACACTAAGAAGGTATGATGCAATTCAGTTATGATTAATACTTGTTATTTATAAATTACATCTCCAGTGTTTTGTTAGTGCTGTGTGTGGGTTCTCTGCACTATTATTTTCAGCATTTGTAGAAACTGTTGGGAGTGAGCACCTTAAATATTCTGAATTTGGGGTGATTTTCTGAGAGCTATTGTTGCTGTTGGTATAAGAAACTGAGATTTTGCCACAAAACCTTTGAACTTCATAATTTTCTTTTACTGTACATTTCAGAATAGAAATAGCTCAATAAAGAAAGAAGATAGATATAAATATTTTTAAGGGGAGGGGCTAAAGTTCGGAAGTTCTGAATGTTGAAATAACTTCTCACGTCTTATTTATTGCCAGTCATGGGCAATGTCCAGGCTGGCAGCTGCCCATCGAGGAGCCATTCGGGCCTTACAGATGTTCGTTACTCAGTTTACTGACCGAGGGGAGCACCCAGTTCCTTCTCGGTGTAGGGAACTGGGTAGTCTTATTCGCCAGCTTTCACTCTGTTCTGCCAAGCTGGATGCCGATTCTTCTGTCCCTGATGTGGTTATAGAAATTCTACAACAAATTGAGGTATGAGAGGAATTAGCTACTACCTACCTACTAATGTCAAGTATTGCAGAGGGCAGAAGGAAAACTTCACTTTTGTTGTTTTTATAGACTTTTCTAAAATACTGTATTTCACTTCTTTGAGAGTTAGTGGCTTCAATCTAGAAAATATAACAGCTCTTAACCAGGTCCATTAATTAAATGGAATGTTCCATTCCCTGACCATGTTATTTAATAAGGAATTAGCTAGCAGAGGAAAGGAAAGAGAAGCATATGTGTAAATAGGAATATCAGTGTGTACTTAGACCAATTTTTGAAAAGGAGGAACACGTAAAGATAATTGAAAACAGAGCATCAAGACTCATGATAAGACTAAAGACTGATGGAAATCACACTTGGCATAAGCTAGTCAGGAATGGACAGTTTTCTTAGTTCTTATTGGTAACAAAATGAGAAAGAAACAATAAGTCCTTAAATCTTCATAGTTCTGTAATGTTTGTAAGTGCTACCATGTCATTTTGCCTTTTTATCCTTACCTCAGTGTCATGATTTACAATAGGCTTTTTTTTTAAGATTTTTTTATTTTTATACAAGAACTGGGGTACAGGCCAGGTGTGGAGGAGGGTGAGAGGATTCATCCGAGACAGAGCGGAGAACAGAACAGGCAGACCGACTGAAATACACTGCTGAGGGGAGCAGTGGGCAAGACAGGAGAGGTCTACCCCGCCATGTGGGTATCTCCGCGGCCGGCGGGGATCGAACTGGCACTGCAGAGGCTGCGGACAGCTTCACAGTGCTGCACTCAACTGCCTGCGCCACCAGGGAGGCCCTATAATAGGATTTTTTATTACTGTTTTATAGAAGGTGTAGCGGCAGGACAGGTCACTGAGCAGGTTTTCTATGATCCGGCAGACCGGGTAAAGGAGGAGAGTCCTGGAGCCCTCGGTGGGTTTTGCAGGCTTTTATTGGGATTTACCAGGTACATGGCAGATAGGCCTGCCAGCCTCCCGGCCCCCAGCAAGTCTTCACTCTTTCTGGGTCTCCGGCGTTCTCTGGTGGTCTCTGCTGCTCTGCTCTCTCGGTTCTGCTTCTGCTTCTCTGCTTCTTTTCTTCTGTTCATTCCCGTGATGCCGCCCTTAAAAACCCAGTATCAGCCCAGGTGAATCCCATCTACATATACCCACACCCTACTCCAGGTGCCCGCCATCAGGCATGCATTCAGGATCACAGGGTTCCGTCATCTATCCTAATGGCGGGAGGGCAGAAAAGCCTGATACTTTTACCTTACCCTACAGAAGGGCAGCAAGAGTCAGAGAGATGACGCGGTTACTTCTCTTGAGGAATGAAATTCCTATTTCCTGACCCTCATACCAGTGTTTTTTCACTTAGCACCTATTGTCAGGCAGAAATGAAAAGATGACCTTTATATTAGTGTGGCAAAAGTAAGCTGTTAGCTGCTAAGGGAAGATGGTGTAGTGGGGAGAATTCTGGACTAAGTCTTAGTCTGCCGGTTCTGCCAAGAGTGCCTCATGGTGGTCTGGAAGGCCCCTCTCCCCTTAAAGTTCCATTATCCAGCAGATGAGTGTGTGATTTGCACTAGTTTCATTCGTGTGTAATCAAATTCACCCTCTGGGGTATTCAAATACAGAGCTTTAGAGGGCATATTTAGCCATGTGATGCTTCTGAGACTTATGCATAAGAAGCATTCACTGGCCAGAATAATTCCATTTTAGAAATTGTAAACATGCTTTATCTGCCAGCTTTTGAAAATATTCTATAGTGCAATGTGGTGATGCACTGTACCATTTCAACAGCTTCCTATTATTGCATTCCTGCTCTCTGAACCAAATCTGTTTGACTGTGTTCAGCTGTCTTTAATTTGTACTGACCAGATGGAGACAGGCCCTCACTGCCCGGTTACAAATGAGTAGATACTTAGAGGAATTACCACTTTCAGGAATGAGGGACAGGTCTGTATCATCTAGTGAGCAAAGCCACTGGCCTGCTGACTTTCCTTTAGTTTATGAAAATGTATGTTACATATAGTCTATTTGCTCACTTACAGTCATACTTGTGTTTGTGAGGTTTTCATTGAGAATTTAAATGCCTTAAAATTATACAGGATTAGGGCCTCCCCAGTGGTGTAGCGGGTTGTGCTCAGTGCTGTGAAGCTGTCCGCAGCCTCTTGCAGTGCAGACTCGATTCCTGGCCAGCCAGGGAGTTCCCCACATGGCACGGCGGACCTCTTCTGCCTCGCCCGCTGCTCCCCTCAGCAGTGTTTTCAGTCGTCTGCCTGTTCTGCTTCCCGCTCTGTCTCAGGTGAGTTCTCTCACCCTCCAATGCCTCTGGCCTGTACTCTGGTTCTTGTATAAATAAATAAATCTTTTTAAAAAAATTATACAGGATTATATTCTGAAGACTATATTTAATTTCTAAGTTGGGGTCCTTTATTTTAGAATTTGAACACCTTTAAAAATAGTCATCTTTTTTATCTTTGCTGTTGGTTTTCGTGAATTACACATGTAAATAACTTGCACAATTCCTTTTATTAATTAGCTAGATGTCCAAGATATAAAGTGTTAAAGTTAACGTTTCATAAACCATTAGACATGGCCATTTAATAACACATTTCTCTGGAGCCCTCATTTTTAGTTCTGCGATGAAAAATCTGACTTTGATAAGATAAACTAAGAATAATTGACTTTCATGGCAGGCTTTGGAATCCCTTCTGGAAAAGAAATTGTCACCAAAAAAGGTGAAGAAATGTTTCTCTGAAATTCAAAACAAATTCCCTGTTGGTCAGCAAAGGGCCTCCGAGACATGGCAGAGTACTTCCCCGAGGAGTGAGAGGAGATCCTTTGTCGCCAAGGAGGTTTTCCCTCAGGAAACAAGACGGCCCTCAGTGGTAAAGAGGCTTCTTGCTGGTATGTGTCCGAAAGGGTTTCTGCATGTTTTTGGAGAGTAAAAGTTGCTGCATTGAGGGGAAAGCCAGGCATTCGAACCAAGTCCACAATCGGTGTCTGGCACTCCTTGGGATAAGTGACTAGCTATCAAGGTGCTTTCTTAGACTATTCTTTCATAGAGGAGGGTGGAGAAAATAAAATTCCTTTTTCTTATGTCACAGCATTTGGGCTATATAAACAGAGCTGGAAATTAGACCCCTGCTTTTTCTTTTAAGTTCAGTTGTACCTTAATGATAGATAAATATATGTAGCTCCCCCGTCCACATGTACATTTGATATGTATATATTTTTTAACATGGTAATAAATTCATGTTATTCCATGGAGTGGGATTGTTAGATTATGTGCTATGCACATTAAACAGATCTGCCAACTTGCCCAAGAAAGTGGGCATAATAATTATACTTTGACTAGCAGTGATATTCAGCATATATTTCTCTACACTAAGTGCTTTATATAATTTAAATGATTTTCTAGTCCTGGTGGAAAGTGGTATTATTGTTTTACTTTGCCTTTCCCTGAATCTTAGTGAGGAAGAAAATTGTTTCCTGCTGTGTTCCTTCCTTAGCATGCTCGTTTCTTTGTCTGTGATTTGTCTGTTCACGTCCTTTGCCATCTCCCTGCTGGGTTGTGTGTCTTCTGCCAGTAGAAATAATAATTACATGCATTCTGAATTTTAATCCTCTCGGTTTTCCAGATTATTGTAAATTTTTTTTTGTAATCACTTGCCTTTGAAATTTGCTTATGTTATCTTTTCTGATATAGAAAATTTTAATTTTATAGGAAAAAATCATCATTCTTTCTTACATATTTAAATATTTCATGAAGCATCTCTTCCTTCGTTTTCAAAATTTTGCTGGTGGTGATTGCTTCCAGAGGAATTTAGAATGAGCTTGTCAAGTTCCAGGAAAAATGCTGTGGGTAGTCTGATTAGTATTTCATTGAGTTTACAGATTAGTTAGGGAGGAAATGACATCTTTACAATAAGCAGTTGTCCCATCAGTTTATGCATGCCTTCCTTTCATCCCTTGAGCTGAATTTTACAATTTTCTGCATATAATTTTCTACATTCCCTGACATGGGAATACATAGGAATTCCTAAATTCCCTGATAGGTTTATTTCCAGGTATTATGTTTTATAGGTTTTATTCTGTTGAATAAAATATTTTTATTACATTTTAAAGTTGGTTATTGTTACTTCTAGGAGAGCTTTTGGATTTATACATTGGTCTTATATTTGGCACCTGCTGACATCTTCATTATGAAGCTGTACTTTGTTGTGTTAAGGTATAGATTTGAGCATTTCTGAAATTGAAATGCATTATTAAATTGATTGACAATATTTTTAAGTTTCTGATTGGTGCACAAAACAATGACAGGCCTTAAACTTGATGTTTTAGATGTGATGAAATAGGAGATTTTGTTCATTCTTTCGTATTTTTCCAGATAGACAAGATCACTTATCAATAAGGAAAGTTTTACCTCTTCTTTTGCAATTTTTATATCTTTGATTTTTTCTCTTTCTGTCTTACTGAATGTTGTAATTCAGGATAATATTGCACAATGGCTTTAATGACAAGCATTTCCCTGCAGATTTAATGGGAATGGGAATGGTTTTTTTCATATGATGCTTACTGTTGACTTTTAGCAGATTCACATAGAGGACATTTTCTTCTGTTGTGCAAAGAGATTTTCTTTTCCTAATTCATCATCTAGAGATACATGCTTTAAAATGGTTCTAAGATTTTAATAGTATTTAAAAATGGTTTAAAAAGGTTTCTAAGATTTTAATATTGAAGTTTTTCATGTGTCATTTATATCAGTATGGAAAAATCCAGAAAAGATACAGTTAGAAAAGTACACAAAATATGAATTTACAACTCAATTAATTACCATAAGATTAACATCTGTATAGTCACTACCCAAGTCAAGAAATAGTACATTATGAGCACTAAGAAATCCTCTCCCTTCCGCTTCAAATCTGTATTCCTTGCCTCTTCCCCCAAATTATTATTTTGAATTTGAATGCCATACTTCAGTTTTGCCTGATTTGGAACTTTATAAAACCAGAATCACATAATAGGTTTCTCTGGACTGGCTTCTTTCATTTAACACTTTGTCAGATCCGTCTATTCTGTCTGTGTAGCTGTGATTTGTTTATGTTCATATCACAGTTTATCTGTTCCTTTGTTTTAATTCTTGGGTTTCCAGTTTTAGGCAATTGGAAAACTACTGGAATTGGTTTTTTGTGTCTTTTGGTACATATGTGCATGTACTTCTGTTGGAGCTATTGACAGGAGTATAATTGTTATGTCATAGGGTAAGTGTTTTCTAAAGTGTTTGTCATTTTATGGTCCAGCCAACTGAGTATGAGAACAGTTGTTACACATCCTTGTCAACACTTGATATTAAGTTTAAAAAATTTTAGCCACTTGGTGGTGTGCAAAGCTATCATGTTTTAATTTACATTTCTAGATGACTCGTGGTGTTGAGTACTTTTGTCAAATGTTTATGGCCATTCACATGGCTTCTTTGGTGAAGTTTCAGTTCATGTCTCTTGCGTGATCCTCTCTCATCCTGCTTTTCCTTTCTTCCTTTCTCTCTCTCCTTTATTTTTTACTCATTTGCAAGTGTGTGTGGGAGTATTGTGCATAGGGTTATCTGTCTTGTAAATGTTTTCTTAGGAATAAGATGTGGCTTGTTTTTAAATGTCTTAATTTCACTGTAGTCCAGTGTAGTTATCTACTGGTATAATTTTTGTTTTCTTACCCTTTCTTAAGGTTGAAAAGACGTTTTACTTTGTTATTTCCTAGAAAAGTTTCATTTTCTTCAGATGGATACCCTGTTGAGGTAGCACTATTTGTGGAAAAGATTATTCTTTCCCTGAAGTGGCATGCAGTACCACTTCTGTCATCAGTGGTGTCCGCATGCTTGTGGGTCAGTTTCTGCACCTTCCATTCTCTTCCATTGATTTCCTCACTGGTTCTTAGGCCAGTGCACACTTTGTTGTTATTCTCAGCCTTGATCCACAGTAGAACAGTTTTTCCTACCTGTTCTTCCAGAATGTCTTGGTTAATCTTGATCCTTGGTATTTTCATAGAAATTTTAGATTCAGAGCTTGTCACTTTTTCCCATCTCCCATGCTTGCCAAAACAACAAATCTGTTGGAATTTGTTTTAAGATTTATTTATTCATTTATGCATAGAAGAACTGGGGTATAGGCCAGAGGTGGTGGGGGGCGGGGGTGGTGAGAGGATTCATCAGAGACAGAGTGGGGAACAGAACAGGCAGACTGACTGAAATACACTGCTGAGGGGAGCAGCGGGTGAGTCAGGAGAGGTCTGCTGCACCATATGTGGGTTAGCTCCCTGGCTTGGGATCGAACTCACGCCTCTACAAGGTGATAGTGCTTAGATTTAACCCCCAGGCCACCAGGGAGGCCCCTTCTGTTGGAATTTTGTTGAGGAATTGTTGCCTTTATAATGTTGAATTTGCCAATCTGCAAATAGGATATATTGTACCATTTAGTTATGTTTTCTTTAAGTACTCTCAGTCACTAACAGTTTTTGTGTGTGTGTGTGCCAGGGTGGGTGTCATCTTTCATTATATCTATATCTTCATTTTGATATTTTCCATGTTCTTGTAAATGATCTCTTTTAAAAATTTTAATTTATAATGTTTATTGCCAATATATAGACAAAGAATTGCTTTTTATATATCAATCTTGTATCTACCAACTGTGCTAAACTCATTTATTTCTAATAATTTATCTGTAGATTATTTTTATTTTGCTGTGTATGTTGTCATCATCTGTAAATAACTTTGGTTAATTTCCTCTTTTCCAATTTTCCTTTTATTTCTTTTTCTTCTATAGTTTTCTGGTTTTATTTACTTGAGCTATAGATGACTGACACAAAGGTATGTTAAAGTCTCTTGTGATACTTAATGCTTTCTTAATTTCTCATTGTAATTCTGTTCATTTTGACTTTTATATTTTGAAGTTGTAGTGTTAGGCGTAAGAGTTCCTGACTGCTAAATATTTTTTGTGGACTATATGTTATTAAAAATCTGTCTTTTTTAATGTCATTCTTTTTTCTCTGATATTAATATTGTTTCATCTACCTAGCTTTTTTTTGACGTATTCCTAGAGTAACATCTCTTTATGTTGAGACCTTTTTTAGCTGTTTCGTTTTAAGAATGTCTCTTATAGTTTATTATTTTGGTGTTTTAAATTATTTTGGTGTTTTAAATTATTAACCTACTTACATTTATTGCAATTAATGATATATTTGAACTTTCTATCTTATTTTACGTTTTTCATTTGCCAGGGTGTGCTGGTTTTTTTTTTTTTTTCATTTGTTATATTGTACTCTATTAACTAAGGTTTTCTTGTTTCTTTTTTTCCTATACTAATTTGAAAGTTATATATTAGTCCAGTTTTCACTTGATTTTTTGCTTAGTCTTATACTTCCACTAATTTTGTAGAAACTGAATCATTTAATGTACTACCTTTAACATGAATGTTACAAATCCTAATTTTCTCAATTACTATTAGATATTTACTCACTCTAATGGGATCTCCTCTTCCCTTTATCAGTAGGCAGGCAGAACTAATATAGTATCTTCCTTTTTGTTTTTAAAGATTTATTTTCATTTATTTATGCATACAAGAACTGGGATATGGGTTAGAGGTACAGGGGCTGAAAGGATTCACCAGAGACAGAGTGGGGAGCAGAACAGGTGTATCTACTGAGATATACTGCTGAGGGGAGCAGTGGGTGAGACTGGAGAGGTCTGCTGTGCCATGTGAGTTAGCTCCCTGGCTGGGGATTGAACTCAGGCTGTCAGGGTGATAGTGCTGAGACTTAACCCCTACACCACCAGTGAGGCTCTATGGAATCTTCCTTTTAACCAGAAGTCTGCTTTTGGTGATATTTTCCTCAAGGACAAGCATCATGTCTATTTGCCATTATGTCCTTAGGACTAGGCCAGATTGTAGCATGAAAGGCACTAAAAGGAGAGGCTCTGTGCTGAAGTATCGTTGACTAAGAAAGGCTTCTGAGCAGCAAGTCACAGTGACTTGAGTATCAGGGCTTACTTGTGATACTCTGGAGGAAATGTGGAGCACATTCCTGTCTGCACACAGATCCATTTCCTAAATAAGTTATAAGGTGACTTATTTAGTTATCTGATAAGTGGTAACAGTTATAACTCATAAGTGAAAAATGAGAATCAGCTTCAGAGAGGGAAGTTGGAAGATCTGATAATCTAAAACTCACTATAGGAACAAATGTGGGAAAGAATGAAGACAAACTGACCAACCATCTTGGGAAAACCTTGGGCGAAAAAGACATCTCTTCTGATCCCAGCTCCATCAGTTTCCGACCCTGGGCTGGTGACTTCATCTCTCAGAACTTTTTTTTCATCAGTAAAATGGGTATAAAAGTCCTGATGTCCATGTGACTGACTTAGTTGTTGTAAGTAGCAAATTAGATATTTACTGAGCCCTGTAAAAATGTAAGGCGTTGCTTTTGGTTAATAATAATAATCCTAGGTTATTAAGAAAAGGTTAGGTTATGTTAGACATTTGCTGAAAATAAAACAATCATTGGTGACCATTTTAGCATTTTTTAAGCAGTAAAACTATGTGGTTGTAAAGAAGTAAGTGACCTTCAGTTTGCTGGACAATGTATTTATTATATGGAACAGCCCCATAGACCCTGACAGGGAGAAAGAATGCATGTAGAGTAAAACATTTAACTGTTCATCATCTGAAAAATTGTCATAATCATTGTCTTGCTCTGTGCTGTCATGGTGAGGCTCAATGAGGGGATGAATATGAAGTATATAAGGTAAAAAGTATGGCACAAATGTAATGGATGATAGTCAATTGTTATCATCTTTACGAATTAAAGTCTGGTATTAGCAACTTTGCAAATGAATCCATTTGCTCAGTTGACCATATTTTATTTATTTAATTTATGTTTTTCTTCTTGTCCTTATGATTTTGATTTCAGGATACATGTTCTGTTTCTCTTTTAGATATCACTTTGCTTAAATCCTCCATTCTTATCTCCTGTAGTCTCTGCTTCTTCTTCTCTCATCCCTAACAAGTCATAGAAAGCCACTTGGGTGAAAAACTTTCTCTCTGTTCTTTTTAATGGGATATATGCGTGAGTCTGATTTGATCGTGTGATTTAGGTCATTGTTGGCTAGTGTAGTTCTTCATGGCTGGCCAGTGTTCGTATAACTGGTCAGATAGGTGTAATGGTGCTGGCTCCCTCTCCACCAGCAGTGTCTTCACACTCAGTTGCCCCAGGAACTCTTGTATTACATTTGCATGCTAATTTATGCAAATCATATCTGAAAAGTCCTTAGGACCTAGATATCAGAGTTGCTTTGCTATATATAAATTGTGTGTTGATTAAAAAAAAAAAATAGATCAAGGATTCAGTCAGCATTCTTTTCTTCCAAATTATTGATATATTACCTTGCTGTATAAGTTGAATGGTCTTGAAAAGTATCAGATAAAAAAGTAGTGCAGGAAGAATCTGACCCTTGATGTACTGCTATTAAAATAGTGTGAATGGGGCCTCCCCAGTGGCACAGCAGTTGAGCGCTGGGTTGCGAAGCTGCCCGCAGCCTCTGCAGCGTTGGTTCGATCCCAGGCTGCTCCCCGGCCACCGGAGGAGGGTCCCACTCCTGCCACCTGCTGCTCCCCCAGCAGTGTACTTCGGTCCTTCTGCCTGCTCTGCTCCCTGCTCTGGCTCTGGTGAATTCTCTCACCCTCCCGGGCTTCTGACTATACCGAGTGCTTGTATAAATAAATAAATAAATCTTTAAAAAAATAAAATAAAATAAAATAGTGTGAATGTAGTTTTCCCCTTTTTTAAAATATTTTAAATATACAGAAAAAGGAGGAAAATAGTAAATACTTGTGTCTTCACTATCCAGATTTGACAAATTTTAACATTTTTCTGTATTTGCTTCAGATTTTTTTAAAGAAATAAAATATTACAGGTATAGCTAAAGTCTCTTTTATAAACTCTCTCCATTTAATACCCCTCCTTCGTCACAGTTTACACTTGTTATAGTATGGACCGCTTCTGTTTTTACACTTGTACAGCTTAAGTATCTAGCCACAAACAATATAAGTTATTGTTTGAAATCCTATACCTTTCATGTAAATGGTTTCTTACAGTATTAGTATGTATCATTCTGCAGTTTACTTTCTCCCCACTTAGATTTCTAAGCCTTGTTCATATTGATACATGAAATATAATTTATTAATCTAACTGCTCTATAGGTTTTCCCATAGTTTATTTTCAGTTCTTACTGATTAAAATTTAGGTGGTTTCCGTTTTCTTTCTTCCATAAACAATGAAGTGAATATCTGTGCTTTCGGTGTACACGTGTGAGAGTTCCTCTGGGTTGAGTGTTTACACAGAATGGAACTACTGACTGGCAGTATGGGTGCATCTGCAACTTTGCTAGAACAATCAAACTGCTCTCCCAAGTAGTGAGGCCAGCTTACTTCTGCAACAGTAGCTTGTGAGATCATTTGTTTTTGTGCATCCTGGTTGTATTTGGTATTGTCACACTGAAATCCGTCCCCCACCCCCATCTGATGGATTTGAAGTGCTATCTCATTTTTAATTTAGATTTTTCTTACTGTTGGTCATAATATTTTCATGTTTTTATTGACAGTTCAGATTTTCTCTTTAAATTGCTAGTTTCTATCCTTTACCTATTTCTCTATTGGATTGTTTTTCTTATAGATTTGTAGACACTCTTTATATATTTTGCATAGTAATCCTAAATCAATTACATCTATTGTGCATATTTCCTTCCATACTCTGACTTGTCTGTCTGCTTCATGGTTTTTTTCAGTCAACAGTGAGTTGTAGTTTTGTGCAATTAAATTTATTTTATTTTATTTTTAAAGATTTATTTATTTTTGCACAAGAGCTGGGGTACAGGCCAGAGGCACGGGAGGGTGAGAGGATTCACCAGAGACAGCAGGGAGCAGAACAGGCAGACGACAGAAATACACTGCTGAGGGGAGCAGCGGGTGAGACAGGAGAGGTCTGCCATACCATGTGGGATTCTCGCCCGCCAACGGGGATTGAACTGGCACTGCAGAGGCTGTGGACAGCTTCACAGCATGGCGCTCAACCGGCTGTGCCACCGGGGAGGCCCTCGTGCAATTAAATTTAAATACATCAGTATTTGAGTTAGTGAAAGCTTTATTTGCCCCAGTGTCTCCTCTATTTTCTTCTAAAAGCTTTAAAGTTTTCCTTTCTCATTTAGGATTTTATTCCGGAATATTTTAGAATTTAAGTGTTGTTTGGAGTGAGATGAGAATCCAGTTTTATTTTATTACCTGTGGATACCCACAATCTCAGCCCTGTGTTGAACTGTGTAGTTCATACCCACTGACTTGTCATGTGGCCTTGAACATACCCTCCTCCTTTGCTGGATTCTGCCTGTTCCGCACCACTCCCACTCCGCCTTCATCATTGCAGTTTTATCACGAACATTTTATCTCTAGGTGAATAAGACTTCTCCCCCGCCCCACTCCCCACTTTGTTGTTCTTGAGAATCACGCGCTATTCTTAGAATTTCACTTTTTGTAAGAATTTTAGGATCAAACTGTTTAGATCCGCAAAAAATTATCTGTCGTGATTTTAATTGAATTTGCATTTGAAATTATAGATTACTTTGGGAACAACTGGCATCTTTTCAATATTTTTTTTCATTCATGTAAACAATTTGTTCAGACCTTGTCTAGTGTCTTTTAAAAATACCTTTGAAGTTTTTTCTGTAAATGTTTTGTACAACTTTTGTTACATTCTTGTTAAGTGCCTTATAATTTTTCTTGACAGTGGGAGATTTTTTCTCTTCTGTTTTCTCTAATTGGTTACCTTAACATGTGGGAATGATACTGATTTTTGTGCATTTTTCTTCTTTTATCCAAAAACCTTCCTGTGAACTCTGTTGTTGTAATGTTTTGTGGAGTCTCTTGAATTTTCTATGTAGATAACATCCTCAAGTAAAGATAGTCTTATTTCCTTTCCCACTGCCGGTTGAATGTCATATGTGAAGGTCAGGCTTTATTTTGTGTCAAATTGGGAACCAATGAAGGTTCTGAGAAGTGACATTTTAAGTATCTACATCTTAGAAAAGTAATTTTGGTAGCCAGGTAAAAGTGTGATTGAAGATAAAGAAGAGGCCAGTGAGGAGATACTATTATTATAGCCACAAGACATTGTATACCTGACCTTGGGAAGGTCATGGACAAAGGAAGGGAGATAAGTGCAAGACATTATTTTGCCCTTAGGATCAAAGGGACCAGAAGAATGGGTGAAGGTTGGTGGTGTGAGACATAGGGAGTCAACCATGACATGGAGGTTTCTGCTAGTAGAGCTGCTGTAGAAGCCAGGGGATGAGGAGCAACTTTGGCAACAGAACATCTCAGCTTTCAGTAGGCCTGGGATAACTATTTGGATGTCTATAGAGAATCATTTTCACCACTTTGATTTGAATAACTTTTCGTCAGTTTGTCCTTCTGCAATCTCCCTGTAGATAAGTATCAACCTGATAGAGAGCTTCCAGTGACCCAGAAGTTGGAAAGTGAGCTTGATGTATTAGATGTGAACGTTCTCCCAGAAGAAGCCCCATCTATTCTAGAGCAGAACGCAAGCTTCAAAGAAGGTATGTTAGCTCTGGCCAAAACCAAAACAGTGAAAAAGAAGCCTGTGGCCGAGAATCTGCCTTTGAAGAAGAAAGATACTATGGCACCGGCAAGACTACAGCAAGTAAGAAAACCACTTCTTGGTTTTGGTCCATTTGTATTAATCTGACATTGTCCAGAGTCACACAGAGTAGTGAATGGTGGAGCCAGGATTTGAGTTGCCAGTGCCTTTGAGTCCAACTCTCTAAACAAAGCTGATTTCGTTTAGCTCCTGGTTATTTTTATTTTGTTTGGCAAACAAATAACCATTTTTAATATTGTGCTAGTACAGAGTATTCTCTCTTGTCCTGTTTTGGTAGGATATTAAGTAATTTGATAACAAAGGTCCTGATTGGGCAGGCTATTTTAAAATCCTTTTTTTCCCTTGCTTCTTATTTAGAAGTGTGAAATTTGAGGGGATTAAAATTTGATTCCTGCTTAAGATAAATAATCACTCAATATTAAAAGGCACTCTAAGGTAACTTCCTAAAATGGCTCTCGGAGCTAGCTGACTTAAAACTACATTACATTTTAAGCTTTTTTCTATTGTTTAGCTACCAGAGGAGCACTGGCCAGAAGATCACATCCTAACCTGAAAACTTGATGTAGTTACTGCCCTTTGGTGGTGCAGCTAGAGGCTTCACTAGGAAACCAATATGTTGTCAGGTGACCCCAGAGAAAGGATATTTACCAGTTATCCATAGGCCATGGATTAGGGTCAGGTCTTTTTTTTTTTTTTTTAAGATTTATTTATTTATGCATGCAAGAGCTGGTGTACATGCCAGAGATGCGGGGGGTGGGGGGCAGTGAGAGGATTCACCAGAGACAGAGTGGGGAGCAGAACAGGCAGACTGACTATACACTGCAGACTGAAATACACTGCTGAGGGGAGCAGCGGGCAAGACAGGAGAGATCCGCTTCACCATGTGGGTAGCTCCCTGGCAGGCCAGGGATTGAACTTGTGCTACAGAGGCTGTGGATTGCTTTACAGTGCGGTGCTTAACTCCTTGCACCACCAGGGAGGCCCACAGATCTTTTTTTTCTTCAAAAGAGACTCTTCCGGGGGCTCACTGGGAAGTCACGAGGGAACCTATGTGCAGTCAGCCGGTTGCTCTTCTCCAGGGACAGCCTCATTCTCCACAGCATTTAAAAATAGCCTGCTTCATTCTCTTGAGAGGGCGGTGCCTTCCCACCTTCATCTTATCCTACTCCTCCCATTTTAGCCCATTTCATCTTCTAGAAACTCTTGAAGAAATTCCCACTTTATAGATGAGAAACCTAATACTTAGAGCAGTTAAATATTTTTGCTGAGAATATTTTCTAGCGTTTTTTTTTTATTTGTTTAACTAGGAAAAAAATAAGTGTGTAATATATATATATTATATATCTTATATGTACAAAGAGAGGGCAAAGGCAGGGATTCTAATTTTGTACGTCCCCCTACCCCCACCAGAGATGTGTCAGTGTGGTTTACACTGTCCTCCTCGTTTCTTCCACAGTGCTTTCCACCTAGGTTTCATGCACCTAGATGCATGAATAGCAGAGGGACACTACAAGCTTCAATAAACTGGAGGTTGGAATCAGTTTCTTTGGTATCCATTTGACTTTATAATTCATATTTACCTTTTACAGACACTCTATAAAACTGAAAAAAGTAGACCAACCCAGCCTCTCAGCAAAAGCAGGTTGCAAAAAACAACAGTCTCATCCAGATTAAAAGTGAACCAACAGCCTGTAAAAGACCACAGGACTCCTTGGATACCTCCAAACCCCACATCCCCTCCAGCATCTCCTAAATGGTATGTAAAGATTCGGGTGATTATTTGAGCACATGATCTTACTTTTCCTCCACAGATCAAGGGTGAACTGTTGTTTAAGGCAAATAGCAGCAGCCTTAGTTCCCATTCTCTTAGAAATACTTTTTTGGGTAAGTAATACTTGGAAGTATTTCTTTTGAAGCCTGTTGGTTCCTTACATGGGCCATCCAGCATCCTGTGGACATTTGTACAGGGAATCATGTGTGTCCTTGTACAGAGAATCAGGGGCTTCACTGTCTCTTCCCGCAATAAATTCCAGTTTTCTGAAGTCAGGAACTGTGCCTCTCTTATACCTGAATGTCCATTGCCTAGCACAGTGCCTGGCATTTAGTCACTCTTAATAGATATTCATTAAATCTTTGCTAAATGAACACTTTAAAATAATTCCAATTCCACCTCCAGATAATTTTTTTTTTTTTATGGCCAGAAGATTCCTCTTTATTTTTTTTTTAAATAATAAATTTTATTTTTATATTCCCCATACAATTGCAACCCCCCCATTTTGACCCCAATCCCTCCCCTCCCACCCCTCACCCCCCAAAAAGTGTCTCTGGTTTATAGTTTTTTGTTGATTTTGATTTTCACTTTCTTATAGTTATTCATTTTCCTGGTCTCTTATTTAAGTTTTCTAGATTCCTGCTATGAGTGAGACCATCCGGTATTTTTCTTTTTCTTTCTGGCTTATTTCACTGAGCATGATCCCTTCCAGCGCCATCCATGTTGCTGCAAATTGCATGTGTTTATCTTTTTTGAATGCTGAGTAATATTCCATGGTGTATATGTACCACATCTTCTTGATCCAGTCATCTATTTTTGGGCATTTGGGCTGTTTCCAAAGCTTAGCTATTGTAAATAGTGCTGCTATAAACATAGGGGTGCAGGTGCTCTTTGGAATTGATGTTTCTGTGTCCTTTGGGTAATGTTCAACATCACTTGTAATCAGGGAAATGCAAATCAAAACTACAATAAGATACCATCTTACACCAGTGAGAATGGCACATATTGAAAAAACTAGCAACAACAAATGTTGGCGAGGGTGTGGAGAAAAAGGAACTCTTCTGCACTGTTGGTGGGAATGGAAACTGGTCCAACCACTATGGAGAGGTGTGTGGAGATTTCTTGACCTACTAAACATAGAGCTTCCATATGATCCAGCAATTCCAGATAATTTTAAATTATAAAACCATATACATCTCATAAACACTGTCCTGCATACAGGGACAGTAGGATAATGCTCATGTTACTGTCTTGTCACGTTCATTCAGAACACCTGTAGATGAGGAGCCTCCACTCCTCAGAGCTGGAGAAAAGGTACTGTCCTTCAGGGACAGCAGGAAATAAGTGGACACAGCCTTTGGGGGATTGGTTAAAGGTCAAGGGGAACTTGTTTACCATGGGGCCATACTTTTTGAAAGAACAGGGGAGCAGGAGGTCAGAAGCAAAAAGCAGTCATATAGGGAACGAGAAGATGGTGACTTGAGTGCTGCTTTTTTGCAGCGTAGTCAGAGGACAGGGTAAGATGCCTCCTTGGATTCACTTGAAGACTTTGAATGATTCCAAATGAGTAGTCTTGCTTGTCTATCAACCTTCATTTTAAAGTTGAAGAAATAATCTGTGAGATAATGTCTTTGGTTATGTGGCAGAGCGAGCTGAGACTAGAATCTGATCTTCTGATTTCATAATATACATTCAGTTTTTATTTCTCTACTCTAAATTCTGTATTTTCACATATGTGTTGGCATAGAGATGTGAATTCAATTGGTAAGATCATAAAAACCTCACTTAGTTGAGGTTTGTATTGCAATCCAAGTCTATAAAGGACTGTCTGGGGTATGCGTGACAGGTGAGGGTAGGGCTGTGGGCTCACTGTGCTAGATTAGGCCTTACACAGGGCCAGGGTTGCTTTGTAATGTGGATTGCGATTTGTGACCCAGATCCATCAGGTAATGGCTTTTGTTGGAGTTCACCTATAATTAACAGTTGTCTTTTCATTTAAAATAGTGATTGCTTCTATGAAGTAAGGAGAACTTCTCTCCTTTGCCATTGAGCCTGACTCCTGGAGGATCTCACTGTTCTTCCCATTCAGCTTCTGCTTCAAGAACCCGTGCTGTAGACACCATTAGTTTAGTGCTGGCTTTTTGATGAGCCATTGGATGAGCCATTGGATGTGGAGTGAATGATTATGAAGCGTATACCTTTTCATTTTTTGCAGTGCTGCATGGCTAAGGGTGAAACCTAATGTTAAAGATGCCACAAAAGAACAGTCTGTTCAGCAAGAAGATGTTCAAGAGGAAAGTCACTTCAGAGGTGCTGTTGGGCACGAAGCAGCCAGGTTGGTGCTGGTGTTCAAATATTTGAAAATGAAAGGACCCTTTACACATAGACTCAGAAGTGAGCACTTCCATCTTTTCACTAAACTGCATAGCTTGCAAGCGCCCTCTCTTTTATTCCTTATTTTATTCATTCAAAAATTATGTATGTGTCAAGTGTCTGCCGATTGCTTGTTTTATGTGTGGCACAGGCGCCAACTCTGTGGTGACAGAATCCCAGCTCCTTATTTATAGTCAACAGGGAGGATATGTCACTAGCTCTCATTTAAGATAGAGCATGGTATGTGCCTAAGAACTAGGGGGTTAAGAACTGAAAGCATTTAGAGGGGAACAGCATGCTTTTTGCTGCAGATATCTAGGTTTCACGAGGGAAATGGAAACTAAATCAGGGCTTGAAGAATAGGCTTAGGATAAGGGAGAGAGGGCCTGGAGGGTGGAGTTGAGAATATTCCAAGGGAAAAGAGCATTGAAAACAGGTGGCTCTGCATTTGTTTGGCTGAAATTGTTCTTAAAATTTTGGGAAAACAAAAATGAAGTAAGCGGTTAAATAATATGATAATATTTACCTCTCTGAAATTGAAAGACTCAAGGCCTTCCACATACAATAAAACTGTTGAGAGTTGATTTTTCTCTTCTGCTTTTATTTGGCTTCACTATGCCTTTGTGGCTCTCCTGACAGTCTATTTCTTTCTCTAAATTTGAAACTATATAGCAAGGGCTTTGTTTTATAGTTGAACAAGAAATCCTTAGAAATCCTCGGTACAGTGATGCCCAGTTTCCTTGAGAACACTTGTGGGCAGTTTCTTATTGCTCTGCTCACTGGGAGTACTACTGTACATAAATGTCTTTTTATTTACATTACCATCACATGGAGAGCTTTCCAGGGGTGTTACTGAGTCTTTAGTGGGGCCAGGATTAAGCTCTGAGGGGTCCTGACTCCTGGTCTGTGTAATAACCTGCAGGTCAAGGCAGAATTGGTCTGATTCTTTTGTACTGTCTGCTAGACTTGCTTGGCTTGATGCTGAAACTTCCAAAAGACTGAAGGAACTAGAAGAATTAAAAGCTGAAGAAATAGGCAAAGTGCAAAAACAGAGGTAAATATTTGTTTCTGAGTTTGAGGAAGCTGAAGCAGACCTGTTCTTTAGTGTCTAGCTATTCTGGTAGCTAATTGAGATTGTTGAGAGGTGTAGTTATACTTCTTGTGTTTACTGGCTCTCCGCCTGCTTCAAGACTTTTGAAGTCACCTAAGAAATCTGTAGCGGAGCCAAGATTAGAGCTTAAGGGGATCTTGACTTTGCTTTGAGGGGAGTTGGGATGACTCTTTTGTATTCTCCTCTAGACTTGAATGGCTTGATGCTGAAACTTCCAGAAGAACAAAGGAGTTGCATGAACTCAAAGCTGAAGAAATGGATCGACTTCAAAAACTGAGGTGTGTGTTTGATTCTGAGGAGAAAAGTGAATGCTTGCCAGTTCTAGTTGTTCTAGATAGTTTTACCAACCAACTTGGACTGCTTAAGCCTAACCTCACTTAATGGGTGAATGAATGAATACTTGAAAACCTGCAAACCTGTGTGTATTTGATAAAGTATTTTTGCTGGGAAATACTGATTTTATGTGGAGTTTGAATGATAACTGGAAAAAAAAATCTATTATTTTGGGGAAATTTTGGCTGAAAGATTAGTGTCTTACATCTGTTAGTGTTGCCCTCAAAGGTGTTTTTCTCTTTACCAGGTCCCAGTCCTGAGGACAGAGGTTAATATGATGTGCATGTTTGCACATATGAATGAATTTATATATATATTTGGCTTCACTTGGGTGCTGCCTAAGGTTTCCAAATAAGGTTGCCTTATTCTGTTCTTGCCTGAGAGTGTAATCACCTAACTAGAGGCGTGAAGACATTTTTGACATTTAGTCTGTGCAGCTGCCACTACCTCGTTTTTCCAGCTCTGATAATTCACCCTGAAGTCAGGTGAATAGAATACTCTTTGCAACAGCTGTGCATTTTGTCATCAAACCTGACAGGACATTCACATCTATTTGAAGGGCTATGGTTCTTTTGTTAGAGGATTAAGACTTTTTTGTCTGTAGTTAAGATTTCAAGTCATACAATCACAGAATCTTAGGATTTGCAGGATCTTCTGCCACAGCAGATGCTTCCTATTGTTATGCAGTAGCTGTAACATGTTCACGCACACACAGCTCCTGTGCTAGGTGGTCACAACAGTCCCAGGCACTCCTTTCCTTAGTTATCTCTCACTATTAGAAAGGTGTGGCCTTAGGTTGGGATGGAATTAAATTCTCAGTGACTCCTATCCATGTGTTCTTCTGGAGAAATAGCAAAGACATAATTTTCTGTGCTCCAGTTAGCCCTTGGAGTGTTTTTTTAGTCAAGCAAATTCATACCTGTAGAAGAATATGCTACAAGTACAATCTAACATATTACAAAATTAAACCCATGCACCTCCATGCTGAGCCAAGAAATAGATCATGACTTGGCTCTAGACATTTCCTGTCTTTCTCCTAGTTGTATCCTTTTTTTCCCCAGAACTAACCATTGTTCTGATTCCTGTGTTAATCTTTATATTACCCTTTCCATAAACCTATTGCCCCTGTATGTATCCCTAACAATATATTGTTTAATTTTGAAAACTGAGAAGCAAGCATAATCCTAGCTGGACAGAGTTCACTCATTACCTGTCCTGTGTATCTCTGGGAGTTTAGGCATTTGTCCCAGGAAATCAATGGGTAGGGGCACAAATGAGTCCTTGCCATGTACTTACTACATTTGGAGCATCAGGAAGTGAACCAGGTAGACTGCACTTCTGGAAGAAACTGGTAAGGAGGATCAGGTGGTCAGAGCTGCTGCTTAGCTCTTTCAGGTCAGCTTTTGTGGGACGAGAGGAGTGTCGTTAGTGGACAGCAGGTCCCAGGGGGATGTGCAGGTGCTTCATCAGCACAAGGGCAAGATGAACCACGTGTCTAGGGCAGGTACACTCGTATAGCTGTGCCTATTTTCCATATCATGTGTGTCATCGTAGTGTACTTGCTTATTTTTGTGGAACTGATTTAGCCTCTTGATAAGGCATGAATGGGAAGTAAATCTTTCCAAATCTTGTAAGTCAAAAAATGCCTTTAGGACCTCCCTGGTGGCTCAGGGGGTTAAAACACAACCTATGAAGCTATCTGCAGCCACTGCAGCACGAGTTCAATCCCCGGCCAGGGAGATACCCACATGGCGTAGCAGACCTCTCCTGACTCGCCTGCTGCTCCCCTCAGCAGTGTATTTCAGTCAGTCTGCCTGTTCTGCTCCCTACTCTGTCTCTGGTGAATCTTCTCACACCTCTGGCCTGTACTCCAGTTCTTGTATGCATAAATAAATAAATCTTTAAAAAAAAATGCCTTTATTCTGCTCTCATATTCACATACATACAAGTGCTCACATTAGAGTATTTGTAATTGAAGATTATTTTTTATCAAACATGTTTGAATTACATTTTTATTGTGAGATACTTGTAGATTCAACTGCAATTATAATAATATAGAGGAATTTAGGGTGTCCTTCACCTAGTTTTCGCTGATGGTGGCATCTTGGGAGCCATCATAAGTCGCACACCAGGATATCAACAGACACGTAATTGGAATGCAGGACACGGTGTCATCGCAGCCACCCCTCATGTGACCCTTTATGAATACACCTGCTTCCTTTCTGTCCCACCTTCCGTTGGAGCCTTGGCAACACTAACCTGTTCTCCTGTTCTCCCTGTCTATGATTTGTTTTTATGATGTTCTTGATAGCTCAAGAATGTTGTATGTATAAGTAGAAATCTTGAGTATGTGACCTTTCAGGATCGGCTTTTTTTTTTTTTTTTTTTTTTTAAACACATTTCTCTGGGGATTCATCCAGCTGGTTGCATTTATCAATCGTTTGCTCTTTTTGGGGGGCTCAATTATAGTTCATGGAACAGATGTACCACAATTTATTTAACCAATCATCTTTTGAAGGACATCCAGGGTTCCCAATTTTAGGCTAAATTTCTATAAACATTCATATATAGGTTTTTTAGTGAACACAAGTTTTTGTTTCTTAGGGATAAGTGCCCAGAATACAATTGCTGGAGTGTTTTGGTAGCTGTGGCTTTTTATAAAACTGCCAGACTGTTTTTCTGACCTTTTCGGGTTCCCACCAGCAAGGCTGGAGGGATGCAGTTCTGATCTTTGCCAGCACTTGGTGTTGACACCGCTTCTTTTCACCATTTTGGTAGGTGTGTAGTGTTATCTCAGCCTAGGTCGAAGTGATTTCCCTCCTAGCTAATGATGTTGAGTATCTTTTTCTGTGTTTATTTGCTCTCTACTTGGTCTTTGCTGGTGTGTTTAGGGGTGGGGCCTCAGATTTTTCTGTGGGGTTTGTCTACAAGAGCTGTGTTTTCTAAAGGTTTTATTCCTCCCCCCCCCCAAATCCCCCGCCCCCCCCCCACCCACCCAGGCTAACTTTCTTCGTACTTTTACTAGAGAGAGTGGACTTTTATTAGGGCATATTTTTATATTTTGACTGTGCCTCTTGGTATTCCTACATTGCTGGCTTCTCCCATACCTAGTCTGGGATATAGAAGATGAAAAGAAAACTCAGAGAATACCATTGTACTGTTTCTCAGGTCCTGAAGTCCCTAACTGGTCTGCCTTCTCTGCTCTACCTTTTCCATTGTCTTACGTTTGTTTATAGTTAACGCCCAAGTTTCTTAGTTGTACTTAATGGTAAGAAAATGGAAAAGTACATTTATTATTCCACCTCTCCAAAGTAGAAAGCCTGATCTGAATTTTTAAAGCATCGTTCCACTGTCTTGTTGCTAATAAGAAATCTGAATCATGCTTTTTTCTCTAGAAGCTTCTTTCTCCCCAGTGTTCTGAAATTTCATAGTGATAGGGCTTGATGTGAGTCTGTTTTCATTCACCAGTGAACCTTTTGAACCTGGCAACTTATTTTGTTTGCTTCTTAGGAATTGATTGGCTTGGGCCTTGCTGGTGGCACAGGGGTTAAAGTCTCAGCACTATCAAGCTCTCACCAGCCACTGTGGCATGAGTTCAATCTGTAGCCGGGTAGCTGACCCACATGGCGCGGCAGACCTCTCCTGCCTTGCCCGCTGCTCCCCTCAGCAGTGTATTTCAGTCAGTCTGCCTGCTCTGCTCCCCACTCTGTCTTTGGTGAATCCTCTTACTCTCCCACTCCCACACCTCTGGCCTGCACCCAAGTTCTTGTATGCATAAATAAATAAAAATAAATCTTAAAAATAAAGGAATTGGTTGGCTTTATTTCGTACTTGTTTTCCTAACTTTAGTCTCTTTCAAGAACAGGAATTCCTGTTTTTTGATGTTGGACTTCTTGGATTGGTCTTCTGATTTTCATACCTGCTTTTTCCTCTTCTCTCTCCTGCCATCCTTCTCTCCGTCTCCTTTCTCTTTCCTATGAGTACATTTCCTCAACCTCATTATCAAACCTGTCTGTTGAATTTGCCATTTCTGCTACAGTGTTTTTAGATTTTGAAAGCTCTGTTGTAGGCTCTGAAAATCTCTTACTATTTCCTAGTTTCCTTTTATGTATACAGTACTATTTGCTTTCCAAGTATATTTAACAATAGCTTTCCCCCTTCCCTTTGTCCTACTTTTCCTTCCTTAGGTATTTAGTATTTCTTGGCTATCTTCTAATGTTTAAATGTAGGGTACTGATTACTGATTGAAAGCTCTGAGCATGTGGGTTGGAGTTAGTATTCTAGTTTTAACTTTTTTTTAAATGGTAGTATAGTTTACAGTACAATTATAATAAAATGAAGTCTTAATGATATAATTCAATAGGTTTTGACAGATGTATACTTGGAGAACTAGTACCTTACTCAAGATAAAAACTATTTTCATCAACCTAGAAATTCCCATATGTCCTTTTCCAGCCATTCCTTGCTGCACACTACCTGAATTTCACAGAGGCAACTGCTTTCTAGCAACTTAGAATGGTCTCATCTGTTCTTGAATTTCATATCAATAGAATTACCAGAATCTATCCTTTGTGCCCGGGTACTTTACAAAAATATTTGAGATCCATCCACATCGTGCATCAATCAATAGTTTGTTCCATTGTATGAATGTCCCATAGTCTACTTACCATTTCCTGTGGATTAACATTTGGGTTTTTTCCTATTTTTAGTATGAATAAAACTACTATAAATAGTCTTACACGAGTCTTTTGTAGACATTTGCTTTTATTTCTCTTGGGTAAAGGACAGGCAGATTTTTAATTGGCCATAAATTTTTCCAAAATTGTATTATTTTTTACTCCCCAAGGCAAAGCATGGTGAGTTCCTTCCTAGTTCTTATGCATTCTAGCTAATATCTGGTATTGTCAGTCTTTTTAATTTTAGCCTTCTTAGTGAGAGTATGGTGGTGTCCCTTTGTTGTTTTATTATCATTATTTTAATTGTGACATTAGGAGTCTCTCCATCAGATGGTGCTTATTCACCTTGTCCAGGAGACTGATGATGATGAGCTCCTTTTCTGGTGTTTACTCTTTAATGTCTGTTCAAAACTTTTACCTAGTTTCTATTTTTTTAATTACTGATTTTTAAATATATTTCTGGATTTGCAGCCCTTTTCAGAGATGTGTATAGCAAATATTTTCTCCCAGTACTGTGGCTGGCCTATATATCTGCTTAATGGTGTTTTTCAATAACTAAAAGTTTTAAATTGTGGTTAGGACCGGCTTATCATTTATTTTATTTTACTGTTAGTCTTTTTTTGGTAAACTGTTTAAGAAATCATTGCTAATGCTAAGATCCCAAGGATATTTTCCCATGTTCTTTTTCTAAATACTTACAGGCTTACCTTTTATTTTTATGTTTGTGATTCATTTTGAATTAATTTTTGCATCTGAGGGTGGTGAGCTGCTAATTAAGGTTCACTGTTTTCCTTATGGATGTCTGGCTAGTCCAGCACATCTGATGAAAGGGTTATTGAACTTGAGTTATTTAATCTAGGGTAGGGTCATTTGGGTGGGCTGTCCTAGGGACCCTCATGTTGGTCTTTTGGCCTTTCCTTTGGGGTAAGTCAGACTGCCCAGAGAAGTTTTCTGATCTTTTGCCCAGGGGGACAGGATGCTATTGTCCTAGGTGCTGAGTTGGGAAGAAGGCTGTGAGTCTAACCACTCAGCGTTCAGCATGCACACATGAATCCCTTTTTTAAGTAGGGCACCTGCAGCCTCATCTGTGATTGACATCCTATAGTCAAGAAACCACTGCAGAGAATCAGCAACCAACTGACTTCTCTGTGTTGGAGAGAGGCAGTTGTCCAATTGGGTGAAGAGGGGGAGAGGGACCCAGGGGACTCGCTTCTCAAATATCATTTGATTCTTCCATATTTAAGCCATCCCGTTGCAGCTTACCCCTAGATTGGAACTGCCGGCTCTTGCCAGCCCTGTGTCCATTCAAGTTAGCAGGACAAACTGGGTTCAGTTTATCCCTTTACTGTCCTAGAGTTCAGTTTGTCAGGTCAACTAAACTTATTATCATTTTTGTCCTTCTGTCTTCCAACACCGTTTCTTTCTTGTCTTTGGGGGTTTATATCTAACTCTATATTAAATAGGATTTAGGGAGGAACAGTTTTCGTTTCATTTGTTTTATCTTCTCTTTGGTTGTTTAAAGGCAGCCATTATTCATGTGTCTTCAAATGCTTTCTAAATCCTTGCACGCACAGTGGGGTCAGGACCACAGTGTTATATCACCCTGGCACTTGTTGGAAATGCAGAAACTCAGGCTTTGCTCAGACCAAGCAAATAAGGATCTACATTTTAACAAGAGCCCCCAGGGAATTTGTGTGGCCATTAGAATGATTTGATTTGATTTCCCTTCCCTTAGAGTAGGAAGGAAGTATGCAAAAGAGGATATTTTCTTGCTTTTGATTTTTCCATTTTGTTTTTACATAGTGTTTCTGCCACCCAGTTAGCAGACAAGGTAGAGAAGGCAGTTATGGACCGTTTGAAGCCTCTCCTGGTCAAAGCCCAGGTAATGTAGTTCATTCAATTTGCTTGCCTTTGGGTCAGCCTATAGAACAGTCACTACAGAGGTCACACTAAGTGTCCCCTGGAGCTGGAGGCCACTGCCTGTGGTGCAGAACATGGGTGCAGTGCTGCCAGCCCCCACAGACCCCCCATGCTGGTAAGATGATGAGCAGTGAAACTAAGGGGAGAGAAAGTCCTACTTTTGAGAAAAGTGAGATTTTAGTTGGTGAATGAGTTTATATTGCTGTCCACTGTTAATTAGAGCCGATAGTGAGTTTAGTTTTTGATTCACTGCTTCCACACTAATGCCCACTCTTTCACCTCAGTGGTTTGGATTGGTTATTATTCCAAAGAGTGAGATGTTAGGACAGCTCTGTGCACAAACCACTGTTTTCTACAAGATGAAATAATGTGCAGCATCACTGACAGGTTGAGCCATCCCCCTAAAAGCTAAGTGTAAGTTGAATGCTGCAGCCAGCCCTGGAGGCAGTCTTTTGGGAGGAATAAATGGGGCCACCAAAGAATTCTGTAATAGCAAACGAAACAAATGACTTTCTGGGTCCCTGAGAGGCCACTAAACTTCTGTATCTCTAGTTTATTAATGTTCAATTATGATAAATGTTCATAGAAATCTCAAGAAGAGGGACCAAATAGTTCAACCTCCTTGTTTGAAAATGATGAGGCTATGGAACAGAGAAGTTGAGTAATTGCATAAAAACACACAGTGGATTTGACAGTGTTTGTAAAGTTGAAGGAAGAACAGGGCAGAAATCCAAGTTCAACACACGGCATTTATTTTTATGAAGACAAAGTCCTTTGAATTTCCGCAAACTGCCTAATGTAGCTAAAGCCAGGGAACAGTTCCACACAGAAGTTATCCTGGTAACAGAATTCATTTGTACTAATATGGGTTGTAAATTCTTATGATTCATGAATTTGTTTGTCTGTTTTAATAGAGAGTCAATTCTTCTGTGCAAGCGGATACTCACTTGAAGGATCAGCTACCAGGAGACCCAGCAGCAAACCAGCCTGCAGAGAAGGTGTGTGCAGGCCGGTGTTGGGTGTTCTGGACTGACCCTGGCATTATTACATGAGAATGTCTTTCCTTGTAAGGAAAGTGATAAGCAGATTCTTTGCAAATACTAGATTATTGTACTCAAGAAGGGTGTAAATTATTTTTCATATTTGGCGTGTTAAGTCTTACAGTGTATAAATTAGCATTATGACTTAGATCAGCCATGCAAAAAGCATGCTGAAATCTCTGGAGACACAGCTTTTTGTCAGTGGCTCTTTCCTCTCCTGATGGCAGAATGAGGGTGCCCTGCCTGACCTGAAATGTTGATGGCCTGTGGCAGGAGAATGGCTGCCCTCATTTCCTTTTGTTCAGCCTGGTTTTGCTCATTACTGGCCTGATTTCCTTCTCACCCAGCGCTAATACTTATTGCTAGGCAAGCATATTTTGAATGCCTGGTACATGACCAATATTTGGCCTAGCAGAGAAAAAAGGTGGCCCAGGGAATAAATGAAACCATTTGAGAAAAAAACATATTTTGTGTTTGTCCACTCTTGAGCGCTTCCTCTGAGGCCTTGGGCTTCATCTCTGTGGGAGTGTTCCTGCCTAGGCATAGGGCTGTGGAGTGGAAGGTGCAGATAGTACCATCGAATCTTTGTGGAAGTTGTAAAGAAGTTACTGCTTTATTTGTTCAGAGCAAGTAAAGGGCAGAGCAAGTGTGAAAGCTGCAGAGTTAGAGGGAAGTTGCATTGAAGCTTCGCCATCCACTGACCGTCAGAAAGGGAAGACAGTAACTTTCAAGAGGATGATCCTATTCCAATTATTAAGTAATATTTTAACTGCAGTGTATTTTCATAATCTTTCAGACTGTAATTTCATTTGTATCAATTTTTGACAGAATTTCATGTGAAGGCAGGCCTCTAAAGACATTTGATTTTTACAAATTCAGGTGTGCGGTGGCTTGGTGTTTTGTGCAGCATAGATATCAGATGATACATTTTTTTCTAGCAAAACAATGAGACTAGCATATCTATTCTAGGTAGGCAACTGCATACTATATTTTACTGTGAAAGAAGAATGAAGTAATTATGAATTCTGCCAGTGAAATAGGCATGTTTACTAGAAATAAATATTACCAGAAAGATCAGCCTTCTATGTAAGAATTATTCTGTAGACACTGGTCTTTAATACAATTTATTGAAAATGAAAAGTGTCCAGTATACTTAGAGTTCTTGGTTACTGTTAAGTATCAGCATCATTGCAAGGAGTTTTGCAGGGAGTACCATCAAGAGTTTATAAACAACTGCATAAAATCAAAACAAAAAAAATTTCAAAGTTGGCATGATGAAGTAAGAAGAATTTTTTTATTATGTTAACTTAGAACTGTGGGACCTTGAACTGAGCCTCAAATTCTCATCTCTAACAGTAGATATTTATTTGCTGTGCTTTACAAGTAACGTACGGTTCTCTTAATAGATTTACTTATACCCAAGATAAGATCTCTGATATCAAGAGAAAGCTCTTGGAAGGATATCATTTTAACAGATTTGTCTATTGCTACTGCTTTTGTCACTAACTTGCACATGAAATGTATTTTTCAGGAAACAGAAAATTTTAACCTCCCCACAAATGGACACTGCCTGCTGCTCTGTGTCCTGCTTCTTCCTTTGTGATATATTGTGATCTTTCCATTATCAGCCCACCTTATCTTTTGGCATTTAGTGTTCTTGACATTCCATCCTGTATAGGTAGAAACTATTACACATATGCACATATCTTAACTAGATCTGTATTATTGTTTGGTTGTCTCTAGGCTTTTGTAATTTTATTGGAATGGTTATTTAACTGATTTTTATCTCTTTGTTTAAGGTTGGGCATTTCTTCATATTGTTATTGGCTATTAATATATTTGAATTGTTAAAACATTTTTTGAGTTGCTATGAGTAACCATTCACTGAATGTCTTTGTGCCAACCACTATGCTAAGTGTCCCTATGTGCAAGTGCTGGTATGTTCCTTTTAACTCTGCAGTAAAAGGTTTTTATTTCCACATTATAATTGAAAAGGTTGAGACCCAGAAAGGTTAAGTAAACTTGCCTGCAGTCGTTGGCATATCCCTGGGCAGAACCAGGATTTAGTCCCAGAAATATCTCATTCTAGAATTGGGCATGATCATTTCTCTAGCAGACATTCTATGCAAAAGCCTAACCTTCAGACATATATTAAATCTAAAGTAATACAAGGCATGTAAAAATGCTTTGCAGACTGTAAAGTACTTTATGAATATAAAGAATGTAAGGTCAGGGAAGGTTGGTCAAGTGCTTCCCTGTTATAGTTAGAAAGTCTCAAGCAAAGACAAAGAATCACAAACTTTGTGATGTCATGAGCAGATGTTTTTGCAAAAGCATTGAACCCAAAGAAGATAGCTTATCCTCCGGAGTATGTGGCATGTAAATACACTTCTAAGTGTAGCACAAGGAAGGTGTTTGTTTTATAAACTGACAAAACAGGTAGTCATAATTTACATGGACATTAATGATATAACTTGGCTAATGCTAGCATTTAAATGACTGTGGTATAAATTATGCTTTTGAGGTTTACTGACTTAAGAGAGGTTTGATTTCCCATAGAAACTCAGCTGGTTGGATCATTACATGGTTGTTTATTATGATCAGTAATCTAACTTCTCCTTGTATCATCTTTCCATCCCTTTCCTTGCTTTGTAGGCTATAGCTGTTGATTCTGAGCCCAACAAGATTCATCAGCTAGATGATTCTTTGGAAAATACCACTCATGGGCCCTGGGATATGACTCACTCTAAGATCTTGGAGTCCGAAGCCTTAGCAGCCTTGGGGGACAGCCCATATCTGGAGACCATGATACTCCGAATGGAGGAGATAGAAGTAAGGTCTGGGGCTGTCGGGGAGAGGGTCCAGGGGTAGAGAGGGTCTTGGCCAAGTGCCCCTGGTTTTAAGTCCCAGCTCAGCTGCCCAGCAAGTATCTGACCTTGGTAAAGCCACTTACCCTCTCTAAATCTGTATTATTGTTTGGATAAAATGAGGTGTGAAGTTTATCACTACTTGACACGTAACTCAGGAAATGATCAATATTATTGTCCCCCGATATCGCTGATAATGTGATTCAAAACACACTGGGCCAGAGCTGGTCCCACAAATGGGACTGCTGATTTCCTCATACCTCAGCTTGTAATTGCTGTTCAGTTGTCTCTGCTACTGGCTAGCGAGTGATCCTATTGATCACAGATAATTTTTCCTTCTTTAATTCCCATGTACTAATGTAGAATGCTTTTCTTTCCAAATTTTAGATGTCAGGCTAAAATCAGGCATTATCCAGTTCATCCCCTGGTTCAAAACAGGAAATTGAGACCCAAGAAAGGAGTGATCTGGCCAGGGTCATAATAAATTCCCACCAGACCTAGGATAAAAATCCAGGTCTCCTGACTCCAAAGCAGCATTTTCTTTTTAATTATACCATGATTAAATCTAATTTTATCTTTGCCACTAAGTAGAAACATAAAAGAAAATTTTTTGTTGATTTTTGAGAATTTAAATATGTGCGGGTTGTCCGAATCTTGTAGCTGATTTCCCTTTCTTGGAGGTGACTGTCTAGACCTGAAGTATCCATAATGGTAGCCTCGAGCCACGTGTGGCTAATTTAGATGTAAATGAATTAAGATTAATCGCCCTCCTCACATTTCAAGTGGTCAGTGGTTAGTGACTACTACGTTGGACATGGCAAACAGAACATTGCTAGCGTCACAGTGAGTTCTAGTTGGTAGTACAGGTCTAGATTAGATTACATGAGATTACATTAATTGCTTCATTTTATTTTAGACTTTACCTCCTGAACTAATCACTTCCTGGCCTGGCAGATACCTGTTGTTGTGTCTTTCTCAAATGTCTCTGCAGAATTAATACTTCCTTAATAGTCCTGGTTCTTTTTTTTTTTTTTTAAGATTTATTTATTCATACAAGAGCTGGGGTGCAGGCCAGAGGTATGGGTAGTGAGAGGATTCACCAGAGACAGAGTGGGCAACAGAACAGGCAGATTGACTAAAATACACTGCTGAAGGGAACAGCGGGTGAGTCAGGAGAGGTCTGCTGCGCCATGTGGGTAGCTCCGTGGTTTGGGGATCGAACTTGTGCTGCAGTGGCTGTGGCTAGCTTCATGGGTTGCGTCTAAACCCCTTGCACCACCAGGGAGGCCCAATAGTCCTGATTTTTAATGAAACAAATTTTTTCCATAAACTAAACTTGTTTTAATTTTTTTTTTTTTCAAAGAAATACCAGGAGACAGTTCGCCAAAGATACAGTAAAATTGTATATGCTGATCCTCATCTTTGGATGCAGGGAGAAAAAAATGGTGAGCATCCCCCCTACTTTTTCTCCCAACATTATATTCTGAAAATTTTCAAACACAGAGAAGTAGAAAAAATTGTACAGTGGGCACTCACATACCCACCTTCTAGAGTCTGCTATTTATATGTTTCTGTATTTGCTTTCTCTTTTATCCGTTTGTCTTCTGTCTGTTCCTCAATTCTTTTTGTATTTTAATGCATTTCAAAGTAAGCGGCACACATCTGTGCACATCATCCTAATACCTAGTGTGTGTCAGCGACTGGGGTTGAATATTTATTTATGATTATTTTCCTTTTGAGGCAAAGTTCATGTATAGTAATGTTCAGATCTTAACGGTATCATTAGATGGGTTTTAACAAATGGTTACATCATTGTTACCCAAAGCCCTATCAAAAGACAGAGTTCCCTTGGGCTCCTGCCCAGTCAGGTCTGCTGTGCCCCCAGCACCTACCGTGCTTTTCCCCCACCATGTATTAGTTGTGCCTCTTCCAGCATTTCATATAAATGCAGTCATACATGCATGGATGCTTGTTGAAAACTCCTTTCATTCCGCATCATGTTTTATATATTTTTCTGTGTTACTATTTCCTGTTGCCACTGTGACAAATTTAAGTTTCTAACAAGTTAACAGATTTAGTGACTTAAAACACAGGTTTCTTTTCTCATAGTTCTGGGGGTGAGATGCCCAAAATGAATCCTAAAGGTCTGAAAATCAAGGTTTTGGCAGAACTTTGAGAGAGTTCTGGGGAGAATCAGTTCCTGTCTCTTCTGGCTCCTCCTCGTCTCTCTCCCTCTGCCTATTCAGAGGTCCACTTTGACTACATTTAGCCATGTTGGTAATCTAGGCTATTCTCCACATCTCAACTTAAAGTCTCTCTTGCCACAGAGGAACACATTCTCAGGTTCCAGGCATTAGAATGTGGACACTTCTGTTGGCCATCGTTTGGCTCTAAGCTGGGATCAGTAGTTCCCTCCTTCTTGCAGCTGAGTAGCAGTCCACTGGTCACACATCTCACCCATGTGCCCATGTGTCTGCATTTGAGTCTTTCTAGTTTTGGTCTATTGGAAATAACTGCTCTGAATATATTCATGTGTTGTCTCTGTGTGGACATAGTTTTTATTTTTCTTGGATAAACACCCAAAAGTAAATCTTCCAGGTCATGGGAGTGTAGGTGTATGTTTAACTTTATTAAAAAAAACTGCCAAATCTTTCCCCAAAGTGACTACCATTTTACACTCCCTTCAACATTGAGTTCCTGCAATTTGATATCTTTGCCAACGATGTTCTTATTTTTAAATGTAACCATTCTGGTGGGTGTGTAGTGATCTTGTGTTTTTAGTTTTATTTTCTTGACAAATAATGATGTTTAGAGCATTTTCAAGTGATCATTAACTGTATATTTTTGTATGTTTTGTATAAAATTGGGTTTTCTTTTAATTCTGTTATAGGAATTTATGCATTCTGGGTATAAATTCTTTGACAAATATATGTAGTTTAAAAGAAATAACAGCTTTATTGAGATATGATTCACATACCATAGAATTCAACCTTTTAAAGTATACAGTTAAGTAATTTTTAGTGTATTCATAGAGTTGTGCAGCTATCACTGCTATCTAATTCCAGAACATTTTCACCATCCTAAAAGGAAACTATGCATCCATTAGCAGTCACTCCCCATCCTACCTTGCCTCCAGCCCTAGCAGGCACTAATCTCCTCAGATAAATGTTGGAAATTTTTTTTTCCCCTTGTGTGGATCATCTACTAATTTTCTCAAAAAAAATTTTTTGTTGTTGTTAGGCTATTTTAAATTTTGCTAAAGTCTAACTTACCAATTTTTCTTGTATAGTTTTTGCTTTCTTTGATCTAAGAAACCTTTCCTGTTGACAAGTTGAAAAGAGAGTCTCTTGTTTCACCTAGAGGCTCTTAATGGTTTTGGCTTTTATGTGTAGGTCTGTGGTCCATCTTGGCTAAAAATTTGCCTATATTTTGAGATAGAGAATGAGTTTTCTTTCTCCCCCCCCCCAAGTGGAACAAAGATCCATTTGTTCTCACACCATTTGTTGAAAAGATTTTCATTTTTTTCCTCCATTTTTGAAAATTAATACATATGCATTTTGGCTGCAGTTGCTATGATACTATTGCAACTTGAACTGGGAATGTCAGTCAAATTCTGTTTGACTTATGCTTATCAGTTACTACCTTACTCAATGAAAGGCGGAGAATAAAATGTGGTTAAACATTACCTGTGAAGAAATTTAAGTACTATGAGTATTAAGAGACATAAAGGAAATTGTGGGTACAGAAGCTTTATAGCAGCAGCTGTGTCACATGTACATTTTTTAAACTATGAATTTGGGGTATTATTTTACAGAAAATATTCATCGTATCCTAACTAGTCAGAAAGATGAGCCATTTAAAATCAATTCCAATCCTTTTATGTTTTCTCTAATTCCCAGCATTCTATCCTTTGCTCATATTATCCCCCGCCCCCCATTGTAGCCTCACCTAACAATCAAACCATTCTTCAGGAGGCCCAGCATAAGTAGTCCTACTGGGGTAGTGCTTTTCCTGGTTCTCCTGCACTGGGGAAGGCCTCCTTCCCCACCTGAGAACTCCCACAGACTTCTGACAGGTCTTCGCATGTGAAAGAGTTATTTGTGGAGGGGTCTTCTCTCCCCGCAGAATCTAAGGCCAGATTGTCATATTCAGCTTGTCCCCCACCATGTTAAGCATGGGCCTGGCATGGGGAGCCCCTTCTGGTCATTGCTTAGCCAGTCAGAGGACGTTTTAGCTTCTTCGTGTGTGGCAGAGGACAGGGAATGGTGAAGGGCAGTCATCTCGCTGTGGTTTGGCGACTGGCCACAGCGTTAGGTTGCATCATGCAGAAGACGGTCTTACTAAGGACGGGGTGTTCTCTTTTCTCAGGACAATTTAAATTATTAGTCACTATCTGTGACTTTGTGGAGACTCTAGGTATGCATGTAGAAGGAGCTCTTCAGAACACTAAGACCTGAATCAGATGGAGGCACTTTTATTCCAGAAACACAAAACCATAGTAAGAGTCCTGTGTTTGTAGTCATCCTCATTGTATGTTCAGTCACACCCCAGAACTGATGGTGTGAAGTGGTTTATGAATTGTACAGTGTCTTTATCTCTTATCCTCTCTTCCTAAAATCAATTGAAATTGTACTCCCTGTAATATTGTTATAAGAACTGACTTAGGCAGTATTTCTTTTGACAGTAAGAAGTCATAAATCTAGAAAGGTGAGTCAGAGAAAGTTGTTTGACTTCTAGCTGCTCCTTACCTAAGAGAAGGACAAATTTTCTTCATACACTTGAAATACATTTAAAATTTTCAATAATCTGAAACTCAGAAGAGCTGTCAAGCCTTCAAGGTACAGTTAAGAAGTTAATGTTTTGACTACCATCATGCAGATTTTTCCAGCAATGCCCAGAGACAAATTAAATCAACTAATTAAGTGCTCAGGTATGAGTGGTTTTTTCCTTTTCCAGTGATCAAATCATTTAAAGGTGAAAAAACAAACCCAAGTGCTTTCCACTCTTTGAATGGGTAACTGGATCCTAATGGGCTCATCCCAGGGCTCATCCCAGGGCTTCACTGGACCTCCTGGATGTCTCCTTGGTGAGCAGAGGCTTCAGAAGGAGTTCATTGTTTGATGAAACTGATTCCTCATTAAGTTGTTTCTTTGTAACTTTCAATTTCACTTTTTCATTTTTCCGTTCTATTGCTCGCTGCACCCATTCAGCATCCATTCCAGGTAGGAGAGATCACATGACTTCCTTGCAGCTTCTTGTGCATCAGGACAGCTCTGAGAGGCACATCTCCTTTTCTTTACAGGCAATCACTTTATTCCTTCTCTTTTCTAGAGCAAAAAATCCCAGCAGTAAGTGAAAAGCCTCTGCCTCCTTACCCGATCAAGATCACAAAGATAGCAGCTCGTAAAGAACCAGACGTGAGCATCGTGTTAGAAAGGCCCAGGAATGGCAAGTGAGTGGAAGCAATGTCATCTGATCGCACGGTAGTGGGTTGCCTTTGACATTAAGTTCTGAATGCCTTTAATGGCCACAGATAGAAATTCCCTCCAGGGTAGCTCCATAAAGCAGCACATTCAGAGGTTCAGACTCGAGTGTGCTGCATCATGAGCTGCTCAGCATTCAGTAACATCTTGCTGGTTCTTACTGGTGGAGGCATCACATTAGCATGTGAGGTGTGCTGTTAGTGGCTGTAAGGTTTGGTTTAAGAATTCTTTTGTATGCACAGGAATTCCTACCAAGTTGAACATTCATTCCAGTGAGAATGGGAAACAAGTAGCGATGGGATGTCGTGTTTTGTTCACCATGAGAAAGAGAAATGAAAGCAAATCGTTGGTTATCAGGCCATTTACCCTTGCTTTACAGATGACTTTTAAATACTTTAATCATTTTTATTCGCTTTCAGTTCCCTGGATGAAAGTGTGGGGACAGAGGAGGCACCAGAGAAAAGAGAACTTCCCCTTCCCTCCCTTTCAGAAGATTCTCCACAGAAAGAAGGTTGCACTGCCCTCTTTGTCCCCCCGGGTATGCGGCACAGCATTGGGGACTACTGCAGCCGTTTCGAGCAGTACCTCCGGATGATATCTCACGAGGCCGTGGGCTCCTTCAACCCGTGGCTGATAGCTGAAAGGTCAGTAAGATGTTATAAGCTGCTGTTTAGAAATCAAGGGCCAAATGTCACCTTACTGAAAGACTATAGGAAGGTATGAGGTCTTGTGCTATGCTCTTGGATCCTGGAGTTCCAGTGGTAGCTTTTGGGCTCGTGACCAGGCCTTCTCTGCCAACTGCCCTGTTCAGATCCAGGAGACCCCCAAATGTCTGTGTGATGCCACCCAAAACAGCATTCTGCAGCTTCCCCTTTTCAGGTGAAGGCACAATACCCAGGAGTCAAGTGAGGGCAAATTTCCTCTTGCTGTAGCGACATTCATGAGAGAACTTGGGTAGTCCTGGGTGGGAACCAGATGGTGAGCTCGTGATGGTTTGGACAAACTTGCACTTTAGAGCAGCAGGTCTTCAGACTGTGAAACATATTCTTTAACCCTTTGCCTTCCGGCCATCATCTCTCTCGAGATAGAGATTTGTGGAGATCTGTGGATAGTTTTGTGGAGTAAAAAAGAGTCCTGCTACTAAATATTTGAAGAATGATACCTTTCTTTCATGTAAGTAGTTAGTCAATCTGTGTAAGGCTGTGGGGTGCCAGATCACGCTGCCCCAAGAGTTGCCAAAGTTGCATATTGATTCTTTTGAATTAAAGAAACAGTGAATGAATGAGACCCTAAACATCTCTTTCTCCTAAAAGCACAAGTCTCCTCTGATCCTCCCCATCCCTGTTCCCCTGAGGCAGGACATAAATCTATGTGCAAGGTCCCCTCCTGCACAGAGTTGGAGAGACACCCCAATCATCAGAAATGAGGGCATGAAGCTAACAGACTCTGCTTAGGCTCACTAGATTAGTTATCCAAACCACAACTTTCAAGAATGTTTTTGTCCTGTCTGTTTTTCTCAGATTTATTGCTTCTTTGTCTAACGTAGGTTCTATATTTTATGAACCTTTGTGCGCATGAAACTAAGTTCCTCATTTCTCATGCTAATCTCTCTTATGTCAGCAAAGGAGGTGAACGGGAGGTCCCCCCAAAATTCACCCTCTAGGCCCAGATTTAAATCCTCATATGTATATCACTTTATTACAGACACGCAGGGTATTTATCAGTGAGCTAAGTAGTATGCCCTGAGTGTGTTTCTTTCTTGAACAAGTTTCAAACATAACTCCGGAGTTCATAATTGCCTCTTTTTTATTAGCTTATTTTTAAAATACGTGTTCACTTTCCTCACACGCTAGCCAGCAGCTCTCAGTATATATCCTCTGTGATCAGCTGTGTCAGTTGAACTCATCTCTCACCTGCACCCCCACTCTCTCTTCTGAGACTCTCATTCCTTTTCCGGCTGCCTGGCTGCTCTCTAGATCCAGGACCTGGCAGTGTAACTCTGGTCACCTCACGTGTTGGGCTGCCGCCTGCCCACTGTATTGGAGTCCATGCTCTGGAATGCCCTGGTCTTCCTCTGAGGCTATGCTCTCATATTGATAGACCAAACCTGCTTTAGGCATTTGAGAAAAATCTCTTGAGACTTACATGTTTGAAAATGTCTTTATCTTCATACTTGATTAATGATTTCGTTGGGTTTAAAATTGCCTTCTGATATTAAGGAGAGCTTGACAAAAGATCTGAGGTAGTTCACACTGGGCAAATTCAAATAATCAGAAATGAGAAGAGTGTTGTTTTCAGTAGCACAGCAGCCAGAGGATTCTAGAGCATACTTCCAAAATTTAACCCGGGACTCTGCACTCATCTAAATTATCATTTAAATACAAGGATAGAATAAGGACATTTTTAGGTATGTAAAGTATAAAAAATTTAGTTCCCATGTACTGTTTCTTAGAGAGGTGAGGGTGTAGACCACCAATACAAGGTGTACACTGAGAAAGAGGAAGATGGGATTTAGGAAACTTAGACTCCAACATGCGACTTCCAGAAAAAAGGCAAAAGTTATTTCCGAGAGAGGAATTTTTCAGTGAGCATAGAAAGCGGCCAGTCCAGATTGGATTCCAGGAGGAATAGTTCTAGAGGGGGAAGCTTAAAAAAAGGAGAATGGACACATTATCTAATGTGTTTGAATGCATCAGAGGTGCTTTTGTATTTCTCTTAGAGTTTGGGGATGAATTCATGATAGAAATATAGAACGCACAGCCAATATAAAAACAAGGCAGTCACTTCTGGTTCTAGTAATGACGCACTTGGTAATTTGATCCGCCTCTCCCACTGAGGATAACAGATAATAGAAAAGCTAGATTAAAAATAAAGTGCAGATGCTTAAAGGCATCAGGAAGTTAACTAGGTAATGAAGAATAACTGGGCCAGGATTATGGACAAGACAGAGATAAGGGAGGTGAGCCCTTTGTGTGGCACCAGAGTGTCAGTTTTGGCGGGAGGTGACTAGCAGTTTTGACAGCCTCTTCAGGTCAGAGCACAGAGGTGGGACTTCAGGGCTTGCCAAGGTGGGAGAGTTGCCTTAGTGAACTTCTCCTCCCCTTTGATTGGGATGCTGAAGGGTGGCTCTCTAGAAATAAGGGTGACCTAGATGCCAGTAGGCCCCTTCAGGGACTCCACTCAACTCTACCCTAAAGTGTCTCAGTTCCTGCAATTGGATTAAGGTAATTTTAGATGATTTCCCCCCAGGCAGGAGGTAGAAGCAAACATAAATTATCTGTGGAGATATATAACATCATCATTGGACTTAAATTATTCTAACAGTGTTCAAGTACCATATCTGGTATATGGTAAAAATTAACCAGACAACAGAGAGGCCTAACAGTTGTAAGGATGAACTCACAGTAACTCCAAATATGGCAGCCATCAGCCATGTAGTAGAATAACTGCCTGCTATGTTCATAGAGAGGAAAGACACAGTTTAGACTTTGGACAGAAAACTGGGAACTCAACTAAACCCATTTTAGAACTGAAAAATACAATTTCTAAACTGAGATATTTGTTGGATGGGCCCACTAGCTGATTAGATACAACAAGAGAAAAAATACAGACTAGGAACAGGACAGAAGAAACTATCCAGAGTGGTGCATGGAAACACTCGAAAAGATTAAAATGAAGGATTGAGGTTAAGGGACATTGAGGATAGAGGGACATATCCAGTGCATTTGTGACTGGAGTCCCTGAAGGAGAGGAGAGGACAGAAACAACCTCCAAAGAGACCAAGGCTGATAACTTCCCAGTCACAAGACTGCAAGCCAATGATTCAAGAAGCTCTAAAAGCCCTAGGCAAGAAAACAAAAGTGAAATCCATACCAAGGCGTACATAAAATAGTGTGGTTGGAAAATCAAAGTCAAACAGAAAATCCCGGAATAACCTGGAGGAAAAAAAAAAAAAAGAAACAGGAAAATTGCCAGCTATGGGCCTGGCCTCTTATTCAGGTGCTGAAAGAAAAGAACTGCCAATCTGGGGCTGTAAGTCCAGTGAAATATATTTCAAGAAAGAAGGGAAGACAGGTTCCAAATAAACACAGCAGAGAAAATTTATCATTAGTGGACCTTCACTACAGAAAATATTAAAAGGATATTCTTCAGGCAGAGCAAAGAACTGGCCACAGATGAAAGGTCAGAAATATGGCAAGGCATAAATAAAGGGAAAAAGATCGATGTGTACTAAATGAATATTGATACTCTATAAAATAATAATGTCTCACTGGTGTGTGGGGAGTGTTTGTATACTTTTAAGACACAAGATAAGAATAGTACACATGGCAGGAAGGGGATGCAAGAAGCTAGAGTCCTAAGGTCCTTGCAGGTCTGGGAAAATGGTAAGAGTATCAATTAATGTTAGACTTTAAGTCAAAGATTCTTACTGTAATCAGTGTAGCCACTAAAAGAATAGTAAAAGAGCAAGCATCCAAATTAATAGCAGGGACAGACTATACTAAAAACTTACAAAGGACATTCAGAGTACCTCCCTACAACATACTTATTAATTACAGAGAGGAGGCAGTAACTCCCAAGGGAGAAATCTGCAGGTATCCCCATGAGAAGAGAGCAGAATGGACACTCAGTAGTAGTAGGATTAATAGATGCACTGAGCGGGCACAGTAGCCCTTCTCTGGCATTTGTTCCAAAAATGTCTAGCCGGAAGCATCAGACAAGCCCTAACAGAGGGACAGTCTACAAAAAGACACCTTTACCCTTTAAGAAAATATTAAGGTCACAGAAGGCAATGACTGAAGAGCAGTTGCAGATTGGAGTTGACTAAAGACATGACAACTGAGTGCAACATGTGAACCCTGGATTGAATCCTGACAAGCAACTGTTTCCTTTTCAAGGACATTGTTTGGGCAGTTGGCAAAATTTGAGAAATGTTAGATTATAATATTCTATCAATGTTAAATTTACCATTTTTATAATTATATACATGGGTATTATTGTTCCGTATACACTATCCTTGCTTTTAGGAAATGTACACTGAAGTATTTGAGGGCTATCAAATCTGCGGTTTGTTCTCAAACTGGGGAAAAAAACGTGCGTGGGGAGGAGAGAGAGAGAACACACATTTGGAGTATCCTCGCACTTTGTTTTTCTTCAAATATCTTGGCTATTTTTGGTCTTTCAAATTTCTGTTTAAATCTTACAGTTGACATGTACATTCCCCCGCCGAGTGAAAGAATGGCTCCCATACTTGGCTGTGCTACCTTTAGCTGTGTTGTTTATCTTCCAGCTTTTCAGAGGAGCTGGTGGATGAAGCTCTGGGGACTGTGGCTGCTGAACTTCAGGATGTGTGTGAAGATTACGCAGAAGCTGTGTTCACCTCAGAATTCTTAGAAGCTGCTCCATAAAGGCTCTCTGTGGCGGGCCAGCCAGCCACACAGGAGAAGGGCCAGCACCTCCTTGTGTTCTTGACCTCAGGAAATGTGTATCCTCAGCTGTACATCCAGACTCAGAAGGTGCTGCCGCCCCAAAAGGAAGAAATTGCCAGTGAGGCCATCCTCGTTTTGCATTTTCCCATTGTCACAGCGATGGTTCTTGCAGTTTATATGAAACACATTCTATTTATCAATGCCCTGGAAACGTGAATTGATTATGACAATATAATATTTTATGAATGTATAACTTTCCTGTCACAACATGTTCATTCCAGTGGCTCAGTTTCGAGATCAGAGTGTTTTGAAAGGTAAATTGATAAGTATCTTTCCCACAGGGATTCAAGTTGCTGTTGAACCCATGGGTGGCACTGATGCCAACAAAAGTGCAGTCATACTCTGTGCCACCGCCTGGCTGACATTTCCACCTGTGGGTCTTTCCTGTTAGGACACCCCCGAGGTTACAGACGTGTGTGGGGCACAGAGGTGGCTATTGCTGCCCGCTCTGTTGCGGTGTATTAAAAATAGGAACCTGTCAGTTATCAGTGCACAAAATAATCATACCTTTCTCTAATGTTCAGTTCCTAGGTGGTTTTTGACATTTTTCATTCCCACAGTCTTTCATTGCTGTGGGTTAACATATTTTGACATACAACACTGTCTCTGAAGTCAGAGACAGCTGGAGGACTTCAGAAGAGGGCCAGTGTGTACCTGGTTGAAGCTCATTGTCTGATGGGGTCAGAAGTTTCTAGTTTCCATCCCGCAAAGGAGCCTTGTGTGGGAAGAGAACAGACCTAGAAGGTGTGAAGACCTTTTCCCAGAGAAAGGAGGAAACTTAAGATAATTGCTTGGTCCTCGAACTTCTTGTAACTCCTGTCTTACCAAGAGTAAAGCCTGTGTTTTCAGAGACTGAATTCAGGAAAAGAAAGGGAATGTGCATAAAAATAAGGCCACTGCCTGGAAAAAGTTTCCCTCAATGTTTTTGCCTGAGGCTTGGTGAAAGAAATGTGAAGAGCGAGTGACGTGAGACACACCCCATGGAATAATGTGAATCTTTTTATAACACGTATAGTGTTGTCATCTGGGATTTTTCTCTCAAGTACAAGTATTTCAGGTGATAATTTAAGCTGCTTGGTCATACTTGTTTGTGCAAAATTGATTTTTGTTTAATGTTACTGTCTTCCTGCTTCGTTTTATATACCCTCAGAATTTAAAAGGCTTCAAGGGGAATTAAAGGTTTTTAATTTGGGGAGTTATGTGTTTACACTTGAATTGATAGGAGTGTCTGTCTTTGATAGCTTGAAGTAATTTGTGTGGCAAGTTTTACTGTGCTGGTTTTTAAAAATAAACTCAGTATTTTAAAGTATGTACATGTCTGCTTGAAATAATGTACATTGTATTTTCCACAGGCAAATTGAAATGTGATTTACAGAAACCACTGAGCACACTTTTATTTTTGATGAGCAGAGGGAATTATTTGCCATCCCTTACCCCCCAGAAAGAAAATGACAAAAGCTGACATTATTGAGCACATACTCCATGCCAGGCATTGCCCTAAATGCTTTCCATGTAGCTGTTTAATCTTCATGTCATCTGTGTGAGATGGACACCATTATCGTCCCCATTTTACACAGGGCTGAGACGAGGCATAGATGGATGAGGCATGGAGCCATTGGGAATCCCAACTCTGAACTCTGAGGTGTGCCTGGCAGACTCCATCACTCCCCCTGGCACCCACAGTGCCTTGGGTCATGGAACTGCAGAGTGGACAAGTGGCCCAGCTTGAGGTCAGGCAGGACTAGAGAGGGCAGAGACATGAATGGCGGTGGTGGGGGGAGGCTGAGGGGCACAGAAATGACTCTGCTGGGGTCTGCCTAGGCATGTGGAGATTGGGGGTGGTGCTCAGGGAAGTGCAGTTCCTCTTTCCCTCCTTCCCTTCCATTTCCTGCTTCCTAGCAGGTAAAGGGGGTATGTGCAGAGGGAATGGGGTGGAAGCCATACCTGGGAGGCAGCTTGAACTACTGCACTGTGGGTTGGGAGGCAGGAGTAAGGACTTGAGAGAGCGATGAGAGGTCCCTGTAAAACCTATGCATTGTCATCATGTACTCATCTTCATCACCGAAGTGCCCTTTGGAAGGGCAGCCCTTAGAGCTCGCGCTTTTTGGGGCTGTTGAAAAGCACCTGAAGGCCAACAATATGCCCGGGTATCTTCCTAAATACTGGCCTTCTTGCTTCCAGCTCCACTGGGTCCTGGAGCAGGGACCTCAGATCTGCTTGGGCAGCCACCTGTGTACAGTTGCTTAAGCTGGATTACGCGGGCCTGGCTCGGCTAGATTTCCATCAGACACCCTGAGGGCTTCTTCCCAGTTCTCAGCAAGGATCCAGCTGTCAGGCCTCAGACAACTTAGCTCCCTGATCAAACATGTGGAGCCACGCTGCCCTGGAGTCCTGGTTCTGGTGGCCAGACTCTGGAAGATTCTGCAGTCAGGCTTACCCCACACCGTGGCTCTCCTGTGACAGCACCCGGCCTGTGCTCTCCTCAGTCTTCACAAGGCCTGAAGTTTTGCCCCCAACCCTTTGCCTGGAGTGGGGTGCCCCAAGACTGCTCCCACTGAACCTTCAGCTGCCACTCTTCCTAGATGTCCCATAGCTATTCTAGCGCTGCATTTACCTGCTAACCCTTATCCATTTTTCTTGAAGCAAACCTGCTGCCTTCTCACAATTTTTCTGACTGACTTTCCATCCACCCATCTGGCTTGTTTTCCTTCATCTAAGTCCATTCCTACCACTGAGCCCCGCCCAGGGCCCCAGCAGTTGTGGCCCTAGGATCAGGCTTTGCTGTGTCCTGCTGCCATGGAATAAAGAAGATGCCTGCACCCTGCACCCGGCACCCTTCCCTGAGCCCCGGCTCTCTATGGGCCTGCTCCCCACCCACCTGCTCTCCTTGCTCCCCTTGTCTCTCCTGAACACTGCTGTACCCTCGTCACAGGGTGGCAAGCCCCTTGTTTCCAAGCCAGCTGCCTGTACCATCCTCTTGCTCTGTTGGTGGTGTTCACCCCTTCCTGGACATACCCCTAGAATGTGTTTTTGTTTGTCCCTCTGCCCAGTCCAATACCTTCAAATCCTTCCCAGGAAACTGTAAAAAGTAGTTCCCAGTAGTTCTAGCGTACCCTTACACCAGAAGCTGCATAACTCCTGGGCAGTCCGACTAGAGTCCACCTGGGATCTAATCATCACTGAGATACACTGCCTGTCCTCCCTGAGAACCCCTCTTTTTCAGCCGCCTTCCCCCTCCTCACCCTTCCACACTATTGGCCCTTTGCTTTCGCTGCAAACTGCCACCCCAACCCTGCCCCTCTCTGCTTCCTGTCTTGGGATCTCTACTGCCCAAACACAGCCCTCCTGGGGGTCACTGTACCTATGTGGAGACCCCACCCCCACCCCTCCACCCCCACCCCCAGCCAACCCTACACATTCCTGCCTGGGTGGGGCCCTCAGGATGAGCCTGGCAATGGCTTGGGAATGGAGAATTCCAGGAAGCCTTGGGCTTCTGAAATGCTGTGATCAAGAGGGGCAGGAGCATTTAGTTCCCAGACCTGCCATCCACCCCGCAGGCCCAGGGTTCCCCAAGAATGGGCTGAATTTGACCTAGGAAACTCCCTTTCCTTTATGACCCCCTAAAGACCTCCTGAGAGAGAGTCCAATGCCCAGGACCGAGCTTAGGAGGAGAGGCAGTTCTTAGCCACAGTTGTCCAACACGCCATTTCTTGGAGGGTCCCTCAGAGGCTGATGAGTTAGGTGAATGGTGTCAGGATTTAACACCAGGCCACATCTTCTCAGCACTTTGCCATTCACACAATACTTTTAAATATATTCTCTTGTCTCCAGGGCACTGTCACCACCCTGCTGTGTGTGCCGGTGGTGACTCAGGCAGGTTGACAACTTAGTCACGAGTTAGAATCCCTTGCGACCTCTGTGCCTCAGTTTCCTAATGTGTGAAATGGGAATAACAAGTCACTCAGGGATGTGAGGATTAAGGGGAATAATCCATGCAAACACCTGGATAGCACTTGGCATATAGTAAGTGCTCAACAGATGTCAGTGATTTATCACTGGGACCTTGGCTTTTTCTCACTTAGCTTGTGAAGTGCTTGTTCTTCCTTCCATTGCGTTCTTTCCTGTGTACATCTTGTGCCTCTCCTTGCCTAGCCCTTCAAATCCAACTCTGGGCAACACTTTCCTAACTGTGCATTTAGCTGCCCTGAGCAAAATATATCTGGGTTCCCACTGGGCCAGCCCGAGCTAGATAGCCTCCAGCTATGGACCGCCTACACCAGGCGCCATACTTCTGCTAGCCTGCTCTGGGGTTTCAGGTGCTGCCAGACCTTTCTGAACTGGCCACCATCCTATGGGGTGGGCAGTCCGAGTAGAATAGACCCATTTCACAGATGAAGAAATTGAGCACCATAGAAATGAAGGACTCGTTCAGGGTCATACATTTACAAGTGACAGAACTGAAAATCTGCATCTTTTGACTTTAGGCCTAGAATCCTTTCATTTTCAGACACAGTTTTTTGTCTTTCAAGTAGATGATTCTTTTTTTTTTTTCTTTTTTTTTTCTTTTTTTTTTATTTATTTATACAAGCACTGGGTACAGTCAGAAGCGCGGGAGGGTGAGAGAATTCACCAGAGCCCGAGCAGGGAGCAGAACAGGCAGAAGGACCGAAGTACACTGCTGAGGGGAGCAACGGGCTGCAGGATGGTCTAGAAAATCTTAGCAGATGTCAATTGTGAGTGCAAGCTCCATTGTGAAATATTTGCTGTGGTTCTGCTCTGTGTGTTTCATTCTAGGCATACAGAGATGACTGGGATGTATTTCCTAGCTCCACCCAACATAGCACAGCCACCCAGCTGCCCAGGGATGAGTAGCTGCCTCAGTTTCTATCCATTTCACCATCTGCCTCCTTCAACCCCTGTGCACCTAGTATGGCCCATGGGCAATGATAATAACCCACAGCTTGAGTGCTGACTAATCTTACTTGATATCTCACACCAACACTGAACCGGGGATTAGTAACCCATTTTACATATGAAACTAAAGCCAAGTGAGGCAGAAATTTGCCCAATTAGAAACTGGTTGCTACTGGCTCTGACTACAAAATTTGGCTCTTCCTGGTGTCCTGCAGTGCCCATCCCTGGGCCCTGGCATTGGGCCTGCCTCTGGCCAGGCTTCTCCTCCCCATGCCTCCCTCCAGGGGCTGGGGTTCCTCTCTGAAGGCCCGAGTCAGATGGCAGCCACACGCTGTGCTGGGGCTCCCCTGTGCCAAGGCCTGTGCCAAATTGGATCTGCCAGTACCATTTTGCTAGGTGGTACCTGGACTGACTATACCCACTGAGCACTGTTGCACAGATGGCTTCTGCCCCATGCGGACCAACCTCAATGACAAAGCCAGCGTCCCCAGCCTATAGTTTCTAGCTTCCTCCTCTGCCTCCTAAAGGCACCGTCTCAGGCAGCCCTTCCCTGCGCGGTGAGCCACTGAGCACCAGCAGTTTGACATTTTCCCTTTTAGCAACCATAGCAGAAAGAAGCCCCTCATTCCCGAGCATCAGTGAAGCCCCTGGCTCAGTGCTCTGATTGGTCAGATCTGAGTCACATGCCCACCCCGGAAAAGCTGGCAGGTGAGCAGCATCTCCACCGCATGGGCCGAACATGGACAAGGGGAAGTTTCCTAGACAAAAAGTGAAGACTCTGCCATCTGAAGTGCAGGGGATGCATGCAGGGCAGCAAGACCTGCCAACGTGCACTACAAAAAGTAGCATGTCTTCCTAAGGTGATACGACACATTTTAATGTGATCGACATTCATTTAAGGCTCACCACATGCTATAGAAATGCAGGAATAGTTAAGGCACAGACCCTTGGAAGATGGAACAAAGGTAAAACAGAGAGGAAAGCAGCGTATCATGGTGGTGTGTTGAAAGGAGTGATTCGTTTTTACTGAGTGAAGCTTGCAATTTGGGTGGTCTTCGTGGAGGAGGTGGCTTTTGAATTATGCTATTCCCATGATTAAATAAGAAGGGTAGGATCTTCCAAGTAGAGAAAATAGCATGGACCTCAAAGGGGAGAGCATGTGTGTGAATATAATGCAATCACCTTAACTCAGGTGCTGGTGGGGTTTAACCATTGCTGAGACAACCCCAGGGGCATCTCAGCCCCCATGCAGGTGGAAGGAAGAGCATGTCCAGCCTCAGAAGGCAGTGGGGAGTGGTCTTTGCAGCTCAGCTCATCATTCCTCCCAACTGAGGGTCTTTGTCCAGCTTCAAGAAGAGGCCCTTGAACAGTGGTCGGCGGTCTCCCTCCTCATATCCTCCCTCCCTTCCCTGGAAAGCATGATTTGTCCCAGATTACGATTGCTTGAGCTTCTTAATCTTTATTCTGTTTCTAAATGGGGGAATCTACTGGGAGCCCCAGGCCCCTGCCAAGCACTCCATCTGTATTTAATCAATCCCTCCTCTGAAATCCAATCCGTCATAGATTCCAGCCTCACAATAAATGTGCCAAGAGGTCTGCAGGGACAGGCTTTTATTGTGAATGAGAAACAGAATCGTTGCCCGAACTATTGAATTGAGAACAATGGGAATCCGAGGGAGGTGCCGGGGAAAGGGGCTGATGTTGGGCCCAACCCTCCGGTGGCAGCCGCGATGACCTGGTAGCTGCTAGTCCTGCTGCTTTGGGCTGCACCGCCCTCTCTGCGAGCCAGGCATGGTCCTCATCCTGGCCTCCTCGCCTTTGCTAGGGCTTGGTAGTGGATTTTATATCTGCTCGGTGTGACAGAAGAGTCTTGGCCATCCTCAAAGTCCTGCAGCCCCCCTTCTCAGCCTCCAGTGAGAAGCCACAGCCTTGTAGGAGGCTCTCCAGCCAACGTTTATTGTCACAAAGAAATTCCAGACTTGGAACAGATGGGGGCCTGCCGAGTGATGGGCCGTTCACGAGGACGAGCTAGGCAGGCCTTGGGACGTCACCTTTCTGCCAGCTGATCTGTCCTCACCTTCCGCCCGTGCTGGGGCATGAGACCCACACAGGGGTGCTGCCACAGGCTGGGTGAGCTGGGGCGTGCATGAGCCAGGCGAGCATGACCCAGGGCAGGCGTGAGAGAAGGCCACCCCATGGTGGGGGTGGGCAGCAGGGTGCACTGGGCTCTGCCAAAGCTTTTAATTACTCAGATAATCTTTTACCATTTTAGACACAAACAAGCCTCAGACTCCCCACATAACTTAGGGGACCTGTTTTCCATCTGCACGAAAGGATGAGTTAAAATAGGGATTGTTCTGCTGGAGGGCCTAGACCCTTTTAAAATTCTGGAATTAAATTATGGATCCTTTCCTCAGAAAACACACACACACACACACATACACATGTATACACAGGCACACATGTGCAAATGTTCACACACGTGCACCCACAATGCACAAAACACAGAGATGTGTACGCATAGCACGTGTACAGTTTGCACATGTATGTACATAACCCATGCGTGTGCGTGCTCACGTGTGCATATGCACACATATGCACACACATGCACACACTTGCAGGGTCATGTCCACTTTCTGGGGCCTCAGCATCCCTCAGATTCAGGTAGGCCTGGGTGCCTGGCTCAGGAACCTGGTTCTGAGACCCGGCCCCTTCCCTGAATTGTATGTATGTACAGCACTATTCCTGCCGCAAAGCGTTGTTGAGCTTCTCACTCTTAGGTAGACAGAGGAGGGCTTGTTACCCACTTTCTGCACATAAGAACAGAAGCCCAGAGTGGGGGTGGATCTCACAGGAAATCAGTGACAAAACTGGGACTCAGCCCAAGGTCTCCTTCCTGGTCTGGTGCTCATCGGCTCCATCCCTGTTTCTTCTGACTTTGTTAACCAGAGTGCTCTTGTGACGCACCAGCACATCTCATCCCCACTCCAGGAATTTCTAATAACTCACAGTGAGGAGGGAAGCAGACACTGACCTCCTTAAATTGAGGCTTCTAATTTCTTAGACCAAGAAGGCTTTCATTAAGTTCTTTCTATAGCTTGAAATATAATTTGATCTCTGGAAATCATAATTGTTCTTATTTCCTGAGAATAAAATGTCATAATGTTGAAACATTTAATAGCATAGAGAACGTGCTGCAGCCTCTGCTCAAACACACTCCCAAGGCTGACAGCTCTCCCCGGCTTGGGTGCACTTGATCTTGACTTCCCTAAAGTCTCCAACAGAGAGACATCAGGACCTCAAGCGTGGAGAAGTGCCAATCTCAGGTAACTCCAAGACATGCCTCGGTCACACACACCTAAGCAGCAGACAGCAACTGCTGAGGATTTTGTGGAACCCGTTGGCAGGGCTCCAGGAGTGAGCTTTGGGGGGGACCATGGGGTTTGTGTGATGACACAACCTCTGGGGTCTGTATAATCTGGAATCCATGATGTGTCTCTCATCGAAAGAGCCCCAGCCCTCAGAAGTGGATGAACTCCCCAGGCCCCAATGGAGATGTTCGGATGCAAGGCCCCGCTCCCATGGTGAGATTCTCAGGGCCCCTCTCCTGCCCTGGGAAGCTGGGGTGTACTTATAGGTGCCAGGCTTGGCCAATCAGACCTGACCTGAGTGATGGATGCAAAGATGAGGCTCCCTTAGAACCCACTAGGTGGGGAGGCTGTCCGCGGTGAAGAGCGTGGCCACCAGGCCAAAGTGGCTCTGCTGCAAGACACCTGCGGCTGGCATGTGGCCCTCTCAAGCTGCCTGCTTCAACTCAGTTCCTGCCTGCTCTCCAAGCCTGTCCTTGCAGCCTCCTTTGAGTCCCTGACGCCCCGGGAGTCTGCCAATAAATTCCCTTTTTGCTGAAAAGAGCCTGGGACTGCCTGTTATGGTAGCAAGCATCAGCAATGCCTGCCCATCACAAAGACCTTGGGTCACTTCCGCAGGCCACGCTGCCATTCAGCAGCTAGCAAGGAGCTACTGCTTCTCCTGGCAGCAAGGAGTGCAGGGGAGCAGAAGAGACTCCTTGCCACAGGGGCTGTTGCTCCCTGCACCAGTGTGAGGAGAGAGCCCTGAGCTAGGGGCCTGGGGGCCGCCAATGCCAATTCTCTGCCGCCAATGCCCTGCTTTTGACCCCACATCTCAGGGCCCAGCTTCTCTGTTTGAACTGGGGGGGGGGGGAGGGTGGGTCCTCTGAGTGAGAGCTAAACCCAATAAATGGGGTCTACAGGGCCTTCCAACACTCACAGGCCCATCCAAGATAACCTGTCAGACTTTCTCCTGGGCCCAGAGGAAGTCCCACTGAGGGTTCTGTCCTCAGGCACCCTGAATCTGGAGCCAAAGAGCAGTGCTGTGCCCCCTGCCTGGCACAGGTCCTCCAGGAGGAGCCCCTCACACCGCTGTCCCTCATACAGCTCCTAACAGGAAAGGCCCAGGCTTCCCAGGAGCACTTGGCTTTTAGTCTTTGCCTTCCTGCCTTTAGAAATGAATTTACATAAAATAACCAGAGGGGATTTCCAGAATTGCAGCTTTATTCAGGCAGCCCTTCTGGCCTAGGATGTTTCCTTGATGGGCTGCGAGCCCTCAGCTGCTAATTTAATTGGCACCTGCCTGGTGCGAAGTCTCCCACTGTGGTTTACGGGAGCAGCTCTGAAAGGGAGGTTTCCATGTCTGAGCAAGGCGGCCGGCGCCTGAGTCCCCGGAGTGTCCTTCCACTCAGCATGTAATCTAGTATATCTTTAATAAGTGGAGTCAATTCACTTTCAAAACCCTTGTAAAATTCAGCCTTTTAGTCATTCTGACCAGAAACATTCAAATTCCCGTATGAATAGATGGCCCAGGAGGGCCTGCCTGGGAGTTGTGTCTGGGATATTGTGTTGGCAGCCTCCAAGGGGGCGGGGAGGCACCGATAGCCCCGGGGGCCTCTGCCCTGGCCCAGGCTGCTGCTGCCTGTGTTCCCTGAAGAGTCCTGCTGACTCAGCTTCTCTGCCCAGGTGCCTCACGCGTGGGCTGGGAAAACTGTGGGGCGAGAGCCAGGCTGCAAAGGCTGGGCTGGGGAGCTTGTGCGTCTAGTGTGGACAAGAGAGCCTAGAGACAGGGCAGGCCGTGAGCTGCCCCGGCTGCACCTAAAGTTAGTGACAGAACCTCAGTCTCTAGGTTTTCTGTGCCCTGCTTTTGTCTTGTTTTCTCTTGTCTTCTTCCCTCTAGTGGTTAAGAAGGCATCATGGCCTTCAGAAGGCATCCTGGGTATTAGCTTTGAGACCTAAAGAAAGAGCCCAGCCTGAGCTTCAGTTTCCTTATCTGTCAAGTAGTGGTGATAATAAGGCCCCCCTCAAGGTGTTCCTTTAGGGTTAAATGAAGTAACTGTGAACAGCACTTGGAGCATACTCGGCAAATACCTTCTACTGCCTTTGCAACAGGGTGGTCCCCAGGAAAAGGGGAGTTTCCAGGTTCCCAAACCCACCCAAGGGAGGGTAGAGCTGAGCAGGGAGGAGGAGAAGCTGGAGAGGAGATTGGGGAAGAAGGAAGCAGGATGGAGAGCCAGAGGGAGACCCGGAGGCGGCACAAGGAGCAGAGAGACATGTGAAGAAACTGTGCTGGTTCCTTGGTCCTGGACAGGTTGAATCAGATGCGGGTGAGAGACCTGTGGGGAGGTGACAATGGCAGCTTTTATCTTGATTTTGATTTTGCTCTTTTGCTCTTCCTTCCAGATTTGTGTGGCTGTTTCTGACCCATTTCTATGGGTCCCCAACAGGAGGTGCCTTAGACTGTGGCAGGCTCTCGGGCCTCAGTGGTCCTGCTTTGGGCCAACCCTGTTTGGCTGGGCATATACCCACTAGGGAATGGGTAACTTTCGGTGCTTGATTTGGAAACTCTATTCTCCCCCTTTTCTGTATTGCTCACTAATTGTATTAAAGTTCCTTCCCATTGAAGGTCTTTCGCACCAGAGTATGTTTTGTCTTGATGTAGTAGATGGCAGAACCAATTTAGAGCGGGCAGATTTGGGGTTTTGGGGGGCCCCTCTCCCTGTCCTGTAACACCACCATCGCTGACATTGTTGTGGTATTGTCACCCTGGGAGAGAAACAGAGTCCACAAGAGGAAGAGCCTTCCAGATAGCTCAATGGAGGGCTGGCGGGTTCTGCAAAGTCTGAAGGCAGGAGGACAGACAGAATGACCTTTCTTAGGGGTTCCCTCTCCCCAGGGACCTTGGTTTGGCTTTTATTCAACAGCTGCCTGAGCCTGAGCCTCGGGGGAGGGGGATCTCTCTGGGGAGTGAGGACTAATAACCACTTTGAGATCTGTATCAACAAGTAGGGATGTTGCCTCTGCAGAGCCCAGGGATGTGGGCTGGGTCTGTTTTGGGAGCTGGCAGCACCCTCCTACATGCGGCTGCCAAGCTTTGTTCCTGTTGCAGTACTGGAGGCCTGGCTGGCTGACTTCAGCTCAGACCACCCGGCTCCTTCTCCCGTGCCCCCTGGGAAGTTTGTGGTGGGTACCACTATGTCTGGACTTGGAGAGAGAGAGAGACGAGATTTGTATCGTGAACCAGGTTCTTGCCCAAAGAGGCTGCAGCCACCCTGTTGACTCCCTGGGAGATGGCCAGGAGAGGGGTGGAATGTTCTGAGAGGGTGGAGCTCAGAATAATCAGGTTCCCAAACTAGGCAAGTCACTTCCCTGCTCTGGGGCTTGATCTTACCTTCCGTCAAAGGAAGGAATCAACAGAACAATCTCCAGAGCAATTTGGCAATGGATGCCGGATTTAAGAAATGCCCGTGTTCCCGATGCCCCACAATTCCAGCGCTCACATGGGGACACAAGGCACACTGGCGGGAGGCTTGTGCAACAGCGAGGCGCTGTGAAACCAAAGTAGCCATGAAGAAGGGCTTAGGAAAATAAGACCTGGTGTTTTCACAATGTTAACTACTATACAGCAATCAAGAAGAACAAGCCAGGCCTCCCCAGTGGCGCAGCGGCTGAGAGCAGCACTGTGAAGCTGTCCGCAGCCTTCGCAGTGCAGGTACGATTCCCGGCTGGCAGGGGGGATACCCACATGGCATGGCAGACCTCTCCTGCCATGCCTGCTGCTCCCCTAAGCAGTGCTTTTGGTCTGTCTACCTGTTCTGCTCCCTACTCTGTCTCCGGTGAATCCTCTTACCCTCCCGCGCCTCTGGCCTGTGCCCCAGCTATTGTATAAATAAAAAAATAAATCTTTAAAAAAAAATAAAAGAACAAGCCAAACATACATTATCAATGTGGACGATCTCTAGAACATATTAAAAGGAATAAGATGAAGAACATGCTCCTTGGTACCATTATGTAATTTTTATTTAAAATTTTAAAACTTACATGTATTTTTTATGCACACAAGTTTGTAGTGTTCATGTGCATACAGAGGAAAAAGAACTTTGGAAGGAAGACAGGGAAAAACACAGTGTGTGGAGGAGAAGCATGAAAGGGGGGATGAGGACAAAGGAGACCAAAAACAAAATAAAAACTCCCTTGTGTCCAGCCTGGTGGGAGATGCCGGAGCTGAGGCTGTGGGTGGTAACAGCAAGCCTGCTACACTCTATGTTGTGCATCTCAGATTAAAACAAAATAAATAACCATGGTTTGGGTTTAGATGATCCCTCAGGGCCTCCAGAAACCCCCACCCTGTGTTTCCACGGTACTTAGCCAGTGCGGCCAGAGCCAGACCCACCCTGGGGTCCGGAGCAAAAACCATGCACAGCCCGAGAGGAAAGCCGTACCTGAGGCAAGGTGTACAGAGCGGAGGTGGAGAGTGTATGAGATGCAGATAAAATCACTATCTGTTGCATAATCTTTTTACATAATTCTGCTTGTGACTTCCTGCCCTGTCCATCCAGTTGCATCAGTAACCAGGAACCACAGGTGATTTATACCCTGTTGGGCTATGCCTTCTTTAGTGCCTTATCGTCGGCAACTGTGTTTGGTTTTCTAAGTTCTGGAATCTGTCAGAAATAAACAGCATTGCGGGGGAGCCAGGTCAGGGAGCCAGCACTGAGGTCAGCGCATCTGCATTTGCTTGTTCTGCATGCCCAGCCCAGGAAGGGAGTTTGTAGGAGAGCAGGTAGAAGAATCACTCTTGCCGCGAGGTTTAGCTTTCACCCAGTTCCTAATTTGTCTGTGGTCTAAGTATAACTTGCAGAGCACTGGGGCCAAGCTCACCAGTGTCGACATGGAACACATAGCACAGCTCCTACTGCGAAAGCTGTTTCCATGGCAGTGCAGGAGGGGTCCCACTGTGGGTTACACACGCGGCGGACTTCCTGGACAGACTCCTCAATCAGCTTGGGCCCCACAGTGCCTCTCCCTGACCAGCTGCTACCTCCATCCCCACCCAGCTATCCCCTTTCTTGAAAAACCTCCCCCTCCGCCTCTCCAGACCCATACCCTCTCTCCAAAATCGCCACCCCCTCCTTGATAAAGCAGAAGCCAGTTCAACCACAATGAGGCCAGAGGTATGGGAGGCAGCATCCTCTGGGAAGTGCACGAGCTGTCCCAAGCCCTGCCCCAGGACTCCATCCCCTGGTGGCTGTCAGCAGTGGACAGAGACTTCACTTAACCAGCCGGCTGTCCTGGTCCTCACTCCGGTACTGTTCACGAAGTCGCCAGCAGAGGACTGGGCAGCAGCCACGCCCAAACCTGGGCCCAGCAGGCAGGGCAATACCTTACTCCACCAATCAAAGCTGTGTCCAGAAAGGAAAGGGACGTGGTCTGGCACGACTGCCTTCCTACAGGCCACGCTGGCTCCCAGCACGGTCACTTACCTTTCCACAGGCTCGGACACCACCTGTTAGGGACTGGTACCCTGGGGTCTGCTGTGCTGGGAGTCGTCCCAGGCAGCTCCCACTCCCCGCCTGCCTGCAGCTTTCCAGTCTGTCCACATCTGTCCACATCTGTGCACATAGTCTCCTGGTAGCAGCACTGGCTTCTGCACCTTGTTTCCAGTTCTCTGGACTGTGCTGCTTGGTAGGTGTCAGAGCAGCTGGTCACTCAGGAGGCAGAAGCAACTAGAATGTGGTCAGAGGAAAGGACTGGGCAGTAGGTCCCAGAGAAAGCGTTTGCCCTGGAACACTGATGTGGTCACTCTCGTCACAAAGTGGGGAGGCCCAGGAGGCATGGGCTGGCTCTCGCTTCTCTCTTCTGCAGGCAGCCGAGGTCAGCCTCTCTAAATTGCTAGTTATTCCTTTCTTCAATTAAGGACGATTCTTCTGTCGCAGGAAGTAAACTCCCACCAGTTAATCTAATGGCCCTGAGCACTGATGTGTTTGCTCTGTCTGAAGGCAGAGCCGGAACTTCCTTGGCAGCTGGCAACAACCACATGCAGGCGCTGCCCTGGAGGGCCAGGGCCCCACGCTCCCTGCTGCCCCAGAGCTGCTGTGCCCAGACAGGGGCTGTGGCTGTGGAGAAGGTTTAAAGAGGGGAAGCCAAGGATGGAGCTGGGAAGTGGTTTCTTATGTGGCGAGCCTCCATCTCTGGCCCCTTGCCTTCCCACCTGAGAAGTGGAGGTATTGAAGGGGGTGGGCATCAACTTGGCACCTCCCTTTAACTGCTCCACTTACCCTCTCCCAAAGCTGCTTGTTTAGGATTTGTAGACACACACACACACACACACACACACACACTCCTGCACATGCCAGGCCCAGGTGCGTCCCCTCTGGGACAGGTTTATTGCTTCTCAGGTGTTCAACGGTCTCCTATGGGACCACTCACACCCACAGACCAGATGGCCCAGCCTGAACACTATCCAGGTAGTCGGGCCTCTGTGCCCCACAGACCAGGAAGGGGGTGAGGTACTACAGAGTGTGGATCTGAAATCTAAGCCTAACTGTCTCAGCCTCTGTTTCCTTATGTGTAAGTGTACCATAGGATACATTTCAGAGAGTACCTGAGGGTTAAATGACAACCCAGATTTGAAGCCCCAACCATACAGACTGCCCAGCAAATACTCATTCCCATTCCTATCCTCAGTGCACCTGTGTGGGGAGGTCTGCTTCAAGCCATTCACTCTCCCATTTGGTGACCCGTGGCACCCTGCTGAACAGCTCCAGATCCAGGAGCTTGGAGGCTCTGAAATTCTCTCTCTTGGAGTTGGTGCTGCTGTCTGGTCCCAGAGCTCTTGGGACTGAGGGGTTTCCTGGGATATGGGACTTCTGGTCTAAAACAAGGACAGTTCCAGCAAACCTAGATGGTTGATCACCCTAAGGTGAAACAAAGTAGGGTTTGGACAGAGGATCCTGGGAAGCCAGAAGGGACTCACAGTCACACAAGAGGCAGATTCCTGCTCAAATGAGGGAAAACACTGTCCAAAGATGAAAGAATTCTAGCCTGAGGTACTGAGCTCCCTGTCCTTGGGAGGAAGCAGAAGGACTACCTGGGGGGATCCTATGGATGGCATGAACCTCAGAAGGGGTGTTGGCCTAAATGCACATTGAGAGCCCTTTTATCCCCATGTGTGCCCAATTTTTACAGAGGGGCTAAGGGGTTCCTGGAGTCAGGCCTATAGCTAGCCCAGGGGTGGAATTATCTGATGGACCTTTGTCCTGGAAGGGGGTGTTGGGGTGCCTGGCTGCAGATCATAACTGGGTTTTGTCAGAAGAAAGCAGAGGGCATCTTCTCAGTGGATGGCTGGGTGGAAATCAAAAAATCACCTGAGGAGCAGCAACCCCCTTACCCCTTTCTGGCAGCAGGAGCCAGGTAGCTGGCTTTGGGGGATGTTAGAAGCTGCCAAAGGCCACTCAGACATGTGTTGGGCCCACAGATCCAGCCCAGTCCTGACTAGGGAGAGGACTGGTCTCCTCAGGGGCTTTCCTGTCACTCAGGCACCACTAAACCGCTGACTATCTAGTGTACCCTGCTGGGCTGGACTGTAGATCCCGGAGGCCACTAGGCACAGACAACTCAAAATGCCCCAGTGCCTAACACTGGGGTGCCCTGCTCACTGGGATGCCTTTAGGATGTGGGCTTTTTTGGAAAGTGGAAGAGGGTACTGCTCACAGCCTCCCTAAACTGGGCTCAGAGAAAGCGTTCTCCAGCCTGGAACCCCAGGTGGGTGTTCCATGTATTCTACATGCCCCTAAGAGTCAGGGGCACAGAAATCCCTTCTCTTTTGAGCCTAACTAAGTCAGACCCCAGAAGTTCTCGGGACCCCCTGGAGGTACTGAGCTCCCTGTCCTTGGGAGGGAGCAGAAGGACTACCTGGGGGGATCCTATGGATGGCATCAAAACCTCAGAAGGGGTGCTGGCCCTGGGACTGAGGCAGAGTCCGTTTCTCTCTCTGATCCGAGGAGGGACCTCCCTCTTGGCTTGGGGGCGCCTCCCAGCGTCCCCGTCCTGCCGGACGCCTCTCACTCTCCCGACGCCAGGCTCTGGGTGTCCAGCCTCAGAATGGCTCTCCCCAAACCTCCCTCTCCGCGCTGCTGTTTCGGCCCGGGGTGGGGGGTGATTCTCCCAGCGCGGTCTCGGTCTCCCCGCGCCCCCGGCCCCGGCGCGCGCCCCCTTCGCTGTCCCCGCGCCGCAGCGCCCCGCGTCTCCCGGCGCGCCCTGCTCCCCGTCTCCGCCCGCCCGGGTCCCGGTCGCCGACGCCCCCGGGCTGCGCCCCCCGCACGCTGCGGCGGCGGCGCGGGCCGGGGCGGCGCGGGCCGGAGCGCGGCGGCGGCCCGGGGCGGGGGTGCGGGCCCGCGGGGGCGGCGTCGGGCGCCTCCTTCGTCAGTCCCTCCGCGGCGCGGGGGGGCCGGCGCGGCCGCCGCTCGGCGCCTTTAAGGGAGCGGGCGGGCGGCGAGGCGGCGGCGGCTGCGGTGGCGGAGCCGAGGCGAGCGGGGCGGGGGCGCGGGGCGCGGCGCTCGGAGTCCGCTCGGGCCGGAGGCGCCGCGGCAGCCGCGGCCGGGCCCGGGAGCCGCGAGGAGCGCGCGCAGCGCAGCCGGAGCCGCCGCCCGGGCCATGGCCAAGGCGGGCCGTGCAGGTGAGGGCGGCGCCGGGAGGGCAGGGCCGGCGGCCGGGGGAGGGGCCCGCGCGGCGCGAGGAGGGGCGCCCGCCCAGGTGAGCCCCCCGCGCAGGTGGGCGGAGGTTCCGGGAGGGCGGCCGCGGACCGCCGCGGGGTCGGACCCCGCGCACGGACAGGGGCCCCGCGCGCCCCGCGTCCTTCCTGCGCCCCCAGTCACCTCGTGGGACGCCCCGTGCCCCTCGCCGTGGCCCGGCTGCGAAGGGCCGGGTCGGCGGGACCCCCGTCCGGCTCGGCGGAGAGGAGCTGCTGCCGCCCTCGGGAGGCCCGGGCTGACCCGGCGCGGGGACCGGAGGCGCTGTCCCGCGGCCGTCGTTGCATCCCACGCCCCCCAACGCAAACCGGGACGCGCCCCCTTGTCCTGCCGCCAGCTCTATCCAGGACGCGGCACCCCCCGCGCCCCGCGCAGTCAGGAGACCCAGATTTCTTCTTGGGAGGGAGGGGTACTCCGCCCGCTGGCTGGGGAGCCGTCCCGCCCCCTCCCCCAACCCGACCCTGGGGAGCAGAGCCTCAGGTGCCGAGGGCTGAAGGTGGGGGACCCCTTCTGGGCTTCTGTGGGCTCTGCCCACCCCCAGACTCAGGTGGTGTAGCCCGTGATTTGAGTGAGTGGGCGTTAGGCGTTTGTTCATTCATTCAGCCAGACGTTCATTCACCAACATCTGCCGTGTGCCAGGCCTGGAGCCGGTCAATGGGTATCTGAAGGTGGACGGGGCTACCCTGTTTGCACACTTTGGGCCTCATAGTGCCTTGGGAGGTCTGGGTGGAGGGAGGTTCCAGGACCCTCATCGTCCAGTGCAGGGTAGCAAACATGGTTTCAGCAGGGCTGGCGTGAGAGGCTGGTGTGTGAATAGGCCATGAACTCACACTCAACCTGTAACATTGGCAGGTGCTGTGCTTCCATTCAGACTTGGCATTGGCCTGGCATGAACCCCACCCCTCTACCATAATGATGAGTGATGGAATGAATCCGAATTCACCCATACACAGGTTCCGTGTGAATACCGAGGGGCTGTGTATAAATCCATCCCACCCCACAAATGCTACTAGGACCCTGGCTGTGTCTGATCCCTGGGGACAGGCACTAGCTAGGGTGGTGACTTAGGTGCCTGAGAATATACTCCTATTCTGTCCCTCAGGAATTCTTTTGGGGTGGGGCTGGTTGTGTGAGACACAGCAAGTATGGAAAACATCTAAACACCCCCTTTCTCACTTCCCTCCCTTTCCCCCTCCTGAGGGAGGCACCTCGAGATGACACCAATGAAGCTGGAAAAGGCTGTCTCCCTCCTTCCTCCACTGTGCCCTCCCTCCCACCCCTCAAAGGGCACACGGCAGGGTGTGTCCCGCCTACTGCCTTGCTCTGTGTGTGTGTACATGCGTGTGTGTGCACGCACACCCTGTGCACAGATCATCTGCCAGGGCACTGCCATCCTAATAGCCGTAACAGTTGCTGCTTGTACTATGTACCAGGCAATGTGCTCAGCACTTGACTGCACAGTGATCCCAGGAGGGAGGAAATGTTACTCTTCCCCCTTTAAAACATCTGCAAACAGACACTCAGAGAAATAGCTCCCTTAAGGGGGTCTACAGCTGAGTCTGTTGGAGGTTAAGTGGTTGGGGAGAAAATCCATCGCTGCTCTGAGAGGTCATCCCCCTCACTGAATAGGAATGTGGTCCTGGTCCCTCTGCGGGGGGGGGGGGGTCCCTGTGCTGGGGGGGGGGTGTCCTTTGGACCCTAGGCAGAGAGTTCATGGGAATTTGTTCCAGTGACAGGTGAAAAAACTGTCCTGCTCCCAGCATCAGTGTCCCGTGCTGTCTTAACAGTTTGTCTTCCCTGCTGCAATTTCATGCTTGACCCTGTACCTCAGGGCAGCGCAGACTTCCTTCCTCTGTGGATCCAACTACCCGGGCTTCTCTCTCCCGTGCTCAGTTGCCACCCCCAAGGATCCTTTGGGGTTGACCCCTGCAATCCCCAAATTCCCCTCCCTTTTCAGCTCTCCCAGGCTGTTTTGCATTTTGTAAATGTCCCTTCTCTTGTGAATTGAAAGCAGCATGCAGCAATGTGTGCTTGGGACTCACATCTTACCCACTGGCACACTGGGTGTAGAATAGATTGGCAGGGGGTCTTTGGAGATCAGGAGCCCAGGTCCCTCTCTTCATAACTAGGGAAACTGAGGCCCCAGGAGATATGTAACACGGCTGTTCAGGACCATCCACTGCAGACGGACAGACTGCTGGTCAGAAATGACCAGGGCACCATTCTAGGAGTGACACCGTAGCCAATGGAGGCTGAAGGCCGAGGTGGAGGCTGTGAGAACCTGGGGTCTGCACTACGATCTAGGAGGCAGTCCCTCTAAAATCTGATAAAGGGACCACCTACTGAGAGGTGAGCCAAGCATGTAAGCCTCAGGGCCATCCAGGGTCAGCACACTGTGCCCTACTGAATGGAGGCTCCACGCCTGTGTGCTGCACAGCCTGATCCAGCCGTGTGTGTCCACTCTCAGGAGGAGCTGAAGAGAGGCAGCGTGAGGACTTTCCTTTTGCCAGAGAACTCAAGGACAAGGGAAAATGTTACCAGGTCCCAGAGAGCATTGGATAAACCACGGAGGGTGGATCCAAATGGGTTCCTACCAGTTCCCAATATCTAGGGCGATTTCAGTCACATAGACGAGAATCACTCGGGTGCCCCTTGGCATCCAATCTTGACAGGAAAAGCAGGGGAGAGCCCTGGTCTTGTCCTGAGGGAGCTCTCCATCTGGTGGACAAAGGAGGTGTGAGCCCTACTCTGGGGAAGAAAGTCAGAAGCGAGGAGATGCAGCCCCGAGGAAGGGGAGGGTCCGGGAACTCCATTTAGGAGGCAGTAATTGACAGTGAGGAGATACCGCTGGGCAGGGTTCCTGCACGGTACAGATTAGACTAGGCGCGTGTGCCCTGAACCAGCCAAGGTTAGGCCTGTCTAGGAGACAGGCCTTAAAAGCTAGCAGTTTGGACAGGAAGGTGGCCAAGGACAGGCTTCCAGGAGGGTAATGGCTTGAACAAAGGTTAGGAGGTTGGACTAGGAAAGATGTAAATGTGGAAGAACTACTGTAGGGTGGGAACGGGAGTGGGTGGGTGGGAGGTGTCCGAGGATGGAGAAAGCTGTCTGACCGGGGTGGAGTGTTCACAGAGGGGTGAGGAGAGCTGAAAGGACCTGTGCAGGGCACTGAGGATGGAGGCCACATGGGAAGAATTTGTGATTTGACAGATTCCTCTTGCTGCTATGTGAGGGCTCCTGGGAGGGTGGGGAAAGACCAACTTGGCAGAACTGTCTTCGTTGGGAACACTTGGTTCTGGTTCCTGTCAGCCACACTGCCCCTCCCTTCCTCCCTATGCCCCTGTGGCCCTCCCTCTGTACCACAATAACTTCATAGGGGTGTCTGCCAGCACAGATGCTGTCAAAGTAGGAGACCCACTTCCTCCAGGTGGAACAGAGCCAGCAGCCAAGAGGGTCTTGGGACATTTCAGGCTGGGACAGGAAGGGCTGCAGATGCCAGGCTGGGGCCATGGGGCTGGGCCTTCCAGGCTGGAGGAACCAGTTTATTCACTCCCAGGTGTTGGCCTCTGCTCTGAGGGGAGGAGCTGGTGGGCTGAGTCTGTGGAACTCAAGCTGGTAAAACAGCAACCTGACAGTGGGAGGGCTGGAGGGGATGCTTCCAGATCCTCCTGTTCAAAGCCCTTATTAATTAGGGGACACTGGAGCCTGAGGCGGGGAGGGTGTAGGTATTACCCAAGGTCACAGAGAAAGATGGTGGCAGAGCTGGGGCCTGGAACCTGTACTTCCAGACTCTCAGATTGGACCTTGCTCTGCCATGCTACCATCATCCCAAAGCCAGAACTCTCCTAGGCCTGCTGCTCCTTGGCCTCCATGGGCAGGGACCAGTGGCCAACTGTCTCAGAGGAAGGAACGCTGGAAGCTTGGGAAGATGATCGGCAGTGGGGTTCTCAGGACTTTGGGGAGGTGCCAGGGGACTGGAGGCATGACTGAGAAAATTTCAGGCCTAGGGTGCCAGGATTGCTTTGCTGTATCAAAGATCACGGTCTGCTAGGAAACTGGACATTCATCTCCTCTCAGGGGGATGCCAGGACTAACTCAGATACCAGTGTCCAGACTCAAGGCCTTCCTAAAACTACATCTCCAGGAAGCCTTCCTGGACTTCCCTGTAGTTGGCATGTGCTGGAGTTTGGGCAGGTCCCTTGCTCCCCTGCTGAGTTACCCATCTCAGCAGCAGGTCCCAGCAGGCCCCAGCAGGCCCAGCTTGAGACCCTTTGCTGCCTTTTAGCCCTGCCTGTGGTGTGGCTGCATGAGTCAAAGATAGCAACTCACACAGAAGTCCCACCTCAAACATGTGACCCTGGGCCAGGAGTCCCCATCCCTGCTGGCAGTCTTTGTAATAACCTGGTTGGCATTTGGAACCCCAGTGGTGAGACACAGAGCGTGAGCACATGCCTAGACCCCCTATGTCAGTGTTGGGTTTGCCAGAAGATGTGATGTTCTCTCATATACCTCTTGGTGTATTGTGATAGTTCAGAACTAAAGGAAGCTTGGGGATCTTGCTATTGGTGGGAGAGCAAGATCTTGCAGGGTGGGAGAGCAAGGCCAGGAAGGCAAAGATTCCTTCTCTGAGGTCTGTGGTCTTCAAGGTCAGAGGGTGTGGAGTCCCAGAGCCCAATGAAGCTTGATCACTGAGGACTTCGCTACAGGGAACTGACTGCCTCTCCAAGGCAGGCCTGATGTTATTCCCATTTTATGCATGAGAAAACTGAGGCCCTGAGGAGGATGTATCTCTTTCTAGAATCACACATAAAGTTAGAGGTAGAATTGGAATAGACTTTAACTCTTGGATTCAGCATTCCTAGAAGTTCAATTATGTAACAAAGAAGGCCTGACTCTTACTGATTGACCTTTAACTGCCCCTCTGGGCCTCAGTTTCCTCATCTGTAAGAAGGAAGAGGGAAGGGAGGGTGCGGGATCAGGACAAGGTTAACGTGTGCTCAGCTCCAACACTGCTCTTACCTCCTTTCCTGCTGGCCTCACTGGGCCCCCGGGCCCTCATTCTCCCATCGCATACCTTGAAGGCCCCTCCCAGCGGGGCAGTGGGATAGGGAATAAATAGAGAGCTGAGAATGGGGTCGTGGAGGGCTCCTGTCTCCTGGCGGTCCTAGGTTCCAGCCCAAAGTCAGATCTGCTGCCAGGAGCCTTTTGCAACGGGATGGCCAGGGTCCCAGGGGGAGGGCTGGGGAAGGGAGGGGGCAGGAGAGAATGCATAACAAATGAGTTTGGAAATCAAATGAGCTCTGAGCTCCCCACCCACTCCCTCAATTCTCTCTACACTCTCTCTTTTAAAATTCTTGTTTTCTAGAGAAAGAAAATGCTAAACTGCACCCCCTTTCGCAAAGGAATGGGAGCCTTAGTGAGTCACTCCGGAGGTAAATGCCACCTCCGGGGCTCCGTGTCTGCCTGCGGAGGCCTGCACAGCTGTGCGGCCACCAGCCCCCACAGGGTGTGGGGCCAGGGGGCAGGGAGCCTCCCTCCTCTCAGGGCTCTGAGGTGGGAGCTGGGCTCCCCAGGCGGGGCCCAGCTAAGCCAGCCTGCCTCCTCCAGGCTCTCCCCAGGTTCTGCTCTGTGAGGTTCACTTGTGGGTGGGGCCACGCTGAGAGTCTGTGTGGCCCCCATCAGGATATGGGCTGTGGCCTGTGGGGTGAATTCTGGACCCCAGGGGACGGCTTTGCGGCTGTGGTGAAGAGGGCAGCGTGTGTGGGAGGTGCAGTGCTCAGTTCCTGGAGTTCTGGGGAGCAAGCTGGGCTCTCAAGGCATCTTGTGAGGTTCTGCTCCAGGGCCGTTGAGCAGGAGTGCTGGGTGCTGATACCCTGCCAGGGGGGAGGTGTTGGGGTGTCCACAGCCTCCCCTTCCTTTGGAGGCTGGCCTGTTTATTAGTGGACCTGGGGTAGGGGAGGCCAGGAGGAGGTGTTCCCTTTCCCAGATGACCGTCACTCTGGCAGGAGGGGAAGTAGCCGTCTGTTAGCCAGGGATGCCAAACAAGGGTTGAAAGCAAAAATAGAAACGCTGGGCTCTGTCTGGGAGGGGCTCTGAGTTATGGTGGATCCAGAGGCCTCTACTGAGCTGTCTGCTGCTGACGCTGTGTTTGCTCGGCTCTAGGTATTTGCTGAACACATCACGTCCTGTGCGCCTGACCTCCTCATGGAGAGACCTAGGTGTGTGGGATCTGGGGGTGGCGGTGGGTTACAGCCATTCTAGGAGTCTGTCTTTGGGAGGCTGGGAGCATCTGTGGCCACCCAGCCCTCATCCACCTCCGACCTTTTCTCAACTGCTAAGAATTGGTCCAGAGCACTGCTCTCCCAGTTAGAACCCCCTTTGCCCTGCCTTAGCCCTGGTGGCTTCCTTCTCCTCCCCTTGCCCCTACTTCCTGCCCCCTGGGAGGCTAGTCCCAGTTGAGCAACGCTGGAATCATCCCTTGTGGTAAAAAGAGCTATTTTCAGCTTTCCCATTACTGCCCAGTGTTGGGGGGGGGGGGGTGTGCTGTTTATCCTTTGCTGCCTTTTTGTTTCATTCTTGAATGGTATAATCTGGAGCAGCAGAGAGCGCATTATGCAGTCCCGCCTTCGGGGTCCCTCCATGTGATTCCTGGGGCTGTGATTTGGCACTAAATAGAGAGCCTGGGGGCAGAGGCAACCATGTTCACTAGCTACCCCAGAGTGGCAGGAAGCACCCACCTAGGGTCACCTTGGCCCTTGCTGGTGGGCGATTGCTTCTGCTGCTGCCATTTGCTTTTGGCTGATGATAGCCTTACCATGAAGCTGGCCACCTCATTGAGATAGTCTCCAAAAGAGCCCCCAGCATCCTCTGGAGAGTCTCTGACCCCCATCCTCTGTCCCCATGCCCTTGGTGGGGGGCCTGGCTCCCAAATCTCTCCTCCCTGCTTTCATTCTGGGGTGATTGGAAGGAGTGCCTTCCTGCAGCTGCTGAGGGTCCCTTTGTCCTGCCTTGGGCTTCCTCACCCACTGCCCTTCTGAGGAGCCTGCAGGTGGCAGAGCTGTCAGTGGCACCCTGGCTGGCGCTATGGGAGCTCCCTTTATGGGGGCTCCCTCTAGAAGGAGGAGAAAGCTCCTTCCTTATGGAGCAAGAGTCTGGCGGGACAGAGGGGGGACATCTGGGCCTGGGGAGAATTGTTCCAAATAGCTCAGAACTGTTGGGAGCCCAATTGGCAGAGCGCATGCAAGTACAATAGATAGTCAAAGCTATTAATCACTAATTATCTCCTAAATAAGCTAATTAATGGGTATTTAAATGGCATATTTATGAGATACCAGCAGGTCTGCAAAAGCACATCTTTTCCAAAGCAACTGGTTTGGCCAACTGTGTCCTGCGGGGAGACTGGGATCCTGATCCCACCCCCTGGGAACAGGGAGCAGAAAGGAAGGCAGGTGAGCTCCCTCCTCTGAGCTTTAGATTTCTCATCTGAAAACAGGGATCCGAAGTCCCTGTCTTGTGACCTCATGGAGTGTTGTGAAGACTACGTGAAGTGAAGCCACGAAGTCCCAGTCGGTAGTGTAAAATGCTCTATGAAATTTAGTCGTTGCTGTGAAAATATTCTTGAGGTTGTTTGACACAGCCCCTGATTATGCCTGGAGCTGCTTCTGGCCAGTGGTGGCTGGAGTTGGTTAGCTGGGTAGGTTGTTGAATTTGTGGCTGGCAGTGTGACCGGGTTGAGGCTTAATTTGTGGTTTGGTCTGAGGTCAGGGTTGTGGCTTGGTCTGTGGCCAGCTCAAGGTGCTGGCTGTGATTGAGATCAAGTGTTGGTGGGGGTTAGTCTAAGGCCCTGAGGTCACTCTCAGGGTGATTCTGCAGCCTTGATTCTCATCCTCAATTCTCAAGTCCACTGATGGAGTGGACTGGTTGCTCCTGGAAGCTGGATTCCTGCTGGATCCTTCAGGGCTTCAGCTCTAAGGGGTGGGACCCCAGCAGGCAGGCCCTTCTGGGGCTCCTAGTGTGTCCCCTGAAACAGCCCATAACACAATCTCATCAGTGGTGCATGCAGCAGTTTGGGAGATAGTTAGGACATGTTTCTATAGCAACCAACCCCCAACCAGCACTGGCTTCCTTCAATAATGCCTTTTTCTGGAAGCGGCTTTTCCTGGCCTCTCCTTCCTCCTTGGGTGGCCTCAGCCCCTCAAAGCCTGAGTATGGACTGGTTTGCCCTCAATGCATCTGGTTCTCAAACTCATCCTTACCCAGACAGGGGGTGAGACCATATACCTGTGGGTTACTTTCCTGAGGGGGTGCACCTCTGAGATCTCCCCTTTGCAGGGCCAGAGCTTCCTCTGTGTCAAGGCAGACCTGTATCCAGTCTTAGATAGCTGTCATAATGGGCAGACACAAAGGACATTTGGGGGCAGAGGAGGCAGCCCCAAGGCCAGTCTTGGGGTCAAGGGAAGCTTTCAGTTTGTCCCTTGGCTGGTATCTAAATTGCGAGTGGAATTGAGGGTGGTGGGCTGGAGGACATTTCAGCCATCAGCATCTGCAGGAACAGAGGCTGGGAGGCTAAGAGCAGCATGGTGTGGAGGGGCTTCCCCCTGGTGGCATGGTACTGGAATCCAATGGGAGAGAGGTTGGGAGAGTATGGGTCCTGGCCATAGGTTTGGGGGGCAGACAAGACACAGCTCCAGGGAGCTGCACCAGAGATAGGAGAGAGGAGTCAGCCATACTGGGAGAGGCCCCATGGGAGTTGGGGCGGTACTTCCCTTCCTGGGGAGAGAAGGACAGTTTCTGTTCTGCTCTCCTATGCCAGCAGCCTGAGAAGGAGAGGAGCCTGTCCCTGGGAGCACCCACATATGAATGAGCCAAAAAAAAAAGGCCCTGGGATACACACGATCTACTGGTTGTATTTAATAAACCCTCGTGTAGTAATGGCTGAGTGCTAGGCACTATGTTAAACCTTTTCCAAATACAGATTTCCCTGCTATCTGAAAATGGAGGGTCCCTGTGAAATCTTTTGTAAGCCAACAAGGCATAAACTGAAGAAGCAATTGCCATTCATTGATATAGAAAAAATTTTGAGAGTTCCCAGACTCCAAAAAATCACCTACCAAATCATACCAATTAACTCATAAAACCTAAAATTGCATCCACATATGGTAAAAGTGGGAATAATGTGAAGACGACGTAGTCTGTGGATAGTCTTCCCTGGGGAGGAGTTAGGTGTGGCCTCTCTTGCTGCTGAGGGTGCCACTGCCTGGGAATAGTTGCTGCAAAACCAAGACTGAACATTATTTTTACTTTGTGATTTTGTCGTAAAAGTGGGAATCCTCCAGTGGTTTATTTCAGTTAGTGAAAACAGGTACTAAAGTAGGTCTGTTGTATAAGCAAAGAGGCCTGATGCCAACTTTTGAAAAGTGGGGATACTTGTATCCATTTATTTAATCCTCATAGCAACCCCATTACCAGTGTTATCCATTTTACAGAGGAAGAAACTGAGGCTCAGATGGTGTAGTGACTGGTACTTAGATCTCCAGTGGGTAGTGACAGAGTTGGGGTTTGAACCAGCTCTGGGTGGGAGTGGACTGTAGTTCACGTGAGAGGGGAAGGCCAGGCTCTGGGGAGAAGGGGCAGAGATGAGGTGGATCAGAGTCTCTCCTCTATGTCCTGCTTCGGGATCCCTGGAACCCAGACCAGAACTGAGAGGCAGTGAAGAGTGTGTGTGTGTGTGTGTGTGTGTGTACATGTGTGAGACTGTGTGTATATGTGTGTGCAACTCTTTGAGTGTAGTTATGTGTGTGTGAGAAAAGAGGACACACACACACATATACACACACGAGAGCGTGTGTGAGGCCTGCTTGAATGAACTGGCAGCTCAGCAGCTGAGCACCTTCTCTTCTTTCCTGTCTTCTGAGGCACAGATGCCCAGGTCCAGCTGCCGTAGGCAGTTTCAGACGCAACCTTGGGCAGGACCAGGCACAGAAGCTGTGGTCATGGCCACAGGCGGTGGGCCCAGCCTAGGCTCCTCACCTTGGCCCTCTCAGAAGTGCTTGTGACTTCTGGAGGCCTGGGGATTGGTGGATATTATTTGAACACTGCAGGGTCATGGCCATCACAGCAAACAGCCTTGTCCTGCCCTTGCTGTGATGAATCAGACTTTTTACTCTTGAGGGGAAAGTCCTAGATCCAGCTTCCCCTGGAAATGGCACGAATGCTTTGGCCTCTGTGTATCCTGCCTCCCCCCTGCCCCAGCCTGGCCTACTCTGCTCACTTCTTCTTTTAAGGTTCAGCATAGGCCCCCTTCCCATGAAGGCCTCCAGGCCCTCTAGCCTGCAGGGTCTTTGGGGAGTGAGGTCCACACCTGTGGGGCATGGGGTGGGGGAGGATTTAGCACAGAGACAGGCTGCACACTCCTCTGTCCATATAGGGGCAGCTCCATGTAGGGGCAGCACAGGGCTGGGTCCCCAGGATGGCACCCCAGGAATAGGTCCTGATCCAGTTCATCTCCATCCCCAGTCCCTTTTTCCCGGCCACCATCTGACCCGAGGTCTGGCTTTGGAAGCGTGGGCCAGTACCCAACCCCTTGCTTTGATGTGCCAGGATTTTTCCTGGTAGTGAAGCATCTTTTGTCCTCACACTGGGCTCCTGAGAGAGGGTGGTACCTCCCTGCTGACAGGCCTCTTGCCCTCAGACAGAGGCCACCCTGGGGCCCTGGGTGTAGGACAGACACCCACAGCAGACTCATCTCCATCTACCTATTCCAGTGTCCCTGGAGCCAGCACCAGGTGGGGAAGGTGAGCAAGTGGCGCTAGCCATCTGATCCAGGAACACGCAGGCCTACGCCACTGCTCAGGTGACCATACTGCACCTGCAGGCGGTGGGTCAACAGGCCAGGAGGGAGAGTTGGGGATGGTTCCCAGCAGCCCCTCCTGCCATGGAGCCCAGCTCTGAGCTCTGTTGGAGATTAGGGCATCCTAACGGGGTGTGAGGGATCATTTGCTTCTCTCTGGATTGCTGGAGAAAGCTTCAATATCCGCCTTTCTCTTTTATTTATTTTAATTTTTTTAAATTTATGTACACAAGAGCTAGGGTACAGGCCAGAGATGCGGGGAGTTAGAGGATTCACCAGAGACAGAGTGGGTAACAGAACAGGCAGACTGACTGAAATATGCTGCTGAGGGGAGCAGTGGGCGAGACAGGAGAGGTCTGCTGCACCATGCGGGTTGCTCCCTGGCTGGCCGGGGATCGAACTCGTGCTTCAGAGGGCGGATTGCTTCATAGTGCATTGCTTAACCCCTTGCACCACCAGGGAGACGCCCCCCCCTTTTCTCTTTTATTCTGAGTTAGGTATTTAAGTAAGTGTGATAATGAAGGTGGGTCAGAAGGATCATCTGCTGGAGGGCATGGGCTGGACTTGGGCACAGAAGGACTCTGCAGCCTCAGAGAGGCCATGGAAGCTGCTCAGAAGCCCGCTGGGCACAGGAGGCTGCCTCGTCCCTACCTTAAACCTTGATCTTTCATCTTACAGCATCAGGTTGTGACTGTACACCTTAGTGGATTATTTTATTTCAATCTTCTAATAATGAGGTCATAATTATGATACCCATTTTATAGACAAAGTGAGGCTCAGAAAGGTTAACTTGCTTCAGGTTTTAGACTAGTAAGTGGTAGCACTGAGCCCAGGTTTGTGTTGTTCCAAAGCCTGTGTGCTAACTAATACACCCACAACTGGGAGCTGATGTGCGTGGGTGGATGTGGGGGATGGGGGTTGAGACAGAAAGACAATATGTGAGAGTATGCATACATGATTCTGCTAGGGATTGGCTTAGGAAGGAAGAAGGAGAGTGGCTGCTTGGGAAAGCTCATACTCTCCAGGGAATGTAGACAGACAGACAGACAGACACACACACACACACACACACAAGGCCAGGCAGACAGTGACAGCTGTGCTTATGACGCTGGGTACTGCCACACAGGAATGCACACATTTAGATTTTCACACAGACACAAGGATACCAAGATACTAATTTGCAAACCTGGTAGGCAGATGATTCTAGAAGTGGGACAGCTGCCCTTAAGACTAGGCCCCTGTGAGCAGCCTGGAGGACCTCTGGCCCCTTGCGCAGCTAGCCAGCAGCAGATTGGAGGGTCATCTTTGGCCTGAAAGCAGAAGAGAGGAGGAACCCTGAGCTCTGATCCTGAGCACCCAGCAAGGTGCTGCTGAGAACATATCCTGGAGTCAGGGGGAGCTGGGTTCAAATCCTGGCTCCATCACGTATTGGCTTTACAGGCTGTCGCAAATGGCTTCACTCTTCTGAGCCTTTATTTCCTTCGCTGTACAGTGGGGATTCGTGATCCCCACTGCATGGGGTGTAGTTAGGATTACTTTAGATAATCTCTATAAAGCAACCATCAGAGTGCCTGGCATCCTTTGTTTACACAGCAGATCATTTTGATACATTCATTTGTTTGCCACACTTCCAGCCCTCTTCTTCCTGGAACCACGTTGGATGAGGAAAATGCTGAGGGGCAGGACTGTGCTTCTGGGCCTGTGCCCTCGCTGCTCTGGGATTACTCTCAAGACCTGTGTGGTCTTTGGCACACCTCATCTGTGTCCCCCAACACCCAGAGACTTTCTGACCCGCTTGGGCATCTGTGTTCCCCTCTCCCTGAAGCATGCAGGTGATAGATCCTAGGTGGGGGAGGTAAGGTCACCTCCACGACAGGTCACCCCACTCTTATATCTGTCTCTCCCTCCTTCGCTGTCTCCAGCCTCATGAGTTTCTTTCTGCCCCTGGGACTGCCAAGCTCACATGCAACTTCGCCCCTTTCTTTCATTCATCCAGAAAGACCCTTATCCATGCACCCTGCCTTCCCCTGAGCCCACGTGTGCGTGGGAGCCTGTGTGTTTGTACGCACTTGGACACACACACACACACACACACACACACACACACGTGGACTCATGTGCCTCAGTATCTGGCTCATTCTCATCCTACAAGCTTCCACTCCCCTGGCCCCTTTTCAGAAAGGTTTTCCCCACACACCCCTTTTGAGGTCTTTTGTCCATGCTGATTGCCTTTTTTGAAATATGACCCTTGTCATTTGCTAAAAAATCTGCGTGCAGAGGAAGGATGAAAGCAGCGTCTCCCACCCAAGAGCCAGGGGACAGCTGCTTCCTAGCATACCCATTTTATAGGCTCTTTTTTCTAAAAGGCCCCTCCTTCCAGCTGTGGTTTTCGGGCAGCCCCAGCCAGAGAGGAGAGCAGGACTTAAGAGTCCCCATAAACAAACCTAGAGTGTATATTTCAGAACCAACGCAGGGATGCATTTTGAAAACAAGGAGAATAACCGTGAGCAGGATCAGATGTGGCTTTGAGAAGAAATTCAAATATTGTGTGGCTGTTTTGGCCACAAAGGAGAGTCAACAATCTCAGGCAGGTTTGTCTGAGAGCAGAGCCAGTCACGCACTGGAGAAGGGAGACGCAGGCTTGCTTGGCGCTTATAACTGGAATAGGCGACCAAGTTCTTATGATGACTGGGACTTAGAGATCACTCGCTCATGCCTGTGTATCCTTCAGGCTATAATTACACTGTGAGGGCACTTGAGGATGGAGAACATGGTGGAGGTAGGAAGAGGTTTGATTTTCCTCATAGCACTTACTGCAGCTTGTTTGTTCTGGGTCTGCATCCTCATCCCCTGCAGAAGGCAAGCTTTGTGAGAGCCCCGCCCTGGCCCTCACATTCCTCTTAGGGTCCCCAGCACCTAAAGCAATGACCTTGGGATAGGCAGCTCTTTTGGATGCCCAGCAGCCCCCCTTCCTTCTCTGTCCCAACTCATTGGGAGAGTGGAGCTGAGCTGGCCTTTTTGTACCTCCCCTCTTGTGCCTCCCTAGAGGCCAGCCCATCACATGTCATCAGAGTCTCGTGTCATGGTGACGGGGATAGTGGCCTGAACAGTGGACGCACTGGGGGGGCGGGGGTGAGTGAGGGAACGTTCTGGAGCTCCCCTCTTTTTGTCAGGTGCTGGCACATGTTATTTGTGAGGGAGGGAGTGGCAGCAATGCCCTTGGCTTTGTGCTTGGGAGGAGTGTACTGTTCAGGTGTGAGAGCCCCTACTTACAGGAGCTTCTCTATTCAAACTCAGGAAGGAAATGGACTCAGACAAACCTCCAGGTGAACCCAGCATGACTTAAACTCTGGTCGCTCAGTATCCCAAACTCAGGAACCAAATAGATGAGGATGCTCTGACTGCTTTGACTACCCACCCACATCCTTGCTTCTTAGGAATGGGATCAACTTAGGGATGTTTGATTATTAGTCTAGTATGTATGGAAGTTCTTATGCCTTTATTATTCGTTGATTTTTTTTGGAAAACATAAAATTAGAAGAATTTTAAGTGAGTTTTGCAACACAAACATTTCTACAGACTTGTGATTAATACATTAACTACTTTTTAATTTTTTTTTTTGGGTGCTAGTGTAAATGGCGTTGTTATTTAAATTTCAAATTCTAGATAGTCATTGCAGGTATATAGGAATGCAGCTGGCCTTTGTATATTGATCTTGTATCCTACAATCTTCCTAGACTCAATTATTCGTTTTAATAGGGTTTTGGGGGTCAATTTTGTAGAGTTTTTGTTTTCCGTATAGATAATCACACCATCTATGAATGAAAGCAATTTTTTCCCCTTTCCAATATGTGTGCTTTTAATTTCTTTTTCTTGTCTGGTATTTCCTCCACATATATTTGGGAAACAGTCCCATATCCAAGTTAGAAAAACTCAGCCTAGACTTTCCTCTTCTTTGCAGTAAATCCAGACCCAATAGTAGGGAATTGCTGACCAGCCCATCCTGTGGCCCACACGGCAGGGGGGACGTCTAGAAGCTGGAAGCACTCCCACAGGGAGCATGGGGCTAACCTAGCTTTGCCTCCGGAGTGACCCCCGGCTTAGTGTTTCCTCTGCCCTCTGCCTTTCATGACTCAGATCCTGCTTCTCAACCAGCTCCAAACCATGGAACTCCAGCTGGGAGTGTGTTCGGGAGTCCGTGTTGGTGAAGCAGGAGGCGATGTCCCTGTACGAGCCTGGACTGTCTCTCTCTTCACCAGTAGCTTATGCGCCGGTGTCCAGGCTCAGGGCAGTGAGTGGCACAGGCTTCCTGCAAGGTGTGGCAAGCTGGGCTTGCAGCAGGGTCTCCAAGGATGGCATCATAAGGAGCACTCAGATTGGGGGTGTGCCCAGCTCTCTCTCTATGGCTTATCGTTACCTGCTATGTGCCAGATGGGCTCCTCAAGCAATCAGAGTTGCAAAGTCCCAAGGGACAGTCTCTGCCAGGCTTCTCACGTACAGATGGGGAAACTGATGTGGCATTGCTGATATAGGAACCCAGGTCTCAGGGGGCCTGGTAGCCCGGGCCAACCCCCAAGGAAGATGTACCCTGTGTGTGTGGGGAGGGGGGCAGGGGCTGACTGTTTTCCATTATGTCTAAGAGGCAAGCAATTATAAGAGGTACCATTATTTTATTTATCCCTGAGAAATGAACAATGCCAATTAAATGATGACATCCCCTTCTGTAAGATACACCCTGATTTTAAATATGTTAAAGCATGAAAAAAATATGCATCCTAGAGCTGATAAAATAAGATGAATTTATAATAAAATGAAGTCATGAAATTACATGTGCAGTGTAAATCTGAGTTTCCCTTGCCTCTTCTTAAAGGACTCCTGCGTGTGACTGTATGCGAACAGCCAGTCCCCTGTGGATGGACACTGGGATTTCTCCCGGGTTTTTGTATTATCAGACCACTGAGATGATCAATGTCTACTTCCACCCTCGGACTTCTCTGATTATTTCCCCAGGAAAATGACCAGATCAATTTTCTCTAATACTTTTATGGTTTTAATTTTTCCAATTAGCTTTTAATCCATCTGCAATCCCAGGTATTGGATAGGCTCAGGGAGCACGTGGAGGGGTTCATGGAGGTGCTGGGTGCCAGCTGGTTCCATGTGAATCTCTAAGTGTCAGGTGGAAGGGGCTTAGTGAATATGTTGGGAGGGCAGCAGGGGGAGTGGTGGTCCAGCTCTGCCTCTGGTTTTGCTTCCCCTGAAGGGGGCAGGAGGTGGGTTGGGCAGAATTCAGGGAAATGGGTCATGTTCTGTGTGCCCCTGTTCCCACCTGCTCTGGAGAACCCCCCAGTCTCGTGTACTGGCCTCCATCAATATTAATAACAGCGGCTGCCTTTACTGAGCCTTCTGAAACCCAGGCTCTGAGCATGCATTATCTTTGGGCTTGGGATTAATTGTTGTCAATGTTTTGTAGATGGGGACACTGAGGCTGTGCATGTAAAGGAAACAACCACACAGGTTGTAAGTGGCCGAGCTCAAGCTCAGGCTTCCTTCTCTTAGTTTGGGGCTTTTCCCTCCACTGGTGGCTGCAGCCAGCCTGATCTGCATGTGCTCTGTCTGTGTAGCAGACCTTACCAGTGTGCATCAGGTATCTGCCCTGCCCCTCCTCCCTGACCTTGAATTTGGGCATAGCCATAGGGCTTGCTTGGGCCAATGAAGTGTGTACAGAAATGTGTTGCTTGTGGGTAGAAGCATTTTAGACGGTGTGATTTTCTGTGCACTTCCATCCTGCTTCAGCAGGACTTGAAGTCTCTTTTGAGATGGGGGCATCATGAGGTGGTGGTGCCTTTTAGTGCCCACCGTGAACACCTTCCGGCCTGTACTGAGTGTGAAATGGACCATTGTTTGAATACCTGAGATCATTTGTTCATGCTGCAAAACTTGCCCAGTGCTTAGGAGACATCACATACCTGGGTAAACTCTCTTTGCTGCCTCCAATCTCTGCTTCAGTATATGCAAAAGTACACACTGCTTCACTGAGCTACCTTGGAGAAGGTTTTGGGGTTTATATGAAAGCATAGTAGCGGGGGTGTGGGTGGGGCTCTGTGAGGTGCTGAGGGTTGAAGGGAGAGGGCCGGGACATGCAGGTTCCTGATGACCCTGGTCCGGGGTCTGGGTTCCCATCCCTCAGTCAGAGGCCCGAACACAGGCTTGGCTAACAGGTGTATTCCCTTTGGCAGGTGGCCCTCCCCCGGGCGGCGGTGCCCCCTGGCACCTTCGAAATGTCCTCAGCGACTCAGTGGAGAGCTCGGATGATGAATTCTTTGATGCGAGAGGTGAGTGAGCCCCATCCTCTCATCATTGGCTGGGTAACCTTTCTAGAAGTCCCACAAAGAGGGTTCTGTTGGGGATTCATAGCCCTCCCACTCAGATACAGGGTCAGCAGTTCCACCCTCACACTCTGAATCTGTGAGCCCCCCAGGGGCTGGGACTCAGCCTTCATCCATTCACTCTTTGAGGTCTTTGTGGGCCCCTGATATATTTCAGGAGCCGTGTATGGCAGTCAGGACACTTCAAACTGATCAGCATGGTCACTGCCCACACCATGCTTGTTGTCTAATGGAGAGACAAGCATTAAGCCATGACACAGGAAATACAGTCAAAAAGGGGGGATATGCCACACCGAGAGGTGTTGGGTGTTAATAGAAAGAATGAGGACAGGGCATTTAATTTAGTTAACACCTTCTCTGAAGAACTGAGGGTAGGAGATGGTTAGGTGAAGAGTGGGAGAAAGAACCTTCCAGACAGAGGCGTGATAGTGCTGAAATAGGAAAGATGGGACATTCCAAGAACTGAAGGAGGCTGTGTGGCAGGAGGTAGTAAACAAGGGGGAGAGGAGAGATGTGAGGGGAGTAGGACGGGCGGTGGAGCCCAGTCGGAGAGATGTCAGCATCTTCTTTTGTTTAAATAATTTATTTATTTATATATATTTTACATCATTGTTCCTTTTTTTTTTTTCTTTTTTACAACGTTTGCTTTCTTTTCTCAGGTGTAGTCCCCATAGAATTCCCACCACCAATTTGCCTGTGCACCATCACCATATTCCCTTGTGCTCTTCCCGACCTCATTTTGATCCCTTTCCCTCCCCCTCCCCTGCAGGTCTCTGTGACTGCAACTTCTTTTATTTATTTATTTATCTATCTATTTATTTTTATTTATTTATTTATTTATTTATACAAGCACTGGGTACAGTCAGAGGCGCGGGAGGGGGAGAGAATTCACCAGAGCCAGAGCGGGGAGCAGAGCAGGCAGAGTGACAAAACACACTGCTGAGGGGAGCAGCAGGCAGCAGGTGAGGTCTGTGAGCCATGTGGGACCCTCGCCGGCAGCCTGGGTTCGAACCTGTGCTGCAGAGGCTGCGGGCAGCTTTGCAGCCTAGCCCTCAGGGGAGGCTCTGACTGCAACTTCTTAATCCACTCCTCTGTCCTTTAGCACGTAGACTGTTTCCATAGTTGGGCTGATGTGAATAGTGCTGCAGTGAACATAGGAGTGCAGGTTTCCCTTTGAATTAGTGTTTTTACATTCTTCAGGTGGAGTGAATTGCTGGGTCAAATGGTACTAAAAATGGCCGATTTTTAGTATTTTGAGGCACCTCCATACCGTTCTCCTTAGGGGCTGGACCAGTCTTTGTTCCCACCAGCAGCATATGAAGCTTCCTTTATTTCCACCTCCTTGTCTACACTTGTTTCTGGTCTTTCTGATAGGGGCTGTTCTCATGGGTGTGATAGGGCCTGGGATCTCATTGTGGTTTTGATTTGCATTTCCCAGAGGATGAAGATTTTTTTCATGTGCCTGTTGGCCATTTGTATGTCTTCTTTGGACAAGTGACTAGTTAGCTCTTCTGCCCATATTTTGTTGGCAATTTATTTTCTTTTTGTTGAATTGTATGAGTTCTTTGTAGATCTTGGATCTCTGTCCCTTGTCAGAGGTGCGATGTGCAAATGTTTTCTCCCATCCAGTAGGGTGTCTTTCTGCTTTAAAGAAAAAGCAAAGGAACAGACAAAACAAACCCTAGACTGAAGGATTGAGGCTACCAGAGGCAGTGGCTATGGTGTAGTAGCTTACTACTGAAGAGGTGTGAACTTCTACCCTTCAATCTTATGTGGTATTTTAAACCAATGTTACCTCAAAAAAAAATATATATATATAAAACAATTGTAGCTGTTCAGATGAGAGATGGTGAGCAGGTTATGTGCTCTGTTTTCAGTGCTGAGCTTGACTAGCATGTAGGACATGGCAAGGGTGCAAATCTCTGTCAGAACTGGAGAAGAGGGTTCCATCAGAACTGGGGGGCATTTCAGGTAGAGAGAGCAGACTGCACAAAGGCTCAGAGGTGAGAACATGCAGGGCAGGTATGGAGGCTGGGGGAGCTGGGGTCTGTCTGGAAGGTAGGAGAGAGGACCCTCATTGGCATGCTCACCTGGGCTGGGTGAGGGTAGATGAGGAGCACAATGGGCCCCTCTCCAAGCCAGGAAGGGTCACATTTCCCACATGACTGCTTGGTCCCATCTGTGAAATGCCCATATTTCAGGAGTTGACTTTTTGCTGAAATGGGGCCAGTTTTGAAATACCTGGTTAAATAGGGTCTTGAAAGAGAAGCCAACTGTGCTGGAAAGATGTCTAGACCTGGAGGAGGGCCCAGGAAGGTGACTGCAGCCATGCCCTTGATTTGTCCTGTCATCTTGGGCAGGTCTTTCACCTTCTGTGGGCCTCAGTTTCCCTATGAGGTCTGTGGCTCTGAAAGTGGAGAATACCTACATCAGGGGATTTTCAGGGAAGCCGTGTTGGGAGGTGGGTTGCAGTCCTGGCTGGAGGAGCGTCCCTCATTTTGGACTCTGGATGTCAAACCTCCCTGAAGCTAACCCTGAGCCAGTCCACTTGGGGCTCATTTCTGATCTCCTGGCATCTGGTGGGAGTATGCTGCCTGGACGAGTTTCTCCATAGCAACTAACCCACAGTGTGACAACAATGGCTCCAATATTTTGATGCTTAGAACACTTTCATTTAAAATATTTTTGCAGTTCGTTAGGGCCCTGCATTCCCAGATGATGATGGCTTGCTGCTGAGGCCCAAGCCTCTGTGTGGCAGGGGGTCAACCACCCCTCAGGGCTGTTCACCTGCTTTCCTGTGATAAGCTGTTGAAACACCCACTCTTTGCTGACCTCAGCCTCCCCCCTCAGGGCTCCCTCCCGCGTCTCAACGTTCTGTCTGCAGTTCCCCAATTATCCTCATCTCTCACTCCTTTTCTGTTGGCGGCACCACTTCTTATACCCTCCTTTGTCTCCTCTCCTTCCTTCTCTTCTTGCCTCTGTCTTTCCTTCTCTCCCCCACCCTGGCATCCCAGACCCTCTTGTCTCTCTTGTCTCTCCCCTGGCTCCCCATCTCGGCACTCCCCCAGACATCCCAGAGCATCTGGAGTCCTTAGTCTCGGGCTCTGCCCGCAGGCTGCTGGGATCCTCTTTAGCTCAGAATTGTCAACTCCCAACTTCCTATCTGTTCTACCTCTGGACAACACCATTGTGTGTTTGTTGACTTGAGGTAACAAGAGTGACACTGTCCTCAAGAGTAACACTGTCCTCCTCTGCTCCCAGGAGCTGCTCAGGTCCCACCCAGCCACCTAGACCAGTCATATCCGGGGCAAGTGTGGGGGGTCCAGGTTTCTGGGCATGACTTGAAGGGCCACATCCCTGGCTCCTGTTCCCTGGGTCCTCTTCTCCAGGCTGGAGACCTGGGTGGGGGCTCTGCCCCTGCCTCGCAGGACCCTGCATCCAGCTACCTCTGCCCTCCCAGCTCCAGCTGCCAGGGAGCTATATGACTGGGTGTCAGTGCTAAACTGAAACATTTTGTCCTCCTTTTCAATGCAGTAATGGGGAAACTGAGGCCAGAATATGAAGGGACCTTCTAAGATCACATATCAAGGTGGGGATAGAAATACTAGAAACCAGAAGTTTAGTGTCCAAGACTGGCCTTTTCTTTGACTTACTGCTGAAATTGGGGCCTGCTTCCCTCCCTTTGTTCTGTAAGCTCGAACCCATTCACCCAGCTCTCAGCAGTGCTGGTGGATGAGAGACACTCATTGCTCATGGCCTGTAGCAGAGACTCTGGGGGGCCCTGGTTGTGAATGTAAGGTTGACGCCTCTGATTGGGTGCTGCAGGTTAGGAGATGGGGTCCAGGCTTCCAGAACTGGAGGAGACATCACCCCTCTTCTGTTAGCACAGTTGAAGGATATCCGGGAAGCCAGGGCCCAGCTCTGCCAAGGTTGGTGTGCAGTGAAGGAAAACCCAGGGTGGCACAGAAGGGGTGTACTTCAAAGCCAGACCATGTTATACTCATACATTTATATATTACCATAAATAAAATTAACATAAAGGAACAGACATCTCAACAAAGACGATATGTGAATGGCAAATAGTAAAAAGAGGCTCCACATCATTACTCATTAGACAAATGCAAATTAAAATGACAATGAAAACTACAACAGACTTACTAGAATGGCTGATGATGATGACTGAGCAGGCTAGGAGGGGCTGGAACTTTCCAGCCCTGCTGGTGGGAACATGCAATGGCTCAACAATTTTGGAAAATAGATTTTGAGGTTTCTGATTTTAATGGTCCTAAGCTACTTCATGAGCAGCCCTTCCACCCCTAGGTATTTGCCCAAGAGGAAAGAAAGCACCTGTCCCTCTAGAGATGCGTTCTTGCCGGTTTGTAGCAGCTTTATTTGTTAGAGCCCCAAACTGAAAACAACCCAAATGTACATCAGCGGGAATGAATAAACAAACTGTGGCACATGCATGGAATGAAATCTTTCTCAGCAATGAGAAGAAATCATCTTTTGATACACTCAGCAATATGGATGTATTTCAAAATAATCGTGCTGAGTGAAGGGAGTCAGACTGAAAAACAGTACATGCTGTACAATTCCACTTACATCTGACTCCAGTGCATGCCAACCAGTCTACCATGATGGGCATGCCGGTGATTGGTTGGGGTGGGATGGATGCTTGGGAAGAACAGGAGGAAACTTCTGGGTCAGAGATATCTGTTCACTATCTTGATGGGAGTGGTGGTTTCATGGGTGTGTGCATCTGTGAAGACTTACCAGATTTTAAGTATATCTAATTAACCGAATGTTGATACTCAGTAATGCTGTTAAAAAATGGAGGAACTCCCTTCAGTGTAACATAAGGTGGTGTGACAGTGATGGGGGACTGCAGGAGACCCCAGAGGATATAGCCTGAGCTGAGAACTGAATAACAAGAAGTGAACCATGTGGGAATCTAGGGGAACAGTGTTTTGGACAATGGGAACAGCTCATGTGAGGCTGGCATGGTGAGAGTGAGCCAGGTGCCTGCTAAGTGCCATCCACCAGCTGCCCCCATAGGCAGGGAGGGGCAGACCTGACCCAGTGCCTCTGGATGTGTTCATGCCCAGACTTGGGGGTGGCCCTGCCCCAGAGATGGCCAAACTCAGAGGTGCAGGATAGACCTGCAGAATGGAAACATGCCTGGGCCTTGAGTGACTGAGCTTCGGTGTGGGTGATGGAGATGCTGGGTGACAGGTGGTGTGGCCAGAAACTGTGCATGAGAAGAGCTTAGCTGCCTGAGCAGGGACAGTCCAGATTTCCAGTGGTCCCTGACCATGATATGCTGACTTCTAAGGAGGAGATGCAAACATCTGGAGCACCATCCCTAGAATGGAGGCTGGTGCTAGGGTGGCACTGTGATGTCAGATTAATTCTTCTGGGGATGTGGTCAGGTGTGCCAAGCACAAGTCATTTCTAGTCCATTTTTATAGCATTTGTTTAGAAAATATCGAGGCACATCCTTAACTTTCACCTTCTGCTTAGATGCAGTGACTAGTCCAATTAAAGGAGTCTTAAAACCCACCAAGCATTTAGGCACAGACACGGGCTCTTACAGTGAACTTGTCTGCTGGAAGATAGCACCCTGAGCCAGCAGGCGGCCTTACCCCTTAGGTGCTGTGGGACCCTGGCCCATTTGTGCAACTCTGCATCTGGAAAATAGGGTGCTAGACTTCACCTCAAAATCTCTATGCCACGAAGTTCTTAGCTGGCCTTGCAAAGCCCTATTAGCGAGTGTCTCACTTCGATGGGGAATATTTGCTTTTGAATTTTCCTTCAGCCTCTAAATAGCACCCTCTATACCCTCCATGAGTATACGTAAGCCAGCCAGGCCCTGGAGGTTGCAGGGTGGCAACACTGGCAGAGCTGGGGGTGAGATTGGGGAGGGGTGGGCATGGGGGTGTAGCCAGGGTTACTTTCCCAGCAAATCTAACTCTAGGTAATTGACAGAGAGCAAAGCATGGGGCTCCCCACTTCTGGGGGCGGGAGGAGGAGGAGGGATTCTCCTAGATGAAGGACTGAGTGAAGGAAAACAGAGCATGGTGTCTGGGTCAGCAGATGCAGCTTCTCATCAGGACTGGACTGCTGACCTGCTGCTGGCTGACTTCAGACAAGCCTTTCACCCCTGCAACTCAGGCCCCTTCCTGTAAAGTGACAGGGGTAAGAGTGGAGTGGGAGGATGTCACTGTGTGAAGCTGGGCAAAAGAGTCCTCCCTGAGGCAAACACACTTGTGTTGCTGACCCCGGCACGCCCTAACACTGGGGGAAGGGAAGTGGGAAAGCAAATGCCATGGAGCTGGCTCCGAAGTCTTCCAAGGGTGGGCCAAGAGTGGACCTCTCCATGTGATGAGGAGTGTGGTAGTGGTGGCCATTGGTTGTGAGATGGAGGTGATAACCATGTGGAGGCAGTTAGCAATCCTGTATCCCAGAGGCCAAAGGGTAAGGCATATTTAGGTCCTTGGAAAGATGGGTGTCATGGACCTGATGTGGGGGTGACGGGTGGCATTGGCCTGGCTGACTGGGGAGGGTGACCAAGCTCTTAGCTCTGTGAGCAGGTGGTAAAGCCTTCCTGCCAGAGGACAAGGAGGCTCCCTGCTCGAGAGTCCTGTAGAGTCAGCAGAAACAAAGGCCTCTGGGTGGGGGGAAAGGCTTTTTTAATGGCCTCTGAGGTTGTGCTGAAAAGGGTGTGTCAAGGCTTTGACCAGAGTCAGAGTCAGTCTGGGGTCAAGGCTTATGATGCTGTGGGTGAGGCTTGGCCCGGTGCCCAATGTGGGTAGGGAATGGAGCCCAGTGAGGGTGAAATAGATGCAAAAGCTAGTCTGCACCAGAGGTCACTGGAGAGGAGAATTAGCATGCCAAGAACAGTCATCGGAAGACAAAAAGCAAAATCAATAACCAGGATGAAATGAGCCCTTTGTGGCCTCTGAGCCCTGCTGGGAGGCACATACCACAGTGAGGGGAAGTAGAGCAGAGATTCAGAGCAGAGCCATGTACTCCCCTGTTTGCCCAGATAACTACAAAAGGAGCTATCTCAGCTGCTGCCTCTCTCTCTCTCTCTCTCTGTGTGTGTGTGTGTGGGGGGGTGTGTGTGGTGTGGTTTGTGCAGTGTGTGTGTGTTCTCAAAGCCCCTTAGGGGACAAGTCCATCGTTGCCAGAATGAAGATATGAAGACTGCATGTTGAGAGCAGAGGCAGGAGAGACCCAAGGACAGAGAGAAAGCATGTCTGAGGAAAGGGAATCAGGGAGAAGATGGGGAGACAGAGAGAGGGTGGGGGGCAGAAAGCCCAAGAAAGCCAGGAAAAATACAAGAAAGCAGAGGGGAGAGAGCAAGAGAGATTCAGAGAATGGGAGAGAGGAACATGGACACACACACAAACGACAGGGAGAGAGAGAGAGAGAGAGAGAGAGAATGAATGAGAATCAGAGAGAGTTGAAGGAGACAGTGACCCAGGAGGAGAGGGAAAGGCCAGAAAGAGGATGAAAGAGCTGCGTGGGTGGAGAGATTCTGAAGGACCTAGAGAAAGAATGGAAAGAAACCCAGAGAGTGACAAAGGTTAAGACAGAAACATACCTACGAAGAGAGAGAAGGAGAGACAGATACTGGGATAGGGAGAGAGCCAGAGTTGGGGGTGTGCATGAGACCTTCCTGTTCACCAGGAAGGCCTATCTCTTTTAAAACAATGTGGTTGGAATTAATCCAGGAGGCTTTTTCTGGGATGTAGTTTTCACCAGAAAGGGAGGCATTCCTGTGGGTTGCTTTCAGGAGCTATCCCTCTCTGGGATGAAGGATTGCACCAGGTGCATGGAGTTGGTGTGTAGGTACCCAAGGGTTCGTGTTAAGGGTGGTTAGGGAATGTGGCCCCACCAGTTCCCCCAAGAGTAATCACTAAGCTCATGCTGGGAAAGGGGAAGATTAGAAACAGGGTTGAATGAGGAGTGAGGGGGCATTAAGAGGCTCATAAAGCTGAGACATGGGGTAAGGGTTCCACAAGTTTAAGGCTTGCTGAGAGGCACAGGCTTTTGTTCTCCTGGTTATTCTAGAGTTGCTCCTGTGCCCCTCAAATCCTGGTCCTTTCAAATACTGATGGCAACTCACTTCTTGTGAAGGAATAACCATGCTGTTTCTCATTCATGAGCACCCCCTGTGCTCCAGGGGCAGAAATACAAGCACCAAGAGAGACAGATAAACAGAAAGGGATCTAACCAGGTCAGATCTAGTGAGAGTGGGCTGGACTTGACGTGTGAGAGGAGTGCGTGAGAGTCTGAGAGAGGAAGATGTATTTGCTAGGAAGACAGACACAAGGCCAAGAGGGAAAGACAGAGGGTCATCCGTATAACCAGGAAAAGTGTTGGGCAGAGCAGCACAAGCTCCTTGGGTGGTGGTGAGGGTGTTGTCTGTGCTGTTATCCCCATCTGTGCTCTTACTGTGTGCCAGACGTGCTTGCGAACACTTCACCTGCATTATTTCATCTAATCCTTACAATCCTTACAGCAACCCGATAACATAGGCACTACTATGATAGCATATTATAGATGAGGAAACAGGAGCTCACAAAGCTGAGGTTACTGTCCAAGGTCAGAGAGCTAGCAGATGGCGGATCTGGGATTGAGAGCAGACAACTGAGCTCTTTATCCCCTCCCGGTCCTGCTTTCCCAAGAGCAATACTGCCTGACATTTTGGCATGTGTATTTTTTTCAAATTTACAGTAGCATTTCCCCTTATAACCACTTGCTGAAAGAACTGTAGAACCATCATTGTTATTCCCATTCAAAAGAAAAGGAAGCAGAAATAGTTGAGGGGCATGGCAAAAGCACAGGTTCACATGTTGCAGAGTGTGTATTGGAATCCATTCGGGCCTCTTTCCAGACCACAGTGCTGCCTAGGGCCATGAACGAGTGCCCAGATGGAGCACGTTGTGCTCAGGAAATTGTGTGGGTGTGTGTGGTGCCTGGCTGGAGCACTGGGCAGCCAATCCAGGATGTCCAGGGCAGACCATCAGGAAGACAGAACCTAGAGACTTCTACAATAGTGTATCTGGCTTTAAATTCTGGCTCTAGCCAGTGACCTTAGGCAAGTTGCTGAACTTCCCATGCTTCAGTTTCCTTGATTATAATATGGAAATAATAGCAATTGTACCTTTTAAGTATTGTTATGAGAACTAAGTGAATTAATATTTTTAAATCACCCATAACAATCTCAGCGTGTACTAAAGATTTGATAAAGATTGTTCAATAAATCAGATAAATAAGACAGGAGGAGGTCTGCGTTATTGAGCTCAAGAGTGATTCAGGACTCTGGACAGCTCCCCTAGCTTCAGATCCACCATATTGGTTCCATCTGCTCTGTAAAGTTCTTTGGCAGTGAAATGAGTCTCATTTCTTTATTCTTGGCTATCATGAGCTTGAGGACTCTCCCCAGTACCATTTAATGTCTGTTTTATGAGGGAGAACACCATACTATTCACCAGGAAGGCCTATCTCTTTTAAAACAATGTGGTTGGAATTAATCCAGGAGGTTTTTTATGGGATGTAGTTTTCACCAGAAAGGGAGGCATTCCTGTGGGTTGCTTTCAGGAGCTATCCCTTGCTTGGATGAAGGATTGTACCAGGTGCATGGAGTTGGTGTGTAGGTACCCAAGGGTTTGTGTTAAGGGTGGTTAGGGAATATGGCCTGACCAGTTCCTCCAAGAGTAATCACTAAGCTCATGCTGGGAAAGGGGAAGACTAGAGACAGGGTTGAGGGAGGAGTGAGGGAGGCATTAAGAGGCTCATAAAGCTGAGACATGGGGTAAGGGTTCCACAAGTTTAAGGCCTGCTGAGTGGCACAGGCTTTTGTTCTCCTGGTTATTCTAGAGTTGCTCCTGTGCCCCTCAAATCCTTCCTTTCAAATACTGATGGCAACTCACTTCTTGTGAAGAAATAACCATTCTGTTTCTCATCCAGGAGCACCCCCTGTGCACCAAGACCTCTATACCTATTATACCTTTAGTCTTTCCAACAAGTCTGTGAGTTAGACATTGTCAGTACCATTTTACTGATGGAAAAACAGGTTCAGTCCTCTTAATCCCCACACCTCCCTGCAAAAAAACCCCCAAAAAACCCAAAAACAACTGCTAGCAAATGGAAGGTTTTGATTTTTCTTCCCAACACACTGACTTTCAATAAATACTGCTGTTAGTGCTAAATGTGGAGTCTTCTTTGGGTTTTCAGCCTCTCTCACGGCTGTTCCCTTTTTGTGATAACATGTAGGGGTCCATTAGGGTGCAATAACTGTGACTTCTTATAGTGAAAAATTCCTGAATGCCTCCTAGCTGTCTATAACTATAGTACTGTCAATTCAAAGGAAGAAATAAGTACTCTTTCAGATAGAATTTCCTGTTAGGGTTACCTACACCCAGTCCTGCCTGCTCATGTCAATCTCTTCTTCTGCCAACAGAGGAGATGGCTGAGGGGAAGAACGCCATCCTCATTGGGATGAGCCAGTGGAATTCAAATGACCTGGTGGAGCAGATTGAGACCATGGGGAAGCTGGAGGAACATCAAGGTGAGATTCTTTTGTTATAACCGGGATGTGTACACATGCATGTTACAGAGTGGGTTCAAGTGCTGGAAATTTGGGAATAGGACTTGGTTCTTCTTTCAAATCATCTGTCTGGCCACCTCTCTTAACCTGAATCTGTGACCCTAAACTCTGTTACCCACAGGAACCCCAGGGGCACTTCTGTGGGGAATTTCTGTAGTAGATGACTCCAAAGTAATTCAACAGAGCTCCCTTGGTCATAGGATGGGGAAGCATGGGAGTCCAAGTTCTTTGGTTTACAATGCCTATAGTGTTGGAATCTGTAAGTCAGAGTAGAGTTGCAACTAGAGGATCTTTCCAGAAGGGACAGGGGAGAGGGGCAGCAGTGGAGAATTATAACTTCCTTTGTCTGAATAGCTGGAGGGGAGATGTGCCTGGGGATTAATCCAGGACACTTTTTATGGAGGTGAGTTTTGAGCAGGAGCATAGTCAGCACAAAAATCAAACTTATCCTTTAGGCATGCATCTGTCTGTTCATGTGAACATTTTGCATCTCTAACAGAACATTATTTGGACAACTATTGTGTAATACTGCTTGGTTGGAGGGACTGACAATAATTCAGCTGTGGACTCTACCTTGTGATCTGTGACATAGTATAAGTCAGGACATAGGGGTCAGGCTTGGGTGGAAAGTTTTTGGACCTAGAATGGAGAGGCAGGGCTTTTAGAGGGAGGCAGGAGAGGCTGACTCAAGGAAGGTTTCCTGACAATGGAGCTATGGATCTAGGCTTTGAAAGTGGAGGATGTCGCCGAGGAGGTCATAAATGTCTGAGATGACATATGGGGGAAATGAGGCTCAGAAAGAGGCCGTATTGGATTGAGGTCATTCTGGAATGAAGAACAGAATTGGGGCTGGAACACTATCTAGGATTCAGGGTGTTAACCTCTGCACCTGTTATCCTTAGGTCGGTTTTTCATTGTCACCTCCCCACCTCATGTATCACTCCTCCTACTTCCCTTCATCTACCCTTTTTCTTTCTCTCCTGGCCCCATTATTTCTCAGTTAGATAGGATGACTGGATAAGGTCATCCTATCAGGAGTTTTTCAGTGAGAGGGTCCTGGCTCAGCCCAAAAGAATGACCATCTTGGTGTTGGCATCTGCTCCTTTTCTCACCCCTCACCCTTGCCGCCTTGATTCAGAACCCTTCCTATGCCAGAACATCCATCCTCAGGAATAAATGGGCTTGGGATGGCTGTTCTATTTTACAAGCAAGGAACCCAAGGCTTAGAGAAGCTGCATCTTTCCCAAGATCCTCAAAATTACTGACGGCATCATGCTCTGATCTCCAGTCTCCCTGCTCCCAGACCAGGGCCTCCTCTCCTATGCTTGTGCTCAACTGAGGCGAGGTATAGTTCTGAGCCCCTGCATTGTCAGGTGTAAGAAACTCAGGATCTTAAAGGAAAGGGTTCTCTGAGCTACCATAGTCACAGGAAGGGAAGACTCTGAATCTGGCCCCCAAAGCCACTCCAGAGACAATTTCCCTGGCTTTCCAGTCACACATTTGCAGATGGGCCCCTTGTCTGTGCTTCTTCTTCCAGGACCCTGTAGGGGGCCCAGAAGGGCTCATAGATTTCATGTCTTGCCCTAGGACAGTGCTTGATAGCCACAAAAAGACAAATCCAGGCTCACCACCCATCTGGACATCCCTGTCCTCCCCCCACCCCCACTGCCTGCCAAAGAATTGTGTGACTCAGACACAGTGAGCTAAGGAGGGGATGAGGGAGACACAGTGTGAGCTAGGAGAGGAGGGCAGTGGCTGCGGAGAAGGAACCAGAGGGAGATGGACAGAAGAGGGTGAAACAGTGACTTTGGGGCCCAAGAAGTCTGGATGTGGACCTTGGTCCTGCCATTCTGGAGCTTCATGACCAGGGGAAGTCATTTCTCAGAACCTCAGTTTCATCATCTGCACAGTGAGGCTTAACACAAAAGTTGTGGGGATTCAATGAGCTAACACTTGCACAGTGCATCCAGTAACAGCTCATCATAATGAGGGAAGATGACAGAAGAATGGAAGCTATTGCACAAGCACAGCTCTAGCAACTGCTTCCTGGTGTTGATGGCTGTCTCTCCCAGTACAGCATGGGGAGCAGGAGGAGAGAGAGAAGATGGAGCAGGAGAGAGGAAACCAGCTGTTTCCAACTCCTGAATCTCCTTCCTCTGTGGATTCAAAATATGATTCCCATGAAACGACAGAACACACACATTAATTGCATCCATTTCCACAATCATTTCTGGAGCCACTCTGGGCCTCAGGCTGTGCTAGATGTGGAGGCAGTACAGATGAGCAGGCTGGCGCTGCCACCCTTTAGGGCACAGTCACAGCCTAGATTACCTTGGAATAAGACAGGCTGAGTAGAGGTCTTAGGAGAGGGGTGCTGGAGACTATTTTAGGGAGAGGAAGTTCTGAAAATGCTTCCTGGAAAAGGCTGCATTTGAAATTGGTGTTACCGATCCAGCTCTACTCCTGCCTCCTTTAAATACCTACCCTTCAATGTGGACTCACTCCAGAGACCAGGTCTCATGCTTCACCCCCGTGCCAGCCACACTGACCCCCCCCCCAGGTCGACCTCCAAGTGCAATGGCAGCAGAAGCTGCTCTCCTGGGCTCCAGTAGCCTCCTTACCTCCACCTGGATGGCCAAGACTTCACGCTCTCCAAGTGCCCACGGAAGCTGAGCTTCCTTCTCTGAAACTTACTTATGTCCTATATTCTGTCTTGATCTTCTCAGTCACTTAGAGCATATGTTGCACAGGCTCTTAGACTGATCTGTCATCTCCACGTCTGTGGGTGCTAATCCGGGTGTGTGTGTGCCCTCATGTACTCACTGCACCTCGTGTTTTGTTTCTTTATTTTTTATTGTGCACTCATCTTGGGTACGCCCCTTGCCTCGCTCTTTTTTCTATGGGAATCTTGGACCTCTAGGTTGTGAATGTCCTGATAGAGACTGGTCTTGTGTTTCTTCTGGGCCTGGTGTTTCACTAATCTTGGACATTTCATATGCTAAATTCACAGTTTAGTGTTTCCAGTCTCCACAAGTGGTATAAATTTAGACCCCACACCCGTCTGTGGCACAGGCTTAGGGTTTTAATTACTCATGTGTGACTTTTTTCTTTCTCACTGTCTGTGAATGGTTTCTTTGCTGTTTCCCCAAAGGAGATTTCTTTCAAGTTCCTTTTTGGGTGGAGGAGTCCTTTAAGGCGCCCCACTGTCCAGGCAGTGCCAATGCAGCTCCTCTCAGTCCATGGTTAACAACATCGTTTTCAACCTCTAGTCCTAGGGTCTCTCGCTGTCTGAGTCTCCCTGTGTCTCCTCTATGTCAGCTTCTGTTGTCATCTCTGAATTGTAGGTCTCTCTTTGTTTCAGCCGGTCTTTATTTTGAGCTTGGTTATATATTTACATTTTTGGTAATATGTTGCCCAATATTTTAATGGAAAGGAATCTTTTAGCCCCAGTTCAGTTGCCTCATTTATTATTATTATTATTCAATTGTTTCTCTTGTTATTTTTAATATTTTTAAATTGTATGGCATTGAGTACATTCATATTGTTGTGTAGCCACCACCACTGTCCATTTCTAGAACTTTTTCTTCACCCCAAACTGAAGTTATTAATGACAACCCATCACCCCCTTTTCCCCCAGGTGTCTGGTAACCACCATTTTACATTCTGTTCCTATGCACTTGACCACTCTAGCTCCCTCATAAGTAGAATCCTGTAGTATTTGACTTTTTATGTATGGCTAGTTTCACTTAGCGTGATGTCTTTGAAGTTCATCCATGTTATATCCTGTGATAGGAATTCCATCCTTTTATAGGCTGTATAATATTCCATTGTATGGATATACCACATCCTTGTCATCCCATATCTTTGATGCACGTTTCTACTTTTTGGCTATTGTGAATAACACTGTTATGAACATTAGTGTACAAATATCCTCTTTATTTTTTGAACACATTCTTATTATAAAACAAAGCAAAACAAACAAAACCAGTCTCCCTTAGCATTTGCAGACCTCACTTCAGAGTTTATAAATTGTAAATTGTTTCTCCAGAGAGGGATCTTATTAGAGGTTAGTGCCCCAGATACACTTGTTCTTTCATTTAACACCTGATCTTTGGGAGTTTTTAATATGAATATACATAGATTCAACTCATTCTTTTTACCTTTACTATAATATTCTTTACTTTGGAATTTTTCATCAGTTAAGCAATGCTACATAGGTTAAGATTTAAGATTATAATAGATACGGCTAAACAGTTTTCAAAAAAAATATGCAAATTCATATTCATGCCAACTGTGGATTTTTTTCATCCATTCTCCCACAGTGTTACCACACTTGATATTAACAAACTTTAAAATTTTACCTGATTGGTGGGTAACGATATTTTCTTTTTTTTTTCCTTATTTGATTGCTAGTGAGATGAATCAACTTTTCATAAATGTGTTGGCCAATCCTATTTTCTGTTTTATTGAATTTTTCAAGCATGCTTTTTGCTAATCTTCTATTAGATTATTTGTTTTTCTTATTGACTTTTAGGAGTTCTTTACATATATTCTGGATATAAATTATTTGTTTGCTACATATTCGAAACATTTGTCTTTGCAATCTTGCAACTTGGCTGAATTTTCTTATTAGTTCTAACAGTTGCTCTCTTGGGTTTTCTGGGTAGAGAGTTATATTGTTTGCAAATCTTAAAAGCTATGTCCCTGCCAATTTTCACACTGCTTATTTATTTTTCTTATTATATTGCATGGCATGGGGTCTTCAGGTGGAAGCTGAGTAGCGGGAGGGGCAGCAGACTTTGATCCTGACTGTAATGCTGTAATTTCCTCCCCCTTCCTCCTACTCATTCCTCTTCAGTTAAGTTTATTGAGGTATGATTTACATTCCATAAAATTCACCCTTTTTATTGTATAGTTCTAACTGCTGTTTTATAAATTCTATGACTTCCTGTTGGATTTACTTCCTCTTTTTACTAGAGTATTTATTTCCTCAAACAGTTCTTTTAGGCTGTTGGATAGTCACTTTCTAAATCCTTGCATTTCTAAACATGTCTTTACTTTGCCTTCTCATTTGAATGTAAGTTTGCCTGCACTCAGAATAATGTTCCTGACTATCTTTGAAGATTTTCCTCATGGTCTTCTTCATTTAGTGTCAGTGGTGAGAAGTCTGAGGTAAACTGGAGAGTAATCTGTTTTTCTTTCTTCTTGAAGAAGTAAATTTAAGAATCTTTATTCTATGTATTCTGAAATCACAAAGAATATTTGCAATAAAGGGTTTAGTTTATTGTCTCTGCACCTGGTACATGGCGATGTTTTCTTTTCATTATTTCTTCAAGAGATTCTCTGTTTTCTCCTTACAAAATTTATAGGAGTCTTGTCTGACCTTTCCTTTTCTTATTTCCTGATCTATTCTGGTATCTGGAAACATTCCTTAGTTTGAACCTAACCAAGTTCACCAATTTTCTCTTCTTTAGCTGTTAACCATTCTTCTGGTGAATTCTGTGGCACGTTTTCCTTTTCTTTCTTTTTAAACATTCATCTTTACATTTTCATCTTCTCTGATTGGTTCTTTTTCATCACAAATTGCTATTAATTCATAGATGCACAGGTCCACTCTATGCCTTTTATAGTCTCAGTCTTCTTGTTCTTTGAAATTACAGTTTCCTAGTAGGTTAGAGGTGGAGATTCTGGTAGGTTAGGTTTATGGAGATAAACCACATATATTTCGGATTGGATTAGTTCTCCAAAGATCCATAAGTGAGATTATAAGACAGAGTAGGAGCCAGCTTGACTCCATTTATCTGTGGTAGCACACACCTGCCATTAAGCATTGTCCAAGTAAAGTTGGGCTTGCCAAATTCCTTTTTTTTTTCAATTGAGGCATAATCCACATGCCATAAAATGTACCCTTGTAAAGCACACAATTCAATGGTTGTTAGCACATTCATGAAGTTGTTCTGCCATCACCACATTTTCATCACCACATGCAGATACCCTATACCCATCAGCAGCCACTCCCCAGTTTTTTTCTCCCAAAGCCCATGGAATTTTATGTGAATGGAATCAAGCAATGTGTAGCCTTTTGTGTCTGATGTCTGCTTTAGCATAATGTTTCTGCAGGTTGTCCATGCTGTAGACTGAATCAGTATTTTGTTCCATTTTCATGGCTGAATAATATTCTATGTGTGGATATTCCACCTATTGTTTATCCATTCATCAGTTGACAGACATTTGATACCTGTTTTTTAACACGAGTAATGCTGCTGTAAGTATTCATGTGCATGCTTTGTGTGGACATATTTTCAGTTTTCTTGGGTATATAGCTAGGAGGGGAATTGCTGTATCATATGGTAACTGTTTAACTTTTTGAAGAACTAGCAAACTCTTCCCAAAAGGCTGTGCCACTTTACATTCCTACCAGCCCTGTAAAAGTTTCACATTTCTTCATATTCTTATCAACACTTGCTATTTTCTGCCTTTTTGATGACAGCCAATGTGTAGGGAAAACCCCAGCTTTTTCCTACTGTGTTTCTTCCCTGTGAGTTTCCTTTACTCATACAGGATCTTTCACTTCTGATCACCAAACATGTGGAGGTTTTTCCCCACCAGAGCAATTCTGTGTGACACCAGCTGGTGTCCTATAATTCAACTCAATTCTGACACTACCTACCTGGAGATAGTGTCAGGGGTTAAAAGCTCGGTCCCATCAGACTGCCCCTACCCCACTTTGGATGCAAATTCCAAGGAGTAGTTGCCCAGGTTACCCACAGCTCCTGATTGTGGACAAATCAGAGATTCCCTCATTCCCTCTTCAGGTTCAATTAATTTGCCAGAGTAGCTTATTGAACTCAGGGAAATGCTTATTTTTGATTATCAGTTTATTAAAGGATGTGATAAAGGGTACACAGTCTGGACAGTCAGGTGAGCAGATACTGAGGACAAGGTTTGTGGATTCCTAAGCAAGGAGCTCTTGTCTCTGTGCAGTGGGTGCATCACCCTCCCAGCTCCTGTCTGTTGGCCAACCTAGAAGCTTTCTGATTCCCATACAATTGGTATTATTGTGGAGGCTTCACAGTGTTGGTGTGATCAATTATCAACATAATTTCCAATCTTCTTCCTTCTCGAGAGAATGGGTGGCGAAGTTGAAGCTTCTGAGCTTCTCATCTTGTCTTGGTTTTTCTGGTGACTAACCTTCATCCAGGGGTCATCCAAGAGCACACCCAGGGGCGCTTCATTAGAACAAAATACACTCCTATCACCCAGGAAATTGCAAGGGTTTCAAGAGCCCTGTGTCAGGGACTGGAGGCATATTATATGTATATATTCCCTATTATTTTGCAATCATGTGGATGGGAGTGTATTGGTATATATTATTAGAGTTTTAATTTGCATTTCCCTAGTGACTAATGATGTTGACTATATTTTCATGTGCTGATTTATCATTGTTCTATTTTTCTCTGGAGAAATGGTTATTCAAATCCTTTGCCCATTTAAAATTGGGTTATTTGTCTTTTTTTTTTTTTTTGGTGGTTGAGTTGTAAGAATTCTTAATAAATCATAGACATTAGGCTCTTATCAGTTATATGATTTACAAATATTTTATCCTATCTGCAGATTCTTTTGACTTTTTTGATAATGTCCTTTGGAGCATGAATTAAAATTTTTTATGACATCCAATTTATCTATTTTTTCTTTGTGTGTGTGTGCTTTTGGTGCTGTATTGAAGAAGGCACTATCTTATACAAGGTCATCAAAATTTTCCCCTATATTTTCTCTTAAAAGTTTTGTAACTTTGGTCCTCTCCTGTTGTGGCGCAGTGGCTTGAGTGCAGCACTGTGAAGCTGTCCGCAGCCTCTGCAGTGCGGGTTCGATCCCAGCTGGCCAGCGAGAATACTACATGGTGGAGCAGACCTCTCCTGTCTTGCCCACTGCTCCCCTCAGCAGTGTATTTCAGTCAGTCTGCCTGTTCTGTTCCTCACTCTATCTCTGGTGAATCCTCTCATCTCCCACATCTCTGGCCTGTACCCCAGTTCTTGTATGCATAAATAAATAAATATTAAAAAAAAGAGCTTTGTAACTTTAATTATTATATTTAAGTATTTGACCCACTTTGAGCTTCATTCTTTTACAGGTGAGTAGCCACTTGGACTAGCACTTGGCACCCTTGTCAAAAATGCGTTTATCATAAACATCTGGGTTTATTTCTGCCCTCTCAACTCAATACCACTGATATATGTATTGTTCCTTATGCAGAACACAGTCTTGATTACTATAGACCTGTATGTTTGAAATCAGGAAGTAGGAGTCCACCCACTCATTATATTTTGCAGCTTCTTTTCATTTCCATAAGAATTTTAGAATCAGCTTGTCAATTTTTGCAACAACAACAAATCCAACTGGACTTTTTTTTTTAAAAGATGTATTTATTTATGCACACAAGAGCTGGGGTATAGACAAGAGGTGTGGAGGGTGAAAGGACTCACCAGAGACAGAGTGGGGAGCAGAACAGGCAGATCTACTGAAATACACTGCTGAGGGAAGCAGCGGGCAAGACAGGAGAGGTCTGCTGTACCATGTGGGTCGCTCCCTTGCCAGTGATCGAACTAGTATTGCAGTGGCTGAGGATAGCTTCACAGTGCTGACACTTAACCACTTGAGCCACCAGGGAGACACCCCCCCGCAAACTGGACTTTTGATAGGGATTGTGTTGAAGGTATAGATCACTTTGGGATGCATTGTTCTCTTACCAATATTGGTATTAAAATCCATGAGCATGGGATGTCTTTCCATTTACTTAGGTATTCTTTAATTTCTTTCAATGAAATTTTATAGTTTATAATGTGTAAGTCTTGGTCTTGTTTTGTGAAATTTATTCCTAAACAAATTTCATTTTCTTTTTGATGGTGTTGAGACTGAAATTATTTATTTAGCAATTGTTCCTTGCAAGTGTATAAAAATAAATTTGATTTCATGTATTGACATTGTATCCTATAACTTTGTGGACTCATTTTCTTTATTTTGGGGGATTCTTTAGGATTTTCTATATCTAAGATAAAGTCATCTGTAAATAGAGGTAGTTTTTCTTCTTCCTTTCCAATATGGATGCCTTTTATTTTCTGTTCTAATTTTCCTGGCCAGATTTTCTAGTATAATGAATAGAAATGGTGAAAGTTAACATCTTATCTTGGTCCTTATTTTAAGGGTGAAGGTTTTCAGTCCTTGATCATTAATATGGTGTTATCTATGGTTTTCTTGTGGTTGCCCTTTATTTGGGTGAGAAAATTTCTTCCTACCTATTTTTAGTTTGTTGAGTGCTTTTATCAAGAAAGGATAAGCCTTTTGATTTTGCCAAATGCTTTTTCTGCATCTGTCGAGATGATCATTTGGTTTTTGTCATTTATTCTATTAATACACTGTGTTGCTATTGATTGATTTTCATATGTTGAACAACCTTGCATTCCCAGGAAAAATTCCATTTGGCCCTTTCCGTGTTGCTAATTTTTTATGCTTCGTGTTTATGTATCTCTTCTAATAATTTTTACTAATATTCTATGAGCTATCACTGAAGGGACTATTTACAATCAGGGTTCTTCTTGTTTTTGAAACAAGCAGTGTCCTCAAGGCCACATTCTCACTAGAGGAAGAAGTCATCACTGTCTGGTGTCCCTGATCAGCTCCTCTGCCACCAGCTTAGAGAGAGTTATGTTTTCTCTTCCACTCTGACTCTAGATATTGTGTCTAGATATGTGGTCCTCAAGGACTGGTCCTTGGACCAACAGCATTAGCATCACTTGAAAACTTGTCAGAAATGTGAATTTTGGTGACCTACCCAGACTTGCTGAATCAGAAACTCTGAGAGGGGCTCAGAATCAATGTTTAGGTGATTCTGCTGCTTGCTAAAATGTGAGGACCATCAATCATTGTGATACTAAATCGGTTCAAAGAACCCACAGATTCTGTCCCTGTTATCTTCCTTCAGCCATGGAGCCTGATATCTTGCTGGTTGTCCTCTTATATTTGTAATTTGGATATGTGTTCCACTCTGCATTTGCAGTTCCCTCTTAACTTGTCTCTGTGTGATGTGATGTGTCTGTTTGTTGCAACCTGCTGTCACTTAATGACTGGGGAGGATAGAAAATGCTGTTTGGGGAGTTGTGCTGTAGCTCTTGGCTCATTCCCTTTGGGTATTTTTAGTCTTCCAGGGTGTCCTGTTCCTCAAACATTGATCCCTCTTCACCCCCAGGGAAAGATGCCCCTGCTTGGTATAGGCAAGGATTTGGGGGAACACCAAACGTCTGACTTCTTTACCATCGAAACCCAAACAACTGCAAACGTTTCCTTTGCTTCTGTTTTTTCTGCCCCCACCATTGATTAGAGCTCTTCTTTTGTAGGATTGAGGTGATGGTTCCTTCTCTCCAGTGGTGGCTTTATGGGCATTTGACCCTTGTGGTCACACAAGCCCCCTTACTTAGTAGGGTTTCAGACCTGGTTCTCTGCTCTGCTATTGCCATCTTGAAGATATTATGACATTTCACTAGGGTCCCCACATTTTCATTTTGTATAAACCCTGCAAATTATGTAGCCCAGCCTGCCTTCCTCCCTCCTATTTCTCTGCCTTTGAGGATGCCTCATGCTTTCTGGTCTGCTAAGGATACTCCTTCTTATTGCATAATGCTACCAAAGATTTATTAATATAAAAAATATAATGCCATTTTATAGGGATCTGGAGCAGGAGGAAAAAAGGAATTGTGATGTCATTTGACTTCTTTAACCAGTCCTACTGTGATGCTTCTCAAATATAAACTCAGTGAGAGCCCCCTGCTTCCTCTGCTCTGTGACTGTTATTGCCTGCAGAAGGAAGTAATAGCCCTAGCCTGGCATGTGCGTCCATCCACAATTTGGCGCTAACCTTCCTTCTGATAATTACAATTGTTCAGGGATAGTAAGTTCCCCATCACTGCAGGGATCAGGGAATAGCAACCCTGAGCTATCCTGCAAAGGGCCGTTAGATCATTGCCAGACCTGGCCACCTCACGGTTACCTTCTGGTGCTCGTGACTTCCCAGCCATATCTCCCCTCCTCTTCTGTTCACCCCTGGTGGCCCCAAATGGCTGAGGGGGCTGCTTGCTGACTTTTAAGCCCACTTGAGCTCTTCTTTTTCTTGCCTTTATTCTGTTTTCTTCTGATTTCATCTCTAGCTACACAATCCTTAGCATTTCCTCAGCCCCTCTGCCTCTCACAGACCACCTCCCTCCTGCCCAGCCTGGCTTAGGTAGGTGTCTCCTGCAGTGCCCAGCAGTCTGCTTACACTCATGCCTTTCCAGGGGTTTGCCTCCCCTGAACAGGAGTGGCAAGGGTGCTCCCGGTGCCCCCTGCACTCCTCCTCACTTATGCATGCAGCACACATGACTGGTACTCACTCTGTGCAGGCCCAGTGCTGGTCAGTGTTGGCGACACATTGATGACTCAGAGGTGGACTCAAAATTGACTGGCTCCCAGACCTGGGGGTGGGGCATTTACAGTCTAGTGAGCTAATTGCTCTAACCAGTGGGAACAGAGTCCAGAGGGATCAAAGAGGACATGGAGCTGGAGTTGCCATGAGGAGCGAAGGAGGCCTCTCTGGGCTCTGGACAGGCCAAAGATGGGGCAGCAGGCTGAGGGAACAGCAGGTGCAAAGGTGCAGAGGGAGAGGGGTGTGGGAAGGCAGGGAGAGTTGGAGAATCACACAGAATTCTTCTTGACCAAAGTTGGAGGCTGGAGGATGCTGAAAGGGGTGAGGAGATCTCAGAGGAGAGCAGGAAAGCCAGAGAGAAAGAAAGCCTCATGTATCAGGCTAAAGAGATGTGCTTTCTCAGGAAGACCCCTGGGGATCTGTGGAACAGCTTAGCAGGGGAGTGATGGGCTACTTTTTAGAAAAATTTTTCTAGAAGCCAGTGAAACTGATAATAGAGGGGCCGGGGACGAGTGTAGAGGGGTGTATGATGGGCCAGGTGAGAGGTGATGAGGTGAATGTTGACCCTGCAGCTCAGCAGAGGTTTAGCATTTGGGGAGCTCCCTGAACAGGGAGGGAATATGCAGGTCTTTCTTCCTCAGCCTGGTGGGGGGACTGAGCAACCAGCTGGGCCAGAGCTGCTTAGTCCAAGCCCAGCAAGTCACAGGAGTCAGCTGCTCCCATCCCTGCTTCCTGGGGCACATAGGCCCCTTCTGGTATATCAGGAAGAGGGTTCCCAATTCCTTCTCTTGAGGCCCAGTCTGTCTGAACGCTCCTCCTGCCTACCCCCACTCTTCCACCCCCGACACCAACACACACACGAGGCAGGAAGACAGTCCTGTTTCAGGTGTTTCGTGAAAATGCTTCTGTTCTTGGCTACAGATTTTACTTTTCTTGTTCTTGGGGTGCTCACAGTTTGTTGGAAGGGGGCTGGGAAGAGGAAAGATGATCACTTTGAAAGCCACTGATGGGACTTGACAGCATCTCCTTGAGGTGATGATGTGCCTGGGACAGGCAGGCTGAGCAGGCTGGAGCCAGGGTGGTGGGGAAGGCCCTGCCCTTCCAGCCCCAGTCCTCTGGTGCAGCTTGTCCCGTGTGCAGGAGTTTCTGGGATCTTTAGCATTTGAAAAAAGCACCAGCTGAGGCAAGGCTGTTGGGCCCAGGGGCCCTGGAAAGCTCCAGGCCAAGTGGGGTCTCATTTAGGAGGTGGCTGAGCCAGCTGCACATCTAGTTAATCACCCTCGTCCTGGGAGCTGGCTAATCAGGAAGCTGGGGTTCACAGCAGATGCCTCTGCTAGCTTGCTGGTGCTGGCACTGGTGCTGGCGGCTGGAGGGAAGATGGAGCAGGCAGGGCTGGGCGGGTGAGGCCGGCTTCCTGCTGTTCTGGCTCCACGCTTACCTTGTCAACCAGCAAGCTCGTTCTTGTCCAGGTCAGTGGCCTCTCCAGGTCCCCATGCTTTGGATGCCTGTTCAGGCTTCACTGCAGAACAGACTAAGCCTGAGGAAGCACGGCCCAGTCCAGGCCTCTGGAGACTTCTCTCCAGCATGCATAGCAAGCACCCTCTTCTTGACCCCTTGCTCTCCACTCCTCCGCCCTCGCTTGTCACAGCCCTGATTTCGTCTGCCTCAGTGACTCCCACTGCAGGAAGCATTGCCCTTGCTGGCTGAGTCATCCCAGGGAGCCCCTGTTCTAGACCCCCTACCCTCTACAAAGAAGAAAGAGGTGAAGTCAGGGGAAGACTGCTCAGCAGAATTGGGGTGTTGAAATAGCCCAGTTCTAAAGAGTGGGTAAGTGATTTTTATCCTCCTGAGCCTCAGTTTCCTTATCTGCAAAGGAAGCCTTTTCTCAGGTATGAGTGCTCAGGTGGAGGATGCTGGCTGAAGCTGAAAGCTCCCGCGCTGGGGACAGCCTTTCCCGTTGACACCCCTGAGCCCCTGCTCCTGGGGCAATCGGCTCCTTTCCTGACTTTTTTTCTTCCGCCTATGCCATGCTTGTAGGATCCCTGCACACTGGCATCTCCAACACATGCCCTCTGGGCGCCCTCCTGCCCCCACCCCTGCTGCCAGCTCCCCCACTCCCCTCCTACCTCGAATGCCCCGTGCCACGTGCCTAGCGTGCATTGTTTTGCCACTGGAATGCTGCCGAGCCTACGGATCATATTTACTTCCTGGTAAACAAAGTGTGGTACCAGCAGCCCACAGACTGCTCGGAGAGTGCCTCCCGGGCCTGGTGCGAGAACATGGAGGTGGAAAAGTGGACCTGGCCTGCCCCTTGCTCAGGGCCCCTCCTTCCCAGGGCCTGGCACACAGTGGGCACATAAACACCAGGGGCATTTACCTTGTAGTCAGGACTTGGGACTGGTGGTCTGAAGGGCCCCAGGTTTGAGCTTTAATGTTTGAGTTCTGAACAATTTTATCTCCAGTTCTATGTTTTGTAACTGAAGCCTGACGGGACAGCACTTGGCTCTGGTGGTGCGGTCTCTCCCTGCTCCTTGCCTCCCAGGCAGGGTTCTCAACCTCCTGCTTCTCTGCCCTCCGGCTCCCAGCCTGCCTAGCTTGGTCCTCCATGCACCTGCCCAGAGATGGCAGCCATTTTCCCATAAGTTGGGGCCTGCTAGCAGGGAAGGCTGAGGTCGGGGCACATACCCCACAGCAGCTGTGGGGTACCCCACTGAGGTGGGGCACATACCCCACTTGGGCTGGCAGCACCACAGTGCATTCGGTGGGTAACTCGGAGAGAACAGGACTCTCAGTCACCCCTTGCAGGGGCCCAATGCATTTTAGTGTGGAGGCTGCAGTAGTCTTGGGGGTTTACCTGTCTGCCCTATGCTGTCAGGCATGGCAGCTGTGCGGGTCTGGTGGTTCAGGAGGGGCAGCGGGAGGCCTGCGTGCTTGTGCTCCAAATGGAGGAAGGGGTCCCCAGGCACCTTGAGTGTCTGTACTCACCCCTGGCATGTCTCTGTGCATGTGGGAATGCAATATTAAGCAACAGGTAAAAAACACCAGGATAGATGGAGACAGAGTCCTCGGAAAAAGGAATAAACTTTCTATTTTGGTACCTTAACAGCAATTTTTCTTGCTTTTTTGAATGAGGGCACCTGCATTTTCATTTTGCATTGGGCACTGCTAATGACGTGGCTGGTTTGGGGGTGGAGTGGAAAGGCAGAAGACTTGGGTTGGAAGAGACCCCCTACTAGCCTCAGTTTTCTGATCTGGTAAGTGGGCCTCTTGCCTAGGGCCATGCTCTCTCAGCCCTGCTCTCCCTTGGACCTGGCATGTGGTGGACATGGCCTTGTTGGCTGTTTGGAATGCCCTGCCCTTTTCTTTCCCTGTCAAAGCCCCATTTTCCCGGCAGCTCAAGTCATGGCTCTGCTGCAGGCTTCCTCAGGGTGCCTGCCAGAATGAATCCCTTCAATTCGCCTTGACACGCTCATCTCTGCGCCTCACAGCCCCTCACATGGCACTTAGCAGATAGACAGGAGCTGTGTGGCGAGTGAGGGTCCTGATTTTGTGTTAGGTCCCCATCCTGCTGGGTGACGTTCTCTGCGGGCCTCAGATGGTGCTCAGGCATGACACCGGTCCTGGGCTCCCACCTGGCTCTAGGGCTCCTGTGCCCGTCCCCATCTTTGCTGCCCTGGGCCCTGAGAGGCAGCCCGCCGCCAGCAGCTTCCAGCAGGCGGGGGCTCTGACGCGCTGCAGGCCCAGGTGCTGGCTCACGGCATCGAGGGAGTCTCCCTTTCACCCTGCCCAGAGTCCTGAGGAAGACAGAGACAAGGTGTTGAGACAAGTGTTCAAAGTAAATAAGGAAATAAAACAAGAGCAAGCCTCGCTTACTGAGTGCTTACTCTGTGTCAACTGTGTTCTAAAGACTTACCCATATTACCCATTTGATTCACAGTAACCCTCTGAGGTGGGGACACTGTTGTCCCATTTTATTTTATTATTTAATTTAAATTTAATTTTATTATTTAATTTTAATTTTAATTTAATTTAAATTTTTTATATCTCTCTTTTTTTCTTTTTTTTTTTTAAAAGATTTATTTATTTATTTATACAAGAACCAGGGTACAGGCCAGATGCGCGGGAGGGTGAGAGGATTCACCAGAGACAGAGCAGGGAACAGAACAGGCAGACTGATGAAATACACTGCTGAGGGGAGCAGTGGGCGTGACAGGAGAGGTCTGCCACATCATGTGGGACCCTCTCTGGCCGGCCAGGCTCCAACAGGCGCTGCAGAGGCTGTAGACAGCTCTACAGTGCTGCACTCAACTGCCTGCGCAACCAGGGGAGGCCCTAACTTTCTTTTTTTTTCTTACATTGTTGTTCACATACCATATTTGATTCCCTCAGGTGTATTCCCCATAGTCCTTCCACTACCACATCACCTGTGAACCATCACCAAAGTCCCTTGGGCTCTTCCCTCCCCTGCTTTGCTCCCTCTCCTTCCCTTTCCCCTGCTCTAGGCCTCAGATCTATGGTCAGCTTGCAAGTGTTGTCTCTCTCCTAACCCTTTGTTCAGTTTCTCTATATTCCACATGTAAGTAAAACCATCTAGTATTTCTTTTTACCTTCTAACTTATTTCACTTGGCATAGTCCCTTCCAGCTCCATGCATGTTGCCACAAATGGCATGAGTTTATCTTTTTGATTGCTGAGTAATATTCCATGGTGTATATGTATCACATCTTCTTTTTTTAATTAACATTTTATTTTATGTAATTCTTACATCATTTTTCATTTTTGCACAATGTTTGCATTATCATTTTGTTTATATTCCCCATACAATTTCACCTCCCCCTCCCCTTATTTTGACCCTAGTTCTTCCTCTCTCCTTCCCTCCCAACCTCATAGTGTGTCTCTGGTTTATAGTTGCTTGTTGATTTTGATTTTTACTTTGTATTAATTAGTCTTTTTCCTGGTCCCTTATTTAGGTTTTCTAAATTCCTGCTATGAGTGAGACCATTCGGTATTTTTCTTTTTCTTTCTGGCTTATTTCACTGAGCATGATCCCTTCCAGCTCCATCCATGTTGCTGCAAACTGCATGTGTTTACCTTTTTTGATTCCTGAGTAATATTCCATGGTGTATATGTACCACATGTTCTTGATCCAGTCATCTGTTTTTGGGCATTTGGGTTGTTTCCATAGCTTAGCTATTTTAAATAGTGCTGCTATAAACATAGGGATGTGGGTGTCCTTTGGAATTAATGTTTCTGTGTCATTTGGGTAAATACCTAGGAGTAGAATTGCTGGATCATATGGAAACTCTATCTTTAGTAGGTCAAGAAATCTCCACACAGCTCTCCATAGTGGTTGGACCAGTTTGCACTCCCACCAACAGTGCAGGAGAGTTCCTTTTTCTCCACAACCTCGCCAACATTTGTTGTTGCTATTTTTTTAATATGTGCCATTCTCACTGGTGTGAGATGGTGTCTCATTGTAGTTTTGATTTGCATTTCCCAGATTACAAGTGATGTTGAACATTTTTTCATATGTCTGTTAGCCATTTGCATTTCCTCTTTGGAGAAGTTTCTTTTTAGTTCTTCTGCCCATTTTTTGACTGGATTATTTTCTTTGTTTTCGTTGAGTCTCGTCAGGTTTTTGCAGATTTTTGTCATCAGTCTTTTATCATTAGTGTTGTATCACGTCTTCTTGATCCAGTCATCTGTTTTGAAGCATTTGGGTTGTTCCATACCTTTGGTATTGTAAACATAGGAGTGCAGGTATCCTTTCAAATTAGTGCTTTTATGTCCTCTGTACTATCCCCATTTCATAATTCAGTAGACTAAGGCATAAAGAAGTTTAATGACTTAAATGACTTAAATGACTTTCTCAAGGTTAGTCAATGAACCTGCACTTGAGTACCAGGGTATAAACACAATGAAGTACTACTTAAGGACTTTCAGTACTTGTAGGGTCCTTAGGGAGCAATGGAACCAGTCTATTAAGGGAAGGAGGCCCAGAGAGGGAGAGCGGCTTGCTTTAGGTCACAAAGCAAGAAGGTGAGAGTCTCAAAAGGAGTCTCAGCCTCCCATTTCCAACTCTATGCTCTTCCTGCTCTTTATTCCTGCCTTTGAGAATGCCCCTGGGACCTGATTCAGGAGGAGGGGAACAGGTTAGGTGACAGGAGCCATTAAGGCAGCCCTGCCAGATATAGGACTGTGGAAACAGAGGGATTCCAGTGGACAGCAGCTGAGAGGGCTTTACTTACAGTTGCCCATCAGTGCCATGAGTGTTATCTGGGGAGGGGGTGGAGTATGCAGGTCTGGACTTCTTTCTGCAGGGGGAAATGAGGCATCTTTGCATGGGGAAGGCCATTCTGGTCCCCCAGAGAGGCCCTCATGCAGCTTCTCTTTGCATCTTGGAGTTCCCTAGAGAACTGGGATCATTGGGGGAGCTGTGAGCACATTTTTTTTTTCCCAGGGAACTTAAGCCGCTCAGAAAGTTGGGAGCCAGGCTGGTATCAGTATGTCCTGCCAGCATGCTCAGGTGCAGAAGAGCAGGTCCCTCCCAGGATCCTGCCTGTAGCTTGGGTTTTCAGGCTGGAGGTCTGGCCTCTACATTGCTTACCCCAAGCTTCAGTCACACCATTGCTCTCCCTTGGGCCCAGGTCACCTTGCCCTGGGGGCAGAGAAGCAGAGCTGACAGGTCCTTCTGCATGGTCACATGCAAGCTTCTAGATGTGAATAATTGAGGCCCCAATGGATGGTGCAGCAGAACAAGGGTGAGAACTGCTGACAGGGCTCCCAGTAGACTGGGATTTGGTGAGCTAAGAATTGGGGCCACTTCTCTGACTGCAGCTTCACTTTAATTTACAGGAGAGCTTTCTAGTTCCTGGGGGCTTGGGGTGACTTCCTTTCTGAAACTCCAAGTCAGGTGGGGTGGGTTTGAGGTAGGGCGTTTCAACAAGAAGGGAACTGGCTTTTGTGGAACCTGGCCCTGTGCTGGCTCTTGGGACCCAGAGATCCTGAGAACTGAGGCTTCTGGAGAAGAATGGAAGCTTCCATGGAAGAAGTGGTCACTGGATTGTTTTCAGCTCAGTCTGGAGGACACAGTGGGTTTGACAGAGGAAGGTAGACAAGCAGGCAGGCGTTCCAGACTGGAATGCCTTTACCTGTGCAGGCAAAGGTGTGCAGCTTGTGCTTTGAACCTAGAAACAGAAACAGTGACTTGGCTGGTGGGGGGTGAGACAGGAAGCATGGGACAAGGCTGGAGAGTGGACAGGGGCACTCTACCTGGAGAGGCTCATTTGCTAGACTCAGAATTCGGTAAAGAGGAGCCACTAGAAGACTCTGAAATGGTGTGTCTTGGACAGAGCTGGCTTGAGCAAGATTAACTGGGCGACACTGGCAGTGCAGAAATCAGACCAAGGTAAATGCCGGGGAGGGGAGTGTGTTGAGAACAACTCCCACTGCCACTGGGTGGGTGTCTCAGAACGCACACCTTCCTGGGAGCAGCCAGGCAATAAACATCAGGACCTTGAAAGTTTCCCACCCTTTGACCCAGAATCCTCCTCCTCTGGACAGAGCTGAGGTAATTATAAGAAACCAGGAGGAGCTTTAATCACAAAGGTGTTTATTACAGCAGTAATTATAATGGTGAATGTTTGCAACTTTCTCCAATAGGAAAATTTGAAAGTCAACCACAGTAGAACCTTCCCAGAGACTATTTTAGTTCTCAGAATGAGGCTTACAGAGGTTTTGCAATTTACTAGGGGACCATTTATTTTCTGTACCTCAAATTAAAGTACGGAGTGTAGTTTATGCTTCTTGTCATTTCTGAGCCAGCCATCAGCTGGATCTTGGGGAAACAGATAGATGGCCTAGTCCCTGCCCATGGGGAGCTGACAGGATCTCAGTAAGCCCCCAAAATGTGTGTAAGAAAAAAGACCAGGAAGAATGATATAAAATGGCATCAGCACTTCTCTCCCAATGATGCTGTGGTACCTCCCCCCTTTTATCTGTTAGTGTTTTCCAAATTTCCAGTAAGGAGCTTGTGTTCTTTCTTAGAGAAAAAAACTTCTCATAAAAAGAAGACTCTATTGCGGTAGTCCAGGGAGACAGGGTCGACTCTGTATTGGGGAGTGTGTATGCTCTGTGTGTGGTGTATGTGCATGTGTGTATACGTGTGGTGTGTGTGTATGTGAGATTCATTAATTTATTCAGTAAATATTGATTGAGAAGCACTGCATGAGGCCTGGTCACACACCAGTGAGCAGCACTGAAACCGCTTCCATTGTAGGATCTATATCTGTGGAGAGAGAGTGTGCCATTAGGAGACCGGAGGCGTGCCCCACAGAACCTTGTGACTGATTGGATGTGGGGACAAGGGAGGCTGGCTTCCAGTCTTGGGGGAGTGGGGGCCCCTTCTCTGAGTGGGGTGTGGGAACAGGGTAGTTCCAGGGCCCTCCCAGTGGTCATGGTGAGTGTGCATGGCATGGAGGTGCCCAGGGCTGATGTCCAAGAGGCAGAGGGAGATATGGGTCAAGAACCTAGGAGGGGGCCTCCCTGCTGGTGCAAGGGGTTCAGATGCAGCTATATGAAGCAATCCGCAGCCTCTGCAGCACGAGTTTGATCTCTGGCCAGGGAGGTGACCCACATGGCACAGCAGACCTCTCCTAACTTCCCGCTGCTCCCCTCAGCAGTGTATTTCAGTCGATCTGCCTGTTCTGCTCCCCACTCTGTCTCTGGTGAATCCTCTTATCCTCCCCGCACATCTGGCCTGCACCTCATGTATGCATAAATAAATAAATCTTTAACAACAACAACAAAAGAACCTAGTAGAGCAAGCAGGAGAGATTCGGCAATTGTCCGCAGGGACATGGCTCTGGACGCTGATGGTGAGGGGCCAAGTGTGTAGAGAAGGCAATGTAAGATGAGCAGCTGCTTCAGGACAGTCATAGGAGGAGAGGCGCCAGGGTGGAAGGAGAGGTGAAAAGATGGTGTGTGCCGCATGCGTCCCCAGGCCAGGGTGGCATGGCCTTGCATAAATGGCCCAGACCTAAGAGTGTCAGAGACAGGTCTGGGTTGGGGGCACAGCTTGAGCCATGGGGCAGCCTAATGGGGAGTCTGCTCACATTTTCTTCTTCTTTTTTTTTTTTTTTTCAGGAGAAGGGACTGCCCCGTGCACATCTAGCATCCTCCAGGAGAAGCAGCGTGAGTTAAGGCTGGGCCCTAGGAGTCCTTCTTCCCTGGGGTGGGGCCCTTCTCTTGGGCACACTCAGTGCCCAGAGGGTGGTGAGCTTCTCATGTTGGGCTGGCAGGTGGGATTGGAGGGCCCGGGGCCACTCTGCCTCTTGAGCACTGGTCCCTGAGTTCCCACACACTGGGCAACTCGGGCATTGGTGCCAGAATGAGGGGCTTGAGGCTGGAGGGCCTCAAGAGCTGATGGGACCATGGGAAGTTTCGGATGTCACGTGCTGTGTTTGCTGTGGGCAGAGAGGAAGATGGGAACAGGGCAAGCCCTCCTGCACCTTTGGGGCCACCTCTGGGGGTGACAACTCTAGGAAGGGCAGGACATGGTGACTGAGGTCAGAGCGCCACGTTCAAGGCTGTGTCTGGGTTCGTGGACCATCGATCCATCATCGTGGCCAGCATGTCTGCAGGGCAGGGGCCTCCTGACTCCCTGGGGTCAGCCAGGCTTCTCCAGGTTTCCTTCTGCCTGAGTTTTCCCAGAGGACAAGCACAGGGTTGAACTCAGGGCAGAGTAGTTAGCGTCAGCTGGCTGGTACGTGGCCACTGGAGGCCTTCCCGGAGGTCCAGGGTGGGTTGGAGACCGCTGTCTGAGCCACGTGTCTGCAGCCGGCAATGCTGAACTTCACAGGGACTGGGGTCCGGCTACAAAGTATGTGTGTGTGTCTGGGGGAGGCTGCATGCCCAGGACTTCTCTTACCTCTCCTCCTGCTGTTTTGGTCTGCGGTTGCCTCTTTGTGGGGAGCTCAGCCCACTCTGCCCAAACCCTCCCCAGTCTTGGGCCTCCCATGAGACCCTCCTTCTAGTTCCTCAGATTTGCATCTGAGGGAGCATCAGCCTTCCTAGGCCCAGATCCACCCTGGTAGGTGCACAGGCCTTCTAGGAAGCGCCTATCTTTCTAACATCTGGTGGCTCAATCTTGATAAAGTCCCGCGGGGGCTGGGAGACTTGAGTGTTTCTGTCATGAGCACCCCAAGCTATAGGCCACAGGTGCACCAGGTACAGTAGGGCAGTTCTCTAGAATGTATGGAACTGAGCTCAGTGTGAGGCTGTGTTAAATGTACCTGGACATTTCAATTTATAGAAATGACAAAGTGATGACATGGTACCTGAGGGATCGGAGCCATTGAAAAATGAATTTATTGATATTTCCCAGGAGGAGGGGGGCACACTGTGCCACACCATGGGGCCATGGGAGAGCCCCAGAGGCAGAACTTGGGAAAGTGTGGCCCACAGCCTGTGTTGTGTTTTCTGAGGAAAGGCAGGCAGGGCTGGCAAACAGGCTGGGAAACACTGGCTTGAATAATGTAGAAGTCTCTGGACTTAGGGGTGGTCTCTAGTCAGATGCCTGCCCTGGGTGATTCAAGGCAGGGGAATACAGGACGGGCAGTGAAAGGCAGATAAAGGAGGTGGCTGGTTTGTATGTGGACAGCAAAGGAGAGCTGTTTGTTGTCTCTAGCAATTAGCTAGCCCTGTGAAGGGCAACCTCTCCCCAGCCAGCTAGAGCTCCCCCTCTCCACACCAAGATGTCAAAACATCATAAAATTAAAAAACACAAGTAATACAGGGTGTCAGGATGTGAATGAGAAAAAGAGCCCAGATCATTCCTTCTGACTTCAGCAGCCTCAAAGTGAGAACCCAGCCGCCTGCCAGGGGCACGGCTCTGGGGTGCCCACCCACAGCCCCCTGTTCCACAGAGCACTGAGTCAGCCAGCTGCCTGGTGCCTTCTGGACCTAGGGAAGAGGTGTGCGTGAGTGTGTGTGCACGCGTGTGCGAGCGTGTGTGTGCATGTGTAGCCCATCTCTCTCCTTATTTTTTTGTACTATGGTTATAGATTTTAGTCAGAATGATGTTGTGAAGGCCATGTTTGATTCTTCTCCTTAAGGCTATCCTTACTTAGTAAAGGCAGATGCACAGATGAGTTTTAGAGCTGCGGTGGCCACTGGGGCCAGTGGGAGCCCAGTGCAAGCCTGTTCTTGACAGCGAGAATAACAACCACACAATGGTACGCGTCCTGTCGAGCGTGCTCCATCCAGAGGCCTGCTTTCATCCCCGTTATGTCCTGCAACACATTTTGGCATCCGAACACTTTCTTTTCTGAGATGATGGTGGCAGTCAACAGTGATTTGTTTATTTTTAATCTCAAATTGGCAAAATGAAAGCCTGGGACTGGGAATAAAAACAGAATAATAGCCATGCAGAATGTGCTGTGCCATTTACAGTACCCTTCCATGTCTATGATCTCATTTAATTTTTCCACTTGGTTTTTGAAGCCTCACTCAAAACAAGGTGGGAGGTGGTTCAAATTACCCTGGACCAGGCATCAAAAATCCTGCGATTGGTGCTGTACATCTGAGCTTGAAAGTATGAGGTCTGAATTTGAAGCTCAGTTCTTCCCTTCAGGCAAATTACCTAACAGTGCCACGTCAGGCAAATTACCTAACAGCTCTGAGCCTCAGTTTACTCAGTTATGGAAAAATGACCATATTGTCTACTTCCTCATGTTTCTGGGAGACAGGGATGATACCTACGGGTGCAAAGTTTTATCCCTTGCACACAGGAAACATTCAATCTTTCTCATTGACTCTTGGCTTTTGGATGAGACTTGAAACACCTGGTGCAGGGGTGGGGGATGAATCCCCTCATCTCTTGGAGCCCGATGTTTTTGACACTGCTGACCCCTGTGGCTGCCTTGGTTGTGATCGTCACAGAGGTGTTTCCTCAGGAATTTGAGAGCCAAGGGAGCTCTCCTGAGGTAGTCACAGGGGTTGTGAGTATAGAAAAGTTTTTTGGACTGTTCAGCTCCTGTGCAGGAGTCACATCTGCCATGGCCTTGGGGGGAATGTCCTGGAATCCTTCCTTTGTGGCTACCAGGCTGCCCCAGCCTTCATCCTGCCATTGCACAGATGGCCTGGCAGCTTGCTGCCACTGGCTTGTGCTTGTTATTTGGACCAAACTCGAGGAAGCCTAGGGAGCCATTATGTATGTGTGTGTGTGGGAGGGTAGAGAGAGGGCCCCAGTTCAGGAAGCAGGAGACCCGAGTCCCTCCCACTTGCTGTGCAACTGCTGCTCCTCTCTGAGGCCAGTCTCCTGCCCTGTCTGTACATGGAGTCCCTTCTAGCACTGACATTTTAGCGGCCTGATTTTCTGTTGCTGTCTCTTTGTCTTCTGGTTTCCACTGTCTGCATGTCTTTCTGTTCTCTACCTTGTTCACACTGCTCCACAGCAAACATTTAGAGTTTCCAGCACGCCCTCCTGGTGCTGGGTATGGACCTGGGGAATTTGTCATCTGCGCCTCGATTCTCGCTCTCACTCCTCTGCCCCAGTGAATAGTATCATTTCCCACAAAGTCAAGCCAGAAGCCTGGGAGTCCCTCCGGGTTTTCCTCTCTCTGTCACCTTCCAGAGCCAGGTAGCATCATTCTGCTCTAGCAGAGCCCGCAAATGCCTCTGTCCTCGCTGCCTCACACCCCTTCTCTAGTTGAGGCCACCATCTCCAGGGTCTCTCCTGGACCCGATCATCCTCCTGCACCCTGGCCTCCCCGCCTCCAGTCGCTCCCACTCCTGGCCTTCCTGCTGAGTCAGGGAGACCTCACAGGGGCACAGTTGGGCCTCATGGCCCCTGAGATCCTCTCCCATAGAGGATGCATTGGCCTCTGCACCACCTTCCTGCCCAGGTACAGTAGGGCAGTTCTGTAGAATGTAAGGAACTGAGCTCAGTGTGAGGCTGTGTTAAATGTACCTGGGCATTTCAATTTATAGAAGTGACGAAGTGATGACATGGTGCCTGAGGGATCGGAGCCCACTCCGCCCTTCCTTTCCATGCTGCCCACTCTCCGCCCTTCCTTTCCATGCTGACTTCTGGAAGGAGCATGGAGAGGCTAAGCACAATTTTCTCATTAGCTAATTGGAAAGCTCGAATAATCCTTCTATCCCTGTGGAGGGGACACAAGCAGCCTCCTCCACAGCAGATGGTGGGACAGACTAAGCTTCCCAGGAGCGGTTTCCTTGGGACCCGGCACCGTTGGCCTCTACCCTCTCTGCTCTGCTCCCTGCTGCCTGGCTCATACTGGGAGTGGGGCACAGCCCTGCCTGCTGGGACCCACTGTCATTGGGGCAGAGGCTGAAGGGAGGGCTGCTGGCTCGTGGGGGGGCAGTAACTCTCCTCCTCTGCCCACAAGGTCCAACTGGAGCTGCCACTGTCCCTAAAGAGAGTGACCCCTTCCCCTTTCCACGCCCTCTTCTTTCCCATTGAGGGAGCTCGGAAGCGTGAAGTCCTTCTAGCTAAATCACAGTGAGAAAACCAAGACTCTGGAGTAAATAACCTTCGGAGGAGGCCACTCAAACCCAGGTGTCCTCCATCTCCAGAGCTCTGTCCCATGTCTGATCTGAGCCCCCACTTTCTGCAGTTCTTCTTTTCTACAGTCACCCCCAGGTACTTGGGGAGCTGCTCCATTGACCCTTGTGTCTCACAGATGCCTCTCAAATGCCAGTTTCAGTAAACCTCCCAAAAATTTGAGGTACAAGTGGGTACTGGGCAGGAAAGGATGAGGTGGAGAGGCTTCCTCTATCTCACCTCCCCCTGGGGCTCTGGGGTCAGATGCTGGGGTTGGAGGACTCTGTACTAGGTCCTCCGAGTCAGACCAGTCTGTGGATTACATGACTTGACATGTGTGAACCACACTGTGGTTGCGGGTGACTCTCTCAGATGCAGGGCCGGGGACAGCAGCTGCCCATCGCCGGGCCTGCTGTCCACAACAGCAACTTTCTGTCGTCTGCACACTGAGACCCAGCGATGATCCAGAGTGAGTCCCGGTCCTGGGACTGGCCCGTGATCTTCATCCCTGCTGGAGCCTCTGCCTTAGCCACCGACAGAGCTCGGCTTTGTCCTGACAGTGTCCTGACTCCAACCCTGGTCCTAGACTGAGTTGGCTCCTTGACCCCACTCCCTGTCAGAAAAACCTGTGTTGTTGTCAAAAGGGACAGAGAGGGGTGGTGCTGAGTGTCTGCAAATGGCGGAAATGGGGTTTGACCGCATCTCTCACTGTGACCAGAGGAACAGCCCAAACCAGTCCCCTTCCTTTCCTGAGGGCCCCCCATCCCCACATGGGCATGGCACATGAGGCCCCTGGCCCAGGGCTGGCCTCCCCGCTCCTCCGCCTGGTAACTGGTGTCTTTTCCTGGCCTGTGTGGGCAGCTTGCTGAGCACAGCTGCAGACGGGCTATATTTAGCCCGCTTTAATGAGCTCAGGGTGGCAGACGTCCGCCTTGGGAGCACTTTTCTTGCGTATGTGCGCGTATGTCTGTGCTTGGCAAGGTTCCTTCTTGTGTTTGTGTGTGTGTGTGTGTGCATTATTGTGCATGTTGATGCGTTGGTGTGTGTCTGTGCTTTGCTGGGGACATGTATAGAGCTTCTGACACTTTAAGGGGTACAAAATGAGAAAAAAATTACTAGTTCATTTATATGTTTGTTTGAAAAATATTTAATGAGCATTATATGCCAGCAACTTAATAATGCCTGGCAGGGAAAATGGAGCGAAACAAACCCCAGCCCCAGCCTTTAAAGATCTTATAGTCCGGGTACAGTGGACTTCACTGGCCAGAAATCAACCACAAAACTGGAAATATAAGGATTTGTTCCAGGGAAAAGGGCCATGGTGGTTTGGGGAGCAGCAGAGGAAGAATGATAAGCCCCTCAGGAGGAAGGAACTCTGAAGTTCATGTAGGAACCATCTTGGCACAGAGTGAAGGTGTGTTCAGGCCTAGAGAACAGAATGTGCAAAGGCCCTGGGGGCAGAGGGAAAATGGGGTTGAGGAGCAAGTGGGGCGGGAGGTGGGCTGAGAGAGGGATATGGGCAGACCACATGGGGCCTTGGTCAGGATGTGGGAAGCCAGAGGAAAGGATGGTGTAGGATGACAGAATGATAGGTTTTTGGAGCAATTCGAATGTAGTGCACGGTTCAGTCAGGGTTATAGCGGGTAAAGGAAGACTCATGCAAACCGCCTAATGGGAGGAGAGTCCAGAAAAGGGAGTTTGTTCACAGGTTCACGGGTTGAAGGAAACCCACACGGCACTGAGCAGTGCCCTGGCCATTCCCACCCCCGAAGCGTGGAAAGCTGCCCCCCAGCTCCTGCCCACAGGAGCTGAGGCCTTGAGGAGAGGCAGCAGCTTAGGGTGGCCTAGAAGGGAGGGATCCTCTCTCTCCTGGTTCTCAGTGGCCCGTACTGGCCAAGGCCCACAGGAAGCAAGGCAGGCTTTGCCTGGCAGCACCCATGGAGAGGGTGGACGATGGATCTGAGAGGCCAAGGGAGACCATCCTGCGTACCCACTGACTCCAACCTGAAAGGATCACCTCTTCCTGTAGTTTTCTATAAGAAACTCATGATTTTGACTCTGCATACCATGAGAGATTCACCCTTTGTGATTCAAAGGGTTTCTCCTTATCTCATTCTTGTAACCCAAAGCCCCCAGGTGTTTTCCCCAACCTGGTGGGGGAGTGGTGTGTGTGTGTGTGTACACGCACAGGAAGCTCTCTGTCCACACTCGTGAATACTGGGGGTTCTGGGCCCCAGCCTGGTGGTCCCTTTGGCGCTGTTCTAGAGCTCCTGGCCTAGAGACCACACCCTCTGAGGTTGCTCCTGGCTCCTGGAATACAGAGTACCCTGTACAGGTCTTTCTCCTCCCCTCAGCCTGGGGTAGGGGGTGGGGATCTCTTTTCAGACAAAGTAACTTTGTCTCTTCAAATCCTTTTCTCCTAGGAACAAAAGGAGTTTTGGAAACAAAAGCCAGGAAGTTCTGCCACAAACCTCCCCAGCAGGCAAAGAAGCCAGAACAAGGAGAAAATATAAATTAGTGTATCAGAAAAAACTCACCCTGCTACATGCACTTTTAAAAATTCTTATCTGCATTTTGAGTAGGTAGCACAAGTACATGGCATAAAGTTCAAAAGGAACCAAAGGTGATGTAAATGACTCCCTCTCCCACCCCCCCGCCAGGTCTCTGTAGAAGCAACTATTCTGACTGGCTTCTTATAGACCATCCCAGAGATAGTCTCTGCAGTGCTCGCTTCGGCAGCACATATACCAGAGATAGTCTATGCATATATGTACACATTCATAAATATTCACTTAATTGTATTTTTACATATACCCCCACACAGATGGGAGCAGAAGGTGCATTTCCTTCTGCACCTTGCTTTTCTCAGATAATAATATATGGAAATTATCTTACTCTCTCAAGACAGAGGCACATCATTCTTTGCAATGGCATAGTCACTGTATGGACTTTGTTGAGTCAATCCCTTATAGGTGGACACATACATTACTTTCTGTCTTTTGACTACTTTATAAATCAAGCGAAAATGGTTAGCCTTGGCCCAAAGTCATTTTGCACTTGGACTTGGCATTGCTGGGTCAAGAGCATTTTGTATTTTAAATGACATTGCCACATCGCCCTCCAGAGAGGCCACGCTGGTTTTCTCTTTCACAAACACTGAATGAAGACGCGCTGTGTTCCTGCACTGTGGCCAGCGTGGTGTTGATGATCGCCAAGCTGAAAAGTGAAAAGGGGGGGGGGGTGGTTTACAGTGTTTTTAATGCACATCTCTCTAGTTTAGAGTTCTGAGGTCAAGCTCCTTTTCATATGTTCTGAAACCTGCATTCATTTTTAAGGGATTACAGTGCAGGAGTGTGTGGGTTGGGTGACCCGCTGTATTGCTCTGTGTGCTGAATCCAAGCAGAGCCAGCTCAAGCATGATGGGGGTTCCTGAATGGGGGAGGGTTACCCAAATGTCCAAAGAGGCGCCTGCTCCTAATAAGAGCCTCTTTCCCTTTCACTTCCCTGCCATGGATCTCCAAGGCTAGAGGTATTTGAAAGAGTGATAAGAATGTCCCTTTCTTGCTCCCTGCCTTTGTGGGGTGATGCTTTAGAAGGATGAGAGTCCTGGTCTGAGAACAGGGGTTCAAATTCCCACTCCTTCTATTTTACATCCTAAGATAAATCACTCAGTGCCTCCAAGCCTGTCTTTTCCTCTGTAAAGTGGCCAAAGCACCCTGACCTTTTGGGATGAATGGGAAAAACTGAGACAGTGGGTGAGCACTGGAGACTCAGGACCCATCCTAGGAGGGCTGCATTTATTACAGGAGAATCACCAGGATAGGGTATGGAAGCCCTTGTAGCATCTCTGGGTCAAGGTAGGAAGGTTTTCTGGTAGTTGTATACCTGGAAATTTCTCTGGGCCTGATTCACTGTGGAGATGAGCTGGCTTCTCCACTTGGAGCTGCTCCTCGAGCTACCCCATGATCTCTTGGGGTGGCCAACTGCATGTTTTCAAGAGGCAGGATCTGAGGCCCAGGCCCTGAGTCTGGGCTAGTTTCTCACATGGCCCACAGGGTTTGGCCAGATGAATCCAGGCTGACAGGATTGGATGCTGACCCTGAAAGGGTTAAGGAGTAACAAGAGGGGCCTCAACCTCTAGATTCCCCAGCCTTGTTTGGACATTTCTGCTCACATCCCTGCTAAGGGTCACTTATATAACTTGCTTGTATAACCTCACACAGGAGAAATCCCTGCCTCCAGGTCATCACGGGTCATTCTTGAAGTATAAACATTTCCTAAGTTGTGCTGAAACTTGAAACTGTCCAGAAACCGCCCCACCCCATCCATCCTGACTCTGCCCTCTCCTCCCTTTATCCAAATAATGCTCTTCAGGGATTTTGAGGCAGCCACTATGTTTCCTAGAACCTGCCCTTCTTCAGGCTGGACCCCTTGCCCTCTCGGCCCACTTCCTGCTACTTTCCTGCATGGTTACTGGGCTCCAGATGTGCCCTCAAAGTGGCCCAAGCTGCTGGGCAGGACAAGGACCTCCGCTCCCCATTCTGGACTGAAGTCTGTAGGGTGTGCAGCCTGAGGCTTAGAGGTTCCGCTAGCCTGACGCTGGCTGTTTGTAGCCTCTGGTCATATAACTGTGCTTGGTCACGTGACTTAGGCCTTTGCCTTGTGGCCTGGCCTTGATGACGTGATCCTAGGGTCTTGAGCTGGCTGATGGATTTATCTCGGAATTTTCACAAGTTTGGCCAATAACCAATGGAGTAAGAATCAGCAAGTGAAGTTGAGTTGATTTTGTAACTCAAACTTGGGATCATGATTCATTCATCCTGCTTCACATTTATTCCTTCCATTCACGAGCATTTCTCTTCCTTCTTGCATTCCTCATTAGCCTGTCCATTCCCAGAGGACTGGACATTTTGCTTTGTTTTGTTTATATAGTGTTTACATTTAGTGAAGTAGGGGGTGTGGCTTGTTAAAATATTCTTATAATCATGACGCTTGTACTGATGATTCAATAGATTTTTCATAAACAGTTCTAAACTAAGAGAAATTAGGAGCTCACTAGGGGGAAAAAAAGAAAAGGAAAACACAAACGTCACGAAAGCAGAAAGTAAAAGAAAGTCACCTTTTGTCCCACCGGCCTGAGAAAGCCAAGTATAAACACTTGGTGGTCTCTGCTGGTACACACATCATTTCTCACAGGCCAGGGCTAAGGTGCTGTGGAGGAGGGTGGCCTCCGGGCAGGCTGCAGGACAAGGTGATGGCTTTTCACTTGTGTTTTGAGGAGTGGAACCAAGAAGAGGGTGCTGAGCTCCCCCATCCACCTCAGCCAGAGCCAACCCACTTTGCAGATTGAACTCCTAAGGACAATTTCATTGAACAAAAGATTTCACCAGTTTTAAAAGGTTTTAAAAACAGCAGAGAGAGGCCTGCTCTTCCTTCTGCTCCTGTGCTGTCCCCTCTGCACCTTGCCACCAGGCAGAGCCTTGTAGTCTGGCATGGCGGCTTCCTGCACCAGCCCCAGCTCATCAGCCCACGCTCCCAGCACTGCTGTCGTGAGTGCTGTGGGTTCCCGACGTTTGTCCTTCTGCGGGCATCTCCCCGCTCTGCAGATGACCTCCATGTTCCCTTGGGGCCCCCAGGCAGTGACACTACTAAACAAACACCGAGGGGGGGTTGGCAAGATACACCTCAAGCAAACTCTAGGTGCCACTGCTTCCTTTCTAAGGGCTCCCAAAACTCTTTTGTTAATTTGTCCTAGGACTTGCCTCAGAATTGACACCAAGCTCCCTAGCTGGAATCATCTGCTTCAAAAACCTAGGCGACAGCTGTTACCTACAGTTTCCTGGTTCCTCTTCCTGTCTCCGTAGTCCTCCAAAGCAGCTCACCAATCACGTTTGCAGGTCCCCTCTGGGTCCCAGGGTCTAATTCTGCTGGGCACAGAGTCTGGACCACATAGGGCACCTGTCCCCAACATGCTTGGACTCGGAGCTCTGATTGCCTGACTCTTAGGAGTGAATGTGGCCAGCCCATCTCCTCCTATGAGTATGTCCCTTTAAGTGGCTTTACCTTGGGGATGGGGACCATGGTCTAAGTCCCCCTGCTTGCTGCTGATTGAGGGTCTAGATCTTCCCAGATTTCCCAGATATATTTCCTTCTTCCCATACCAAAGCCACTGGGTTCTTCCCCAAAGCGTGCACCTCTGTGCCCATGCATGTGCTCCCATGTCCGAGGAGTAGCCAGATTGGTAGATGCTTCGCAGGATGTGTCCCTGGTCAGAAGCTGGGCCCATTGCTGCTCAGTGGACACCAGGGGTGGCCATCAGAGAGATGAGTGGCTGCTGGGGGCAGGATGGAGGGCAGAATGTAATGATCAGCGTTAGCCAGGGGCTCTGCCAGCATTCATCCCTGTGGAGCGCAGGGGCTGGTGGAGGGGGGATGGAGATAGTTGGACTCTTCTGCCAAGCCAGGTGACACTTTGCTTAGGGTGCCGTTTGCGTGGGTGACACCCTTGGCTTTTGTCTCAAGAGCAGTGTGGCACATTGGTAATTAGAAGGGATGATCACGATTTGTGTCTTTTCAAGGTTGTGATTAAGCAAAAATAGCCTCCATTCTTCAGTTGGCAGGAGGAGCCTTGGTGAGCTGGGTGGGCCACCATCCTGCTGCCAGGGCTGGGGGGGGGGGTGCAGGAAGCAGGCACTGCAGTAGCAGGCCTGCCTCAGAGCTTGTCACAAAATGTTGTCACAAAAACATCTGTGGGCTTATCCCACCCCAAATCTGGGCGCTGCAGGGACCCAGCCTAAATAAGGCCATGCAGACAGAAATGAACAGAAAGCGGAGGGAGCCTGATGACGAGGTCCTGGGGTCCCTGGCATGTAACTCCCCACCACCGAGGATACGGTGCCAGCAACTCTTGTCACCAGTGGCTCTGGGGAAGCCTTTAGAAGTAGGCCACAGGGCCCAGTCAGGCTGTTCTAGGACTCCCAGAGAGTCCCCAAGACCAGTTACCCTGGGGAAATGTGCTTCACTGTGGATGATGCTTCCCTGAACTCCATTTCTCTGGGGGATTTAACAACATAGAGTTATCTCACAGGCCGTGAGCACCCTGGGACCTTCACTTGCAATTCGTTTTCCTAGAAATGCCATGCTAGGCCTTGGGAGCTGATTAAACCCTGCTCTCAAGGGACCCACAGTCTACTGGGGAAATAGAAAGCAACCACACAGCACTAAGCCAGGCCCAGCTCAGCATGCTGTGGGGTAACCATCTCTGCCTAAGTGAATCTGAGAAGGGTTTCCACAGGCAGTGGCAACTGAGCAGGGTTTTGAAGGATGAGTAGGTGTTTGCCAGTCTGCAAAGGGAGGAAGTGCTTACCAGGCAGAGGGCTCAGCGTGAATAAAAGCACAGAGGAGTGAAAGAGTTATATCTTGTGAGTGAGTCAGAGCTGGTGGCCTTATTGTGGTGGGAATGTTCAGTTCTTAAAAGAGCAGGGTCCTTGTGAGTGAGATATAGGCAGGGGAACCTCTAGGCTGTTTCCTGCGTATCTACTGTGGCCTCTGCTAACGTTGGAGAAATGCCTTCCTATGGGTGACTCTGGTCCCTTTAGTCAACTCTCAAGGGACCAGAGTCTAGATCATTCCTTGCAGAGCAAAGCATATTTGTCTTTTGTGCACGGAAAGGGAGCAAGGCTTTTCCCCCAAATAGCATAAGAGGTGAGGCTCTTTCCTCTTTCCCTTGGCTGGGGAGGAGGTGAGGGGTACTAAGAACAATCCTGCCTATCTCCCACCCTCACCCAGCCAGGGCTGGCCTCAGCATTACTTGCAGCCGGAATGCAAGCTTGCTCACCAATCCCCTGCCCAGAGCACAGCATGGGCCACTCGGAAGCCGATCACAAGCAGATCAAGGATGGGGGTGCTCCTCCGCCTGTGTAATCAGTGAGCGTGCCTGCAGCCCCTCCCAACGGAGGGTATGGTGCCTGGGAGATGGCAGGACCCTCATATCTTCCCTGTGACTTATTTATAGCTGCGCTATGGTAATTTGTGGCAATCACAGCATTTAATCCTGTAATCACACTGCAAGCAGGCACCCAGCCCGGCGAGACCTGGGACCCTGCCAGGGCTCAGGGAGGGACTTGGAGGCAGGGCGGGAGAGCATGGAGGCGGCCTTGTCCTTGTTCTATTAGTTTGGTAATATAGAGGGTTGATATTAAGAGATTCTGGCTAAAAGAGAAACCAAAGTAAGGGTCAGGTAAAGATAGGCTTAAAAAAACGAGCCCATGACAGCTGCCTACAGAACTGAAGCAGCCAGAAGGGGAGGGGGAAAACAGCCTCCAGCCCCGTGGTTTCAGCTGTGGCCCCAGCCCTGTGCCTCTCCCATGCACCCTGGGTGATGATGATAATGATAACTAATAGCAATAATGGTAACACTTATAGAGCATTACTTTCCAGGCCCCGACCTAAGCCCCTTGGAACTCATGTGTTCTCATGACTACTTCGAGGGCAGTTCCTAGTATTATCACCATATTCTGCAGGAGAAACTGAGTCTTAGGTCACACTGCTATTAAGAGACAAGATTCGAACTCAGCAAAATCCAGGGTTTCAATCAGGTCCCTCCCACCCCCAGAAGTGAGGGTCTCCTGGCTCCCCGCCTGCAACCTCAGCCCCGTCCTGCTGTTGGTTCCTCCTAGCCCATCTGCCCAGAGCTGCCTGTGGGCCACAGGCACCATAAGCGTGACTGCTTATCCAGGGAGTCTGGGGGTGGGGGGTTCCACACTCGGCTTCCTTCCTGGACATTCTCTTTCCTGCTGGCAAACTGCTCCATGTGAGGCGGAAAGGGGTTGCGTGGAGGCACACCCCGACTTCAGTCCCCCAGGCAACGCTTATCAATGAAACAGTCTTATAAATGAAAGCCATTTCTTCCCCTGCACCATGGGTGGTTGTGTCCACCTCCCTGGGAAGATGTGGAGGTCAGAAGGGTAGGGAGCACTTTGTCCAGCATCGTCTTCTGTTGGATGAGGGCCCCCTTAATTGGGTTCACTTGCCAGCTCAGTCTGATTAGTTGTATGGCTGGGGGCAAGTGACCTGGATTGTTTGAGCCTCCATTTTCTCATCTATAAAATGGGGCTATAATAAGGGACTGGGAACACCAGATGAGATGATGCACATAACACTAGATGAGATGATGCTTATAACACATAGTGCCTGGCACCTAATACATGCTCAGTAAAATCAAGCAATCTGCTGTTGTCTTTTATTATGATCCTATCTGGAGGCAGTCTCTTTTAGCCAAGCCCAGGCCAGGGGCCACAGGATGTTAGAAATAGGGCAGATTTCTGAGCCACTGGCAGGATTGTCGGTAGAGCCAGACCTCAGAACAAGTTTTTCCTCCTCTGTCTGCAAGCCAAACCCCTCCATCATGTAGGAAATGATTTCCTGTCTGTGTGGGCAGCAGCTTGAGCTCATAAAGCAGTTACCTTTAGACCAGGGTTGTGTCTGTGAGGACGGAGTATTTCAGAAATGTGCTTCCCTGCTGAGAGAAGCTCATTTGGAATTCTTTGTGGATGCGCCCTCCTCTGGGGCCTGGGAGCTGAGGAGATGTGGACTCAGACACGTGCTGGGCAGGGCACCCACCCACACCTCCTGTGGTGTGGCCTGCCAGGCTTGGGGAAGGGTCCATCCCAGATGTGACTCCTGAGGGGGCAGGAGGTGGGAGTGGATTATGAAGAAGGAAACATGTGTCCTTGTCAGGAACTGACAGCTCTAAGAGATCAATGAGTGCCCTGTTCCTGGGAGCAAACAAGTGGTTCACAGTCTAGCTGTTCGGTTCAGCCACATAGAAGAAATATTCCATCGTCCGGGGGGAAAAAGGAGAGGAGGCGGGGTCGGCTGCGCGGAGGAAGGGGTCCTCTGGTGACCGGTGGCCTTGGGTGGGCGAAGGGGCTGCTGGAGGCCTCTAGGTCTCTCCACCTGAGGGCCCAAAGCTGTGACATTCTTGAGAGTAGAAGTCAGATCAGGGGCCAACGAACCTCTTGTAAAGGGCCAGATAGTAAATATTTTGGGCTTTCAGAGTCCTGTAAGGACTCTGGCAACTGCTCAAATCTGCTGCTGAGGCACAAAAACAGCCTTAGATGATGCGTAAATGAAAGAGCCTGGCTGTGTTCCCATAAAACTTTATTTGCAAAAATAGGTGGTGGGCGGGATTTAGCTGGCATGTGCTGAGCCTGGTGCTGGAGGAAGGGGAGCTCAGGGAGCTGATGCCAAATGTACTTCCTGGAGGAGGTGTGGGTCTGGGCAGCTGAGAAGCAAGGAGAGTGTTTCTGGCAGTGCCCAGCTTCGCCCCAAAGTTCATGGGTGATGATGTGTGTGGTCTTATACTCTCTGAGGGTCACTTGCCCCAGGACTGAAGGCCAGAGATCTCTCTGATAGTGTCAAGCAGATATTAAAAAATTATCCATCTGCTCTAGCCGTTTTCAGAGGACTCTCGGCCCACATTTCCCTCTGTAACAGGAAGTGGGAGTCATCCAAGGTAGTGCTGCTATTGGGGAAGGAGAGTGGGGTAGTTCATCTCTAGGACACCCACCGGGCTCAGGGGCAGGCCCGTGATGATCTCTGGGGTTCCTCTCCTAGGAGAAGAAGGGGGCTCTGTCTGTGTTGATGTCAAAGGCAGGGCCTAGGCAGGTGACTCCTACGCCCTGCATTATCTTCTGGGCTCCTCTGTAAGCCACGGCCTCGCCTTGCCCTGGAGCGCACGACTCATGGGCTAGCTGGCCCGAGGGAAGACTTCCCAGGCTGAGTGCTCCTCTGTTTCCTCTGTAGGAGAACTATACCGGGTTTCCTTGAGAAGACAGAAGTTCCCAGCCCAAGGAAGCATCGAGATCCATGAAGACAATGAGGTGGGCCAGGTTTCTGAAGGTGTCTGGGCCACCTGGTGGTCAGGATTCTGGGACAAGCCCTACGCTGGTTGTCAGGCTGCCTAGTTTTCACCTCGCTCTCCATTTGACTTGCTGTATGACCCAGGACAGGTCCCTGGCCTTTCCTGGCCTTGGGCTCTCGCCTGAACTCGAGCATTTCTTGGGAGCCTCTTAGCACTGCATGGAAGGGCTTGCCCTCCTGCCAGACTGTGCCACTCACCCTGAATACCCAGGAGGTCCCATCACATGGGGGCTGGAGAGCTGCCTGACTGGGAGCTGAGACTGACAGGACCCAGTTCCCCTGTGTGTGTGATTCTGTGTGCCCCAGCCTCACCCCGACCCCTGCTACCTGTCTCTATCCTGACTGATGTCCCTCTCAGGAAGGCTGCCAGCAGCGCACCTGCAAGACGCACGTCCTCCTGCTGGTGCTGCACGGGGGGAACATCCTGGACACCGGCTCGGGAGACCCTTCCTGCAAGGCATCCGACATCCACACCTTTAGCTCCGTGCTGGAGAAGGTCATGCGTGCCCACTTCCCTGCTGCCCTGGGGCACATCCTCATCAAGTTCGTCCCTTGTCCTGCCATCTGCTCTGAGGCTTTCTCACTCGTCTCTAAGTGAGTCCCTTTCTCTTGTCTGGACCACCTGAGTTAGTGGGGGCGGGGGGTGTTAAGTTGAGGTCCTGCCCTGTCATGTGGATACCTGGTGGGCAGGTGTGTATGTGCCCATCAAATGCTGACAGACCAGACCGATCACTGGTGGGAAGTGGTCAGCAAGGATCCAAAGCTATGAGCACTTGGGTTTGCAGTCCTCCTGTGTCTGGGGCTCCAGCATAGCTCAGGTCCACTTCCTGTGTACCATAGGCCCCGGTCTCGTTGGCCCAGATAATGAAGCTGGGACATGGAGAGGTTAAACAATTTCTCCCAGGATTACCCAGCGAATGGAGCCTGGAGTCAAATCCAACAGTCACACAATTAGAGCCCAGTGGGAATGTGTGCTCTTATGGAGGTGGCACAGGGATCCTCTCTGTGGATACCCAGAGAGAGGGGCCAGGGAAGACTTCCCGGAGGAGATGACTTTTGATTATGCTTTGAGAATAGTGCACCATGGTTAGGTGTGTGGGCTCTCTGGTCAGCCTGGGTTTGAATCCTGGCTGTGTGACCTGGGGGAAGCTGTCTAATCTCTCCCCACCCCAGCTTCTTCATCTGTAAAATGGGGATAATCATAATAATAACTACCTCCTGCTTCTATGCTGATGTATGTAAAGCACCTATACAGAGCCCGGCACATAGGAAGAACAGGGTTGGGGTTAGCTGTGCCGCTCTCTGTTGTGAGAGGTGATCCCTACTCCCAGCAGGGAGCCTGGGAGAGGAAGGCAGCATGCTCCCCAGCTTTGGTTCTCCATCCACCTGGTTCCTGTGGGATAAGCTGGGAGATCAGGGCCCACACTGGCCCTGTGGGAGATCTGGGGCCTTTGGGAGATCAGGTCAGCTGCTCCCGGATCCCTGGCTTCAGTGCTTCCAGGGGCCTGCTGTGTGAGCTAGCTGACAGTGGATGCCTGGAGCCAGGTGGCATCCTATCCTCATGAATAGTGGGCAAGATGCCCCAGCACCTGCAGGGCCTAGTCTACCAGCGCATGTGCCAGATAGCTGGGACTGGAAACTGGGAACTTTCTTTAGTTAGGGTGCAAGAGTGACCTTGTCCCTCTCCCTTTCATGTCCACTCTTGAGGCATCTGTAGTAAGGTACCCTCACTAATGTGGGGCCTGGAGTCCATGGAAAGGGAGTGCCCAGCCTGGTACCAGTCCCCTGGAGAAGGGGAGCAGAACTCATAGTCAAATGGGGCTCAGCATGGGGAAGGCAGGATGCCCATAGCCTCTGCCTGGTTAGGAGAGAGCATGGGAAGCCTGCAGGGACCTCACTTTTCCCTTGGGCGAGAGAAATGAGAGATTTCTTTGCCCTCTGGGTTGGGAGCAGAGCCTTGGCTTTAATGATCTGTGTTCCTAGGAGATGAGCAGGGCAGATCTCAATCGGAGTTGGAAGGAAGGAAGGAGATTAGATCAGTGGTTCCCAAACCTGGTTAATAGCTCATATCCCTGGTGTGATTCTTGTTAAACTGCAAGGCAGTCAGGCCTTACCTCTGGGGCATCTGAATCCGAGGGGAGAAGGCCCTGGAATCTGTATCTTTACCAATTGCTCCTGCTTCTGCTCTGCAGTGGGATTTGGGACTGCAGCGCCGAAGGCAGCTCTAATGGTTGGGAGTTAATTGTGTTCCTTATAATCAATCTTAGCACACCTCCCCCCCACCCCGCCGCCTCCCTACAACATGCACAAACCTTATCCCCAGGACAGCTGAACTTCCAACCCAGGCCCCATCTCCAGGAAGATGGAAGCCACTTGAGGGGACAGCAGTAGGGAACTTGCCTCTCCCCCAGGTCGCTCCTTGCTTGGGCCATCAATCACCCCTAATCACTGCTGGGAGGGAGCTCTTTCTTGGCTAATTAAAATCTCTCGGCTTCAATCGAGGCCTGTTTCCTCTAATTTGTGTTCTTTGGAGATGAAGAATGACTGTGGACTGGTCTTGCACACTGTGAGGTCTCTGCCACCTGTCCAGGGTGTTCTGAGTCCTGTCAGCTGCCTCAGTTTTTGTCAGGTCCCCTGGGAGTGTTGAGCCCTGGATCAGTCTGCGTTGAGACTCTTGGGGAAGGGCAGGCTCTGTGTATGGGGCAGGAAGGTGGGGAGTTCTGGCCTCCTTGGCAGTCCCTATTGGCCAGCTGGTCCAGAGGACAGAGGCAGGGTGGGTGGGCTAGGGGCTGGGCCAGGTTGCTTTGAGCTGGTCTTAGATGGGTCTGAGGTTTGCAGAGAGGGGGAACTTCCCAGGGGGAAAGCCCCCATGCAGGGGCTGGGCAATCCACTGGTAGTGGGGATTTTATAGGCGACTCTTTTAGCCTTTTTTGCAAACCAAATGAAGGCTCTGGATTCTCTCCCTTAAAAGATGGGCATAATATCATGCATATAGCTATGTGTTCACCTTCAAATTATGACCAACAAATGATTCCATGCCTAGCTTACCTTCTGGCTTCCTTTCTTACGTTCCTCAAAGCCTTCCTTGAGGACTAGGTCAAATGCCACCTCCTCCAGGAAGTCTGCCATGATGATATGTCCCCACTCTGATCCACCCCAGGCTTCCTCCCTAATTGGAGGTGTCCTCAGGGGTCATGCAGAACATGGAGAGAGCACTGCTGGCACAGGAGACCCCAGTACCTACTTGTATCTGGCATGGGTGCGGGGGTGGGGATGGGCATAGGCTTGGCTTCCTCTTTCCTCCCCCCCACATTCCCTTCCATTGCCTGCGCTTGGTCTAGTCTGGCTCCTGCCTGGGTCCTCTTGAAGTGCTCTCTAGCTGAAGGCCCACTTCTTGGCCAGTCCGTGTTTTCTTCTGCCCAGTCCTAATCCCAGCTGCCCTAAACCTGCCCACCTCCCTGATCCCAGCTCGGCTTACTTTGGCTTCCTGTCTGCAGCCTGAACCCCTACAGCCACGATGAGGGCTGTCTCAGCAACAGCCAGGACCACGTCCCTCTGGCCGCCCTGCCCCTGTTGGCTATCTCCTCCCCGCAGTACCAGGATGCAGTTGCCACTGTCATCGAGCGAGCCAACCAGGTCTACGGAGAGTTCCTCAAGTCCCCTGACGGGATTGGCTTCAGTGGGCAGGTAGGATAGCCTGCCCTGCCTCCCTGCTCCGGTCCCTGCCGGGAGAGAGCCTGGATCTGCTGGAGCCATCAAGACCAGGCTGTTCTGAAGCCACAGTTTCTGAGATCAAAGGAGGATTTTGAGATCTTTGGGTTTGTCCTCATTTTACAGATTAGAAAACTGAGGCCAACAATCTGAGTCTAATTTTGAGCCCATCTGATTCCTGACCTAACTCTGACCCATGATCTTGGCCTGATTCCTGTCCTCAGGTTGATCCTAGTGCCAGGTTGAGCATCCCTCCCCTGTCGGGGCTCTCAGTGGCTCTGGGGACAGATTCCCTATTCTCTGTGGACAGGTGACTGTGCTCTGGCTGGGTGTGGGGGTGAGGGCAGTGGGGGCCAAGCCTGAAGTTCCATCTGTGCCTTCTCCAGGTATGTCTCATTGGAGACTGTGTGGGGGGCCTCCTGGCCTTCGATGCCATCTGCTACAGTGCGGGGCCCTCGGGCGACAGCCCTGGCAGCAGCAGCCGGAAGGGGAGCATCAGCAGCACCCAGGTGAGGGCCAGATGGTGGGAATGGGGGTGGGGGCTGCCTTGGGAGTTCCCCTTCCTGACCCCAGGGGAGCTGGGCCTCAGAGGGCCTTTGCTTTTATCCCTTGAAGTCCAGGATTATTTCACAATCCTACAGGAGCAGCAAGAAAGTATTCTTACAGGTGAGGAAACCGAGCTGCAAAGAGGCTAATTTGGGGTCTGATCCCTAGACAGCTGGTCAGAGTCCCACTGGGTCCCTGATCCGTTTGGAAGCAGCAGGAGGCCTGACGTCCCCATTCCTGCATTGTGGCTTCCATTCTCTTCTTAGAGGAGCTATTGCCTCTCACACCTAGGAAAAGCATTCATTGGTGTCTGGGGATGAAGGTGGGACCCCAGAATCCCTGGTGACCACAGTGCCTTCCTCTCTTCTGCTTGGCCCCAAAGGATACCCCTATTCTAGCAGAGGAGGAGTGCAGCCTGGCCAGCACCAAGCGTCTCAGCAAAAGCAGCATTGATGTCTCCAGCGCGTTAGAGGACGAGGAGCCCAAGAGGCCGTTACCAAGGAAACAGAGCGACTCTTCCACCTATGACTGTGAGGCCATCACCCAGCATCACGCCTTCCTATCTAGGTATCCACCTCTCCCACCCCCCCTCCACCCGCCCTGCTCTGTCTGCCTTCCAGCCAAGAGTCCAAGAGAGAGAAGACATTGCCTTAGGGTCATCTGGGAGGCCTATGACCAATCGTTTGTCCCAGGCCTGCCCATGGGGCCTGCGGACAAGCACCAGGATGCTGGGACCAAGGCCACCCCGAGGGTCCTGTGCTCTATCCCTGCTCACCCCAGCTTTCAGACAACCAAGGACAGCCACTGTCCCTCTCTGAGCCCCAGCACTGTCTTCTGAGCAAGAGTAAGGTCTACCCAGCCTACTTCACGGAGGTCTTAAGAACTAGATGAAACAGATGTAGGTGGTTGTCCCGAGGCCCCTCGCCTAGGATGTGTTCTTATTACTCAGATGGCAACAGAGGTGGAGCAGGCTGAGTAGGGATCCGCAGCCAGGCATTGAAGAGCTGGGCAGATTCCGGCCCCTCCATCCCCATTTCTATACACCACACACATTCGGAGCCAGCAGACCCTCCGCAGAACTGCCCCCCTTAACTTCCTCGAAGAGACGTGTTCACGCACACTGGTTAAATGAGTTGTTTGCACATTTATTCAGGAGCCAAAGGGGCATAGCCCCGAAGGGGAAGGAGTGCCTCCTTTCTTCTTTCTGCTCTCCTCAATTCTCTCCTCCTTGCCGCCCTCCTTTCTTACCCAGCCAACAAGTGTAGTGAGGTCATCAGAACATTTGGAAAGGCATCATCTCACACCCATAGGGAACCACTGTTCACCTTTTGGATTCTTTTCTTTCTTTATCTTTTCATGCTTTGCATATAGTTTTACTTTAAAAAAACCCTATTTTGTGATTACTCCCCTCCTCCCCATATAACTCAACATACTTGGGAACTGTTCTTAATAATATGTTACTGAGCGCATGGCCAGTAATCCTGGTAATCGGATGCTTTGACGTTTTCCAGTTCCTCAACAGACCCACTGCAATTAAACCGGAGTGAGTGACCATCTTGTACATCCACGCTGATGTATATATTTGGGTTATTTTGTTGGGCTGGTTCCCGGGGGAGGGATTACTAGGTCAAAGGCGCTGCATGTTTAACTCTCTGACTATTTAAAGCCCCTTAACAAGTTATCATTCAGAAAAGCAGCTGCATTCAATCAGGGTTGCAAGGTGAAATCCCAGTATTTCTGGTTCATCCTTGAAAGATCCTTTGAGAAAGCTCCACATTTGGAGAGTGACAAGTTGGAGGCTTTTGGTAGCTGGTCGAAGACAGCCAGCCTTGCCCGCTGGTGTAGGGACAGATGGCTGTTTCTTTGGCAATTAAGTAGTTGGCGGGTGTTTAGGGGCCACGCTGTACACGAATGTGTATCGTTAAACAGAGTCAGTGTCCTCGCTGTGAGATGCTCACACTGCCAGATGCAGGAGGGGTTTGGAGACTGAAGGTGCAACCCCCAGATGGCCCCTCACGGAGGGTGGGGGGGGCTTGCCCACACTCTCTTAATGATTTCTGCCACCCCCTTCTCCTCCAACTTGAGTATTTCCACTGAATTTGCGTGCAGTTCATCGATTCATAGATCATGTCACCCTGCCGTGTTGCTGTCAGCTCTGCACTGTGCCTCATGCCAGCTGGCAGGTCGGGGAGGTCCCCAGTATTCCTGCTTATCCTGGACAACTCGTTCTGGGGTGTGGCTGCCCACCCACTTGAAACATCAGTGGATATGTGGCATGGGAATGGTTAAATTCTATGTCTCATGTTTTTCTTTTTAAACTCCGCTTCATCTGTAAGCTGAAGGAGAGGGAAGACCAAGCTGTCTGCATCTGTGTTTGCGCGATGCCTGGAATATGAGTTACGATGAAAACGCTAATCCTGGCAGGACTGACGTCATCCAGTTAGTGGGTCTGTTGTCCAGGCTGGACTCCCCTGTATACAGAGCAGGGATTCACAGTGTGGCCATCTCGACACCGCATGATGGGGCAGGCCTGCCAGCAGGAGGATGCTTAAGTGATCTCAGCCCATATTCGTGAATAAATTCTCACTGGCTTGCTGTCATGCATATTGAGTCAAGTGTCATCTAGGGTTGCTTTTGTGCTATAATGGAAGCATTCTGTAGATGTGCTGGTGGCTCTAGGGCCCCAAAGTCTAACGTATTTGCCACCTGGCCCTTCAGAACAAAAGCGAGCAGCCCCCTGCTGCAGCCCCATGTGGGTCAGGGCTGACATGGTCACCACCTTGTGATGGGTCCGGAGAATGGCCTCCAGTTCTGAGTCCTGTCCACAGGTGGAGGCCTGGGCTCTACCTGCTGACTTCAGGCTGCCCTACTAGGTGAACCCCCCCATGGCCTCAGCGCTGCCCTAACCTGCCCTCCATGTCCCCCTTCTGGCAGTATCCACTCCAGTGTGCTGAAGGATGAAGCCGAGCCCCCTGTAGCTGGGGGCCCCCAGCTCCCAGAGGCCAGCCTGAGCCGCCTGGACTTTGATGTGTCCGACTTCTTCCTCTTTGGCTCACCCCTGGGCCTGGTCCTGGCCATGCGGAGGACGGTGCTGCCTGGACTGGATGGTGCGTGTGGCATCGGCTGGGACCTGAGATACTTTTGTGTCACCTGGATGTGGTGTCATTTCCTCAAAGTGGGGAGAGAAGGGGGTGAGGGGCAGGAGCAGGAATTGGGGTAGATGGGGAGAAAGGAGAGAAGGAAGGAAAAGGAGGAGAGAGGAATGTGAGAGGCCAGTTTCCCCAGGTGAGGCAAAAGTGAGGTACCCCTGCCATGTGCTCCTGGATGAATTGTGGCCCCTTTGTCTGGCTGCTGTGCTCTGTGCAGAGATAAGCTATAAGCATTTACCTTATTGCACCCACCCCTCCTTCCCGGCCCCCAGGCATACCCACTGCAGCCAGGTAGGTCTCACCGACTCTGCATATACCCAGGCCTCTCCTCATGCAGCCCCTGTAGCCGCGAATGCCTCCCCCTACTCCACGCTGAGGCAATTTGCACCAGCAATGATTTAGCAATGATCTGGGAGTGCAACAGTCTGGAGACACCTGGGAGAGCAACAGACCACAGCTCCTCAAACTTCTTTTGTATCAAAACTTACCAACAACTTGCAATATGGAACAGATGAAAAGGAACAGGCTCTGGTTGAAGTGGGGAGAGAAGGCTCTGCCCCACGTCCGCCCTTCCTCTCTCTAAGGAACCCTAGGGCTCCCCGGGTGCTGAACCTTCCAGTCTCTTGACTACCCGGAGAGGGAAGCACAGGATGGCGTGGCGCCCTCAGTGGAGAGAGACACCTGCTGGTCTCTGAGAGAAGTGTTCTGCGGGCTCTGTCAAGCTCTTTACCACCAGGCATAGGCTTTGCGTGGGGTGGGACAAAGGGGCAGCTTTCTTGGCTCAAAGACGCTGGTCAGTTTCATAGATCAGGTAGCAAATAAGTGAAAATTGGGAGAATTTAAAGGCATTTGACTAGTGGAAACAGGGACGGAGGACCTACTAGGAAGAAGGGATGGCCCAGAGAAAGGGAAGCAGAAGCCTGATGGGGGCGGCAGATGTCCCCCACGGCTGCAGGGCTGGGTGCCCGTCGCGGTGCTCGGAAGTGGGGCACACTGGCGAAGGCTTGAATGCCCAACTGAACATAATGGCTTTGATCCTGTTGGTGGCAGAGAACTGTGGTGGGTTCTTAAGCAGAGGAGTAAGCTCCTCAAGGCCATATTCCAGGGGGCTCCTAGGGGGAGGGGATTAGGTACTAGCAAGGGACTTTCCACGTGTTCCTCCACCCCCAGGTCTCCAGGTGCGTCCTGCCTGCAGCCAGGTCTATAGCTTCTTCCACTGCGCAGACCCTTCTGCCTCGCGGCTTGAGCCACTGCTGGAACCCACATTCCACCTGGTGCCACCTGTCAGCGTACCCCGCTATCAGAGGTTCCCACTGGGCGACGGACAGTCCCTCCTCCTCGGTAGGCTCTTGGGGGTTTGAGAGAGTGCGGGCCCCTGCCAGCAGGCATTCTGGGCCACCATTTCTGGTCCAGGCCCTCTGAGCTGTCAGCTGATGGAGTGACTAGACCCAACCAGCAGGGTGTGTATGCTCTTGGGGGAGAAGAGAACGGGAAAAAGCTGCCTTACCACCTTCAGAGCAACTCACCTGTGTGAGTACCTGCTCTGTAGAGACCCAGGTTCTGCCCCCTGACCAGGTCCTGTGGCTGGTCCTCATAAAACTCAAGCTGTCAACCCTGACTGCAAGTCCAGGGATCCATGCTGAATGCTAGTCCCCAGTGCCCAGCCTGGACTCTGGAGGTATGGGGCTAGAAGTGTCTCATCCTAGTGGGCTTCATGGAAGAGGAGTCCTTTAACCAAGGTGTTTGAGCAGGTGGAGAAGAGCTGGTGGGTGGGATTGGGGGGATCGTCTAGATGGAAGGAACCATGGCATTGAGGACAGGGGGGTCTGAGGAAGGGCTGGAGACCTCTGGAGCTCTTGTGGGGTGAGCCAGGCTGAACTAGGATAAGGTCAAGGGGAGGCCTGTGAAGAAGTCAGGGATTAGGAGATCAGATCCTTAGCTCCAAAGCTCAGTGGAGGTTTAACCTGAGCCTGTGCTGAGGTTTGGACCGGGTTTGGGGAGGGGAGCTATGCATATGGCTCATTCCAGATTAAAAACCAGCCCCACCCATTTCAATGGACCCTTCATTTACAAAGTCCTGCTATGTCAGGAGCTGTGATGCATGAGAGATACTCAAAAACTGTCAGTCATCCTAAAATGCACCCCTTTTTTGTCAGGGCATCCTCTTGCCCCCAGGGTTTGCCCTTGCTCCCCGGCTGCAGACCCCATTCACTTCTCTGCTCCTCCACGATCCTTGGTGGTTCAGGAGGGGAGTCTGATACAAGAGCATGTGGTCTTGTATCACAGGGGTCACCCTGTGATTTCCCATGAAATCTTCCGGAGGAGGAAGATTTGGGGGAAATCTTCCGGAGACACCCTTGGCAGTTCTATTGGTGGTAGGGACCCTGGCTCATGCTGGTATAACCCACAGACTAGGTGAGGTGAAATCCAGTAAAGTCCTATGGTGATGGGGCCCCCCCGGGCCGGGTGAGAGGGTCAGGTTGCCTGTTGGACGGTGAGTGAGAGGGCCGGGGACTCCTTCCTGAGCACCCAGCCTCCCTCCTGGCCTGCTGTTGGCTCAGCAGCACGGGCAGCTCTAGCTGAGACACACCACCAGGCCTGACTGTGCCATTCCCCCTCCAGCTGATGCCCTGCACACCCACAGCTCCCTCTTCTTGGAGGGCAGCTCCCGGGGCAGCCCGCCACTCCTGGAGACCCCTGCCTCGCCTCCTCAGGCCCTGAGGTCCCGGCGCCTGGGACGGAGGATGAGCCAGGGTAGCTCCCACAGCGACAGCTCAGACTCCTCCGACAGCCTGGCACCTGAGGGCGCCTCCCGCAGTGAGTGGGGGTCTTTGGCGTCCTACCTGCCTGGATTCCAGGGAGAGGGAGCTTCCTGTGGGTGGCTGCTGATGCCCCACCCAGGGCTGTGGAGGGCGGACCTCCGGTGGGAGGAGGGTGAAGGAAATCCAGATTGAACTGACCTCAGAGAGAACTTTGACCTCTGACCCTGGGGCAGGGCCCTCACCTCTGACTGTGGCTAGAGCCACGACCTCTCCAGGACTGGACTGAGCTCTGACCACGGCCAGAGCCCTAATTGTAGGGCCTGGTTTTCCATGGGGAGTCCCTGCTCACCAGGAGCCATAGGGTGAAACCTGATGTCTCCATGGGCCTGGTCCCATTCCTGGGGAGCAGTTTGTGGCACACATCCTATAGAAGGGGTGTCTGGGCAGAGTGGGCTGCTGGGTTGTGGGGTGGGTTGGATGGGGAAAAACAGCTTATTTTGAACTGGGTGCTCTGGCCCAAACTTGTTCCTCAGTGGCATGTCCACCATGGGGTCTGTGCAGGGGTGCCCCACTGAGCCTTGGGTCCAGGCCCTGGGCAGGCCACCCTATCCTCATCTCCTCTTGAACTGCAGTCACCGCCAAGTGGTGGGGTGCCAAGCGCATCGACTACGCCCTGTACTGCCCCGATGTCCTCACAGCTTTCCCCACTGTGGCCCTGCCCCACCTCTTCCATGCCAGCTACTGGGAGTCCACAGACGTGGTGGCCTTCATCCTGAGACAGGTACTGCTGCCCTCTTGGGGCCTCTGGAGCACCCCTCCTCCCATGTCTGGAGGATAGACTCAGCTTGGGTCTTGGGAAGGCACTTACCCAAGTGGAAGCCACATGGCCAGACAATGAGTGCCATAAAGAACGCTGGCTTCTAGAAAGCTAAACAGAATCTGCAGACTTGGGGGTGAGGAGGGCAGGTGGCAAGTAGAGGCAGAACATAGAGTAAAGCTTTTGTGGAATGTTGCTGGCAGGAAAGCAGAGAAATGTGATGATACTGGAGAGCTCTGGGGCTCCTGGGAGGACATTTTTGCAATGGCACTATTACAGCATATTTGGGGGCTAACACGTGATCCAGGGGAGTGATCAGTGCTGAGGATTGAGAGGGGAGCGCTGCCGGAGCAATGTTGTTGAGAAGGTGGGAGGGGCTGGGGTCAGGGCTCCATGTGGCCCACGGTGAAGGTCACTTGCTGTGACAGAGGGGGAGGCAGAGCATGGGCACAGACACAGGGAGCTGCTAGGTTTAGGTAGGGGAGGAGGTGCGTGGAGGCTGTTCCCACGCAGAGCATTTGGGAGATAATGTTCTCTGACCCCAGCTATCAGGAGAGGGTTCCTGGGGTCCTAGGACTGCCAGCTCCTGAGGTTCCAGGTTGGAAGGTTGGGAGGCCTGGAGGAGAGCCTAGCTGTCATTAGTCTGGGGGGCCCTGACACCCTGGGAAGGAGGGAGAATGCGTGTGATGGCTTGATGTGCAGCCCTGCTTTCTATCAGGTGATGCGTTATGAGAGTGTGAATGTCAAAGAGAGCGCTGGCTTGGATCCTGCAGCACTGAGCCCTGCTAACCCCCGTGAGAAGTGGCTTCGTAAGAGGACCCAGGTCAAGCTGCGGGTATGTGCAAGCTGGGGTCGTGTACCAGGTGGCTGGGGACTTAAGGAGGTGGGGCTGCCCCAGCGGCTGGGGTGTCCACTTGGCAGCAAAGATCTTTGATTTGCCCCCCAGAGCTAAGTGCTCACACATGCAGGGATTCATCCTGCTCACTACCATAGCAATCACCACCTGACTCAATGTTGAATATGGCTTGGTGGGGTATTTGCCATGAAAAAGGGAGGCACACCCCGGTGGCGCAGTGGTTGAGCGCTAGGTTGCGAAGCTGCCTGCAGCCTCTGCAGCGCCGGTTCGATCCCCAGCCGCTCCCCGGCCACCGGAGGAGGGTCCCACATGGCGCGCAGACCTCTCCTGCCGCCCGCTGCTCCCCTCAGCAGTGTACTTCGGTCCTTCTGCCTGCTCTGCTCCCCGCTCTGACTCTGGTGAATTCTCTCACCCTCCCGCGCTTCTGACTGTACCCAATGCTTGTATAAATAAAAAAATAAATAAATAAATAGATAAATAAATAAATAAATAAATAAAATAAATCTTAAAAAAAAAAAAAAGAAAAGAAAAATGGAGGCACAGATTAGGCAGAAGATGGAAAGAAGGATTCTCAGAGTAGGCCAGAAGTAGGGATTTCCTGAAGAAGAGTCTCTCTGTAGGGTATTGAAGTATGAATAGGAGTCCGGTATGGCTACATTCATTTATTTACTGGGCAAATAATCCTCTGTGCCTGTTCTGTCCCAGGCCCTCTGCTAAAGAGTGGAGCATAGTGATTTGCAGACACAACCACTGCTGTGGTGGGCATTCCCAATCTCATGGGAAATCAGGCATGGACCCCAACAACAGTTCTAAAAGGTAGATGGTGATTGATGCTCCATGAATCAACTTGTTTTTGATAAACATATTTATTGAGATATAATTACATGTCATATAATTAACCTACTTAAAGTGAAAAATTCAACGGACTTTTAGTGTATTCATTTATAGATGTTAGCAAGTCATCACCAAAGTCAATTTTAGAATTTTTTCATCACCTCAAAAAGAAACCACTAATCCTTTAGCTAACTTTCTCCTACCCCTACTCTCCCAAGCCCTAAACAATCAGTAATATACTCTTTATGTCTATAGATTTACCTATTCTGCATATTTCATATAAATTGTGTCATACAACATGCTGTCTTTTGTGCCTGACTTCTTTTACCTGGCATGGTGTTCTCAAGGTCATTCATTTTGTAGCATGTATCAAAATGTCACTCCTTTTTACAACTGAATAATATTCCATCACATGGTTATACCACACTTTGTTTATTCAGTCACCTGTTATTGGACACTTGGGTTGGTTCCACCTTTTGTCTAGTAAGATAATGCTGCCATTAATATTCATGTACAACTTTTTGTGTGGACATGCATTATCATTTCTCTTGGGCATATACCTAGGAGTAGAATTGCTGGATCAAATGGTAACCCCAGTTAAACCATTTGAGGAACTGCCAAACTGGATTCCAAAGCAGTGCACCATTTTACATTCCCACCAGTAGTGCATGAAGGTTCCAATTTATCTACACCCACATTCACACTTGTTATTGTCTGCCTTTGATTCTGGGCATCCCAATGGTGTGAGATGGTATCTCATGTGGTTTGGATTTGCACTTCCCTGATGACTAGTGATGACAAGCACCTTTCCATGAGCTTATTTCCATGAATCAACTCTTCCCTCTTCTGTGTTCTTACAAGAGGGCCTGAGTCCTATGTCCAGCAATGAGAGGGGAGGGTTTGCCTGCCTCCCAGCTCGGGGACCAGTGCAGAAGAGGTGACTGCACATGTTTAGGGAATCAAATTAAAATAGGTGGGCACTGAGGGGAGATAGACCTTCTCTGGGGCATCTGAGAGTGTTTCTTGCAAAGTTAGGTCCTAGTGGCTGGGCTAGTATGTGGGGGCTGAGGGCCAGGGATGACATGGAAAGTGGGAGGCCCAGTGTGAGCAAAGCCCTGGGGGGGCCACTGCTCTGGCCTAAAAGAACCAGAAAGATGTAAGAGGGGAGCTGCAGGAGGCAAGATAGACGAGGTTGCCCACATGAAAGAGGCTTTGATGATGAGCTCAGGATTTGAACCTCACCATTGGGCACTAGGTGTCAACAGATCTGGGTTTTATAAAATGATGCATCTGCTGTGGAGCGTACTTTTGGATAAGGAGTTCCATTAAGATGCCATTATCAGCGCCTAGATGGGAGGTAACGTGGGTGTCAGGAGACACGCCATGTGACAACTCTGTGAAGGAAGGGGCAGCAGGCTGGGTGACGTGGGTGCTGCCCCAGGCTGAGAAGGTGGGAGGTCAGGGCCAACAGAGGCCTTCATGCTATGGAATGAATTGAAATCAGAAGTGAAGAGGGATGGGATGTTTTTTTACTTATAGATAAAAGATGTGATGCTCAGGATTGATCTGCAGTCATTTGGGGTGAGGTGGGGTTGGGGGACTGAGCAAAGGAAGAACAAACCAGAAGGGCCATGAGTTGTGTTGGCACTTGAGGTTTTGCTGCACTGTTCTCTGTACTCTTGTACATTTCAATCTCCCACTGAGAAAAGATGGCTGCTAAATGGCCATTGGATTTGAGCTGGGATGTGGAAGAACCAAAAGAACCAAAATTGACCCGGCAGTTTCCAGCCCAGGACCTAAAAGAATGGGCTGTGAGCATGGACTGTCATCAGAGGGCCGTGTGGGCCAGTGAAGAGCAGAGAACGCACATCTACAGGCACCCCAGAGCTCCTTGGAGACAGCATCAAGCATCTAAGCTGCGGCTGTTCTCGTGGGTCTAAGCCGCCTCTGTTCTCGTGGGTTCTATGGGAACATGTATCTGAAGGTCTAATGGAAGTAAATTGAAGGCATAATTCAGCAGATCCACATGCCCCTGCCAATCCTAAACACAATGTAATGAAAAATCAAGGTCAAGCTGACTTGCAAAGGTTGACCGGGCTTCTTTCCCCCCAGAACGTCACAGCTAACCATCGGGCCAATGACGTGATCGCGGCTGAAGATGGCCCACAGGTGCTGGTGGGGCGGTTCATGTACGGGCCTCTGGACATGGTAGCTCTGACTGGAGAGAAGGTACCCGGGCCGGGGCATCCTCTCCTTGACCCATCCCACTTGCACCAGGTACCTGTGGTACCACACGGGGCAGGCCTAGGCTGGGGCCGAGGGAGGGCTGGCTATGTGTGGGAGCATGGGCATGCAGGCCAGGAGGACAAGCAAGGAGGGAGGGATGAGCTTGAGGCTTCTGAGGAGTGCGAAGTCGCTGAGGCTGCAGAGAGAGAGGAGGCATCGTCAGGCAGTACCCCAAAGCCTCTGTCTTGCAGAGGGCTCCCCAGTTGAGCCCTTAAGCCACACCTTCCAGTGCCCCCCTACCCCCACCGGCCTTCAGTGAGTTCCCTGCCCTGTTACCGCTGCAGGTGGACATCCTGGTGATGGCGGAGCCGTCCTCGGGCCGCTGGGTGCACCTGGACACAGAGATCACCAACAGCAGTGGCCGCATCACGTACAGCGTGCCTCGGCCCCGGCGCCTGGGGGTCGGCGTCTACCCCGTGAAGATGGTTGTCAGGTAAGGCCTAGGGGACACTCTTGTGGTGGCTTCATTCAGTCAGGCTGGTCTGAAGATGGCGTGCTTTCCTTTGGACCCTATCCCTGCCTGTGTGGAAAGGAGAAAAAGGATGGGTCATCAGCAGGGACATCAGGAGATGCCACCCAGATTCTCTCTGCCCCTGGCCCTAAGCTGAGTTCTGACCCAACTGCAGGTGGACCTCTGGCCTCAGGCGGACACCTAACATGGCGCACGACTGACCATAGGTGGGTACCTTTCAGGGGCGACCAGACCTGTGCGATGAGCTACCTCACGGTGCTGCCCCGGGGCATGGAGTGCGTGGTGTTCAGCATCGATGGGTCCTTTGCGGCCAGCGTGTCTATCATGGGCAGTGATCCCAAGGTCCGGCCAGGGGCAGTGGATGTTGTCCGGTGAGTGCTGCCTCCCTGCCAGGGACATGGACTGTGTTTTTTCTGGTTTCTTCTAGTTTCTGGGCTGGGAGCAGGGAATTTCTGGCTTCGTCTCCTATAGTTATTTAATGTGGGTCCTGGAGAAACTCGTTGCCTCTCCATAGTCACTCACCCTTCCTCCCTCCCTCCGTTTTCTCTAACACCATGAGCACTTGCCATCTCTCACTGTCTGATCCCATTCAGGGTAAAATTCATGTGTCCGGTGATCTATTGCTGGTTAATAAGTGGCTCCTGACTTAGCAGCTTAAGATAATTATTTATCATTCTCTGTCATGGTTCTGAGGATTGAGTGGGCTCTGCTGGGAGGTTCTCACTTGGGGTCTGTCTAGCGATTGCAATCGGATGATGGTCTGGCCTGGGGTCATCTGAGGACTCTGTTGGAGTGAATGTCTTCTCCCTGTGGGAGGGTCTTCTCTCCACATAGTTTCTCCAGGTTGCTGGCCTGTGTGATCTCAGCTAGTCAGACTTTGCATGTGGTGACTGATTCCTTGCATGGCTGCTGGCTTCCTCTGGCTCCTAGAGACCCAGTGGACACTGCTAGGCCTCTATGCCAGTCTGGGAGTCAGTCCTCCTCACTGCATTCTGTTGTTATAAGCTGCCAGAGATCAGCCCAGATTCAAGGGGAGGGACTACCTTATAGGACACGTGGCTCATTGGGGCCATCTTTCAAGACCAGCTGACACATAGTGGTAATTAAGAGGTGGGAGCTATTTCAGCTGACTGGAAAAAGCAGAGCACCTCTTCCTGGGAGAGGTGGCATTTGAGTTAGCCCTTGATGGATGGAAATCTAGCTAGCTAGTTATCAAAAGCAAGTCATGCCATTGTACAAAGATTAGCAAATGCAGAAAGCTGAAAATAAGATAATACAAAGCTTAATTTTATAGATTAAGAAAGGGGACCAGAGTGTCCATCATAGGTAGACCATGTGTGAGGAACAGAGTGGACATTTGTTCAGGGCAATTGGATTTGGGAGGCCAGAGAGGACAGGGCAGGAGGAGAGGCTGGAAAAACACACTTCCCAGGGTGGTTGTACTGCTAAGAGGGGTGCAAAAAGGACTTTTCCAACAGAAAAGCAAAAAAGGTACCACTTTAGTCCTTGCCTCCCTCCCAGCACCCCTGCCTCCCTCTATCCTTTCTTGAGACAGACTCTGGGCCAGGCTCTGTACTGGGCACTGATGCAGAGAGAGCTCCCAGTTGGAGAAAACTCACAGTCCAGAGGGAAAACAAATCATGGACATGAGAAACTATAATCCAGGACCCTAAGTGATCAGAACCCCAAAATTGGGACTTATCCAGAACCCTGGGGGTCCTCAGGCTGGATCAGGGGACTGCCCTGCCTCAGCTCAATAACAGCGATTTCTTTGGGGAGAGATTAGCCTAATCAAGGGCTTCTAGAAGACAGTTGACCTCAAGATGCCCATTGGCTCTGTGGGAACAGGCCCTCACTGGTTCAACTTTATCTTGAGGGTTAGTCTCCCCCTGGCAGGCTGCGTCCTTTATTCCCATTACCACATCCTCTTCAAACACATCCCAGTCCTCCCACAGCTGGAAAGTGAAACTGTGGCCCTTCCTCTCTGGGATCCATCTGGTGCTGCTCTCCCCTCCTTATGTGAGCTCCTGGGGCTTCTGCAGAACTCTCCAAACCTCGCCAGTCATTAGAAGCTAATTTTTAAACACGGATCACTGGGCCCCAGCTCAGAACTAACCAGAATCCCTGAGGGTGATGTCTGGGCCTGTCCATTCTTATAAAACCTCCTGAGTAGCTCAGACCATCTTCCTGGCTTGGAACTGGCTATAATAGCCAGATGGTAGCTGGTGACACAAAAGCCCCCAAACTGGTCTGAGTACATCTGGCATCCTGCAGCCAGGATTTCATGGGAAATCAAGGGAGAGCAGAGAAGAGAGGCTTCCTGGAGGAGAGGAGTCTTGAAAGGTGTGGGATGGGAGTGCCAGGCCATGGCACATGGAGGCTCTCAGGGGCGAGGCTGCAGCAGAGAGCACTGGGGGCAGCAAGGCAGGCTGTGTGTCTGGGGAGCCGCCACGCTCAAGGGCAGCGTGTGGAGGACCACAAGTGTGGAGACAGCTGGAGACCGCAGGGTGCTGGAGAACCAGGAATAGCATTGGCAAAGGTGGAGGGGGTTAGACTGGTGATGCATAGAAATCACCATGGAAACAGTTCCAAGGTTAACAACACAGCAAATGTATTGCGCACCCTACACCAGTCATGTTTGGGATGAATTCATTTTATCCTTAGGTCAACTCTGGGTGTCATTATCACCATTCCACAGATTGGAAAACTGAGTCCCAGGGCATCCAATAAGCTGCCCAAGGTTGCCCAGCATGGGTTCCACTGGAGAGAGGACTGGAGGGGAAAGAGGCCTCCCAGGAGGATTTTGTTCTGGCCCTGGGGGAGGTGAGGCCTCAGCTGAGGATGAGAATTATAGTTAAAGTGAGAGAGTGGTGGAAAGGTCCCTTCTGGTAGAAAAAAAGATTTGCTCACTAATCAAAGGAGGAGGGAGGGGAGACAAGGGCCAGGGTGGGCTCAAAGGCGACTTGTCTCTGGTTCCAGAAACTTGAATGATGTCGGCAGCATCACAGAGAAGAGGAGGTGGGCAGAGAGGCGGGAGTGGGGAGGTCATTGGGTTGTGGGCAGGAGGTACCTGTGGGTCATTCGGGAGAGACGTCCAGGACTCACAGGGCTCAACCTGGAGTGTGGACTTGGGGGTCTCCCTCAATTTCCCTGACACTCCTCAGACAACTTCTTAGGAGGTCAGCGGGCTGGCAGGCCGCCAGGGCAGGGGGGGGCTGAGCTGGGCTGGACCCTACCGTGCCCTCTCGCCAGGCACTGGCAGGACCTGGGCTACATGATCCTGTACATCACGGGGCGGCCAGACATGCAGAAGCAGAGAGTGGTGTCGTGGCTGTCCCAGCACAACTTCCCACAGGGCATGATCTTCTTCTCGGATGGACTTGTCCATGACCCACTACGGCAGAAGGCCATCTTCCTCCGCAACCTCATGCAGGAGGTGAGTGCCAGGCCCGGGGTGGGGCTGGGCCAGAGGAGGGATGAGACCTCCCCACACCTCCCCTCGATGTTTGCGGGGCCTTACCCACTTAGCCTGCCCCCGCCCCCCCACCCCAGTTGTGCTGGTGAAGCTGTTTGCAAAGCATCAGCTCCTCCTTGGACCTCATTGGGTCCTCAAGGGTGGGTGGACTAGCCCAAGATCTCAGAGTCACACTTCCATCCTTTCTCTCCTGACCCTAAAGCCTGAGCTCTTAGGTCTCCATCTGCTTATTCATTCAATAGATATTTAAGTGTCTTTTGTGTTCCTTACTTTGCCCTTTGTGTCGGGGCTGCACAGAGACAAATGTCCTCAGCGTAATCTCTTGGGGACTTTTACCTGGAGCTGTGTTTCTTGTTTCTCGTGGGGCACCCCTGGGAGCTCATTAGAAATGCAGATTCTCTGGCCCCCTACTCAGACTGCGCAATCAGGAATTCCAGGGAGAGGGACCAGCAACCTGTCCTTCAATGAGCCCGCCAGAGGATTCTGATGCTTATGAGATGTTGAGAACTGCTGATCTAGAGCAGGGTGAACAAACAATGGCGCACCAGCAAAGTCTGATCCAGAGCCAGATTTTATATAACCTGTGAGCTAAAAATGGTTTTATATTTTTAAATGGTTGGGGACAAAAAAAATCAAAAGAAAAGTACTATTTCATGGCATGTGAAAATTATGTGAAACTCAAATTTCAGTGTCCCTAAGCAAATCTTTATTGGAACGTAGCCATGCTCACTGGCTCACGTGTGGTCTATGGCTGCTTTTGAGCTAAAACAGAACAGTTGAGTAGTTGTGACATTGTGCAAAGCCTAAATTATTTACTATCTGGGTTTTCACAAAAAAGTTGCCAGTCCCTTGTGTGGAAGAAGAAAGACATGTAGATGGGCAGCTTACTGGTGTGTGATTGGAAAAGGTCCTGTTGACAAACAGAGGAGGAAGGACTTAGCTTTGCCCAGGGAGGCCCAGAAGGCTTCTAGGAGGTGGTAACTTTTGATCTGAGTCTTGAAGCATGAGTATGGTTTTTTCAGATGCCTAAAGAAACAGCAAGTGCAAAAGCACTGAGGTGGGAAAGAGCCTGGGGTAATCTTAAGAGTCCAGGATGGGGGTATATACAGCATCAAGTTGAGGTCAGGTGGGAGCTGAGGAGCCAGAGGTCACCAGGGGTCTGTGGTTGGAAGGTTTTGGAAACCAGGTCAAGACCATGGACTTTGTTGAGGCCAGTGGGGAGTCATGGAAAGTTTAAAGCAGGGGAGTGACCATCTCTAATTTGGTTGGTAGAAATATCACTCTGGTGGCTGCATGGAGAAAAGATTGTCACGGGATATAAGAGGAAGGGAGGCTAGTTCTAGGAAGCTGTTACCCAAGCAAAAGGCAGGCAGGTCGAATCCAGGCTGTGGCCATGGGATGGAGGGAAAGGCATTGACAAGCATAAGAATGAGGAGGTCAAACTGTCAGGACCCAGTGATGGTTGGCTGGAGGGAGAGGGGAACTCTTAGCTGTCCATCTTGGGTGACCAGGAGGGACTGAGGTCCACTAACTTGACTATGATTGCCAGGGCGGCAGAATCTGAGGCAATGAGGGCATATAGTAAGAGCTCAGTAAATGTTAGTGGAAAATGTTAGTGAGTAAATGAATGAAATGAGAGGGGACAAAGGAGGACACCAGTCTGGGGGAAGATGAGCTAGTATGGACACATGGGAGTGCAATAAGTTCCGAATTCAGACAGGATATTCTGGGGTCAGTCCTGGAAGTGATGTCTAATGACCTTCAAAAAGTCAAGAGTCTGAGGGGTAGGGGGTGATCCACGCAGGCAGAAAGCCATTCCAGCAATGGTAGGACTTAGGAGGAAGGAAAGCTGTGACCCAGGACCAAAACCCTCCAGGGAACTTGTGGGGCAGGCGAGTGGAAGAAAAATCAGGATTGATGGGGGTTCTCAGGAGCCCCTAAGTGAGGAATAGCTGGACGGTGAGCACCTGAAAGCAGGGGGTGGGTGAGGATCTGGAAGTGACACTGGAGAGAGGAGGAGCTTGGGCAGGTCTCTCTGGGTTAGCATCAGGCCAGCCAGCAACAGGCAGTGGCCAGTGGTGCGTCACAGTCTGATTGTGGGTGGCCAAGGGTCAGGGGTCAAAGGGTAGACAGAACTGGGCTCCAGAGCTGATGCCTGGGTAAATCTAGAACTCAGTTTCCTCATCCACAAAGGTACCCTTTGCTTTGTTGTTACGTAACATATGAATAGGGTTGCTGGAGACTGTGGTCAGAACTTTTATCAAGCAGAGCCCTGTGTTTAGAGGAGGGGGCGTAGCTGGGTCAGGATGGGAGGTCACCACAGGGTGGGGGACGCATGAGTTGGACTCTAAAGGGAGTACAGATACAGGGTCTTCCAGCAGAGATTCCCTTGGGGGCGGGGGGTGTCTAGGAACCTGGTCGGGCAGGTGGGCTGGGCTGCTCTCCCTCCATGACCTGCCCTGTGTTTCAGTGCTTTATCAAAATCAGCGCAGCCTATGGCTCCACGAAGGACATCTCTGTCTACAGTGTGCTGGGCCTGCCATCCTCCCAGATCTTCATCGTGGGCCGGCCCACCAAGAAGTACCAAACCCAGTGCCAGGTGGGTGGAATCCCAGTTAGGGGCTGGGGGCAGGGAAAAGTTGGGGGTGGGAAGGAGGTTATTCATTTCCTTGTTTGTTCATTCATTTATTTGTTCATTTCTTAATTTGCTCATTCATTCATTCACCCATTTGATAAACATTACTGAGCACCTGCTTGTGTTGTGTTGGGTGAAGTTCAATGTCATCCAGTCTAGTGGGGGAGATGGAAAATTTGCAGAAAATGACAGTGCAGTGTGGCAAGAGCCATAGTGCATGGAGAGTGGGGGAGAAGCACAGAGAATTGTGGGACCCCAGAGAGGAGCAGCTAGGCCAGACTGGTAGCGAAGTTGGCTTTCAGGAATTTGAAGGAATTGTCCAGGCAGGGCCTGAAGTTCGGAGGAGCATTTGTGACAGAGGCAGTAGCAAAGCGAAGGTTAGGAGGTGACAGAGCAGAGGTATATTCTGGGAACTGCAAGTGACTCAGCTTGGCTGAGTGTGAGGTGGGAGGAAGCAGGAGGGTGGGGGCTGAGGGGCAGCGCATCAGATGGACTGCACGCCTTGCCATGCCTGGTTTTCTAAGTCTTTGGAGAGTCTGTGATTCAGAGATCCCAGGTGGCAGGTGGAAGACAGAGCAGAGGACAAAGAAATGTTGGCAGGTGGTAGTGGCAAGAAGGCAGAGGGCCTGAGAGGCATTTCTAAGACTGATGGCTAGGACTTGATGTGCAGGATGAAGGAAGGGGAAAGCCAGGGCTGGCATCCCGTTCCTGCCTGGGGACCAGTCCCATTATTGGGATTGAGAAGCAGGTTGCAGAAGGGAAGGTGATGGTCTCCCTTGGGGCCCTGTTGCATGTAATGCCCAGCAAGTAAAGGGTCAGATATGGTAGGAGCAGAGTGCTTCTTAAACAGGACCTCCCCTGGGGATCTTGTTTAAATGCAGATTCTGATTACCTTGGCCTGAGATTCGAGCTCCAAGGGTCCAAGCGCTGTGATGCTGCTGGTCCACAGACCACACCTGGAGTGGCAGGGCCTGAGGACAGTGGGAGAGACTGGCAGAGATGGGCAGCATGGAGGCCAGGAAATGAAGTTCCTTGGTGTAGAAGCCTGATGATGGCAGAGACTAACATTTTGGGATTGTAGTGAAAGTGACAAGAAAAGGAGCAGCAGCCTGCCCACTTGCCCCCCCCACCCCACCCTCACCCCTGTTAAGAATCCAGAGAACCTCTGGGGTGACCAAGGGTAGCCATAGAAGAGCTCAGTTGTCCAAAGTGGGGTGGGGAGCCTTCAATGGTAACTGGCTCCCTGGAGTTTCTTCCTACAGCTTCTCCTCCTTCTAAGGAGAAGCTGTCGACTGGAGGTCGCGTTTCTGGGAAATGACAATATGGGGGCGGGGGAGGATGGAATGGCAAGGAGCCAGGAGCTCGACCCTCTCCCGGGCCTGACTCTGGCCTCCCACCATCCCCCGCAGTTCCTGAATGAAGGCTATGCGGTGCACCTGGCCGCGCTGGAGGCCAGCCACCGCTCGCGCCCCAAGAAGAACAACTCGCGCATGATCCTGCGCAAGGGCAGCTTTGGCCTGCACGCCCAGCCCGAGTTCCTGCGCAAGCGCAACCACCTGCGCAGGACCATGTCAGTGCAGCAGCCTGACCCGCCCGCCAACCCCAAACCCGAGCGTGCCCAGAGCCAGCCCGAGTCGGACAAAGACCACGAGCGGCCCCTGCCCGCGCTCAGTTGGGCACGTGGACCCCCTAAGTTCGAGTCGGTGCCCTGAGGGCAAGGCTGTGCACTGAGCAGGGTGGGAGGGACCCTACCAGGCTACCTGCGGGGACTGGAGGGGCTGCCATCTCCCCGACACAGGCCTTTTCCTGCTTTTTCCCTCCCGTGTCTGTCCAGCAGTGTCCAACTAGAGAGGGGAGGGACCCTGACCGGCCCTGGGGGGCGCCCTGGGCTGCTGGGGGTGAGATCCCTGGGTCTCAGTGCAGCCTCTGCTGCCTCCCCCATGCCTGCGCCGCAAGCCCAAGTCAGGGTTGATGACTGTGTAATCCTGGGGGGCAGGCTAGGCTTGCCTGGAGCTGGAGTGCTTAACAAGTCAGCCATCTCCTTGAGAGCCCCAGGCTTTGGCAGAAATGCTAGGCAGGCCCGAAGGGAGAAGCCCCCCGACCAGGGATCAATAGCGGCTGGCAGGTACAGCTTCTTGGCTGTCTGGCGGAGGGGCGAGTGGCATTCGTGCCCACCCTCCCTGTCACATCCCGGCTCATCACCTAGGGCCTGGCCCTCCTGTGGCAAAGTGAACACTTCCCAGGAGGGAGAGGATGTTTTCTGGGCTCGTCCTGTGTTCTCGGCGTCCGTCCACTGCCCTTGGGGGGTGGGGTCTGGTGCTGACGGTCTGTTCTCCTGCAGCTGTCCATGTCACCCTGTTGTCTTCGGTATCCTCACCATTCTCCTGTGACTCCTGAGGACAGGCATTCCCATTCCCTGAGCATTCCCGCTGGTGCCCTCCCCTGCGAGGCCCTAGCTTGGGCTCTGGCCTAACCAGGCTGGCTTTGAGCCCTGGAGTCCATTGCTTGCCCTCTGGGCCCTGCCTTCCTTATTAACTGGAGGGGTCTTCCCAGCAACAAGGTTTTGACTCCTCGAATCACTCGCACTTCTGCCCCCTGAGGCTTCTCAGGCCTCCCAAGCCCCTCAGAGTGCCCAGTGATGTACGCCTTCCACCCAGCCTGAAAGAGGGGTTCCAGGCAGGCCAGGAGGAGGAGCTATTGCCCCGCCACTTAAAGGGAAACCCCTCTGGGAGAAGTTGGGTAAGGATCTCTGTTCCATGGAGAGGTTTGCTTTGTCCTGATGCCAGACCTGGTGTCCCAGGGACAGAGACATCCCCACCCCCTAAAGGGCACTCACCTTGGTGCCCACAGCTCTGCTCAGATTGATTTCTTTTTTGGCTACTGAAAGGCTTTGAGCTGAGATCCCAGGGTTTTGGGGTTCATGTGATTTCCTGTTGTATTGTCTTCCTTTACCCCTGCCATTCAGCTTGGTCTGTGCCCTTAATCTCCACCTGGGTTGTCCCCTGAAGTTGGCAGGGCTTGCCTCTCCTGGGGGCCATGAAAACCTGCCCAGGCCTTCCTGCTGCTGAGCCCTCGGCCTGGGCATGGGTCTTCTCCACTCGCCCCAGCTCCCTGGCCCAGGCTCAGGCCCAGTGCTGCTGTATGGGCTGCCCTGGCTTGCCTCTGAGCCCCCAAGGGCCATCATGAGGCAGGTCGAGATCTTCAGCCGGGGTGCTGTCAGGGCTGCCGGCCCCAGCGCCCAGCTGTACACACAGCAGGCACCTGTGTCAACCCAGCGTTGCTTCTGCTCAATGTCTACCTCGTGCAGCTCCCATGTAGCCAATGTCCTCCCTGACAGCGGCTGCGGGTGGGGGGCACCCTTGCAAGTTGCCGGGCAAACTGGGTGTCCTGCTGGGATTGGAGGGGCCTGGGTTCCCAGCCCCCACTCCTGCTCTATCTACTAGAAATATGGCTTCTCTAGTCTGCCAGCTCCTGTCAAGCCCACCCAACCCATCTAATAGCTCTCTGCTCTACTTCTAGCCCTGCCTCTGTACCCAGAGCTGCTGGCAAGTCTGCTGGGAAGGGGGGCATCCCCCTCAGCGTCTTATGGTCCTGCCTCCTGGCAGTTCACATTCCTCTTTGACCATTTCATTCTGGCTCTCTGTAAGGCTCACGGGGCCTCAACCTTATTAATCCCTTACAAAATAGATTTTGAATTAAACGGGCAGAGTGTGCTTCTCTGAAACTCCACCATCTTTTTATAGAAGCCAGATACATTACTCTCAAATGATCATTGGTGTGAATGCTTTTCCCCCAGTAAGATTCCTGCCGCCCTTTCTGAGCACCCCAGGGCTAGAAGCAGGAGTGCTGGGGCCCTGTGGAATTTGGGGTCCTGAGGGCGGGGTTCTGTGGCTCTGATGACTCACCCCTGAAGATGCCGATGGTGTACAGTGAGACATTTGTGAACCCGATGCCCTGGGAGCTTTAGCTGGTGTGTGGCCGTGTGCGTGGGGTTCTGTACAGTGACCAGACTCACACTTGTTCCAGTACTGCTTTCATGGCGACTCTGTAGCCAACATGCACTTTCTATACTAGTGGTTTGTTCAATTGTGTCTGTCCAGTTCAGTTGGAGAAAGAGAACCGAGTTGTGTTGTTTCCCAAGGGGGTGCTGCTGCCTCTCCCTTCAGTAGCTCTGTGACCCTGTCCAGAATGTTTTCTAGAGAATCCTCTGGGCTCCTGACATGCCTGCTGCCCAGGAGCTGGAAACAGATCTTCCTGCCTGACCAAAGCTCCTCGTTCTCATGTGGCATGTTTGTTCTTCCCGCTGGGAGGCGGCGGGGCGGTGGGGGAGACGGGGGCTGTCCTGCCGCCACCCCCATCGTTCACCACTGGGAGTTCGGGGAGCAACCTCAGCCAGGCCACACTCTTCAGGCATCATGGATTTTCTAACACTCTCAACCCCCCCCACTTAGGCTCCGCAAAATATTGAAAATCCCTCTTTATCATGCACTGGATGAACGGCCCTCCTGTCTGGGTGCTGGCTGCAGGAAGCAAACATATTCCAGCCCCAGGATCCAGAGAACACTGAGGGCGGGCTCTCCGAAAGAGGGGAGGCTGGATCTCATGGTTTTTAAACTGTGCTTTTACCATTTTGGAGGCCACGCCCGCACCCGAGGAGGGTCCTGCAGACAAAACATGGCACCAATTTTTAAACAAAAGCTGGACCTCCAGGTAGGCAGAAACAGGTCCAGAGGTGGCATGTGGGTCTCTCCCACCCAGCCACTGGCCGCCCCGCCTGGGAGGGGTGCCATGACCCCGCCTTAAACAACTGAATTTCCTGCAGAACCCCTGGGGTTCAGGTGCCAAGTGCTCTGCAAACCTATTTTCTCTGGCTCTGCCAAAACACCCCTTCTCCTTCTTTCCCTCCTGGGTTTGAGGGAACTTTCTTAAAAATCCTTGGGTTCAGTCCAAGCAGTGAGGCCTGGCCCAGGTCCTGCCCTCCTTGCTGAGAAACCCACATGGCTGTTGGGAGGAAAATCATTTTGGGCCCTTCCCTCCTTGAAAAGAAGCAGGTGACACCAGGGTTGGGCCGGACAGGAGGGTAGCCGCTCGCGGGGACCCCCACCCTCGGACCCACTGTCCTTTTCTGTCTGTTTACTCGGTGGTGGCAGCCTGTCTGGTCTGACTGTTCGTACGTGTGTGACTTCCAGTATTATCTGTGGTGGATGGTCCTGTGGTGAAAAAAGGTTTATTATATTCCTTACGGCTGCCTTGTACAAAATCCGTTAGAAAGAAAATGTAAAATAATCAGATTTCTAACAAGACAAAACCAACATTACGGAGTTAAAAGATTTTTACAACTGGCCTTGATTTTGATGTGAGCTGGTTTTTAACTCTCAAACGTTGTCACTTAAATAAAAACCTAATTTGCCTTTAAGATGTGCTTTGCTGGGAAGTGAGCTAAGAAGCTTTTCCCATTGATCACGTCGCCCTGGGGCGCGGGTGGGCTGGTTGGGAGTTGGCTGGATGAGGGGAACTGAGTTCCACCCCAAACCACAGCACTATGGCCCAGGGTGTGGAGGGACTGTGACAGGGAAGAGATGTCAAATACAGAAGAATCTTTATTATGGAAAAGCAACGTTATCTAGGAATGTCACACATTAGTTCTTTCTCGTAAAATGACAAAGCAGATTTCTTAAATAATTCACAAAGGGCAGAAATCGCTACCCCTCCCTGCACATCCATAGTGCCCTGTGATGAGAATATAAATAGGTATCCTCGGGTCCAGGGTCTTACAGTCTAGAAATCCTTCTCCCACTCCTGCAAGGACTCTGGTGGGGGAGCAGGGACAGGAGCTGGGTCCCCCAGAGGCTCAGCACTGGTCACACAGGGGGTAGTTCCCTGCAGATCCACGCCCGGGCACACGCAGCTCTCAGATACCTACAAGTGCCTGCTCCTCAACGTTCCACATAAAGCCACCAGAGGTTCAAGTGAGGGATGTTTCTAAGCCCCAAAGAGGAATAGAATGGACAGTTCCCCCCACCTCTCTAAAGGCTCCCCCAGTCACTCTCAGGCTGTGGCAGGTGGTCACCGGCAGGCCAGATGTGGCCGAAGCAGAACAGCAGAGGCCCCTGGCAGCCTCGCCTGGGCCCTTGCCAGTGGCAGCCCACGGGTGCTGCCGATTCCTGGGGGCTTCCTCCCGGAACTCAGGGGGAGGCACAGATCCTGGGTGCAAGGGGTGGTCATACAAGGCTTGTTTCCTGCAAGACAGAGCTGCCTTCCTGCCCTTCTCTGTTCAAGACAGAGGAAGGGGGAACACCACAGCCTCTCCGCCCTGCCCAGACAAGGAGCTGGAAGCTGGTTTTAGCTCTTGGGGCCCTCAGCATGCTTCCTGCTCTGCTGGGCCCATGAGTTCTGTGGGTTTTTCCAGAAAAGGTATTTTCTTTGATATGCCTCGGACTCTGCATACGTGCTGAGGCATGAAGAGGTGGAGGGAGAAGGATGAAGACACGGAGAAGGATGCTTGGCAGGAGCACATTACCTGAAGGGCACTGTCCTCAGTTACGAAGGAGAGAAACGGTCATGTCGCCGCTAGAGATGAGAAAGCGGGAGGGACAGATGCTTCGGGGTGCTGTAGGCAGAGGGGCCCTCCCAGCCTGGACCTGGCAACACGGCAGGAACAGGGCCCACCTGATATAGAGCTGGCAGGGCCCCGCAGAATAGCTTATCAATGTACAAGCTAGGGCGGCCCCAGACCCAGGCCCTGCCCCAGGACAGGTTCCTGACAGGCTGGCAAATCCATAGCAACCATGTTGCCGCTCCCAATTCCATGCCCAGGCAGGGCATAGAGCCACAGCTCCAATTCAGGGTAAGGGCAGTCTATCAGAAATGAGATACCCACCACCTGTGAGGTCCAGGTGATGGGCAAATGTGGGGACCAAGGCTAGGGGGTCAATACATCTAGAGTGTACCCTTTAACCACCATCCAATCTAGATCCCTTTTTCCCTCTCCTGTCGTTGATGAGACAGAGGCTCAGAGAGGGCTTGGGTCTGGCCAGAGGGTCAGGTTGCAGAGGGTCACAGCCGGAATCAGAGGCCTGCCTAGAAGGATGGTGTAGCTAAAAGGGACCCTCTCGGCCATTTCACTTTGAAGCGTGGGATGCCAGCTCACCTCTCTTCAGCCACGATGGCCTCGTCCAGCTCTTGGGACAGCTTCTGGAGGTGCTGGATTCCTGCCCCCACAGGCTCTAGGTCACTGTCAGACTCGCTGAACAGAAGGAAAAGCCATGCTGTTAACTACTAGGAAATCTATGCAGGAGCCGCTTTTAACGCCCCCATCGGGGCCTGGCTTTCCAGGCCCAGGGTGCTGGGAATGCCCGACCCCAGTTCTTATTCCAGTTACTGACATCAGAGTGACTTGGAGCACATGGAAGAGAACAGATGGATTAAGGTCTATGAGGCCAAAGTGAAGGGCAGGGGATCTTACTGACAGGTGAGCCCTTGGAAACTGAGCCTTGGCCTCCAGATGGCTTCACAACCTGCTTTTGGGCTCACCGGGGGACTTGGGTGAGTATGATACTGTCAGAGCTAAGCTTACCTCTTGCTTTTATAGATGGGGTAACTAAAGCCCTGCAGGACTTCCCCAGGCCTCCCACAAGTGGGGGACAGACATGGGTCACAACATGGGTATGACTTAACTCAGGATGCCCCTGACTCCAGGTGACAATAAGGGAGGACTCAGAAGTCCTTGGGGGTATAGTTAGTATTTTGGGGGCAAGGCACTATTTCTTACCTGGGGGAGCAGAGGGGCTCCGTTGAGGAGTAGGGGCTCCGGAAGGCTGCCTCCCTCCTGGACCGCCGCAGAAGGTGGGCACATGGCCCCATCTGTGCAGATGGGCGGTGATGTTCCCTTTCCCAGGTGCCCAGGTATGAGTGGGCAGGGGCTGCTCCAGATGACTGGGTACTCCTTGGGTTCAGGTCCTGAGCTGGGGGGCTCCCATCCCCCTGTGCCCTTCTCTTCCTCCTCCTGGCTTTTACCTGGGTTTCCACCAGCCACTTGGTGCCACTGTGGCAGGACTCCTGGATTCTCTGTGGCAGGCACACAGAAAGGTTAGCACAGACCAAGGCAACAGAGATGGGCATGACCCACAGGCTGCACACCAGCCCTTTAGCCCACCCACTGTCCTGCAAACACAGGCAGCTTTTATTCTCAAGGGGGAGGGAAAATGGGGCGCCCCGAGCCCCACCCCAGGGACCTGGCCCCGAGACCACGGGGTCTGAGCACTGTGGTCAGAACTACTGTGGCTACAGAGCCTCCCCTTGTCTAGACCCTCTTTGGGGTACAAATTGACCTGGAAAGTGAAGAAGGCCAAGCCTCCCTCCCAGCCTGTCAGGAGGTAATTTGCCTCCTTGCCCGTGGTCTCACTCGAACCCTGCCTCCACCTTGCTCCGGAGATCCTTCTCAAGGGCAGTCCTGACCATGCTCATCAGGACTCAACTGCTCAGAGCCCTTCTCTTTCTCCTCGTTGCCCAGAGAGCCAGGCCCTACTTCTCAGGCTTGGATCCCAGCTGGGTGATGGCTGGGGGGCTCCTCAGACTGTCTCTGCGTTGGCAGACTAGAGTCCGGAAGTTAGAGCAAGACCAGAGTTTCATTTGGCCATTTGGTAAGTCACCTGACCTTGGGCAGAAGACGTCATTTCTCTGATCCCTGGGCAGTTTCTTCCCAGAGAAGGACTTCCCACACCCAACACGTGTGCCATCTTCCTGCCCACAATCTACCTTCTGAACTTTCAGCTCCTAAAAGTTTATTCCTCTGGGCCAGGATTCTCAAGGGCGATTCTGTTTCTGTCGCCCTTTCCAAGTAGTTAAAGAACAAGTGCTGATATGCTGGTCTGACTTGATTCCCACCCTGTAGAAAATTCCTCCTACTGGCTCTTGGGAAAGCCAAATACCTTCAGTACACTAAGCCCCGCCTTGCTCTGTCCTCTGGATGTACCCAGGCTAAGTTCCTGCCAGTTCTCTTCTACACCTTGTTCTCCCCAAAGTTGGAGATCTGACCTCACACTCTCTTCATACTTGCCCCTTTGGGGTGAATTCCATGAAGTCATCTCCTCTGGGAAGCCTTCCCAACTAAACTTTTGGTGGCCCCCCCCTACCATTAGCCTCCTGCTTGATTACTATTATCATTGCACTGTGAGGATGTTTCCTCCATGAGGCTATTTCCATTCACTCATTCAACTATATGTTGAGCTGCCAGGAACTATTGATATTTGGGTACACAAAGTCCTTATCTTCATGGAGTCTACATTCTTGGGGGCTCCTTGGGGGTGGCCCCTGTCTGGCACCAAGGAAGTACTCCATGGAGGCATAGTTAGTAGAGCTGGCATTACCTGGGACATGGCACCCAAGGCGTTCTTAGCTGAGCGAGCAGCAGCCTGGAGGCCTTGCTGCCCTGGCTCTGGGGTTTCCAGGCGTTTCCAGGAGGGCCCTGGCCCCAGGTTGAGGCTGACTGCTCTCAGGGGCAACCTCCTTTGGAACTGTCTGCACAGGGAGCCCAGGGCCCCACTGGAGGTCTCCATATGGCACACTGCAGGTTGCAGCACGTCGCTTTCCTCCAGCTGCTTGTGGTCCTGGAGAGATCTGCGGCGTTTGGAGGCCCCCAGGCCTGGCCATCGAGAGGCCATCTGTCTGGTTAAGTGTCTGTGCTGCCCACCAGACCCTGGGGAGGAAGTCAAAAGGCAGGTCAGCAAGCCCCTCCTCCTTCCCTCCCATCCCTAGGCCCCACAGAGACCCTCCTACAGGGGAAAAGATGGGATGGAGGCCCACTGGTCGTGTAGATGGCCTAGGCTGGGGCTGGGGACCCTTGGCAACTTGCTGCCGTTATGAGGAAACCTTCAGGAAGAGGGGTCAACAAGGCCCAGAAAAGGGCAAAGGTTGAACAAAGCGGGTCACTATTTCCTGTGGCCGCTTATTTATGGAAAACAGCTGACTTCATCCCGGCCCCCTTTCGGCTCTTGGCCTCAGAAGCAGAGGGGGGTCTCAACGCACCGTCCTGTTTTTTCACCAATTCGCCCCGACCCGACAAGCTCCAGCCCAGACCCCAGCGCACTGACCCGACACCCCGATTTTCATCTTGCAATACCCACACATCCCACACGTCGTGCCCGTTCTGATTAGATGTCTCGTCCAAGCCCCTTCTAAACCCCACTGTGTCCCCACTGTGTCCCGGCCCGCACTCACCTGCAGCCCCGACGCCGTCCCGGCCCGCACTCACCTGCAGCCCCGACGCCGTCCCGGCCCGCACTCACCTGCAGCCCCGACGCCTCCCAGCCGCGGAGCACAGCTGGGGCCAGCCCACTGCGGCCGATTTGAAACTCCGCGCGGGCCCGCCCCCGGCCCACTCCTCACCGCCGATTGGCTCAGCCGCCTCCTCGCCGCCGCGCGGGAGCTCCGAATGGCCCTCTGCTCTCGCGGCTGTGAATCCTGCCCTCGGATTGGCCCGGCCCTTCCATTCACGGAGGACCCCGGCGGGGCTTGGCGCCCAGCGACCCCGCGGCTTTGTATCCGCAAGTCCCCCCTCGCGGCCGCGCAACCCGCGCCCCCAGCCTGCGGCGGCCGGGCCACCACGCCCTGCTCGCCGCTGGCTCCTCGCGCCTCGTGGAGCCGCGCCGGGGCGGGGAGGAGGCGAGGATGCCGAGTTGGGCGGGACCCCTCCCTCCGGCCTGGACAATGGCTTTTCTTTCCGAGCCGGGGGTTCATCTGGAAGGGCGGGGGCTGGAGCCGGGCCCGGCGTGGCTTGGAGGCTTTTGTTCAAACTTCCCTCGTGACCCGCTCCCTTTCTGAGGCGAGGCGCCGTCCCTCTGTGTTCCCCAAAGTCCCCACCCACACTCACCCTGAAACGGGGGTAGAGGGAGAGTCCCTCCCTGCCCCCTCCCGCTCGGCCCGCACCCCGCGGTCCCGCGGGTCCCCCTCTCTGCAGCTGAATGCCGCCCTGCCTGCCAGCAACCCACACGCCAAAACACGCCGTCCAGAAACTCGGCCTGCTTCACCGCCCTCTTTTGTGCCCTCAAAGCCACTCTAACCTTCTGGTTATTGGTTTTGTTAGGGGGAAAAGGATGTCCTAAAGCTAATCCCATACAGGCTGTGTGGACTCCACCCCCGCCCCAGGCCAAAGCCAGAGACACTGGGAACTCCAAATACCATCACCACCCAAGGGAAGGTGGCTGGGACCTGAGGGTGGGGTTAAGCAGCCAGGTGGATACAAAAGGCAGACACGTGGGCTTTGGGGGGTTCCCAATTTTGGCTCTCCGCCAGCTCGCAGCTCCGGCCAGCTCTGAGAGTGACTTTGGGTTTCCAGGTCGGCGGATCGGGTAGGACGCATTAAAGACTTTATTTCCCTATTTTCTCCCTGAGTTGTACATTTCCTCATTTCCCTTCCCTTGTGAATAAACCTTTTATTAACCTTTTGTGTGTGCCTGTAGTGGAGTATTAATAAGTCCCTTTTAAGTGCGCGGGTGAGGGCGGGTGAGGACCCACAGCCAGGCAACCCGTTTTATATCAGGGCTGCCCTGTAACAGTTTCCTTGCTGCCATCGCCTCCGGCTCCCACACTCCCCTTGCCAGGGTCTGCCCATGGACCCCTTGAAGCTCTGTCCTTAGCCCTTCATCTCTGGGTGTTCCTTCCCCCTCCATGATGATAACGACCAACATGGATATGTCACCAGGTATTGCCATCCAAGCCCTTTTTATTACACACTGAAAATGAATACATGGTGGCCCTACTTAAATGAGTTCCCATGCACGCCCAGCCCCAAACTACAGGACCTGAGGGGCGTCCCCATGAGAAGTGGTGTTGCTGCCTCACCCCAGCAGAAGGGAGAAAGAGGCGTCATTACCCAGCAGCGCCTCCAAAGTATACATAAGGGGGTGCTCTGTGGTTGGGACAAGGGCACTGGAGCTTCATCGTGAGACCGTGGTAATGCAACAGGGTGGTCCCCAGGAAAGGGGGAGGTTCCCTGCCCCACCCAAGGGAGGGTGGAGCTGAGCAGGAAGAGAAGAAGCAGCAGAAGAGACTGAGGAAGGAAGCAGGATGGAGCCAGGAGACCTGGAGGAGGCGCATGGAGCCTAGAGACACGTGAAGAAACTGCGCTTGTCTTTTGGTCGCTTGTCTTTTGGTCGTGGACTGGGTGACACAGATGTGGGTGAGACCCGTGGGGAGGTGACAATGGCAGCTTTTATCTTGATGTTGATTTTGCTCTTTTCCTTCCGGGCTTGTCCGGTTGTTTGTGACCCTTTTCTGTGGGTCCCCACTGGAAGATGCTTTAGACTTGTAGCAGGCTTTGGGGCCTTGTTCTGGGCCGATCCCATAGGATGGAGTTTTACCCACGAGGGGATGGGTAACTTTGGGTGCTTCATTTAGAAACTAGACTCTTTGCCTGACCTGTATTGTTTCCTAGTTTTATTAAAGTTCCTTCCCATTAAAGTCTCATGTGTTTTGTGTTGATGCGGCGGATGGCAGAACCCATTTAGAATAGGCAGGTTTGCGGGGTTTGGGCTGCCCCTCTCCCTGTCCTATAACAGTAAGACTGTTCTCCCCACACTGCCTTTTTGTTGTTTCTGATTAAATCCATTTTGCTGGTGAAGTGATTGCTTTTTGTTTGAGGTCAGCAGAACTCATTTGACTCTCATGGCAGCCTGTGAGTGGATGAGGAGACCAAGGCGGGGGAGGTGAGGTGGTGTCCAAAGTATGAAGCAGGGCCAAGGACTCAGTCAGCTGGGGACCAGGGACCATGCGCCTCATCACCCCACCTCTCAAAACGCTCTTCTTCCTGACAGGGCTGTCCACCCACCTCAGATCCCTGCCTCTCCAGGGTACCACAGGCTCCTTAAATCCCCACACCCAACCTAGTCACCTTGGTGTCTCTTCATCTCCTCTTTCCCCACCCCTGCCTCGTGTCTGTCCAGTACCTACTGGTAGCTGTGATAGATTAAATCTTGAGCTCAAAGCAAAACAGAAACCTCCCTCATCCCCAAGGGGCTCCCAATGAGGACATGGGGAGAGAGGAATGAATCAAACAACCAACGATTAATCAAAGAAAGTATGATGTTATTTAAAGCAGAGACCTAGGGAATGGGGTAACCAAACAAAAAGTGTGTGTGTGTGTGTGTGTGTGTGTGTGTGTAGGGAGGTGTCTTGCACAGGGAATATGTATCACATTCAAGGGGACCAGCACCCAAGGGTGACATCCAGCACACACACGTGTCACCAGAACAGTTTCCTGGAATGATGCTTGGCTGTGTGATGCGCGTTCACATTTCATTATTTCAGTTGTGAAAGCCGCGGTGGCGCTGGTTGCATGTGCGCTGCTCCAGTTTGCTTCACCCCTTGCCCCCCAGTCAAGTTGTCTCCAAGCGTGTCTCCCAAGCGTTGTTTCAGAGTGTTTCTTCCCAGACCTGTTTGTGCCACTTCTGTTGGCGATTGTGATCAGGGACTCTGATCCATGTCTATTGCCAGTGAAATATGAGGAGGGTAGGAAGAGTTGTTATTTTTATGAAAACTAAGTTGTGAGTGTGAGAAACACTCGGTGAAGGGGAAACATGTAGAAACACAGTTCCTTGACCTGGACTGTCTGGTGATCAGGGTCTGTCAGCCATCCAGTGCCCGGCTCTCCGTGGGCATCAGCAGAATAGCTAATATTTTCCCAGCCCGTCCCGTGTGTGTGCTAAGTGCATTTCCTTTCCTTAGCCTTCCTTAATCCTCATGGCAACTCTGCGAAGTAGGTGCTATTTTTACTCCCAATACAGCTGACGAAACAGATTCAGAGAGGTGCAACGTCTCTCCCAAGACTGAATGGAGAGTTGGAGCTGGAACAGGCACGGGGGTGTCTGACTCCGAGTTCTAGATTCGTAACCTTAGATCACACAGCCTCATCGGCCTCGGATGGGTGAATGAACGGTTGCGTTTCCATCCTGCAGTTCTCCACCTGCTTCCCCAAGAAGCCTAACTGGCAGGCCAGGTGATAGAAAAATGGTTTCCATGGCAATGAGAGGAGGAAGAAACATTTTCTTCTGAATAAGAGGTCTTTGCCCTGGCCATTCCCATGGAGTGGTAGCAGAGGGGAGGAAAGGAGCATGTGCAGGGGTGAGCGGGCTCCTAATTGAGGGGTGAAGGCTGCAGGAGCTCTTGTTCCTTCTGGAAAGGAGGGAAAGCAGTGAGTTGCCCCAAGGAGCCCCCGGGGAGCTCTCTGCCCAACAGCAAAGCTTCCACCAGTTTCCTTGCGCTCACGTTGGTTGCTGTCAGTCCGGTGGAAGAAGCAGACATTAAGCTCTGCCATGGCCATGAATGTGAAGTTGAAGGGACTGTGAGAGGGTATACGGGGTTGAGAACCCCACTTGAACTGGGGGCCAGGCAGGCTGCTGTTAGCATATGGTATTCAGTTGAGTAGTCGGGAGATAAAGCAAGGGGAAGAGGTTTTCCAGTAGAGGGATCTGCAAAGACCAGTACTCGGAGGCCAATTCCAGGACCCGGGAAGGTTGAGCAAGGAGAGGCAGGGACCTGGGTGGCGAGAGGCAGGGGCTGCAGGAACCCCGTTTATGATTTTTCCTGAGGCAGTGGGAAACTTCTGACCTTTAAGAGGGTATGGGTTTATTGGAGTTGGATTGTAATGAAGTCCATTAGGAGGTTAGTTTGGGGGCTAAGGCGTTGCTGGGGGCTCTGCCTAAAGGCTGTGGCCTGGGTACCTCATCCTTCTAAGCAGTGAAGTTGAAACCGTGGCATCAGCTTCAACCCCCCCTTCTCCCTTCCTCCTTCTCCTCATGGGCCCCCTGCCCTCTGCAAACCATATGTCAAATCAATCAGCTCTACCTGGATTTCTCTGCAATCCCTCTATGCCCTTTGACCCTTCCACACAGCAAAGCAAAGGAGAGCTAAGCAGGGCAAGACAGGGTCAGACCTTTGTCTTCCATGGTGAGTTATGTTGCTGACAGAAGTGCCGAAAGCACAGTCTGGTATAAGGAACATAGCAGCCCCCCCCCTCCCCGATCCAAGGTTCCCCTTGCTGCCATTTCAGTTACCCGAGGTCAAAGGCTATTCAAAAATATTACGTAAACAAGATATTTTGAGAGAGATTGATTGCATTACGTAGCTGTTATGACAGGATCTTGTTATAATTGTTCCATTTTATTATAATTGTTCCAGTGGCTAGTCTCTTAATGTGCTTAATTTAAATATGAAGCTTTGTCACAGGTATGGGTGCACGGGAAATGACAGTGAATATAGAGGGTGATATTTGGGCAGTTTGAAGCAACGAGGGGGGGGGGGTGTTTGGAACATACCCCTGGGGGTTGGGGGATCTATGCTGCTTATGAAGCAAACACGCATTTGACCGTCTCACCATTACTTGGGTGAAGAACGAGAACGTTGCCAAGACCCCAGGAGCAGCCCCCCACCCCCACGTGTCCCTCCTCCCTCCCTCCAGCCACCCTTCTCCCATTTGTGGTAGTCACCTTTATTTTTCCTTGTAGTTTTACCACCTAAATTTCCCTCTTACATCCCAGGCTCCTCTGGGTTGCTGTGTGGCTGGAGAAAGGATAGAACAGAGAGAAGGGTCTCTGCGCCCCCACTTTAGCCTCCTGAACCCAGAGAGGGTTGAAGCTGGGCTTGGTTAAAAGGGGGGATCTGGGCACTCAGGGAGGGGTCCTGGGTTCATGGGTCCATTTGGCTCAGGCTTGGCCTCCTCTGTGACAACAGCTCCTCATGGGGGTCAAGACTGTCAGGGGTGGGGGATATTGGGGTCCCACTCACTGTTTTAGGGAGACCCCTCAACTTTCCAGAGGACAGTTCAATTTTCCCATTTCAGCTGGGAAAGTAGAGTGACCCAAGATCACAAGGTCAGGGAATAAGTGGGGACAGCCTTTGAAAGGAGTTCTGACTCTCAGCCCAGTGTTCTCATCTCTCCCTGTGATGGGATCCTGTGTCCCCTCTTTCTTTAAAAAGTCAGTCCAAGAAGGATTTTATGGGGCTCAGAACCCTGGTCACCAGCAGTAACTAGGGGAATACAGGCGTTTAAAACTTGAAGTGGCCACAAGGTGGCGCCAGACTCTGTTGAGACGCGAGAGTGGGTCTGTTGCTCTGAATAAGCTCTACCAGGGTCCCAGGGCAGAGGGCTAAGAGGCTCCAAGAGGGATGGGAGAGCCCCATTGCTCCAGTAAGCCTTTTTTAGGGAAGGCCGGACTGGGGGAAACTCCTCAACTCGCCCTAAACCTGCCCCCCTTTTCTTACTCTGTTTTAGAGACCCCCTCTTCCCTCCTACCACAGTGTCACAGCCTTTTGTGGGCTGATCTTGGGGAGGAAAGGTGGAGGAGACAGGAAAAAGGGACAGCAGTGATATCAAAGGCCACAGGGCCTGGGCCTGGCGTTCAAGGGACTAAGAATCGGAGACCAGGCCAGTGGTCCAGCACCTCGGTGTGAAAGGGGCTCCAGGTCTCCCAACTTCTCCCCTTTGGTGTCCTGCTCTCGCCTGGAGGTATGTCTCTCCCTTGTCTCCTCTAAGAAACTCCAGCTGACTCTCTTCCCTCCTGGGGTGGGATAAAACTGAAGTCTGATGCAGAAAATGTGATGCCAGGCAGGGCCATCGTGAAGGGTGGTGGGTGGCGCGGAGGCGAGGCTGCCTGGTGGCCCGATGAGCAGCCAGAGGCCACTTTGGGACACTGCCTGACCTTGCTCTTCTTAGTCACGCGGCTCCTGGCCTGACAAAGCCCCCGTCAGCTGTGTCAGCGACTTCCTCCCTCTGAGATTATCTTAGCCTGGGCTGGGCCTCTCCTCCTGGAGCCATGGACGCTGCTCTGCTCCTTAATGTGGAGGGGGTCAAGAAGACCATTCTGCACGGGGGCACAGGGCAGCTCCCCAACTTCATCACTGGGTCTCGGGTGAGTGGGGCCCATCCCTGCCCCCAGGGCAGATAGCACCCTCATGGCAGGCTTCTGCATTCTAGCTGGGCCATGGTGGCCTATAGGCAGCCTTCAGCTTTACCAATAAAACAGGCTGGCAGGCCCTTCTTAAAATTATCAGCCCCCAGGGCGTCTGGGAAGCTCTGGATTGACGCCCATCCATGAGGCATTTTCTATACTTTGCAAATTAAACATTAGTGTGGGGTGGGTGAGTGGGGCCTTGGGAATTTCCTGGAGTTCCAGATGTTGAACGTGGAGGGCCTTCAGGGGTCATGGTATGTGCCTACAAATCTGTGGGGACCTTCCCCGGGCTGATGGGGTGACTGGGTGTCTGGTCTCATTCTAGGGCTTATTTAAGGAAGGATTCCTTGACCCACAGAGTGGTGAAGACCCATAAGCTGGGGTCCCTGAGGGGGAATGGTTTCCCCTGGGGGTGTGCCTGCAGGGTGGTACTGCCCTGGGAATCTGAGGTCTCTGATTGGGGTTGGGTGTGCTGACCCCTGAGGACTGCCCCGGGGGTCAGTGACAGTGCTGTGTCTCCTGCTGGGCCTCGGCATGTGTTTAGACTGGGTCGTTCTCTTGGTGACCAGGTGACCTTTCATTTCCGCACCACAAAATGTGACGAGGAGCGGACGGTGATAGATGACAGCAAGCGGATGGGCCAGCCCATGCACATTGTCATCGGGAACATGTTCAAGCTGGAGGTGTGGGAAGTCCTGCTGACGTCCATGCGGCTCAGCGAGGTGGCCGAGTTCTGGTGTGACACCATCGTAAGTTGGCCTTGCCGGCCCATTCTCTGATGGCTTTCGGGGGGCCCACCACTCCCTCTGCGGGTCCGCTCAGTTTCACTGAGCCTTGCCAGGCAAACACTGAGCCTTGCCAGGCAAATCCCAAACCCTCATCTCTGCCATTGTAAAGATGAAGAGCGTTTCCCTGAGAGAACAAGCCCCCAAGTGGCCACTGGCATGGTGGCTGCCAGGTGGGATGTGGGAGCAGGGCTGTGCCCCGGGAGGATGAGTACACAGCGCTGGCTTTTGGTTTCGAATTATTAGATCTTGGAGACTTTGGGCCCCTGGTAACTTTCCTGCCTTCTTCCTCCAACCCCTCCCCCAATATTGCAAGGCTGTGTCCCCACTTTTGGTGCTCTTACAAGTCACCCAGAAAAGTTTGCCTCTTGGTTGTGTGGCCCAGAGAGAAACAGAAAAAACTCACTGCACTGACCTTTAAATAAACATTTCTTCTGGGAAGTTTCAAAAGCTGCAAAAGTCAACAAAAAGTATCCTGAACTTTCCAAATATTCATCGCCCCCACCCCCATTCACCTCCCTTCCTCCTCCCACAAGGGTAAAGCACTTTCCAGACACCAGATCATTTCATCTGTAAATGCAAACAGTTGGAACTTTAAAATGTAAAGACATTTAAAAGAATAACCTCAATATCATTATTGCATCTTGAAAGAGCCTCAGTAATTCCTCAAGGGCATCTAACATTCAGCTACTGTTGACTTTTCTCCTTTTTATTATCTCCTTCTTTAGTGTCGGTTTCAGTCAGGATCCCAACAAAGTCCATGCACAGTTTCATCCATACGCCTCTCAAGTTCTCATCTAGGCGTCTTTCCCTCTTTTCCCCCTTGACATGGATTTGTTATAGGAAGTGGCCACTGGTCCCGTAGAGGTTCCCACAATCTGATTTTGTGGGTTGCTTCACTATGGACTTGCCTTCTCTGTTCCTCTATCCCCTGTATTTTCCCGAAACTAACTCCATTTCCACTGGGAGGCTCACTTCTCTTATTGCCGCATTTGGGTTGACATGATGATAGGAGTGACAGTGGAGCCAGTGATGACAGGACCTACTTGCCTTTCACCTGATGGCTTTAGCAGTCCCCGATGATGGTGGCCCATCTGCTTCATTTCATCAGGGACCAAGGGCCTTGTGAAAGAACAGAGCGAGAGCGAGAGCGAGAGCGAGAGCGAGAGCGAGAGCGAGAGAGAGAGAGAGAGAGATAGAGAGAGAGAGAGAGAAAGCGCTCCTGCACTGAGTTTGAACTCTCCTGTCACTTAGTAGCTGGGTGACCCTGGGGAAGTCCTCTATCCCTTCCGGCACTGTGCTTCCTCATCTATTCATCAATGAAACCCCATGTTAGGGGGCTGTGGTGGGATCACACGCTACAGCAAATCACAGCACCCGGCAGTGCAGAAGTGGCAGCAGGGAACAATTTTAGGAATTCACTCCCTTTTTCTACTGATGAAGAGATGGAAGACGGAGAGAAGGAAAGCCACTGGGCTGGGTCAGATAAGTTAAGGGACAGGATCAGGGCCGGGTGCTGGCCTGTCACTCCCTCCAGTGAGGGGTTCTCCGGCCATGGTATGCGGTCAGGCGCAGTGCTGTTCTCTGCCGCCAGAGGGCCCCATCTGCGCGTTAGTCCTTTCTTCCCTCAGCAAATATTCGCGGAATATCTTTGTACCCACCAGTGCCTGTGTTATTATTCATCCAGACATTTTAAATCTTTTAAAGGATGTTTTATTTTTCACAAGTCAAGTCTTCAGAAATCGACTTCTTTGTCATTTCAAATGATAGCTATTGACTTTGCTTAGAGTGAGGGCTGCCTGCACCTTAGACCCAGGAGCAATGTGGGCTCTGCCTTAGACAACTTGGTCACCAACCAGAGGCCCGTCTCCCTGGAATGCGTATTTGCTTACAAAGGAGGGCTGAATGCTTAGAGGAATGTCAATAACTTTTTTTTAAAAAGGTTTATTTTTATACAAGAACCGGGGTACAGGCCAGAGGTGTGGGGGTGAGAGGATTCACCAGAGACAGAGTGGGGAACAGAACAGGCAGACTGACAAAATACACTGCTGAGGGGAGCAGCGGGCGAGACAGGAGAGGTCTGCTTCGCCGTGTGGGATTCTCGCCAGCTGGCCGGGATTGAACCCGCGCTGCAGAGGCTGCTGACAGCTTCACAGTGTGGTGCTCAACCGCCTGTGCCACCAGGGAGGCCCAGGAATGTCAATAACTTCTTGACTGGTTGATTGATTTGTTGCTTGCAAAACCACAAGTTGCTGTTATTCCCATAATGAGGGTCTGACTGTTTCTTGTGGCCTCTGTGTTCCTCTGGCCACGTCAAGTCACACGAGGGCACTGAGCACCTCACAGGCTGACAGCTTTCATGCTCCGTTGACTGTTAGTCTCCCCAAAGGCTCCCCACATCTCCTCTTCTCAGCCCACAGTTACTGCCATGATTGTACATACTTACACATGCTTACACAGACAGACACACACATGCACACACATACACACACACAGCTTCCAGAGTCATTTATCTACTGACACAGTCACCTTTTAGCCGTCCTTCTATCCATCCACACACAGGCATCAAGCCCTCCTTCCTTCCCTCCAGGGAATATTGGTCATGATCCAGTCTTTCAGCGCTAACGCTTCACCTACATCCACCCATGCCCTAGGTATGCATGCATTCATGTGTGTATCTAACCAGGAACATTCATGGTATACCAGATTTGACCTGTGCCAAGTGTGAGGAACAAAACAAACTTTTGGGGAGACAGGGGTGTGGCAGTACTAGGGTGGCCAGTGTTTAGCAGGACAAGGCCTTGGTCTGAGGTCACATCCAAGCTGATGCCTGGCCCTGGGTCCGAAGCACTCAGTGGACTTAGTGGGAGGCCCAGCCTGTGAGCAGTGAGTGCTGTGCCAGGTCCAGGGCACCCCTCTTCTGCAAGATGTTCCTGGCGGCCCCTCTGTCCTGCAGCCCAGCCTAATCCCATCGGCTCAGCTGCCATCTGGTCATCTCGCTCACAAAGAAGCTGAGGAGACTCAGGGCTAATCCTGGCTGGTGGAAGTGGAAGGGGTGACCTTCGTCCTGGGCTGGTGGCCGTGCGGGTGACTTGGAGCCAAGCTGCCCCGTCAATGCCCTTTCACTTTCTCACTAGTGTCTTTACTGGTGTTGCTGTGTGGGGAGCCTGAGAAGGGTCCTCCCTGAGCCCAGCCCTAGGAGAGGGTCCCTCAGAGTGCATCTTGGGTAGGTCTGTTAGGGCAGAGCGGCAGAAGTCCAGCATGGTGCGGGCCTCACCTGGGGCCAAGTGGCTGTTTCACCAGCCATCCTCCACCCGAGGGTGGCAATCCCAGCTCCCAGTGCCGGGTGAGGCTGGGTGGGCTGCACCCATATCTGGGACATTTAACTTCTGCAACAGCCCTGCTCCTGGACAGGTACACCCAGGGGGCCAACTCAGAGAGGGGCAGTGACTGGCTCGTCAGCAGCCCCGCTCCTTCTGCTGCTCTTCACAGGACCCTCCTGCAACTCACAGACTGCCGGGCCCCGGGCCCCGTGTCTCTGGAGATGAGCGAGGGAGAGCTCACCCCGAGGGCCGGCAGAGGCAACGTGGCCCTGTGGCCACAGCAGGCTGAACCCCAGCTCTGCCATTTCCTGGCTGTGTTAAGCAGGTTATGTAACTTCTCCAGGTTCCAGATTCCTCATCTGTAAAATGGGGATAATAGCGCCTCCCTTGTTGGGTCACCTTAAGGACAGAAGGAGCTCCTGGATGTGACAACTTCCCCTGGGACACCGAACTACTCTAATTAGGGGGTTTGTGGGGATCAGGGTGAGCTGCCAGGATTCCTGCTTGAGGAGGCTCAGCGTGCCCTCTGCCCATCCCCACAGCACACGGGGGTCTACCCCATCCTGTCCCGGAGCCTGCGGCAGCTGGCCGAGGGCAAAGACCCCACAGAGTGGCACATGCACACGTGCGGGCTGGCCAACATGTTCGCCTACCACACGCTGGGCTACGAGGACCTGGACGAGCTGCAGAAGGAGCCACAGCCCCTGATCTTCGTGATCGAGCTGCTGCAGGTGTGACAGGGGGTAGGGGCCACCTCAGAGAGCAGAGAGGTCCAGGACATCCCGGACTGCCCATCCCACTGGATGCCCCCCACTTTCTCCTTAGAGAACAAGGAAGAGTTCATACACCCCAGGAGAACTGGAATTTAACTTCCCCTCCCCCCAAAGTCCTCTGCCTATTCCAAGGGAAAAGCCCTTTTGGGACCAATTTTTAAAAATGTGATTCGTTTTTTATTTTAGAAGCGTTTTACAGAATTATTGTTTATCTACTTCCATTTTTGCTTTCAAAAATTTAGAATTATATCCTCATCTCCAGTCCCTGTGGTTTATGGATTCTCTGCTAGGAGAGGCTGCATGAAATTGCACATACCTTCTCACCCCATGCTTGTGGGGTGGTGGGAGAGGGTCGAGTCTGGACGTAGCTTATGGCTAAGGCTGAGACTCCGGTGGAGGGCTACGCGGTGAATCCAAGCAAACAGGAGAATCGCATCAACACAGGGCCTTTATGGCCTGCTCGAACAGCTGGGCGGTTTGTACACTGCAGTAGGACGCACCTCCAAGGTTCACATCACAGACCCCTCAGCTCATACTTCTGCAATGTCTATGGCATCACTGGACTTTGACATTGTACCAGGTCGAGGCCCCGAGCGAGTACCAGCGGGAGAGCTGGAACCTGAGCAGCCAGGAGAAGATGCAGGCTGCGCCCATCCTCCATGGAGAGGGAAACCGGCTGTTCAAGCTGGGCCGCTACGAGGAGGCCTCTGCCAAGTACCAGGAGGCCATCATGTGCCTGCGCAACCTGCAGACCAAGGTGGGAGGCTGCCCAATGGGGGCGGACGTGGGGCACCCATGGGGCGTGGCCTGGGAGGCAGGGGCAGGCCTGAGCTCCTGCTGACCCATTCCCACCCTCAGGAGAAGCCCTGGGAGGTGCAGTGGCTGAAGCTGGAAAAGATGATCGACACCCTCATCCTCAACTACTGCCAGTGCCTGTTGAAGAGGGAGGAGTACTATGAGGTGCTGGAGCACACCAGCGACATCCTCCGGCACCACCCAGGTGTGGGAGGCAGGGCCGGGCCAGAGGGGAAGGTGTCCCAGGGCCACGGTCACCCACAAAGGCTTGAGTGGACTTCAGAACTGCCAAGACCCCAGACCTCGTCGCCACCCAGCAGGGTTTCCCCAAGCTGCGGGTGATGGTGGAGAGGGACTAATTGCAGGAAGCACTTATTTTATATTAAATTATTTTTTAAAAGATTTATTTATTTATGCATACAAGAGCTGGGGTGCAGACCGAGGTGCCAGAGGTGCCGGGGATGAGAGGATCCACCAGAGTGGGGAACAGAACAGGCAGATTGATTGAAACACACTGCTGAGGGGAGCAGCAGTTGAGACAGGAGAGGTCTGCTGTGCCATGTGGGCAGCTCCCTGGCCCGAATTGAACTTATACTACAGTGGCTGCCAATAGCTTCATAGTGCTGAGACTTAACCCCTTGAGCCCCAAGGGAGGCCCCCAGGAAGCACTTATTTTAATGAACATTAGGCTAAGTACAGAAGTGGCTCTCTAAACCCGGCACTTGTGGAGCAGTAAACAGGTTTTAAAAAAAGATGGCAATCAGGGAGGATATAGTGATTAAATATTTTCCCGTAGAGAAAATATTAATGTTTACTTTTATATTTAGCATATCTTTATTAATATATAAAATATACTATTAATATATAATTCTATATGTATCGCATCCATAGATGATGTCATTAAATATGCAATTACTGTATATACAGAGAAGTGCTAAGCACCAGCAATGTGTGGCTCTGGTGATGTTTGTGAAGAGGGTGTTTGACATCACGGCACTGAACTCTTATGCTCCAGGCTCTGAGCTGTGCACTCGCCATCTTACTTAGTCATATAGTCCTAACAACCTTATGGGATGTGTGTGGGGCAGGGCCTGCCTCTGACACAGTTTGGGACCTTCTCTAAGAAAAAGAATGCAAAATTATGAATATAAAATTAGTTACAGGGGGCCTCCCTGGGGGCGCAAGGGGTTAAGCACAGCACTAGGAAGCAGCACTAGGAAGCAATCCGCAGCCTCTGCAGCAGGAGTTGATCCAACTCCCTGGCCAGGGAGGTGACCCACATGGCACGGCAGACCTCTCCTGTCTCGCCAGCTGTTCCCCTCAGCAGTGTGTTTCGGTCAGTCTGCCTGTTCTGCTCCCCACTCTGTCTCTGGTGAATCCTCTCACCTCCTGCACCTCTGGCCTGTACGCCAGCTCTTGTATGCATAAATAAATAAATCTTTAAAAAAATTAGTTACAGAGATTGGAAAGGTCGGGGACAGGAGGGGTGTACCTACAGCTATCACTGATCATCTCCATTTTACAGTAGAGGAACCAAGTTCAGGAGGTGCGGAGAGGTGAAGGGTCATGGTCAAGGTTAAGGGCTTTGTTGTAAGCTGGTAAGGACCATTCAGATGGGTTCAGCCCGATCCTTAATATTCATTGCAGGCATTGTGAAGGCCTACTATGTGCGGGCCCGGGCTCATGCGGAGGTGTGGAATGAGGCAGAAGCCAAGGCTGATCTGGAGAAAGTGCTGGAGCTGGAGCCATCCATGGGGAAGGTGGTTCGCAGGGAGCTGAGGCTGCTGGAGATTCGCCTGGAGGAGAAGCGGGAGGAGGAGAGGCTGCGCTGTCGGAACATGCTGGGCTAGGGTGCTGGCACCTGGCTTCCCCAGCCCTCCTGGTCCCCCATCATGCTGGCCTCTGCCTCTCACTGCAGCACCCACTCTACACTGACCTTTCTGCCTGCACTCTATTCTCCCCGGTCTTCACCCGTCCACCCTGGGCCTCCCGCATCCTCCCTGGGCCTCCTCCATCCTCCCTGGGCCTCCCCCATCCTCCCTGGAACTCCCTCATCCTCCCTGGGCCTCCCTCATCCTCCCTTGGCCTCTGCCACCCTCCCTGGACCTCCCATATTCACCCTGGGTTTTCCCAATCCTCCCTGGGCCTCCCTCATCCTCCCTGGGCCTCCCACATTCACCCTGGGCCTCCCCCATCCTCCCTGGGCCTCCCCCATGCTCCCTGGGTCTCCCTCATCCTCCCTTGGCCTCCGCCAGCCTCCCTGGAACTCCCACATACACCCTGGGCCTTCCCCATCCTCCCTGGGCCTCCCCTTCTTTGTCTTCCAAGGGGCGCCCATCTTGCACTGACTCTTCTGTGCCAGGGCTTCCGAGGTCCTCCTGAGTGATCTCCTGTCCTCCCCTGTCCCCTGCCTCCAAGACACGCACCCTGCACTGACCCCTCTGTGGCCCCCAGAGAGCCCTGCCAGGGGGCAGCCAGCAGATGACCTGGTCATTTCTGGTTCAGTGACCAGGATTTTAGTATCACTTTTTAAAATTCAGAATTGATTTTTAAAATCAACATAGTACATGGTTATGGCTAAAAGTCCAAACAAAACAAAACAAAACACACAAAAAACCCAAAGTTTGCATAAAAGCTTATGAATAAAAGTGAAGTTTCCTGCCTTACTCTCCCATTCCTTAGCCAGGATAATGGTAGTAATTTATTGCTTTGGTCCAGTTGCCTGCCATTCTTCTGGTCGTCTTCTCTAACTCCAAACAGTATTTTTAAATCACAGTTTGTCCATGTGTCAGATTTACAGAAAGCCCTTATTTATGAGCTGCCAGCAGGGGGCAGCAGAGAGCTAGTGGCTTGTGGCAGGAATTCGGGAGGATGCTTTGCCGCTGATACTCTCCTGGCCTCTGCTCACCCCTTAGTCTTATGGGTGGGCAGAGATCTCACCCGAAACTGGCCGCGATGCCCTCACCCAAGACATTCAATCAAAGTGAAACTCAAGTCCAGGACTAAGGGTGAGATTCCTCTGAAAGCTGGAGTAGAACCAGGGTTAGAGGGACGTGATGTCTTGGGGTTTGGGGTACATCTGAGGTTCAGGACATGACGGAGCCATACAGCATATGCCCATTACCCTTGTCACAAGACATGGCTCCTGTCATCCACGAGAAACCTCAGACGCATTCAGCCAGCAATTCAGTCTTCAACAGCGTGGGCTCTATGGAGGTATGGCGTAAGCCTTGGGGGCTAACAGAGACTCCCCCTTTCAAGTGGGTTCTCCGCCTTTCATGGTGTCAGCACTGGTGCCGCTTGGCAGAAGAACTTCTGTGACTTGCCCTGTGTGCCAGCTTTGAGCGACTGAGCCTAAAGGCAGCTGGGTCCAAAGTGGGGGGCGGGGATACTTTCACATCAAAGCTCCTCTCAATGAGCAGCAGGGGTGGGGCTGATCCCACAGGAAACATCACTTCCCGCACAGCCACCCCTGCTCCTTTGGGGAACAAATAAGGCTGGGCACACAGGGGCAGTGTGGAGACACCTGGGCCTTTCCTGGACCCTGGTTTTCCCCCAATAATGGGTCTTCCACAGAAAGTCCGGGAGCCCTGGCCTCACCATGCCAGCTGAGTGTGACAGTAACATGGCTGTCCTGGTTTGGGGCCTGACAGCTGATACCTGGCCTCCTGGTTTTTGCTCGTCTCCCGGGCTTGACAACTGGCCTTGAGTTTCACTTTGATTGAATGGTCTTGGGTGAGGGCATCGCGACCAGTTTCGGCTGCCTGCTGTTTGGTGGTAGCTGTTCCTGCTCAGCCTCTTTCCCCACCCTCCTCCTCTCCGGCTTCCATGGAAAGGGAGGCAAAGCCCATTCTTATTTATGGTGGTGGCGACTGCACAGAGCTCCTGGCCTAATTACAATGTCTCCATTACCTCAGCTATTCTCATTAGGTAGAGAATCTGATGAACAAGGAACCTCACCTTTCCTCTTGCCACCAATAAAAATATCATTTGAAGATGTAGTGGAGCATTTGTCTTTCCTCTGCAGTGTTGAGGCTGGCGGCTTTTGTCCCTTGTGACAATCTCTGCCTGTTCCCTCCCTGGCCTCTTGCAGCTAGACTAACACCTGGCCCTTGGAAATATTATTTGAATGAGTCTATTTCTTTATGAAAAACACATCTTAATTCTTACATGTGCAAGTTCCCTCAGAAATGATCAGGTCTGACATCTTGTTTTGCAGATGGGGAAACTGAGGCCCAGAGGTGAAAAGGGACATATCCAAAGTCACAATAGTGAGTCACTGGCAGAGTAGGGCTGGGATGAAAAGTGTTTAGGTTTCTACCAGCCCTCTTGCAGTTTATAATTGTTTTCATAACAGTTTTCTCTACCTGTTGGTGACATCACAGGAATCCTCCCTCTTTAGAAACTGCCATCCATATTCTGTTCTTCTTGGGCATTTCTTATGGATGCCCCAGCTCACAGGTCTCCCTGCCACAGGCTGCCAAGCCGACCCCCTGCAGGGGCTGCAGGCTACTGTCACCTCCCAGGAGAGGCGGAGGGGGGAGAGCTACATTGTGGTAGCTGGTGAGCGCCAGGGAGGGTCCCCAACTCCCTTATCCAGAGCCTGGAAGGAGACAGTGGAGGTAGTATAAGTGGGGAGCATTCGGCTGCTGTTTCCCCACTTCAGTCCTGAGAAAGAGGGGCAGTCTGTTGCTAGTGAGAGAGGAATGAGGTAGAAGAGGCTGGAAGAGGAGGCAGAAAGATTAGAGGAGGAGGGAGAGGGAGAAGGAAGATGAGGAAGAGAGGAGAAGAGGATTTTAAAGACTGAGTTCCTGCGTGTCCCCCCATGATTCCTAATAAGCCTGCTGAAGCATGAGGACACCTGAGCTAAGCCCTCGCTCAGCGGACAGCCCCCTGGGCACCGATCTGATGCTTCCTGTAGGAAGTGCAGGAGGTGGGACATAGTACTGTCCGGTGCCCCAGCAGCAATGCAATAGAAGCCGCAGAGGCAATTAAGATTTCCTAGTAGCAGTGTTAAGGAAGTAAAAAAGAAATAGGTGACATTGATTTTAACCCGATATGTTGAAATATTTTGAAATATTATCATTTTATTGTTAATGAGCTACTTTGCATTCTGTTTCTCACACTGTCTTGGAAGTGTACTTGACTTGCAGCACTTCCAGGTTCAGAGCAGCCACATGTGAGGGGCTCCTGCATGGACAGTGTGGGCGGGGAAGGATGAGCAGCACCCTACCCTGCTCTGACCCTGCACCCTACATTAGTTTCACTCACTCTTGTGCTTTGCATAAACGTGACGCGATTGTATTGTGTTGGCCTTTCACCAACACGGTCTTGGGTTCATGTCTGTGCACGGCTTCCACAGGCATAGATTCCACAGTGGATGTGGTTGAATCTGAGGGTGCTGATCCCTCAGACGTGGAAGGCTGCATACGTTACAAGTGGATTTTCTGGGCCTCCCTGGTGGCACAGCGGTTGGGTGCTGGGCTGTGAAGCTGCCCGCAGCCTCTGCAGGGCCGGTTCGATCCCTGGCCACTGGCGAGGGTCCTACATGGTACGCAGACCTCTCCTGCAGTGCCCACTGCTCCCCTCAGCAGTGTATTTCATCATTCTGTCTGTTCTGTTCCCTGCTCTGGCTCTGGTGAATTCTCTCACCCTCCCGCACTTCTGACTGGACCCAGTGCTTGTATAAATAAACAAACAAATATATAAATAAATCTTTAAAAAAAAATGGATTTTCTACCAGGTGGGGGGGGGTCTGTGTCCCTAACCCCACATTGTTCAAGGGTCAACTGTGTTTTTTCGCTGCCAGATACATGCCTTCAGGTACATGCCTGAAGGTCTTTGGCTAGGTTGGGGGTGGTGGTGGTGGCATTGATGACTGTGTCTTGGGGGTTGGGGAGACAGATGACAAACCAAAATAGAGTGCCTGTCCCCAGCATTGTTCCAGCTGTGAAGCGGGCTCTGCTCAGGGCTGCAGGGCTGTTTCTTACAAGGGGCTGCCAGAGCTCCCTGAGCAGGAACAGTTCCAGGAGGCCTGGTTCCCTGTCATCTTGGGTGTGTAGTTCTCACAGCTTCCACTAGATGGCAGGCAAATATCTTGAGGAAGGGATACCTTCTCCCATTCCGCTTGGTTGCCATGTTAGCAAGTGCTAAGCTGTGTTTTAGCTAAGTTGGCCTGTGAACGTTAGTTTCTGAGGACAGGGCCTGAAGATTCCATGTTTAGCACTGGCCAGTATCTGTTGGCTGGAACCTGGCTAGGAGTGATGGCCAGCCCAGTGGATGCCTGGGACCCTGGGCTCTTGGCTCCATCCTGCGGTCTCATCCTTGGATGTGCAGCATCAGAGAGGGGTGGCCAGGGCCTGGCTGGGTGCGTAAGACAGGACGGGGGCGGTGGCCTGCAGACTCCTCCCTGAGAGAGGCCATTAAACCCTTGAGAGACACCCCTCTAGGAAGATGAAGACACCTCTCTGGAAGAATCTCTCTGCCCCTCACCTGAGTTTGTCCTCCTAGGGTTCTGTTCTGGGGGTAGCGGTGAGTAATATTTCCTAGCTGAAGTGCAGACGTCCTGCTCCTCCTGCTAGGGGCCCAGCTCAGGACTCCCCCAGCCCCTGGCCCTGGGCCATGTGTAACCCAGCAAGGAGTCTCTCTGAGTCACCTGGCAGAGGTGGGCTCTCCTGCTCATCTCCAGATATCCTCTCCACCTTCCCTACCTTGTGCTCTACCCCCCAAAGCTAATCTGTATGGACATATCCATGGCTCACTGGAATTCTGGTTGGGTTCTTCCACTGCAAGGGCCATTGCAAGGTCCCCCTCTAGTCCAAGGGGGGCTAGAGAGAGTGAGGTCAGGGTTTTTCTCGTGTGTGTGTGTGTGTGTGTGTGTGGGGGGGGCTATTTCCTGGCATGACTGATTGAAGGTCACACCTTCGATCCTCCCGCCCCTGTGCCCTTCAAAGTCCCTTTTGCCATATAGGGCAACACATTCTCAGTTTCCAGGGATTTAGGATGTGGATATCTTTGGGAGAGTGTTATTCTGTTACCCATACTTTTTCTTGGGGTTCTGGTAACCACATCCTCCCTCGTTCCAAGGCTGGGAATGGCCTCTGACTATTACTAGTCTGGGGTAACTGCACCATGACTTGGGGTTTCACTACATCCTGTCTTTACCTTTGTACAGTTTCCTTTAAAATCTTTCCTCAAATACCCAAATTGAGAGTGCCAAGAGAGTGCCAAGTCCTGCCTTGTTATATCTTGGCCCAGCTAATGGAAACTTTTCCATGTCTTTGAAATGCATTTTCCATTCCCCTGCTCCTATTTTGTGTTTGGCTAGGTCATGGCAGAGCTGGGATTTGAACCAGGACTAAGTCTCTGACCCCAGAGGAGAGTTCCTGCTCCCCCTGCCCCTGTTGTCACTGCCTCGTCTAGCCTGGCCTGGAGTTGTTCCACTAGGCATTCACCCTCTCTGTGTTAGTGACCATGTAATGACTTGGAAAATACACACACACACACACACACACACACACGTGTGTGTGTGTGTGTGTGTGAGAGAGAGAGAGAGAGAGAGAGAGAGAGCAGAGAGACCCCGTGGCTCTGAGGTTGTCCTCTTTCATATGATATGGGGCTATTACTGCCATCTGTTTGGTTGTCAAATTAAAGACAACCCTGGTTGTTATCCATTTGTCATAATGGCTACTTGGAGGTCCCCCCGGGGATTAGCTCAGTGCCACCTATCCTGCTCTCTGCAGGGTCACATCAGCAGTCAGCCTAGAATGAAGGGGAAGAGCGAGTGCTCTGGAGTCCGACAGGCTTGGATTCCCAACCCAGTATGACCACTGGCCAGCTGTGTGACGTTGTGTAAGTTACTTAACCTCTCTGAGCTATAGTTTGCCCATTTATACAAAGGAGTTGATGATTGTTGCTGCCTCACTGGGTCGGGAGGGTTAACTTAGCCGCAGAAAGTATTCAGACAGGCTGACCATGGCAAGGAGTGCTCACTGCACCCTGGCTGCGTTATTATGATGATCATGACACATGCTGTCACCCCAGGGTCACCGCCACGCATGCCTTGGCTGTACCCCAATTCCAGCCTTATGTTTGCCTTTTGGAAGCCCCGTGTTCAGTGCCCTCTGCATTCTGGCAGAACCCCCATTCTCCGGCTCTAGGTGAGAGTGAATTTTCACAGCCTCCTTGTAGCCCTGGCAGCTGCCGCCAGTGTGGGAGTGAGGGATTCGTAGCCTCGGGGAGCCGCTGCCTATTTTGCGCCAATGTGAACGGTTCGACCTTTCACGGATGTCCCTTTTTTGTAATAAATATTGCAAATGGCCAACACTGAGAGTTCAGTTCTTTCAAAGCAACTTTTCAGGACCCCATCGGGGAATTCTAAGCAAGAAAAGTGACACCGATCTCAAAACTTTGTATTCATCCTGCTGACAACTTTGCATTTGTCTTTCAGAAGTGCCTTTTCTTTTCCCGGGACTTTGCTTCTCTGACTGGCCCCTCAGGGCTGCCCTGTCAGTTCCTGGGGCCGGCAGCGAGCTCATCAGACAGGAGGAAGGGACATGAAAGGCTTTTCTCAGCCCACCAGGAGGGGTGGCTTGGCTGCAGGGGAGTGGTAGCAGAGAGACTTCCTCTGATTCAATGAAGCCATCAGCTGTTACCCCGAATGCTCCTTCCTCTCTAGGCCTTGTTTTGGTGAATTGAAGAACAGCTGTCCTCAATGGGAACTGGTTTCTGGCCATGGGAAGACGCCAGCTTCCCAGGAAGGCTGTGGAAAGTGAGTGCGGGTGAGTGGGGGACTTAGGGGTGAGGCTCTCTGGGGTATGCCACTTACATGCTTTCTCTTCTTTGTGAGGAGCCCCTGTCATGCCAGATGGGGTGACTGCACTTGCTAATTCCTGGGGAGAGTAAAAAGCAGCTGGAGGCCCTAGAACTCTGGTGGAGGAAACTTGCGGGAGACTGGATGGATGGTCAAGGATGGATGTGCCCTTTTGTCCCGGGGCACACAGATGGGCTGCTTCCCAGCTCCCCTTGTGGTGAGATGGGGCTGCAAGCCTGGGCTCTGGTGCTGGAGTGGGGTGGACGTGTGTGTGTGTGTGTGTGTGTGTGAGTTCCCAGTGCGGCCTCTAAAGCACTGGCATGAGGACCTTCTTAGCTGCCAAAGTGTCACCAGAGCCAACTGTGTGACAGCGGTGGGGCCCTGGGAAGGAGGGGCCTGGGTCCCCGAGGCCTTCCTCATTTGAGTGTAATATGAGGGGGGAACAAGCCTGAACTGCTTCTAGCCAATACAACACCCTGGGAGTGTTCTTCCCGTAGTTGGTGTGACCGGACCAGCATGGGTGCTCAAGGTCAGTGGGCCCGAGGCCATTCAGAGAGGTGCCAGGATGGACTGGGGTGGATGATGGCCACCCATGGAAGCCACTCAAAGGCCACCATCACCATTTTGTTGGGTGGGAGTTGTGTCCAAGGAGGAACATGCCTCCTTGATGTGAAATGGGCCCGGGACGATTGTGGAGAACATGAGCCTCCTCTGTGGCCGGATGTGCACATCTTGGGTCGATCAGGATAAGACCAGATGCGGCCTTTGCTGGTGGAGGGAATGAATCCAAGTGCAGAACCTCACCATCCTACTCAACGTAAAGGCCAGAATCCACCCCTGTGCTCGCCGGAGCCCGTGAGGGAACACTGACTCCTCTTTGACCTAAGGCCAAGGGACTCTTCCTTCCTTTTTGTTAAGGTCTGAATCCCAGTGCAGGCCTGGTGGGGACCTAGGATGCTTACCTGATCCTTCCATCAACACCTGCTTTCCCATCACTTTCCGGCAGCTGTGAGGTAATGGACGAGGACGTTGGTCTTCCCTGGAGATCGCACTCCCCCACTCTCCCAGTGAGGACTCCCACGGAGTGAGCAGTGGCTGCCAGCCCTGGTGCCTTGGGAGAGGGGCTGTGCTCAGGTCACACAGCGGGTCCTGCTAGTCCTTCTTTACAAGTCACCTTGTGCCAGTCTTGCACTGAAAGGACTTAGAGAAAATAGGGCCCTGGTGTTGGAGTGGAGATGGTCAGTGAGGGATTGGCTCTTACCTTCAAAATGTGGGCACTCTGCATCAGCCTCTCATTCACCTTAAAGAGGCAGGTGAAATATTTGACTCCTAATGCATGAAATTCCGGACTTTCAAACTCTGCAGGGCTGATAGCACCTATATATCCCCTGTAGGCTTTCCAGAGAGCCTAGATCTCCTGCCCATGCAGGGCCAAGTAAAAGCCAGTTAAATTCCACATGCAGGACCAAACTCCCAGGGTGGAGGTGCCAGTGGGATTGGGGAGTCCTGGGTGCTCTGTTGCTAACATTGCCCTCCTGTTGCGTTTCTGGTGGTCCTTCAATATGTTAGTGGGCAGAATGAGGTCCCCAAATCTGTCTGCTCTAAATGAGTTCTGCCACCCACCACATAAAAACCGAACATACTCTTAGTGTGCGATCTTCAATAAAAAATAACTTTAATAAAATTAGTGTGTAATAGAGAGAAGATAAGAGAAAGAATGTAGTTAAAATAGTTTTCCCATGAAACACTCAAAGTTACCCATCCCCTCATGGGTAAATGACCAGCCAAATAGGGCAGACCCACAGCAGCACCACTGAGGCCCGAAAGCTTGCCCCAAGTCTAAGGCACCTTCTAGTGGGGACCCATAGGAAAGGGGCAGAAGGGGCCAGGCAATTTTGGAAGGAAATGAGCAAAACCAAAATCCAAGTCGAGATAAAGCCTGCCATTGTCAGCCTCCCCACTTGTCTCTCACCCGCATCTCTTCTAAGTGTCTCCCAAGGCCCTGGTACAAGTCCAAGGCCAAGAAGCAAGTGTGGTACCTTCTTCTACACATCTCTTCTCCACGTGCCTCCTCTAGATTTTCTCCTTCCTTCTTCCTCCTGGTTCTTTTTTTTCCAATCTTTTCTATTGGTCCTTTTTAGTTTCTCCTGGTTGTTCAGCCCCACCCTTCAATAGATAAGACAGGAAACCTGGCACCTCTTCTTTCTATGGGGATTACCCTGTTACAGATACTGTGAAAAATGGATTCCTTGCTATCTTTGGAACCACCCAGAACATTTGAAATAAAGATACAGAAACATGGTTTTTGTGCATGGCTCAGCACAAGAGTTTAAGTTGCTAGCAAGGAAGAACAAGCCCATGCCTTCATGTGCAGCTTCACTTTTTGTGGGGTTCTGTATGCAGCCACCAGCTGCCAATAAAAGTCCAAGGTGGTCATAAATTCATCAATAAGAAAGCCTTCCCACTGAAACAGAGTGATCTGTATTAGGGAAATGCCAAAGAGGGGGATGCATTGCATTAGAATTACAATCATACCACCCAACATGCTTTCCTGATTGAAGAATACAATTCCAACCCATTTCATTCTTGTGCAAATTGCCACTTAAATATATATATGTATATGTATGTGTGTGTGTGTGTGTATATATATATATATATTCAGGGCCGCTCTGGTGGTACAGGAGTTAAAGGCAGCACTATCAAGTTATCACCAGCCACTGTAGCACAAGTTTGATCCCTGGCCAGCCAGGGAGCAACCCACATGGCACAGCAGACCTTTCCTGTCTCACCCGCTGCTCCCCTCAGCAGTGTATTTCAGTTAGTCTGCCTGTTCTGTACCCCATTATCTCTGGTGAATCCTCTCAACCCCTGCACCTCTGCCTTATACCCCAGTTCTCGTATGCATAAATAAATAAATCTTAAAAAAATAAAAATATATACATTCAAAAGGTACACATAATTTCAATCTGGACTTTAATGGAGCAGTGGGTTTTTTTCCTTGCAACCTTCAGCAGCTATGATAAAATCTACTTGGGTGAGAAACACCCATCCTGATTTAGAGTAGAGATTAAGTGAAATTACAAAATGAAACACAAGCTATTTAAACTTGAAAAATGGGGCTCGGGAATGGAGTTTCACCTGTTCTCTATTCCCCTGGGCTCAGAGACCTGGGTCTTCTGAGGAAAAAACCCCATCCAACAAATGGTTTAAAATAATTAAGCCTGAAACTGCACTATCATCCTTTCATAATTAATAAGGGTCCAATTCATAATTGCACTGTGTATCAGACAGTTCCAAATGTTTTTTTTTCTTCTGTAAAACTGTTTGTTAGTTGAAACGATATAGCCTTGAAAAAGCACCGAATTACAGGGAAAAATTACTTCTTTCAGGAACGAACTTCCTGGAAATCATTATGCAATGGGAGAAAGAGCGTGTTTAAGAAAATCACCCCTTTAAACACATCTTCAAACATTAATTCCAATTTGATAATTTAAACAACGTGCCCAACAGTGATATGAAGCTACAAACAAATAGAGCATCTCGACATGGATTTATGTGAATAATAATGCTGAAAGCTCCATTTGTTGTGTGATTACTGTGCACGCACAGTTACATTTCCAGAAATGTGCCATTCACCAAGTTAGAGCTCTCCTGCCCTCCCTCCTAGGGTTCTGGCAAAGCCAGGGTCTGGGTGGGGCTGCCCTGGGGAAGGGAAGGGAACTGCTTGATTTCTTTTTTTTTAATTTAAAGATTTATTTTTATTTATTTATATAAGCACTGGGTACAGTCAGAAGCACAGGAGGGTGAGAGAATTCACCAGAGCCAGAGTGGGGAGCAGAGCAGGCAGAAGGACCGAAGCACACTGCTGAGGGGAGCAGCAGGTGGCAGGAGAGGTCTGCACGCCATGTGGGACCCTCCTCCCGTGGCTGGGGAGCAGCCGGGGATCGAACCGGCGCTGCAGAGGCTGCAGGCAGCTTCGCAACCCAGCGCTTAACCACTGTGCCACCAGGGAGGCCCGGAACTACTTTCTTTTAGGTGAGTTTCCAGCCTGCTTCAAACCAGGAGTCTCTTTCAAGGCTAAGTCCGAATTTACACCCTTCAAATGTTATCTAGGTCCTTTTATGGATCCCAGGCTTTAGCACATTTAAATCCCATCTCCTAGCTCTTCACTTTTTTTTCTTCAATCTTCCCAATGAACTTAAATCACAATTTTGGCTACATCAATAGTTTGTGTTTGTATTAACAGGACTTCATGAAAGCTGTTCACTGTTACACCAGGGTATGATCTGATGGTGCTTCCTTTCAGGTCCTAGTTTGGGTTTTTGCTTTCATGGAATTTCATTCAGTCTCATCTAGGTTCCATCCATCAGGAATGTATTGATGGATGACTGTGTTCCTACATCCCCACTGGGATGCTCAACGCGCTCTCAACCTTAATATGTCTAAAACTCAACTTCTTATCTCCCTTAACCCCTCACACCCACCTGCATTTTTTCGTGTTCTACTTCATGCTCTTCTTTCTCTCATGCTCCACATCCAATCTTAGCAAATGCTGATACCTCTACGTGCAAAAAGCACCCAGAATGTATCCCTTACCACCTCCTTCGGCCACCACCACAACCTGCGCCACCGCATTGGATTTTTACAATATACCCCTTAGTTGGACTCTCTCCTTCCGCCATTGTTCCCTGGGAATCTATTTCAACAGCAGCCAAAGTGATTCTTTTAAAAGATAAGTTAGATCAGGTCACTCCTCCGCTCTCAAACCTGCCTTGTGAATCTCCTTCCCTGAATGAGTTCACTCCCACCACACAGACCTTGTTGTTCCTAGGATATCCTGGCTTCTGCTCACTAGTGCTCACTTTAACTTTTTTTTCCTGCAGATATCCACATATTCTCCCCTTCCCTCTTCTGGTCTGTTTTCCCAACTGCTCTATCTAAAGCTGAACTCCATCCTTCCTCCTGCCTTCCCACCCCACGGTGGTACTCTCTCTGTAGCATTCTCACCATCTAACATTCAGTGGATTGCACTTTATTTCCACTATTGTCTGATTCTTCCACTAAAACATAAACTTGATGAAGGCAGGGATTTAAAAAATATATTTTTTAATTGAGATATAATCGATATATTGCATTGCATTAGTTTTAGATGCAACATCACACAAAATATAGTTACTTTTTTGTTGGATTCTAGCGGTGGAACATTTCCAAAGTAGTCACAACATTGCTACAGACCCACAGAATCATACCCTTGTGAGAAACAGACTCACCTGGTAGAGTTCAGTCTCTGTGTAGAGTTCCCTTTAGTTTTCACTATCCAGTCAACATACTGTTATCCAAAGTTATTAGATTAGCTCCTCACTATATATGTGTTAGCTGCAGTGAATTGATTTTTCTAGAAGCTTATAAATGTGCCAGGGAACATTTCTCTTTTGTTTAAAGTGAATGGTGTGCCGGGAGACAGAAAGGTACCTTTAAGCCTGCTGGTCTCAGTTGGAGCGTGGGCGGCATTGTGCGCTGGAGTTAGATGAACACTGCTTCACTGTTCTTTCCTTCCCGCTGCCCATCCACACACCCTTCTCTCTCAGCTTATTTTGTCCTTTCAGTAATGAGGTTTTGATTTACTCTTTGACCAAAGTTTTGTTCAATGGGAATTTCTTAAATTTCCTCATGAAAAGCTTTTATATTGGTTTTATCTTCTAACTCAGTGTGTTTGATTTGTAAATTTTCTGAATTGTTGCATTGTTTCTATTCTTTTGGTATTTAGGGAAAGGCAGGGATTTTTACCTGCTTTATTCCCTTCTCTTTTCCCTGTGCTTGCTATGGTGCCTGGCCCATCAAAATTTCTCCATAAATAAACATGAAAGAAGGGATTTGCTCAGCTTTCTGCACATCTACTAGTAACTCTTGCCATTTGTTCCTTCAGTACTGTAAAGCCCCATCCAATAGTATTTCCTCCATGGTCAATAATTAGGTAATTTATCCATTTTTCACATTTTCTTTCTACATCCCACTGTTTCAGTATCAACGAGTGGCTCCCCAGCAACCCTGCAAAGATGTCATTCTGGGGCATCCCTTTGCCTCCTCCATGTTGTCTTCCTTGTCTCCTGGAGCCTATGTCTTCCTCTTTCTTGATTTACTTCTTTGTTATGCTGTAGCACACCTTCCAATAGCTTTCTGAGAAAAGGTGCATGGGTGATAATTGTTTTAATTATACATGACTAAAAATGTATTTTTTTTTTTTTACTGTTAATACTTCACTGATAATTGACTGGTTATAGTGAAGCACGGTGACCTAGGATAAGCAGCCTGGGGGTCTTAGTAATGATCTTTTTCTCAATTCCTGGTGCAACTTAAGTTCCTGGTAAGAATCTTGTCAGATGCTAACCATGAGGCAGAATGGACCTGGGGAGTCCCATGACTACTGACTCTGTACTACTTGGTACAACTCACCTCTTGGTATGTAGCCATGTCATACCTGACTATGTACAGCTGTCAATGCAAAGCCACCCAGAACCTTAGAGAAACTAAAATTTTCTAATAAGCCCCTGACTTCCTCCAAAAAGGGTTCAGCTTTTGGATGTAAATCTGCTGAATCAGCACCTGTTCAATTAAACCTGCTTCTTGTTAACCCTGATGTCCAAGTTTCCTTTGCTCCATATCACATTTCAACTCTATGTTAGAAGTCACTGTTAGAATTTTAAAGTCATTTTCTCTTGTAGCTTCCATTATCTTCCCAAGGCTGCCATTACAAAATGCTACAAACTCAGTTACTCAAAGAACAACAATTTTTTGTCTTCCAGTTCTGGAGGCTGGAGTTTTGAGATCAAGATATCAGCATGGTTGATTCCTTTTGAGGGCTGTGAGGGAGAAATTTGTTCCATGCCTCTCTCCTACTTCCGGGTGGTTCTCTGGTTATCTTTAGCATTCCCTGGCTTAGGCTTCATCACTTCAGTCTCTGCCTTCTTGTTCACATGGTATTCCCCCTGTGTGTGTGTCTGTATCTACATTTTCACTTTTATAAGGACACAGTCATACTGGATTAGGGGCCCAATTCCTAATTCTATTCTTAATTCCTAATTAATTCTTAAGCAATTCCATCTGTAATAGTCCCATTTCCAAACAAGGTCACATTCTGAGGTACTGAGGACTGGGACTTCAACATATTTTAGGGAGTGGTTTCCACAATTCAACCATTAACATACAGAGAAGTAGTTTTTACTCTTGATCCTTTGTATGTAACTGTTATTTCCCTCTCTCAGAAACTTCTAGGACTTTCTTCTTATGCCTGACATTCCAAGAGTTCATGCAATATGCTTGGTGGTTCTTTTAGTTTCATTGTTATGGGCCCTCAGTAAGCCATTCAATTTGGAAACAGTGATCATTTGGTTAAGATAAAGTTTTTCCTATTATTTATTTTACCATTTTCCCTGATATATCTAGATTTCTATCTGTTGAATATTATACCTCATGGGTCAATATTTTAAATTTCACATCATTTCTGACCATCTCTTTTATTATTATCTCATTCTGGAGGATATTTATTTAGCTTTACTTTCACATTTTTCCACTGAATTTTGTATTACTGCTATCCTATTTTTGTCTTCTGAGAGCTTTTTCATTTTTGGGATCATTTCCAATTTTATGGAGTCCTGTTCTTTCTTCATGGGATCAATATCTTGCTTTATCTCCCTGAGGATATTAATTATAAGTTTTTGAAGTTTGCCTTTTGCTCTCTAAATTAGCTCAATTTCATCTGAGTTCCTTTTTTTTAAGATTTGTTTATTTATGCACACAAGAGCTGGGGTACAGGCCAGAGATTTGGGGGTTGAGAGTATTCACCAGAGACAGAGTGGGGAACAGAACAGGCAGACTGCCTGAAATACACTGCTGAGGGGAGCAGCAGGTGAGTCAGGAGAGGTCTGCTGTGCCATGTGGGTTGCTCCCTGGCTGGGGATCGAACTTGTGCTGCAGAGGCTGCGGATTGCTTCATAGTGCGGTACTTAAGCCCTTGCACCACCAGGGAGGCCCCCGAGTTCCTTTTTTTTTATCTATGTCTGTTTTGGTCTTTATTTTATTGGGAATTTCCCGCCAATGTTCTAGAGATTCTTGCTTGCCTAGGTGTGAGTGAATCACTCAAAGGTGGATTGGAATGTCTGTATTGTTTAGGGCTTTTCTCTGGGTGCTTTCTGTTGTTCCAGAGAAGAACAGTGCAGAGTCTTGTTTGCAGATCTGTCCTGGAGGTGTGGACGTCTAGGACGTAGGCATCTAGGACATGACCCTCTGCTCTGCTGGGTATCCTTGTGTCAGGAGGCTGTCCTGTTCTATTTCCCCAATAAAGTGCCACTACCCTGCAGGGTGGAAAAACGGGGCTCCTGGCTGCTGGGGAAGAAGGGGGGACTTGAGAAGGCTAACCATGCTTACACAAGCAGGCAGCCAATGTCTTTTTTCAGCCTGGGTTTGAACAACTGCTGTCAAAGTCACCTAGCATTCTGAATTCCTGAGACATTCTGGCAATCCGGTGGGACTGACTCACTTGCCTGTCATTGGTATTCTCTGAGCTACTGAAGCTTCAGCTCACTCATTTCCTGAGTCAGTTATAACTGCTCCACCTGTTAAAAACATGTTTCCTCTCTCAGCTGCTTCTTTCTCCTTCTGCATTCTCTGTCTGGTTATTTCAGTGGGGCTCCAGGAAGCAGCAGAGATGTTGATCTGATCAACATGCCCTGGGCCACACCCCTCCCTTCCAGATGGATGCATCCATTCGCCACCCCCCTCCCAGATCCACCCTCCCCTCTTGTCTACTTCTCTCCATGCCCGGAGAGGTAGACTGTCTGGGCTAATTTCAGAGGACCCTGGCTTTCCGGCTTCAGGTTGGGTTTGGCCGCAAGGAGGCCTTGGCAGAAGACGTGGTGGGAAAAGAATGATGTAAAAATATCTATTAAAAGAAAAAAGAATGAAGTCAGGGTTTTGTGTTCTGGTCCCCCTGAGGGGTCACCTGGAGTTGGCATGTCCTGACCGAAGGTCACAGCTCCTGCAGGAGCTCCTTCCTATAGTTTCCCTGTCCAGATGCTGGTGCCTGCACCCTCCCTGCAGGGCCGGAGGCAGCAGAGCCCTGGTGGTTGCCAGCCCTGGGAGCCTGCCCACACTCTCGTGCCTGATGTTGCCATCAAAGTCTCCTCCACCGTCCCAGTGAGTGGACCAAGTGTTCCCAAGCGAGACCCCAGTGATTGGCTGCCCCCATCCCATTTTCTAGTGGCTCCTCACCATCCTGATGTGGCTCAAGTGTCACTCCCTTCAGGACACTTCACCTTAACACCCAAGACAAGATTGGCTATCATTTCACTTGTTCCTGGGCCCTCTTTCTGTCTTTCCTGGTATTTTCCAGTGAGTTGAATTGTTGGCTGTCTTCTTTTCCATTAGAAGACTAGAGACCTGCACTCAGAAGTGGAGCTCATGTTCACCCAACCCTAGCAGCACATCTCTAGGCACCTGAGAATGTTGCTTTAGTGAGTGGGCAAAAGCATGATTGCAAAGTCCCTCTCCTCCAGGAAGCCTTCCAGGCTCCCCAAAGGGAGAGCAGCCTCCCTGCTTGTCTCAGCAGCTGCTGCCATGTCCCCCTCTCTCATGCTGCTTTTTACCTTGTTCTATGGTGGTTTGTGCCCGGGCCTGCAGGCTCTCTCCACACTGTCTTGGGGGGTGGTTGGGGTCTCATTCATTTTGAATCTTCAGTCCCTCCTGCTGTGCAGGCACATAGTAGGTACACAACAGATAGCTGAGGGGTAACTCAGTGACTGAATTACAGAGGTTGGGAACAGACCATGTTTATTTGTGACTTAACACCAGATGCCCTGGGGTGGCTTATTTAATTGTCATTTTCTTTGTGAATTCATTATTGTTTTATTTCAGTGTTGGTTTTTCCCAAAGATCGGTTTCTCCCTGGGCCTGCGGAGATTGCTTTGAACCAGGCTGATCAAATGCCGGGCAGCTGTGAGAGGAGAGAACTCAGGGCTCCCAGGAGAAGGAAGCTGGAAGCAGGCAGAGCAGGAGCTGAGTCCTGGAAACACAAAATCCCAAAGAATGCAACAGTAGCCGTGCCACCCTGCAGATGATGCCGCCGCCAGAGACACCAGCTGAACGCAGCCGGTCCCGGCTGACTGGCTGGCCTCCTCTAGGGAGGAGCAGGGAGCAGCCGCCAGGACGCATCTTCTGGCCGGCTGTCCTGGGTCCTCACTTCCTCACCACCTCCCCAGCCTGCCAGGCACCTGCCTCCAAAGCCAGCTGATTCCTTCCTCCAGGGGCAAAGTGGTGGCAAAGGTGCGCCTTGGGCTCCGATGGGTCTGAGTTTTTGCTACTTCTAGTTGCGTGACCTTGGTCTTCCTCTCCCCGGCTCAGTCTCCTCATCAGCAAAGTAGGGATGATAATGAGGCTTGCTGCAGACGTGTGAGGACTACGTGAGGTCGTGCAGAAGGCGCGTGCAGAAGGAGCCATCAGCAGGCATGGGGCTGCTGATTGTCCGATTCACTCGTCGTCGGTGTGTGTCCCCTGCCGCGGCGGATAGAGCACCGAGAACCAAGGCCCCTTGATTGTTAGCTTTGATGAAAACGAATGCTGTTATCAACTGCTCGCTTTGTGTTCTTCTCTTAGCAGGCTGAGCCGACTTCCTGATGGCGAATGGCCCCTTTATGGAACCTTCGTATCCAGCCAGGGGTGGAAAGACTCCCCAAGGCTGAAAGTGTTCAGGAAGCTGCAGGCTGACTTCTGTGGGGTGCAGGCCCTGGCTGGGAGAGCAAGGCCAGGTGCTCAGCCTGGATGGCCCCTGTCAGGTAGTGAGGGGCGGTTTGCAGTCTGTTAAACAGTGAGCGGGGGACTCCATGTGTTAGCGGACTGCCTGGCAATTAAAATCGGGAGAGTTTAATCTGAAGAGAGTTCCAGCTCTGTTGTTTGCCCTTTTAATCTTGTCTGTTGCCATGGGAACGGCAAGTGATTGCAATCACCACTGTTTGTATTGTGAGCTTGCTCCCCTCAATGCGGCTTTTGAAAAATAAGAAATACAAATCTTGACTCCAGCATGCCACTCATTACTATTCAGAACAAGCCCCTGAGAAGTTCTGTCAAAGGCTTCCTTCCCAGCACACTGGCTCTGGCTTGGAAATTCCCACCGTTCCCCCTGCTTCCTCTCTGTCCCCTCAGCCAGGTGGCTCAGCCAGAATGCCCTGGGCACACCGGCTGCTGCTGTGGGTGGGTCCTGGCCGAGGAGCTGGCCACGGACCCCTCAAGGCTGCTGCGGGCACTCCATTCCCAGCTAGTTATTACTTTGTTAATGGCTCGTAATCACAATAATTATCGCTTTCTGAAGATGAAGAGAGAGAGATGCCCTCCAGGGTCAGAGTGTCTGCACTCTGGTGGGGGGCAGCTCCGGTGTCCTGCAGCCGAGGAGTTCCCAATATGAAGTGTCCCAGCTCATAGGTAGGTGCCTTTGGGGACCTGCAACACCAGCCCACACCCCCACCCCCAGTTCTCGCTGGTTAGATGCTCAAGTCTAGAGACTGTCTACAGGTGCATCACTCCAGCCTCCTTCAGGTGAACCTCAAATGCCTTTGCTTTCCCCCTGATGCTTACACGATGGGTTTTCCAGAGAATGTGAAAATGTTGGCTTAATGCCTGGAGATAATTGATTGTAGCATTTTTCTCTGAGTGGGAAGACACTCCAGAGAGCATCCTATCCACCCCTTGGGTGCAACAGCTGAGAGAGGGAGGAAGTGACTTGCCAGAGGTCACGTAATGAGAGTGTCTTCCAGCTGTCTCTGGGTTTTTATAAATCCAATCTCCGGTGTGAGACATACCCCAGGCCACTTAATTTCATAAAATTGGAACTACTTTATATTGAAATACATACATGACTTAGATTAGTTTTCTTTGGATAAGATGCAAAGTGGTATAAAAATTTAAAAATTGAGTTTGATTCTCGAATCTGCCCTTAGCTGCTACTTTGTTCTCAAGACAGAGTCATGAGCCTGGAGAAAGGATAGGCCCTTATTGATTTCAAAACCAGTCTTGGCCTCCAGGTCTGGTTCCAGGGGTCATGTAGCTGTGTGAGCTTGGAGGAATCCATCTCTGCAAAATGGAGAGAATGCACCGTGCCTTGTCTCTCTCATGTCAATGCTGAGTTTCCCCATGAGCTCACGGGGATGGATGCACTTTATAAGCTGTGAAAAATTGCATAGTACAAATTGTGCTGTTATTGTTACAGATTCTTAGAATTAGGCCTTCTGGCTCCAGGCAGGACTTGAATTCCTCTTCTAGGTCAAAAATCTGCAAGATAGACCTGAGTTTATACACTTTTTATTTAGATGAAAATGATTCTCCTTGGATATTTTGACATTGCACTAATCTAACACTAATCTAAGGTCCTCTGCTTTAAATTGGTCTATAAACCAATCAAGTGTGAGGAGTACCCACCCTAAACTCCTGCTCTGCAGATAGATCAGGGGTTCATTCACTCATTCAGCAAATACTGGATGCTAGGACCTGTGCGAGCTCTGGGGCCCAATGGTAAACAGAGTGAATGGTCCCCACCTTGTGAAGCCTCCACCAGTTCTTTGGCATCAGCTCCACATGGTCCTCCCAGGTAGGTGTTGAGCCTGAGATTTCAGGTACCTGTTTGGAAACCAAGAACCTCAGAAAGGGAGCTGGTGTCTTATCTTGAAAGCAGCTGAATTTTCAGAATAAGCAAGACTCAGCTTCTTCTCTGGCTGGTACAGCGTCTATACCTCGTGTTCCAAGGTGGAGTACAGCGTGTATCACACAGTCAATGCTCACTGTTACCTGAATGTAACTAATCCCAGAGGTGGCTGAAAGTTGCTGGAAGTTGCTACCAGGCAGGGACTGTATTTCCTGTGCAGGTAGGGACATGTGGACGCACACGGCCATGACGTCTGGCTGGAGGGACTTTGCCCTCTCTTTACCCTCTTGCATTTGGAAGCAGGAGACAAACTAAAACTGATGGGCCAAATCTGATGTGCTGCTTGTTTTTGTAAACAGAGTTTTATGGGAACAGGGCTACACCCATTTGTTTAATGTCTAGTGTGTGCCTGACTTCCCTGCGCAGGTAGAGTTGAATAGTTGTGAGGGGCCCGTGTGTGTGAATGTGTGCAATGTGTGAATGCAGTCTGGTTCCTAAATCCTAAAACATTTATTACTTTGGTTTACTACAGAGAAAGATTGCCAAAATGTCCTAGACGATGGTAGGGACGCAAGAGGGAGGGAACCAGGATCTCTCATCTTTTCTGGAAATTTTCTGCCAACCAGGAGCCCCCACTCATATTGCACTCTCACGTAGGTGGGGGTCTTTCACCGTGTTAAGACCTTAGTCTTGGGTGCTTGTCCAGTTGTAGCTAGTGGTCCACGTGCCAATGGGAAACAGGTGGCTCTGCTGTTGGGTGTTGGGTCAGGGACGGCGTCCAGACTCATTGATGAGTTTGTATTTGACTCCGTGCAGAACTGGCTACCTGGGGCGCTGACAGGACGGCATCAGGCAAGGGACAGGGACAAACTCAACTTGCCTCAAGTGTTATGGGGAGTGTCATTGAAAAGATACCCAAAGGCAGAAGAGAGGTCACACAGCACTCTGGGGACAGGACAGGAGGGAGAAGGAGGACTTCTGGGACCTGGACCTGAACCCAGGAATGGGGCCAGGAGTGTGAGCGTGTAGACCCCAGATCCAGAGGGCCTGGGTTTGAGCTCCAAGTCTGCCCCTTACTAGCTGGGTGACCTTTGGACAGGTTTCTTCATTTCTCTGAGCTTGTACCCTTATCTCTATTGTGGGAGTAATAACAAAATTAACTTCAGGGCTGTTTAGTGGATTAAATGACCTCTGCTGCTAAAGCACTTGGCACAGTGATTGTGCATTAGGATGCCAGAGCAGGGACCCTTGGAGAGCGTTGTGCCAACTCGTCGGTGTACAGAAGGGGAAACAGAGGCTCAGGGAGGCGCTATTGGCTTTGCCTCAGCCAATGATGCCACTGCTCCTGCAGAGGACCAAGGCCCTACTTGGCCTTCCTCTTCTTTGCCTGCCATATCCAATCACATTGAGTCCTGTTAATCTTACCTCGTAAATGTCTCTTAGATATGTCCATTTTTCTCTGCCTTCACCTTCTCCACCTAGCCCCAGCTGCCATCCCTTCTTGTCTGGACTCACTGCCAATCCTCCTGACAGTTCTCAGACATCCCACAGCCTCTTCACCAATACCAGAGTAATGTCCTGTTCATGTCAATGCAGCTTTAAAGCTCTTCTGAGATAGAGACAAAGCTCTTTTCATGACTCCAGCCCCTGCCTTCCTCTTTGACCTGATCTCATGCCTCCCTCTGTTTGTTAGCAGAGCCACCTGTTTCCCATTGGCACGTGGACCACTAGCTACAACTGGACAAGCACCCAAGACTAAGGTCTTAACACGGTGAAAGACCCCCACCTACGTGAGAGTGCAATATGAGTGGGGGCTCCTGGTTGGCAGAAAATTTTCAGCTCTGTGTGATTGCCAGGATTTCCCCAACCTCCCCATGCCCACAGCTTCTTCCACTTGGAGCACTGGAAAATGGGGTGTAGATAGGGTAATCTGATGATGCCACCCAGTACCTTGGGTGGAGCAAAGGGCCTGACAGTCCTCTGAAGGCTCTGGGGAGAAGGGGTTAAAAAGGGGACATACCTGCTGGGGCAGATGACTGGCTGGCTTTGGCCTCACTGCCAAGTAAGCCTACTCCTCCCCTCTCTGCTACACTCAGAACTCTATGCCCCTTGGAGAAGGCCAGGGAGACAATTTGTTGTCAAAATGACCAAGTTCAATTTGGGCATATTGAAGAAAAAAACGCTATTTCCTAGTGTCTAAATCTCATTAAAAAAGCAATTTTGCAATCAATTACAATGCAATTTAGCCACTAACTATTTAATTATAAAAAAAAGGATGAAGAAGAAGCAAGTTTGTTCTTCCCGTCCTTGTATTTATGAGCCAGGCTGAAAGAGCCTGTTTTTGGAGGAACTCTTTGGAGCAGAATGAGTGGCTGGCTTGGCCCAATTACATTACAAGTTAAACTTCCCAAGTCAATGGATTATATTTGCCCGAGGAGGTCGTATTGTTTAGAGTATCCTGGAGTGGGAGAGATTCGTTTTTCTGTAAGAGGGTAGACCTTTCTTCTTCTGTCATGCACTATAAAAATTGTGTCATTTGATGTCGCTTTTATTAAAGGAACATTATTTCTATAAATAATTTTTTAATGCTGCGGGAGAATTTGCCTTCTGGAATCAATTCAGTAAAATAATTGAGGGATGAAACAGAGACCTGAGTCAACAGAGTACTGGGCTGTACTTGGGAAAGAAATGGAGAAGAGTGAGAAGGGGCAGATCTGTCCTCCCCGCAGAAAAAGAACTTGGGGCTTGGAGGGATACCTGGCATCTAGAGGGCCCCGGGTCACACAAGGCAATCCTTACCCTGAGGGAGCGGGGCCAGGATCCCTTGAAGGGTTATGTCCATTCAACATCTGTCACTGGTAGAATATGGTAGAATCCAGGGCACAGATACTGGCCTCACTCTCGGGCCCTTTCTGCTCACCTCCTCCTGAGATCCACTATGACTCAGGGCTCTCGGCTCCTTTTCTCTGCTTTCTGACGCACGTCCAACACCCCCTCTTCTTCTGGTGGATGTGTCATGGCCACAAGAACCAGCCACTCCATCTTCCTGCCCCAGATGGGTTCCTTCTTGCCAGGGCAGGGATATTGGCTCCAAGGACCCAACACCTGGGCCTTTGGAAATGTTCAGGGGAGGTTTGTTCTTGCTTTTTCCTGTCTGTCTGGAGTCATGGGGTATGCCTGTTGAGGGTCATTTTTGGCATTAAGTAGCAGAATGGTTATGGCAGGTGTGCTAGCTGCAGAAAATAAAGCACTAACATCAGTGCTCTTGGTTAAAAAATACCTGCATGAATGTTGCACATGGTCTGGAAGGAGCATTAAAGCCAAGAAAGGAAATGATGCATTTCAGCCTCAGTGGCACATCCACACTGTGGTTAGAGGCTCTGGCCTTGAGTTATGTTTACAAATATCTTTAATTTTCACATCAAGAAATACTGTCCCTAATTTTCACATCAAGAAATACTGTCCCTTGTCCTCAGGTGGAGCGTCAACTATGGCTCCAATGCGAGCCTTGGTCGTGGTTCCAGGCTGAAGACTGATCCCAGGTGCAGGCTGAATTCTTACCCCATTTCCAGACTGAGCTCTGGCCCTCACCAAAGATGGAGGTCAGTACACTGGCTCCAGGCTTGGATCTTTGCACATTGGAGGGAGCCCTGCCTGGCCCTTCCATCTCACAGCACATGCATCATTGCAGGATGTCCCAAAGAGCTCAGGCTTCCTCCCACTGGAGGGCAGGGCCGGTCCCTGCCCCATGACACTCGGAGCTTCAGTGGCAGCTGTAAGCTGGCATTGCTCACTGGATCGTAAGCGCGGTGCTGCAAATGTGTGGGAGGGGCCTGAAGAGGATGGAAAAAGTGCGCAGTTTGCCCAAACACCAGCTGGACCTGGCACCTGCTCAGCATCACCCCCTGCTGTGCACCATATGTCGGGTCCCCTTCCAGTCCCCAACATGATGATATTTGGAGGTGGGGCCTTTGGGAGGCGATTTCAGTTAGATGAGGTCACAAGAGTGGAGCCCCACAATGGGATTAATACCCTAATAAAAAGAGGAAGAGATACTGGGTCTCTGTCTCCACACAAGAAGGCAGCTCTGAGCAAAGCAGGAGGAGGGCTTTCATCACACACCCAGTCTGCTGGCACCTTGGTCTCAGACTTCCAGCCTCCAGAACAGTGAGAAATCAATGTTTGTTACTGAATCTACTTAGTCCCTGTGGTATTTTGCTATAGCAGCACAACTGACCAAGACCTCCTGCTCCAATCCTTTCTTGGTTCTGCAGGCTTTCTGTTTGACTTAGCGCATCAGGTACAAACTCCAGGAAGTCCTAAGAATGATGATGATGATAGATGATGATGATGATTCTTATTGGGGTTCACTATGTAGCAGGCTTTGTGTTACCTGTTTCTATTTCATAGAAACTCATAATTGCCCCCACGAGGCCAGTATAATTCTTGTTTGTTTCACAGAGGGGTTCAGTGACCTATGGTGGCCCAGGAGAGATGAAAACTTAGGCCTTTCTGACTTCATCATGGGCACTTTTAACCCCTGTGCTGCTTCCCAGGAGTGACTTTATGCAGAGAAATGACATGTTCACATTCATATTTGCACCGTTGGCACATCACTTGCCATGCTGGTGTCTCTGTGGGGTAGATCTGAGAGGGAGAGAATGTAGGGGTGCTGGGTGAGGGGGTCACTGCAAGTGCAGCCTTCCATAGACCTCCGGTGAACTTGACCCAGGCCATGGCAGCTTCAAGTGGGAAGGACTTTGAGACTCAAAGGATGGACACTCCTTCAAGGTTGATGGCTAGGTGGCCCAGCTCTCCCACCCTCCAGGGTAGTTCCCTGGGTCTGGTTGACCAGCCTTGACCACTTCGTTTCTACTCTGTCTAATTCCCAATCAGCCTGGCTCAGGGCCATGCTGCACAGACAGAACACATAATTACGTATTGATTTCCTTCCAAAGATGCATGGCCTTGAATTAACATGGCACTTCCGTGGCCCCGTAGAAACACGATCCGAGGAGTGAGGGGGTTCAGTCTTGGGCAGGGGCAGTCAGAAGGGACTGGCTCATGGGTGAGGAGGGGTCGCTTGTCCTGACACAGCGATGAGAGCACTGTCCTCTGGGCTTTGTGGCTGGAGAGCACTGCAGCCTCCTGGGGGGTGGTCGATGCTGCCAGAGTCTGGGTGGCCATTGCAGGGGAGTCAGAAACCCACTTTCACGTGTGATCATTACTAAAGTGAGTTGAGATTCTGTGTGTCGGTATGTGTCCATCTATGCATCTTCTATGTGCAATTTTCTACAAATTCCCCCAGGCGATTAAGTTTCATGGTGCTTTGCCAGATGGCATATTCTCCCACTTTCCCGGTCCTCCAGAGACTGTCTGCAATACAGGCCAAGCACTCTTACCTCAAAATTATATTAAGGAGTTTAATTAACAGAAATGACTCCATAACCCATAGATCACACTGCAAGTGCGTGCGCCACACACAGTCCCAGACAGGCGCTTGGCGGGCTCCCTCTGCCTCCAGGGGCCCGGCCGCATCATTCACAGCCATCAAGTCATGCCGTGACCTTCCTTCATTCCTCAAGTAACACTTGGGGAGGTAGGTTTTAAGAGCCTTTAAATTAAATCTTGAGGTATGTCCTTGCCCCAGAATCCCTCCCCAGAGGCACTGAATTTGTTCTTCTTTCCTGTTCAACAGAAGTAGATGCCTTAGGTCAGCTCCCGATGCTGGAGCCTGGCAGCTAGCGGCCAGCCTGCCTCCTTCGTGCCCTCAGGATGGGGTCTATGAGCCCATAGACCTGGTGGTGGCTGCTTTACTGGCTTGCACCTGAACTGATGTGGCGGAGGGGGGGGCGACACAGAGCCCCTCACTTCCTGTCTCTGCTGGCAGCCCCATCTGCCGCCTTTATCACCCCCTCCCAGGGGCCTCTTTCTTTTTCTTCTTTTTCTCTCCAGAACCTCACTAGTGCTTTGTCCCTGATAATGCACCAGAGGCCTTTCTGTGGTGTATATTCTGGTTGTAACAAGTCTGGTTATAACTGGTTCAACTGTCCGTGGTGCTCCGTAGGGGGCACTTCGGCCTCCAGAGTGTGGTCTCGCTTGGACCCAGGATAGAGGAAGCGTCCAGCAACATTCTCAGTCAGTCATTCCCCTGCACTGTTGGACTTCAGATGTCCAGCATGTCCTTGTATGAATGTATGCATGAAACTTACCATATGTATGTGGACATTGACCTGAACATTCTGGCTCAGTTTTGAATCTACACCAAATAGGCCAGGGATGCAACCATGGTGGAAATCAAGGGAATTTTGTCGTTTGATTTGTTCTGGATGTTATCAACAGTTGTTCACCATTTTGGAAATCATTACTGATGGTAATGACGTGCATAATAGCTGAGTCACCAATATAGCACTCCTGTGTGACTCTGCATATAAATATGAGACTGATTGTCTTCCAGTGCAATTATGCCTAAGCATTTATATATTGATATATATGTACATATGTTTTTATATATACAATTGAATTATGTGATTTTCCTTTCCTACCTCCTTTATTATGATTAGTGCATTATTTTGAGTTTTAAAGAACATGAGTTTAGGTTGATTCTATTTTCTATGGTTCCACTTTAAGGATAGTGAAGGGTGCTATGGTAGATGGCTGCACAATCCTTCAAGGTATGCAGAGACAGATGTGGACTTTGAATCCCACTAAGTCAGAGAGCTTGCTGGTCCCTTGGACATTCCACTGGCATCCTAGGAGGACCACACCCTTTGCAGTGTGACTCTGCCATTCCCACATTCACAGCTGAAGTCTGTTTCTGTAACTTCTTAAATCTAGGCTAGCCTGTGACTTGTTTTCACCAGCAGGTCATGTCAGAAAAGATAGTATGTGACTTTTAAGCTTAGATCTTAAAAGTCTTGCAGCTCCTGTTTGCAGCCTGAGGTCTGTCCTGAGGCCAACGGGCCAGGAAGTTGGTGTAGCCTACAGCAGGTGGAGGTAACCTGAGATGTCCTGGGCTCACATGCTGACTGGCTGGCAGCCACATGGGCAAAGCTATTGCGGATCTTCTAGCCCATGTGACTTCCAGCTTATGCAGGTGCGTGAACAAGACCAATAGAGGAGTATTACAGCAACTTATAGAACATGACAACTAATAGTTGTGATTTAAGTCACTAAGAGTTGGCATTGTTTATTATATACCAATAACTAACTGATATGAGGCCCTTATAGAATGTTTTTTTAAGCTTTTCTTTAAAGCTTTATTTATTTATGCATACAAGAGCTGGGGTACAGGCCAGAGGTGTGGGGGATAAGAGGATTCACCAGAGACAGAGTGGGGAACAGAACAGGAAGACTGACTGAAGTACACTGCTGAGGGAAGCAGCAGGTGAGTCAGGAGAGGTCTGCTGAGCCATGTCGGTAGCTCCCAGGCCGGGGATAGAGCTCATGCTGCAGTGGCTGCGGATAGCTTCACAGATTGTGTCTTAACCCGTTGCGCCACCAGGGAGACCCTACAAAATATGTTTTTAAAAGAAGTGTCTAGGAGCGCTGGCTGAACATGTATTGAGCACCTGCTGTATACTGGACAGAGCATTATGATTCATGGCTCTGACAGACACTGATGGCAGGATATAAGGGAAATGAGGACCCTGTTGCCAGAATTGATACTCATGTTGAGGACTGGGTTTGGTATAAGGCTGTAGCTAGTAACTGGGACACTAGGTCCAGGCTTTAGCAGTAGCAGGGGAATTCAGGGAGGACTGGAACAATTCAGCTTACACATTGGACTTGGCAGCTCTGAGCTGGGGTGGTTGGTGAGAGACAGAGGCAGATTTAATTCTTTAGAGCATCAAAGCACTGACAAATCTACTACAACTTCTCTTATGAAGTTTATTGTAAAGCAACACCAAACCTTAAAATAAGTGTAAATAAATGCAATAAAGTTCCAAAATTTCCATAATTACCCTTATTATCTTTGAAAAGAAATATAAGAAATGCCAATTACAAAATAAAAAAAATGCCTTGAGATTATTTTCCATGCCTGATAATTGTGGCTTGGTTTATATCTGAGCTGCATTCCTGCAAATAATAATTGAGAACCCTGGTAATTGTGGAAGACAGTTGCCTTTGAAGTCCTAAGTAGATTATGGAGGATATCAATTATGAAGGATATTTACCCTCAAATGAAAGGAGCTGAGCTGGGTGAAATGTACATTCATACGTTTTCCCCAGTGGCACTCCCCAGAACTGGCTGGCTAGGGCTTGGGAAGAGGTTTTATTAGCTTAGAGTTCAGTACTTCCAGCATGGAAGACGTTGAAGTTCCGAGGGTTAAGACAGAAAGGTGCCATATAAAGGTCTTAAATCTACACAGAAACTGCCCTCAAATCCTTGGCTGATCTCTGAAATGTATATGGCCAGGGGCTGTTTTGGGGAGTCTGGAATATAAAGCAATAGCTGTAAGGCTTAAGGAGCTCAACACAGATTATGGGAGAGACAATGCGGAGTTTGAATCCTATCAGGTTTGAGAGGCTTGGAGGACCCTCGGTCTCTCCTCTGGAATCCTGGAGAGCTCACACCACGAGAATGTCAGACCAGGGATTTGCTCCAGGTTTAAGGAAATAACTCACACAGACCTGGTCTAGTAATGTCCAAATCAAGTCTCCAAGGGTTCAAGGTCAACTAGTAATCAGTACCCATCATGGGATAAAATTAAAACAACCCAGAATCTAGAGTCTCTACAATGTATTATACACAATAATCGGTAGACAATTAAATGTGCTAGACACAAAAGGCAAGACAATGTAATCAATACTGAAAAGAATCAACAGTCAATAGAAACAGACTTCACAATGAACCATACATTGGAATTAGCTGACAGGTCTTTAAAATACAGCTTATTCAAATATACAGAGACTTGATCATACTGATGAGTAGACTGGAGAAAGGCAAAATACAAAAAAGAACCAAATGGAAATTACAGTATTGAAAGGTAAAATATCTGATGTGAAAATTTTACTAATATGTACTTAATATTGCCTTAAACATGGAAGAAGACAGAGTGAAACTGAAGATAGAACAAAAAAGATCATTGAATCTGAAGTTAAATAGAAAAAGATTAATTGAAATAAATTGAACACGATCTCAGTTGAGCTGTGAGACAAAATTGGATGGTATAGCAACATGTAATTGAGTCCAAAAAGGAGAAGAGAGTGAGAAAATCAGGCAGAAAAAAATATGTGGTACAACGTCCTTCCTTTCCCCAAATTTTGTGAAAACAAACTTACGGATCCAAGAAACTCAGCAAACACCAAGTCTGGCTAAATACAAGGAAAACTGTCCCCAGGTGAAGCATCATCAAACTACAGAAAACCAAAGATAGGGAAAAGCTTGAAAACAGAGACAAAATAAAAGCCAAACACTCTATTCCTTCAGAGACAAGGATGTGAATGAGAACTGACCTCTCACAAAAACAATAGCAACATAAGACAATGGAATGACATCTTTAATTGCTGAAAGAACTAGTCAAATCCAAGTTCTCTATCCAGTGAAATATGTCCTTTTCATATAAAAAATGAAAGCAATATAAAGACATTTGGGGCTGAACAAAAGGTGAACCAATGGGTACCACGTAAAATGCCAGAGGAGGCTCTTCAAGATGAAGGGAGGTGGCCCTTTTAAGGGGAGACTGAGAAAAGAGAGAGCACCAGCCACGGGGAGCTGGACGTAAACATAAAAGCATTATTTTTTGATTCTTTTGTTGTTTTTAAAAATCAAACGATCGTTCCAAGGAAAAAGCATAACGTTGTATTGTAAGGTTTGAAAAGTATGAGTTTATCGGGTCAATTTCAAGGACAGCACCACGACTGAAGTTTCCTACCTTAAAAGTATACTTTGGATCCCCCAGGTTTGCTGATGTCTCCCTGGCACACCTAATCTGAGTGATGGTACCTGCATGGGGCAGGTGGTCCCAGCTGTGAGGGGACAAGGAGGACTGGGCAGGGGCTAGCGAGCCCCAGAGCAGATGTCCTGCTTGGGGCTGATGTGGCTTTTGGGCTTGGGTAGATTTTGGAATCACAAAGACTAAAAAAGAGCTCAGGCTAGGAGCCACATAGTGGCGGTCTAATACAGGGGTGAGGCCGGAGGCGTGGAGGCAAAAAAATTTACTGAAGACTGAGTGAAGAACAGCAAAGGGGGATTTGTTGACTACATTGCTGAGGGGGGCAGTGGGTGAAAAAAGGAGAGGTTGTCTGCACTTGAAGGAAGATTGAGCTTCTTTTATCTTCCACCTTCATGGACTTGGGGCACCAGTTTACACCAGTTATCTGCTGGGATGTTTGGTCTCAGGCACTGGCCTTTGACACAGAAACATGTCCCGGCCTCTGCTTCTGCATTCCTGGAGCTGGGCTGGTTTTTCCGGTCATGGTGTTCAGGTTTCAGGCCTTGTCCACAAGGCAAACTTATCAATTCCCTTATCTATTCCAGCCTCCTAAACCTGCTCCTGCTGGGCTAGGAGTGGGGTCTTGGTTTCTAACCTTATTAAACGATACCCCCTTGCACAGACACTCATGGCCCCACAGAGAAACTGATGCTCTGACACTTTGAGACCTGGAGGGAAACTTTGAGAACAGAGCTGAGGTGGGGAACCACCTCCCAGGGAAGGACAGCTAGATCTGGGACGGCAGCCCACGTCTCTGATCCCCTGCTCTCCTCGGTGTCTGCTTTTGGAAGCTCCTTAACGGGCATCCCGGGAGGGTTGGCTCCCCAGGCACTTTAGAATCATCTATGGATCCTCCAAAGAGAGGCTAGAAGTACTGTTAATCTCTTACTGCCCCAGAGAGCAAATAATGTGTTACCAATTACCCGAGGAAAGCATTTCCCAGGACTCCCAATGCACGAAGAACCCAGCAGGAAGCCTTTATCTTGTTTCCATCAGCACAACCTGCTTGGCCCAGGAAATCGGGCTTCTTCCTGAGCCTTATCACTGATAGGGGTTTTAGTGGGGTGTGGGAGCCCCGTGTGCAGGCTGGCGTGGCTGAGAGGATGCTCTTACTGTGGCTGCCCATCCTGTCTGCAGAGTGGATGTTTTCATATGGAGGAGGGAAAAACCCCTCCGGGGACACTTTCACTCTGAGCAAACAACCTTCCAGCTCCTCCACTGCCCCAGGAGTGAGGGAGGGGGCACTGTCCCCTGACTGGGATCTCTGTGTCCCCCACTTATAGCGTAAGGTAGGGTTGTGGCTCCAGCTGCAAGACTTCTGATTAGGGAGGGTGGTAAAGTCACAGGCTCCATCGGGCTTCACCCGCTTGCCTCTGGAAGAGAAATAGCACATATCATTTCTGAAATATGGATTTTTTCACTGTAAATAAATTCAAAGATATTTTAAATTTTAAATATTTATAATTTTGCTTTTAAAATCATTTGGTCACAAGTAACTAATTTAATTTACTGTTGGTCAAGTTTTCTCAGGCATTCTTATCAGGGGAGCAAAGTTAATCTATACACCTGCTTTCAAATATAAGGAAATGTATTATGCATTTTGAATTTAGGTGTTAATGAAATCAACCACCACATTGTATATTGTAAACTTTGCTTAAGGATTTTATCAAATTTGGCTTGGCAGTTTTCTTTTCACATTTTGGAACCAACTATTTACTAGGCTGCGAATATTTTCATAGGTGGTGGGCTCTTATTCCATCACATCTTGTGGATAAAATCACCTCTTAATGCCAGGACAAGGGGTTGGGGGTCTCCCGTCTCAGTTCTGCCATTTGTTAGCTGTACCTCCTTGGTCAAAGGCCTGGCTCATTTTACATAGTGAGACAGGAAGGACAGAGTGAAGTAGACCCTCCCTTTTTCTTGCCCCTTTGGGGAACGGTCTGGATGGCAGGTATAGTCAATCAGATGAGTCTAGACCTTTTGTGTACAGTAGCTGCCGGTTAGATGCTCCCTATTTGGGAGATGAGGGGTTAAACAGGCCAGAATCCAAGCCTGGATCTGGGGGCCTGCCGAGGCCTGGGGTGCTGGTTGCTGAGCAACAGGTCCCTCTGGGTGCAGTGACTCAGATGGGTGTGGGCTTAGTGAGTGGGCTCTGGCCACACGAAATTCCTGCCTGTGCTGTGGGCTCTTGTTTCATGCTGTGTAGTCTGAGTCACACCTCGAACATCTCCCACCATTTTGGGTGAAGGGGCTGCCCCAATCCTTTGGACCAGAGCCCCAGGCAGTGACCCGGGACTCTCAGCTTTTGGGACTGCCTTGGGGAGCCAGGCAAGCTGCCAGGAAAGAAGGGTGAGACAGTTTTAGGGCTGTCAGAGCCAGCCCATCCTCCCACCTTCCCAGGGTTCCCCCTGCTTTCTTCTGGGAATGGCCTTTGAGAATGTCCACTCCTCTGTCCCTCTCTCTTGTCCCCAAAGCAACATGTTCATCCCCGTTTCAGGCCTCAACTCCGTTCTTGTAAACCTGACTGGCTGGCTTTATCTCTCTCTGAAGGGGTCCTTAGGATTCCTTTGGGGGGAGGACAGTGAGTGTGGTAGAAATGTGTGCTGTTCACCAAAACCATTTTTCCTCTTCCTGCAGCCAAGCAGCTGGGCTACAATTTCCAGGCCTCCCTTGTGGTCAGATTGCCCTGATGATGGATGGTTTTGGCCACTGGAATGCACACAGAATTTATGCATGCGTTTTCTTGATTAAGAAATTTAAAAAATCAGTGTTATCGAGGTATAATTTACATACAATGAAATGTACCCGTTAAAGCATGCAGTTTAATGTAGCACCAGGTTGCAACAAAACACCACCTCCACCACTCCCACCTCCACCCCCCCTCCCCCCCACCAAGTTAAAGAACATTTCCATCATCCCAAAGAGTTTCCTCAAGCTCTTTTGCAGACCTCTTGCATCCCCAGGCACACTCTGGTCTGCCCTCTGTTACCATAGATTGACTTAGTCATCGGAGATTCTGAGTTGGCTACCTACCTACAAGCTGCTGCATGTAATAGTAGTTTGTGTCTTTTGTATTGATTAGGGTTTCACTGTACGAGCGTGCGTTGTGTACCTAGTCACTCCCCACCAGTTCCCACCTCTTCTGTCCCCTGTTGGCTCTTGTCTCCAGGGAGGGACTGTCTCCAAACTCTGCCTTTGGTACTATTACCAAGTTTCTTAGATGGGGTTGCATCTTACTCCTTCAACTCCAGACTGGGCAGTTTGTCATTACAACACATATTCTTATCAAACCTACCCTTAATCTCCTTTAGAACATACTTTAAGTTGCTTTTATTTACTATAGGGTAGAAACAAAACATTTTAAACCATGAGCAAGGTATAAAAACTATCAACACAATGGACACCCACCCAATACAGGTGACCCTTGAGCAGCATGGGGGTGAGGGCACCAATCCCTATGCAGCTGAAAATTTGCATATAACTTTTGACTCCTCCAAAATTAACCATTAATAACCCGCTTTGGGGGTTCTCCCTAGCAGCGCAAGGGGTTAAGACACAACCTATGAAGCTATCCACAGCCACTGCAGCACGAGTTTGATCCCCAGCCGGTCAGGGAGGAGACCCACATGGCACAGCAGACCTCTCCTGACTTGCCCACTGCTCCCCTCAGCAGTGTATTTCAGTCAATCTGCCTGTTCTGTTCCCCGCTCTATCTCTGGTGAATCCTCTCACCCCCCATACCTCTGGCCTGTACCCCAGTTCTTGTATGCATAAATAAATAAATTTTTTTTAAAAAAAGGAATAACCTGCTATAGCCTGGAAGTCTTATCAATAACATAAACAGTTGATGAACACATATTCTGTTATGCTGAATGTATTCCATACTGTATTCTTACAATAAATGAGAGAAAAGAAAATGTTATCCAAAACCATAAGGAAGAGAAAGTACATTTCTAGTACTATACTATATTTATCTATACCATTAAATTTATGTCATCTGTTTATAAGAAAATCTGCATATAAGTTCAAACACAGTTTGAACCACACAGTTCAGACCCGAGTTGTTCCAGGTCAGCTGTATAGGGAAGTTCCCTCCTTGTCTTTTGATGGCCCACCGCCCTCCCTCCCCTCTCAGAGGTAATTACTATCCTGGGTTTTATGTTTATCATTCTTTAATTTTTCTTTACAATTTCATCACATACCACAGTCTTTCAAATGTAATACATGACTAATGCTTTCAGCAGCAATGTGGGAACTTAATTAGAAATAATTTACATTTCATAAAATCCACCCATTGTGAGGGTTCATTGATATTTTTAAATTTATATGGTTGTACGGTTGTACAACCATCACTGCATCCAGTTTTAGATGATTTCTATCTCCCCCAAAAGATTCCTTGTGCCCATTTACTGTCATGAAAAATATATTCTGGTGGGTATGAAGTGTATCTCATTGTTTTAATTTGCATTTCTTGATGAATATTGATATTGAGCATTTTTCATGTCTTAGTGACCATTCATCTATCTTCCTTTGTGAGATGTCTTTTCAAGGGCTTGCCCCACTTTAAAGTTGTGTTACTTACCTTTTGCTGTTGGTTATTAGCGTTCCTTACATAGTCTGGATATGCATCCCTTGTTAGATAAATATATTGTGAATATTTTTCTTAGTTTTTGGCCTGCCTACTAATTTGATTAATAGTGTATTTTGATGAGCAGAAATTTTAATTTTGATGAATCTGATTTGCTAATTTTTTCTTTTATGATTATTATTTTCTTTGTTTTAAGATGTCTTTGAAGCTAGGAAAAACTCACTCTTCGTGTGTCTCCCCTTTTATCTACTCACACAGAGCATTTCATGTCTCACACTCTGGCCCCAAATACCTTGGTATTTTCCCCACCAAGCAATTCTCTGCGACACCAGTTGGGTGTTCTATATTTCAACTCAAATCTTACATTATCTTCCCAGAGATAGCATCAGATCCCAACAGACTAGGGGTTCAGTCCTCCAAGACTTCCCCCCCAACCCTTCAGACACCAATTACAGGTCCAGGTTGTTACCTGTCCTTCTGATTACTGGTACAGATCCCAGGTTCCCAGGTTTGATTAACTTGCTAGAGCAGCTCACAGAACTCAGGAAAAATATTTCACTAACTAGATTAGTGGCTTATTATAAAAAGATATCACTCAAGAACAGCCAGTTGGAAGAGATGTATAGGGCAGGATATGTGGGGATGGGTGTGTGCTTCCTGCTCTCTGAACATGCTGCTCTGCTGGCACCTCTCCAGAACATGTACTTCAGGGATTTTTATAGTGGTTTCATCCATCGATCCCTAACACAATTTCCAGCTCCTCTCTGAAGAATAGGGGGAGAAGGAAGGGAAAAAATTCTAAACATCTAATCATGCTTGGTCTTTCTGATGAACAGTCCTCATCCAGGAGACCACTAAGATCACCTCATTAGAACTAAAAACATTCCTATCACCCAGAAAATTCCAAGGGATTTAGAAGGTCTGTGCTAGGGAAGTATATAATATAATTTGATTGCAAATATATATGTGTGTAATGCAAATATAAATGTGCGTATATATGTGTGTGTATATACATCTCAAATATATAGATATAAAAATATGTATGTATGTATATATCTTTTTTTCTCTATTACATCACACTTTGCCCAAAATCTCAAAGATAATACCTTATGCTTTCCCCGGAAACCTTATGGTTCTAGCAATATGTTTAGCTATAATTTTTGCATATGGAATGGGTAGAAATTGAGATTCATTTTTTTCATATGGATATCCAATTGCCAAAGTCTGCAGAAAGACTTTCCTTTCCCTTATTGAATTGCCTTGGTCAAAAATTAATTGACCCTATGTGTGGGTCTATTTTTTGAACTTCCTACTATGTTCTGCTGACCTATTTATTTATTCTTATACCAAAACCATGCTAAATTAATTAATTAATTTATTTATACAAGCACTGGGTACAGTCAGAAGCGCGGGAGGGTGAGAGAATTCACCAGAACCAGAGCGGGGAGCAGAATAGGCAGAAGGACCGAAGTACACTGCTGAGGGGAGCAGTGGGCATGGCAGGAGTGGTCTGCACGCCATGTGTGACTCTTGCCGGCGGTGGGGGATTGAACCTGCACTGCAGAGGATTCGGGCAGCTTCGCAGCCCAGCGCTCAACCGCTGCACCACCAGGGGAGGCCCTAAATTAATTTTTGTTGCCTTATATAAAGTCTTGAAATTAGTTAACGTCCTTCAACTTGTTCTTTTTCCATACTGTTTTGGCTGTTCTAGGTACCGTGAATTTCTGTATAAATTTTAGAATCAACTGGTTGTTTTCTTCAAAAGCTTTACTTGGAATTTGGAATTGTGATCTATCTATTCAGATAGAGCTGACATCTCAATAAAATCAAGTTATCCAATCCATGACGATGGTATATTTTCCCATTTATTTAGATCTTCTTTAATTTCCCTCAGTAAAGTCTTATAGTTGTCAGTACAGTGATTTTGCATCTTGTTCATAAGATTCATTCCTAGGCTCTGCTTTTGTTAATTCTAATGCGAGTATTATTTAAAAAGTTTTTATTTTCCAATTGCTTTGTTGCTAGTACATAAAATAATAATTGATTTTTGTAGTGATATTTTATATAGCAATATTGATGCACTCAATTATCTAGTGTTTTATTATAGATTCCATGGACTATTCTATGTATACATCCACAGCATTTGTGAATCATGATAGTTTTATCTTAATTGCCATTATTCATGTTTTCATTTATTTTCCTTTTCCAATTACACTGGTTAAAGTTCTAGTATAGTGTTGAAGATAATTATCTAACAACTTTGATCTTAGAGGAAATCATTCAATGTTTCACTATTAAACTTTAACTATTAGCTTTAACTATTTAACTGTTAGCTTTAACTATTTAATTGATGTCTCCTTCAGGTTGAGAAAGTCACTTGATAGTTTCCTTTGTTTTTACCATAACATATATTGAATTTTATCCAGTGCTTTATCTGCATTATACATCATTTGATTGTTCTCCCTTATATGATCAGTGATGTCAATAACACTTTTTCTCCTTTATTCTTTTAATTTTGCAAATCTCATTGATTTCTTTCAAATGTTGTTAACTTGATTTTCTTCCAAACATTTTCCAAACGTTAAATGAACCTTGCCTTCCTGTACTGAATGCCATCTGGTCACTTTATATACCACTGTTTAATTTGCTAATAGTTTAAAAAGGGGGTTTACCAAATGACACAGAAACATTAATTCCAAAGGGCACCTGCACCCCTATGTTTATAGCAGCACTATTTACAATAGCTAAGCTATGGAAACAACCCAAATGCCCAAAAATAGATGACTGGATCAAGAAGATGTGGTACATATACACCATAGGATATTACTCAGCAATCAAAAAAGATAAACACATGCAGTTTGCAGCAACATGGATGGAGCTGGAAGGGATCATGCTCAGCGAAGTAAGTCAGAAAGAAAAAGAAAAATACCGGATGGTCTCACTCAGAGCAGGAATTTAGAAAACCTAAATAAGGGACCAGAAAAAAGACTAATTAATACAAAGTAAAAATCAAAATCAACAAGCAACTATAAGCCAGAGACACACTCAGGGAGGGGGGTGGGGAGAGGAAGGACTAGGGTCAAAATAAGGGGGGATGCAAATTGTATGGGGAATATAACCAAAATGAAAATGCATACACTGTGCAAAAATGAAAAATGATGTAAGAATTATATAAAATAAAATATTAAAAAATAAAAAATGGGTTTATCATATTCATAAAAACATTGGTTTGAAATTTTCTTTTCATATAATATATTTGCCAGTTTTTGGTGTCAGGATTATTCTGGCTTTATTCACTTTGATTCTTCTGAAAGAATTTAATATTGGTGTTATTTCATCTATGTTTGATAAAATTTATTGACAGATTTATTTGAACTTGGAGTTTTCTTTGTGGAAAAGTTTTTGATTGTGGATTAAAAATTATTGTATAGATAAGGTTATTTAGATTTATACTTTCATGTAATGTTAGTTTTGGTGAGTTATCTTTCTCAAGAAGTTTGTCTATTTCATCTAAGTTGTCAATTTATTGGCATAAGTTTGTTCATAATATTTTCTTCTTCTTTTTTTTAAGATTGATTGATTGATTTATTTATACAAGCACTGGGCACAGTCAGAAGCTCGGGAGGGTGAGAGAATTCACCAGAGCCAGAGCAGGGAGCAGGGAGCAGAGCAGGCAGAAGGACCAAAGTACACTGCTGAGGGGAGCAGCGGGCGGCAGGAGAGGTCTGCGTGCCATGCGGGACCCTCCTCTGGTGATGGGGAGTGGCCAGGGATCGAACCGGCGCTGCAGAGGCCGCAGGCAGCTTTGCAACCCAGTGCTCAACCGCTGCGCGACCAGGGAGGCCCTGTTCATAATATTTTCTAATGTTCTTTTAAAGATAAAGAATTTGTCATGATATTCCCTTCTTAATCCCCAGTGTTGATAATATGTGTTTACTCCCCTTTTTTCTTGGTTAGACTTCTCTATGGAGCTACCAATTATATTAATCTTTTCAAAGATTTGCTGATTTTCACTATTGTTTGGCCAATTTTTATATCATTGATTTTTCTCTCTTCTTACTGTTTCCCATCTCCTGCTTACATTGAATTTCATTTGCTCTTCTCTTTTGCATCTATAGGTGAAAGTGTAGGTCATTGATTTTTGTGCCTTTTTCCCTTTATTAATACAGACTTAAAACTCTAACTTTTCTTCTCACCTCTGCTTTAGCTGTATCCTACAATTTTTTCATGTTTTGCTTTCATTATCATTCAGTTAGAAACATTTTCCAATTTTCTTTGTTATTTTTTCATTGATCTACAAGTTATTTTAAAGTGTTTTGCTTAATTTTTTGCTATTTGGTGATTTTCTAGATGACTTACTGTTATTACTTTTAAATTTAATTCCATTATGTCATCGAATATAACTTGTAGGATTTCAATCTTTTTAAATGGTTTAAAATATCCTCTATGACCAAGGATATGGCTTGTCTTGGTGACTATTCCTTATGTGAAAAGAATGTCAATTCTGCTGTTAAATGGAGTGATCTACAAATATTGACTAGGTCAAGTTATTTAATCTATATTCTTACAGGATATGATGAGTGTGAGGATGGATTACCTTGTTTTGGGGGAGGGTTGGGTTGATGAGACTTTATTTGCAGAGAACTAAGTTAGTGTAATACTCTTACTCAAAACCCAAGTATGTCACAAGCAGAGTCTATACAAACCAGTGGATGAACACAGTGAGTGTTGGCTAAGATTACTTGATTTGTTTGCTTTAAATAGTTGTCACAGAGTTGCTGTGTATCTCTTCTATCCATGGGTTGCTCCAGGCGAGAGGATAGACTTCCATGAGCAGACAGAACGTTGTCCTGTGAGTGAGCTGGTACCACCTTTCTTTAGAACTGAGCATGCTCAGTGAGACAGGGTCTATTCTGGTGCCTTTCGTGAGGGCCTTGATGCCCACACTCAGTGGGAGTTTCACCTGGGGATTTCGCACGCACAGGGGTAGTTTACCTGGGGACTTTTAAGCTGCTCTTTTTAACTGCTCAGCTCCATTACCTGATGTTCTTATTCTCTGTGAATGTTAAAGTCTAGGAGTTGTTAAACCCAAATGGCAGTTATTAAAACCCAACATTGGTGTCCAGTTGGGGTACCTGACTCCCAGAGAATTGTAAAAAATTGTCAAGATCATCCCAGCAGTTGGTATAAGTGCAGAAATAAGTGTTCTGTTCTCTTGCCTCCAGTCAGTGGTCTGGCTGACTGCAGTATTTCAGCCATGGCTGGAATCTGAGACAATCCACTATGGTTTATTTTTTCATGGAGGTTCAAACAATGGATGAAGATAAAGAGTTTTCCTCTGACCTCCTCTCAGGAAACCTCTTTGCACAATCTTGGTCAGGAGAGCAGGTGAAAGAAGGAAATAAAGAACATAAAGACCATGGCCTATCTTGCTGTCTGTTGGTGCTGGAACCTCCCTGGATTATCACCTCTCAGGACTGATCAGTTCAGGTCTGAGGTCACAGTTTATAAACAGGAGCAGAAGGGGGCCGCTGTCCAGGGATTTGTGGCTTAGTTGTCCAAGCAACTAGGAAGGCAAGAAGAGGAAAATCCCTTAAGGTGAATGGGTGTTTGTTACAGAAATCATATTGCGCTTCTTGCAAACTGTTTGCAAACTGTCATGTATCGGCGGGTGAGCGTGATTACATGCATGCTTTAGTTACAGCGATTTATTCAGCCTATCTCTCAATCTGTCGGAAAGTGATGTTGCCATGAGGGCCTGATGGTTTGTTTTTTCTGCTTAAGCAAAACGTAAATTATCTGGCCCATTAATATCCAGGCATTTTAATCCGTTATTAGAGGAGAAAAGTAAAAATCTTGCAGCAAGATGAATGTTTGCTTTTAAGGTGATTAATAACGTGCAGCTTCTGGAACATTCATCACTCTGCCAGTGGCCTCGGCAGGGAAAGAAATGAGGAAACATCTTGGGAATATTGTGGATCTGTTGTTCAATGTCTCACCCCAATGACCCTTTCTGTCATCTCCCCTCCAGAGCCTTCATTAGCTCCCTATTGCCTTTGTCAATAAGTAAACTTCCAACTCTCAGTGAGTTAACCTCATTCCATCTGCTTACCAGAGTACCTACTATGTGCCAACCCCTGAACTATGGGGAGACAGAGGAGGGAGAGGAGGTAGTTTCTGCTCTCAGAGAATTTTCTATTCATTAGGGAGGCAGAAGCCAGTGTCCAACACACGAAAAATAGGAGTCAGGTGTTACATTGGCAGGGCAAACGGCAAGGACTGTCAGAGCCAAGAGAGGAAGAGGTTGGGCCTTGGGCAATGAGAAATCTGTGGATTATCTGGGGGCCTCCCCGGTGGCGCAGCGGTTGAGCGCTGGGTTGCGAAGCTGCCCGCAGCCTCTGCAGCGCCAGTTCGATCCCCGGCTGCTCCCGGCCACCGGAGGAGGGTCCCACATGGTGGGACAGACCTCTCCTGCCACCCGCTGCTCCCCTCAGCAGTGTACTTCGGTCCTTCTGCCTGCTCTGCTCCCCACTCTGGCTCTGGTGAATTCTCTCACCCTCCTGCGCTTCTGACTGTACCCAGTGCTTGTACAAATAAATAAATAAATCTTAAAAAAAAAAAAAAGAAATCTGTGGATTATCTCAGTGGCAAATATTGATTCTTGAGTACTCTGTGCCAAGAATGCACTAGGAGCCTTCTGTCTATCATTGCTGCTTGTCTCTCAGTCCTGTAAGGTATTATAATTTCCTCTGTGTAGATGGGGAAACTGAGCACAGGGGGGTGAAGGCACCACCCTTGGACCACAAGGCACTCAATACTGGGGGACTGTGGAGACTGTGAGGCTGAATCCAGTGCTCTTTCACCCTTCTTAGTGGGAGGAAGAAGAACCTCGGGGAGCAGAGAACCTGGGCAGGGGTGTGGTGTATGTGGGAGAGGAGTGGGGGTGAGGGGCTGCAGTAAGGAACTTATGAGTTTGGGGGGCTCAAAGTGTGTGGGGGGCCATGCTGTGGGACAGCTTTGAAGCTAGGCATAAGGTTGTTACCCAGAGCCATCAATTACCGACTTGCCCTGCACCTTGCGTTACCAGGCAACATGGCATCCCCTGGGTGTTTGGAGTTACTCCTTCCTTTTGGGGGAAGAAAGTGCTCTCTGGTCTCTTCTCTCCTGCACCCCACTCAGCTCAGACCTTACCACCCTATAGTTGGAAACTGCAGCAGCTCCAGGCTCTTAGCTGCTGGTGGCATCTGTCCACAGTGGCCACCACGAGGATCTCTGTAAAACACAGACCTGGATGGGGCACTCCCCTGTCCCAGCAGCTCCCCCTTTTCTGGGGCAAGAATCCAGGATCCTCAACCCTGTGCCTACTTCTCTCATCTTTGCACTTTCTCCTCTTTTCTTTTTCCACAATAGACTCCCCTTTCCCGTCTAATCCAAGAACTCTTCATCCCTTAAGGCTCACACCACTGCGTCTCCTGGGGAAGCCATCCCTGAAGGTAGAAGGACTCACTGTCCAGTTCTCAAAGGGTTTCCAACGGTTCCAGTCCCTGGGAACCTCATCCGTTCCTCTGAGCTTGTTGGTTGTTATCATCTCTTGCAAGCTTGGCAGAAGTGGGCGAGCCAGGACCAGGTCTGGTTCTCCTGAGTGGCAGCAGACTTAGTGGTGAAGGTAGCCCAGAGCCATGGCCAGTCCTGCTGACTTCGTTTTACCCAGCCGCCCAGCAGGGATGCATGGATTGTCCCTGTGTTAGATTCCAGCCAAGCACTCAGGAGGCAAAGATGAGTGAGGCACTACTCTGCTGCGGGGTATTGCGTCTGCTGCTCTCAGACCTCCAGGGAGCCTCACAGGAACCCCAGAGGAGGCGTGGGAGCCACTGCCTGTGAGCTGGTGCTAAGGGCTCCGGCTTTGACAGGCAGACACCGTTTGTGTGGCTAGACCTGCAGCTTGTGTGTTTTTATAATTTCCTAGAGTTCATTTTACGCTCTGCTAAGATCTAAATGAGCTGGCGCAAATGCTTGGATTTCCTTCTGTCTCCAGCGGAGCACGGTCCGGCAGGTAAGGAACGCAGCCGTGTCTGACTCCAGCTCAGCTCTGCAAGAGGTGATGGCAAAGCCACGTGCGGCAGATGGAAAATGGCTCCTCCCACTCATGGCTCGTGACAGGACCTTTGCTTCTGTGATGGAGGAGGGCATTTCTCCATGGGGGTCATCTCTGGGAGCCTCAGTGCAGGGAGAGGGGAATAAGAGGATTCCTATCTGGCCTTCTGGGAAGGCTTCGTTGGGGATAGGCATGATCTAGTCTGAAGATTGAAAACCACTTCCATGGCTAGGGCGATACCACGTCCATAGCTAGGAAGATTCTCTCTGGAGTGACTGGGGTGAGTCAGTGTGAGGTTTGGGAGTGTCAAGGGCAGGCTCATTGGGTGTGTGGGGGCAAAGGAGACAGGAGCCTTGGATATAATCATAGAAGCCTTGGATATAATCTAAGAGGTTTCTAATTTTTTCTATCTGAAAATTTAGAATTATAAAAGTAGCGTGTGTTTACCATGGGGGAAAAAATGAAATTTGAGCAACATAAAGCAGAAAATAGTAACCCATTTTTCTACCATGCAAAAGCTTTTGTTATCATTCTGATGTTTTCTTTGCAGGTTTTTTTTGTATACATTTTTAAAATTCTTAAATTCATATTATATATGCCATTTTATATCCTTTTTGGGTACTTAACCAAAATGCTCTGTGTCTTCTGTTATTGACCCTTTATTTTCTTTCCCATCATTTGCCTGCAGGAGAAGCCCCAGGCTCTAGCCTCCTCTTAAGGCTTCTTTCTCTATGAAGATGGGCCTCATGCTTGGCCGTATACCAGAGTCACATGGAAGCTTTGAAAATTATCCTGGTGCCCTGAATCACCCACAATGATTCAGATGCTCTGGGGTGGGACCCAGACAACATGCTTCTTAGATAATTTCCAGAGTGATTCTAACATGTGGCCAAGGCTGAAAGCCAAACAGAATCACTCTTTCCCATGCTGCCATGTTGGCTGGTGACAGTCCTCACCTGTTGTGTGAGTGAGAGTTTCAGACTCACTGTAGTGGATGGACTTTGCACCAGGTTTCTGGGTGGGAATCTTGTGGCAGGAAAAAAGGGGAAGCAAACACACTCATGATATATAATGAATGTCTCACTATCATTGCCAGTGTCCTTTGGTAAGCTGTCGGGAGCGCATGTCTCTGATTTTTTTTTTTTTTTTAAGATTCATTTATGCACGTAAGAGCTGGGTGTAAGCCAGAGGTGCAGTGGGGTGGGGTAGGAGTGAGAGGATTCACCAGAGACAGAGTGGAGAACAGAGCAAGCAGATCCACTGAAATACACTGCTGAGGGGAGCTGTGGGTGCCATGTGGCCAGGGAATAGAACTCATGCTGCAGTGGCTGGTGATAGCTTGATAGCACTGTCTTTAACCCCTGCACCACCAGGGAGGCCCATGTCTCTGTTTTTTAAATCTGTCAGACTTATCTTCACTGAGGAACTGCTCCTTTTCCATTCCCTGCAGCTCTGGCAGCGCTGTCAGTCCTGATGTTTCCTGTGCATCTCTGCCTGCAGGGACTGGTCCAAAAGGAAGGCCGTGGAACTCGGTAGCACGAATCATATTTCTCTGTCTAGGTTTGCCAGATAAAATACAGGATGCCCAGTGCCCGAAGTTCATTGGCCATTCTGTTATTTTTTTCCCTTATAAATCTGTCATCCTATTTCCATAGCATTTGTTCTGTGGTTATGGGGGAAAACAGGGTCTCTCCCCTTAGATTTTGAGGCCACCTTCTCTAATTAGATTTCTACATTGTTTACCATCATTGTTAGCTCCTCAGTGGCACTTATCACACAGTGTAGGTTTTTTAAAATATATTTATTTATTTTGTCGAAGAGTAGGGTTGTAGGCCAGAGGTGTGGGGGGGTGAGAGGATTCACTAGAGACAGAGTTGGGGAGCATAAAAGGTGCATTGATTGAAGTACACTGCTGAGGGGAGCAGCAGGGGAGACAGGAGAGGTCTGCTGCATCATGTGGGTCAGCTCCCTGGCTGGGGATCGAACTCAGGCTATAGTGGTGATAGAGCTGAGACTTAACCCCTAGGCCACCAGGGAGGCCCCCTACACTGTGTAGTTGTTCTTTGCAGTACCTCTTGGTATGCCGGTTTATTGTCTGGACACCCTGCTAGAATATGACCTTCACCAGGCAGGGATCCTTATCCACGCCGGCCACCACCATCCAACGGCATCACTCACAAAACTCAATTCTTAAAGAATGTAAACAAAGACAATGTTAAGTGAGCTGCCTGTGACTGCCTTTTCTGGTTTCACCATTTATAGTTGGAGAATGAGGGTGAGCTACAAGAGGAGTCAGGTTGTGCCTGAGCTGGATAAAGGACAGATCTGAGAATGCTATTGAAGTCTCCGGACTTGACCAAGTCTTCAGCCACCTTGAGCTCTGGACCTTCCAACACTGTAAGCTGATAAATTTTCTTTCTTGACTAAGCTCTTTTGAGTTGTGTTGACATTTCTTTTACTTGCAAATAAGAATATGAAAAGTGGCAGAAATTGGTAGCTGAAATTGGGGTATCTGTGAGTAATAGGCTCTGAAATGTAGCATTGTTGAGCTAGCTGAGGAAGAATGGCTGCAGAAAATTCCCTTTGTAGCTGGAAAGCTGATGCCCCTTGTAATGTGGTAGCAAAGCAGTTGGTTAAATTGCTATGCGGTTACTGAGACAGGCATTTCAGGGAATTGGTAGACATTTCGGAAGATCTCAGAGTGTTTCTGCTGCTTCTTGTGGTCTCTTGGGAGGCCATAAACATCTGCAATAAACGTGGTCCAAGCAGCCTGGTTGGAAAACAGAGAGGGATGAGCAGGAAGCTTTGACAGTAGACTCCCTCCTTTTTCCTTTCTTTTTGCCAGACTCTAGTTGGGACACACCATCTGCCTTGCTGAATAACAAAAGCAGAATATCATGCCTGTAGCTAAGAAAAGAGGGTGGTAAGCACAGCAGAGAAGTAAGACTGGAAAGGGAAGAGCCAAAGTATTGCAGGAAATGGATTTCCCAGGTTCTTCCTGAACATTCAAGTGCCTTTGGAGGGAATGGCGCCTTCATCATACATTGCATGCTTAGGGTCAGCTGGCAGCAGGACATCTCTGAAGAATTTGATTACTCGCCTCCAAGCTTACAAACTACAGTCCAACATTCTAGGCCTAGACAATTTTTCATTCCATCATTATCCTTGTTTAGATAGTCATTGTGTAGATTTTGCTGACAATTTTCCATTATCTTCCCGCACTATCCTAACTCATATTTTAGACCTCTCATTGGGGACCAGTTCTTGTATGCATAAATAAATACATCTTTAAAAAAATTGTAGTGCATCATTGTGCATAGTGCATCATTCCATTACATAAGTGTAGGATCCCCACTTCCAGGCATTGTTGCCACCGTGCCCTGACACCAAGGAACCCATAGTCCACCACCATAGTCCCTGTGCTCCCCCTTCTTTGTTCTCATCCCCGAGATAATGTTGGTTTACAACACTGTATGTGATTTAGGGGCATAGGTTGACAGCCCTTCAGATGTATGCTACCACCACATCCACCACCAATAGTCCTCCATAGTCCTGTCCCCTTTGCTCCCCAACTGTGCCCTCCCCTCTGGTAGCCTCATATCTACAGTCAGATTTCTAGGGTTTAGTTTTGTTTATTCTTTTATTTCTCTATATTCTATATGTGTGTGAAATCATATGATATTTGTCTTTCTTCTTAGTGCAATCTTAGCACAATCCTCTCTAGTGCCATCTATGTTGTTGCAAATGGCGAAAGTTACTTGTTTTTTAAACAGCTGAGCAGTATTGCATTGTGTATATATACCACAGCTTTTTATTACTTTTTAATTATTTTTTAAATATTTATTTTATTTATACAAGAGCTGGGGTACAGGCCAGAGGTGCGGGAGGGTGAGAGGATTCACCAGAGACAGAGCGGGGAACAGAACTGGCAGATGGACTGAAAGCATAGCTGAGGGGAGCAGACAGGAGAGTTCTGCTGTACCCTGTGGGTGTCTCCCTGGTTGGCCGGGATCAAACCCACACTGCAGAGGCTGCAGACAGCTTCACAGTGCTGCGCTCAATCCGCTGTGCCACCAGGGAGGCCCTGCCACAGCTTTTTAACCCGCTCATTTTTTTTTTTAAAGATTTATTTATTTATACAAGAACCGGGGTACAGGCCAGATGTGCGGGAGGGTGAGAGGATACACCAGAGACAGAGCAGGGAACATAATAGGCAGACTGACGAAATACACTGCTGAGGGGAGCAGTGGGCGAGACAGGAGAGGTCTGCTGCGCCATGTGGGTTTCTCCCTGGCCAGCCGGGATCAAACCCGCGCTGCAGAGGCTGCAGACAGCTTCACGGTGTGGCGCTCAACCACCTGCGCCACCAAGGGGGCCCCTTAACCCATTCATTTTTAACCCACTGTTGGACACTTAGATTGTTTCCATTACTTGGCTATTGTAAGTCATGCTGCAGTAAACACAGGAGTGCATATATCCTTTTCAATTAGTGTTTTAGCATCCTTCAAGTAGATATGTAAGATTGGAATTACTGGATTATAGGGTAGATCTATTTTGAATATTTTGAAAACCCTCCATACTGCTTTTCATAGGGCCTGGACCAGTCAACATTCCTACTGTAACAGGGTGGTCCCCAGGAAAGGGGGAGGTTCCAGGTTCTCTGCCCCACCCAAAAGAAGAGTGGAGCTGAGCAGAGAGACAAGAGGCTGCAGAGGAGACTGAGGAAGGGAGGAAGCAGGCTGGAGAGCCAGGCGACCTGGAGGAGGCACATGGAGCCGAGACATGTGAAGAAACTGCACTTGCCTTTTGATTGTGGACTAGTTGACACAGATGTGGGTGAGAGACCATGGGAAGGTGACAATGGCAGCTTTTGTCTTGATTTTGCTCTTTTCCTTCTAGACTTGTCTGGTTGTTTCTGGTCCTTTTCTGTGGGTCCCCACTGGAAGGTGCTTTAGACTTGTGGAAGGCTTTGGGGCCTTGCCCTGGGCCAGTCCCATTTGGATGGACTTATACCTATGAGGGGACGGGTAACTTTGGGTGCTTGATTTAGAAACTAGACTCTTTGCCTTTCCTGTATTGTTTCCTAGTTGTATTAAAGTTCCTTCCCATTAAAGTCTCATGTTTTGTGTTGATGCAGCGGATGGCAGAACCTATTTAGAGCAGGCAGGTTTGTGGGGTCTGGGCTGCTCCTCTCCTTGCCCTGTAACACTGCCAACAGTTTAATATGGCTCCTTTTATTTCATATCCTCACCAACATTTGTTTCTGGTCTTTTTGACATGGACCATTCTCACAGATGTGAGATGGTCTCTCACTGTGGTTTTAAGTTACATTACCCTGATTATAAGTGGTGGTGAATATTTTTCATGCACTTATTGGCTATTTGTGTGCCTTCTTTGGAGAAGTGTCTATTTCACATTTCTACCCATATTTCGATTGGGTTCTTTGTGTTCTTTTTGTTGGGTTCTTTTTGATCTGGGATTCATTCATCAGATGTATGATGTGCAATGTCTTCTTCCACTTTTAAGGTGTCATCTGTCTTCCATTGTAGGGCCTGAGAAATTGGTAGTTGTTTTAGTTGTGGTCTTCTTTTTCTTTGATATTCCACAATTTAATGTGCATAGGAGGGGGATATGAAAGATTTAGTCTATTTGAAAGTCATGGTTTTTGTTGAAACTGACAATGGGTGTCTTTCAACAATTCTGGAAAATCCACAACCATCATCTCTTTACACATCTTGCGTCTTTCTCATTCTTTCATCTTCTTGTGGAACGCTACTGTTAACATATTGAGCCTTCTGATACCGGAATTGTCAGGCCTAGTCTCCCAGCCATGAACGGATCCCAGGCTGCAGGGGCAGCGCTGAACCCCAGCCACTAGACCACCCCAGGTTGGTGTCTCATGAAGCTGCAGCAGGAACTTCCTAGACTCTCTGGCAAGCAAGCGAGAAGAGGCAGGTTTGTTTAAAGAAAGAAAAAGTTTATTGAGGAGAAAAGGAACAGAAATAAAGTGGGACTCCCAGGCCATGAAACCAGGCCAGGGAGGGGCAAGGAAGCCCAAGTGGAGTCGTGTCTCAGGGAATATAGACCTTCTTTCCCTCATTATTCTAAAGCTCCACCAGTCTCTTTGTGATTGGTTAGTTCTCGGCTGTCTCACTTAAGCTGCTACTGAGCAGGGGATCTTCACATTCCTTATCTAACAGGTTTGTCTTTCCCCATTTGTTGCACCTTCCCCCTTGTTTGGTAGCTTTATCTTTATGACTCAGTCGCCCAAATGAGCACACCTGCATTTTAGGGAAGAGAAAGTCAAACATCAGCTGTTGAAGAAAAACAGGCTGGCACGCACTGGTCTCAGTGCTGACCCCTTCTCATCTCTCCCTTGCATAAATGGGTCTGCTGCCCTTATTAAACCACTCTCTGTTTCCCAAACTCCACTATCCTTTATCACCTGAAGGAAACCAATGCCAGCGTTAACACATTCCTCTTGCTGCCCTTATCTCTGAAGCCTTCCTTAATTCTCTGGAGGTCCCCACCTGCACTGTCCTTGAGGCTGCCTAATTCTCCCTAACTTGCCCTCGGATTCACTTCTAAACATATTCTTTTTGTCTTGTAACCTCTCTCATGTGTCTGTCTTCTGTCCTATGGGTTGCAGCCTAGATAATTTCTTGATATCTCATAGTTTAACATTTTTCTTTCACATGTATTTAATCTGCTGCTTAATATGTATATATTATATTTTATTTCTGAAAATTCCAGCATCTGACGTTCCTGTGAATCTGTTCATTTTCTCCCCACTGTAGGTTCTCTTCATACTACTTCATTTCTTTGTTTTTTGCATTCTGTGATTAAGAGCTGTAAGTAGTTCACTGTTCTCAGGATTTTGTTTATGAGGATTCTTGTAGCCTCCTTTGAGGTTAAGTTTCTCCAGGAGCCTCTCTATGTTTTTGTGCAATACCTGGGAGCCCTGCTAGTGTTTTCTTGGCCCTCACAGGTAACCAGTGCGGGACGTCAAGTTGTAGCCTTTTTTAAAATTTGATTTAATTTAATTTAATTCTATTTATTTATGTTTAAAGATTTATATATTTATTTATACAAGAACCGGGGTATAGGCCAGATGTGCAGGAGGGTGAAAGGATTCACTAGACACAGAGCAGGAACATAATAGGCAGACTGACGAAATACACTGCTGAGGGGAGCAGTGGGCGAGACAGGAGAGGTCTGCTGCTCCATGTGGGATTCTCGCTGGCCAGCCAGGATTGAACCTGCGCTTCAGAGGCTGTGGACAGCTGGACAGCTTCACAATGCAGCGCTCAACTGCCTGTGCCACCAGGGATGCCCTGTAGCCTTTAAAAAAAAAAGATTTATTTATGCATACAATAGCTGGGGTATCCCACATAGTGTAGACCTTTTGAGTCTTAACTTTATGCTGATGGAATTCCACTTCATCTCTTGCCTTGGGCCATGGCTGAGTTCAATCTCCTGCCCCCTTCCTGTAGTCTTCAGCAAGAACTTCAGTGTCTCTAGGGGTTAGCAGAAACCCTCAGGGAGGAAACTGACTTCCACACTCATTTCTTTGCAGACTTCTTATTTCACTTTGTTTAGGGCTTTGCAGATTTCTTACTTTTGTGCCAGCTCAGTAATACATTTAAATAGATCTAAAAAATATTTTATCCAACCATTTAGTAGTTTTACTTGGAAGGGTCCTTCAGGGGAATCAGATCAATGTTGCCCCTGGAAGCAAGCCATCATATTATTCTTCATAAATTCAAGTTAATATCGCCTTAAAGCAACCAATGACTTCGCTTTTGTCAATTCAAGTTTCCTGTTATCTTTTCTTTTTTGGGTGGGTGGGAGGGGCTTTGTGATGCCAAGGCCTGGTTCTGGGAGCAGGGTGCACGTGATCCCAATGTCATTTCTCCCATGGCCATGGAGGGTTGTGGGCCACCTGAATGATCACTGAGTCATCGCTCAGGCCACAAGACACTTTTGGTCATGTGCTGCTCAGCAGTAGTTTGTGCCACAGTTGGGGGCTGTACCAACACCCTGGTAGGGCCTGAAACTTCCTCCCTTCTCTGAATTACTGGTCACACTCATTCTACAGGGCAGGGGGGCGGCAGGATCACAGCTCTGGAGTCCTGCGCTAGTGACTCTAGGAGACCGCCTGGCTCATCCCCTGGGTGCTAGGGGTGGGTGGATATAGCTGTCTTGACTTGTGGCCTGCAGAACTTCACCAGGATGCTGGGGGGTGAGCAGATCTGGAGTCAGAGAGCCTATCTTGTGGGCTGGGACAGGATGGAGTAGGGATATATGGAGAATCAGGTGTTGTTGGCTTAGGAAAGTAAGCAGTTTCCAGTAAGGAAGATTCCCATGGGGAAGAGGCTACTTCTGTTGGTCTCTTTGGAGATGGAACCAGGAATCAAACTTAGGGTGACCTTATTCTTATTCTCCTCCTTATGATAGGGGAAAGGATGTCCTGAGCAAACTCCATATAGGCTTTGTGGACTCCACCTCACCTCCATAAAGACACTGGGAACTACAAACCCCATGATCACCAAAGGGAAGGTTGTGAGGACCTGAGGGCAGAGTTAAGCAACTAGGCTCTTGGTTTGGGTATTTAACTGGCAGTGTATGTGTGTGTGTGTGTGTGGTGTGTGTGGTGTCACTGGCTTGCCCACAAGGTGTGCTAGGTTTTTGCCAGCTTGGCGGGTCACTGGGATTCCAGGTCAGTGGAACGGGTAGGATGCATTTATGAACTTATCTCCCTCTTTTCTCCTTGAGTTATTCATTTCTCATTTCCCCGTCCCTTGTAAATAAGCCTTTTATCAACCTTTTGTGTGTGTCTGCAGTTTAGCATTAATAAGTCCCCTTTAAGTGCGTGGATGAGGACCCACAGTCAGGCAACCCCATTTTATATTGGGGTTTGCCCTGTAACACTTACTATCTCTCTCCTTCCCCCAGTCCCTTCCCTGCCACCTTCTTTTATCTGAAAACATCCATTACATTTTTATTTACTTAAAAATAGTGTTTCCTTTTCTTTTATTTATAAAAGTAATTGCATTCATTATGGAAGATGTACAGAATGTAGACAAGTACAAGAAGATAATTAATGTTTACCCCAACCCCATCTACTATTATTTATGACTATATTCATCTTTTGTTCTATATGTTTAAATATTTACCATATATGAACAATAAACGCGTAACTTAATAATTTATATCATACAATTTGAATGATACTCTGTGGCATTATTTTATGGATTGCTTTTTTTCCATTTAATGATCTATTATGAAAAATTTTATTGCTTTAAGCTTTCTTGGAAAAGATTATTTTTAATGGCTCATATATTCCTTTGTATAGATAGAATAGCAGGTATTCAATCAAGTATTATGCATTTGGATGTTTTCCAGTTTTTTAGTTTTATAAATAATTCCTCGATGAACACACTTGTGCATAAATTTTTACATGTATCTCTGATCTTTTTCTCTCTATATATATTTCTGTAAGAGGACTTGCTGGTTAATTTTTTTGAAGCTTCTGATAATTATATGGCTCTATTCTGCAATAATATGAAATATATATATGAATATGTGTCATGTAAAATGCCAAAAATATTGTGTTCTGCAAAATCATGCACTAAAAATGACATGATTTATGGAAAATATGTTTAATGCAGATCACTCAAAATTTATGTTATGTTATAACCACAACACTAACAAAATGTAACAATCCTAATAAAAATGCTATTTAAAAATGAATCAAATTTCTAATAAATAGAGTAACAACCATCACTTCTAAATGTGGCTTGCTGGAAAGGGTTGCAAGGAAGGATTGGAGAGGAGATGCTAAAATATGGAGACAAAGACAAAATGCATAAAGTTGGTGCATAACCTTGTGCTATATGCACTTGGAAGACAGAGCAAGCAGCCAAACCTAGCTAAGAGGAAGAATGTGGTGAGTGACCAGCATCAGCTGCCTCCCCCAGTGGGTGTTTCCTTTGGGTTCAGCTGCTGGTACTTGGAGGCCTAAAACAGGGTTCTGGGAAGAATTGCATATCAACCAAATCGAGCTCTGGGCTGTATTAACATGCTTACCTTTTCTGTCAATCGCATGTGACCTCATTCTCATTACAGAAGCATGTGATGTAGCAAAACAGACTGGACTGTGAGATTGCAGTCCAGAAGGTTAGTTCACTCTATTTCCATTGCTAGTATATAAAAGTCCCTAACTGGGACTTTTCTTCCTAACACAGAATATTTAGGCCCCTTAAAACTGGCCAATTTCATAGATTAAACATGGAATCTCATTCTTAAATGTACCCTTTTTTTTGTTATTGGGGGAATCACCTATTTCTCCTATGTCCTTAGCCAATTAAATGTCCTTTGTGAGTTGCTGGGGACTGCCCCCCATTTTTCTGTTAGGATGCATGTGTTCTTCTTATTGATCTTTCTTTATAGATGAAGGTTATTAATCTTTCCACTGTCAAATTATGTCAAATATTTTCTCAGCTTGTCATTTGCTTTTCAGTTTTGTTTATGATTCATTTGAGGTACAGAAGTTTGAAAATGTTGTCATCAAATCTATGTAGGTCTTTTCCTTTACTATTTCTTCCATTGTTTTGTATTTAGAAAATCCTTCCCTATACAGCAATCAGTTACATATTTACATATTTACAGTTAAATATTTACTCACAGATTTCTAAAGAATTAAGCTTTCTTACATTTAGTTTGTGAGATTAGTCTAGAATTAATTCTTACATACAGTGTAATGTGATGATCTGATAATTTATTTTTCCCATATTTCAATTTCCCCCAATATTTAAAGAAATACATCCTTTCCTATAAGCTTCTGATAGTTCTATAGCATACATTAATCTCTTATTTTATATAATAAGTCCATTTAAATGTGATACATCCTGTTTCATTGATCTGTATGCCGATATTTTCCCTACTTTAGTTATTGCAGATTTATATACATTATATGTGTAAATATCTGAGAGTACCATCTCTCCTTACTCATTTTTCACCCAGGGTTTTCTTAGCTTAAAATTCTCCCCTGTTTCTTCTCCCAGATAAACTTATGCTTATCCACTGGGATTTTTTTTTATCAGGGCTGTATATTAAACAAGGGTTTGTGCCAGATACAAAATATTTGCACTTCATGGGCCAAGTATAATCTTTATCTCTTCCTCTTTAAAAAAATACAAAGTATAAAAACCATTCTTAATTCACAAACTGTAGAAAAGCAGGCGATGGGGTGGATTTGGCACACTAATTGTGGTTGGCTGGCTCCTGATTTAGACAATCATACTAGTTTCCCTGGGACTGTAAAAAAGGGCCACTATCTTGGTGACTTAATACAACAGAACTTTCTTGTCCCATAATTCTGGGTGCTGCAAGTTCAACATTCAGGCTTTGGCAGGACCATTCTCCCTTTAAAACTTATAAGGGAATCTTGTTTTTCCTGCTTCTTCCTAGATTTTGTTGGCAAACATTGGGGATCTTGACTGGTTCTCTCCAGTCTCTACCTCTGTCATCACAAGTCACTCACCGTCTGTACTTCTTGTCTTCTTCTAAGGCAGCAGTCACATTGGACTAGGGATTCACCTTACTTCAGTGAGACCTCATCTTGACCAATGATATCTGCAACATCCCCATTTCCAAATAAGGTCACATTCTGAGGGACTGGAGGTTAGAACTTCACTATATCATTTTTGTCAGGATGCAATTCACACATAACACTAAATTTTGAGAAGAATATAAATAGAATAGAAATCTTTCTAATACTTAATATATCTTTTTTTTTTTAAGATTTATTTATTTATTTATACATGCACTGGGCACAGTCAGCAGCGCGGGAGGGTGAGAGAGTTCACCGGAGCCAGAGCAGGGAGCAGAGCAGGCAGAAGGACGGAAGTACACTGCTGAGGGGAGCAGCGGGCGGCAGGAGAGGTCTGCGCGCCATGTGGGACCCTCCTTTGGTGGCCGGGGAGCAGCCGGGGATCGAACCGGCGCCGCAGAGGCTGCAGGCAGCTTCGCAACCCAGCGCTCAACCACTGCTCCACCAGGGAGGCCCTAATACTTAATATTTCTATCCAACAATATTAAATGTGTTCTACATTAATATTGTGACATTAAATCGTTCTGGCAAAATAAGATTAATTCCTTTTTATTTACCAGTTATTTTAAATTTGTCACTAATTACATTGAGATTTATGTCTACATTCCTAAGGGACCTTGGTCTTTTCCTTTTTTTTAATGTTATATTAAGTGTTATCAAGACCATGCTTCCTTCATAGAATGCATAGCTCACCTTCCATATTTGTCCATATAAGAGAGCAGTTTATGTAACATGGAAATTAATATTTCCTGGAAAGTTTACAAGAATTCACCAGTAAAACCATTATGTCCTGGAGCCTTTGTTTTGGGAGATAATTTTTTGATGACTGCATTTCTTCCATGATTACTGCCCCCTCCTTCTAAATGAACTAAGTTATATGTGAATCAGCAGAACACCCAACTCAGAGTTCTTGAAAACTGTACAGGAACTTCTGATGACCCTGAATTCAGGGAAGGAATCCAGGTCACATTGATGAGTTCTGACTGTGAACCGTTCTCTCTGTAAATAAGTTCATTCATGCAGGTGTCAAGGATTTGGCTGAAAGGACTGCAGGCTGGCCAGGCTGGCCTGGATGCATCTGTGTCCATGGAGGGAGTGTGCCAGCAGCATGACCGGGAAAGTGAGTGTGTCAGGCTCTCCCGGTGGATGGTCCTCCAGTAACCAGGTAGCAAAGCCGGGCTAAGGACTACTGATGCTAGCCTCCCATTAGCCACCAGAAGACCCCCGTCCACTCAGGCAGCTATCTTTTCAGTCCAGCCTTGCACCAAGGGCTTGAGTGTCTCAACACTACTCCCTACCATTCCATGCCTTCCTCCCCAAGGCATGGGATGCACCTGCTCGCGTTGGGTGCCCAGAGGCAGCACTGTATGGAACAGTCCACTAGAGTGTTGAATTTCTGGTCTCTCTTTGGAGCTGCCAGAATCCAATATGTTTCCCCATATGCTTGAACCTTTCTGCAATTCTTCCATCTGTTTCTGGGAAATGTGAAGGAATTTAATGATCTTTTCTGGGGTTATTAAACCAACAGCTGTTGTCATTAATAGAGGACATTCTTTACTGCAGTGAACAAACGCTAGTCATAACTCTAGCCTGTCGTCTGTGCTCTTGTTAATGACTACAGCGTTTGTCTCAAGACTGGGGTTATGAACATGGAGGGTTCCGAAGCCAGCTTTGAAGATGATTCATCTTCAGAGTGTGAATACCCTTCCTTCTTTTTTGTACTCTAGGCAGCTTTTGAGGCAAAACGTATAAATGACAAAAAACAAAATCCAATCTGCCAGCCGTTGGGTTTCCTTTGAAAATGAAGGCGCTTGAGTGCTAAAAAGGAAAGATTACATTTTACTGTGTGTTTCAAATTATGGTTCATTTTCTTGTAAAATGTTAGAGGCAGAGAGAGACCAACTTTTATAGTTTGAATTGAAGGTTATAGATGTCAGAGATTGGGCCCTGGGCGTCAGGACTGTGCACACAGAAACAACAGGGAGGAGAGGGGCGGCCTGGCCTGGCCTCCACCTGCCCCTTGGGCCGGGCAGGTTTGCTGGTTGACAGCATGAAAGATTGTTCTTGGGAGGTTCGATAGCCTGGTAAGGCCCAGTAGTAGAAAGATGGGGGAAGTTTTAATCTCACCAGATGAGATTCCAAGGTGCAAGAGGTGGTAGATGGAGTGGGGCAGGGAATGGTGATCAGGAATCTGGGCACAGCAAGTCCCTGTAGTCCTGGTCTACAAGTCTGTTAGTTTCTGCAGGCTGGATTCCAGTAGCACTGAGGCTATGAAAGCCGTGTTCGGACCCCATTCCTGCAAAACTGGGGTGCAAATAGCCAGTCTTCAGAGAAGGAATGCAATGGTAATCTCTAGCAATTTAGGAGCACTGGGCAGCGCATCTGGTTTCTGAATACTCCTCTCCCCTTCAGCTGTCCAGCAGGTCCATTGAGAGCGGGTGTGGGGGAGGTTCTTTGGGTCCTAGATTAGGCTAATGGGGAAGGTCTAGGGTCTTTGACAGGAGGCCTGACAAGTTGGAGAGGGGCTCTGGTGCATTTTGCAATCCGAGATTGCTCTGGTGCATTTTGCCTGAAGGTTTTCTTCACCATGGAGTGAGGAATCAAAACCCCCAACAGAAAGTTGAGTGCCCAATGGTTAGTGATCTGGGAGCAGAGGGGTCAGGGGAAGGACGGAGGGACCAGATGCTGCCATGGTGTCACTTTTATTCTTCTCAAATAATAGGGTGTTTTGTCTGGGTCTTCATTGGAGTCAATCCTTGAGGTGCCATTTCTCAGTACAGGCTATTTCAGGTCTCAGCACGGCTATTTCAGGACATGGTGACAGTTCAGAATGTTTCTTCCTCTCAACTTTCCAGCTCAGAAGGTTTTGTCTCGTTCTTTTGTAACCAGGTGGAGGTTGGGTCCCTGATGGTTCTGGATTCCGGATTCTGGATAACATCATGGGGTCACTTTTGTTGTCCTTCTCTAATATTAGAGTATTTTCTCTGAAACTTCATTCATGTATTCATTCAAAGCATGAATTGAGTGCCTGTATGTACCTGACAATTGCCAGGCCCTGGTAATATAAAGCATTTTCCCCAAGGAACTTAAAGTCTAGCAGGAGACATATTCCAAACACAAGGCACCGGTGTGTGGTGATTACCTAGTAGGGGCACACTCAGGTGCTGTTCCTGTCTTGGTGTAGGTCAGGGAAGGCTTCCTGGAGGAGGCAACATCCCACCTGGGTACAAGAAGGCAAGTGGTGTTCAGCCAGTCCACATTGGTGGGGAAAATTCCATGCAGAAAGGGCAGAGAAATAATGGCCCTGTAGTGAACTAGAGCCTGGAAGTAGATGTAGGGGGAGTTGGGAGAAACCAGAGATAAGGCTAAAGAGGGAGGTTTGGGAAATAAATTCTTGGGTATGCTTTATGCCTAATTAAACTTTCCCTGACTTTCTGGGCTTGCGGGTTACAACCATGTTATAATTGCCTCGCTGATGCATTCACTGTCATTTTTCTATTGGCTTTACACTCTGCCCTACACGCCAATTAGAATATAAAATCTAGTGAAGTGAAAAATAAATGGGTTGTGGGGTGTTTGCTTATGAACTGGCTGCTCTGCTAAGAGCCTTAATAACTTCACACAGTGTCTCAATATCTTCTTGTTGGGGAAAAAGAAAGAAAAAGTAATCTCGTTGGCTTGGTTGTCTGTGACCATCAGGCCTGGAGAGAAAAGCCGTGTCCTCCGGGGTCAGTCCTTGAGGGGCTGTCTCTCAGCAGGGGATAATTCATGTCTCCTGTTTCCCTAGGATGATGGACACGATGGTGGATTCAGAATGTTTCTCCCTCTTAAGTTTCCAAGCCAGAAGGTTTTTGTCTCGCTCTTTTGTAACTAGGCGGAGGTTGGGCCCCTGGTGGTTCTGGTTCCTGGATTCAGAGAGTGACATCCCGGGCTAGCCCACTCCGTGTTCCTCTGCCGTCTCTGAATGGCACGGTGGGGGGCGGAGATGCCACCTGAGAAAATCACCCACAGATTGTGTGTGAAGAAATCCACTGGCGTTGGGACGGCTTGAGAACCTGCCAATAAAGTGCTTCTCACACCAAGCAGTGCTTGGATCTCCTCTCAAAATAACTGTATTTTCAAAGAACTCTCCCCCCACTTTTGTTGACTAAGTGGTTTCTATTATAATGTTATTTAAGTATGTACCAACATAAAAGCTGGAGTAAAATCCTTTTGCTTATGGCTCTCATATGACTATAAAAGCAAGACAAATGGACAAATTATAGAACGGCAAAATACGAAATCAATAAAATTCAAATTAACAACATTAATTTAATGGGATATCATTTTCCCAAACTTAAATCACCATGTTCCCCATGAACACAGGGCTGGCTGGGCCGAGGGGTTTTCCCGAGACTGGAGGGGGTAGAGCTGGTCTCACTATCTCTGTCATAACCACCACAGGCGTGATGTCCTTGGCCTTACCCTGGCCCACATGCTTCACCCACAGAGCACTCCTAGCTCTGTTCTTTTCTTTTTAGTCTGCCATAATCAATTAAAAAATAAATAAAATTGAATGTGGTCCCCGAAAACTGGAAAGATCTATTTTCATGCCTTACCCCTAAAACACACACACACGTCCCAAGGACTCAGGAGGGTGTAAAGAACATGAAGGAATGGTCTAGGTAATGGGGTAAGCACGCCTGGGGTGGGTGTGGTGTGGGGATTTACATGAGAGAAGGTATGAACCTACTCCCCTAAATCATGCAGTGGTGTAACCTAATGTTAGCTCAATAATATAAAATTAATTTAAAGAAATGAAAAGGAGTAAAACTTTAAAGAAAGAACAATCTTGGCCTTGCTCAGCTACAGGAGATAACCCAAGCCTCACATGGCACCTTCCTGCCAGCACACAGAACCCATGACCCAAGAAGGAGAGATGGGGGGACACGGGCAGTCAAGGAGAAACAGAAAACTTAGGAGCAGAGCTGGCCCTGGAGGACTGCGGGGTACAGAGTATGGGAATGGGGGGTAGAGGACAGATCGCTGGGTTAGGAACTTGGGTTCTGTCCAGGCCCCCATGCAGGATGACGTCCTGTGGGGCCTCATCTTAGGAGGAGAGCAGGGAAGACCCTGCTGCTCTCACCTCAGATTCCTTGCCCAATGCGAAGTGGGGCGGCTCACAGGCCAGGCCCTCCTCAGGGCATGGAAATCCTGGGACTTCAACTGCAACAATAGCACCACAAAGGAAAACAAATATAAAGGTTCCCTTCATCAACTAGTATTTACAAAGTCCCTGCATATGGTATTGTGTTAAAATACATACATACATACATACATATATACATACATACACATATACATACATACATACATACATAAAAAGCAAGGGCTCTAAGGAGGAAGTTAAATTATGAAAGGTGGTAGCTGGAGATTACTCCTATTTGGGGGAGGCAGAGTCTAAGCAGGCTTTTAAGAGAAGGTGGCCTCTGAGGGTGGGGAGGTAGTGATGGCAGGGGAGAGTCTAGACAGGGTGGCTGCAAGCAATTTTGAGAAGGTAGGGGCTGCTGTCTGGCTGAGGAGAGGCCAGGGCAGGGAGGAGGTTAGCGGGACATAAAGTTGGAAATGGAGGTCAGCATGTGTCATGGTGGACATTGAAAGCCAGGCCAAGGCATTTGGGGTGTCTCCAACAATCAAGGCAGAGCCTCACGGTTTTCCAAACCAGGGCTGACCTCAATGATAAATGTGCCAGTTCCACTTGTTTGGAGGCAGTATGGGGAGAAGACTTGAGAGGAGCTAGGGGTGGGGATTTCTGTCTGAGAGAAAGGAGACAGGCCATGAACCAAGGGGCCCGAAATAGAGCAACGCATGATGGGCTTTCCCAAATCCTCTTGCTTCTGGTCCAAAGGGGAATCATCAGAACTTACTCTACAAGCCCTCAGGTGCTAGAGATACCTTCACCCCCTGGTTCTCAGCAAGAGTTTCAAAGAGGGGTGTTGGAGGACACCCATTACAATCTCCAACCCCATGTCCACACCTTAGAAATTCTGATACATTCTACCGGTCCAGCCTGGATTGCTGCTGTCCAGTGGTGCTCCCCGCCCAATGCTGACCTGGACATCATATTTAGCCAATGGTCCACCTGCAATTGACTGCAGCCCAAGTTCACTGGGCTGCACGTAAACTGCGTTTACGCAAATGCTCACTCACATGCCCAAGCACAGGAATCTACCGTGAGGTTGGAGATCAGATACCACTGATATCCAGATCATCATCATAAGGAATTAAGGGGGAACTTTCTTGAGAAAAGGGGTTCCTTGGGGTAGCTCAGGCACCTTGATGCTGCCGTGATTGCTAATCCTCTCCCTGTGCCCCACCCAGGCTGCCCTGGGACGGTGGGTTGTAGAGCTGCTGTGGCATCCTGTGTGCTGGCTGTGACAGAGCCTCGCCCATGGCACAGCCTGATGTTCCCCCCAGGAGCCAGTGAAGGTTGGAGAGCCACATGCGCCTGGGTGGGCTGCGCCAGGGACTGGCATGGAGTAAATGCCCAGTAAATGTTCATTGAGTTGAATTATTCTTAGTATGTTGGTGAGGGCTTCAAGTTTAGGCTGCAAGCAGAGATTTTATTACATGTGTTTCTGCTGTTCAGCATCTCAGCTCTCAACAAGGAAGGTCCCAGGCTCAACCTTCTGCTTCCCGAGCCCTCCCCTCCACTGAGCACTGCCCACCTAACCGGTAGGACCTCTCTTCCCTTTCTTGGCACTGTAGCTGCCTGTGCCACCTGGTCCGCATGTCCCCATTCTGGGTCTTCATTTCTCTGACCTGGATTTCAGCAGTAATTGAAGGTGCTTGTCCTGCCCCAGATTTCTCTTTGGCTCCACGCATGTATGACACTCTCCTTCTTGTTTATCACAGTAAACACCCTCTTCAGTTCAACAACATGTGTGTGTGCACCTGTGTGGTGATTGTGAACGTGTGTGAGTGTGTGTGTGTGTAGTGAGGCTGTTTGCTGTTATCACTGTTATCTGTGGTGCCCCCTGACCTTCTATACAGGAGGATTTAGGAGTGCATTCTGGTTGGTAAAGTTAGAGCTGGCACTGGTCTTAACACTTTATTTGCAGAACAGCCACACTTAAAAAAATTACTGCATAATTGAGATAAATTTCCAGATAGGGTTTTAATCACACTTTGCATAAGACAGAAAATTTCCATTGTTCAGCTTGTAAAGTACAAATATGGTCACATTTGTGGTGAATAGGAGGACTGGTGCTCAGTGGGGAGTGGTAACCCCTCCCAAAGCCCCTTGTTGCCTCTGCCACTGTGTTGGGGAGGTCACATGCAATCCGAAACTGTGCTCAGTGAAATGGGCTGGTCTCAGGAGGCTGAGCCTCCCAGGACACAGCAGAAGGGGTGCCTTGGAATGTGCTCAGCCCTTTCCAGCTGTGCTGTCTGTAGAAGCAGCCCCACTTAGTTTGTGTACCCAGAACTGGCTAGTTTCATAAGCATTTTCTTTAAGCTCACATGAAACCAGTTTTTGATTCAATATCTGGTCTTAAAGACCAAAAGCTCAATTCTTATGAACCCACACCTTTATGTTAACTTATTCATCCCATTAATATTTATTGAACACCTGTACTGTGCCAGACACCCTTCTAAAAGCTAGGGAACTACAGGGGGCAGACAAAACAGTCAAAACCCCTGCTCCCAGGAGATTAAGAAAGAAGGGCCATGAGGGAACTTTATGGGTGAAGACAGTTTTCTGTGTCTTGGTAAAGGTTGGGGTCACACAGGCAGATGCATTTGTCAAAACTGATTGAATGGTACATGTAAGATTATGCATCTCACTCTACATAAATTTTACTGTCAGAAAATACAAAAGAATTTACATAAATACTGAACCTGGTTGCTGATGTGCATTTTGAAGTATTTAGGGATGAAGTGTACTGAGGCCTGTAATCTACTTTAAAATGCACCAAAAAAAAATAAGATTTGATGGATGGAGAAATGGCTAGAAGGTTAGACATATGTAAACAAATGTTACAAAATGTTAACAGATTCTGGGTAGTGGGAATGTGAGTGCTCCTGCTACATTCTTTCAACTTCCCTTAGGTTTGAAATTTTTCATAATAAATTGTTAGAAAAAATGAAATAAGCACAAAAATCAAAAAGTTTGAAGTAATCCTTATCCTGGTGGAGTTTCCATTCTCATGAGAGGAGAAAAATTAACAGGCCCCCGAATAACCCATTTCTTTCAATGTCCTCGTTTCAGTCTAACATTGAAGAGAAAATAAAATAATCCCCTTTGACTTTGAACAAAATGACAATGTTATTTGATGGCCTGCTTTCTCATCATTTCTCTTAAAGTGGCAGTTTCCAGGAACCCATCAATGAGGTTAAGTGAGGATTTATTCTATTTAGTATGTGAGGTGGTGATGGCTATAGATGTATTGAAGCAAAATAAATCAGGGGACAGGATGGGGAATACTGGGGTTAGGGGCACATTCATCTAAATAGACTATGTGAGGAGCAGAGGTGGTGCAGGTACGTGGAGACCTGGGCCATCTCTCCAGGCAGAGAGGAGATCACTTAAGAGGTCCCAGGACAGGTATGTAGCTGGTTCATCAAACAAGAAGGAGGCCAGCTGGTCTCAAGTAGAGGGAGGAGGGAATTGGGGCCACGGAGGCTGTGGGCTCCCCAGGTGCCATGAGAACCCGCACTGCTGCTCCAGGAGACATGGGGGCCCCAGAAAGACTTCTTGGTAGAAGAGCGTGTAGTGAAAGAATCTGGTATGTGTTTTAAAAGCCTCACTGCTGCTGCTCTGTTGAAAACAGGATGTGGGTGGGGGAGAGCAGAGGCCGGGAGAAGGCCATGAGCCATGGCGGAGGGTCAGGTCAATCAGGGTAGTGACCATGGAGGTGTTTAGATGTGGTTGCATCCTCAGTACATTTTCTTTTTTAAAAAAATTAAAAAAATATATTTTACATCATTGTTCATTTTTAAACAATATTTGCTTTCCCCCACCCCCTCAGGTGTAGTCCCCATAGAGTTTCCTTCGCCAATGCACCCGTGCACCATCACCTCAGTCCCCTGTGCTCCTCCCTCCCTCGCTCTGATCCCTCTCCTGCCTCCGCCCTTGCAGGATGTCTCTGATTTATAATTGTCTGTTTTTGCTTTGTTGTGTTTTGTACTGTTATTATTTTTTTACAGTGATGTCTTATTTGATTTCCCTATATTCCTGCTATAAGTGAAACCATCCGATATTTTTCTTTTTCCTTCTGGCTTATTTCACTGAGCATAATCCCTTCTAGCTGCATCCACATTGCTGCATATGGCATGAGTTTATTTTCCCTTTTGTTTGCTGAATAATATTCCATCGTGTATATATACCACATCTTGATCCAGTCATCTATTTTTGGACATTTGGGTTGTTTCCAGGTTTTACCTATTTTAAATAGTGCTGCAATAAACATAGGGGTACAGGTGGTCTTTTGAATCAATATTTTTGTGCCCTTTGGGTAGCTCCCTAGGAATGGAATTGTTGGGTCACATGGTAGCTCCATTTTTAGTAGACTGAAGAAACTCCAGACCGCTTTTCATAATGGTTGGACCAGTTTGCACTCCCACCAGCAATGTAGGAGAGTTCCTTTTTCACCATATACTCACCAACATTTGTTGTTGCTAGTTTTTTTGATATGCACCATTCTTACTGGTGTAAGGTGGTATCTCAGTGTGGTTTTGATTTGCATTTTCCTGATGATAAGGGATGTTGAACATTTTTTTCATATGCCTGTTGGCCGTTTGCATTTCCTCTTTGGAGAAATGTCTTTTAAGTTCTTCTGCTCATTTCTTGACTGGATTGTTTACTTTGTTTTTGTTGAGTTGTGTGAGTTCTTTGTATATCTTTGTGATCAGTCCCTTATCAGTTGACTGGAGTGCAAAAAATTTTTCCCAATCAGTGGGGTGTCTCTCTGTTTTGGTTAATGTCTCTTTTGCTGTGCAGATGATTTTCAGTTTGATGTAATCCCAGGTGTTTATCTTTTCCTTGATTATCTTTGCTTTGGGTGATGCTTCTTTAAAGATGTTATTGCGATGGATATCTTGTAGTGTTTTACCTATATTTTCTTCTACATATTTTATGGCTTCAGGTCTTATGTCCAGTTTTCTTATCCATTTTGAGTTGATTTTTGTGCACAGTGAGAGGTAGTGGTCTAGTTTCATTTTTTTTTTTTTTGCACGTGGTGGTCCAGTTTTCCCAGCACCATTTATTGAACAAACTGTCCATGTTCCATTGCATATTCTTTGCTCCTTTGTCAAAGATCAGTCGTCCATATAAGTGTGGCTTTATTTCTGGGCTCTCTATTCGGTTGCATTGGTCTTTGTGTCTGTTTTTGTTCCAATACCAAACTGTTTTAATTATTATGGCTTAATAGTATAGCTTCAAGTTTGGAAGTATGATACCTCCTTTCTCTTTTGTTTTCATCAATAGGGCTTTGGCTATTCATGGCTTTTTGTGGTTCCATATGACTTTCATCAGTATTTGTTCTACTTCTTTGAAGAATGTCATTGAGATTTTTATTGGAATAGCATTGAATCTGTATATTGCTTTTGGTAGGATGGCCATTTTTTATTATTTTTTTTTAAAGATTTATTTATACAAGCACTGGGTACAGTCAGAAGCGTGGGAGGGTGAGAGAATTCACCAGAGCCAGAGTGGGGAGCAGAACAGACAGACTGACGAAATACACTGCTGAGGGCAGTAGCGGGCACTGCAGGAGAGGTCTGCATGCCATGTGGGACACTTGCTGGCAGCCGGGGATCGAACCGGTGCTGCAGAGGCTGCAGGCAGCTTCGCAGCCCAGTGCTCAACCGCTGCACCACCAGGGGAGGCCCTTCTTCTATTTCTTTTAACAGTGTTTTATAATTTTCTTTGTATAGGTCCTTTACCTCTTTTGTTAGGTTTATTCCCAAGTATTTGATTTTTTTTTCAGTTATAAAATGGATGGTTTTCTTGATTTCTTCTTCAGATTGATTGATTGTGTATAGGAAGGCTACTGATTTTTGTGTTGATTTTGTATCCTGCTACTTTACTAAAGTGGTTGATTATTTTGAGTAGTTTTTCTGTGGATTTTTTAGGGTTCTCTATGTATATTATATTTTCTGCAAATAGTAAAAGTTTTACTTCTTCTTTCCCTATTTGGATTCCTTGTATGTCTTTCTCTTGTCTTATTGCTCTGGCTAGGACATCCAATATTATATTGAAGAGCAGTGGTGAGAGAGGACATCCTTGTCTTGTTCCTGATCATAAAGGAAAGACCTTCAGCTTTCCGCCATTGAGAATAACATTGGCTGTGGGTTTGTCATATATGCCTTTTATCACGTTGTTATGTTCCTTCTATCCCAAGAATTTCAAGTGCCTTCATTTATATGATCATATAGTTTTTAAATTCTTTTAGTTGATGTGTTGGATTGCACTGATGGATTTTCATATGTTGAACCATCCTTGTGCCCCTGGGATGAATCCCACTTGATCATGGTCTTTTATCCTTTTGATGCATTGTTGGATTCTGTTGGCAAGGATTTTGTTGAGGATTTTTGCATCAGTGTTCATTAGGGAGATTGGCCTGTAATTTTCTTTTTTTGTGCTGTCTTTGTTTGGTTTTGGTATTAGTGTAATGTTGTCTTCGTAGTATTCCTTCTTTTTCAATATTTTTGAGTTTGTGTAGTATAGGCACTAATTCAACTGCTGAACGTTTGGTAGAATTCATTTGTGAAGACGTCTGGGTCTGGGCTTTTGTTTTTGGGGAGCGCTTTGATTACTGTCTCAATTTCACTGTTTGTAATTGGTCTGTTTAGGTGCTCTATTTCTTCTTTATCCAGATTTGGATGATTATATTGTTCTAGGAATTTGTCCATCTTGTCTAGGTTGTTGAATTTGTTTGCATGTAAGTGTTCATAGTAATCTCTGATTATTCTTTTGAGTAATCACAACTGAGTCTGTTGTGATTTTTCCTCTTTCATTTATAATCTTACTTATAAGTGTTTTCTCCCATTTTTTTCTTTGTGAGCCTGGCTAGAGGTAGTGGTTTGTCTATTTTGTTTATTTTTCAAAGAACTAACTTTTGGTTTCATTGATCTTTTGGATTGTTTTTTTAATTTCTATTTCATTTATTTCAGCTTTGATTTTTATTGTTTCCTTTCTTTTACTGGCTTTAGGGGGTTTTGTTGTTCTTTTTCTAGCTCTTTGAGATGTGAGATTAGGTTGTTTCTTTGAGTTCTTTCTTGTTTCTTGGTGTGAGCCTGTATTGCTATATATTTTCTTCTTATTACTGCTTTTGCAGCATACCATGCATTTTGGAAAGTGGTGTCCTCCTTGTCATTCGACTCGAAGTATTTTTTAATTTCTTCTTTGATCTCCTCATTAGTCCAGTGGTCTTCCAGTAGTGTGGATTTCAATCTCCATGAAGTGGGAGGGATCCTTGTTTTCTTTTCATTATTTATTTTTAGTTTGCTGCCTTTATGATCAGAGAGAATAGTTGGAATGATTTTGATCTTCATATATCTGTTGATGTTTGTCTTGTGGCCCAGTATGTGATCGATTCTGGAGAATGATCCATGTGCGCTTGAGAAAAATGTGTATTCAGATTTTTTGGGGTGCAGCATCCTATAGATGTCTGTTAAGTTCATGAGTTCTATGTCTTTGTTTAGGGCTCTAGTGTTTTTATTCATTTTTGTCTCGTTTATCAGTCCATTGATGAGAGTGGAGTGTTGAAGGTCTCCCACTATATATATATATATTTTCTTTAATGTCCATTTTCAGAGCTGATAATAATTGTCTAATATATTTTGGTGCTCCTTCATTTGGTGAGTATATGTTGATGAGTGTTATATCTTCCTGATGTATTGTCCCCTTGATCGTAATGTAGTGTCCATCTATGTCTCTTTTACTTTTTTTAATTTGAAGTCTATTTTATCTGATATAAGTATAGCTGTTCCTGCCTTCTTTTTTTGGTCCATTTGCTTGTAGGATTGTTTTCCAACCTTTTACCTTTAGTCTGTGTTTATCTTTTGTGGTTAAATGTGTTTCCTGGAGACAGCAGAAGGTTGGATTTTGTTTTAAAATCCAGCATGGTACTCTGTGTCTTTTTATTGATGAGTTTAATCCATTTACATTTAGAGTTAATATTGATATGTTGGCATCTAATCCATTTACATTTAGAGTTAATATTAATATGTTGGCATCTGTATTTGCCATTTTGTTGGTCTTTTTTTTATCATTTTATTCCTTGCTTTATTCTGTTCTTCTTTATCATTCTTCTGCTGATTTTGGCTTTAGGACTTCTTGTAGAATTTTTTGGAGTAGGGTTTAGTTGTAATGAATTTCTGGATTTTCTGTTTGTCTGAAAAAGGTCCATATTTTTCTTCATAGAGGAAGGAGAGCTTTGCAGGTAAAGTATTCTTGGTTGGCATTTGCTGTCTTGAAGTTTGTTGAATATGTTACTCCATTCTATTCTTGCCTTTAGTGTTTCTTTGGAGAAGTCTGAGGTTAACCTGGTTGGTTTTCCCTTATAAGTTATCTGTTTCTTCCCCCTTGCCAGTTTCATTATTTTTACTTTGTCTTGGACTCTTGAAAGCTTTACTATTATGTGTCTTGCTGTAGTTTTCTTTTCATTGTGGTAACTGGGTGTTCTTCTCACTTCTTTTTCATGCTTGCAAAGTTTTTTTCAATTATCTCCTTGAATAATTTCTCAAATCCTTTGTCTCTCTTCTCACCTTCTGGAATGTCTATAACTCTTATATTTCCTCTTTTCATGAAGTCTGATAATTGTCTAAGAGTATTCTCATCCTTCTTCCTTTGCACTTCTCTCTCTCTTTTGGTTCTTTTTATTTCTGTATCTTCAAGAGTACTGATCTGTTCTTCCATTTCCTCGGTTCTGTTTTCAGTGCTTTTCCAAGAGCTCATTGTCTCCTCCACAGTAATCTTTTTGTCTCCTCCTTTTCTTTTATTTCCTTTCTTAAGGTCTCATTTTTGTTCTTCAGTTCATTGATTATTTGTCTCATCTCATTATACTTTTTAATCATGATGATTATTAATTCTCTATCTGACAGGCAGAGAAGTTCTTCCATGTCATTGTTGTTGAGTTCTGGTGACTGTTTTTCTTTCTGCGTTGTGTCCTTCTCCTGCGGGCTTGCTTGGTTATTTGTATTTTTCCTTCTCTCTGCTGTTTGCTTTCTAATTTGTTCTATATGTTGGGATGTTGTGGCACTGATGTTGGCGGGCATCTCTTTGGATTGCTCCTTCAGGGGTGTCAGAAACAGTTTATCAGACTGAGACCAGCACTGGTAGGCCAAAACTCCACCAGGGTGTTGATGCTGTGGCTGTGTTGCTGGGAACTGTCTCTTACAGTTCCCTCCCTCCGTATTGACTCAGTTCCCGCAGGGAATCAGTTAGTTGGTGATTTTGCTCTGATCACTAGGTGGCGCTAGAGACCTCTCCTTGATTTTCCCCTGTAGTTCTCTGAGGGGAGCACCTCAACATAGGGGCTATTGCTCAAGCTGGGAGCTGTGTCTGCCCCATGTTCACCCGGTGCTGTGCCCGTGGCTGTGTGGATCCCGTGCCCTGAATTCTGCACTCTTGTTTTCAATCTCAGGGTCTCAGATCCAAAATGACGGCTGTCACCCTGTGCAGCGCCCACTGTTATGAGCCTGGCTCTCAGTTCCAGAATGGGGTCTTGCTCCATGCCTTGTTTTCCTTCTTACCCCTGTTTGCGTGGCCCATCCCCCTCTCAGAGCCAGAGAGTGGTTTTGGGATCCCTGGCTTCCAACTGTTAGGAAGTTGGTGATTTTGTTCTGATCACTAAGTGGCAGCGGAGATCTTTCCTACTATCCTTCCAGAGCTGTGCTTTTTCCCCCGTGGGTCTCAAGGGAACTGAGTGGGAGTGGCATGGAATGGCTCAATGGTGTGGAGTGCTGTGTCTGCCCTGTGCCACACGTTGTGGGCATCCCACACCCCGAATTTCATGTCCAGTTCTCAGCTCCAAAGCCCTCAGATCAGGGATGAGGGCAGGAGCCCAGTTCAGTGTCCACAGAAATGGCGTCTTTTGCAGCCTGCTCCTGTGCCTGGGTGCCTGGTTTTTGATTACCCAGTGAGGGTCTTTCACTTCAGTGACGGTTACCGCATGTCTCCCCACAAACCTAGGTCAGGGGGACCCAGGCAGCAGCGATCCGCCTATGCTTTTCGAGTGCAAGTTGCATGTTTTTCCACACAAGCTTACTGATCGGCCTTGGACTATTTACAGGTCTTTCTGCTGAGTTCTTATCTTCCTCTAATGGTGCCCAGAGCTGGTTGCTCACCTCCGTGGTGATTCTTGCACAGTTCTCCACAGTTCCCATTCGTGGGGTGTGGTGCCTGCAGTAGTTCCTGCATACCCACTGTCCCGTTTGATCTGTAGTTTGCTCTTGTTTTTTTTTTTTTTTTTTTTGGTTTGGATTTTTTTCTTTCTCCTTTCTGTTGGTTGGAGAGCGCTGGCTTTGTGGGTGGGGGAGGGTAGCAGGGTTCTGAGCGTTCCTCTCCTCTCATCTTTTATGGCAACTTTCCTCTTCGGGCAGTTTGTCAGAGTTGCCTGTTTATCATCCGTGTCCCGGTTCTCTCAGGGACCTTTTCCTCCCTATTAATCGTTTTTATGGGAGAACTTACTCGTAGCGTTTTTCTGCCGCCATGTTGACCCCAATCTTTTCCTCAGTACATTTTCAAGGTAGAATGGACAGGATTTGCTTGTAACACAGACGTGAGGAGGGAGAGAAACAGAGGAGTCAAGGTGAGTCTGAGGTTTGGGTTGAGTGACAGAACAGGGCTGCCATTTTCTGAAATGAGAGGTAGAAGAGCAAGAGGGAGAGAGAAGAAAGGGGCAGGGAGTTGCTTTACTGCTCTTCAGGGACGGGGTGGGGACAGGTGAGATAGAGCCTGGGGAGTCCAGAGCCATGTGTTGGGTAGGGAGTAAAAGTGACCCCAGTTCAGATCAGGATGCAAGTCAGGGTCAGGCCCCAGAAGCGACACAAGGACTGCCTGGCCTGCCTGACCAGGCTGCTCCCCAAGGACTGCCCCTGGCCTCGTTCCTGAGCTGAGTTTTGGAGGAGCTGGAATGAACCTCTATTTGTTAAGTGTATCCAGTGACCCCATTCTGCATCTTGGGGCCAATGTGAGTGTCCCATCAAAGCCTGTCTGCCCAGAAGTTCACTGATGTTCCATGGATAGAACCTGGATTTCCCTTCCCCACTCCTGTAAAGCATAGTCAGGTTGGGACACCTGGAAAGTGGGATGGCAGGGGAGCACATCATCCAGGCTTTAGCATCTTCTAGGGGACCAACCATCCTGGTTCATCTGGGGTGCTCCTGGTTTTAACAAGGGGAGCCTCACCTCTTCATTTAGGTAAGCTGGACAGTTGGTCTTTTGCACATGGCTCACAGTCTTGTTTCAATGCTGCTTTTGGCACAGTCTTTCTTTGCAACCCCAACAATTGCCACATTAACATATTACCTTTGAAATGTTGGTTTGGGGCTAGTGGCTGCTCCCCAGGAAACATCCCCCTAACTGTTGTAGAGCAACCCCGATACAAAACGGGGTGCCTGACTGCGGGTCCTCACCCGCGCGCTTAAAAGGACTTATCAATGCTCTACTGCAGGCACACGCGAAAGGTTCATAAAAGGTTTATTTACAAGGGAAGGGGAAATGAGGAAATGTACAGCTCAGGGAGAAAAGTGGGAGACAAAGTTTTAAATGAGTCCTACCCGATCCGCCGATCAGGAATCCCAAAATGGCGCTCTCAGAGTTGGCCGCCAGCCAGGAGCGGTGAAGCCAGGAGGCGAGCGATCGCGAGCCAGAGAGACCCCAAGGTCCACATGTTTGGTTTTTATACCCAACCTGGCTGCCCAACTCCACCCTCAGGTCCCAGCCACCCTCCCTTTGGTGGTGATGGGATTTGTCTTTCCCAAAGTCTTGATGGCTTTAGTCTGGAGTGGGGGTAGGGTCCACAAAGCCTGTATGGGATTAACTCAGGACATCATTTCCCCCTAACATTACCACCTACATGTGCGCCTCCTTCCTGGGGTGGGAGAGAAGAAACCACTATCACTGGACTCCCAAGGATGCCACAGGTTCTGCCACTTGTCTGAGGGCAAGGACTTTTCTACCAGTCACCGGCTGAGCTGCTGAGGCTCCCGGGTCAGGCTGCCATGGGCTCTGGCCAACCTGATACCACAGGGTTCTGGTGCCATTGAACCTGGAAGCAGATGATGTATTTGACTGCAGGGAAGGGCCACTTGCAGCAGCACGCCCTTGAGGCCCACTGAATTTATAATTCTCCTTTTTGCCAAGGGGCCAGACTTCCCAAGTCAAATCAGACCCAGGATGTTTTGTTAAAAAGAAAAACAGAATGATATTGATTGCCCTTGTTTTGTAATAACTAAAATCCAATAATATACCTTGTTAATTTAGTGCAGAAGGAAAAAAAATCCCCACCGTAAATATAGGTTACAGGAGACAGAGGAAGAAATTATATCGTAACATGTGAAGATGCTAATTCGATTCGTTTGTACTATAAATACCATGCCTGCATATCAGCCCAGAACGTGGAATTGCTTTTTCCCGCTTATTGGACTCAATCCTTTCTGCTCCCTTGTTGAATGGGGACTTGGGGACTTTAAATGAAGAATAGAAATATGACCAAAAGAAAGGTTTTTTTTTTTTTTTTTCCTCATTTAAAGCTGCAGAATAAAAACATGATTTAGTAAAGGGAAAAGCAATCTACAATTATCTGTATTTAGTCTTTGTTCTATGGGGCTTCTGGAAATAACCATGGCAAAGAAATTAAATCTTTAGTTTGTTGAAACAGGAGGAGATCAAATGGGTAGTTCTGATCAATCCCCAAATCATCTTTAAAGTTGCTGACTTTCTGGGTCATTGCATGTGGCACACAAGCCACAGTGGGGCCCGCACCAGCTTGCAGAGCTCAGCTCTCCCCTCTCGAGGAGACGGAGTGTTTGAACTATATCTGTGATTGAAAATACTTAAGTGTGAGGCCTCCAGCGTTCTCCCCTTTCAAGGTGACAGTAATTGAAGGATGGCGCCATGCAATTCTGACATTTATAATGCTGCTGTGGAAAAGGTCAACTTCCTTTTGGATGTGCGTTGGAACCAGCAGGAGAGGAGCTTTGAGATGTCACATTACTTTTTTGATATTTTCAGCAATGCTTTGATTAATAACAGCTTCAATTTGCAATATATAATTATAACACCCCCCCCCCCCACCATATGAAATCACAGGCTCTGAAGAAACACAGCAATGGCTTCCCCACAGAAGAGTTTGAATGGAGGCCCATGAAAACTTGGGGAATGATCTGAATGAGAAATAAACTCTCTTCCTCCTTAGGCGAAGCCTGGTTGGGGGGGGGGGTTGTGCAGGGCTTTTAGGTCAGATCATGCAGGATCTAGACTGCTGTGCTCAGGAGGTTGGGCTTTATGTGGGGGGCAAGGGGAAGCCATAGGTGGTTGTAAACAAGAGGGAACGTGGCTGTACTTGATCTCTTGAACATGTACTCTGGTTGTCATGTGGTGATGGATTGAGGGTGCAGTGGGTGGAGGTGATGGGACTAGAGGTAGGAGTCCCAGCCCAGAAGCTGGCCATGGGTGCAGGCTTGCATGAAGGGAGGTTGGAATGGAGATGGATAAAAGGGGTTCAGAGGAGGCACACTTGGGAGGTAGAGCTGGCAGATCTTGATAACATGCTGGTATGTGGAGGAGAATGATTCTGAGGGCTTTCAGCTATCTTAATAGCCATCAGGTCTGGCCCAGGGGATTGGCTTTGGTTTTACTGCAGAGAAACTGTATAAGAGAGAGCTGTGCTGCTCAGGCCAGAGATCTTCAGGTAAAAGAACAGGTTAGTGGCTGTTGTTCTGGGCATTGGGTCCTGCAGTGAGAAATACGCCCCAGGTACAGCTCCACTGTCAGGGTCCAGGCTCAGGTGTGAAAGAGCAGTTCTAAGGATTAGTCATGCTTGGTACCTGTGGAGGGGGGCCTGCAGTTGTGGGAAACATGATATGCTTCCAGGTCTGTGGTAGAAAATCATTTCTTCTCACATCAGGGCCAGTACAACAATAGTGGACATGACTGAGATGACAGAGGTGGGGGCTTGGTGTCCTGATCAGGGCATAGAGCAGTCTGTAATCAGGCCAGGGCTTAGAGTCAGGGTCAGAGTCCAATCTCTGCCCAAGAAGAGGGCCTAACCTGGGGCCAGTGTGTGTGCAGGGCCGTGGCTTGGCAGAGAAGGGGCATGTAGCAGGGTGTTCAAGTGCATCAGAAATGCAAATACACAGAAACTCCCTCACAGGTGTCTCTTACAACAGAGGCTGAGCCTTGTGCTTTCTCTGTGGAGTAAAGTCTATATCTGTTAAGAGAATTCTTTAAAGTTTCAAATTCCCAGGAAGGGAGAGAGAAATTGAGTAGCCCTGTTTGGGTTGGGTGTCCATCCCTCTATTAGTCAATCATCTATGGTCAAGTAGAATGTTGGGGGCTCTCAAGGCCAAGAAGACCCTACATCCGGCCTCCCTAGTAGTGCAAGGGGTTGAGTGCAGTGAATTGAAGCTGTCTGCAGCCTCTGCAGTGTGAGCTTGATCCCCGGCCAGGGGAGCAACCCACATGGTGCAGCAGACCGCTCCTGTCTTGCCCGCTGCTCCCCTCAGCAGTGTACTTCAGTCTCTGCCTGTTCTGTCTCTGGTGAGTCCTCTCACTTCCCATACCTCTGGCCTATACCCCAGATCTTATAATCATAAATAAATAAATCTTAAAAAAAAAAAGAAGCCCCTACATCCAAATACTTGGTTATTGCCAGGGAAGGAGTGCCATTACAAGCCACGGAGCTCTTTTGTTTATGTGTATTTTTAAAAGTCTGATAATATACAACCAAAGTGGGGATTGGTGAACACAATGATCAAGATTAGGAAATCTCCCAAAACATCGTGCCCAAGGACAAGGCGTAGACCTGGAGGTTGACCTCCAAATCCCAATACCTGATAACAGGAGTTAACAGAGATAAAGAAATGGAGAAAGTTCTAGAAAGAAATATTAGTAAAACAATTCTAAAGACAGAATTCTTATGCTTCAACTTCCTCTTCTGTAAAATGGGTATAATGATAATATTTGCATGGGGTAGTGGAATATATTACGTGGTGAGCCATGTGATAAAATTCAGTGCACAATATCATTGTTATTATTATTATTACTATTGAATGATGCCAAAGGACCAAGCATATTGAATAAAATGCATGAACTCCAGACAATTATAGAAAAATTTCACACCAGAGATAGAGAGAAATATCATAAAACCTTTCAGAAAAAGCACAGATTAAAAAAGAAACTGATTTCTATAAAATAGCAAGTATGACCAACACTGGCTACAAGAACATGAAGAGCCATACATGCCAAGTTCTAAGGGGAAATAGTTGAAAGCTAGCCTGAAATGCCCTGGAGGGGAAAGTAAAGGCACTTTCATATAGGTGAGGACCTAGCAAGCTCATCACTCATAATTCATCTGAAAACAATCAATGTGACAATGGCAGATGAATCAAAGAACATGTTGGGATACAAGATGCAAAAAACTAGAAAAATTTAAAGAAAATAATTTTTGGTTGTTAAATATAATAGCAATCTAGAATTAAAATCCCAGAAAATACAAATGTGGGAAGAGACAGGGAGGGAGGGTAGGGGGTGAAAGGAAGCAAAGGATACAGAATTTTGTCAGGGAAGATATAATGACAAATTCCTTCTAGACATTAATAGGTGAAATTAGTTTAAATCTAGACATGACGTGTTTAAGGGTAATCTGAAAGAATTGAAAAAAATATCAGATGGGGAGATATTAAATATTAGAAAGGGAAAATGTGATAAAGGCACTTGGTCCATTTAATAACAGGCAGGAAGTGGAGTTTGGTGAAGGAAGAAAAAAACAAGATAAATAGAATATACAAAGTAAAATGGCAAGAATCAGTCCAAAGTTACCATGAGTGACTTAAAGGCACCTACTAAGATAAATCTCAGTTGTAGCTCTATTGCCAAGAAGCACGTCTCAGACAAAATGACACAGAAATGTGGAAAATAGAGATATTAAGAGAAATGCAGGGCAAATTCTAACAAGAATAGCAACCTCTTGATGTTTCTATGTTGACATTAGATAACATGTAATCAAGATAAAAAGTGTGAAAAACAGGGGCCTCCCTGGAGGCACAAGGGGTTAAGCAACGCACTATGAAGCAATCCACAGGCTCTGCAGCATGAGTTCGATGCCCAGCCGGCCAGGGAGCAACCCACATGGCGCAGCAGACCTCTCCTGCCTGGCCTGCTGCTCCCCTCAGCAGTGTATTTCAGTCAGTCTGCCTGTTCTGTTCCCCTCTCTGTCTCTGGTGAATCCTCTCACCCCCCACATCACTGGTCTGTACCCCAGCTCTTGTACGCATAAATAAATAAATCTTTAAAAAAGTGTGAAAAACATAAAGGGGGGTGGCTGGTATTGATAGAAGGACCAATCAACTGGAAAAGATCAAGTAATCATGAACCTTTATCTAAAACTATACCTTCAAAGTCTAGTAAACAAAAAACAGATGGGTGAAAATACAAGGAAAAGTGATATATCTGGAATCAACGTGGTCTTTATCTCCGAAATCAACAGATCAAGGAACTCACAAAAGAAGTAAGCATATGAAAGATCTTAATCATGTAATTGTTAGTTGATTATATGTATTTGCACATATATGTGTGTATCTATAGGCAGATAGTTTTAGTCAACAAATGGTACGTTATTTTCAGGCACACATGAAACAAACATGCACAAAATATCACATGTATTATGTCACAACAGGTCTACTTAATTCCAACAGGTAGAAAGTACCCAGGTCAGACTTCAGCTTCTCCACTATGAAAATCAAGTACTGTCACCCCCTCGTCTCACCCCTCTGTAAAGAGCTCCGGATACTTTCTCTTTTTAAGTGCATGAATAAACTGGAAAGAAAGGAACAGTGTAGTCAAAAACTTAGTAAAGTGCCATACTATCCTTTGATTTTTTTAATATAATTTATTTTTAAATTTCTATCTTATATATCATTGTGTAATCCCGGTAAAATTCCCACCATCAATTCACCCATGAACCATCACCACAGTCCCTTGTGCGATTCTCTCCCCTGTTTTGATCCCTCTTCCTCCTCCTCCCTCACAGAATATCTCTGATTTATGCAAAATTAACAGGTATGCTTTGACTTTTTTTGCCCTGAAGGTCTTTGCTGAACTGACTGAATTTAAGGTTTGATTTGAAATAGGAGGCAAGGACCAGGGCCAGGTGAGGAATCTCCCAGGAAACGCTCAGTCTTATTAAAATGGAACCCAAGAAATTGTTGTTTTTAAATTGGTACTAAGTGGAGGAGGAAACAAATTCCCCAGGCATTAGTCAACACAGGCTGGCCCTTCTTGGGTTAGAAGCTTGAAATTCAACTACCTGCCTGCTCTGAAAAATGCTGAGCTAGTAGGTAGGATGACTAAGATTTCCCTTCTTTCCAAGATGGCAGCCAGGACATTTTGTTTCTTGGATTCAGAGTTTTTGTAGGATTTAAAACAGAAGCTGCCTAAACACTCTTCTCCATGTCTGTGTGGTGTCAGGGTGGTGTCCCTGAGGGAGAAGAGGACAGGGAACGCCCCAACATGGCAGGGGTGGAGATAGGCAGTCCCACAGTGAACAAAGGGACCTTTAGACTCTGGGAGGGAAGCCCCAATACTAATTAGTTGCATTTCTGCTGTAGTGATGTAGTGGGTCCTGAGGTGGGATTTAGTTAGACTCAAGGAAAATAAAGGAACATAAAGGAATGTGATGTTTTTCTGGCACTTAAGTTCAGATTGATTCACTCCTTCTCCGAATTAATTTCTATTCCTTTATTTACACAGATTAGCACACTCCCTAACTTTACCGCCATGTCAAAATTACTGGAGTGGTTACTAAAACTGAAGATTCCTGGCTTCTGTCCTCCAGAGATCTTAATTCCACAAGTTTATAAAGTGGAACCTTAATAGTTGGCTTTTTTAAAAAAGATTTATTTATGCATACAAGAACTGGGGTGTAGGCCAGTGGTGTGGGGAGGTGAGAGGATTCACCAGAGACAAAGTGGGGAACAGAACAGGCAGACTGACTGAAATACACTGCTGAGGGGAGCAGCGGGCGAGATGGAGAGGTCTGCTGCGCCATGTGGGTTAGCTGTTTGGAGGGGGATTGAATTTGTGCTGCAGTGGCTGATGATAGCTTGATCGTGCTGAGACTTAACCCCTGTGCCACTAAGGAGGCCCAATAGTTGGCATTTTAAACTGGTTTCCTCTGCAATTCTGAACAGGGTGGTCCTCAGATTTTGTCTGAGCTAGTGGCTCTGCAGATTTGAATGAGCAGGGAACGTTTACAGATTTCAATGCCCAGACCACACCCCAGGCCAATTAATCACACCCTGAATATCAGCAAGTTGGATCCAGGCACCAGGCCCACTGTCCTAAGCCTGTGTGGTTTTGGAGGATGAGAGATGGAGATTTCTGACTTATCTTCTCTAGAAAATTGCTCCCTCACCCAGCCATCCAACTGTCCATCCATTCACCCAATCAGCAACTATTTATCAACTCTATTTTCCAGCAGTCTTTGTTACAGGCACTGGAGATACAGAAACCCATGCCTCTTTGAACAAGGTAAGACAGGGAGAGAGCAAAGTCCTCAACAAGAGTCCACAGTGTGGTATTATTTGTGAGAGTGAAAAAGTTGGACCGAACCCAAATGCCAGATGATAGAGATGGTTAAACTACAGAAACCTGTGCAGAGTCGCTCCTCATAGAAATCCAGATGACAGATCTGGACAGAATCACAGCCCAGACACTCCAGGGTGAGTGTCCTCAGTCACTTAATGACTTTTAAATTCCGTCATTGTAGAATGATGATGACAATATTGCTTTCTTCAAAAGTGATTGTCTACTTATTTGTTTTTAATTTATAGTTACTTATTTATAGAATTGATGAGATGGTATATTAGAAAGTCCAGAGAAGGTCAGAGCAGAGAGGAAATCCTAATAAATGTTAATTGCTATTGTTTTTGTTGCGATTGGTCTGATGGCTGCTTGGTTACAACAGACAAAGTACCAGGTCTAGAAGCAAAAAAAACCTAAGTCCTATTGCTAAATATACCTCTTCCTCAGAATAGATGTGGGGCAATGTGTCAATTAGACTCACATTACATTTCAATGTTGCTGTTAATCATTTGTTTCTTTCCACTGAGATATTCTGCTTGGATTACTCATGCTCCTCAGTGCTCTTAAAAAATGAAGGTGTTTAGGGGCCTCCGTGGTGGCGCAAGTCAGAGCAATCAAGCTATTGGCAGCCACAGCAGCATGAGTTTGATCTCTCCCCCAGGAAGCTAACCTATGTGGCACAGCAGACCTCTCCTGCCTTGCCCACTGCTCCCCTCAGCAGTGTATTTCAGTAGATCTGCCTGTTCTGCTCCCCACTCTGTCTCTGGTGAATCTTCTCACCACCTCTCCACACCTCTGACCTACCCTCCAGTTCTTGTATGCATAAATAAAAAATAAATCTTTAAAAAGAAAAAAGGAAGTTGTTTGGGTCTCCTAGCAAGAACAAAGCTGTAACTGTGTGTGGTGTAGGATGCTTTCTAGAAGGACTCATTGTGATCATTTTCCAGTGTATACAAACACTGAATCATTCTGCTGCATACCTGAGGCTAATATGTGTATCAACTATATTTCAATAAAAAAGGAGGTGTTTGATTCTCCTAAAGCATGCTTATTTTTAGTGTTGGTTTGGATAGGGATCTAGACTCCCCTGGGAATATCCATGGCATCGAATCAGAAGGAAGGTGGCCTCCCCAGCAGAAGGGCAGGAGGAATGCCAGTTTGTGAGCTTGACAGTATTACTCTGAACTATGGAATTTATAAACCTAATTGAACCCCTTTCAGATAAATCTTAAAAAATAAACAATGAAAACACACAAAACCAGAGAGACTAGCACAAGGACTCCCTACATCCCCGCCACCCATCTTTAGTGGCAGTCAGCACATGGGTAATAATTCATAAGATGGATCATCAAGGGCAACCTGAATGCAACGGGTGTGGTATCCCACGAGCCTTAATCATTCCTAGTATCCAGGCCCCACTGGTATTGGAGCAAACCCCAGCCTCAGTGCTGAAGTGTGTATGGGAAATTGACTTGTGTGCAGAGCAACTGGTAACCCACATAGAAGGCTTGTCTCGGAGCACCAGGGGTCCTGTCTTGCCATAAGCAACAAATAACAGTAAGTCCCATTTAGCGAGCTCTTCTTTGGAACCAGGCAAATGCCTTCATACCAATAGCCATTATGTTATTTATTTTTCATAAAAACCCTAAAAGTAGTGGTACTTTTGTTATCTGCAGACTTGGAAAGGAACTTCTATAAACCTAAGGTCAAAGAGCTGGTAGGTAGCTAAGACTAGAGGTGGGCACCAAAGCATGATATTTTCAATCTCTCTCTACCCTCTAGAAAAGGTTCCAGACAGGCAAGCAGGAAAAAAGAGCAGGTTCTGGACGCATATGTGGCATTGCCACCATTTGCCTTAAGATGAGTTTGGGAAGATCAAAACTCAGCACTGTGAGCTCTGGGGAGTGCCCTCTGGGAGCTTGGTGGATGCTTGGCACACGGCATCCAGGTCAACATCCGGTCCCAGGGCCCACGGTGTGGTGCTAGCCCTGGAGATATGGGCCTCTCTTCTGGGCCCAGGAGAAGGGCTCTTTCTTTGTGACCTGTCATTCATCTTGGCTCTTGTGTTGGCTTCACTGCCATTGCCAATGTCCCCACTAGCTTTAGCTGCAAAGCCTGAAACTAGACCCAACATTTCAATGAAACCCTCATTTAAGTTACACACTGTGGGAGGATTAATACCATGTTTATCGACCGAATTAATTATTGAGTGAGTTCTGGGGTCCATACATAATGATTTCAACATTGTCCTTATTAATGGGTTTCTTCCCTTGGAATTGCAACTGCTATTCAGATTAGTTATCCTGTAGCAGCTACTGGAATTTCAGTGAAGGGCTCATTATTTTTGCATATTTCATGCTTCATTTTCTGCTGAAAATGATCCACGTTAGCTAATTGTGGATGTGTTGTTCAGGTCACGGCTGCATGGTGTGAACTCTGTAAGAGATGATGAATCTTGCCTCTTCTAGGCTCTGAGAAGGTGCCTTGAAGCTATGGGGGGAGGGAGGCAGCATGAAGACACCAAATAAACGGGAAGTGAAGTTTGTTTTTTTTTAATTTGAGTGGTAAGTGGGAAAGAAACCTGTATTTCAGAACAGATCTAACTGGAGCACTGCTTCCTTCTTGCCCCTCTCTCCTGGAGAACAGTCCTCTATGGCCTTGTTTCAACCTCACAGCTCCCTCTGTGGTCTGGCAGGACTCTATCCCATCAGATTTGAGAAATGTAAGACACTGCAAAGGAAAATCTCTTGTTTATAGTCACATAGAAAGAGTGGAAAAGTCAGGTCTGAGACCAACTTTAGAGCTTTGTAGAGTTGATGTCCCCCATAGTCCAACACAGCACCCTCTTATTGGATTGGTGCCCTCAACATATCATTTTTTTGACTGTTGAGATTTGCCTTGTGTGACACATATTTTGGTGACTTCAATACCTGAGTTCAGGATCTGAGCTGGTGACTCAGGCTGTCCAACCTGAGTATTCCAGGCCTGGACCTCAGGGACTGGCTCAGACATGGACATGTGACCCAGACTGGACAAGTGAGGACTCAATGGGGGTTTTGTTGGAACTCTTGAAAAAGAGGTTCTTTCTTTTCTCTGGAATGTCTAACTTTGAGAAGGTATAAGCCTAGATCGGGCACTGAGCATACAGGCAGCACATGGTGAAAGAGTATCTTGTGACATGAAGGATGCCTACATGCCTACAGCTATTGATAGTTGAACTCCTGGACCTTCCAGTTACATGAGTCATTGGCCAGCCTCGCCTTTTCTGTGATGCTGGTTTGGATGGGTTTTTGGTGTCTGTAATCCCGACTCCTACAATGGAATCAATGTACTGGGGGCACTGAGTTTCTCCCAAGCTGGAGGAAGCTCCATCCCCATGGGGTCACCAGGCTTCCCTTGCTACCTGCTTGAGACAGATATTGGAAGTGACTTGGGACCTTGCTCACCAGGCTGCATTGTGGGGACAGACAGCAGAGTTGGGTGCAATTCAAGGACAGATCAGGAATAGTGTGCTGAGTCATTTGATTTTGGAGTCTCTTCTGGAGCCTCCAGTGCTGCCCTCAAAGGTTATGTGTCCTGTTCAGCAGGGAGCAGACATCATTGAGGATATTAGTGCTTCAGAAGTCTGGGAAGTGAGTGTGATAACACTTAAAATGCCAGTCTGACCCAACACTGTCATGCATAGGTTTGGTGAAGAAGTAGATGATGTCATCATCAAGATAGTAATGATGAGCTTCTTTGAGAAGGTGACATCCGATCAGTACTTGAAGGTGGCAAAAGGTTTCTGATTTTCTGGGCGTGGGGGCTGACATTCTGCAAGTGCCAGTGGAAAGCCTTCAGTGGCAAGGACTTGAGCCAAGGAATAGAGGGAGTGCGTGCCAGGTGATGAGGTCAGGGGAGTGGGGGAGGGCCAGGTCACAATGGCCTTGTAGAGGAGGTAAGTTCTGGTCTGCTCATGACAGAAGCATTTCTATCTATCGGCCTGCCATGATTATTAACAGCCCCCCACGCCACTCTCAAGAGTGTGCCTATAGGAAGATATAGCATAAGGCCACTCTACACAGAGGCTATTGTAGCATTTTAGCTTTTGCTCTGAGTAAAATAGGACTTTAACTGAAAGAGAGGTGAAGAGGTGTAGAAAGAAGATTCCAGGCAGAGGAGAGAGCTGGGCAAAATCCTACGGCAGGAGAGAACAAGATCTGATCTGGGGTTTTGAAGGCTCACTCTAGGAGTACCACGAGAGATGGGTGGGGTGGGATGGGGCCACCATCAATGTGGGAGAGCAATTAAGAAAGAAATGGCCATGATCCAAGTGAGGAGTGATGCTTGCTTGTGTGTAATTTGCTGAGCACAACACCTTTCAGCTAGAGCTAAATGTGCCCAGTAAATGTTATGATTATACAGCAAGAACTCCAGTCTCCCAGATGATAGAAATGCCAGTCCCAGTTTCTGGTTCTGGCCAGAATCAGTCAGTCTGACACTTTCTTGGTAAATACACTTTAACTAATAGCTAATAAGATGGCTGTTTGTACCAGATCCCTATAGCGAAAGAGCAGCTCTATCACTCTGGCTTGGCATGTCACAAGGGTGATGTTTTCTTACAACTTAAAATAATTCATATAACAAATTACCTCCTCCTGGAGAGTTGAACTAAATGTTCCCTAATAAGTAGGGGTTAATTTCTCTTCCTCTGTGAATGATGTTGGATTCTATGACAGCTACAACATAAATTTGTATAATCTCATACCCTCAACAGGAAACAATAAGGGGAACAGTGATTTTGACAAATAATTATGAATGAACTGATCTGCATACCCAAGAGCTGTTAATATTTGTTGAGGGTATGTGAATGGTGACTAGTGCACTCTGGAGGCTCATCTGAAGATCTTCTGTCAGTTGAAGACACAGCCTGTTGGAGGAACTTGGCCTTGACGGGTGGTACACTCATGCTGATAAGCTTTCTCCTTGAGGATCACACTGGACTTGATGCTTCTTGCTATCCTGGGGAGGCTTCTGACCCTAAACCTTGAGGGCTGGGACTGGAGTATGATGTTACATGCACTACACCAACCAGATGTGCTTCTCCACAACAGAAGCACTGGAGAGTATTAGGAGACTTCTGGGTGAGTCCAGTACTGGGACCACCCTGTACTGGACCAAAAGTCAGCTTCTTTGGGACATCAGGCGTTAGACCATGGAGGAAGCATGTGGCTGGAGGGTGTGGCCATCAGCCCAAATGTGAGTTAGCACCCATTTAGTGGCCATCACGGTGGGTAAGGCTGTCCCATTTGGGGAAAAAGCAGTGAAGGGCTGCCAGCTTGATGGAGCACTGATAACCTGCACAAGTCTGGTGTGAGCTGTGTCCCCAAGTCTGTGACCCCTCCCAGGGTTGAGACTGTTTCCACTTTGCTACCTCAGGTTGTCCTCATTATGACCATTTTCTTTGAAGGTTGGAAAGCAAAGTTTATGTTCAATCTACCTACTTCTCTCCAACTGGAGCCCTCCACACAGATCCCACCATCATCCTCTTTTGGGGGGTGCATACCTCGAAGGGCAGGAGCTGTGCTGAATTTCACTCTTGTGCCTTTGCTTAGCTGAGCCAATTCCTGTCTGCAGGGGCGCACATCTAAATACAAATGTGCAGAGCAAGTATACAAGGCAGGTGTGTGAGCACAGGCCTGATTGGTTGTTTGCTTTTCCTGAAGATTTTCTGGACTCTTCCCTTCCTGTGACCATTATCCTGAGTGGTCATAAGCTCCATAAAGCTAAGTCTCCCCTAATGTCCATTCTCTCCTGCCAAGCACTAATTGGGCATAAAGCCCAAACCCCAGAAACTACATTTCCCAATCTTCCTTGAGGCTAGGGAGGTCAAGTAGCCCATGCGACGAAATTTGGGCCAATGAGGTGTGAGTGGAAGTGCCCTGTGCAACTTCTGGGTCATCGCTTTGAAGACCTGCATTCCCCTTTGTCACCTTCTCACTTGTTGGAAAATGGGAACCATGGAGGAGACACCTTGGATGTCCACATTGAGCATGGCAGCACCACCTGGCCAGCCTGGGGCTTTGGGGGGTGTTGGAGGGTGGGGTTGTTTACCCTTTCCAGATACCACTCACTTTCGTGAAGGCAAGAAACTATCTCATCCAAACCACTGCATTTTTGAGTCTCTTTGCTATGATAGCACTGAGTTAGTGCTAACTCCAGTTAGCACCCATGTCACCCTGCCCTGCAGAATAAGGCAGACAACACCCCCAGGGAACCTTTGGAGCTGTCTCCTAGTCTGATGGTAACAGCGACTCCTGTGAGTCAGAGTGGGCACATGGCAGTCACCACACAGAGGCCCAGAGAGGACGAGGTTTTACCAAGGTCACAGATACAGAATGGAGCCACGATCCAAGGCACTTTGCCTGCCCGCGCAGCGCTCGCTGAGTGCGCCAGGCTATTGCCTGGAACACTCTGAATCAAGACCATAATGTTGTTATTAAAATATTTACTTGCATGAAAAATTTCTATTACCTGAAACTCATGTATTATAGATGGAATCAGTAGCTTAGAAGGAAATAAACAAGAAGAATCACTTTAATAACAAAAGCTATGCAGATAAATTCCTCATTTCAGCAAGCTCTTGGCGGTCCCAAATAAATATATCATTTTTATCAGGCAAGTGCTCTAGAAACAGCGTCTTCAGGAAATATGTCAAAATAATCTCTCTGACTGTGCTCCTTTCTGGAGGAAAGAAATACGATGGCGACAGCAAAAAGAACAATTAAGAGAGCCTCCTTACGATAACGCAAAGTGTCATCAGGAAGGGGACTGAGGGGGCCGCAGTGATGATGTCCAGGTTTCCTGCCAGCCTTCCTGGGGCACAGCCCAGGTCGCATCGGGCTGGTGTCAGAGGTCAGGACCATACACACTCTTGCTAGGCTGTGTGCATTCGGCACCTGGCTCGCCCTCGCTCAGCTTCCCTGGCTGACATCCTAGATGTTTAGGGATGCAAATTTCTTATCAAAAGTTGAGTGTTGCTCACTAATGAGGTTGAGCACGCATAGTGCTGTCACTACTGTTACTGTGCAAGTCACGATGAGGGTGTAAAGGAAAAGGCTGCCAGAGAACAGGAATTGCATAACCCTTGGCTGGGGAGTGGAGTCACCTGCACACCCCAATTCATGCCTCTTTCCCATAAATGCCACCCACCCAGGAGTCCTTAGCCAATTCCTGGTCCATCTCAACCCCTCTCCTGTCTTGGAGAGTCAGCCCGGAGCCCTGGAATGTCTGCATCCTTGATTCCCGGTTGTCCCTGTGCCATCTCTTTTCCTGCACCCTCACCAGCACTGCCTTGGCTGGGGGCCCCAGGGTTCCTGGGGGCTTCCTCAGTAGGCATACAGAGCCCCCAGACTTGCTACCATTCTGAACTTCCCCAAGGGCCACTTATGCCTCGCTTCTACTCCAAAAACTCCCACTGCTGCTGACTTCTTCACTTCGACAGTTCCAGTCCTTTGTACCACAACAGCCCAAGCTGCCCAGCGTGGTGAAATGACTCAGCATTCCCCAAATGTGCCATCTCTATGCTCCCACATGCGCTCTTGCTGGGGTCTGTCTGCAATCACCTTTCTCTTTTGGGGCAACAGCATGTCCTCTGAGGTCCAGTGCAGGGTCTCCTGCGCATGAGCCCTTCTGGACCATCAGGGCCAGAGGCAAAGTCTCTCTGTCTTCTGCATCCCAGACTCCCACCCACACCTGTGTGACTCGGGACTCGCACTCCCAGGCACAGACCCCAGTTGTCTGCCCTTACTTTGAGGCAGGAAGGGGGCAGAAGGAACACAGCGCCCCCTGGTGGTCCCCTCCTGAAGTGCAGCAGCCCCGCCCGCTAGGGAAGCTTGGACTCTGACCACCGTCTCCAAGCTTAGGGAGGGCTGGGAGCAGGTGCAAGAGGCCTGGATTCCAGGAAAGGTGAACATGCCCCTCCGCTTTGGCAGTAGTCTGATATCTCCAGCCCAAACCAAGAAGCAAATTTCCCCCTTTTCCTGTATGTTGCAATACCTTTGAAACCCTGATTTAGGTTACAGCTCATCCCCATAGCAACCCCCATTCCTCACCGAGGGTCTCTATCTGGAAAGGAAGGAAAAGAGTTTCATTTGGAATCCTCTCTGGTGTGCTAATGTTCTAGCAGGCTCCTGGCATTTCTGAAGATGCAACATGTGATGATTAGCTGTCAACTGATCTTCATGTGTCTGCACATGCGTCCTCCACCCACACTTTGCCACAAAGTATTTTGAGTATCTAAACTCTAACCACATTAAAGATCCCGATCCCCAGAGGAGGCTCTAAGTGTGCAGAATGTCCCCAAGGTGGCTTTATCTTCAAGTTAGAAAATGCCCACTGTATGAACTCTGAGAATCAAAATGGATTCTCTGGACTTTGATGCTGATGCTCCTTGCATAACATCCCCTTGTGTGTGTGTGTGTGTGTGTGTGCACATGCACACACATATACACAGACTATGCATACAGACAAGCATGATTGTGCCTATCTGTGCACACATGTGCAAGTATGTGGACTTGCATGTGTAAGAAGTTAGTGCTTTTAAGCCAAGAGCCACACAGACTGAACTTATTTCCCTTGATAATGCCTGTAGACTTCAAAAACTAGCCTGCCAAAGGTAGAAGGAATTTTTCAGTCATTTCTCTGAACTCATGTACTTGACAGAGAAGCGAGACTTGGAAATCACCATCAGTTCCTCTATCAGATGTGCCCAACAAAATTGTTCCACCAACACAATGATTGTGCTGTGCATAATACACCAGTAATTAACCTTGTAGACTTACTTTTGAACAGCCCTCATCTATATTTTACAATTAATTAGGGGGATCCACAAGGGATTGACTCTGAAGATGATAATTACGCCTCTTCCTGGGGTTTTAGGGAGCTTCGCTAGTCAAGAAGCATCTTATTTTCCCCGGAAAATTAAACCAGCACTCCATTATCAGATAGTTTCTAAATGAAAAAAGGTCTGGATTTTGACATCATGGTCTCATTTCAGCAAGAAAGAGACAAACTGACAAGCTGTTTTGTCACATGCTTGTTTGAGCACAACATTTTGAGAAATATCTCTGGGTCGATTTGGGAAGAGGAGCTGGTGGGTAGGAAAAATGTCCAAGATGACCAAATGTGACAGGGCTATTTGCCAAGTAATCACCCCACGCCTGAGCCTGGGGATGGAGGACGTGCATTTTCATTTTCTGCTCCAGCCAGAGTGGGGCTTGCTCAGGGCGGGGAACCAGAGTTCATCTGGTGAAATATGATGATCATTCACCACGGCTAGAGATGTTAGTGTGTATAATGACATGGACTCAACCAATTCTGTCTAATAAAATTGTACTCATCAGTAGCAGCCTCTCTTGGGCTGGCCTTCCAGCTCAGTTTCTGCCATCCCCTGAAGCATATGACTCAGTGGTTTCCAGCGGTCTTGCTGCCCTGGCCAGAGTGGATTGGTCCAGAAGAGCACATTTGACTTGAGCTGGGTTGGTCAGTTTCTCTCCCTCAGAAATCAGTACTTGTGAACCATGGCACTGGGCAACCTTGTCTTTGAATGATACATGGTACTGATAGTTCCCGTGATGGGCCCCCTATCGGTAAAATAAGGAGGTGTGAAGCATTGAGCTAGATATTTGAAGCTAGATATTTTTTGGTTTGAATCTTGGCTCTGATTTCTGGGTACATTTCCACCCTTGTGATCTTGAGCATGCAATTTAAGCTCTCTAACTTTGGTTTTCTCACTTGGAACATAGAAATTCAGTAAAGAAAAAAATGTTACTTGAAACAACTGTCATAATGTTACTCCTGCTGGTTGTGAATTTTTCTCCAGGGTGAATAGATTTTGGCTAAAAAATATTGATGAAGGCCTTGGTTTTAAAAACATAGGTGTGAGGCAATGATGGGACATTCATAGCCCAAGAGAAAGAGAATTACTTTGTTCTGTGTAACAGGGGAAGGATTGTAATGTCTAGAATGGGTAGGTTTAGGGAAGGAGGAGGGTCCTGGAGAGAAAGAGGGAAGAGAGAGCCAGATGGGGCAATCTGGGGATTCTGGAGATCGTTTTTCAAGTTTCCTTCTTTAATGCTGCTCTTACAGGACCCAGAAGCCAGAAGCCAGCAGGAACTGGCAAGCAGCTTCACTTTTGATTTGTCCATCCTTTTCTCGCAAGAGCACCGCCAGGGATTCTGCTTTGGGCCTTTGCTTGAGCATCACAGTTCTTGAACATCACAGTTCTTGGCAGCAGGCCACGTTTAGCCCCTTTATCATAAAGAACTGAAGTTTAGACCTAAGGTGAGTTTCCTGTGTGGTTGGACCTCCAAACATTCCTGGTAAAAGAACATTCCAGACTCCATTGGGAGTCCTTCCTTCCAGGGAACAGGACTTATTCTACAGTCTGTAACTCAAGGATTCTCAAGTTTCCACAGCAGCAGATGCATTCAGGGTCAAGACCCCTAAGGGATCCCTAAGTTCTACCCCACAGCAGCTGCCTTTATCCCCTGCTCCCTAATCCTCTGCCAGATAACTTCCTTAATTTTTCCCCAAACTCACAAAGCTAGAAAGAAATCTTTCAAATTCTTTCCCTTTCCCAGATGTCCATCTTCTTGCTCCAATCCTGAGAATGTGTTCTGGGCATATGGCATAACTGCCACCCAAGGTCTGCCTCCTGGATCATTCCCTGTTTCGTGACTTACTCCCTGTAATCCAGGGCACACCCTCAACTAATTTTCTGAGAAATGGTACTTGGGAGGTAAATCTTCTGGGTCCCTGAATATTTGAAGATGCCTTTATACACTGCAGGTATTTGATAGATACATTTGCTGAGTGTGAATTTTAGGATAAAAATTATTTCCCGTCAGCCTTTGATGGCATTTTTTTCATTGTCCTCTGGCATTTAGTGATGCTGGTGCAAAGTTCCTGATACCAGGTTGATGTTATTCTTCTGTGGGCGAACTTTTGTTTCTCTCTTTCTGGAAGCTTCCTCCACAGAACAAAGGTCTGCAGCAAGTTAGATAGTAAATATTTTAGACATTGTGGATCATATGTTTTCTGTTGTAACTGCTTAATTATGTTTAGCATGAAAGCAAACACAGGTAATACCTAAACAAATGGGCATGGCTATGTGCCAATAAAACTTTATTTACAAAAACAAATGGTGATCAGATATGGAATATGAACTGTAGTTTGCTAACTTCTGCCTTTTAAGATTAAAGGCATTCTTTTTATCTTTGACATTTTGGAATTTCCCAGCTGTCTATAGATTGTTCTTTTATTCACTGATTTTGCTTGAACACCTTGTGAGCCTTTCCATATTTATATTCTTTAGGTCTGATAAATGCCTTAGCTGTCTTAAAAATTTATTTTTCTCTCTCCATTTTCTGTGAGTCTCGCTAGTTATGCAATATCTGTTAGACTTCCTATGTTTCTTTATCATGCCTCTTGTTTTTTCTCTCCTCTTTTCTGTCCTTTTCTTTTTGTTATATTTTCTGAGTTGATGGATTTGACATTTTTTTGAAATAGCTCTTACATATTTTTAAAATACGTTGGCCCTATATTTTTAATTTCCAAGAGTTTCTTTTTGTTCTTTGATTGTTTTATAGAATGATTTTATTTTACAGTAGATGTAATATTTTCTGATTTTCCTCAAAGCTACTAATTAGAGTTTTAAAAAATATATTTTATTTTCTGAATTATTTCTAATCCCTTAAGGGTCAGTTTTCCTCTTTAATATTGTTAATCGATTGATCTTTTACACTAAAGCATTTTTTCTTGAGTAACTGGTGTTGGGGTTGACAATTTATCTTTAGAGAACTTGTATTTATCTTCAAAACAAGCTATATATATATATATATAAAATGATTAAAGGAATAATATATTAGGAGACACTATTAATACATATGCATCAAATGAAGGAGCATCAAAATATATAAAATAACTATTAAGAAAACTAAAACAGATATTGACAGCAACACAATTATAGCAGGGAAATCAACACCCCACTTATATCAAGGGACGGAAAGAAAATTGACCAGGAAACAACAACTTTAAATGAGAAATTAGACCAGATGGACTTAGTAGACATTTATAGGACACTCCAAGCAAGTACACGTCGAGCATTATTGAGGATAGACTACATATTGTCACAAACTCAGTGTCAAGATATTCAATAAGGGCCTCCCTGGTGGCACAACAGGTTGAGCACAGCACTGTGAAGCAGTCTGCAAGCTTTGCAGTGGTGGTTCGAATCCTGGCCGGCCAGGGAGATTCCCACATGGTGTGGCAGACCTCTCCTGTCACACCCGCTGCTCCCCTCAGCAGTATATTTCAGTCAGTCTGCCTGTTCTGCTCCCCACTCTGTCTCTGGTGAATCCTTTCACCTTCCTGCACTTCTGGCCTGTACCCCAGCTCTTGTATAAAAATAAATAAATCTTAAAAAAAAAAGAAATTCAAGAAGATTGAAATCATATCATATATCATCTCTGATCACAATGACATCAAAGTAGCAATCAGCCACAAAAAGAAAATAAGGAAAACCTCAAATATGTGGAGACTATTAGGTCATCAATGGCATTTCACTTTCCTTTTTACTTTCTCTCTTGGGGTAAGCCAAGTGTCATGAGGACTCTCAAGCAGCCTGCGGTGAAGTCTGGATGGTGAGGAACTGAGACCTCTAGCTTGCAACCATGTGAGGAAGTCATCTTGGAAGCAGATCCTCCAGCCCCATCAAGGCTTCAGATGATGCAGCCCTGGGTGACATCTTTGCTGTAATCTTGTGGGAGTCCCCGAGCCAGAACCACTCAGCCAAACTATCTTGAATTTTTAATGTACAGAAATGAAAGGTAATATATACCTTTAAATATTTATTGCTCTGGATGGGTCAATTTTGGGGAAATGTCATGTCACAATAGATAACTATTAAACAGGCCTCCAGTATTTTACATAGGCGTATGTACCTGGCTGCGAAGTTTTAGCTCAATGCGGGGTGGTGGGAGGGTGTCAGTTTCAGTACATCGATAATCCACTCAGTCTTCCTGGTTTGAGCTCCATATCTCATTTCCATTTACATGTGGAATTTCTGAGCCTCGCCTACAGAGCTCTGGAGAGCAGACGCTTCCTGTGCTGTGGCCATTTCTCTGGATGCTGTCAGAGTGGTGTCCTGTTAGGCCACATCTATCCACTTTGCGGCTTCTAGAAATTTATTTCTATCTCTTGTCTTTTTGATGGCACTCCTTTTGTTTTCATTATCAGTGTGGATTTATACCATTTATAGGTCTTTTACTTTGATTTAAATGCCATCTCAGTTGAGAGGGGAAATGAACCCCTATGATGAATCTATAGTATTTGATCTTACGTTTCAAGAATAGTCAAAGGTCTAAAACTGGAAACATTTCAAGAAGAAACATGCAGAAGTCAAGATGATAAGGCTTTTGGTTAATTTTCACATCACAAAGAGCTGACAAGCAAACCACGAATTATGTATTTTTCATCTCTAACCTCAGAGTTTATAGGTCTCAATAAAAGAGCTGGCCCTGATTACCTCAGAAATCAAGTCGATATGTAATTGTGGAGCATATTTTGCTTTTTATTTCATTCCCACAAGTCAAGTTCATCAGCTACTTCCATGTGGCAAAAATTTGATGAAGGCTAGGATCCTTAATGAACAAATAATTAGTTTTAAGAACATAAGTCGACTCAAAAGCACAACTAATGCCTTTTTAATTGCTTTTGCTCTCACATCTTTAGCAAACACATATCCACACATCTCATGGAATCACAGTTATCTGTACCTGCAACACTTGTGTTCTGGGGAACTGGAGGCCCCAGTCTTAGTCAGGGACACTGCAGGACAAAGGCCTGAGGCTTTTTGGTTAGTCATTTGCTAATCCTCAGGCTACCTCTAGAATTCTAGGTACAGGAAATCTGATCCATGGACTCTTGAAATAGTTATAAAAGTGGGGTCCCCTGGACAGAGTTTCAGAATACCAAGGACACACACAAAGACCCAGAGTTTTGAAGGGGCATACTTGTGGGCAGGGCATGGGTGATGAACGCAGTGAAGGGGAATTAGAAATATCTTTGTATTCCTTAGTTAAAAACAGAACCCTTTATTTCAGTTTCCAAATGGAGTTGCTGACTATATGGAAAAATATTCATTTTTATTTTTAGGTGTAAAGGTTTTGTTCTTGTGGGGTGATATGGACAGTGAGCAAATAATAAAAAAATTCTATAATTTGATAAGTATATAAAGTAAATGGATAGGGTACTGTGACAGAGAATAATGAAGGAGGTCTTTTTTGGGGAGTATGGTTGGGGGTCTGGAAATTGTACATGAAAGGATCAAGAATGTGTTCTAAGGGATGGAGTTATCGGGTAGGGGGAGGAACATCACTTTCTATCTTTCTAAATGATTTCAGTTTTTTCTTTTAAGAATATTGCCTTTATAATGACAATTTTAAAAGATATTTCCATTTTGGAGGAGAAGAGAGAATATCTTGTACCCAAACCTGTTGTCTTCCTTATCTTACTTTTATTTGCTTATTCACTCGGGTAACAAACATTTCTAATGCACCTGTTTGATATCTGCCCTGGGCTGGACTATCAATGGGGAGACTGAAAAAAACAGTTTCTGGCCTTGAGAGTCTTGGAGTCCAGAGAAGGGCCCAATAAATGCCTGGTCCAGAGTGGTTGTCCATAACTACTGGTGGAACGAATGGATGACTGGACCATCTTATACATAAAGGGACTACTTGTTCCCCTGCTCCTCCCACTTATCGTAATATGATAGTTCAGGCCTCATGTCAGTGCAAACAGCCACAAACACCTTGAAGACAACAACTTTTGTTTATCTTAATCACCCATGTGTCCTCAGAATCTAGAACTCAATAAGTACTTGTTACCTAAATGAATGCATTCACACACATCCACTGTAGGTCATTATAGGGTTAAGCTTATTCTCATGTGTTCCTGCTGAGACTTTGGGCCTGTCATTTTCAGTTCTATGATGAAGATAATAACATATATCCCATAGAGTTTACACAAGGATGGACTAAAATAAAGCCTTTAAATGCTCTGCTGATATCTGGGACAGCATATAAATGAGAGTGATAGTCATTTAGTTTGTTTTCAGCTTTTCCCCTTCTGGTAAATAATATGTACCTACTTTTCCAATTATTTCCTTCAATCAGTTTGTATGCGTGGAGCTGTTGGGTCAGAAAAGGCGTGTGTTTCAATTCTGATAGAGAGCAACATGCCGTACTTTGGAAAGTGGGTGCCATTTACAACCATACCAACACAGCATTATCATCTTTTCCAATCTGGTGAGTACCAATGACTTCATTTCATCCTGCTATTGTGCATGCCTTTGATCTTTAGAGGGGTTAAACATCTCTTCATCTGTATAACCTGGTGACAGCCAAGGTCCCGTGACCTAGCATGGGGGTGCTTAATCAGAGAAGTACAGACAAGTAGCCCAGAGTAATTAAAAAGGAATCAAGCTGTACCATGTCTCTCAAAGAATGTAAAAGGGGTTCTAATTAATAACTTCAAAAGACTCTTCTGGAAAGTTATTTTCTTTCTTCCCTAACTCTCTTATCCCTGCAGACAGAAGTGATTCTAGAGACCTGGAAGCAGGTAACATCTCCAGTTAATGAGCCATGTCTTGGCCACACTTAGCTCATTTTTTCATGCAGTGTCAGTTCATATCTTTGGTTTATTCCTACTGTGACCTTTGTATTTTTTTTTTTCTGGATTTACCCAAAGGACCTTACAAATCTGCTTGGAGTAGAACATGTATGAGATTTCCTTGTAGCAGATGGATGACAGTTCCTTATCCTTGGGGTGCATCTTCCATTGAGGGATGTCAGCAATGCTGGGGGCTCTGAAAGAGTGAGATTTATAGTTCTTTCCCTTTCTGACTCTTCCCTACATCCAACCCAGCTCTCAGCACCGAGGGGTGTCTGTGTATGGATAGTAGTGGAGTTACCATGGAGACCTAAGCTACATTAAATCATGATAGTGAGTTGTGACCAGCATTTTAAAAAAAATATAAAAGAGACTAGATAAGAATAGAAAATATCAGGATGCATCACAAATGCTAAGTATTTTTGATGAAACATGTCTTTATGCATATACGGGGTTGAACAGTTGATATATTTCTTACTTTAGGTGCCATAGAAATAAATGAAATCCAGCTAATCGAGGTTACTAGCATTAGGCTAACAGTTTGGGGGCTCTGATTACTTCAGTCATGTTTCTTGAGATGCCATACTTCCCTCTCTCTAGTCTTACGGCCATACAAGTAGCCTGTTTCAGCCAATCCCCTCTTTCTCCTTACCCAGAGCTGACCATGTCAGGAGACTTGTTGGGGTGACCACCGTCAGCTGTCACAGCTCCAGCCCATGCAGGCACTTCCCCGGCCTCTGGTGGGATGCCACCGCCTGCTCATACCCTTTGCTCCAGATCCCTCTTGTTTTGAACTTAGAGATTCTCCTGGACTTCTGAGAAAACTTCCAATCTAGTTCTCAGATGGGCCCAATGTTTTCTTGTGTGAATCATGAGGCATTTATCCTTCTTTTTATTACTGATCACGTTCCCCCTTCTTCCATCCCCAGAGGAGGATAGTTGTCATTCACAGGTAGTCATTTATATTCGTGTCTAATGCCATCATTGTTCTGTGTTGTAAGGTTCTGCCATAGACTGAATATGCATTTCCCCGCAAAGTTCATAGGTTGAAACCTGATCACCAATGTGGTGGCACTGGGAAGGGTGCCTTTGGGAGGTGACTCGGTCATAGGGCAGAGTCCTCATGAATGGAGTTAGTGCCCTTCTAGGAGAGACCCTGGGGAGCTTCCTCACCATTGGGTCATCTGAGGACACAATGAGAAGAAAGTCACTTCTCTCATTGAACCCTAAGTCTGTCAGGGCCTTGATCTTGAACTCCCCGACCTCTAGAACTGTGAGAAATAAAGTTCTGTTGTTTATAAGTCATATAGTTTATGGTACTTTTGTTTAAGCAGCCTAGGTTGACTTAAATGGGCTATTTTTCTTTCTTTCTTTTTTTTTTTAAGTCATTTTAATGCAGTTTTGGGTAAAAATCTTAGGTTGAAAGTAGAAATGACATTTTTAAAAAGTTTGAGATAAAAGTCATCTATTCTAAAAGTAACCATTTTAAAATGAACTGTTTAGTGGCATTTAGCGAATTGACACGGTTGCTCAAAACCACTCTATCTAGTTCCTAAATATTTTCACTACCCTAAAAAAAAATGTTGTAACCATTGACAAGTTGCTCCCCATTCCTTTCTCCTCCAGGTCCCAATAACTACTAATTTTTCATATAAATGGAATTATATAATACATGACCTTTTGTGACTGGCTCCTTTCACTTAGCATAACGTTTCTGACATTCACCCACATTGCATCATATGTTGCTTTTTATGGCTTAGTGCTATTCCATTTCTGTACATGCCACACTATTATCTATCTGCCCATGGGTGGACATTTGTGCTGTTTCCACCTTGGTTACTGTGAGTAGCACTGCTCTGAACACGTGAGTGCAGTGTTTGTGTTAGCACCATTTTCCAGTTCTTTTGGGTATAGACCTAGGGGTGAAATTGCTAGGTCATATGGTAATTCCATGTTTAACTTTTAAGGAACCATAAGGCTATTTTCCACAGAGGCTGAGCCATTTTGTATTCCCACTAGCAATGTTTGAGGGCTCCAATTTCTCCATGTCTCCCTAGTCCATTTTAAAAGTTATCTTTATGATGCTGAGTTGTGAGCATTCTTTATATATTCTGAATACTACATTTGACTCTGAATTTTGCATTTTTTGATGTCTCTGTCTAGCTGTATATGGGAAAGGTGATCTTTCCCTGGACTGATTTGGAGCTGAACGGTGAAACCTGAATGAGGGTAAAGCCAGAAAAATCTCTTAAAAGGCACCGTCCAGCTTTCTGTCCTTGGTTCTTCTAGTTCACATTTTTATTAATGATTCAAGGGTTTATCATTCAGGTAATACCAAGTTTCTGCTTATGGGCTGGGAACATTGATGAGTGCCTATGTAGAAATTTCCAGAATTGGTTTTGTGTGAAACATAACCTTAGAGACTTAAAGTCTTTGCAACCTGCGACCCTCAAATGTACAATGTGCACAGAGATGAGAGGCACCCAATGTAGGATGGTGTCTTCATTTAGAAAAGGGGACTCACTATTATAAGGGATTCTGTAGGAAGATCAGAAGCGGGGGTGGTAGCATGCTCCTCCTCAGGAAGCCAGGGGGACATTCCGTGCGGCATCTAGAAGGCTTCAGCTGTGGACAAGACACTACGCTCTACGGACTTTATAGAATGCTGGGATCACTTTTATTTCCCCATATTCATTGCTGTTATTTTTCCCTCCATTTCCTCTCAGTGATCATTAAAAAATCTCTTAAATTCAAAGGACCCATGTTTGTCTTTGCGGGATAGCATGAAAAGGGGTAGCTGTTGAGCCAGATCCCAGGCCATGATAAAGCTGAAAGAGAACCCGAAGGATACAGTATGGGACAGTGTTTGGTTCCTTATTATTATTGATAGAAGTCAGGTTCCAAGACACCTTAGGTGGATTTGAACAATGGGCTGAAATTTAAAAAGAAAAGCAAAAGTCTAAGGGATGAGCAGAAGATATGAACTCCTACACTTGGGTCTTAAAACACAGCTGAAGACATAAGTGATAAGGGAGAACACTTAAGCGAGTAAGGCTTGAAACACTTCCCAGCAGGAGGGCTCAGGGGTTTGCTCACTAGGTAGGATGACAAGGCTGACAGACAGCATCTGAATGTAATGGAGAAGCAGGTTATCCCGATTAGGGGAGACCATGAGCCTAGTCCTTGCTTGAACTTGAGTTGTACATCCACTGTGTGAAGAGTTTTGTTAGACATAGGTCACTAGAGAGGTTACAGAGCGGGGTGACCAGGACAGCAAGAGCCTGGGAGTTACGTCTTGTGAGAGGTGATTGAAAACATCCTTTTGTTTGGAAAGGAGAATAGTGTGGGGGAGCACACGGTCATTGGCGTCGCCTACATCGAGGGCTGTCAAGAAGCTGGTGTGGTTTCCCATTGCTGCTGAACAGGTGACCACAAACCTAGTAGCTGTTAACAACATAAAATTAATCTTGTTCTGGAGGTCAGAAGGCTTTCTGGACTGGAATCAGGTTTCAGCTGAGCTGCGTTCCTCCTGGAGGTTCTGCGGGAGAATCTGTTCTGTGCCTTCCAGTTTCTAGAGGCATTCCTTAGGCCCTGGCCCTCTTCCATCTGCAAAGCCCCTGATTCCATCTACACATCTCTTACTCACCTGCCTCTTTCTTTCCCTGGTGATGATGCTGGGCATTGCTGGGCAATCCAAATCATCTCTCCATCGCCTTAATTTAATCATGCCTGCCAAGTCCCCTGCATTCACAGGTTCTGAGGATTAGGTTGTGAACATCTTGGGGGGAATTATTATCAGCCATGAAATGTTGTGTTTTCTTCTGTGTGGGTCCAGAAGATAGAATGTGGGTCCAGAAGATAGAATGTGGGTGTAAATTACAGCAGGAGACATTTGGAACTAAGATGAGGTAACCTGGTCTCATAGTCTGGACTTTCTACAGCAAGAAAGGAAGGCTGAGGAGGGAACCATCCTGTTCTTTTGTGATCATTCAAGAAAAGGATGAGAAGTTTGTTTGGAATGATATAATTCCTTGTGTTGGTGAGCAGTTAGGCCAAATCACATCGATGGCCTTTGCCAATTTTAAGACTACTGCTTTTAAATGACTAGTTCATTCTGTTTGGTTCATGGTTTACGAAATTTAGACAAAGCATGACACATGTGACATGAGGCATGCCCAATGTAGCAAGCACATGTCTGCATGTGCTCTTGGCACTCACCACCTGCTCGAGCAGCATACACTTGCAGGGCCTATGATGCTCTGCTCAGGCCAGGTGCCAGCAAGCTGCAGTACCCAGGAGCAGTCCTCGTTGATAACAAAGAGAAATGGGTGAATTAGTAACCCAGTTTCCTGGACCCTGGTGCTGGTGCTGGAGGGATGTTCAGACCAGCTGCCCATGAGGGTCACCTGTCAAAGCCCCTTGCAAGGTCACCCTTCCCTACTCACTCTCCCAGGCCATGCAGATCTTCCCTCAACCACCTCCAAAGAAGCCACTTCTTAATGCTTTGCTTCAGAATCTGCTTCTAGGGGAACCCAGACAATGATCCAACAGAAAGTATGGGGGAAACAAACTCTTCTATGACAACATAGGGTCTGAGCTAAGGTTTCCCCTACAGCAAGTACGACGGCTTCCAACACAGACATTCCCCGCTTGATAGTCCCTTCTTCATTCTGGCAATTCTGAAACAGGCCGCTGCCTTTCCTAACCATATGCACGATGCGGCTTTCAATGGTCCGTTGTGAAAAATCCATCACAAAGAGTCAAGCCCTCACTGCGGGCATGCCTCGTTTAATGACGGCGATACCTTTCGAGGGGGCTTGTCGCTGTGGGTTTCTAGAGGCATTCCTTAGGCGCACAGAAACAAAAACTTGCATGGTGTCGCTTACTGCACACCTAGGCTGTCTATACAGGCAGGGCACACTGCTGGATATGCCGTCTGCTGTTGTTGACCAAAATGTCCTTGAATCATGCCTGACTGTACTGGCAACAGTTGGGGTGGGATTTTAATGACCACAAAGTTGGTTGTGAGGAAGTATGATGCTCCTGATATCCAGAATTAATATCAAGCACCCAGTCAATGATGTGCAGGCAGCTTCATTTCTCCCAGTGCAGGTTTTCTAAGCCTCTCTTGTTGTTGGAGGGGAATATTTGGGATCGTTAGGGCAACCATACCCTGCTGCGGGCCTGCCTTCTCCTCCCTTGGCCCCAAGGGGAGATGTGATAAGGCCTGCTTATATGATCGGCAGTGGCGGAGGGGGCTGCTTCATGGGCTGTGGGTGCTGGCTGAGTCTCTGGCTCTGCTCAGCACCCTCCGTGCAGTTGATGCCCTGGACAGGTGCCTGTCCTTTCCTTTGGTAAGTTATATCTCTCCAACGAGCAGTCTCCCACTGGCGGCTACTCGCTGTGTCCGTCCCTGGCCTGGGGTTGCTAGGATGTTTGGGTACATCTTCTGTGTCCCTGAGAGGCTGGCTCCCTCTCAGGCCTTTTGCTCATATTGTCCCTGGTCCCAGGGTACAGGAGGCATTTGTGGATTTGCAGTCCCCCAACTTGAGCCAGCAAACAGCCCAGAAGTCTCCTCTCTTCTCAAATACTTCCCTACCGCTCCTGTATTTCAGAGGGAACACGCCTATTTCTTTTCATTTCTTCTTCCCGCTCTAGGAGGAGGGACAGAAGAAGACTCTTTTCCCTCTAACTCGCCTCTTTTCCATCAGTGTGGGGTCATTTTACATAGTATAGGGCAAAGATGGGTGGGTGATAAATCAGATCTGCCTGAATCCATCAGCTTTCAGATCTCATGTCCTTTTTCTCAACTGCAGCAACCAAGAAAAAAATTGGTGCTGACAATTGAGACTTTGAAACAAATGATGACCCCAATTGTCATGTCTAAATGGGGGTGGTCTCTGAGTGTACAGAGGAGGTGGAGACAACAAAGATGTGTGTCCTCTTTGATGTACTAGGCTTTTAGTCTACATGAATTCCCCTCCAGCCTCAGGTGGCTTGAAAGCAGGGGTTTGAACAGGTGTCAGTGGCTTCTCGGCATCACATGCCCCTGGGAGGGGAGAGCAGGGTCAGACTAGCGACCAGATAAACCTACCATGAAAACTCTGTCCTGCCGCCCAGAAGTGACCTGGGGGTCACATGAAGAGGGGTTCACTGGGAACCTGAACCTGAATATGATTTAATTGCTTCCATCTCAGTCCTTGAAAACACATTCTAAATACATCGCTCAGTCACTCCTGCAGAGGACTGTTTGGTGCATGCTCAGTTTGGGTCCCGTGACAGATGGAGAGGTGCACTCCCCAGAGGGTCTGGAGCGTGGGCTTCAGAGACTGCTAATGTTTCTCAGATCTCCTCTGCAAAATGCCAACTGTGGCAACACTGTAGCTCAGGCCAGGAAATGAAACACTGCCAGGTGGTGAGACAGGCTGCTTCTTAAGAAGCCTCCCCAGCTTATGGGTGACTGGTGTGGTTTGTAAATAGTTCATGCACCTGCTGCTGCCACGTGCTGGGGTGCTCCTACTCTCTGTACCTGTGGGCACTTCCAGAATAAATAGTAGAAGCAATGTCTATAATCTTTACTGGACATTTATACACTCCCAGACATGGTGCACTATCAGGCACTTGACCTGTGTTCTCACTTAATCCTCATAGCAACCCAGTAGGTAGGTGCTGTTATGCCCATTTTGCAGAGGAGAAAATTGAAGGAGAGCTTTTGTGAATAGTGCAAGCTCACATAGCTGGTAAGAGTGAGTTAGAACTTAGACAAACCTAAATTCTGAACCTTGGTTCCTCCTGTGTAAAAGTAAAATAATTTTATATATCTCATGGAATTATTGTGAAAGTTAAATAAAATTATGTGGACCAAAATCTGCCAGTTTAGAATTTACCATTTAGTAATGATTCAGTAAATGTTTGAAAGCCTACAGTGATGGTTAATTTTACATGTCAACTCAGCTAGGCCATGATACCCAGGTATTTCAGCAAGTATTATTGTAAGTGTTTCTGTGAAGGCATTTTTTTTAAAATATGAGATTAACATTTAAATCAGTAGACTTTGAGCAAAACAGATTACCTTGCATGATGTGGGTGGGCCTCATCCAATCAGTTGAAGGCTCCAACAGAAAAAAAAACTAACTCCCTCAGAAGAAGAAGGAATTCTACCAGCAAACCGCTTTCAGAAACTAAACAACAACTCTTCCTTGGGTTGCTAAACTTTGGCCTAAACTAGACTTTGGACTTGTCAGATTCCACAGTTGCATAAACCCATTTCTTAAAATCAGTATCTCCCTATTTCTATCTATCTATCTATCTATCTATCTATCTATCTATCTATCTATCTATCTATCTATCTATCTATTCTCTCTCTCTATCTATCTATCACTCTACCTCTCTCTCTACCATCCGTTGGTGCTGGCTCTACTTCTCAGGAGAACCTTGATTAAAACACCTATGAGTAGAAGGATGGCTTAATAATATATGGCTCATCTATATGGAATAATATGCAATTGTTAAAAAAAAAACCTCAGACTTATGCTTCTTGATGTAGAAAGATATTGATTGCAAAATATTTTGCTCATCAAGTACATGATTGCATTTTTAGAGGAAAAACTGTAGCACGTATGTCTGCATGTTCATGTGTGTCTCTGTGTTTATGAACATAGAGAAATATGTGAAGGGATACACACCAAATGGTTGACAATACCCCAAGGGATGGTGATGGTGGCTGTAGAGGTGTTACTGGGGTAGGGAGGGATATCCACTTTTTCTTCCTCTAATTTGTTATCATTTCACTTTCGTATGCATTATTTTGCTATTAAAAAGATCATAAAGTAGATAAGTATAATGTGAGAAATGCTTTGATTTTTTAATCTTCCTTCCCACGTGTGTTTGCAGGCAGTGGGGAAAAGAGCATAAGTCTGTGTGTGTTCACTTTATGTTGACTTACTTTGAGGTTCCATCCTATCTGGTGGTGTTCTGAGTCTGTTCTGACTATAATGGCCTTACCTACATAGCACCCTGGTCTAAATGTATTCCAAGGCCAAAGGTGGTTTTGAAGGTTTCTCCACCCGTAATTCCTGGCCCTGGTTTCTGGATCTGTGTGGATTTGGTGGCCCACTGGATGCAGTTAGGAAAGCCAAAGGTTGGGCTTCCATTCTTGCTCAAGTCATCCACAGCATAGCCCTAGGATATCTCCACAAACAGCTTTGAGAGATTGGAGGTGCCAGGTGCTGTCCTGAGTGCTGACCAAGTTTCCATTCACCACTCTGGGAGGAGCCATTCTGAAAGTCTAGAGGGGGAATTTCTTGTTAGAGTGGCCTGGATTTTGGAAAATGGCCAATTTGACATTATCAGGAAAATGTCAAGCAGTCTGAACCTCTTTCCTTTGATCCTTTTGCAGGGTCTGCTGCTCCCAATTGCAATTGGCTGTTGGTTTGACTGACTTAGTTGAATCAATGTGTGGTTTGCTCTTCCTGCCAAGAGCAATCTCCCCTCTCCACATCCAACACACACCAGGGACTTTCTCACTCCTGGCTACGCAGAATGCTAAAAGGTAGTGAGGTTGTCTGAAAGCTCCCCAAGCCAGTCACCTTACAGCAATTCAACCCAGCACATGTTCCCCTGAATACAATCCACTCTTCCCAATTGTAGGCAAGGCCATGGATCATAGGCAAGGCTCAAGGATCATAGTCTGAGGAAAGACAGTTCAGACAAATAGAGGACCCCAGTACAGATACAATGAAGAAGGTGTTTCCATGGAGTGCACATCAGTCACCTGAAGAAGTTTTACAAAATGCCGGTGACTGAGCCCAGACAGCTATATTACTTTTAAAATCCCACTTGAGAAGCATTGTGATGGCCCTGCAAGGTGAGTGTTTGTTCTGTTAGTTATACCTTAGTCTGAAATGTCGTGTGCAAAGCAAGGGTCGCTGAGGGCTGCATGGAATACACTAGTCATGTCACCATGGGGTTGGTTTCTACAGACCTAGCTGCAATGTATGGGTTCCCAAGAAGTGTCTGCTCTCATAGTCCACATCTTGTCTGTACCTTGGGGAAGAACTGAGAGAATAACAACAAGCAAGTCACTATAATTATCACTCCTGCCCTAAAGAAGACAGAGCGTGTGTGGGTAAGAGAAAGATACCTTGTTGGAAACCACTGGTCACTGAGATGCAGATAAAGTCCTAAACCGTCACAGACCTTAGAGATGATAAGGGCAGGATAGACCCCTCCCGCTCTCCACCGTGTGAGGGGCTGTGGGTTGGGCCCACAGCTACGGCCTGCAGCTCATGCAGGGAAAGGATGTGTTTGGGTGACAGGAGGCTACAGCAGTCAGTCCTAGCTGACAGTGACCTGCTCTGAGATGGGTCAAAACACCTCCTCTCTGCTCTCTATTGCTAGAATCTTCTGGAACTGAGAGGGGATGAGGTGAGATGAGCATTTATTTTCCTTTCCTCGTTTGACTCTTTGTGGTCTAAACTTCAGGCATTGAGATACAGTCAAACAAAAGCTACCCAAGTCATTATATCTAGAAAACATCACCTTTTTATCATTTTTGAATAACAAAAATACATTCTTACTCTAAATACTCGATGGATACAAAAAGACACAGAGCACCAAGTCCCCTCCCCTAGCACGTTCCGCAGAGGCAACCGCTGTTTACAGTTTGGCCACGTTCTTTCCACAGCTTGTATTCTAATATCTTGATTTCTAAAATTGTGAGCTTTACCAATGAACTCTGAAATTTAAATACTAGGAGACTAGGTTGACTGAATCAGACATCAAAGCCTGATGGGTCCTCAGCCGACTGGCTTTCACCACAGCTGGCCAGGCAGTGCTGGGGCTTCTGGCTTGGCTCGAAAGTGCACAAAAGCCTGGGGATCTTTAGTTTGAGTGGTGACAAGACTCCCTGCTGGGGGAGGGACCTAAAAGTGCCTGCCACCTTCCTTTCCACAGAGACATTGATTGTGAGTTACACTCCATTAGGTTGGAAATTGTATTTGCATGTTATTATTTAAGCTTCAAATCTTTTTCATCTTGGCCTCAGGCTCTTGCTCAGTTTGCTAAAGAAATCCTGTCAATGCACCTCATTTTATCTGCCTTTGACCAATGTGTGCCTCCCTCGGGTTTTCAGTGTTGATGTGTTTTGCATTTGTGTGTGTGTACGTGTGTGTACTCACATGCATAAGCATGTACATACAGTCAAATGATTAGCATTGGGGGAAGAACTGTTTCTCCGGGGCTGCAGCTGGTTTTCTTTCTTTCTTTCTTTCTTTCTTTCTTTCTTTCTTTCTTTCTTTCTTTCTTTCTTTCTTTCTTTCTTTCTTTCTTTCTTTCTTTCTTTCTTTCTTTCTTTCTTTCTTTCTTTCTTTCTTTCTTTCTTTCTTTCTTTCTTTCTTTCTTTCTTTCTTTCTTTCTTTCTTTCTTTCTTTCTTTCTTTCTTTCTTTCTTTCTTTCTTTCTTTTTTAAAAAAAGATTTATTTATTTATGCATATAAGAACTGGGATACAGAACAGAGATACAGGGGGTGAGATGATTCACCAGAGACAGAGGGGGAAGCAGAACAGGCAGATCTACTGAAATACACTGCTGAGGGGAGCAGCGGGCAAGTCAGGAGAGGTCTACTCCGCCATGTGGGTAGCTCCCTGGCCGGGGATAGAACTCGTGTTGTAGTGGCTGCTCATAGCTTCATAGTGCTGCCCCTGCAGCTGGTTTTCATGCAAGATGCCATGGAGTCTTGAAGAGACTTTGTGGTACCTGAGGCCTAAAAAGACAAGAACAGTTCGCCCTGTGAGGAGACCTCCATGTCTTTTTGGGGGGCAGTTACAAAGAGGTGAAATTTGAATTCAGTCAATTGGGGTTAGTTATTCCCTAGAACCTTCATGGAATATGACCTGACTGGAGGCTGAGAGGGGTGAAGCCTGCCCACCTACAGTGGCTGGTGGCCAGTAGGATCTCTGTGGCTAGTAATCAACCATATATCCCAAAGCCAACTGTGGTGTTGATGTGTTGAGGCCCCATCCCTGCCTCACTCCTACTTCCAGATGTGGTCAGATTTATGTGACTCCATTGCAATTATTATTATTATCCCTTTTAAGAAACAGAAATATACTATACATTTCCCCTATATTATCTTTTTCCTGCTCAATATTTTGCACATTTCTTTGTTAAGTCATATATATATAGATAAACTTCATTTGTATTAGCTGCGTAGTACTCCACAGAATATGAGATTTCCGGGTTCATTTTTCTATTATAAACAATTCTACAATAAACACCCTTGCTCATACATCTTTTGGACTAGTGCTTTTATTTCAGTTGGAGAGATTCCCAGAAGCAGCATTGCTCTTGGGTCAAAGAGACTCTATATCTTTAACTTTAATAAATCCTGCTAGATTACTTTCTAAAATGGTTGAAATAATTTACAGTTCCACCAACACGGCTTGCGAGTGCCACTTTCCTCACACCCGTGCCAGCACTAGATGCTATCAATCTTTTAAAATGTGGAGGCTAAGAAGTAGAATCACACTTTTGTTTTCATTTGCATTTCCGTTTTGCTTTTGTCTTAAATTGTACTCTATAATCTCTGCATTGATGCATTGTCTTTGCAGATTTTTTGGGCTGGGGCTGCATGTGAAAACAGAAGATGAAGACCTTTCAGAAAGGTCAAAGAGCTTGGGAAAGACTGCCTGTGCCTCTAGGCCATTCTCTAGGTCATGTGGGGGTTCCTAGACATGTCTGTGGCTACCTTATGGCTGCAGATGGAAAGATGAGACTATGGCACAAATTAGGGCAACTTAGAAAAATGGAATTAGGGTCATCTTCTCCACACTCAAAACCAAATACTGATGATGGAGTTTTTCAGAAGGAAATGAGTTCCTTATTCCTGGAAGGAATTAAGCTGGCGTCAGATAATCATATTTTATTTATTCATTCATTTAGAATGGAGTGACGAATAAGACAGGTGTTTTCTTCTCTGCTTTTCATCGGTCTAGTGAGGAAGTCATGTGCTTAAATACATAATTGTGTGTGTGTGTGCATGTGCGCGTGAGAGAGAGAGAGAGAGAGAGAGAGAGAGAGAGAGAGAGATTGGGACCATATCTCCACCCAACCTGCCATCATCTAGAGTCTTTGATGAATGATGCGGTGCTGAGCTGGGGTCAGCAGGGCAGGCATGGACCAGGCTCTCTCAAACCCAGCTGAACCCCAGCCTTATCTTGTGGAAAACTAGAATCAACCTTCTGCTTTATTTGAGAATTATGGCCCCTTGTCCTGTGGTCAAGAATTGGACTTTGACAGGCAGCTGGTGCATAGGGGGAAATTGGCATGCGGGGCTTCTGGCAATGTGATGGGGGAGAGAAACTGATGGCAGAGGAGGGAGCTCAGAAGCAGCTTGGCAGTGGAGCTAGTGTTAATTCATTCCAACAGTCTCTCCCATTGGCTCAGCCTTTTCCAGTTTACAAGGTGTTTTCAGATCCCTTTTCTTTGGGATCCTGGTGAGAGCCCTGGGAGGTGCAGGGATGGAGTTGTACTGTAAAGACATGTCTGTCGTGGCTCAAGAGGGCATGGCTGGCTGGGTCTCCAGCTGGTGTGCTGAGCGGGCAGGACCAGCTGGGTTGAATCAGTGTTCACTTCTTAGCATCAAGGGCCCAAGAGTTGAGCTCAGGCAGGTGTCACTGGGCAGGCGGTACATCTGTTTTGCTTCGGGGGACAGATCCTACCATACATATTGTTTCCGTGAGGGGCTGTCTCATGTTGGGTTCCATGGGAAATAGTCTCTGAGCTTGCAGCTGTTAATTAGGAAGTATTTGTGGGGGTAGGAGGGCCTATGCCAGAGGAAAAGAGGGGAAGGAAGTGGGACTGGGCAGAGGGAGAAGTCAAGCTGCAACGCGGTGTTCAATCATGGCCTTCTCATTTCAGAACCTCAGCGCCCCAGGAAGCCAGAACTAGAGGGGCCTCAGATGTGCATGATCCTACCCTCTCATTGTAGAATAGGGAGACTCGGAGAAGGGCAATTACACGCCCAAGGTCACCCATCTCTTTGACAGTTCCCAGTTTCTAGAGCTTCCTACAAATCACTCTTCGGCCCTTCCTTCCCTATGCCCAGCCTGAATAGTCCTCCTCCAGGCAGCTGCCTTTGATTAACCTACCCAGCTGAATTCATTCAAGTTTCTTCCTCAGCAGCAATGACATTTTTCCTCTGCAGGGAATTTTAGTGGCAATTGACAGGAGCTGCAGAATCCCATGTACCCCTATGGGAGGTCTGAGGCTGGAGGTACTTTCGCATCAAACTGACCTGCTGTGTGACCTTGGGCTAGTGCTTTTCCTTTTCTGAGTCTGTTTTCCCATCTGTAAAACTGTAAAAGAGGTTAAAAATACCTTCTACACAAAGTTGCTGTGATATTAAATTAAATCATAAATGTGAAGATATTATTATTGTTACTATTACTTCACAGGATATTATTTCACCTTGACTAGATAGAAAGTTCATTGAGGATAGATTCAGTATTGTCTTCCTGCTTCATTTTCCAGGAGAGCTTAGGATGGGGCTGAAATACAGTGAGTGCTCAGTAAACACAGTAACGAGTGAGCGTGTTTTGTGTGTATTTTCCCATTAGCTACAAACAGTTAACTGATTTTATGAGATATAATAACAATAGAATAATGTGGGCTGAGCACCCATGCTGTGCCAAGCTCATCTCATGTAACTCTCTTAACAGTTCTCTAATCAGGTATTTTGATCTCTGTTTTGTAGGGTAGGAAGTAGAAGTTCAGAGAGGTCAAGTAACTTGCCCAAAGTCACACAGTTAACAAGCAACAGAAGCCAGACTTGAAATTGGGAGTGTGGTTTTAAAGTCCATGTACTTTCCTTGCATTGAGAGAGAATCACGAGGCCCTGTGTGAGTTTCTCCCTATGCCCTGTGTCCAAGGCTGCTGGGTTGGGTCATTGGCAGACTTGCCTCATGCCATGGTTGAAGATTGTGTTGAGTCTCTGCTCCTCCCTCTCCCTAACTACACCTCTTTTCCCTGCCTTGTGTGGGCACAGATTTTCCTGTTATTAGGAATGTCAAGACAGCATTCAGCCAAGGACTGGCCTTCGGTACGCAGGTGCGGGGCCACTGCTCACGCTGTGAAATTGACCCCAGTCAGACCTGCTGATGACAGAAGGAGAGTGGCTTGTTGAAGCAGTCACCCTCCTGGCTGTGGGATTATGAGGAGGGGCCGAGAGCATCACAGACACCTGTACTGCTCAAGCCAAACTGCTTTTCTGGAAGGTTGATGGAGCTGGGAATCTCCTGACCCACAGCCTTCGGGCTGCCAGGCCCAGCCTGGAGGAGCCCCTGAGTTTCAGCCTTTCAAAGAGGCAGCCAAAGCCGGAGACAGCTTCATCTTGCCCACTGCAGGGGAAGTGAGGCATGGCCTGGGGGCGTCATCTTTTCTCAGTGCCTCAGCAGCTCAAAGCCTCTCCCAGGCAGGAGGCAGGGCTTGCAAAATCCTCCCAGTGGGGAGAAACAAAAAAGTAGCAAAAAAGTCTCACCCAGGAAGCCTGCGGCAGATTCCTGATGCAACAGAATCTTGCAGGAGACAAAAAACTGGATGGGGGATGGCCCAGCTTCTGGCCAGCCGACAGCAGACAACTCCTGCCCAGCCCTGCAGCCCTGGCTGGCGCCTCTGTATTGGTTTGAACAGCCTGTCTCGAACCTGGCTTGCCTCCATCACCCCCACCAGACCCTCCTAAGGGACTCAGGACCCAGCAACTACCTTCAAAATCAGCCCATTTCAGGAGCACTGGATGCTGAGTCATGAGCCAGCCAGGTTGGATCAAGGCAGCTGACTCTGTCAGCTACTCCAGACTCCCCAGGTCTCAGGGCACAGCACCATGTAGGGGGTGCCCGTCTGATTCTGATACTGAGGCCACTTGCTCACCCCCTATTGGGTCTGAAGATTTTCTGTTCTAACTCTAGGTTTCAAGATGCTGGGGCCTCGGTGACCCTCCTCCGAGGCTGGCTGTTGAGGGGCAGGTGCGTGCTTCTGTCACTCTCGTTCACATAACCCTAAACGTCTAGGTATCCTAACAGGTAGGGGAGGTCCCTGGGAGGCAGACTCTGCAGGAGGTGCGAGAGCAAGGTGTGACCCCAATAATCTTTGGGCAGCACTCTACAATTTAAAAGGCACTTTCAATGTACTATTCCCTTTGATCCTCACCATGACCTTCAGAGTAAGATAGGACCTTGTTTTATCACTGAGACCACTAAGGAGCACAAGGGCTCAGACTTTGTGCAAGACCCTCGGGAAAAGCACTTGGGCAGGATTTGAACTTAGATTACACCAACTCAGAAACCCGAGTTAATCCTGTTGCTTGTACTAGCCTGGTCCTGGCTCCACAAACAGGATCGTGCCTGAGTCTTCTAGAGGGCTGGGAAGACACAGGTGGCTGGGCCCACCCTTAACTCCTGGTACCTATGGGACAGGGCCTGAGAATTTCTTTCTGGTGATGCTGATGCTGCTGGTCGGGGCAAACTCTGGGAAGCCTCAGCCTATCGGAACCATGTGCTCAGCAGGATGCAAACCCCCTCTAATGCCAGGCAATGACAGGCCAAGCAAGCACGGGGTTCAGCCTTTATATGCACGCACTCATTTCATCCTTGCGGCAACACTCTGAGGGAAGAGTCCTCTAACCGCATTTTAAGGATGAGATATCCCAGGTCATACCCAGTGAACAGCAGATTCACACTTGAAGCCCAGCTGCCTGGCTCCAGGGTCTACCCTGACCACAGACTCCTCTCAGCTTTCCGCGTGGAAGGGACATGCTGGAGCCTAGCAGACCTGGACATGAGCCTCTGCCCCGCCACATCCTATCTCGATGACCTTTAGCCCGCTAGCTGACTTTGCCGAGTGTCGGTATTTAGGCATCTGAACTGGGGAGCACAGTGGTACTGCGTCTGTGGACTCTAAGGCTTAGAAATGAGGAATATCCCAATAACCTAGAGCAGGGGTCTGGCACACCAAAGGCCCTCAGAGCAGTTCTGACTATTAGTATTATTGAGATTACAGAGGAGTCCCCACCCTTACCCGCTGTCAATTGTAGGGAAATGGAACCTAATATTCCTGGTTTCCACGCCCTGGGACTATGCCAGGGTGCCAAGCATGGAGCCCTCCACCAGTGGGCAGCTGCAATTGGGGATGAAGGAGGCTGTTCCCAAGTCCATTACTGACTGGCAGGGGTGAAATCTGCTCTTGACTTGTGTTTCTGGGCTTCTGTCAGAGCCTGCCTAGTGCGCTGTTTCTGGGTCACATTTTGTGGCTTTTATGATTGTATTCCTTGGGGTGCTCTAGCATGTACGTAGATTCTAGAATTGGACAGATTTGGTTTTGAAAGCTAGCCCCAGCACTTCTGAATGCTTTATAGCATTTACCATGTGCTTGGCACCTGTCTGAGCACTCCATATAAATAAACACATTTGATATTCTTATCCATTATATGAGGCAGGCACTTTTGTGGTCTCTATTTTAGAAATGAGAAACAAGCAAGAAACAAGCGAGAAACAAGAGGTGAAGCATCTTGCCCAAGATCACACAGGTAGCAGAGATAACATCTGAAACCCAACATACTGACTGTAAAATCTATTTAGGGTTGTTCTAAGTACCATTGTAACGGTGGTCCCCAGGAAAGGGGGGGAGGGTCCAGGTTTCCCGCCCCACCCAAGGGAGGGTGGAGCTGAGCAGAGAGAGAAGAAGCTGCAGAGGAGACTGAAGAAGGAAGGAAGCAGGGCGGAGTGCCAGAAGGAGACCTGGAGGAGGCACATGGAGCTGAGAGACACGTGAAGAAACTGTACTTGCCTTTTGGTCGTGGCCTGGGGGACACAGATGTGGGTGAGAGACCCGAGGGGAGACAAAAACCCATGGCGGTTTTTGTCTTAATTTTGATTTTGTTCTTTTCCTTCCAGACTTGTCTGGTTGTTTCTGATCCTTTTCTGTGGGTCCCCACTGGAAGGTGCTTTAGACTTTGTGGCAGGCTTTGGGGTCTTGTTCTGGGCCAATCCTGCTTGGGTGGACTTTTACCCACGAGGGGACGGGCAACTTTGGGTGCTTGATTTAGAAACTATATTCTTTGCTTTTCCTGTGTTGTTTCCTAACTGTATTAAAGTTCTTCCCCATTAAAGTCTCATTTGTTTTGTGTTGATGCACCGCATGGCAGAATCCATTTAAAGCAGGCAGGTTTGCGGGGTCTAGGGTGCCCCTCTCCCTGCCCTTTTGTATAGTAACTCATTTTTCTCATATAAAACCTGTGGGATGGGGATTCTTCTTACTCTTGATTTACAGATGAGAGCACTGATTCTAAGAGAGATTGGGTCTTTCCCCAGATCAGCAGGGTGGAAACATAGCCTGATTGTAAAGAACAGGAGGATCTGCAGTTGAATTGATCAGGGTTCAAATTCTATCACCAGCATTTATAGCTGTGTGATCCTGAGCAACTTACTTAACTTCTCTGATCCTGAATAAAGTCAGTTGAATCTCATATAGGATTGCAGGGGCCAAATACTAATAATATTTATCACTTATTATGAGACAGGGTCCACCTTGAGCATTTTATTCTCTACAATTTTAATCTGTTCCAATAACCTTGTAATTCTATTTCTAGTCCCACTTTTATGGATGAGGCACAGAGAAGTTGTCTAACTTGAATGAAGAGCAACAGAACTGGGATTAGATTCTAGACAGTTACCCTGGGCAGAACAGCTCCAGAGGCCATACTCTTTTTTTTTTTAACTATTACACTAAACTGATAACATATGTAGTCAGTTTTTCAAATGTGCAGACTTTGGTAGGCTGCAAGCACAAGGTAATTTAACAGAACTCTGCCCCATTAGTTCCTTCTCTTGAATAATTCTTCCTTGTTCTCAGATGAAATTTCCTTCAGGTCCTTAGCTTTTCTACTTACTCTTAGGGATTAAGAGACAGTCTTGCTCCCACTCCCACCCTCAGTTATTAAAAATGTTTGTTGCTCTGTCTTATGGAGGTGTGAGTCTCACAACCAACTCAAAACAATTTCATCTTCCTGGCCACCTCTTCCCTTGGGCCTCCCTCAGGCCCAGATACCTGCGCTAGAGAAAGCAGTGGTGGCTGAGCTTCTCTGACTTTCCACCTTTGTGCTTCCCTGTCATTGGCTGGCTTTCATGGGGAGCTCCCTAGGGAGAAGGGGCATGAGGTAAAGGCGGTATCCTGGCCTGGTGCCCTCTGGCTGTTCTGCATTCCAAATGCCCATCCTTTAAAGGGTTCCCTGGGGGCTTTTATGGTGGCATTTTGCTTATCAGCCCCCTCAGCCTCTGGCTTTCTTCTGTCTTTCCCCCAACAGTCTCTCAGATGGAATCATCTCACCCTAAGGTGAGTTTCTGGGGGGAGGTGATTTCGAGATAACTTCTTCATGGGGAGGAGGATGTAGGGTCCTCTGGAAGAAGCTCCTACCTTTGTCCGCTCTCCTGGCAGTGAGACTGGTTGGTTGAGTAACAATGTCATCTTCATAGAAAAGGGAGCAGCAGACCTCTCCTGCCTCGCCCACTGCTCCCCTCAGCAGTGTATTTCAGTCAGTCTGCCTGTTCTGCTCCCCACTCTGTCTCTGGTGAATCCTCTCACCACCTCCCCCCACACCCCTGATCTGTACCCCAGTACTTATATGCATAAATAAATAAATCTTTAAAAAAAAAGAAAGAAAAGGGAGGTTCCAATTTCTCTGCCCCACCCAAGGAAGGGTGTGGCTGAGGTGCAGAAACTATTATGCAAAAGTGTTACAGAGCAGCCCCGATATAAAACGGGTTGCCTGGCTGTGGGTCCTCACCCGCATGCTTTAAAGGGACTTATTAATACTCCTCTGCAGGCACACACAAAAGGTTAATAAAAGGCTTATTTACAAGGGAGGGGGAAATGAGGAAATGTACAACTCAGGGAGAAAAAAGGGAGATAAAGTCTTCAGTGCATCTTACCCGTTCTGCCGACCTGGAAACCCAATGGCACTCTCAGAGCTGGCCGCGAGCCATGGGCTGTGAAGCCAAGAGGCAAGAGAGCCCCAAGGCCCACGTGTCTAGTTTTATACCAAACCTGGCTGCCCAGCTCCACCCTCAGGTTCCAGCCACCTTCCCTTTGGTGGTGATGGGGTTTGTCTTTCCCAATGTCCTGACGGCTTTGGTCTGGAGTGGGGGTGGAGTCCACAAAGCCTGTATGGAATTAGCTCAGGACATCCTTTCCCCCTAACAAAAGGACTGGGAAAAGGATTTTAGCCCGAAGGGAGAGGAAGAAAGACTTGGGAGAAGACCTGGAGGGTCAGACCTGTGGTGAGAGACCCATGGGGAGGCTGACAGCAGCAGCTTTTATCTTGACTTGTACTTTGATTTTTGCTCTTTTCCTTCCAGACTTGTCTGGTCCCTCTGCCCCTTTCCTATGATTCCCCACCAGAAGGTGCCTTAGACTTGTGACAAGTCTTTGGGCCTTAGTGGCCCTTTGGGCCGACTTGTTTGGCTGGACATTTATCCACGAGGGGGTGGGTAACTTTGGGTGTTTCATTTGGGAACTATTCTTTCTCCTCTCTTTCTCTATTGCACACTAATTATTTAATGCACACTAATTATATTAAAGTTTTTTTCTACTGACGATCTTACACACTAAGAGTATATTTTGTCTTTATGCAGCAGATGGCAAAACCCATTTAGAGCAGGGAGTCCTGGGGTGCCCCTCATTCTGCCTAAGACTCCATCATCTTGCTTTTTCTGAGCTTTTTCTGAATTCAGGGAAGTATCAGTTGAATAGCCCATAGATTTTAGATGACTCAGTCCATGCTTGTCTTGAGATCCTTCCTTCAGCTTAAGGTGAGGGAGAAATACCCCCTTTTCCACAAGGAGAAGGAAGAAAATGCCACAGGACTCCAGAAAGACTCTCAAAGTCTTCTCTCTTCACCTTCTCATAAATTCTCAGGCCTTCTTTACCAGACCTTCAAGGTGAGTGATGGACTGAGATTCTCCAGGTGGGATATTTTGGGTCACCCGTAGATGACCAATGTCCCTAAAAGACAATAGTGGATAGTGAAGACCCTCTCTTCTCAGCTGTCTGACTGTGAAGAGTCCTATTGTTGGGGGGAAAGGATGTCCTGAATGAACTCCTCAAATAAGTTTTATGGACTCCACCCCCACCCCAGACCAAAGAGATCCAAGACAAGGACTACAAATCCCTCGATGTCATCACCACCAAAGGGAGGATTGCTGGGAACTGTGGGTGGAGTTGAACAGCCAAGATTGGTATACAACCAAACATGTGTGCCTTGGGGGTCTCTTGGTTTTTCTCTAGCTTTCAGCATGCTACTGGGGTCCCAGCTCAGTGGAACTGGTAGGACGCATTCACCGATTTATTCCTCTTTCTCTCTGGGTTATTCCTTTCTTCACTTCCCCTTTCTGTAAATAAACCCTTTATTTTTTGTGTGTGTGCCTGCAGTTGAATTTCATTATAAGTCCCTTTTAGGCACATGGCTGAGAACCCACATTCAGGCTAACCCATTTCATATTGGGGTTGCCCCGTGACACTAATATGGCCCTGATAATGCTGCTCCTTATAACACAGATATTGCTCTCCCCCCAAAACATAGAGTGCATATTTCTCCCCATGGGTTTGGGCAGATCAACAACATGCTTTGGTGCATAGAATGTGGTGGAAGTGACACATTCTGGGCCAGTTCTGTGCCTGCCCCTGAAGCATCTGTTTCTCCCTCCTGGACCTTGGATCTAAGCTCTGAGGAGGTCAGGGCTCAGCTGCAGGAGAAGAAGCTGCCTGCAGGCCCCGGAGGATGAGCTGTCACGTGATGGAGGGACCACCAAGGAGGCCGCTTCCAGCAGCCACACATAAGAGAGGCCTTCTCAGACCTGTTGTAACAGGGTGGTCCCCAGGAAAATGTGAAGTTCCATGTTCCCTGCCCCACCCAAAGGATGGTGGAGCTAAAGAAAAGAGAAGAATCTGGAGAAGAGATAGAAGAAGGAAGGAAGCAGGCTGGAGAGCCAGAAGGGGACCTGGAGGAAGCATATGGTACTGAGAGACATGTGAAGAAGCTGCGCTTTTCTTTTGATCATGGACTGGTTGAAACAGATGTGGGTGAGAGACCCGTGGAGAGGTTAACAATGTCAGCTTTTATCTTGATCTTGATTTTGCTCTTTTCCTCCCAGACTTCTTTGGTTGTTTCTGATCCTTTTCTCTGGGTCTCCACTGGAAGATGCTTTAGACTTGTGGCAGGCTTTGGGGCCTTGCTCTGGGCCAATCCCATTTGGGTGGACTTGTACCCATGAGGGGACAGGTAACTGCGGGTGTTTGATTTGAAAACTATATTCTTTATCTTTTCTGTATTGTTTACTAATTATATTAAAGTTCCTTCCCATTAAGGTCTTACATGTTTTGTGTTGATGCGGTAGATGGTAGAACCTATTTAGAGCAGGCAGGTTTGTAGTATCTGGGGTGCCCCTCTCCCTGCTCTGTAACACTGTCACTGTCAGCTGGCAGAAAGCAGCAACCAGGTTGTCCCCAGAAAGCCCCGGGAGCAGGGAGTTGGCGAAGTCACCCCAGCTAATCATGGGAAATCACTGTGGTGAATCACTGTGGTTTTAAGCCACTAAGGTCTGGAGTCTTTGTTATGCTGAAACAGATAAATGAAACTGAGACCCCAGGAAATATTTTCCATTAGCATTTCACCCAATAAGCAGGGTGTGAGGGCAAGGAACATAGTGAAGCACACTGTGTGAGTAGTTCATGTTAATACTGGTGTCACAGTGAATATGTGATGTTGGAAACACCTGGCTTCCACTTCTGACTTTGTCAGTTAGTGGGTTCTCGTGGCTCCTTGTCTATTTTGAGCCTGATTTTTTCCCCATCTGTAAATTGGGAACATCTTTCACTGTTACCTGGGATTAGAGAAAACGTATGTTCAGCACCTAAAATGTAGTAGGACTCAATCCAAAGCCATTTTGTTGGTTGTTTACCATCTCAACAATGGGGAGCGACAGCAAGTTTTAGAGAGAGTGCAGTCATCCAACCACTTGCCACTGTTTAGTTTCCCCTGAGTGACCTGGCAGGCTTACAAATGTGTCCTCTCGCGATGAAGCAGGAGAAGGGAGTGTTGTGAGAGAGGAGACTGACATGGGTCAAGGCAGCTCTCCTGTGCTGGGAGCACTGGTGCACATTCAGTGAAAGTCCAGAGAACACATCCCCAACCACAGCTTTGTAGTGGATGAGCCTGGTGGCCCAGCCCCACTGGGAGGCCTGGCTTCCTGCCTGCTCATATTTCTGGATCCATCTCAGAAGAAGGGTTCAGCCAAGGCTCTTCCTGGACCCAGGTGTCCAGGAGATAGTTGCTCAAATCACATGGGGCCTACTTCCCAGGCCCTGTACCTAATGGCTGTAATTGAGGCTCTCCAGCGCAGATGGTGGCAAGGATGATGCTCAAGTGCTCTGCAGCAACAATACTGTGAAATATTACCAAGCAGAGCTGAATGCTTACATCCTGAATACAGTTGCTCTCTTTCCTAAGCCAGGTTCTGCAGCTGTTCCTTTGCTTGATTGGGAGGTAGCCAAATGAGTTCTCTTTCTGGGTCATTAGGGACATTCAGGGGACAAGCACTTCAAGGGAGATGCTGCGGATATCCTGGGAACAGTGGCCAGGCCCAGGGTAGGCACAGAGCAGAGAACCCTTGGGTCTGAGTTTGGGTGGAGCTCCAGCTCAGTCCCTGTCTCCTGTATGGCCTTGGGAAGGTGACTTCTCTTCCTAGAATCTCAGTTTTTTCATCTGTTAATTGGGAAGCAATGTTTCTGCCCTGCCAGTGCAGCAGGCTGTTGTGAGGACCAGCCAAGGTGATGGGGCTGGGAGCTGACATTACTCTTCCTTACTTCTTAGCTGAAGACCTTGGACACCTCACTTCACCTCTCAGCCTCTCAGCTGCAAGATTCTAAAATTGAAAGCTTGTTGTTACCAGAGCATAAGCAAGCGATGACTGCCTGCTGCAAAGGGGTGGACCTGGGGACAGGGAGTCAGCTGATGGTGGTGGTTTTATCCAAGGCAGAAGAAAGGGAATTGGAAAGTGGAATGGAGAGGGCTTGGGCTAAGGGGGGCTGTGAAGAGAATTCTAGCAAAAGTCACCTGACTGTGTGGTGCTCACCCAGAAGGTGGTGGGTCATCAAAAAAACAGGAGAATAAAAAATGCAGCCAGAAGAATAAAAATGCAACCTAGAGCAACCAGAAGAGTCTAGTATGATAGGGGCTTCAGTTTGGAAGTGGGGGGGGGGGATAGGTTGGGTGATCTAGTACTAGAAAGCTCATTTCTTCTCAAAGGAATCAATCCCAGGGACTTGTGACCTGGATCAGGATGAGATGCATGAGATCCAGTCATTGAACAATCATTCATTCATTCATTCATTCACTTATTCAATCAGCTAGAATTGACTGGTTACCTGCCATGTGCTAGGCACTTCCCTAAGCTTTGGAAAGATAAGGACAAGCCAAGTGAAGGTGTAGCCACGAAGAAGTTTAAAGTTTAGCAGACAAACAGCGACTGTAAACTAGTGACTTTTGTTGGGGTTGCTGCTGTCTCCTTCCCACTCTCTGTCCCACCAGGTAGACTCTGCATCCAACTTTTCCTGCCAGGGCCTGCTGACCCTTTCCTTGTACCACTCACAGGCTCACCGGTGGCCGTGCTCTGAACTTGCACCCCATGGCTGGCACATGCCTGCGCATCAAGCATGTCCATCTCGCCCCTGTGAGGACACTGGCCCCTCATGTGTGGAGAGAGATATGACTCCACAAAGGCAGCCTAGACAAGAGTCTGGGAAGAACCAGACCTTTGGAAGCTAAATTTTCCAGCACAGAGCCTGGTGTGTATCAATATTTGAAGGTGTGACCTTCACACTCCCCGTGATGGTGGCTGTAGCTATTGCCACAAAATCCAATTTCAAATAATAACATTTATTTGAATATCGCTGTCTCCATCTCTGTCTCATTTTTCTTCCCATAGTTCTTCATGCTTCTGTTGACAACATCTCAGTTTTCCAGGACGGCCATAAAATAGAGTCAAGGTACATCGGATTTCTTTCCCAGGGGTGATAAGTGCGGTAGAACGGAAATCCTCTTAGTAAAGGAAAACATGTTTTCATTTTTACTGTTGAAAAATGTATGCAAAATTTCCATGCTTGTTATTAGCAGGAACGTTTATTATGAGGGTTCTCCCCCCCAGCACAGTTGAAACCAATGTGAGCATTTTCCAAGGCTGACAAAGACGAGTGAGACAGAGGTCAAGGGGTCAGTCTCTGAGTCACGTTGCTTAACGTGGTCAACAGAGAGCTGGGCTGTGTGTCCAGAGCCCAAATCCTAATCAGAGCCCCACCACTCACTGGCTTCAGGCCCTTGTGCAATCTCACCCCCTGGTCTGGGCCTCCGTTTCCCGTAAAAGTAGGGCTTCCTGGAAATGGGGAGGATCAAACACTGATGGTGACAGTGAGAACTGCCATGGCCACTTTGTGGTCAGGTGTGCTGCCTCTGAGAGACACCCCCTGCCACTGCCACTTTGGGCAGCAATTTGGCAGTGATCCAAAAGAACTGAAGATGCAGCTTAACCCAAGACCCAGCAGTTCTGTGTCCTGGCTCCTGCCTGAGGGAAAGCCTCACGTGTGTCCAAGGATGCTTATGTAATGACAAACAACTGGTAACAACCTACACTCCAGACCACGAGAGGGGTGAGTGAGAGTATTGTAGTATGGACAGATAGTGAGATGAAAAGTGATGAAAAGGGGTGAGATTCATGTAGCATGTGGGAAAATCTCAAGATCATCATATTGAATGAGAAAAGTGAGCTACAGAAAGCAAGGAAGAAAGGTGTGTGTAATATGCTAATCTTTTTGCAAGTCAACACACACACACAGAGCAATACATCATGTTATCATGGCTTGCTATGTCTATAGGAAAGTTAAAAAACTGACTAAGAGATGCACATCCAATTCATGGTAGTGCTGGCCTTGGAAGGGAGAGAGGAAATGGAGCTGGGAATGAGCTGAGAAAAGGGACTTTGCATCTAACTATCATGTCACATATGTATACATACATATTTGATAACAGAAACAAAGCAAATACATTAACAAATTGTCAGCTCTAGGTGGTGGATAAATAGGTACAGACGGCCTCTGGTTGTATGTTTTTCTTGTGTCTTTAAAATCTTGCAAAAAGCAAAAAAGGAAACCTATGAATGAATAAGTTGGAAAGCTCTCATAGGTAGGAAGCAGGTGATTCAGTCTTCTGGTTTCAACTTGTCTGGCCTCTAGGGTTAATGGTGGGCAGGAGATTTGTGGCTTGTGGGGTTCCCTCCCTAGGAAATTCCACTCATAGTAGCTCTCGCTCATCAGCCCAGGAAGTCATGGAGGCCTGGAAGCAGTGGGTGCAGCTGGATGGGGTGCACGACAGGGCGGGGTGGAAATGAGGAAATGAGGCTGGACTGCTCGCAGAAAGAATGAGAGGTCACATGGGGGAATCAAGTTTGGAGGATCCATTGGAGTTTTCCAGGGAGGTGATGGGAGAGATCTTCCGAGTTGTCAGCACAGCAAAGATGAAGGCCTGTTGGTCTGGTGAGCAGGTGCTTAGGGAGGAGAAAGCTCAGGGCTGCTAGAGAGTGGAACAGGAAGGAAGGAGATGAAGCTGGAGATGTGTGCTTGGGCCATGGTTAAACCGCTGTGAGTGCCCACAGTGTGGACTCCGTGCTGGGGGTTTAGGGGAATGCAGACGGGCTGCAGAGTCATCTGGCAGACGAGTGGAGGATGGGATGGAGGGGAGAGCTTAAGAAGTCCTTGGTCCTCTAGGATATTGTGATTTATGATAAGAAATGCATATTGTTCTTCATCCTGTTTCTGGCCAAGTGCTCCTAAAACTCTTGGCATTTCCTAAGTGCTGAGAGGGACAGAGGTGTCTTTTGTTATGTTAATAAGTGAATTTTGGACCTCACCCAAAGATTGGGGTTGCTTGCCAGGAGAACCTACCAAGTGATTAGAGGGTTGGAACTTTCAGCTGTGTAGCTGGAAGTCACCCCCCACCTCCAGCCCACCTCTGGGGAGGGGAGAACTGGCTGGAGGTGGAATCAATTGCCGAAGGCCGCTGAGTTAATCAGTTATGCTTCTGTAATGAAGCGTCAATAAAAACTCAAAAGAATGAGGTTCAGATTGCTCCCAGGGCAGGGAACAAAAGGCAGTTAGGGGAGACTGGAGCTGAGAGCGGGGATGCTCCATGCCCTTCCCCTGTGCCCAGACCCACCATCTCTTCCATCTGGCTGCTCCTGAGTTACATCCTTTGTAGAAACTCGTGATGGAGTAAGTACAATTTCCTGAGTTCTGTGAGCCATTCTAGCAAATTAAATGAACCCAAGGAGGGGGTCGTAGGAAACTCTGATTGTATTTATAGCCAGTTGTGCAGAAGCACAGATAACAGTTTTTGTTACTGGCATCTAAAGTGGGGTGGGGGAGCAGGCTTGCAGGACTGAGCCCTAAACTATGGGATCTGATGCTTTTTCAGGGTAGATACTGTCAGAGTTGAGTTCAATTGTTGGCATCTGGAGAGCTTGTTGGAGGTATGTGTCAGAACCAAAAGACCCTCCTTGTACAGAAGGGAAACTGAGGGCCAGAGAGGAGCAGCAAGCTGCTCAGGGAGAGCCACACACATGCAGCAGGTCATTCCAACCTCAGTTGCAGCTCACTGGCCACTGGCCTCTCCTGGGGGCCTCTCTCCAAAGGGGAATAAGAACCGCTGCTTGTATACTATGGGGGACAGAACTGAAAGCTGAGGCTTGGGGAGGAGCCTAGGCCTAGAGACTTGGAAGGCAACACCCCCATGAGAAACTGTGAGTGTGTGGAGGGCAGACTCATGGCCCTCCCAGAGAGGTCCACATCCTGGTGCACCCACCTGTGACTGTGATACTCATTTGACAAAGGACTTCACAGGTGTGATTAAATCAAGGATCTTAATATGAGGAGATTCCCCTGGGTTATCCACATGGGCTCCAGAAAATCTCAAGGGTTCTTCTGGAAAGAGGCAGGAGAGTGTGAATCAGAGAAGGAGACGTGATGATGGAAGAAACAAAGGTGTGTGGAGGTGGGCGAGGAGCGGGGGACAAGGGAGAGAGGGGACTTGGATGTACTATGCTACTGGCTTTGAGGGTGAAGAAGTGTTATGAGTCAAGGAATGCGGGTGGCCTCCAGATATTAAAAAGGCAAGAAAGATTTTTCTCCTAAGACCTCCTGCTCCCACCTTGATTTTAGGACTTCTGGCTTCCAGGACTAGGAGACAATAACTTTGCTGGTCTGAAGCCACTGAGTTTGTTGTTGTTTGCTACCGGGAAAGTACTATGGGATACAAAACAGGGGCTTTAGGTTCCAGAGGGAGAATGGAGCGGCAGGACCTTTCCTGTTTGTGGAAGGAAGCCAGCCCACAGGCCTCACCCCTCAAGAAAAGGGACGGGGAGGGAATTCATTGTCTCATAGCTACACATTTCAGGTGTGGATGTCTTTAGACACAAGAGTATTTGGGCCTCAGTTTCTATCCAGCACTCAAATCTGCCCTCTGCTGAGCTGTTGTCTTAGGCTTCGGTGATAGCAAGACCAGGGCAACAGCTCCAGACTTTATTTCTTCTCATCTTGAAATCTTTGAGAAAAAGAACTTTTCTCCCCCTCCCAGAACCCTCAGCTGAAGTCCATGGGCTCTCACAATCCTCTGTTCTCATTTCACTTCTGGTGCCAAGGCAACTACAGGACTGAAACTGAGGGCACAGAGGGTTCCAGAGGAAAATTTAAGGCTGTGATCAGAAGTCAGGGGGTGAGGCAAGGTGTAGGTGCAATGGTCGGACACCCCTAACAAGCATGGCTGCACATCATAGGGAGAGGCAGTGGTTCGAATGCAAGCATTACCACGTACAGGCTGTGTAATCCTGGGCAATTCAATCAACTGGCCAAGTCCCACATGGTTATCTGTAAAATGAAGAAACCAATCACTACCTTGCAGGGATACTGTAGGAATCAGAGGTCTCTAACTAGGTTAGAGGTCACCCATCACGATGCCTGACCTGGAGGAGCCCTAAGTATGTGGTGAGTCTTGATGGTGATAACAACAACCCTGGGACTTTCAGTCTGCAAGTGCACACAGGACTCAAAGGACTGGCTCACACACTTTTTTTGGATATCCAAATCACTCAGTAAGTTAAAGGACAAAAATAGTTAAAAAAAAAAATCAAGCGTATCTTTTGGCACAAAATGTAATCGGTAAAATCTCCAAGGGGAAGTTTTCATTCAAATGCCACTGTTCAATCTGAATATTTAAAAATATCTTCCTACTGTGAGTATCTAGTTTCAGTTTCTTGGAATGAAAAGTAGATAACAAAATTAAACAAACAACTGCTTTCCTTGGCATTAACAACTCCCACTGATTCATTGTCACTGGCAAATCTGCTATGGTTTTTCTCTCTGGGATAGAAAAATTTCTGTGCTAACTGAAGGAAGTGTTCTTGGGATCTGTAAGTAATGAAAATCCTTCACTTGGCAATTTCTCCAACCAGAGCTGTAGGTCATGGCTCAGACTTCTGGGATAAAGAGGTCCTCCTACTGGACCTGGCTATGGCCCTCATGGCAGGTGTCTGCCCAAATGAACTTCCGGTTTGCCAAGTGCTCTTGCCTCCAGCAAGGGAGGTGAGCAGCCTTTATCTGGAGCTGACATTCCATGCTGGGATCTAGCTCTGGGAGCGGACACTGAGGACCTGAATAAGGTGGCTGGGCCAGACATCTGGGACAGCACTCAGTTCCTTCTCTTTATTTCCCTTTCAGCTTGAGGCCAACATCAAAAGCTGGGGCAAGACTGGGTATCCTCCCCTGCCCCTTTACCTCCCACACAGGCAATACATCTTTCAGGTTATTTAAATTGGAAGGACTTCAATTTCAGTTGCACAAGGTGATAACTGATTAGAGGCAATATTCTCTAGCAATTAGGCTATCTTTTCCTAATTTTTATATTGTCTTCCTGAAGTCTAATGGGGATGTATTCAGCATCCTAAGCATGTTTCTGTGGTCCAAGAGGTGTTCATGGCCCTTATCATTCCATCGGCACTTTGATGAAATAGTAGATTATGGTTGCAGAAAGATTAATCATGCTGCAGCCAAGAGAATACTTCTGAGCAAATCACTGTCAAAAGGATAATTGTACAAGGTCTCCAGCCTTCTCAGACCTTTCTATTTTCTTTCTTTCACATGACAGGAGGAGCTCAGAGAGATTGCAAGTAGTTGATTGCTGGGGCAATGGGTCAGATCCTGAGAAGGTGGCATCTTTATAAATTGCAGAGCCTTCCTGGCCCTTGTGTTTTGTCCATTTTACATGCAGGTGCCAGGAAAAAATTTAGAGTCCTTACTCGGATAATCTCTGATGGAGACTTCTTTCATCTAGTACCAATTTCTTCTCTGTGTTTATCTCTAATCATTTCTCCCTTCCCCTGAATTCCAGGGAGTCGAACATAATATTGGTTGTGGCTTCAATATGCTATGCACTTTAAAACTGCTGAACTTCTGCACTGCTTGGGATGACCTCCAGTCTTTAATTTGTATGGAAAACCCCTGGTTATTCTTTAAGACCTGGTACAAATATCTTCTTCTCAGTCAAAGCCATCCCTTACTCCTCTAGGTACAATCAATTCATCCCACCTCTGTTCTAATAGCATTTTGCTTATCCTGAATTACAACAACGTGCACACTGTATTTTTGAGGTTTACCTTTCAGTGAGTCTTTCTCACTAGTCTGTTAATTCCTTGAGGACTGAGCACATATCACATCTTATTCTTATATTCCCAGTCCTGAATGTAACACCATTCCTGGCACCATTGGTTCATCAACAAATGAACTAATTGTCACTCATTAGCTTTTGAAGGGACATTTGGTGAATAGTAGCTATCTCCCTCAGCTGAGTTCAGAACTAAGAGAGAAGGGACAGAGTAAGAACAAGGAGCATCAAAATATCACTGAAACAGCCAGATTGGAGAATCACAACTTATTAGAATCAGGAGGACTTGGTAATCTCGACCTCTAGTCTAGACCTTAGGACAATGCAACAGAAAAAAAGTTTAAATCTAAAAGTGGGCCTCACTGGTCTGAGTGCAGGAGGAAGGAAGACAGTAAGTCAGTTCCTCCCATCCAAGATATTTGATGAGTTTTGTAGTTGAGGAAGAGTGGCGCATGAATGCTCTCACCCCCATGGAGGTGAGTCAGGACTTGTCAAGAAGCCAACTGCATTTAGAGAAAGTTCCTCTACCTGGAAATCAGGAGATAAGAAAAGGCTTTCCCTATAACTCTGAATATCTCTAAGTACCTTTTATCTTCTGTCTTAACTCAGAACCCACTCCCCATTTTTAGATCAACTTTTCGTTAAAAAATAAATATGTGTTCATTTATTGTCATTTCCCTCAAATAATTTGTCCTCTTTACATTTAATGAAATTCCTTCATTGTTCTTTCCTTCTCTCTACTCTTATTACAAATAATGTATAACTTTGGCAGAATTGCTTTAAGCCAGAGGCTTTAGTTCCTATACTTCGAGGGGGAAACAGAGTTATCCTGCAACTTTCTCAAGTAGTTAAGTACTAGTTATGTGGCAGACACTCCACTTTTCCTGGGGATAAGAAGCTATATTAATAGAATCCATGATTTCAAGAGTCTAGTGGAGAAAGCAAATATGGAAAAAGAAAAATTACAATTGAGTGTGGCATGCTATGTTTTAGCAGGAATCATAAGACTGTGGGAATGTAGAATTGGGGCTGATTAATTTCATTTGGAGTAGTAGAAGTTAAGAAATTTTCATGTAAAAGAAGATCAATACATGGGTAATCAGGGAAATATTCCTAAGGGAGATGACACTTAGGCTGAGTCTCCAAGATTCAACTACCAGGAAAAGGTATGCAAAGTAAAAGATTGTGTGTGTGTGTGTGTGTGTGTGTGTGTGTATGAGAGAGAGTGAGTATATAGGTGTGTGATATTTCAAGAAATAGCATAGGTAGACATCTAGAACTATGGAGCAGCTTGATGTGTGGGAGAAATTACAAGTCATGCAGTGTGGCTAGAACATAAGATTCTTGCTGGAGTGTGGTTAAAAAGGAGGTTGGAGAGTTAGAAGAGCAATGGGTAATTTAGGAGTCCAAGGGAAAATTCTGGGAAACAATGACTTCCAGGAAAAAAGACAACTTGTGTAACCTGATGCAATCATGTGATGGAGATGATATTCAGAAATGAGAGCAAAAGGGCTAACCTGGAGCCCTGAAGGACAGATCTGTTTCAGCACCATGGCCAGTAGCCATCCCACTTCCAGGCTGATTCTTTGGTTTTAGCAGTTCTAAGGTCCCAAGGCACTAAGGGGTAGAAAGTGGGAAGCAGATGGAGAATTGACTCTGGTTATAATGGAGAGTGTGTGCATGTTCAATTATTCCTGGATTAATGCATAAGGATGCTCTAAAGAACTTGACTCTCTGATTCAAAGTTGGGTAGAATTAGCAGGCATTATTTCCTGAATATAAAGACTCATTATTTCTGAAACACACAAAAGTCAAACCATGAGTCCCCATTATGCCATATAATGAAAATGTTCTCTTCCATGGGTGTGCTTTAATTATCATTTTGGGTATGTGTTTCAGTTTAAGATTGGAGTCCTGAGGCTCAGCTGGAAGCTAGGACTTCTCAAAAGAAAGCTACTCATAATCACCTAAAAGTCATAAAGTACCATGGGAAATTCTCAATTCATTGAGATTATAATTCATTTGAACATTAGTTTTTTTGCATGAGGTAGAAATAATAGCTATTTCCAACACCCTTTGCTTCAAGTGCCTTCTGTCTCTGACAAGTCTAAAGAGGCGTTCTTTCCTTTTTTGCTGCCTGAGTTAGCATCTGTCATTTTCTCATTCACCTGTGGCCATCCACAGGACTGGGTATGAAATTGAGCCATTATTCAGCAATCTCCAAACTTCTTTAGTCACTGATTCTATGGCCTCTGGCAAAGGAAGACTGTTTGGAAGGAGATAGAGGTTTACTTGGATTGGGTAGAACTGGTGGAGAGAGGTGATTTCTGATCTGGGATCTACAAGAGGACTTTAGTGAATCCTTGATGTTCAGAAATTATTTGCAGAATGTGTGTGTGCATGTGCATGCATGCAGATATGGGTGTACATGTTCATGTTTCAAGAGAACAGGCATGTAGCTTTCTTTGGTTGTGCAGAGAGGCCCATGACATCACCACATGACTTTAGAACTACAGAGAGAATAGACCTGGCATACTCAATTATTCCTTGCAAAAGTTGCTGCTCACATTCTCACCTGACTACCCACCCTAAAAGCCTGAGGTGGGGCTTTTGAGGTGGGGTGAGGTGAGGTGGGGTAGACTGTGAGCATATGAGGGAAAAGACTGTCTGCATTGCCTACTATTATATAGCTGGAATCTAGAATTGCATGTGGCTTGTAGAATATCTTTGGATAAATGGATGACTTGGTTAGTAGGCTGGGAGGATAGGGTTTGGTAAGTTTTATGGAGGTTCAGTGCAGGAAAAGAGCAGGAAAACCCAACTTCCCCCAGGCTTTGGAGCTCAGAACTGATCTTATGTAACCCCAAATCTGCAGACCAGCACTTCTCCTATACAGAAAGCACAGGCTTGGGTTTGACCAGATAGTAATGGTGGTAGCAAGGCTGATATCCCAGGACCCTAATAGTACAAGGCACTCTCACATCAAATAATTAGTTTGATTTTGCCTTAAGTCCTGAGAGATAGGTGAGGTCCTTAGGATAAGACCCAGAAGGGAAGAAAAAAGATATTTTTGTGGTGTGAGGAATATTTCTCCATTCATAGGTCTTCTCAAATTCATCAGCTCTCCCCTAGAGCTCCAGAAAGAAGTAATGTCCTCCATATGCCTCTTTCCTGCTCTGTATATAGGAAAATCAATGTCCACTGGAGCAGGTCACCTGAGTGGGATAACCTGGAAGGACATGAATGTCCGTGTATGTGTGTGTTTAGTGACAACGTGGGAAAGTTGGAGGTGGGTGAGAGCTGAGTACTACTATCGATTGACTCTATCATCTTTTGTTTAGGACAAGGGATCTCAGAAAGGCTGAGGATAGGACTTCACTGTCATGGAGACCATGAGGAAGGAGGAAGATGAGGAGCAACAAAAGGTGAGGGGTCTCTCTGTGGAAAAGACCACGCTCAACCTTGTATGGGGCCTCTGACTCCCAGGAGTATGAAGGAGGAGGGGCAGGTATGGGCAGGTAATGTGGCTCTAGCACTTGTGAGATAGGCTTTGCATATACTGCTTCACTCACTCATCCTAAGGTGCTGCAGGGTGGCTGCTATAGGTACCCACTATAGAGATGAGGAAATTCTGTCTAGAAGGAGTGAAGGGCTATACTCTGCCATCAACAGCTCATTCTGGACCTGGAAGAAGATCCAGGGAACAGTGTTGAGCCAGACCACTTGCCATCTTGAAAGGTTGGTGCCAGGAAGATGCCGAATAACATTCCCTTCATCCACAAAGCCCACATACTGGCACCTGGAATCTATGAGCATGTTAGTTTATATGACCAAAGAGACTTTGCAGTTGTGATTAGATTAAAGATCTTGAGTAGGGGACATCATCCTAGATTTATATGAATGGGTCCAATGTGATCACAAGAGTTCTCATAAGAGGAAGACAGAGACCTAGGTGTGTGCAGGGAGGAGGTGATGCAATCATGGATGTAGATTAGAGTGAAATGGCCAGAAGTCAAGGAAGACTGGCAGCTGGAGGAGCAGGGAGAGGTCAAGAACAGGTGTTCCTCCAGAGCTTCCAGAAAGAACCATCCTTGCTGATACCTTGCTTTTAGCCCCTGACAACTCATTTTAGACTTCTGACCTCCAGAACTTTGAGTGAATAAAGTTTTATTGTTGTGAGCCACTAAATTTGTGGCAATTTGTTTCATCAGCACCGGGAAAGTAGTACAGAAGAGGTCAGGGATGGAAGCTTTGTCTTAGAAGATAACCTCTTTTAGTTAACAGGGAAGGCAGTGGTGACAGGAAAGACCCCAGTCACCGAATATGACACTACCCTCTCTCTTTTACTGTAAGAGCCATTTCGGTGAGATCAGTAATATATTAATTTACATATATTTATTATATGGTAAGTATCAGATACTCGCTAAAAACTCTTTTTTCCTTTAATCAGCAAGGGAGCCCTGTAAGGTAGGTATTTTTCTCACACTATAAATGAGAAAACTGAGGCTTGGTGGAAGTAATCTGACATTGCACTGTAATTTGTATGAAGCGCTGGCTCTAGGATTTAAACCCAGGAAATGCACCTGCCAGAACTTTAAGATCTGCTTGATTCATCCAGAGGCTTGTTCAACAAACAAATTATAAAAATAAGCATAATTATATGAGAATTCCAGAAATTAATACTTTCAGGCAATGATAAATCTTCAGATGGTGGGTGGAAGGCAGAATAATGACCCCCCTGAAGAGGTGCATGTTGGAATCCCTGGAAACTGAGATCGATTAGGTTACCAGCAAAGAGGAGTTAAGGTAGCAGATGTAATTAAAGTTCATCATCCGCTGATGTGAAGATAAGATGATTACACTGGCTTTCCGGGTGGGCCTGTGTAATCCCAAGGATCCTCCAGGGAAAAGGAGGAGAGAGACACGTCCATAAGAGGAAGACGTCAGGACTGTGAAAAGCACAGAGATGCGTGGTTGCTCCTGGGATGATGGAGGAAGGAGCCATGCAGGAGCCAAGGAATGTGGACAGGGCAGGTTTCACAGCCCCTGGAATCTGCAAAGGGCATGTGAAGAGATGGTCCCTTAGAAGCTCCAGAAGGAACATGGCCTGCCCAGGTGAGTGGAACCCCTGCCTGATGTCTAGTGTGTCAGAGATATAAGAGGTTATGTGTAGACTGCTTTGAGCCTCTAGGTTCATGGTGATTTGTCACAATAGCCACAGAAAGCTCACACATGTGGCTAAGAAAATGCAACGAAAAATAGGCCATGAGTGGTCAAGGAAGGCCTCCCTGAACACATGGGGTTGAGATACTAGTAATGTAGAATAGCTAATTTTGAAAGGTCTGAGAGAAAGCTTCATAGATGGAAGGTATGGAGCAAAGGACTTACAGTAGTGATGAATTGGTGGTTCCAGAACAAAGAGAAGTCAGTGTATACTGACTTGCTACACCAAGGTGGGCCATGGACCAGTAGCATCCACAGCACTGGGGACATGGTTAGGACACAATTTCCCTGGTCCCTTAAATCAGAACCCTGAGGGGTGGAGTTCAGAAATCTTCTATTGGTAAACTTTTTTTTTTTTCTTGCAGTAGTCACCCTTACAGAAAAGTTTCAAGTACACACAGAAAATTTACGTTTTCTTGAACCATTTGAGTGCAAAGTGCTGACTTGATGCCCCATCACCCTCCAACCCTTAAATGTGAATTTTCTATAAATAAGGACATTCTCCTCCACAGTCACAGTGCAGCCATCAAAATCAGGAGATGAACAATGATGCATCTAATCCTCAGAGTCTATTCAAATTTCTCCAGTTGTCTCAATAATGTGTTTTACAGCAAAAGATCTCCAGTCTCCCTTCATCTGGAAAAGCTTCCTCAGATTTCCCTTGACTCTCAGGGCCTTGACACTTCTGAAGATTACAGGACAGTTATTTTGGGTCTGTCTGATGCTTTCTCATTAGGTGGTGTTGGCAGGAATAGCCCAGAAGTGACACTGCAGTCCTCTCTGGTGGCACGTGATTTCAATTTGTCCACTTACTGGAGATGAACACTTTGATGGCTTATTTAAGACAGTGTCTGCCAGCCTGTCCACTCAGAAGTTGCTTTTCCCCTTTGCAAAGAAGATGTGTTTTGCAGGGAGGTACTGTGAAATGATATAATTATTTCATTCCTTACATTTCCACTGTATTCACTTATATATCTATGGGGCTCATGGTTTCCCATGTTGTTCAGTGGGCACAATCCGTGACTGCCATGGTCTCATTTGGTACCCAAGTGACCTTCTCTCTAGCCAGTGGGAGCCACCAAGCTGCTCTTCATGTCCTCTAGCTTGTCCCCAACATTCTTTGAAAAGATATTCTAGGTTCATCTGCCCCATGCCTGAAATCTAGGTATCTTCCCTGCCCCATGCCTGGAATCAATGATTTCTCCAAGGATCCCTTATTTCTCTTAGTGGAAAATGGTATTTCAAAGCCAAGATCTAGGTGCTAGATGTGTTCATTGCTATTGGAATGTCACTTATTTTAGGCATTCTCAGAGAACTAAGAGCTATGAAATACATGTAAGATTATTATATTGTATGGCATTATATCATATTGTAATGTTATACCCTATTTAGTGTGATTGATAAATAAATATATACACACATTTTATACACACATACCCCTTATATTTACATTTATTTCTATATCTGTTGTTCAATATTGGAAGCCTTGAGTTCACCTTGATACACTCAATTCAAACTCAACATCGTGGTATTCATTTTTGTTTCCATTTTTTCAGTGTCTACAACTCCCTTCCCTGGTAATGGCCAAGCTGGGGTATTAGTGTCCTGTGACTGCTGTAACAAAATACCACAAACTCAGTGGTATAGACATTGAGAGACATTTATTGCCTCACAGTTCTGGAGAGTGGAAGTCCAAGATCCAGGTATCAGAAGGCTCAGTTCTGCCTGTTGACAGGGAGGGTCCATGCCTCTCCCCAGCCTCTGGCGACTTCTGGGTGGTCCAACAGTGTAGTGCCAGGAAGGCACAGAGATGATTCTCTAAGATCTGAGCAGACGAGTAAAGGAGAGTGCTGGAGCCCTCAGTGGATTTCTAGGCTTTTATTGAGCTTTTACATGTAGTGCAGCAACCAGGTACAAGGCAGGCAGTGTCCTTGGGGGCCAGGAGGCTGGCAGGCCTCTAAGCCCCCAGCAAGTTTTCACTCTGGTCTCTGTCTCTGTTCTCTCTCCTGCCTCTGCTTCTCTTGGAGAATATATCAATACTGCAGCCATAGCCCACAGAAGTAAACGATACAACCAAGTATAACAATAAAACAAAATGCAGGTGCCTCCATCATCAGGCAGGGCAATCCTAACAATGGAGGGCAGAAAAGCCTGAAAATCATTTACCCTACATACGGCTTACAGACCCTGACCTCTGTCTTCACAATTTTCCTGTGTATGTCTGTGTTCAAGTGTTACCTCCTGTAAGGACATCAGTCATCCCAGCTTAGGGGAGGGGTATAACCTCATCTTAATTACAGTGCAATGGCCCAATTTCCCAGAAAAGTCATACTCTGAGGTCAATATCTCAGGGGGTAGGACTTGCACATGTGACTTTGGTGCAGGTGGGGAGAGGACAGAACACAACCAATAACATCTGGCTTCCATTATCTTTTTTTTTTTTTTAAAAGCTTTTTTTTAAAAAAAGATTTATTTATTTATATAAGAACCAGGGTAAAGGCCAGATGTGCGGGAGGATGAGAGGATTCACCAGAGACAGAGCGGGGAACAGAACAGGCAGACTGAAGAAATACACTGCTGAGGAGAGCAGTGGGCGTGACAGGAGAGGTCTGCTGTGCCATGTGGGACCCTCGCTGGCCAGCCAGGATCCAACCGGCGCTGCAGAGGCTGCGGACAGCTTCACAGCACAGTGCTCAATCGCCTGCACCACCAGGGGAGGCCCTGGCTTCCATTATCTTTAATGTTAATGTGATCAATGAATGTCACCAACTTCCTCTTGGCTGCCAACTTCTTCCCTACCTGGAAACCTCTATCCTGCTCAGGGTGTTACAGGACAGCCTTGCTCTAACATGGGTTGCCTGACTGTGGGTCCTCACCCATGCACTTAAAAGGGACTTACACTGCAGGCACACACAAAGGGTTAACAAAAGATTTATTTACAAGGGAAAGGGAAATGAGGAAATGTACAACTCAGGGAGAAAAGAGGGAGATAAATTCTTAAATGTGTCCTACCCGTTCCGCGGACCTGGAATCCCAGATGACCCACTGAGACCAAAACTGCCTGGCCAAGGACATGAGCCGAGTGAGGCCAGACACCACTAACATGGCTGGTTTTATTTACAAACAGAGAAAATGGCTCCTTAACTCTGCCTTTAGGTCCTCGCAACTTCCCTTTTGGGATCATGGGATTTGTAGTTCCCAGTGTCTTGATGGAGTTGGGGTGGCATCCACAAAGCCTGTATGGAATTAGCTCAGGACAAATTTTCCCCCTAACAATTGTCCAAATTCTCATTTCAGGCTATAGCCTCTAACCCTGTGTTGATGCCCTGGTACTCTTGGGCTCTGACATTTTCTGCTAGTGTCCCATCTATGGGGGTGCTCCCATGCCAGGTTGCTCCCTGAATGGATGACATCATCAGTTTACCCCTTGCCAGGCCATTTCCTCCTCTCATGACATCCTCAGTCAGTCTGGTTCTGTCACCTCATGCCAAGGCCTGCCCAGGGTGGTGTCTTCCTCATCCTGTTTTGCTGTTGATGTCCCACATTGCTCCCCAATGTTGATGCCCTTCTGTGTGGGGCACCCCCCACCTGTCATCATCTTCCTGAACCCTCCACAGCTAACCCTCGCCTCACTGAAGACTGCCTTGCTCCGCTACCCTGATGGCTGGAGAGCTAAGAGCGTCTGAGAGGCAGTGGAGGAGGAGGCCCATAGCCTGTGTTTCAACAAGACCCCCGGTGATCTGCATGTGTGCAAAAGCCTGTGCTCCTGGGCTCGGGGTGGGTGAGCAGGGGGCTGGGCACATATGTGTGGGAAGGGGGCCGCACCAGCTCTTAGAGGGTCTTACAGGCTTAAGTGAGGAGGTTCTATTTTATTTTTTTAAAAGACTCGATAAAAATAGGTTTATCTGGGGCAGAAATGCCATCATGAACAATATAAATGATCTCCTAGTCTTCTCCTCTGAGAACAGGAGTCATCAGTTACCTAAATAAATCACCCAGCCCCTCCCTGGCACTGGCACTTCCTTTTAGCTTTTAACATGCTTCAGCCCATCCTTCTAAAGTAACAAAAGTGCTTTCCTGACAGTCTTCCCATCTGCAGCTCTGTCTCTCCCCTCTTTCCGTTTCCAGCCATGCTTTGTACAAGTGTCTCTATGCTCTTGGACTTCATGTCTGAAAATGCTCTTCACACCTTGACCCAGTGCAACCTGGCTACTCTTTGGGACTTTTGTTTATATTCTAGAGCACTGAGAAGCCACTGGAGGGTTTTAAGAAGATGAACATAACTTGACTTATGTTTTGAAAAGGTCCCTGGCAACTTTGTAGGGAGTGGATTTGAAAAAAAAAAAAACAAGGAGAGGAAGTAGGTGACCAGTGTGGTGGGGGTTCCATTACTAGCCACTGGCGTGGACAATGGCAATAGGGGACTTGGTGAAGGGGGCCATTTGGGGATATGTTTGGAAGCAGGTCTGTGGGGTATTCAGATGGGTCGGATGGTCAAGGAGGGAGAGAAGAGTCTAGGAGGTTGGCCTGAGGAGCTGGGTGGATGGCAGTTGTGGGGAATGACTAAGGAGGAGCAGGTTTGGAGAAGGAGGTATCCAAGCCTGGTGTTAAGACTGAGACCAGGCCTCTGAAGGCAGCCCCCATCACTCTCTATTTCAGAGAGTCTGCCATCAGTGGCTTCCCCCAAAGTGCAGAGCACTTCAGAATTTGCAAATCATGCTGACATCTATGACTCCAACTGATTTTCATGCCAGTCCTTAAAGGGCAGGAGAGATTTTTTCTTAAGCCCCATTTTATAGCCAAGGAAACTAAAGCTCTGAGGTGCCACCAGGACAATATACTCTCGGGGTGGCAGTCAGGACGTCAAGCAGGCCAGTCTGCTTCTAAAACCTCCGCCCATCTTCTACCTCTATCAGAATCCATGGCTGTCTCCATCACTGCTAAAATGTGAGAACTCTGCCACTGGCAGTTCTTCATCAAGAAGCCAATGAGGTGCTGCTTTCTCGTGGGATTGACGTCATGTTCTCCCTTCCCCATCTCAGCTCTTACCCTGGAGTGACTGCACTCTCTCTTGACTCCTGGTTTAGTCACGTCTTTTCTCCTCTCAGACTGTCCTTAACCCCCCTTTTCTGCTGGTCAGAGGCCAGTCTGCCAGTTCCATACCATCAGCTCAGTTAATCATGCTTTCTGGGTGCTCTGGCCTCTCAACCCTGCCTCTTCCGGGAGGTCTTCTTGATTGATCTGGCCTCCTTGCCCTTCTCCAGGGATCTCCAGACTGTAGTAGTCTTGACCTCTGCCACTGAATCTCCCTTGTGCCCCTGACATGTTACTCTCTATCAAGCAATGTAACGTGATCATTCACACGTGGTGCTCCATCTTAACTGCTCTAATGATAGTTACCACCTTCTCAGGGTCTTCAAGGTCAAATCCAATATCTTTTTTTTTAACCCAAGGGAACTGATTCAGCTTTCTTTGAACCAGCAGAATCAAATCAATCAAATATAGACTATGAGTCATAGACCATCAGAAATATTGAGGTCACCTACTTCACCTTTTTGTCTGGTGTGACACTTCCCTTTCTACTGTTCTCCTCCAAGGTCAGGTCTCTCCTCACACATGTGGGGTTGGGGGGAGGGCACTTGTCAACTATCAGGGCAAGTCATGCTTTCTTTGGACAGATACTTTAAGCATTTCTTTCCCTTTTCACCTCAAAATTTGCCTACTATCAATAACCTTTCTGCTCTCAATGCCAGAAAAAAGGTCAATCCAGGGTAACCATTGAGGTGTTTTAAGGATTGTGACCTTGACCTTGGGTCTTTGGGTCTTTTCTTTTTCAGGTGAAACATCACTCTTTCCACACAGTCTCCCCCTCTGTCCTGGCTTCTAGGACAAGCCCTAATTTCTTTGCCCTAGAGATGCCTCAGTGCAGATTCAGACAAGATTTGGTAAGTATGTATGTATTGCATGCCATCTCTGTGCCAAGCATTGGTCTGATAATACAGCCAACAATAATCCAGATGGAGACTACATCTAGTCATCTACCACATCTACCACAGTAAGACAGCCCGCTCACTGGGGTGTGACAGTCAGACTCAATGCTACAGTAATATGTGAGTTCTAGGCACTGGAGATAGAGAGTTGGGTAAGATGTTGAGAGATAAGGTGGCCTGAAAGCTCATGGCCCATTGGCTTAAACAACCTGGACCTAATATTTGAATATTTAGATGGTTACTCCTGTCTGTCTGTATGCCTGTGTATCTTTCTGTCTTCGTCTCTGTCTATCTGTCTTGTTATAAAATATATCTCCTGTGAAAAGGGGAGGAGCATCACAACACAGTGAAAGGCACCATTTTCCTCACTCTCACTTAATGCAACAGCCTTGGGCTATAATTCCCAGCATGCCACAATGAATGGGATTAATATTGGCAATGAAATAAAGGAGAAGGGGAGATGCTTGAGGTAGAGACACTTGCAGGAGAGACACTTGGAAAAGAGACATGTAGGGGAAAGACACATGGGGAGATTGCTCCTGGTCCTTAGCAGAAATAATGACAGGCTTTATTTTGATCTCATGGTGGATTATATGGTACATTTTGAATTTCAGGTCTCTCTGTCCCAGCTCTCTGGGATCTGCCTAACCCCTTTTTTGCAGTTCCCCACCAAAAGGTGCCTTATACTTGTGACAACTGGGCCTCCCTGGTTTTGCAGGCAGTTGAGCGCAGTGCTGTGAGGCTGTCCGCAGCCTCTGCAGTGTGGGTTCAATCCTGGCCCTCCAGGGAGATACCCACAAGGCGTGGCAGACCTCTCCTGTCACGCCCGCTGCTCCCCTCAGCAGTGTATTTCAGTCAGCCTGTTCTGTTCCCCGCTCTCTCTCTGGTGAATCCTCTTACCCTCCCGAACATCTGGCCTGTGCCCCAGTTCTTGTGTGCATGAATAGTTGGATCTTTAAAAACAAAACAAAACAAAACAAAACAAAACAAACAAAAACAAAACTTGGGACAGCTTTTAGGCTTCATTCATTGCTTTGAACAAATGACTGGGCATTTTTGCACAGGGGGTGGGTAATTTTCAGAGTTTTATCAGGAATATCCTTTCTTGTCTTCTTTCTCACTCTGCTTATGAATTAAGTATCTTTCACAGTAAGAGTCTACTTTCTTTGCCTTTGTGCCAGACCCTTTTTAGAACATGCACCCCTTAACAGTTTGGGGACCTTAGGCATCCTTTAGTTTTACAGTTACAGTCTGTTTCTCTATCTCTCTAACAGGCACACATGTACATTCCACCCTACACACATGCACATCCCCAATACAGGAAGCCACATCAACTTCTGACCCACCACCAACTTGTAGATATGCAAGTGAATCTGTGTGTACTGTGAGCATCAGTGCTGACAAGAGAAGCTCACTTCCATCTCCCCTTACCCTTTTCCTGCCCCAGAGGATTCTGGGGGTGCAGTTTCTGGCAGAAAGCTCTGAGGGGATCCATGGTACATAAAGAAGGGCCCATTGAACTGTGCTACTCTGGACTAGATAAATAGTTATCACCAGCCAATGTGGTTAAATAATCATCAAACCACATAATTCAGAAATCATGCTCCTTAAAAGCTCCCCATTTAATATCCGACAGAAAATGCTAATCTACTACACAAGATTGCGTTTTATTTTTCTAGACAGGAAGCATTTTCTTCAGTCACATAATGACTTTCCTTGACATAATAATGAAGAAATGTGAATTTAAAACAGCTCTGCATGCTGGAGCATTCTTTGTTATCTAGGGGGCTGGCCGCACAGAAATAGCTGGACTAACTGCTGACTGGCTAGGCCATGTCTTCATTGAATTAACTGCTTACAAAGACTGAAATTTACCAAACTAAATTTTAGTGAGTAATTTCTGTTCACATAAATGGTTGAAAGTAAACCATTGTGGATGTGGTAGCTAGGCTGTCACATGGGCTGACATTACATTGGGGGAGCCCTGAGGAGTCAGGCAGAGTCAGGACAGGTCCATCAGGAACTGCCCACAGAGTGGGGGGTCTCTGAAATCAGGAGGGTTAAGATTGAAATCTAGGGTTTCTCACAATGTCACCTAAGGCTTGTGGGCCCTCAATTCCTTATCTATAAGATGAACATGATTAAAAGTATTGTTAAGATTAAAAAAAAGATTATATCTATGAAAGCATTTGGTTATCTGCTAAGGTCTATGTAAATGTATTTTGCAGTTTTTATGTAGTTTTCAGTGTGAGGAAGTTGAGCAGGAATAAATTAGGAATAAGAAGTAAAGCTTTTCACTGGTATCTTACCTTTTATAAGGACTGGAGTTGGCTATTTCCTAGCTCATTATATAGCATAAACAAGTTTCAGATGACCTGAAATAGATGAACCTCTGGAAACAGATTCCACTGGTCACAACCAAACAGCCAACCAATCCAGTGGATTCATAGTCAGCTGGATTGTTTAACTGTAGCCAAACCAATGTGTTCACTGTGATGTCAAAGTAATAAAAAACAGGATGTTTGGCTTCTTGGTCCAACGTGAAGTTGAGGAAATAATGATAAGAAACAGTATTTTCTCACATGTATATGGTATATGCCTGTGATAGATCAGATTTAAAAATTACTCACCCCTGAATATAAATTGATGTGTGCAATTTTGGAAAGCAAGCTGGACCTTTCTTAAAAAAAAAAAAAATTCAAAGTACCTGCAATGCAGCAATCTCATTTCTGGTATCTATCCAAAGAATATGAATCCATCAACTTGAAGAGTTGTTATGCACCACAGTGTTCATTGCAGCATTATTTACAGTATCTAAGATATGGAAGCAATCTAAATGCCCACTGAGAGATAACTGAATAGAGGAGATGTGGTATACACACAACAGAATACTATTCAGCTTTAAGGAAAGGTGAAATTTTATTACTTGAAGCAAAATGGAAAGAAGGTGAGGGGGCTGTGTGAAGCAAAGTTAGCCAGAAAGATAAAGACAAATACTTGATGATTCACATTTTTGGGTAATATAAGGAAATAAAGTGGATGATCTGAGAAAACAAAATAAAAATAGTAGACACTGATAACTGACTGAAGTTACTAGAGGTGAAGTGGGTGAGGGTTGGAAGAAGAGGGCGAAGGAGGTCTTATTTGGATAGTGGCAGACTTTTTTTTTTTTGCTTTTTGTTTTTCTTCTTAAAAATGGAAAAAGTAAATTAAGGAGAAAGAAACAGAGACATGGTGCATACAAATAAAAGTATATTACTGGTTACTTTAAATGTAAATGGACTAAATATTTCAATTAAAAGAAAAAATATTAACAGTATAAATGGAAGATAAATCAACTACATGCTTCTTAAAACAGATATGCCTTAAATACAGAAAGTTTGCAAACAAAAGTTAGGAAAATTTATACAATGTGAACATAAATAAAGGACGTTTGGCACACACTAATATCCAACATAGTAATTTTATTTTTTTAAAAGATTTATTTATGCACACAAGAGCTGAGGCACAGGCCAGAGATGCAGGGAGGTGAGAGGATTCACCAGAGACAGAGTGGGGAGCAGAACAGGTGGACTGACTGAAACACACTGCTGAGGGGAGCAGCAGTTGAGTCAGGAGAGGTCTGCCTCACCATGTGGTCTGCCTCACCCGGGCTGGGGATCGAACTTGTGCTGTTTGGATGGTTCGGACTGCTTCACAGTGCTGATGCCTAACCCCCTGTGCTACCAGGGGGGCCCCCAACATAGTAATTTTAAAGCAAGAAGCATTACTACAGATAAGAAGGTATAGTTTAAAATGAAATAAAAATATCCACCCTCCCTCTTCTCTTTCATATAAACTTACCTCCTTACTCTGTAGCTGTGGACTCAGCCATGCGACTCACTTTGGAATATTAAAAGACCTGATCCAAGCTAGCACTTGAAATGAGCCTGTGCAACTGGCTTTGCCCTCTGTATCTCTGCATAACATCCACATGAATAGTGCTTCTCCCACCTACATGCTTCCTCTTCATCTTGGACTCAAGAACAAACATACAAGGAATAGACCAGAGGCCAGCTTGGTGGCAAGGAACCAATTGTAGCCAAACCCGTAGCCTTAAGTGGGACTGCTAAGCCCAGCACAGCCCAGCCTGACTCAGACAACCTATGTGTAGGTGAGGGAAATAAATGCCTATTCTATGATACTGAGACTTTTGTGGTCGGTTGTTAAGGACCGACTAATACAAAATGTGTTCACATTCACTGGTTCATTCAATTTATAGGAAAAAACTTCAAGCTACAGTTAGGTCAAGCAATTTTAATTGCCTTTTTTTTTCATATAAGAAAGTTTAAGACTCAGGGAGAAGAAATGAAGCTGGTCAAACTCAAAGGGAAGCCTTTTCGTGCAAAGGTTGAGTGTTCTTTTTCACGTACTACATGAAGTCTCTGGGGGAGCTGAGAGTTGGGGAAGGTCCCTGGGCTCCCAAGGGGAGAAAGATAAGCTTTTCCCACTGACAATTTCACCAAAGGCCAATCTGTCAGCAGGGCTGGAAGGGCTGAGAGACCTCCTAGGGGTGGTTAATGACTGGCCTGCGGTTCACACCATGGCATTTCCTATGATCTGGGTTGGTGCCAAAGTGTCACCGGGCAGAGATAGAAAGCAGTCTGTCACATATAAATTTAACAGGCAATAATGCCAGCTACTAAGTAGTATATCATTCCTAATGATGTTGTCAGCCCCTAATCAGTCTAATTTATATTGTCAACATGATGTAATAGTCCCACCCGGCGTGGGCCTTCAGAAATACAAGTCCAACAGTGTGGGAGGCCAGAATGGATCCCCATGGGTTCTGGAAATCAAACTAGGATTGCTGAGTCCCACTTCAAAGAATCAGATAGAAGGTACATGAAACTGGCCTAGGGCCTGCTACACAGTAGTTATCTGATGGGGTGACTGGTACTGTTTTTTGCTGTGATGTAGCTGAGCCAGCTGGTGCTGGGAATCTTGCCTTAGAGCAACATAGAAGGGAAAGGCTAGACCTCAGAAATGCCCTTACTGAGGCTGTCACGTTTATTATTATTATTTTTAATTTTTTTATTTTTTAAAAGATTTATTTATTTATACAAGCACTGGGTATGGTCAGAAGTGCGGGAGGGTGAGAGAATTCACCAGAGACAGAGCGGAGAACAGAACAGGCAGACTGATGAAATACACTGCTGAGGGGAGGAGCGGGTGAGACAGGAGAGGTCTGTCGCGCCATGTGGGACCCTCGCCGGCAGCTGGGGATCGAACAGGCACTGCAGAGGCTGCAGGCAGCTTCGCAGCCCAGCACTCAACCGCTGCACCACCAGGGGAGGCCCTGTCACGTTTATTTTTAAGAAAAGCCCTGCAAAGTTTACAAAAGTGACTTCCAATGCAGAATTTATAGCTCCTTCCAAATGGGCACCTGGCACAGAGTAGGTGCTTATGAAAGGAAAACTCTCATGTCTTAGGGCCCCATGGCTGTGGACACCTTGTCCTTCCCACCGAGGTAAATGGCAGCTCCAGCATCCAGTTAGCAAAGCCAGAAATCTGGGCTTCATTCTCCTTCTCTCACCTGCACACTGATCACCAAAATACACCACGAGCTCCTGTTTCTCTCTGTTCCCCTGCCAGCGCCCTTCTGCAAGCCCTGCCCCATAGCTTCCTAAGGGAAGCTTTGTGTTCCTGCTCTTGCTCTCCTCCAAGTCAACCTCCACGCAGTGGCCAACTTAACAGATTTAGGTCAGAAAATAAGCCATGACACGCCTCTGCATAAAAGTCTTGGCATTTATACTAAAATCCAAACTCTAGCCAGGCAAACAAAATCCAGGCCAGGTGGATATTTGTGGACATTGAATGCTGGGAATGAGCGGCTACAAAGGAGCAAGGCAAAACACATCAGGCACTGGCAGGAGCCGCCGCCAGCCCTCAGTCAGCAGGGACAGAAGGAGAAGGTGGTGACCTGGGGTCCAGGAGTCAGCCACCTAGTGGGAGCAGAGGTCATGGACAGGGCTGCCTGGTAGAAGCTGGAGCCTCGGGGCAGAGAGGATTTCACCCACAGCAGAGCATGAGGGAGAAACACCTTCAATTTTTCCTTTTTCTTGCCTTTTCATCTTCTGGACCTAGCAATTCCATTTCTAGGCATCTATTCTAGAAAAAAGTGTTCATGTATACACAGGGAGTCATTCACAAGCATTTTTTTTTTCTTTTGGATTCCAAAAGTTTGTTTCTTTTTCTTTTTTTTTTTTTTATAAATTTTATTGTTATATTCCCCATACAATTGCAGCCCCCCATTCTGACCCCAATCCCTCCCCTCCCGCCCCCGCCCCCCTAAAAGTGTCTCTGGTTCATAGTTTTTTGTTGATTTTGATTTTCACTTTCTTATAGTTATTCATTTTCCTGGTCCCTTATTTAAGTTTTCTAGATTCCTGCTATGAGTGAGACCATCCGGTATTTTTCTTTTTCTTTTTGGCTTATTTCGCTGAGCATGATCCCTTCCAGCGCCATCCATGTTGCAGCAAATTGCATGTGTTTATCTTTTTTGAATGCTGAGTAATATTCCATGGTATATATGTACCACATCTTCTTGATCCAGTCATCTATTTTTGGGCATTTGGGTTGTTTCCAAAGCTTAGCTATTGTAAACAGTGCTGCTATAAACATAGGGGTGCAGGTGTTCTTTGGAATTGATGTTTCTGTGTCCTTTGGGTAAATACCTAGGAGTGGAATTGCTGGATCATATGGAAGCTCTATGTTTAGTAGGTCCAGAAATCTCCACACAGCTTTCCACAGTGGTTGGACCAGTTTGCACTCCCACCAACAGTGCAGAAGAGTTCCTTTTTCTCCACACCCTCGCCAACATTTGTTGTTGCTAGTTTTTTTAATATGTGCCATTCTCACTGGTGTAAGATGGTATCTCATGGTAGTTTTGATTTGCATTTCCCTGATGACAAGTGATCATTCCAAGCAATATACAGATTCAATGCTATTCCAATCAAAATTTCAATGTCATTCTTCAAAGAAATAGAACAATTATTGATGAAATTCATATGGAATCACAAAAAACCCCGAATAGCCAAAGCTCTCCTGAAAAAAAAAGAAGGGACTGGAGGCATCAGACTCCCAGACTTCAAACTATACTACAAAGCCATAATCATCAAAACTGCATGGTATTGGAACAAGAACAGACATACAGACCAATGGAATCGAATAGAAAATCCAGAAATAAACCCACAGATTTATGGTCAACTAATCTTTGACAAAGGAGCAAAGAATATGCATTGGAGCAAAGAAAGTTTGTTCAATAAATGGTGCTGGGAAAACTGGGTCGCTACATGCAAAAGAATGAAGCTTGACCACCACCTCACACCATACACAAAAATCAACTCAAAATGGATTAAAGAACTAGACATAAGACCTGAAACCATAAAATATATAGAAGGAAATATAGGCGAAACACTACGTGATTTGCACATCAAAGACATCTTTACAGACACATCACCCAAAGCAGTGATAGTGAAGGCAAAGATAAACAGCTGGGACTACATCAAACTAAAGAGCTTTTGCACAGCAAAAGAGACAATAACAAAAACAAAGAGAAACCCCACCAACTGGGAGAACATTTTTGCACCCAACACTAATGATAAAGGACTGATCACAAAAATCTGCAAAGAGCTGATGAGACTCAACAACAACAAAGAAAATAATCCAGTCAAAAAATGGGCAGAAGAGCTTAAAAGAAACTTCTCTGAAGAGGAAATGCAAATGGCCAACAGGCATATGAAAAAATGTTCAACATTTTTTTTTCTGTTTGAAAGAGCATAAAGCTGGAAATCAGCCTAAACGTTCATCAGCAGGAAAATGGATAAGCATTGAGGTGTAGCCACACACTAGACCTGCACTGCAGTTAAAATAAATGTTATCTGCAAAACTAAAACACAGTGAAAACAAGCCAGTTGCTCATTTGCTTATCTGCTACCATACCCATTCCCCCTCTTTCCTCAGTTCTGCAGTGCAGGGTGGGAAGCTGACCCCCTGCAGGCTGGTTTCCCAGAGTCCCTTGCATCTAGCATTGAGTGGGCCACAGTCAGGAAAGTGAGAAGACAGAGCTGAGTCATTGAAGATGCCCTTAGGTATTACTGTCCTCCAAGAAGCTTGCACACATTTATACTGCCTGGTCAAGTGCAAAGAAGTCCATTTCTCCCCACCCCTTCCCTGACCAGCACTGTCACAACATGCCACACCTAGCAAGGGAATGGTGGCATCTTACTTTTGCTTTAGGTTGTGTTTCCTGGACTAACAGCATCATTGAGACTTTTGACCTGGGCCCCCACACTGTGTGGGGTTTGCCTTTCATAACCTCTGCTTAGTTCTCTTTTCCTCTTTGAGTCTTAGGGCTTTTTCATTGATTCTAGTTTTTAATCTTCTTTATCTGTTGTGTATATTACAAACATCATTTACAATATCTTCCATCTTCTTGGGATTTTGTTTTCTTTGAACGCATGGATTTCTGCTCCATACTGAACTGGCTGTTGTGCAGAAAAGCTCTGAAACTCTAGGATTTCTTTTCCCCTTTGACCTTTTGTTGTGTTGCACCATTTTTCTCCTTATTTCCCCCCTTTATGTTTGTTTTTATTCTTTCCTCATTTTACTGGTTTGTATCTTGAAATAACTTTCTCAGAGAAGGTGCACAGGAAGTCAAAGTTTCTGAGGCCCCACTCTTCCCTACTGGCTCCTCTTTACCTCAGGCTTGATGCAGTGGGGCCTTGGCCTGCTCCCTATTTCTTCATCTCGTAAATGATGAACTTGGGGTGCTGTCTGCCTTCCCCTTAGACTGTGAGACTTTTACTTTTCTCTGAATCTTTTGTGCTTGGGACAGAAACATGGGTGGAAAGAACGACTTTGTGGGGAATCCCCAGTGGTGCAGTGGGTTGAGCGTGGCCCTGCAAAGTTGTCCACAGCCTCTGCAGCACCAGTTCAATTCCCAGCCGGCCAGGGAGAATCCCACATGGCGAGGCAGACCTATCCTGTCTCGCCCACTGCTTCGGTCCATCTGTCTGTTCTGCTCCCCGCCTCTGTGTCTGGTGAATCCTCTCACCCTCCCACGACTCTGGCCTGTACCCCAGCTCTTGTATAAATAAAAATAAATCTTAAAAAAAAAAAGAACAACTTTGCTCCAAGACCCCATAGTTTCCCTCTATTATTTCTGAGTGCTTACACTCTGTTGTGCTCCACTTCCTGGGGTCTCTGGGCAAGGCCAGCATGCCTCCCCTCAGGGTTGGCTGTGGCCTGAGTAGGTATACCCAGGCTCCACATGCAGAGACTGCCCACTCAGTGTGCTCTGTGTCTACAGCACCTAGACGGTCCATTGCCTGATGTTGGCCCCTACTCCCCACCCCAGGAACACCTGGTCTGGTTCAGTCTAGTGGCACAGGTGAGGTCATGTCTGTAGAGACCAGGGCTGAAGTTGGGGGAGGCCTCATCTTCTGGGGTTCTTACACCACATCATGCAAGCCTGCCTTGAGGTGTTCTTAACTGGGAACAGCAAGGGAAGGTAATCCTGTGACTTAGTTCCATCTCCACCCCTACCCCATCCCCAGGCAGTGCTCACTCCTGCCAGGGAGCTCTAGGGGGAGCTGCAGGGTGCAGGTTCAGGAGGTCAAGACACATGGAAGATAGGGGTGGGATTAGCAGAGTCTAGGCTCTTGGGGCACAGGTAGGGACAAGAGTGGGGGCAGGATGATGTTTCTGCGGGGAGGCTGGGGAAGACTACAACTCATTTCTCTATGCACCTGTGTTTAATGAGGCCCCGCAATAAGGGGCAGTGGGGGCATAGAAACAACATTAGCAAGAGGAATGGCCAGCAAGCTGAAGAGGTGGGCATGGGACAGAGTGGGGTGGTGATGGGTGGCAGGAGAGCATTGAAAGTGTGCTCAGAGTCTGGGTGTGAGTCACAACGTGGCCACTTGCTATCTGTGTGCAAGTCACTGAGTTTCTGTGACCTCTAATTCCTTCTCTATCCAACGAGTTAGTATACGTGGAGACTATATGACTGATGAATTTCTGTGCAAATGAAAAGGTGAGCTAATAGTATTTTGGAGAATGTTTTAGGTGTTCCACACTATAATACTTTTTTACCCATCACCTCATTTAATACTTTCAATGATCCTAGGTGGATGATCTTAACATCCCCTTTAAAGTGAGAAAATAGAAGCTCAAAGAGGCTAATGACTTGACCAAGGCAGCCTGGCCTATTATGGCAGAGCCTTCAAGGAGCCTGGGTCTACCCTGTACTCTCTACACCATGAACACCTCTCCTGCAGAGTGGGGATAAGCACCTTGTTATGCAAACTACTGGGTGTTAGGCGGTGACTGGACAAGGCAATGCCTTTTGTTTTTCATTTCTCATTCTAATGTTTTGTTGCTGGGTACACATAGTTTTCATTTTCACCACTGAATTCCATGCAAAGGGCACTATTTTGGGAAAATAATTTAGCTGGCCTGGGCCTTGGTGGCCCTAATAATTCTCATGCCTACATTCTCTAGAGTTGCTAGAATAATTACAAGGCCTTCTTGAGACCAGAAAGCTCACCTGTGGGTCACAGAGCTTCTGACAGGATAAAGAACTGCTTGCAGCAAAACAGCAGCTCAAAAAATTGAAAGTATTTTCTGTGGAAAGCATAGAATCACTGTGTCCACTTTCACCACCTTTTAGGTGGGGAAACTGAGGTTCAGAAAGGTGAACGACATTCCTAAAGTCAGCTCCAACAAAGACTGGGTAAGAATACTTGCATGACTTGTCTCTCCCCTCCTCATTGGGTGGCTGATTAGGCATCTTAGGTCAGGATCAACAGATAAAATCCTTGGAGGTGACTTTAGATTTGCATTTCTCATGGTATAAAGTAGGGGCAGACAAATGTTTTCTGTAAAGGGTCAGACAAGGAACATAACCAGAGTAAGAATGAAACTCTGTGTGGGTTGAACTGTGTCCCATGGCCCCCAATAATACATATTATAAGTAATTAATTAAATGGAGTCCCTAACCTCTAGTACCTCAAAATGTTATCTATTTGGAAACAGGATCTTTATAGAGATAAGCTAAAATGAGGCCAGATTTACTGGGTCCTAAACCAGTAAATCTGGTGTCCTTATCAAAAAAAAAACAGGAAATGTGGGGAAAGAGACCCACACACAGAATGAAGACACAAAGGGACATAAAGAAAGAAGTCAGCCATTCATGACTGAGGAGATTGGCCTATAGCAGGCCCCTCCTGTCTCCTCCAAGGAACCGCCTCCTCCAAGGACACCTTGATTTTGAACCTCTGGCTTCCAACGCTATGAGAATCAAAATAGATTTTTGTTGGTTATGCCTCTCGGTCTGTGATACTTTGTTATGACACTTGAGAAAACCCAGGCAAGGGCTTGTGCTCTAAAGTAGAAGCACAGGCAGCTACTGCAGAGCTTGGGCAAAGCTCGAGTACATTCTTTAGACCTGAATCCATATGGGGCCTCCTTTTCTTCCCTGATTCTGGTGTTTTTTTTTTTTACTTTTGGAAAACATATGATTTCTCCCTGCAGGTTGGTCACTGCAGTTCTCCCACCACCAAAGCACCCATAGTCCATCACCACAGTCCCTTGTGCTCTTTCCCCTCTGTTTTCACCACTCCCTGTGCCCTCCTGATGTTTTAGATCTGTGGTCAGCCTTTAAGGTTTGTCTTCGTCTGACCCTGTGTTTGGTTTCTCGATATTCTGCATGTAAGTGAAACCATCCGGTATCTTTTTCCTTCTGACTTATTTCACTTAGCATCAACCCTTCCAGCTCCATCGTGTTGCCACAAATGGCGTGAGTTCATCTTCATTGATTGCTGAGTAGTATTCCATCGTGTCTATATACCACATGTTCTTGATCCAATCATCTGCTTTGTGTCCCTGCTTCTAAATAAAAAAGAGATCTTGGGAAGGGGGATGGATTCTGGATCTTGAATGGAAGTTACTTTGTCTCCTCTTTCTTTGATTGGATGGGATGATACACCTTATCCAATATGGTACCACTAGCTCCATGTGGCTTTTTCAATGTAAATTAACATTAAATAAATAAATCAAATCCTGCAATTTCAGCTTCCAGCCAAAATAGGACAGTAAGTGACAGTAATCCAAGAAAGATAGGAAACAAATCAGGGGGCCCACAATCAACTCAGCTGCCTGAAAGTTATATACACTGCCATGCCCACCTGACCATCTTTTTGTAAACTACCACTATTCTCACCAATAATATGGTCACTGAAAAGACTTTTTGATGCATTTCTGCAGTCTTTAAGTTACAGTCTGGAATGCAGGGAGGTAGTGGGAGGTCACTGTGACTCAAAGTCACCGGCTACTGCCTCTGGGTGGCTGTCACCAATGGGACACATAGCCGGGTGCCAACATTCCATTCTATCTTCTATTTTTAGGGATTACTTCTTCAGATTTAATTTTGTCTTGTCATTTGTTGTATAATTATGTAAAATATTCACATGTTTCCAAAGCAAAAGCATTAAGACGAGATGTATTTAAAGAAGCTGACTTTCATATCTGCTCTCCTCGTCTACCCAGGCCTCCCCTGGCCCCTTGGGTGCATTTTCAGCTGTTTTGTGGTTTATCCTTCCATTAAAAATAAAAATAAATAGGTACGTATTTTTCATTTTCTCCCCTTCTTATATAAACCATAGTTTTTCACCTTATTTTTTATTTTTTATTCTTCCAGATGCACAGTATAGTGTTATATATTAATATGTGTCTACTTAACAGTCTTGCTTCCACCCAGAAAATATTCTTTTACACTATTTATACAAGGCTTTCATCTTTGTGAGCTAGCTTGGATGTTTCCTCATGTGTGACCTACTCTTTTATTTTCCTTGTTTTGGAGCTTATATATATATATGTGGTATCTTTTTTTAATTTTTAAAGATTTATTTATTTGTGCATAGAAGAATTGGGGTATAGGTCTCAGGTATTAGAGGTGAACGGATTCACCAGAGACAGAGTGGGGAGCATAACAGGGGAATCTACAGAAATACACTGCTGAGGGGAGCAGCGGGAGAGACAGGAGAGGTCTGCTGTGCCTTGTGGGTCAGCTCCCTGGCTGGGGATTGAACTTGTGCTGCAGTGGCAATAGCATGATAGTGCTGAGACTTAACCCCTGTGCCACCAGGGAGGTCCTGTATGTGGTGTCTTTTTCCCTGCTCCATTTCTTTCCTTCTCTTTCCCCACTGCCATCCGTTACATCTCCTTTGACTGTCTTTCCCATGCCTTGTACCCTTAGAAACTTCATTTATTAATGCCTACTAATTTCTTTTTTTAAGTGATTGACTTTGTAAAATCATCTACTATGTAAATATCCAATATTTGTCTTTGTTATAGTGGTTTGCTTGATTCCACCTAAATCCCTCAAGTTCTTTCCATTTTGCTGTAAATGATAATCTTTCATCTTCCCTGTGGTTGAATAGTCTTCCATTGTGTGGATATACTCTATCCACTCTCCTGTCTATGGGTGTTTAGATTGATTCTGTGTCCTAGCTATAGCTACTTACTATTTATTTATTCATTTATTTATTTACTATTACCATGCATTCATTTACTATTATTATTATTTATTTATTTGCTATTTGTGTTTCAAAAAACAGTGTAGAGCATATAATTTTTTTGTGTTGATGGTTTTGTGTTCTTTGGATAGATGCCTGGAGTGGAATTTCTGGGTCATCCAGTATTTCCATTTTTATTTTGTTAAGGTAAACCAAATTGCTTTCCATAATGGTTACACCAATTTACATTCCCACCCAATTTACATTCCCAGTAAGGTTCCTTTTCCTCCAACTCCACTCCAGCACTTGTTGGTTTTTTTTTTTTTTTAAATATATGCCCTTGTCATGGGTGTGAGAGACATCTAATTGTGACTTTGACCTGAATCTTCTTTTTTAAAAGCAGCAGTGAACAGTTTTCTGTGCACCTATTGGCTTTCTGGATACCCTATTGGTAAATTGTCTTTTCATATCTGCTACCTATTTAATTGGATTGTTTGTTTTTCTATTGCTGAATTGCATATGTTTTTTAAATATATCGTGGATATTAGCCCTAAATGAGTTGTGTAACATGTAAATATTTTCTCCTATTCAGTAGGATGTCTTTTTAATCTGTTTATATTTTCTTTTGCTATATAAAGCTTTTTAATTTGAGGTAATCCCAATTGTTTATTTTTCCCTCTATACACCTTACCATGAGGGCTGAATCTCCAAAACATATCCCTCACTGATGTTGTGGAACATACTGCCGATGTTTTCTTCCATGTATTTATTATTTTAGACCTTATATCTAAATCTTTTATTCATATTGAATTTATTTTTGTGCATGAAATTAGAGAGGGGTCCAGCTTCTTTCTTTTACATGTCACCATCCAGTTTTCCCAGTGCCATTTATTAAAAAGAGTCTCCTTTCCTATGTACATAGTCATGGTGATGGAGGATAAGGATAGAAAAACTGGAAAGGAGGTATCAAAAGACCAGAAACCTGGCTCCCACAATGCCAACAGCGGGAGATGGGGGTAGAAAGGATTAGCATAGCCATTGACCCAGCTATAGGAACTAAGATCCTTGGGTGCCAATGCCTAGATTACAAAGCACAATACTCAAGCAGGTATCAGAGTGCTATAGGGACTGTCAAGAGCACAGACCTGAAGGTGAAGATATGAAGATTGAAGGCCATTGTAGAAATCTGTCACCTTTCAAATTCTACAGTTTATTCAAAGACAACAACAAACAGGCCACTCCATGAAGGAGTGAGCCCCTCCAAACAGAAGAAGACTATGTCAGTGCAATCTTTACACTGGCTCAGGGCCATAATCCTGCCCACCTGTGCCTATGCAGGTGCTTCTTTTCACCAACTCTCTCCCTCTGCAGGGCAGCAGCTTCCTGCCTGCCGGTGAACTGTACCTGCCAGGACTTCTCTTCTCTGACCTACCTCAGTGGAGGCCGCTCTCCTCAAGGCCACCCACCTGCAACTGTATAGGCTTCTCTCAGCAAACCTGTCCCTTCGGGGCAGCTCTTCCTGCCTGCTGGTATCTATGCAAGTGTCTTCTTTTTTCTATAAACCTGCTCTTTGAATACAACTAATGTCTCTGTCTCGTGGAGAAACTCGCCTGGGAAACACAGAGTGCTGCTGAAAGGGGAGCTCTGGTGAAACTGTCAGGGGGAAAGGATGTCTTGAGCTAATCCCATACAGGCTTTGTGGCCTCCACCCCCACTCCAGACCAAAGCCATCAAGACACTGGGAACTACAAATCCCATCATCACCAAAGGGAGGGTCGCTGGGACCTGAGGGTGAAGTTAAGCTGTCAGGTTTGGTATAAAACCAGACACGTGGGCCTTGAGGCTCTCTTGGCTTCATGGCTCTTGGCTTGCAGCCAGCTCTCAACATGCCTTTGGAATTCCAGGTCAGCGGAATGGGAAGAATGCATTTAAGACTTTATCTCCCTCTTTTCTCCCTGAGTTCTACGTTTCCTCATTTCCCCTTCCCTTGTAAATAAACCTTTTATTAACCCTTGTGTGTGCCTGCAGTGGAGTATTAATAAGTCCCTTTTAAGCACCTGGGTGAGGACCCACAGTCAGGCAACCTGTTTTATATCAGGGTTGCCCTGTAACAGTAGGACATTGCCCCCCAGACCGCCAGCTCTCCACCTCAGCAGTAGCAGGCCTTGCATGTCTTACTTTGTCCAGTGGCAGCAGGACTTGGGGAGACTGTGCAGAGGACCACAGTCTCTGATGGTCAGGGCTTGCTGCACCCCACCTGCTCCGACAGCTGCAGCTCCTCCTCCCACCATCTGTTGGTAACTGGGCCTTCTCCCTCTACTCTGTCAGTTAAAATAGATTTTTCTTTTGCTTCACCAAAAGCACTTTTGTTTGCATGATGTGCCACTAATGTCCAGGACCCAGAACTGGTGAGAGGTTCTGACCTGCTGTTCGTTTAGACCTTTGCCCAGTAACAATTGAGACTTTAGAGACTGTATGTTTCTCTGAATATAGTCAAAGCCTCCACAGAACCTTGATATTTGCTTGGGATGGTGTGGTGTCTTGAGGTTGCCAAGACAAAGCCTTAAGTAAGTTTCCTTGTTCAGTAAAATAGCCACCTACCCTGGAGTGCCTGCCTCTTTCTTTGTTTTCCCCTTGCTCTCTGCATGCCCGGCCCAGTACAGATTATACCTGGGTGGTTCTCCTGGGTTGTACTTCAACAATATATTATTGAAAGAACGTGAGCTGTACAAAAAAAAGAAAGGGCAGAGGGCATGTGGGGGCATAGTTTACTGCACAGAGAAAATCCTGAAATTAGGGTGGAAGGTATTATCACAAGAAAATAATAACAGCTCATATTTCTTGAGCTCTTCTGTGTGTTGGACCCTAAAGACTGAAAATGCATAATTATTTGTATCATAACAAGCCCGTGAGTAGTTATTGTGTTTTCACCGGTTTACAGGTGAGGAAACAGAGGTAAGAAACAGGGTATAACTTTCTTGGGGACACAGAACTAATAGGCTGAAGGGCAGTGATCATTCCAAGGGGGTCCCTCTCCAGAAACATTGTTACTAGCCTTTGTGTTATTAGCCTTTGTGTTATTAGCCTTTATGTTACCTCTCGCCTCCTCCATGAAGCAAGCAAAAGTGCATAGTGACCAGGAGAATCAGCACAATTAATGAAATGAATATAATGTATTATAAAGAGGAGGGAGAAAAAAACAGGGACTTTTTCCCCTCCCTCTTGTTAGGGTGGTGACAGTATCGTTTAACTTGGATGCGGGAATGATGCGATGACACATCTTTTCAGGTGTGAACCTATAGCCTTACAAATAAAATATATAAAGTGTTGTAAATCATTACATCAATAAGCATAATTTAAAAAATTGGTAAAATAAATAAAATGGAGATGTAATAACACAGCAGGAAAATAAGTTGAGAATTACAGGGGATAACATCAAAGTAGCAAAAACCTGTCTCTGGAGAGGGTGGACTTTCAGCATTTTTTAAATTGTTATCATGATCGTGTACTATTTTCATAAAAGAATATTTGGAAATAGTTTCAACTGTGCAAGTGCATCAAAACATGGAATTCAAAATCCTGTTTACATCTCTCACAGACTTGTTCGACATTTAACTTATCAGGATTACTCTTTTTAACTGAAAAAGCTATTTTTTTAAAAAAGGTCAAGTAGTATGAATTTAAAAAAAAACTGGTCCCAGGTGACACTGTCAGACATGGCAGAGAAAGGGTCGGGGACAATTAGAAGCAAACTGGATTCCATCCCTGCTCCCGAGAAGCAGTTCTGACTTCCAAGGGCAGGTGATTCTGTGCAGCCACAGAGCAGCAGCTTTGATCCTCTGGAACTGTGAAAACAACTTTCAGTGAACCAGGCTGCAGGGTGCCTGAGGAGACCAGCAGCCTCTCTGGATGGCTCTCTGTTTTCACAGGACTCATCAACGTTGCACTCGGCACAGTGCTATGCATTTTTAGCCTCAGTTGTCCTATTTTTCCATGGGTTTACTTCATGTAAGTACTTTTATGTTCTCTTTAAAATGGGGTTTCCTATTGGAATTGCCTAGTGAAGACGATCAAAGCATATTGCCTAAAGAACTTATCAAGCATACATATTTTTATATGTTTTATCTCCACTTGCCATGCATCTATCTATCTATCTATCTATCTATCTATCTATCTATCTATCTATCTATCTATCTATCTGACATCCATGCATCCACCCACCCACCATACACCCATCCCCATCTGTCCATCCTTCCATACAAACTATCCGTCTAGTCCTGTATATAGTTCAACAATCGTTTATAATTCACTTGTCTATGTTATATTATTTTATCCTTCCAAATATCTTGAGGTAAATAGGTCAAGGAAAAAGCACTGAGTTCACTGAGAGAATTGAAGGTTGAATGAACTGTTTGTAACCATAACCAGTAAATGGTATACAAGGGACTCAACACCTTGTCTCTGTCTTCTCCCCTTCTCTTCCCTCCTTCTCAGCTGTGAATCTAGTCCAGCCCCATTAATTTATACTAACTGCCCCCCGAACATCTCAGGCCTATTACTTTTGGGGCCTTTGCAGAAATTATTCCCATTATAAAGAATGCTTTCCCCTCGCATGTCTGATTAAATTACCTCTCTTTAGACTGTTCAAATCCCACCTCCCCAGTGGGACTTTTACTGTCTGTTTAAATTGAAACCCTTGCTTCTTTGCCCACAATCTCAATCTCCTCTATATCCTTTATTCTCCATAGCATTTGTTTCTGGCTAACCTGTCAGATAATTTATGTGTGCTTGCTGCTTCTTTTCTCTCCTGCAATGAGAATGCAAGCTCCACAGTGTCTTTATTAAGTCTAGCAGGGACCCGATAGAACTCTAAGGTCTGCCTGCACTTGGTGAAATTGTAACTCTTGTGATTTGATGGTTTAGATGAGGACTAGGTTATTAAAGAGAATGTTTTCTGATATTTTTAAGCAAAATGATAAATTTTAAGTCATCTTAAATTTCCAGTAATAAAGCAGGCATGACCTCTTTCTTCTTTGTTCCTCCAGATAGAAGAAACTTAATGTCAAACCCTTCCTTTGTGGCTGAGTGGCAATGTGTGAGGATGGTCTAAGATTTAAAGAACCCCCCAAAAATTATACTTTTTTAAAAACTAAGATCACAAAGTGTGGCTTCCTGTCACACATTAGGGATTATCTAGCCACCACTGCTGTCAAAGTGGTTGGAGAGAAAATGGAAGGAGAGGGGAGGGGAGGTGTCGCCACCAGGAAGCAGACCACCTTGTGGGCTTCCTCTGGGTAAGAGTCGCCAATAAAGCTCTGACCATAAACAGTATCTTTCAATATGCTTTATTCACACAAGTCGCACACAATCAAACTCCATGCCTAGCACTACCTTATCGCTGTGTCCCTCCAGCGATCGCTTACTGCAAAGTCTCTTTAGTGGCCGGGGAACGAGTGTCTGGTTCCGCAGCTCGTGTTTAGTCTCTTGAACTAGGCGGCCCAAATCCTGTCTCGGCTCCGCAGGGACGCCAGGCGGCAGCAGCCTGGGAACCATGTTCGAGTCTTCTCTGGTGGATCTCCAAGGGGCGAGGCGGCTCTCAGTCGTGCAGTAGAACGGGCTGACCTTGAGCTCACCTCCAAGCCCAAGTGCTTTGCGATCGCTCGGTTTACATCCTTTCCCTGAGCTAGGTTACATCATTTCTTTTTCTCAATATACTTTCAATAACATATTTACATCCTATAATATATGTACATAAATATTTACATCTTACTTTCACCAAAATATTTTCTTCACTGCAAATTAAATCAAAACAAAACAAAAATATTTGCTTTCACTCATCCTCGGACAGCTGGTGAAGCCAGTTGGGGGTCAAGGTGGTAGGGTGCTTCTCACATGGATGTTATTCTTATTGTGACTGGAACTTAGAGCCAAAGCTGACCATCCCACTCAGGGATGCTTGAGTCCTGATTTTGCCCCCAATTCTCTCTTTGACTTTGGATAATCTCGTTCCTCTCTCTGGGCCTCTGTTTCCCCATCTGCATGACAAGGTGACTGGAATGAATGGATTTTCTGAATCTTTCTTTCATCCAGAGCAAACTCAAGACCTCTGCAGGGAAATGGCATGTGCCCCTTCCTTAGGGAACAGGCCATGAGCCTGATGATTGTCGCCAGTGATGGGAGAAGGTCTGCTCTTCCCTCCATTCTTACAACCCCTGGAATGGAATTGAGGGGACTGAAAGGCTGCAGACCTCTCTGAAAGGCTTGGGGGCCCAAGCAGAGCCTGCAGGAGGAAGCGTAACTCCCCTAGAGAGAAGTGATAGGAAGTGATGAAATAATCTGTTCAGGCCCTGAGCATCATGAACCTGCAGTGATGACGTGTAGACATCAGACCTGCAGCACAGGTGGCACCATCTGCCTCTCACAGAGACAGACAGAAGCTCAAGGAGTTTATGTGTCTGGGCCCAAAGTCTCAGTCAGTAAGGGACAGACCTGAAATCTTGATCCACGTTGTCCTTCTCCAAGCACTGTCCTTTATTACATCTGGCAGGGGAAGGGGTGCTGAGCTCACAAGGTGGTGAACATTCATCTGTTTTAGAAAAACCAAGGACTCTCTGAGGGTTGCCTACATCCACAGGTGGTGTCGTATAGGTGATTTTCATGCTTCATAAAAACATAATTTATATGATTTATAAAATTTTGTATGATTTATAAGCCTTGTTAAATAAAGAAGGGAGCTGGCAGGGCCCACGGATCTCTTTGTGCTATCTGAGTTGGTCATTCACAGCTGGCCCTTTCTCAAAGGATGTTCTACACCATGCCCTGGCCCAGGGCTGCTGTGGTCTTTCTCTCGTGCCCATGAACCAGTCACAGTCCCAGGGTTCTGGGGTTGGGGTCTCAAGATGAACACTTACAAATCTGTACATCCAGTGTTTGATGAGGGATGCAAGCTCTGGAGCATCACGGAAGACTTCCTGGAGGCAGTGGTACTAAAGAAGAGTCTTGAAAGTGGACAGGATTGAAGCAGAGAGGCAGACATAGCAAGTATAAACTGTGGGAATGTACTGTGGGTCCCCAGAGTAGAGAAGGGAAGGGTAGCTGGTGTCCTGTCAGCTCTTACTTATCATGATGTTGAGGCCTGGACAAGGGGTGGTCAGAAACTCAGCATAGTCCTGGGACACAGAATTTGAAGAGGGGCAGGTATCCTGGAAACATCGTCAACTTGATCAGCCTGGGCCATGAGATAAGTCTCTCATCAGCACAAGGGACCCCCATATTTTTTTAGGGGGAAGAAGATTCAGGTTGGGGAAGAGGGAAAAAGATGGGACCTTATGATTATCTTTAGGACCTGATCATCGCCCCATGAAGAATACCCCACCTGCACATGGAAGGAGGAAGTCAGTCATCTTCTCAATGTGTCTGTTGCAAAATCTTTTCATTCTCGCCTCCCTAAGCAGGAGCCCTTTCCCTTTGCCTACAGTGTCACAGACCCTCCAGCTCCAGCGTCTGCTCCCTGCTCAGAGGAGGCCCTGCCAGCTTCTAAGCCCAGGTGATGGCAAGGGAGTCCAATCCTGCCAAGCCACCCAAGCTCAGCTCAGGGCTGTTGGTAACCTCTGGAGACTCCTGCTCCCTTGCGGGCACATTGCTGTCTCCAGGTGCATGTCCTCACTTTTCCCTCTGCCCCAGTGCTCTCTCTGCAGCTACCTGCATGGTGACTCCTGCTGGTCATTCAGGCTTTGATTCAAACATCACCTCTTCCAGGAGACTTCCCAGATTGCCCTTTTGAAATAGTCTTCTCGATGTTCTCCATGTTGTTTCCCTCCCAGACTTGATGATTTATGTTTATCCACCAGCGGTTTCCACCTCTAGAAGGCAAACTCCTGGAGGCCAAGGAATGAATTTCCTCTTTACTTCCGCTTTCTCTTCCATGCCCAGAACAGTCTAGCACATAACAGGGTTCCATAAATATTTCCTGAGTGAGCCGTGGTAGTTTGCTTTTCTTTTTCCTTTCTGATGATTAATATGTGTGGATTTCTCTTCAAAGAGCAGGCTGTGTCGTCAGACCCACAGAGTACCCGACTCTGGTGTGGCTCAGAACTCATTATCTTCCAACGGCGAGTGGAAAGATTCTTGGACAGAGATGTAAGAAAACACTCAAGTTCCCACTCTGACCTGGCTGACTTTCTGGTAGGTTCCCAGTCACACGCCATTGTTGTCTCTGCAGGTGGGGAGGACCCTGGGCTCCTCTTGGTACCTGGCACATCTGCCTGAATTAGTAGCTCACCTCCCAATCTAATGTTGGGTCAGGACAAGGGAGCTGAGCATCTTTTTTAGAGGGGCTTTTGCCCAGATACCCACTGCAATTCAGAATAAGAAGGCTTTGTCTTGTCTGTTTTTAGAGCCCCAAAGAATCCATGAGTGCAGGAAACAAAGGTGCCTCAGATTGTGCTGGGCTCACCACCTGAACCCCAGAATCTCCATCTAGTGCTGTCCTGTCCAGCCACCATAAAGCTGTTCCTCCAATTCATCCCCAACCCAAACCTGCCACTTGACAGCTGTGGAACCTTAAGAAGTTTACTTGTGTGAGGTCCTCCTACTCTTTATTTAAGTTGTGGTAAAATACATAAAACATAAAATTTGCCATCCTGATGATTTTTATATAGTTCAGTGACATTAAGTCCATTTACATTGCTCTGCAGTCATCACCATCATGTTTCTCCAAAACTTTTTCATTATTCCCAACAGAAACTGTTCCCATTAAAAACTAGCTACCCATATCTCCATTCCCTCCCTTCCCTCTCTGTCTCTGTAAAAACTCTTTCATTTTATGGCTGAGTAATAGTCCATCATGTGGATATACCACACTATCTGTTCACCCACTGATGGATATCTGTGTTGTTCCCTCTTTTGCTGCTGTGAACACAGGAGCACAAGTTTGATGGCACCATGTGGTGAACCTCAAGGACATATTGAGTGAAAGAAGTCAGACATATATTGTGTGAATTCATTCGTATGAAGTATCCAGAATAGGAAAATTGATAGAGACAGAAAGCAGCAGTTGCCAGAGACTAGGAGAGGAGAAAACAGGCCATGCACACTCTTGAGGGTGATGGAAAAGTTTTGGAACTAGATAGAGGTGATGCTAGCACAACTGTCGAATGTGCTAGACACCCTAAAATTGCACATTTAAAGATGTTTGTTACTTTTACCTTGTGACAATGTCTCCTAAAAACACAAAGACTGTAAATAGTTCTGCTATAAACATAGGGGTGCAGGTGCCCTTTTGAGTTAATGTTTCTGTGTCAGTTGGGTAAATACCTAGGAGTGGAATTACTGGATCATATGGAAGCTCTGTCTTTAGTAGGTTGAGGAATCTCCACACAGCTCTCCATAGTGGTTGGATCAGTTTGCACTCCCACCAGCAGTGCAGGAGAGTTCCTTTTTCTCCACATCCTCACCAACATAAACAACCCAAATGCCCAAAAATAGATGACTGGATCAAGAAGATGTGGTATATATATACCATGGAATATTACTAAGCAATCAAAAAAGATAAACTCACGCAATTTGCAGCAATATGGGTGGAGCTGGAAAGGATCATGCTCAGCAAAATAAGCCAGAAAGAAAAAGAAAAATACCGGATGGTCTCACTCATAGCAGGAATTTAAAAAACCTAAATAAGGGACCAGGGAAAAGACTAATTGTAATACAGTGAAAACCAAAATCAACAGACAACTATAAACCAGAGACACACTACGGGATGGGGGGGGGAAGGAGGAATTGGGGTCAAAATAAGGGGGGTGCAATTGTTTGGGGTATATAAACAATGTATGCAAATGCATACATTGTGCAAAAATGAAAAATGATGTAAGAAATATATAAAATAAATATTAAAAAATTAAAATGGCAAATATTTTTTGGAAAAAAAAAAAGGCTGGCAAGATATTTTTCTCTGTGATGTCAAACCCAAAGATTTGCCCAGGCAGTGAGGACCGGAGCTTGTTGAACGATCAAAGGTTTGCTTGAGAATGTTCCTTTACCGTTGTCCTTGAGGTTCCTGAGTGCTCCAGAGGATTCGTGGTCTGCCAGGTGGTACCTGAGGCCCAAGTGCTGCCGGGTTCTGGTTCCCTTGCTACTGAGCACAGAGCACAGAATTCAGAGGAAAGTGTGTGAAGACTAGGGGAATCACAGGGCAAGGTTCTCCTGCGCTGGGGTGACCTGTGGGTGTGAGCTCATGAAAGTTCATCTCGTGGATCTGAGCTTCTCTTCATCTTCTTCAACTAGCCAACTATGGGAGTAGCAGTGAGAATGGGGAGACAGTCAGGTCCCTGATGCACACAAATGGGAGGCACATTGAGTCTCAACCTGGGGCCAGAGGCATGGCTGAGCCTAAAGCTGGGGCCCATTTTACATGTAAAGATGGTAAAGATCCATCATCATCGGACTACCCCTTGACAGTGCAGAACTTCCTCAGGCAAGAAGATAAAAGCCAGAGGACAGAGAGGAACTAGTTTCATTCTTCTGTGTGTTCCAGTGGATGGAGAGGGCAGGGATGAGAAAACTGTGAGCTGCCATGCAGTCAGCGAGATGGCAGGCAAGGAGGCTATGGACGAGGAGGCTGGTGCTGCCAAGATTTCGTACTTTATTGCTGTCAAACTGTTAGGGGGAAAGGATGTCCTGAGCTAATTCCATACAGGCTTTGTGGACTCCACCCCCACTCCAGACCAAAGCCATCAAGACACTAGAAATGACAAATCCCATCATCACCACAGTGAGGGTTGCTGGGACCTGAGGGTGGAGTTAAGCAGGCAGGTTTGGTATAAACCAGACACATGGGCCTTGGGGGGCTCCTCTTGGCTTCACAGCTCTTTACTGTCCGCCAGCTCTCAGCAGGCCATTGGGTTTCCAGGTCAGTGGAACAGGTAGGATGAATTTAAGAATTGATCTCCCCCTTTTCTCCCTGAGTTGTACATTTCCTCATTTCCCTTTCCCTTGTAAATAAACCTTTTATTAACCTTTGTGTGTGCCTGCAGTGGAGTATTAATAAGTCCCTTTTAAGTGCCCGGGTGAGGACCCACAGTCAGGCAACCTGTTTCATATCAGGTTTGCCCTCTAACAATACCAGCTTTTCCAGCTGAGAAGAGCTGTCATACCCATTCATATCTTTGGTCCCCAACTTAGGCAGAGTAAGAGCTACTGGGCCTGAGAGGTTGGAGGCACTGTGCAATGTGGGATATGGCTCTCACAGGCAGGGGAGGTGAACAGGTGACTGCTTGGTCCTGAGGAGTGGTGTCTGTGGGTCTGCTACTCCTAAGCAGATCATTTGGCCACTGTTTTGTCACCTATAGTTCTAAGCAAGGTCAAGATGGCCCAGTCAGTTAGGTACAGAACCCAACCCTTCAAGGTGCCCTTCAAATCAAACAAGAGCACACAGCTGGATCACGCTGGGAAGGCTATGCATCATGAGGTATGACCTGGAACACCCGGGAGGCTGAGGACAGATGTATGACAAGAGACCCCAGAAGCCGATCAGTGGAAGGCCTTGTTGATAAGATTGAAACCATAGTTGGGGGATTAGGGTGTGATCTCAATGACAACACCTAGTCATCAAGCAGATGAGCATTGCCTGGAGGGCAGACTCACAATCCCTGATCTTCTACATTTTTCCCCTTTCTTTAATCTCCTTCCCATTTCCTTTTGCTCCTCCCCCTTACAACCCATGCTGTAAATCAATAAAAAGGCCAGGATCTTGCTCTTCAGCAGCATCCTGCATTATGTAGCCTGTTCCATGACTCCCATTTCTTTATCAGCTTGGTGTTGCCCGACACAACAATGTCCACATCTTCAGTATTGGCTTCAGTGGCAGGTGCTGAGGCACTGCCTGTTAAACTGTGACTGGCTGTAGACCCCGTGGGGGGTAGGCTGGAGTAAACAGGAGCCTGGGGTACAGGGGCTTCTTCTGTTTGTCACGGGGTGTCCCAGATTTGGGAGGGGAGGTACGCCAGCGGGAAGCAGACCACCTTGGTGGGCTTCCTCAGGGCAGGTGTCGCCAATAAAGCTCTGACCATAAACGGTGTCTTTCAATATGCTTTATTCACACAAGTCTCACACAATCAAACACCATGCCTAGCACTACCCTATCGCTGTGTCCCTCAAGTGATCACTTATGGCAAAGTCTCTGTAGTCCCCAGGGAAGCGTGTCTGTGGCTCGGCAGCTCGTGTTCAGTCTCTTGAACTCGGCGGCTCGAATCCCGTCTCAGCTCCACAGGGAGGCCCTGCGGCTGCAGCCCCCGAACCATGTTCGAGTCTTCTCCAGAGGATCTCGAAGGGGTGAGGCGGCTCTCAGTCCCACAGTAGAACAGGCTGACCTTGAGCTCACCTCCAAGCCCAAGTGCTTTGTGATCGCTCGGTTTACGGTTTACATCCTTTCCCTGAGCTAGGTTACATTATTTCTTTTTCTCAATATACTTTCAATAACATATTTACATCCTATAATATATGTACATAAATATTTACATCTTACTTTCACCAAAATATTTTATTCACTGCAAATTAAATCAAAACAAAATAAAAATATTTGCTTTCACTCATCCTCGGACAGCTGGTGTCTGGTAAGAAAATATTTCATGACATTATGATCTACCAGCGCCCGCTTGGTGCAGTCTGTGTCTATGATAAGCTGGTATCCGATAGGGATGTACTAGATGTTTGCAGCTGACATGCTTTCTGCAGGAGGTGTGGGGGGTAACTGGATGACTCAAATTCAGGGGGCCCCCCAGCCCACCTGACGGTGCTGCAGACCTGAATATCACCGCCAGCGATGGGGAAGTTGTGTCCATGTCACTGTCGTTGTTATCTGACACAGCTCGTGCAGCTGGAGCAGCTGGTGCAGGTCGCTGGGCTTTAGTGGTGGGAGGGGCAGCCAGAGGCCTGGTGGGCTGGCCAGCCGAGGTCAGGGACGGGGTAGGAGGGGCTGGGGCAGGGGAAGCGAGGACACTGGGAAGGGGAGAATCTACACACATAGGGGTTGGGGATTGGTTTTTAGAGACGGGGGGCTGGAGAGAGGTTGAGGGAGTGGCGGGCTGGACAGCGGAAACAAGGGCCTGGGTAGGAGGGCCTGGGGCCGGGGAAGCAAGGACACTGGGAAGGGGAGAATCTACACACATAGGGGTTGGGGATTGGTTTTTAGAGACGGGGGGCTGGAGAGAGGTTGAGGGAGTGGCGGGCTGGACAGCGGAAACAAGGGCCTGGGTAGGAGGGGCTGGGGCAGGGGAAGCAAGGACACTGGGAAGGGGAGAATCTACACACATAGGGGTTGGGGATTGGTTTTTAGAGACGGGGGGCTGGAGAGAGGTTGAGGGAGTGGCGGGCTGGACAGCGGAAACAAGGGCCTGGGTAGGAGGGGCTGGGGCAGGGGAAGGGAGGACAACGGGAAGGGGAGAATCGACAGACATCGGGGTTGGGGATTGGTTATCATTGGCAGGGGGCTGGAGAGAGGTTGGGGGGCTCAGGGGCATGGGGGTGTGTGATATATGCGATGTCGTCACTACGATGGAATCTGTATGAACCAGAGGGATCTTCCACACTGGATGACAGCTGATGGGAATAGAGCTGTCAATAGCCACACGAGGTGAATGAAGGATCATGTGGCCTCCTTCTCTATCAAGATTTGCTGCCTGCGGTGGATAAGCTGGAACAATCAGTGGCCGGACAAATTGAGGGGCACGAGGGTCAGTTTCACCCAGTTTCACAGGGCTCTCCTCTGTGTCCACCGCAAGATAGGGGAGCTTAGAGGGTGGGGGCAGCTCACCTCTCTCCCACGGAAGACTTGGCCTGGGCAGTGGCATGGGCCTTTTGTGCTTGCAGGCCCTTGAGCGGCCAGAGTCCGGTGGAGTGGAACTCAACTGGCTCGATGCCTTTTTGCCCTTCACGTGTCGAGATGTTGATGAGACTGGTGGATGGTCTTCAGCCTTTACGTGTCGAGATGTTGATGAGACTGGTGGATGGTCTTCAGCCTTTACGTGTCGAGATGTTGATGAGACTGGTGGATGGTCTTCAGCCTTTACGTCTCGAGATGTTGATGAGACTGGTGGATGGTCTTCAGCCTTTACGTCTCGAGATGTTGATGAGACTGGTGGATGGTCTTCAGCCAGCAAGCCACCTGGGGCTGGCCTACAGGATGTGGCTGCCCCCTCCTCTGGCCTCTTCGGAGGCACATCCTCCCCTGCGAGGTCTCCCGGGGAGCTGGGGGCAGGCATCGCAGAGGCCTCACTGGACGGTTCTCCGGGTGGTGTGGACCCGTCCTCCTCCTCTGCGATGATCGGTGGTTCTTCCACCTTCACCTCCGTATCCTCCCGGGCAGGTCTTGGGCACGGGTGACTGGAGGTGTCTCCTCTCTTCCACTCAGGGTCTAGTTTGAATGGTAAGGAGGAGAGATGACATTTGCCTCGAAAGGCAGGAATAATTCTGGCTCTACAGCGCCCAAATGTCATTGAATTGCGAGCCGAGAGCACAGGCTTCTTGGGGGGGTTCCCCCATGATGCGGGGGGGAGCCTCCCCACACCGGAGCACAAGGCGGGCGTGATGGTGTATCGCCTTGGGGGCGCGATGTTGACGCCAGGTGGTGATGGCGAGCGCTGCCGGTGGAAGCTCCTGGGAGCCGGCGGGCTGGCAGGGGCCGGAGCGGCTGGGGGCACCCGGCCAGGCCCAGCGGGGTGGACACGAGGTTGTCCAGGCCGGCGCCTGCCAATGAGAGGCCTGCCGCGGTGGAGTTGCTGCAGGCGGTGGCAGAGACACCGGTATTTGCTCAGCAGATTGCCCATTGCGGGCGGAAAGTGCACCAACGACCGCGGATCTGAGTGGGAAGCGGGGAGAGCAGTCCCTGGGCTTCCTTCTCCTCCGGGGATCTAGCGCGCACTGGCCGCCTCGGGGACTGTGACGGTCCTTGGGACGTCACAGAGGAGGGCAGGGGGCTGACGCGAGCCGGCGGCCACGTCATCCAGCCAAGGGCAAGACCCCATCGTCCTGTCTCTTCTCTGACCGTCCCAGCAGTTGCAGGTGTGGGCATCGGATGGGTCACTCTGTGGGGGCTCCTGGGACCCCAGAGATCCCATCTGCCAGAGCTCTCCCCCCATGGACGGGGTTTAGCATTCGGCGTCTGGGTTGCTTAGGGGGCCCTCGTGCTCTGCTCCCCTCCCCCATCACCGGTCCCTAAGGACTGAGCCTGCAGAAAGTGAGGGAACACCCCCCACTCCCCTCAAGCACTCCCCCATTCTTTTCAGCAACCCCCTACCCCTCCCACCACCATCCTGCCCAATATCTCTGCACCACCGCCCTCTCCATGGCCACTCAGGCGCCCTCATCACCAGGTTTCCCAGGGTGGGCTGTGGCCGTGCTGTCACCTGGTGGCCTGCGGTGCCCCAGGACTGGACCCTGCACCATCTCCCTTCCCCGCGGGTGTGTCCTCTCGCCTCCTTTACATACATTTCATAAAACAACATTTAAATTTTGGACCTTCCTTAGGTCACATGGTAGTAGTGGCTCAACCAAGATTTGAACCTAGCTTGTGGGATTCCAGAGTTCCCGCTCTGGACTGTGGTCCCTCTTTATGGCCTCATGAGTTACCTACCATTTTTGCAGTAGTTTTTAGGGTATTTATACCTGCAATAAAAAGAGCGTGTGCACGCCCAGTCTCCCACAGTGACCACTGTCCACACCGTGCTCTAGTTTCAGCAGTCACAGGCCAGGGGTCACCATTGTCAATGCAACACCATTCCACAGTTCTCTAATTGAGCCTAGCAGGCTGATTTTGGTCCAGTTTGAAAAGCTTCAATATGTAAAGATTATATTCTAGATAAATGGTGGGCTATCATGAAAGCAATTCACCCAATGGATTCTACCATACGGATTAGAGGCCAGTTTCTCTGGTTTTCCATGTATTTCTAGGTATTCATGCCTAGAAAGCAAATACATCATTTACTATAAATTAATAATGGAGAAAAATATTGGATTAAAATAATCTAACACAGTTTGGTCCTAGAAGCACACAAGCTGGCTTGCAATACATGTATTTGGCCCTTAAATGTGACCCTAGAAAATCTTATGTCCAAGAGAGGAGATATATTCAGGGCACAGAAAGGCAAGAAAGCAAGCAAAACTATGCGTAGGCCAGGATTTGTATAACCTACCTATCTTTTAAAAAAAGGTTATTTGCAGTGTTTTTCTCTCTCAGGGCTGTTGTGTGTTAGCTATATGACATGCAGACACTTTGGAAGCAAGTGACACACTAATCAATAAAAATAAATGTATTTCCAGTTAAAATTTTTATTTAACGTTGGACGTAATTAATATTTCAAAATTGGTTTTCTTCTTTTCTCATGAGATGATTTTTCATAGTATATCAGAGTAAATTTGGACTTCCATCACCCAACAAACTTTGAGATTGGTGAAGATACAAACGGTTATGTTCACATCTAAACTGTTTGGAAAAATGAGAAATAGAAGCTCTTTTCGACCTCTCCAGAAGCAGAAATGATTTCCATTTATAGCATTTAACATCATTCCTTGCTGTCATTGGAGGGGAATTCAACAAGGCACAATTGATGCTCCTGTTTGTTTGAACAAAAAGAGCCAGCCAGTACACATTTTGGCCAAAGAATTCCTCAGGAATTCTGAAAAAGATGGCCACATCTTGAACTTACTTGAAAACATTAAATTATAGTCATGTTACTTGCTTTTTTTCCCAAAGAGGAAAAAATTCACTTGACTGTGTTGAGTGTTAGTGTTAGGAGAAGGATGTCCTGAGCTAATCCCATACAGGCTTTGTGGACTCCACCCCGGCTCCAGAACAAAGCCATCAAGACACTGGAAATGCCAAATCCCATCATCACCAAAGGGAGGGTTGCTGGGACCTGAGGGTGGAGTTAAGCTGCCAGGTTTGGTATAAAACCAGACAAGTGGGCCTTGGGGCTCTCTCTTTGCCTCCTGGCTCTTGGCTCTTGGCCAGCTCTCAGCGTGCCGTTGGGATTCCAGATCAGTGGAATAGGTAGGATGCATGCATGAGTTTATTTCCCTCTTTTTTTCTCCCTGAATTATTCTTTTCTTCATTTTCCCTTTCTTTTGTAAATAAACCTTTTATTAACCTTTTGTGTGTGCCTGCAGTTGAGTATTAATCAGTCCCTTTTAAGCCTGTGGGTGAGGACCCACAGTCAGGAAACCCCTTTTATATTGGGGTTGCCCTGTAACAAAACTTTCCCAGAGTGAACCCAAGGACCCCGCTCTTGAGTTAGTGTGGGGTCCTTGGGTTCACTCTGGGAAAGGTTTCACCAGAGCTTCCCTTTCAGCAGCACGTGGTGATTTTCTTCATGCGACAGAGACGGTAGTTATATTTAAACGGCAGGTTTTTTAGGAAAAGGGACAGCAAAGTAAAGTACACTTGCATAGACACAAGCGGGCTGGAAGAGCTGCCCCTCTGTGGGGGCAGAGTTAGGTTTTATGGGCTTCTTTTGGTAGGGAGGGGCTCATCTTTGTGAGCTGTCAGTTGGTTGCTGATTTTGCATAACTGTAGAATCTGAAAGGGATGGGGGAGATTCTGTAATGGCTCAATCTCCGTATCTGTGATCTGTGCCTATGGATACTAGTGTGGACACTAATTTCTACAACTGTGTTGATGGCTATGCTAATCACTTGTACCTCCACCTCATTTTGTGAGCCAAGTTTCAGGTCTTGTGATGCCTCCTTTTTAGCTTTTTTTTCTCTATTCCTGTCCTCCATCATTCCCTCCCTGACCATATGACCCCGCATAACTCAAACCACAGCACTCAAAACCCATCAACACCAAAAAAACGACATCAATGGCAGTTTTATCTTAAATTAAGTACTGATATAAATGTAGATTTATTTCTAGACCTTTTTGATTCTGTGTCTGTTTTTATGTGAATATTATATCACTTTAATTACTGTTGCTTTATAATATATAAAGTCAGGTAACGTGATACTGTTACAGGACAGGGAGAGGGGCAGCTCAGACCCCGCAAGCCTGCCTGCTCTAAATAGGTTCTGCCATCTGCTGCATCAACACAATACATATGACTTTAATGGGAAGGAACTTTAATACAGTTAGGAAACAACACGGGAAAGGCAAAGAATATAGTTTCTAAATCAAGCACCCAAAGTTACCCGTCCCCTCGTGGGTAAAAATCCACCCAAGCAGGATTGGCCCAGAGCAAGGCCCCAAAGCCTGCCACAAGTCTAAAACAACTTCCAGTGGGGACCCACAGAAAAGGATCAGAAACCACCAGACAAGTCTGGAAGGAAAAGAGCAAAATCAAAATCAAGACAAAAACCGCCATTGTCACCTCCCCACATGTCACTCACCCACATCTGTGTCACCCAGTCCACGACCAAAAGGCAAAGGCAGTTTCCTCATGTGTTACTCGGCTCCATGAGCCTCCTCCAGGTCTCCTGCTGGCTCTCCATCCCATTTCCTTCCTTCCTCAGTCTCCTCTGCAGCTTCTCTCCTTGCTCAGCTCCACCCTCCTTTTGTGTGGGGCAGGGAACCTGGAACCTCCCCCTTTCCTGGGGACCACCCTGTTACAACACTTTTGTTTCCTCCTTATTTCTCAAGATTGCTTTTGCTATATATTTTTTATTTTTTGTCTTAGCATCTTATCTTCTTCCTCTTGCTCGTTTCTTTTTTAACTTCAGAATATTTTCTGAAGGTCACCCCACAGCAGCGAATGGAGGTAACCCCAACCTTCCATAACTGTACAGTAGACCGTGGTGTGGGTGTCAAAGAGCATTTCCACCCAGCTCCTCCCCTGGCGGGGCTAACCACCACTTGCTGTTACAACTCCCCGGGCTCACACTTGAATACAGCACCATTAATTCCATAGTCAGGACTCTGCATCCCAGAACCCAGCTCAGGTTGCTTTTCTCTTAATAAGAAAGGTTATCAAAGCACCGCCAGCAAGTGAAAGCATCGTCTCTCTCCCTATCATTCACTGGTCCACTCAGGGAATCCTCATTGCTTTTGGCTGTCCCAGATCTGAAATTTCATGGAGGGTGCTAGGGTGGGCTGAGTCAAGAGGCTGGAAGATCGTGAAGGACACTGTGAAACGGTTATTGAGAGAAAGAAAAGAATGAGACCGTAATATGGGTAGTGTGGGTGGAAGGCCTCCCCTTCTTTTTTCCAACCAGAAGCCTCACCTCTCCAACCAGGAGCCTGCAATTCCCCTTCCTTCTCAATTAAATGGAGGTGATTCGGGCTTCATATGTATTTCAGTCACAGGTATATTAATTTCACCGAGTTCTTAGGCCATGATGGCTCTATGAATCCTGCTTTTCCTGAGCTAATGGGGTGGCATAAATAACTCTGGGGGAAGCGTTCGACCTGGCAGCTCCCAAGTCAGGCTGGAGTTAATCAATCCTCTGCTGATGTGCTGCCTAATCTCGAATGTTGGGTCGGAGGTTGTGCCTGCTTCGGACTAATTCCTTTCTAAAAGATATCACTGCAGAGATCCTGGTGCCTTCTGGTCAGAGGAAGCAGATCTGAGAAGTCAGGAATCTGCTTTGATACTGTCCCTGGCCCAGAGATAGGTGGAAACCCGGCTAGCTCATGAATGGGCCAGGGTACCCTCTGACTCTCCACTCAGTGATGCTAGGGGATCTGGGGAGCGCCAGGTCACCCTCATGCCGGGGCAGAGTCCTGTCAGAGAAGCACTGCTGCTCCATCTGTCTGCTGTCTACACATGTCCCCAGCCCACAGCTTACCCTATGCAACCCTAGGAGACCCTTCGCCTCTCTTGGGAGGGGGGACGGCAGATGGCAGGTGGGGTTCCGGGGTTAGTGTCTGCCTGACTGGATGTTTTAGCTTCCAAAACAGTCATGGGCCAAACTTCAGCCACTCAGGTGCTCTGTCATGATGGGCCACTACACTCTGCTTTGCTGCAAGCAATAGGTGGATCTTTCAGAATCAGGTCACCTTTCAAGCCACCTGTCTGAAGTCCATGCTTGGGGTACTGAGGACAGTGGAAGGGGAGCTCCATTGGAACTGGAAGGCATGGAAAGGCACAGTGCCCTTCTCTCTGATGCTTATGACCTTATAGTCTACAAAAGCCCTTTGATCCCCTTATGAGATCTGCATGGATGCTGCCCAGGGCCCAGGGATATGGCAGGAAGGAAGGCTCCCATGTCACAGGTGCAGATGCTGAGGCTTGCGGGGCGATGTGCTGGCCTAAAGGCACATAGCTAAGATGATGGGACCATCTCACAGCTGCCCAGCACAGCCAATCCTCCCCGTCCACAGGGGAATGGTCCAAGGGCTGCCCCTTGACCCACCAGCTTCTTCCATGTAAGGTTGTAGCTCCTAGCCCCAGAAGGCTGAGTTTAGCCTGCTTGCTGGGGATAGGGAACAAGAGAACCTTACAGGCCATAGGGAGTCCCCTCCCCTATGGGAGCAGGAAGTCTGATTCTGAAAGACCCTACCACACACTTATTTTCAGAAGTCACTGGGGTAAACCCAACTCCCAGAGATGGAGGTTCAATTCATTAAGCTTAGATGATTAATTACAAGGCAATTAAATATTTGATTAAATTAATCCTAAGGTGTTTAAACATTGTTTTGCAAAGAATGTTTGCTCATTAATTAGAATGGCTAAATGCATGAGTTACACAAGGATGGTGGCTGCAGGGAGAGAAGGAAGCCAAGAGCTTGCCTGTCTGGGGCTCTTCCACGCAGAGGTGGGAGTGGTCTCTGCTCAGGAGAGTTGTTTCAACCTGGGACCTTCCCCTCCTGCTCTTGGAGCCTCTGTGTTCTCACTTGCAAATGTGTCCATGGAAACTGGAGTCTTGGAGGGAGCCCTGGCAGGACTGGGACCAGGAAACATTGAGCCCTGGCTTGTCACTGACTCACCTAGTGCCTGGAAGGAGGAGTCTCTGTCTGCTCCTTCTCAGGGTCTCAGTCTTCACCCACACAGCGGTGAACACCTTAGAGTCCAGTTTCTTTTGGGCTTGACTTTAAGGGGTTTGGCCCAACTGGATCTACATTTCCATCACTAGCCAAGGTAGAGACCAGCGGGCAGGAGAGTATCTCCTTTCCCTGGATGCTCACCTTTGTGTGGAAGGAGCCAGCTACCAGCAGAGAAGGGCCCCAGGACAGGGTGGGGGAACTCCCCCACTCCACTGCATGCTCAGGCATAGAAGGGGCACACTCTCTTTGCTCATAGGGCTAGGCCTGGAGAGGCAGAATTTTGCTGGAAGGAGGTGGAAAGGACATTCAGGGGAACTGGGTTATTAATCCTGAATCAAACTGTTAAATGACTGGACTTGGATAGACCAGGCAGAAAGCGCTGGTCAGATCACTTCTGCACTTATTGGCTATGGGCTGTCTGGAGTTACAAGTCTAGGGGGAGTAAGTGGCAATTAAAAAGGACTAAGGGGGGCCTCCCCTGGTGGCGCAGTGGTTGAGCGCCTTGCTGTGAAGCTGCCCGCAGCCTCTGCAGTGCCGGTTCGATCCCCGGCCACTGGCGAGGGTCCCACATGGCGCAACAGGCCTCTACTGTCTCTCCTGCTACTCCCCTCAGCAGTGTATTTCATTGTTTTGCCTGTTCCCTGCTCTGGTGAATTCTCTCACCCTCCCATGCTTCTGACTGTACCCAGTGCTTGTATAAATAAATCTTAAAAAAAAAAAAGGACTAAGGGCTGGGCATTGTTGAATGGCTTTGTTGACTGACTGTCTCATTGCCAGCAAGGAGGGGACTGTCTTGTGTTCATTCATAGCTATTTACTAAATGTTAGTTGGGTGCCCAGAAGGCCTAGTTCTTGCCCTCCTGGAACTTGTAGTGGGTGAGAAAGAATAAACAATTAAACAATCAAGGAATGCAAGTACAATACTCTTGCTCATTAGCATCTTGAAATAAATAGGTCTGGGAGGAGCACAATGGGGCCTCAGGGTTGGTGGCTCCCACTCCCTCACACTTCTGCGCCCCCAGGTAACCACTGAGCACAGAGGGAAGAGAAGGGGCCCAGGAAAAGAGCTGGGGAGGGACGGCCCAGGAGAAGGGGCAGCTGTGCAGAGCTCTGGAAGGAGTGCGGTGTGATCCCGAGGGAGCCTGAAGGAGGTGGCACTGGATGGAGTGGAGAGACAGCCTGGACCTCATTGACCAGGGGAAGGAGCTGGGGTTTGGTCTCAGGTATACTGGAAAGTCACTGAAGCATTTTAGCAGAATTCAGTCTATAAACATAAGTTTGTACATGAGATCTTGTTTTGGAATTACCGATGTGAGAAAAAAAAAATAGGGGTTGATTCTGACTCTCCAACTGGCAGTCCCAGTCTCTGGTTCCGTAATAGCCTACATGGTAGGGCCATTCAGACAGATGCATAATATTGCTTTTTTTAAAAAAAAAGATTTATTTATTTATGCATACAAGAACTGGGGTACAAGCCAGAGATGCAGCGGGGTGAGAGGACTCACCAAGGCCAGGGTGGGGAACAGAACAGGCGGATTTACTGAAATACTCTGCAGAGGGGAGCAGCGCGTGAGACAGGAGAGGTCTGCTGCGCCATGTGGGTCAGCCCCCTGGCTGGAGATTGAACTTGTGCTGCAGTGGCTGCCGATAGCTTCATAATGCTGAGTCTTAACCCCTTACACCACCAGGAAGGCCCAGATGCATACTATTGTTACAGGCAGGGTGAGGGGCACCCCAGGACCCCCAAACCTGCATACTCTGAACAGATTCTGCCATCTGCCATATCAAGACAAAACATACTCTGATGCAAAAGAACTTCAATAAAAAACAATTTTAATACGATTAGTGTGCAATAAAGAAAAGAGAAGAAAAAGAGAAAGAATATTTTCAAAACAAGCACCCAAAGTTATTCATCCCCTCATGGGTAAGTGCGCAGCCAAACAGGGTTGGGCCAAAGCAGGACTGCTGAGCCCCAAAATCTTGCCATAAGTCCAAGGCACCTCTTGGTGGGGACCCATAAGAAAGGGGTAGAAGGGGCCAGGCAAGTCTGGAAGAAAAAGAGCAAAATCAAGATAAAGGCTGCCATTGTCAGCCTCCTCATGGGTCTCACCCACATCTTCTCAGTGTCTCCTTCCAGGTCCCCCAAGTCCCTGGTACAAGTCCAAGACCACGGAGCAATTGTGACTTCTTCACATGTCTTCTCTACACGCCTCCTCCAGCTTGTCTTCCTGATCTCCTTCCTTTTCCCAGTCTCCTCCAGCTTCTTCTCCCTGCTCAGCTCCACCCTTCCTTAGGGTGGGGCAGGGGACCTGGAACCTCCCCTTTCCCTGGGGATTACCCTGTCACAATATGAAGAAGGGCCCTACTGGGTGTGCAGGTTAAGAGTCCGGCCTTGGACATGTCAGGGCCTGTGTGTCCATTAGCCTTCCAAGCAGAAAGGCCAGCTGGGCTGCAGGTCTGTGAAGCAGGAGTTGAGAAGGGCGATCAGCTTTCAAAGGCATCAACATAGAGATGTTGGTAAGTCCCTGTGTTACAAGGCAGGGAGAGGGGCAGCCCAGACCCCACAAACCTGCCTGCCCTAAATAGGTTCTGTCATCTGCCACATCAACACAAAACATATGAGACTTTAGTGGCAAGGAACTTTAATACAATTAGGAAACAATACAGGAAAGGCAAAGAATCTAGTCTCTAAATCAAGCATCCAAAGTTACCCGTCCCCTCATGGGTAAAAGTCCACCCAAGCAGGATTGGCCCAGAACAAGGCCCCAAAGCCTGCCACAAGTCCAAAGCACCTTTCAGTGGGGACCCACAGGAAATGATCAGAAACAACCAGACAAGTCTGGAGGGAAAAGGGCAAAATCAAAATCAAGATAAAAACTGCCATTGTCCCCACGGGTCTCTCACCCACATCTGTGTCACCCAGGCCACGACAAAAAGGCAAGAGCAGTTTCTTCACGTGTTACTCAGCTCCATGTGCCTCCTCTAGGTCTCCTGCTGGCTCTCCATCCTGCTTCCTTCCTTCCTCAGTCTCCTCTGCAGCTTCTTCTCTCTCTGCTCAGCTCCACCCTCCTTTTGGGTGGGGCAGGAGACCTGGAACCTCCCCCTTTCCTGGGGATCACCCTGTTAAATCTGTATATGGACAAGACAGAGGGACCTGGGAAGAGAGACCAGAGGAAGGTGTGGATGTTGCAAACTCTGGGAGGGGAGGTGTTGAGAAAAACCAGCCTAGGAGACACAGCAGGTAGCAGGACAGAGGAGAGAATGGCCACAGAGGAGGAAGGACAGTGCTTGCAGCCCCTGGGGTGTGTCTTGGGTTGGATGCTACGGAGTCCATTAGTGACCTTAATATCAAATAAAAACACATTTGGGGGGCCTCCCCTGGTGGCCCAGCGGTTGAGCGTTGGGCTGCGAGGCTGCCCGCAGCCTCTGCAGCACCGGTTCGTTCCCTGGTTGCCGGCGAGGGTCCCACAAAAAAACCCACATTTGGGGGCCTCCCTGGTGGTGCAGGGGGTTGAGCACAGATCTGTGAAGCTGTCCGCAGCCTCTGCAGCGTGGGTTCGATTCCCGGCCGGCCAGGGAGATTCCCACATGATGCAGGAGACCTCTCCTGTCTCACCCACTGCTCCCCTCAGCAGTGTATTTTGGTCCATCTGCCTGTTCTGCTCCCCTCTGTCTCTGGTGAATTCTCTCACCTTCCTGCACCTCTGGCCAGTACCTCAGCTCTTGTATAAATAAATAAGTAAAACTTTAAAAAAAGTAAAAACACATTTGGATGTAGACGGGGGACACTTTAATTGCAATGATATTGCACATAGAGGAATACGCTGATCTCAGAAATGTGCAAGCAGCTCAAAATTAAATAAAATACATTTCTTCTTTTATAAAGTAAAGGAGGGGCAAGATGAAATCAGGAGCTCAACAGCAACTTTAGAGGGGAAGCTGCACAAGAAGAAGTGCTCCGGGGGTCTGACAGCAAAGCTCCCACAGGCATCAGTGATTCCCAGAGAAGCTGTTATGGTGGTGGATATGGGGGACACATTCCACTTTTTTGGAGGCAGAGTACAGAGACCTGTGGGGAGGAGAGACACTTGACCAAGGAGTGATCAAGGCACAACAGCGAGCAACTGAGGGCCCCCGTGGAGGACACGCCAGGGTCTGTGGTGGGAGGGGACCCAGAACAGGCTGGTGAGGACCGTGAGGAAGCCGGGGCTGTGGGTGCAGCCAGCTCCTGTAGGTTTTATTGTGAGGGGGAGCAGGGAATGGGGTCGAGGCAGAGGCGGGATCAAATCATGATGGTGGGCTTCTTCGTAGGTGAGAGCTCACGGAGCGTATTTCTACGTAAAGATTCACCTGGGGTGAGACCAGGACTGCTGCCTGCACATGAAGGCGCTGTCTCTCCTTGCTTCTTGCTGTCTACTGCAGCCACTGCAGGTGTACTTCTTCTGCCCTTGGGGTCCTGGGACCTCTCACTGCCCCGGATAGAACACCCCCACACCACCGCATGGCGGGTCACCTGCAAGATCCCCGAGGGAGGGCAGTGCAGACCCCTGGACCTGCTGAACCCGCTGGGAGAGCGGCAGACACAGCTCTGCAGTCACTGTGGGGCCCGGGGAAGAGCACTGGGCCGGAGGCTGGAACACTGGGCTCTTCTGCCAGTTCTGCCACTTGCTATCGTTGACCTTGAGCAGGTGGCTTCTCTGTCTGGGCATCTCTGCACCTTCAGGGTGAGCATCTCTGAACCTTCAGGGCACTGCTCTTTCTTCTCCAACCCTGACACATGGAACCCCTTATGCCTACAGCCCCCAGCACTCTTCTGTGCTGTTATTCATGTTCTTCTCTTGTTACTGCTCCATCTCCCCTTCCCCCAGTGGCTCTCTTGACATGCTTCCAGCATGATCAAGGCTGTGTCTTCCCTTGGCTCAGAACACACTCAGCTCATCTCTCCCTCCCATCTCCAGCTCCCTCTCACCTGGCAAAGCAGAGTAGCCCCACTTTTGCATTAAAAGGAGTCTGCACATGAGCCCCAAAAGCAAGGTATGGGCCCAGAGTCTCCTTTACATGCCATAGGAATTGAGGCCAGCCCACAAATGAAATTCTGAAGCTCCTGGTTTCCTCTGAGCACCCCAGAGCAAACACACTTCCCATATGTACAGCCAAAGCCCTTTACCATGCCCAGCCCAGGCCTCCCCACCTCTCCACCTGTGCCTCCCCACCACTGCTCTGTGCAGCACTTGGGTTGCCTGGAGAAGGGAACGTTCAATTGACTGAATTTAAACCCAAACAGCAGAGTGGGGAGGGGGCGCACATGGAAGGAGTCCCTGCCTCCACCAGGCCTGAGTCAGCCCCTGCAAATTCCACATGCCTGGAAGCTTCAAGTTACTCAAAACGAATGCACACTTAACTCCCTCAATTGTAGACGTTTGAATTCTCTATTTCAAGCTTGAAAGGAGAAGAGATTGTCTTGCAGGAACACAGTGTGATATGGCAAAAAAGAACTTGGGGTTGGAGTCTTGTCAGAGTTTGCTTTGGGATTCCTGCCCAGCTATTTCTGAGGAGCATGAGCTTTAGGCAACTCATTCATCCTCTCTGTACCTCAGTTTCCACCGATAAAGAGGGGGTTTTAGCAGTAATCCCTGTGTGCCTGCCTCATGGACATGATGTCAAGTTCAAGTGAGAAGCCTGTGGGACTGTTTTGGAAACATGGCCTGTGGGATGGCGGGTGTGAGAAAGTGAAGGTAAGTCAGCTCCCCCGAGCAGCTCACAGCTCATGGGGAAGAGGAGGGTGGAGTGGCCCGGGAGGGCTCCGTTTTCAGCTTGGATCCCAGATGAAGCAGTAACTGTTCTGGCTAATTGGAGCAGAACAAAAGTCTCCCCCAGCGCAGCAGAAAGAGAGCAGCAGCGAAAAAGAGCACCAGTGGGGTCGAGCGCTGCAGGCTGCAGTGGGGAAAGAAGGCTCGGTGGAAATTAACCCCTTGGCAGACGTGTGAGGTGCAGTATATTGTCCAGGCCTGTAGGTTGCCTTTTTGCTTTAGTGGTGATTTTTTTTTTTTTTTTTTTTTGAGAAACAAAATATAGTGGTTGTTAGAGGGAACAGGCAGGAGGGAGAGGAGGTAGGGGAAGGAAGGGGACCGGGCGTTGGCATGGGAGGTTTGGTGGAGGGTGAGAGAAGCACCCCCACATGGAAGAGTATGGATAGAAATCTAACCCTAGGGGCATATAGATAAGAACACTGACAAGATGATGAAGGTGATACCAATAATAGTAATAATAATACCTGGTGGGTGATGGAGGGAGAGCAGCCAGGGAGTCTAGAAGGAACTGAACAGGCTCTGTCACCGCCCTATTGGCTGAGGGCAAGGGGTGGGGGTGTGGGGGGAAGAAGTGAGAACCAGGAGGCAGCTCAGGCTGTGATATTTGACTTTGCCATATGTACTTCGGTCTCAGTTAAATTTATCTCCATTTCAGTCAAAGGTATCTAGCTCTCCTTTCAATGAGAATTCTCAACCATTTTCAACGAATCCTCCAATCTTTACAGTCTTTCAAGCTTCTAAGTACCCCTTGCAGACGTTGCCCATCGCCCATTTCACTACTGCTGCCGAAACCCAGGCACCCTGAAATGACTAAAGGTGGAAAGGATTCTGTCTGAAACACACCTTTATTTATTTAAAAAGATTTATTTATTTATTTACACAAGCACGGTTACAGTCAGAAGCATGGGAGGGTGAGAGAATTCACCAGAGCCTGAGTGGAGAGCAGAACAGGCAGACAGACGAAATACACTGCTGAGGGGAGCAGTGAGCTTGACAGGAGAGGTCTTCGTGCCATGTGGAACCCTCGCAATGGCAGGGGATCGAACCGGCGCTGCAGAGGCTGTGGGCAGCTTCGCAGCCCAGCCGCTGAGCCACCAGAGGAGGCCCTGAAACACACCTTTATTTGACCTTCATCTGTGGGTCAGTAAACAGCTGTCAGCACTCCAAGCCTTTGGAAACTAAAACATACTTTCCTAAATGACGACTTCATCAAATAACATGGAAGTTGGAAGGGGAGACTTGGATTGGAATTCCAGGTAGGGGAAAAAGTCCACAATCATTTAATATTCATTTCTCAAAGAATTACCCGCCACAATGAAGACCAAAACAAAAGTCGAACTCATCTTGTAATTACCCTAACAATGACTTGATAAAATTCAACTTATTTAAACATTTTTATAATTAAACTTAAAAATTATAACTTAACAATGAAAGACTCTTCAATAGGATAAAACATACCTAACTTAAAGCATCCCCAATGCTGGCACTGGTAAAGTAACTTCAAAATTGTGAACAAAAAAGAATTTCTGTTATCATCAAGAGGATAATTAATTGATAAGTTCACATACAATCTACCTGATGAAAGGGAATGCAACTTGATCTGGTGGATGCCCTATTCAATTCAACAATCCAAGATAGGGCCTCCCTGGTGGCGCAGCGGTTGAGCACTGGGTTGCGAAGCTGCTCTCAGCCTCTGCAATACCGGTTTGATCCCCAGCTGCTCCCCGGCCACCGGAGGAGGGTCCCACATGGCGTGCAGACCTCTCTTGCCGCCCACTGCCCCCCTCAGCAGTGTACTTCGGTCCTTCTGCCTGCTCTGCTCCCTGCTCTGGCTCTGGAAAATTCTCTCACCCTCCCACGCTTCTGACCGTACCCAGTGCTTGTATAAATAAATAAATAAATCTTAAAAAAAAAAAAAACCAAAAACCAAAAAACATTAAAAAAAAAAAAAAAAGAATCCAAGATAAAACAAACTGGGGGAGAAAGAGAACACAAGAAGCTCTGGAAGGACAGTGACTACAGAAGATCAGTAAAAATTCATGAATTAACAAGTTTAAAGAGGAAGATGAATGTGCACGCTATACATAAAAATTGATGGCCTTCCTGAACACTAGCAAGAGCCAGAAATTTAATAAAAAAAATCCATTTATAACAGAAACGGGTGATCTAACATACTTAGCAATAACCCTAATATATGCCTGAGCTTATGAAGAAAATTGCAAACACTGTGGGGTGGGGACAGAGCAAGAAGCATAATATATTCCTGAATGAGCACACTTGGCATTGTGAAAATGTCTCACTGCCTTAGGTTAATTTATAAGCATAGTCTACCTCCTATCAATCCCAATGGTATTTTTCTAAACTCAACAGATTCTGGAAAAACAAACAGGTAAGTATTTCAAAGGCCATCCTAAAAAAAAGAAAGAAAAAGCAAGTCACAAGGCCTAACCTGTTAGATATTAGAACACTTTATAAAATAATAATTAAAAAAATGCTTAAAAATGAATGACATTTGGAAACTGGGTAGCATGGAAGAATTTTAATTGAGAACTCCCTCTAATACCAAAATAGGTTACAGATGGATTAAAAAACTAGGTATCTTTTAAAGAATAGAAAAGTTAGCACAAAATGAAATATTTATCATCTTTATGAAGAAAGATTACTCCGTTTTGAAGCAAGAAACTGCAAAGGAAAATACTGACAGATGACAGCAGGAGCAAAATAAAAACTCTACATGAAAAAAATACAAAGAAATGAGAAAACGCTAGATGGGGAAAGATCGTTACCCCAACTGAGATGCACATGGGGTTGATAGCTATGCCACAGAAAGAGTTCATTAAAATTTATAAGAGAAAAAATATTGCAACCGAATAGACAAAGTAGGCAAAGCATTGAAGCAGGTTATTCACAGGAGGGAAATCCCGTATGTTAACAAACACCTGGGAAAATGTTTAGCCTTGGTAGTAATCAGAGCAATTAAATTTTAAGCAGTCTGGAGGTGCTATTTCCTACTTATTAAACTAGCAAAAAACATCTCCTCCCAATGCACAGGTTGAACAAGCCACCACGGTGAGGTTGGTGTGAGTGTGTAGAACAGGGTGGGGGCCTAAGATTGGTAAGGCAAAAACCATTTTTAAGCGTGCAGTGAAAGTCAGAAAGTATGTGTGTCCTTTCTCCCTATTAATTTGCCTCTGGAAAGAAAAAAAAACAAACAAACATCCCCTTGAAGATGTTCATTGTGGGATAATCAATAATAAAAATTTGGAATTAACCTATATACCCAGCAATGGGGGAATTATTTAGTAAATTAGGGGCATCTAAACATTTTTTTTTTTTTTTTTGCAGTTGTTAAATTTGGTTGTAAAAGCTGTTTGGAAAATGAAAAATATTTCTTGGGTAAGTGGATAAAAATCCCACCTGCATAAAAAATCACACAAATATTATAATTACAATGAAGGAAAAATGTCTTTATGGACAAGGGTTAGAATGAGAGACTGAAAATAAAAACAGCTTTGTTAGGAATGGGGTTGTCCATACTTTGGTTGTTACCGTTGTTTAAATTTTAAAACCTGAGGGAGAGCCTCCAAGGCCTGTGGGTCTACATTACAGTCTCTTTTCCAACCACAGTCCCTTCCCTAACTGGAGTCTGTCCCAGGGGTCAGCCCGGAGGTCCACTTCCTTGTCCCGGACCCTGCTTGCTTCTCTGAAACAACAGTACATCTATACCCCAGATGTAGACATGTTCCTAGAACCTGCCACCTCTGTAGTGCCAGCCTCAGGAGGTCAGGGCCTGAATGTTCTGAATGTCCTGAATGTCCTCCCAAACTCTGACTGCAGTTCCCAAACTGCCTAGCTTCAATTCAGTGCCTGAGGCCCACAGTGCATCTCAGGCCTGGAGCCGAAACCTTCCACCAGTGCCAGCACAGGAGCTTCTAGGGCCCAACCTAGAGCATCTGGCCCAAGCTCAGTCCTGCTGAGTTGAGCTGGTGCAAGGAGTCCTCAGCCAAACCCTCTAGGCCTCAGAAGAGATCCACCCCCTCCCTCACCACCCCAGGGCAGCAGACACATGAACCAAAGGCTGAGCTCTGAGACCCCACCATTCCCTTCCCCACTGCTTAAATGTGTGTGACTGTAGCTGCACATGTGAGCAGGCATGTGTTTGGGTTTCTTTTCTTCCTTTTGCTCGTCACGCCATATGCATTTACTGTCTCCTCTGTCCTGGTTTCTGTGGGGACTGCCTCTGGGCATCAACATTAACTCAGAGTTTGGGCCCAGCACTGCTTCTCCAAGGAAGGGCCATTATTGTGAATGAGTGTGACAAAGGAGTCACCACCAGTGGGTGGACAGCACATCACAGTGTACGTACCTGGCCTCTGTGTGCACAGAATGCTTCTACACCCTTGCTACCTGTGCTCTTCATTCCCGCAGAAGGACCATCTCAGCTCCAAGCTGATCTCAGTGCTGAAATTGACTGCATCCCTGATATTCACAAAAAACCTCACCTCACCAATTATGTCATGATTTTTATAGATTTTCTGAAGATCTTGGAGAATGCAGGGAGGGTTCACACAGAATAGAACCAGGCATTTTGCTGGAAACATCCTGGTAGACATGCTTCTTGGGCCCTGCAGCGTCTGTCTGCAGGTCTGAAGGGCCAGTCTCCCCTCCCTGGAGCCAGGGGAAGCACTCTCCGTATTGGAGGAGAGGGGTCCTCTGGGCGGGGGTCCTCGTGTCAGCTGCAAGGGCAGTGTGGTTTGTTATCCCAGAGGCAAAGGGCCCTCATTTCATTTATGCTGTAATAAAACTCATATTGATTTTAATAAAATTGAAAAATCTCTTTGTGAATGAGAACCCTGGGGCCCCACCCCATTACTGCTGACTTGCTGATTTTCTCCATCCTGTGGACATTATGATTCATGTCTGGCTACTATTGTAGTTGAGGGCTGATTTTCCCGGCAGAATAAATGGGAACTATAAAAAGTTGCACATTCAAGAACCTTTGAGGGCCTTCATGGATCTTGGCCGAGGGAAGAAATCTTCCCTTGGGGGGGGGGGTGGGGAGGGAGGCCAATGGAGAGGCCACGCTAGACAGGGCAGAGGGCTGCTTATCACTTCCCTTGATGTCACAATGCCAGCCCCCCAGGTGCTCTGCTGAGCTCCGTGCCTTCTCTGGGACTGCAGGCTGCAGACTCACACTGAGCTCCTCAGCTCCCCAACTTAGACCAACCCCCGGAGGGCGGCGACATGTCACCCTTGACTGTACTCTTGCTCGAAGGCCCCACCGAGCTCTGAACACCCACCTCCACAACTTCCCGGTGAGCTGACATCTGTCCAGAGCTGAACCCTCCATCCCTGTCTATCCTCAGCTCACCCTCCAGCAACCTCCGCAGGTGGCTCCTTGCTGCTCCTCAGCTCATGGTCCAGTGTATCCTCTTCCAATTTTTGAAATTAGCACATCACATGGACTGTGTGTCTGTCACAATCCTCTTTTTTTATTAAAATTTTTTATTTTCTTATATTGCTGTTCATTTTTGTACAGTATTTGATTTTTTCCCCTCAGGTGTAGTCCCTGTAAATCTCCCATCACCACATCACCTGGGAACAGTCATCATGGTCCCTTGGCTGTCACAGTCTTCTTTTTTTTTAAGATTTATTTATGCATATAAGAACTGGGGTACAGGCCAGAGGTGTATGTGGGGGGTGAGAAGATTCACCAGAGACAGAGTGGGGAACAGAACAGGCAGACTGACTGAGATACACTGCTGAGGGGAGCAGCAGGCGAGACAGGAGAGGTCTGCTGCACCATGTGGGTAGCTCCCTGGGCTATCCCAGGGCTATCCTGGGGATTGAACTCATACTGCAGTGGCTGCAGATAGCTTCACAGTGCTGTGCTTAACCCCTTGCGCCACCAGGGAGGCCCCATCTGTCACAGTCATAAGCACTATGTCACTTACACCTCGTAACAACCCTGCAGGTAAGTACCATTGTTAGGCCATCTTACAGATGAGGAACAGAGAGTTTAAGAAACATGCAAAGAATACACAACAGACTGGCTGGGCCTGTGTTTATGACCACTATGCTCCATTACAACCCTACTCATTCCCCTTCAGATGTGAGGTTGCCAAGACTAAAGACCACACGTGCTTCATTCTCATATCACCAGTACTGGGATATGAAGCCCTCACCTTTTTCACCTCCATCAAAGTCTGGAGAGTCTGGGGGTAGAGAGGGGTGAGGATGAGCCAGGCATTGTAATAGATGACTAGATAAACAAATTGCGGCAGATCCATATAATGGAATATTAGCCAGCCATAAAAAAGAATGAACTGATGATTCAGGTCACAGTGTGAAGGAATATTTATGCTAAATGAAAGAAGCTAGAGGGGAAAACCTACTGTGGCCTTCCATTACATAAAACTCTAGAAAATGCTGACTAATCTATAGTAAGAGGAAGCAAATCTTGGCTGGGGATGGGAAGCGTGTGAAAGGGCCTGAGGAAACTTCTGGGGTAATGGTGCATCCATTATCCTGATTATGGTGATGATTGCATGTGCGCCTAAAAATATTTCAAGACCTCAAACAGCATACTTTTAATGTTTATCATACTTCAGTAAAGCTGGAAATAAAAAGAGGAAATGGACATGTATATGAATGTGTACAGTATAGGGATAAATAAATGATTGAACACCTAAGCAGAGGCCAGACCTGCAGATCCACCCTTGGCCCAAGTCCTAAGATCAGATACAACCTTTGTTCTGAGTACCTATGGATTTCCTAAATGCAAGACCAAATCTGGGCTGAAGCTCAGAACCTTCGATTCCCCTTCCAGAGGCTCAGAGTTAACTGGCACTTCCTAAATTTGCTCTTAGTCTGGAAGTCACAGCAGCCTGTACATCAGAGCAGAGAAGGAGGCACTGATCACCCACCTCTCCGGGGGATGGCGGCCAGTGAACAACTTCAAAATCCTTGCCCCCTGTCCGTGCCTACTGGCATGGGCTGGCTAGGTTAAATACAGCATAGGCTCAGCCTCTGTAGGCTGGGCACAGAGGAGACACTTCCAGAACAAGAGGAGAATGAGGAGAGAGCGGAGCAGGTGAAGGGGAGGTACAGCAGTGAGAGGAGAGCTGGAAGGAGAGATGTGAGGAGGAATCATTATCAAAGCCAAAGCTGAGACGGGATGATGGCTGTGGAGGGGAATGACAGGGAGGGTGGGAGGCAGACTTCAGGATGGGAGGAGCAGGGCAGGAAAGGGTCCCCTTACACCAGCCCAGTCACTTGGCAGGACATGCCTGGGGGAGAAAACATAGGGTTTTGCCTCCTGCCCCACCTCCACCCAGGACTTGGAGGGATCTGGAAGGCACTATACAGCCCTGGCTGGGAAGGGAATCCAGAGCTCACTGACAATCAGGCTTCTGCCTATGGGATAATACAAGAAGGGGGTTCTTCAAGAACTGATCAGACCCACTCCATCCAGAACTCAAGTCTCCTCCAACACGCTGTCTGTCTACTGCTTGACGCCCTGTGGGGCAGGAACGCCAGTGGGTAGTGCTGGCCTCGCAGGTCTCCTGTCAGCTCCAGTGGATTTTGGAATGCAGAGCCGCAGAGCAGAAACCAAAGGGTTCCGCAGTCTTGGGAGGGTCTCTGAGGGTGAGTGAGGGGCTCCCTGTGGCTCCTCCTACTCAGCTGAAACTGATCTTTGTGTCTTCATTTCCTGGGAGAGCCCCTGGTTGATCCAGCCTAGTTGAGATGTCAGCGCCTGGCCTCTCAGCTGTGGAGGGTAGGGGCAGCCACGCACACAGGACTGTCTAGCACTTACCTGCGGAGATTTGCCGGGGGAGGAGGGCTCCTGAGAAAGGATGGGTGGAGCACTCACACCAGAGGTATCACCACCACGTGCATTGTCCCAGCTGGAGACGGTCCACACCCAGATCCCAATTTTGAGACTACAGCAGGCCCTCATAGGTGTCTGCAGGGAAGCAAAACATGGGGTCCTCGTGTCTTCTTTTCTATTCAGCCTATTTTATGTCCTGTTGAATGAGCGTGCGCAGGATGTGAAAAGAACATTTTATTCCCCTTGAGATGACATATCCAGAGGGGGAGCTGGTCTCCGGGAAAGCTTCGCTGACAGTCTGCAATTTAGAAGCAGCCCTGGGCTGAGGAATGTGAAATACAGATGTGGGAGGCAGTGGGGCAGGGTAGGGAGACCCCTGCTTTGGAGTTAGGCTGTGCTGGGCTTCAGTGAGGCCACAGGCAGCAGTGCTGATGGACACTTGGGTGGCTTCCAGCCTGGGGCTATTGCAAATAAAACTTCTATTAACATTCACACATAAGTCATTGTAAAGACACAGTGTAGCATTTCTCTTGAGGAAATGGCCAGGTTCACTTGGGAGCAACAGCCACATCTTACCGTAGGTGTGAGTTTAAATTATTTTTGTAATTGAAATTTTTATTGGGAAATTATAGATTTATAAGCAGTTTTAATTCATAATATGGAGAGAGCTTGTGAACTTTTATCCATTTTCCCTTAAAGATGAAATTTTGAAAACCTATAGCCCAGGATATTGAATGAAACAATCTGTCCATGGCATGCAGGCTTCCCCAGTTTTACTCATGAATTTGTGTGTTTGTGTTCAGTTGTATACAGTTTTATCCCATGTGTAGATTTGCCTGTTCACCACCACAATCCAGACACCCCACGGTTTTATTAGAACAACAATCCCTCCTGCTGCCCTTTTCTAACTATACCACCTTCCTGTCCCTGTTCCCACTCTTAACCCCAGACAGTCACCAAGTGTTCTCTTCTAAAATTATGTCATTTAAAAATTGTAAGAAAAATGGAGTCATACGGTACATACCCACTCGGCATTGGCTATTTTCAACTGGAATAATTCTTTGGAGATTCTTCTGAGTTGTATATGCCAATCATTCCCTCATTTTTATTGCTGTATACTATTCCACAGCATGAAGCTATTAGTTTGTTTAACCGTTCATCTGTTGGAGGGCATCTTGGTTGAGTCTTATGAATGACCTTCCTTTGGCATCCTTGTCAAGGTTAGTTGGGCATATTTTTGTGGGTCATTTTCTGGGTTCTCTATTCTGTTTCATCAATCCATGTGTCTATTCCCTCACCCTCCCCACAGATACCACATTGTCATAGTAACATGACAAACATTGAGTAGGGTGATTTCTCCCACTGTATTCTTCATCATCAAGATTTCTCTAATTATTTTGGAGTCTGAGTTTTCATTCCTCTAAATTTTAAAGTAAGCTTGTTTATGTTCTTAAAAACCTTGCTGGGATTTTGATAGAAGTTGCATTAAGCCTGTAGATCAATCTGGGAATCATTTAGCTATATTAAATCTTCCAATCCATGAACACAGCATGTTGTAGGGTAAATGGTTTTCAGGTTTTTCTGCCTTCCCTCCATTACGGGGTGCGAGGGGGGGTTGGAGACCTGCCAGCTTCCTGCCCCCCCACCTCCCACTCCACTCCTACCTGCCATGTACCTGGTTGCTGTGTTAGGGGAAAGGATGTCCTGAGCAAACTCCATATAAGCTTTGTGGATGTCACCCCCACTGCATCAAGACACGGAACTATAAATCCCATGATCCTCAAAGGGAAGTTACAAGGACCAAAGTGTGGAGTTAAGCAGCTATTTTCTCGATTAGTAAATAAAACCCAGCCATGTTAGTGGGGTCTTGGGCAGTTGGCCAGACAGGTTTAGTCTCAGCGGGTCACTTGGGATTCTAGGTTGGCAGAACGGGTAAGACACATTTAAGAATTTATTTCCCTCTTTTCTCGCTGAGTTGTGTATTTCCTCATTCCCCTTTCCTTGTAAATAAACCTTTTGTTAACCTTGTGTGTGTGCCTGCAGTTTAAGTCCCCTTTAAGCATGTGGGTGAGGAACCACAGTCAGGCAACCGGTTTTAGAGTGGGGTTGCCCTGTAACAGCTGTACTACATGTAAAAGTTAATAAAAGCCTGAGAAAGCCATGGAGCACTCCAAGACTCTCCCTTTACCTGCCTGTTCCAATCATAGAAAACTTGCTCTGTGGCCATCCTGCTGCTACACATGGCTACCCATTTATTTAGGTATTTTTTAAACTCCTTTATCAGCATTTTGTAATTTTCAACAGACTGATCCTGTACATGTCTTATTAAATGTTTATTATTTCATTATCTTTGAAGTGGCTGTAAATGACATTTTTTTTTTAATTTCAGTTTCTGCATGTTCATTGTTAATATTTAGAAATATAATTGCTTTTTATGAACTGATTGTGTATCCTGAAAACTTGTTGGACTCATTTATTAGTTCTAGGGGTATTTTCGTTGATACCTTGAGATTTTATACATAGATGGCAAATATGCCATGTTATCTGCAAATAGAGACATTTTATTTCTTCCTTACCAATCTGGAAGCTTTCACATATTTTTCTTGCCTATTACATTAGCGAGAACTTCCAGTACTATGTCAAATAACAGTGGTGAGAATGGACAATTTTACCTTGTTCCTAGTCTTACGAAGAAAGCATAATGTCTTTAACCATTAAGTATAATGTTAGCTGTAGATCTTTTGGTAACCTTTTTTAAATGAAATTGAGGTAATTCCCTTCTATCCCTAACTTCCTGTTTTGTTTTGTTTTAAACTCATGATGGGTATTGGACTGTCAAGTGTTTTTTCTGCATTAATTTATATGAGTCTATGATTTTTCTCTTGTTTGTGCATATTGTGGATTATATTAATTGTTTTTGGGGAATATTAAACAAATTTGCATACTGAACAAATCCCAGTTGGAACAGATTCCTCCTGGTAATGATGTATAATATTTCATATTTTTATTGAATTTACTTTGGTAATTTTTGTGGAGAAATTTTGCACATATTTTGAGAGATATTGCTCTGCAGTTTTCTTTTTGTTGTATTCTCTATGGGTAAGCCTGGCCTCACAATATGAGTTAGAAAATGCTTCCTTTTCCTTTTCTATTTTCTGAAAAATATTGTGTAAAATTGAGCTTAATTTAAGTGTTTTGTAGAATTTTCCCGTAAAATTATCTGGGCCTGCAGATTTCTTTTTATGGGAGCTTTTAGTTAGAATTCAGTTTTTAATGGTCATACAATTATTCACATTATCTCTTTAATCTTGGTTAAGTTTTGATAGCTTCTGACATTTTGGAGATTGGTCCATTTCTTCTGAGTTCCATTATGAATTGTATGTGAGTTCATTGTTCTTTTAATGACTACAGGATCTGTGAAGATATCCCCTACTTCATTCCTGATATTGCTGATTTGTGTTAAGAAAGTAGGAATGATTCCATTGACCTCAGAGTAAAAAATTTCCATCTTTTGGGCCCTACAGATGCAGGGGTCTCTTTGTTACAGCAGCTTAATTTGTACCCTTACTAATACAATGATTCATCAATTATGTCAACTTGGACACGTCATTTAACTTCCCCATGCTTCTGTGTCTTCATTACTAAATGGAGATAGTAATCATACCTACGTCATGGTATTGTTGGGAGAGTTAATTGTATTAAAATATATGACTGTGGCTTGTAACAAGCTGTCAGCCTATGTTATCTATTATTATCTATTCATCTTCATAACTAATTGCTGCCAGGCATGATATAATATATATTTTTGTTTACATGGTTATTGACTGTCCCTCTCCTGGAATGTAAGCTCCCTGAGGCAGGGCAGCCTGACCTGCCCCTAGCTGTAACCCCAGCTCTAGGGCAGTGCCTAGCCCAGTGTAAACAAAAGTGGGTTCACTAGAAGTGAAAATGAATGTACGCATGTCGACTCTGTACTCTTTCCTCTCCTTTTCTTTCCCTCACTTGTTAATTTATCCTAGTTGTCCCATCTTTGAAGCTTGATGCATTTTAGCTGCTCATTTGGCCCTCTCAACAGAATGGAGTCAGCATACATTTCAGCTCAGGCAAGTTGAGCTGTGCAATGAAGCCTCTGCCTCCTGCTGAAGCACAAACTGCCAGCTCCTCTCCTGGATGCTTCGTCTGCCCCATCCACACCGACAGCTAGGCACTCACAGTTTCCTCTGCTAATTTCATCATGGGAAGGAGACAAGCAGCATCCCCAAGCTTCATCACTCTGTTCCAACCTCTCCCTGAAGAAACAGTGGTCATACAATTTTTGCCTCTTCCCATGCCTTCTCCCTCTCCTCACTGTCTCCCCAGTGTCCCTGACACATGGGTCAGAGATTGTGGGTTCTTGGCAAAGAGGAATGAGTCCTTTTCTCTTTGCTGCATCAGAGAGGGGGAGTTCCTGGGTTGGTCTTGTTGTTAGTGCCAAGGTAGCAGCAGGCAAAGTGGCTGGAGGCCAAGAGTGAGTTGTTCTCTCAACAGAGGTTCATGCCACAGACTGTGCTGAGTCAAACAGACACAGTCCCTGCCCTCCCAATGCTGATAGTCTTATGGGGGGGGCAGACATGCATCTCAATATCAGATACATAAATATAGGCTGCACAAACTGGGGTAAGTATTAGAAGAAAAAGTTGGATATGCTAGGAGAGAATATAACATGGGGGCCGGACCTCGCCTACAGGATCGTGGAGATGGCCATTGAACTGAGAAAGGAAAAGGACAATAAGATTTAATTGGAGAACAGAGGTTAAGCATAGAAAGGAGAAAACATAACAAGTAGAGGCACCAGCATGTGCAAAGGACCTGTGGTTGGAGAAACAGAAAAGGACTGCGTGACCACTTCACAGAGAGCAAGGTTGAGACCATACGAGAAGGCAGGGGCCAGACCAGGCAAGGTCATGTTGGCTACAAGGATTTTCTTCCTTATCCTAATGGTTTTGAGAAGAAGGGAGTGACAGATCACATATGTATCTTGAGGAGGTTCGTCTGACTACTAGGTGGACAAAGGATTAGAGAAGACAAGAATGGAGCTGGAAAGAGGACTTGGAGGTAAATGCAGAACCCTGGTGAGGAATGAAGGAAACAGGCAGGTAGAGGAAGAGCTGTGGACAGAGCCTAGGAGGCCTGGTTGATGAGACCCCATTCCCACTCTGGGAGGATGTGAATACAGAAGGTGAAGGACAGGGCAGTGCAAAGTTTGGGCCATTCATTGGAAAGGAATTAGAGTAAAGTTTAGGGAAAAAGAATCCCAAGTGCAGTTTGCAGGTTTGTGGCACTTTTTTGATGTCAGACAGGTGGCTAGGCTGGTCTAGAGCCCAGAGGAAGGACTAGAGATCCATGGAGGGAATTAAGAGGCTGAGAGTGGTGTGATTTCAGTCACCTGTGAAGGCGGTGTGAGCGACCAGTATAAAATCTAGAAACAGAAAATATTAGGAGACAATATTAAAAAAATATAATCTGGGGAAGGAAAGCTTTCCATGCAAATCACACAGAAGTCATAATTGAGAAGACAAAGAAATATTTGCAATATGGTCAAAAGAAAAGATTAAAATCCTGAAATTCCATAAAGAAAAAGACAGCTAGTAGAAAGCTGAACAAGCAGCACACCCGACACAGCCAAGTCCTCATACCGAGAACCGGTTACAGGGAAATCAACAAATCAACTTTCTGCCCATCAATTTGGCAAAATGACAGGAAGGGATTACTAGCACTAAAGGGAGAGAGACACTTACCTCTTATTGGCAAAGTATGATTAGAAAGCAATTTGGTAGAATCTGTCAAAACGCTAATCAGCAATGTCTCATTTAGAATCTCTATTAAAAGAAAACACACATATGCATCAAGATGCATTTCATTATAGGTTGTTTATTGTGGTAGTTTGAAATAAAAATTTAAAAAACCTGGAAGTAATGTAAGTCTAGAAATCCATTACACACAATACAAACCTATTTATGTGAAAAAGGCCCACGTTTGTGAACACAGAAAGATGTTCACGATGTGTCTGAAGGTGGTTTCTCTGGATGAAGAAGTGGAATGTGGGCGTGGGGAGAGGGTGTTGAAGGGAAATCTTGCATTTTGCTCTAAAGCCTTCTGCATTGTTTGAATCACACATAACATAGAGATATTCTTGCATAATCTGCATGATAAAAATTGTAAGAACTATAAAAATGAGAAATGCAGGGTTAGCTTCCATAGAAAGAAGGCCAGAGGGGGCTAGTCAGGTACTGCCAGTCTCGGCCACTTCTGCTCTGTCCTCTGCGGACCGAGGAATGGCCATTCTGGTGTCCTGGACTACTCGCTCTCAGCCTGTGTACCTCCTCATCCGGGTGACCGGCTACAGGTGCTCCCTTGAGGGGCAGGTGTGCCAGCCAGGAGCCCACTGGAGAGGAGCCGACGGCAGCGCTGTTAGTGCTCTGACCTCCTGTCTAAAGCACGTCGATGCCCGCATTCATTCACATAACCTGGCAGAATATTTTCGAATAAATCATAAGCGTGGCAGTTACATTCTCTAAACCACACTGGAAAAAGGATTATGGTATTTACTGTGGGGACAGGAAGATTGATTCTTGCCCAGAAAATCTGCCAGCTTCTTGATTTAGGGAGCTGGTGATCAGCACAGGTTAGCTCTGATTTATATAGGTTTGCCTTTCCCACGGGTTCTTCTCCCGCTCCAGGGGCCACTTTGGGTGGGACGGCACTGGAGCAACTACTGTCCTGCTAGTTCCTTGCAAGATGACCCTGCACGGCCCTGATATTGCCAGAGCTCATGGCCTGGCAGCTGCCTCCTGCCATGCCTCCCTCCTGATCCCTGCTCTGGGAGCTCCTGTCACCTGCTAGATATAGCTCAGCCCTTTAAGCTGCAATTGCAGGACCTCATAAGTGGAGTCCCTCCCACCCCACAGCCCCTCTCCCATCACCACTGCCCACCTGCACTCTCCACAGCTTCCTTCCAAGGAGCCATGTGTGTGACTGATCATCTCCTGTGATGAGGCATGAGCTGAGGAACCACAGGCATTCCGCTGCCTGGGCCATCAGAGCTGGCACAGGCCACTCTGTCTTACTCAGTCGGGTGTGGTAAATTCCATGATGGGTGGGCCGGGGGAGGCAGGAACCGTGCTTCTCCTCCTCTGCCCTCTGCATGTCCATTATGTCAAGATCCTCATCTCACCTTCTTGGCCTTGTCTCCTGATGCGTGCATATGCCATGTGAGTGCTTCCTCGGGGCCAAGCAGGGGACTGGAACGCATTTGGCACAACACAAATGCGTTGACCTGAACTGAATTCTCAGCTGTCCTTGTTCAAGAGGGAGCCTGTTTCTGGGCATGAGCATCGAGCTACCTGGGGCCCCTGGGCACGTCTTGTTGGCATCACTGAAGGGTGAGTGGGTATGTCATGGAGGCCACTCATCTATGAGTCAATGGGGCTTGGTGCTGGTCATGGACTGGAGTGCTTCTGCGAATGCTCAGACCAGCCTTTCTCCCCCTCCGAGCCTCAGCAACTGGCCCAGCCCTCCCTGTGACCTCTCAAACCTGCGCTTGCGTCGCCATCTCTAGCCCACTTTCCCTGACTAGATTCCCTTGGGTTTGGATTTAGTTTCTGGCTGCCAGTCATCCCTCTTCGTGGGGTCCTCTTGTTCCCTGTTGTTTATCCAGTCCACATTCTACTGTGGCTAATGCCTGGATCCACCAGGACCCCATGCCCCACTGGCTAGGCGAGCTTGCGCAACTCAGTGTATGTCTTTGAGTTCTGGCTGTAGAGACAATAGCTACTTCGTGGAACTATTGCGAAGCTCCCTCTGTGAAGGCACCACCTCTGTCCTTGATGACAATGTGAAGCCACATCTCGATTATATATCAGTTCCCACTGACTGCAAATCCCTACCTGTTGGAACCCTTCTGTGTCTGGCCGACCCTACGGTGCTGGTTCTTGGGTCTTAAGTGACTTGCCCAGCGGAGCCCCCACTGTCTTGCTCATGATGATGTCATTGGACACCAGTTTTCTCCCCCACCCATGTGTGACCTGACTGCTCCTTTGTCACCCCCAACTCAAACTCAAACACAGATTGAGGCCCCCAGTTCCTGAGAGCCCAACCTAGAAGAAACTGTTCACATTTCCCAAAAAGGCTCCGTATTTATAGAATGAAAGGAAGCCGCAGAGGGCTTGACCTGCTGGAGGGGCCTGCACTCTGTCCCCGGGCCTGAGCCCTCCCTGGCACCCACACAGCAGTGGCTGCTTCACTCCGAGCAGCCTGCATATGATAAAGGTTAGCTCAGTTAAGGCAGAAACTTGGGGTCCCCGCTACCCCGCTACCCCGCCTGATGTTCTTTTCCCCTTCCCCACACTCAACCCTGGGACGGGCCACTGCCCAGAGTGACTGCCAGTGGGAATACCCGGTTCCTTCAAGGGAAGCTCCACTCCGCAGGCGGGTGGGGGAACTAGTTCTGGTTTATGATCCCAAGTAGCTCCATTCCAAGGACCCTCACAGTCATCAGATCCCTTCCCGTCTTTCCTCCGGTTAGAGAGGAAACAGATGAGGCCAGCACGCGCTCTCGGAGGCCAGCCTTCCTGTCCCATAAAGAACCGCACAGAAAAGGACCCAGGCCTCCCGGGAGCGGGCATCAGACCACAGCACAGTTCACACAGAGGAGAAGTGTTCCTTAGTGTTTCGGCACCTCTTCCTCCTGCCCCTCCCCTCAGCTGAGGACAAGGACGTCTCAGAGTGACATGACTGCGGACAGCCACTCCCCAAGTTAGGCTGCCACACAAAAACCTTAAATTCTTAGCTGAAAAGATTTGTATTCCGATGACAAGAACAACCGGTGAGTATTTGGGTTACTAAAAAGCACATCATAGTGATTTTCCTAAAATAAAGGAAGAGAACTCCCTAAAGATGAATGTGAAATCCTTGGGAGAAGATATCAATCAAGGTGTCTTGACTTTTAACCAGAACCCTAAAAACCAGGGTTCCCCCTAGTTTTTTTTAGGTTCTCCCTGTTTTTGTGTCTCTGATGAAAGTGACAGGAAGCAGGATCCTTCCCATATTACATGTGAGTCGCCTTAAGAACTGCAGACTCCGCGTAGGTGGGTCCCTGGAGTCACCCACTCTCCCTGGGGAATCGGGAAACCTCCCATTAATACCCCACCAGGTGGCCTCCTGGGTCTGGCCTGCATGCCTTTCCACAAGGACCCCCTTCATTAGGCCATCACTGACCAGGTCTGGGTGCAGCATTGTTTTCCTCAGCTGCGGCAGCTGGCCCAGCCTCATTCCTGGGTGCTGCACAGAAACCCTCTGCCCTTCCTGGGGATGCTGCCCCCTGACCTGCACGCCAAGAACATGACCTTCAGGCTGATCTCTGGGTTAAGACTGAGACCCTGGCTCCCTTGGCCCCTCAGCCCCAAGCTCAGGTCCCCAGTGTCTGTGATGGGAGGTCTCCAGTCATTCCCCCAGGGGGGTCTTCTCCTGGGGCCATGTCCTGTCTGCCTGGCTCCTTTTCATCACCTGCCCAGTGGGGGTGGAGCAGGGTGTCAGAGGTGCTGCTCAACTTTTAGAAAAGACTCTCCAAGTGAAGGAGGTCTTATTTCTCATAGCAATTTTTGGCTCTCTCTGGATTGGTGCAGATTGACCTGAGAGGCTGAGACAGGCATAGCTACAGACCAGAGCCTCAACCCCTGTGTGTTACAAGTACAGTTCCCCTTGCGGAACGTAGCAGGGTGATCCTAAGCCAGCAAGCAGGATTCTGGGAAGAAGAATTCCCTACCTCCCCACTTACCAACTGCTTCTCAATAACCTTTCCAGAGCAAGTCTGGACTGCCAGTACTTCTGTGGAGAAACAAGCCAATTCACACCCTGTGTTAGTGCAGCAATGGAAGGATTATTAATGGAGAAGGGAGGATAGGAATAACAACTTATTAATCAAGCCAAATAAATTAAGGATAAAGAACAGTAGCAAATTAAAGAGATAGCATAATGTAAGAGGGGGAAAATGAGAAAAACATGTCAGTTTTCAGGAAGGTGGGTGGCTGAATTCCATCATTCCAAGACAGAGATGGTGGACTGAGTTCAAAAGTCAAGCTGGTTTCTACATTGTTTACAAGACTCTCATCCTGGGTAATGTGATGAAGAAAGTTCAAAAGTTAAGTGATGGACAAAAAACGTGCCTCACCTCTACAGCAGGCCCTATAGGGTAGTGGGATGGATGATAGCGATAAGTACTATTTATTGAAATCTGGCCATGCACACAGAACTATGAACCTGAAAAAACATGCCATGCAACCCTCACCATCGTCCAACAAGCTAGATAATATCCTTATCCCCATTTTACAGATGCATAAATCACGCTTAGGGAATTTCAGTCTCTTGCCTGAGGTCCTTGCCTTGGAATTCGTGTCCCTAACCAGCACCTCTTCTCACTTCACTGGAGCAAGACATGACCCCCCAACCCCCAAGCCAAGGCCAGGCCCTGATATGAGTTCAATCTCACCTGTATGATGCGACCTTTGGGGAATTAAAGCCGTTTTAACAAATTTCAAAATATCATCAATTGTTTGTTTTCGATGAAACAATTCCAGCTCGTTAATCCTGACCACTCACTGCCTGCATTTTTTATACTTGTGGTCAATCTCTTCTAACCTTGCTTCTCCACCTTCATAAAGACACAAAAAAATGATCCAGGCTCATGCCCATCAAAACTTGCTGGCCAGAATCGATGATTTTTCCTTCTTGTGGGACTCATATGTGCCTCCACCCCCACCATGATTGCCACATGAAAGACATCTACAAGGCAAAAGAGGTTCGACGTGATTAAAATAATCTGGTTCATATGAATTGGCATCGAGGTAATTACAAAGTAATTTGATTAATTAAAGGTAAAACGTAATTAAAGCAGAAGGTTTCATAGCAGTCCCTCACAGCCCTGCTTAGCCGAGATGATGTATTAGACTAGACTTCTGCTTCTGCTACTAGGGTATGACACTGAAATCAACAGAGTCCTCTGCCTTAATGGGCAATGAGTGCTATAGGTTTCATCCCTTCCGATCCTGTCAGTGCCTTGGTGCCTTGTCCCGCACAGGCAGGCTCCATTGCAATGGAAGGAGGGGTGGGGATTCTGTGGCACGATCTTAAAGCAGATTCAGAAACCAATAGTCAATGTAAATAGTATTTAATTTATCTAATTGATAGGCAGTTATCTTTATATTGAATGACCTGTAAAACCTATAAAGATTTAAATATCTGCTATTGATAAAGTCATTATCACCAAGCAGTTACTTACTACTTGCTCCAGTTTCAGTTAATTAAGGGACAATGAAATTTATTTCATAAGAAACCCTCTCCAACAATTAATTGATAGATAATCAACATAGACTATCTTGCTAAATCCCCATTAGGGCATCTGAAGGGAGCTAGGGTTGCAGACTCCCAGCCAGCTGAGTTTTCAGACATCCTTTGGACTCAGACCCTGGGATCCTTTGGGGAGGTATTTCTCCCAACGCTGGAGGTGAATGATGGATTACAGTGGTCCTCAAACTGGGCTGATATTAAACAATCACTTGGGGAACTTTTCAAAATCCGTATGATCACCCTCCTTTCCTTGCAGAAAACCAAACTGGTCTCTCTGGGAGTGAGGTCCAGGACTCAGTATTGTTTTAAATTCCTACAGTGAGGTCAGTGCCCATTCAGACTGGAGTCAGGGGTGTGTTGGAAGTACGGGCTGAACTGTGGGCCCCACAAAGATGGGTGGTCAGCTCTGAGCTCTGGCCTAGCTCATGCCCAGACACTTCAAAGGTGCTCCTGCAGAGGAGGGCTTCTCCATCCTCCCCAACCGCTGTCTCCACTCAGCATGTCACCCCCTTTCATGTCCAGTCTGGAAGGAAGAGACCCATCCCCCAGTTGACCAAGCCTATCTGAGCTTGGTCTGTGGCCCCAACTGCTTTCTCTCCCACTCCACCCCTCCTCTCCTGTCTTCTTGCTTGTCCTATTTTTGTCATTTTGAGTGTGACACTCCCTGCAGCCTGGCTGTGCCTGGGTCGGGGGGTCCTTCTCTGGCCAGCCCCACTGCACTGGAGCGGCCACACTGGCTTGGGAGGTGGCTCAGCATCACAGGTGGAGACTGTGACTGCTTGGTCATCACGGATATGCAGAGCCCAGTGGAGTGGCCACTGAAGAAGTATTTGTTGAATGAACTAAGATTTAGAGAATGGACACCTGTCACATGGGGCAGGGGGGCTTTGGAAAGAAAAAGAAACATCTCTTTGCAGGAAAACTGTTAGGAGTCCTCTTTGTTACTGAAGGAAGCGAGGTGATCCTGGAGGAGCGGCATGTTGGGCAGAGATTGAGACGATGGGTGGCCTTGCGCATGGGGAGTGGGGAGCCTGTGGGGGGTATGTGGTGGGGGAGGGCTTGTTTGTAAGGATGTGTGGACAGGAGCATGTCCATCCATGTCTGTCTGTTTGCCAGAAACCCTATAGTGTGTTTTCTTTGAACACAGCATTAAGTAAAAGAGGAAACACCCCATATGACCTAAGGATGTGAACTTCTGGACAGTGCGAACTGGCATGTGGTGACAGGACATCGAACGGTGGAGGCTCAGGGGTGTGAAGCACAGAGGGACGGATGGGAGAGGTTATAAAAGGGCCCACGGAAGCTTGTGGGATGGTGGAGGTGTTCGTGATTCTGATAATGCTGATGATATCCACATATCAAGACTCAACAAATTGTTCACTTTAAATGTGTAAAATTTAGCAGATGTCAGTTACATCTCATGAAAACTATAAAAGAAATTTGATGAAACGTGGCCAAAAAAAAAAAAAAAAGAACAAGACTTCAGAAGTCAGTCTGAGTTCTAACCCTGGCTTCGCTTCCTAGTGTGTGTGTGGGGGTGCTTAGGCAAGTTACTTATGATCTTTTTGCCTCGTTTCTTCATCTGTAAAATTGGAAAATAATCAGATGACATCATATAATTGTGCAAATCAATAAGATGGTAATGGGCGTAAAGATGTCAGCCCTGAACAAGTTTTAACAGGTCATCCAGGGCACCTGTTATTATTAATGCCCGTGGACATACCTGGCAAGTACCTGTGAGTTGTGTGCAGGAGCCTGTGCCTGTGTGTGCCTGTAGGCATCTGTGCCTGTATGCACATAGGCGTGTGAGCTGTGTATCTGTGCGTTCGGGTGAGGGAGGGAGGGTGGGGCGGCGTGCTGGGCATGCTGGTGAGTTCAGGCCCCCACCGCACCTCCTTTCACCATCCATAACAACCTCCTCCTCCTCCTCCACCAGCCGGCTTGGGTATTGATTTTTTTTAACAGTTGCTAAACTGCTACATTTACTGACTCATTCAGTCTTTTATCATATCCAATAACACAGTGCATTTTGGAAATCACATCGCCCTGGTTCCTTCATGGCTTCTGCAAATCAAATTTATTTTACCATTGAAAATGTCAAAAGGATTCAGCCAAAGGAACCTGGAGCTTCCTGGGGTGGCAGGACCCTAAAGCTGGCTCTCAGCTGCAGTGAGGGAGACTAAACCTTCCCCCTTTCCAAGTGGATTCAATTTCTGTGAATCCCCAAAGGTAGGAGGGAGTCAGAGCATCAGGGAAGGGAACAGAGGCCTGGCACCTGTTTGGAGGGGTCTCACGGAAGAGGAGGGAGCTGGTGCAGTCCTTTAGGGGTCGATGAGGCATCATTTGCATGAGTTTCCCAGGCCTTGTCTGTGCTGCCATGTCAGGGGCTGGGGGTGAGAGGAGACTCAGTATCCTGACCCTTGGGGAGGAGAAAGGACCCAGATCTGTGCCCCCTAACACTAGGGCCAGTGCTCCCTACTAGGTTTGCACACAGTGATGTGAGGAGGGCGTCCCCGGGAGAGCCCGTGGGGAGACTCCTCCTGGACTTTGGGGTCTCATGGCTCTGGGATTGCTTCAGTGTCAGCTCTGCCACTCACCAGCTGTGCAGTCTTGCTTAGGGTGCTTACCTTCTCTGAGAGTCTTGTCTGCAAAATGGGGAGAAGGGCACCTCATGTGTTGGCCCCCACTTCCAAGTTCTCATATATGTTGACACTAAACTTGAATCCAGACCTGATCAGTGGAGTCAGGCATCTTTATGAAAACCTCATAGGTACAGAAGGGCCACAGGTGGGGGCCTCCCCTGGTGGTGCAGCGGTTGAGCGCTGGGCTGCAAAGCTGCCCTCAGCCTCTGCAGTGCCGGTTCAATGCCTGGCCGCTGACAAGGGTCCCACATGGCACACAGACCTCTCCTGCTGCGCCTGCTGCTCTCCTCAGCACTATACTTTGTCGGTCTGCCTGTTCTGCTCCCCGCTCTGGCTCTGGTGAATCCTCTCACCCTCCTGCGCTTCTGAGTGTACCCAGTGCTTGTATAAATAAATAAATAAATCTTTAAAAAAAAAAAGAAAAGAAAAGAAAAGAAGGGCCACAGGTGTCAGGTACCAGGGATGTCAGTTTCCCAAGTTATCAGAGGAGGGAGCTCTTAGTGTAGGGAGGATTGAGCTCAAAACCTTTATTGAGCACATACTGTGTGCCAGGGCCTGTCCCCGAGGATGCAAACACAAATGGGTCCAAGTCCCTCTTTCCAGGAACTTGCTGCCTTACTGGGGTTTGGGCAAAGGGTGCTGGGGATCCAGGAACTTTACTTAGAGGGACAAGGCAAGTGGGACACAGCATGAAGCAGAGACTGGAGTCTGATAGACTAGATCATTCTGGATGACTTCCTGGAGGAGGTGGACCTCAGTTGTGATGACATGTGTGCAGTGATTTGTTTCTTTGTTTATCAGGAAAGCTCACTAGAGACTCAGTGCCCAGGGATTTTGCTTTTGGGAGTCCAGAATTTGGGTGTTAGGCCAAGGATGTCTATGGAACACTTATCCAAATTCTGGATGCAGAGAGTATTTAGCATGAACCACATTGCTTGCATAACTGCTTTAGGCACTGTGAGGTTCTTCTAAAATCTAACTTCTCAGACACCAGCCAAGGGTCCTCTGAGAATAGGCTTGCCAAAGGAGAGAGTCTCAGGCCAGCTGGGTTGACTGTTCTGTATACTGGGGCCCAGCTGGTGAGGACACCCATGCGAAAGGTGGACTGAGGCTGGCACCAGGCCAGACTCAAGGCAGGGAGGCCATCGAGGAAGCTGGGGCATGAGTCTTCTAGAAAGAAGATGAGGCCTGACCAGGAAATTTGGTTACAAGTGCCCAAGTCAGAGAGGTCGAGCAAGAGAAAGGGGCATTTAGTGCACAGATCCACAGGTGCCTTGGTGACTAACTCAAACCAAGATGCTCACTTAGCCCCTCGGGAGGCTAGAATTGGGCCCCAAAAGCCATCAGGAAGGAGGACAGATTTCTCTCTCTGGGATTTCTCTTTCTGCTTCTCTCTGGGCATCCTCTTCTTCCCTTTGCTTAAGGGTTGATTGTCCTTGTCTTACACAGAGCAGAAATTCCCATCTCTCACACATTGATGTTTTCTCTGTCTCTGTGAGCAGCCCAGGGCAACACAGCCTCCCCAGCCACAATTAAAATTTCCCAGGAGAGAAAATTTAATCGGTATGTCTGGGGTCGGATGTACTCTTGCTCCGTTGAACTGTGGCTGCTGAAGGGATGAAGCAGTGACACGCTTGTCCCCCATCTGACGGAGACGGTGAGGAAGAGGATGGTCTTGTGGTTCCTGAATCCCACCTGGTGATCATTCATGTAAGACACATCAGATGGATCTGAAAACTCAGTTAGGTAAATAAAGTAACAGTGAAGTCAGGGCATCGTGTGAGTATGTCCTAGAAAAACTTGCTTCTGGAATGATCACAAAATCAATGGTGGTTATAACTTCGAGAGTGGGTTATCTTCTCTGGTGAAATTTATTCAGCTCCTTCTGTTCTGGTAGTTCTGAGAGTAAGGTGGGAGGTCAGGAACAGATGAATCATCTCCCTCACCATCATGACCTAACTCTCAGTAACAGTGAGTTCCATTGAGGATAATGAGGCAAAGCAGTCGGATGACTCTCATGTTCACATAACATGTCTATTGAATCACTTAGAATTTTTTTCACTTATTCAGCTAACATTTTCATTGTTCCTAATGGGACAGGGTTGCGCTTTGAGGCAGGAATTTACAAATGAACCAATGTACTCTCTACTGTGAAGAGTTTGTCTAGTTAAAGACACCAATGTGTGAATGTTGTGATAAAAGATGTGATTATCCATCAGGACGATCAATCAGGGTTTTCTTATTGCCAGCAACAGAAATGAACTTTGGGCAGTTTCCGAAAGGAAAAAAGAGTTAGCTGGAAGGATGTGGGGCAAGTCACAGAGTTAAAGGAGAGACATCAGCACCAGGTGTTGGAAAGCCCTATAAGAAGGGGTTCCCAGGACTCAGTGAGCAGGAGAACAAGGACAGATTCTCAGGCCCTGGCAGTGGGAAGAGTCACCGAGTCATCTCCATCATGGACACAGTTGTCACTTGGTAATTATTTAATGTCCCGGAAGAGGATATCATTTGCTTAATTTAGGTCATGGGAGTGTCCCCAGGCTCTGTCCGAGCCTCTTGGCTGACAGTACACCAAGAGTGAGCACAGAAGGAAGGGGGCCCCCATAAAAGCCCAGATCTTGTAACCCCAGTAAGGGGGAGGAGAGGCTGGATGGGAGTGGGGATCAAGACTGAAGAATGGCCCCATATTCATTCTTCTCTTCTTGGTGTTCAACTACTTGTTGAAGTTTTTGGTTGGACGTATTGTAACAGGGTGGTCCCCAGGAAAGGGGGAGGTTCCAGGTTCCCTGCCCCACCCAAGGAAGGGTGGAGCTGAGCAGGAAGAGGAGAAGCTGGAGAAGAGACTGAGGAAGGAAGCAGGATGGAGCCAGGAGACCTGGAGGAGGCGCGTGGATCCTAGAGACATGTGAAGAAACTGCGCTTGTCTTTTGGTCGTGGACTGGGTGACACAGATGTGGGTGAGATCCATGGGGAGGTGACAATGGCAGCTTTTATCTTGATGTTGATTTTGCTCTTTTCCTTCCGGGCTTGTCTGGTTGTTTCTGACCCTTTGCTGTGGGTCCCCACTGGAAGATGCTTTAGACTTGTGGCAGGCTTTGGGGCCTTGCTCTGGGCCAATCCCATTTGGATGGACTTTTACCCACGAGGGGATGGGTAACTTTGGGTGCTTGATTTAGAAACTAGATTCTTTGCCTTTCCTGTATTGTTTCCTAATTGTATTAAAGTTCCTTCCCATTAAAGTCTCCTATGTTTTGTGTTGATGCGGCGGATGGCAGAACCCATGTAGAATAGGCAGGTTTGCGGGGTTTGGGCTGCCCCTCTCCCTGTCCTATAACAGTATGACTACCTAGAACGAAGACTACACTTCCCAGTATTCCTTGCAGATGGGCATGGGCATGTGACTAAGTTCTGGCCAAAGTAACTGAGGTGAAAGTGGCAATGGGACTTCCCAGAAATTTTCTTTAAAAGAGAGTAGCGGGCCTCCCCTGGTGGCACAGGCAGTTGAGCGCCGCGCTGTGAAGCTGTCCGCAGCCTCTGCAGTGCCGTTTGATTCCTGCTGGCTGGTGAGGGTCCCACATGGCGCGGCAGACCTCTCCTGTCTCGCCCGCTGCTCCCCTTGTGGTGTATTTCATCAGTCTGCCTGTTCTGTTCCCTGCTCTGTCTTTGGTGAATCCTCTCACCCTCCTGCACATCTGGCCTGTACCCTGGTTCTTGTATAAATAAATAAATAAAATTTTTTTTAAAAATTAAAAAAAAGATTTAATAAACATTTAATCTAAAAAAAAAATAAAAGAGAGTAGCATTCTTTGCCCTCCTCCCTTGTCCTCTCAGCTCCATCCAGCAGCATCCAGTGTGAGATAATAGCTGGAGTTATAGCCACCATCTTGCACAAGTAGTATGACAGCCACTTTCTAGGGATGATGAGAGAGAAAGCTGGAGCAGTCAGGACTCCAGAAGAACTGGCTTCTGAGCCCTGGTCCTTTGTGTGAGGGATAAATACATTTCTATTCTATTTAAATCATGGTTATTTGGGGACTCTGCAACTTGCAGCTAAATCATATCTCAAGTGATACAGCAGTCAAAATAATAGGTGAGTATAACAAGAGGTCATTCAATTTGCTATGGGGAGAGAAGAGATGTGACAAAATCTACTGGAAGTTCAGGGAAGGCTGACAGAGGTGATATCTGAGCAAGGTCTTAGAGGAACTGGAACTTCCAGGCTGAGAGAACAGGATGGTGAACGCTGCTCATCTTTCCTTCCTCTCTGAATCCTGCTCAAAATTTTGGATTTGTTTATGTTGCCTCTATGATGTGTTCTAAGGAGTCCAGGAATGAAAGCCACACAAAGTGTCCTAGAGAAATCGGGCAATTTACTGAAAATGGAGAGCAGTCTGGCTTGGTGACATTTCAGTAGTTCTGGGAAGAAACCAATTTGTGACTGTATTACCCACAAGTTTGAGAGGGAAGAAGCTGTCCTGGTGAGACTGAGTGTGTGCTTGTGTTTATGCTCCTACACTCCTCCCTGAGTGGTGTGTGTGTGTGTGTGTGTGTGTGTGTGTGTGTGTGTGTGTGTGTATATAATTAGAGCGCTCTCTGGAAATCAATCTTCAACCTGATCTTTTTTGGTCAGATTGAATTTTTGTTGTCATTTAATTTAATTTCTTTTGGGTGAGGAAATTCTACACTCATTGTCATTTTCTGACAGTAAAAGAGACACATGCGGGGTGGTCTCCATGACCTGCAGCTCAGTCCCTAGACACTCACCGTCAAGAAGCTGCTCATGAGGGGCACTCATCTGGTAGCCAAGCAGCTCTGTGCATGTCCATTGCTCTGGAGTCCTTGTCCTGGTCCCCACCAGTCTCCTGCCAGGGTTGGGAAGAGGGAGGCCCTAGTCCGAGTACCTTCCACTGACCACACCCCATGCTCGGAGCATAAAGACTAGGCCAACAGCAGATTCCCATGAACATATTTGTTACTCTTGGGTGACATCTCCTTGGGTAAAGGGAATGACTGAGAATAGCACTGCCTGGGGAGGCCTCCTTTGCTTAGGCTGAAAGGGGGAAGGACATGAAGCTTCTTGAAATGAAAGGCGCCTTAGGGCCTCCCTGCTGGCATAAGGGGTTAAGCACAGCACTATGAAGCTATCCGCAGCCTCTGCAGCATGAGTTTAATTCCCAGTGAGGGAGGTGATCCACATGGTGCCCCAGACCTCTCCTGTCTCGCCCACTGCTCCCCTCAGCAGTGTATTTCAGTCAGTCTGCCTGTTCTGTTCCCCACTCTGTCTCTGGTGAATCCTCTCAGCCCCCAGTACCTCTGGCATGTGCTCCAGTTCTTGTATGCATAAATGGATAAATCTTTAAAAAAAAACAAAAGGAGCCTGAAAGCCTTCAGGTAGTTGCTTGGAGGACCTCACCAGCAAGCCTGGCAGGAGGTGGGCCCCTGAAGAGGAAAGTCAGGGATGAGTTCCCATATCTTCTTTGCCTCCACCAACCACTCCAAGGGCCCATTTTGTGAATTCACTTAATTTAATCAGCATTTGATAATTTCAGTTTTCCCACTGTAAGTCAGATCAGTGTCAAGTTCTACCACCCCATACCATGTCATGTCACCAGAGGCACACATGTAGCTTACCAAAGTGGGTTTATTCACTTGTTGCCAAAAGGAAGACTGCCCACTACAGGGGACCATAAGGCACCCCATTAAGAGGTTGTTAGAAAGGACTTCAGGATTTGAATTTGTGTTTGGAATTTGGGGTAAGGGCCAAGGAATTGGAACTTTACTTCTGGATTGGATGTGCTCAGGAAACAAAGGTGATTGCATGACCTGGTCTCTTAGTACTTCTTTTCTATGAGGTGAGGAGAACAGAGAGGCTAAGGTTGTGATTGACTAAGAAGCAGCCAGGATTGGGGGATATTGGTGATTTCTATGTTTTGGATAATGTTTTTGTTTGGTCTGTTCAAATATAATTATGACCTGTTTTGTTGTTGTCTTAGTGTTACAGAGTGTCCTTGGCTGACATTGACATCCTGAGAAATTGTTCGTGTTGAAAAGGAAGATGCCTCAGTTTAACGCAGAGCTCCTGGGAGTGGTAATGGTGGTTGTTTCATCTCTGGACCCCACTTGAAATGGAGACAGACCTGCCACTAGGGTGGTGACATTCTAGTGCACAGATTCAGCTGTGCTAATAACAGAACTTGATTTTTCTGTAACCCAACCTAATTTCTAATGAACTCTTCCATTCAGTTGGGTAGTGAGATCTTGGTCAATTTCTTTCTGACTTTCTCCAAGGCTACATTTCCGTGTTCAGCGAGGATGAAGGGTGATAATTTACCAGGAAAATTCTAGGCGATCTCATGGATAAGTGACAGAGAGAGTGTGGGCAGCTAGAGCATGTAAAGGAACACAAGGTTCTCATCGCTGATGAATGGAAGGATGCATTGACAGAGTAATGCCAGATGTTACCAAAATAACCCCAAATGCACATGTGTCTGTTAATAACTTAAAGATAGAGAAGTTAAAAATGAATCATATAACCTCCAAAATAGAAGAAATAAAATATCTGCAATAACAATAAAAAAAAAAAAAAACTTGCTCAAGCCAGTGAAAACTGGGGAAGGGAAATAAAGAAAAAGAAAAATCCAATTCTAAGAATGCTTTCTGCATTGAGAACAGTGTTATGTCAGTGAGTGCAAGGTAGACACATGTAAGGAAATGTTGAAGAGCAGTTGTGGTAATGACGTTTATAAGAAGAAAAAAGAGAGAAAGACAACCAGGAAAGTAGAAAACAGCAGAAATATGTTATCGATCGCAATAAATGCAAGTATATTAAACTTACCAATTAGAAGTGATTCTTAAATTAGGTTTAAGGAAGCCAGTTGTGTGCTATTAAAGAGCAAAAGTAAAAGGTACAGCTAAAGTAAAAAGGTACAAAGTATTAAAAAATAAAGAGGTAAAACAATAACAGGAATATAAAAGAAATTACTGTAAAAAATCAAACTTAAGGTGAAAGGTACTAAAGCTATCAATGACAAGTATTTTTTTCTCTTGTGAATCCAATGATATATAAAGCAAAATCTGAAATAATTACAGGCAAAAGTTGGCAAGTCAACAGTGTGTGAATTTAACACATTTCCCCCAGAAACTGATAGATTAAAAATCATATATGATCAAATATATATATACATATATATAAATATATGTTATTTTAACTCCCCAAATGGAGGACTCTTATGGGTAAAAGGGCTATGTATTAGTCCATAAAAGAAATCTCCATCAGTTTCAAAGAATCTTCTTATCCAATATGTTCTCCATCTAGCATGCAACAAAATTAGTAAACAACAACAAAGAGATGATTTAAGTATATGTTTTGGAAACTAAACAATTCTAAATTATCCATGGACTAAAAAAGAAAGTCATCACAGACATTAACAAAGCTTGTCTGATACTTTCACTGATTCTCAGAGGGGTAATTTATAGTCTTGAATGCATTTGTCAGGAAATTCGCACATCTGCCGATAACCCACAACCCAAGAAATCAACTCAAGAATGTAGAAAAAGAATGAGAGACCATAAGAAGGAAATAATGAAGGTAATGATAGAAATGAACAAACAATAAAGCAAATAATAGAACAGCCACAAAAATAAAGACATTGGCAAAACTAAAAGTGAGTTTCTTGGAAAGGTCAAGACTTTTACAAACCCCAATAATATTGACTCAGAAAAAGAGACTGTACAAATGAACAGTATTCAGATTAAAGAGAAAAAATATACACAGGTTTTTTTTTTTTATTTTTTTACCATGAGCAGCCATGTGCTGATCCATATGAAATTCTGGACATGCTTCTGTGATGTCATTTACACTCCAACAGCACAAGGCACAGAAGCTGGGACAGCGCACCCTCTCAACAGAGTCTAGGACAGCACACCCTCTGGGTGGGGAGTGGTTGACTTAGAGAGTTTAGTTAAAACTTTGGAGCAGTTTTTTAATACTTGCCATTCTCACTGGTGTGAGATGGTATCTCATTGTAGTTTTGATTTGCATTTCCCTGATTACAAGTGATGTTGAACATTTTTTCATATGCCTGTTGGCCATTTGCATTTCCTCTTTGGAGAAGTTTCTTTTTAACTCTTCTGCCCATTTATTGACTGGATTTTCTTTGTTTTTGTTGAGTCTCATCAGCTCTTTGTAGATTTTTGTAGCAACAACAAATGTTGGCGAGGTTGTGGAGAAAAAGGAACTCTCCCGCACTGATGGTGGGAGTGCAAACTGGTCCAGCCACTATGGAGAGCTGTGTGGAGATTCCTCAACATATTAAAGATAGAGCTTCCATTTGATCCAGCTAGTCGACTTCTAGGTATTTACCCAAATGACACAGAAGTATTAATTCAAAAGGGCACCTGTACCCCTATGTTTATAGCAGCACTATTTATAAAAGCTAAGCTACGGAAACAACCCAAATCCCCCAAAATAGATGACTGGACCAAGAAAATGTGGTGCATATACACAATATTACTCAGCAATCAAAAAAGATAAACACATGCAATTTACAGCAACATGGATGGAGCTGGAAGGGATCATGCTCAGCGAAATAAGCCGGAAAGAAAAAGAAAAATACCGGATGTTCTCACTCATCGCAGGAATCTAGAAAACCTAAATAAGGGGCCAGGAAAAAAACTAACTATAATAAAGAAAAAAATCAAAATCAACAAGCAACTATAAACCAGCAACACATTACAGGATGGGGGGCGGCGGGAAGAGGAAGGATTAGGGTCAAAATAAGGGGGGTGCAATTATATGGGGAATATAACCAAAATGAAAATGCATACATTGTGCAAAAATGAAAAATGATGTAAGAATTATATAAAATAAAATATTAAAAACAAATAAACAAACAAAAAAGCTTTGGAGCAGAGCATTTCATTATGCTGAGACTCCTTTCACTCATTGTGACAAATGGAATTCAACCAAGTGCTATTTATTCTGATCTGATTCAGCCTGAGGGGGTTCACTGGAGAAGGACTGGTCAGAAATCAGAGAGAGAAATGTTTACCAGGGCTCCGAAGAGGGAGATGGGAGGTGAAGAATGTGGAAAAGAGAATCCACTAAGGACAGAGCAGCAATTGTCATGGCAGAAAGGCCAGTGTGGGGGCTCTTGGTGGTTGTTAGCTGTGTCACTCAGCGCAAGTCCCTTAATGATTCTGAAGCCAGATTTCCTCCTCCTTAAGCTGAGGATGATTAGAATCTCTCTCATGCAATGACAAAGATTAAATAAGACAATGGATGCAGATCTTCAGGTCTGGAAGAGGACCAGCAGATGAAGTGGGTGTGGCGATGAGGGTGGCAATGACTCGTGTTTGCAGGAGAGTAGCACAGGGTGTGTGGGGTGAGAGAGGAACATTGTTAGCAGGGAAAAAGAAAAGGCAGGCTCCCATGGGATTGGGAAGAGTCATCAATGCCCCCGCCTCTACCCCGAGAGTGGACTTCATTCCAGACATACTATGGAGCTGTCAAAGGTGTAGCCTAGTGAGAGGAGACACGTGTGAGGTCAGCCATGGAGGAGGCGTGTTTGCCCTCCTGGGGGAGAACAACACTTGTGGGTCCTGATTGCCCAAGAACATGGATCTAACCACCACCTAACTCTCCCCTTTTTTGATATTTAATCTCTTTTCTGTTTCCCTGGCTATGTGGCCTCAGAGCTGTGCGTGTGCATACGTGTGCCCACTGTGTGTTCCAATGCAGGCAGCGCTAGAAGCCGCAGAGCAGCTTTACAGAAATTCACTCCATGGTCGTGTTCGTGAACATCCATCTCCTCTTAACACAGAGCTTGGTGGAAAAGCATTTATCTAATTAGCTAATTAGAAAAGATCTCTCCCCCTTGGATGGAAGGGTAGGGTGAGGCATGTCTGGGTTCTCCAGCCATGTGCACTGTGGAATTGGCTGGTCTTGCTGCTTAAAAAAGCTTCCAACGATGCAGCTGCTGTGTCTGATTTCCCTATCACTCAGCTTCCTGAACACATTGGCCCACTCAGAGCATGCAGAGGACTTCGCTCCTGATGAGTCTTAATAAAATCTGCTACAGGAAGTCAATATCCTGTCAAGTGAGACCTGCCTGCTTCCTCCTGAGAAAGCAACTATTTTTTTAAAAAGATAATTCTTAGAAAAAGCGAGGAGCTAGTTGATGAGTCAGTGTTGCTAAGCCAGCTGGCACACACACACCCTTGGTCCATGTTCCAGACTGTGTGATCTCCATTCTCATACCTGGAGCCTCTCCCACGTACTCACACGCTTCCCTGTTCATGCATGCCTGGGAAGATAGCAGTTGAGTTAATTTAGCTAACGTCATGAAGCCATTACTAGGGTCCAAGTCCAATGTGGGGCATGAATAAGCCGCTGATGGATAAGATGTATTCTTAGCTTGCAAGGCTCTGCTGGGGAAGGTAGTAGAATTGTGATTGTGCTCTATTTGGTGGCTGCATGGAAGACGGAGCAGTGGATATGAAGGAACTGGAACTCTCAAGTAGAATTTGCTAAGAACTTCACTGGAAAAGCAGCATGAGAATTGAGTCTTCCAGGACGGCTGCCGCTTTCCCAAATGGGAGTGATGAGTGAGAATATCCCAGAAAAAAGGAGCAACATGATTGGAGCAGAAGTCAAAGGAAACTGATGTAACTGGAGTATTTCAAGGAGGAGGATCCTCCTGGTTCTTCTGAGTCTGCTCAGGAAGCCTGCTCACTTCCTGACAGCAGAGACACAGTAACACCATCTTGGAGGCTTTGTTGGAGATTGTTGATAGAAAGCATCATGGTCACAGCCACCACCAACTACTTGTGATCACTGTCTCATTATCATAATTCTCGGAGGAGCTATTTTCTCCCTTCCCCTGGACACGTCAGGCCTCCTGGAAGTGTGTGCATGTGGGTTTTGCCCTTGCTTTCACCCAAGTGTCTATAGGTTAAAAGGTTGACTGTGGGTAGCTCAGTCTCTCTAGATCACACTCTCTCCAAGCCTACCAACGGCCACAAGTTGTTTTATTCCTGTCCCCTATGTGATAAGCTTACCAGGGGATCCATGGGTGGGTATCATTCATTTGAATAGAAAGACTGGTTTTGTTCACAAGTTTCAAGTAGCACGCACCCAACCAAGTCTCATCAGGTCAGAAAAATGCTGTTTAGTTATTTGTTGCCTTTATCTGTTTCTCAATGACTTCAGAACCAAGAAGAGTATAGTCATTTTTTATTGCCAATATAATGCTGCGGAAAAGTTTACACTGTCACATTTATTGCTCAGGTATGGGATCAGTAGGCTCTGCTGATCTTGGCTGGACTGTTGGTCAATTTAAAATGGCCTTGACTGAATCTCCTTTTTTTTGTATTCCATCCTCTAAGTGTGTTTCCATGCCCCTAAGTGTGTTTGCACAGCCATGAAGGAGTAGCACAACAGGAAGCAGAAACAGACAAGATCTCTGCAGACTTGGTTGGAAGCAGGTACCTTGTCTGTACTGCATTCTGTTGAGCATGGCATGTCCTTTCTAGATTCATTGGGGGCCTTCTTCATGGAAAGGAACTGCGAAGAGCATGGCTATGGGAGGGGTTAAAAACTGGAAGAATGGGCATGATTATCATCACGGTCACCGCCATCGTGAACTCTGTCACCATCTCTGTCCCCTTTCTAGTATCCTGTGGCATTCACCCAACAATATACCCAGTTATTCCTCGCTGGTGGATGTGAATATGTCTCACCAACTCTAAACCCAGAATCTAATAACAAGCTTGAAGCATTTCCTTGAGAGAGAGAGAGAGAGAGAGAGAGAGAGAGAGAGAGAGAGAGAGAGAGGAAGGAAAGATGTGATTTTTATTTTCTGAATGAGGAAACTGGAATCTGGAGAGGTCGGCTTATTTGACCAAGGTCACACAGCTGGGCTCTAGGGAGAAGCAGTCCCTCTTCCTCACCCCATTACTGGGTGACAGATGTGTGCCTCCAACAGCATCAGCAAAAACATTGATTTGCCTTTTACTTTTTCCCCATCCACAGGACCAAAGGCTTCCTAACACAGTCTCTTCCTGGATCTGGGCTGCTCAGCTCCCTTGGATCTGGAGGCTGCCTGCCTCACCCCTAAAGCTTAATTAAAATGAAGATGAAGTGCTCTCTGTGACGGGTCACGCTCTGTGGCAGCCACTGTGCCAAGGACCCCAGCGGGGCCTCTGATGTTGAGAATTCTTCTCTGACTTCTGTTCCAGCAGCAGCTTCCTCCGGGAGCCTCATTATAATTCCTCTGGTAATTAAAACAACAGATGTTATAATTAAAAGGCTTCTCATTAAATCACAAATAACTGAAGCTTGAGGTGGGTCCTCAGTGAACAGTGTCATCAAGTCACCTTTGGAGGGAATAAAAAGTGTGTGAGAGGCAGTCTCCCTGGCTCAGAGCGTCACAGAACTGCCAGGTTGGCGGGGTCTGCAAGGCACAGATGATGCACCAGGAAAGCCACCAAGGGTCTCTGGGCCTGCGAGAGGGACCGTGTGATGGGGCAGTGGGGTGGCCCCTGAGGACTCCCTGGGACTGATTGGAGGAAACAGTCCCTTTGGAAGAGCTGGGGGATGTGTGGGGATCCTGTGTTTGGCTCACTCTTGGGCATCAGGGGCAGCCCCAGAGGCAGTGCCCATGACTGTTGAGTGACTGAGAACTCAGAAGGGGGAGAGTGGCAAAGAGAGTTCAGGGCACTAGAGTCTCATCCTGGGCCACTTGCTCCTTTGCTGTGCCTAAACAAGCCTGTGTTGGAACCAGAGGTACTGTGGTATCTTTGTCTAAAAATGGGCAGACTAATGCCCAAGCCTGAGCTGCCAGGGGCTGAGATGTCTGCAGATGCTCTGGTTTGTGTCTGGAGTGTGGACCACTGGACTGTGCTTCTGCAAGGCCCCTGACCTAGGCACTCACTGAGAGCTGCTCTGGCTGAGGACTGACTTCCCGCTCCTGTCCTCGCAGAGCTGTGGGGAGGAGCTGTCTAGAAAGGATTTCTCAGGGGTGTGTTTATGGGGGGAGTGTTATAGCTGGAATCGGCCCCCACAAAGGGGCAGTGCCTCTGTTTTTAACTCCCTCTCAGGTCCCCGAGCTGGCTGTTTTGCTGAATTGAAGGGAATGCTGATCAGCTCAGAGCAGTAGTAAGGGTTTTCTTTTTTCAAAAGTAATTATTATTATATATATATATATATTTTTTTTTTTACATCATTGTTCATTTTTTTTTAAAGATTTATTCATTTATTTATACAAGCACTGGTTACAATCAGAAACGCGGGAGGGTGAGAGAATTCACCAGAGCCAGAGCAGGGAACAGAAAAGGCAGACCGACGAAATACACTGCTGAGGGGAGCAGCGGGCGCAGCAGGAGAGTTCTGCACGCCATGTGGGACCCTCCTCAGTGGTCAGGGATCGAACCAGTGCTGCAGAGGCTGCGGGCAGCTTCACAGCCTAGCGTTCAACTGCTGCGCCACCGGGGAGGCCCTCATTGTTCATTTTTAAACGTTTTCTTTTTTTCCCCCTTACACATGAGTACGGAAGTTCACTGTGGCAGAGGGCAGGACTGGGCTGCCTCCCAGCGCCTCTCCTCTTCCCGGCCTTCATCCTTCTCTCAGTCTGTCTCCGCAGCCGTGAACTCAAGATAATCACAACGCTGAACAAATTGTCTTGAGCATTAAATGATAAAATTGAGAAAGCAAATGTTTCTGCAGTGCTTACATGCCAGGAACTTTCTAGAATTTCATATATGTCAGTTTATTCAGTCGTTCCCTGGTGCAAGTGAGTAGATCAGTTGGGAGGGAGCCTGGGTGGTAGATCTGGTCAGGTGAGTGGTGGCCTGCTGGGATGATACAGGAATGCGCACTGCGGCTCAGTGGACAGCGTTCACCCCGATTTTCCAGACCCTGCCAGTGCCTTCTAGTCATCTCTGAGGCCACATGCCCCAGGTGGGCAGGTGCAGAGGGAGCTACTGTTCCTCTTCCACATGACAGACCTAGACCAGGGTGCCCATCACACGTCAGCTGGCGGTGGGGTCAGCACATAGAACGCTCAATAAATACTGCTCGGTTGGCTGGTTGGTTGGATGGATAGAGGCATGGAGGGAAGAAAGAATGGACAGACAGAGCACTGGGTGGGTCCCATAGCTACCATATACTGAGCACCTACTTTGTGCTGAAGGCTATAGACTTCTCATATTTTTCATACAGCAGCCTTGCAAGGTCAGCTTCATCTTGCAACTAAGTAACTTGGCTAGGTGCACACTCCTGGAGAATAAGACAACTGAAGCCTCAGAGAAGCATGTCCAAGATTGTGTCCTGCTCACTATGCCCTGCAGGACCAGAGGTAAACTCAGTTTAGCAGCCCTATTTACATGAGGATTCCTGCTGCCTTATGTGCCCTACAAGGCAGCCAGCCCGGACCCACATGCCCTCCATATCAGATTCCGTGCTGACTGCTGTGAACATAGAGAGGCCTGTGACTGTGTCTCTGCCCTGGAAGAGTCTGAGGTCTGGTGTTGAGAGACTCGCCACATGGCAGGGAGTTCTAAGTTTGGGGGAGGGCCAGGTGCTGGGGAAGCCCAAAGAAGGGACAGAATGATTCTACCTAGTGCCTCCCTCATGGCACCCCCAACTGGCACTCGCCATTTGAATTGGGATTTGAAGGCCAGGTAGGAGCCAAAGAAGTAAAGGAAAGAGGGGAAAAGGGCATTCAGGTAGCAGGAAGGGCATTTGCAAAATCAAAGCAGTGCAAAGAAAACCTGAAGCTTAGGCTATGTGGTGGTGGCAGTGATGGGGTGAAGTGGCAGGGAAGGGAGATGAGGCAGGAGGGGAAACTGAGGGTTTTGATGTCAGGTCAGGAAGTGGAACACCAGCAGACGTTTAAATCTGGGGGATCAGTGCTCAGGGCATAGTTTTGTGCACTGAAAGGTAGAATTCAAGGAGATGGGTGATGATGGGCCCAAAGGGGTGTGTGTGCGTGTGTGCATGTGTGTGTGTGTGTGTGCAGTAAGCCAGCTCAGTCCGCTGAGTGATAGGAGAGAGGATGACCAGCAACTGGAGATTGGATTTTACATCTATAGGATTCTAGTTATTTGTATGAACCATGAAATTAGACCAGATGGGGATGAAATGACTCTTGGAGACCATTTCCAATTTCCTAATTGTACAGATGGTGAACCTGAGGCCCAGAGAGGGTAGCAACCGACTCAAGGTCACACAGCAATTTAATAGCCAACCAGGACTTGAAATAGTAGCTTGGGGAGAGGTGAGCATTCTTTCCCTTTGCCTTTTATGACTCCTGGGTGGTGAGCAGAAGCCCAGTCAGTGGCTTCAAGAATTGTGAAATCCCAGCACAACCGGAGGTTTTTGTAAAATGGTGCTCCTAATAAATTTTCCCGCCCTGAGGACAATGAAGTACAAAAGGAGGGGGTGAGTGCTTGACAAGGGCTCTGATTAAAGCCAAACTCAGAGGCTTTTCATCAATAAAGGCTGCTCGTGCCATAGGGAAAAGAATGATGCGAAAGACGACAGCTCTAGGCCAGGCTGGGACAGAAGTGGGGATGCTGAATCAGAGGCTGGGGTGGAGGTGAGGCACAAACCCGCCATGGCACCCTGGCTGCCCCTACCCTGGGCCTTCACTGTTTGCCATCGCTCCTCTGGCTTCCTGCACGACAGACAGGTGAGCAAGGAATATTTTGCCACATAAATTGTAAAAAAGTAACTCAATGAATTACTTTTTAGTGCTATGTCTTCAGTTCTTTTTCTTTTAGTCTGGCTTCAGCATTGTGCCATTTAAAAATAAATAGCTTAAACTTATGTAAATCTAGATATTATTTGCACATAAAACCAGAGAGGCCTGTACAGGGACATGGGCTGCAAGATGGTTTATTACTGTTAAGAGCTGGAAATAACCTAAATGTCCGCAAATAGAAGAATTGTTGAAGAAACTATGATTTATCTACCATATTACTAATACAGAAAACTCTCCAAGACATAGGTTTGGAGATAAAAAGAAGATTAAATAGCAGAAAATTATGTACATGATGCTATAATTTAAATTTTAAAAGAAGAGCAAACAATAACCCGTATTACATGATTTACAGGCATGTAAATATTCTGGAAGCATCTCTACCAAACTGATAGTAGCTATCATTTCTGAGCAGTGATTACAAATGTGGTCTTGGGGGACTCCAGCTTCATCTGCAATGATTGAATGAGCCTCTCTTGGGTTACTACTTCTATAATTATACATAAATACATTTTAATTATTAGAAGTCAATAAGTGATAATTTCCCAACTTAAAAAGATCAAAATAAATAAGTGACTTACAATTATATAAATCTAGGACTGTATTAGAAAATGCACAGCCTGAAACCCAAACACCTTCCCCTTAAACTTTCTTTCAGTCACTGGTCTTATGTATCACCTCTGCCCTGAAGCCTTCTTGGGTTACACCAGTCTGTATTCTGTGCCTAGAAGGGGCCCCCCTCTTTGGTCTCTGCCCCAATCTGGATCTTCCTCAGCTGGTTATATCCCCAGATAGACCCCTGCCCAATGTTCTGAAGAGAGCAGAGTTGAGAAATTGACATGAACCCACAGCCTAGACGTCCATAGATTCAGGATGTGCCTGGAGGTGCCACTTAAGATAGAGGTAGGCTGAGGCTCTGGTTGGCCCCTCACATAAGGGTAAGGGTACCAGCCCTGGATTCCTTTTCATGTGTGCACAGCCTGTCATATTCACCCACCGCTCACGGCCTGCTTGTTTGGTTCATGCTTCTTCGGTGCATGTCTCATGCTCAAGATTGAGCGGGAGTTCAGGAGAGGACCTGGGCAAGTCCCCCTTCCTCCTGCTTCTTCTTCCTCTCAGGTATAGCCACATAGTGGGTACTCAGGAGAAACTGGCCCTTTCCTCCATGGACCTCAGTTTCTTCAGCTGTCAGATGAAGGGCTGGTGCTTCCATCCTTCAAGTTTGCCTGAAGAGCCAACGGATGGGAGATTTGTCTAGAAGAGACATCTGCCAGTGATTCACACGGAATCCAACAAAGGTCAAGTGTGAGAGCACTGTGTCTCTTGTCTGGGGCCTGTAAGCATCAGTGTGGAAGGACCTTCACAAGGTCCTGGGTCCTGGCAGGCAGGAACCCAGTGGGCGTGGGCCCAGACACAGCCAGTGACAAACTTTTGAGTCCTGCATAGCCAGTTCCCCTCCCTGGACCTCAATTTCTTTATCCGCAAAGTGGGAAGAAAGTCTTCCAGGCTGTTGTGAACATAGAATGCACAGGCAAGTGATATTTTTTTTTGTCTTTTGTTATAATGATGATTAGGATTGCAATTACACAAATAATATGTGAACATAATGCTATATAAATATTCAAGCAATGTCATGAAGATGCAAGTAGAACTTCACCACTCCCTCCCACACCACGCCTGGCCCATGCTGGAGTTAACCACTATTAGCATGTCATGCCTACTTGTCTATGTCTTTTGACATGCATGTGTATAGGTACCCATAGAAATGAAGAGCATTCTTTTGTGCTTTGCGTTTTTAACATTATAAACTTATTCTAGCTGAGTCTGCTGCTCAGAGTCCCATAAGTCTGCAATCAAGGTGTCCATCGGACCATGTTTTCACCCAGGGTTCTACTGGAAAAGAATCCTGGCTCAGTCCCAGCCAGCTCTCCCCTGCAGCTGTGTGACTGAGAGTCCTGGTTCCTTACTGACAATGGCTGAGACCCTTCTCCAGGCTACAGGCCACCCTGACTTCCCTGACACATGGCTCCCTCCCTCTCCTTAGGAGTAAGGATACCATGGAGAAAGGCTCTTTCCAGTCTGCTAAGACGAAACCTTACATAACATGATGTGATGTGAGGTCCCTTCACCTTGCCGTATGTCATTACTTAGAAGTGATTCACAGGTCACACCCACACTCCAGGGGCAAGAGTAGACTCACTGGGGTCACTTTAGGGTGTTTCTGTCACAAGGGGTCACACCTCCTTCCCAACCTTAGAAGGCATTGAGGGACTCCCGAAAACTGCACTCTCGCCCTGCACTCCCTTGCATCCTGCCAGAGTCTTTATTAGGCTGCCCCAGTGTACATGGACTCTCTGCGCTTATACCTGGGGCTCACAGACACCAGCAGCCAGGGCGTAGTTGTGTGGGCTGAAAGGTAGAATTCAAAGAGATGGGTGATGATGGGCCCAAAGGGGTGTGTGTGTGTGAGTGTGTGTGTGTGTGTGTACAATCAGTCCACACCCTGGGAGAGAGCCCAGCTTTATTTGTATAGAATAAAGGATAAACACACCTTCTCCTCTCCTCCAGTTTCCACAAGGAAAGGTTGTCCTGAAACACCCTTACCTCTTCTCTCCCCTGTGTGACCCAACCTCTCCCAGCAGAAGAGACTTGGAGCATTTGGTCGGTGCCCTGGGAGGAGGACCTGGGCCAGTCTAACTTCATTCCTTCCTCACTTCCTTTGAGCTCCGCCTGCCTGCAACCTGCTCTGGGCTGCAGCTTTGTGCTCCGAGTTGGCACGGGAAGACCCCACTGCGGAAGCCTCGCTCAGCCTGGAGGGGAAAACCCTGGCATTCAGAAGAGGGACACCAGAGGCTGTGGCCCATCCACGCTGCCTCCTCCAAACCAGCATGAAAAGTGCTGTAGCTGGTGTCTCAGTGCTCATCTGCAAGGCTGCATGTCTCCCTGTCGGTTCATCACACACCAATAATAGTTATAGAAATTCAAATGAAATAAGATTTGCCATTTTTCCAAATAAAATGGCAAAACCCAAAAATACTCAGGGCTGGTATGTCTCACCGAGACAGACATCGCTTCTGTTGTTAGGGGTATAAACTGGCACAAACAATTTGGAGTATGATTCAGAAATGAGACTCAGAAGCCTTCAGATGTTCATCATCAGTAATTTACTTTAGGGTTTAGATAAGAAAGTAATCTGAAACCAAACAAAGCCTTAATTCCAATTCTGGAATTAACAGAAATTCCAGAATTGAAAATAAAAGCAAATTTTGAGAAGACCATAAAGGTTCAGCCCCAGGGAAAGGTGAAGTCCATGATAGCACAGCCAGCCCATGAAATACAAGGGAGCTGCAAAATGGTATTTCTGACAAGCATTTTGTGATGACAGAAAATGATTATGTTGCCACGTGAAGTGAGAAAAGCAAAGCAAAGTCTTGAGCTTGTGATGCTGTGAAAACGCGGAGGAGCAGCGTGTGGGCTGTGTGTGATGATTAAGAGCCTTTCTTTATCTTTTCCTGTGTTTTCCACTGTAGGCATGTAAATTCCATCCTGCTCCCCTAAACCCCAGAGCTTCACATGAAGAAAGAGACCCCCAGCCCCATCCTTCCCTTTTGGGGACCTTTGATGTCACCAAAGTGTCTACTTTTTCCAGAGCATAGCGTGAGATGCAAGATGTTTCTGCAAGAGTATCCTTCCTTAGACTTTCAAAACAGGATGCCGACTCCCTGATGGCCCTCGGGGCTGTGTCCCCGGCTGAGGAAACACCTTCCTGAATGTTCTTCCCCTGACCTCTCATCAGTGGCTTCTCCCAAGAATTCTCACTAAGTTGTTTGAAACAACATTTCTCTGCTCCCAGAAAGGACCTTGCAAAGGCTGTGTCCCCTTGAGTGGACATTGAGCTCCTGACCCCAGGGGTTCCAGCACAGAAGACTTGATTCAATTGCTTCTGGAATATGCACCACAAGGACTTGTCATTGCCCTTTATGAGTATGCAAGCTTATGTGGGCACCCTGCCTTTTTGGCCCTTGTCACTAAGGATATGACCCTGATATTTTTTGCCCGTTTGTTTTAGAGGAATAACAGGAAGGTGCCTTGGAAGAAGTTGAAAGGAAGGGTCATTGCAAGCAGCAGAGAATACACGACACAGAGGGGCTGGGTACAGCTGCCAGAGAGAGAACGCCCTGACCCTGAACACCTCACCGGTGATTTCCAGTCTCCAGGTCCCGTGCTGGCTGGGCCCAGGAGGCCTGCATGGCTCTGGTGGAGGGAGAATGCTGGGGAAGTGTCCAGGCAACTGCGGGCAGCCAGGCCTTACCAGGCTTGCTATATTGCCATTTTCAGATGAAAAGAAACACATCACCTCCTGTGTGAGAAAGTAACTGACTTCCCACAGAGCCCTAAAGTGAAAGAGATAACTGTCTGGGTCTGGAAGGGCAGGGGGACAGATAGACTACACAGGATGCTAATTCATAGCAGCTGGGGGAGTGCAAATGAAAGTTTGGGGAGAGGTGTGTGGACCCCTGACTGGCCCCAAAGTGAGAGGGGGTTGCCAAGCCATCACATTGAGTGGCACACTTTGGGGTTCTGAGCATAGACCGTGGACCATGTTAGCAGCCAGTCCAGGCCTGAAGTTAGCTTTTGCCTGGGGCCAGGCCAGGCTGTTTCCATGGACAGGGTGATGGCTTAATCCAAAGCCATGTTGACCATGTGCTCAGTGGCCAGTGTCTAGTTTGTGGCTGATATCAGGGTCTACTCTGAGGACAGGCAGGGGTCAGCAGCCCTTCCTCACTTTGGGACACTCAATGAGGTCAGTAGGGGAGGCACAGAGATTGGCTTTGGATGCCAATCTGCTCCCCTGGCATCATCTGAGAGCATGTGAAGAAGGAGAAGGAAGATTCTTAGAGGTTAGGACTCAGAACCAGACCTCCCACAGTGCAGTCCTTGGCATCTCCTTGCCTCATCTTTTGGTCCAGTGGTTCTTGCACGGCCTTGTCACATGCAACTTGTGAACCTGAGTAGGTGTATCTGGGCAGAGTCCAGGGACAAACGTGTCCAGCCCTGTCTTGGGACAGCTCACAATCTGGTTGGGAAGATTATGACCTGTAAGAACAGAAACAGTTCCAGCGCTTGTAGCCCTGATTTGGAGCTCCCTGTGTTGGGAAGAGAGGTAGCTCTAGAGAGCTGGGACTCCCAAGGGGGGACTTCCTGGAGGAGGTGGTGTTTGGTTAATTGGTGATACTCTGGCAGACAATGAGGCTAGGACCTCATCCTGTCTAGAGATACATAGAAACCTGGCAAAACTACCCAAAGTCTTTTCTGGATGTTACTTTATTTCAGACACAATATTTTGATAGTTTCCACATAAGATGAATCAGAAACATATGCATTAATTTCCCCTTAAAAATATACACTTGTTGTACTTGGCAAAATGCAGCATGCATGGGATTTGATGAATGTAAGGCAACTGAAGGATTGTATAGGATCCAAGTCTGGGAGGTGTCTGAAGCTGGAGCATCTTGGTGGGGTTTGTACCTAGAAGCTGCTTCTTCAAGTCACGTGTGTCAGGGGCTGGAGACAGTACCACCTGCCCTAGCTACTCCTCTGAGGACATCCTGTCACCCAAAAGCTCAAGTCTAAAGTCAAGCCAGATCTCAACATATTTCTTCTATAGAGGATGTAGCACAGGCTGGACCATCCTGGCTAAGGAGCTGATTTCTTGGAAATTCCATAAAATTCCAATCTCCTAAATTTGTTTGTTACTTTTTATTCTAACAAACCATCCCTTCTCCCCTTAAATACTCCTCATGTTCCATATTAAGAAGCTCTGCCTACTCTTATTGAGCTACATACAGGGAGTTTGTCATGGCCAAGGTTGGGTATTCCTTAATGCAGACACAAGATGAATTCAAGATCCCCTTTCATAACTCAGGCAGCACCTACCTTTGGTGTAAAAACAGGCATTGAAGGTGGTGCCCTCAGATCTTGGTCATGGAACGAACTCCATTCCTTGTGGGCATGATGGTACAGAAGAAATGGTCTTTCCTGCAAGGGTGTGTTTGGATAAGCAAGTCTTCTGTACACAAATGTCACTGAAGTTCATAGAGTAAATATGGAGGTGCAGGGTAGGAGGCTATTCCACTGAATTAGTTGCCAACTGTTGCACAAAATGACTCCAAAGTTGATGGCTTACAACAACAATAGACTTTTCTGACCTGTCGCAGTTTCTATGGGTGAGGGTCTAGAAGCAGCTGGTCTGGACAGTGCTGGCTCAAGGTCTCATGGTCTGAAGACCCGGTTGGAGCTGGAGGTCCAGTGTCCAAGGAGATGCACTCACATGACCTCAGGGTGGCACTGGGCTGCTGGCAGGTGGCTTCTGTTGCTTTCCTCATAGGGCTTGTCAGAGAGTTGCTTGAGTATTCTCACAACATGGCAGCTGATACCCCTAGAGCGAGTGATGATGTACTGTCAGGTGACTTTGTTTTTGTGTGGATATCAGAGAGTATATTTAAGACAAACCTAGATGGCATAGCCTGTGCCACAGCCACCATGTGGTACAGCCTATTGGGGGCGCTGTCGCACGTGCAGCTGCGTGTGCATTGGTTGAAAAGGGAAGCATGACTGTAGTTTCTTTTATGACCTGAACTTGGCTGTCTCACACCATCGCTTCTGCATGGTCTATTGGTTGCCCAGGCCGGTCCTGATACAATATAAATGCATGTACCCATGCACACATAACACATTACACATAAGGGCTCAAAACAAGGTGTTAAGGATCATGGATACCATCTTGGAATTTCCATGCTCAAGGTAACACACACTCATCCAGCTGGATGCCCCCAAAGAGGCAAAAAATTATCCAGATGCCCTCTGTTATGTCTGTGTAAGTGATCACCAGGTTTCTTTGCACACGGCATGTTTCACTGAGACAGGCCTTCCACTCTGGCCCAAGAAGTGATGCTCAGCAGGGCATGTTACAGTCGCCGTCCTGAGCTTAGTCACGCTGGGAATGCCTGAGCATTTGGTGTCAGATGCTAATGATGCTTGAGTATCAATGGGAACAGAGCAGAGAGGAGCTAACAGGGGCAAGAGTGAGGGTCAGGAGGCAGGAGACCTGAGTCTTCCCCAGTAAAGCGGTGGGCACCCACATGGGTCAGAGAGGAAAGATGCTCTCACTTTGCAGTGATGTCATGGGTGGTTATTTGTCTGGCTTTGGAGTTAGACAACTGGTCACCTCCTTGCTGGCCGACTTAGCTGCTCTGATCTGTTTGCTCACATTTAAGAGTTGCTGGGAGGCAAGTCCCCCGAAGGCCCGAGTGATGGATGAGTGTCATTATTGGAATGTTATTATGGCTACTCTAACCCACTACCCAGCCCTCCTCTGGGCCAGACCTTGTGCCATGAGTATTTCACAGATTGTCTTGTTAACTCCTCCAGGCACCCCTTGGGGGCCAATTTCCATACTCGCCAGCATCACCCACAGCCACAACATGACTGACAAGCACAGCCCAGGATCTGGCTTGATTGTCGTCTTTTAGATTGTGGATGTACATGCAGGTGGGTTGGAAAATTAAGTTAAGGGCAGAAATGAGCCAGTCTTGTCTGGTTGCTTTTATTTTCTTGGTAAATTAGAAAGCAAGGTCCTCAGCTAAGGGAGAGAGCCGGCTTCTTTTGGTCATGTGTCCTGGGCCAGGATAGTGGAAGAGGGAATCCCTCTGTCTGGGGTGTTCTTTCTGTAACCATCTATAAGGTAAAGCCCAGACCGACAGCCTCAAAGACACCACACAGGAAATGTCCTTCCAGGCATCCCACATTTTGAAACTGGGGTTGTGAAGTTCTTAGATAAGTGTTCAGTTTAGACTGTTATCCAGGGTTAGCTCTGGTGTCATTGCTATTAGTGTTGTTCCTATTGCTCCTTTGGGCATCCTTCAGGTAGGAGATGAGGAAGTTTGAAGCACAGCAGGCAAGCCATGTCCAGCAGTCTGGTGCACAGGGCCATGCTGGGGAGCTGTTGACAAAATTCTACAAGCTGCATCTTGAAAGGCCCAGCTAAAATCTATCCTTAGTGCCAGAAGGGTCTAGAAGTCATGCACACAAGTCAAGGCTTATGGATGGGGAGACCAGGACTTGTCCCTCAGACTACAAAGGGTCTGACAGAACTGAGACAAGAATCTGAAACTCCAGATACCTCTGATCTGGGGTGCCATCTATCACCCTGCCTTGCCTTTTTTCATCCATCCATCCATCCATCCATCCATCCATCCATCCATCCACCCACCCATCCATCCATGCTATTTTTGCAGAGCTGTGCTGACATTTAGATTCTCCTTTGATTAATTTCTCAGATGTGGGGATTTCAGTGTAGGCCACCGTAGCCCCTATAGAAGTTTAGGCCTTTCATTCCTTCCATAGATACATGAACAGCCTAAGAATTGAGCTCTGCTAAGTGTGGGTATTCCAAAATGAATGAGGCACAAATGCCTGATCTGAGAGGTGTACATGGGGCAGACAGGCAAAATATTAACAAATACATAAATACCCAGAAATGAAGGCAACAACAGAAATGAGATGCAGAGCAGAGGCCAGGGTGGGGGCAGACACACTGTCTAGAGAGAGCCAGGGAAGACTTGCCCATGCGGTGACATCTGAGTCTTTAAAGAGGAGAAATAGACCAACCTTGTTAGATCTACGGCTTGGTTTTGGATAAGTTACCTAAGTCCACAGTACCTCAGTTTCCCTGACTGTAATACAGGGGATAATAACAGCATCTTCCTTGAAGTGCTTTCCAAGGGTTAAAAAAATCACAATACCCAACGCAGGGCTAGTGCATAGTAAGTGACCGATGACGATGGTGATGTTACTGTTGTAACGGAGGGCTCTTACCATCAACTACTGTGGGATCATTTCACAGGCCAAGGGGAGCTACAGGAAGCACAGGACAGGCAGTGGCAGGTTTTGGAGGAGAGGAGGTCAGGAGACCTGAAGAACAGAGCCAGGGCCAATGGAGGCAGAATTCACTTCAGGAAGCACCCACTTATAATCATAGCTGGGCCAAGAGAGCACCTGGTCTCTTGTTGGGTAGTGAGCTCCCCTTCACGAGTGGTGTGCAAGTGCATGGTGAACAGTCACTTCGAAGAGATATGGAATGTGAGTGTGCAAATCTGTGTGTGTGTATACACACACATGCATGTGGCATGCACCCATGCACAGAGATGGCAGATTTTTTCCCCCGGGTCTGGGCTGTGGGGCTCCCTCCCTTCCTGAACATTCTATGTCTAAGCCCCAGGACTGGGCACCAAAGGGCTAGGTTAAAGTCAGGCTTGGACTTTATCCAAACTCACACAATAACCATGCTCCTGCCGGCTTCACAGGGGGGCTGGAGGAGGGTAGGGGGATGAAAACCTTCCTAGGGTAAGCCGCAGCTCTAGCTAACCAAGGGGCAGGTATTAATTAAAGCACAGATTAGCTGTCACTCATGGGTATCAGTGCAGGGGCTTAGAATTGCTTAATAAGAGGGTTTGTTACACTGTTTTGCCTTGAGAAGGCAATATTGATCAGGAATCCCTGGCCTGGAACTAATTGAATATTCACCCCCAAATTGCAGTGGCTGATTGCTTATAAGGCCATGTCTCTCATTGTTACTTGGGAAATTGCAGCTGGGGTTGGGACAGAGTGAAAGGGAGAGGGAGGAAGCAGGGGAGAGGGTGGAGGAGGGGGTACAAAGCGAGCAAATGGGGAAGGAATGGAGGCTTTTTGGGGTCTGAAAAATCAGATTCGACAAGGCAGATAACGCCTTCATTTCGAAACAACTTCTTATCCCTCAGAGAGGAGTTTCCTTGCCCAAGTTTACCAGGACCTGTTTGCAGTGCTGCAATTTTAATGAAGGAAGCTTTCAGTATGTTGATCTTGGGAATAAACTAATATGAATTCATTCCTCCTGCACTGTCTCCCTCCCCGCTGCCGCCGTGAGGTACTATTCCAGCATGCTCTTGCTGCTATTTGGGGGGTCCTGTGGCTTCTGAGGGAGCGAGTGGGATCATGGGAATGTCAGCTGGAGTGAAGGCAGGAGGAAACATGGCTTGGGATTCTAGGTCTCTGCAGAGCTTGCCTTTTCCATGTGACCTCAGGCAAGACCCTGAGTTTGGGGAGTGGGGAGTGGGGAGTGTTCTCTCTCCGTGGCCCCCCTCTGTCTTTTTCTGGCTACCGGCAGCCTGTTGGCCTTCAACCCCAAACATGGATGTTGGGCACAGCCTGCCCATGTACACACTGCTCCTGCCCATTCCTGGTACATATTCCCTGATGTCCAGGGCTCACAGTTGGGTGAGAAAATGAGGAAAGTGTGGTGGACATACAAGCTGCTAGGACACTCACCGGGAGAGAACTATGCCAAGAGCCCCCAGAGAGCCAGAGCTCCACCCCATGCGAGTGTCAGATGGCAGTGAGCAGGGAAGATATTCCCACCAAAAGATGCAATTCCAGGGCACGAGGAATAGTGTGGTGCATTCTGGGGACATCAAGGATCTTGCCGAAGGCAGGTGGGGGCAGGAGCCAGGCTTGAGGCTGGGGGCTCAAAGTCTCGATTTCTTCCTGAGCTTTATCTCCAGCAGACTGAGGGGTGCAGAGAGGTTTTATAGGAGGCGCATGGATTTGGAGATGGGGACGAGGTGGGGAGGCGACTCCAGCCAGGGAGACCACAGAGGAGGCAGTTGAAACACCCCGGGGTGCGGGGGGCAGGGAGTTGCGAGGGCATCTGAACCAGGAAAGTAGCCGGGGTGGGACAGAGGGCTGGAGGAATGAGTGGCTGGTTTAGCAGGGGAGGGGAGCGGGAGAAGCCCAGGGATGTTTTGATGTGGGTCACTGAGTGCCTGTGGTTGCTGAGATGGGGAACACAGGTTCAGAAGCCAGTGTGGGGAGGAAATGCAGCTTCAGTGTCAGCGGTGCTGATTCCAAGCTCCTGGGTGGTGCCCAGGAAACTGGACTCAGGGACAGGCACAAGCATGAGAGTCCTTGAAGTCGGTTAGGTAGTTGAAGCCATGTGAGCATTTGCTGGGGCAGAAGATCAACCTTAAGCTCACAGCTCCACGGCAAAGAGAAATCCTCCCTTGACGGAGAAACCACCACTCAAAGCCTAGGAGGGAAAATAATGAAAGGCAACCTAGTATTTTAACAAATTCTCAGTTCTACAGACATAACAGGAGAGAGGAGGCCTGAGTTTTAATAGTAATTTATCTCAATGTAGGCTTTTAAACCTCAATTTATCATTGTCGCTGACAACACTTGGATTAATCTGTTGCTCAGCGTCTTTGTGGCTGCTGCGAATCCCACAAGGATAAAAGGGAATTGATATACATAAAGAACTGAATTTCAATTAATGCAAGCCCGTGCTAATTTTCCAACACATAACCCAGAAACATTCTCATTCATTACAATTTTGCCGTTGCCTGTCCTCAAGGGGAAAGACACCCACAGATTTATTTATTTTTTCTGGCGCTGAATTTATCATCTGGGGCACGATGGGAGGAGGGGGCCCTCTGGGTTCTGCCCCCTCTCGCTGGTGGTCCACATATTGCCCCGGGATGGAGTGAAGTCCCAGAATTTTAGGGAAGTTTCTTGAGAGCTTTCAGCAATTCTTCAACTGCTGGAGTTTGGGTCCGATGATAACGGTTCTTTGTGGAGAGGGAGCTGGAAGTGGAGATGGAGGAAGATTATGGAAGTGAAACTGACTCAGTGCCTGCCTCTCCTGCAGACCAGGACTATTTGCTGAGTCCATGGGGTGGGGCCTTAGTGGAGGAGGGGTGTGGGATCCCGATCCTCATCTTCTTGGTGAGGAAGAGGACAATGAAAAGAGAATAGAAGAGCTTCCCCACCTGGTCCTCCCTGGCACCTGCCACGGGCAGCTCCTCAATTGCAGAGATGCCACGCATGTGCCCACCTCTGTGCCTTTGTGCTGGCAGGTCCATCCTCGACAAGTGCCCTTTCCTCATCAACCTGCAAACTCTCAGAAGCCGGAGCACCTGCTCTGCCAAGCCCAAGCTCGTCTTCCTTTCTGAGTGGCTCTCTCTCCCCTAGGCTCCCTTAGATAACTTTTTGTTTTCACCTAAATCCACTGGGTGCCAATTCCCTGAGGGCAGGAATAAGCTCCCTGAGCACTGTGCCCTGAAAGTCCTACTGCAGGGCTGGAGGAAGCTGTGGTCAGGCTCTCGCCCCAGGCACAGCAGTCTACATGTCCCGTGGAGGAGGGAAGATGCTTTCTTTGCTTTGAAGTACTTTGGCAAATATTGCCCTGAGTAGCTGTGCCTACCCAGAGGGGCAGCTCTTCTAACCTGTCCCCCCACCTGGGGTTTCCTTAGTGCAGTTCACACAGAGGCCCCCAGACCCTACATGCCCTCCTTATCTCAGTTAAGAACATTTCCTGCCAGCCCTCCCTTTACCCCCCAAGAACTGGGCCTCCCTGCCAAGCCAGATGCAGATACCTCACATCAGCTCATTAGAATTCCCTGTCCTCTCTGGGTGTCCCCCAGCTATATGTGATTGGCAGGAGCAAAGCCCTATTTAAATTGGTTTGACCCTAACATAGGGAAGAATCAGAACACTTACCCACATGGCCTTCAATCTGGCCTCCCTCCTGTGTGTGCAGGAGCCCCCTCCTTAGTGGCCACAGCTCTGGTCCAGCGCCAGTCCAGACGTGGAATGCCCCAGCTGTGAATTACGGCTGTGTCTGCTCTGTCTTCCTCTGGGGTCCCCCATCTACCCTTTTCCACTCAGAGCCACTATCCCCTTTATAGAGGAGCAGCACCTGGTGTTTCCTTCCAGAGTTTAAAGGGGCATGTTCTGTGCCTGGGTCTTATCATCATTTTGCATTTTTTAAGAATTTATTTGTTGTTATTGAAGTACTATTGTTTTCCATCCTCAATAGTGTTTCGACAGGATTTCCCCCCTCGGGTGTAGTCACCATAGCACTCCCACCACTAAGTACCCACAGTCCTCTACCATATTCCCCTGTGCTCCCCCATCTCCCATCCTTCCCCTCTGGATGCCTCAGATCTATGGCCCTTTCAAGAGTTGTTTTCAGAATTTTTTTTTTTTTTTCTGACAGGGTCTTATTTTATAAAGGTGACTGCTTGAGGACATAGATCAATCAATGCCCTTGAAAGAAAAGTGTCACGGTACTCACAGTTCCCCTAGAAAAGCATGGCCTGGTACGACAGCCATGCAGGGTCACGGAGAAGTTTTGCATCAGGAGGCAGAAGCAGGATTGAGGGGCCGTCCAGGCCAGAGACGTGACTGGGGTTCCTGGGAATAGCAGGCACAGCAGGGTGAACCTTAGGATTGACTGGCTTGAATTACTCTGGCAGCTTGGGAGTCTGTAAGCCCCTTAGGCAGAGCACAAAGAATACAGAGCATAAGAAAATGCATGTAATACAAATGGCTCTGTGATGCCTAATAGACAAATAGAAGAATCCAATTGAAAACAGGCAGAACGTGCTGTTGCTGTTATCTGTGGCTGTTACAAAACTGTCCCAAGTCTCAGGCTCAGAACAGCCTGGGCTTGACTCAGCTGGGACTTCAGGAGCCGAAGTGGCTGCCTCCTTGCACGTCTGACCACTTGACCGCCAGGGCTGGCTAGGACCCTCCTCCAGGGGGGTCTCTGCAGTGGGGTAACCAGTTTCCTTTCCACAGAGTCCAGGCCTCCGTCAGGGTGAGGGAGGGGCCTTCCAGGTCTCTGAGCTGGCGCCCAGTGGTCCCTCAGCAGATGAACCCCTCACCACACCCTTGGAGGACAAAAGCTCCCTGGATGCCATCTTGGGGAAGGGGCTTGGCTGAGTGTGGCTCTGCCACTGTGTACGCTTTCCCATGGCTCCGCTTGGTCACCCCCAGAGATGACTTGCTACAGGTGCAGCCTCTGTTTACCTAAAACATTTCAGGGTGTTATGTGCAGGAGGAACACAGTGTCTGTGTCTGAAGCCAAGCAGGAGCTGGGGCTTCTGAACACATCCTCACAGAGAGTGCGCAGTAATTAGTATAATTATTAGGGGGTTAATGAAGCTGGGAATAGCACATCAAGTGCACATTTAAACAGAACCTTTTTTTAAAAAAAAGTGGGTGGGGAAGTTTGCTGCTGTACTTTCTTCTTTTTTTAGAATTGGGATTTCAGGGTTTGCCTGGAAAAGGTACTCATTTCCTTCTCCCAGCACACCCCAACTCTTGGTCTCCACGTGGCATCTCCATGCAAAGGTAAAACCAGAGAGGGCTGACATTTCTCATCAGCCCAACCCCATCATCAGCGACCAAGACCACTAATGCCACCTCCTGACTTGATCTGTTCCCTCAACTCCCCACTGCTCCCACCATCCATGCTGAGGGGCACATTCTCCCCTGCTGCCAGCACTGGCTCCTAATGGGCCCGAGCCCCCTCTTCCTGCTCATTTTTTTCTTAGGCTAAGTTCATCAGATCCCCAAAACAGGCCCTGAGAGGAAGGATCTTGAGAAAGGGGTATCCTTAAGTGGTGTTCGTAGAATAGATGAGTGAACTAAGGAGAGTAGGAAGGGGAGAGAAAGGAAGGGGAGAAGGCCAGGTGTGAGAGCCATATCAAGCAGGATCCACAGGGGGTTCAGTCCAGCAGCAGGGCAAGGGAGCTGGAGTATATATACCCCATCACCCTCAAAGATTAGACCATCATTCCCAAACCTTTGCCAAGGTAACTTGTCTGCCATGGGATTTTAATTCTGGGGATTTTTCAACCTTAGAAGGTTATACATTCCTGCGGATGATGTCATATCTAGGTAAAACTGGGTGCTAGTTATCATAAAAAGCAAGTACAGTGTGGAAATCACAGAAAAGGAAACAAGAGTGGCTGGCCCCTCTGATTGTAAGACTTGAAAAGTTGTGCAGTGCCCAGCAGGCACACGTGTCCCATTCATAAGAAGTTACAGTTATTTGTGAATGGGACAAGAATATAATTTTTTTTTGTTTTAATTTATACTTTTTCTATTTCCAAACAGCTGCCATACTGTTAGGATATAAAGACTAGTGAAGCTGTTTGGATTTCACTACTTAATAAATGGAATGGTGAAGTATTTCTTTTGGCCTCGGGATAAGTGTCATGAAAAAATTACTGGGACACCTCCATGAACTGTGCAAGTTCTTGAACCTCTGGGCTAAAGGCTGCCCCTGGGAAGATACAGCAAATTTCCAGGCCCTCTGGCTCTCTGCACCACCAGCGAAGGGGCCTCCAGCAGCCCCGGGGTAGCCCTCTGGCAGAGACACAGGTGTGAGCTGTGGGACAAAGGCACTTTAGGAGCTAAGTAGATGAAACCTGGAAAAGGAATCTGAGCGGGTAAAGCAGCAATGAGCAATGGTGTCTGCTGCATCAGCACTTCTCAAGCTGTCATGCAGACAAGAATCACCCTGGGAGCTTGTTAACAATGCAGATTCTAGGTCAGCAGTTCTGGGGCAGGGCCTAAGACTCTATGTTTTATTTATTTATTTTTTTCCAAAGATTTATTTATTCATGCATACAAGAGCTGGGGTACGGGCCAGAGATGCAGGGGGTGAGAGGATTCACCAGAGACAGAGTTGGGAACAGAACAGGCAGACTGACTTTAACATGCTGCTGCGGGGAGCAGTGGGTGAGACAGGAGAGGTCTTGGCCATGTGGGTAGCTCCCTGGCCAGTGGGGATCTTATGCATGCTGCAGAGGCTGTGGATTGCTTCATATCATGGTGCTTAACCCCTTGCGCTACCAGGGGGGTGCCCCAACTCTGAATTTTAAACCTGCTCCACAGAGAGGTTGCTGCTCCCAGTCTGTGGTTCCTACTTGGAGCAACAAGAGCTCCTCTTTCCTTTCTGCCATCACCCCCTCTGTTTTCCAAGCACACATGGCCACTGGTTCCCTCCTTGACTCTCTAAGCACAGCCTTATATAGGTTTTTTGGGGAGTGCCCCAGAACTGAATGGCTCAGAGTCCTGTTCACACTGAGCAATCCAACCTCAGCCTTGCTTCCAGCCTGCAGGATCTGGGCACCTCCCAATTTTCTGTTCCTAGAATTGAAGGCTTTGGGCCCTGGACGTTGTGTGACAGGCATAGGTGAGCTGGAGAAATAGAAAAGGCATCTGGGGCCCACTCACTGCACTCAGGAAGCCCAGGCCATGAACCAGCACTGTGAGTTGATGGGTGCCTGGGACCTGGAAAGCCGCCGGCTGGGAGGGCTCATAGACACACAGTAGCCCGCTGCTCCCTCATGGCACAGAGGGGGTATCTATGCCCTACACAAGCAAGTTAGCATCAGGGCTGAGACTGGAACTTAGGATCCCAGGCCACAATGGCCAGTACCTGAGATGGTCATGTCCAGTTTAGAGCACCTCAAGCTCTAGATGCTGCAAGTAAACTGTCCCAGATACTAGTAGTACTGTCTCCCAATAACGTTCCAGATGTTGGCGGTATACTGCATGAAATACTGTGGAATGTACTCCCCCAAAGTGCAGCCAGTGTGCTTTCCCAGATGTAGGGGCATGCTCATACCCAGAAGTCAGGAATGAGCGTACAGTTTCGGTGGCCCCTGGGGGCAGGAAGCAAGTGTTGCTGCTAAATCTGCTCTGATGGCCTTCGCTGGCCCCCACACCCTGACTTCCCACCAGTAGAGTGGGAGGTCCCAGGGGAGTTCTTATTCCAGGCTGACCCATCACACAGCAAGATGTGCCAGATGCCCAAGACCCACTTTCTTGGGGCTCCCCTGGTGGTTGAGGGGTTAAGTCTCAGCGCAATAACTGCTATGACCTGAGTTCAATCCCCAGCCAGGGAGCTGACCCACAAGGTGCAGCAGACCTCTCCTGTCCTGCCCACTGCTCTCCTTAGCAGTGTATTTCAGTAGATTCGCCTGTTCTCCCTCCCACTCCTCTGTCTCTGGTGAATCCTCTCACCCCTCGCACCTCTGGCCTACACCCCAGTTCTTGTATGCATACATAAATTAAAAAATCAGTCTTTAAAACATCCTCTTTCTGAGGGCTACTAACTCTTTCAGGCTCCTCTGACCAACCACCCACATCTGTGAGCCTTAAGCTCAGCCTGTGCATGTGCAGAGGGGACAAAGGAAGGGAAGCTGGGGGGGTGACAGTGGGTTTTGGCATCAGAAGGAGTTTGGTTCAAGCCTGGCTTCACCTCTCCACTAGCTTTGGATGTGGACTGTATTATTATTGTTTCACCAACTGTATTCCTGCTACTGAATTGAGGCTTCCACACTGCAGTGAGACCTTGCAATAGCTCCCAGCAAAAAAGGTGAAATGTATTTTCCTTTCCTGTTGAAGTGTGGCTTGGCCATAAGGCTAGCTTCACTAACAGGCTGTTACGGATTTGCACATCTTGCCTTGCAACCCTGCTCTTCTGCCATCTGCCATGGGGGACATGTGTTCTGGGTAGCCACTGGTCTCAGGAGAAGGAAGAGACTCCTGAAATACAGCGACCTGCAGCCTGGATCCCGGGCAGCAGAGCCACAGCTGTCAGAGAAGTAAATGCTTATTGTCCACTGAGTTGCAGATTGTTACATAACATTATTGCCACAAAGGCTGATTCATGGACTATGGGACCTTTGACTAGTTACTGACATTAATCTCTGTGGAGTGCAGTTTCCTCATCTATTAAGAATGGGCAATATCACTTACCTTGCAACCCTGGTGTGATGGTTTAATGAGCTATGACATGACTGAAGCACATGGAATGGTGCCTGCCCAATAGAAGGTTCTTCATTAAGTGAGGATTTTAACAAGAGGGAAGGGTCATTGTACAAGAGCTTGATTTGATGAATGGATGTTGAGTGCCCACCGTGGATGGCTCAGAGCCAGGCACCTCGGGGGGTGGGGGGCTTATGTCCTACTCTTACTCACTGATACATATTAGCCTCAGACAGCACTTTTGGGCAGAAATCCAGGCCAGGCTGGGGATAGGGCAGAGGTGGAGGCTGAAACCTCATCTCCCCCTCCTCAAATCTAAAATTTGAGCCTTCATCCATCTTTCTTGACCAAGGGTTACTTTATCTTTTATGAGTTTCTTGGCCACAAAAGCAATGTTACTAATCTCTGTCACTTCAACAAGAGAGCAGCTGTGACATTTCAGCTGCAGGACACATTCCACAAAGGAATGTGGTGCGCATCAGTCACAGGCGTGATGTGGGAACTGGACATGCCCAGCAGATCTCCTTTCCCACTGAGTCCCTAGCCCCACATGCCCCTTGCCGGGACTCTGCCTGTGAGAGGCCACACATGTTGAGCCTTGCTCCCAGGAAATCCAGTAGTTCTGTGTGTGACTTATTAGTTTAGGAGTTTCTGCAAAAAATGGGGAAGGGAATAGGTGGTGCTCTCCCCACGGCCAGGTCCCACTCGTTCATGGGGCCCTTGAAGTGGTTGTTCTTCAGGTGCTTGTGACCAGAGGGTTTGGGAAGTCAGTTTCTGCAAGAGTCTGGGACTCCTAGCAGGTGTGAGGTTGACTTCCTGCTAACCTTTGTGATGCCACAGGCTGGGACAGGTAGGAGGAACAGATGTCACGAGGTCAGGAGTGATGTCTGGACAACAGCTGGATGATGTCCAGGACTTTTGAGGGTGGGATTCTAAATGAATGTGTGAACAGACTGGAATGTGTGAGTGGGGTGCATCTGTGTCACAGAGAATGTGGTTTTTGCAAATGAAAATTGCTTCCCTACCCCCTGTTCAGACTATGAAGCTAATATATGCTCATTTCAGAAAGTGAAAATAATGCAAAAATATAGAGAGAAGAAAAGGCAAAAAATAAATAAATAAATAAAAATAATGATATTATCCAGAAATGGCTTCTGGTCAACCACATTCCAGTCTGATTTTTCTTTCTGCATTAACATGTGTGTGTGTAACACATTGCTATCTACAATCCCAACTGCTTTCTGAGGTGGCTAGGTTTTGTTTACCAAAAGGTGCATTGTGAGCTGAGCCTGGGTTTGGATACATGTGAGGGTGGCCTAGATCTGAACTTGGAAGTTGGGGTAGCAAAGGACTGAATTGCTCTGCTTCATAAAGTGAGAAGCACTTGGAACTCCCGGGGCCAATCAAGAGCTTGCTAGCGCAATAGAGCTGAAAATAGAAAGGAAAATAAAGGAGCTGAGCACTGCCCAGCAGGAGGCTGACCCCTGAGTATGGGAGTGGTCAGGGACTTATGAAGAACAGGGATGGCGGAAGCCTTGATGAGGTGAGGAACCTCAGGGCTTCCACAAGCCTTAACTGCGTGTGTTAACAACACACACACACAGTCCGAGTGTGAGTACTGGGGGGCATGTTAAAGGAAGGTTGAAAACGTATCAGTTTGTCATGGTGGGAAACCAAAACAGGGACATGGGACAGTAGGACAATCCCAATCTCTAGGTAATTCAGCAGGAGCACGGAGGTGGGAGGCGGGCTAGAGAATCCAGACATGAGTGTGGGAACAAAAGTCCTTCAGGAATTCACAGCTTATTGGGATCAGGAGTTTTCCAATTTGTGGATGGGGTTCAAGACAAACTTTTCTATTTTTTTTAAAGATTAATTTATTCATACAAGAACTGGGGTACAGGCCAGAAGTATGGGGGGGGGGTGTGAGAGGATTCACCAGAGACAGAGTGGGGAACAGAACAGGCAAATTGACCAAAATACACTGCTGAGGGGAGCAGCGGGTGAGACAGGAGAGGTCTGCTGCACCATGTGGGTTGCTCCCTGGCTGGGGATCAAACTTGTGCTGCAGTGGCTGCATATAGCTTCACAGGTTGCGTCTTAACCCCTTGTACCACCAGGGAGGCCCCAAGACAACCTTTTCTAGATGTGAGTGTAGGTTAGCCCTAGACATCTGGGATGTATATTTATGTTTATAGGTTTTATTTAAATGGACTTTATTGCACTTGCTATTGACATCTGCTTTCACGCAGTCCTGTACCTTATGCATCAGGACTAGTCAATGAAGACATATCTAAGTTACTCAAGTGGTGGCTAGATGGTGAATTATTAGAGAACCTGGCAATATATGTAGTCACTTCCTAGCCATAGACATTTAGGCAATTTCTGGTACTTCTGCTATTAGCCTCCCTTTATTACATCTTGACACATCTGTTGAATTGACCACTTAAAAAAAAAAGTCTCAGGTTAGAATACCAAAAAGCAAATAACACACTGTTGATTTTTTCATTTTTACTCTACTGAGAACTGGTTGTTTAAAGATAATACTAGCATGCCTGGATAATCTCTGCAGGTTGCAGGAAAAATTACCTCATCCATTAGGCTGATATTGATGGTTAACAGCCTATCAGAGATGACACCCCCTCATCCACCCCCTCTCCCTTAGCCTGAGAGAGTCAAAGGAATCGGGACCAATTATTCCCCAGACTTTGACATTGCAACAGGCCTTATTTGGATGTGTAGCTCATAATCACCTCACAAGTCTGACCTGTGGGTACCACTGGGAAGAGGACAATGTCTATGGAGGGAGATGGACTTTGTGTCCCTGAGAAACTCACCAATTCATGCAAAAAGATACCATTTGACTCCACGGTCAATGGCAGGGAGCATCAGAGCTGGAAGCCTCTTTAGAAATTATTTGGTTTGTTTTGGGGTATTTGGTTGTTTCAATGTCTTGGCTATCATAAATATATTGTAAATATTGCTGCTGTAAACACAGCATGGGGGAGACGGATCACGGATACAATGGTGGTGGGAGAACTCTGGGGACTACACCTGAGGGTAGAAATCAAATACCGTCCAAAAATGAACAATGACGTAAGAAAAAAAAAAAACTAATGTTAATTTTTTTTTAAGATTTATTTTATTTATGCAAGAACTGGGGTACAGGCCAGAGGCACAGGAGGGTGAGAGGATTCACCAGAGACAGAGTGAGGAGAAGAACAGGCAGACAACCGAAAACACCGCTGAGAGGAGCAGCGGGCAAGACGGGAGAGGTCTGCCTCACCATGTGGGAATCTCCCTAGTCACCAGGGAATCAAACCCACGCTACAGAGGCTGCGGACAGCTTCACAGCGCTGTGCTCAACCTGCTGTGCCACCGGGGAGGCCTCTAAAAATTTTTTCAAAATAGAAATTATTTGGTCTGACACTATCATTTTACAGATGGAGAAACTGAGGCCCCTTATCATAATTTACAAGAAAATAGTAAAAGTTATTCCAAGTAATTTATATATATTTTATTTCAAAATACCATAACAACTCTGAAAGGTGGATATCTGTCTATTCCTGTTTCTTCACTGGTGAAAACGGGAGAAGATGAGTTGAACTCTGGCGGTCTGCAGTGAGAATCTACCTCAAGTCACCACAGAATTGCCATCCCCTATAACTGAGGGGGGCAGGAGTCAGCGGTCTCTGACCCAAGTTCTCTGCTTTGTCTTGTCACCCCGGGCTGCCGCTTCTGTCTTGTCTGTCACCGATATGAGCCTGCGAACTTGTTCTAGGTGGACGGAGCCAATGAATAATTCAATAAAAGTGAATAATTTCCATGGCAACCTTGCCAGCACGTGACCTACTGGCTGCCTCCAAGGGCTGGGTTCACCCTAATGAAGAGACACATTTGTCAGACTACACAGAGTGAACTGGGCTAACGGTCTCTTTCAAGGGAACTGAACGAAAGTAGGTCGCCGATGGCAGCAGGGCAGAGTCTGGAGGAGACTTATTTAAACACGCTGCACAGGTCGGGGTTTGGGAAGGCCCGGGGTGCCTGTGCCTGTGGTTGGGGAAAGCACAGCCCTTTTTGGTAAGGGAGGGGCATGGAGATTAGTTCCCAAGAACCCCTGAGTGTGGGACAAAGAAAATGTGAACCCCTACATTACTTCACATTTGCAAAAGGCACCCAGGCCCTAGGCTGTGGAGCCCTTACAATATCCCTTCGTGATAAGAAAAGGAAAACGAGGCCAGAAAATTGCTCTTAGAACTTTGCCCAAGGTGTCTTAGCTGGTAAGTGACAGGCTGTGACCTTGATGTTCTCCATAAGTCAACCCACCCAGGTATGTGCTATGGAAGCTGAACTTCCAGACTGCGAGGGTTGGGCTATGTCCTCCACTTTCTCTGTCTGTTTTCCTATTTAAATCAGTAATTCAGGGGCCTCCTTGGTGGTGCAAGGAGTTAAGACGCAGCACTATGAAGCTATCCACAGCCACTGCAGCATGGGTTTGATTCCCGGCCAGGGAGCTACACACATGGCACAGCAGACCTCTTCTGTCTCACCCGCTGCTCCCCTCAGCAGTGTTTCAGTAGATAAACCTGTTCTGCTCCCCACTCTGTCTGTGGTGACTCCTCTCACCCCCTGGTCTGCACCCCAGCTCTTGTATGCATAAATAAATAAATCTTAAAAAAAAAAACAGTAATTCACATTTATGAGTTGGATTATGTTGAAGGACAAATGAGATCATGTTTGAGGCTCAGTCCCAGTGAATGCGTGAGCTCCTGGGTCTCTGACTGGAGGCCAAGCCATCGGTGCCTAAGAGGGTTGATGAAAAACTTGCTGCTCTAAGATGTGCTGGGAGGCCGGAGCCCGTGCCCATTGCACGCTGTCATGTAAGTGGGCATTTGTCTGCAATGTAAAATGTTATCCTCTTAGCTTTAGCTCCTTTGTGCAGTACACAACCTGAGCAACCTCACGGGTCACCCGGATGAATTACTTGACCTGGATCACACTCCCACCTCTAAGCTTCTGCTCCTCCTGTAAAGTGGGAACAGCCAGAGCATCTTTCTTAGAGAGTTATCCTGAGGATTTGCTAACATAATTCACATGGGCTCTAAAATAAATAGTTAAATGACAAGTGTGTTTGTTGTTTCATAAAGGTGATATGGGCACCTTCATAGAGGCCCGCTTTTCCACTCCACTGCCCTGTTACTTAGCTCTTTGGTGAGATGTTCCCCCTCAGTCTCAGAAACTGTTGGTTGAATATGATAGGCCTGAACTTCCTTCCCCCTTCCAAGATGAAATGCAAACCTGGAGTCTGAAGAGATGACAACAGGTAAACACCCCTGGGTACAGGAGGTGGTGGGCAGGCAAGTCCCTAGTGTTGGCTGTTTCTTCCGCATGAGAGAAGAGAGCTCTGGCTGGACGTGCCACCTGCCCCAGGCCGCGCTGCTCACACACGGGAGGCTCCGTGGCCTTACCTCTTTCCTCTACAGCTTCCTTGGGCCTCTGGCAGCTGAGGAATAAAAGCAGAAGCGGAGGAAACAATCCCGGGAGCCCGCCTGTGCGTGGGCCGTCCCCGCATCCCTCTGGACGTCAGCCACAAGAGAGTAAAATGAAGTGACAATCGGCTAGTGAGGTCTCTCTTTTTCCAATTCAGTTCCATCTGCCAACAGCAAATATCATCATTTCAGGCTGTGGGAGAAGTGCTGCTTTCGGGAATCTTTGTCACATAATGTAAATCTCTCACAATTTCCTTCTGCCCTGGCAGAGACAAGCCTTTCAATTGCATTACACACCCTGGCCCCCACCCTCGTCCTGGGCGCGTATGTTTTATTTGACAGTGGCCATCAAACATGCTCTGATTTGATTTGAGGCCTTTGCAGCCATTAAGAAGAGACATTTTCCTCCTGTATCCCTTTCTGGGTCAGCTCACCCAGACTGGGATAATAATAACAGTGAGAATAGTAATAACTGATTTTAACTGAACGCTGACTCTGTGTCCAGCACTCTGCTAATCTCTTCACATCTAATATTTCCTTTAGTGCTATAATCATCTAATGCCTATAATCGCTACTTGAGCTTGGTATTACTGTTATCCCCAGTTTATAGGTGTGGAAATGGAGGCTCGGAAATGTCCCATGATGGAGCCCGGGGCTCCAGGGCAGCTCATTTTTTTAAGGTGCAGCCTCCCCGCCTCCGAGAATAGGGTCTTTGTGCCTTTGCTCAGGCTCGTGGCCTGTCAGCTGCACAGCTTCAGGCCTGGCTGCTGGCCCTATATCCAAGCCCCGTTTCCAGCAGGCCACTCAGTGAAGAGGCCAGCTCCGCAAAGCATGCTCCCCCTCTAGGCCTGGGGCAGTGATTCACATTCGGGAGTGATTTTGTCTCCACTCTGGCCAGTTATTTTGTTTTTCATGAGGAGCGCTGCTGGAAGCTGCTACCTTGTCTATTGGCAGGTAGAGATCAGAGATACTGCTCGAATCTTACAGAGCAAAGGACAGCACCCTACAACCATAGATTCCCAATTTCCAATAGCATTGAAGCTGGGGACCCCTGGCCTAGGGACACAGGTGGAGACAACATATGTGGTTGGGACTACAGGGGCAGACACACAATTGTAGCCAGCGCCATCCTCAGGCTCCCTACATTCTGCCCTCTGGGTACTTCTCTTTCTTTTTCAGGTTGATGTGACATCAGTTTAGGGGGTTCAGGTGTACAGTGTCTCAGCTCAACAGCTGCATATATCCCACCTACTAACAATGTCCAGTCACCATCAAGCCATCAATCACTCCCTCCTTAATTCCCAAAACAATGCTGGGGAAAGGGACTATTTTTGGCATCCTCATTTTGTTTCTTAATCTTTTTTTAAAAGATTTGTTTATTTATACAAGAGCTAGGGTACAGGACAGAGGTGCGGGAGGGTGAGAGGATTTACCGGAGACAGAGCTGGGAGCAGAACAGGCAGACTGACTGAAATACACTGCTGAGGGGAGCAGTGGGTGAGTCAGGAGAGGTCTGCTGCACCATGTGGACTGCTCCCTGGCTAGGGATTGAAATCAGGCCATAGAGGTGATTGCGCTGAAGTCTGCCTCGCCAGGTGGGTATCTCCCTGGCTGGCTGGGAATTGAACCTGCACTGCAGAGGCTGCATACAGTTTCACAGCCCTGCACTCAATCCTCTGCACCACCGGGGAGGCCCAGCATCCTCATTTTAAGGAGAAAGAAACTGAGAGGTAAGAGGTTAAGTGCTTTGCCCTGAATCACACAACTCATGAGCTGCAAGCTGGGATTAGGTCCCCTGTGACCTGGCTCTAGCTGCTCCCTTTCCTGCCTCTGAGAACTGCACAGCCCAGACTTTGGAACCACCTAGACCAAGTTCAAGTCCTGACTCTGACACATTATCCGTATGACTTTGACAAGTTGTCCAACACTTATGAGATGCAGTTTCCTCAACTATTTGCTAGGGATCCTCTATTAGTTTCCTAGGGATACCACATATATCACCACAAATGCTTTGGCTGACAACAACACAAGTGAGCTTGCTCACGGTCCTGAGGTTGGAAGTCCACAGGCAAGGCTTTGCCCTCTGAAGGCTCTAGGGGAGACTCCTTCCTGGTCTCTGATAGGTTCTGGTGGCCTCAGCTGCTCACATTTACCCCTGCATTACCCAAACTCTGCCTTGTCTTCACAAGGCCTTCTTCTCTATGTAACTGTGTCTTCTCATCTGTTTCTTATAAGGACACTTGTCAGTGGATTTAGGAAGAATCCAGGATGATCTCACATGGAGAATTTTAACTGCATCTGTCAAGGTTCTTTTTTCCAAATAAGACGATATTCCCAGGTTCTGGGGGTTATGATGCAGGCGCATCCATCTGAGATCCATCATTGAATGAAATCATAAATGCAAAAGCACCAACCACTGTAGATAGTCAGTAAATCTCAGATGACTCTAGGAGGTACAGGACTTAGCATGTGGTGGGGACGTGGTAATTATCTGAGGAAGAAACTGCATGAATGACGCAGCCACAGCTTGTCCTAGTGAAGTGACAGGACTCCTTGTGGTTTTATTCAGTGCTTTGGGTCCTAATTATTCGGTTGTTTATGGTCTCTTGCTTCAGATTGCCTGTCTGAGCTTAGATGCTGCCGTGGTTCTTTGTTTCTGCCTTGACCCTGCCTCTTCCCTTCAACCTACCCATGTCTGCCCTAGCCCACTGCCCCACCCACCCCTTGAGTGATTCCAGGACCCCAAAGTGGACACAGGCTCCTCAGAGCCCAAAGCCACCTAGCCTACATTTGGGGAGATCTACCTTTCAATAGCATCCTGGAGAGCACTCCTCAATTCTAACAATCTAGTCCTCCCTGATTCTGGGCACGTGTGGGGTTATGCTTCCTGGGTTGCTTTGGTTGGATGAAGCTGTATGACTAGTTCCAACCAACCAATGAGTTTGAATGGAGGTAGTATGTTTCAGTTTGGGGCTAGAACAATTAAATGCTGATATAAGAACCTCAAGAGGTATCTTTCATACACGTAATGCTCTAGAAAGTGACTACTCCTCCATTTAAGTCTCACAGAAAGAGGATTTGGAGTACTGTGGGTAGGTGAGCTTGATGGGCAGGATGCACGGGGGAGGCCTGCACTTGGGTGACCCTAAACCATTGAGACTGGCAGGCTGTTAGTAGCTGCAGCAGTGCCTGACCTGTCCAGAATGACATCGCATGGAAAGGAGAGAAGACTCAGAAGTGTCCAGGACTTAGTGTAACATCAACCATGTTAGGGATTGGGAATGAGGCTTGATTCTTGGAGAACACCCCAAGTCTGCTGGCCTCCAGACCCTGGGAGGTATGTGAAGGGTTCACTTCCCATGGAGTTAGCCTCATGGAATCTCAGGTGGGTGGGTAGAGAGGGAATGTTACAAAACTTGCACTAAGGATGGATTCCAAGCCCCAAATATTGTGAACTTGACTTTGACTGTTCAGGTTTCAAAAGTAATTGCTCCAAAGGCAAAGGGGTAACTTGTATTCAGTCATGAAACAGAACATTAGTGGAGACCCTGGAGAGATCCTAGCGAGAGTATTTTAGTCTTCCTCCAAAGTTAATGCCTCCATTTTGATAAATGTACCCGAATTATGTAAGGTGTTATTCATATTAGGAAACCTGGGTGAAGGGAATTCTCAGTACTATCTTTGCACTTCTGTAAATCTAAAATTATATCAAAACAAAAAGTTTTAAAAATAATCTCTCACTACTTAATTGGTATGGGGTTTTCTTTTGGGTGATGAAGATATTTTAGAAATAATTAGAAATGTGGTTGTACAACATTGTGAAATATACTAAATGACAATGAATTGTACTCTTTAATTTTCTGTTATATAAATTTTACCTCAATTTTAAAATATAAGTCACAGAGAGAGCAACAATAATAGAGCAGTAATTAGCACCACAGGTATTTGGGGTCTAGATGAGCCTCAGACTTAAAGTCTGCTCCAAATTTCCCACTTTTCCATCACCTACTTTGCTCTGTTCTTCTGAGTGCCACCTCTTTCTATACCTATTCCTAATCCATCATCCAGAAGCCTTCCCAAGCCATTCCTCCTGCATCCTCTACCCTCCTTATCAATCCTACCTACATGTCTGTTGGTTTGTGTCACAGAGGGTGAAAAATAGTAACAGCAATAATAATAACCCCAGTCATGACGCTAAGCTTTTTCTATAGGTCAGCTGATCTTTGTGAACAATGTTCTATGTTCAATTCTATTATTATCTCTGCTTATAGCTATAGAAACAGAGCCCCTTTGGGTTACCCAGATGACAAGTGTTAGAGCTGGGATTTGAACCCCTGTCATCTCACTCCAGAGCTGTCAAGTTAAATACTGTAGGGAGAGTCCATAGAGACCGTCCATGGGGATAGGGATCCTCCTCCTTTAACAGCACAGGTAGGGTTGACCAAAGATAGTTTCTTTCATTTGTTACTACATGAATTCATCAAGCATCTCTTGAATGCCTACTATGTTGTAGGCACTGGGGTTCCAGAAAGAATATGACCTTGAACCTGAGCTTGTGGAGCTTATACTCAGTGAGGGAGATGGCTATGGAAAACTAGCACTCAGCATGTAATGTAAGTCTTGACACGTGCAATGAAGGAAGGAGTCTGGAGCCACAGTGAGTGACTGAGGGGACCCAATTCAGGTTGGGAGATCCTGGCAGCCTTCAGTGAGGAAGGGGCATGGGAGTTATCCAGATGCCTATTGGGCTATGGGGAAGGATCACAAGAGAGAACAGCCTATGGGAAGGACCTGAGATGGGCACAGACTTGGCTTTTTTTGAGGACTTGGAAGAGTGGTATGACTGGAAAGAGCAAGACATGATAAATGGAAAGAGGCAGATGGGCCAGCTCCTCTGAGCCTGTGGGGCTGAGTGCTCCAGACATGGAGAATATTCTCCAGGAGCAGCTTCTGGCCTGAGACAAGGGTTGGAAAGGTGAGGCCAGAGGAAATTGGGACATGGTCAAGGGCAACTCAGAACACCTGAGTTCATTCTCCTGGAAGATCTGACTCCTTGCACCATCACCACCTAGAGGGATTCAGGATGGGATCCAGAACAGAGACCCCTACAATAGAGGTCTCAGCAGAAGAACATGGCAACACTTCTCCCTAGGGGAGAAAGAGGAGTTAGTGTAGGAAACAGAGGCAGCCCTTGATGTCAGGTAGGTAGAGGACCAGTCTGAATCCAAAGTCTGAATCCAAAGGCAGTAGAGGTGATTGGTGTTCTCGGCATTGAGGAAGCCTGGCATGAGAGAGGATGAGGGTGGAGAAAAGGCAGTTAGATTTGCTGATATTGGACCACAAGATGGAGGAAATAACTTAGTGCCATGGTGGGGTGGGACCGAGATGAACTAGACTGGAGGAGGAGGAGGAAATAGGATGAAAGGAAACAGAGGCCATGAGGCAGAGCACTCTTCAGCATGAGATGGTGGTGACTGGAGAAAATATCCTCCTGGGATGGGGGAATCTGAGTGTGGGGGGCAGTTGAGAGGCAGCAGACAGGCGAGAGGGCTGGGAGTGGGGTGAGGATCAACATGGGGAGGAGCTGGTGGAGCAGGCATGAGTACAGGGCATGCAAAATGCCAAGGGAGGGGCTAGGTATATCGTGGGCATTGGGGGAATGTGGATTCTACCAGAGGGTCAATGGCTTTTGGGTCAAGTAGGGCATCTTCGAGTAATATCACCAGGCTCTGACTGGGAGCTGGATGTATTAGCAGGGGGAGTGTGAGGCTTGCTTAGTCAGCAGGTTGGCATGTTTGAGGACTGTCCCCATATTGCTCTGCCATTGAGGTGCTGTCCAGAGGAGGCATATGTGGTGATTCTGGAGAGCGTGGGGTAGGCGCTTGTAACATCATCAGCCGAAGGGAGGCTGACTTTGGGAATTTCTACTCCCTAGGGAGCAGCAGGGTCAAACAGATCGTAGACCTCTTTGAAAGGCCAAGGATGGGAGGCTCAGCATAAAAAGAAATGAAGAGGATTAGCAAAACTATGTTCACTAAACTAGTCTCTCCCTGTGCTGACTTCTTCCTGTGAGTCATCCCAGGCAATCCTCATAACGTTTCTGCCAGCGAGGCAGGAAAGAGGAGTCTTTCTGAGATCAAATGGCAGAACTGGGATGCCAACTGGGATGTCAGAAAGCAGAGCTCATGCTGGCTCCCCCTGCAAAGAGCCAGGCTGCCTCCAGTTTACGGAAGGCTCCAGCTAACAGCTAACAGAGCACGTGAGCAACTTGGTCACTCGGGAGGATGGGGCGTTTAAATGAAGGCGAGCTCTCTGATCAGGATAGGGCCTACCTCCTCCTCATTTGGGCAGAAAGGTAAATTAGCTCATTTCACTCTGCTGGTCACTCTACTGGCTCATAAAGACCAATCAGCCTGGGAGAACTGAGGCAACACAGCTCTTTGTCTTTAAATCAGGAGGCAAACCTTAGAACATGTTGGAACCAGCCATGCCCGCCAGAGGATGGTCTCTGTCTCTCCTGGCCCAAGTGGCTCACTGATCTAGGAAAACAATGGAGACAACGGACTTCAAGGCCGAGTCAGCAAAGAGGAGTCAGTCCCCTTCCGAGGGATGGATGGCATTAAACAATGAGAGCCTCATCTTCTAATCACATTACCTCACCCCAGGGGGTGTTTCCCAGCCCATTATCACATGGCGTGGTTGGCTGGATCTCCATTTGTCACTGCAAACATCAGGCATATGGTAATGGTCCCGTAAAACATGCCCTGTTGGGTCTTAATGTCTATTTAATGACACCTGCTATGAAGGCTCCCATAACTGAACTCATAATGGGAGATGAGGGGATATTAGAGTTTGGAGAAGGAGCATTCTCTGAATGACAGGCTGCCTCTCCCCGGGAGGCCGACGCCATGCTAGGGTGGGTGGCGGTGGCTGGTATGAAATCTAAGGGTTTAATAGCAGGAAGATGTTATGAGATGCATTGGCCCAAAGCCCTCTTTGTTGTAATGGGAAGGGGAGGAGGCTGAGGCCCTAAGGGAGGAGCATAGAAATAGTTCCAGTGGGAAAACATGGAATATCAAGTTTGATTTATATTTCTCTTACTGATCATTGATCTATGTTCCAAATGAATCCCAACCCTCCATTTCCTATTTCAGGAAAACTGAAGCTGGGAGTAGGGAATACCAAGGGAGGGGAATTTATTTCTTACCTTCCCAAGATTTGGCAACCTCCCACCTTCTTCCCTCCTTCTCTTGTTCTTTCTGCATCACTTACCTTCAGGTAGGGAGTGGCAGAATCACTCCTAGGGAAAAGAAGGTTTTAGAAAGGAAAGTAGAGATTTACTTCCCTCCCAAGACTTTATCTTGAAAATGATGGCAGAACACCTAGATCCTCATTCATTCACCATAGACTAGATTATATGCCAAGATGCTATCTATGACAGTATTTCCCAAAGATGGCTATGACAGTAGTTTCCATCCCACTTGCTCTGTCTAATATGACCCCAACAAGAGGTGGACTCCAATCTGACTCTCCTTGAATTTTATGTTGGCCTATGACGACTCATTTCAACCAATAGGATATTATTAGACATGGCACTGCATGACTTGTGGGCCATATGCAATTCTATCTGGTCTCTTGGGACCCTTGTTCTGAGGGAAACCAGCACCTCAGGAAGTCTTTTGTCTACAGGCATTCCAGCTGGGACTATAGTCATTTGAAGAGTCAGCTGAGCTGGAAGGTCCAAGATGGCTCCCACATGTGGCTGGCAGTTCATGCTGACTGTCAGCAGGAAGCTCAGATGGTGCTCTCAACTGAAGCATCTAAATGTAGCATTGTTTAATTCTTTCTACATGCCGGGCACTTTACTTGTCTTCAGTTAGGAATATGTCCACCTATGTGGAATAGAAACTCCCAAAAAAGTAACTTAAGCAACAACTATTCCTCTTATGACAAGTCTGGGGTGTAGTTGACACAGGTACTTGAGGATGTCATTTGGAAGCAAGTTCCTTCTCGCTTTCTTCTCCGTTATCCTGAGAATGTGATTTTATCAAGATCTCAATGTGGTTGGATGATCCATATATGTGGTTCTGGTAAGAAGGTGAAGGAAAGGTGCCTCTCTTGAAACTTTGCCCTTTTATTAAGGAAGCCTTACTAGACTTCCATCTAGTTCTCATGACTATAACTCATGACCACCATAGCTGCAAGGGATTCCTGAAAGATAAGTCTGGTCTACAGGCATTACCACCACAACAAAGTCAGCATTCTCTCAATAAAAAAGAGGACATCGTGGATATTGGGTAGGTAGCTAGTTGTGTCTGCTTATGTGTTAACTTACTTAATTTTCCCAATAGTCCTATAATATAGTCATTACTGTTATTATAATTTTATGGATGAGGGGATTGAGGGGTTGGGAGGTTTAGTAATGTTTTTTCTTAGATAATATAGTTCATGGAGGAGCTGGGAATGGCATGTTTAAGTTTTATGTCTCCTGTGAGACCATAAGTGACTAAGGGCAGGGCCATATATTTATTCATTTTTTGTTCTGCTGTAGCCCATCAACAGGTTTTGCATTAATTTGTTTGATGGCTGCTTGGGTGTTTCATTGGCAGCCTTATAAAATCTGCACCAATTTCATAGCTGGCTTCCCTCCTCCGTCTCACAATAATGGAGAGACCAGAAAAAGTCTCAATGTTGACATGCCATTCCTCTTGGCCAAAGTCAGGGGGTATTTGGTATGAGGACTAAGTTCTGCAGACTCCAACCCAGCCGTGCTTGGTTGAGCACACCAGGACTTAACAAGGTCTGAATTGTTTCAAGGAGTGTTTTTAACAATTTGTAAATGTATTTCACCAAATCCCATTGCTGTATATAATTGAGGTAGCTGATAAAAAGTAATCATGATCCTGTGAATCATTTCTGTCTGTTTACAAGTACTTTCATTCCCCATTTTTCATAAGGATGCACAAAGCACACTTTAAAGGAAAATGTATTGACATATGGCTCATGTGATATGTGAAAAAGAAAAAGGCAAACTCATAATTACTATAGATTTTATTTTTTAAGTACTCACAGATAATTGCTTTTAACTATAAGCAAGTCCATTTACAAAAATTATTATTTTATTTCCACTTGGTTTGCTTTAGGATAAGAAATATGGCACCTTGGGAGGTAATTATTTGCTCATATGAGGAAATGTGAATGTATCTCATTTAAGAAATGGAATGTACCTCATTCTATTTATAGCCACGCCTTACTTGCACCATTTGCCCTTGCTAAGACTTAGCAAAAGCCTTCATTTTTTGAATACATGAATGATTAAATGAACAAAGTAATAAACTTTCTGGAAGAGATACTGAAAAACCCTAACAGAAAGTCTTTCCTGTTTAAAATGATGATTGAGTTTATCTAGCCTGGGTAGCAGTTGGATTTAAGGACTGAGAGCAGAGAACTTGACTGAGCAAGCTGGTATCAGTCAGCTAGTGCTATAGTAATGCTACATAACAAAACACCCCAAAACTCAGTGGCATAAACAATAAGTGTTTATTCTCATAATCATGGATTTGCAGGTTGATTACAGCTTGGCTGGCCTTGGCTAGTTGAGCAGAGCAGCTCTGCGGTAGGCTCCAGGTTAGCTGGGCATGGCTCCAGGCTCCAGGTAGACCCAGGTCTATTGCACATGTTTCTTCTGGGGCCCTGTCTACAGTGGCAGCATCTACCTGTCATATCATCTTCCCAGGTGAATCATTAGAGTGCAAAAAAAGGAAACTCAATTACATAAGAACACTTCTACTCTCTGATTGTATGATATCCATTAGCATCTTATCCACCAAACCAGTCAACCCAAAAGTCAGGAGCAGAGAAGTTCTTGAGACTATGGGAAGGGTGTACCAGTAAAATTCATTCCAAAGGGGTGAAGAGTTGGGATCATGTGTTCAGTCTATCACAAAGGAAGCCATACAAGTAAAGAAAGGATAACATATAAATGAGATGATAGGCGGAGAAAATAAACAGTAGTTGGGGGCAGAATAGAATGTGACAGAAGAGCGAAGGGGGAGACTCTGTGATGAGTCCAGGATTCTGAGCTGGAATTTTAGTCCCATGAAAGTGTGAGAAGCACCACAGCAGACTCTGGGCATTTCCCAGGATGCATCCTAAGGCTCATCAAAGAAGCTCCAATGTAAAATATTACATTAGAAATCATTATAAAAAAGCATTCATATAAAATTTTCTGACAGTTATTAGTTCTGCTAATGAGAGTAGAGACCGAAAGGACAGAGTGGAGGTGTAGATGGTGAGCAGTGGAGACCGGCGCCAGCTGTGGAACTCCTCCATGCCAGCCAGCCTGCTCCTCACCTCCCACTACCTACCCTCTGCTCCCTGGGCCATACTTTCTGACATTGCTCTTACCAGGTCATCGATGATGTTCCCAGTGCCAAATCCAATGGATACTTGCCAGCTCTCCTCTTATTTTAAATTCTCTTTAGAGTGTGGCACTGTCAATCACTTCTTTCCTGAAATTCCCCATTCCCTTGGATTCTGCTTTGTGATTCTCATTTGCATTTCCCCAAACATTTCTTCTCTGTGTCTTTTCCTGGCTCATTCAAATTTTCAAGGAGGAAAATGTTGGCGACAGAGAAGCTCTTGGCAGTAAAAGGTACAAAAAATCTTTGCCTTGGAAGCAACCAGAGCCTCATGCTAACAATACCTGCTGCGATATAGAATTCAGTGGATGGTGAGTTCATCTGGAGCCTATTGCTTCATTTGAATAGTGACCCCCCCACTCCTCCCTCCACCTCCAGTAATAAATGCAGACATAGCTCAAGCCAATATTGGACACAGCACACATTCCTACCTCCCCCTGAACTGTTTGGGGGTAGTCTTTGCCCCAAAATCAACTGGGTATCCCACATAGCCCTAATGCAGGGTCTAGCAAGTAGTAGGTGTGCTCTACTGTGGAATTGTCACTAATAATTGCATATGCAGAGGCCAAGGAACACAGCCTTGAGTTAGTAAGTCAAAAACATGATTCTTCCACTGTACAACTTTCAACCTATTTTTCCATTCTCTCACCACCCTTCACCTGTCAGCACTTTACTCAAAGTGCTCCCATAATTGGCCTGAGTGGGCCTACCTCTGGGCCTGTGTGCCTCAAAATGACCATATACCTCCCCACCTTCTCTCACCCCTGCATCATTCATGGTGCCACCTCTTCCACACAGCCTTTGCTGATTCCCCAGCAGGAAGCAACCCTCTAAATTGCTGCAGTCTTCGCTCTGCATCCCTTCTGGAGCACTCACTGCTATCTACCTTGCCATGGGTTCACTTCTGTCTGCTGCTAATATGCTTCCTTAACTGACTGCCTTTTCCCTGCAGTGGGGAGTCAGTTTCAGGATTTGCACTACCCCAGTGTTTACCTAATGATTTGAATAGAGTAGGTTCTCGATAAATAGTTGAGTGATAAATAAATTGAGGTGATAATGGCAACCTGGGAAGAAATTGGGTATGTTCTAAAAAACTCCTCTCTCAAGCTTGTACTTTTGGAAGGGAGACCTACGTCAGTTTTCATTGAATTCATCTCCTCTTGGTGGAATTGTTTTGTGGACTCTTTCATTGGGCCGATTACATTTATGGAGATGGATTAGGACAGGCGAGCACCCACTTACATGGATTACTATGTGCTAACTATGTAATTAGCGGTCTAAGTCTAGGAGGGAGTTTGTTGGATATTTTCAGCAGGAAAAAAACACATTATGATCCATAAAAAACAATGAGCAATGATAATTTCATTTTTATTGGTCATTTGAAAACATTCCCTGATAATTCTCCCCATGCTTAATAGGCATATGCTTGCTTCCTTCAAAATATACCCATAAACTTGTCGCAAAAAACTCTCTTCCATAATCGTTCAACCTCCCTCCCCTTGTGAAACCTAAAAGAAAGAATTTCAAAGCAGGAAGTGAAGAGTTCAGCGAGGGCATTAAAACAGATGATACAAGTTATCCTGAATCAGGAGGTCTCTCCTGAGAACCCAGCCTGGACCAGGCCCAGAACCAAGTACTTCATTGTCCTCCAGCCAAGGGTGTTCCCACACCTGACAGGTTTAGTCTCTGTTTTGCATTTGAATTAGAATAGTAGCCAATTCCTCTTCCTTTCCATAGAAAATACAGAGGGGACTCAGATCCCGGACTCCCAGGGTCAAGTCAAAGGTAGACACACAGTAGGTGATAAGGAATGTTCACTCTGAGAGTGAATGGCCCGAGGTGGGCTGGCTAGCTGGAGGATGGATGAATGGGTGGATGGATTCAGTTGAATTGAATGGAGCTTCCTACACGCCCGCTCCTGTGGTTCCGGCAGAGACTGCATCCAATTGCTGGTGGTTCGAGCTCTTCTGGAAAGAGGGCCAGATTCTTGAGCATCCGGCTTAGTGATTATAGCCTCCAGACACAACTCTCAAGGTTTTCAGATGGAAAAACGCTTTTGTGGATTTCCAAAACACCTTAGGAAATTATTTCAATCTTCTTAAATGAAGAGTAAATCCTCTGTATGAAATGTATAGGGTTTTTTTCCCCTTCTTGCTCCTTTTGGCCATACAATTCTGTTTTCTGGACCCTGACTGACCCTTGGCCCCAATGTCTACTTTTCTGTCATGTGTAAGGCCAGCAAATCATCAAGGATGAAAATGGAGATTGAAGAGCCAATTTGCGGCCTCTTGAAAGGAAGAATCCATCCAGCTCACCAGCCTTCAGGACATGCTGGTTTCTCTCCAGAAACAAGATCCACCAAGTTACTTGTGCCTTGATGTGCTAGGAAACCTGGCTAACCCTCTGAGAATGTGTGTGTGTGTTTGTGTGTGTGTGCACCTGTGCATATATTTCTGGATTCCCATGTGTCCATGTCTCCAGAATTCTCCTTGTGTGGAGCAAGGAGAAAGAAAGGGGACAGGGAACATTCCAGGGCTTGCCCATCCCCTTCCTTCTGAGCACCTGCTGGGTGGATGCCAGCAGGCTGGTGGGTTAGACAAGTTATCCTGAATCAGGAGGTTATCCTGAATCAGTCTGTGTCTGCTCCTGGCTGAGTCTTGGGTGAATGTGGCCTTTCCCTGAGCTGAGCATGTCTGCCATGTGTTTACCCAGCACCCACGTCTTCTCTGAGGCTAAGACACGGGTTAATCAGCCCACATTCCTGCACCAGTGACTTCTGTTCTGCCAGCACCTGTGGTTCCTACAAGCAAAGTCACAGTCACTACTTGGCATCCACGATGCCATGACCTGCTCTCCATCTGCCCTTCCTCTCCTTTCGTCATCCTTCTTGCTCTCCAAACATGTCCTGCCTGTACAGCTCTCTGTCACTTTGGATCAGCCTTTGAAGCAGTGTTTGTCCCTGGAGGATCATGTGTGAGGAGCTGCGAATGAGCCAGAGCCACCCACCCGCCCTGGCCTGGGCACAGCCATAAGTTCTCGGCCTCCTGGTGACTGTCAGAGTATTGTTCTGGGCATTCTTCTCTGTGGTCGTTGGGGGTGTGTTTGGAATCACACCCACTGGTGTCCAAAATGGGTGTGTTGATGTGATTTCCCTGAGTGGGAAGAGGGCAGCCATGGGGTAATGGAAGAGAACTCTCACTGTGGTTGTTTGTGTTTTAGGAAATGTCTGGCTTCAGGCAGTGGAGTGGGTGATTTTTCTGTATTTGTGTGACTTTCCCCCTCACTATTAATTTGCTCATTCATGTGTTTATTTTATTATTCACCCAGTGAACATGTGATGAACACCCAATGAAGCCAGTGGGTCAGAGTGATTAGCTCTGGAACACTGGGTTCAAATCTCAGCTCTGCTATTTGCACACAATGTCGCTGAACCATTTCCTTGTCTGTAAAAAGGAGGAAAGATAGCATCTGCCTCATGAGATTGTTCTCAGGGATTCAATAAAAGCATGTTTTAAACCCTCCATAATTGTTACTATTATTGTTGAAACTGTCTTTGCTCTGTGGCATTGAGCAAAGTATCCAGCGGGGTGCTGGAGACACAGAGATAAATCACACAGCCCTGCCCTGCACAAGCCCACAGTGCAGCTGCAAAGGCAGCTACGAGATGCACCATTGACTGGGAGAAGCAGAGTAAGGGCAGTGGGACCGCAGGAATTCTAGAAGGACACCCATTAATTCTGCCTGAGGAAGCAGAGAAGGCTCCTTCGAGGAAGTGGGCCTATTCAAGTGGGGCCTTGAAGGGTAATGAAGACTGTAACAGTCAGAGAGGGGAAGAGAGACCTAGGGAGATGGATGAGCATGAACCCTTGCTCATGGGCAAGGGACAGCTCTTCATCCCGAGTGTGTGAGCATAAATTGAAGATGACAGCCACGAAGAGGAGAATTTTGTGGCAGATCACAGAGGATTTTGAATGCCAAGTCAAACGGGGCCTTTGGGTTTTATTCTATTGGCCATGGGGAATGATTCCAGCATCTTAAGCAAGGGAGCAACGGGATTTGATCATTGCCAACGGTAAAACTTGCCATTATAAAAATAAATACATTTACTCGAGACTGAGAAAATTGGCAGGAAATAAGCAACCAGATTTTCAATTCTTTGCCTGTGTGGATTTGCTTCCTGCCATAAGCAAAGGGGCCAAGAAGGATGATGACACAGAGGCCGTGGGACGCCTCTTATCCAGAACAGGCAGCCAACCTACACTAACCAGGAACCATGCGACAGGGACCATGAAGAAGGCAGACAGCACCACACCTGCCTCCTTCTGGTATCTGCAGCCCCAGTGGGCTCCCAGAGGTCCAGAGAAGTTGTAGATGAGAAACTGAGGCATGGGCAGAAGAACCAGGAGTCTGGATTTTTGCTCCATCATTTAACAGCGTGACCCCAGGGCCAGACTGCTTGACATTTCTCATGCTGTTTCCTTCTCTGGAATAATGGTAACTATTTCATAGGGCAGTGGGGACGTCTCAGTGGGAGAATATATGGGACATTTTGGGCATAATCCTGGGCTTGTACTAAGTGTTCATCAATGGTAATTATTAGGAAGAGCTTCGGCGTCTTTGAAAACACCCAGCATACAATCTTCTTACCTCCCACTACCCTTCTCCCTTAGTCCCTCTTGCCAGTTGCTCTCTGCCCAGACTGCCATCCACCCCAGATGGGCTGCAGAGAAGCAGGAATGAAAAGCACACACCCTGTCTTGGAGGGTTTATAGTCAGAGAAAACCAAAGTGTATCATGCATTTTTTATCACTGCTCTCCTAAGAGGGTAAAATACGCATCATACATCTCTTTTTTCCAGGACCTTTGAAATTTTTGCTATAAATGGCAAAACACATCAATGAATTTCTCCATGAATATTTATTGAACAGTACTTTTAATACAAAGCTGTTTGAAAAGCGAAACTCCAAGGAAAATACATTTTGTGCAGCCACTGATCTTAAAATATTTACTATGAATATGCTCATCCTAGAAATATTACACCCTGCTTTTTATTATTTGTTCTGGAAGAAATCTCAGGGATTTGGCCTAGATCATTTTTATAAGCTGAACAGTATTGGCAAGATGATCTTCTGGAATACATTCAGCTTGCTTTCTTTCCAGTTCTTTGATGGCTGCTTGCTGGCAGCTGTTCCACAGATGTCTCTGGGAGTCACAAACAGGTAGTGATGGGGGACTAAAGACACACCAGGAACAGAGGAGCTTTTGGAAACATAATTAGAGAACGAGGAACATTGGAGTTAGGAGGACCTTAGTGGTCATCTTATCCAATGCTCTCACCTACCTTTAAAGACTGGATGTCATTCCTCCAACCACCCATTGGATTGGCAAAAATTGAAAAAGAGTGGTAACTGCCTAGCTCCACAAAGATGTAGGGAAAATGAGCATTTTGTACATTACTTGTGGGATGATGAATTGCTGTAGACGTTAGCAAGCTGGCCATCGATACTGGCTAAAATGAAAAGTACACATACCTTTGGAGCAGAACATGTTGCAATTCTGCTGTCCTGTAGAATGAAGGTGGTTGTGTGCACTGCATATTTGGTGTCATGTTTGCTGCAACTTGATTTGTAGTGATCCCAACTAGAAATAGCCTGGGTAGCCATCAAAGGGGATATGTGTGAACATATTGTTCCCTTATTCTCTAGACTGGTAGGTATCTGAGTATTTTTGATTGCTTATTTAATGATACCATGCACTTCCAAAATATGGGTATTTATTTGCATGTATGAATATCTTAAGTGTAGGATAAACAAACACAAAATAGAAGTTTTAAAGAGATGAGATAAAAATAGAGATAAAACCTTGACTATTTTTTCTCATGTACAAGTGAGGTGTCTGCACTCCATTTTGAACAGCAGTACTAGAGAATATTATGCTACCTTCTTAAGAAAAGGGATATAGCAGGGGCAGGACAGAAAGTGGAAAATAAAAAGACAAAAATTCTGTGTGTTGTGTGATGACATTTTTGCAAAAACAAATGATGGCTCCCCAAATAGATAAATAGGTAGATTAGCTATAGAGATAGATACAGGCATGTGGGTGTACAGATGCACACACACTTTTCTCTAGAGAGTGGTGTGAATGGATCATTAGCCTGTTTCCATTGGGTCTAAATCAGAGGGACAGGAAAGGGAGAAAAGGAGAGGAATGGGTGAAAGTAAAATAGAAAAAGACTAACAAAATGGGCAAATATTCATGATATAATGCTAAATGAAAAAGAAGAAAGCAAAAGTCTATGTATTGCATTTGCTCATGTACAGAACAAGTGGCTTAGCCTATGAAAAGGGACTAGAAAACAGCTCAGACAAATGAAGCTACTGATTTGATTAGGTGCACAGTGTTTATCTTGGGTTTTGGTTGTCAGTTGAACATTAATATTAACAGCTACCAACTCAGTCTCCTTCTGAGCACTCTTGGGGCCTGCAAAACTAGGATTGGGATCAACCCTGGCCAGGGTTCTGAGGGGCACGAGACCACAGCAGGCCTAGGACGCCTCCTCGATCAGAACCCAGTGCTGTCAGAGATGATCTCACTGCCCTTGGTACTGGGCCATTTAAAGGGAAAATTGAATTATAATCCTAACATCCTTTGTACATCTGGAAATTTGTCATAGTAATTAAATGCTAATAAGGCGAGGGAGATTAAATGGACAGTTTCCTTAAAGATTACACTCTACCACCCAAGGTCAGGTAGAAATTATAAGTAATGTAGTGGTGTAGTCAGATCACTCCGGCTGAATAAATGTCAGGACGAAAGCAAGGAGTCGTTCAGTTTTCTATATTTGAACATCTCATTAGAGGCTGTGTCATTCAAAGACATATTGGGTGGGAGAAAGGTGACATTTAAGGTCTCACAGGAAAAGCCAAGCCCTTTATTATCTGATGGAGGTTAATTCGGCTATGGAACAAGGGAAGCCTGGGCGGAATGGGGAATAATGCGTTATGCTCAGAGCTGGATTTAATGGGGAGCCCATGGAGAGAGTCATCCCAACAGGAGGTCTGGCCAGGGTTTCCCTGCCTTGGTGGCGTCAGGCTGAATGTGGGGACCAGACCAGTTCTCATTTGAGCAAAGAAGAGATGACCACAGTTGAAAGGGAGGAAAACGAAGGAAACAAGTCCCAACTCCTAAAAAGATAAAGACAGGAGCCAGCAAGCCTTTGGGTCTGGAAAACATCACTGAGGAAGCTGAAGGCTGTGATGTGACTCCATGCAGGGGAGAGGGCTGTTGGGAACAGACACAGGGTGGATGGCGAGGGACTCATTCAACTCTAGATGCTCTGTAAAAGCCCTTTCCAAGATATGGGCTGGATCTAATGATTTGTTTCTAACAAATGCAGTAAATGAAGGTGATTGGATTTACCTCTAAGATAGGTTACAGAGCACAGTGACTCCTATCTTGCTCATGCTTCTCCAGCTCTTTGAACTTTCTCTCCCTGATGAGACAAGCTAATCTGAGATACCCACATAGCAAGGAGCCGCGGGCAGCCTCTGACTGACGAGAAGCAAGAAACCAGGTCCTCAGTCCAAGAGCCCACAAGGAACTAAATCCTGCCCATGATGATGTGAATGAACTAGGAAGTGAGTCCACTCCCAGTGAACCTTCTTATGAAACTACTTAATTGCTGCCTCATCAGAGTCCATGAGCTGGAAGACTCAGTTAAACTGTGCCTGCATTCCTGATACACAGAAACTCCCAGTTAATGAACGTTTTGTTTATTTATTTTTTTAGTACAGGTTTTTTTTTTTTTCTTTTTTTAAGATTTATTTATTTATTTCTTTGTTTGTACATACAAGCACTGGGTACAGTCAAAAGCGCGGGAGGGTGAGAGAATTCACCAGGGCAGGGAGCAGAGCAGGCAGAAGGACCGAAGTACACTGCTGAGGGGAGCAGCGGGCGGCAGGAGAGGTCTGTGCGCCGTGTGGGACCCTCACCCCGTGGCCAGGGAGCAGCCGGGGATTGAACCGGCGCTGCAGAGGCTGCGGGCAGCTTCGCAACCCAGCGCTCAACCGCTGCGCCACCGGGGAGGCCCTAATGAACGTTTTAAATTGTGAATTTAATTTATGCCCAAGTTTGGGGTGACTTGCTGTGCAGTGATAGAAAACGAATACAGTGAGCTTTAGGCTCTATGATGCTATCAGGGTAGGGTTGGTGGTCCAGGCTGTCTAGTTAGTAGACCCTCCTTACTCCATCTCTGCATTTTTCACCCTTACTCTATCTCAAGGAGAGGGAGGCTTCACTTGCCCTTAACCTGAGGAGGGGGGCTGAGAGAGAATTATTGTCCTCTCCTGCCTGGCCACAGTACAAAGGAGGCCCAGGGGAGGAAATCTTCCATCCTTCCTCTCCTTACACAACAGTATGTCTGTTGCCTGTAGGTCACCTGAGGTCATTGAGGATTTGGGCTGCATAAGGGAAGGTGAAGGAGGCACTAACTCCATTCTCCTCACTCTGAATCAAACCTATGCAATAACATAGTGATGTCTGAAAAGAGAAGAACTGAACAAACTCTGAAAAACAGAAGTGTGGGTGTTTCCCACCAAGAGTTGGAACTTGAGATCAGGAGGTGGCCTGATCCCAAAAGTTTAATGATAACAGAACTCCAAAAGAGACATGAAACTCAATATATGGAAAAACTCAATATAAGGAACCAGCATTAATAAAGCAATCAGTAAAGAATGTTTACATACCTATATTTATGGGGGTGTATCAAACATGAAACAAGTTAAGGTTATTATAGAATAAGGAATAAAAGGCAGAAGAAATGTACACATTTGTGAAGAAATGTACACAGTGAAAAGCAAATAATTCTTGACAGTCAAAGTGAAGAATTTGAGGCTGCCTGGTGGCCTAGGGCTTAAGTCTCAGAGTTATTACCACAATGGCCTGAAGTTGATCCCTGACCAAGGAGCTACCCACATATGGTGCAGCATATGTGGGTATGCTGTCTCGCCTGCTGCTCCCCTCAGCAGTGTATTTCAGTAGACCCAACTGTTCTGCTCCCCACTGTCTCTAGTGAATTTTCTCACCCCCACCCCTCTGGCCTACACCCCAGTTCTTCTATGCATAAACAAATATATAAATCTTTTTTTTTAAGTGAAGATATGGTGATGGTGCACAGGTGAATCGGTAATGGGAATTTTGCGGGCACTACACCTGCGAGGAGAAAGCATGCAGTGTACAAAAAGGAAGAATGATGTAAAATATATATACTAAAATAAAAAAAAAAGTGAAGCATTTGCCCAGAACCCAGAACAATGGGAGTGAGACATTAAAATATGGAAAAAGTACTGACATGTCGAAACTAGACTTTTGAGTTCCAACATCAATATGAAGGAATGCCAGGATGAGGAATTACAGAAGAAAAGAGGTGGCAACATTCAAATCAATGATACTTTATAATATCCTAAAATTAAAGAATCCAAATAGTGAAAGGCAAGGCTGAATGGGATAAATTAAAGAGTAGAGATGTGGCCAATATGAATTGGCAATGTTCCTAATGATGCTGTTAATGTCAACACAGTGGATTGGGGACATTAGCCCTAAACTCATTATTATGACATGGATATAACCTGATGCCACTGGATGATTCTTCAAAACATCCACTGTATTCAGTGGACTCTATAAACCATAAAGAATGTACAGATTTCTGGACTTGTTCTTTACTGGCGTTATGATAGTCAGACCCCAAGTGGTCCCTGAAGCCTCCCCACCTCCTGGGTTCATGCCTTTGTGTAATGAACTTACTCTTGAATGCCTTACTCTTGAATGTGGATAGGGCCTGTGACTTTCTTCTAAGCAGTAGAATAAAAGTGAAAGGATGGCCTTCCTGTGATAATGATAAGACTGTCTCACTCGTCAACCAGCCTGAAGAAACCAATGGCAGCACTGTGAATGGCCTAGGAGAGGCTGACAAGAAACTGTGGATGAACTGGAGAACTGGGGACATCAGTCCTATAATCACAAGCAACGTGATTCTGCTGACAATATGAGTGAGTGTAGACGTGGACACTTACCCAGTCGAGCTTCCAGATGAGAACAGGGCCTGGCTGCCAAACTCATTGCAGCCTAGAGAGATCCTGAAGCAGCAGAACCAGTGGAGCAGGGCCCAGACCCCCGAGCTACAGAAGCAGTGGGATGTACGTGTGTGTTATTTTTGACTGCTTGATTTGTGCAATTAGTTATGTAGCAATAGAAAGCTCACCCAGGTGATTCTGGTGAGGTATAATCTCACCTTTGGACATGTCTCATGATATGCTTTTGATGGCTGAAGCCTGGGTAGGGAGGGATGCATCTGTGCCTAGCATCCCTGCTCTGCTCTTCCAGGCTTCCTCCCTGACTTCCAAGGGGGAACTGGACTACTGTCATCTGGATGTGGAAGCTCTGACTGTGGGGGCAGAGTTATCCATGTGAGTTAAGCTGAACTCATCACTGGCAATGTTCAGGATGGCCGGCAGGGCACCCGAGGGGCAGTTGTGCGTGTGCAGGTGTGAGCTCTCAGCTGCATGCACACATACTCACAGACATGTGCATACTTCTGGACTCAGGCCCACCAAAGATGCTTGGCTGTAATATTTTAGAGAAACGGGGCCTTTCTGCTGCCTGGGATGCTTGTGACTTATGAGGAAAACTCTGGGCTTCTATCTTATAGCAAGTTATGATCCATCTCTCTAACTCATCATGCCTTTGCAAAGGCCTGCTCCCTCTGAGCAGGTTTTCAAGTATTGGGGATGTTTGATAAATGGCCCTTGACATTGAACTCAGGTGCCCACCAAAAAGCATTCTGGCAAAGAATTAGCAGTGAAATTTATGGGGTCACTTCCAAATGAACTGAATGTGCACACTTGCCTCATTTCCAGCAATTCCTTGAAGAGTTATAGGGATGCAGTGCGGGGCAATCAGGTGGTTTAGTGGAAAGATCCCACGTGCTGACCCTAGCGTCGCCACTCATTCTCCCAGCATGACCTCATTGGGAACCCATCCCCATTCCTACTCTCATTTTTCTCCTCTGTAAAATAAAGGGACTGAAATTTTGGCAACTCAGTCTCACTAGATTTCTCTTCCCCCCAAATGAAAATGATAGTGACTACCTCCCTGCAGCACATATGGGGTGATGTCTATGGAACCCTGTGACCTGTAAGAACACTGTTTACTGCCATTAATCCCCAATGGCCCCACCCCGAGCTGTGGATCTGTTGCTGCTGATGCCGGAAACGGAAAAGAACGTTTCAAGAACTGAAGACACTTTCGAAAGTTAACTCGTTTAGCTCATGCTCACCTGACAACATCGACTGCACTTTTTTCTACTTTTTGTTGAGATCAAGATCCTTCATGATATGCAAGTAATTATGCTTGTTATTTAGGGTGGATCTGCTCCTCATTCCCATGGCAAGAATCCCAATTTCTGCAATGTTTTTGCACAGAAGTTCTCAGCGAGGGGCCCCAGATCTATCTGCCATAGCAAAAGCAAGCACTATGTACAAGTGTGCTCACCTCAGTTTCCGGGGATCCTTGGCTTTCTCCACACAGGCCATCATCCTGGTGCACTGCAAACTGGTCAGACAACCAAGGAGAGTTTGGAGACGGGGCCCGCATAAAACCCTTTGTGTCCCTCCACTTTCTAGCACACAGTAGGTTAAAGGGGGAAGCTCAGAGGAGGGGAACTCACAGTGGCATCGCCCCAGCTCACCTTCAATGGTGGGAATTCTGCTTCACCCCAAACTCGCATGTGCCACTTGGCAGAAGCAAAGCTGTGCGATTAACCACACCTGCGCCCTTGCAAGGCAGCTCACTGACTGTCAGCTGTTAGCCACACATGTCCCTTGAAGGGGGTCTCATTCCTGTCTGAGTAGCTTACAAAGCATTCCTCCCAGCGCCACATCCTAGTCTCCGTGAAACGGGTTGTGATAAACAGAATCTGGCCATACTTGTAGTCATTACACAAATGACTGGCATCCCAGGCCTCTCATTTGTCAAGCGGAAAGAAAAAAAACAAAGTGGTTGTGAAGGATTAAATGGGACAATTGACAGTCCAGTCTGGGCAATCAAGAGGAATTATTTTCTGAGGATATATGTATGACCTCACTATGTACTAACTTAAAAATGCTACTGGTTCTGGCAGACTGAACACAATGTCCTATTAAGCATTTCACACCCAGCCCCATTCCTATAAAAATCAACTTCCCGATCCTACCAGCTTATATTGGTCTGAATTTTGATTTTTATCTATATTAGACAGAGGCAGAGAATGTCAGAGCCCCAGGGCCTTTCAACCCCAGCTCTTTATACACTGCTCTGGGCTATAAGTAACAAAAACTCAACTCAACCCTCTTTGGGCAATAAAGGGAATTTATTGGCTCATGTAACAAAAGTGTCCAGAGGTAGAGCCAGTCGCAGGCAAAGCTTTGCCCTGGACCAAAGTCACAAGGACCTGGTATCTTCCTTTCTTTTCACACTCCCTTCAGTAGGGTTGGCTTCATGCTGAGAGTGGCCCCCCTGCATGTCCAAGACGGCCACCACCAGGACCCAGGACAACCTACTTCCACTTTGACATGCAGCAGGCGGAATAAAGACATTCCCAGAAAGACTGTTGAAATTGCCTCCGGCTGCACTGCCTTGGCTCGCATCGCCACATCTGACTGGAGATGGAACGTGCTGTTGACTTAATCCAGATCGTGTGTTCACTCCTGGAAGTGTTAGAATCAGCTCTGCCACATCATGAAACCCCCAAACAGAAATCAAGGTCTGCTGGGAAAGGAAATGGGGGATTGCGCATTGGGGACACAATCAACAATATCTCTACCCCATCCCTCCTGGTGTGGATGAAAAGCTGAGACCAGAGAGAGCAAAGGCTTTGTTCAAGGTCGTAGTAGACCAGAGCTGGGACCATCATGAAGCCCTTCATCTGTAGCCCCTATTCTACTTCTACCTTGCTCAGGTGAACTCTTCCCATATTGAGTGGTAATGAGTGGGGGTTCAGAATAATTTCTCCCTAAATAGGAAGGGACCACTTTGGAGGCATCACATTCTAAGCGCCTCCAAGGAGTTCCAATCAAAAGAAAACAAGCCTATGCCCCATGAATTCTTGCAGCATAAGGCTCAAGTTCGGCTCTTCCATCTCCCCTTTTGGGCCCCCAAGAACCAAATGACTCCTGTCACTTTTAAGGGAAAAATGCATTCTGGTGTGCAAACATTATTGCATATTCATGCACTCAAAATCTAATTTTAGCTGCAAGAGACTTCGTAAGATGTTCACATCATTAAGCGGCTTTCTTCCCAGGGTTTGGAAGCCTGTCTATTCTTCTCTCTCATTTACACATCACTGAGATTATCATAGTGTGTTTTAGTTTCTTTAAATTATATATTTTGGTTTTTCCAAATTGATCCATAACGGGAGATGAAATCCATGAAAATTACATGTTCAAACACAGGTTTGTGTAACTCTGCAGCCTTGCTAGCAAAGTTGGAGTCTGTAGACAGTCAGGGTTTTACTGTTCTGTTTTGATTGGTTCCTGATGCATTGGCCATGCTTCTCCCCATCCACAGATTTACTCCCTGGATGCTTGGAACAGTATCGCCTTTAAGGAGAAGCTGACAGCTATAGATGAGACCTAGCTTGAGGAGGGACAAATGAGCTCTCCCCAAAGGACAGACAGACTCCCTCCTGTGCTTCTGAGATCTCCCACAGAGACAGGAGTCACCTGGGTGATGTCAGCCCCATGGCCTTTGCATCTCCTTGTTGGGTACCAGGTGTCTGACTGTATGGACTAACTTGATGTGCAAGTTAGGCAAATGGACCCTGTCATGCTACTCACCAGCATGCCTGGCTAAGCTGCACAGGGAGCTGCAAGGCCAAGCTGCAAGGTGGCACCCCACCTGGGAGGAGAGGAGGTCTCCAGGTAACCGGCAGCAGGGAATGGCCCCACCCATCTACCAGGAGGAGCCAGCTGGTGTGTTGCTTTCCTGGTAGGAGGAGCCCAGGGGATGGTGCCCCAGCTTCAGTCCCAGTCAATTCTCCAGGCACGCCTCCGCTCTCCCCAGCCTATATGCTTCTGTGCCTTCTCCCCAAGGGTTGTCTGGGTGGTCAGAAGAGTGAGGACCAGAAATAGGGAGCCAGAATCCGGGAGGCCAGCCTCCCTATACCCCATCACTCGGTGCCATCAGCTCCTTTGAGACTACAGGTCTGCTCTGGGATGCCGGCATCCCCTGCACCCCCTTCCATGCGGCGTGGAAGCACCTCCTGGGTCTCAACTGCAGCTGCAGCTCAGGAGATATGGCCTCATCAGGGCATTGACCCCGGAGCCTTGCTGCACCAATAAATGTTGACAAAGAACCTGGAGTATCTGGCTTGGAGCTGAGCCAAGCGATGCCATGGGAGCTGAGCCAAGCGATGCCATGGGAGCTGAGCCAAGCAATGTCCGAGACAGCGTTGATGGTAGTTTGGGCTTGGGGGAAACTTAGGAAGGACGTGGAGGTCTCCAGGGCCACAGATGCTCAAGTCCATTCATTGTGAGAATCGAAGGCTGAGGAGGCATCTCTCTGGGGTAGGACATCCCCGCCGGCCTTCAAGCCCTGTCTGCCCTCACAGGGGTGGCGCTCAGCTCCCCATTGCTGGCCAGGGAGCAAGGGTCAGGGAACCCCTTGCTGAGTTTTCCCAACTCTCACCTTGTTTTCTCCTTTTGAAGCAGCTTGGCAGGAGCCAGGGACCCAGCAGGGTCACCCAGACCTACAGCAACTGCAGAAGGGCCCAGAGGCGTCCAAGTCCTGCCCCACCACCTTCCTCCCCCTTGAAGGGTCATGGGACAACTGAGTGCTTGGCCGCCCTCCCTACATCTTGGTCACCCTGGGCTGTGCTCCCAGAGCCACCTCCACGTCCAGATCCGAGCCCCTGGTCTTGTTTCACTCTGAGCCTAAGACAGGTAGTGAAGGTAGATCTAAGAAGGTCATTGGGACCAGCATCTCTGCAACCTCCCAGGCTGATGAATCACTAAGTGACCGTATGGACGGGGACAGCATTCCCTTGTGTGTCCTGGCCCACCCATGCCCCTGCTCCCGCTGCAGACTCAGAGACACACGCCCCATTTACCTGTTCTGCAACACCACCTCAGGGCTTCCCAAGCTCTGAGCTTTTGCACATGTTGTTCTCTCTACCTCAATTGTCATCACCTCCCCCTCCACCTCGCACCAGAATCCTCCCTGGCTTTGCTGTAATTCCTGTAACTTCTCAATTTCCCCTGGCCCAGGGGCGACCCCTGTGAACTCACCCAGCACTGGGGCAACCCCTAGACTGTGAGCTGGGGGTGGGAGAGTGGGGAGTGGGGGGTCTTCCCTATCTGTCTTGTCCTCACAGCCTGCACACAGCAGGCAGGACATCTGTGAGGGCCCTTCTCCTTTAGCTGAGGAAATGGGTGAAGAGTAGTGAAGATGTCAGTCTCGCGGAAATAGAGCAGGGTATGGTAAAGACGCTGGTGACAGGAAGTGACAAGAAAACACAGAGTCAGGGCATCGGGCAAAAGCCCAGGCCACAGTCTCTCTTTTAAAGGTCACATTAATGGGCCATGCAGTCCCCCGTCCTCATGACCCCAGAGCAGAACCCATGGAGAACAGGGACCTGTTGAGATGGGTGGCGTAAGGAGCCACAGCAACCCCCAAGCCCCCTTCCTCCTGGGACCTCCACACCGTCCCCAGGCCCAGCCCACGCCTGCTGGCATATGTACCCCTCACATCTCAGGCATCCCTGGTGGCCTACCCCATCGCTGTCCTCTGTCCCACACACCCTGGTTTGGGGCATGTTGTGAAGCCCCAGCTTTCCTGGGGACAGAAGAAGCCAGGCAAGGAAGCCCCACTCCAAGGAGCGCTCGTGTTAGAAGGGGTGACAGGGGGTTCACAGAACTGTGGCAGGTCCTGGGGTTGGTGTGTTTAAGTGGGGGCACATTACCTCAGTGCCGCTGATCTATCAGCAAAGAAGTGGGCCAGGGCTGCAGTTAGTGGTGCCTGGTGGTCACACCACACACATTTATGAGGTGTCAGACACTCGGCTGGGCTACAGGGCCCAGCAGCAGCGGTCCATGGTCCCACCACATGCTGACGTCCTCGCCCCTCACAGCACCAACGCCCGCCCAGCCCATCCTCTGTAGTCAAGGACCTGATGAGCAATTGGCAGTGGGCTGCAGGCAGGAGAGGAGGCCCCCGCGAGCCCGGGGTGCACGTGTGCCTGTGTGTGCCAGCCGCAGTGGCGCCCACCCGGCATCTGCGTGCCTGCTTCCACGTGAAATGCCTTTGCCAGCCTGGGAGCGCCTGGTACACCCTGCGCAGTGACTCAGGTGTGTCGATACGGGCACTGTGAGTGTGGAGTCTCTGTGAGAGCTCGCAGTTGTCTGTCCTACAACACTGTGTCCACCTGGGTGGACTGACGGCTCGTGTCCGGGTCTCCCTGAAAGTGAGGGAAGCAGCTTCCCAGCAGCCTCCCTGTTGTCCAGCCCAGGTGTGGCCTCCAGCTCGGCCTGAGTGTGGGCGCAGCCTGGTGGGGTGCCCTGCTCTCAGTGGGAGGGCAGAGGGCCAGGCCTATCATCTGGGCACATACTCCCTAGGCAGCCCGGCCCAGTTGTGGTCACGCAGGGCCTTGTCTACTGTCCGGATGTAGCCGTTGATCAAGTCCTTCATCTCTGGGGTAAAGGGCTCGGGGTCGTGCGGGTGCCGGCCACGCCGCCGGAAGCTGCCCTCCTTGTTGTTCTCCACACACAGCAGCCGCTCCTCGCTCACCGACACGTTAAGGAAGGCGGCCATCTCCCGCAGCGTGGGCACCAGGCTGCGCCGCAGCTCCTCATAGTGCACCACCAGCAGCCGCTTCCCGTACTTGAGCCAGTCCAGCACGTGTGAGGACCACCAGGACGCGTAGCTGTTGACGAAGTCCGGCCACTCTGGAGTGGGGAGAGCAGCACAGTGTTAGGGCCTGCTGGTGCAAGAAAGGGGAGTCCCGGGAGCTTCCACGACCCACTCACAGGGCCAGCTGTCCGATCCCAGGGGCAGAGGGACCTTCCTGGTGACCCAGTGCAAACAAAGGGTTCATATCTGGTTGTGCTCCCAGCCGGGAAACGTGGCCTGCCCTCCCCCAGCGGTTTCTTTGGAAACCTGGTGAGTCAAGACAAACATGCACCAGGAATGGGTCATCTCTTTTGTGCACAATATCTCCTTCACCTTTGGGGTAGCACCTAGATGGACAGGGCTGGGTGGGCCAACAAGCCTCAGGTCTACATGATTCAATGGTGTCAAAGACCAAGGAAACCAAGGCAGAAGTCTCTGTCCAGGTGTCCTGGCCACTGTGCACACTGAGGGTGGGTGCTGGCTAAGCAGTGTGGGGGGCAGATCCTGGTGATGCTGGGCAGCCCAAGTCTCCTGCACTGGCTCCTATAAAGCTCAGTGAATGTGGTGCGGCCGATGCTCATGGTGTCTGGTGTTTCTGATGGCCAGTGAGTCACGGCTGGCAGTGTGGTGGGTGATGAAGCTGAGGACACAGGCAACTGCAAATGTTTGCAGGCTTCTCTACTCTATGAGACTTGTGGCAAATTTAGTAACTGGGGGCAGGCTGCACATATCAAGAGTAATCCCATCAAAAATGACTCCCATGATTGGACTATAGAGATATCTCAAATGTGCAGGGAGGGTTCACTTTCTGAAATCAACACAACTACCCTAGGAGACAGGGACCACCCAGGAACCTTGTTCTTAAGATGAGAAACCGAGGCTCAGAAGACAAGGCGTGCAGACTGCCCAGGGTCGCTGGGCAAGAAGGGAAGGGCCAGAGCTCAGCCTGCCTGAGTCCTGTAGGGATGTCAGCGAAGGGTGCAGGTGTGTCTCTAGGGTCTAGTCTAGAGGGTGATGGGGACAGGAAAGATCCTCATCATCCTTAGCAGACCCAGAGACATGCAGGGAGAGAAGCACAAGTCTTTATGGTCTCTGGTCCCAAGTGGCATCATGCCATCCACCCTGCTGGACAGTTTTCTGAGTTAATTTTATATCATTCATTATCCAGACTTATAGCTCTTCAATTCATTGTCCAAAGCCTAAACCGGGTGCCTTACGGGCAGAGACTGTGACCCCTTTAACCTGGACCTACTATGTGCTTGGCACATAGTGGGACTCCAGTAAGTACATGTCACCAGACTGACTCCATAAATAGAGCTGCAGTGGGGAACAAGCCAATGTGACCCAGAATAGAAATTCAGGCATTATAGATGAAAAATATTCACATGTTGAGGTCTTAACCCACAATGTGTTGTATTTGGAGATGTAGTCCTAGGGGGTAGAGGTGGATGAGGTTATGAGGTTAGGAGGTTGAGGTCCTTATAATGGGGGAAGGGCCCTTGAAAGAAGAGACACAAAGCTCACTTCTGCTCTCTCCATGCACCTGCCCCCAGGAAAGGCCAGATGAGGACAATGTGAGATGGCAGCAGTCTGCAAGCCAGAAGAGTGCCCACCAGAACCAAACTGGCTGGCACCTTAATCTCGACTATCCAGTCCAGAGATATGAGAAATATGTTTCTGTTGTTATTTCACAGGTTGGCATTTTGTTATTGCTGCCCCAGCTGACTAGTGCATTGGGTTTGAGTCCTGGCTCGGCTACCCACCACCTCGGCAGCCGGGACAAGTCACACAGTCAAGCTCTTGGGTTCATCAGGAAAGCAGGGCTGCTGTGGTTCCCTACTGGATGCTGTTAAGAGTCAGTGAGAGGCAGCTTAGGGTGTGCCTGATGAGCTCTGACACGGACTGATCTCATCGGGTGATCTCATGTGTGATCTCATTGATCCCGGCTCCCTTGAGGTTTATAAAGGAGTCTGGTCCTGGAGGCAGAGGAGGTGCAAAACTAGGGCTTTCTGCATTCAGAGCCAGTGATCTTCCTCTAGCCCCTCCTAGGTAGGAGCAGGGGTAGGAAAGAGGGGCAGATCACCTCACCCTAAATGGGGGTAGAAAGGATTTGTGGCAACATGCTGGGAATCCCACCTAAACCCCCATGGCTTGAGGACCTGTGCAGTGGGAGGGGATGAGGAAGAGGCAGAGTGGAGCCCAGCAGTAAGGCCCTGGGAAGGTGGGGCAGCACCACGAGGGGGCGCTGGTCCTACATCCTAATGGATGTCCTGCCCACAGGAACGGGGCCCCTTGTGTTCACCTTTACTCTTCCAGTTGCGGTCAGCTGCGTAGCCCAGGTGTCCGGCACACTTTCTGTTGAACTCGGCCACCAGGGATCTGTAGGGGTTCCGGATCAGCAGGATGGCGGAGTCAAACATCTCAATCTCCTTCCTGCCACTCTCATGGGTCTTCACACAGATGGTGCGGCGGCTCCGCCAGTGGTCCTTCTCGCCCTTAAACCCTGGGGAGGAGACAGGGGTCTTGAGGCAGCAGACAGGGCTGAATGTGGATGTGTATCTCTGGGTGAAAATGGGACTGGGGGCGTAAGACAGGCCCAAGGATGGCACAGCATGGGGTGCCAGGAAGGCCTAGGGAGGGCGATGGGTGTGGCCATCACATGACTCACTCCTACCCCAGAGAAAGAGCAGGAGGTATCCAGGACGGCTGGTGTCTCCATGAGAAAGGAGGAGAGTCACCACCTCCAGACTCCAAAAATCAGGAGGTAAAGGGTCTTGCCAGGCCCAGTCTCTGGACACTCCATATACAAGTGTGTGGGTGTTTTCACAGTGATTTCACACAAGCATTGCAAATAACCCTGTAAGTTAACCATGTTGATTGCCGGATGGGGAAACTGAAGCTTAGAGTGGGTATGGGACTTATTTAAGATCACACAGCAACACAGCAACCAAGCCAGGACTTTCTCATGACTTTTTGCATGCCTATGAGGCTCTGGCTTCTACCCACCTCCCTGCAGTGAGGGAGGGATCCCCACCTCCAGCACAACTGTAAATAAGCAGCTATAGCCCTACCCTCTAACTTATGCCATAGTCCTAACAGCCCCCGGGTCTTGCATCTATGGAAACCCACCCATCCACACAGTCACACACTTCTCAACAGAGATCATTGTATGCTCATTCTGTGTTGGGCTTTATATTGGGAAAGAAGGGGTGAGACAGACAGACCCCCATTTTAAACTTATACTCTAGTAGTGGACTGCCCTAATATAATACAGAACTAAGAGATTTATGGGAACAAAGAAGAAGGGGACCAAGCATGAGCACAGAGTGGGATGTCAGAAAAAGACGTCACCTGAACCTAGTCTCTGTCCACTCCCCATGTTGCCAACGCCGTCCAGCTCTGGGGACACATTGCCTACAAGCTCACAAGTTTATCATGCGCTCTTGGAAGCAAAAATGATTCCCACCACCCACCCCCATTCACGATGGCTGGGAATGATTTATATCTACAGCAAGCTGCGGGGGGATTCTTTGATGCCTGGAAAATGCAAGTCTCTTTTGAATCTGGAAGTCTGGGTTTACCCACTGAAACTCAACGTGTTTCAAACTCTTCTCTGCCATGGGCCAAAAGTCTGCTTTGATTAATTTTGTCACACAGCTGGGAATTCCAGGAGAGGAAGAGTCAAGCCACGGCTGAGTCAACTTGAGATCTGGTCTTTGACAAGCCGGAGGCCCAGGGTACCTTTCATACTATCCCAGGCAAGTTCAATAGCAGCCACTTTTCTGTGTAACCTGGGCCATATTTGCCCATGGCAGGTTTGGCATTTCAGCATGGCGGCTGCCTTGTGGATTTTGCACATGTGTGTCACTGATCTGAGGCCAGTGGCTACATCTAACCAGCCCTAGAAGGCTCCAAGCTGCCCGGGGTGAGGCAGTGTCACCCCTTATACCCATCTCGACATATATAGTTGCCTGAAAATGGCCTTTAAGAGGGACAAGGTTGGTAACCACAGCCTGGCCTCAGTGGGTACAAGGCTGGAGTGGACAGGACCACTTCACCTGGAGGTGCCCATGGCACTCTGGCCTCCCAGGGACCATGGACTGGGTTATGCGGGCAAGCCTGGCTTTTTTCCAACTGGGCCAAGGTTGCTGTGGGTGATTCCAGAACCCACTGCCAAGCTCAGAAAGTCCCTAATTCCCCTAAGACATTATTGATAGTATCATCTTCTTCTAAAAGAGACTTTAGTTAAGAAATCCAGAGAAAATGCTATAATACTTGACAAGGGAGAAACGCATTTTGCCAAATTTAGATTCCCACTTGACTTGTCTGAGGTTCTTCATTCTTAAACATCACCCAGACTCGAGTCATTTAAGTTCATTTACTTGGCATAATGAAGCTTCTTATTTCTACAAGGGAAAGATTAGAAATCATAAAATTCTTGAAGAGTTTTGGACCTATTTAAAAAAAATAACATTTTTATAAGATTAAGGCAGTCTCACCTAATTATTATGGTCTCAAGAAATTCAAGTAAAGTTTGTGGAGAGGGATTCCAAACTGCTAGGCTCTCTCTTTAAAGCAGGCAATATTGGGCCTCCCTGGTGGCACAGGGGTTAAAGTCTCAGTGCTATCAAGCTGTCACCAGTCACTGCAACATGAGTTGGATCCCCAGCCAAGGAGCTAACCCACATGCTGCAGCAGACCTCTATCTAGCCCGCTGCTCCCCTCAGCAGTGTATTTCAGTAGATCTGCCTGTTCTGCTCCCCACTCCGTCTCTGGTGAATCCTCTCACCCCCCACACCTCTGGTCTATACCCCAGCTCTTGTATGCATAAAGAAATAAATCTTTTTTAAAAAGGCACTATTTCATGAATGGTGTGCTTGGGGTTGGTGGCATTGGCACCAACAGGTACTTGTTAGAAATGTCCGTTCCCAGGCCAGTCCCTTTGACAAGCCCTCTCGGTGATTCCTGGTGCACACCTTGAGGTGCACTGCTCCAGGCTGGCAGCCCCAGCCTCACTCACCTTTGTTGTAGAGCGTCCCATCAAAATAGTAGCTCCCGGTATAGAAGCCAGTGGCGTGCTCAATGAGGTGGCGTGCCCAGGTGTTCCCGGCTCCAGGGAAGCTTGACAATGCCACAAACACTTTGGATTTGGTGGGCAGAAACCTCCTGTCTATGCACCGAGTATCTGAAAGTTCAGAATTCGTCTCAGGATTACTCATTCTGACTTTGATTCCCGGACCACCACTGGAATCCCCTCCATGGGAACTGCTGATCCCAGATGCCCACTTAATAGATGGGGAAACTGAGGCCCAAAGAAGGAAAGGGATTTGCCACCTGTCACTTGGCGCAGTTCTATGGCTGAAGCCCTGCTGCCGAGGAGGCTTCCCACACCAGCCTGAGAGTGGGGTTGGGATTGACATTTCGCTGACCCTAGGCCCCACTTTGTCTCCATGGCCTCAGTGGAACCCCAACTTCCAGCACAGCACAGAGAACTCCAGATTCTGCAGGGGAGGGGACTGGAGGCTGGAGCTGGGCTGACCCAAGCCACGACAAGTCTCCAGGGCTGGGCTAATGCCAGCCACGTAACCTCTTCATGCCGCATCTTGTCTCTCCAGGGCTGCTGCAAGGGGTGCTGCTGGGCAGGGTCATGGCAGCGCTAGATAAAGGTGGCAATGTTCCTCTGCTTCTGCTATTCCCGTCACTGCTTCCTAGGATCAGCTGGGGCAGATGCTCATACAAAGAAGAGGGTGGGGCCTGGGCATAGTCTAGGAGCCTTACTGGTCCCCAAGTCCTGGACTGGCTTAGGGCTTCCGCGCCTCTCAAGTCCACCACCTTGCCAAAATAGCCCTCTGGACCCTGCCTCTCTGCTCTCTCCCTCTTCTTCCAACCAGATCGAACCCCATACCTGGCAGTGGAGGCAGGGGGAGGACCGTACACCCCACCACCACTAGGTGAGCTCACCTTGCACGGGCGTCTGGTAGACCTCACAGTACTCCGCCAGCCTCTGAGCTTCCGGCTCCTGGCTGCACAGCGAGCCGTCCACGGCATCTTGCAGGTTGAACTGGGGGGTGGGGTAAGCACAGTAGCACTCCCAGCCCCTGAGGACAGCCAAGGGGAACTCCTGCCAGGGAGGGAGAGGAAAAGAAGTATCTCAGGCAGGTGCGAGGGCCATGCCTCCCACAGCCCAGGTACCAGATGCAAACTTGGACTCAAGAGGGTGACGTCATCCTCCCATCTCTGGGCTCTGTGCCCAAACTCAGGGAACACCAGGGGACATGGCATCCCAGGGGTTGGTGACAAGTCGACAGTCAGTCACGGCAGTGTGAGCAGTGCTCTGACAGGGTGAGCCAAGCAGAGAAGGGAGGAAGCAGGGCCTAGGTTTTGCAGGGACATCAGGAGGGGGTCAGAGTGCCAGGAGGAACAGGCACTGTAGGCCGGGGATGTGCATCAGCAAACGTGCTCGTGGATCCGAGGGGGACAGAGCAGTCCACATGAGGCAGCTGGGGGTCAATGTGTTACATCTTTATCCAGCAGACCGAGGAGTCCTAACTGAGGCCTGGGGCCCCTGGCCAGCCATCTCCCTGCAAAGAGATCCAGCCAAACCCTTGTGCCAAACGTCTCACGGCAGGTTGGGGTGAGGGGCCAGAGACAGACCTCTCTGATATGGGAGGGGTGAGTAAGAGCAGACTCGGGTCCCAAAAGTGCTCCGTCTGACAGGGACTTCCTGTCCAGGTGGGGTGAGGGAAACACTCATAGCTCGGCAGTCTCTCATGTGATTTCTCATTCCCCTCAGGGGAGGCCCCACCTTACTCTGGAGAGGTCTGGGTCACCAGAGGGCCTGCATGCTACTCTGGGTTCTCCGGCTGGGTAAGCCTGGGCAAGACACTGAGCCACTCTGAGCTGACCACTGAACAAAGGTAATAAAATCCTCCTTGCATGTTTGGTCTGAGGACTGGATAGGACATGGCCAAATGGTCCAGCCCTGGGCCTGGCACACAGTAGGTGCTTTCACAGAAGAGCGGGCCTTCCCAACTTCCTTACCCATGGACACCAAACATCAGTACAGGATGCTCAACGAGCCCTCCACCTACCTTACCCACACATGCTTCTTGAGCACCTACTATGTACAGGCATTAGACAAGACATTTAGCCCCACCTCACCTCTGTCCCTCCCTGCATCTGCCAAACAGGAGATGCAAGGAGCTTAGAGAGAGGAGGAGTCGTCTCCTCTGGAGAGTGTTGAGGGAGGGAGGTAGGTTCAGAGAACTTCTCATAGCTCAGAGAAATGTGCCCAAACCTCTACATTTTCTGCCCATAGCAAAATCTCATAAATAAGCAAATAAACAAAAGACAATAAATAGAGCTGCTTGATCATGGTTTGGCCAAGCCAAGGTTCTGAGCACTCAGAACAGAGGTTAGATCAGGGCCCAGCGGCCCAGCCATGGAGGGGATGCAGACCTGTGGGGGTGCCACGGAGGGAGCAGAGGGACAGTGCTGAAAACTGCTGGGATAGGGCTCCCTGGCAGCACAGGCTGGGCCCCTCCAACCCAGCAGCCCCTTGGAGCCCCTTCCATTTCCTGTGTCCTCCTTCAAGGCTTAGAGGCCTCTTTACCTCTGCCAGGAATTTCTCCAGGGCCCATGCCCACTGCCCTCCCAGGGCTGAGCTCACACGGGACAGGATGAGGATGCTTTCATGATGTTCATACTGCACACCCCTATAAACACCTACCCACCCCCCTACACACTCCTACATACATCCCTATACACCCCCCCACTCCTAACACATCCCCCACATCCTTACACAAGGCCCTACACACACTCCCACATGGACCCCATGCCCCTATACATCCCCCCCACACTCCTACATACATCCCTACATACCCCTACATATACCCAGACATACCTAACACATCCCTGTACACACACCCCAATATGCACACACACACATACCCCTCCACACACACCATCCCACTGCATTCTTGGCTTCAACATCTCAGAACTCCCTTCTGAATTGAAACTCTCTTAAACAGTCTATGGAACCATAAGCAAGTCACCTCCCCTTCTGGAACCTCAGTGCCTCCCTCTGTAACATGGACACGCCCTATGAGTCGGCCTGCCTAGAGGAGTCAGGGTATCTCGTTCGAGTTCTCTTGCTGGCCTCCCCCAGTCTACCCTGAGGGGCGGTGAGGCTAGAACATCTGGCCCCTCTGCCTTTCCTGGGAGAGGCCTGACTTGAGAATCTCTCCAAGGAGAGATTTGGGGAGGCAGCTGCTCTGGGAGTCCCTGGGTTTCATGTCCAGAGAGACTGGGAGGAAGCACCATGTAGGAGAGGAAGCACCATGTAGGAGAAAAAGCACCAGCTTGATTATCCAGAAGATCTGGACTCAAATCCCAGTGCAGATCCTTGATATTGGTGAGAACTCGCCAAGTAACTGCCCGCTCTGAGCCTCGACTTCCTTATGTGGGACACGGGGGCAAAACCCACCTCACGGAGCATCAGAACAAAGGGAGAAAGAGAATGCAAGAAAAGGCCCAGCCTGGTGCCTGAACACAGCAGGGACTCCTCTCTTTTCTCACCTCTTAAGACCTTTAATTGCAACAGAGGCTGACATGCAGAGTTTGTACCTGAGACATTATTTCCTAAACTTCCTCACCTTGGCTATTCTCACAGGCCCCAGAAGCTCAGGGTCAAGCAAAGGGCTGAAGCCCTTCCCCCTAATTAGTGCTTGTGACGCCTTAGTCTTGATCAGTCACAGAAAGAAAAGAACTGCTCTGAAGACCCAGTGGCCACAATGAGGCCCTGGCCTTGGAAGCACCCACACCCACAGCTGCCTGTCAGAGCTGCAGTGACATCCAGCACTGGCCACTACCCGCCCTCCACCAGGTGCAGAGCCCAGGCCACTGGACGTGGGAGTGAGGGGATGGGGGGGGGCAACCAGCTCATCAACATCCAGCCACCCAGGGTCCCCATGTCGTTTCTCAATAGCAAGCAAAATCTGCGTCCTGACCCTTGATCAGGACACTGCCAGCTTTCTGGAAGCAAGTTCTCCTGCTGACGTGAGTTAGTGAAAAGACATCACAAGAATTGCAACCTCCGGCCTCTACCAAGGCCATCCATTCTCTGCCAAAGGCCCTCATCCTAGATCCACACCTATATCACAGCAGGCAGTGGAGATAAGCAGACTGCATCCACAGCGGGAGCACCAGGCCAAAGCCATCTGTTGGTGTCCACACCACTGTGATGGACTGAGCCGTGTCCCCTCAGATCCATATGCCCCAACCCTCATACCTCAGAATGTGTCTGTATGTGGACACAGGGTCTTCAAAGAAGTAAGTTAAAATGGGGCCACTAGGGTGGGCTCTAATCTAACATGACTGGTGTCCTTATAAGAAGATACTAGGACACAGAGACACACAGAGCAAGGAAGGGCCACCATGGAGAAGGTCGGTGTCTGCAAAGACACGGAGAGGCCTCAGAAGAAGCCAACCTTTCTGACACCTTGCTCTCCAGATCTGTGAGAAAATGAATCTCTGCTGTTTAAGACCCCCCCGTCTGTGGTACTTTGTTATGTATAGGTCATATATACCTGTGCAGCCTGGGTAAACTAATACATCAACTTTCTTACTGGTTTTTGGCCACTGTAGTCACATTTCTACCTCAGGACCTTTGCACATGTTGCTCCCCCTGCTTGGAATGCTCTTCCCTCAGACACCCTCACTCACTTTCCTCAAGTTATCTCCTCCATGAGGCCTGCCCATTTCAGGTTACAACATCACTCTCACCTTCACCAATACACTCTATTCCCTTACTGCGCTTTCTAATTTTGTTTGACTGAGGTAATACTCATTGCCATGAAATGTTCAGACCCTAGTACTACACTCAGTGGGTTGAGATGAATGTGGAAGAGAACACACAACATTTCTCTCACATCAGAAATTAGTCCTTTCCCCGGCTTCCCTCTTGCTCTCCAAACAAAAGATATTGTAATTTCTCTTACCACAGATTAGTTTATTATTCTAGAATGACCTATAAAGAGAATCATTCAGCATATATTTTTTGTCCTGGATCTCCTTCATTCAAGAAAATATTTGTTAGGGCTTCCCCGGTGGCGCAGCGGTTGAGCGCTGGGTTGCGAAGCTGCCCGCGGCCTCTGCCGCACCGGTTCGATCCCCAGCTGCTCCCTGGCCACCGGAGGAGGGTCCCGCATGGCGCGCAGACCTCTCCTGCCGCCCGCTGCTCCCCTCAGCAGTGTACTTCGGTCCTTCTGCCTGCTCTGCTCCCTGCTCTGGCTCTGGTGAATTCTCTCACCCTCCCGCGCTTCTGACTGTACCCAGTGCTTGTATAAAAAAACAAACAAACAAACAAATAAATAAATAAAACATGCCTCTATTAAAAAAAAAAAAGAAAATATTTGTTAAATCCATCCCTGTTGTTTCACATGTACATAGGCTGTTCCTTTCTATGGCTGCATAGTAGTTCATGAGTGAATTGGCAGATTTACTGTCTTTATGGATATCGGGGCTATTTCGGCTTTTTAGCTATGACAAACAAGCAAAGCTGCTGTGAAATTCTTGTACAAATAGATAAATATTTTCACTTCTTGTGGACAAATACCTAAGGTTCCCACTTCATTTTACTCCACTGCACTTACCACCATTCAGCATACTATCTATTTTAATTATTTACCTGGTTTATTGTCTGCCTCTTTCCATGAGAATTTATAAGCAGAGATCTGGGGTGCTTTACTGCATTCCCAGTACCTAAAACAGTATCTAGAATGTGTTGGATGCTTAAGGAATATTTGATGGAAGAACCAGTGAACAAATGAATGACTGAATAAACATTCTTTCCAGATTCCAATTCCCCCAAAAGTCAATGGAATGACTTGGGTATGAGTCATCTGTGGGTCACATGAGTCATCTGGGCATCTACATCTAAGCAACCCTACCTGACATCAGGAACCCCAGGGAGTCAGCTCTCCTGGGAATCCTGTTGAGAGGAAAAAATTTCACCAATGTGATAATTCTGCTAAGGGCAGCTGGCTCCGCATGCCTCCTGCTGTGACAGTGCCACAGACTTTGATGGCTCACAATCCTGTATCCCAGGGCTGGGGATGGGCTGCCCCCCCCAAGTGACAATGCGAACCTTTCTGCTGCCTTGAGTGGATTAAACTGTCAAGTTTCCGGGTGTTTGCAGAGCAACAGGAGAGCTGCAGACAGTAATGTGGTTTTATTTACAACGTAACCGCTTCAGCGACATCACTGGCTTCTGAAAACACAGAACAATTTTCAGCCCCTTGGGGATTTCTAGGACATGATTTCCATAAAGATTAAATATTGATGAATCTTATCTCTCTGCCAACTTACTCGTTTCCCCCCCACCCCCATTCCAAGCTAGAGAGAGAGAGAGAGAGAGAGAGAAAGAGAGAGAGAAAAGAGCGGAGAAAGCAAGTCAGAATAAACAAGTGAGAACACAGCTTCAGGACTATTGCAATCGCTGATAAGGGCTTAAAAACAGAGCGGCTCAGCCTGTGTCCAGAGCAGGATGGAAACACGTCCTCATCCTAACACTTCGCTGGTGGCAGCTCAGATCTGGGGTGGGTGCGCACTCATCCTAGAGCCAAGTGATGGATCAGCAAAGGCTGGGCTTTCTGGTGAATGGGGATCCACAAGCAAAAGCTTAGTGGTGACAAGTGGGCAGGGAGTGGACATTCTAATGGACAAGGAGTGAGACCTTAGGAAAGACCTGTCTGAAAAACCAGCCTATCTTGGGTACATCACCTCTATCTTTGTTCCACCTCAAGCAACTTTCTCGGGATCTCCAGGATTACCCAGAATTACAGAGACTTCATAGATGAGAACTTCATTGTTGGGAAGGGAAACTGAGGCTTGGAGGCAGGATGTAAGCACCCCACGGTCCCAGGCCATCATGGGGAGTGGGAACAGAAGTCGGCTTTCTGGACTTCCGCTGCGGGATGAGCCACATGCCACACTCTACTCTTTGGAACCTAACTCACGAATGCAATGGATTTTCCATGAAATCCGACAACCTGCATGGAGGTTAGCTGTGACCAGTCTCTTGCCTCCAGGGCAGTTCCCTTCACTCTGGAGACAGATCTGTACATTCAAGACACAAAAAGGAAGGAAGGTACTCTCTGAGGTGGCTGTGGGGGTGGGGGATGCAGGAAATGACTTTGTTTGGGGGCAGATGTCAGATGGAATGAAAACCCATTTGCTGAGACTGTAGCTGAGAGCGTGTGCCTGTGCTCTCATGCCCCTGGAGTCTGAGCGCAGAACGGGGGCTGTGTGGCTTGGAGAGGCAGCTCCAGGGAGCTGGAACCAGGAATCCCTAGCTTTGAATCCTATTTGTGTGATTGCCAACAAGCTTCGGGGCATCTTTGAATCTTGGTTTTATCATCTAATAAAAGGGGTCCGGCTAAATTATTAAGGGCTCTGGAGCTAGGCAGGTGTGTGTTTACATTTATGTGGATTGAGTCTTGATTTCCCCTTTAGTAAGAGGATTTGTGGGTGGAATGAAATACTGGTGAGGTGCCTTTTGAAGAGCACGCATGAGGCATCTTGCTTGGTTTGAGCCAGAGAGGCTAAGTGCATACACATAACGGGGGCCCTTTGGGCCTTCCCTCGGTGCCTGCTTTACTCCACAGACACACTGACTCACCAGCCCCCTTCCACGTGCCCAGCCTCAAAGGTGCTGCCTCTAGATTGTTTGAGGCAAATGTCAGCCTGTCTCCAGGGTCCTTATAAATGCCCCCCAAGGTAATGGCTCTCTGCAGTCCAGAGGCCCCAGATAGCAGACCCTCTTACCCCACTCTATCAATACCTCCTCCATCAAAGCCAAACATCCAAGGGAAAGAAGAGTCTGAGAAATGCCACATGGCTCAGAACCACCAAGCCCTGGGACCCCAAGGTGCCTTGGTTTCTGCCCACATAGGAGTGGGCCAAGCTTTATCTTAGACAGATTCCCAAACATCCCACCCCCCACTCACAGCAAAGGAACCAGGGGGAGCGGCATAATAATGACCATCATAACCATCATCTGGAATGTTGGATACTCAGGGAGTCACGCAAATCATAAAACCCTTTCATGTCCAGAGTCATTGAATCCCCCTCACAGTCCGGTGAGCCATGATGCCTCCCCTGATCCCACACGAGAAAGCAACACAGCAGGGACATCTGTCCACATCACTTGGACCCTAAAATCGTCTCTCAACCATCTCCAGAATGATGGGACTAGGAGACTCTCTTCCAGAAATGTACCAAAAGTCTCAAACATGCACCTATTAAATGCACATATTCTTTGTGCTGGCTAGTCCCCATATGACAACATAGCCCAAGGAAATAATTATGAGCACTTTCAAGGGTTTACCTGCAAGAATATTCGTGGCAGTATTGTTTAAAATAGCAAAGAAAAAAACCAGCCTAAATGTCTAGCCATAGAGGATGGATAGCTTGGCAAAAGATAAGTTCAAGTCATTTTAAATGAGAACGGGGCATAAATGGAAAGAAAGCTTTAATCTTTTAATATTTTAAAAAAATTCATGTATTGTGTGCAGATTTATATTATATTATATTATATTATATTATATTATATTATATTATATTATATTATATTATTATATTGCATATAATAGACCAAAGGGATACAAAATGTCAGTTGTTTTCACTGAAGTGCTTAAGTTACAGGTGAATTTTAATTTTATTTTTGTATTTCTAAATTTTCTAAAATAGATATACATTGTCTTTGTAACCCCCTCCCTTCAAAAAACATATGTTCCTTAAAGACACACACACAGTATGCTCTTGGCAGGCTTGACACAGAATTTTTATAAGAGACTCAAAGTTGCTGTATCAGTCACCCACTAGAATAACTGTACAGCATTCTGGCAAAGGGAAAAATTCTCACTATCTAGATAGTAAGTCACAAAACCAGACTCTTGTCAGTGTGATCTGTGGCAAAGATGTGAACTTGCATGCACTGTGATGGCAAAGAGTTCACCAGGATGAACTGCAGCTGCTGGAATCCAAGTGGATTTAGCCAGGGGAGACACCTAGCAGAGAAAGCCAATGGCCCCCACACAAACAAACGCCTTCCCGTTGCACAAGGGGCTCGGTTAGCATCACGGTTCAATGGCCAAAGAAAAAGCCTTGCAGGAGGGTAAAGGGCAAGAAGAAACGGGAATACCTCTTCATGCTCTCAGTAGGACTGCTAGCAGCTCCAAGGATTACAAGACAGAGGAACTGGAGAAGCGTCAGTTAGTAACCCATTTGCATATGGTGCGAGAGAGATTTCGCCAGGAGCCTCTCGGCCAGGAAGCACACTCCCACTTAGGGTCTATCACTGTGCATGGATGTCAGGCTTCAGAGTTAATTACCCCACACCAAACTGGGAGCAACGCAAATACCTCAGCTCCCCCTCTGTTCATTCTCACCTTCCCTCCAAATGAAGGAGGTGATAGCATCTTGAGAGCTGAGAATGAGCAGTTTTTCTTCCATCTCCAATACCATTGCAGAAAATTAGACAGATCATTTTACTGTGTTTAAAAACACATTACATTGGTCAAGTCCCACTTGCTGGCAGACAGTCAGTTCATTAAGATGCTGATATTGCCCCAAATGTTCTTTTTCTGTCAAACTATATTTCTGAATTTCCCCAAATCTATTGTCACTAACTAGCAAAAACAGTAGAGAGATTTTTATCTGGGGCCACAAATAAATGTCAGAGTGTGCTCAAAACTGGGGCACCACAAGTTAGGTTCCCCCTCCTTCCCTGCTTCCAAGCCTCACCTCTCAAGTCTGCAGCTCCTGCCTCACCACCCAGGCAGCCCTAATTAGGCCGCACCCACCCCCCCACCCTAGGTTTAGCTCTGCCCCATTTAACACACTGTTGTGATGCTGTCTCGTCATAAAGATCTTAGAAAACATCAATGACTGTATCATAGGCCACTGCAAGTCCCTGGCATAAGTAACCTGCCCATGTCACAGGACACTCGGGCTTGTGTTTCAGCCAAACTGCAGCCCTGCAGCCTCAGTGCCACGGCCTTTCCAGAGTGGACACGTGTGGCATCTCAGAGAGGAAAGTACAACCATCCCCCGATTCATCTCTTACCCACGCTCAACGCTCAGGAGGCAGAGACAGAAACCACCCTGCACAGGTCCCTGAACTCCATGGCCTGGGTCAGCTGAAGTTCCATTTGATCTGGTGTCTGAGGTGGACATCAGCTCTAGAGGCAGAATTCACTTCATTCTCACCAAAGAGCAGGAAAAGTTCACCAGCATCCAGACCTGTGGGGCGTGTGAGCCAGGCCTGGGCATTGCCAAGTCAACACACTGAAGCGAGCCCTTAGGGCACGGGTTCTCAGTGGGCCTGCTTCTATCCTGGAGGGGGCAGCTGGCCTGTTCTGCAACCATCTAGGTCTTCACACATCTGGGTATTAGGGACAGGCTAAGGATGCTGCTAAATATCCCACAGTGCACAGACAGGTCCTAAAGCAAAGAATCATCCCACCCGAAATGCAGTCGTTGCCAGGTGGAGAAATCTTTCTCTCCAGGGAAGTCAGAATTCCAAGGAGGTCCCCAGCAGGAACTGCAGAGCTGACAGCTGATGAGTCCAAGCCACACCGATATCCCCAGGGCAAGAGAGGGAGAGGGCACAGATAGCCTGGGGCACAGAGGTGCACTGTTGGGTGAAACGGGGGTTCCACTTGGATGCATGACATCTGGGGCATCATCTTTGCCCTACCTGGATTCCCTAACTCCACAGTCAAGTCACAGGTCAACTTCTGTTACAGCTTTGCCAAGGCATCTCTGAGGGCAACTGACCCCGAGAGGGATCCACAGAGAACACCCCACCCCCATGCAGAGCATCCTACCACAGCTTTGAAGTGCCAGATCACCTCCCTGCCACACCATCAATGGCTCCTTCGTACCCACTGAGAAAGATCTGGACTTAGAGGTAGGCATTTGTAGAGCTGATGGGAAAACAGTTTTATCAGTTTTCTCACAATATCTCTGACTGTTTTTCACCGTGACCTTCCAGCACAGGTGACCTAATAGATAACATGTGGCCTAGAGATGTAGTCCCCATGTGCGGAGAGCAGTACCTGGTGGCGTACATAAGACACAAACCTATGAAGCTGTCCACAGCCACTGAAGCACGAGTTCGATCCCCAGTCAGGGAGCTACCCACATGACACAGCAGACCTCTCCTGTCTCACCCGCTGCTCCCCTCAGCAGTGTACTTCAGTCAGTCTGCCTGTTCTGTTCCCCACTCTATTTCTGGTGAATCCTCTTACCCCCCCATACCTCTGGCCTGTACATATTATTTTAAAAAAAATAATATGTAACCTTTATGTATAGTTTGCATGTATGATAAACTAGGTTTAACCTTGGCCCTGTGACAGCTTTGATTATAAATCATATAAAAGCTAATAGGGATCCTCTGGAGGGTGCCATTTGTAGCGCACAGGATCGCTGCTGCAGCCGGGACCCGGGGCGCTGCCATTGCTGGACGCTACTGCTGTTGCTCCCTGTGACTGTAATAAAGAGTTGTTCCTGCTTCCCGAGTATGGGCTTCATGACCTGTTTTCTCATCTGCCGCCATCAAGAACCAGGCAAGCTTGTAGCTAAGGCCCGAGAGCATTCAGGGCCATGTGCAATGTGACCCCTTCCTAAGTGTCATATCATGCCATGCAGCCCTCCCCTGGGCAAGCTGAGCTGCTTTCCTACCACCCGGTGCCTGCTCAGCAGTTACCGCTTTCTGTAATGAATATGCTCCTCACCCCACACCTGCCAGCCGACAGTGCCCCATGCCCTCCAGCACCGATGTGCCCAAATGGCTATAATGCTTCTCCTTCTAAACCTCCCTCCAAGCCTCCTTCATCCCCATCAAGCTGACTGCTCTGTCATGAGTCAGAGTCACCTGGGCCCCAGGGCTCAGTTGTGAACTGGACCTCATGAGTGGGGGCTGGGTGTCCCCCACAGCTGGCCCCTGCTGGCCACCGCCCCCCTCAATGTTGGTGTAGGTGTCTGGCCACATCCCACGACATATGTCTTGCTAAGACCCGCTTTCAACTTTAAAGCTGGAAATGATGACTCTGCTCCTCACAGCTGCAAAATTCTGGGAATCTAAACAATGGATTGGAGGAAACACCCACCCACCCAGCCCCATCCGACAATACAAGGGAGGCCGGATGAGAGACAATCTTTGCACACAGATGCTTGAGAGTGTTGAGGGCAGGGCTGTTTCTGGTGGCCCTGGGTGCCTTTTCAATGTCATCCTGACCTGGGCAACTCACAACAGCACAAGCCAGAGCTAAGCAGGCAGCGTCTCCTGAAACATGTGGCAAGAGGAGGCATATGGGTGTTAGGTGCAAAATGGCATGAGATACCAGGTAGTTTTTGGCACATGTTCCAGTGTGAAAGTGTAGTGACCCGTATTTGGGCCCCTTTATATGAAGAAGGTTGAAGACAGACACTGAAGACTTTCACATGTTTAAATTATCAGCCTATAACCACAAGGCTTAATTCTCTGGGCCCTGACCAGCTGCCCCAGAGGAGCTCCCTCCAGAATACCAGGGCATCTACCAAGGATGCTGGGTAGGATGTTGAGCCACCCTCCCCAAAAGAGGAGTCACAGGGTGCCTTGTTTTCATCCCACGCTTCACATCTCCTGCGGGTGTGTAACTTTCAGGTCACCTTGCCAAGGGCAAGTTGGCAACATTTACCCAAATGTGAAAGACACACAGCTTCTGACCTAGGAATTTCATCTTGCAAATCCGCCAACACAAAGTGACCCCCTGGAAGGATGATCATCCAAATGGTGTTGTTTGTAAAAGCAGAAGACTGGAAACAACCTAAATGCTTAACAGCAGGAACTGGTTAAATAAATTATAGGACAACGGAATGCAGTTCCTATGCCGATATGGAACAATCTGTCCAGGCAGGGCAGTCTGTGCACTCATCACTCTCTGTGGCGTCTGCAAAGAAGCAACTGCTTGAATATTCACAGAATTCACCGAACATTCACAGAATCTGACAGTGGACAGGGAAGTTGGAGCTATCCATTGCCCCCAAAGAAGGATACCGGGTAGGAGATACAGGGAGGAAAGAAAGACTTGCCCCTCTCCATTTGGAGTCTTTTTATTATGTTCCATGTGTGCATATTATCTCTTTAAAAAGAATTAAGCTGAGGACACACTGCCCACCTGGCCTGCCTCCTCCCTGCCCCACTCACCCCCCCCCCCCATGCCACAGCAACCAGCAGGATAAAAAGCACACGGTGTGGTGTCAGGAGTTAGTTGTTAAAGCCAGTCACTCTGTCAGTGCTCTCACTTCTGGGAAGCTTCAGCATCAGAACATGGCCCCCTATGAAGCACTGGGAGGATCAAAGCAGATTGCTAGAGCAAAGACCCTTTGCAGAGTGCCCAGCACTGGGGGGTGGCAGCCTGCCTGCAGCCTGTGCTGGGGGCCTCTGCAGGGGACTGCTCTGAACTGCATGGAAGAAGCCCCGAGTCACTTGTTTCCATGCCTGAGCAAGCAGGGCAGACAGCTGAGTGGTGTCCTGCTGTTCCCACAATGGGGAAAGAGAGGGGTCCTCAGGCCAGATGCCTGTGAATCACAAACTGTCTTCCTGACAGGCTACACTGTGTCTTGTGAGCCCTGACACCCAACACGTGGTTGGTAGTGGCTTCAGAAATGCTGGTGATGCAAGAGAGTTGCTTCAAAGGTTGTGCTTGCACAAGAGGAAAGCACTCAGGAAAGGCTTTGTTCTCCACCTGCCTTTCCAGGGAGGCAGTGGGAGGGCAACGCTAGGGTAGGCGTGCGGCCCAGCACATCTGCTTTCACTGAAGCCAACCTATTGTGCCCTTCAAACCACCAGCAGGCTATGGAGCTGGAGTGAATTCAAATCCTGGCTCCCCACACACTGGCTGTGTCACCTCAAGCAGGATGCTCAAACCCTGCTTCAGATTCCTCACCTGCACAGTGCAGGTGATCACACTTATCCTGTTGGGTTATTCTGGGGATTAAGTGAGTTAACATGTGTAAAATGCTTGAAACAATACCCAACATAAAAGAAAAAGACCGATAAATGTTAGCTGCTGTTGAGAACGAGTGTCGCTGTCATCGTCACCATCATCACTCTCTCTTCCAGCCTCATGCACTAAACTGCCAAGTACCACAGTCCCACCAAAGCTACTGGCCCCCAGCACATGTGGAGCAGCCCCAAGCCCCAGCACCTAGGGCCAGCTCGACAGCCAGAGTGTGCAGCCCAGCCTGGAGACCACCGGACTCCGGCCCAGGATCTCAATACTCTGCACAGATAGCTGGGTCTTGCCAGCATCACTTAACACTCCCGAGTCTGCCTTTGGGGACCTGACCAACTTTTTCCAGAATGAAACAGGACACATGGACAGTGGCCCTTGGCGCCCAACACAGTTACACTCCACCCTCGGCCCAGGCTGATCCAAAGGAGAAGTCAGATGCATGGCCCAAGAGTCACAGCAAATCACAGAAAATCCACCAGCTCTCCCCAGATCCTGAGTCAGCATCTTCATGCTTCCAAACCAAGTCAGGTGAACATCTGACACTTGTTTCAAGAGCTCACATCGGGAACAGCATCATCTTCTCAGCTTTACAACCTCTGCTGACAATTCCCTACCTGGCCTCGGATGACTGGCCTTAGCAACTGGCTCCCTGTCGGCACCCACGGTGCAGTCTGCAGCATGGCCTGGGGCCCTCCAGGCCTCTCTCAGCCCCCACCTGGCTCCCAGAATGGACATCTGCAGCCTAGCATGGCCCCCACCCCTCTGGGAGACCGCTGCACTTGTGGGCTGTTAAGAGAGGGTTGTGACACTGTAGTGGCCTTACCTTCTGGGAACAAAACCTGGAGCACACCTCCACTGTCACGTTGGCCTGTATCAGGGCATCGGGGAAGGTGTGCGTGGTGTTCTCTGGCAGCCTGAAGCACCCGCGGTATGTGACGGTCCTCCCTGCAGGGAAGGAAATGGGTTTCTGGTGAGAAATGGTGCCTAGGGCTGTTGGTGCTGGTCACAAAGGAAAATAATGGCTTCAGGTGCTAAAACAGGTGTAAATATACTCCAGAAGGGCTGATTTCAAATTAGAGAAGGCAAACTGCCTGGATGAGGTGCGATGGAGTCAGGTTCCTGAGGGTAAGCAGGCACCAGAGCCTTGGTCCCTGAGGGGACTGTCAGAGTTTCTGCTTGGCTGAAGCTCACTTTGGGGAAACTGTCCAGTCACCTAGCCATACAGCTTTCCTTCAACAAACCTGGAAGGGGTGTCCATGATGTGCCAGATTCTGCACTAGGTGACTCCATTCTGGAAAATTCTATATCCTCTCAGCTCATGCATTAAAAGTAGATTTGCAAGTCTGAAATCCTACCGTGTTCCTTCACTGTGCCATGGAGTTACACTGCTGCTTTGCTTTCTCTCTGATCTTAGACTCCCACCCAAATTCTAGGAATACTCAAGCCCATGTTACGAAGGAACCCTCCTGCCAAGTTTTCTCCAGACCTTCTGGTGGAAAAGTCCAGTTCCCTAATTGGATTCCTTGGTGCTGAACAAGCCTTCTGGAATGTTCTAGCACCAACTGCTAGTATTTCTTCCAAATGCATCAGAGTTTCTTAGATCGCATCCCAACTCACATTCCGTGCTCCCTTTAACTCCGGGGTTCAGCGTGTCCCCAGCTCTCCCTGCCTGCCACAGCCTTGCCCAGCAGCAGGAACCCTCTTGGCAGACAGACCGTGTCCTGGTGGCCTGAGCCAAGCCCTATGCAGCCTGTGACTCCCTCTGTAGCCTGGGCTTGTGGTAGATTCAACTGCTTCCTCCCCCACATGGCACCTGCTCCTAGTGTTGCTTTGAGGAGCATTGTGCACCCACATGCCAGCCCCTGATGGGGCTGCATTTCCAAACAACTACAGTTTTGCCCTGCCTCTTGATATGCTGGATGGGGTCATGGTCCTCAGCCAGCTGCACTGGGGTGGACTGACCCTGGGGACACAGGCTCCCGGGGACGTGGCAAGGGAGGACAGGCAGGACACAGGAAGAGCTGGGTGACTAGCATCCTGGCAAGGGACCTGAAGGGAGGTACAAACCAGGGTTCCTTGGGGGAGGCTGCATCTGGGTCACCTCCATGCTATCTGCACACAGCCTTGATCCTGACACACAGCAGGCACCCAGTAAGTGCAGAGTGAATAAACAAACTGTACAGGATAGTTGAAGATATAGACTGCAATAGGTTAGCAACAGGGAGCTGCTAGAGGTGGCAGCATCAGCCGGAGGGGGCTGTGTCAATGTGACCGATTTCTAGTGCCAGCTATTCCCCATGCTTATCCCTCAGTCACTAGGTGAGAGCCCAAGGACTACTCAGGGCAGGACACCTCCAAAGTGAAGCCACAGATGAACTGTTCAGGACTGACCACTGATCCCAATGCAGGGGCATGTGCACTGGGCTTGTTCCTCTGTGTGCTCCCTGCTGGGGAGACACTGGGATTTAAGATGTGTGGTTACCTGGTCACCTCTTGACAGAGATGCTGTTAACTTATCCCCTGGAAAAAGAAGTGGCAGGAAAAGGTCAAGCATGGGCCTTCACAGTCTGCCTGGTGGGGGGAGGGGGTTATCACTGCCTTTTCGACATTAACCATGCCATCCATGCCATCAGACCCAGTTGGCTTGAGATCTGAGCCTGGCTTGAGTGGCTGAGCCATCTGTCCCTTGACCAATGGGCAAACTGAAGCAAAACAACAGTCTCCTAGAGCCAATGGCTGAGCAGGCAGGAGGGCTGGCAGGGAAGAGCCATTTATAGACTTCATCCAGGTAGGAGGCAAGCAAGGGGAGTGGGGATTACGCTGTTTGAACTCAGGAAATCCAAGATCCAAGAAGTTAGCACGGAGCAGTCTGTAAGGCCACTTGGATGACCAGGTGACAGGGCAGGACTATCTGTGTACCACAGCACAGAGGAGGTACCAATGAATATCTGTTAAGTTAATGGTCTCATTATTGAATCCACAAGCTAAAGAGCATGTTGGCAGGGTCTCTAACCCCCTCCCTCTTCCCCCACCCAAATCCCCTGGTTCCCATCCTCTCTGAAAACAAGAAGCGTATGAGCAGCCCTAGTTAGCTGGGTTTGTCATTTGGAGCCACACACAGTGGTCAGGGTTGGCCTTTGCATTCACCTGTAGTTTCTCATTGGCTTCCATACTGCTTGGCGAAATGTGCCCATTACTCAAAGAGCTCTCCCAGAAACCCTTCTGTGGCCTTAGCCTCTGATCTGACACCTCTTCTCTGAGTTCTGCTCTAGTCTTAAATGAATGCATCAGCTCTCCTGGAGCCCTGAGGTAGGACCTTGGCTTGAAGGGGCTGTGCCTGAGTCAGGAGCCTGGGTGCCCAGGCTGTACCCTCATAGTGCACTGTCCTACCTTTGCAGTGGTAGGGGCAGGCCTCCCAGGCTCTGACTTCTCAGCCTGCCGGCCCCCCCCCACCCCAGTCATGCAAGCGTGGCCTCCAACATGTGCAAATGTGCACAACTGTATTACTTTATAAAAGACTTTTTAATAATCAGATTAGCAGATGTAGGATTCATCATCTTGCAGTGAGGATAAGCCTGAGTTTCAAATGAAAGTAGTTGGCCCCCCCTGGTGCTCATCTCTATTTGATAGTATTTTTGGTTGAAATTCTTGGGGGCTCAATCTCGCTCTCTGAGGCAGCAGCTTACTCTCCCCCATGGTTGCTTATTTCCTCCTGAGTTCTATAATTTTGAATTGCAAGCTCATCTTCAGGGAGAACCTGTTTATGGGAACTTTTTACACTTGGGTTGATGGCACAGCTCTCATGAGATCTTGATCTGCCTCTGCCATTACCTCCAGATGGCCCAGAGCCAGCTTATATGTTGGGGCTTTCAGGACCAGGCAGCCATGTAAATTTGAACCTCAGAACTCATATAAATGCAAACCTGCCATTATAAATTCTTAGGTCACAAATCCTTAGGAAGATTTTTTTTTTTCACTTGAAACTCAGGTCAAAGCAGACAAGCTTTCTTTTCATCTCCCTGACCTGGTAGGTGGTATTTTCTTTTTTAATCTAAAATGTCATTGATTTATACTGCAGTGAAATTGAATGCCACTTTAGGTAGAGGTTTCAATGCAATTCCCCGAAAGACCCAAAGCCTCCTTTTCTGTCCTACTTGGACAGTGAAACCTAAGGCCTGTGGTCACCAGGACCAGCAACTTCCCTTCATGGAGACCTGAAGCTGTGCAGCATCTGTCCACGCTGTCACTGTGGTTCTGAGAGCCGGGTCTTCCTTATTGTCTTGCTAGTTCAGCTATACGTTTAAAACATCGCTTATTCCATTTTACCAAGCATTTCTAGGTGTTTCATAGCCAGGAAATGTTCTGATTATTTGGTATGCCCCATTACAGGAAATGTAGGTCTGTCTCTGCACTTTACCAAATAGACTGGAGTCCAGAGAGGGGAAGCAAGGTGCCTGAGGTCACGCAGCACATCGCAGACATACCTAGGCCTAGGCCTCAGGCCTCCTGATCAGTTTTTTTTCTCCTGCAGGAGACTAGGAAGAGATGCCTCAGCCATGAACTCAAGCACCTCTGGCAGGCCCTAACCCTGCCACAAGCTTGTCCAGTGAAGGAGACAAGGAAAAGAAGACACAGGTTCTCTTCCATGCAGTTTGGGCGAGAAGCCGTGGGGAGAGGGCAGTTGGGGAGCAGGGAACAGACAGCTCCTGGAGAGGCTGGCACACTCACGCTGCCTGGAGCCTGGCTGCAGCTCCTCCACGCGGTACACAGAGAGCCGGGTCACTCCCCCACACAAGGAGCCCTTCTCCCCTTTGCACTCCTGGTTACACTCCTGTGGCCCGACGCTCATCACCGGGAGTCGGTTCCCGCAGTAGCACTCAGCACCAGCCTCCAAGCCAGCATAGAGGTAGGACCTGCGGGGAGAGCGGGGTCTGGGGTGAGTCCCCACCTTGGCCCAGAGTTAGGGCTGGGGTCCTACTAGTCCTGAGGTCTGGATCAAGGCAGGGCAGGTGGTTCTGGGCTAGGATGAGGGTCAGGATTGAAGCTGAGGTCAGTTGTGGGCAGAGGTGGGGGCCACAGCCATCAACACATAGCTGGCTTGGCGGGGTCAGGGCTAAGTCAGACTTAAGGGTCATCTGGCTACACTTAGGAAACAGTTTTTCCTCAGCGATGAACTAATTTAACCAGCCCCACCGGTCTCAGGTCGTCCTGCGCTTTATACCCGAAGGTGCCATCCAGGGTAAAGATTACAGCCAACTGGCCGTCAAGCACCATCCATCCTGGGACTGCCTCTTGCCTTTATTTCCAGGGGAGTTGGCAGTCGGGGGCCCATACTTACCGCTCAGCACAGGCATCCAGGCAGTGGGAGACGGTCATCTTTCTCAGGTCATAGAAAACAGTGGCCCTCAGAGTCCTCTCCTGGCCATCGTCACTGAAGCATCCGAGGTAGGTGCCTGCAGGGCGGGAAGCACAGTGGAGACTCAGAGGCACAGACAGAGAGGGAGGGACTCTAAGCGTGGGCCCACTCTGAGAAAAGGTCAAGGCCCCTATCAGAGGGCCCTGGGGCAGAGGCTACAGCCAAACCTTCCCTGCACCATTTCTGGATGCTTCACCTGCTCCCTTTCTGCCCTTTTCTTAGGTAGAGGCCCGCAGGCAGATGCACTGGCAGTAGACTGGCAACTGCCCGAATACATGTTCTCCCACCACCCCCAAATCCCCAAGTCTGGTTGGCTGAATGGCCTCCCCTGCACCCCTCTCCTTTCCATTACACCCCTTCCCAGGCTTGAAGAGGCCTCTGCCTCCACAGATGTCCTGACTGTCACCTCCTTGAGACCCAAGGCAAGAAATTAGTTAAGGAAAGACTGACTGCAGCCAATGTAAAGATGATCCTGGACACAGACAGACCTATTTCAAGGAAAAATCTGCCATCCTAGAAGGGAGTAAGGGGTGTGTAAGCAGCATCTGTTGGAGTGTCACAGATGTCCTGTGTGGGAGGCAACAGGACAAGGGACTGCTGAGCTCTCACCTGTTGGGACCTCTCTGGCATATACCTGGAAGTGGACCCCGAGGACTCTAGGAAGCAGCAACAGTGCTGACTAACCATGAGCATGGCTGTGGGCATCTGTGACAGCCTTGCCCTGCCACTCCAAGGCAGGGCGGTGTCTCCCAGGGATGCACCTAGGAGTCTGAAGAACAATGCAAGCACAAAGCAAATATGTACGGGGAGTAAATGTCATGTGCACCAGATATTTGTGCACCAGATTTTGGGGGAATAGCATTGTGAGTTTGCAAACATGGCATCACAGGGTCCCAAGCCATGATGCACGCCCACCATAACTGTGCTGTCATCTGGGTGGGGCATCAGGACAAAGTGCTGCACACGTCTCCAAAAACCACATCCGCGGCATCCTGCCTCTGGACTTTAGGTTGGCTCCGAGAAGGAATACACCAAGGCCTCTCAACAGTCTGAGGCCCCACATGCCTTGGGGTGAGGAGTAACATCCAGGTCTGCCCTTGTCTAAATCACTTCAACATTCTGCTCCATGGTTTTCACATGTGTGAAATGGATAAATGCCCACCAGCCTCACCCTGCCCATGCTGATTTCTCCACCCACATTTGGACCTGTCCCTGCTCCCTCCCTCACATCCATCTTCTGCTTCCTATGTGTCCTTGACAGTTTATATCCCTGACCACACCAAGCCCCTACAACCTCTCCTTTCTCTAGGTTCTTTTGATTTTGTATCTAGAAAACTTGCCATCACCCAAATCCTTGTCATTAACTTGTTAAAAGCCTTTATGCCTGTGTGCTATGTGCCCTGTCTCTGCAACACAACTTGAGGCCCTCTGAAGGCAGGGCCACCCCTTCACAAAGCTGTGACCCCCAGGGACTCACTGGGGTCACACACAATGTCGACATCAATACCTACTTGGCAATGGTGGTGATAGCTGTTAAACCCATACTGCTGTCTTCTTAGGGTCCTGAGGGGGAGCAGAGAGCCCAGATGCTGGGAGGGGTACAGCCCCACAGACCACACCAGGGTGCATTCTCAAGGCCCTCATTTAAGAAGGGAAAGCAGGGGGAGGAGACCAAGATGGCGGGAGCCAGGCCAGGTAGGGTCAAAGGACCTGGGGCTCTCAGGCTGGAGAACACCAGGGCTGCAGCGGGCCACCTTGTTGAATGTCTGCCTAAAGGTCTCCCCCTTCCAGGCAACGAACTGCTCAAGGTCACCTTCATGTTGGGGGTACCTATCAGCACACCCCTGACTGGACCCTGTTGTCCATCGGTGGGCACGTGCCACCCCCTCTACTGAGGACCCCTGCCCGGACCACCGGGCTGTGAGCTTCCTTCTCTCTGAGTGGAAGGCTTAGGGCTGCGGACACCGGCTGGAGCGCTGCTGCAAGGCTTCCCCAGGTCCGCGAGAATAAATTGTTCTCCGTCTGCCTACTTAGTAAATGAAAACTAATATTTGAGAATTTTCTGATGTGTTGCTCAACAAAGAAGAAATTCTATTACAGTTTTCAATTAAACATCTAAAACACAAGCTCAGGGATTGTTAAACATTTATCAGTGTTGATGGGAAATTAACCGCAAGGCTCTAAAATTGCCTGGCTCAGGACCCTCGGAGGCTGAGACCGGCAGGTGTCATGTCTACGGAGCAGCCTTCGGGAAGCAGCTGACTTAGATTCAAGTCCAGGCTCCACCACCACGTGGTCGTGGGACCTGTGGATGCAGCCTCACCTCCCCAAGCCTCAATTTCCCCATCTGCAAGGTGAAATTCAGAGGGCTGTCCTGGGGAGAATTCTAGGAGCTCACACGCATAAAGTGTCCTATGCAAGTCAATAGTTGAGTGTTCAGTGGTGACAGCTTTTATGGTTAATGCATCATTATTACTAATAAACATATTTAGATTACCATACTTGCCCGAGACACAAATTCTTCATCATTAAAATAGCGATGGCAGCACTTACATCACAAGGCCGCTGGAAGATGGAATGAAGGGAAACAACAGATGTGCCTCCATGCAGGACAATGCTTGGCACATGATAGATGTCTCTGTAAGTAACAGCTATTATTATTCTGATGCCACAGCTAACCTGGGACCTCGTGTGACGATGGATCAGTAAATATTAGCTGGATAATTAACACATTAATAAAAGAGAGAAGGGAAAGGTCTCCAACAGTCAGCCTCTGGGTCTTTGGAAAACAAGGAGTGGCCAGTTACCAGCAGGCCGCTTGATGGAACTGACCAGCCAAAGGGAAGCACAGGCCTGGCTGGCCCCCACTCAGTTGGTGTAGCCAGGGCCGGAGATGCAGATGGCGCCCCCTCCGCTTGCAAGAAGGAGGTGAGCCCTTTATCCCCTAGATAACGAATGGCTTTTCTAACTCCCTGACAGAGGCGAGAATGTGCAGAAAAGAAAGGACTTCTGAGGGAGACACTGGGATGCTTTCTGAGGCGGATTTATTACTTTCAGCTGAAATGGAGGCCATGCATTATTGTCTGTGACTCCGCATCTGTTCATTTGCACATCAAAATGGACATGCCGTGAGGCTATTAGCGATGGCTTTGGAGATATTGGAATGTCTTTGGAAATTACTATCAATAAAAAACAAACTGGCTATGGAGAAGTTACTATTTTTCCCCTAGTAAACTTACTGACATTTTATTCCATTATGGATGTTGTCCAAGGTATAATGAAATGCTCGGTGATTGATGGAGCCTCCTGCAGTTTCCACGGTTGCAGGATCCCCTTTCAGGAGGATGGCGGGCTGCCCGGGCCCGCAAAGAGACACCCTCTTTGTCTGCAGCCCTAGCAGCTGTCCCAGGGGTTGGCCTGCCAGCTACTCTCCTCCAGTGAGGCCCACCTGGATGGAAAGGGCCCAGGGAGCCCCAGAGGTGAGGGGACTCATGGATTCTCAGGCCAGTGTCCCGCTTCCCTCTGTCCTCTGAGGAGCTCCAGCCGTGTGACACCAGAGCTCGTCCCAGACTGGAAGATTTTCCTTAAATACTTGGGGAGATTCAAAACAGTTAATAATGCATGGGGACACCCAGGACGCCACCATTCAACACTGGATCCTGAAGCTCTGGCTGTGCAGGACATTAACTCTTCACTTGCTGGGTGATGAGGAGTTTGGGCGGGTCCACGATGCAGGGCAGCCAGAGTGTAGAGGACTCAGGGCAGTTGCCTCACCAACGTTTTAAACAACTGATACCCATGCTGGAGCACGATGGTTGACGTGTTTCCCACTCACATCTTACTAGAGTTTTCAGCTCTCAGCGGTATGCTCTCCACCATTTCTTGCAGTCACCAGAGAGGACTTAAAGTGAAATGCTGGGAGCCACTGGGTCTCCTGCACATTACTCACGGGTATTACACCGAGCCTTGTCCTGAAGTCGGGTTCCAGAGAACGAGGTGCTGGTGTCTAAGGACCCAAAGCCTGGAGCAAGAGATTGCGCCAAGCCTGTCTTACTAAGGAATGAACATCAGGGGTGTAATGGTCCTGCCCCCAGACTGAGTTCCTTATACACACGTGACTGACACATAGATCCTCGATTCCACACACAGAGAGAGAAATAAAGGAAGGAATCACAACTAACTTGTGCAAGATCACAAGAGCCAACAGCTAGAGCTATTAAGATGGGAACCCGGGTGTGTTTCCCACACTTATGCTCCTTCCGTGGATTCCTCTCAAGAAATCCATGCTGACTTTTGTCAGTCATTTATACTTCAGTCTACTGGAGTTGCACCAACATCATCTGCACAGAAAACCACCTTGTGGGGCCTCCCTGGTGGCACAGGGGTTAAAGTCTCAGCCCTATCAAGCTATCAAGTGGCCCTATCAGCCCCTACGGCAGGAGTTCGATCCCCAGGCAAGGGAGCTACCCACATGGTGCAGCAGATCTCTCCTGTCTCACCTGCTGCTCCCCTCAGCAGTGTATTTCAGTAGATCCGCCTGTTCGGCTCCCCAATCTGTCTCTGGTGAATCCTCTCATCCTCCCCGCCTGCACCTCTGCCCTACGCCCAGGTTCTTGTATGCATAAATAAATAAAAATAAATCTTTAAAAGAAAACCACTTTGTGGGTGTGTTGGAGAGTTTACAGAAATCATACCCATGTGAACTGAGCAGCAGAATCAGCTCCTCATTTCCCTCCTACTTCTGACGTGGAAGCCTTGCTGAGGAACCCCACAGCAAGGGTGTGGACCTTGATTTCATGGAGACAAAAGTGGACAGTCTTCCAGCCCATTTTACCAGGCCTTTTGTGGCAGGGGCAGCTTGGGCTCCTTTCTCTGCCTGGAACCTTCTCGTCTTCCTAGGCCTGACACTCCTATCCCTCTTTGACCCAAGCCTGCAGAAGCTCTTACTTCTTCTCTGTCCATATCCTGCCACCGAGTGTGCCAACCACACTTCTGACAGCAAAAGAGCAGTTTCACTGTGAGTTAAGGTACAGGACCACACAAGATGGTAACAGGGATGCTGAGACAGTGACTGAGCTCACCCACCACCTCACAACAGCACGGCACTCTGGGGGCTTGTCTGCTCAGGCTCAGTACTGGGCCCTGCACAGATCTGTAAGACCCAGTAGAAAGCCCAGACCCAGCAATGTGGCTATGGCAGCTCTGGTCAGTACCCCATCATGCCCCCAGGGCCTTGCTTTTTGCAACATGAACCTCAAGATGTGTGTTCTACCCTTACTCTGAATCCAGCTCCCTTTATTGGCTGCCTTCTCTTTCCTTCTCAGGCTCCCACTCCCTACCAGTGTTCCTGGTATCTTCTTTTCAGCCTTGATTTCAGGGTTTGCTTCCAAAGAAGCAAAAACAAGAAATGGCCTGGGGAATTTAATTTCTCCATGCCTCAATTTCTTCACCTGTAAAACCAGGCTACAATAATAATAGTATTGTAAACAGTATATTCACAGTGTGCATAGTAAACTGTATGAGTTAGCTATTCTTGTGTAATAGTAATAGCTACCAGTTACTGGGCACTAAATAATACACTGGGCCCTCTAGTTTGGGGATTCTCAGCTCACACATGATTCAGGGTCACCTGGGGAGACTGCTGCTAGCAGATTGCTGGCCCCTACCCCAAAGTTCAGGATCTGGTTCCAGTCTGAAAGAACCTGAGGCTCTGCATCTATGACTGGCCCCATGTGCTGATGCTGCAGGTTGGGACCCCACTTCTAGAAGCCTTGCTCTACATCATCACATTTAATCTTCACTGCTACCCCGGGTTGGTATTTCTATCTCCCTTTCAGAGTGACCAAGAGAGGTAAAGTGACAAGTCCTAGGTCACCCAGTAAGTTTGTGGCTTGCTGTGTCCTGAGCTAAGATTCCAGGTGAGAACCCTTTGTGAACCCAAAGCCGAAGCTCCAGGAAAGCTGCTCACACACCTCGGCTTGAGCCCCGTCGGGTTCCAGCTGGTAGTGAGCAAAATTCCAAAGGACTTTACATCCCAGCCCTTGCCAGTCTCCTGCAGAGCGGGAGGGATGCGCCAGAGGAGGGACACGCTGGGACGCCCTGGGTCTGCAGAGCCCGCTTCTCAGGTGATGGGGCAGACTAGAGAAAGGGGACACCAATCCCAAGACTGCGAGTCGGGCTCCTGGGAGCAGCTGCCAAACATGCTGAACACCTACCTCGGCTGCTGGCGGCTGTCCTGGGGGCCTCTGGGCCCAGGGCGGGCGGTCCCTGGGGATCACCGGTGAAGTGGTGGAACCAGTGGCGCCGCAGCTGACGCAGCTCCGAGTTGCGGCTCCGGAGCCAGCGGGGTCCAGACCGGGTCCGGGTCAGGGGGCTCCGCAGCATGTCCACGCCAAGCAGGAGCTCTGGGCTAACATGGGGGTTGTGCAGGGCTCTGCTGTCCAGAAGGCCCACCCCCAGCGCCATGGCGGCCACAGGTAAGGCCTGCAGGGGGCCGGGTGCCCGTGGGCCCTGCGGGAGGGCCACTCGGGCCCGCTGCAGCAGCAGCAGGCTGCCTGTCATCAAGTAGGCGGCCGTGAGGAAGAAGAGTAGGAACTGTGTTCTGCGGAGAAACTTCTGGAGTCGGAAGAAAGGTTTGGCCATGCCCCTGGGCAGCAGGGCTCCTGGCTGGAGCCCGGGGACGGCTCCTAGCACCCAGGCGGGAAGGAGGCCAGAGCCTCCAGAGGCATCATCTCCGCATCCTGGCTCCCGCTCTGGCCCGAGCTCTCCTGGGGTTACTGTTCCTGCCCCGGCAGATGCTCGGCTGGCACCATCACTGATCACTCACACAGCTGTAGCTTCTGTCCCGGCAGCACACGGTTCACCATTCCTGAAATATACTGACTCTCATCTTCTGGATCAGAAATCTGCAGAGCAGAGAAAGAACACTTAGATGCAAGAGGAGGGGCTGCCACACCCGCCACTCCAGGGTCAAGAGCCCCACTCTCCTGGACTCTGTATCAAAGGGGCAGCTGTGTTCAGTACCACTCCACAGAAAACTGGGTTCAAATCCCAGCTCTGTCACTAGTTGCGTGACATCCATTGAGTCACTTAACCTGGCATGGGCCTCAGATGCTTCATCTATAAAATACCCAAAATGACAACAATAGGTATGGGCTAAATGCTCTAAGCAATCTCTCATCTAATCCTCACACCAATCCAGTGAGGGAGACGCTGTAACATCCCCATTTTACAGATGAGCAAACCATGGCACAAGGAGGCAATGGCATGATCCCATGTCACACAGCTAACAGAGGAGCTGAGGTTTGAAACTGCCGGGATTCTGAGGCTGTGTTATGAACTACTACATGGACCAGCCTATAAGGAGAACGCAGCATAATTGAGTGCTTCCAGCTCAGGGCATGAGTATACAGCAGGTGCTTAATACATGCGCACAACCTGCTAGCTGTGTTTTAGAAATTGCTTCAGTTGAGACTGGCAGGCTCTAACACAGGAGAGGGTCCTGCAGAGGGATGGGCTGGCGGACAGGGCCTCAGGGAGCAGGCGAGCACCAGAGCCACATACCTGCACAGAGGTCATGCAACTGGTGTGGGCAGGCAGGAGGGCTCTCTGTTCCCTCAATCCTGCTCCCCCACTCCCAGGACTCATCTCTCCTGCTGGGCTTGGTTCTCATTGGCGGTGCCTCTGAAGTGTATTGTGAAGGATTGGCAGAGGTTTCTGCAGCTGTCGGGCGCAGGGCTGCTGTGTGAGTACTGCCCTTAGCACAAGGACAGGCTTGTCCCAGGAAGAAAGTCTCCTAGAAGCGTGACTAAGCCACTGCCCATAGCTAATGTGCCCTGGGACCCCCGCCAGGCTGCACAGCCCCTCAATGGCTGCTCTGTGCACAGGGCCAGCCGGCTGGCCGGGTGTGAGAGGAAAGACAATGTTTGGGCTCTGGTGGCATGGCACTCTAGGGACAGAGATCCAAAGGGGCCCAGACCAGCCTGACCCTCTGATTCAAGACTAAGGGCTGCCAGGTTCTGAGGTTACCAGGGAGGTCAAGGTTCTGGGAATATGGGTCAGCAGGTGCTTGAGCCTGGGGTGGGGATGGCAGGCTGGTTAATCAGCGACGGAAGGTGGAATTAAACTGAGTCGGGAAGCTATTTCAGATGAGTCTCCAGAGCTTTTATCTTCGCTCTAAGCTGGTGCGTGCCAAGCCCACCCCAGCCAGCATCGCCAGATTTGAAAAACCACAGTGAAAATCCTAAGAAATCCTGACTGATCTCCCTGCTTCCAGCTTTGGCCCCTCCAATCCATCCACTACGAGGCTGCCAGGGTGATCTTCCTAACACGCAAATCTGATCATGGTGCTCTCCTGCTTAAAACCCCTTTCAATAGCACCCCGTGGCTTTTGGGATAAGCTCCAAGCTCCTTAGCACGACATGCTAGGCCCCTTCAAGATCCAGCCCATCCAACCTCAGTCTTGCCAGGCTTCCCCAGCACACACGCACGCATCTATCTGCTTTGGTGCCTTTGCCCCACAGCCTTTTACATCTTTTCCTTCCCCTGTCTGGTGAATCCCTGCCTATCTGCAAGGCTCAGCCCAGGTGTTACCTCCTCCAAGAAGCTTTCCCTGACTACCACCCCCACACACTGATATAGAGTCCTCTGACTTCCCACAGCCCATGTTGACCCTTGTCCCAGTACTTGGTGCAAGGATGATTTGTTCATCTACTTATCAATCATCCTCACAGGACTGTGACTGACTTAGCAATCATGCCCGATTAATTTTCCTAGTTGCAGCCCCCAGCCCGACGCCTCTGGGTGTATGCTCAGCCATCTTTGCTTCTGAATACGTTCTATGAATAAGAGGGCAAATTGATGGGTGAATCCTGGCATCAGAAACCTTCTCCTATGGGTCTTAGGGCAAAGAAATCTCAAGTTCTATTTATCCAGACTTGTAGGAGCTTAGTCCAAAACTTGGAAGTAGAGCAATGCATGAGCACAAAGGATGTAGTTTAACCAAGTTGAGGTCTTTCAGACACATGGAAATTGACAAGGTCTCCTGAAGCTTAGATGCTACCCTTTCTGAGTTGTACTTAATGTGAAGGGGAATGATTCCAGATCTGCCCACAAAGGGCTTCTGTTTTCACAATTGGGATTCTATCTGTGAAAAATCCTCTACTACTAAAATTAAAGGGGATCAGGAAGGACTTCTGCTATGGAGAGAAAGGTTCTGATGAGACAGAGCAGAAAGGTGAGCAATGGATTGAAGAATTTTGAAGGCAAGATGTGTGTGAATCCCACACATTTTATACATGGGATTTGGAAAAAAGTTGCAAGTAGGGATGGATGCGGTGCAGGGGGGTGGGGATCATCCGGGCTAAGCAACCAGGATTTGGTTTCTCACACCCAGGTTCCCCAAGACCTCCAAATTCTTCTCTGGAGCACCTCCTACCAAGGGGCCTCCCCAGGTCCCAGGAGGTGAGCACTGGGTGTGGAAGCAGGTGACAGCCCTTACTTCCAGGCCAGACTGCCAGGACCCAGGCCTCTGTAAGACAGGCTGCCACGCCAAACATTTAACATCGCAAAGCTGATTCCCAGCCCAGAACACCTGTCATAGGCTGGATGATGGGTGGGGATGGAGGGGCCTGCTGGCCAAATTGTGCATATATTTTGTCAATTGTCCCCCAACTTTCCACCATGCTCACCTCTCGAGGCTGGCAGCCACTCCTGGGCACAGATTGTACCTGACTTACAGCCTTACCTCCAGATCCCAGGCGCAGTCCATGGGGCAGTGACAGTAAATGTTTGTGTGACTGAATCTGACAGAGGCTGAGAGGTGGGCTGGTCTCACAGTCAAACCATGAGGTCAGTTGGACAGAACTGGCCATCACCTAGGGGACATCGAGCCATTGCCTGTTTGCACAGGGCCTGGCATTCCTTCAGCTGTCCCCACCGGCAGCCTCAGTCAGGAGGCCCTGCAATATAGCAAGTCCACCTTGAGCAAATCACTGCACAGGGGCAGAGTCTCAGGGTCCTTGCCTGTTAAATGGGAAGCAATCGGCATTGCTGTGGGAATGAATCAGAGACTTAAACCTCTGTTACCTGCAGACTGTGGCAAGCAGTGGTCATGGATGCAAAAGAGGCAAACAAGGAAATGCTAGAGGAGAGGCCTGCAGCAGCTGTGCCAAAGGGGAAGTCTCTCAAGCGGCTCCCTCACCTTCTCTTAGCCCCCACTCTCTAGGGAGGGCCTCACCTCCTTTCTAGTTTGAAGCTGATGGATGCTGAAATGGCTGCTAACAACTGCTTTAATTTGCAATGGCCCCGTTCATTAAGTACTTGCTGCATTAATGGGCTAGGTTGGGTTGTGTGCTTTACCAGTACCATCTCATTTACTCCACCCCATCCCAGAGGAGCAAGGTCTCTGAGGCTCGGCTGGTCAGAAAACTAGGGTCAGCATGCAGACCCAGGCCCGCTGCTCCAGAGCTCCCCTGGGGCCCACAAAGCTGCCTGTACCTCTCTTCCCGTACTAGTGCCAGTTCCATGGAGGGCAAGACTTATCCCTGAGAGGAGCTTGGTGCGCCTGTGTCAGCACCTACCTGAAACATGCCGGGCGGGAGCTCCCAGAATGTTGCTACACAGGAGTGCCCAGGAGCCAGAGTTCCCCTCGCTGCCATGGGGTAAGTTCTGGCCTCCTTGGTAAATACGGGTCACTTTCCCCAAGACTTGATGCCCACATGGCACCTCCCATTTTGGACAATGCAAAGTGCTTGTGGGGAGCAGGGGGATGATGAGGGCTCTATCCTTCCTGAGGTTTGGATTTTGTCATTAGGGCTGCCAGGGCTGAGCATGGAGCCTCAAGCTGGACAAAGGTGAACACCCGCCAAAGGTGTCCATGGCCAGCAGCCTTCTAGAGGCCAAAGCATCACTCCAGAACAGAGGAGTGCTTGGAGAGGGAAACCCTGAGCTCCCTCCCAGGAAGGAGAGGAAAAGGAGGACAGAGGGGCTACTAGGGCCTCAGGGAGGAATCAGGAGCCCAGCACAGGTGGGAACTTAGAAAACCTGAGCCTCAGTCTGTGACTCTGTTGCCATCTGGCCCCCCAGGCAGCAGCTGCTGATCCTGAACAGGGGGAGGGCTGGAGAGATGGCACTTACCTCTCAGCTAGGCTGGGGGGCCAAGGGACTGAGCATGTGAGTGTGGCAGCAGCAGGAGAGGGAAGGGGAGAGGATGTCCTTGGGGCCTTAGGGTTGGAGAAAGAGTTCAAAGTGGCCCAGGCCTGACCAGTGGCCACTGGGATTCAGTCATCTGGTTCTGCTTCCCCACCAGCCCCACCCAGTTTAGAGATGACAGGCAATGACAGATAAGGCGGAAATGACTGCAAACACCCCCGAAGCATCTCAGCTACTTGGTCATCACAGCCAGAGCTGTTACTCTTTTGGGATTCAAAGCTGTGCATTCTCAGTGGGGTAAGAACCCTGAAAACAAAGGAACAGGGGCCCAGCAGGTGGCTCTCAGACTAGAATGGGCACTCTTGATGCCAGCAGCGTAGAGCTCCAGTCTCAGTGACTGGCAGCTGGTGGTTCTCGGCCTGGGACCTCAATGATGAAGCAGCAAGGGATCTAATTCTGAATATCCCTTCCCTGTCTTTTCCTGCCCCTCCAACCCCCGCCTCTCCCCCATCAGGCTCAGCACCTGTCACCTGTCCTCTGGAACCTATCCCCTCCCTCCCAGCATGTTTAGCGAGGGATCTCACTGCCACCAAGAATGAATGATGTTGCAGCCTGCAATGGCTCTCCAGAACTCAGTAGCCAAATTCAAGTGCCTCAGACTAGCTTTCAAAAGCCCTTGTTAGTACATCTCCCCACACCTTCCTTTCACTATTCCTTCTAGAATGCTAAGTCTCAAATGGAGTGTTCCCAGGCCAGCATCAGATGCTTCATGTCCCCACACATGCTTTTCCACCATTTGCAGGGATGCCTATGCCCCATCTTGTGGCACAGGCATGAAATGCTTGGAGGCCATCAAGGCTCAGCTTAAGCCACCTCTTCCATGAAGTCCTCCCAGCGCCGGGAGCAGAGTGACTCTGTAGCACTAGGCGAGGAGGTTAGCTGCACTGTGACTTGTGTCTGGGTGATCCTGATGAGTCAGGGCTCCCTGCTACCCTGCCCCCTAGGAAAGCTGTGCTCACTGGTCACCCTCCAATGCCATGATGCCCTCATATCAGAAACCCAGATCACAAGAGTCTGAAAGAGAGCAAAGGTCCCACTAAACACTGGGCCCCTGGGTGGGACAAGGTCTGGAAAATAGAAATTAGGTAGGGTCCCTACCTTTGAACTTCAGAACTTCAGAGAAAAATTTCCAAATTAGAAACATGGCTAAAATGCTATAAAATATAATAACAAATTCAAAACTTCATTCAATGCAAATGAGTGGGGTGGGGAAATCCATCAAATCCACTGCTGAAATTCAGATAAATAAGAATAAATTTTTATGTACCACACACTATCATGTGTGCTGAATGAATGAGCAGATGAACAAACGAATGAGTGGTTTTCTCATAAACTAATGGGGACAAGATCATTACCATCCCATTATACAGATGCAGAATGTGTTTCAGGGGAGGGGCTATTAATTTGAAGGAAGACAGCTATTGTTAGACCAAACTCCAGCTTTCTGATTCCAAGTTTGTGATGTGAGCTATCAGATCACATGGCCTTCATTTTCAGCACCTTGGGTAGAGGTTGTTCCAGGCACCCAGCTAGATGCTGGGCTGCAAAGAAAGAGAGGACACCATCCCAGGGCCTGGTGTTACCCTCTTGACTGTTCATCTGGAGTCCAACCTACTCTTTAAGCGGCCAGTCATGACTCTCGCGGGCATCCTCTGGCCACCTCTTTTATATAGAACCTTATTTTGTTCATTTGTTCACATGTTTCTGCTACTCAGTGGTAGATCCTTGAGGGTTGTCCAAATCCCTCTGAGTGATTTGAATAAATCTGGGCAAGTCTGGCTCTCTGCACACTGTGCCTGCAGTCACTGGGGTGGGGGTTTCATGCCATGGGTGGGGGCGCAAGACCCCTTAGGTATTCCTGTTTCAGAATCCTCCTGGCTCGCTCATGCCAAGCCACCAGAAAGGGCTCACATCCTCAAGGGTTTCCAGCAGCAGAAAGAGAAGCAAGGTGGCGGGGAGAGGCTGTCACAATTACCCATAGGCACTGCATTTTATAGCTTACAAATTTAATCCAGCCTATTCTTCCATCTATTTCTCACATCTATACTGGGAGGCAGAGTTCCTCCCTAACCACATTCTCCAAAAGCTGCATATTTCCGATAATTTTGTAGATGAAATGTCAACATGGCGATTATTAAAGCCACAGTGAGGAGAGATTAGAAGAAGCAGTGTGGAAACAGGCCCGTGAGGCCTGGGGAGAAGGAAGTTAAAGGCCATGTTCATGCACTCACGCCCCACAGGAACAGGGCCTGTTTCCAGCCCAGCCTTGCCCTGCTGGTGGGTGTGATCACCTTACAGAAGAAAAAAGTCTAGACACTAAGCTGCCCCAAAGTCCTTGGCCATGACCTCAGCACAGCCCAGAAGGAGAGTAGGGAGAGCTGATCTTATCAAAGCTGAACTGGGTCTGGGCCAAATGGGAATGCAAGCTGGGAGTATCTACAAAAAGAAACATCCCTTCCCAAGAGGCTCTGCTCAGATTCTATTCTATGGGGCCCTGAGGCTCTCTGCTGCCTCTTCAGGCTGACTCTACATGAACCAGTTTGGACTCACTCCCCAGTGCTCAGTCTGCAGTGACCTGGCAGGAGACTCAGGCTTCAGCTGTGGACCAACTAGTGGACACAATATACTTCTGCCTGGTTAGGCAGACAGGAAGGAAGGGACAGGAGTCTGGTCTTCTGCCTAATTCAGGTTTTTCTTCATTTTCAGCTAGATACGCTGCAGGTCAGAGGACAGCACCCTACAGGGCTCTAACAGCCTCTAAAAAGAGGCATTCTTCCAGAGGAGCTGTGGAAATGGTGCTGATGTGAGGCCAGGGGGATACAGCCACAGGTGGGGGCCAGAGGGCGTCTCCTGGGAAAGATGGAGCTGCCAGGCTCTGCCCACCAGTCCCACTGCTGGCCAAGCTTCCTTTGTAGAACAACACACCTGCTCACAGACCAACACAGCTGCTCCTCTGCAGAGCCCCGGGGCTCCGGGGGCCCAGGGGGCACCTTTTACAAGCCACGTCTGAGGGCCAAGCTAATGTTTGGGATTGGGGAAGAGGGCCCCCCTTGCCGCCCTCCAGAATTTGTAGCCATCAGGTAGGGGCTGCTGCAGACAGGGTGGGGAAACCAGCTTTCCCCTGCGCTAAGCACTTCACTCCCCACCAGTCCTCTCACATCTAGCTTGGTCACCTCGCAATTCAGAGGTTTGAAAAGAAAAGTCCTCCATCTCCTGATCCCAGCCGTGGTTTCCCAACTTGGGACAACCCAGCGCTCCAATAAAAGACATTACGCTGTTCCCGTGACAAGAGGATGAAGGCATCTAATATAGGAAAAGTACAGTGCCGTCCCAAGTCTGTCCATCTTGGGAGCAGCCGGTCACCAGCGACTGTGGGCAGCAGCTGGATCCCAGGATACATCGCGTTCCCCCTACTCAACAGAGGACAGAGGTCCCCCTCTCCAGCCCTGCCTCCCCTTGGGCAAGTTAACATCTAGCAGGTGCTGAGGCTCAGGGGGGGAGGAAAAACAAAACCCAAAAAACAAACAAACAAACAAAAAAAAAAAACAAGGCAAAGAGAGAGGCTACCCAGAGGCAGGGAGCCCCCAAGGCTTCTCAGTATAAAAGAAAAACGCAATTAGCAGCCTCCAGTCCTGAGTCTCCATCCACGTCCACATCTAGAAAATGCAAAGCTCGATTTGGGGTAATTTCCCGGAAAAATAAATACATTTCGTTTTTGCCTCTGTTCAAGTTCACTCAGAGACCGAGAAAACCCTTCGCTGACCGGAAGCCTGGCTTCGTAGCGGAACGAGAGGGAGCTGCTTCTGGGTAAACGTCTCCTCCTAAGAGAGGCAGTGCGCACCCCAAAATCCTTTCCTCGCCCTCTCCCCCGGGTCGCCACCGCGGCTCCCTCCCGGGAAAAGGACGGTCTCCTCGGATTCTAGAAGGGGGACGCGGCTTCTGAAACTGCCTTCCGCACCCCCGCGCCATCCCGATCATTTTGAAGCGCTCCCCTCCACGCGCACACGCTCGCGCTCCCCTTCCGCGGCAAATCCGCCCCAGTCCCACGAAAAGCGCCCCCCGTAAGCCCTCCCCGAAGCCGGAGTAAGTGCAGCCCCACCGCGCACCTGGCCGCATCTACACAAACTTGTTCGCCCGCGGCGAGGGAAATCCTGCGCGCGCCCGCGCGGGGGTCCTGCCTAGGGGACCCGGAGACAGGACTCACCGGCGATCGCGGCCGGCTGGGGCGCCCGCACCAGCAGCCACGCGCGCGCTCCCCGGGGCGCAGAGCCCGCAGCCCCGCAGTGCCCGGAGCCAGGCGCCCTCCGCGCCCGCACGCCCCCGGGTGACCCGCGGCCAGCGTCCCGACGCGCCCCGGGCACCCGGCGCTGCCGCCTGGCTCCCTGGGGCCGCGGACGTCCGGGCTGAGCCACGGCGGCGGAGCGAGCGAACGGGGAGCCGGGCGGCGGGCGCCGAGCGGGCGGCGGGCGGGCGGCGGGCGAGCGGGCACCCAGCTCTGCACATGCTCACTGGCGCGGCCCGGGGACAGCGGCCGGCCGCCGCCGGGTCCTAGCGGCGCCGGTGCGCGCCGCCCTGCTCCTGCCCGCAGCCCCGGGAGGGGTCGCGGCTGGAGGACAGGGGCCCACACCCAGTCCTGGCGCTGGAGATAAGCGCGCCGGGCCCTGCCGCACGCGCCACTGCCGAGCAGACATGCCGACACCCACTCTACACACATACACACACGCACACACTCTCACACACACACAAACCCACCCTCACCCCAATGCACATTCTAGGCAAAGGCATTGGCACTCACCACTGACAGGCATATGCACAAACACACTGGGCACTGCCACATCAGGCACAGACACACAGGGACAGGAGCACACACTCTGACATCAACACTTGGAACCACTGCTTCACAAACACGCTGACACCCATACTCTCTCCCCCTCACCCATGGCTCTGTTCCACTCAGAAACAACCTGGGACACTGTGACATGCACACACGGGGCCACACAATTTGCAGCACAACACCGTCAGATACACTGGATCACTGTCCCATGCAAAGTAGGCAGTGACACCTAGCTCCTTGTGCGTGTGTGTGTGCGCGTACACACACACACACACACACACACACACACTGAGACAGTCATACATGGACTCACTACTCCATGGACAAATACACTGACACCATTTTCCATGCCTCCATACTCAGGACTCCACCACCAGCAACTACACTGCCCCACACCTATACAGGGTGACAGACACACACCTTGATTTAGTCACCCACAGAAGATGTGCCGCACACTAGAATCCAGTACAGACAGACACACTTGCCTATAGAGTCACTCTGTCTGTTGACTCAGGTGCGCGCGCACACACACAGGCAGACAGGCTCTAATACAGACGCACAGGTATGCACACTGCTATCCACAGGATCCTTCTTATATAGGGCTACATCCAACCCTAAGGATTTTCCCTCCACACCCAGCTCCAGCTCCTCAGCAGCCCCCAAGACACAGAGTCACTCCTGCCCAGCCAGCTGCTCATGTTGGCCCTGTCCTCACCCAGGACTGGCTGCTAAGATGCTCCAGGAGACTGAGGACCAGCAGAGGCTGCAGGAGCAGGTGGTGGCGGTGGTGGCGTGCCTCTAACCCTGTCTTCCTGAAAGGGAGTTTTATGCCTTCGACTCCCACTAGGGGCAGAGCTGATTGGCAAGGCTCAGAGGAGCTGGTTTTCAACAGGTGCAAGGCTAGCAGGGTGGGCATGGAAAAGATTAATCTAGGGATCAATCGGAATTCCACTTTTTGTAGGTTCACAGGAGAGAGGACTTGATTAAAGTTCAGACAGCTGGTCAAAGCAGATGTCAGAATTAGGACAGTCTCTTGGGAGGAAGGTTGGGAGCTAGGAAGCCCTTGGGGGAAATGGATGAGAGACACTTCCTCTGGTTCCTGGACATTGCTAACTTGCAGAAAAGCCCCTATAGACATCCCTTACAGAATGTGGATATTTGCATTGCTATTATTATCAGAAATAACCCAGCGTACATGTTTACAGTTCATTTTGATGTTTAAAGCCCTTTCCAGGACCAGCTATATAATTTACGGGGCCCAATGCAAAATGAAAATATGGGTCCCTTATTTAAGAATTATTAAGAATATCAGGCCTTCCTGGTGGCCCAAGGGGTTAAGCACCGCACTATGAAGCAATCCGCAACCTCTGCAGCATGAGTTCGATCCCCAGCCAGCCAGGGAGCTACCCACATAGCTTGGCAGACCTCTCCTGTGTCATCTGCTGCTCCCCTCAGCAGTGTATTTCAGTCAGTCTGCCTGCTCTGTTCCCCACTCTGTCTCTGGTGAATCCTCTCACCCTCAGCATCTCTAGCCTGTACCCCAGCTCTTGTATGCATAAATAAATAAATCATTAAAAAAGAATTATTAAGAATATCAAGAGATGAGACAGCAGAATATTAAACCAACTGTGGCCCCCTGCAGAGGTCTCATCCTTGTGAAGCCAGTCCTGCCCTTCTCATGCCCATTGTCACACAACTCACAGTAAGGCTCAGGGTGCCTTCATGGGCCCGCTTCACAGATGGAGCTCCTGACATCCAAAGGTGGGTGAAGGTCAAGGTTCACAGCAAGTAGAGCCCAGGGGCACTTAAGCCCAGCTCCTCTGGGAGACCAGGCACTGCCCTGCACTGGCCCCTGGGAAGAGAGGCTGCCTTGAGCAGCAGCCACTTGGAACAGAGGACCCAACAGAAGTCCAAGTGGCAGCCCCCAGGGCAAGAGGTGATACAAAGAAAGAGGAGAAAAGGCTGCCAGTATCAGTGCCATTGTTGTGCCCAAGGCCACACCACACCTGTTTGCAAGGTCCACGGGTGTGCCATGACCTCTGTGTGGGAGACAGGGAGGGCATCTGCTCAACCAGGGGAGAGATGTTGAGAAGGGAGGTACATAAAGAAAGCTGGAAATAGTTGAGAAGGGCTTGGGGCCTGCAGCTTGGGCCACCTATAGGGTGTCAGGACAACCAGGCATATGTGGGAGTTGACCCTCCCTTCTTGCAATGGTCACTATAGGAAGGGATGAGGAGGCCCCTGGACTAGGCTTGACAACAGTCACTCTCAACCCTAATCGGACTGTCTGCCTCCCATTTCTTCTCTCGACATTGCTGAGACTGTTTGATAGGCATTTGCATTTCATCTTTCTTCAGATCCCAGAAACAGTTTGGGAGCTATCTTAATCTCCAGGGCGTCTGTGGTGGTCCCACAATAGTGCGACACATGTCCACTTACTGCTGAGCTGTGCCCTCCTTCTACCTCCTCTGCAAGCCTGGGGCTTCAGTCCCATCTCTCTGTCTTCAGCTCTTGACTCCATCTGCTTCTCTCTTTGTGTTTCCCAATGATTGGATCACAGTAACTCACATTGCCCCCTGATCTCTTGTTCATCTGCTGGCTTATCCTTCTATCCATCTATTCATCTATCCATCCATCCTTCCACCTATCCATCGGTCTGTGTACCCATCCATCCATCCACCCTTTTGTATATTCACTGAACAAGGCACCCATGGTGTGGGAGGTTTTCATGTTAAATACTGGAAACTCTTTGAAGAGAAGAACCAGGCTTCTCAAGAGTTTTCAGTGTGGAGAGCTGGACAAGGAAATAGATCCAAAGTGATAATGTACCACAAAGGGGGGGTGTTCTGCTTTATCAGTTAGGATACATGCAGCTTCAAGACACCATTACTTGGTTGAAATTGTTGCTCGATGAACAGTAATAAGGAGAGTGTTGGCTTTGGGAACAACTAGCTGTGTGGGCCACCCATGTGCATGGTGCATTGGAAACCATAGCATCATTTGGAAGAATTCAGATAAGACTTCCTAAAGGAGGTGACATTTCAGCTGACTCTTGAAGATGTGGGCATCACCTGGGTCATAGGAAGAAAGGGCCATTCCAGACAAGAGAGGCCTCCCACCTGTCCAAAGGCAAAGGCCTGGAAGCACACCATATGTTAGGGGAGTAGCCAGGAACTTGGTAGAGCTAGTGCCAGGTCAGGGTGGCTGGAGAGGGAACTGAACAGTGAGTTCTCATTCAGATCATTGACACCCAGGAATGGCAACTCTGAGCCTCCACAGAATGCTTCTCAAAGGCTTCACCCTCTGGAAATGGTCATTCAAGAGGTGACAAGTCATCAATCCCACATTTCTACATCGTGTTGACAAAAGACAGCCTGAGTCATCATTGGCATCAGGATGACAAGCCCAGGCAGGGGGTCTATTCCCAGCACCACGGTCTGGTCTCTCATACTTGGGCAAGTCATAATCTTACCAAGCCTCAATGTCTTCACCTGCAAGAGAAAACGCACCCATTATTGGGTGCTTGTGAGAATCAAATGAGATGCCTGTGGCATGCACAGCACACTGTTTGCCACAGAACAAGCACCCTGTGCATCTTAGTAAATACCGTATGAAGAGCTTTCTCCCAAGGCTTTGCCGCAAGCCAGAGATGCCACCGGTGCAATGCTCCTGCTCCTCAGGCTCGTGGTGACTTCTCGTTCTCCAAATGCCTCTCCCTGGGGACACCTGCCCTGACAACCCAGCTGAAGCACCCACCTCGCTGTCCAGTCTCCAGGTTGTATAAAACATATCACTGTGTGTATTTATTGTTTATCGTCTGTCTTCTCCTGAACCCTAAGGGACCCCACAGCTAGAACTTCAGCTTCCACTAAGTAGAGGGACTTTCTGTCTCCTTTAGAACTATATCCTTTGTCTCTAGGTTAATTCTTGGCACATTGGCATGCCTGCTAAATATTTATTAAATAAATTATTGATTGATTTTTTTAAGTGCAATGTGCAATGTGTCTAGCATGACATGTTTTTAATGAACCCAAGTGGGTTCCCAGTGGTGGCTGTTTCTCCCCAAGAATTCAGACTGCTCCTCCTGATCAGCTCCCTGGCTGGTCCCTAGCTGTATCCAGACATCTTCCAAGTGTCAGGGGGATCTACTGGCCAATGGGGAGACCAGTGGCTGCTCCCTGCATTCTGTCCCCACGCAGAGACCCGTGGCATGTTGAGAAAGCCCCAGTCACACCCATACCTGGGGCACCTGCTTCTGAGTACCCTCTCTTTGTCCACATGGGCTTGGTGGCTGCTTTGCAAGTGCCTGCCCACAGGGTGACCTGGCCTGATGCCCCCAGAGTAGCTGTGTGGAGCACTGCACCATTAGGGGCAGCATCCTTCATTCAGGGATCAAGAGAACCTTTGGCAAGCTCTCAGAAGGAGGGGAATGCAGTTGCTCCCTCTGCCTTTGCATGTTTCTGTAGCGCTGTGAACTATTTGGGGCCCCTCGGTGCACTCAGACCTGAGACTGGGTTCAGCACTTTGTAGGGCTGCCTATTTACTTGCTCTCTCCTGTGAGTGCTGCAGCGACTTAAATATGCCTCTGTAAAGATGCCAGCGACACAGATGGTAATTGTACCTCCTGCTGAGCTGTGCCTGCAGACACCAAGAGGGGGTGGGGAGGGCAGGAGCTCTACCTGCCTGCCCAGGGAGAGGCCCTCTGAGGAGGGGTCTGCTCTGGGAGCAGGTAGACTTCCCAGGCACGGGTCAAAGACACCTCAAAGAGTTCAGAAATTCTGAGGCAATGGAGAGAGCATTGGGCTTAGAACCCAAAAGCTGGCCCCCCCACTTTTCTGGCAGACATGAATAGGCTGTGTGGCCTTGTGTACCCAGTGTTCTGGTTTGCCTTTCTGTCAAATGGGCAGGTTGTCTACTTGATATTGAAGGATATTTTTTTTTCATTAATGGAGAAAGGGGATAAAATGAGAGTGTTTCAGGGTCTGTTCTGCTTCTCTAATAGGAAAGATGACATCGCTTCTCCCGGATGTAGTTCTTTAATCTGCAAAATGAGAGAGCAAGGCACTAAGGCCCTCTGGGTTGCGGCTGAGCAGGCTACGCAGGCGTGCTACCAATCCCGAGGGACCCCTGTCCTCCGACTTGCTGGAGCAGCACCGAGTCGCTAGGCCCTCCAGAATGTCCTGGGCTCCGCAGCCTGAGTCTGCCCTAAATGGAGTGGGCTTTATATTGATTCTGCCTGGAGGGTGCTCACACACTGAACAAGCACCTCTCCTCTGCCCAGCAGGCTTCTGTCTCAATCCCTCCTTCCTGTGCCCCTACCCTGAAGGACCTCCCCTGGAAGCTCCTCCATGTGACTCCCTCCCCCACCCACATGCCCAGGTCACCCTCTCCTGTCTCCATCCTCCCCTCAAGCCTCATCCCAGCCCTCTCTTCACCTTCCGCATCTCTTCCACCACACTGACTAGGTCCCTTGAGGACTGGCCCCCACCCATACCACTCCCCTGAAGAAGCTCCCCTGGAGTAAGACACACCCCCCCCCAACAGCCAGGGGAGGGGCTGCTTCTCCACTCCCCTCAGCACAGCCCTGGAGGCTGCCATCCCCTTGACTCACCCCCTCTCTCTGCTCTCTGGCTCACTCTCACTCTCCTGCTCACCCCTTAAACAAAGACATTCACAGGAGTTCTGTCCTCAGGTCTCCCCTCTGCTTGTCCTTCTCTAAACCCCGCTTTTGCTCTGCGGAGCCCTCTACCCTCAGTCCCCACGCTCTGCTGGGCATCTCCTGTGGAGGTGTCTTCTGCTGGTGAGCCCCACTGGCTCCCTACCCCGACATCACCTCCCTCCCTCTCTTAGGTGTCTCCTGCCCCTTATCTCCTCCCTTGGTGAATGGTACCACCACCCACCCACCCACAGACAGAGCTAGAAATCTGGGGTCAGCCTCAGGAGTTCTGACTCTCTCACCCCACCCCACTGCACTGCTAACCTGCCTAGTGCGTATTCCTAAATCCTGTTTGAATGGCTCTCCTCTGCTCCTCCGTCCTGGCCATGTGCTTTCTGCTCCAGACCCCCTGCCCCGTTCCCCCCCCCCCAACCCTGCCCGAGCACCCGAACCCTGGTACTCTGACGTGATCTTTACTGGTCCGATGTTCCCAGACCCCATAGAGTGAGCTCAAGCTCCAGAGCCTGCGGCCCAAGCCCTTCATGGCCTTACCCTCCTCCTTCACCCCTCCTGGGGCTCCGAGTCAGCCTGGCTCATCTTATCTCTGGAGTTTGCCCACTCTGTTCCCTCTGCCTAGAACACCCCTCTCCTCACTATTTGTCATCAAAGGCTGGCATCTTCCAGGACCTGGGGCAAATTCTGCTTCCTGGAAGCCTTCCCAGCTTTCCTATCAGAATTTAATGTCCCCATCAGTGTTCCCACAGCCTCATTCTTGGGATAAAAGCCAGGATGAGGAAATAGGACCAACACAGGAGGAAAGGAGGGGTGTGTGTGTGTGTGTGTGTGTGTTTAATTTTTCGTAGCTTCACTGCCCCAGAAAGTATGTGTGTCACCCATCTGCCCCAGGTGAGCGTGGGAGGAGATGGTGCTATCACTTAGGAAGGACACAGAATTTGTTAGGCATGTGTTTACATGTGTTGCCTTATGTAGTCCTCACAACACTATATGGATTTTAGTTTCATTTTATGAGAGAAAACCAAGCTCAGAAGTGTTGAGTAACTAAGCCAAGATCACACCACTAGAAAGTGGGAAAGCTGGGGTTAGAGCTCAGGTCTGTTGACTTCCAAAGGTCACCCCAACCATGCCCACTTCTACCCTGGCCATGAACTCTCGCCTCGTCCCCCAGGTCCACCCACTCATCCATCCCCCCATCCCAGCACGCGGCAACTTGGGACAGCTGCTTCTCCTCTATCTAAAGAAACCTCTGGCTCCTTCTGCGAAGTCATCTCATGGCCCCATGCATGCACATGCCGGCCTTGCTCTCAGATTATGAGGGGATTCCATGAAAAGGAGGCCGCTGAGTCCTCATTATCAGAGGATGTGCCAGAGTCCAGGGGCTGGAGGTCCTGGAAGAGCGGCTGCTCTCAAAAGGTCCTGGAGCTGGGTGTGGGGGATCCTCTGGGGATAGGGAGAGAAAATGCTGCCAGAGAAGGCATCTCCAGCCCTGCTCTGTATCCACCCAGCATCGGAGCCCTGGAGCGCAGGTGTCCCGGGAGTGGAGACCTACAGAGGAGCCAAGGGCTAAGTTTCCTAGATGAAGTGCTCCTCTATGTTCTTCTAGTTCCTTCTGTTTCCTTTCATATGTATTCCCCCAGGTAGAGGTGCTGAGAATGGGCAGAAATGCAGTGTGACAAGAATTCTCTGGTCTCTGGGAGCTCAGCAAAGCAGACTGACTCTGTCTTGGTTAATGGAAAGTTAATGGAGTGGCTAATGGACAGCCCTCCCCTTGTCTCCATGCCCACCCACCTGTGCTGCACACCTCACCTCCACGATGCTTATTTTTTTTCTGTGGGATGTGTTGTCACAATGTGTAGTTGTATGTTCCTGTCTGTACCCAGTGGGTTAATTAGTCTGCCTTGGATACTGTGAAACCCATAGGCAGGAGCCAGGCTAAAGTTCATTTACACTGTTTCTGCAGAGCCTAGGACAGCACCTGCCAAAGGGCAGGGACCATAGGTCCAGAGGTGTGCAGTGAAAGCTGCAGGCTTTCCCCACCCCTCTTGGACTGTGAGAGAGGCAGGCCTGCACTGGGTGTCTGGGAAGGTGGCAGACTGGAAGACTGTGTGTGAAAACTGGGAGCCGGCAGGGACTTGGGGACACAGGTGTCTGTATAATTCAGATAGCCCCCCCCCCAACCCTGTTTTCATCAGTTTGGGTGGCTCAGAAGAAAAGGAATACATTTTGGAGGAATAGGAGGAGAGGTTGAGGAGAATACTGCAAAGAGGAAATGTTAGGTGGATGGGAGAGAGGGGTATTTTAGGATGAGAGGACGGCGCAAGTTGGCCAATTCTGGGTGGTAAATATACCTGCAATGCTCAGGGGAAGGTGAGAAATCCTCTGTGGCTGGCAAGCAGGCAGGGCTGACATCTGCAAGTGTATTAGGAAAACCTAAGGAACTCGGTCCTTGTCCTGGAGCTAGGTGCAAGAAGGCTAGGGAAAGTGTTCCCCATGGGCAGAAAGAGTGATATGGTGGTGGGTCCTAACCATCCAGACCACTCTCCCCAGGCCTGCCTGTTACTATGGCAACCAGTGGAGTGGCCAGTGGAGAAAGAGCTTTTTGTGTCAGCATGAGTTTTACCCTTACAGTCTTGGGCTGAGTTTAGAGCAAATAGCAGGGAGCACCTAGTCCCTTAAGAGTCCCCAGCTGAGTAAGTAGTTTCAGTGCTGTCCCAGCAAAGGCCAGTGTCCTTCCTAGTCCCCCCTAGTCACCAGAGGAGTGCCAGGCTCAGGTGCGCTCCTAGCTCTCTGACCAGCCTCCAGCCAGTTCCTACCAAGTTCTGAGAAGCAGGGAAATGGAAAGTGACAGCCAATGCCAGGAGCCACTAAGTCTCTGTCACCTCGATTTCCAGGCAGATGGAGCTGACTCCAAGTGAATGTGGCACTTCAGAGACACCCTTGTCCCTGCAGCAGCCACCTGAGACAAGCTGAGGCCTTGTTCCAGGCCACCCCTCAACACCCATAGACCCACGGACATCTACCCCTCCTTCAGCGGTGCCTCCCTCCACCCTCCCATCAGACTCAGCCATCTCCTGGCCCCTGCACCCCTGTGGCCACCCACAGCCCCTCCCCTGTCCCCAAACATCTTTTATATAGACAGAGGTGGCCCCTCCAAGCCAGTTCCAGTTCTTTCCCATCATTTGGACACAGGTCCATCTTCTTGAGCGAAATGTTCTTTAACGCTTTTTAAAGATAACCTTTTAAAGGTTTGCTTACAATAACACCCAGTAACTCTGGGTGCAGACTCCCAGAAATAACTAATTATTCCATCTGTGTTCAATTTCTTGGTGTCCTTTTATTTTTACGGACAGATTGAGGGTTTTAGGCTATCACGTCTTTTCCCAAACAGCCTTGCTTTTCGAAACGACCTAGACAGTGTTCTGTTTGTTACATGACAGACTCAGGGAGGAACATCTTCTGAGGGAAGAAGTGGAGAAAAATCATCTCGTGTTATTTTTGGGCATTTGCAGCCTCTAAAATGCAGATCTGGCCAATTCACTCCCCTCCTTTTGATCCATCCAAACCTACTTGATCCAGATAAACTCACGTTCCACATTTTTCTAGCATTGCCCAAAACTTGACCCCAGGGGTGGAATTAAATTCTCTGACTCCCCCAAGTCAGTTTAGATGACACCCAATCCCAACACAGACACACATACCATGCATGCCCATGTGTATATAGACATGTGCACACACATACACAGCGTGCTCACGCACAGATAGGCACATACCTGCATATACAGAGGCACACACACAAGCACAGGCACACACAGATATGTGTGTAACATGTATACATGCACATAAGTGTATATTCGGATGAGTCACTTTTGTGTGCCTTTTTAAAAAACCTAGGCCTTGTATTTACCAGTGAGAGCCATCTCTCACTGTGTGCATGCTATGCAGCCTGGCCTCACAGCCCTGGGCTGGCTCTGCCCCGGCTCTGCTTCCTGTCTGGGATGGTGGGTGGGTCCCTGTCTTTCCCTGAGGCTTAGTCTCCTGGGAAGATGAGAGGCGTGGGCTGCCTAGGGTAGGGCCCACATGGCCCCCAGCAGGGTCAGGCCTCAGTGGGAGCAGCTGGACCACCAGTCTATAATTCCCACTGCTGCCAGCACAGCCGCCCAATTCACTTATTTACGATGCTTTTAGCTCCAAGCGGACCCATTTCCGAACTCCTCTCCAAGATATAAATTATCTTAAAGGGCTGATTTGTATCACTGTAGTTGGACAATGCCTAACCAGAAAGCACTCCTGCCTTTCAGCAATTTCAATCCAACGAGAGCTATGGATTTTTTTTCCACCCTAATTGAGCACTTCAGAAAGGGGGGTTGGAAACCTTCAATAGGTCTCATTTTTAGGGAGAGCAATTTTGACTTATTAGGCGCTGCTGGCTTCAGAAATATGCTCGCTAATGACTTCTATTTAAATATTTTCCTCCAGCTGAGAGTTTTTTTTTTTTTTTTTAATATTCTGTTAATGGATTCAACATTCCCCAAACGAGTATTTTCCCACTGTGGCCTCTGAACTTTCTTGGCCAGATCTTTTCTAGCAGACAAGAGGTCCCAAACAGGCCATGCTAAGAAACCCATCTGAGCTATCTCAGGAAGTGATGGTGGCGCCTACCTGCTTTGTGGCATGTACAGTGATCTGCTCTGTGTAAGCACAAACTTAGGTGGAATCATGAGTTTCTCAAAACTTTTCACCGACTCCCAACCCTTACCAGATGCAAAGCCTCTAGTCTTGCTTTAAAAGTCCCTCCTTGCTCTCGTCTGGCCTGTGATAGCCACTGTGCTCCCCCTTGTACCCCAGGCAGGAAACAGCAGTGATGTTTGCCCAAAGGCCTGTGAGCATGTGACCTGCATGGGTACCTAGCAACGGGCTTCCAGAAGGGCCCTTGCCCGTTTTGCTACTCTGCTGTTACTGTCTTGAAATTCTTCATCATTTTGCAACAAGGGTCCCACATGTTCATTTTGTGCTGGGTTCTGCAAATAATGTAGTCAATCATGTCTAGATTCACCATCCTCTCCTCAGCCTCTGTCCCTTGCTAGGCAAGAGCTATTTCCTCTACACAAGACATCAGCCTTCCACCGGGCCCCACCTGCTCCTGGACCATGTATAAGCCTGGAGAGCGGTGCAGTGAGCAGGGAAGATGGGGAGCCCAGCTCAAAGCCAGAGGTCGGGGCACAAACCTCAGATCTACTGCTTCCCAGTTATATACCCTGGGCAAGCCAGAAACTAGGCTCTCTGGCCTTAGTTTTTCAGTCTGAAAATGGGGTCACCATCATCCCTATGTCCTAGGTTGCTGCAAGGACTGATTTAGAGATAATCAAGAGGGTCTGGCACAGAGCTATTATTGAATGGTGTTCCTCGTTGCTTTTATTCCTTTGTGGCTGTGATTTAATACCACCCCTCGCACGAAGCCTTCCCTAGCAGGCCCTGCTCCTGCACCTACAATGGAGTTCCGTTTCCCGAGTTCCTGCCGCCTCCTCTCTTCTCTGCATGACATCTGTGCCAATATATAGCAATTGTCTGTCAACAGTTTAAGAATTATTTTGTTTGCAAGTGTCACGAATTCACTCATGAAAGAATAAAAGAATGAGGCCTTAATTTCTGGTTTAGGTGACTGGGTGGACAAAGGTGCTGTTAGTTAGAAGCGAACCCCTCTTCCCCACTTTGGTTTTCTAGAGGAGGGGTTTTCCCTGAGCACACATGGGCTTTTCTACCTTTTCTGTCACTGACTCATCTGACAGATGAATTTGAAAAGAATAGCTGTGCAGTTTTCTAGACTTTGTTCTTTTTTCTTCTTGGGATCCAGTTTAACTTCAAAGGACCAAAGGTCTTCTCTGATTAGAACGTTCCAAATTGGGCCTCCCTGGTGGCGCAGCGGTTGAACGCTGGGTTGCGAAGCTGCCCGCAGCCTCTGCAGCGCCATTTTGATCCCAGCCTCCGGGCGAAGGTCCCACATGGCACACAGACCTCTCCCGCCGCCCGCTGCTCCCCTCAGCAGTGTACTTCTTCAGTCTGTCTGTTCTCTCTGCTCTGGCTCTGGTGAATTCTCCCACCCTCCTGTGCTTCTGACTGTACCCAGTGCTTGTATAAATAAATAAATAAGTCTTAAAAAAAAAAAAAAAAGAACATTCTAAATTGAGACCAGCACTGAATACTGATAATGAGAACTCTTGTTCATTGCTGGTGGGGAGGCAGGAAGGTACAGCCTCCGTGGAAGGAAGTTTGGAGACTCCTTACACAACTAGACACACTCTTGCCATGCAACCCAGCAATTGTGCTCCCTGATGTTTGCCCAAAGGAGTGGAAAACTTATGTTCACACAAAAATCTCTGCCCAGATATTTACCCCAGCTTTATTATTCACAATTGCCAAATTTGGGGAAACAACCAAGATGTCCTTCAGTGGGCAAATGGATAAACTGTGCCAATCTAGACAATGAAAAATTTAGCACAAAAGAAAATAGAATATATTACTGAACTACAAAAAGACAGGGTGGAATATTCCTAACTGAGATACTCCTCAGGCCAATCAGAAAAAGCCACCTATTGCATGATTCCAACTATATGACACTCTGGAAAAGATCAAACTATGGAGACAATAAAAAAACTCAGTGGTTGTCAAAGGGTTTGGGTGAGGGAGGGATGAGTAGACAGAAGACAGGATTTTTAGAACAATGAAACTATTCAGTAGGATGCAATAATAGTGGACACAAGTCATTGTCCAAGCCCATTGAATGCCCAACACCAAGATGAATCCTGCTGGAAGCTATGGACTCTGGTTAAGACACGTCAGTGTAGGTTGATCAGTTGTGACAAGTGCCTCCCTCTCATGAGAGGTGTTGACACTGGGCAGGGTGTGTATGGGGCCTCTGTACCTTCTGCTCAGTTTTGCTGTGAACTTAAAACTGTTTTTTAAAAAATAAACCTATTTGTTTTTTGAAAGATCTCTTGTGTTCCTCCAACCCGAGTGTCACTTGAGCAGGCCTCTCCATGTGAGGAGCCAGCTCCAGTCCGAGTGCCTGATGCTGGGTGGATGCGTTTGCAGGATTTGGATGATGAGTCCAAGTAAGCCACTTGCTCATAGGCCTAATCCCATATTTCCCACCTGTTTCAAACAGTGATAAACCTGGTGTTTTGATAGCTTTACTTTTTATACTACTTCACAAATTGTTCAAAAGTAGGGAGATACACCTTTTATTAGGGGTTTCCTCAAAGACCCCTCGATATTTTGTGCATTGGGGAACTAAACAAACAAAGCAAAAAAGACTGGGATCCAAGAAGCCAGATACAAACAATGGTTTGGGTGCAGCCAGATGTCATGTCTGTGACCCTATGCTTCTGTGTATGGGTAAGGCATTTTGACCTTGGTGTTTTCTAGAAGCTAGGATTAGAACAATTTTTTAATATATATAGTTATGTGGTTGTCTTTGAACAGATCTGGTGTGGGCATGGAGGCTGTGCCCTTGGCCGGGTGGTAGATTGACTTTGATGGGTGACTTTTGATGCATTTAGCAAAGTTTGGGGCCTCCGAGCACCCCTTAAGAGCACCCCTATCCCCCACCTGAGTTTTGATCAAGTTGAACAAACAAAAAATAAAGATGAAGACCCATACATCTTTCATCATTGCATCCGGTCAGGCTGAAGAAGGTAGCTCTGGGTCTGCAGGCTGTCCCTACAGAGGCTGAGCAGAGTGTCCCCACTTTCTCTGGCCACTCCCAAGAGGACAAAGGGACAGGGAGAAACCAGAAGGGAGTTTTGGAAAAGTCTTCCACCTTTGGAAATCAGACTAGGGGCAAAGGCATTCCGTTTTGATACCATCCTTGGAGGTGGGGACCTAGGAAGAGAAGCATGAGCTAGATTTATAAAGGGAACCTACACACAGCACTTTGTGAGATCCAGAAGCTCAGCAGTCCATGCTGGGTTTCCTTAGTCTGGGGGAGCTTGCTCAGGCACACCCTTTGCTTTTTTTCACAACTTCACCAGGATTGCTTTTCTTCACTACTTCACCAGTATGGGTGCCTATGCTGGTAACACCTTAGCTGCTGAGGCTCCTTGACCACAGCAGCCTGAGCTCACAGGGTCACCAGTGTGGAGCAGGTTCCCTGTTTCCGCCTTTGGTATTAGGACCCCAGCAAATGATTCGGTAGCATTTCTGCTCCTGCAGCATGTTTGGCTGTAGCAATTAGCTAAGGTTCTGCAGGGACTACCTTGTTTCCAGTCTTCCCTGACCCCTGACCCAAGTGATTTAATTCTGCCCCTTTAATAATTTCTGGGAATATAAATTTTGTTTAGTGAGCAGGTTCCCTCCTGCAAAAATCAACTTAAATCTTGAAGCCACACACTGCATATTCAGGAACATTGAGCCTGATTTGCTTTGGGGAAGTGGGCAGGAGTTGCTCTGGATGCAGACTGGGGGAACAGGCCTCCTTCTGAAGTTGTGGTGCTTGGAGGTGGGCTGCGGATGAATTGCCTACATGGACAGGCAATTTTTGTTTCTAGGACAGGCTCCTGCCCTGGGTTCCTGCAGGGAACAGAATAGCTGTGCAACAGCATGGTGCTCCAGGTTGAAAATGCAAGACCTTCCTCCATTCTTGCATTTCTTTATTCAACAGTTTATGTTCTAGGCCCTCGTCTAGGTGCTGGACAAGGCAAAGGTGAGCAATGCTGGTTCTTTAGTGGTCTTTTATGACCCATTAGGGAAAGACATATGTGTGGTCCATGGTGCAGAGGGATGAAGCCTCTCTGGAGTGTAAGGTTATTCCATAGTTTGGACTCTGTAAATGAGCATCTGACCTTGGACATGACAGTTGGGCCTCTGTCTGCAGAACTTTGAAAGCAAATCAGGAACTATCCAACCTTTGTGGCTAGAACCAGCTAGAAAAGTCAGAAGACTGTGGGGTAGAACCTTCCTTCATTGTAGCTGAGTTGAAATAGAGCAGAGATAGAGCTAAAGAGAGATGGGACAGAGACAAGATGGCCCTAGAAAGAGGGAAGGAGATAAACTGGCTAGCATCACATAGAAGCAGAAGTAAAATGGGGAGAGGGTACTTCCTGAGTTTCTGGGTTTATATTCCAAGGCTTTACTGAGATCTGGGGTTCTTGTCCTTGAGACTCTATGTGACACCACATACTCTTATGGCCAGCTCCTCTTTTTGCCTAAGCAATAAGTGAGAGTTCTTGTTGCTCCACGTCCTTGTCAGTATTGAGTGCTGTTCTGAATTTTGGACATTCTAATCAGAGGAGAACTTTGGTCCTTTGAAGTTAAAGATCCCAAGAAGAAAAAAGGACAAAGTCTAGAAAACTGCACAGCTATTTTTTTTTCAAATTTATCTGTCAGATGAGTCAGTGAAAGAAAAGGTAGAAAAGCCCAAGTGTGCTCAGGGAAAACCCCTACTCCAGAAAACCAAGAGTGGGGAAGAGGGGTTCCCTTCTAACTAATAGCACCTTTGTCCACCTAGCCACCCAAACCAGAAACTAAGGCTTCATTCTCTCACCCTTCCTGTCTATTACTCCTCATGGGCAAACTGTTGCCATGTTCTATTGGTTTCACCTTTTCTTTCTAAACTGATCTCAACTTATACAAAAAATTTAATTTAATTGTTTATTTTTAGCATAGAAGAACTGGGGTGTTAGCCAGAGATGTGGGGTGGGGCTGCTGAGAGGATTCACCAGAAACAGAATGGGGAGCAGAACAGGCAGACTGACTGAAATACACTGCTGAGGGGAGGTCTGCTGTGCCACATGGGTTAGCTCCCAGGCTTAAAGGTAATAGCACTGACACTTAACCCCTATGACACCTGGGAAGCCCCCAGACCTCAACTTTCTGCAAGTCTATCCACTGCCACTGACAGCACACTGGTCTAAGCCATCTCTCCCCTCATCACCAATTATAGCTTCCTTATTTGTCTCCTGACATCTGTTGGTCTTTCTCCCCAAGTCTATTGTTCTCCTATCAGCCACAGTTGTTTTTCCACAATGAAAGTCTGGTCATATTGATTCCTTAGAATCCTTCATCTCCCTGCAGCCCTGGCTTCATCACCAAACTCATCTCTCCCTCTTTCCTCACCCACTTTCTGTGTCTCCTGTGTCTCCTGCTCTTTCAAGGCCCAGGGTTGACACCTGCATTTTGCTCTGCTGGTGTGTTCTCTTGCTCCTTCTTCACTTTTCACCTGATAAAGTTTAGTAATATTTGAAAGCCACAAGATGTGGTTAGAAATATATAACATTCATGGATAAGATGTCTTAATATTATAAAGATGTACCGATCCAATAAAATTCAAATCTAATTCCAACATGATCAACTTTTTATGACATTTCCTAAAATGATTCTAAATTTGTAGATGGAAGAGTAAAGTGCCTACAATAGCCAGGAAACTTCTGATACAGAAAATCCTGAGAATTGACTTGTCTTACCAAATTCTAGGGCATATTATAATGTTACCGTAATTAGTCATTTATGGAACTGTATAAGGGCAGACAGATAGACTAATAGACTTCAGAATGAAACTCATACACAAACAATATTTTATCAAGACAACAGGGTAGAAAGGGTTATACCTTTTGTTTAAATACCTGGTGTCGACTCAATTGACTGTGCAGGTAGAAAACAGTACATCGTGGTGCCTCCACCACACACCCTCCTCCACAAGGAGCTTCCAGCCAGAAGAAGGTCCTAAAGGGGGAAGAGAAGGGGAATTTATTAGTTACAGGTACAGAATTTCAGTTTGAGAAGATAACAAAAGTTTTAGAAATAGAAACTGATGATTGCTGCACAGTATTATAAATGATTTAATGAATGTCACAGAATTTTACACTTAACATTGTTTAAATGACTCATGTTATATATATTTTACCACAATAAAGCCATATCATAGGTTTCCAGAGCAGCCACATGTCCTCTCAACACCCATCTCATAGTCCCTTCTCATTTATCTGACTTCGTGTCTGCCTTGCACACATTAGATGCTCAGTAAATTAACAAATGAGCATTAAATGGTTGGATGAGTGAAAGGCAGGAACCACATGCTGCTGTATCTACAACTCCTCGCAGGGTGGTTGACACAAATATTTGCTGAGTCAATGAAATACAGCAATACGTGAATGAAGCAATCAAGGGTGGGAGTTGTGTCTCTTTTGGGGTTTGTCACTGTACCCTTTGTCCCTAAAAGGCATTTGATATCTAGTGTGGAGTCAGTGAGTTACTTGTTAAGTGAAGGAATATGTGAATGAATGAATAGGCACAGGAGGTGCAAGGGGAGAGCCAGCCCAGAGGCTGTCAGCGCGAATGCAGAGTTAGGGCCACGTGCTAACAGCAAGTCCAGAGGAAGTGAGCGGGAGATAGATTTCTTAAAACGTTGGAGGAAATGGAGATGTGACACTCTGTCTTCAAATGTGTCTTTAAACATCTGCCAGGCTGTCATGGAGAAGAGGAAGCAGACATATTCTGGGATCCCCAAGGGACCAGTGGAAGAAGCTTCAATAAGGCAGTATTTGACATAATTTTAAAATGAAAAGAACCTACATGCTTTGCGCACCAACCTTATTTGAACCATTCTGCAAGTTGCTGAACATACACTCTTAGATTTCATACCTTCCTGCAATGGCCGTGATTTCCCTACACTTCGGACACAAGAGACGATACAGCTTGCTCAAGCTACACGGTTATAACAGCAGAAGCCACCATGCACATCCAGGGCCAGCTGAGCCTATAGCCTACACTATTTAGAGATGACCTAGAAAAGATCGAGGCTGCCTTGTTAGGAAGTGAGTTCCCCATCATTACCAGAGCTGATCAAGTAGAGGTTTGTTTGATTACTCGGCTATACCAAGGCAGACCACACAATAGAGCTGGAAAGATAGACTGACCTGGAGTCTGTGGGTCTCTGGCTGAGGGTTACCAGTTCTTACATTGGGTTCATCCTAGCATCATTATATTGAGTTTATTTAAAAGATATACCTGTCCTCTCTGCCACACGTAAGAGGCTTGCAGCATACCTTGTGCACACTGGCCATTGTTATAAGGAGAGCAAATAGATTCGATTTTCTGTTCCAATTGGATTCAATCAGTAGTGACTGCCTGGAGTGCTGCTTGATTCAAAAGCTTTGATTGGCCTCCCATCAAAGTGGTGCATTGATTGATTAGTGATGTCTGTCATGGTACAGAGAAGTAGCAAGCAGACATTTGCCACATTTTTACCATCTTTACTCCAGGACAAACATTTGAATTCTGGAGAACCAAGTTGGATAACAATGGTAAAGCCACATTCATCTAAGAAAATACCAAAGTACATCGTCTTAGAGCCAGAAAAGGGATTAATTTTCAACATGGAGTTTTGCAGCAGTGCCGATTCCAATTGCTAAACACTGGACTTGCTTTCTTGTGTCCTTTAATTAGAGGCTCTGCAAACACTTCAAAACTGAGCAGTTCCCCAGCCACCCCCATGCAGTGACTGTGCCTGCCAGGTCCCCAATCCTCCCACCCCCACCCACAGCCACAGTCTCCCTACCCACAGCCACAGCCTCTCCAGAGTACCAGACTGGATTTTGAGTGTGCAAATAGAAATGGATATTTCCCACTGTGCAATAAATAGCCTGTCCCCATGCTCAGCCACATCTTTATCCCTGAAGCCAATTAGAGGCATGCCACCTCCCCAGGTAGAACAAGGAGGATGGCTCTCTGCACTCCCTCCTTGGATGAGGTAGGGAGGTTGTTCTCCCACACCCTGGACAGAAATCTGAACATCTTCCTTGGACAAGTGATCTAAGGAGTTCACTGCCATCTCCACCTGTCCAGTGTGCCCATACCTCCTACAAGTGCCCCAGTGGTTAAGAATATGAGGGGTGGAGGCTGATGGTTTGAGGTCTGGGTTCAAATCTTAATTCTGTCATGGACTTGCTGTATTACTTTAGGCAAGTCACTTAACCTCTCTGAGCTTCACTTTCCTCATTTCTAAAATAAAAATAATGCTGTAAACACCGTGAGGTTTTTGTCAGGAGGGTTTTTCTTCCTTTCTTCATTCCACTGTCACTTACTGATATGAATATCCATCAGGCAAACCTTGTCACGGCCAAGGCTACGCTCAGGTCTCATCAGCTCTTCCTTATAAAGGGGTTTGCCCAGTTAGGCAGCACTTAAAATTTAAGGCCAAAGAAGCTGCTGTTTGGATCTGTCAACTTTTCCACTGCCTGTGTGAAGACATTAAGTCATCTGGGAGTGGATTTTCTCCTTTCTGGGAAGAGCCTCTGAAGGGAGCCCTTTTAGTAACTGAGCAAAGGGCAAGGAGCACTCATCGGCCTAGAAGAGAGGAACAAAGGGGCCTTTCCCGAGGGTTGAGTACGTCTGCAGCCCCCACCCCCAATATTCCAGAACTGGTGACTGGGAGGGAAATGGGCCTATTAGGGGTCTCTTAGAAGCCTGAAGGAAAAGATTCAAAAGACCACACTTCTTTTTCACATCTGAGGTTCAGTAAAAGGTTTGAGAAGGTCCCAGTTCAGCCTATGGGCAGAAAGGACACTGAAATCAAGACGTTACCTTGAGAGGAAGTGGAAGCTGGCCTCAGCCTGGGAACATGTATCATGGCTTTGTCTGGTCGTCTGGCCTCAGCCTGTGGCTCCCTGTTCCTCGTCCCCTCTCCCAGAGGATGAGCTCTGGGGAAATCCTGGATGGGCCTCAGAAGCTGAAGAAGAACCACTGCAGCCTGCTTTAGTGGAGAGCTGCCCTGTTCAATGCGGCAGCTATTAGCCACATGTGGCTACTTAAGATTAAATTTAAATTAGTTAAACGGAAATAAAATGGAAACTAGCTCCTCAGCCACAACTAGTCACATTCCAGGGGTTCCATCGCCACATGTGGTTAGCCGTTACATTAGAAGTAGAGAATCACAGGGAGCACCCGGCACTGCAGGACGTTCTGCAGGGCAGTTCTAGTCTATGGAAGGCCTTGTCTACATCAGTGTGTGGGGCCTGATCATTCTTGCCTGGAGGGGGCTGTCCTGGGCATTGTAAGATATTTAGCATCATCTTTGACCTCTGCCTACTCTGTGTCAGTACCTACCCCCAGCTGGGTCAACCAAAATATCTCTCCATGCTGCCAAATGTCCCTTGGTGGGATGGGGGACAAAATTGCCCCCAGTTGAGAACCACTGGGATGGACTGTACAGAGTGTGATGGGGATCACTGGTATGGGTGGGGGCTATGATACAAGGGTCCAGGGATGGTAGCAGCAGAGAGCACAGAGGGTGCCATCCCAATAGACTGGCAAGTGTCCAGAGTTTGTGGACAATAGGAAAGGTGGAAAGGCAGTAGGACTGTCAAGGAGCTGTGAGGGTCACCTGGGACACACAGGCCATTTCTATGTCACTGTGACCTCCTATTCCACCTCCAGCCACCTGCTCCCTTCCCCACAATAAGCCTACATGCTGGATACTAGAATAACCCTTTGAACAGAAGTAACTTTGACTGTGATTTCCCTTTGTAAGTACATCCTGTGTTTCCTGTTGCTCTTAGGACAAAATCAAGACACCTTCGCCTAGCACCCAGACTACTGACAGCCTGTCTCCTCCAACCTTGTCAGGTCCATCAATACCTCCCTCTGATATTCCACAGGCCACACTGTCCCTGGCCAATTCTTGCTGAGCCATGCTGGATGTGCTTCTGATAGTTTGATCTGCTGTTCCCTATATCCGGCAAGCTCTCCCACGCTGCTCTCCCAGTTAAAATCACACTCACCTTTCCTGTTGCAGAATCCTCAAGGTCCACTCACATATTCATTATTCACTAGACTTACGGATTCGGCACATAGTTTTCCTCATATGCTGTGGCTTATTGTAGTGTGAAAGGTACATACAAGACTAAAAAGAGCAAAGATATCCAATGGAGCCTGGAGAAATTCAAGCACGAGCTCCCCCGAGCGCTCCCTGCTATGTGGGCCACGCTAAACACACTCCTGTTTCCAGCAGTGAAATACAGCCCGAGCGTGTAATGTTTTTGCACAGGGAAGGCTGTTTGAAACTCAGAGTTTAGGCTTCTTATTGGGGGATGATCACATGAGCTTTCCTTGCCTAGAAACTACGAACAATTTCAGACTCCCAGAAGGAAAGCAAGTGTTCCACATTCAATACAAATTTGTACAAACAGCCTAATCACAACAAAGCAGCTTTGTTAGTTAAGGAATGTTTGAAAAGGCAAATTCCCTGATTCTAGCCAAGGACCAACTTTGCAAGCTCCTCTAAAGATAGCGTCTTCAAGTGTGCTATGTTAATTCTTTCCTGCACATTTCTTTTCCCAGATCAAAGGCCACATTCTTTGTAAATCTCTTCCTTCCTCCCAGGTAAAGCTAGTTCATGGGTCTCGTCTCTGTGTCTTCCTCTGACTTCTTGTATCACAAAAAAAAAAGACCGTGAGGATGTTGTTCATTGCCTTTGTGTTTCCCCTCCATATTGTGAACTTCTCAGATGCAAAGATTGGCATTTGGTTTCTGCTTTTAGCTCAGGACCTGGTACCCACCAGGGACTTGATGGGTATTTATTGAATAAGTAGATGACTGGAAAGCATTGATATACATGGGGATGAGGATGCACAGGCTACACACTGGAAAAGACATGACCCCTGCCCCAGGGGAGAGCATGGAGAATGCCAAGACCCAGTGAGATGTAGCAGGTGGGCACAGCTAGACAGAACGCCCATCCTCCCTGGCCATTGCCCCAAAGGCAGACCAGGGGATCTATCAGACAGGAGAGCCAAGAGCAGCCTGAGATCCCACATCCTCTCCCTGAATCCTGCTGTCAACCAAGATCACACGCTTCCCAGGCAGCGGCTCGTTGACGAGGAACGTCAGGCGTGGTGCACTGAGATGTGTACTCAGCCTTTGGCGGAGTAACACAAGGCCCCCATGCTCTGGGTTGGAAATCCAGCTCTGCTGTTGGCTATGAGATGTGACAAGTCCCTTAGCCTCCCTGAGCCCCAGCCCCAGGTATAACATACCTTCTTCTTGAGGTTGTTGGAAGGGTCAAGCGAATGAAGACGTACAAAGCGTCTAGCATAGCGCCTGCCAGGGCTCGGTAAGTGGAGCTGGTGGTGACGGCCAGCATCAGGGGGTGCACAATCATTGCTGGCTTGTGGGGCTCTGTTGGCCTTTCTCCCTCCAGGGATGAGCAGAGGCAAGTCCTCTCTTGCATGTCAGGCCTCCCCGGCTTGGCCGGGCCTTAGGGCAGTGGTTCCAGCTGCTGCAGTGTCAATGGAGCTCCAGGGCTCATCCCACCCATGGGCCATTTTGGTCAGTCAGGCTTGCCCTGGGCAAGTGTCTACCATCTTGTCAATATGAAAAACAGACCCTGAGATTTTGGGGGTAACCATGGCAACTGTCTTCTGAGTGGGATTATTGTTACTTTATCAGAAAGATCTCTTTTCCTTCAGCTTTCAAACGCTCCAAAGTTCACTGAATTTTTAAGTGTGGTTTTATTATATCTTGGAGCAAAATCTTTTTGCAGCAGAAACCCTTCCCCATTTCAGTCCTGCAAGTCGACAGGGAATTGTCTAGAAATCTTCTCCAATGACAATTTCCCCTCCCCCCCAAGGTGCCCGTAACCACTGTCTATTTTTACCCCTGGTGAATATAATGGGACCAGGTGATCGGGGTGGTCATGTTCTCTGGTTGTAGATGACCAGTTCCATCTCTGGTGTCTGCTTCAAGCTGGTCTACCCACAAACAGCTCAGAGAGGGCAGGAGACTGGGGGCCCCTCAGGGCAGGACCTGGGAGATTCAGGCCTGCAGCTGATCTCCCACACTACCCAGGGAGGAATGAATGCGTTCACGCACATCCCAGCTTCTCATCCATGAGACTGCCAGTGAGAGCTTTTACCTCGCGGGCCCCAGGTTTCTCCTGTAAAGGGGGTTAAGGATACCAGGCTACCAGCCCAGCAGACTGACAGCACCTAACAAGTGCTCTATAATGCAATAAATATATGAATGAATGAATGGATTAATTCCTCGTTCTGTCTCTTGCAAGGCTCAAAGGAAAGAATGATTATAGTTCATTATAAGCTCAAATTGCACAGATTGCTGCCCTTGTGGTTAGTGGTGAAAACCCCACTGCGGCTCCCTGCTCTGCCAGCAGAATCACGTGATGGTCAGCATCATGTCCTGCCTTGAGCACATTCACCCCTCACAGAGCAAAGCCCACAAGCCTGGCTGGAGGGCAGGGACCCCACAGTCAGGTTTTACCCCATCGAAACAAGTAAACCCCTTTGTAGGCTTCCACTCTGACTGGCTAGGATTCAGACTAAAAATCATTTCTTTCCAGGGAGGCTGAAGGAGGGAAAGGAAATGCCAAAGCAACAAAGTCAGAACTGACTGCATTTTGTTGCTACCGAAGGAGAAGCAAAATCTGGGGGATTATTCCATGACTTAACCAGGTCCCAGAAAAGTGACCAGGCCTATCCTTTGCTCCCTTGAGTTTAGAGCCTGCACCAGGAAACTTTTTTTCCCCAATTACTTTAAGGTGAATGAGTTCTTGGGCAGTCAGGGAGAGAAAAGGGGGTGTCAGAGCTCAGAAAGGAGGTTGGCTCCAGCTGGTTCTGCTGTGCAATCTGGCAAGTGCCTAGCCTGTCCTGCTGGGGTTCAACATGGGAGGTCAGGCAGTGCTGGGCTGTCTGGCAGTGTGCCCAGATGAGGCACTGAGTCTAGAGTTAAAGCTGGGGAGACCAAGGCATAGCCCTGTTTTCTCAGGGTGAGGGGGGGAAAGGGGTCAGCCCTTCTTCCAATTGGGGTGGGAAGGCTGGTTGTGGCAGTGAGGGGTGCAGGGTCAGGGCTGGACACAAGGCTGTCATAGGGCTGCTTCCTCATGCAGGGAAGAGCAGGAGGGGCTGGGGCTGCATGGAGAACCCCACACTTTCTTTGTGTGAGCTGGGGAGGTGACCCCTTGAGTGAGGGGACTAAAAGGCCCACACCCCAGAGCCAAGAGTAGCTAAAACAAAGCTGAGCCCAATCTCACAACACTTGTCTGGTGCCCACCATCTGCTCCCTACTCTGCCCACCCCAGCGTGGCTGCCTGCCGGATGCTGAGGCACAGCTGTTTAAAACTGGAAAGCTGGCCTGGAAAGCTCTGAGAGCTGAAACATCTAAGTTTCTTCCTGTCCTGACCATCTATGATCAATGTCACGAGGGCAAGGGGTCTGGGGGAAGAACGAAGGATACAAACGCCATCTGAGTGCCTACCCTATTCTGGACTGTGCTAGGCTCTCTTTACCCTCTCCCTAACATAAATCTCACTCCATGGAGATTGCTGGGCGTCTGGCAGATGAAGCCCAGCAAAGAAAGGGGCCAGATCCTCGTCCTCACCCCCAGTGTATCTCACCTCACTCTACCTTGACCTGGTCAGAAGCTGCATCCCAGGATGCTGCCCCTGGTCCTGCCTCTGACTCTCATCCACTCTGGTAAGTCCCTCCAAGCCTCAAGCCCAGCCCTGGCAAGGCCGTGCAAAAGTTGCTGCTGAGCAGAACGGGGAGCAGGAGCAGCTGGGGACAGAGAGACAGACAGGCTCCGGTGACTGCAGGGAGTAGGCAAGGCCACCTGGGAGTTGGTGTCCAGAGAGAAGACAGCTTGGGCTGGGATCCTAGGGTCACTGCCTTTTCAGGGACACTTTCTCTGCTGACTACAAGGACAGGCTATTTATACCCACACCACTGATGTCCAGGCTGGCCCAAGTAGGCACCCAAAAGCCCCTTGCTTGGTTCATGAGTGACACCATCTTGGAGAAGGCTCTCCTTGGAGCAGCTCCAGTAAGGTCGCCTTTTACCCCCTGATCCCGAGATGTTAGAGTCTAAAATTAGTCAATCAATACTGTAAATACAGCTGAAAGGTCAGGCCTCCTGCAGCCCTCAGAGGGGAAATCTTAGTGCTGAATTACTTGGACCAAGTGAGAAAGCACAGCTGTTTAAAACTGGAAAGCTGGGCCTCCCTGGTGGTGCAAAGGGGTTAAGACACAACCTATGAAGTTCTCTACAGCCACTGCAGTGCTGAGTTCAATCCCTGGCCAGGGATCTTCCCACATGGCACAGCAGACCTCTCCTGACTCACCCCTGCTCCCCTCAGCAGTGTATTTCAGTCAGTCTGCCTGTTCTGTTCCCCACTCTGTCTCTGGTGAATCCTCTCTCTCTCTCTCTCTCTCACACACACACACACACACACACACACACACACACACACACCTCTGGCCTGTTCCCAGTTCTTGTATGCATAAATAAATAAATCTTAAAAAAAAAAAAAAAAACAACTGGAAAGCTAACTTGGAAAGCCCTGAGGGCTGAATCCTAAGGTTCCTCCTTTCCTGACCACCTAGGACCATTGTCACCAGTCCTGCTCTCTCTCCCCCAAGAACAACCCCTGTGCCAACTACGTGGCCTTTGTATCAGCTGCCACCTTACATTTCAACTAGTAGAAAGGTGGGGAAATGAACCCGTGTGAGGAATTTTGAGCCACAGTGTTATTCCTAGAGGGGAGAGTCACTCGGGGGATGTGGAGGGGCCAGGCCGGGGAGGGAAGGGGATCCAAGAAATGAGAGCCCCCCCCACAAGCAAGCCTCACTCCCCCAGACACTGAGATCACTAGGCTGCAGGAGAAACCCACAAGAGTGTGAAGCAAGGACTGCACCCACTGGGAAAGCCATGGGAAGTGCGGTGAGAGAAGACAGGGAGCAGGCATGGCCAGCGGTAGGGCCTGGAAGCAGAAGGCCATTGGTCTGGAAGACTCACTGTTGTCTGACCAGCCCTAACTGTGGCTTGTGCCTTTTCTCAAATCCACAGAGACTCTTTGACACCTCCAGGCCAGAGTCTAAACCTCCCTGGGCATCAGAAGTCCCTCATCATTTGGTCTTGATTGGCCTGCCCAGCCTCTGCCCTGCTGATATGGAACTTTGAAAGGAACACAGACTTTGGAGCCAGAGGATGTGCATCCTGCTGCTGACTAGCCTCTCTGGGCCTCAGTTTCCTTACCTGCTAAATGGGGGCACAAATGTCTAATTGACAAGGTATCTGCAGGAGTTAAATGAAACCAGCTACCACCTGTAAACAGAATACGTGACCTTTCCTGCTGGACAAGTGGCAGCTGATGCTTTTACCATCATCTCCGAGGCTCAGTTCATCCGTATAGTGGGACTGGTGTTACCAACATATGGGATTGTCAAAAATATTAAATCTCAGTAGGTTACTGAGAAATTTTGCAAACAGTGAAGTCTTGGACAGTGTGAGTTACACCACACAATGCCAGCCAGTGTCCTTTCCTGAACATTCCTTCACTCACACCCTGAAACTTGAGTCAAGCTGTTTTTCTCTGGACCTGGGCAGCCTGATGCCCCGGAGTACTGTCCATCCTAACTCTCCTCAGCATTCTGAGGGTGCAACTACCGCCACCGTTATTTATTAGCTCTTTCCTTTGCATCTGTCTTCCTGTTGTGGGCTCTTGTAGGGCAGAGTGGGGGTTTCACACTCCAAAGCGCAGCCCAGGGGGGGCACTTGATAAATATTGGTTTAATTGGATTATAACAAAAGAATAGGGGTGGGGGCAGCTGTCTCTCCCTCCACTCCTCTTCCAATCAGATGTCTAATGCTTCTCCAGGATGGAAATTAATTGAACCAAGGGCCATTTTCTGAGAGAAAAGAAAGCAATTTAGGATTTTAGAAATAATTGCAGTTCTGTGTTATATCCCATTTGGGGCAGGAGAGAGGAGTCAGATAAACAAACTCACAGCAAGAAGGCAGAGGAGTCACCATTTCTCTTAATAAAGGACGCACTTCATCTCTTAAGATCACTTACAAAGTGCCCTCCCACCAGCTGAGAGTCCTCCAAGTGCCTGAACGCCCCCACCCGCCACATGGGGGTCCAGAGTGGGAGCCACAGGCCTGGCTCCTCTTCAAGTTAGGTTTGCCAGGACCTCTTCAGGGTGGCGTTGGCCCAGCTTTGCCAAACTCAGGGAGGAGGAACAGAAACGGACACTGGTCACTGGCAGTGACCTTTTCCCGGCCCATCTCCCAAGCCTCTGTGTTTCTCCATCACAGCAGTCCCTGCTGAACTCCCCGTCCCCCTGGGAGACCCCCACATTCCATCCATTACCCTCACTGTCAGGGAGTCTTTCTGGAAGATACAGCTGAAAACGCCCTCCTTACCTTTTTCACTTGGAAGAGGGCTATTATACCTTCAAAATCCAGGTCTCTCTCTAACCTTTCTGAGCAGGTCACTCCCCTGACTCCTGTCTCTCTCTTTCTCTCTCTCTCTCTCTCTTTTTTAACACTTGCGGCACTGCACAGCCTCATTTGGACCTGTCTCTCTTCCCTACCACGAGTCTTAAAGAACCTGAACAATGTTGAGGAGTTCTCTGTGTTTCTGGTGCCAGTCGAGGTGAGGGGATGGGGGAAAGGAGGGGAGCCCCTCTCTGAATGTTGAGCATGGCCAAAGCTCCCCCAAGCAGCAGACTTGTCTGCAACCCACGGGTCCCCTTTCATCCCCTGGTGTCGAGGCCGTGTGGTGCTAAGAAAGGTTGGTGGTTCCAGTCAAGCAGACTGAGTTCAGAGCAAGGTCCTCTCCCAGTGAGCGGGTCAGAGGGCCAGACTCACTCAGGAGACACAGGAGAGGCACTGCTGGGCGAGGATGCTTGCACACTCCTTGTCCAGCGCTTACCCTCAAAACAGGGCCAAGGCACCTTGGCTTTGCAGAAGCTCCTGAGGGAGGAGGGTCTGACTTGGCAGGATGGCCTAACCCACCAGGCCCTGAGCTCCTCGAGGGCAGGTGTTGTCTGGCCGCTCTGTGTCCCCAGCGTCTCCAGCATAGAGCTGAGCCTGGGGGATATCTGTGGAGCAGGACTGAAGGAAGCTAGGTTGGGGCTCAGGTTGGTACAGAGAGAAAAGGACAGAGAGCCTGAGGTGGCGGTTTCAGGGCCTGGGGTTGCTTGGGGAAGGCAGGGGCTCACACACACCACACTGGCCCCAGCCCCCTCTTCCCCAGTCCTCCAGCCTTTAACAATCCTGAGTTGATAGGGCTGCCTTCACCAGAGCTCCAGGGCACACCAACTCCTCAAGTGGTTTAGAGGTTCTTCTGGAACAAGTGATGCCTCCAGGAAGCACAGAATAATAGGTCTATGTATCCAGCTGGGCCCTGACTTTTCACAGCTCAGCTGAAGGCTGCCCACCCGGGGACACAGGCTCTCAGTGAAATGGGTTTCCAGAATGTGTCTAGAAGCAAGGCCAAATCCTGGGGGAAGGACTTCAGGAGAGAGTGACTCTCTTGTCCCTTCCAACATCTTCCTAACATTGGCAATAGGCCCATAATATTTTGGTAACCAGAAAATAATGCTATTTTACAGTGTAAAAAATATGTATAATGAGTGTATAGTGTAGGTGATATGGGAGGGATGTTGGGAAAGACTTCAGAAATGGTTAGGATTCTGGTAAACTGGTGGGAGGAGAAGCAGTGGGAAGTCATGACTAGAGGGCAGTTCCATTGGGTTGGAGGGCAGGGTCTACTTAGCGCAGCTGGACGTGGCACGGGAATAGGATGGGCCCAGTGTGACTGCCAGGGGGATAGCAGGGCCTGAGCTGGGGAGCAGCGAATCCTGACTAGCTTCAGGAGCACTCTACATTCCTCCTGCTACTTGCTTCAAATCCCATTATTTTCCCCCGAAATACCAGAACCTCCTTCTAACCGCCCCAAGTGTCCCTCGGGCTAACTTCCATCCAGACTCCAAGCATACTCAGGAGGCACTTGGTAAAGCAAAGCAGTGCATATGAGTCACGGGGCCCCTGTTAACATGCAGATTCCGACTCATTCGTTCAGGGTGAGGAGGTGACCACAGACCTCATGTGATGGCCGCGCGGCTGGTTCTCAGACTGTGCTTTGAATATCAGGTCTTTGTGTGACTCTGTAAAACACTTCATGTTCATCCCTTAGCCCAGTTGATTGTGTCCAAAATGCCTCACACACCTCTGGGACCCCCCAGCACCTGGCCCTGGTCTACTCTCCAGCCTCTGGACACAACATTCACACCCTCTTCCTCCTCTCTAGTTGACCTGGATTGTCCTCCTTCATCACCTTACAGAATGTCCTACATGTTGTCCTTGTTGTCTGGGACACCCCAACTCTTCCCAACATACACGCAGCAGTGACTCGATTTGTGGAAGCCTTTCTTGTCCTCCCTCTCTCCCCAACATGATGCCATTCCGCAGCATTTACTTCTGTTGTTACGTGCTCTGCGTCTCTGCACAGCTCATGGTAGACATTCAGTACATTTTTGTTGACTGCATCTGAAACCAACACTCAGACCTCACGTGTGACTCTGAGATCAGTGATGAAACCACACTTTTCCTCCTCTTCAGCTTCTGATAGCTGATTTCAGGATCCCTGATAAGGCTGGCAGTGCTCAGCCACAAGCCACATGGCTCCTCCCCTGCTGTTGAGGTCACTAGAGCTCTGTTATGTTCTAACCCAAGAATCAGCACCACCTTAACCCCAGAGTCCAGTGACTGCCTGGTCTTTGCTGTCTACAGGCTGCCTGGAGACCACCCAGGTCTCCAGGCCTCAGCTCTGTCATCTGTTATCACAACTGGATTGGAGACTGTGGCTGAAGTCCTATTGTCATCTCTCACTCCATCTCCTAGATGGCCACCCGAGTTCTCTCAAAACACTGTCACCTCCAAATGGACTACCTGGGTTCCTATTAATAGATCATCCCAGGGCCAGTGTCAAGCTGGTCAGGTTGAAAAATCCCCCTTTACAGAGAGTCGGGCACTTCTCTGGCCCTTATCCCCTCCCCAAAGTTGTGCCCAGTTTAGGTGGAGCCCCTGGCCCTTTTTTGTCATCTCTGATCGGTCAGTGCAGTAAATACTCCTGTGCCCAGTGCCTGTCATAAGGTGCCCCCGGTGCTTAGTTGACGACTCATCCTCAGGATTTGCCATCAGGTTGAACAGCTTCCTTGAACATGCGAGCTGTCCTCCAGGGCTTGGCATGTGTGGCCCTGCACCCTCGCCCTCTGGCCGGAGATCTTCCCTTAAACACAGACTAGTTTAGCAGGAGGCGAGGAGGTTCTCTTATGACCATATGGGAGCCCCCCTGAGTCAAACCTGTGCTCTCAAGGATCCTCAGGGAAGGTCATCAAGATAAAATAGCAGCTGAGGTGGCTGCATTGTGCCTCTGTAAGTCACTGAGAGTTTCCGAATCTCATCATTTCCTGAGACCAAGTCCAAATGCAGTGACCTCTCTAGAGTCTGGGAAGGGCATGAGAAAAGGAGGAACCATCATTAGGAAATCTGATGAGGAGCTGATTACTGCTAACCATGCTGGATTTTCCTTTTAAATTATTCATAAACACAAGTTTAAATGTTTGTGTCCAGGCAGGCATCTAAAAACTAAATAAGCTGATGCAGTTAGGAAAAGTGGCTCTGTTGGAAACACCAAAACTGAATTTGACAACTGATTATTCTATGAATGAATTTATTCTATTTTTGGTTTGGGGGAGCTTGTAATGAAAGAAAGGAGGGGCAGTCTGCTTTGTGACTTAACCCCTGACGAGGCTGACCCAAGATGCATGCTGCTCGTTCCTGGGGCTCTGAGTCTCGCCCTCCAGCACCTCCCTCAAGCCTGATCCCTACCTCCCGGCCTGGACTCTGGTTCTCTGGAGTCTACTTGGTAGAATGTGCCGAGATCTTGCATGTGGCCCATCAGGTACTGCCATAAACTAACTACTAGTGAAAGAAAATTGAGATTTCCAGAAAGTCGTATTTTAAATGGGCAAGTCTCACCCTAAAACTCATTTGGGAGTTCACCTTAAGAAGATAAGTGACATGCGAAAAGATAAAGGCATAGTTGCCAAGGGCTGGGGTCGGGGAGGATGAATAGGCAGAGCACAGGGGATTTTTAGAGCAATGAAAATACTCGGCATGACACGAAAATGGTGGATACAAGTCATTACACATTTATCCAAACCCGCAGAGTGTAAAACACCCAGAGTGAATTCTAATCTGTGCTATGGACTCTGGTGACAATGACATGTCCGTGTAGGTTTATCAGTTGTAATAAATGTTCCACTCCGGTGGGGGATGTTGGTGATGGGGAGGCTATACATATGTGAGGGTAGGAGGCATATAGGAAATCTCTGTGCCTTCCTTTTAATTTTGCTGGAAATATGAAATTGTTCTCAAAAATAAAGGTTTTTTTTTATGAAAGATAAAGAAAAAAGAAAGGTCATCAAAACATTGTGTAAAATAGCAAATGATAGGCTGAGAACTGTCAGTGGTCTCATGGAGCTTGGGAACAACAATTGGAATTCAAGGTACAAAGATGAGAGACCATCATGAATATCCCTGCCTTTTAGTTGGGACCCCTGAAGGGCCACATCGAAAAACAATGGCTACCAGAAATAGGCCAGGCTTTGTTGTGATAGAAGTCCAGGTTCAAATTTCCACATTAACTGAATACAGGAGAAAAGTTCTATAATCATCTCAGCAAATGCAAAAATGCTTTAAGAGCTCAATATCCACTTATCAAGGAAAATGAATAACTATAAGAAAGTGAAAATCAGAATCAACAAAAACTATGAACCAGAGACACTTTTTGGGGGGTGGGGGGGTGGGAGGGGAGGGATTGGGGTCAGAATGGGGGGATTGCAATTGTATGGGGAATATAAAAATAAAATTTATTAATTAAAAAAAAAACAAATGTAAAAAAAAACATATTATAAAAAAAAAAACTTACAGAAAATATAAAGAGATTTCCTTAATCTGATAAACCTACAGCAAATACTGTACTTAATAGCAAGATATTAGGGGCTCTTTCCTAGAGTTCAGTGATAGTTTGCTCTCAGAAATTCTATTTTGCATTGTATAGAGGTCCTAGTCCATGCAATAAGGAAAGGAAATATTTTAAATGCATTGGCTAGAAAGAAAAATATTGAACTGTCATTTTTCACCAATGAAAAGATTGCATACATAGAATATCCAAAATATTCCAGAGATAAATTATTAAAGTAAATACATGTATAGGAAGGCTTCCTATACACAAACAATAAATCTGAAGAAGAAGAAATCAAAAAAACCATCATTTTTATTATCAAAACAAAAAAAAAATCAAATACCTGGGAATAAATCTAACAAAAGAGGTAAAGGACCTATACAAAGAAAACTATAAAACACTGTTAAAAGAAATAGAAGAAGACACAAAGAAATGGAAAGACATCCCCTGCTGATGGATTGGAAGAATTAACATCATCAAAATGGCCATCCTACCAAAAGCAATATACAGATTCAATGCTATTCCAATAAAAATTTCAAAGACATTCTTCAAAGAAATAGAACAATTATTGATGAAATTCATATGGAATCACCAAAAACCCCAAATAGCCAAAGCTCTTCTGGAAAAAAAAAAAAGAAGGGAATGGAGGCATCACACTCCCAGACTTCAAAAGATACTTCAAAGCCATAATCATCAAAACTGCATGGTATTGGAACAAGAATAGACACACAGACCAATGGAATCAAATAGAAAATCCAGAAATAAACCCACAGATTTATGGTCAACTAATCTTTGACAAAGGAGCAAAGAATATGCACTGGAGCAAAGAAAGTTTGTTCAATAAATGGTGTTGGGAAAACTGGGTCACTACATGCAAAAGAATGAAGCTTGACCACTACATCACACCAGGCACAAAAACCAACTCAAAATGGATTAAAGAACTAGACATAAGACCTGAAACCATAAAATACATAGAAGAAAATACAGGTGAAACACCACATGACATGCACCTCAAAGACATCTTTACAGCCACATCACCCAAAGCAGTGATAGTGAAGGCAAAGATAAACAGCTGGGACTACATCAAATTAAAGGGCTTCTGCACAGCAAAAGAGACAATAACCAAAACAAAGAGAAACCACACCAACTGGGAGAAAATTTTTGCACACAACACTAACGATAAAGGCCTGATCACAAAAATCTACAAAGAGCTGATGAGACTCAACAAAAACAAAGAAAATAATTCAGTCAAAAAAATGGGCAGAAGAGCTAAAAAGAAACTTCTCTGAAGAAGAAATGCAAATGGCCAATAGGCATATGAAAAAATGTTCAACATCACTTGTAATCAGGGAAATGCAAATCAAAATTACAATGAGATACCATCTCACACCAGTGAGAATGGCACATATTAAAAAAACTAGCAACAACAAATGTTGGCGAGGTTGTGGAGAAAAAGGAACTCTCCTGCACTGCTGGTGGGAGTGCAAACTGGTCCAACCACTATGGAGAGCTGTGTGGAGATTTCTTGACCTACTAAAGATAGAGCTTCCATATGATCCAGCAATTCCACTCCTAGGTATTTACCCAAATGACACAGAAACAGTAATTCCAAAGGGTACCTGCACCCCTATGTTTATAGCAGCACTATTTACAATAGCTAAGCTATGGAAGCGACCCCAATGCCCAAAAATAGATGACTGGATCAAGAAGATGTGGCACATATACACAATGGACTGTTACTCAGCAATCAAAAAAGATAAACACATGCAGTTTGCAGCAACATGTATGGAGCTAGAAAGGATCATGCTCAGCGAAATAAGTCAGAAGGAAAAAGATTAACTCCAGATGGTCTCATTCATAGCAGGAATTTAGAAAACCTAAATAAGAGGCCAGGAAAAAGACTAATCAATACAAAGTAAAAATCAAAATCAACAAGCAACTATAAACCAGAAACACACTACGGGGGGGTGGGGGGGTCCATTTGTATGGGGAATATAACCAAAATGAAAATGCATACATTGTGCAAAGATGAAAAAAGATATAAGAATTATATAAAATAAAATATTTAAATAAAAAAATAAAAGTAAATATATGAATTTACCTAGGTTACTGAATAAATGATGGATACACAAAAATCATTAATGCTTCTATATGCTCGTTAATGGTTAGAAAACAAAACTTTAAAAGTCTATCACTCAGTAGCATAAAAAATCAAATGCCTACATATAAATCTAAAAGAAAATTTGAGAGACTTCTGCCTGGGAAACTACAAATAAAATAGCATTAAGATAGATTTAAGACATAAGTAAATAAGGGAAATACTATCATGCTTATGAACTGAAAGACTTAATATTATAAGATGTCAATTTTCCCTAAACTGATTTATAGATTTAACGTAATATCAACAAAAATGCCCCAGAGGTTATTGCAAGTGTGCAGATATTGATAAAACAATTATAAATTTGTATGAAATTAAAAGGTCTAAGAGTATCTAAGATAATCTTTTTTTTTAAAGATTTATTTATTTATGCATAAAGGCTGGGGTACAGGCCAGAGGTGCAGGGGGGTGGTGGTGAGAGGATTCACAAGAGACAAAGTGGGGAACAGAACAGGCAGACCAACTGAAATACACTGCTGAGGAGAGCAGTGGGCAAGAGAGGAGAGGTCTGCTGCTCCATGTTGGTCAGCTCCCTGGCTGACCAGGGATGGAACTCGTGCTGCAGAGTGTGCGGATTGCTTCATAGTGCTGCATCTTCACCCCTTGAACCACCAGGGAGGTCCATATCTAAGATAATCTTTGTACTATCAAATACCTGGTTTTTTAAAATAACGGCAGAGGAATCAAGATATTATGATATTGGGACCAGGATAGGCAATAGGGAACCATAAAATAACTACCCATATGCTTGTTTGTGTAAAGACACAGTTAATATTTGAAAAAGATGGCACTACCCAGCAGTGGGGAAATGACAGCGTTCTCTTTAATTTAACTGGATATCAGTTCAACAACTGGATATCCATATGGGAAAAATGAATGTTGACCCCAACCCCACATCATACAAGGAACTCAACTCCACTTGAATTATACATTTACATGTACAATGAAGCCTCTAGGATATAATTAGCTTCATAATCTTGGAGGAGGCAAAGGTTTTTCAAACAGGACACACAAGCACTAAACTTTAATCACTGATAAATTGGACAACAGTAAAATAAAGATCTCCGTTGATCAAATGACAGCTTAAAATAACTACAAATTAATAAGAGAAGAAGATAACAGAAAATCAAGCAAAATATTTGAATAGGTGCTTTACAAAAGAAGTTATTTAAATGGTCAATAAACTGAAAATACATTCGAAATTATTAGTAATCTGGAGGATGCACATTAAAAGCACAATAAGACCCTGTAGGGTAAGGTAAAAAGTATCAGGCTTTTCTGCCCTACCCCGCCATCAGGATAGATGATGGATCCCTGTGGTCCTGAATGCATGCCTGATGGCGGGCACCTGGAGTCGGGTGTGGGCATATGTAGATGGGATTCACCTGTACTGAGAGACTGGTGGCGGTGTCACAGAGACACCAGCAGAAGCAGAACGAATGCAGAGGCAGAGCCACGAGAGCTGCTGAGAACAAGGCCACTAGAGAACATCGGAGAGCCCAGAAAGAGTGAAGACTTGCTGCCTGCTGTGTACCTGGTAAATCCCAATAAAAGCCTGCAAAAGCCACTGAGGGTTCCAGGACTCTCTTCTCCTTTACCTGGTTTGCTGGATCATAAAACCTGCACTGTGCCATTCCTGCTATTACAGACCCACTAGACAATCTAAAATTCAAAAAGTACTGACAAAGATGTGGAGTAACCAGACTGCTCTTACATGTGGGAATATATGCAAGAATATACTTACATTTGATCTGGAGGTAAATGGTAAACAGCAAATGGTCTGAACAGGTAAAGGTCTAAACAGGAAGGTCGTCCAAGCATTACGGGAGCACAAGACTCACCTAAGAGCTGTGAGCACTCCAAGGATTGACTGGAAAAAGAAAGATTATAATCTCTCCTGCCTTTTCTCTAAATTCTAGATGAAATTGTCAGCCAGGCTCTTACCCAACTGATATTTGTAACAGATCCTTAATAACTTATTCTTTGCTGAGAAGAAATTGCATGCATCCTAGTGAATTGATGATTTTATTGCCTTTGAAGTTGAGGGGATTGTTTCTCATTTTCTGCTTCCTTAGCAAAATGTTTCAACACTATAGTCCAAATACAGCCACTGTTGAAGAGGAAGAAAAATCAAGAGAACTTGAGTTTATTGGGCATGATCTTATGACTTTCTATCATAAAATAATTTCTATAATTGGATTCCAGAGTTGGAATCCAGAAAATAATTTCTAAAACTGAAGTCCAGAAAATGAAACAAATCACTGAGCACATACAAATTTTGTATTACCACTTCTACTTTTGACTCCCTGCTTGTGATTTTAAATGCTCGGTGCCTAGCAGCGTTGTGCATTGCGCATGCACCTGTCCATACACGCGCATGTTTCCTGACTGTCAGCCCGAGCTCTTCCCTTTACTCCATGAGTCCTCTTTGGACATTCCTTTGCTGAGTGACAAATTCCTGACACTGTCTTGGCTTCAGTTTCCCTACCTGCACATAGAAGGACCTGGATAAAATTACCTCTGACTCCAACTGACTCAGACTTCAAACCATGGTGCTTTGAGACACCTGCCTCTTTTAGAAGCAAATTCTCAGGCCCAGGACAAAACAGGCAAAGCTGAGAGCATTGATCCTTTTAAGGATTCAATTAATTGGGCTCTGGGTCGAGAAAAATCAGCTTGGGGCTGATTTTTGTGGTCTCCAGCTTCAGCTTCATCCTCCACACAATGTCACTCTTCTGCTCATTCACTCACTCACACACTGATTCATTTACTATGTCACATATTCCACACAGCACTGGCAAGTCATGGAGCTTGAAAAGACCTACAAAATTCACCAGCTGGGGGCCTCCCTGGTGGCTCAAGGGGTTAAGATGCAACCTATGGAGCTGTCTGCAGTCTCTGCAGCACGAGTTCAATTCCCCAGCCAGTCAGGGAGCAGCCCACATGGCACAGCAGACCTCTCCTGTCTCACCCACTGCTCCCCTCAGCAGTGTACTTCAGTCAATCTGCCTGTTCTGTTCTTCACTCAGTCTCTGGTAAATCTTCTCACCCCCCACACCTCTGGCCTGTACCCCAGCTCTTATATGCATGAATTAATAAATCTTTAAAAAAAATTCACCAGCTACAGGGCCTCCCTGGTGGTGCAAGGTGTTAAGACACAGCACTATGAAGCAATCTGCACCCTCTGCAGCCTGAGTTCGATCCCCAGCTGGCCAGAGAGATACCCACATGGCGCAACAGACCTCTTCTCTCTCGCCCGCTGCTCCCCTCAGCAGTGTATTTCAGTCAGCCTGCCTGTTCTGCTCCCCACTCTGTCTCTGGTGAATCCTCTCACCCCCCCACCTCTGGCCTGTACCCCAGTTCTTGTATACATAAATAAATAACTCTTTAAAAAAAATTCACCAGCTATAAATTCTCACCTTAGTACACCAATGCCTAACTAACGACCATTGAAAGTTGTCATTTCTTTGGCAGTGTCAATGACCAGGGATTGCTTACCCCTCAACCCCAAATGTGAATGTCCTGTGGGTCTGAAGGGCTGCCTCCTCCTGAGTCATTGAAGGGTCTGCTGTCACAATCATCTAGCTCAAGTGCTCCCCTTTGCTGCTAACAGTTGCCTCTTATGACTCCCCCTCCCAGGAGCCAGAGAAGCCAGAGTTAAAGAGTGCCCCCTTCTGGGCCAGCCTTTGGACCAACATAGAGTCCCCTTTGGGTCTGAAGTACCTACTGTTGGCCCAGGGGTTGGTCTCGGGGCAGCTTGCCTATCCACGTGGATTTCATGACCACTTGCACTAATGCCACTCTTGGCCTGAGTTCCTCACATTACTGGCTTCCTTTCAGCAAAGGCTGCTCAGTGAAGGGTGTAATTTCCTGACTTTAATGCATGACAAGGTTTCACTTAAAGGATAAAATAAAATTACCTCAGGAAGCAGACACTGGGAAGTCACAGATATGGCTTGGGCCACAGGGACATGTAGGACTGAGCAGGTTGGAAAGAGTGCACGGGAGTCCCCCTGCTGGTGACAATGACATGACTTCCCTGTGACTCGCAGGAAAAGTTCCATGGCCAGGGTCAGAGTTCAACAGGGTTGGAGATCAGCTTAGCTGGTCAAATGATCTCTGTAGTCATGACCGTCCTAGATGGGCACTTCATGATTAAAATCCATGTGTGACCTTGTGTTCTAACCATCCACGCTCCAGGCCTTCAATGAGGACCCCTCACCAAGGTTGGAAGATTCCCCAGTAATGCACGTGGTGTGGCTGAAGCCTTCCACAGATAACTGAGATTCATGGTGCAATGTGGAACTGATGGCTAAGAGTGGGGCTGGGACTTCCCAAGGTTACTGAGGGCCTCATTGACTCATATAAAGCAAAGTTCTTGGAATAAGGAAACAATGGTACAACACCAAGTGAAGAAGGCACCTCGCCTTGCATCTCAGCCACTGTCTGATGCCATCCTGATGGGTAAAGGAAGCAGAAAGCATGGAGGTAAAATGTGCAGCTAAGACGTGAGGGAGGTTTTTGTCTGGGAGGAGGCTCCACTGGACACCAGTCCTCCTGGCAGGCACAGGTTGAGGGTGGGACATTCCTTGACTAGATTTGCAGAACTTTTCTAGAACCTCTTCCCAGAAGCTGTGGAGCCATTAGATGGGAGAGTAAAGGTAAGCAAAGCTCATGCCCAGATGTTTAAGGGCTGCTGGAAGGACATGGAGTCTCTAGGCCCTGCCTTGGGGGAAGCTCTTCAGACCCTGCCTCACATGCCACACAAGGACATGCTCCATCAGGGGCAGGAAGCTCCAGTTCCCCCCATCCTGGAGCCTGTTCTTCAGGTCAGTTCTTCAAAGATCTACCTGTTCTCTAGGTCACAGGCGAAACACTGTTGTTGTCCTCAGAAGGATAGAGAGAGGCTGGGTTCTGGGCACAACCCCAAGACCTCAGGGTCAGACACCTCCCTCCATTTCTGTCTAGGGTTAAGAAGGCCCAGTTTTCTGGAGCCTCCTCAGGATGGGAGTAAGGGGGATCAAAGCAATGCCAGAGTTGACCCTTCTGAAGGACTGCAGCAGGGGTGGTCCCTGTGACCCTCAGAACTGTACTTACCACTGTCCTCTGAAGGGCCCTCTTGCTGTGAAGTCACTGCACTGCCCTTTCCAACCACTTGGCCTTGTGTGAGGATAAGGTCCAGGGGAGGAGGTCTGATGAGGGGCAATGTCTGGGCACTGTTTATATATCCACTGACTATTCAGTTGGGGGAAGCTGGTGTCTACAGCAGAGGAACAACCTGAGAGAGACAGCTTGGAAAGAGAATGAGGGTTGGAAAACTCCAGCTTGACCAAAAACTCCCCTTTGGACATGGGCCATTCCTCTCTCCAACCCCCTACTTTCTCCACTTGCAAACCTCCATTTGTCAACCAGCAGTAACCTCTCAGGCACTTTCCACTGTGAGACTCTGGTAAGAACCCAATAAGCAGGAGGTAGAAAAACAATCTGTAGAAAAGCCAGGCTGCAGAAGGGGGCTTCTCCACCCCAAGGCTGATTTTCCAGAGCTTCGGGGTCTTCAGCCCTTAAGGAGAGGATCCTCTCAGAGGTGACTGGCTGCCCCTGAGGCGTCCTGGCTGTAACTCACACACAGCAGGACTCTTTGGAGGGACTGGAAGTTGGACTGAGACAGTCTTCAAAGATGCAACACCAATTATTTTGAATATTCATGGGGTGAGTTTCACTGGGGGGAGGTTTGATGCTAAGCGTAACAGCTGGACGCAGGTTGCAAACAGACCTAATTTTAGAGTTGTTTTGACATTTTTCCAGGATTTAGTCATTGGTGCCTGGGATAAGAGGAACCCAGAAGTAGGGAATATTGTTTTTTAAAATGTGTTTCTGTCCAGTTACTTTTTTTGAGGCACAAAGAAATTCTCAGCTAGAAAATTTTGCAAAGGGCCACAAGCCACTTTCCAAAACTGACCATTTCTTTAAGATCTAAACATAATCTACCCTATGGACATGATGTTTCATGCCTAGATATTTAGGCAAGGAAGTAAAACGTCTGCATAAACTTTGTACAAGAATGTTCAGAGCCTTGTCATGATAATCCAGAACTAGAAACAACTCAGATGTCCATTATCAAGAGAACAACTAACCTGTGGTAAGGTCCATAATGATTGCTCAGCAATAATTTTAAAAAGTTACAACATGGGTAACTTTGAGATAAGTTACAACATGGGTAAATCTCAAAACTTAATGTGCTAAAAGAAAGAAGCTAAACACAAAAGAGTACTCATAATAACATTTCATTCCTATGGAGTTCTGGAATATTCAAATTACCTATGGTGATCAAAATCTGATCAGAGGTTACTTTGGGGTAGGAGTGGGGAATTGACTGGGAAGGGACATAAGGGAATTTTCTGGAGTGATGAAGATGTCCTGTTTTGACTCCATCAATCTCTTTCCCCCTCTTGGCTTGTTATTCGAGTTAAATAGATATTATTTGTCCCCCTATTTGCTGTTTTGTGCCTTATGCCTTCTCTCTCCCTAAAACCCCTCCTGAACCAGTCTCCATAAGTCCAGATACTTTCTATCCCCTAGGAAATGATTAAAATGCCACCTTCTCCAGGAAGCTTTCCCTGCCTTATCCTTACCTAATAGCAGTTACTCCCCGTGCAGGTCAGACCATATAATATTGCATCCCCATCAAATCTTTTTGGGGTCCTGGCTACTTTGTGTGTGTGTGTGTGTGCGTGTGCGTGTGTGTGTGTGTTTTGTTGTTAGGAGTTGGATGTATCCAGCTCTATTTGTTCACTATATCTTGACCTTGCTGGCAGGAGCACTGAGCAGATTCCAGCCACCCCAAGCCCAAGAAAGGACCCAGAGCAGCAGCCCAATGTCTATAGGGAATAAAGGAGTGACTGAGGTGCACACCTTCTCTTTGTTTTTGCAGACACTGCACTGCATTGTGCTTGAGTCCTTTCATTTTTCAGCCACGTAGGATGCAAACCACGCTGATCTTTGCAGGAGCATCCTCTGGGCCCCTGGAGAGGGCTGGGCTGCCAACTTCTCATGGAGTAATTAAATGACAAATTACCTGCAGGCTCTCAGCTGGAAAACCTGTAGGAGCACAGCCTTTCCATATTCATAGGGTTTAATCAAATCTGAAAGCTCAGAAGAGCTTCACAGTTCTTTGTTCATTTGAAAATGGGGAAACTGAGGCTCAGCGTAGAACAGTGACTCATTCAAGGATGTACAGGGATTGGGTAGGGTGGGATGCTTATCGTCCTCTCTTGATGTTTCCATGAGAGAGGGGTTTCCATTTCACTCCCCACAATGCGATGGGATTATGGGGGCATTTCCCACACTTCTCTCCCACCCAAGAATAGAAAAACCTTACCCACAGGAGAGATGGATAGAGGAAGGTAAAGACCACTGGCCAGACATCTCTCAGACCACATTCTCCACAAGCTGCTTCCTCCAGCAGGAGTCTGGGACCAGGACTCTGTCCCCTGAGGAGACACACATCAGGCTGGGGGAGGGGGAGGCACAGATTCTCCAGATACTGGGTTTTCACTGGGAAGGTAAACAAAATTCAGGGGGAAAGGATTTGTACATCCTATGCTGGGGTCAGTCCAAGGTGAGTTCACTAATCCAGCCTTATCGGCAATACAGTTGATAATGTGTTTTGATTCTTAAACAGATCTGGTGTCTGTTCTCAGAGCTGATACACTTCCTCTCCACATAGGCAGTTGGCAGTGCTGGGCAGAGTCAGGCCTCCTCCCACCCACCCAAACAATTTCCCTGGAAGGGAGAAAGGAATCATGGGGTGGCAGGTGTCAGAGGTGGTACCCCAGTTTCTTGTCTGGGTAACCAGATGGATCGGGAAGTCACTGTCTTAGAAAAAAATGAATGCGGGCCACCCTGGTGATGCAAGGGGTTAAGACGTAGCACCCTGAAGCTATCCACAGCCGCTGCAGCATGAGTTCGATCTCTGGGCAGGGAGGTGACCCACATGGCCCAGCAGACCTCTCCTGTCTCGCCTGCTGCTCCCCTCAGCAGTGCATTAAAGTAGATCCCCTGTTCTGCTCCCCACTCTGTCTCTGGTGAACCCTCTCACCCCCTACACCTCTGGCCTCTACCCCAGTTCTTGTATGCATAAGAAAAGAAATGGAAAAAAAAAAAGAAAAGAAATGAAAAGAGTGGGTTTGGGAGATGAAAATAAGCTAATCTTTGATCCCAGCCTGCAGATCCTGAGGGTATCCATGTGGAGGTATCCAGGAGGCAATACCTGGAACTTCCAAGAGAGTCCTGGACAACTGGAAATGGAGACATAGGAGCCCTTGGGGCATTTAGGTGTGGGTACATACCCACAGAGACAAGGATTTAGCCCAGAACCCTCAGGGCTCCAAGTTTGGTGGTGATTGAAGAATGAGAAAACCAGCAAGTCAGTGATTCTCAAAGTGTGGTCTGTGAGCCAACAGCATCAACATCGCTCGATAGCTTGTTAGATGTACAAATTCCCCAGCCCCACTGGATCAGAAATTTGGGGCTTGAGGCCCAATCTATATTTAATAAATTCTCCAACTATTTCCAATGCACAATAGCCAAGATATGAAAACAGCCTAAATAGCCCCAAATAGATGACTAGATAAAGAAGATGTGGTGTACAAACACAATAGAATATTACCCAGTGATCAAAAAAGATAAACTCATGTTATGTGGCAACATGGATGGAACTGGAAGGGATCATGCTAAACAAAACAAGCTAGAAGTGTTAGGGGGAAGTGATGTCCTGAGTTAATCCCATACAGGCTTTGTGGACTCCACCCCCACTCCAGACTAAAGCCATCAAGACTCCGGGAAAGACAAATCCCATCACCACCAAGGGAGGGTGGCTGGGACCTGAGGGTGGAGTTGGGCAGCCAGGTTGGATATAAAAAACCAAACACGTGGGCCTTGGGCTCTCTCTGGCTCGCGATCGCTCGCCTCCCGGCTTCACCGCTCCTGGCTGGCGGCAGCTCTCAGAGCGCCATTTTGGGATTCCTGATCGGCGGATCGGGTAGGACTCATTTAAAACTTTGTCTCCCGCTTTTCTCCCAGAGCTGTACATTTCCTCATTTCCCCTTCCCTTGTAAATAAACCTTTTATTAACCTTTCACGTGTGCCTGCAGTAGAGCATTGATAAGTCCTTTTAAGCGCGCGGGTGAGGACCCACAGTCAGGCACCCCGTTTTGTATCGGGGTTGCTCTACAACAGTTGGAACAAGATAATTTCCCTCACATGTGGATATAGAGAAACCAAACAAAGACTCAGACAAAGACAAATTTTAAAATCAGCCCTTGAAAAGTGAATAGATCTGAGACATCTGGAGGGCAGGGGATGCCTGAGAACAGGGTGGGGGAGAGCACAATGGATTGTGGTGGGAAATTATGGCTGTTTCGGTGGTGGGAGAGCTATAAAGTGCACACCTAAAGAGAGAAATTCTTTCTGATCAAAAAATTTACAAGGATGTAAAACAATGGTACTTCATTAAAAAATTTAAAAAAATTAAGAAAACATAAAAGATAAAATGGGATTTTAGAAAATAAATTAAAAAAAAAAAGAATCTCTTGTATCAATGATTACCTTCTTACAGATCTTGAATTGGTTTTATCTCTAGGTATTTGTTAGGTTTTGATGCTGATAAATATTATTTCTTATAAGTTATATTTTTTAAGGCTTATTTATTTATACATACTGAAACTGAGGACAGGCCAGAGGTGTGGAGAATGAGAGGATTCACCAGAGACAAAGTGGGGAGTAGAACAGGCGGATCTACTAAAATACACTGCTGAGGGGAGCAGCAGGTGAGACAAAAGAGGTCTGGTGTGCCATGTGGGTAGTTCCCTGTCCAGGGATCAAGCTCATTCTGCTGTGGCTGGGGACAGTTTCTTGGGTTGCGACTTAACCTCTTGTGCCACCAGAGAGGCCCACTTATGAGTTTTAAAAGTTGATGTACAGATTAATCCCTTTGGATTTCCAATGTGACCGTTGAATGCTGTAGGCAGATGACACAGAAGAGGCCATAGGCTTGGAAATAAATAGAACATCTGTAAACTCAGAAGAAAGCTATTTCTTTGGAGAAAATGAGTCTGCTGTGTGCTCTATGGTGTGCATGTGTCCACACACATAGGCACAGAGAACCTTCCAGCTGTCATGTAGATGAAATGTGGACTAAATCCACACTCATCCACACATAGGCTGTGGAGCCACTTCCAGGTCCCATTCCTGGGCTCCTGGGGTCTGCCAGGGCCACCTGTCAGAACATCCTGCTCCTGTCTGTGACTGCCACACTTCCCCCAGTGACAATGTCAGAGATGGCACAGGATGACTAGATGCAATATAATTCCCAAGTAAGGAGATCTGCTTTCTCAGATCTGGTTAGGAATCTCTGCAAACAAGGTTAACCAACCAATGAGGTTAACAGATCTTCTAAATAAACCTGTCTGGCACTGAGGGGTCCCCAGGATGTGGGATTTCAGTGCTAAAACCTGGAGAGTCCCACACCACCCAGGATGGTGGTCACCCCTAACTTCTAACTTGTCTACCTTAGAACTGAACAGACTGATGAAGCAGAGGACCACAAAGAGAACATCTGAGAGCAATGTGTGGCCCCAATGATTAGGAGGTAAAGATGGATTGTGAGAATTGTGACTGTTCCCATCTTTTCTGTTCAGGCCACTCTCCTTTAGCTTCTCAGACCTACGAGCCTGCAGCTCTGTCAGCTAAGTAACCTGCTTCTTTGAGCCGTCTTCCCTGATGTGGAGCACACTAGAAGTCTTTGGTACCAGAGTTCCCCCAGAATCCTTTAACAGTCAGTACCTTGGGGGTTTCTGACCACTAATCACCATCATCCAGGGGGTGGGGAAATGTGATTTGTACAGGCACCAGCCACAAAGACGGCAATGTCCTTAGTTGTTAAGTTCCCCTTTAACAGACAAATTCTCATGTGTAACTTTCATCTCACAACCCAAAATCACCACTTTCCAAGTAAAAAGAGCCTACCTTTTTCCCAAATGAGTAAGATTTTTATAGGGTTAGCCTTGAATTTTCTCTAGATTTTTTTTTTTTTTTTGGAGGTAACATTAGCTTACATCACTGTTTGTGATCTAGGGAATGGACCTATCCCTCCTCAGATGTATGTGACCATACCACACCCACAACTAAGGCACCCATAGTCCTCCACTATAGACCCTTGTCAAGTCTGAACTGGTTTCCACTGACCAAGGGCTAATCAGTCCTAGCTGTATCCACGGGGCTGCCTCTGCATTTCACGGGGCTCACTGCTGCAGGAGGTGCAGCTGGCGGGGCCACAGCCTGCCCTTGCCTCAGCTGGCACATCCACGCCCATTGGCAGGGCCTGCTCCAGCACTTTTCAGGGTCTATTGTGTCAAGCTTGCTTCCAGCTCCTACCCGAGGGCTTCCTGCAGCCCACAGGGGCCCACCTCACTGGGTTTGCTTCCACCTGCCCCAGGACTCACTGAGGTCTGCGGGGCCTCAGCTGGTGGGGGTGCTTCCACATCCTATTCCTGGGCTCCTGGGGTCTGCCAGGCTGCTTTTCAGTTCCATTCTACTGGTCATGGATCTGCTGGGGATCCCTCACCCACCCACGCTCCCCGCTTGGCCCCTTCCACTGCTCACTGCCTCCCTCCTCCCAACATTGCTTAGCTTATGCGCTTCAAAACAGCGATGTAATGATCGTGTGTGTGTGTGTGTGTGTGTGTGTGTGTGATCTAGCTAATCTATCTCTTTATGTAAAGGCAGGAGAGACAATTTTAGAATAACTAGACTGAAAAGAATGAACAACTAGGGCCTCCCTGGTGGTGCAGGGGGTTAAGACGCAGCCCACGAAGCTGTCCGCAGCCACTGCAGCAGCACGGGTTTGATCCCTGGGGAGCTACCCACATGGCATGGCAGACCTCTCCTGTCTCACCAGCTGCTCCCCTCAGCAGTGTATTTCAGTAGATCTGCCTGTTCGGTTCATCACTCTGTCTCTAGTGAGTCCTTTCACCCCCCACATCTCTGGTCTGTACCCGAGTTCTTGGATGCATAAATAAATCTTCAAAAAAAAAAAAAAAAAAGAATGCACAGCTAAATGCAATGTGAAAGCCTTGACTGATACTAGATTTAAAAAAAAAAAAAAGGACATTCATTGGATACCTTTTTTGTGTGCCATAGACATCTGTTTCTCCTTCAGAAGTTATTGGTTTTGTTCTGCTCCAAACTAACTGTGAGTACATGGAGCAGGTGAGCCCCAAGTCTTCACTCTGCTGACATCTTGCTACTCCTCCTTCAAATAGCTCAAGGAAGAAACTTTTGCAAAAAGTAGAGTAGGATGAATCACTTCCAAACCCCAGGAAGTCCTCAATTCCAAAATTGTCCAGTACAGATGTCTTAGCGATGGCCTTGAAATAAAACACAAGCCGTGTAGCAGGGAGGACCAGAGTGCCCAGATCTCACTGGATGCAATTCCTGGGGACCAAGGCGGATGCACACAAGCCTGAGATCCCCCACCACACAGACTGAGGGCCACATGAAGACCTTCTATTTTTTAAAAGAAGGAAATCATTCACAAATGCCAGTCGTTTATTATTAATTACAAATTACTAGCAACACAGCACATGAACTGGGACACTTCCTTGAGAACCACCAAACTTGAAACAAGTTCCTTGCAGGTAAGACAACACCTGTGTGTGGATAGATGGCAGCAGATATGTGAGGAGTGATCCAAGATGCCGGTCATGACAATGAGCTCTGACTCACCAGCCCAGATGGAGATTATGTGGCTGTGGTCTCCAGGCTCCTCCTCGTGATGGCATCTGTGGCCAACAGCACTGGTGAGTCATGGACATCACTCGCCACCCCCATCCGCCCTCCTGTCCCTCCTCTCATTGCCTCTTTGCAGGAGCCAAAGTCCCCAAGGACGGTAGCAGATTCACAACCTTTTCTCATGTGAGGCAAGATGTTGAAGATCCAGAGTCCTGGCACCTGGTCTGCGGAGCTACTGTCAATCCCCATGATTGTCTGTGAAGGACCCTGGGAGCAGCCTTATATGCAGTGGGGAGAAGAGGAAGGAATCAAATATTGAACTTGGGTCCTACCTTAAGCCCTCTGAGTCTTAACCTTCTCACCTTATATGTCTCAAAATCTGAGTGTTGAACTCATTTTGCAAACAACGGTGTAATAATAGATACAGGCAAGAATCGGAAAGGAATGCTAAATCATTGACTGAAATGATATTGGGGACTAGGATATTCACAGTTTCTCCAAGTATCATCCCACAGTTGCTTGTTAATTACAAAAGGTAAGTGTACTTCTATAAGGAAGAAAGCTGGTGGATACCACCTTAGCCAAGTAATCTAACATCACCAGAAGCGGGACAATATGTATATCTTGATATGATTCATTGAAAAGTACAAGGTTTCCCCATTCGTAGAAAGTAGAACATTCTTGCTTAGTATAATTTTATAGGTTATTTTGGGAGGCCTGGGAATGCTCAAATTTTTTATATAAAATAATGGTAATAGCATTCCTTGATCCAAAAAAATAGCCTACCAAATCATACCAAATACGAACATTCTATTTTCTGAAGCAAAGGAAACCTGTATGCATCATCATATATGTGATGTATGTGGTATTTTTACCCAAATTTTAACAAGGAAATAATTAATGTATTCTGATAGCTTAGGCTCTTCAAAACAGTAATATCATGATTATATATATATACACACACATATAATCTAGGTAATCTATCATCTATCTCTTTTTTTTTAAAGATTTATTTATTTATACAAGCACTGGGTACAGTCAGAAGCACAGGAGGGTGAGAGAGTTCACCAGAGTCAGAGCAGAGAGCAGAGAGGCAGACTGATGAAATACACTGCTGAGGGGAGCAGCGGACAAGGCAGGAGAGGTCTGTGCACCATGTGGACCCTCGCAGGCAGCCGGGGATCGAACTGGAGCTGCAGAGGCTGCTGGCAGCTTTGCAGCCCAGCGCTCAACCGCTGCGCCACCGGGGAGGCCCTCTTTCGAAATCTCTTGATGCCACCTCTTCCCCAGGCATTGCATCGCCACTCCCTCCACACTGGTTTTGATCATTTTTGTCTGGGTGAAAGCTGACAAGATGTCCCCTCACATGGAGGTGCTGTGGGTTTCTTGATTTCAGCCCTAATGCTTTTCTGACTCCCCAGCACAGAGTGGTCATGTCTGAATTGGAAGTTTGGGGCTGCTAATGACAGGGGATCAGCCCTGACTACAGAAGATAGGAGCCCATGGACTCACACACTTAGCCCTTTCTCCTGCAGATGGACAGATCCTTTCTTGAGAATCAAACACCAACCAACTCTTCCTCATATTGACTCTCCCTCCTTCTGGGACTTTCCCTCCTCCAATCCCCCATTCCTGTTTCCAAACATTGCATTTTCCAAACACCAGCACTCAACTGACTGCCTCAAGCTCATTTTTCAGGGAAACCTAGGCGAAGAGAGACAGTTTGGGGACAGTTGGAGAATTCTGAATATAGAGTGTCTAGTAGATGACATTGTTGTATGAATGATAAATTTATTTGTTTGATAATGGTGCAATGATTGTGTAAGAGAACAAGGAAATGTCCTTGCTATTAAGAGACACACTGAAGTGCTTCAGAGGTGAAATGCCTTTGTGTCTGTAATTTAGTTTCAAATACATCAGCAAGAAATTGTGTGTGTGTGTGTGTGTCTGTGTGTGTGTGTGTGTGTGTGTGTGTGTGAGAGAGAGAGAGAGAGAGAAAGAGAGAGAGAGAGAGAAAAATAAAAAATTAGTGAATCTAGGGAAAGGTTATACTGTTTATTTTGCTATTTTTCCAGTGTTTTATAGATTCGAAATTTTTCTAAGTGGAGAGTTGGGGGAGGTAAAGGATGGGTAAACTGGCAATTGTATGGCTGGATGGAGCCTAGACTGCGTGGTGAGCATCATGGGTATACCGATGTTGAATTATGGTGCTGTACAGCTGAAAGAAAAAAGATGTTGGGGGGAAATCTGAGTTTGGCATTGAATTGTAGTGGATTTCTCCTCGTGTCCCCATGGGACACCATGGGACATCACCAGTGCTGCCCCTGGCCCCGGGGGTCCTTGGTAAACCCCACACTCCTCTGGATGGCTAGTCTCGTGGAAGATCTGCCTGTGTCCTGAGAGAAGGCCTGAGGGTGTGACCTCTCAGACTGGAAACTTTGCTAGCTTGCATTTCCCTTTGCTGGGTTTTGTAATCTTGTAAAGGACTTTGATGATCTAGGGGACAGGCTTCTTGGGCTCTTCAGAGTAAACTGGGGACCACCCAGTGAGACTGGGACCAATAAGTCTAGGCGGTCCCAGGGCTCCTGTCCCATGGGATACTGGTGCCCAAGGCTAGCCGTGAGCACTGCATCTGACAGCTCTGGGCTCCTCACCAAAAGAGGAAGCTCAGAATCACAAGAACGAAAGGCTGGGCTGGGCTTCACAAATCATTGAATCCTAATACCCGGGCCATACACAGAGACACGTGCCTGCTTACAAACGCTTTCTGATGAGCTGTTCACTGCTTCTGAGACAGCCCCTTTCATTCCTCTCTGTAAAGGGGAAATTGTTCCTTGGAGCATCAACTCTCCAGTCTCAATGTCAGCTTTGAAGGTCTCCATACTCACCTAATCCCTGCTCCCCAGGTAAGCCTTGTATGGCTACTCAGGAACTGGTAGACAGAAACTATGGTCCTGGTACCCCCTTAGGGCTCGGCTCCCAGCAGCCCTGGCCTCTGCTGCCTCATCTGGGATTAGCTCCCTAGTCTCCTCTTCCTCCTGGTTGCCCCCCACTTATCACCAACCTTGTCCATAATTTCTGCTTTCCTTCCACCACACCCTCCCCATCATTATGTTCTGCAATGTCTGGTTTAGGTCATCTGTTCCCTGCCACTCCAAACAGCACCAGTTACAAAAACCTTCAGGCCCATTTGGGGGTTGTGTATGTACGTCTTGTGAAGGGCGGATATTCCTCTTCATACCGACTGGAGGTAGTGACAACCTCTTATGTCCAGGGTTGTCTCATCTAATGTTCCCATCAACCCCATGAGATAAGTATTAACACTTCCTCCTTCAAATGAGGAGACAGGCTTAGAAAGCTTAAGCCTAGGGCCTCTCTGGTGGTGCAAGGGGTTAAGTTTCAGCACTGTGAAGCTGTCCGCAGCCAGTGCAGCAGGAGTTTGATCCTGGGCCAAGGAGTTGACCCACATGGTGCATCAGACCTCTCCTGTCTCGCCCACTGATCCCCTCAGCAGTGTATCTCGTCAATCTGCCTGTTCTGTTCCCCACTCTGTCTCTGGTGAATCCTCTCACCCCCGCATCTCTGGACTAGACCCCAGCTCTTGTATGCATAAATAAATAAATCTTAAAAAAGAAAGAAAGAAAGCTTAAGTCCACTTGAGGGCCCCGTGCTCTGGGATCAACTTTCTGGCCACTCCCAATTGAGCTTTGGCTTCAGAGAACAGCAAGAATCCCCAAACCTTGTATTTGTTCCTGCGTATTAGTTCTGTTGTGACATAAATTACCCCAAAGCTTAAACCACTGTTTCTGGGGTCATGAATCTGGTGGTTGCACAGCTGGGTGGTTCAGACTGTCCTCCAGGCGGGGGCATCTGAAGCTTCCCTGAGGATGGGGGATGACCTTCCCCTCCTGTGGCCGCGGGAAGGAGGCATCTGCTCCTCCTGTGTGACTGTCTCTGAACAGTGTGTAATACAGCAGCTGGCATTCCCCAGACTCACAGAAATGCATAGAGTGTCCAAGATGGAAGCTGGTGTCTTTCATAATCCATTTAGAACATAACTTCAGAAATGATGAAACAGGGGTCTTTACCACTTCTGTAGGTCGCGCAGACCCACCCTGGTAGCAGGTGGGAGGGGGCTATGCGAGCAGGAGGCAGGGGTCTCGGGGGCTGGTCACCATGTTCCTGAATAATCTATTTTTCCCTACAGTATGTGAGACTTCTGCGATCTGCTAGGGCACATTTGGGAGGCCACAGGAGTTCCAAAGATACACACACTCTTTCTCTCTCCCTCTCTCTCTTTCTCCTTAAGCACATGACTGATCCCTTTTCCCCATCCATGCAGCATCAGATTTCCTTAGACAAGAGGACAGGGGACAGGCTGCTATGATTGTATCTAAGCAGGGAGAGCCAAGAGGGAAGTCGGAAGCGAGGCGTGTAGCGGGAACAAGTGGGTCATTAGTGATTGGACGTCTCCCAGGGACTCCAGGACTAGGACCCTTGACACAGCCATGTGCCCTGGGCAACCTCAGTGAGCTATGCAGGTGGGAGTGCGCATGTGCAGAGGTGGCAGGAAGTGTGGCTGCAGGAGATCTGGGCCAGGAAATTAGTTCTTTCACGATTCTCTATATCCATTGTTACTTTTTTCTGCCTTCATTTAATTCTTAGAAGTTTATCCTATTCTCATTTCTAATTTAGTATGTTTTCATTTTTAATTTTTCTTAATTCGATTAGTGGTTTGCTGATGTTCTTGCTTCTTTCCTCCTAAGTACCAGCTTTTCTATTTATTTATTAGTGCTACCCTTTTTCATCATTAATTTCCGTCCTTATCTTTGGCAGTTCCTTGTGTTCGTTTTTCTTAAGATTATTTTTTTCTTCTTGTTTCTCCTAAATTTGGGGGCTGAGCCCTAAGCGCACCTATTTCCATTTCTTAAATGAAAAATGTAAATACTTACGGTCATAAGTTTTCTGCTGAACATTACTCGAGTTATAGTCCATTAGGTTAGACACAGCATTTTAATTAATCTTAAATTTTTTAAATATTCTGCAATTTTGTTTTGCATGTCCCCACACGACAATGAGAACTTTGGGTTTTTTCTTTGTCTGTTTGTTGGCTTTAAGTAAGAGGTTTTTGTTGTGCTTATACTTTATTGTTATTATTCTCTGATGTTATCAAATTACAATGAAAGAGTGTCTTCTTTATTATTTCTGCTCTGTAGAATGTACTGAGAGTTACTTTGTGGTCTAATAGGATCGAAGACTTTGTGATCTAAATGACCAATTTGATAACTATTTCAACAGATAGTGCAGAGGCTGGGGTGCATTTAGAGGCCAGGGTCATGATAATATACATAGCTTAATTTATTATCCTTTATTAATTTTACTTTACTAGTAACTTTATTATTTTCTAAGTCCACTTATTTTTTTTTTTAAAGATTTATTTATTTATTTATACAAGCACTAGGTACAGTCAGAAGCGTGGGAGGGTGAGAGAATTCACCAGAGCCAGAGCAGGGAGCAGAACAGGCAGACTGACAAAACACACTGCTGAGGGGAGCAGCAGGCGCAGCAGGAGAGGTCTGTCGCGCCATGTGGGACCCTCACCTGGCGGCCAGGGATCGAACTGGCTCTGCAGAGGCTGCGGGCAGCTTCGCAGCCCAGCGCTCAACTGCTGAGCCACCGTGGAGGCCCAGCCTACTTATTTTTATCTAGGTGATCTACCATAGACTGAAATGAAGTCACTTATTTTTATTATGCTTATTTCTGTTTTTTACTTTCTATAGTATGAATTTTAGTGCCATGTCTTGATTTTTAAATATTTATGACAAATAACTGAGGATTGTAACCTTTACAGTATAAAAGGCTCTTCTTGGGCTTTGTTTAATATTTTTCACTTTAAATTCAACTTCTGATAGAGAGACTTTGACTTCTTTGCCTGCACTGCATTTCCTTCTGTCTTTGTTTCCTGGTTTTAGATGATTTTGTCTATAGCACATGGTTTGCCTTTGCCTTTTGAAGCAATCGTAGACACTTTTTCTCTGTAGGTGTGTTTGTCTCATTTGCAATCACAAATAAATCCTTCACATTTGTTTTTAGGCCTGTTACCTTTTTTTATGCTTTTTTTTTGTATTTTTCATGTTTCTTTTTGTTTGTTTCTTTAAATCTTTGGTTAAATACTCTGTTTCCTTTATTTTCTACCAAATGTTTTCCTACTGATAATTTGAAAGGGTGATATCTTGTAAGTTTACAACTTTTTTTTCAGGGTGATATTTTTTCACATTATCGACTGTACTTCTGTCAAGCATCTTCAAGGCCACAATCTTAGCACACCTGGCTCTTGTCCCAGGTACATTGCACTGACCAGCTTCCAGCAGGCACCACCAGCCAGTGCTCTGCTCTCCCGCCTCCCCAGGGCTTTCCTGACTGAGGCTGATAGACGGGACCACAGGACCATGCACAGCATCCACACTTGCAACATGTAAATGCAGGGTGATTACACCCACAAGTGAACCATTAACCAATGTGAGATGGATTTTGTAGATAAAGTCTTCCTGTCTTCTCTCCCTAGATAGAACATTCTGAAACAGAATGTGTTAGCCTGCTCAGCCAGCCTACCATACCACCTCAGATGGGTGGCTGAAACAACAGAATTTATTTTCCCACAGTTCTGGAAGTGGGTAGTCCCAAGAGCAAGGTGACTGATGTTTTGGTTCCTATTAAGACTGCTCTCCTTGGCTAGGGAATGGCTGTGTTCTTGCTGTGTACTCATGGGGTCTTCCCTTTGTCTGTGTCCAAACCTCTCCTTATGAAGACACTGGTCATACTGGATTCCAGCCCACCCTTATGATCTTATTTTTAATTAATTACTTCTTCACCCTGTCTTTCAGTATGGTCATATTCTGGGGTGATGGAGGTAGGGCTTCAATATACATGCTTTGGAAGGGGAAAGACGATTTACCCTTAAGCATAGTTTACAGATGCCCTTGGGGGCTGTCCCACAAGATGGAAGAATCACAAGCACTTAGTGGCCAAGAGTTTGATTCTATATCCTACTGGCTTCCCCCCTCCCCATGTCATTGTCTTTGTTCCTCATTCTTACCTCCTATTTCCTGAAACTGAAGTCCTTAATAAGCTGTATCCCAGGCATCCCTGGTGGCACAGGGGTTAAGTCTCAGCACTATGAAGCTATTGGCAGCCACTGCAGCACGAGTTCAATCCCTGGCTAGGGAGCTATCCACATGGTGCAGCAGACCTCTCCTGGCTCGCCCGCTGCTCCTCTCAGCAGTGTATTTCAATCAATCTGCCTGTTCTGTTCCCCACTCTGTCTCTAGTGAATCCTATCACCCCCGCCACCCCCCCGACACACACACACACACACAGTTCTGGCCTGTACCCCAGTTCTTGTATGCATAAATAAATAAATCTTTAAAAAAAAAAAAAGACTACCCACATGGCTCAGCAGACCTCTCCTGTCTCTCCCACTGCTCCTCTCAGCAGTGTATTTCAGTCAGTCTGCCTGTTCTGTTCCCCACTCTATCTCTGGTAAATCCTCTCATCCCCCGCACCTCTGACTTACACCCCAGCTCATGTACACATACATGAATAAAATAAATCTTAAAGGCCTGCCTGGTGGCTCAGGGGTTAAGACATGCACTATGAAGCTATCAGCAGCTACTGCAGCACAAGTTCAATCCCTGGCCAGGGAGCTACCCACGTGGTGCAGCAGACCTCTCCTGACTCACCCACTACTCCCCTCAGCAGTGTATTTCAGTCAGTCTGCCTGTTCTGTTCCCTGCTCTGTCTCTGGTGAATCCTCTCACCCCTCACACTTCTGGCCTGTACCCCAGTTCTTGTATGCAAAAATAAATAAATCTTTTTTAAAAAAAGTTGTATCCCATGAGCCTTTGCCTGAAGCTGTGTTTTCCAAGTGCTCAGCACAAGACAGCACTGGCACCCACAGTGCTCATCTATCCAGAGGCAGTTTGTCTATTAACTTACTGTGAGTGACAAGGAGATGGATAGATTCATGCCCCACTACCTCCTCTCTCATCTCACTTTCCAATTTTACTGCACATATTACAATTTAATATTTTAATAGTCCTCCTTATCCCTTTCAATAATGTGTTTACATAGGTAGGCACTTGGCTTATGTCTCTGAGTCATATCATTTTGGCTCTAACTTTGAAAGATGAGGGAAATTGTATACCGACTCCCCTCCCACTTGACTTCCCATCCTGTGTCTAAAGCTTTAAATGCATATTGTTGCTCAATATTTGCCCTTTTATCATGATTCTTCATAGTAAAATGGCTCAGAGTAAGTTACTTTTCTCTAAGAAGAGTTTATATAATTAGCTTCTCAAAATCAGTACTTGTTTAAAGATAATCATTTCTTGCCCTTATTTGGAGTGACTGCTTAGCAGGGAATAAAATTCTTCCTAGGAGACACTGGGGAAATTATGTCAGTTGCAGCGGCACTGCCTCTGGGAGGGTTGGGCATCTTGCCTCCTGCCTCACAGTAAGTGGGGTGTCTCTCTCTTTTCATTGGACCAGGGTCCTCTCTTATTCATCATGTCACTCAGTTTACCAATCAAGAGTGAGTAGAAGAGTCATATGCAGTTCTGAACAGAAAACTGCAGAGCCACTGTGTGTGTCTGCCAGTTCTTGTACTCCTTGATCTCTTCCATGAGATTGAAATGTCCGAAGGGGGGCTGGCGCTTCAGCCTGCATACTGGGGAGAAGAATCTACTTAGAATGAAGATAATGCACATAGCAGGGGACATTGGTTACCCAGTGCTACCATGGCCCAGATACACTCTGAGGAGCAGAATAATTGCATTGGCAGCTCTTGGGAGTTGGTGGTTCTGGCAAACGTAGGCTCTCCTGGTGAAAACTGCTTGCTTTCTTTTCCTAAGGAATTTGAGGTCCTGTTGCCTTTGAGCACTGAATATGCTGTACAGTCTAAGGGAGGTGTGGTTTTCTCCTTTATTGGTGATTTGGTTTTCAGGTCTGAATACCCATCAGATTTTTTCCTTTCACTTTGAAGTTCAGAAACATTAAAAACTCTTTTTTTCCCTAGTTTTAACCAAAACCCCACACACTTAAAATCTTGGACCAGGAGGATGACATGACTGTCTGGATGGGGAAAAACCTTGGCAAAAATGTCCCCTAACCCATTACGTCTGCACAGTATGAAATCATCCACTCCTGAGCAAGGTCTGCTCTGCATACTAAGTGCATGCGACCCAGAAGACATGTGGGAGCTGCCTTCTTTGTTAACAAACACTTCTCAAAATAATGTATAATGATACAATAAAGGACCCCACTGATGAGGTGATTAGAGGAACTTAGATTCTCAACCCCTTGGGTTGGGGAGAGTGGAAACCTCTATTCTTTCTATTCCTTTGTGTGTGTGTGTGTGTGTGGGACCCTCGTGGTGGCCGGGGATGGAACCGGCACTGCAGAGGCTGCAGGCAGCCTCGCAACCCAGCGCTCAACCGCTGTGCCACCAGGGGAGGCCCTCTTTTTTTTTTTTTTTAAGATTTATTTATTTATTTATACAAGCACTGGGTATAGTCAGAAGCAAGGGAGGGTGAGAGAATTCAACACAGACAGAGGGGAGAGCAGAACAGGCAGAGTGGAGCACTGCTGAGGAGAGCAGAGGGTGGCAGGAGAGGCCTGAGCTCCATGTGGGACCCTCGCCAGGTGGCCGGGATCGAACCGGCGCTGCAGAGTCTGAGGGCAGCTTTCGCAACCCAGGGCTCAACTGCTGCGCCACCGGGGGAGGCCCAGAAACCTCTATTCTTATGAAAAAGCAGCTAGGGCTGGGTTCCTGAGTTTGACTTCATTCCCAGGGCATGGAGGAAGGAGAGAATGATCACCCAATGTCTTATCTTTTCCCTTTTATTTGCTTCATCTTCTTCTCTCTGTTCCTCCTCTGCATCATCCTAACTCCCATCTCCTATGTGAAGTGCCAAAGTCTTGACACACCACAGAGTCTGAAGGAAATCTCCTGGGTACCAAGCCTGGGGCAAAGGGGTTGGCATTGGTTTGTGTTTCCAGACCGTGGAAATAGTGGCATAAGATGATTCCCAAAAGAGGGACGGAGGAAAAAAAAAACTAAATTTAGGCCACAACTTTGAGCCAGAGGTGGGGAAGTTTTTTAGACCAGAAAGAGGAAAGGGATACCTAAGTTTAGAAAACAGAGGCAACTAGACTCAATTCTCAGTGTCATCGCTTACTAGAAAAGATCTTAGGCAAAGTGATTCCCTTCCTCAGTTCTCATTCTCCTTATTGGTTAAGTGGAAACAATAACACATTGATATTTGGAAGTTGTTGTGAAGATTAATGGGATGCTATGGTTTGGGAAGGTAGTAGATTTAAATTAATACAGAATCCCTCCATCTACAAATATTTAGAAATACTGAATAAATATAATATTTAAAGTACAGAACTCACAAGAAAGGAAAATCTCCAGAAATAAGAGCAGTAATGTGTGAGCTTAACAACATTAACAGTGCTGGTTACATATGTTCAGCAGAGACATAGACACAGAAATAAATTGATGATGGCTGCATTTTTCTTAATAGCTCCAAATTGGAAATAGCCCAAATGTCCACCATAAGTAGAATGGATAGATAGTAATATATCCGAAACAATAGACCATTGTAAGCAATTAAAAGAAACCATAGTTGTATACAACAGCATGGATGAAGTTTACAAATAATCTTAAATGAAAGAAACAAGACACAAAGGAGCACATGCAATCTGAATCTTCTTATATAAAAATTCAAATACAGATTAAAAACAACCATTCTGTCAGAGACGTGTGGTGGATACATAATTACCCATTTGTCAAAACCCACAGAACTTTACATCACAAAGAATGAACTTTAATGTAAGCAAATTGTTTTTTAAAAAATCAACCAAAATGATGGGGACCCCAGAAAAGAATACAGGCTGTAACGAAGGAACTGCATAACAAAAGTATGGTAATTGAAGGGGGCTGTCATGTGGCCAAGAAGCCCACCCAAGTAATTTTGGAAAAGGGTTTTGACTGAAAACCGTAAGGCTAAAGACAGAAAGAATTGTACATTGGCATTGCACTCTGGTTGGCAAATTTGTTTCTCTCAGGGGGGACAAGGGAACAATTCTGAAACTACATTACATGTGTCCTTGGGTTGAACAAACCAGTTAATAAAAGGCAGATCATGGAAGTCAGGTTTCTCCCTGTCCAACAAAGTTACAAATAAGCAAGACACTGAGAATTTAGGTTAACATCCATACAGGTGGATGGATTTAATAATAATTATAGATATGTACATATACATGCATTAGTATACATGCATTTATTTCTTAGCTATCTTGTGACAGAGCTTAGAAGCAATAAACCCCATTAGCAAATGCTAGCTCAGATTTGGTTTCCAAATAATGATTCTACAGTAAATAGAACCAGGGTTACTTGGAGAAATGACTGATTCTAGACTAGGGACAGGAAATATACAAGATGAATCTGATATACTTAATAGTGCCAGGAAGTAAGAAAATGTTAGAAAGGCAAACCCATGAGGGCTGTCAAAGTGACACAAGAGTTGACCTGGAGGAACCCTTAATGGCCAAGCCTGGAACAATTTGAGCAACAAAATAAATAGCATAAAAATACCAAAACTATAAGATAAATATACACAAGTCCATACTATACAGCCAAATGATTTAACAGATAAAGAGGCAAAAGGGATACATTTTGTTTACAGAATTCCTATTGAGTATGCCTTCTCCAGGATTCCCTACCTTACCCTCATTGGATGAGGGCTGGATCTAAAGACTTGCTTCCCAAAAAGAGGGCAGGAAAAGGGGAAAATAGCACCTTCACAAGGGAAATATATGGTAAACACTACCATGACCAAGTGATCAGCACTCAATAACCAGACAAGTCATGTGAAGTCACCCCAATAGGTTTGATGAAAGGGGGGCACCCCTAAGGTGTACTTCAGGTGCTTTAATGCACATGGGTTAAACCGCTAACATCACCAGAAATAGCATTGTTCTGTTTTTAAAAACACATTTCTTATGGCAAATATCTTATGCAGTTGTCACTGTAATAAATTGTGCACTTGAATCTAAAAAGAAAAAAAAAATTAAAGAAGCTTAAAACAAATACCTATGGTGGGGTTTGGCATGCAGTAGGTATGAATATGATATTTGCATGTTCTGGTATTGGATAGGAATTGTCCTTGCAATAACCAAAGAGTCACTGGTGCCCAAGAGAAAACTCTATGAGTGGAGACAGGGATAACTCCCAGAATCTCTGGGTGGGGGAGTCTCTTCTGGAACTAAAGGGAGCTGGGGGAAAATACTGCCTGCCGCACTCACTCTCAACCTTTCCTCCATGCTGCTCTCTGTCCACTGAGCTCCTTTTTCTCTCTTCCAAAAGCCTGGACCAGAAGACAGTGCATTCATCCTTAGAACTCCTGGGAGGAATTTTCCTTTTTTAATGGGTACCCAGAACAAGAATGTAATACCTTCCAAATTCCTCGGGAGGGGGATGGAGTGCCCAGCTCCAGTGTCCAGCTCTGAGCTCACCATGCTTGCCAAGGCAGTGGACACTGTGGAAAGAACACTTGGTCCCGGGGAACAGGGACTTGTCAACTGGGTTGGGCATTGATGTGAGCTCATGAAAAATGGAAAAGTCCCCCTGCTGTGAGCAAGGAGGGGTCAGGGAAGGCTGGGCTGACAACCCAGTAGGTGCCTCCTGCACCACGGCGATGCTGATGGCCTAGGTGTCCAGTCCACAGTGTGACTCTAACTCATTAGGTCTGTGTGGTATTTTCCATCTTCCAACTATTTTCATATTCGTGAATACATTTTCTCCTTTGCATATTCTTGGGCTTTTGATGGTGTTAAGCCCAATTTACATATGATGAGTTCTTGAAGACAAGTGACCTGCTCAGGATCACATAGTGAGTAGGTGGCTGAGCCCTCTTGACCACGGATACATTGTTCAGTGTGGCATCGGCCGGATATCCCAGCGTGCACCCTTTTAGTTGCGAGTAGCGAACTGAGGCTGGCTGCAGCGGAGCCAAAGAACCAGACTGTGCGTTTTCATATCTGGCTCCCACGTTCCTTGGCCAGGATTTTCACAAGGCATGCTGCAAATTGCTTTACCCATCAAAGGGGTTGCCACTGTTAGGACACGCCCAGCCAGTTCACTAGTTCTGGGATCCCAGCAGCTGTTATAGGTGCCTCCTGGTCCTATCACCTGCAGCTCTTTTGCTGACATAAGTCCGGACCCGACATTCAGTCCCATGATAATCGAAAGTGCCCAGTGCATGTGGAATAGCAGAGAAAACAGAGTGGGCCCAGAGTCAGTGTCCACTGACGTCAGTCTCTGTTCTGCCTGCCCCTCCTACTCCATGGAAGACCTCACTTGTGAGACAACCTCTGAACAGCACATTCCAAGTCACACAAACACCCTGGTATCCACTGGTGAGTTGTTTCTGGGATTATAATCCCCATAACCACTCTGGAAGTGAAAGCTCCCAAGAGCTTTATGGCAGAGCTGGACTGCAGCCCAGGTCTCCAACCTTGAGCCCCAAGCTCTGCCCACTGCTCTACACTGCTCCCTGCACACACAGGACAGTAAGCACATCTAGGGTAAAGTTAAACACAGTGCAAGTGATTGAGACTCCAAGTGCTATGAGGGAATGAAGGAATGTCATGCTTTATAGGCAAAAGTGACTTCCAGGAAATCACAAATGTCCCCCAGTCTTTACTGCACTGTACTACCCCAACCTAAAATGCTGGGTCACACAATCTTTTCTGCTCATGGCAATAAAGGAAAAGGGGCAGGAGTCCAACATTTTAAGGTTGGAAGTTATAAACTTTTTATTAAGGCAGAGTCTCCTTTTATCATTAGCATGTAATGAATTATTCTCAGCTTCCAATGCCCTGGTAATTGTCTCTCCAAAGAATCTCATTAAACATTGCTGGATACTTTTGATCATTATTAATAAAAGTGATAACTTGAAATAATCTTGCATTTTTCAGTTGAGGCTGCAAACCTGAAGTACAGAATTATGATAGATCTTTAATGATGGTGGAATCTCCAGGGAAAACCACCTGGTGTCTTGTCTTTGTTCTTCCCAGCAGGCCCTTGCCAAACAAAGTCAGACCTTCTATCTGACCTGTTTTCTCTCCAACTCTAGAACTCACTCTATTCTATCTCCAATTCCCTCCCATGTGAGCCAAAATTCCAGTAGATTTTCTAAATAAGGATTTAGATTGTCAAATCCTTAGCAGCCTGCTTCTAAATCCTAGTTATGAGGCAGATTTTATTTTCTGAAAAGTGCATCAATATATCCCATCCTGCATGCTCTTCTTATAATCTGATTTTAACACTCTTCCCACTCAAAGGTGGGTTCCAGGCCCCAACTCCCCCACTGCACCTCAAACTTGGGAGGGTTTGTTTCTACATGACTTCTGAGGGCAGATCATAAAAAAACAACACGGCTTCTGCGTGGTTCTCCTGAGATGCTCGCTCTTGGAATTCACTGCCATACTCTGAGGAAGTTCATGCATTCTATAAAGAGATCCACATGGAAAGAAACTGAGGCCCCAGCCCTCAGACCTAGCTGAGATCCAGGTGACAGCTCCCTGCCAGCTATGCGAGTGAGTAAGGCACACTGAAGGAACCCTCTAGTCCTCACTTGGTCCAACCTAATTGATGCTACATGCAGCATAAACAAGCTTTCCTCATCTAATGCTGTCTAAATTGCTGATTCATGAGATAAATAAACCGTGCTTTAGACTACTGTGTTTTGGGTGCTTATTATACAGCAGTAGATACACTGGAACAAGTTTCAACCTCTTTTTTGCTTTCCAGACACATATATTCAACTGCCTCCTGCACATGTTCACTTGAATGTCCCCAAATCATTTCAGATTTAATGTGTTTAGGGAGTTCTACTTCCACTTGGAGCATAGAAATACCCCCTAGGACTGTCACTCCCATCCTCTTTATGCAAAAAGCCAGATAATCTATAAAAGCATAATGTTTTGGGAGCCATCAGAGAGCTAGGCTCATAAGACAGCCAAGTGAAGTGAATTCCAAAAAGCGGGAAGCTCTTTCGAGGAGCAGTGGGTCATAAGAAATGTTGCACCTTTGGAAAGCATAGGGCAAAATATAGGTAAGAAGAAGTTGTAATGAATTTGTAAAGGTTGAGTACAGGCTTGCAAACAGTAGAGAAAATTGAGAGGCCCCAACACAATGGAAAATTGAGGGCTCTTTCCACAGACTTCTGTAATGTGCTTATAAGAAAGACCAGAAACAGGGCAGGGAGCTGGAGAAGGCTTAAATGCTTGTGCAAGCATGCAGCTGATGTTCAACTGCAGCTGAGTCATAGACACAAAACCCCTTTCACTTCCCTAGACCTTTCCCTCCCAAAGCAAAAGTCATAAGCCACTGGGGAAGTATAGAATCTCCCTCTTTCTTTGCCTCAAGGTTTAAGCAAAGATACTGTTGGTGGGGGGTGGGGTAGAGGTAGAAGCTAAACCACCTGTTCATGAGAGAAGGGCAGGAGCAAAAAAGCCTGTGCTCTTGAGGAAAGGGAAGGAAACATTTTCAGGCCTAGGATCTTGCTCTGACTCAAAGTTTGGTCCTGCTCCTGATGGGGGAGGAGAGGGCTCTATGCCAACCACAGACACTAAGCAGTATTTGGCTACCACAGAGCAAAGAGTTGTTGATTAAGCCCCATCCCTGAGGCCCAATTGCACAAGGTCTGCCAAAGACTGAAGATGGACAAGGACTGGGAAATTGTCTGTGCCATCATGAGCCTCCTGTTAAGGATAATGAGCTCAATCTGCTGGAGTAGTTTCAGGAGTGTGAGAAAGACCCTGTGGGGCAGAAGCAGGGGGTGAGGGGGCTGCTGAAAGCTGTGGGTGAAACAGAAAGACAAAATAAGTAAGAAAAAATTTTCCCTGGTATTCAAGGCCTGATGTCAAGTGCAAGATAACAACAGACCACTCTGATGGAATTTGAAACCAGTAGTGCTCTGAAAGGTAGGATAGCAAAGAAATTTCTTAACCCAGTTCATCTTCTAATTAGATTGATTCAACTCCTACACTAAGATTTAACACAAGAAGGACTGTATCCACTTTCTGAAGAAAAGCTATTCACCTTAGCCTTCATTCTACGCTCACACACACATACAGGAATACATACATATACACAAACACACAAAGAAAGAATAAATTCTCCACTATCAAGAGATAAAGCAATCAACAGAAATAGATTCAGAGATGATACTGTTATTAGAATTACCATCCTGGGGCTTTCAAATAACTAGGAATAATATGATCATGAATCTAGTGGAGGGAAGGTGCAGGAGATACATGAACCAGAATGTCAGTAGAGAAATGTAAATACTTTGAAAAAAAAAACAATTAAAATGCTATAAATATAAAATTTTGATGTCAGAGATGAAGAATCCTTTGATAAATTTATTAGTAGAGTGGACCGGTTGAGGGAGAACTGATGAATATAAGTCAAGAACTTGAATATAAGTTGAATATAAGAACTGGAATATAAGTCAACAGAATCTACCCAAATTAAAACACAAAGTGAAAAACATAACAGTATCCAAGACCTGCAAGACAATATGAAACAGTCTAACATGTTTGTAATTGGAGTCCAAGCAGGGGGTGGGGGGAGAGAGAAAGAGAGAGAAAGAGAGAGAGAGAAATGGGGAGAAATACTTAAAGGGATAATGGCTAAGAATTCCCCCCAAATTATGACATACAATAAACCATATATCCAAGAAGTTTAGAGAATATAAAACAGAATAAATTATAACACACACACTCCTACACACGCCAAATGGCCAAAAATGTAAACATCAAAGATGAAAAGAAAATGTTAAGTTAGTCAGAGGGAAAAAAAGAAACATTATATACAGAAAAGCAAATATAAGAATTCAGATTGTATTTCAAAGAGATGATGAAAGTCAGAGGAAAATGGAGTGACACTTTTAAAGTATTAAAAGAAAAAACTGTCACATAAAATTCCATATCAAGTAAAAATATCTTTGAGAAGCAAAGATAAAACAGAGATTTCTCAGACAAACAAAAAACTGAAAGAATATATTGCTTTCAGACCTGCACTAAAAGTTAAAGGACATTTCTCAGGCAGAAGGAATACAATACCAGATGGAAATTTAGAGTGATACAAAGAAATGAAGTACATCAAAAAGTGCAAAGATGTGGATAAATATTTAAAAAAACTTTAAAATGATTTTTTAAAATTGCTTTAAAATATTGACCATTTGAAGTAGAAATGTCATAATGTACCTGGGGCTTATAGCATATTTATTAATAAAATTTATGTCAACTATAACACCAAAAATGAAAGAGGAATTGGAAATATACTGCCATAAATTTCTTAGACTATATACAAAGTATTATTATATAAAGAAAGAAAAAGGAAGGTTTTAATATAAACCCAAAAGCAATCACTAAAAAGTAAAATATACTTCCAGTACACCAATGGTGGAGAATAAAAATGGATTATTAGACATTTCCAACTGATACAAAAGATAGAAGAGAACAAGGTGAACAAAAAAATCAACATGTAAACATAACAAACAATAAGTAAGATGAATAAGAAGAATTTTTCCTTCAGTTTTATTTCCTCCTGAGCCTGATATATTTAAGTGAGGGTACAGCAACCTTAGTGAGGCCCCAGACTCCTTAATCAACACTCAGAATTCATGGATTAATGTAAAAGGTGCTAAGGGAGAAAATGGATCTTTCTTCCACATCTATTAGCTTACAGCCACAGCAAATTACAAGCTTTACAAAAGTTGCTGATTTTATCCAGGGTGGATCAAGTCCTACATGAAAATATGCATGTTCAACATTGTGTAGTGAGTGAAATACCATCTAGGAGACAGTGCCCTCCAGAACTCCCCTCCTCCCTCATGATTGGCTCTTGTTCCTCATCCCAGAGCTCCCAGATATTTGTTTACATGGTTGAAATGATATCTTAAATGTAAGATGTTCTTAAGATAAAATTTTGAAAAGTGAAAGAATAAAAAAAAAAGTGGCAAAATCATATTTTAATATGTATATTAAATACAACCAGATCAATAATTGAATTAAGTATAAGTGGTTTGAGCAACTCAATTAAAAAAAAGGGCGAGATCTGATTAATAAAAAGTAAGCCCCAATTCTTTGCTATCTATGAAAAACACTTTAAATGTAAAGCCACGGTGGATTAAAAGGATAAAAATGGGAAATACATATGAAAGCTGATCAAAAGAAAGCTGGAGTGGCTCTATTACTATCAATCTAAGTAGATTCCAGAAAAAGGAATATCAACAAGGACTGAAGGAAACACTACACAATGAAATCAACAACAATATGAATGTACTTAGCAACATACTTTGAAATAAATAAAGCAAAAATTGATAGAACCATAAAAAGAAATAGACAAATTCATAATTGTAGTTGGAGACTTCACCACTTTCTCAGTAATCAATAGAATATGGAGACAGAAAATCAGTAAAGTCATAAATGACCTGAATATCAAAAGGCCATAAATCCAACCCCCCCTCTAGGAAACAAAAAAGGAATGGAGACTTTCAACTCATTTTATGAGGCTAGCTACTACTTAGGCCAGTGAAGGAAATTACAAGAAAAGGAAACTACAGGCCAATGCACATAGATGCAAAAATAGTAAACCAAATATTAGCAAACTGAATCAAAAGTATATTAAAGGGATAATATGACATGCTCAGATGAGAGCTAGCCCAGAAATTCAAGATTGATTCAAAACAAATGCAGTGTATACATAACAGACTATAAAATTAAAAAAAAAAATGACCTTTTCAATAAATGCTGAGAAAGAATTTGGCAATATTCAATATATACAAAATATATAACATATTCAATATTTAAATATATATTATACAATATAATAAAGTATTAAAAAACCTTCTATAATGTGTGAGTAGAAGAAACATATTAAAGGCATCTGTAAGAAAACTTATAGCTAGGGAGCCTACCTGGTGGCACAGGGGGTTGAGCGTAGTGCTGTGAAGCTGTCTGGCCTTTGCAGTGTGAGTTTGATCCCCGGCCGGCCAGGAACAACCCACATGGTGCAGCAGACCTCTCCTGTCTCACCTACTACTCCCCTCAGCAGTGTGTTTCTGTATATCTGCCTGTTCTGCTCCCCACACTATCTCTGGTGAATCTTCTCATCCCCCTGCGACTCTGGCCTGTAACCTACTTCCAAAAAAGGAGGAAAAAGAAAGAAAGAAAAAAAAAAACCTACAGCTAATATCAGGCTCAGTGATGAAAGGCTAAATGCTTTCCCTCAAAGATTGGGAATAAATCAATGATAACTTCCTTTGCTATTCTTGCTCAGTATTTTAATGGAATTTCTAGCAATGTACAACAACAACAACAAAATAAACTCATAGAGATTGGAAGGGATCACAATTCTATATTAGCAGGTAGCATTATTGTCTATAGAAGATAAAAAAATCTACAAAATGTTAATAGAACTAATAAGTGAATTTAACAAGATTGGTAACAGAATACTCTAAAGCCCACAAGACATTGCTGAGGAAAAATAAAGAGAACCTAAATAAATGGAAAGGTACACTATGTTCATGAATCAATGACTCAACATTGTTAAGACATCAATTTTCCCTGCATTGACTATAACCCTAATCTCAGGGTAAAAATATATCCAACTGACCATAAAATTAACATTGAAATGTACATGGAAAAGGATTAGAATATCCAAAGTAAACTTGAAAAAAAAGTTGCAGGATACACAAGTTGTAGGATGCACACTACCTGATTTCAAGACAATAAAAGTATAATACTCAAAACCCAGAAATCAGCATGCATATGTACAGTTCATTAATTTCCAATGAAAGTGCCAAGAGAATTTAAAGGGAAAAGAATACCCTTTTCAACAATAATGCTGGACATCCATATACATCAATCAATAAATAAAGATCAAGCCCTAATTCAGGCCCTGAAATGACCTACTACTTCTTCTACAAATTATCGATAGTAGAGGCCATGGACAATCCACTGTGAAGAGATAACACTTATCCCAGACTGCTTAGGTTTAAATCTAGCACCTCTGTATCATTTCAATTTGGGTAAGTTATTTGATTTTTCTATGCTTGGGTTTTCTCATCTCCAAAATGGAGATATTACACTATCTCTATAATTATGGAGATCATACATTCTGGCTTGCCTTATTGTCCTTGTTCCCCTGCATACACTCAGAAATATCTTGGTTTGCATAATAACGATGCAGTTTCTCTATTTATAGAGTTGCTAGAGGGATTACATGAGTTAATGTCAATATTATCTTACAGTTAATGTTAAGTGCTATGTAATTTAGGTCTTTCAGGGAGAGTTAGACTAGTGAAAGAAGAGATTGAGTGAAGGAAGGAAGGGAGAAGAAGGGAAGGAGAGAAAAAGAAGGAGATAAGCTATATTGTATATTTACCCACTACCACAACTTGGAATGATTTTCCTTTAAATCGGTGACACAAAAGTCAAGTTTTTCATCAGCACTACATTTGCATTCAAGGACCGTTTCCAGAGTGTCCCACATCATTCAGAGACACTTTCTCCCTGCTTGTTTGTGAGTAACTGCCTCTTGTTCCCTTTCCATGGAATCAAGCAGGGGCTGCAAATGTCCAGGGGGAGGTCTTTCCCTGCTGCAAAGAAGGACAGTCTGGGTTTTAATATACAATGTAGAACCAAGCGGTAATCTGTACTGGATCTTAAAGGAAGTCTTTGAGATACTTCAGAGAAGTCACATTCCTTCCATGACTGGGAATGATGTTCACGGGGCTCATGCGGAAGGAGTCAGAAGAGAATAAGGCAGAACCTCACCTTCAGCAGGTGAGGTGGGGATAAATGTTATCTCTTCACAGTACACTGTCTATCCTCTCAATTACCCATAATCTATAGAACAAATAGCAGGGCATTTAAGGGCCTGAATTAGGACTTGATCATTATTTATTTTGTATATGGATGTCCAGCATTAGTGTTGAAATAGGTGGGGAGACCAGACTTCTATCTGGCTCTCAGGACTCATTCTTTTCCTTCATGGTCCCATCATATCACTATTTTACTCAAAAACCACCCATAGCCTTTCTTTGACTTATGAACGAAGTCTAAAACCTACAGACCAGTGGATTTTAAGTCCACTGAATCCATGCAGGCCATTTTAATACACACATTCCTGTGATTCTACATCCAGAATCTCTGATTCAGTAGGTCTGTAGTGGAGCCCAAGAATTTGCCTCTCCAACAAATTTCCAATAGATACATAGTGCCTTTAGTGCAGAAACTATACTTGTGCTCAACTCAAGGCTAGTTATCTATCATACTCTATCTATCTGACTTTATCTTCTACTGCACTGAGCAGAGTCCCTTAAGTCTTCCTTGCCTGTTCCTACCTCCAAGCCTCTGTTTAATATTTAACTACCACTAGACAATCATTCTGTCCTTTTATACAAGCCAGTTTTTAAGATTTAACTCCAGCTTCACCAGGATGCATGGCCACTTTGGTTCTGACAGTTCCTGGTACTGAAGTTAGATTGTACTAGGAGTATAAACTTCAACAAGGCTCTTGATAGCTTGCTGTTTGTACTGGTGTTTTATCATTTCAAACACATATTCAGTCGTGAATCATAGAAAGATATCTTAACACCTACTATGTGTTCTAGGTGCAGCTGTGGTGAAATAATGTATAGAGGAGTGATGTCTTACATCTTTGTAAATCTCTTTAATGTCTGGCTTTTTAGGAGACAGCTGATCTTCATATATGCTTCTTGATTCATTCTGCTCTATGATGGTAAGTTGTTACAGAGAAAATCAAACTTCACACAGATATGCACATAAAAAAAGGGAGAATATTCTAACAGTTCAAGGTAATTGTGGATATTCTTCTTTGATACTACCGACCTTCTTGAAGATTAGACATAATGTGGAATCTGAAGCCATATCAATGGGCATATTGTACTCTGTGACATTAGAATACATTGATCTCTCTTGAACTTTGAATGAATCTTTTACTGGGGTATGATTTCGTAACATCACACATTAGTTATTTAGAAAATATTGGTCTGCTGAATTATTTGAATCTTTCAAATGCTAACATATTTCATATACAACTACAAAAACTCACACAAGCTAATGTCACAGATTCCATCAAATTAAGTCTTTAAATATTGAGGGCTTTTAGGCTTTTGATGGCAGTTGCAAGATCTCAAAAATTTTAATTTTCATTTGAAAGCTTGAGTTTTCACATTGGCAACAAACACTGCCAATTGCTTTTCCTGAAGTGACAAGTTTGCTTTGCTCATGTTCAATAAGTATCTGAAAAATACCCAGACTTGAATAACCATCCCTAGACTAACGGTCATTCTTCCCAGGAAAGGGAATGAATTCAGCCTGCAACTGTGGGATATTTTCCTCCAGACAACCATTGCACTTTGATACGCAGCACAAGTGCTTCAAGTGTACTTCCTGTCTCATCACACAGAATGTTAAGAAGATGTGTACTCAAGAGTCAAGAGCTCCTAAAATTAATGATGTTTACTGCTGTATTCAAGACATTCACAAATCACACTGCTGCTTTCTGTCCACACGTGTTTGATGGTGAGGAGTACGACAACTGCTTGTACAGGTTGGCATCACCGCCTTGATTTGTGCTGAGCACTTTGACCCAACACTGCTTTGGCAGGAGCAACACAAGTATCTGACAGTGGAGAGGTAAATAATACATTAATATTATTATGAAATTTGTTTTGACCTACAGATTCCCTGAAATGGTCTCAGAGGCTCCCAAGAGTCTAAGACCATATTCTGAAATTTGCTTTTCTGAATTTTAAAATCTGAAATTTGGCCCATTATCATGGACTATTTTGTCTGCCTGAAATGCCCATCTGTTCTTCTCCACTTACGAAAATTCCATCCTTTCGAGACCCTGCTTGAATTATACCCCGCCCATTATCCATATTTCACTCCCTCCTTCCTGGGCCAGGGTTGGAGTTCACCTCAAAGGAATTATCCAGAGAGCTGATCTGCAGCCAGGATAAAGTCAGTGGGGGTTGCTTAGACAGAGGCATCAGGAGGCCTTTTCTTTGTTCAAGTGCATATGAATGTGGTTCTGGCAGAAAACCTAAAAGACCAATTTTGGAAATTGTAAGTTCAAAGGGAATAGAAGTATAATTTCATCCAGGAGACAGAACCAAGGGTCAGAGTGAAATGGTCGAGGTCAGTGGGCAGAACTGACCAGTGGAGAAGTTACTGGGAGCAGTTAGCCGAAATACAGTATGTAAAATCAATGCATTCTTGGGAATATGAACAGATCTTTAAAACCTTATAGAGAAACAGACAACATCAAGGGTAGAAATTGTAGGATATCTATATTCTTATGACCCAAATCATGAAGTGACCCAAGAGCACACAGTGCTTGGTCAAGTAGGGTTAAGATTTCACAAGGAGTAATATTCCATGGTGTATATGTGCTACATCTTCTTGACCCAGTCATCTATTTTTGAGCATTTGGGTTGTTTCCATAGCTTAGCTATTGTAAATAGTGCTGCTATAAACATAGGGGTACAGTGTCCTTTTGAATTAATGATTCTGTGTCCTTTGGGTAGATGGAAGATGTGGTACAGATACACCATGGAATATTACTCAGCAATCAAAAAAGACAAACTCATGCAATTTGCAGCAACATGGATGGAGCTAAAAGGGATCATGCTCAGCAAAATAAGCTGGAAAGAAAAAGAAAAATACCGGATGGTCTCACTCAGAGCAGGAATTTAGAAAACCTAAATAAGGGACCAGGAAAAAGACTAATTATAATAAAGTAAAAATCAAAATCAACAAGCAACTATAAACCAGAGACACGGTATGGGGTCTGGGGAGGGGAGGAGGGATTAGGGTCAAAATAAGGGGAGTGGGAATTGTATGGGGACTATAACCAAGATGAAAATGCTTACATTGTACAAAATGAAAATGATGTAAAAAATACATAAAAATAAAATAAAATAAAATAAAATAAAATAAAAGAGTTCACAAGGAACTACAGTGGTTTTTTGCCCCTTAGTAATACCCTTGTCAATGGGACAATGCCTTGGGGCAACAGAACAGTGGGGGTGAGAGGGGAGACTCACATAGGTGAATTCAATAGTAAATGCTGCCTGTTTGACTCCATTCTGGGGAGAGACTGAGGGAATAACAGCAGTGAGAAGACTTGCGTGTTGCTCCAGATAAATAATGAGGTTATGAAGGAAAAGAATGTGTAACTCACAATGGCTAATTGATCTTGAGTACTTAAGGGAGAGTCCTGGGGTGTACCTGTCATGTTTGCTTTGCCTGTAGTTGAAGGCAGTGTAAATTGTGTGGCATCTGGTTGTAAAGCTGCATGGTTTTTTCTTATCTATGGACCAGCCTCACTCCCTGGGTGATGCTAACTTTCATGTTACCTAGGATGAGCTGGCCCAGGAGCCAAGCATTTATCTGATCAAGCTACCTAGATTGTGTTTATTGTCCTTCCTACGGTGGGGGGGGGGCGGGCAGTGAATGAGAGTCAAACTGTGGGCCAACAATTGGAAGAGGGCTTGAGGGCTTGGGATGGTTGTTTTGAACACTGGCTAGAAGAAAAGACCTGTGCCCAGGGGAATGGGGTAACCAGGGATCTGAGGATCTACCTCCTACATATGTCACTTTAGGACAGGAAAGCACCATCTAGGGATTAACTGTAGGGACTCAGCACCCAGAAATAGGTAGCCCTTCCACCCCCAAGCTATGCAGTTTTAAAAAACAGAAATGTGTGCTTTCACAGTTCTAGAGATTTCAAGACCAAAATCAAGGTGTCATCAAGGGAACAGCCTCCTGGGAGACTCTGAGAAAATCCATCCTTTCTCTGAGCTGCTGACGCTGCAGGCAGCCCTGGCCCACAGGGACTTGTATCGGCACTACTACAGTCTCTGCCTGTATCAGCAGACACCAGTGTGTCTCCTCTGTGTCTCTCCCTATAAGAACACTAGTCATAGGGCCTCCCTGGTGGCGCAGGCGATTGAGCGCTGCACTATGAAGTGATCTGCAGCCTCTGCAGTACCGGTTTGATCCCAGCCAGCCAGCGAAAATCCCACATGGCGTGGCAGACCTCTCCTGTCTCGCCCGCTGCTCCCCTCAGCAGTGTATTTCATCAGTCTGCCTATTCTGTTCCCAGCTCTGTCTCTGGTGAATCCTCTCACCCTCCCACATATCTGGCCTGTATCCCGGTTCTTGTATAAAAATAAGTAAAATCTTTAAAAAAAAAAAAAAACAAAAACAAAAACACTAGTCATATTGGATTGATGACCCACCCTAAAGACCTAAGCCTAATTTGATTACCTCTGCAAAGACCTTGTTTCCAAATCTGGTCATATTCATAGGTTTCGGTTTTAGAGCTTGAACATTTCTTTGATGCAGAGCACAACCCACCACTGGCATGAACCAGAGAGCTGAGAATCTAACAAGTACATAGAAGTCTATGAGGCAGCTGAGCATGAGTAATATTTAGAAATCCAGACATGGCCATCAGCCCCATCCCTGTGGGTTGGGGATTCGGGGTTCTGGTCAACAAGGTTGGCAAGACCAAAGCAGGGAGATCCCAGACCTTAGTATGTCGGGGTGTGGGGTGGCTCACTAAGGTCAAACATTCAGGAACATCACAGGGGTCTCGGTTGGGATGGGGCAGGGCCATTTCTAGATGGGGTTTCTTCCTCAGAGCTACTGAAAGTACACTTAACTTGGGTCTGTCTAATCACCTGGGTCTATCTAATCTTCTAGGTAGTAGGCAAGAGGTCCCTGCTAGGAGGAGAAGAACTGGAGGCGGGGACAGGTGGGGACGGGGATCCAGGTGAGGCTGACAGTGCCCCCAGGTGATGAACTCTTGGATGGAAATCATCGCTGCATAATGTCCCTCCTGTTCACCCATAAATGTCCACGTTCTGCCATTAAAACAGGCTCCAGACTGAACTGCATGCCCCTTGTCACTTAGCTTCCCCTCCGCAATGAGTCATTGGTCTGAGCATGTATCCCATTAGGCAGGGGAAGCATGGAGAAGACTGGTCCAGTGCCCTCCAAAGTCATTGGTGACCACAACAGAAGTCGATGGGGGTGGACAGAAACGTTAGGGGCTAAAATTATTCGCGCTCTTAAAATGGGATAATAAGGTAACTTTCCTCCTCCTGGTATGAGCTCATTTAATTGTAAAGATCTTAATAAATTCAGCCTGATTAACTCCAACCTTGTGGGGGGAAGGTTATTCAGTGTTGTGGAATTAATTTTAAACAGAAGCAAAAAAAAAAAAAAAAGCAAGAAGGAAGAAAAGCTCTTGTGCACGATAGGGAGGGAGGGAGATTAATGTTCAGGAAATCAGAACTGGGGAGCATCCACTAGTAGGGCACCCTGCTCCTGAGACCATACACCATGGCCTTTGATTAATCATTTACTTTCTTAAAAGTGATGGAGCTCCAGGAACCTCCCCCAGCTTGATTGCACACACCCCAGTGCTGAAGGGAAAGAGAAAACCTTCACACATAGACAGGATTGCCCTGGACCCCATCCTGCCTAGTTCCCACCTGCCCCCACCTTGGTCCCAGTGCTCTCTTGCCCTGGAGTGGCTTCTGTGTGCCCAACCACTGTGCCCAGAGGCTGGCAGCCATAGCTTCGCATCCTAGCTGCCCTGCTTCCCAGCTGCCCAGGTCTTTGGGCTCTGGTGTCCCAATGATGACGATAACTCTCTTTGGGGGAATGAGATGCATAGGGCTTCACCCTGTTTGAGGCGCACACCCACTGCTACTGCCAGGGATGCTCTGTGGCTTGATGTTGGTGCGCTTTCTGGGGTTCCTACCCTTACTACCCCCGTGACTCTGGAGGAGATGCACCTCCTGCCCTCCTCATTTCAGACCTCTCTGGTCACTGCCTGAGTCCTCCACACTGACCTTGACCCACAGGTCTGCCTGAGCAATCTGGGAGAGGTGTGGTTTCATCTGGAGAGCCTCCACGTGGGCTGGTTGGGGCATACTTAGGGTTCCTACTCTAGAAAAGGGGAGGGAGGAATTAGGGAAGGTTGTGTTTGAGGGCCCAGGAAGCCTAATGAATGACTTATACCCACACCCATACTCCTCTGGTTTCTGACCAATGTGGGAAACCAAACTAAACACCATTAAAACAGACCCTGCTCTGTTGCCCAAAGTTCAGGGCTCACTTGATAAGCTAGACTTGGGGACACAGAACTGGCCAGTGGCAAAAAGAGACCTTCTCTCCTCCTCCCAGAGTTAAATTGACCCAGACAGAATGGCTGCACAGCAGCAGGCCTTGCTGATTGGGGTGAGGAGAAGCATAGATAGGGCAGAGTTCCCCCAGACAAACTCACTTCTAGGGAGGAAAAAGCTGAGTGGCAGAAAGAATGTGGATTAAGCCAAAAGGGAGTGAAGCACAGAGTTGGGGGCACTGGGATTCATTTCACAACACCTTCTGGGTGGAGAGCAAATAGGAGAACCTTCCAGCTGTCTGCCTATCTCCCCCACTCCTGCAGCAGGGTCTGGCCTTGCTGGGAGTTTTCTGCACCTGAAAGTCTGCGGGCTCAAAGCTCAGATTTCACATCTGACTCCAGACTCCCGCTCCCTCCCCGGCCAGTGCTCTGGGGACCTGAAGTCAGGAGGGGCCAAGGTTTGCTGCTTCACCCTTCCAGCCCTGCTCCCCCACTTTGCAGCAAGGAGAGGCTGGTTCTACCTCTAAGACTGCTCCTCCCCAGCTCAGGCTCAGGCTCCAGACCCCCATCCTTAAGCCCCTTCTCCCAACCCCCCTCTCCAGGTTAGCTCAGCCCTGGAAAGCAAAGAAAATTGAAGAAAGAGCCAGAATGGAGTGGAAGTGAGCAGGGGGTGGGCCAAGAATCCCAAGGCTTGTAACCAAAAGGAGCTACTTTGGGGCCCTGATGTCGCTCCCTCTCGCCTTGCTCTTCTGCCTGAGTTGTTTTCTCTACCCAAATGCCTCTTCCCACACCCCTGCCTGGCTAACTATAATATTATCCATCCTTCAGTCTCAGTTTACATGCCCCTTCCTTAGGAGGCCCCGGCACCGCAAGGTCAACGTGGACTTCTAAAAAGCGCCATTCATCAGCGTTGATGTTGCTTTAACCACGGGTCATGACCCATTAGTCATCGTGGAACAATTTATCAGGTTCTGACAGCATTTTTTAAACTATGAAACTGAATAGGACAGAAAACATCAGAGTGAATTCACTTAGTAAAGGCAAGTTTTATTGGGTGCGACTTGTGGAAATTGCGTTTGTGTGTGTGCACCCACGTACAGGCGCACAGGCGCACCTGGGTGGTGTGTGCAACATGCGTCCTGTGGATGATGGCCCAAAAGCTGGAGAGTCCCAGTGGCAGGCATGAGAATCATTGCTTTAGTTTTTTAGGGCTCTTAGAGCCTTGGGATTATGGACTGACCAGCCTGAAGGACAAGAAGGAAGAGGGCTGCTCGCATTCTTTCAGGGTCCCTATGGGAGCTGCCCCTGAAGTGGCTTAGCTATGCCCCGGTTAGGCTTGAGTCTTTTTCTGCCCTAGACAGTCATCGCCCCTGCAATCAACTGCATGTTGGTGCCCCCCAGGGTTAGGTTGAAGTCCTAACCCCCAATAGGATGGGGTCCGGACAGTAAGTTTAGAAGTGGTCATGTGGGTAGAAGCCCTGTGAAAGGATTAGTGTCCTTATAACAGATGAGAGACAAATGCTCGCTCCATCCCTGTGTGAGGTGCGATGAGAAGACAGTTGTCTGCAAACCAGGAAGCAGACACACATGTCCACCTGGATTGTGGCAGCACCTTGATTTGCTGGCACCTTAATTTTGGACTCCCCAGGCTCCAGAGCTGTGGGAAATAAATGATGTTTAGATCACCCAGGCAATGGCATTTTTGTTACAGCAGCCCCGGCAGAATAATACAGCCCCCAAGTTCTCAGATTCCCTCTTACCCAGTTTATGAGTTTCTTAGTGGATTTAGCAGCCCCCTATATGTGTGTGTTGGCTAGTGGACGTCTTACAGGGCAGCTACCTTGAAAACCTGGGCTTATTCTTGAATGGTGATGCTAAAAGCTGCCATTGATGAGCAATCCCATGAATCCCCCATGGGATCTACCCTTTGTGCGCAACTGTAGCCTGTGGCTGAGACAGAGGGCGAGGGAGCCAACCCCGTGCACACCTTGCTTCAGATCCATTGGCTCCCCGAGAACAGCACTTAGCTCACTTCCATAAACAAGGACATTCATCTTTGTCAGCCCTAATGAACCGCATTTGTCAGACAGGAATCAGAGAGCATCTGTGTTGGAGGGAGACAAATCACTTAATCCAAGGCTCCTGATGTGGCAGCCCCTGGCACAGTGGAGATCATGGCATTTAACTACAGAAGGGCCTGGAGGACCCTCAAGGGGGGAGGGCTGGATGCCCTTGACTGTGCCTGGCGGGGGGGAGAGTGTGAGCTGGCAAACCCAGTGTGTGCGTTGGCTGGTGCTTCTCTCCTTCATGCTGCACCTGGTTCTGGGGGTGTGCATCCTGCAGATGCCTGGGCAGGGGGAGAGAGAGTGGGGTGACAGCCTCTGTTCCCAGCAGGATGCAGCCCAGGAAAAATGACTGTGTCATCCCTTCCAGTCCCACCAACTTGTTTCCTTTGAAGATTGTTTAGGAAAAAAATCTTGGATGCAAGGAACAGAAACCCATCTCAAATGAGCTTCGGCAGAAGGGGACGTGCTGACTCATGGACTGTGACGCTGAACAGTCAAGCTGCAAGCAAGGCCAGGATGCAGCTGCGGTGCACCCAGGAATTCAGACATGAGCTGCATGCCTCCGCTTTCTCTCCATGCTTGTCTCTGCAAGCTCTGTTCTCTCTCCCTGTAGTTGGGCCTCCACCATCAGTGGGGAATTTGAGTAAGGCACCTCTCAAATTTTTCCTCTCAAGACTTTCACCAATGGAAAGGGGTAGATGTGAGCTTCCCCTGCCCCAAACTGAAAGGAACAAACCCAGGCAAGAGCTCTGTTTCGCCATGGCAGGTCAACCAACACTGTCATCTGTGACATGAGTCATCTGAGGGGCTTCTGTGGGAACCCAGGGCTGGAGTCGGGGAGGAGGAGTTGCGGGAGAAAGGTTGGTGTCCTTAGCAGACAGGACAGCACATGTCCACTTTGATGGTCTTTGGTCCTCATTTACCTCCAAACCCATATCCAACTCAGCTCCTCCTCTTGGCCTATAGCCAGACTCAGAGAGAAAAGACCAGTCATTACCCTGAAGACACACAGGGAGTGCAAGCAAGGGAGATGCCTGGGATTCTGTCACTGGCCGGCCCTCCCATTTTCAGGGTTACATGTGACTTTTATAGCTGACACCAGGACACACTGTGGGTTTGCCAGGTAGTTTTACTTTGTTGATTTTTTTAAAAGATTTATTCATTTTTATACAAGAGCTGGGGTACAGGTCAGAGGAGCAGGAGGGTGAGAGGATTCACCAGAGACAGAGCCTGGAGCAGAACAGGCAGATGGATCAAAATACACTGCTGAGGGGAGCAGCGGGCGAGACAGGAGAGGTCTGCCATGCCATGTGAGTATCCCCCTGGCAGCACTGCTCTGCGCTCAACCCACTGCACCACCGGGGAGGCCCTACTTTGTTGATTTTGACAGTTAAGTGTCACTGAGGCCGGGATCCTGGTGGCCTTTGCATATGTACCAAGTTGCTCCTTATCTGCACCAGCCCTGGGTTCTCAGATCACTCGGTATAGTAGAATTGAAGAAGTGTGCTGCAGATGGCAAAAACACTTCACACTGATTCTCTCAGTAAGTTTCAAATGTTTTGACCATTAATGTTGGCAAGAAAAAATATTTTTAAAACAAAACAATACATATCACAACATGAGTCAAGACATGCCAATGCATAGCTACATACCCACACATAGTTCTATGGACACACATTGTTGTATCAGCAACACCACACTGTCAAAGAAACGGGACTTGTGGAGCGAACTGTTACAGCAGGATGCTGCTGAGACGGCAAAACCTGGCCTTTTTATTGATTGAATGATTTTACAGAGTCAATTACTCAGGGCAGGAGAACAAAGAGAAAAAAGTTAGAAGGGGGCCTCCCTGGTAGTGCAAGGGGTTAAGATGCAACCTATGAGGCTGTTTGCAGCCACTGAAGCACAAGTTCGATTCCGGTCAGGGAGCACCCCAAATGGCGCAGCAGACCTCTCCTGTCTTGCCCACTACTCCCCTCAGCAGTGTATTTCAGTCTGTCTACCTGTTCTGTTCCCCACTCTGTCTCTGGTGAATCCTCTCACCGACCGCCCCCCCCAAACCCTACGCCTCTGGCCTGTGCCCCAGTTCTTGTATGAATAAATAAATAAATCTTTAAAAAAAAAGGTTAGAAGGAAGTAAATGCATGCTTAGGTTACCTTGGCTTTTTGGGGAGATGAATCTGAGGATCCAGATTAGTTTTATGGCCCATGTTTGAAGATCAAAATCAAGCTTTTTTGTTGTTGTTGTTAATCAGGCTTTCTTTCTTTCTTTCTTTCTTTCTTTCTTTCTTTCTTTCTTTCTTTCTTTCTTTCTTTCTTTCTTTCTTTCTTTCTTTCTTTCTTTCTTTCTTTCTTTCTTTCTTTCTTTCTTTCTTTCTTTCTCTCTTTCTTTCTTTCTTTCTCTCTTTCTTTCTTTCTTTCTCTCTCTCTCTCTCTCTCCAGTACTGGGTACAGTCACAAGCGCCGGAGGGTGAGAGAATTCACCAGAGCCAGAGTGGGGAGCAGAGCAGGCAGAAGGACCGAAGTACACTGCTGAGGGGAGCAGCGGGTGGCAGGAGAGGTCTGCGCGCCATGTGGGACCCTCCTCTGGTGGCTGGGGAGCAGCCGGGGATCGAACCGGCATTGCAGAGTCTGCGGGCAGCTTCGCAACCCAGTGCTCAACCGCTGCGCCACCAGGGAGGCCCTCAAAATCAAGCTTTTGAGCCCCACTCATGGCTGATCAGTCTCTGGAACACAAAGTTACCTATCAGTCTATTGCTCCCCAGGCGTTGCTGGTCATGTCTCCTGAGCATACTCGTTGTCCCAGGGAATTAAGCATCCTGCTCTTGCTTAACTTGAGAGGAACCTTTGCAGGGTGGGTAGCTTGCATTAAGTTTAGGTAATTGATTGACTGGACCAAATGGACTTTGTACTGAAAAGCCCAAACTGCGTAGCCAGAATGATCACTTAAGCAACCCTTCAAATCTAGCAGACCCACAACACATGTTTATATCAAACTGAAACAAGTTTTGAAAAAATGTACTTGTCTCTGTGACTCATGATGAAACTTGGTATTTTTCCTTTTCTATTCTATTCTTTTAAACTCACTGGGCTGTTTTCATGATCTATATGCACAACTTCACTGACTCTCCTCACATTATTTGTCTGTCACTGAACTGTCTTCTGCATAGCAAGAGCTCCATGGGCAGTGTAGCTTCTGGATGCCAGGGCTAGGCTTTTTATACATGAATTTACTTACTCCTCCCAATAATCCTGTAAGGTGGGAGCTATTGATTTTATTGCATAGGTAAAGAAATGGAGCATCAATGATTAAAATCAGAGGTTGGAGTAAAATGACAACACTGAAACAGACTATCAGATTCCAAAACTTTTCTATCACTAGTCCACTGCCATTATGAGGCCTAGTAAGCCCTTGTGCAAAACCTTGTGCTGGAGAGGTTACAGAAGACAGCTACAGGTCTTTGCTGCTCCTCACGTGAAAGGTGGGGTCTTATTCCCTTCCTCTTAAATCCTGGCTGGCCCCCATGATCTGCACAACCAACAGAATAGTCTAGAACTATGAAGTTAGATCTGAAGAAGCCTTGCACCTCTGTGTGAGTCTGCTGGACCCTCTCGTGGTGTCTCAAGCCACAAAAGTCCAACTACTTAGAAACACTATGCTGAAGACACCATGTGAAGGTCTTCTGGCCCACAGCCGAGGACATTCTCCACCCATCTCCAGCAATGAACAGACATGGAAATGAAGCTGCATTGTCTAAACCAGACTAACTCATGTGAAGCAGAAGACACCCCCAGCTGAGCCCTGCCCTCATTCCTGATCATCACACTATTGTGAAGTATAATGAACTGCTATGGTCTCCAGTCATTAAGTTTTGATAGTTTGCTATGCAATGACAGATAGCCTGAACGTGAGCTTCAGGCACTCCCAGCCCCTAGGAGCCACCTCTTCTCTTTACAACTCAAGATGGATTCTGCTATAATCATGGTAAGGCCATGCCCACCATCTTCTCTCTCCAATTCTGCTGCATAGTTTCCGCGCCTTCAGACACAGAATCTCTATTTTATAAGCCATGAGGATATGCTGGGAAGTAGAAGAGGGTCCAGAGGGTCTTTCCAGTCCCCCTCTCACCCATGTTGACCTGCCCAGTGGGCCACTGTCAGCCCATAGGTGACTTTCATAAGGGCACAGCAGAGAGAAGGAGGCTGCCAACTGAGAGGGTAAATGTGCCGGCATGGAAATAGTCATAAATAATAGAAAAGCATTTTCTTGCATTTCTACATGACTCCCAAGGCACCCCCACTGACTGATGATGGAGGGAGGAAAACAGCCCTGAAATCAAAAAGCTTTTCTTCTTGAGAGGAGGCTTTGTAACACTCAGGCCCAACACCACACAATGAAGGAAAAATGAAATCCCACACATCCCAGAGGAGGAGAATGTACTACAAAGGCTGGAGTCACAGCAGGGGAAGGTAGTGAAAAAAAGGTGGTTGGGGGGGTCTAGGAAGGGAGTGGGGGAAGAGTAGGAGGGGCGTGGGGGAAGGGGGATGGGAAGGGACTGTTTGTTAATATTTACTCAAATTAATAAGATGTTGAACAACAGCCTCTACATAAAAGACACTGTTAAAATTAGTAAGTAGTTCATCCTGATCTAACAATATGGAATAATTAATTTCCACACTCGTGTGCTTTTTTTCATAAACAGTAATTAAAGAGAAATATTATATAGCTGCACCTGTTTTTCACTCTCGGCTTACCACAGTGAGTAAACCCAATCTTTTATTGATGAGAAGAGACGAACGCTGGAAAGCTGTGGGAAGAGCATCAAAACCCCTCCAGCCTTCCCTTGAGACGTGTAAGAAATCTCAAATTATTAAACCATATGGAGGACGTTCTGTGGGCGGCTGTTCACACCACTGGCCCAAGCCCAATTTCCTCTGACTTTCAGCTCCTCTAGTGGGTCCCGGGCTCTTAGGGGAGTAAGGCTCCCATGCCTGGAGTAAGGAGAGTCTTATGAATTGGCTGAACTGAGGACAGGGACAGATTTCTGCATTCTGGAAGGCTGATATTCTCTGCCCCCAAGTGAGAGTGTCAGACGGCCCAGAGAGAAGATGGAGCAGTTCAAGTTCAGGGGCGCCAAGACCCCTCTAGTGGTCAGACATTAGCCATCCAAGTCAGCTTACCCCACCTGGGATCAAGGGCTTCTGCCTGGCTGGAGAGGTGAGGCCAGGGCAGGCAGAGGCAGGAGAGCTAATATTTGCACAGCGCTTTACAGTTTGCTCTTTACACTTTCATACGCATTATGCAAAGTTATTCTGTTCTCCAGCTAACTCCCAGCAGGGATCCTGCCACAGCTGCTGCCTGGAAATTCTGGTTTCTACATCAGGTCTCTGAGGCCACCCTGGAGTCAGGGCACCTTGGTGAGGACTCCTGTGCCCCTATCCCCCCAATGCGATTTCCTTTGCTGAGGCTCCCTCTCCACTCACAAAAGCTGCTCATTGGCCAATGAGTCCTTGGACTCCTGGGAAGAGGCCCTATGTCAAAATAACGTGAGCAACCTCTGATGTTTTCACTCAGGCAGGGACAGAGGCAAGTTCACACCAGGCACACTTGGAATCCTTTTATTTATTTTTTTTTTAACATATATGTGTATTTTTTTACATTGTTGTTATTTTTTTTTTTGTACAATGTTTGATTTCTCATTCTTACTAGGGCACCATGATCTTCCATCCCCTTCTCATGGCACCCCCTAACAGGCCCTAGTCCCTGCTTCCTGGAATTTCCTCCAAGCAGTATTGTCAGGAAGGATTACAGAAGTCAGGTGAGTAAGCACCTGTGGGTGTATTACTTATGGGAACTTGACCAAGATTGGAGAGGGAAGATCCAAGTCCCTGGAACCTTGGGGGTGACAGCTAAAATTATCCATTTACCTGCATTCTTTTTCCTCAGGGCACTATCCTTTGTGGCACCATAGCTCCCAAACTCCATGGAGTCTCATGCTCTCTCCTTAGGTCTGGTTGTCTACGATCTTCACCTGACTTAATTGGCTCAATTCCTTGATGTTCTTTCCCTCCAATAGTCACCAGTGGTAGGAGAAAAACCATGACCCCTTAAAGACCCATATCCTCATCTGTAGAACCTGTAACTATGTCACAGGGCAAAGAGGAGTTAAGGTTGTCAATCAGCGGAGTTTCAAATAAGGAGATCATTCTAGATATGGGTGTGTCCTGTGCAATCACATGGGTCCTTATAAGTAGACAAGGAAGTTGGAAGAGAGAGCCAGGGATATGGTGGGGTGAGAGAGACCCAGACCACCACTGCAGGCTTTGAAGATGGCACAAGGGGTCTGAGCCACAAGTCAAGGAATGCAAGTGGTCTCTACAAGATAAAAAGGCAAGGATTCTCCCCTCAAGGCTTCAGAAAAGACAAAGTCCTGTTGTTACCTTGATTTTAGCCCAATATCTTGTGACATATGGAACTGTGACATAATCAATGAGCGGCCATTTGTTACAGCAGCGATAGGAAACTAGTACCCACTTAGATGAGTTCTTCCCACACCATTCCACCACCACCCTAGCTATTCCAACAAAGTCGAATTTAACATTTACAACTCACAAAGAACTTCTCTTATGTAGTTGTCTAGACCAGGGTCTCTCCCCTAACTGTCTCTCCCCAGAGGCAACTGGCCATGAATGAAAGTCCTTGGGATTCCATCACTCGGTTACCACACCTGCCCTCAAGGAGCTGCATGTGATGGGAAGCACATCAGTGGGGCCCTCTGGAGGAGGTTCAAGTGGTTATGTCTATGCAGTCTCTTTTTGCAGCTATTTCTTTCACCAGTCATCCAGGTTAAGCTAGTTACCCCACCCCAGGATCACATACACACCCTCAATATACCAGAAGCCAGGGCAGGGGGTGTGGTTCCCATTTGGATCTTGCAGGGTAGTTAGAATTCACTGGGCACAGCCAGTGGCAATCACTGAAGACTTTCCCCTCGACAAACTGCCTAGTTCTTCACTGAAGAAATTGGGGTTTCCTGGTCTTCACAGAAGAAATTGGGGCTCGGAAGACCGCCTAAGGAGGAGAAGAATCAGGCCCATCCAGTGCAGGGCACTGCAGTCTCAGGAGCACACCACTGCCCTGGGCGGGGCTGGGGGAGAGCGGGAGGTGCAGGGGGCAGTCCAGCAACACAGGCTGTGTGTGATGAGGATTGAGGGCTGCTCCATGTCTCCCCTTTTCCTACCTCTGATGCCCATGGAGATTAGGCTAGTAGGGGCTCCTGCCCCAAAGTGTCTTGGGGGGCTGGGTGACTAATCCTTGTCCTTCTGCATTCCAAGGAAGCAGGGCAAACTGGAAAACTGGAAGAGAACAGGCAGGGCTGGGGTTCCTGGCCTAGGTACCTGGGCTGTGCTAAGCAGACCCGTTGGGTAACCAGGGCAGGCAGAGTTATAAAACACAACTCAGGAAACAAGTACTTGGCAAGTCCAAAGGATTGAGGCAGACTTAGGAAGGGCCAAGGAGTAGGGGAAAGAGTAGTTGAGGAGGCTGAGAGAGCTTGGAGACTGAGCCCCATTAAGCCTTTGTTTTGTGAGTGAGTCCTTCTCCCCTACAGCTGTTCAGTATGTGGCCCAAGTGTGACCTTGACCTGTTTGGAGAGAATGCCATGCCGGTGACCACACTGGGGCTCAAGCAATGATTCAGCACTTGCACTTAATTGACTTTATCTGGTTCACCCACCTCTAGACACAGAATTAATACACTTCGACTTTTTTGCCACTATAAACCCGCGATCATGGCTGGTGGGAGCAATTTGGCAAAATATTAACAACCTTGAAAATATTCAAGCTTTTGTCCTGATAATGTCCTGGGAATCCAACCCAAGGGTGTCATCACAGATGTGAAGAGACTTTGCTCAAAGAAGTTAGTCACGACATAATTTATTTAGATAGCAAACAATTGACCAATTGCATAACTGTTCAATAAAAGAAAAATTTGTGTATAGAAAAATCCCTCTGCAAAATATTATGCCATTGAAAGTGATTACAAAGACATTGGGTTGGTGGGAGGACAAAAATGTCTATAACATAAAATTGCATATTCAGAATGATTGAAAGTGTGTAGATTTAAAAAATTGAGAAATTTGGGTGTTTGCTACTTTTTTGTTATACTTTTCTACATTTTCTAACATTCTCACAGTGACTACATACTACTTGTAGAATCAGAGAAAGGGGCAGCATTGGTGCCTTCTTTGAGCCCTTAGTCTGTCTCCTGAAACCCATGTTCCTTATTAACAGGGTTGAGGCTTACAAAGCCAGCTCCATGGGATTCCTGTCGGTCTTGCCTGGCACTACCCAGTAGGAAAGTTGTCTGGCTTTAATTCCAAATCCCAATAAAAACACTGCAGCTGTTTTCTTTCTGAATTCTGCAGAAGAAAAAACCTTCCCTGTGCATTTGATTCTCTTCTGCACAGCCAAGCTCTCTTTTCATGCAAATACTAAATACATTCTAATGGATCCAGATTGTTACTGATTTAGTCCAAGATTGGGGTACCTAAGTCACCATCATCTGAGTCTTCAAACTCTGATTTCGAGTACACACAAAACTCTACAAAAGAGTGTACATATATCCAATTCAGTCTTGAGAATTCTCTTCTTCAGAAAGGAAAAGCTAGTTCAACCTGGCTTAAACAATAAAGGGAATTTGTTCTCTGGTTGAAACAAAATGTCCAGAGGTATGCAGGCTTCAGAAACAGTTTGATCCAGAGGTTTATGGTGGCGTCAGGGCCCTGTTGCTATTTTCTCTGCATTTCCTTGGGTCAGTGTCATCCTTGGGTGGCTGGCTTCCTTTGGGGCTGCCATCCAGGTGGGCCAGGCTGTATCCACAGTGCTTTGTTCAGAAGAAAAAAGGGTGTTGTCTTCCCAACCTCCCCAGTAAGAATACTGAAATTTGCTCTGATTGGGCTGACGCCAGTCAGGTACTCACCCTGTAACTGTGACCAGAGAGAAAAAAATGCAGAGTCTATCTTAGACAGGTAAAATGCCCAAACTAGAGCTGGGGGTGGAAGTAGTTTCTCCAGAAATCAGGACCACTAGAAAGCATAAAATGAATGCTGGGGAGGTTGTCACAAACGTCTACCATGGGAAATCTGTTCTTTGACTTTTGGGAGGATACATAAGGAGTTGTTTTGCAAATGCTAAGTACAGGAACATTTGTGGATGTTCAACTCTAGTGTTTTATTCAGCCAACATTTACCATTCATTTACAAATCTAGTTAAATAAAATATTTTTATTTTCCACTCTTTCTGTACTTCAAGGAAATCTATGTGCAAAGAAGAATACTAACTCAAAATACTTCAGTGTCCCAAGGAAACAAAGATTAGAAACCTAATTATAGCATTTTGAGTTTAATCAATAGAACAATGAAATCCATCCATGAGGACAGACTTCTTATTCCTGGCCTCACCAGCCTTTACGTGCATGCTCTCCTTTGACCGAAATGTCCTGCACCATCCTTCTCTGCTAAAAATTCCTACTCGCACATCAACAACCCTTTCACACCATCTTCTATGGGTGCCTTTGAGACACCCCTCCACTTAATAGCATCAGTGGGTCTCTCCCATGGGTTCCCACCACACACTCATTTCTGGTGGGGTGCTGTGTTACTATGTGCTACGTTGTCTGTTGAACATGATAACCACAGGGGGCAAGGGGCTGGGTGAGGAAGGGAGTGTGGGAGAACAGAGCCCACAAAAGTCCTAGCAGCCATGATGGCCAAAGGATATTTAGCCTCAGCTTTCAACCTACCACAGAGAGCGCTCTCTGGTGAAGGCACTGTGGAGAATTGCAGGAAAGGGAACTGTGTTCTGCATGCGAATGATATGGACTAAAAGGAAGGTAACAAGTAAGAGAGTCAAGGCAAAAGGAGGGGACCCCTCAGGTCTCCCTGGAGACTAGAGGCGGGCACTAGGATCTCCATGCACAAGTGCCAGGATTCCTGGAGGTGGTCCTTCCTCTCTTATTTACAGGATTATAAGGAGAGGGGAGGATTGGACACCTGACATCTGGGTTGTAATTTGGTTAAAAAGCAAATTTCCTACCATGCAGGGGACATCAGCAATTTTTTTTTTTTTAAAGATTTATTTATTTATTTATGCAAGCACTGGGTACAGTCAGAAGCGCGGGAGGGTGAGAGAATTCACCAGAGTGAGAGCTGGGAGCAGAACAGGCAGAAGGACCGAAGTACACTGCTGAGGGGAGCAGCGGGCGGCAGGAGAGGTCTGCGCGCCATGTGGGACCCTCCTTCTGCCGGGGATCGAACCGGCGCTGTAGAGGCTTCGGGCAGCTTCGCAACCCAGCGCTCAACCACTGCGCCACCGTGGAGGCCCAGCAATTTTTTTTTTTTTTTTTAGCAGTATCATGTTTCACAAAAAAAAAAAAAAAAAAAAAAAAAGAGTTCCACATTAGAACTGCCCTACCACCACCAGCAGCACTTCCTAAGAAGGTGCAGTCTGTCCTTGGGCTGAAGGCTGCCCTCCACTGCCAGGCTGACATCCCCACCCCCACCCACCCCTGCAGAAGCCGCCCAGGCCACTGCCTGTTGCTTCCTTCCAGCGCAGGGCATGGTGAAGCCCCCTCACCCCTCAGATAAGGGATTGGCAAGATACCACCTGTGGGTCAGATCCATCACACCACCTGCTTTTTTACAGCCCATGGAAATGGTTTTTACACTTTTAAATGGTTAGGGGGGAAAAAAATCAAAAGCAGAATGATATTTCACGACATGTGAAAATTATATGAAATTAAAATTTCAGCATCCATAAAGGATCCAGTGAAGTTTTCTTGGAACACAGCCACACACACTCGCTCACATCTTCATCTGCCACTGCTCTGTGCTGCAGCGGCAGGGCCCAGCAGGCGCGGCAGACGCCGCTGGCTGCAGAGCTGAAAATATGTATTCTCTGACCCGCCACAGAAAATGTAGATGTAGCCCCTGCTTGAGATCTTTAAACTTTGCTCTGTTTTGAGAAGTGAGACCATACTGGTGGCCTTCCTTTCTCTCTGATCCCACCGGGGACGACTTGGCTGTGCAGGACTAACAGAAGAGGCCTGTTCATTGGTGCTGGCATCCAGCCTCCCACACTCACCTTCAATGAGGTTTCTGCCTATCCTAGGAGCAGGCTAAGACACACTTCCCCCGACGAAGGGCAGAAGGTTCAGAAACTGGTTCACTGGGCCTCCCTGGTGGCACAAGGTGTTAAGATGCAACCTATGACGCTCGCCACAGCCACTGATGCACAAGTTCAATCCCCAGCCAGGGAGCTACCCACATGGTGCAGCAGACCTCTCCTGCCTCGCCCACTGCTCCCCTCAGCAGTGTATTTCAGTTGATCTGCCTGTTTTGTTCCCCACTCTGTCTCTGGTGAGTCCCCTTATCCCCTGCAACTCTGGCCTGTACCCCAGTTCTTGTATATATAAATAAATCTTTACCAAAAAAAAAAAGAAACTGGTTCACTCATCTGCCCAGGCCCTGCCCACCCTGACCAGTGCTGCCCATCACCCTCTCCTCTCAGGAAGCAGGTAACTGCCCTTGCTCCACCCACCCCAGGACCAGGGCTCATCCCCATCGGCGGGTATGACACAGCCCGCACAGATCCTGGACGCCAAACATACCTGCCCACCTGAGGAAGCTCAAACACTGATTTGCAACTGAAAAATGCTGATGAAATCATCCCATTTCTGACTGATTGCTTTTCTTTCTTACAGAATAAGGCATAAAGTTGAAGTTGCTATTCAAATATGAAAGTTCACTTTGAAGGTTCAAACAAGAAGAAATGGCAGAAAGTGTGTTCTTTGGAGCTAATCAAGCCTGAAGACTTCCTCAGCCCTGCCCTTTGGATTCCGAGGAAGGCCCTTGTTTGAAAAGTATCCCGGAGAGTATACGGCTCGGTCGTGGCTTTGAAGCGGTTTTCAAAGCTGGCAGCATCCCGTGGGTCAGGGTCTGTGGGATATCCTCAGGCCTCAGCAGCTACGCGGCCCTGGAGGGATCCCGGGATTCCTTCAGAAAGGAGCCTGGGGTGGGGTGAAGTGGGTGTGGGCAGACCCAGGGCGGGCCCTGTTTTCAGCTGTGTACATTTGGGAAAGGAACCCCCTGTTTGAGTCTGGGGTTCTTTGTCCAGGGAAAGAGAATGTCCGCAGCACACAAGGGAGAAATGTGGGGGTGACGTCGATGACGCTATGCTTCTGAGCACACAGATCTTGACCAAAATTGCAATAGCAGGGAAGGAGGCATCTTGCATCCCTTGAGAACTTGAGCCCTCTGGAAATAGAAAAGTAAACTTTTTGTTTTCTTAGCACCTTTGCTTCAAATTCAGGAAGACCATCTGCTGTGCTTCCCCCAACACACACCAACAACCACCACAACAAACAATACCCACACTGTGACATGTGAAGGCCTCCACCGGCGCAGGGCAAGTGCCCCGCGGGTGCTCTGTGGGATTCTCAGGACCACCTTGGAAGGCCGGCATTTGTGCTGTTTCCCTACCTGAAAAGTGGTACTGTAGGTGTACCAGGGGAAGATGACTAAGCTAGCAAATGGCAAAGGCAGACTCAGAGCTTAGAAAATACAGTGCAGAACCCACAACCTAAACTACCTTGCTATATTCCTTCAGCAAATAGGATAAGTAAATAGATGCACAGATGTGTGGAGAGATAAGTGAGTGAGTGAATGAAAGTCCATGTAGGCCTTGCATTCAGATTGCCCAGATTAAATGCATATGCAGAGTTTAGGGAAGCAACCTGCAAGGGTGGATTTGGAGCCACAGCAGATAACAGGCATTTCTGCCTTCTGTGTCCATGCAATGTGCCTGCTGGACACAATTTTTTAGGCAAGTCCTTGAAAGCAAAAGCCAAGGCACCATAAAAAGGTCAGAGGGTGAGGGCTAGCATGGGGCCACTGAGCAGCCTGAGAAAGTTGCTCTTGCTCACAAGCATCAACTCAGCCCCCAGCCCCTTCAGTTCTCTCCCACTGTTGCTAAACACCACCCTAACTCAGTGGATCCTATAGGAAAAGGTAAAGAAAAATCTTTTTTTGGGGGATTCTTGGGTAGATAAATGAGCAATCCTGGGTCCCTTGAGTCATCCCCCGTTGCCCAGATGCAGCAGCAATGCTTGGAATTCACTTGCCTCTGACTGCTGCTGTGAATGCCCCATGGCTTTCAGGGGGCGGCTACATGTCCGCAGGTGCTTCCCCAGTTCAATAACGTGGGGCTACAGAGGCAGCATGTTTGACTGAGGATTGTCTGTGCCACACACTCCAGAAGGAGCAGACTTACCTATGATGAGGTGAGTTTTACAGGACGTGGGTTTCGCATCTGGGCGGGAATATGTCCATTCTGACCACATGGATGGGGTCCTAGAACCCTGTCCTCCTGAGTCTCAGGGTAGAAAGGAATGATGGAAGGAAATATTGTATTGATCATGTACTATGATCCAGGCACTGAATGAGCATTTCGTAATTGAGCATAGGGTAAGAACTCAGATTTGGGACCAGAAAGACATTGGTCTGAGTTCCAGTTTGAGAAAGAACTGGTTTTGGGATCTTGGACAAGTTATGCAAACCATTCATATCACTTATTTTCTGCTGGCTTTCAAACGTCCTCAAAACTTAAAGGTTTAAACTAGTACCTTAGTTTCTGGATCTGCAATTAGGGCAGGGTGCCTTGGAGACAGCTCATCTCTGCTCCACTTGAAAGGATGGAGAATTGACTTCTAAAAACAAAGCATGGCTTCCATGCTGGCGGTTGTTCTGCTAGTGACTCAGTGAGCAGGAACCCAGCTATGAGTGAGGGGTCCAGGTGTCTGTCCCCGTGGCCTCTGTGTGAGCCACCTAGGCTTCCTCTTTGCAAAATGTGAATAGCCCCGGAGATAAGGAAGGTGTGCACGACACCTCCAGGACATGGCCTCAAGAGTCATACAGTGTCACTTCTGTTGTCCTCTGTCAGATGAGGCAACCACAGAGAGGTATTAGCAGAGGGGACCTCTTCTAATTAGGCAAGCACTTTAAAGGAGTTTGAAAAAAAAAAACAAAAAACATTTCTGGCCTGCTGTCTTTAAAGGCACAAGCACATGAGTTCCATAGATGTAAGCTAATTAATTTTGCCAACAACAACATGAACTTGGAAAATGACCCAGACTCAGCTGAGACACAAACCCCAGCTGACACCTTAAGCAAAGTCTCCGAGGCCTGGACGGAGAACTCAAGGAAGCCATGACCAGACTTCCAATGCACAGGAACTGTGAGATCATAAGTGCTTGCTGTTTTATGTTGCTAAATGGGTGGTCACTTATCACGTGGCAGTACAAAACTCCAAAGCCAGGATATTGCAATGGGCATCAACTTGCGTCCTCTGGCAAGGAGCTCGCTCTTCCTGAGTTTGTCAATTAAGAGGGATCTAAATTCAGCAATCCTCCCCAACTCTGCTACAAAAGCTCCCCGCCCCTGCCCCTCCCCACCCCCCCATCACATTACTCTACTATCCTTTTGTTTTTTTAAAAGATTTACTTTATTTATTTATGCATACAAGAACTGGGGTGTGGGCCAGAGGTGTGGGGGGTGAGAGGATTCACCAGAGACAGAGTGGGGAACAGAACAGGCAGACTGACTGAAATACACTGCTGAGGGGAGCAGCAGGCAAGTCAGGAGAGGTCTGCTGTGCCATGTGGGTAGCTCCCTGGCCGGGGATTGAACTCGTGCTGTAGTGGCTGCCGACAGCCTCATAGTGCTGAGACTTAACCCCTTGCACCACCAGGGGAGCCCCCATTACTCTACTACTTTTTATACAATAGATGAAGTTACCCCTGGTCAGAAATGTGACCAAAGTGATGAGCCTGACAATGACAAGTAATGGGGCTGGAAGGACGTGCGGCTGTGCCCCCCTTAGCAGCCCTCCTTCAAGCGTCTAGCTTCTGACAGCTGCTCCTCCCCCTCCCTTTTGGTTCCTCTGCAGGAGGGGAGGTACCTGCTTCTTGCAGGTGCCAATCTCTGGGCCATCTCAGCATCCTTCTTTCTCTGCTCCTTCATTCTTCCCATATCCAAACTCCTACACCAAACTCCCTCCCGAGTTAGCCTAGGGGAGTCTCAGTTTCTGACAAGTCAAAGGTCTTTGACAGTAATGGAGAGTTTTTGTGACTTGATATAGTGTACATAATATATATAATAGCCATCTAATACATATATCATATAATACACATTATGTTAATATTATACACTATGTAGTATGTAATACTGTATAATATTGTATAGTTTGCATCATATTATATAATACATGGTATAGAATAATATGTTATATTATATATATATATATATATAAAATAGACTTGTCTATTTTATATAATAGACCTAATGGATGCGATGAGATCTGTATCCAGGCCAACTCCTTCCAAGATCAGCACTCTCCCAACTGCACCATCCTGGTATCCAAGACCAGAAAGAAGTTTCTAGAATGGAGGAGTGAACATGCTCAGGACCACTCCCCTTGTACTGTGTACACTGATCTGCATGCCTTGGACCAGCGCTATATTAACCCCTTGCTGCCTAAATTACCGACTGCAATTACCTATCCTTCAGCAAAATACCCGGAGACTAGGCTCTTGTCCAAACTGCTCTCACATCCCAGTCTGCAATTTCCTCTGAACAAAGTGATTGCACTGCCCTTTTACCCGGGAAGATTAGTCTTCTCAGCCCAGTGACAGGAGCCAAATGGGAGGTGAAGCGTTCTGCCTCCTCTCCGCCATCTGTTAACATAACCCGAGGCCACCTTCAGGTCTGCGCGGTCTCTGCTCGGCTGGCTCTGAACAGGGCTGCCAGCGCCTTGATTGCTTTTCTCTCTGTGTGTACACACTGAGTGCACCCCGAATCCCCACTTCCTTCTCTTCTTTGGAGGAAGCAGCCAATGTGATATGCCTCTGCAGGCTGAGCACAGCTCCCAAAGGGCCGTGGGGATAGAGACACCAGCAACAGCCGCAGGGGCAGTTTCTGTACATCCAGGACTCTGTTTCTTACTACTTTGTGGGCTCCCATTCCCATGTACTGGGGCATCACGAATACAGGGCCCAATGGAACTAACCTGAATCAGCAAGATGACCCTTTATTGTTGCAGAAATATGACCTTCCAAATTCAGCATACCTCTCTATGGAAACTCAGGACAGACCCAAATCCCCTCATGGGGTTAGGGGCGATGTTCTTGGTAGAAACTTCTCTTTGAATTGCTTTAGGAGTGGATGGTGAGCCACCTCTGCCCGTGACACCTGCACCATCTTACTTATGCATTTCCTGATAAAGGTGAAAGGGACAGCACTGTCCTGGGCAATTACTTCTTTTCAAATCATTTTACACCACTGACATGACAAGAGCCAAGAGAGTCAGGAAATTCGATCCCTTCTGATGTCTGCAGAGAAGATTAACCACCTCGAAGAAATTAGGAAAGTGTCTCCATATAACAGTGACTTAAAGACATTGCCATTCAGTATGTTAATGAAAAATCCATTGATGTTTGGCATTTATCAAGTGTCAAAAATTAAATTTAGCTGTCTTATGATTTTAATTAGTGTTAACCTAGTTAAGCCAGCGAGTCGCTTCTGTGGTTAGGCAGACACCTTCATCTGCATCTCTCTCATTGGCTAACTTGCAATGAAAGGAGCAGGCAACATGGAAGAACTTCGTGAGAAGGTGGTGTTTGAGCTGGACTTTAAAGGAGCCTGACAACTCAAAGCTCGTTCCAGGAAGAATGAACAACACACGCAAAGGGGTAGAGGCTTCAAAGAATAAGACACGTTCCCAGAATAGCATATAGGCCGGTATGAGGAGATGAGAGGGAGAGAGAGATAGGAACCCACTTGTACAGTGTCTTAAAGCTAGGGCAGAAATCACCATGTATTGTAGAAATGGGGAGTGATTCAAAGCTTTGGGGCAAAATGTGACTTGATAATATGTAACTGTTAGAAAGGAACTCAGGGGGGCTGTGTAGTATTTGGAATGAAGGGAGGAAGACTGGGTGGAAGGATTTGGGAGGGAGTTTATGGGCTCCTTGCATTCTTTGCACTTTTGCTTAAAACATAATAAGTTCAGGGAAAGGAAAGTGAGCAACAGGTGATCAAGTATGACCAGATCACTAGATCACGGTTGTACAAGTGAAGGGCGGGGTCTGAGAACAGTTGACAGGGTTTATGGCTTTTGTGATCTTGAGTCCAGAGCAGGAATGAGTGATCCTAAAGGAGACAAGGCCATGGAAGCAAGTTTCCTCTCTTCACAGAGCTTGCCAACCCCACTCTAGAGGATGACACTGCCCTGCCATTAGGACACTGAAGTCATCCCATGGATGAGTTGAGGCCACCAGCCAATAGCCATAGAGGGCGTCATCTTGGGGCTGCCAACCCCAGTCCACTTTGGATGCCCCAGCCAACTTCTTCACTGAACCCTAATAAAAGACCCTGAACCATCACCCAACTAAGCCATTCCTGAATTCCTAGCCCACAGACACGAGGAGAAAACAAATGTTTGTTGTTTTAAGCTGCTAAATTTGGGGCAATAGATTAGTAACATATCCTGGATTCAAATCCAAGCTCTATCATACACAGATTAAATAATTTTAAGCCTTCCTCATTTTAAAACAAAGATAACAGATAATATGGAACACATTCCAGGTGCACATAGGATTATATGAGATGAAATATTCATAAAGTATCCATCTGTCACCTGCCAGGTATTGCTGATGGTTAAAAAACAAAACATAAAAGCTGTCTAGGTATGACCACAGTAAATAATTACTAAGTGCAGCTAATTTTTGGCACCTAGTTTGGTCTGAAAAACCCATGAGTGTAGATTTGGAAGTGTGGACTGGACTGGACATTAAAAGTGCCAGTTATCAGGGTCTGCATCTGACCTCCAAGCTGCCCATGGCTTCCCTGGGGCACTGGGAAAGGTCATAGAAGCAGATAGCTTGGGGATTGTGATAATTTCACAGAGACTATCACTTACAAAAGAGGCAAAACAAAACAACAGCCATCCCATAAGCAAATGGGAGAAACACCAACTTGGCATTTCATCTAGTAGTTTTACCTTGTTGTGGTCTCTTGGAAGCCCCTATCCGTGAGCTCTGGGACAGGGATGAGGACACATCCAACATCCTGGCTCAAACCCTCCTAAATGACCAAGAAGCACTGCTGTTACTTAAATCCTAAGAATACAATTAGATTGTATTCATTACCAGAAGGTAATGAATCAATCATCACAAAATGATGGTCAAATGGTTACTCCAGCTTTCCACTCTGCACTTTGCCTCCAAAGGAGGAAACATCATTCTTATGAATGGGATTATTCTCAATTCCCCTTGAATATCTCCCTTTACAAACATACCCGCCATGTAAATGTCAGATGCCAAGTTGAACGACATTAAGGATTATATCCAAATAATACAGAGGTAAACAAAGACAGATACCAGACCCTGAGAAATGTGTTCTTGGGAGAACCTGGGACATTCAAAGTGAGCAGCAAGCCTGCTCAGACAGCTGAGGTACAAGATGGAGTTTGCTCCTGAGCATCACCAAGGTCAGGAAATCCACACAGGTAGCCCTATAGGTGACTTGGTCACCACGGGAGCATCCAGACATGTTGCTGACTGGGCCACAGCTGTATGGGCAACAGGCAGGGCAAGACCTGTGTTCCCACCCTCAGGCATGGAACAGGTGAGGGTGTAGAACCTGGTTGGTTTGCCATAGTCAGAGAGTCATTTTCAAAGATAGAATCCAGAGTTCAGTCCAGACCTTTCTATATTGGCAGAATGTTTGTGGGTTCTGTCCTGTACCACACCTGTCCTCCCAGTTCATAAATTGAAGCAGAACCCTCAACTTAATGGCTTTAGGAGGTGGGACTTTTGGGAGGTGGTTAGGTTGCACAGGTGGTACCCTCATGAAAGGGATCAGAGACCTTATAAAAGATACCAGAGATCTCCCTCCCCCCAGGAGGTTCTGTGTGATGACATAGCAGGAAGAGGGCCATGTGTGGCTCAGGAAGAGGTCTCTCTCCAGACCTTGGCCAGAGAAGCTGCCAGCATCTTGATCTTAGACTTCCCAGGCTCCAGAACTGTGAGAAATAAATGTTGTTGCTTTTAAGTCTATGGATTTTGTTTTGTTAGAGCAGCCCAAAAGACCTGCCGCAAGCTTCTACCGTCATCCTTATGAATATAGCTTTAGACAATGCCCTTCGCCAAGTGGCTTTCTCCAAACAGTTTAGTCAACAGGAAACCCGAGATGGGTTGTGCCTGCCTCTTTGACAAAATTTTATCATGTTTCTTCTACTGCTACCAAGTGAGGCAACAAATACTACAAATTCCCTACTCCAGCTCTGTCTGAAATTCGATCCATAACAGGTGTTATTACTTCTCCCTTACTAAGCTGTGAAGGAAGTTTTCTGCTACCTGCCTGGACAAGCTGGGAGTAGGAGAGGGAATAGGCTGAAGCAACCTTTTCTGTGATAATATCCATTTTTGGAGGAATTACTACCCAAGAATAAAATAATCAAAAATCAAAATAAACAAATAAAATGGGCTTTTTAGGCCATATTCTACAGAAAGACTTGCTTCTATGCACAAAGAAACATGTTGACAGAGATTTATAATGTTATTTGTGAAAGCAAAATTTGGGAGCTTCTTAAATGTCCATCAGTAAATAAATAGTTAATAAATTATCAGATGTTCATATTTAGGATGCTAAATTTAAAAAAGAGTATGGCTATATATGCACATATAGACACACATACATACAGCAATTGATTGATCTCTGGATAGATGATATAGTCTGCTGCACCTCCCCCTGCAGTGACCTTTAGGGCTAATGGCTTTCGCCATGGTCCCTAGGTCGGGCTGGGCAAGGAACCAGCGTGCAGGAGAGTACAGCAAAGGTCCCTGAAAACATAGATAAGACAGATGCTTATCAAAAGATAACGACCACCAGGAACCACTACAAGAATGCTACTACAAAAAAACCTTACCTCGTCTTTCTAGAACTACAAACTTTATTCCCTTATTGTCTTTCTAAACTTCCTTCTTTCTTCTATAAAGGTCATTGGTTGTTAATTAAAAAATCATATGAAATCCTTAACACAAGGCTGACTCAAATGAAACATTACTAAACCCTGTAATAATTAAAATATAGTTTAGGTGAAAAAGTAGTTAGTAAAACAAAAAAATGTGATTATATAGTTTAAAAACAAAACTAATGGTCTATCTACTTAAGAATGAGGCTGGGTCCAGATGTAAATCACTGCCCTGTCAGTGATAAGCTAAACCCATGAGCAAGCTGATTTCGTTGATATTCACTGTTCCTATGCTTTTAGAAAACATATATATACTGGTCACAAACTCAAAGAGAATTACACTCAGATTTACACTCTCTCTTGAAGTGTGTCTGTTTGTCATTTCTTTCGCCGACTCCCTGACCACCCTGCACGCTTCTCTCAACCCTGAGACGGCCTCATCATCTACTGCTGTGCTGGTCTGCGGCAATAGTCTAAGTAAACAGATCAAATTAGATCAAACAAATCAAATTAGAAAATTATACTCATGGTGTGATCCTGTAGAAAAAAATTTAAGACTATAGACTATATAAATTTTTAAAATGTGTATTTATATAAGTATATACATAAAAAATAGTCATACTGAACAGATAATAGAATCAATACCTGGCGAGGACAGTGACACTAAATGGAGCAAAGGAAACTTTATTTAGCTATATTATTTGAATTTTTACCATGAGAATAAATGAATGTATTACACCAATGTGTTATTTATGCAATTAAAATAAATTTAAAATAATTTCTTGCAATTTAAACAAAGGTATTAGGGCCACTAATTTACCTACTTCTGCTCAAATGTACCAAAATGAAGCTTATTTCTTTCTTGATCAGTTTATCAACTGATCTGATCTCCCTCACCATCCTACATGGCTCCAGCTAACTGAAGGATGGGAGCACAGTGGAAAGAGACAAATGTTAAACTCTCCAGTCAGTAATATCTGGGCCTCTGACAATTTGATGGTTTCTGCTGAGAAACTCAGACTCTTTCTGATATAATCTTTCTCAGATTTCTCCCCTCTGCCTCTGCTTCTCTCTGAGAGTTGTCTGATTTGGGAGCTTCTGCTCCCTCATGTCTGAGAGGAAAAGGAAACTTTGATTTTAATATGATCCTTCGGGTCATCCTGGTCTTTGTCCCAGTGGCCAGCCACCATCTGGTCTTTGGGGGAGTCCTGCTGTACCCCCTGGAGGGCAGGGTCCCCACTGCATGCATGCTACGGGACTGCCTCCTCACATACCATTGGCATGTCCCGTATACCCCAGAACTTGATGCCCTGCATGGCACAGGCCTTGGAGACCAGGAGTGCCACCTGGGGCTCATCTATCAGGCCTAAACCTCAGCCAAGGTGGTGCCCCGCATCTGTTCCCTGGTGCCCTGTCTCCAGCCAGCAGCCAGGCTCTCCTGCAGAACCAGAGCCCCACTCTGGCTCTGTCCAGGGGACTGGCAATACTTACCATCTCTTCAAGCTCCCTGACACTCTGTGGGCCTTTCTTCAGCATCACTAGGATGGGGGTGCCTGTGATTGGGGGCAAGGGCGGGAGATACCAAGACCCTAGCATTTAATCTCCTGGCTCCTCGTTCATCTCTTCCTTCTCTAGCCTCCTCCAGGAGCCTGAGCTTCCTTCCTCTTCACCGAGCCTCCTTCTTCCCAGGGCATTCAGCCTTAATGCAGAAGGATCTCCTCTGTTACAGGCAAAATCATGTCCCACAAAACTTACAGGTTGAAGCCCCTAACTTCCCAGCACTTGCATTTGGAGACAGAAAGAGGTAACTGAGTTTAGATAAGGGTTATTAGGGTGGACCCTACTCCAACTGACTGATGTCTTTAGAAGAAACTTGGACACACACACACACACACATGTGTACACGTGTGAGCACACACACAAAGGGAAGGCCATGGAATGACACTGGGTGGAGGCTGCCATCTAAAAATCAAGCACAATGGCCTCAGTAGACACCAAACTCTGATGACACCTTGATCTTGGGCTTAAAGCTTCCAGAATTGTGTGAAAATAGGTTTCTGTTGTTTACTCAGTCTATAGTACTTTATTATGACAACCTAAGCAAGGAGACCACCAAGGAGACTCCATGAGCTGGGCCACCAGGCCTGCTTCTCTTCATACGTAAACTCCAGGAGAATCCAAATTAGGGATTACTGAGGACAAAAACACAATGGTTAATGATGAAAAATATTGTCCCTAGGGCACAGATTCTAGAATGGAATGAATCATCCACTTGGGAGGCTAAGGGCTACATTTTCCCTAATCTGCAGAGACCTGGTTGTATTATTGGAACATGGACAAATAGAAACTCACAGAAAATTGAATAGTGAGTAGGAGAAAGTATTTACAAGGCCAGTACAGCCAAGTGGCCATTGAGAATTCTCTGAGCACAGCTATCATCTTCCCTGCTATGACTAGGTCCTTTTTGGAACTATCTCTGTGTATGTGTGTATAAATGTGTGTGTGGGTGTGTGTTATATTAGAGATGTAGTGTGTATATATATATATATATATATATTAGAGATATATATAAGCTATATATTAGATAAATGTAATATATCTAATCTATGTATAGATTAGATATCAATATACAACTCAATATATAATTTCATTGTGCCTTAGTGACAATTTTTACCTTTGTTTTTAGCACCTCCCCCCGAAACAAGGACACAAACCCACATGCACTGATACAAGGGAGTGGGGGTTTGAACAGTGGTTTCTAATGAGGTGAGTAGCAACCCCCAAAGCCTCTCCAGGGCCAGTGAGCCCCCCAGCACCCACTCAAGCATAGTCCAGCCTGGCTCGGCCTTCTGAATGGCCGGCAGGTCTCTTCCCAATAGGTTTCTGCACTCAGAAAACAGCTCTACTTCTCAGTCCAAACAACTTATGGGGTTGTCCCACAAAAGAAGAGGGAAGCAGCTATTCTCCAGACCCACTTGGACAATGCTTGTTCTACCCAGCCACCCCTACAATGTGGCCCCTGTTTCCATATCATCTGTGACGCCTGTCAGAGGGCACCATGCTGGCACCAATCCTAATCTACCTTGTACATTTAAGCAGGTGACTGGGGGCCCTGCCCGCGACGCTTTGGAAGAGCAATAGAATCCCTTGTTGGGACTGAACAATGGCTGAATAGCAAGGCATGGAGTTGTGCCAAATGTCAGTCTCCGGTACTCAGAAACCATCACAGCAGCTACAGAGAGACCAGGTTGGGATCAACGCTGAGGACCAGGGCCCCTTGACCTCCCAGCCTGAGCCTCTTTTCTGGCTGCATGGAGGTGTCCTGGGCCCCTGAGCAGCAATGGCAACAAAGCCAGCTTTGTTCAGGGGTGTGCTGACAGAGTGAATGGGATATAGCCGAGCAGCTGGGCCCCTGCCTGTTGTAACGGAAGCTGTTCTAGTCAGAAGTAATTAATCTTTTCTTGAAGTGACAGGTGGTTGGAACAGTTCCTTTTACTTTCAGCAAACTCACATAAGGTACAAGAATCCCCATGCATAGAAGTAAGGAATTAATCAAATGCAACAATTGGGACCTAATTCCTTAGCTGCCAGGCAGGAATTAAGAAAAGAGGCTCAGGCTTTTTGAAGAATGTCTTTTATGGCTTCCAGAAAAATGTACCTCAAGTTGAGTCTATTGCTTTCATTTGCAAGTGACAGAAAACTCAGAATAAACTCAATGAGACAAAAAAAAAAAAAAAAAAGAAAAGTAGTCACCATAGACCTAAAGAGTCTAATTAAGCATCAGGCATGGGCTGATCCAGGGTTCAAATTATGTTACCAGCAATCTGTGTGTGTGTGTGTGTGTGTGTGTGTGTATTCTCCTGTGATAATTCCTTTCTTATTAGATCTCTGATAAATGACAAGTAGAAGCTCCTGGGGTCATAAACTTTTTAGGTTCAAATCCAATGGGCAAGAGGAGGCAAAAGAACTCTGTCCAGACATTCATAGCAAAATCATGGTGGGCTCTCCAATGGACTACCTCTGGTCAGGAGACAGCCATGCACCCCTCACCAAAGCCTAGAGGGCACAGTCGGCCAACCAGTGTAAGGCTGGGTGGTGGGTCCCAACCCAGCACGAGCTTAGACAGTCAGGGACAATCCACAAACAGAACTGGATCAGGAAACTGAGGAGAGAGAATGTGGGTACAAGAGGAAAACTGCCATTATTCTTTGCAATTACTAGTATTTTCTGAGCTTCAACTGTGTGTAGGGGCTTTGCATGCTGTTTCTATTATCCTCTCAATGCCACATCCCTAATTTACAGATGTCAGAACTGAGGTCCGTGCCACTAAATGGCTGGCCCCATGAGCAGCCAAAGCAGGATTTGAAACTGGGACTCCACGCCTGTGCTTTTTAAACAGTAACAACTATCTAGCAGTCTTCTAGAATTCTATCATGGAGACACAGACCCCCCACCCCAAGCCGGGACCCTTCAATGTGATCGATTCTGTCCGCAACTCACTCCAGACCCTGCAATTATATGACAATAAAAATTTTTGCTTGCTTAATGAGTTTAGTCTGATTTTTCTATCACTGGAAATGGAAAGTATCCTAATAGATTCAGCAATCACTCTTAGCATGGTGGGTCTATTTACAGGAGGAGAACTTGCACGGAATCTCTGAGAACTGAACTCCAGTAAAAAGCAAACAGTCCATCTATTTCTGGTATCGCAACACAACCAGTTCTGGACACATCAGCAAGTTCAAACTCATCTTAAGAAATAAACATTTATTTTCCAAGTGTATCACCTCCCCCCTTCACTCCCCATCACCAACTCCTTCCCACTAATCACAGCAACTGTTGCTTTTATGCCTCTGCTGAATCAGGAAGCTTCTTATCTTATCTGAACCAGATATAGCCCCTCCAGGGAGCAATTGGGCATTACAGGCAGAATCTTTGCAAAGAGCACCCAAGCTGGCCACCGCCAAGCATCCATCTTCATGATGAGCTGACTAAGGTCTCCGTGGACAGCCAGGGAAATCAATACGGGAGCAAAGATAAGCTCCCAGGTGAGCAGAGGGAACAAATGGCAGCTGGCATGGCTGTTTGGAATGTCCAAAATCGAGGAGACCAAAGCTGAGTAGAGAATCTCTGGCCTCGATTTCAGCAGTTTCGAATGCAGCTAAAACATCAGTGAGACTTGTCCCTTCAGCTGTCAAAGCTTCTGGTTACCCTCCCTGCTCAGCCTCCAGCACAGCTGCGTTTGTAAGTGTCACAGGGAGCAGGAGGCTCTACTTCCGCTGTGCTCGGATATCTTCCCTCCTTCCAACTCATCGACTGCCTCCACTACTCTCACTCCATTATTTTCTTCTTTTTTGGCTAATAGCTTTAAGCCCGCCACAAATATCAACATTTTGGTTTCTCCTGCTCTCATCTAATCAGTGCCTAAGCTGTGGTTCCGCAGCCTCAGCTGCACATGAGATCATTGGCAGTTTTGCTTTGTTTTTTACAAAAAAATCTGGCAGGATAGTTGCAACTTTTTCTGTAACCCCTAGAAAGAAATACATTTAAATCATAGCCCACAACACTCATGTTTAATATGAAAAAAATAATAATAAAATACTCTTGCTGTGAGGGAGGAGGTACTCTGATATTTTCTAGACTACTCTTTTTTTTAATGCTGATCATGATGTGCTAAGAGCTCATGCAGGTAAGAAAACATTTGTTTGAGATCTTAATTTGTGTCACTCTCTCTGTATTTTTTTCCTCTACCAGTTTCAGGTCCACAACCTGTTTCTTTTGCAATTCCTTGTCTCAGGGACCTTTTTGCCTAGCAGAATGCAGACACTGCCTGCAGTCAAAGGATTTTCTAGACTTTTGTAAAAACCTAAACTCTTTGATGAGATTATGCTTGATATCCCTGAGGGAGAAAAAAATGGCTTTGGAAGGCGGCAAGAGGTTAGAAACTGATTTGCACCAGACTGGAAATAGGAAGCATGTTGGGGTCCTTGGAGTGGCCAGGAGCTGCATCCCATTTGCAGGAGATGTCCTGGGAAGGTGTGAGACCCCAAGAATGAGAAGAAGGGGTGATTGCATGTCATCTCTGCAAGCTGGACTCTAAAAAGTCTCACTCCCTACAATGGCAAGGATCAGAAAGTTGCTGGACTTCAACGGGCAACATTGGGAAGCAAGGCTGCCTGCAACAATTCCCTCAACAGCCTAGACCTATCTTTCAGATGCTCTTAGACCCCTGAAATTTTCATGGAGCCACCAAAATGGGAGGATGAGCTGCCAATCAATAAATAAGGTTGACTTTCCCACCATCATGCCGGCATACATCAGTTAGACTTAAGTCAGTTTAAAATAGAACTAAGAGATGTAATATTTCTTTTACTCCTGTTTGTGAAATAAGACTCATATCCACTATACCTTCACTTTTTCCCACCCTGCATCCTCGCCCCTCCATCCTGTCTAGACCAGAGTCATGGCTCTCATTGAACAGACAGAAGGACAAAGCCCACGGTGGGTAAAGGACTTGCTGTGGTCACTACAGCACTGATAGGAGGGCTGGACCTCCAAATGCCAATGCAGTAGCCAGTGGGAGTCTAGCCTGGAGGGTGAGAGAAAAAACCTTAAAGGATAAAACCCTGGGGTTGAGAGGCCCCAGAGTGGGGCCTGTTCAGAGTAGTTCCCAGGCACCCAACACTGTCCAGGTGAAAGCAGCAGGTCAGAGAGAAAGTGGCCAGAGTGCACCCTCATTGCACCCTGGGGAGCAGAGGGACATGAAATCAGCTGCCCTGGAATGGAGCTACCTCTCCACTAGGACCTCCTAAAGCTAAGGCTCTCTGGAAAAATGACCTTTGTTTTGTCTCTGATCCAGGAGTCTCCTGTCTTCAGCTAGCATCTAGGAAAATGGCAATCTGAAGGCACCATCTCAGACCTCTCCAAGTACTTGAGAGCCAGGAGCTGAAGTTGGTTGCTATTGCTGGCAAATTAGATTCAGCTGTGGTGACTGCAGGCCCACCTTCGCCCATAATGTTGAAGCTGGACAGGAATCTCTGCGTGAGTATCTAAGCCAGGCCTATGACAGCAGTTCTGCTCCCATATTTGTTGCTTCTTCTTGGTAAGATGCTGCTGGGAAAAGCTAATTCCCTGGCTAAAGAAATTGAAAGCCCCCAGACAGCCCAGGTTTGCATTACCTGTATCCCCTGGTTAGGTACTCAGTGTCCATCACATAGCTTAGCTAGCCAGTATCTGTTTCTCAAAAGAAGTTTAAATATTTGCTAATCTTCCACGGTGGTTTTTCCCATCAGAGTTTTTTCCTATGCACTGTAAGCTGCATCCCACTTTGCCTTAGATATTTTAGGCATCATGGTCTTTATTATCTCAAAAGGCCAAGTGCCAAAATTTCTTGAACCACAGCCTCAAACAGCAGGAGGACTGTAGTAGACAGGGTAATGCCTCCTCTCTCCCCACATGCCCACATCCTAATCCCCCAAACCTGACTTGTTATTTACAATGCAGAGGAGAATTAGGTAGTTAACTTTAATTCATCTGTTAATTAGTTGGGAGATTATCCAGAGTGGCCCAATGTAATCACAAGAAAGAGAAAACCAAAAGAGGAGTGTAGATGGTGTGAGGAAGACTTTACTGGCCAGTGCCTGCTTTGAAGATTGAAAGGAACCACAAGCCTAGAAATGTGGGAAGTTTCCAGAAGTTGGAAAATGACACAAAAATGGATTCTCCCTCAGAGCTTTCAGGAAGGAATACAACCCTGCCAACACCTTGATTTTAGCACAGTGAAACCTGGATTAGATTTCTGACCTACAGAGTTGTAAAATAATAAATGTATTGTTTTAACCCAAGTGTGTGGTAATTTGATATAGCAGCAAATGCAAGAACTTTTCCATGTTTCTGTGTCTATTCAAAGCTGGTCATGAAGAGCAAAGAGTAGGATGAGTCAGGACAGTCACGGTGGGTGTGATGCCTCCACACTCTGAAGAGACACTCCCAGCCTGGCTCCTCCATGGTCCCACCATGACAGGTCTGCTTAGACCTGAGAACTTGGCTCCAACAATACCCCTCAGCCCTGAGGCTACAGCAGAAAGAGATTCTTTTAGGAAAAGTCACCTGATTTCCTATTCTTCATTGTCAGAGGATATAGATGCTCCTCTAACTTAAGCCAAAAAAAGGAATCTGCTGGAAGGATGTGGAGAGACTGCTAGATAAATGCAGAGTGGAACTGTAAGAATGTGGGGGGGGGCGGGGGGAGGGACAGGAGCTACTTCTGTCCCTTTGACAACAAATTCCTACACCTTTTGGATGATTTCTATCACTTCACCTCACAGGGCTATTTTGAGGATCAAATGAAAGTCTGAGGAGAGGGAAGTATTCAGGGGGGTGGGGAAGGGAGGGCAACACCCTTGCACATGCTGTACTTCATCCCCACCCTTACTTAGGAGTAGATGTGGGAGCAGCCTTGGGTGCAGACCTTGAGAATTCAGACTGAAGTACAGAGTTCACCTTTTTATATCCCAACACACTCAGAGGCCCTGTCCCTGTGCCTGCACCCCACACACTCTCCTGCAGAACCATGCAGCAGGCTTCGCTAGAACCCTGGGCATTGGTCTACTGGTCAGAGGACTATTTATTCCCACCCAGCACTTCCCAAACTGGTGGGGCTAAAACCCCCGGCCAGGGTGGGCAAAGGCCTCAAGGCAAGACTGGCTGCTAGTGCAGCCGTCAGGATGTCAGCAAGAGAAACTGAGTCAGGGCTGGATATACTCCATGTGGCTTCCTTAACTGTACTGCTCAACCAATTGCTGAGTAACTTCAATAAGCCAGGCAGTCCTGTACTGCCTCTTTACCTGGATCATCTCCAAAAGGCTATAACAGCCAGTGAGATATAAGGCTCAGATGTTTAACCATCAAAGCTTAAATATTTCCTTTCTGACCCTTTATAGAAAGCATTTGCTACCCCTGACCTAAATCAGTCAGGGACAGGAAGGAGTAGGCTCCCAGCCCTTCCTGGACAATGAGGCTCATTAGATGAAGAACGAGAAAAATAATAGATAGTAGATGAGAAAGTTTCAAGATCACACGACTGTAGATGGTGGAGCAGATGCTGCCATTGGAACCCTCCCCACCCTGCCCTGATGCTGGAGGTTGTCTGCCCTCTGCAGCCTGCATTGCTCCTTTGCACAATTCCCACGTCAGTCTGCAGCTTTCTCAAATTCTCCCCTCTCTCCTGGGACTGAGCACATCCCAAGACAGGTGCCAATCCCCAGCAGAGAAGTTTGTAGGATGGTCATTAATTAGCAGGTACTTAACATCTAGGAGTCATTAATGCCCCTGAAGTGGTTTTGTTACAAGGCAACCCCAATATAAAATGGGTTGCCTGACTGTGGGTCCTCACCCGCGCGATTAAAAGGGACTTATTAATACTCAACTGCAGGCACACACCAAAGCTTAATAAAAGGTTTATTTACAAGGGAAGGGAAAATGAGGAAACATACAACTAAGGGAGAAAAAAAGGGAAATAAAGTCTTAAATGAGTCCTACCTATTCCGCTGACCTGGAATCCCAAGAGCACACCGAGAGCTGGTGGCAAGCCAAGAGCCAGGAGGCCACGAGAGAAACCCAAGGCCCACGTGTCTGGTTCTATACCAAACCTGGCAGCTTGACTCCACCCTCAGGTCCCGGCCACCCTCCCATTGGTGATGATGGGATTTGTCTTTCCCAAAGTCTTGATGGCTTTGTTCTGGAGTCGGGGTGGAGGCCACAAAGCCTGTATGGAATTAGCTCAGGACGAATCCTTTCCCACTAACACTAAAACGCATCACAGTCAAATGAATTTTTTTCCTCTTTGAGAAAAAAAGCAAGTAACATGACTATAATTTAATGTTTTCAAGTAAGTTCAAGATGTGGCCATCTTTTTCAGAATTCCTGAGGAATTCTTTGGCCAAAATGTGTACTGGCTGGCACCTTTTGTTCAAACAAGCAGGAGCATTGATTGTGACTTGTTGAATTCCCCTCCAATGACAGCAAGGAATGATGTTAAATGCTATAAATGGAAATCATTTCTGCTTCTGGAGAGGTCGAAAAGGGCTTCTATTTCTCATTTTTCAAAAAGTTTGGATGTGAGCAAAACCTTTTGTATCTTCACCAATCTCAAAGTTTGTTGGGTGATGGAAGTCCAAATTTACTCTGATATACTATGAAAAATCATCTCATGAGAAAAGAAGAAAACCAATTCTGAAATATTAATTATGTCTAACATTAAATAAAAATTTTAACTGGAAATTCATATATTTTTATTGATTACTGTGTCACTTGGTTCTAAAGTGTCTGCATGCCATATAGCTAACATGCAACAGCCCTGAGAGAGAAAAACAATGCAAATAAACTTTTTTTTTTAAGATAGGTAGGTTATAGAAATCCTGGCCTATGCATAGTTTTGCTTGCTTTCTTGCCTGTGCCCTGAATATGTCTCCTCTTTTGGGCATAAGATTCTCTAGGGTCACATTTAAGTGCCAAAAACATGTATTGCACGCCAGCTTGTGTGCTTCTAGCGACCAAACTGTGTTAGATTATTTTAATCCAATATTTTTCTCCATTATTAATTTATAGTAAATGATGTATTTGCTTTCTAGGCATGAATACCTAGAAATACATGGAAAACCAGAGAAACTGGCCTCTAATCCGCATGGTAGAATCCATTGGGTGAATTGCTTTCATGATAGCCCACCATTTATCTAGAATAATCTTTACGTATTGAAGCTTTTCAAACTGGACCAAAATCAGCCTGCTAGGCTCAATTAGAGAACTGTGGAATGGTGTTGCATTGACAATGGTGACCCCTGGACTGAGACTGCTGAAACTAGAGCACGGTGTGGACAGTGGTCACTGTGGGAGATTGGGCGTGCACACGCTCTTTTTATTGCAGGTATAAATACCCTAAAAACTACTGCAAAAATGGTAGGTAACTCATGAGGCCATAAAGAGGGACCACAGTCCAGAGCAGGAACTCTGGAATCCCACAAGCTAGGTTCAAATCTTGGTTGAGCCACTACTGCCATGTGACCTAAGGAAGGTCCAAAATTTAAATGTTGTTTTATGAAATGTATGTAAAGGAGGAGAGAGGACACACCCGCGGGGAAGGGAGATGGTGTAGGTCCAGTCCTGGGGCACCGCAGGCCACCAGGTGACAGCACGGCCACAGCCCACCCTGGGAAACCTGGTGATGAAGGCGCCTGAGTGGCCATGGAGAGGGCGGTGGTGCAGAGATATTGGGCAGGATGGTGGTGGGAGGGGTAGGGGGTTGCTGAAAAGAATGGGGGAGTGCTTGAGGGGAGTGGGGCGGTGTTCCCTCACTTTCTGCAGGCTCAGTCCTTAGGGACCAGTGATGGGGGAGGGGAGCGGAGCACGAGGGCCCCCTAAGCAACCCAGACACGGAATGCTAAACCCTGTCCAGGGGGGAGAGCTCTGGCAGATGGGATCTCTGGGGTCCCAGGAGCCCCCACAGAGTGACCCATCCAATGCCCACACCTGCAACTGCTGGGACGGTCAGAGAAGAGACAGAACGATGGGGTCTTGCCCTTGGCTGGATGACGTGGCCGCCGGCTCGCGTCAGCCCCCTGCCCTCCTCTGTGACGTCCCAAGGACCGTCACAGTCCCCGAGGCGGCCAGTGCGCGCTAGATCCCCGGAGGAGAAGGAAGCCCAGGGACTGCTCTCCCCGCTTCCCACTCAGATCCGCGGTCGTTGGTGCACTTTCCGCCCGCAATGGGCAATCTGCTGAGCAAATACCGGTGTCTCTGCCACCGCCTGCAGCAACTCCACCGCGGCAGGCCTCTCATTGGCAGGCGCCGGCCTGGACAACCTCGTGTCCACCCCGCTGGGCCTGGCCGGGTGCCCCCAGCCGCTCCGGCCCCTGCCAGCCCGCCGGCTCCCAGGAGCTTCCACCGGCAGCGCTCGCCATCACCACCTGGCGTCAACATCGCGCCCCCAAGGCGATACACCATCACGCCCGCCTTGTGCTCCGGTGTGGGGAGGCTCCCCCCCGCATCATGGGGGAACCCCCCCAAGAAGCCTGTGCTCTCGGCTCGCAATTCAATGACATTTGGGCGCTGTAGAGCCAGAATTATTCCTGCCTTTCGAGGCAAATGTCATCTCTCCTCCTTACCATTCAAACTAGACCCTGAGTGGAAGAGAGGAGACACCTCCAGTCACCCGTGCCCAAGACCTGCCCGGGAGGATACGGAGGTGAAGGTGGAAGAACCACCGATCATCGCAGAGGAGGAGGACGGGTCCACACCACCCGGAGAACCGTCCAGTGAGGCCTCTGCGATGCCTGCCCCCAGCTCCCCGGGAGACCTCGCAGGGGAGGATGTGCCTCCGAAGAGGCCAGAGGAGGGGGCAGCCACATCCTGTAGGCCAGCCCCAGGTGGCTTCCCGCCACCGGAAGAGCTGGCTGAAGACCATCCACCAGTCTCATCAACATCTCGAGACGTAAAGGCTGAAGACCATCCACCAGTCTCATCAACATCTCGAGATGTAAAGGCTGAAGACCATCCACCAGTCTCATCAACATCTCGACACGTGAAGGGCAAAAAGGCATCGAGCCAGTTGAGTTCCATTCCACCGGACTCTGGCCGCTCAAGGGCCTGCAAGCACAAAAGGCCCATGCCACTGCCCAGGCCAAGTCTTCCGTGGGAGAGAGGTGAGCTGCCCCCACCCTCTAAGCTCCCCTATCTTGCGGTGGACACAGAGGAGAGCCCTGTGAAACTGGGTGAAACTGACCCTCGTGCCCCTCAATTTGTCCGGCCACTGATTGTTCCAGCTTATCCACCGCAGGCAGCAAATCTTGATAGAGAAGGAGGCCACATGATCCTTCATTCACCTCGTGTGGCTATTGACAGCTCTATTCCCATCAGCTGTCATCCAGTGTGGAAGATCCCTCTGGTTCATACAGATTCCATTGTCGTGACGACATCGCGTATATCACACACCCCCATGCCCCTGAGCCCCCCAACCTCTCTCCAGCCCCCTGCCAATGATAACCAATCCCCAACCCCGATGTCTGTCGATTCTCCCCTTCCCGTTGTCCTAGCTTCCCCGGCCCCAGGCCCTCCTCCCCAGGCCCTTGTTTCCGCTGTCCAGCCCGCCACTCCCTCAACCTCTCTCCAGCCCCCCGTCTCTAAAAACCAATCCCCAACCCCTATGTGTGTAGATTCTCCCCTTCCCAGTGTCCTTGCTTCCCCTGCCCCAGCCCCTCCTACCCAGGCCCTTGTTTCCGCTGTCCAGCCCGCCACTCCCTCAACCTCTCTCCAGCCCCCCGTGTCTAAAAACCAATCCCCAACCCCTATGTGTGTAGATTCTCCCCTTCCCAGTGTCCTTGCTTCCCCGGCCCCAGGCCCTCCTACCCAGGCCCTTGTTTCCGCTGTCCAGCCCGCCACTCCCTCAACCTCTCTCCAGCCCCCCGTCTCTAAAAACCAATCCCCAACCCCTATGTGTGTAGATTCTCCCCTTCCCAGTGTCCTCGCTTCCCCTGCCCCAGCCCCTCCTACCCCGTCCCTGACCTCGGCTGGCCAGCCCACCAGGCCTCTGGCTGCCCCTCCCACCACTAAAGCCCAGCGACCTGCACCAGCTGCTCCAGCTGCACGAGCTGTGTCAGATAACAACGACAGTGACATGGACACAACTTCCCCATCGCTGGCGGTGATATTCAGGTCTGCAGCACCATCAGGTGGGCTGGGGGGCCCCCTGAATTTGAGTCATCCAGTTACCCCCCACACCTCCTGCAGAAAGCATGTCAGCTGCAAACATCTAGTACATCCCTATCGGATACCAGCTTATCATAGACACAGACTGCACCAAGCGGGCGCTGGTAGATCATAATGTCATGAAACTTTTTCTTACCAGACACCAGCTGTCCGAGGATGAGTGAAAGCAAATATTTTTATTTTGTTTTGATTTAATTTGCAATGAATAAAATATTTTGGTGAAAGTAAGATGTAAATATTTATGTACATATATTATAGGATGTAAATATGTTATTGAAAGTATATTGAGAAAAAGAAATAATGTAACCTAGCTCAGGGAAAGGATGTAAACCGAGCGATCACAAAGCACTTGGGCTTGGAGGTGAGCTCAAGGTCAGCCTGTTCTACTGTGGGACTGAGAGCCGCCTCATCCCTTCGAGATCCTCTGGAGAAGACTCGAACATGGTTCTGGTGCTGCAGCCACAGAGCCTCCCTGTGGAGCTGAGACGGGATTCGAGCCGCCGAGTTCAAGAGACTGAACACGAGCTGCCGAGCCACAGACACGCTTCTCTGGGGACTACAGAGACTTTGCCATAAGTGATCACTTGAGGGACACAGCGATAGGGTAGTGCTAGGCATGGTGTTTGATTGTGTGAGACTTGTGTGAATAAAGCATATTGAAAGACACCGTTTATGGTCAGAGCTTTATTGGCGACACCTGCCCTGAGGAAGCCCACCAAGGTGGTCTGCTTCCCGCTGGCGTACCTCCCCTCCCAAATCTGGGACACCCCGTGACAAACAGAAGAAGCCCCTGTACCCCAGGCTCCTGTTTACTCCAGGCTACCCCCGACGGGGTCTACAGCCACTCACAGTTTAACAGGCAGTGCCTCAGCGCCTGCCACTGAAGCCAATACTGAAGATGTGGACATTGTTGTGGCGGGCAACCCCACACTGATAAAGAAATGGGAGTCATGGAACAGGCTACATAATGCAGGATGCTGCTGAAGAGCAAGATCCTGGCCTTTTTATTGATTTACAGCATGGGTTGTAAGGGGGAGGAGCAAAAGGAAATGGGAAGGAGATTAAAGAAAGGGGAAAAATGTAGAAGATCAGGGATTGTGAGTCTGCCCTCCAGGCAATGCTCATCTGCTTGATGACTAGGTATTGTCATTGAGATCACACCCTAATCCCCTAGCCATGGTTTCAATCTTATCAACAAGGCCTTCCACTGATCAGCTTCTGGGGTCTCTTGTCATACATCTGTCCTCAGCCTCCCGGGTGTTCCAGGTCATACCTCATGATGCATAGCCTTCCCAGCGTGATCCAGCTGTGTGCTCTTGTTTGATTTGAAGGGCACCTTGAAGGGTTGGGCTCTGTACCTAACTGACTGGGCCATCTTGACCTTGCTTAGAACTATAGGTGACAAAATAGTGGCCAAACGATCTGCTTAGGAGTAGCAGACCCACAGACACCACTCCTCAGGACCAAGCAGTCACCTGTTCACCTCCCACTGCCTTTGAGAGCCATATCCCACATTGCACAGTGCCTCCAACCTCTCAGGCCCAGTAGCTCTTACTCTGCCTAAGTTGGGGACCAAAGATATGAATGGGTATGACAGCTCTTCTCAGCTGGAAAAGCTGGTATTGTTAGAGGGCAAACCTGATATGAAACAGGTTGCCTGACTGTGGGTCCTTACCTGGGCACTTAAAAGGGACTTATTAATACTCCACTGCAGGCACACACAAAGGTTAATAAAAGGATTATTTACAAGGGAAAGGGAAATAAGGAAAATGTACAACTCAGGGAGAAAAGGGGGAGATAAATTCTTAAATGCATCCTACCTGTTCCACTGACCTGGAAACCCAATGGCCTGCTGAGAGATGACGGACAGTGAAGAGCTGTGAAGACAAGAGGAGCCCCCCAAGGCCCATGTGTCTGGTTTATACCAAACCTGGCTGCTTAACTCCACCCTCAGGTCCCAGCAACCCTCCCTGTGGTGATGATGGGATTTGTCATTTCCAGTGTCTTGATGGCTTTGGTCTGGAGTGCGGGGTGGAGTCCACAAAGCCTGTATGGAATTAGCTCAGGACATCCTTTCCCCCTAACAGTTTGACAGCAATAAAGTACAAAATCTTGGCAGCACCAGCCTCCTCGTCCATAGCCTCCTTGCCTGCCATCTCGCTGACTGCATGGCAGCTCACAGTTTTCTCATCCCTGCCCTCTCCATCCACTGGAACACACAGAAGAATGAAACTAGTTCCTCTCTGTCCTCTGGCTTTTATCTTCTTGCCTGAGGAAGTTCTGCACTGTCAAGGGGTAGTCCGATGATGATGGATCTTTACCATCTTTACATGTAAAATGGGCCCCAGCTTTTAGCTCAGCCATGCATCTGGCCCCAGGTTGAGACTCAATGTGCCTCCCCATTTGTGTGCATCAGGGACCTGACTGTCTCCCCATTCTCACTGCTACTCCCATAGTTGGCTAGTTGAAGAAGATGAAGAGAAGCTCAGATCCACGAGATGAACTTTCATGAGCTCACACCCACAGGTCACCCCAGCGCAGGAGAACCTTGCCCTGTGATTCCCCTAGTCTTCACACACTTTCCTCTGAATTCCAGGGCTCTGTGCTCAGTAACAAGGGAACCAGAACCAGGCTGCACCTGGGCCTCAGGTACCACCTGGCAGACCACGAATCCTCTGGAGCACTCAAGAACCTCAAGGACAACGGTAAAGGAACATTCTCAAGCAAACCTTTGATGGTTCAACAAGCTCCGGTCCTCACTGCCTGGGCAAATCTTTGGGATTGACATCACAGAGAAAAATATCTTGCCAGCCTTTTTTTTTTTTTTCCAAAAAATATTTGCCATTTTATTTTTTTAATATTTTATTTTATATATTTCTTACATCATTTTTCATTTTTGCACAATGTATGCATTTGCATACATTGTTTATATACCCCAAACAATTGCACCCCCCTTATTTTGACCCCAATTCCTCCTTCCCCCCCCATCCCGTAGTGTGTCTCTGGTTTATAGTTGTCTGTTGATTTTGGTTTTCACTGTATTACAATTAGTCTTTTCCCTGGTCCCTTATTTAGGTTTTTTAAATTCCTGCTATGAGTGAGACTATCCGGTATTTTTCTTTTTCTTTCTGGCTTATTTTGCTGAGCATGATCCTTTCCAGCTCCACCCATATTTCTGCAAATTGTGTGAGTTTATCTTTTTTGATTGCTTAGTAATATTCCATGGTGTATATATACCACATCTTCTTGATCCAGTCATCTATTTTTGGGCATTTGGGTTGTTTATGTTGGTGAGGATGTGGAGCAAAAGGAACTCTCCTGCACTGCTGGTGGGAGTGCAAACTGATCCAACCACTACGGAGAGCTGTGTGGAGATTCCTCAACCTACTAAAGACAGAGCTTCCATATGATCCAGTAATTCCACTCCTAGGTATTTACCCAACTGACACAGAAACATTAATTCAAAAGGGCACCTGCACCCCTATGTTTATAGCAGAACTATTTACAGTCTTTGTGTTTTTAGGAGAAATTGTCACAAGGTAAAAGTAACAAACATCTTTAAATGTGCAATTTTAGGGTGTCTAGCACATTCAACAGTTGTGCTAGCATCACCTCTATCTAGTTCCAAAACTTTTCCATCACCCTCAAGAGTGTGCATGGCCTGTTTTCTCCTCTCCCAGTCTCTGGCAACTGCTGCTTTCTGCCTCTATCAATTTTCCTATTCTGGATACTTCATACGAATGAATTCACACAATATATGTCTGACTTCTTTCACTCAATATGTCCTTGAGGTTCACCACATGGTGCCATCAAACTTGTGCTCCTGTGTTCACAGCAGCCAAAGAGGGAACAACACAGATATCCATCAGTGGGTGAACAGATAGTGTGGTATATCCACATGATGGACTATTACTCAGCCATAAAATGAAAGAGTTTTTACAGAGACAGACAGGGAAGGGAGGGAATGGAGATATGGGTAGCTAGTTTTTAATGGGAACAGTTTCTGTTGGGAATAATGAAAAAGTTTTGGAGAAACATGATGGTGATGACTGCAGAGCAATGTAAATGGACTTAATGTCACTGAACTATATAAAAATCATCAGGATGGCAAATTTTATGTTTTATGTATTTTACCACAACTTAAATAAAGAGTAGGAGGACCTCACACAAGTAAACTTCTTAAGGTTCCACAGCTGTCAAGTGGCAGGTTTGGGTTGGGGATGAATTGGAGAAACAGCTTTATGGTGGCTGGACAGGACAGCACTAGATGGAGATTCTGGGGTGCAGGTGGTGAGCCCAGCACAATCTGAGGCACCTTTGTTTCCTGCACTCATGGATTCTTTGGGGCTCTAAAAACAGACAAGACAAAGCCTTCTTATTCTGAATTGCAGTGGGTATCTGGGCAAAAGCCCCTCTAAAAAAGATGCTCAGCTCCCTTGTCCTGACCCAACATTAGATTGGGAGGTGAGCTACTAATTCAGGCAGATGTGCCAGGTGCCAAGAGGAGCCTAGGGTCCTCCCCACCTGCAGAGACAACAATGGCGTGTGACTGGGAACCTACCAGAAAGTCAGCCAGGTCAGAGTGGGAACTTGAGTGTTTTCTTACATCTCTGTCCAAGAATCTTTCCACTCGCCGTTGGAAGATAATGAGTTCTGAGCCACACCAGAGTCGGGTACTCTGTGGGTCTGACGACACAGCCTGCTCTTTGAAGAGAAATCCACACATATTAATCACCAGAAAGGAAAAAGAAAAGCAAACTACCCCGGCTCACTCAGGAAATATTTATGGAACCCAGTTATGTGCTAGACTGTTCTGGGCATGGAAGAGAAAGCGGAAGTAAAGAGGAAATTCATTCCTTGGCCTCCAGGAGTTTGCCTTCTAGAGGTGGAAACCGCTGGTGGATAAACATAAATCATCAAGTCTGGGAGGGAAACAACATGGAGAACATCGAGAAGACTATTTCAAAAGGGCAATCTGGGAAGTCTCCTGGAAGAGGTGATGTTTGAATCAAAGCCTGAATGACCAGCAGGAGTCACCATGCAGGTAGCTGCAGAGAGAGCACTGGGGCAGAGGGAAAAGTGAGGACATGCACCTGGAGACAGCAATGTGCCCGCAAGGGAGCAGGAGTCTCCAGAGGTTACCAACAGCCCTGAGCTGAGCTTGGGTGGCTTGGCAGGATTGGACTCCCTTGCCATCACCTGGGCTTAGAAGCTGGCAGGGCCTCCTCTGAGCTGGGAGCAGATGCTGAGCTGGAGGGCCTGTGACACTGTAGGCAAAGGGAAAGGGCTCCTGCTTAGGGAGGCGAGAATGAAAAGATTTTGCAACAGACACATTGAGAAGATGACTCACTTCCTCCTTCCATGTGCAGATGGGGTATTCTTCATGGGGCGATGATCAGGTCCTAAAGATAATCATAAGGTCCCATCTTTTTCCCTCTTCCCCAACCTGAATCTTCTTCCCCCTAAAAAAATATGGGGGTCCCTTGTGCTGATGAGAGACTTATCTCATGGCCCAGGCTGATCAAGTTGACGATGTTTCCAGGATACCTGCCCCTCTTCAAATTCTGTGTCCCAGGACTATGCTGAGTTTCTGACCACCCCTTGTCCAGGCCTCGACTTCATATTAAGTAAGAGCTGACAGGACACCAGCTACCCTTCCCTTCTCTACTCTGGGGACCCACAGTACATTCCCACAGTTTATACTTGCTATGTCTGCCTCTCTGCTTCAATCCTCTCCACTTTCAAGACTCTTCTTTAGTACCACTGCCTCCAGGAAGTCTTCCGTGATGCTCCAGAGCTTGCATCCCTCATCAAACACTGGATGTACAGATTTGTGAGTGTTCATCTTGAGACCCCAACCCCAGAACCCTGGGACTGTGACTGGTTCATGGACACGAGAGAAGGACCACAGCAGCCCTGGGCCAGGGCATGGTGTAGAACATCCTTTGAGAAAGGGCCAGCTGTGAATGACCAAGTCAGATAGCACAAAGAGATCCGTGGGCCCTGCCAGCTCCCTCCTTTATTTAACAAGGCTTATAAATCATACACAATTTTATAAATCATATAAATTATGTTTTTATGAAGCATGAAAATCACCTATAGGACACCACCTGTGGATGTAGGCAACCCTCAGAGAGTCCTTGGTTTTTCTAAAACAGATGAATGTTCACCACCTTGTGAGTTCAGCACCCCTCCCCCTGCCAGATATCAGCATGTAATAAAGGACAGTGCTTGGAGAAGGACAACGTGGATCAAGATTTCAGGTCTGTCCCTTAATGACTGAGACTTTGGGCCCAGACACATAAACTCCTTGAGCCTCTGTCTGTCTCTGCGAGAGGGAGATGGTGCCACCTGTGCTGCAGGTCTGATATCTACACGTCATCACTGCAGGTTCATGATGCTCAGGGCCTGAACAGATTATTTCATCACTTCCTATCACTTCTCTCTAGGGGAGTTATGCTTCCTCCTGCAGGCTCTGCTTGGGCCCCCAAGCCTTTTAGAGAGTTCTGTAGCCTTTCAGTCCCCTCAATTCCATTCCAGGGGTTGTAAGAATGGAGGGAAGAGCAGACCTTCTCCCATCACTGTCGATGATCATCAGGCTCATGGCCTGTTCCCTGCAGGGCACATGCCATTTCCCCACAGAGGTCTTGAGTTTGCTCTGGATGAAAGAGAGATTCAAAAAATCTATCCATTCATTCCAGTCACCTTGTCATGCAGATGGGGAAACAGAGGTCCAGAGAGAGGAATGAGATTATCCAAAGTCAAAGAGAGAATTGGGGGCAAAATCAGGACTCAAGCATCCCTGAGTGGGATGGTCAGCTTTTGCTCTAAGTTCCAGTCATGATAAGAATAACATCCTTGTGAGAAGCACCCTACCACCTTGGCCCCCAACTGGCTTCACTTTCCATGGAGGGATGGGATCTGCTCACCCAGAACCAAACTTGAACCCTGGTGCTTTCACTTAAGATTGCAGTTTTGAGCAAATGGAATCTCTGAGTTCAGATACCTCATCTTTAAAACCCCACAGGCCTGGATTCAAGTCTGGGCTGCCCCACTGACAGCTGTGGTCATGCACAAGTCACTGAGCTCTCCAGCCTCCAGGTCCCCTCAAGGAACAGGGGTGATAAAAGAACTGCTCATCCTGTGGCTGTGAGGGTCCAATGAGCACTGCCATGGGCCTAGATAACGCTCCATAAATGCCAACCGTTACTGTTGCTATTTTTCTAGGCCATTACATAAAGAGCTTCACCATTGGGAAGGGTTGGGAGCCCACCCTTTCCTGTCCCTCTTCAGTTTGGGCCAGAAATCAACCAATGTTTTCTGCAAAGGACCAGGAACTTTGAGGCCCTTTGAATTTTGAAGGCCATGTGGTCTTGGTCACAACTGCTCAATTCTGTAGCATAAAGTAACCACACACCATATGTCAGTGAGTGAGAGTGACTGGGTCCAAGGCGGACTGATTTACCAAAACAAGTGGCCAGCCAAATCTGGCCCTCGATGGAGTTTGCCAGCTCCAAGGAGTCTAGGCCACTTGAACCTCATCTCCAAAAGCATCTCCTTCTCCAGCACAGACGTCTCTCTGATGCAGAGTGGGAAATTATTCTTTGGAAATTATTTCTTTATCATAGTTTATCTTAAGTACATTCGCATATTACAGAGTATTCAATTCAAAGTGTGTGTGGGTGCCTATGTGTAGTGGTTGAATATAATAGATAAAGAATGCATGTGGGCCTCCCCGGTGGAGCAGGGTTGAGCGCTGGGTTGCGAAGCTGCCCGCAGCCTCTGCAGCACCGGTTCGATCCCCGGCTGCTCCCCGGGCACCGGAGGAGGGTCCCACATGGCACGCAGACCCCTCCTGCCGCCCGCTGCTCCCCTCAGCAGTGTACTTCGGTCCTTCTGCCTGCTCTGCTCCCCGCTCTGGCTCTGGTGAATTCTCTCACCCTCCCGCGCTTCTGACTGTACCCATGGCTAGTATGTATAAACAAACAAACAAACAAATAAATAAATCTAAAAAAAAAAAAGAATGCATTTGATGACTAAATAAACATATATAATGGTTTGGTATACCATGGAATGTGTTACTCAAATGTTACTTATTCTTTTATTCTCCAATATTACCGCACCATGGCCCAGGCACTCCTCCAGGATGGACAGGGAGCCACAGGCCTGAGCTCCCCGCCCTCAGAAGGGTCCATTCCCACAATCGCTGTTCCCTCCCTAGACACTGTCAACTTTGTCTTCCGTTTTCTGGAGCTCTTCCCAGATACCCTCGAGTGGAATGGCTCAGAGTGTGTACCGATTTTTGATTATGAAATGGAGACCTGACAATCACAAATGGACTTACATCCACATTCAGCAAGTATCCTTCTTTCGGGTAATTTCCTTTGGGTAAATTCCCAGGAGTGGCATCACTGCACCAAAGGGTGTGAGCCCTTTAATGACTCTCGATACATATAATCAAATTACTTTCCAAAGGGGTTGCTCCCAATTTGCACACTGCCACCAGCAATGTGCGGTGCTATGGCTATATCACGGCTGTGTCAGTCCTGGGGGTGATAATGATATTTCTTAATTTGTGCTAATTTAATAGGTGTAAAATTGAATCTCACTTTAATTTGCATTTCTTTGATAGTTATGAAGGTTGAATGCTTTCTCTAATAAATATACACTTGGATTGCTTCATTCATTTAAAGCATTACACATCGACCCTGTTCTGCATGCCAGACACCGCACCAACTGCTGAAGACTCAGAGATACCGGCGCCTCTGTCCCTGGCTTCAAAGGATCTAAAGCTCTCACATCCAGTGAGAAAGCTGACAAGTAGACCCATAGTCCCAATGCTGGACAGAGGCTTGGAAGACTTGGGAGGGGACATTGGGAGGGGTCCCTGGGAGGTGACACAGAGGAGAATGCCTAACCCACACCTGGGTTATCAGAGGTGCCTTGGCGGCTCTGGCCCAGCTTCTGAGCCAGGCGGGCACACTGGAAAGGATGTTCCTGATTTGTGGATCACTTTGCTTCTTGTGCTCAGCATGCCCTGTTCTATCTGCATGCGTGTGTGCCCACGTGTCCATTGTTTATGTGCATTTGACAGGCAGTGATCCAGTCTGGGTACCTTTGTGCTTTCATGGCTCTAAGGGCATGTGAACGTGTGTCTCTATGTTCTGGTATTGGGGTGCTGAGTGTGGGTCCCTCAGTTCTGAGTCAGGCAGATGAGCCCAGGGGGTCTCAGTTCCTGGGGGGTCAAGGAGTGGGGTGGGTTTCTGCTACCAGAGCTGCCCATTTGCACAGACCTTTTTTGGGCGCTGGCCCATCCCCAGCAATCTTGGCTCAAGTCTCCACCTCCATCTGCAGTTAGATGGGAAGGGCCATCCCGGCCTCTCTGGGATTAGCTTCATCACCTTAGTCACATTTAATGCCTTCTCTGAATTTCCAGTCATTGTGAACTGAATTTTTGCTGGACCCAGCACCGCAATCATCTAGTCCTGAGACAGGCAGATCCCAGAAACAGGCAGGCTAAACAGAGCTCACCTTTCCACTCCAGTCAGGACAGAACAGGCCAACCCTGGCGGCCAGAGGCCAGTATGAGAGGGGATGTGACCCGCCTGTGTCCTGCCATTGCTGGGCCTGGGATTGCAGGTGCAGGAGTAGCCCTTGGTCCCAGAGGTCGAGAGGGGACAAAACTGAGGCTGCCCGCTTCGTAGAGAGCTGGTGTCCAGCAGCATCTGCCTAAAAACTTCCATGGAGTGCCTGCAGGTCGTCAAGCTTTGTCACTTGAAATAAATCACCAGGACAAGGCTGCACTCCCCCCTCCGAGGCCAGGCCCCACCCCACTGTTAGAATTTTTTTGTTTATTGAGACACAGTTCACATGACATACAGTGTACCTGTTTAAAGAATACAGATCAATGTTTTTAGTATATTCAGAGTTGTGTGCCCATGACCACAATCTCATTTTAGAACATTTTATCACCCTAAAATGAAACCCTGTGACCACTTGCTGTCATTCCCCATTCCACCTTCTCTCCCAACCCCTCCTCAGCAACTGTCATCTCATTTCTGCCTCTGTAGATTTGCTGAGCACGGACATTTCATTTACCTGCCATCTTGCAACATGCGGTCCTTTGTGTCTGGCTTCTTTCACTGGATACAATGTCTTCAAGGGTCAGCCACTTGAAGCATGAAAAGAGCTTCAATTCTATTTACTGTCAAATAGTACTCCACTGTGGAGGTACCACATTTTATTCATAAATGCATCAGCTGATGGGCATGTGGGTTGTTCCCATGCTGGGGCTGTTGTCAATCATGCTGCTATGAACATTCATGTACAAGTTTTCATGTGACTGCGTTTGTTTGGATCTATGCCTAGGAGTGGAAATGATGGATAATATGGTAACTACGTTTAGCTCTTTGAGGAATCACCAAACTGTTTTCTGAAACAGCTGTACCACTTTCCATTCCCACCAGAGTGGAGGAGGGTTCTGGTTTCTCCACATCTTGTTATTTTCTGTTTTATCAGCCCTTGTTATTTTCTGTTTTATCAGCAGTAGCCATTGCAATGGGCATGAAGTGCTATCTTGTTGTAGCTTTAATTTGCAGCTCTCAAATAACTAATTGTTAGTAATCTTATGTGTATCATTGTTATATATTTTCATATCTATAACTCATATTCATGTATATGAAACAGTTGCTGTTTTTTAAAATATATGTACACATCAGCTCATCTACACCTTATTATCTACAACTTACTTTTTTTCTTACTATGCCTTGGATATCTTTGCACATCATGTATTATTTCCACAGTATATATATATACTATTAACATAATTGCATCTATATTATTTCATGATATGGATATAACCTAATTTTTAGGATACCCCTACAGATACATTAAAGTTGCTTCACGTTTTCCCTAGCACAAGAAATGCTTCCATGGAAACATCTTTCACTATATAATTTTGTAGTGAGCGACACAGATTTCTTAACGGTGTAATTGTAATTTCCTAGCAGGGTAGAACATTTTAATTGTACACCCACAAGAGCAACGGTCAGTGAGGCTGTAACACCAGTGTTGGAAAATGAGAATGGCCCTTTCTGCCTCTAGATCGACACAGAGGACGAATAAGCTTCTTTGGAGGTAGAGCGTTCCTCGTATAGGAAGCATAGAAGCAGAGAATTGACATGGTGATGCTTAGAAAATCAAGTTCGTGTGGGAAAAGGGCTGAGCTGAATAAGACCATTTGTAAGATCTCTTCCCACTGTAAGAAGAGGTGAGCCTATGACTTGCCTGCACTAGATGCTAGTTGATGAAGAGTGTGCCGGAGCCTGCCAGTGGTCATCCTCACACCACCCTGGCTTAAAAGTGTATTCCAAATATAACTGATCCAGTCTCTGCATGGGATCATTGCATGAAATCTGAAGACTTACAGAAAATATACAACTGAAAGCAGTTGTAATTTATGCTTACCCTTTTGGGAAACCTCCAAAGAGAAAGTGTGTATGTCTATTCGGGGGAGGTCAGAGATATTCTCAGTGCATAACAAAATATCTTAAAATTCTTTCTCCTCCATCTGCCACCCTCAGTATCCACACAGCCAGCAGCTGTTCCTCAGATATCATTTTCATTTCCCCACTCTCAATCCTAATTCAAAATTCTCCCTATCACCTTCCCTTCCCACCCTACCTTTATCTTCCTTCTTTTCTCCTGGGAGCAACTCTACCCCTTTCAATGCTAATCTCCTGCCCTTCTCCAGCCCCCAGGCTTTCTGCCATTGTCTAGTTCTGCCTGCAAATTCCTAGGCAGAGGTCTGCTTGGAAGGCAATTTGCCAGGAAACTGAATGGGCAGAGAACTTGTTTTCAGCTCTGAGGGCATGGAGCAAGAATGGAATGTTCACACATAAGTCATTTTTGTCCAGTGGCAGGGAAGACCTGGTTCTACACACACACACACACACACACACACACACGCACACGCACACACACACACACACTTGTTGGGGTTGGGGAGAGAGCTTGGTTGAATTCAATCAAACAATATTTCATTTTGGAAGCACTATGCCATTATGGGTTATTATTACTGTGTTTGACTAAAGGCAGCACAATTATTTTCTAGGTGGCCTTGTGTGAATGTGTGTGCAGACATAGACAGAAGCTGTACTAGAAAGTCCTTGGACTGATTGATTTTATTCTTGAATAGAGAGGAAAACAGAGATCTAGAGACAAAGAAAGATTCATCCAACACTGCACAGTCAGTTATACAGACAGGGATGGGTTAGAACCCGGGCCCTCTGCTACAAACCAATGATGTAACGTGCAAAATGAAAATGTGAAACCTCTTGTTCAAAAATGATTAAAAATTTCAAGACAGCTACAGCAGAGCATTAAACCAAGTATGAATCCTTCAGCCACTGCTCGGGTCACACATCCAGGAAGCCGGCCCTGCCCCTCGCCCTCAGTCATTACCTCATCTTTTGTAAAAAAAAAAAAAAAAAAAAAAAAAGGAGAAAGGATGACATATGAGAGTAGCTAACCCCAACAGATTCACACTTTAAATCATCCTAAACTTCTACTGCATATGGGTCACCCAGGGAGGTTGTAAAAGTCTCCATGCCAAGGCTGCCCCCAGACAAACTAAGTCACAGAATCTATGAGTGGGACACCATGTTTTTAAAACTTCCCAGATGACTCCAGTACAAAGGCAGATTTGCAAACCAGTGATCCCCAGAAGGGCAGACTTGAAGGACGAGCTTGGTGCGTATGGGGAAGCACAGAACTCTGGCCAAGGTCCCCAACCCCGCCCCTGGAGCAGGAGCTCAGCCCAAGTGAGATCTAATTACTGTCTCTCCTCATTAACACCAGCATAACCCGCACCCTGGAGATGACTGAATACATAAATAAAGAGGTCTGAGCCCTGCTTAGCTTATTCAGTTTTCTTTGATAAATATGTATTCAGCGAAATTTCGAAGAAACGTAATATTGTGTCTCTCCAGAATTGTTCAGGTCTGTTGGGAAAATAAATATTGAAGAGGTTCATCAGATGTATTCCGCTTGCTTGGCAGCCAAGAAAAGCTTCCATTTCAAGCCCCGTCTATGTCCTCTCACTGTCAAGGCAAAAGCTCGAGGAGGAAAAGAAATCTTTCCCCCTCCCTGCCTGACACATTGGCTGGAACATGATGCTCTGCCCCCCTCCTGGGGTCTCAGTGTCTGTGCGCAATTCTCTGTCTGTCTCAGTACCTCAACTACCCAGCTATGGTGAAGACGCCTCCCCTCTCTGAACCTTGATGTCCTCTTTCCTTGGGGATTGTTGACCTTCCTAAGGCATCTGCTCCCTTTCTGGAGAGCTTAGAATTCTGGAAAGTTCTACTTGACAGTGGTGACCTCTGTCTGCCCATTCGTCAGTTCACCCTAGTACATGGCAGGGCTTCCCACAGTGGCTTCTGCTTCCTGACCCCAGAGATCACTCAGACGAGTTTGAGGGTGGGTCTTAGGTCTCTCACCCTCTCATCTCTGGTTTGAGGCCCAGCCCCTCAGTCATTCCACCCAAGGATGGCTCCCCTCCCATTTGACTCCCTCTGGAGTTGACATAACACAGTCTCTAAAATCATCTTCTGTCAACGATAAAGGAAAAGTTTAAAAGCTCACATTTAAAGAAATTGGCTGGGAAACTTGAACCACAGACTCTTTCAGATAGGATTCCACAAACATACTTTGCATAAACATCATCATTTTTTTGCCAATAGCATAATAAAATAGGGAGAAGGCTGTTAAGTGATCAAGGGAGATATGCTTTAAACATTACTGCCTGTTCCCATCTCATCTTTTAAGTGAATCATTTGTTGCCAAAATCTAATGAGCAACAAGAAAGCAGAGGAAGGAGGCTGGTTTTGTGCAGCTTGGTGTTTGGTGTGTCCAGTTAGTTGGGGGTGCATACCAGTGGACAGCCCTGTCCAGTGCCATGTGGGCCATCGGGTTGAATAAAGTACAGTCATGGCATATAATTCCAAATAGACTGGTGAGAAAGACTGGCCCCAGGCTGTTCTGTGGGCAGTGAGGCCTTGGAGGTGAGAGGCCATAGCTAAGCTGATACATACCTAGAGAATAGGGCCTCTGGGGAGTCCTTCAGAGATATCATTACCTCACCTAGCGTCCCTCAGCTTCATCAAAACTAGAAGAGCTAAAATTATGCATTTAAGTCTTTTCACTTTATAGGTGGTTAAACTGAGCCCCAAGAAGAGTTGCAGTATGCCTGGGGCCCAGAATCAAGGCCAACGGCCTTATTTAAACACAGACCCAGTGTTTACAGGTGGGCCTTCGCTGTACTCTGAATCTACCAGATGAACTTCCTCTGGGCCCCAGAATCAGTTATCCATTGCTGCATACAGATCATCCCCAATTTAAATTACATAAAGCAACACAATGTGTTCTTTCTCCTGATTCTAAGAGCAGATGGACCTCAGTTCTCTACTTGAGGCCACTGAGGCGGCTGCCTACAGAGGCAAGCTCCACTGGGACTAGAATGTCCAAGGCATCTTCTGGACCCTTTCCATGTACTCTCCTCATTTTTGCACGATGTCTTCAGAAGCTGCCAGTCCTCATGAAGGCAAACCTCAAACTTCGAACTAGCATTGCATCACTTCCAACACACTCTGTTGGTTGAAGTGAATCATGTGGCCAAAGCAGGAGTCAGTGCAGAGCATGAATAGCAGGAGGCAGGGGACAGCTGCTACCAGCACAGCCCTCCTGGGAAAGGCCCACACCAAGTCCAGCTGCTACCTGAGCACTCACTCTGAGCCACAAATTAAGCTGGGCCCTGGTCCTAGGATGAGCTATGCCTACAGGCTGCCATGAGACCTAGTCTGCCCAGTTATTCAGGAGTAAGGTGAGGGTGTATAATGATAGGTCAGGTTTATAAAGGACTTTGTCAGAGGGGAGTTTGTCAGAGAGGACGCCAGCTGCCTTAGGAAGGGATGATATCCTTGTCACTGGAGACACGTAAGGAGACTTGGAATGGCCAGCTAGTAGAGTTCTGTGAGCACGTATGGCATGGAGAGGAGAAAATGGGGACTTACAGATTCCTACAGATTCCAGGGCAGAGGCACACTCTATAATTCTTGAGCTCCAAGTCGTAAAACAAAGGTAGAGACCCAGAGACCAAGGCTGCCGGCAGTGAGAACCAGAAAGCAGCACAGATTGGTTCTCATCCAGACTCCACCTCTAATCACTGTGACTCAATGGCCTTCCAATCAATTCCCCACAGAGTGATAATCAATTAACAGTAATCAAATCCCTACACCCGAGCAACCGTTTAAAAATGTAATTTGCTTGCTTACAAGTCCTCAGTGATTATCCATTTTCCCCATAACAAACCCCAAACCTCTCAGCTCTTCCTGACTCATGTGTGACTTTGACCTACTGCCCTCCCCCATCACTGTTTCTCACTCCCTGGGCTCCAGCCACAAGGGACAGAATTCCCCAAACTTTAAACTCCCGTATGTTTTCAGCATTGAATTCAATCCTAGAATGATTTTTGTGTCTTTCTAGGCAGGGTGGGTAGGCAGGAAGATGAGGGAAACTGTCATAGGAGTCAGGTTCTCTGGAGGAGTCAAGGGCAGCAGCACAGAGAGCAAGTAATCAAGGTCAATGGCAACTTGGCCAGGCATTTCCTACATCCAGGCATTGTTCACATGCAGTATTTTATGTAACCCACATAATAATATGAGATAAGATCTGTTTTTATCCCCATTTTATGGGTAGGGAAACTGAGGCTCAGAACAGTAAAGTAACTTTCCACACTCAAACAAAAGGAAGACACCACCCTATCCCTCTAATTATCTGTCTCTTTCACTCACACACATATATGGTTGTGAAGGACAACTCTTTATATCTTCTTTCTCCTCACACTTACTGTGCCTGGTGGCCCTTCACATTCTCAGTTTGCTGAGTCCCAACAATTTTCTCCCCTCCATTGAGAAAATATTAATTTATTCAAATATATTTTTGAATACCTGTATGCAAGATCACTTCTGACTCATCTCTGAATTTCAGCATCAAGTGTAGACCTTAGACTAAGCAAGACCTTGGATGGAGAGATAGGAGGAGGCATGATGGATGAATAGTTGAATAGACAAATGACTGAGCTGATGTGGATAGGTAAATGGATTTATCTATGAATGGTGCATGGATGGATTAACAAATGGAAAATACAAACTGAGCAAGATGAAGGGAATGAGGATGGATGGATGGATGGATGGATGGATGGATGGTTGGGGATTAGATGGATGGATGGAGTTTGGATGGATGAATGGATGGATGATGGATGGATGGATGGATGGGGATTGGATGGATGGATGGATGGAGGTTGGATGAATGGATGGATGATGGATGAATGGTAGATGGGTGGATGGACATGGCTTGGATGAATGGATGGAGCATGGAGAGATGAATGTCTTCATGAAACTCTAATTTGGTTACACTGATTAGGAAACCAAACTTCGATGACCAGGGGCCCCAGTTGAACCCTCCCCACTCCCTAGCATTCTTGTCCACTGCTCCAAGAATAAATGGGCTTTTCCCTGCCCATCGCCAAGTTCCCACAGCGGCCATTTGTTTTAAGTGTCCAGGGCAGCTCTGCGGTGGTGCAATTAGTCCTCGTTAGCAGCCACTGTAACTGGACTGTAATTTCCAGGCTGTTGGATGGTAATTGCACATGAACAGCTCGGAGAGGCTCTGCACCTGTAATGACAAGTGAAGCCTCTTCCCCTCTCCATGCTGCTCAGAATGCCAACAAGCAGGTGAGCTCCTGATGCCATATTAGCACGCAGTGATTTTCATTACTAAATGACTCCAGGGCTGTCCAAATGAGGAGAGCAATTAGGCCGATCAGGGGAAGACAAAGCATCCCTTGATGAGCATAATGATGACACAGGCGGAATCACTCTGGCCTGAGGCAGAGTGTGAAATCAGAGCCCAGGGCTCCACTGGGGTGCAAATCAGCTTTTCTCAGCTCCTGCCCCTCTGCCTACCCTGGGCATTCATCACAGCCCCTGGGGCTTCAGCACCCACAGAGAAGAAACAACCAGTATTTCCATGTAATTAGAAGAAATTGCATATCCAATGCCCCTTACTGAGATTAGCAGTTATGGGGTGGACTCTGTCCAAGAAAAATGTTAGTCGTTGAAGAAGAGTTAAATAACTGAATTATTTGCTAAAAGCCCATGCTCCTTATCAAGGCAATTAAGATCCTTCTTGATCTCATTCCTGCCTCATACTCCAGCCATCAAGTCCCACAACTTTTGCCAAGACACCATGCACTGTCATGCCTCCAGGTATTTGCACATGCTATTCCATCTGCCTGGAGGGCCCTTCCCCGCATCTGCCAAAACCCACTCAAGTGTCACCCACTGACTCTTGGCCTAAGCATCAAAGTCCCCAGGCCCTTTCCAAGTTACTGGTGAACCTATACATGCCTCTGACCATTTCTATTTTTCATACCACAGTGTAATTGGAAGTTCACGTGTGGGCTTTCCCTACTAGACTGTGAAATGTCTCCATCTCTCTGGCATCCATAAATTTAAGATTGTCCAGAACAAAGAATTACAAACTATAGTCCATGAGTGAAATCTGACCTACCTTCTGTTTTTGTAAGTAAATTCCTATTGGACACAGTTGCACTATTTGTTTAACATCTGGGCCATAGCAGCTTGCTCACAACAAAGGTAGAGATGGATATTTGCAATAGGGACCATGTGGTCCTCAAAAAGCCAAAACTATTTGCTACCTGGCCCTTTCCAGAAAAAGCTTGGCAACCCCTAGCCCAGAGTGAGAGATGCCTAAGAGCTGCCACATCGCTCACTGCACAGGTGGGACATGATTTTGAGAAGAAGTGAGAAATGGCTTTCCCGAGGTCACACAGTGAGCCAACCCCAGGTCCCCAGGTTGGCTCTTGGCAATGTGCCATGCCCCTAGAATCTGGAGTTGACCAGCACTCCCCTGCTAGAGAGGAATTGCCACAAAAAGGGGAGGTTCCATGTTCCCTGCCCCTCATGATGAAGGATGAAACTGCAGCAAGAAAAATATAGAAGATTTTTGGAGAGGAGACTTAGAGGGGAAAATGAAGAAGAACACACAGGAGAGGAGACACATGAGCAAAGAGACATGACGCAAGAATGAAGGCATACTTCCTTCTCAGCTTTGGATGTGTACTTGGGGAACACGGAAGAAAAACCTGGGTGAGAGACACATGGCGGGGGTGGGGGGAGCTGACAATGGCAGCCTCTAGTTTGATTTTTTGCTCCTTTCATCCCAGATTTGCCTGGTCCCTTTTGCTCCTTCCCTATAGCTCCCTTCCAGAAGTTGCCTTAGACTTGAGGCAAGAATTGAACTTTGGTTTACGAGGGGTGAGTGCATTTACTCTCACTAAGCCTCTTGAAACCTCAATTTGCTTCTGCAAACAATGGGGAGGAAAATGACAGCCTTGCCTGATGGTGATCAAGCTGCTAGGGAGAAGGTTTGAGATGAGGTGTGGAGAAGCCAGTCTCCTGCGCAGTGCGGAGGTGAAGGGACTTCACATTGCTCACCATACTACCTGCTCTGTGCACTATGGCCTCTGTCTGACTTGTGCAATGAGTTGTCCCATGGGCAATGAACTTGGCACAGGCTGGTCTAACAGGGAGCCAGCACCCTTCGTGGATGTCTGAGGCTCATACTCCCAGGTTTCAGGGCAGCTTCTGTAAGTGAAGTTTCCCCTATGAGACACCCTGCCTGGCAGAATCCAGTTAGAGCTGCTCTTCAAGCCCTTCTAGCTGACAGTTCCAGCTGTTTGCACATCTGGGTTCAAACCTTTGCCTGCCTTCCTGCCTAGTAAACTCGAGCAGATTACTGAACTTCCTTGAGTGCCCTGTGTCCTCAGCATGCCTGGGTCACATTCTCTAAGCTTTGGATGTAAAGTGACTGGCTCTGCCTCGTGGCCCTGATGCTGTGAGTGCAACACACACTGCCCGCCGGCAAGCAGATGGGAGCAGCACACATCCCTCCACTTCCTGCTCCTCTTCCCCATTCAGTTTCTCCTTAATGCTATTCTCTTTCTTTCTGCGAGACCCCTGTGCTGAATGCTAATGGAGATAGGGTGGTCTCACTCACTGAGTCCTTTAGAGGATGGCTAGTCCACCCCTATAGGCACCTCTGTGGGAGGTGCTGGGCGGGTGGCTCCTGGAGAATCTTGATCCTTTAGAATTCTAGATCCTTACTTAACAGCAAGACCTTGGATGCCCTGGCCTTCTGAAATCCTCTTGGAAAAGCAGAGCAGCTGTGATGAAGGATTGTCTCCTCAGATCCCCTTCTCTGCCAAGATCTGATTCTGTGATACTGCTCATAACCTCCTCCCCTACCACCTCTGCCTCTTGCCCCCAAATGTGCTCTTTTTAAATTCTGGCTACTCTGCTTAGGATTTAAAGATTACTGTTGAGTTAGGGCCATTGGTAATTTAAAGTTGAATCGAGAAAGGAAGGTCTATTCAACCACTGTGCACCACAGGCCCTCCCCGGCCAATTCTCACACAGATGCTAGAACTGAGTTTTCTACCCAGTGGTAGCCTGGGAGGCCTAGCCATGAGCTACTCAGGATCCAACCCACCCCCACTTTCTAGGTGTGGTTGGGGACATGGTTCTATGAACAGAACCACATAGACATCTATTTTTCCCCCAAGACCTGCAGACAAGGCCTGTCTACTCTGGGAATCCTGCAGGGCCCACTCTCTGAAGTGGGGGGCATCATCTACTGTCAGCATCCAGGGCTCTGCCTGCAGCTCCCCGCCCCAGGCCCACTTTTAGGGAACTCTTTCCCTGCCTGCCTCATCACGTCCCACCCTGCCTCCTCCCTTTGCTGTGGATTCCAAGCTTCTTGGGAAAGCCTCTTTCTCCATCAGTTGTGTTTAAGCACGTGCCTCCATGTGAGTTCATGAGTGTATGGCACCGAGCACCTCTGTGTGCATCCGTGTGCACACTGGATGTGGTCCTGGGATAGCGAGTTCTGACTGTGTGCGTCCCTGTGAATACAGGAGTGTGTGTGCATCCCTGTGCATGTGTGGGTCTACGTGTGCTGTGTTTGATGGGTAGTGTGACTGCAATGCCCATGTGTTGTGCACGTGAGTGTGGCCAGTGAACTGTCAGTTATTCAGATACCAGGTCACTATAAGCGACCATCAGATAGCCGCTTTTGACATCCAAAGTGTCAAAAGTGAGACCAACATACTTGCCACCTACAGAACTCCTATATTCCCTGGAACAACTTTAATAGTCTATTGAAGTTGGGTTTCACAAAATGTTTAAAAGTCACTATTAATGTTACCCCCATTTGTATAGTTGTGACATCTGGGGCACAGAGTGTGAAAAGGGTTTGTCCAGGGTCACACATCCAGTCAACAGCTAGCTGAGTTGAACACTGGTCCCCAGCGCAGTGCTTTTTTATATGCCTCTGCCTTTTGCTGCCCTGGAGTGTGCTTAGAATACTAGCTCCAATTTAGAACGTGCTCTATCTGAGCTACTTGTCCATTAGAAAATATATTGTTTTTCTTATAATTATTGAGTCGCAGGTGTTCTTTCTATATTCTGGATACAAATCTTTTGTCTTTTATTAATGATGTGTTTAAAATAACAGAGGGTTTTACTTAAGTTTGTTGATTTTTTTCTTCAGTGGTTCGTACTATCTTCGTCCTATCTAAGAAATCTGTGTCTACCCAAACATCATGACATGCTTCTCCTCTAAGGTTTTATAGTTTCAGCTCATATCTTCAGGACTATAATCCATTTTAAATTAATTTTTGTGCAAGGTGTGAGATAGGGAGCTGAAGTTCAGTTCTTTCCATATATATAGCCACTTGTTTCAATTCATTTATTGAAGGGACTTTTCCTTCCCCATTGCTTTACCCTGAAGCCCTCATTGGAAATCAATCAATCTTGGGGTCTCCCCAGTGGCTCAAGGGGTTAAGTGTCAGCCCTATGAAGCAATCCTCAGCTACTGCAGCAAGAGTTGGGTCCCTGGCCAAGGAGGTGACACACATGGCGCAGCAGACCTCTCCTGGCTTGCTCATTGCTCCCCTCAGCAGCGTATTTCATTGGATCTGCCTGTTCTGCTCCCCACCCTGTCTCTGGTGAATCCTCTCACCCTCCCCATCTCTGGCCTGTACCCCAGTTCTAGTATGCATAAATAAATAAATAATCTTCAAAAAAAAGAAAATCAATCAATCACATATGTGTAGACATATTTTCATTCTATTACATTGATATTTATGTCTATCTTTATGCCAACATTGCCCTATCTTGATTATTGCAGCTAATATGACATAAACTCAAGGGATGTGGTTTCCACTTTGTTCTTCTTTTTCAAAATTGGTTTACTATTCTAGAGCTTGTACATTTCCATACAGACTTTTAAATCAGCTTTTCAAACAAAAAAAATAAAAAATAAACCAACAAAAACATGGACAACTGGAATGGGATGGTGCTTAAGGTTGCATTGAATCTGTATATAAATTTGGAGAAAATGAACACTTTAAAAATTGAGTTTTCCTATTCACAGACATGGTATATCTCCCTATTTATTCCAGTCATCCCCTAACTCAGCATTGTACAGTTCTTATACACCTCTGTCAAATTTATATCTAAGCATTTTATCTGTTTTGATTCTATTGAAATGGTGTTTTTAAATTTCGTTTTCCAATTGTTTGTTCCAATAGATAGAAATGAAATAGGTTTTTAAAATTTGATCTTTTATGTCCAACTCCTATGGAAAACAGTATGAAATTTCCTCAAAATATTAAAATATAGATATATCACATGATCCAGCAATTTCACCCCTTGGTAGTTATCAAAATAATACAAAAACTAATTGGAAGGGATAGATGCACTCCTACATTCATTGCAGTACTGTTTACGATAGCCAGATTATGGAAAAAAACTAAGTGCCAACAACAGATGAGTGATAAAGAAGATGTGGTTTGTATACACAGTAGAATATTACTAAGGGCTATTAAAAAAAAAGACGCAGTCTTGCCGTTTGTGATTAATGGAGGGAACTGGAGGGCATTCTGTGAAGTCAAATAAGTCAGAAGGAGAAAGAAAAATACTGGATGATTTCACTCATATGTGGACTATGAAGAAATAAACCACAGGAACTGACAAAACTAAAACAAAAACACACCCTAGAAATCTAACTGCAGAATTGAGGCTACTAGAAGAGAAGGGTGGGAGGGTGGTCAGGAGGGCGGGAGGGAGTCAAACAGACTCAGTGGAGGATTGGGGTGCTTTGGTGGTGGGTGTCGGGTGGTCACATACATCTGAAGGGGTAGGAACCTATACCCCTCAGTCATGCGCAGAGTTGTAAATTAATGTTACCTCAATTAAAACAAAAGTTACAGGCAAATTTTTTTTTTTAATTTCTTTCTTTGTTGAGGTTATCACTTTGTGTTTTAGAAATGCAGGCTCTGCGTCCTCAGGTGTTGTTACCACACCACACCTACCACCAAAACCCCACGGTCCCCCACCATCATTCATGTGCTCCCTCCCTACTTGCTCCCACACACCCCCATCCCCTTTCTGGGAGTGGACACAGATCTTTTTTGGCAGTGGGGGGAGAGGGATATTAATTTTATTCTATTTTCTGTATCATTTTAAGTACATGAAGGTTTATTTTCACAGATCTCAGGAAACGGGTAGAAGCCAGAGGACAGCAGCCTCAGTTCTATAGTCAGCTTTCTTTTTTGGAAAAAAAAATTAAAAGATTTATTTATTTATGCATACAAGAACAGGGATGTAGGCCAGAGGCGTGGGAGGGTGAGAGGATTCACCAGAGACAGAGAGGGGAACAGAACAGGCAGATCTACTGAAATACACTGCTGAGGGGGCCAGCAGGCGAGACAGGAGAGGTCTGCTGTGCATGTGGGTAGCTCCCTGGCCGGGGATCGAACTCATGTTGCAGAGGCTGTTTATTGCTCCACAGTTTACGTCTTAACCCCTTGCACCACCAGGGAGGCCCTATAGTCAGTTTCTAGGCTTCCTTCTTAGTTTGTCTTTATCTGATCCTCAGTTTGGTTTCAAAAATCTTTTAATTTAGTAGTTTTCCTAAAAAAAACAAATGATCTTATATCCTGTGACCTTCCTGTTTGGCCCACTTACATCGAGTGCCAGTGTGTGTGGCGCTGCTTCTTTTTCATTTGTTTTTTTTTTGTTCTTGGTTCTTCAGTTGCTCCTTTCACTGCCCTCTTTCAAGTCGACCAGATATCTGTTAGTGGGACATGTTATTTTCTCTATTGTTTCCTTAGCTGTGCCTCTTGTTATTATTTGTTTTAGTAGTTTTCTAGGGCTAACAATAGGCATCCTTAGTGAATTCTGAGCAACTTCCCACCTCCCACACGCTCCTTCACACTCCCCCTCTGCTAATCCCACTTCATGAATGTAATAACCTTACAACAGTATAATTATATTCTTATATTCACACCCTCCTTCTCTCTGCTTTTGTTGTCACATCTTTCACTTTTCACATATGTTTGAAACCCTAGCTTCTAATGTGATTATTTTGTTTTAAACAGTCAGTTGTCTCTTTTCAAATTATAAGAAAGCGCTTGGCTTTCTTGCAAGTTTTCATCAGGAATCACTCTTTCCAGCCTGGAGAAGCCCCTTCAATGTGTCTCACTACACCAGTGTGCGGGCGACATGGCGCTTGGCCCCCATTAGTCTAAAAAGGACAACTTCGCCCTCCTTATACAAGGATGTTTTGGTTGCATATAGACAGTAAAGATGCTTGCGTTGATAGTTTTTTTCTTTAATTACTTAAAAAATATTATTCCTGGGCCTCCCTGGTGGCCTATGTGTTAAATCTTAGCACTATCACCACTATGGCCTGAGTTTGATGCCTGGCCGGGGAGCTACCCACATGGCGCAGCAGACCTCTCCTGTCTCACCCACTGCTCCCCTCAGCAGTGTATTTTAGTCAGTCTGCCTGTTCTGTTCCCCACTCTGTCTCTGGTGAATCCTCTGCTCCCCTTCCACCACCCCGCACCTCTGGCCAGTTCTCCAATGTGCAAAATAAATAATTAAACAAACAAACAAACAAATAAATAAATAAATAAAATCATTCCTAATTTTTATCATTACCCTACATGGATTGGGTCTCTCTTTTTTCCCCTTCTGGCTCTCTTTAAGTTTCTCTCTATATTTAGCTTTAAGCAGTTTATCTAAGATGTAGAGAGAAATGAATTTCTCTTTTTTGGCATTCTCTAAACTTTTTCATACTCTAAGTCTATATTTTTGTTTCAAATCAAGTTTTGGGAATTTGGAGCTATTTATTTCTTCAAATATTACTTCTGACTTATTTTCATGATCGTTCCCTTCTGGAACTTCTATTATCTGTGTGTCAAACTCTTTGACATTGTCCCAGGAATTTCGGAGGTTCTATTCATCATTCTTTAATTTTCTTCCTATTTGCTCTTCCTAGATTGGATCATTTCTAGTGAGTGATTTTCAAATTAACTTACCTGTTCTGTCACTTCTAATGTCTATTCAATCCATTGTTGAACTTTTTATTTCAATTATAATTTTCAGTTCTAGAATTTCCATGTGGTTCTTTTTAGTTTTCATTTCTCTACTGAAGAGTCTCTATTGACTCATTAAGTTTGCATTTTCCTTTTGAACATATTTCTATTGCTGCTTTAAAGATTTTGCTTGCTAAGCCTACTATTGGGGCCACCTCAGGGTAAATTTCTATTAATTGGGTTTTTTTTTCTGGACTAAAGCCCCACCTTCCTGTTTTCTTCTGAGTGCATTATAGGCACACAAGAATTCCAAGCTCAGCTCAATGAGGGGCATGGAGTCTTAGCCTCTGCACACCAGCAGCTCCATTTTATTTCTGGTCCAAAGCAATTTGTATTTTGGATTTTAATAGGACCAGTCCAATCAAAAGCAAGACAGACTCCTACTTATATCTACAAGGCACTTAAGTTTGTATTTTTGCGTATGTTTAACAAGTGGAGCAGGAAAGCCCCTGTGTAGAGTGTATAGTGTATAGGAAAGCCACTGCGTATAACCCACTGAACACCACAGTGGGTGCCCACAGACAGGAGCATTGTTTTAATACAGTACATTTTTTTATACTTAAAATGGATTTGGGAGTTAGAGATTTGTTCTCACTGCAAGGGGTTTAAGCAAACCCCTTGGCCCCCCTGTTGGAAAGCCTGTGGAGGGGATTCCTACATGCTGAGCGAGCGGCCGGGACAACGGACCCAAAGAATTTGTTCAAATATATAACTTATCCAATATGAAAGCACCTGGCACGGAGCTGGCACACAATAGATATTTGCAAAGTGGGTGATAACACAGACTGTTATTATCATAGCCAAGTTCAGCTCATCACAGCCCAGTCTGTTTTGGCCTCTCCTCTGGGTGATATTTACCTTTAAGCAGCAAAGAGCTTCAGTCCCAGTGCCCAGGCCTGAAAATTGCTCCCACCATTTCAGAATAGAAAAGAAAATGTTTCTCAGCTGAAAACCACATTTGCTGGTTATGAAAATGATTCAGAGCATTTTTTTTTTTTACGTTTCTGTATTGATTCCCAGCCTTCTTGTTTTATTGTACAATAACAGGCCCCGGGACAGAGAATATATTACCGCACAAACGTGAAAGAATCTCTTCCCAGGGAATTGCCTGCATACCAAGTGTGTGCTGTACTCTGCTCTCCAGTTTCAAACAAAGGTAGCAGGCAACCAAGAAAACATCCAGGTTCTCTTTCTCCGCAGCCAGTGCACTGGAGCTCAGAAAGCCCAAAGGACCTCATGCAAGGTCTGGCTTCCTGTCAAATCCAGTGGGGTTGCTGTTCTTGGTGTCAGCACAGGGCCTGCCCCTGGAGGAACAGGTGATCTCCAAGCTGATGCGAGGGGGTTTGTCGTCAGCATCATAATGACCCTCCAATTGGACCCATGCAACCCCCTGTGGCAGGCACTGGTAGGGGTGTGGGCCCTCACACTCCTGCTCCCAGCACAACTAAATGACTGAGTAATGGCTCCATAAACGGCCATCTGATTAGCCTGATCCCAAGGGGAGAGATCCACAGATGGGCAGTGTGTGCGGGGCCCGTGTGCAGGGATCCCCATCCATCTCTGTCACCCGAGGTGCCCACACTCATTTGTCAGGCCCTGACAGGAGCTGTTTGCCCATAGAAAGTGGGGGAAACTATGGCCTCTTTGTTCTGTACACATGGGGAAGACCCCTGCCCTCTGTCTCCTTCCAGCAGAGAAGTTGGAGCAGCAGAGCAAGGCTGGGGTCTTTTGGTGAAGGAAGGGGGCATGGGTTTCAGAAAGGGGCAGGACCCAGAGACATAGGCAACAGAAGGATGCTCTTTTGAGGGGGGAGACAGCAGCAAGAAGTCCCTGAGACCCTCATACACTCTGACGGGGGCCAAAGGATGTCCAAATATCTTTGCTTATTAAATCCATCCTAGATTGTGGAGTGTGGATAATCTCTTCCCTTAGCTGGTGGAGCAAGGTGGGGGTAGAGAAGCTAAGAATGAGTCATCACTGGTCCCCAACTGCCTCTCTCTCTTACCCCCACCCCCACAAACACCCAAGAGGCCCTTGTGGCATCCAACTAGGTGATGCCCTGGTGATGATCTGCCACTTTGACCAAGAGACTCTTGCCTTTTGGAAACCAGCAGAGCCTGCTCCAGCCCCTTCCCAACTTTCCCTGACATGAGCTGCCCAAGATCTTCCCTGCACAGGCAGAAAACCTGCTCTGTCCTTTATTTTTCTCAGTGTGGAATCTCCTTGAGAAAAGGACTTTCAGGCTGGCCCCGCTGAGCAGAGACAAGAACAGGCTTGCCCACCTGCCTCTACATCAGGCTCCTGCCTCAGAGCACTCAGGCAAAGGGGTAAAATTCTCCTTGATGGCCTGGGGCTGCTGCTCTGTCTGAAGACTTTACAGTCCTTGGTGTGACCCAGAAGCAAAAAGGAAAAAACAAAACAAACAAACAAAAAAATCCTTTAAACCATAAAAGATGCATCAACCTCAATGCGTAACAAGGTGATCCCCAGAAAAGGGAGGTTCCAGGTTCCCTACCCCACCCAAGGGAGGGTGGAGCTAAAAAGAGAAGAGAAGAAGCTGCAGAGGGGATGGAGAAGGAAGGAAGCAGGATGGAGAGCCAGAAGGAGACCTGAAGGAGGCACATGGAGCCGAGAGGCATGTGAAGAAACTGCACTTGCCTTTTGGTCGTGGACTGGGTGACACAGATGTGGGTGAGACCTGTGGGAAGGTAACAATGGCGGTTTTTGTCTTGATTTTGATTTTGCTCTTTCCCTCCCAGACTTATTTAGTAGTTTCTGATCCTTTTCTGTGGGTCCCCACTGAAAGGTGCTTTGGACTTGTGGGAGGCTTTGGGGCCTTGCTCTGGGCCAATCCTGTTTGGGTGAACTTTTTCCCACGTGGGGACGGGTAACTTTGGATATTTGATTTAGAAACTATATTCTTTGTCTTTTCTGTATTGTTTACTAATTGTATTAAAGTTCCTTCCCATTAAAGTCTCATATGTTTTGTGTTGATGCAGCAGATGGCAGAACCTATTTAGAGCAGGCAGGTTTGGGGGCTCTGGGATTCCCCTCTCCCTGCCCTGTAACAAATGCAGAAAGGAGCTGAATTCAATTTCTCTTGCCCATAAAGTGGGGATAATTATTCTCACCTCCATACAACTCTTAGCCAGATCCAGGGAGCTCCCCAGTGAAAGCGCAAGACACAGTGTGGCCCTCACAGAGGACAAGCAGAGCCAAACAGGCCTGAAAAGTACCCAGAAATGAGTTTGTTTCAGGCTGGAGACCCGCTTTCCTCCTGTAGGCTGATGCCTGCTGGGCCAGAGTTGGGCTGGCCGGTGGGGATCACTTGCTATGAAGTCCCTACGTGTTCAGTTTGCTGACAGGCTCACCCAGAGACCAAAGGAGGCAGCAGACTGCTGCTCCGTGAGCAGGCCTCTGACCTACACCAGGAGATACCTGTGCTGTGGAAGCAGACCAGCCCCAGACAGCCAGAGAGCTACCCACGTGGTGCAGCAGACCTCTCCTGACTTGCCCACAGCTCCCCTCAGCAGTATATTTCAGTCAGTCTGCTTGTTCTGTTCCCCACTCTGTCTCTGGTGAATCCTCTCACCACCCACACCTCTGGCCCATACCTCAGCCTCTTGTATGCATAAATAAATCTTAAAAAAAAGAAGTGAAGTGGCAGCATTACTCTCCTGCCAAGGCTCCCATTTTGTTCAGAGGGAAAGCCCAAGTCTTCATGATGGTCTGCAAGGTTCTGCTGGACCTGGCCTGGGTTGTACTCTGACCTCACCTCCTGCCATGGACCCCTCCTTCTGACTGCACCAGCCACCCTGGCATCCTTGCTACTCCCAGAGGTTTTCCTTCGGTCCGGCTCACTCTTCCCTGGTATCTGCACAGCCAAGTCCACCTTCTTTAAGACTTTGCTCAAGGGACAATGGTGATGGATCACAGGTACCCTGGTGATGGGAGAGTTATGGGGACTACACCTGAGGGGAGAAATCAAATACTGTGCAAAAATGAACAGTGATGTACAAAAATAAATGAATTTAATATGAATAAGTAAATGACTTTGTCCAAATGTCACTTTTTCAAGAAAGGCTCCTCTGACACCATAACTTCACTTGTCAGGCAGGACACGCCTCCCTAACCTCTGGGATCCCTGATGCCTCTCACTCTGCTTGGTTCTCTTATTTCTCAAAGCACTTGTCATTCTGGCATATGCACGATTTGTTCCTCATCTTTAGCAGACATCAAACTTTTTCAATAGAACATAAGTTCAAAAGGGTATCCAAGCGCCTAGTACAGGGGCCTCCCTGGTGGTGCAAGGGGTTAAGACGTAACCTATGAAGCTATCCAGAGCCACTGATGCACAAGTTCGATCCCCGGCCAGGGAGTTACCCACATGCGCATCAGGTCTCTCCTGACTCGCCCACTGCTCCCCTCAGCAGTGTATTTCAGTCAATCTGCCAGTTCTGCACCCCACTCTATCTCTGGTGAATCTTCTCACACACACCCCCACACACACCTCTAGCCTGTACCCCAGTTCTTGTGTGCATAAATAAATAAATCTTTAAAAAAAATAAGTGACTTGCTGAATAGGTGAACCAGCATGAGCTTTGGAGACATGAGCTTTGAGAACTTTGGTTCAAGTTCTATGTCTGCCGTTGGTGACCTTGTGACTCTGGTGTGTTTCCTCCTCATCTGTAAGCTCAGTCTCCACACCTGTAAAATGGGTTGTTGTGAGGCCCCAGTGAGACAGCGTGGGGTAAATGGTGGCCCTCGTGGCCTGCCGTTTGCATTTGTGCCTCTGGGTCAGTGGGCCACGCGGAGGCGGCTGCACCCAACACCCAGCCTGCTCCCCGCAGTGGGTGTGTGGGGTGCACTAAATGTGGCCTGGAGGGAAGAGGGATGTTTGGACGAGGCAGGCGGCAATTCCACTGTAGGAGGCTAGATGCTCAGGCTGCCGTTCAAGCCAGTTTCCACATGAATGGACTCTCAACAGAGAGGAAATGATTTTAATCAGCTGAAGGAACACGAAGGCCATCCATCTTCCATTGTTTAAGGGAAAAATTAATCTCGGGAGTAGGATGGTGAAGACACGAAAGCCAGGGCAGATTTAAATGATAAAGGAAGAATTTTCCATAAAATAGCTGAACAAAAAGGCAGGCCGGCCCAGACAGCACCGCTCATAATCATTCTGTGCGTGTCCTCGCCCACAGTTGGAACTCAGGGTAATGGTAAAAATCATAACAACAACCTTCACAGATTACAAAACACTTCCGTATCCATTGTCTCATTGAATTCTCTTACAAGCCATTTGAGGTCAGCATTACTCACTCAGAGCATGCAGGGGACACGCCAAGCCTCAGACTCCCTGCTGAAATGGTCTCAGACACCGCAGTTTCCATTAGCTGGTCCACCATAAACTTTATTGTGCACTTTTTAAACATCTTTATTGATGAATGCTATACATGCAGAAAGTGTCTGATGGGGTTCAGGTCATGCTACCCCAAAATAATGGCACTTTGACACAATGAATATTTGAAGCTGAAGGAGTTTGAAGACATGGCAAAAGCGTGAAGATCACCCCCTTTGCCCTTCTTTCCTGAAAGGGGGTATAAGACCCTCAGGGAAGAGGCACCCTCCTTATACCAGGAGGAAAGGAGCATCCTTATCTCCTCAGACAAATGCACTCAAGAAGAATGCTAACCAACAGGACTTGCTCAGTTTCCCCAGCTCACTAACTATATACTAACCTCATACTCCTGTCCAGATCATTTTCTTCCTGACACCCGCTCTTCATCAAACCACTATAAAATACCCAGGTCTGTTTTTTTATTTCCTCATGAAATCTCTTTTATCACATGAAACTTAAATAAATGTGAATGCTTTTCTCCTGTTAATCTGTCAACTCACTTTTCAGACGAGCAGCTAACAGGATCAAGGTACCCAAATAGACACAGTCATGAGTCTCTTAAAGACAACGATGTGAGAAATGTGTTGTTAGGCAACTTCTGCGCATCGTGGGAAGGTCTCTGAGTGTAACTGTGCAAACCTGGACGGCGTTAACCCACTGCACACCTGGGCTGGTGCTCCTGTCCATTCCTGACCAAAAGGTCATAAAGCGGCACGTGGAGGTAATGAATTTTCACTAAGGAAAGAGCTGATCCCAAGCATTGCCAGCAGCCCAGCAAGCTTCCTCACACTTCTTCCCATCACACTCCTGCTTGTCCCCAAAGGTAAATGACCTCTAGCATCTAGATGAACTCTGCCTGTGTCATAAGTTTCTGTGAATACAACCGCTAAGGATGCAGTCTTTTGCTCTCCATTATGCTTGATACATAGTCAGAGTTCACTCATTTCCACTGCTGCCTGTCCATTGCCTGCATTAACAAAACAAATGGGTCCTTTCCACTGTCCCCAGACACCTGCGTTGTTTGAGTTGGTTATACATCCAGGAGTGTGAGGTGGGGGAAGATCAAGATGAGACTGGAGGCTCGGGGGTGAAAGGATTCACCAGAGAGAGAGTGGAGAACTGAACAGGCAGATTTATTGACATACACTGCTGAGGGGAGCAGTGGGTGAGACAGCTGAAATCTGCACCAAAGATGGATTTGGGGCTCCCTTTTATAACCTGTTTTAGCAGTCTTTTCATGACTAGGGCATCAGATTTGGCTGGTTAGTGCCAGGATGTCTGGTCTTGGGGTTGACTTTGGACTCAATGTGTGTCCTGGCCCTGCTTGGACATTCAGGGTCAAACTGATCAGACTTTTTTATTTATTTTTTTAATATTTTTTTATTTATAACACCAGTATCTGGTCTGTATTTTACATTTATTTTTTTAATATTTTATTTTATATAATTCTTAAATCATTTTTCATTTTTGCACGATGTATGCATTTTCATTTTGGTTATATTCCCTATACAATTGCACCCCCCCTTATTTTGACCCTAATTCTTCCTCAACCTACTAAAGATAGAGCTTCCATATGATCCAGCAATTCCACTCCTAGGCATTTACCCAAATGACACAGAAACATCAATTCCAAAGAGCACCTGCACCCCTATGTTTATAGCAGCACTGTTTACAATAGCTAAGCTTTGGAAACAACCCAAATGCCCAAAAACAGATGACTGGATCAAGAAGATGTGGTACATATATACCATGGAATATTACTCAGCAATCAAAAAAATAAACTCACGCAATTTGCAGCAACATGGATGGTGCTGGAAGGGATCATGCTCAGCGAAATAAGCCAGAAAGAAAAAGAAAAATCCCGGATGGTCTCACTCATAGCAGGAATTTAGAAAACCTAAATAAGGGACCAGGGAAAAGACGAATTATAATAAAGTAAAAATCAAAATCAACAAAGTGATCAGTCTTATGGCCTGGTTCCCATAGAAACTTATCAACTCCCTTTATCTATTCCAACCTCCCAAACCTTTCTGCTGGGGAAGGGGTGAGGGTTTAAATTTTAATGTTATCAAATGATATTCCAACAGAGTGGAAGTTCTGTGTCATGGTGTGGGCAGTGTGTTTGAGTTTATTTTTTATTTTGTTGTTGTTAAAGATTTATTTATTTATGCATACAAGAGCTGAGGTGCAGGCCAGAGATGCAGGGTAAGAGGAGTCACAAGAGACAGCATGGGGAGCAGAACAGGCAAATCTACTGAAAGACACTTTTGAGAGGAGCAGCAGGGGAGACAGGAGAGGTCTGCTTCCCCCTGTGGGTCAGCTCCCTGGTCAGGTGCTGCAGTGGCTACAGATAGCTCCACAGTGCTGTGTCTTAACCCCTTGCGCCACCAGGGAGGTCCCGTGTTTGAATTTATTTTTCCAAATAGTTTAGGAAGTAGTTTTCCAGAGCAGATGTAAAATCTACACTCCTACTAGAGTGTAAGAGTTCCTGCTGTTCCCCATCTTCACCAACACATTGTTTGGTCAGTCTGTTAAATTCTAATTTTGCTGGGGGTGTGTGATGGTCTTTCATCATGGTGCTAATCTGCACTTCCCTGAGTAATAAGGCTAGCTCGTTTTACAGTGCTTACTGGACATTTGGACAGTCTCTCCTGTCAAGTGGCTGTTAAAGCATCATTTTTAGTCTTTTTTTTTTCATTTTCATTTTTCTTATTGATTTCTATGAGCCATTTATATATTCTGAAAAGAATCCTTTGTTGGAAATATAAATAACAGAGATGAAGGTTGAGAAGATTTTCTTTTTTCCAGATGGCAAGAGAGTTTTCCCATGAAATCCTACCTTTCCCATAAACCAAATTCTCGGGTGCACTTGAGTCTATTTCTGGGTTCTCTATTGTTTTCACCCACCTGCTTACCCCCTTCTCGAGTATCAAACTGCTTTAATTGCTGAGTTTCAGATGTTTTAGTATCTAATCAGTCTGGTCTCGCTTCAGTAGTCTTTTTTCTCAGAATTTTCCCAGTTATTTTTGCAGTTTTTTCTCAGATGAACTTTGGTTTTATTTTATCTGATTTTTTTAAAATCCTGCAAAATCATTCCTGGCATTTAATTTATCAGTTCGTTTTGAGATTATGCTCCTCTCCATGAGGTTATTACCCAACAGCGGACCAGCTTCTCCTTTGAAGCAGCCTGTCTATGCCTCTCAATAGAAGTTAGAAGCCTCCATAGGGAGACTGATCTGTTCGGGGTACATTTCACTCAAATGTTTTGTACTTTTCTATATTTTCCATAATATTTTGCAATAAGCTATTTTTAGCATAAAGCAAAACTGTGAGCTTTGAATATTTATATTGGAATCCACCCTTTACTGAATTCTCCTATTGCTTCTAACAGGTGTTCAGTGGGTTCATTTGAAATCATCAGGTACTTAATCACATCTTTCAGCTCCTGCCTTTTCAATATTTTTATCTCTCATCTAATCTTAATGGCTTGTGCTATGAGAATGATATTTAGGCAGTGAGGTCACCCATCAAGCCCTAGAAGGAACTGGGGACATAACCAGTGAAATTGAGAGGTTAAGGCACTTGCTCTATTGATACCTTAGGTGGGTAACCCCATGTTTAGGAGAGAGGCTGTACATCTTGGTGCAACCCTGACCTCTGCCAACTAGATGCCAATAACATCTCCCTCAACTGTGACAATCACAGATGTGTCCAAACACTGTCAAATGTCCCCTAGGAGGGAAGATCACCCCCAATTGTAAACCACTTGTTTCAGAGGGAGTAGCTGGATCCCCTGAGCCCAGGGTTGATTAGGGGCAAATCACCTCGGTATCTGTCTTGCCCCATCGCTCCTCTTCAGAGTCTCTAGGGTTGTCAGGCCCTTCCCACCTTATCTTTATTCCACTCCTCCTTGACCTCACACTCACAGACAGCCAGGATTTCCCCCTGGCCATCCTTTGTGGGAGCTGTATTCATTTTGTCTGCCCTGGACTTAAAGACAATGTTTCTAATCTTTCACCATCAGTTAGATTTGAGCTCAGTTTTTAAAATCATGCTATGAAAATATTTGGCTCAATCAGTGTTTTCCATGGCAAGTGGTGGAAAATCACTCCTATTGTCTTAAGCAGTAACAAGAATGTTCCAGCCTGTAAGAAAAGAACTCACTGGTGGCGGAAGCTCTTGGGGCTTGCTTCGGTCAGGGCTCCAGCATCCTTTCTCAGACTCTGAGCTGGGTTCTTTGTGTGTTCCCTTCCCAGGACACGCTTCGTATTTGAAGCCATGATTGTGGTCAAGAGAGTGATTGAGTGGACAATTTTTTATACTATTCACTGCGGTGGTGGGGTTACACTGATCAACTTGGGGCTAAGGGAGCCAGATGTAGAGCAGGGTGGGATTAGTGCCACTCCAACTGTGGCCACCCTCAGTGGGGCAGGGGTAGGGACACTGAGGCTGTCACCATCTCTTCCCATTACCTTCCATTTTCTTCCATTGTGGTTATTGAATTTGGTTAAAATTCTCTTTTGGCATCTATTGAGTTGGTCTTTGGGTGTTTATTCCTTGGGTACCTCAATAAATATGCAATGTTAATAGATTTCATAATTTTGAAAGACCTTGGCTTTGGAGGACAAATCCCATTTGAAGGTAGTATATTATTCTTTTAATGGGGTGTAGAATTCTGTCACTACCTGAAGGGTTTTTTAGTGCTTTTTTTTTTCATGGTTATCTTAAGTGAGATTGGTCTAAAGTTTTCTATTTTGTGCCAATTTTGTCAAATTTTGATATCTGTGTTACACCAGTTTTATAAAAAGAATTTGGAAGTTATCCTTATTCCTCTAGGTTCTGGAAGGGTTTAAATAGTATCAGATTCATCTGTTCAACATTTCAAAGAACTTACCTTTGAGACCATCTGGAGCTGGTGTTTTCATGGAAAGGTTGCTTTTTTATAACTTTCTCAATTTCTTCCATTGTTTTTAGTCTATTTAGGTTTCTATCCCATATGGAGACAGTTTAGATCATTTATAGCTCCTGGGAAATATCTTGTTTCAATCATCTTCTTGAATTTGTTCCCACTGAAATTTTTTTTGTTTCTAATTTTTTTGTTTCTAATTTTTTTTATTTCTAATGCAGTATGCCTGAACTGTCTCACTGATTTATCAATTTTTGTATATTTCCCCATGTAAATATATTTAACATTTCTATCATTTCATTTTCTGACTCATGAATGCTTTTATTTTTCTTGTTCCCTTGGATTTATTTAGTTGAACTTTCCCCAACTTTTTTGATTTGGTTGCTTAATTCGTTTAATTCTTTCTGGTCTAGTAAGTGCCTAAATTCCAGGGTTTGGCTGAGTAAACAAGACATTCAACTCATCAGACACCACAGGAAGGTGAGACATGAAGCATCACACCGAACATTTAAATGAAGTGGTCAAGAACTTGCCAGATGAATGCTCAAAGGGCACAAGAAGCTCAAAAACAGCAAGACTTAAAATACATTTGGGAGGACATATTTGGAGAGAGCTGTTCTTTAAGCCACATTCATTCTAAGGAGGGGCATGGACACTGAGCCCAATCAGATGGGTGGGTTAGATTGGGGTTCTGGGACCACAGAAAATAGGTGTCTGACCCATCCTTGAGGAAGCTAGAGCAGTCTGTGACAGCAGAGCAAATGACTTTACCTAGAAAGCCCATCCCCATGAGGTGAGGGGGCCAGGGACAGGGGCAAACAACAAGGAACAAGAGTTGTTGCCAGGAGTCACAGCAGGGGGACTCCTGAACATATCAGGAAAGTGCTCAAATGGCAAAGAACTCACTTTAACCACATCCCAGGTACGAAGGCTGTGAAATCAACTTAGGATGTTATTAGTTAAGAGTTTTCCTTCCTTACTTCCTCTCCCTCACCTTTGAACCAAAGTGGGCCCAGGGTTGTGAGGGGAAGGAAGGTGTCAGGAACACTAATTATATAGGATGGTGCTTGTTCTCTTAGTGATTATGAGGGAGGAAGTTAGGAAATGGGTATTAGTAGTCAATTAGGAACACAATGCTCCAAGCCTTAAGTCCCTTTATCAGCCTGATTGAGAAACACTCAGTGGGAACCAGGAGGGTGCCCCCACCCCCAACCCAAGCCCAGTCCCCTGAGTCCATTTATTGGTTTGATTAGAGAGTTCAGAACACCAACGCAGTTAACACAATACTAGAGCAATGGAGCACTGGCTAGTTTGGGGAAGGTAAGCCAGGTAATGTGGGCACACTCAGTGGACCTGGGTAACCTAGGAGACCCCCTTGGGCCCAGCCAATCAACAAGAGACACAATGCAGCAGCCAAACCCCCACTCCTTACCCACTATACCCATATAAGCACCTACTTCTTCCATCCTCAATCAGCTACCCATCTGGGACCCCTCTCTGCTCAGAGAGCTTTCCTGCCCTTCTTCCTACCTATCAGTAAATCTTTTGCTTTTCTGTATGTTTGGTTTCAATGTTGAAATTTTTCCTCACAAAGACAAGAACCAAGAAGAGCCTGCCTAGAATTCCAAGGCTCCAGGTCTGCTCCAAGAACCCCAATTCAATTATATGCAATTATAACTATCAATAGATTATCTGAAGAGGGATGAGCACACACAGGTCTACATTGTGTGTCAGGGGAGAGTAACCCAACCAAGCGACTAAAAGGGGAAGACAAAAATAAAGATGCTTTCTGACTAATGGTGCCCCTCTCCTTCAACACACTGGCTACACACATTTGGTTAAACCATTGCCTTTAGCAGAAAAATCTTCCTCCAAGCTGAACTTCTAAGCATCAATATTTAGTATGTTCATTTCATTTAATGTATGTTCTAGATATTCTTCAGTTTCAGTTTAATTTATTCCCCAACCCAGGAGTTACTTGTGAGAGAATCTTTCTTTAGTTTCCAGGTGGCTGATGTGTCAGGGATGGTATTGTCTTGATTTTACTCTTAAGTCTATTGAATTAAATCAGATAATGTAAATTGTACAATAGAGGCATACTTTATGCATACTTTCCTTAGTTTCAGGAGAGGGTATGAGGGTAAATGACCTCGTGTTCTGATTCTCCTGCTTCTAGCTGTGTTTTGCTGTGCTCTGCTCCCCAATCTCCCCAGGGAACCTCAGGTACTTTCTCTCCGTTGCCCTGCAACTAGAAACATCACAATCATTTGTATTATTGTGGGTGGTTTGCCATTTCTCACACTGGTCCTGTAGATAATCCTGTCCCTCATTTCTGGGTAATTTTCTTATATGATTTATTTCATGAGCTTCTCTGCTCTGTTTTCTCTGTGTGTTCTAGAATTTACATTAGATGCCTGGACCACCCAGGTAGATCTCCCTGCACTGCAATTCTCTCATATTTCCTTCACTTTCTTTGTTCCCTTTTCCTAGTGATTCCTTCTAATATAATTATAGTTTCCAACCCTTCTACAAGTTTGAAAAAGAGAATCAGTAGTTGAACATCAGGAAAGAAGGCAGAAACTGAGGAGCACGGCGACATGAGCTCATTTGCCTGGGACATCCAGGATAGGCAGGTTCATCGAGAATGAAGGCAGCTGGGGATTTCCAGTGAAGGGAGCGCACTGATTGTTCAGTGTATACAGACATGTTTTAGAACAAGGTAGAGCTGATAGCTACACGATACTATGAAGGCACCAAATGCCACCCAATTGTATGCTTTGAAATGGTTCCTTTTTCATCATGTGAATGTCCGCTCAATTCAAAAATTACATTTGTCAAAAAAGCAAGTGAAACAAAAAATTAGAAACCATTGATCATGCTTTACTTCCTGAGATCTCTATCTGGTTCTCTTCCTTTCATTGTTCCAAGGATGCTTTTGGTTTTTGTTTAATGGACATAACATTCTCAAATCCCTCTGAGGAAATCTGTCAAATTTCGATTATCTTCTGTTTGCATGTATTACCTCAGTCTTGACTATCAGAGAAGGGGGCACTACCTGATAACCAGGTGATAGGATGAGGGGAAGGGAGAGAGGGTGGAATGTGTGGGTGTTGAGTTCATCTCTACTTCCAGCCTGGTATCTCAGCTTGCTAGGGCTTTAGAATCACAAGTCACTCTGTATCCTAAAAAGCAATGAAAAGCGTCTTCACCAGCATCCTCCACTTTAACTTGACACACTGCTCTCTCCACCTTGCACTGTCAGTTTCCATCCTTCTGCCTTCCATTTGTTGACACTTTCTGGCCACTGCTGGGCCTTTGTCACCTGCTGTCTTTGCCATTGTCAGTGATACTTGTCTTTTCTCTTGCTATCATCTTAGCCATTCTCCGGAAGAAGACAGAAATGTCTAGTCATTTGAACCACTAGTTCTTCCTTTAACTCCTAATCTTTGAATTATTTTATTTTTAATTCCTGTCTTAAATACAATTTATCTCACAATTTATTAACCAAATATATTTTATTTTAATGAATAAATTTGTCTCATTTTGTTTAAATATAAATAACTCTGATCTAATTTTATCCTCCTTTTTGTTGCTTTAAATGCTTTCTTGATGCCCATTATTCCTGCATAGATTGTCTTGTTTGTTTTATTTCAGTATGAGTTTTCCTTCTTGTGAATTGAAAAGTACACAAAATCTGTTCTAATCCTCTAGTGGTTGTCTTTATAATTTTACGAGTGACATTTAATCCTTGCTTCTTAGGTGTCCTGATGTTTTGTTCTAAACAAGAATTGTCATGCTTTTTCTGTAAAGGGTAGATAGTAAATATTTAGGTTTTGTGAGACATATGGTCTCCATCACAGCTACTCATTTCCGCTGTGGTGGTATGAATGCAGGCATAGACAATGCAAGAATGAATGAGCAAGACTGTTCCAGTAGAACTTTATTTATAAAAACAGGTGGTTAAAAAAAAGGAACGAGCAGGTGGCAAGTCGATCTGCCCATGGGCCTGCATTTGTTTACTTCTGTTATAAAAGATCTGAAAATGATCACATATCTCTTCCCATCTTCCTCTTTCCCTTTATACAGTTAAGAGTAGAGTATTACTTTTTTAGTTGTTTTGGTGGGTCACTTTATAACATCAAAAACTATATTGATCTGTGAAAGACAGTGTCAAGAAGACAAGACAGACAAGAGAAAATATTTGCAAAAGACACAACTAATAAAGGACGTTGATCCAAGATACATCAGTAACTCTTAAAAGCCCATAAAAGAAAAGCTGAATCAAAAAATGGACCAAAGATCTTATCAGACAGCTCACCATTTGTCCAGATGACAAATGAACATATGAAAAGATGTTCCACATCACATGTATTCAGGGAAATGCAAATTAAAAAGGTGAGCCATGTACCTATCAGAATGGCCAGTATCTGGGATACTGACACCACCAAAAGCTGGTGAGAATGTGGAGCAGTGGGAACTCACCTCCATTATTGGTGGGAGCACAAAATAGCACAGTAATTTTGGAAGAAATTTAGATGGTTTCTTATAAAACCTAACTTGTCATACAATACACTTTCAATAAGGAGCCCTGATAAATTTGTTCTCATCAAGGAGAAAAAAAAAAATGAGTCTTTTTTTTTTTTAAAGATTTATTTATTTATTGCATACAAGAACTGGGGTACAGGCCAGAGGTGTGGGGAGTGAGAGGATTTACCAGAGCCAGAGTGAGGAATGGAACAGGTGTATTGACTGGAATACACTGCTGAAGGGAGCAGCGGGTGAGTCAGGAGGGGTCTGCAGCGCCATGTGGGTATCTCCCTGGTCAGGGATCAAACTCATGCTGCAGCGGCTGCAGATAACTTCATAGGTTGCATCTTAACCCCTTACACCACCAGAGAGGCCCAAGTCATTGTTTTTTTAACCTGGGTTTATCTGTACTTTGCTAGTAGCATTTCTAGATATCACTAATATCTCCCATCTAGGTCAAAGAGAAAATACATAAGAAGGTTTGAAATGCCTGCATGAAATGCACAGGATGGGGATCTTTACCAAGATCTTGAACACTCACCCAGGTCCCAAACCCTCAAAAGCTCCTGCTTCATTTCTTCCTCTTTTATCTTCTTTCTTTCTTCTCCAGTTTTCCTCCCAGCAGGCAGCAGCCAAGATGTAAGAAGGGATGTGTTGCCATAAATCGATAGCACAAGGGAGCTTGTGGTGATGGTGCAGCTATGTATCTTGACAGTGATGCTAACATACACAAAGTTGTGTATATGCAAATAACTACACACACACTACACACTATCTGTAGCGGCTGCAGATAACTTCATAGGTTACATCTTAACCCCTTGCACCACCAGAGAGGCCCAAGTCATTGTTTTTTTAACCTGGGTTTATCTGTACTTTGCTAGTAGCATTTCTAGATATCACTAATATCTAGCATATCTAGATATCACTAATGTATGAATGCATGCACACACGCAGGCATGCACACACACACACACATGCACATCTACAGGTATAATGAGTGAAATCTGAGTGAGCTCTATGGGTCGTTCCAGTGCCAACTTCTCAGTGCTGACACTGCACTAATGCTCTATAAGATGCTAACATCGGGAGAGCTGGGGTAAAAGATGCCCAAGACTCACCTGTGAATTTCTTTACCACTTCTTATGAATCTTTGTTTCAAACAAATAATTTTTTAAAGTTCAAGGAATTTAAATAAAGAAGAGAAAACCAGTTTAACAAGGGACACTCTGAACAAGCATGGAATTAAGCAGTGATTATGGAAAGATAGATTGCAGAACAATAAATGTCTGGTCACTGAAGCTTTTGATTGGCAGGAACATCAGCTTCCTGGGAGGCTGGAGTCTTGTGGGCCACAGCAGAAATGGTCCAGTATGGCTGCTTGCTATGGAGAGGACTCCTGGCTTCCAGTCCAGAAGCCTGGCTGAGCCATATGGCTGCAGGGTCAGCACTTTGGGCAGACCCAGATACTGCCTTTGCTCCTGGGGTGGGAGTACAGGCCACAGTTACAGTGGGAGTTGGAAGCCAAGTCCTGAGATATTCCAGGTTGAACTTTGTCACGGGAATGACTGTCCCACACCATCCACTCCACGGCTGTCTGGAGTCCATTCTCCTGGAGAGCACAGAGTACCTGGCTTCAGTGTGTGCTCAACTCACTTTACCATCACCTTGGTGACCCCCATGGCACTGACTAAGCAGGAAAGGAGAAACAGTTTGGCGCTCGGAGAGGACCCTGTAGAGGATACAGCACACAGAGACTAAGGAGGCAGGAGCTATAAGGAGGCCCATTCCTTGGGATTCCAGAATGCTCCTTGCCCCACACCCTGCACATTATTGGAACCCCCTAATGACTTGTGAAATGAAAGGTTGAATGAGGAGATGACATTAAAATCCTTCAGCTTCTTTCTTCTTTCTTCTTCTGCAAAATGAAGGGGGTTATAGCAATCAAATGACGAAGCAGCTAGGGAAGCTCTCTGCAGAGTGCTGTGTGTTCTGAAACAGAGAAGTGACACAGAATCCAGACTTAGAAGGGCTTCAGGAGGTGAGATGAAAGCTGCTCCCAGCAAGGAGACACACAATGAGAAACGCAAGTACCACGTTGGGGACAGAAACTCAACTAAACAGGACAGGGCGCCAGTAGGCCAAGACCAAGCAGTAGCCTGGGAATACTAGGGGCAGGGGGAGGGGTGCAGTGAAGGAGAAGGGGAGGGGGTTGCCTAGAAATCACTTTCACCTGGATCTATGTCTGCCCAAAGATTGGATGCCATCGTTATACTGGTGATGGGGATAACTGACATGTATTGAACATAAGCTCGGTGCTAGAGGTTGATGAGAACTCAATCTGCACACCTGAACCTTCTAGGACCCACATGCATTCATTCATTTACTTACATATTCATTAACAAATATGTATTAAGAGCCCACACCCTTTACAAATGATGACTATGAGAAGACATGAAAATTCTAACATGATGTTTAATGGAGAAAGGGGCAAATACTTAAATTTACAAGTGAACACTGCAAAAACATATATAGTGAGAGGCTGAACAGCAAACAAAACACGAAATTGGGCTTCCCCGGTGGCGCAGCGGTTGAGCGCTGGGTTGTGAAGCTGTCCGCAGCCTCTGCAGCGCCGGTTCGATCCCCGGCTGCTCCCCGGCCACAGGAGGAGGGTCCCACATGGCGCGCAGACCTCTCCTGCTGCCCGCTGCTCCCCTCAGCAGTGTACTTCGGTCCTTCTGCCTGCTCTGCTCCCCGCTCTGGCTCTGGTGAATTCTCTCACCCTCCCTCGCTTCTGACTGTACCCAATGCTTGTATAAATAAATAAATAAATCTTTAAAAAAAAAAACAAAACAGACAAAGTCCTTCCCATCCTCAAGCTTATAATCAGTGACTACAGAAAGACAAAAATCAGAAGTAAAATGCATGTGGTGATAAATGTATGATGGAGAAAAAAAATAAGCAAAGAAGGGGTTAAGGAATAAAGGAGCATACAGCACTGTTACATAAGGTAGAGAGGAACGTACTCAGTGCAAAAGTGACATTTGAACAACCTGAAGAATAGAGAAGATGAGGGGGTGAGGAAAGAGAATTCTGGGCAGAGGCACAGTGAATGCAAAAGCCCTGAGGCAGGTGCGAGTCTGGCAGGGTCAGGTCACAGCAAGGAAGCCTGGATGGCTGCACCAGAGTGCAGAGGGCAGACCATGTGGGAGAACCAACCAGCTAGGTACCCAGGCCAGACTGTAAAGGTCCTTCCATTTATAGTAAGAACTTTGGCTTCTACTCAGAGATGAAAAACACTAAGTATTTCGGCAGAGGAACAATGGGATCTGACTTACATTTGAATCACTCTGTCTGCTATGCAGGGAAAGAACGGCAGGAGGGTTTGGACAAAAGCAGAGAGACCAGTCAGGAGATGGTTTAATAGTCCAGGAAAGAGGTAATGGTTCTGACTGGGGTGGAGGCAGTGGACTGGCAGAAATCCGTCCCCACCTGATCGATTATGAAGAAACAGTCTACGGGACTTGCTAATAGGTTAGGATGAGGAAGAGAGGACAGGCTGGTGCCTTGCCATTGCAAGGACAGGTAGACAGACATTCCCTGAAATGGGAGAGGTGGCAGGAGGAACAGGGAGAATATTTGCAGCTCAAGCTTGCATGGTCTAATCTCTGTCCACCAGGATCCTGAGAACACCCCGGGATTCAGAAGAGAACTGCATCAGACAACTGGGCTGCATCACCAGCATGCAGACAGCACTCAAATCCATGAGACCAGAAAGGCAACCCCAATAAAACCCCTGAAGGTAAGCATAGAAGAAAGAAAGGGCCAGGGGCCGGAGGCACATGTCCTGAGGCGTGATCCTTTCAGAGTCTTAGCAACATAGAGGTGTGCCTGTTCTACTCTCCGCTCTGGCTCTGGTGAGTTCTCTCACCCTCCCACGCTTCTGACTGTACCCAATGCTTGTATAAATAAATAAATAAATCTTTAAAAAAAAAACAAAACAGACAAAGTCCCTGATCCTTGGAAAAGAGGCCCTACAGGTGTGGCTAAGTCAAGGCTCTTTCACGGGAGAGATGATCCTGGGTTACTCAGGTGGGCCCTAAATGCCACGGCAAGTGTCCTTACAAGCAACAAGCACAGGAAGGTTGAACAGACACAAGGAGCAAGGCCACGTGAGCACGGGGCAGATGGGGACACAAGCCAAGGAACATGGACAGCCACCAGGAGAGGCAGAGGAAAGAGATGGGTTCTCTCGAATGCAGCCCAGCCAGCACCTGGATGTGCCCAATCAACCAGATCTCAGACATCTGACCTCCAGCATCGTGAGAGAATGTATTTCTGTTGTTTGAAGTGGAATTTGTTACAGCAGCCACAAGAAATTGATACGCAGGCCTTCGGTGAATCATGAAGAGAGCAGATATTAAGGCAGGTATTGTTCCCAATTTGCAGATGAGGAAACCAAGGTATCTTACATTCCCCAAAGGCACACAGCAGGCACATCGTAAAGATGAGCTCAACATGGACCTGCCAGGTTCTGAAGCTCCAACTCTTGCCCATTATCTGACACTCTCTCTCCATAGACACCCAAAGCCCAGCTCAGGGAAGTGACCAAGCCCCACTGCCCAGCACCAGGCAGCCCACTCAGAACATTCCCTCCGGGTCTCACCTGGATTCTGGCAGCTGTGGGGGTAGTTAGTCATGAGGCTGGCACAGGGCCCCAGCGGGCACCTGGCCACCCCCTGGAAAGCAAGGGTGCCCTGTGTAACAAGCCATATATATTGAAATGTTCTGACCCGATAGGCATCTCATTGACATTTTTGACATTTTTCTCAAAGAAGTGACCCCCAAAAATGTCCATCACAGCCTTGGTTATAGTAACCTGAAAGTAGAAACAATTTTGTTGGCCCATGGTATGAGTTTGGTTAAATACATGGTAACACAGCAATGGATGGACAAGTACCTCCTTTCCAGACCATACCACACAATTCTGACAGGATGTTAAATGGAGAAAGGGGTAAAAAGTATTCAAATTTAGAAATTAAATAGAAAAAAAAGACAATGGAATAGACCAAAATATGAATGATAATTGCCTTTAAAATGGGAAGCTTGATGATTCTTTTTTCCTAGTAAACAAATTTTCTTTAGTGATATTATATTACTTTCATAATCAGTTTTATATATATATGTATATATATATATATATATATATATATATATATATATATATACAAAGGGGCATTTTTAGTCTAATAACTTATTTATAAGAACCAACCAGAATGATAAAGACTCTTGTGACTTCATCCCATAAATGATTCAAGCCCTGGGAGTGCTTATTCTGGAGACAGGCAGACTGAGGGGTCTTGCCCACCATCCTTCAGCATTTGAGCCCCGTCATTTGTGAGAAAAATTAGTCTGATGGCAGGGAGCAGAATGAAGACTAATGGGGAAGTGTCTTTGTATTCTGCATAAGTAAAGACTCTCTGGGAGTAAAATGTCCCATAATAGACTGAGCTAACTCTGAGGCAGGGAGCACCATGTTACTAGAGAGAGTTAAGCTGAAGTCAGAGCTGTGACTGTCTGACATTCAAAAGGGAGGTTGAAAGAAGGTGGAAGAAAGTCAAGATGTGGCAGAAGTAGAATCAGCAGGTGATGGGGGAGATCAGATGCCTCAGTGGCCCCAGAGGCCTCCCTTATAGCTCCTCCAGCCCCGGCACCCTCATCCCTAGTGGATTTCACCAAAGAAAGCCACATCTGGAGGAAATCCCACCAAGTGTTGTAAGTGCCATAGACAGCGAGAGCCAGAGGGCTCTAGAGGTCATTTAGGATTGTGCCCTCAGGTTACCAAGGAGGAAAGGGAGGTCAGAGACAGGCACCCATGGGTGAGCTGGCTCCCAGACCCCCACCCAGCACAACAGCGCCTCTCAGACTCTTGCGGCCCTGAGCAAACTGCCATTTCTGTCTCCCTCCAGGTGAGAGGACAAATTCAACAAGGCCTATGACCCCGTCTGGAGGAAGAGGACAGAAAATATCAAGAGTCAGAATAGAAAGGTGACAGCTGTTCCAGTCTGACTTGCTCACTCGCTCTCTTTGTAACACTCACACACACACACACACACACACACACACAATTGTTTTGTTTTATTCCTGGCAAGAAATTAATGACCCCTTGGCTGCCCATTGTTCTTTTAGTCTGGCGACAAAATGCACAAGTGATCACTTGGGTTCATAAAAAAACAATACTTGATTGAAGGTGATATTTGCTTGGAAATAATGAAATGTCTATCGGAGCCCAGGCACCACTCCGCCCCGAGGTGAGAGTGGAAAGCACCCTACTTCATATTTCATTCCAAGGAAATGCCCTCCTGTAATGAAAACAATCCTGTCCGGGCTGTCTGACTCAGCCAGAGAGCCGGCACATTTCCCGAGGAAACCCAGGGAAGAGCTGATCAATAAAATCCATCAGACTCACTGCATTCTTGAAGCGCTTTCTGTGTTCATTTATCCTGGACCTGGGAGTGATTATGTCAGGACCTTTTCCCAAGGACGCTGGGAAATAAAACAATTTTCCATCCCAATTCTCTTTTATGAAAGGCTTTGGTTTCTTCAAATGTGCGTTTGCTGTTTATTTCCTCTCCCGGGCACCCCACGGGCCAACATGGGTGAGCTTGTCATCGGCAGCAGAGCCTGAGGGTTCAGCTGCTCCCTGTATAGGCCCCCAGCTTCTGGCCCTGGGGACACAGGGACAATGACCCTGGGAGATTACTCAGGGCTGGCTGAACATCATGGCCACAACTGATTTCCTGCCTCAAAGTCCAAAAAGCAGATGCACTAGCAACTTGGGGGTGATGAGTTATTCTCCCAGAACCAAAAGGTGAAAGTGTCCTCTGCAAAGTCCTCTGCACAAAAAATAAATTTTCTATATAATTATAGATTCACATGCAGTTGTAAGAAGTAAAACAGGAGGAGCCGTGTCCACTGCACCTGGTTTCCCCAATGAGAACATTTTTCAAAACTATACTATGACGTCACAACCAGGATACTGATGTTGATAAACGCCCCCATCCTGCTCACAGTCCCTCCAGCTCACTGATGCTCATGTTGCACGTGTCCGTACATCCTTTCTGTGTAGTGAGACATGTTAGCGGTGGCGATTATACAGCACCTTGTATGCAACTCCACACTCGAGGTGCCCCATCGGCAGCACCTTTCCTGTTGTTGCCTTGTTAGAACCACGCTTACCTCCTTCCATGCATCGGCCCTAACTCCTGGCAACTCCTTTTCTGTTCTCCATTTTTTGAATTTGGTCATTTCAAAATGTTACATCAGTGAAATCACATATATGTAATTTGGGGGACTGGCTTTTTCATTCTCCCTAATTCTCCTAAGATCCATCCAAGTTGTTAGATGGCCCAGCAGCCTGCTCCTTTTTATTGCTAAGTAGTGCTCCACAGCGTGGAAGCACTGGTTTGTAAACCATTCATCTGGTAGACGACATCTGGGCTGTTTCCAGTTTTTACTATTACAAATAAACCATGAAAATTTGCATACAGATTCTTGTGTGAACATAAGTTTTCCTTTGAGGGGGATGCAATAAACACTCAGGGGAGCAATTTGCTGGCTTGTATGGCTGTTGTATGGCTCAGGGTTGAGGAAACTACCGAACAATCTCTCACAATGGCTTCACCACTCTCCATCCGCACAGCACATAGGAGTGATCCAGCTTTTCTGCATCCTTGCCAGCATTTGGTGTTGTCACCATTTTTTTTTTTTTTAATTTTAGTCATTTCAATAGGTGTGTAGTAATATCTGTTGTGGTTTTAATTGCATGTCCCTACTAACTAGTGGTGCTAAACACCTTTCCAGGGGTTTCTTTTCCATCTGTACATCTTCTGTTCAGAAATGTCTGCTGTGGTTGTTCAGTCTAGTTTCTAATTGGAGTGTTTGTTTTTACTATTGTCCTTTGCTCTTTATACTCTTGACTCCACAAGGCAAATTCCACAGTACAAACTGCCAGGTTAACCTTGCCTTACGGGCACCTGTGCTTAAGGAGGGAAAAGCATGAAATCTGAAGGAGACTCCCCTCATCCTCTTTCCTTCTCTCTTCCCTGCAGGCCGTCCACGTGGGGACAACACCCCAGTGAAGGTCAGGGGTTCATCCCAGCACTGCCGTGAAACTACTGTGCTTATCTGGGCACTCTGTCCACCTCTGACCCTTTATTAGTCTGTCTACAAAATGACCTCTGACTAGCACCTCTGCCCTAGTCTAGTTTGTTTCCCCACCTGTGTCTCTGGGTTTGTTACAGACCAACATTTCTGCAAAGAGGGGCGTTGGGGCTTTGGACACTTGCTGTCTGGGGCATCCTGGCACAGTCCTCCCTGCTCACAGTTAACAATGAGGGGTTTGCAGGCAGTCATCCGCTGTCCCACACACACTCTGACTCATCCCTGAATTCCTATGCCCTGTCCTCACCATCATGTGACCCACTCTAAACTAATCCCCTGGTCCCACCTCCCTGGAGATTCAGTCACCAAAATTGGTCCAACCAGCTGAAGTCTGAGAATTTTGTTGCTGGTTGGGGCAAAAGTATCCCCTTCCCCAGAGAACGTGAACCAGAGAGCATGTGGTCCCACAGCCTGGCAGGCCTCCAGGAACCAGGAGAGGAAATGCCTGGAAGGAATGCAGAAAGGAGCCATCACTGAGAATATGCAGGTGACAGATAAAGAGAAGTTGGGTCTGGTCACATCATCATCATCTGAAGCTCCAGGATCAAGACCCACAGGGAGATTTTCTCAGTCACGAGCCACAGCATTTTCTTTAGCCAGTTGGGTCTTCGTTATTTGCATACAAAAAACCCTAGTGTGTACAGATGCTATCCAGAAACCCTGACAGTTTGGAGTAATTCAAGGACACCTTCCAGTTTCCTGATAGACGGCTGTGTTGGAGAGCACCACTGAGTATATTTGTAAGGTAGGCAGTGCTGTCCTCTCACTCATATTTTTTTGAAAGTTTCTCGAGATATAATTGATATACTAAAATTGCATGAATTTAATGTACACATTTTGGTGGATTTGGACATATTTGGACAATACCACAATCTAGGTATTAAACACAACTGTAGCTTCCAAAACTGTCTCGTGTCCTTTTGTCTGCTTTTTGGTTTTTGAGACTTGGGGGTTGGGGTTTTTGGGGTGGTAAGAGCAATTCACATGCAATCTATAGCAACATATTTTGAAGTCCACAATACTGTGTTGTTAACACGCTGGCAGTCCCTTCTTGAAGGCTGAGATTGACCCCGTGGCTCTGCCCTCATTAGCGCCATGTTTCAAACTCCAAACTAACTGGCGGGTCACTTCTGAGGTCAGCCCATAGCATTCCAAATATATGTATCTGTTGCCCAATTACACTTCCAAAGGGAGGACAACCTTTAAAAAATAGACCAGGGCTTCCTGAGACCGGAGCTGAAGGAGACTCATTATCAAGCCCCTCCCCAGGCTTCTGTAGGTGGTTAGGAGCATTTTTAATCCAATGGAATGAGGCCTTTGTCTTCACACTGGCCCCAAACCACTGAGGTCAAACCCAATTAGGGGCTCTACCACTTATTTCATCTTCAGGTTCACTAATAGTTGGACTTCACAGTCAAGGATACTACGTGCCAGGCACTGGGCAGAGTACAGAGGACTTATAAAGGATACCAGCACAGTCCCTGCTCTTGTGGAACTTAAAGTCCAAAGAGAAGGTGACAGGCATAAAAGAGATGAGCTCATGGGATGGGTGGGGGGAGGAGGGCAGATGCTGTAGAATATAAAGCAAAGGACCCCAACTCAGTCTTGGCAGATGCAGGAAGGCTTCTTGGAAGAATGACATCTAAGATGAGATCTGAAGGATGACAAGGAATTAGGCAGATGATGAGGGAGGAGTGGGGAAAGAAGTGTCCCATTGAAAGCTCCAAGGACAGAGGTAGTTGATACAAACTGGGAACTTCAGGCATCTGGTTCTTACTGGGCAGAGGGTTGCAATGCAGGAGAAATAAGAGCTTATAACTGCCAGGTAAGAGGAAAGCTGCAGTACCACGGTATGGAGAGGCTCTTTGGATATCATCAGAAGGACCATGGGAAGACATGGATACATTTAAGCAGGAGAGTAGAGTGAATAGGTTTTCCTTTAGAATGATCCCTGTAAAGAAAAACTCATCCTCCTCCCGTGTGTCTCCTTTACCCTCATGCAGCTGCCCCACACACACTTCTGACAGCAGACATGTGGGGCTTTCCATGCCAGGCAGTTCTGTGGCACAAGACTTTAACTCAATTCTGACACTATCTCCCTGGAGATGGCATCAGATCCCGTAGGATTGCTCCCACCCAACATGGTAAGCCCCACAAGACTTCCCTCACCCCTCTTCAGACTCCAATAGAACATATGGGTTGTTACCTGTGTCTCTGACCAACTGAACATAAGTCAGAGGTTCCCGTGACCCCCTCTTCTGGTTTGGTTACTTTGCTAGAGCATCTCACAGAAACGGGAAAACAGTTACTTATAATTGATCATTTTATTAAAGGATACAGATGAATAGCCAGTTGAAAGGATATTTAGGATGAGGCCTGGGAGGATCCTAAATGCAGAAGCTGGTCCCTGTGAAGTTGGGATTCACCACCCTCTAGGTCTGTGGTTGTCTTCACCAACCTGGACGCTCTTTGAACCTCTCCTGGTGAGATTTTTATGGAGGCTTCCTCAGATAGGCGTGACAAAGTGTTATTCCCTTTCAAGTCCTTCTCTGAAGAATAAGGGTAGGGGGAGTGTGAGAATGAAAATTACAAGCTTCTAATCATGACATGGGCTTTCTGGTGACCAGCCCCCACCCAGAAGCCCACCCAGGGTCGCCTCATCCGAACTGAAGATGCTCCTAGTGCTGTTATCACTTAGGAATGTACAGGGCTCCAGAGTCCTGAGTGAGGAACTGGAGCCATGGTGGGAGCTGAGACCACAGAGGAGGTGCAGACCCGGCCAAGGAGCCTCCAGGGAAGGAAAGTGAAGGCGAGGAGCCAGAATGCTCAGGCTTCTCCCTCCTTCCATCCAGTCGCCTGTGATCGTGGTGAGAAGTGGCCAATGGCCAAATCTAAATGGAAGCCAGTGGGAAGGAAGCCTCAGGAATACTGTCGGGGGCCAGGCACCTCCCCACCCTACTCCACCTTGTGATGGAGAAAAGCGCAGAGGAAGGAAAGAGCACAGTTGAAAGCAGTGGGTTCCCTAACCACCTCCCTCAACAGCAAGGCGAGCCCTGGGTCCCGCCATCGGGCCAAAGTCTGTGGTTCAGATTATTGTGATGCAGATATGTAAGAATATGCTGTACTCCGTGGAGCCACATAAAATTATCTGAGTTTCTAGCTCCAGTGCTGTCCGGTACTGGAAATTATTCCTGACTGAAAGTTGTAAATCCATGGAACCCCTTTGGAAATAAACACATGTTCCTGATGGCAATGATTTGCCTCAACAAACAGGGAGACTGCAGGGGGACACTCTGCTCTGACCTGTTTTTCACATTTTGAATTTTGCATCTGCATGTACCCATTTGAGAAAACAGAATAAAAATATTTTTAAATGATGCTTGCAATATGCCAGCCTTTATAAAAATATTGTGTTTTTGAAGCTAGCAAGTTAACAGAGACAGTGAGGGAGGAGGACCCTGCAGAATTCCAGGGAGCTGATGAGGGGAGACGCTGTGGAAGGATGAGCACGCAGGCTTTGCCCTTGGCCGCTGGGAGTGGATGTGAAGAGGGCTGTCCTGTGGGTTCCTGGGGTTCATTGTACCATGCTCAGCTTTCCTCCCACGGTGTGGTCGGGCCCTTCTCCACTAATCCCTCTGCCCTTCTTGTAAAATCCAGTGTTAGGACCCCCAGGGTTGTAGCAGGGGGTTTCAGGAGAGAGGATGCTACGTGACAAGGGGGCCTGCACTGTAGAGAGGACGCAAGGGAGTGGAGATGGACCCAGCCCAGGCCTGTCTCCGACTTGTCTCCTATACACATCAGCTCTTGGCTCTAGGGAGAAATTGGAGGGACACCCCAGTCAGATCCACTCAGGGACTCACACTGAGACTGGACCAACTTTTTCCTTCAGGTGAGCTGGCCGGGGCAGAGAAAGAACTTGAGGCCTGAGGATCAGTGACTGGGGGTCCCGGTGCGATCCCACTGCTGGAAGGTGACCTTGGACAGAACCCTCCTTCTCTTTGAAATCCTTGTAAGGTGAAGGCTGCCGAGGCTGGGCCCTGTAACTCTGCCTAGAGGGGGCAGGATCTTGCCCATCTGGAAAGAAGAGATGGGGGTTAGCTGGGCATCACAGTGGCCCCTGGGTTCAGTGAGGTGTCAGGGACAGGAGTGGTCCTCCCAGGCTGTGTTTTCAGGATTTACACTCCCCAGGGTTAATTATATAAATTCTGCTATGCTCCCAACTCAGGGTAATAAGCAGCCCTTTTATGACTCCCCGACCCACACTTCATGACAGAGAACTTCTGGCCATTGGGGCTTGCTCAGACACAGCAGACAGTGACCAGTCTGACCTAAGGGCACTCAGAGCCACACCAGGGGCTGCCTGTCCTCCCAGGGCAGCTGGAATGCCCTGTCTCCATCACAGGCAGGCTTCCCTGGGCTCCTGATGACTCTGGATGGGCTTCTAGGGACGGTGTTTTATGCTGAAGAAGAGTCAACAACTTTCATTTTTAGGTGATGGGGCTTGTTGCAAAAACAATTTGATAAGCAGAAATGCAAGATGTCCTCATTCATGGAAGTCAAGCTCTCACTCTTTCAGAGTCTCCCCTCAACATTCATGCCCTCAGGTGCCCACCCTCATTTATTTCCCCACACGTCATGGAGGGAGGGGAAGCATATCAATGAAAAGAAAAGGGTGAGAAAAAAAAGAGAAAAGGAAGAAAAAGAGGTAACAGCTTCCCACCAAGTGCATTCGGTTCCACTGCGTATTGTCAAGGTGAGGGGTGGGAAATGAGCATGAATCATTTGGGTATATCCAGATAGCCAGATATTTAGTCTAGACAACATATCTAGATATTTAATGAACTTTTCTATTTCCCTTTAGGATTATTGGTCCTTGTAGACATGGCTCCAAGTCTCAGACATCTCACTGAAGGAGGGTGACTTGAAGATCAAGAATAACAAGGTGGTAGGTTTCTGGCTTGTAGATGGCCACCATCACCACCAACACACACACACAGCCTCTTCTTAGTTCAGTGGCTGAGGGGAAAGGGCAGAGAGCTCTCCGTTCTCTCTTCTTTAAAGATACTAATCCAGTTGGATTGGGGCACCACCCTTAAGACGTCATTTAACCTTAATCACCTCCTTAGAGGATGTATCTCCACATATGGCCATGTTGGGGGGAGCAGGGGTTAGGGCTTCAACAAATGAATTAGGAGGCACACAGACGCTCAGGTGATAACATCCAGTTTGGGTTTGGTGGTGAAATTAGCCACGTCCAGAGGCCACCTGCCCCACCCCCACTCTGGCCTGCTGTGATCATTCTAGAAAACAAGACATGTCTCCTCACTGCAGGGAAAAGCGTAATATTGAAATTGCTCCCCTAATCTTTATGCGATTGCCTTCTCCCTGATAGAAATATTGCCTCTTGCTGAGTATTTATTGTCTGCTTCTCTCCAAAGTATTGACTTTATGTAACAGTTTGATATACATCAAATCCTTTACGGATTTAATAAACTCCTCTGGTCAGCCTTCTGTTGTGAACACAATGAGATTTATGGTCGTCTTGGTGTAAAACCCTTTTTCCTTGAAATTTTCTACTTCCAGATATCAAAAGATAAGAAGGGAAGCATTTATCATCTTGGAAATCGTACCCCATGTCTGCCTGCTGGGTATTAGTCAGAAATGACTAGTGGTTAAAGAACTAAAATATGACAAATGCTTGACTGTTCAACAGCTGAGGCCGGGAGAAGAGCAGGTTTCAAAAAAATTCCTCCTCTTCCCCTCAAAAAGAATTTTTCTTCACAATTAATCATGAGACAACTTGGGGCAGAGAGCAGCCTAATTTGAGTTGGATGCATAACTTTGGGAGGATGCAGCTGAAAGTTTAGCAAGTTGAGTCAATTAGGGACACATTTAGCAAGCGTCTATTTTTCCCCAGGTGAGGGTTTCACACCTGCAGACAGAGACCAGTGTGCTGATGGTGGGGTACAGGAGGCAGGAGGGCATCTACGTATGAATTAACTCTTCTTCCTGATGCTTCACTCCTTCTAGGTCCATCTCCGAAGCTCTTACCCCGGGTCCACTCACATCTCAGCAATATCACAGGTTCTGTTACAGGCCACCACAACAAAGTCAATATCACAATAGAGTTTCATGATTTTTTGTTTTCCCAGTGCCTGTGAGAGTTATGCTTATGTTATACTGGCCTATTAAGTGCACAATAGCATTTTGTTTAAAAAACAATGTACATACCTTAATTTAAAAATATTTTAACTTTAGGGCCTCCCCAGTGGCGTAGCGGTTGGGCGCTGGCTTGCAGGGCTGCCCACAGCCTCTGCAGCGCCGGTTCGATCCCCGGCTGCTCCCAGACCACCAGAGGAGGGTCCCACATGGCGCGCAGACCTCTCCTGCCGCCTGCTGCTCCCCTCAGCAGTGTACTTTGGTCCTTCTGCCTACTCTGCTCCCACCTCTGGCTCTGGTGAGTTCTCTCGCCCTCCCGCGCTTCTGACTGTGCCGGTGCTTGTGTAAATAAATAAATAGATCTTTAAAAAAAAATTAACTTTAAAAATGTAACCATCATCTGAACCTTCAGCAAGTTGCAATTTTTTTTTTTTTTGCCACAAACCATTTTGTAAAAGAAAACAATATCTACAATGGATAATAAAGCAAAGCATAATAAAATGAGGTGTGCCTGTATATCGTTACCTACTTATATCTGTCTGTCTCTTAGGCTGAATTGGAGCAAAATCAGGCCAACTGATCCTTTTAGTGCCTAGAGTAGGCAAGATGGAAGGGCTGCTTGCCGGAGTGGGGGGGGTTGGGGGGGTATGAATCTGGCCTAGATTGTTTGGAAGAGATAAGGCCAAGAAGAGGAAGATCATTCAGGAAGGAAATACCTGGGTATTTCTAATTCTACTTGACCTCAAAAGAAACTTTTTAGAAGGAAACATAATGATAGTGAGCAGCTGGAGAGGATCAAGAGGGAAAAGTCTCTTAAATGTTCTAGGTGCTTCTCTGAAGAACTTATGGGAAAGTGGAGAAGAAATAAGAAAGAGATTTATTGAGTCTCAGAGCTTCCCGTTAAAATTAAATGCAGTGAGAAAAGTGGGTTTCTACATTTAATTGTCTTTCTCACAGTAACTGTGTGTCAGTCTTTTCTAAGAGCCTATTAATTCTGTAATTTAGTGTAGCCTGAACAGGGGGATGGACAGCCAGCATGGGTTTTTTTTCTCTCCTCATTGACTACCTGTCATCTGGCAGGAATATTAGGGTGGCTTTCTCCCTGAACACTCTAAATACCCCCAAATGAGAAAGTTTTTATAGTCAGTTTAATAAAAAGAAAAAACTGCTTGCACATCAGTTAGCAAAAATGGGGTCCATGACACTGTATGTTATGATTTTAATTACAGCTAAAAATAACCTGGCTCATCCGAGAGGCCCCGCAGAAGCCAAGTCCTGGACAGAGAGCTGACTCAAGAGGCGCTGCTGTGTGGCTGGAGCTGCTTTCCAATAAAAAAGTGATTTATTCACGTGGTCCCCAAACCTGCTGAGCCATGCACCTGTGCACATTTGATAAATGGCCGGGTTCTGCCTTGCCCCAGTTTTCTCCCCTGTCAAAGGCACCCTGAGCCTCAGTGGACCCCCAACTGGACAGGTGTCTTCAGAGGAGGGGTGATCTGCAGCCTGGGGCTACTGGCGGGGGCGTCCACAACTAAGTGGGATCCAGCAGCCAGTGAGATGTGGTGAACTTGTGTGGCTATTTTTATGCTCTCAGAGGCCTCCCCTGCCTTCTCGCCTGCTTCTTCTCCACAATAGCCCAAATTCAGAGGGCCAAGGTGGGGAAGAGCCAGATGCCACTGTCTCACCACCATCTTGTTGGGGTTTGGGGTCTGTCTGGCCCAAATTCTGGGTCTTGGCTTCATTTATTCATCACTTAGTTACCATGACCACATGTGTAAGTCCTGAGGCTGGGTCCAAAGAACATCTTGAAGCACCAGGCCAACATCTGCACTCCTGGAGGTGGGCAGGGAGCTGGGGAAAGCATGTGTGATAAGCCTAGACAATAAAGAATATTTCATGTCCATCAAAGGCTGGGAGTGGCCTGACTCAAGTGCTCAGTGGCCGGGAGACAGGGTGAGCTGGGAAGCTAGAGAAGGCTGAGGACCCAGGTCCCCATGGGCTTTGTATCTCACGCTAAGGTTTGGGTTTTTTTTTTTTTTTCCTGACAATAACGAGGTGGCCACTATGTATTGTGTAGCTAAATAATTTGTGGGGCTTTTTTGTCATTTTTGTGGGGAACATCGACTGATTGCTCATATAGTGAAAGCATTTCAAACAATGAATTTCTTCCCAGTAGCACCTTTTTCCTTAAAAATGTTTGCCTTCTGATTATGATAGCAATATAATTATTAGGAAAAAATGTAATATACATAAGGCTAAAAAGGCTAATCCAAGTGCATTTTCTAAGACTATTTAATTAAAATTAAAATACTCTCCCATCACCCCACACACCATCCTCTCCTTTGTTCTCCACAGCACTGCAGTGAACATATCTTGGGCTATGATTTCAGTGAGATTCTCAAGTCAGACCCCAGCCACACACTTTTTTTTTTTAAAGATTTTATTTTATTTATGCATACAAGAACGGGGGTACAGGTGAGAGGTGTGGGGGGTGAGAGGATTCACCAGAGACAGAGTGGGTAACAGAACAGGCAGATTGACTGAAATACACTGCTGAGGGGAGCAGTGGGTGAGTCAGGAGAGGTCTGCTGTGCCATGTGGGTAGCTCCCTGGCCCGGGATTGAACTCATGCTGCAGTGGCTGCGGACAGCTTCATAGGTTGTGTCTTAACCCCTTGAGCCACCAGGGAGGCCCCCCACACACTTTTTAAAAACGCCTTCTATAGATACTGCCAAGTTGCCTGGTAAGAGCATTATCAGTTTACCAAGCAGTTATGAGCCTGTCCATTTCCTTGTGTCCTTTCCAATTTTAAGTGTTACCTTTCTTTTAAACTATTTCTCAGTAATATAAATCAAACATGTTTTATTTGCATGTTTTTAATTATTGATATGATAAATTGGCATTTTATGTTTCCCATTGCAGTCTTCCTTTTTATTCCTCTGTGGATTAATTGCCTGCTCACATCTTTTGCCCCATTGTAGGTTGATTGTAAGTTTATGGATGTGCAACAGTCCCTCATATATTAGATGTGATAACATTTTTTAATTAAACAATTTTTAAACAATTTTTATCACCTTTATACATTGTATGACACACATGGACGTTATGCCTTCCGCAGAAGAAATTTTGTCAGTATTCACTTACATCAGAGGACATTTACACTTTATCAAGAAAAAGGCTGAAATTCTATATGCTCAAATGTGAATAGCAGTCCTGGCAGAGTGGTAGGATTATAAGTGCCTTCTATTTTTTATGCATAGTAATCTTTAATCCTATTATATGTGTTTAAGCCTCTGTAAACACACATACAAGTGTCTTTTAATCTATTACATGTGTTTCAAATATTTTCTCTCATTCTGGTGTTTATCTCTGGATTTTATTCGTGTCCCTTTCTATATGAAATATTTAAATGTTCTGCAGTTAAGTGTATGAATCTATTCCTTCATAGCTTTGAGGTTTTTATGCATTGCTTAGAAATGCATTTTTACCCAAAGATTATAAAATTATGGTATATTTTCTTTAATTCTGTTGTGATTTGGGTCTGAGCATTCACTGAGCATTCACTCAGCATTCATTTTTATTCAAGGTATGAGATAAGGATATAATATGTATTTTGTTCCAAATAGATAACACAGTTCCCAACACCAATTTATTGGATAGATCATCCATCGTGCCCTTGATTTCAAATACCTCCTTCATTGTCTAGAATATTTTCTTATAAATTCAAGACTGTTCCTAAATCCTCTGTTCTGTTCCATTGATTTGTTGGTCCATTAATGTGCTAATGTGTTTTAATTATTTTTGTAGCTTCATAGCACAATTCTAAAGAGCCAATGTGATGGCACTTCCCTGCATGAAAATTTTGGTGAAAGATTTTGGAGGGTTCAAATAAGAGGGAAAAAGAAGAAAGAACCCAAGGGTAGTCATGTGGGGGTGGAGAAGGCAAAGAGATATGATCAGAAAGGACCTACAGTAGCTTCAACAGCATGTCATGTTTTAATACTTAAGCTGAGGGCTGGCTCACAGGTGTATGTTTTATTATTTATGTTTTATTATTACTTATGTATATTTAATTATTTATTATGCTTTTGAGGCAATAATATATACTATACTTTTTTGTATTTGTCAATCATTTCACTTTGAAAGAATGAGTGAGATTTTCTGGTTCAAGATGGCAGACTAAGATGATGCTAAAACCTTTACTTTCAAGGCTAAAGCCATGGAGCCTGTTCCAAGATGCAGGTCCGAAGCACACTTCCCAGGTGAATTTGAGGATTGAGACCCACTTCCTGTTTGCCCAAGACACACCAAGACTGCCTACACCCTGTTCCCAGGAGAACAGGACCTAAGAGGTGGGGTGGAGGCTGCCGGGGGGAGCCCCTTTGGGAGGCCAGCTTCGTTCAGGACCCAGCAAGTGAACTCAAGAGGCACAAAGCAGCTGAGGAAAATGTGTCTATGAAGCACTAACAACAGACTCCACAAATGAAATCACTTGTTTTGAGGGGGAAAAATTCTCAAACAGAAGCCCCCTGAAGGTCTACATAGGTGACATACATTGTCACAGAGGTCAAAAAGGGAACCACTTCCAGGCACAAGAAATTAATTGCTGAAATAAAAAGGAGGTGGCCTTGAGAAGGAACCCAATTATATATCTTAGATGTGAAAGAGAGTTGATGAAATTTTTAGGTACAATAGTGAACTGCCCAGATGCTGGGTGTAGCTGGGGAACGAAATTGGGAACACAAAGATCAAACAGCATCTAGTCAAAGGAGATAAGAGATTTAAAAATATGAAAGGGAAGCAGAGTGACATGAAAAGCAACTCCAAAAGCTCCAACATTGGTTTGATAGGAGTTCCAGAAGGATTCACGGAGATAACAGAGAAGTTGGTGCTTGAAGGGTAACAGCCGAGAATTTCACAACTTAAATAAGCCATGAGTGCTCGGATCTAAAAATTCTGCCAAGTGTTAAGCAGGATAAATAAAAAATCCATACCTAGATCCATGGTGGTAAAACTCAGAACACACAGGATAAAGAGAAAATCCTTAAAGGCACTAAAGAGAGAGATTACTGGAAAGGAAATGAGACTCAACCATTCTTCAGAGACCACACAGCGGGGAGTAGAGTCCTGTGGTCAATCCCAGCTTCAGCACCGCTTCTACCTTGCATACACCATGGAGTACACCGTTCTGCCTCAGTTTCCTCCTCTATCCAAGACAGATGCTGCTAGATTCACATTCATAGGTCACTATAAGGGTCAAATGATTGAATCCATGTGATACCTTAAAACAATGACATGTTGTGGAAGACTGAAGAATGTCAGCATCTCTTAACTACATGTATGATTCTGACTATTATCGATTGTCTCCTAAGCAGCATGGGAAGCCACAAACAATGGGGACTTGGTTAATCCATGTCTGCTGCTGAAGGGGGTCTTCACAGAGACCCACCACTGGACAGAGAAGGGAACAAAATCTGTATTTGTGGATCCCTCACAGGGGGTTTTCACACGCCACCTCATTTAATCTTTGAGGAAAAACAGATCAAACAGGATCCTCCTGCAGACCATGTAGGTGACAAGCATCATAGCGGGCTCAAGTAACAAGCACCATAGTGGGATCAAGAAGAGAATCACAGCCGGGACACAAGAAGTAAAATGATGAAATAAAAAGGAATCGGGGAAGGGCAACACCTTGAGACAAGTCATAATATAGTCATCATTCAAAAGAGAAAACAGAGGTGATAAGGGATTTTGCCAAGGTCCCTAAGCTGGAAAAGAGTGGGGTCAAACGACCCAGACATCTGACCCCAATGCCATGCTCTTGGTAACCCAGTGGGAAGATAGGTGCTGGGGGATGTCAGCCCTTAAGTCTGGTCCCTTGAGCTTCTGCCAACAGAAACAGAAACACCTTCACTTGGCTTTAGAAAATGCAGCCCTACCTTTGAGCAGGAGGAAAATAAACCATCCTGATTTCTTACAACAGCTTCAATAACCAACATGACATTGTGAAGGACGTGCCAATATTTGTAATCTCCCCTGACAAGTTGTTAAGTATTTATAGAAACATTTTCTCCTGGCCCTGCTTAAGGAAAGTACTGTATCTAATTTCCTCTGGAGACATGTGCTGGGGGAAATCAGAAAGATAATCTGTCATCATAAATAGCAATAAATAGTCACCCTGAAAGAGTTGCTTGTTTAGCAAGTTGCTTGAATATTAACAGATTTTCTTTTAATCATACCTTTGTGGAGATAAGCCCTGGGGGGTCATGAATCAGAAAAGTGCTGAGTTCCAGAGTTTTGGAGATGATGGGGAGGAAGCTCAAGGCTGGGAGCAGCATCCCCTGAGCTCAGGTCACAGGCACAAAATCAGCTTGGGGGAACCACAGACTATAGGAAGAGAAAATTCCAGAGGGCAAAGTTCTGAGGATTACAGGAATGAGTGCAGTCTTGAGAATGATAAGATCTGGGATCCATTGTTTTTTTTCTCTTCCACTGGAGGACATTGGCCAAGGCTGTTCTCCTCTCTGAGACTCAGTCTTCCCCATGTGCAAAATGGTATAAGAGGTTGAAGTAGATTATGTCCAAGGGCTGTTTTAGCTCTGATATTATATGGGAAGGGAAGAGACAGTAGAAAACAGAGCAGGTGAGGCATTAGTGCTGGCCCAGAGGCTCAGTGCCAGGCCAACCTGTTCTTTTTTTTTTTTTTTTTTTATAGAGGCATGTTTTTTATTTATTTATTTATTTGTTTATTTGTGTGTTTGTTTTGTTTGTACATGCACTGGGTACAGTCAGAAGCGCAGGAGGGTGAGAGAATTCACCAGAGCCAGAGCGGGGAGCAGAACAGGCAGAGTGAGGAAATACACTGCTGAGGGGAGCAGCGGGCGGCAGGAGAGGTCTGCGCGCCATGTGGGACCCTCCTCCGGAGGCCGGGGAGCAGCCAGGGATCGAACTGGCACTGCAGAGGCTGCAGGCAGCTTCGCAACCCAGCGCTCAACCACTGCGCCACCGGGGAGGCCCCAACATGTTCTTAACAGATTATTGGATCTCAATGCTCCCACAAAGAACCCAGGTGGCCCAAACATGCCTTATCCCTCCTGAAGTATCTTTGAGGAGATGGCCTTTCTAGGAACATTTCAGATTCAGGGGGGAAGCTAACACCTGCTTATTTTGTATGCATCAGATCACATCCGAAGGACAGAGTTCTACAGGGGCCTCCAAGATGGGGAGGGAACTGGAAGTCATGTGCTTGTGTTGTTGGCTCTATTTAACTTGGAGACAAGAAGAGTCTGGTGAATGGGTCACAGAGTCTGAAGATCCCTATGGGGTCGAATGGTGACCCAATGTTCATTTCAAGTGGGTGGCCCCTAAAGAGAACCCATCTCAGCTTTGTCCCTGCAATCGACTGATACTTTTTGTGAGGTCCATAACTGAATGAGGTGCAGGGATGAGTTGCCCACCATGAAAACTGTGCATCCAGAGCTCCACTGACCACCTCTTGGGGATGGTGAAACAGGAATTCCTTGCCTGGTTGGGGACCCTTCCAATTATACAACTTGGATTTTATTCCCAGGCTTTCTAGTAATTTTTTTGATAATCCTTGCTCTTAGGATAGATAAAGATAATTTTTGATCCTCCAAGATCCTGACAAGTTGGAGGTAACCTCAACCCCAACAGAAGCCAGCAGCAATGCCAAGAGGCCCCCCTGGGTATCCCTTCTTCTCTCCACCCTCTTTCCCAGGTTGCAACTTCTGAGCTAATTAATATGGGTCAAGTGAAATGTCAGAACAGGGAACCCCAGTGAACGGAAGATGCTCAGGATAGATAATAAGTGAAAAGAGGAGACAGCACACCCCCAGAGGGTCTGCTTAAAGATGATTTAAAAAGCTAAGGGGGGGGGGCTCCCTGGTGGCACAAGGAGTTAAGACGCAACCTATTAAGCTATCCGCAGCCACTGCAGCACTAGTTCGATCCCCTAACTGGTCAGGAAGCTACCCACATGGCACATCAGACTTCTCCTGTGTTGCCCACTGCTTCCCTCAGCAGTATATTTCAGTTGATCTGCCTGTTCTGTTCCCCACTCTGTCTCTGGTGAATCCTCTCACCCCCTGTACCTCTGGCCTGTAGCCCAGTTCTTGTATACATAAATAAATAAAGCTTTTTTAAAAAAGCTAAGAGTTATGAACATGACGAAGACAGGAGAAGGGCTACAAGAGGGTCCTCACTGCCTTCAGTCAAAGAAAGTTTTGCATCCATCCTCTTTCACCTAAGCCTGGACTCTTGGCACACAATCACAGAAAATCTGGGAGGAGGAGAGCTAGGGTCTTTGTGCTCAACTTCCTATTTCTCACCCTGAAAAATCTGAGCCCTGAATGGATTGACTTCCAGGGGCCCAAAGGAGATAGTAAAATAAGCTCTCCAAAAATTACAGAAGTCAGTGGGCCCAGAGGTTGGGAGTCTGCTGGAAGGAAATCTAAATTTCTCAAGCTGTTGATTCAGGAACAGGAGGCACATGTAGGCTTAGGGAAAGGACGCTGCTTCTTCACATAACCACCTGGCATCATTGAGAGATTTCTGCTTTACTAGCAGAAGCAGCAGTTCCAGAAAATATCTCTGGTTATTTTGAACAATTATGCAGTTGGTCTCAATTCTTCATTTAAAAGAATTTCTTAGTTGCCAAATAGTAAGTTCCTTGGGACCAGGAGTTCATAACAAAAGCCATCTGTTGACCAAACACTTTTGGCTCCTATAATGACTGGCTTGTGACCTGGCTCTAGCAGCTTCTGTGGAAGCTTTGTCCACAGCCTGTGGGCAAAGAGCTCTGATCCAGGGTCTGTGGAACTTGGAGAAGCCATATCGTGGCAGCAAACCACATGAGACAGGCCACCCCTTTGCAGCCCGGAAGAGTCATCCCCATCTAAACACACACGGACACAAGTTGCCCTTCCAGTCATAGGAAAAGTACCTTCAAATGGGGCCTGTTTTTCAGAGCCTGTTTGGGTGAAGATGTCGAGAGTGCTCTCCACCCCGGCACCCAGTGACTGTGATTCATGGCTCGCCCAGAGGGAGCCAATCCAGTGACTTGGTTGTGACAACTGTAGTCTTCCCCGGGGTGGGGGGGTGGTTTAAATTAGGACACATGCTAGTTGGTCTCCAGAGGAGACTGGACAGTCATGGGAAACCAAGACCAAGGTAACCACATGTGAGTCACACATACTTAGGATAGAAAGAGTCAGGCTGCAGATAGAAGAGTAGCTGGCAGTCAGGGCCATTGGGGACTTTGTGTCCTGAGGGTTTCCTGCTGGGTACCAGGTCTCATGAGGTGGACCCCCTTCAGCTAAGATTCTATGACACACCCAGCCAATCACTCCCCACTCTTCACTTAAGCCTCTGGCCATCACACAATACTTGACACGTACAATATCTTTCAAATAAATGCATTATCTTCCAAAGAAACAATGCTTGAGTTTCTCACGGGACAACATCCCCCACCTCCTCTCCACACATACAGCCTTGACAGACAAATCTCTTGAGACAGGATTAATCCACATGACTGAAAGAAAGGTCAATAGATTTCTCAAAATTTAAAGAATATCTTGAAAGCTGGAAGAAGTCCAAAGGTACAAGGGATTGATAACTAAAAAGACAATCCTCAAAAACACAAGGTCAAAAGAGAAAAAATCAAATCTAGGGGCTCGGACAGTGCATTGGGGTCAACAACAATGATGCCCTGATGGCCAGAGTCAGACATAATGGGTAAAAAAAAGACCAAGAACAGGAGACCAGGAATTGGGTCAAGGCCTGCTTAGGAAAGTCTTAGGATCACTGAATTCCCAATATAAAGTTTTCCTCATTTGTATGCTGCTGTCCCCAACTGTCCCCAGAGGGGACAACAGCAGCTCGGTAGACAGCTTCACTGTTTCCCATCCAGGTGACTCCTTATGTTTGTAGAATATTGTAGAGTATGTCTAAGTCAGTGCTGGTGCAGCAGAAAAAAACAAAACTGTTATTTCTCCCTCGTTTGCACCCCCATGCCAGATGATAATGCTGGACTACAATATTCAAGATGATATGGGGACTCCCGCCCCAATGAAATTACCAATCAAATCATACCAAATAGAAATGTTCTGCTGTGGGAAAGAAGGGGAAATCTGTAACAGGAATCTGCAGAAAACTGTCTTACTACATGCCAGGCATTCAGCTGTTCCCTTTTCTCAGTCCTCATAACAAGTGTAGGAAATAGAAGCAATTATTTCCTCCAGGTAGAGCTAACGAGGGGGAAGCTCAGAGGGTAATCAGCTTGCATGGGGCAGCCCAGGTGCTTTGTGCCACTGCCTCTCTCCCTCCCTCATCTGCAAACCATCACCCACTCCAGCCACCATCCCCCCATATTCACTCCGCACTAGCATCCCAACAGTCAACATATTAGCCACATGACCTCAGTGGGCTGGCTGACATTTAGAGCCTTGGAAGCCTGTAACCAGATCCTGTCCCTGTCCCCTCACCTCTATTTGACTCCCAAATTACAGGCTACCTCTCTTATGCCCAAAACTTCCTCAAACTGGAGGTTCATTAATAACTCCCTAAAGCTGTCGTTCTCCACAGGCACTATTAGGGTCTAACGAGGCTGAAGGAATTCTGAAATAAACCAAAATGCACAAGTAAAATCTATAATGTACACAAAGCACATGGACTGCGAAGGGGCTGTCTGCTTTTTAGCTTTGTGTCCCCACGCTCTGGTCCTCCGATGGCCGAGCTTCTCCCTCCAACAGCATTAAGCAGACACAACAGACCTGCATGCTGGGAACAAACTCTACCAGCCCCTAACCTGGTTAATACAGGTCAGTAGGGAATGTCCAGGATAGGGGAACAATAATGTTTCTCGAATCCTGTCTTTTTTCTTCTTCCTGCCAATCATGTTGGGGAAACTCCATCCAGCTGCTGCCACTTCCTCCCCACTCACGTTCCCTGCTGACTGCCCTTCCTTCTCTTCTGTAGTCACAACTTCGCCTCTTTACCCGCAGTCAGTCACTGGACTGCCCAGCATCCCCCACTGAAAACCCCCTTTTTTTTTTTTTTTTTGAAAACCCATTTACAATTTTCAGAGGTGACAAGGGGAACTCCAGACCCTCATCTCTTCCCTGCTCTGGGCTCTGGGGTGTTCCATAGCCCTCCAAACTCCAATTCCCTTAAAAAGGAATCAGGATCCAGTGTAGCACCAGCAAGGCACAGAGCAGGTTCTCTATGATCCAGGCAGACAGGTAAAGGAGAGTCCTGGAGCCTTTGGTGGCTTTCTCAGGCTTTTATTGAGATTTTTACATCATATGTAGTGCAGCAACCAGGTACATGGCAGGCAGGGCGGCCGGGGGTCGGGGGCAGGGGACAGGAGGCTGGCAGGCCTCCCAGCCCCAGCAAGTCTTTACTCTTTCTGGGCTTTTCTCTGAACTCTCTGCTGTCTCTGCTTCTGTGCTGCTGCTTCTGTTGCTGTTACTGTTGCTGGAGTCCCCATGACACTGCCCTTTTATAAGCCCAGTCTCTTAGCCCATGTGTGCCCACCTATACATGCCCACACCCTACTCAGGCACATGGGTAGGACAGCAGGGGTCTATCATTAATGATAATGGCGGGAGGGCAGAAAATCCTGATAATTTTCACTTACCCTACACCCAGAGTTGCTCAGAGAGGGTGTTCGCTGATGGTGATGCAGTGCAAGACCGCAGCTCACTGGCCAGGAGGTTTATAGTGTGAGGCAGCTCCATGTCAGCTGCAAAATGGTGCTGGGGTCCAACAGAGACCAACAGGCTCTCCTGGACTCTCAGTTTCCCCAAAACCCCTGTGTATACATCCCATTCATACCATCTACTATTTCTACCAACACCTCTGCAGATAAAGATAAACAAAAACCTATCAGGGGAAAGTCTTTCTCAAGCCGTGAAATAAAACCAAATGAAACGTGAAAAATTGTCAGGGGAAATAAGCCTCCCACTCCCAGCAGATGAATCTCACTAAATAGTTCAGGTTGGGCAATTTTCATAAGCCCATGTCCCCTTCCTTCCTGTGGTTCTGAGCTTGGACTCTCAAGGTCAATAAGGCGCTCAATGGAAAATCCAGTCCTTCCCGGAATAATGACTCTCGGGCTCACAGGCAGTCCCAGCCAGACACCGGCGCTAACCACAGCAACTTCAGCAATTAATGATGAAAATATCAGAAATATTTCTTCCAAAAAATTTAAAATACAAAGATCATTGCCATCACCATAATTAAACAACTTTGTGGGAGGTTTAGTCAACATAACAAGGCAAGCAAATTAAATGGGAAGCATAATTACTGGTAAGGAAGAGAGGGTCATTTGCGTTTGCAGACCTATGAGCCTCTCTCTAGAAAATTCAGAAAAATCAAATGAAACAACATTAGAACTAATTAGAGAGTTTGTTAACTATGAGATCAAAAAAATTAAATCAATAGCTTGAGTCACAGGAATAAACAATTTATACGATGGAATGGGATGGAGCAGGAGGTGGAGTTCCAGGGCCCATGGGCCAAACCCAGCCCACAACCTGTTTCTGTAAATAAAATTTTATTGTAACCCAGTGATGCCAACTTCTTTATGTATTATCTATGGCTGCCTTCACACTGCAAAGGCAGAGTTGATTATTTGCAACAGGGACCATATGGCCTGCAAAAACTAAAGCATTTACTACCTAACTCTTTACAAACAGAGATAGAATAGAGCATTCCATTCTCAGTAGCAATGAAATCCACAAAATATGTAGACATCAACTTATGAATGAATGGACAAATTGTCTATTAAGAGATGTATAAAGCTGTATTAAGGCATATGAGAAATTTTAAATGAGTAGAAACAGAGACATTATATTCCTGAACAGAAAGACTTAATATTGTAAAGATGCTTACTGTCGTCCAAAACCAGCCTATAAATACAAAATAATACCATTCAAAATTCCAACAGAAACCCATTATAACTTAACAAACTGCTTCCAAAATATAAATGAAAAAGAAAATGTAAGATTTCTACTTCTAATAATAACAAAACATGTTACTTCAAACCAAACTCCCCATATACACCTCAAAGACAAAGTTGGCTCCAATATTTTCAAGTAGTTCCCTAATTGCATACATGAGTTAAGAGAGTGAGGAATTATCACACCAGGACCTGAAAGGAGACAGGAATACAAATAGGTGGCCTTGGAGGTCACTTCAATTGCAAACCCAGAAGAGCTAGTTTATGAATGAAGGAGCACTTCTGCAGGCTTCACAAGGCAAGAGAGGCAAAAATCAAAGCCTACGCCTTGGGCAGGTTCCCTAATAAACTAAAGGTTGAGATGCTATATGCTAAGTTTAAGGATGAAGCATAAGTAATTGAACCCTACGCGGACTGTTTCTCAGTTCCAAGTCAGGTATTCCAAAATAATTCAAGCCCTGAATTAATGGTATTAAGGTGAGCCAAAATTGCTAGCACCTGAGAGAACCAAATGAAAAGAAGCTTGTACCATGCAATATGGTAGAGAAAATGTGGAAAAAATATAACTAGAAATTCTAGAAAAATACAAGGAGTAAAATTCAGAACCTAAGACACAGCTTAAAGAAAGAATCCATGTGAACTGAAATTAAGTGAGACAAAAATATTTCGAATGACACACAGAAAGGAAGATGGAAATTATAGAACAGAGGGTAAAAGACATAAGGGAAACAGTGATAAAGATTAACTTGCGATTAATTGGAGTCCCAGAAGGAGAGTAGAGAGAGAACAGGTCAGAAGCAATATATGAACAAATAAAATGGCTTAAAAATCTCTAAAACTAATGAAAGAAATCAATCCATGAATTTAAGACCCAATAACTCTTCAGCAAAATAAATAAAAAATAAATGTACATCCAAACACATCCTAGGGAAACTGCAGAAAAGAAAAGTCATAAAGAAAATCTTAAACATGGCTGGGGTGGGTTTAGAAACACAGTGCTTCTGAGAAGCAACAGATAGACCTACTGCTGACTTCTCAACAGAATAATGGAAGGCAGAAGACAGGAGCGTATTCTAGTGTGCTGAAAGAAAATACTTGCCATTCCAGTATCCAGTAAAAATGCTTTTCTAGAAGAAAGCTGAAATCAAGACATTCTCAGAAAAGCAAAGGTTGCAGGACTTCACCACTAACCAATTGCACTAAAGAAAATGCTAAAGGAAAAATGATTCCAGATGCAATAGCAGGGATGAAGGAAAGAGTTAAAAGCAAAATAAAAGTCACTATGCAGATAAACTAAAATGAACTTTGACTTTATAAAACACTAATATCTTTTTGCTTTGTAAGTTGTGATATATGTGTAGAATTAAACAACAGAATGTGATTCAAGGCAGGAGTAAATGGAGCAAAACATTGTCCAGGAGGAAAATAAAAGTACAACTAATGTTAGACTTTGGTAAGTCAGCAAGCAAGCTGCAATCTAGAGAGGTCATTAAAGAATAGTAGGAGAGAATACAACTACCAGCCAGTAAAGGAATAGAGATGGAATAATGTATATGTGAGTATATCATTTAAAATTCTGACAAGTCATAGAAAATAGGGGGAGATTTCTTAAAAAAGAAGTCAGAAAAAAATATCAAGGCTATATTTATTTAAACAATGCGGTGCAGACATAGTGCTCAGGGCTGACTGTGTCTCCTCAAAACTCACATGCTGAGACCCTAATTCCCAATGTGAAATGTTTGGAGATGGAGACTTGAGGAGGTCACTGGGTCACGTCAGAGGTCCCATGATGGATTTGCGACCTTTTAAGAAGAGGCAGGCAAGTGTGCCTCCCCCTCTGCTCTCAGCCATGTGAGGACACGGAGAGAAGACAGCCAGCCAGGAAGAAGGTTCTCATCTGAAACTGACCACGCTGCCCCCTGACCGCAGACTTCCCAGCCTCCAGTGCCCTGAGGAATAAATTTCTGTTTTTAAATCACCTAATCTATGATATTCTTTATAGCATCACAAACAGACTGGAACAAATAAATTGAGTACATCACAGGAATGGAATAGAAACTAGAACAGTTTTGTGTGCCTCTGGCAATTTCGCCTATGGTGATAATAACAAAGGAAGTAGGAACCATTCAGCATTCTGTTTTAAGTAATTTAATATATTCGTTTATAATTAGTGATAAAATGTTATTTGTGATAAAGACAGCAGTTTGAATTCCCAGGACAGAAAGAACTATTCAATGAAGAATTTCAACAAAACTGTACATCATTAAAAAATTAGTTCAATAAGTAATATATACTATACAAAATATAAATTCCAGTTAGACAAAAATATTAAATATAAAATAAAGAACCAATTAAGGAATTGGAATAAAATAAAATCATTTTTTAATCTTGGTGTTGGAAAGATTTTCCTAAAACACATAACTCAGAAGCTATCTAGTCAAAGATTAACCATTTAATCACATAGACTATAAAACACTTTGTAAAAACATGACAAGTTAAATACAAAGTTAAAGTATAAGCAGCAAATTAGGAGACATTACATCTAACACATTTAACACAAAGAATCTATAGCCTGCATACATTAATATCTTACATGAAACAATAAAAAAGACTTACAACACAATAAAAATTGAACAAATTATGTGAATAGAAAATCATAGAAGAAAAATACAAATGTCAATAATCATATGACATAATGTGCAGCTTCCACAAGTAACCAGGGAAATGGAAATTAAAACAATAATGAGATATGATTTTGCACTCATTATATCGTCAAAACTTAAAAAGAGTGACAATAACAAATATTAGCAAGAATAAGGGAAACAGGTGCTTTTACATACTTGCTGGCATCAGTGTGAGCTTGTGAGGTCGCTTGGAAGCCATCAGTCATCATTGACCAAAGTCTACATGTAAATTCTGTTCACCCCAGCAATTGCACTTCTGGAAATCCAGCCTGAAGAAATACTGATGTATGTGAACAGAGATGTGCATCGGGGAATTCATAAATATGTATCAAAAGGAGAGCGGCCAGGTACATTATGGAACAATGGAATTCTCTGTATATATTTAAAAAAGTACCACTGACATGTCATGACAGATCATCAATTAAAATCAAATTGAAAAATAATTTGCACTTCCACATGCGCAGGACAAGGAGGACATTAGAGAAATAGACGCCATGACATTGGTTATCTGCAGGGCAGAGAGGATGAGTAATGAGCAAAGAAAGGGTGACTTTCATGTGTAAAAGAAATGTTTTTCCTAAAATTGAGATTGGTGCAAACTGTGTGTTCAGCATCTCTGAGGACACACTGGGGACACTTTCAGAGAGGTTTGAAGAAGGCAGGGCAGTGGGTCTCTGAGGGCTGGGACCCCAAGGTGAGCAAGCTCCTTGTCGAGTTGAAGCCCCGTTGCTTGGAACATCCAATTAACAGCCCCTGATCGATTTGTTATCCTTTACTTCTCAGATATACGACTTGATATTTGTGATTAATGGGTCATGTCGGATGATGGCTCCAAATTATCCTTGCCACAAATTTAACCCACTACTGAGAGGAATATGATTTCTTTATGGAGGCAGGAAGCCAAACAGCAAGCTGTGCCTAACGAAGAGGCAGGAGATGAAAAAGAGAGGTTCGTGTCCAGCTAGAAAGGTTAAGTTTCTCCCAGGACATATGGGAGGGCTCGGTCACTTTGCCATCTGCCCCAGATCCTTCATTAATAAGCAATAAACCTGGCCGTGTGTCTGGAAATTTTAATTTACCATGGTTTGCTCTGCACTGTTGAAATCTTATCAAATAAGCACATATTAATACCTATGAAATACATAATTGCATTAATAAATGTCCCCAAAGTATAGCTTCTTATTAGCTAGTTTCTTAGTCAATGAATAATAAACAACTCTCTCAACTGGAAATTAGGAAACATTTTGATGTTAGAAATAGGTTTTTGGACTTAAAAAGGAATTCTGGACTGGTTCAAGTATCTTCCAATAGATGAAAGGGAGAAAGGTGGAAAGTGGAGGGTGTGGAAATAATGAATTTGCAGTTACGGAACGCAAACCCCAAGAAGGAAAAAGCCCTCACCAAAGTCAAGTTCACCTGCAGTGCACACCCCTCTCACACCCTGTGCACCAGACCTTCGGTGCTGGGTCACCCCCCACCCACACCACCGCCTCAGGGCCTGGCAGACCACGCTTCCTCCCTTGGAAGGGTACCCTGCACCATTTCCCCCACCCTGGGCTGTGCCCACCTGGCAAAACCCCAGCCTGATTGAACCTAATCATTTCACTTCTGTCTGCCAGCACTGAGGCAGCTAAATGTTGCTGGAGAAAATCACTTTAAATGAACTGATTAGTTACACACCGACAAAATTCAAAGAGGAGAGGGGAGGCCTGTGGAAAGCTGTTTTCTATAATTTCTGCCCTTTAACCTTCTCTCACCCCATTTTAGTTGGTGAGAGCGCCTCACTCTCCATGGAGGAGAGGAAGAAACATACCATCCTCTCCCAGCACCCACCCTGCCTGCACCCACCGTCAGAAGCTCACTTGGGGCCCCACCGTGAGGCCAGCCTACCTGAACGCCATCCTTCCTTGCCAGCTTGGGGAGTTTGCTCCTCTCCCACATTTTACAAATTAAGACCAGGTCATTTCACAGCCTGCATTAATCCTTCTGTGACTCTCTAACACTTAAAAGAGCACCCCAAGTCCTATCAGGACTGACCAGGATAGCAGTGAGAACTTGGCCTTGGCCTGTCCCTGAGGTCACCTGCACTGAGGCAGGCAGCTCCAGCCCACAGGCTACTTCCCTCTGCAAGGGCCTGGGTCTCTTTTCACTGGGCCCGAGGGCTCCTCTACCCCCAGGATGTGCCCAGTTGCACCCAGGCACAGCCCAGAATAGAGAAGCTAGCACATCTGGAGTTAGCCCTCAACAGTGGGGGCAGGAGGCAGCAGATAAAGCCCAGATCCTGTCTTCAGGGAGGACATCAGCATTCCCCAGAGGGACTATCACCAGATGTCCAGAGTGATACCCCTTCGTGAATGCCCACCTTTTGCTTCCTTCCTTATCTCAGTTTCCCCACCTTTCAATTTTGCTTCTTGAGGTCACCTCCCACATAAATCCTTGTCAAAGAACCAAACTAGGATGCTCTCCTTGTAGTTACAAAGGTTCTGAGTTTTCTGGTATGTGTTTTGCTCTCACCACCTGACTGTAGAGCAGACCAGGGAGGGGCCTTTTCCATCTTATTTATCACTCTTGGTGCCCACGTATGAGATGCTAAAAATATAGGTAGTAAATGGATTGCTTCATGGTGCTGTGCTTAACGCCTTGTGCCACCAGGGAGGCCCTCTAAAAATATCGGTAGTAAATGAATGAAACAGCTGATCACATGCATACAACGGGAAACACACTCACACATGTGTGCATGCTGACACAGATGCACACATGCATCCCCCAAGTTCTGCACAAGCAGAAATGGATCACTCCTTATCTAAGCAGGTACAGACACCAACCCCCAGGACACCAATTCTTAGTTCCTCCTTAAGTGTTAACAATTTCCCTCGGGTTGTCTTCTCTAGAGACAAGGTTTCCCTAGATAAACTCAAGGCTTTACGAGGAGGAAAGAAAGTTTACTGGGATTAATATGAGAACATGCCCCGACCCCTCAGTTCTCACCTCCTGACTTTTGTCTCCTCTCCCATGCAACTTCAGTCCCATCCCCAACCCCCAGAAGTCCTTGATCTTCATCTGAAATACTCAGTTCAAGGATTCCTGGTGCTCTTGAATGACCTCTATCTTGGACTCGGCATTTATTCGGCTTGTACTCTTCATGCAAGTTGGGGCTTACTGAACAAAACTCAGTCCAACTCAGTACCTCACTTTGCTCCCCCAAATAAAACTTACTCAGTATGTTATGCTCACAACACCCAAACAGTTCCAGATACACGGTAGGTACTCCATGTTCACTGAATAAAAATATACTCCTTTGTAGTAAAAGGTTGACTTCCTTGGTTTTAACAGTTAAATTCTGACATGCATTGATATGGTTTTCATTTTGTTCTGCATTGGACTTGCTGAAATTCATAAATCTGTAAATGTAGGTCCTTACACCAAATCTTGGAAGGTGTGAGTCATTATTTCTTCAAATTATTTTCTTCCCTCTTCCAATTCCAGGACTCTAATTTCTGGTATGTTATATTTTAGTATTGTCCCCACCACTTTCTAAAGCTCTATTCTGTCTTTAATCTTTTTTTCTCTCTTCTTCAGATTTATTTCTTTTTCTTTTTTAAAATTTTTTATTTTATTTATTTATTTATTTATTTGTTTGTTTGTTTGTTTGTTTTGTTTATACAAGCACTGGGTACAGTCAGAAGCGCGGGAGGTTGAGAGAATTCACCAGAGCCAGAGCAGGGAGCAGAGTAGGCAGAAGGACCGAGGTACACTGCTGAGGGGAGCAGCGGGCGGCAGGAGAGGTCTGCGCGCCATATGGGACCCTCCTCTGGTGGCCGGGGAGCAGCCAGGGATCGAACTGGCGCCGCCGAGGCCGCAGGCAGCTTCGCAACCCAGCGCTCAACCGCTGCGCCACCGGGGAGCGGTTTAAAGATTTATTTATTTATTTATTTATGCATACAAGAACTGGGGTACAGGCAAGAGATACGGGGGTGAGAGGATTCACCAAAGACAGAGTGGAGAACAGAACAGGCAGACTGAAATACACTCCTGAGGGGAGCAGCTGGCGAGACAAGAGAGGTCTTCCTCGCCATGTGTGTAGCTCCCTGGCTGGCCAGGGATCGAACTCGTGCTGCAGAGGCTGAGAATTGATTCATAGTGCTTAACCAGTTGCGCCACCAGGGAGGCCCCTTTATTTATTTTTCTATTGATCTCTCTTCAAGTTCAGGTAATCTACTCCACTCAACTGTTAAGGCCACCCAGTGAATTTTTTTTTTATTTTATACAATTAGTTTGGCTCTAGAATTTGCATTTGCTTGTTTATTTTATAACTTCTCTAATCTGCTGAGATGTATCTCTATTTTTTATTCATTCAGTATAAGCATGTTTCCCATAATTTTAAGGGTTGCTTTAATGCCTTTGATAGTTCCACCATCTAGGTCATCTCAAAGTTGACCTCCAGTGATTACCTTTGCCCTTGAGTATTCATCCCATTTTACTGTATTTTCATATATCACATAATTTTGCATTGCATCTAAATTTTGTGGACTATGTTGCAGAAACTGTAGATTCTTCATACTATTCTGGGGTATTAATGTCTGTTTTACAGGCTTTACCCTAGTTAGACTCAAACCATAAGTTCTGTTTAATTTTGGTGGAAAGCAAATCAAATTCCATTTTTGTTCTCTTGGCCTTCCCTGCAAGCGATACATGCATGCATGCTTCAGAAATCCACAGCAAACTCAGGCAGAACTCATTCACAAAGTTTGAGTCTGTCCTCCCTGATTGCCGCCATTCCAGAACCCCTCCTCTCTTTCCAGCAGCTGCCCTATGGCCTTAGGCTATGTGTCATGGCTTCATTTCCCCTCAGATGAAATGTCATAAAGGTGAAGAACTCACCTCAAACCAGTCCTTTGTTCCAAGTTTCAAATACCCTACAAAATCTGCCTGCTTCTTAGAGTTTTCAGAGTTTTTACATTTGTCTAGAACTTATGACTATTATCTGAAGGAGAGTCAGTCTGTTAGGTGTTGACTCCTCCACACTGGAGGAAAAATCCAAACCTAATAGACACACTGACTTTAGAATAATATGCAACATACCCGTTTGTTTATACACACACTTGAAGTGCAGACTAAAATGTCATTAAAACAAGATCTTTTTAACTAATTGGAGCAAGAAACAGAGCAGATGGATGGGGGAAAGGTATATTAAGAAACTTCCAGTTGAGGAAAGCTACAGCAATTGAAATAAATTCTGTAACATCCTTGCAGCCAAGAAAACAAGGGAAATTCCATGGGTGTCTTATGTTTCAGAGACCAGTAATGGGAAATCTACAAGGTCACTGAAGAATATGCTTTTCTTGTCCTGAACAAAATGAAATAGCATGGCCTCTCCTATTAGTAGTGATACTCATGTTCCCAAAGTTACTCCTGCTATTTAAAGATTAAGTGAAATAATTCCGGTAAAGCACTTCTAGGGTACGTAGCAAGTGATGATGACAATGATGGTGGTGGTGGTGGTGGTGGTGGTGGTGATAATGATGGTGGTGACAGTGCTGGTGGTGGTGGAATGATAGCTGTGGTGGAAAGATAAATTTTATAATTTCTATCTTTGTAAGATAGAAAGTAGACTTTTGTCTACTAACAGGTCTTACCCAATACACCAAGTCAGAATGTCAAAATTCAATCACTTAAGCCAACATTAGAGTGAAACAGTCTCCAAGGAACCAGCAAACCCAACATCCAGGAATAGAAGGCCCTCTGCTTTCTGGCCTGGAACCGGGCGGGCATCAGCTGCCTAGACCCTTAGATTCTCCCACAGTCAGCACTCATGACAGGCTTCGGAAACCAGCGTTGGGAAGGACATCTGGGATCTTTCATTCAATCTCCACATTAAGTGTCAGGTACTGGCTTTAAGGAATTGATCAGAGAAGCAATAACCTGGAGAAGGCACTTGAGCACGAGAACCATGCCCCACATTAGTCAGTCTTGCACGTGAAGCCAGGGCAGGGCCTGTAAAGTAAGCACATTCCCTGAGTTCCCGAGTCCTTCCCTGTCCCTATCAGGGGCCACCTAGGGTTAGTGGTTCTCATCTGTATCACTGTGATGGGAGGAGAACATTGTGCCTGGAGCTATCACATCCCTCCTCACCCCTCAGTGGGCATCAGCAGGCTGAGCTGGGCTTCTGTCTGGGACTTTGCCTTAAGGAGAGCCAAAGGCAGGGTTTAGTCTGTGTTTGAGGTCAGGGCTTAATTAGGTTTAGGCTGAAGTCATGGGCACACTGGCTAGTGTGTGATAAAGATTAGAGATAAGTATATGGCAAGTGCTCAGCCTGTGGCTCATTCTTTCACCAGAAGGTGAAGTTTGTATTCCTGGGTTTAGCTGAGATCAGAGTCTGGGTGTTGGGGACTGATTAGAAACCTGGCCTCAGGTACATACCACTCAGAAACAGCATCCAGATTGCTGGGGGATATTCTGTAAAAATGCAGATACTGAGGTCTCCCTGGTGGTGCAAAGGTTTAAGATGTAACCTAAGAAGCTATCCGCAGCCACTGCAGCATGAATTCGATCCCCAGCCAGGGAGCAACCCACATGGCGCAACAGATCTCTCCTGACTCACCCACTTTCCCCTCAGCAGTGTATTTCAGTCAGTCTGCCTGTTCTGTTCCCTGCTCTGTCTCTGGTGAATCCTCTCACCACCCGCACCTCTGGTCTGTACCCTAGTTTTGAATACATAAATAAATCTTTAAAAAAAAAATGCAGATGCTGAAGCCACACCCAATATCCCAATGAACCCAGGAGCTGCATTTCAATGAGGCCCCAGGTGATTCTGATGCATGTCCAACTCTCAGCAGCTCTGCCTGGGATTCCCCAGAGCTTACCAAAGCCCCAATTCCCAAAACCCTGGGGGCATCTGCCTGTACTGCTAGTCACAGCCCTGACTATGAGCTCAGGGCTGTGGCAGATGGGGTTTAGGGTGGGGAGTCACAACACCAAGATCTGTACAAGTAGCTCAGAAGTCAGCTGTTTCCTCCTTAGGCCCTAGGGTATATCAATGTACACCCTGGGTTGACTGTCCTGCTCAGGGACAGTAGACCCTTCATGTGACAGAGGTTAGCGGCTGTAACAGAAAGCAGCAGCTCACTGGCATGCAACTCTGACTGTATGCCAGGCTCATAGTAATGCCTGAGCAATGTGTGAGCTCATGTACCCCCACAGCCTTTGAGGATGGTGCTATCATTATTCCCATTTCACAGACGAGGACACTAATGCCCAGAGAAGTTCAGAAACTTGACCAGGGCACCTAACTAGAGAGACAGAGTCAGTTCCAAGCCCATGCAGTCTGATTGCCCCACACATCCTCTTACTCATAATGTTCACAGCAAACAGTCTGATAGGTTTTTTGCTAAAAATGTGACTCCCTCTTAAAATGGGCATTATGACAAAAGCTCTTTTCGGAGTAACCATAGCTGTTTTCCCTATTGCTTGATCAAACTCTACATTGATCCTACCTTTGAAAAGGAGAACCCGTGTCTTGTCTTCATCTGAATATCTCGAAGATGAGGGGAGAATCTTCAGGCCTTCCTTGTACCAACTTTCTGGATGTGGAAAGAGATGCCTGCACGCCTTTGCTCATACATCTCCCATGGCTAGCATTCCTCCCCCCCTGGTAAAGGTTGCTCTCTAGAACATTCCTTTGCAACAGCAGATCCAGATCCTGGGAAGGAACACAAGTCAGGCCACCGCCATACGCGTGCTCCTCCACCCAGGCCTGGGAGGGTCCCCTGTCTGACAGGGCATTTTACACCTGTCACACTCCTCCTCCGGAAACGGCTTCCTAAAGAAAGGTTGCTCTTTGCTTATCTGAATAATTGAGAACATTTAGACATAATTGGAATATATGGAAGCTTCTCTCAAAATGTAGGCCACCCAAATGGGTTGCCAAAGTCACCCCTACGTTTACGCATAGCCAACTAGAATCTGGCTTCCTGCTGAGTGGAAGGTGACTTCAGTGGATGGAAAAAGGTAAAGCTACTGGTTTCTTTGGCCCAAATACATTTTAAAGCCAAGTTAATATATACATGTACTTTAAAAATTCAAAGGATTGAGAAGAGTTTATGCTGAGAAGCACCTCCGCGGCCCCCAACCTCAGGCAGGAAATGGGTTCTGGCTAAGACTTCAGTGTTTCTGTCTTCTGAGTATCCAGTGGGCAGAGGAGTGCTTCTCTTCATTCACTTCATTCAACAGCTACTTGCACAGAGGACAGTTTGGGAAACAGATCAATTAAATATGTCCCCACCTTGAACTAGTCTGGGGGGGTGGGGAGAGCTGGAAATCAAACAGGTATTTATAACGAAAAAAAAAAAGAAAGAAAGAACCATCAAAATAAAAGTGCAACTGAGCATTTTGAAAGTCCAGGGAAAACTACAGCCAGGATTCTGGGATGGGAGTTGAGTGGGGGGTGTAGGCAGAGTGGCATTGGATTGCCCCGCACCCCAGCACCCCAGCTTGGCACAGAAAGAATGAATCTTAGGGCTTGGAACTGTCTACTTTAGTTTGACTCACAACTTTCAGGTCCCTCCTTGGAGCTGGTCTAGCATGCCTCCAGCGACGGGGTGCTCACCCCACTCCAAGCACCTCCTTCCATCAGTGAACAGTTCAGATTGAGACAAGCCCTTTCTGTCCTGTTGAAATCTCATCCAGGAAGGGTTAATGAGACAATCACTAGGCTCTCCCAGTCTGAGCCTCCACCTCCCCCCACCCTGCCCAGAAGCATTAATTCCATTATCAAATGGTCAGCCCTGGGGAATGAACTTTTAAAGGCTTATAGCAAGGTAGGTTAATTAAAATCTTTGATCAAAGCCCCATAAACAGCATAAAACTTCTCTCTCTTAATTATCCTGGATGGTCTCACCAGCATTAAAGCCAAGGGGGAAATGAAGACGAGGCTGCGAGGTACAGTGGGAGGAGAAGAACTATGAGGACACTCTCCCAAAAACAACCACCAGGAGGTTGGAAACCGCCATGTTGATGCCCCATCCCCTTTCCGCCATGTCAGGGATTCCCAGGAACCAGAAAAACCTACCTTTGCTCAAGTAACAATTACCCAGCACCTCCTGCCACTCTTTCATGGGAAGCCCCAGATACTTGCAGTGGGGTGTGCTCAGAGCCACTGAACAGAGTGGAGGATAGAGGCTGCGGAGGCTCCTTACTCAGCCTGAGAAGCTGAAGGAATGCTTCCTGAGACAGTGGCCTTGAGTCAACACAAGAAGGATATGTTGAAGGCAGTCAGGAGAAAGTCAGGTAGAGAGGAGAAGCCTGAAGAAAAAATGTTCAAGTTCACCACAGTGGAGTGGGCAGAGGAGATATGAGACCAGAGCACTGAGCAGGACCCTATCATGAGACCCTCTGCACTAGGACAGCTCCTGAGAGCAGTGGCCATCCTTTGGGATTGGGGGTAAGCCTAGTTACTTGCTGGGGAGAATCAGGCTGTAGGGGACTGAGCCTGGAGGTAGGAATCTCGGTGCTGGTGACCAGGTAAGAGGACGTGCTGCCCAATCCCAGGCACTGGCTGTGGAGGGGGTAAATGGAGAGAAGTAGATGGACATGAGATATGTTTGGGGCAAGAGGAAGGAGCCCAGCTGATGGCCAGCCTTCCTGATTAGGTTCTGGGTGAGTGAACTTGAACATGAGCAGTAAAGCAGGGTGATAGCTGGGGAGATTACAAGTTTAGTTCTGGACTCAATGAGTAGGATGGGCCAGAGATCTAGTCACAGTCCCACATCTCCCACCCACCTGCCCCCAAGTAAAACCCTCAGTGACTTCCCACATGGCTGAGAATAGCATCTGAAGTGCTTAGGAGGACCTTCAAGGCCGTGCCTGACCTGCCCAGGGCTCTCCCGCAGCTCCCTGCCCATGCACTCTCTTCCTAAACAGCAGCTCTCTGGCCATAAGGACTTCTGTCTGATCTGTAGGTGGGGAGGTGGGATGGGAAGGGAGGAACTACAAGGAGATTATGCCAAAAACAACAAAACAATAAAGGCTCCTTCCCAACCCAGCGCCTTTACACATTCTGTCCCCAATATCTGAATTGCTCTTTCTCACACTCTTTCCTCACTATCTCCTAGGTCTCACTTTATCTCCTCTACAGGGAAACCTTCCCTGCCCCTAGCCCAGCAAACTCTAAAGAGCAGGTTAAACACATAGCTCATACAATGTTTCTACCACTTCACACTGGCTGCCCACTCTTCCACAGGGTCTACTGATCATGCTAGGACTGATTCAAATGTCCCCTCCTCCAGGAAGCTCTCCTGGTTGTTTTCTCATGTGAAATCTAGGAAGGTCTTATTTTCCACTATTTAGTTCTCAGCTGTGCTACAGTCTATGAGTTCTATGCAGAGTGGGAAGCTAGCAGGTCTTGGAAACATAGGTTCAGACCCCCTAGTCCCATCCACCCCATGCTCAGACACTCAGCTCATGGGGGACAGAGGAATCTGCAGTTTTGTCAAGTATACCAGGTGGTTCCAAAACAAGTAGACCCAGATCTGAGAAGCCTGCACTGCAGCATGCTGTGTCTCCCAGAAGTGCAGCTCAGTGGCTGCGGAGGCAAAAAAAGGGGGCCTGAATTGCTCCCACCATGCCCCATGGGCTCTGTCCCACATGCATGTTGATCACTGACATAATATTATGTGCTGATTATAACCATGATTTTTGACGTGAAAAATTCATACTTTTGTAATCTTATGTGAAATTTAGATAAGTTTCCTTAGAAAACTGCTATTTATATTAATCTTTATTGATATGCAATCCAAGTAAAAACAAGGTAATTTCTAAAGAATTAACTTCATGAAAATAGCCTGGCCCTCACCCCTTCCTGCTAGGTTGTTCCCCATAAACCTCTGTGTCTAGGAACTTGGGCATGATGATGTTGAAATTTACCTGAGCCCTGTGCTCTGGGAAAGCAGTGACAACTAAGAAACCACCCCCACCCCTGTAAGGAGGGAAACACAGTTTACCCTAAAGACCCACCTTCCGCCTCTGACTCAGATAAAACTGGCAGCTGCCTATCTTGTGTACCCAGGACAAGGTCAGAGACCCTCCAAATTCCCCTCCTTTGTCTCGTAAATGATTAGCTGAAAACCAACACAGAGATAAATACTTCATGTTTGACTGACAGACAGAGACTCTCCCTGACTACAAAATCACTCCCAATTATAATACCCACCCCCAACCTGGGGAACTGCAGCTCTTCAGTTTGAGGCAAACCACCCCTATGAGATGCTCTCATTTTTGGATCTGGGGTGCTCTCCCTCTTGCATAAACAAAATTAATTTTCTTATAGGTTTTGTTTTGTCTTTGACAGGCACCACTACTGTTAGAATTTACATTTGGGGTAGCTGATTGAATGCCAAGTCAGAACAGGGACTAGGGAAATGGTTACAAAATGGTTTCCAACTGAACCATTGGTTATTGCCTGGAATGTTGGGGGTAGGAGTCGGGGGGAGGGACTGTGTCCCAGGGTCAGGCTCTCTAGGAACCCTTCTCTGAGCATGGGCAGTCAAGGGGAACAGGAAAGCAGGGTATCATGGGAGGAAACAGGTCACCAGATCCAGAAAAGCGGGGACCGAGGACCTGGACCCTCTCAAAGCAGTATCTATTTCTCAGCACTTTGCAGCCCAGGTAGGAGCTGGTTAAATGTACAGGCCCCCTAGACCTGGACCCTGCCCAGGCTCTCCTGCAGCCCCTCCCTCTGACAGTCCTAGATCAAAAGGGAAGTCAAAGTTTCCTAAATCACCAACATCCTGCCTCAAATCCTTTGTTGCTTCTGAACATAGGTAAAAGAATCTGCCAGATGAGGTTCTGCAAAATGACATTTTTTTGTGTGTGTGTGGGACCCTCGCTGGCGCCCGGGAATGAACCTGCGCTACAGAGGCTGCGGGCAGCCTCGCAGCCCAGCACTCAACCACTCCGCCACCAGGGGAGGCCCTCTGCAAAATGATATTAACTCTTCCACCTCGCTGTCTTTACTCTTGCTGCTTCCTCCACCTCAGATAGTCTGCCCCTTCTTCCATAGGTCTCCTCAAACAGCTAGAACTGATTCAAATGCCCCCTCTTCCAGGAAGCCCTCCTGACTGTCCCCCATCTGAAATATGAGAAGGTCTTCTTTTCTACTACTTCACTTTCAGCTATGCTACAGTCTGTATTTTTCAATATCATATGAGTCCTGTGCAGAGTGGGAAAACAGCAGGCCTTGAAACCAAGACATAGGTTCGCATTCCTATTTTAACATCTGATTATCCTGTGGTCTTCTGCAAATCATTAAAATCTCACTGAGCCTCCCATTGTTCCCAGGTTTTCTTATCTGTAAAATGGAAGTAACAGTCTGTCCAGGAATCCACTGGGGACATGATAATAATGAAGATTCAGATTCTGTATTTCTAACAAAGTCTCAGTCAATGCAGGTCCAGGATCAGCAGCAACTGGTTCCAGAAGCAGGACATAATATATTTGCCCCCTATAAAGAATACAGAGTGTTCTAAAGGGTCCATATTATGAGGGCCATATTAGGAGTTCAACAGTAGGGAAGCATTATTAATACTATCATTTTCTCTCTCACCAGTGCTTGACATGTGGCAGGTTCTGGGAATGAGGGTGCTGGCATCACAATATGTGCTCTCTCCTGCTCCCTGAAACCAGTGTCCGGAGGACAGGTAGATGCCTAATTCCACCCTCGAAAAGCATTATGCATAGAAAGCAAAAGTTTGCACCTGTGAAGGAAAAAACAGTAATTTCTATCAAACTTTGGGGGCCCCCTCTGAGAAGACCCTTCTTTCCTAGGGCCTGAGCTCATATACAGAATATCATGGCTAAGTGTGGCTCCCTATACCCCTGCCTGCCCTGCCCCAACGGCCTTGTCCTGTGGGAGAAGCCCCGGCTTTCCTCAGAAGCCTCCCTCCTCTGCAGCCAGTTTCTGATGAAAATGAGCTCCCTGGCTCTGCACATCTGAGGGAAACAGTTGGCTTCATAACCTTGGGGGAAAAAGACAAATAGAGGATCTCCAGAGATTTATCAGAGACCCCAGGAAGCTGTAAAACATATGTTGCAACATATCGGTCCTTGACAGATTCCAACAACTGAGGAAACCCTTACCCTTGCAAACTGACTGAGGCCAAGTTAATGAGGACCTGCTCAGCTCCTGCCTGGGGGGCAGATTCATCTTCCTGCCCCCCACATTCCCCTGCAGTTCATGTGCAGAACCTGCATCTCAGGCCTGTCAAGCCAGCTGGCGAGGACTCGCATATGCTGAGAGCCTCTTAGGTATCCAGAGCCGGCCTCCCAACACCCCCCAGGTGCAGCTATGAGCCCCAGGTGTTGACAACATCCTCAGTGGCAGAGCCCAGCTTTGGCCCCAGGTGTCTGGAGCCCTTCTACCTCCAAGGACAGGGCGGTCAAGGCCACTGCCCGGGGACTGGGAGGACAGTCACACCCTGGTTTCATGTTAGACTCACCTGGGTAGCTTAAAAAATATACAGATGTCTGGGATGTCCTCGCAGCAGTTCTGAATTCTGGGGTGCTGCCTAGGTGCCAGGATTTAAAAAAAAAAAAAAAAAAAAAAAACCTCCCCAGGTGATCCTAATACGTATCCAAGGGTGAGAATCATTACCTTAGAAAAAAAGTTATTGCTCAGATTTAACATTCAAAACAGAGCTTTTGAAGAGGTTTAACAATAGTCAGAGCAGTTTTGGTTTGTGATTTTCTATTTAAAAGCCACAACAAAGATCAAAGCCTGGCAGGCTAAGATCACAGAGTGGGCAGGATGCTGGCCAGGAAGTAGGAAAACATTTTCTATTCCAAAGGAAATGAAATTATCTTAGGAGAAGAGCAATTAGAAAGGAAATTAAGAAAGGAAGTAGACAGGGGTGAATTTATTTCTCTCCCCACCTCTCCCTTCACCCCTCCCACATCACCCTTATAGCAGAGAGCAGAGTGTCTTTTGTCTGCCTCCAACCTGGGACTGTGGCACCCACCTGGAGGAGTGAGCTCAGGAAGGACATCAGTGGAGCAGAAGTGGTGGCAGAGAGGACCCTCCTCTGGCCTTGTTCTCACCTCAGGTGTGGCTCAGAGTTCTGTCTGGAGCCTGGCATCGTAAGACTATTATTGCAACCAAACACCATGGGCTCCTGTAGCACCTGTTCCATCTTGGGAGGGTGCTGGACAGCAGGAGGTACAAGCAGCAGCCTGCCCCACAGGGGCAGGAGTGGGACAGGAGGCAAAACGTGCTCACCTAGAAGTGACTGAGGAGAATATTCCTTTGAATCAAAAGCTGGTTTGTTTCTCCTGAGTGGAAACGAAAGAGCCAGAAGAAAGTGAAACTTAGCTGTAAAAAAAATATGAAGAAAATTACATTTCTGCACATCTGACTGTACCTGTAAATCTTAAACATGCTATAAGGTCTGTTCAAAAAGAAGAAATATGTACCACCAATGAATAGGAAGAGAAGTTTGGCCTCAGCAATAATCCAAGAAATACAAATCAAATATACCATTCAGATCCCTCAAATAGGTGGTGGTTTAAAATCTAATATCCATATTGGCAAAGGTAGAGAAACCAGTCTCTGCTACATAAATGGTGAAATGCATGTTATCTTTTAGGGGCAACCCTAGATAATGAGAGTTTAAAAATTATAATAAGCACTCTTAGAATTTATCTGAAGGAAATAATCAAATTTACAGAGAGCTTTGGGAATAGGATGGTTTGTTAAAGTTTTATTATGCTCCTGAAAAACTATAGACAGAACACAAATGTCCAGTAGTGTAAAACTAGATAAAATATACTACACTATGAAATATTTCATGAATTAATATGAACCATTAAAATAATTTTACAAATCTATTTAGTGACTTGGAAAGGTGTTCATTATATATTGTTAAATGAGAAAACAGGTTAAGATAATGTTATTGATCACTAGTCCCTGTATACATGTATAATACATTTATGTGTAATTCATGTATATGGAATAATAGGAAGCTCTTCCTCCTTAATGTTAACAATGGTTTTTCTAGGGGAAGGGCATTTACTACTCTGTATTTTTTTCCTCTTTCCCAACTGTATTTTCTATAACGAACATATTATTTGTGATTTTAAAAAGAGATGGCCCATTAAAGATGGTATATTAAACATACACCTTTAGTTCTTCTCTATCTCAAGCCCCACAAAAATAATAATACAATTATTTCTTTTTATGGGTGCGGCATAAGGTTTAAAAATGGAAGTATAAAATTACAACAAAATTTGGAGAGCTGGAAAGCAGTTGGAGAAATATTTGGAGCAGTTGTAACTGAAAAAGCTGAATTCTCAACCAAGAGTAAGGAAATCCAGACACAATGTCTTCTATATTCAGATCACCCATCATCTCTACCATGCACCCCTGGAAATGGAGGTTAAAAAGTTATTAAAACCATTTGTATTTCCTCTTTGGAGAAGTTTCTTTTTACCTCTTCTGCCCATTTTTGGACTGGATTATATTCTTTGCTTTTGTTGAGTCACATCAGCTCTTTGTAGATTTTTGTGATCAGTCCTTTATCATTAGTGTTGTGTGCAAAAATGTTCTCCCAGTCAGTGGGGTTTCTCTTTGTTTTGGTTATTGTCTCTTTTGCTGTGCAGAAGCTCTTTAATTTGATGTAGTCCCACATGCAGTTTGCAACAACATAGATGGAGCTAGAAAGGATCATGCTCAGCGAAATAAGTCAGAAAAAAAAAAGAAAAATCCCGGATGGCCTCACTCATAGCAGGAATTTAGAAAACCTAAATAAGGGACCAGGAACAAGACTAATTAATACAAAATAAAAATCAAAACCAACAAGCAATTATAAACCAGAGACACACTACGAGGGCGGGGCGGGGGGGAGAGAAGGGAAGGGGAGAGGAACGACTAGGGTCAAAATAAGGGGGTAGTGCAATTGTATGGGGAATATAACCAAAATGATAATGCATACATTGTGCAAAAATGAAAAATGATGTAAGAATTATATAAAATAAAATATTAAAAAAATAAAAATAAAATAAAATATTAAAAAATGATTAAAACAATGTCATTGCATGAAATTCTACTGAAGTAGCCAGATCCCAAAAGGCTTTTCCCTTCCCACAGTAATGGAGATTTAACCTCTGGAAGGTTTGGGGAAACAAAAAATATAAGAACTTGAGAGCAGCAAGAACAGCTGAGATCAGGAGGATCATTGAATGTCCAAATACTCAATGTTCAATTTCCTCAGCCTCCTTCCTCCCTCAGCTCTCAGAATGCCGGAAAGGACAGGGGAACACAACAAAATTTAAAAAGTACTCTTGAAAACTAAAATTGTGCAGAAATGACAACTTCAATAGGAAGACAGTAGATAGCTGAGAGAAATATCCCCATGAGCAGAATTAAAGACAAAAAGATGCAAAAAAAAAAAAAAAGTAGAGAACAAAATTACATGGTCCAGTCATATATCAATTTACTATGGGATACATTCTGAGAAATGTGTTGCTAGGTGATTTCATTGTGCAAACATCATAGATTATAGTTACACAAACCCAGCTGGTATAGCATACTACACACTTAGACTGTATATTGGGACCTTCATCTTATATGCTTTCCATTGTTGACTGAACTGTAGTTATGTGATCTGTGACTGTTATAGAGAATAGCCCAGAAGGTCCAACATACAAAAAATAGGAATTTCATAAAGAAAAAACAAAGGATTTAAAAAAAAAAATCATGATGGAAAAAACTGAAAGGAACCACCAAGTACCCAGGTTCTGCATTCCATACAAAGGCTCAAGAAGCAGAATGGCTTAGACTCAACAGCAACAATGGAAAACTAGAAAACAATGAGGTAATGCCTTTAATATCCTGAGGAAAAAATGAGTTCTAATCTGTCAGTCTTTACCCAGTCAAGCTATCAATGATGTGTAAAGGTTAAATAAAGATATTTTCAGACAGGCACAATGCCAAAAAATCATCTCCCAGGCACTGTTCCTTATAAAGACGCTGGAGGTATGTGCCAGCTAACAAGGGAGTAAACAGAGACAGAGAAACATGGTACAGAGGAAACAGAAGAGCAATGTGAGGAGAGAGGCAGAGGGAATCATCAGGATGATGTGCCGGGGGTCCCAGATGATGGCCAAGCAGCAGGCGGAGAGGACATGGCTCAGATAGACTGTGAAGAGATATTTTCAGGAAAATGGAGAGTACAGAACATCCAATAAGCCCAAACACCTTAAGAAGACATTTTGACAATTGGCAAAGTTTGACATTAAGTTGGTGATATGTCCAGAGAAAACCCCAAGGCAATCATTAACTGCATGGAAGGCGAAAGGCTGGATAAGAAAGAAAAAGTAATCATGGGATATTTCATGATCCTGTTGTAAAGGTTCTTGCAGAGGCTTCAGACCATACACAGAATACAAAGTGATCACATCAAAATCATTACAATCTCTTGGAAGAACAGGGACTGGGCGGTGGTAGAGAAAATGACAGGACTGAATCCTCATCATCCATAGCTGAAAACCAGTAGACTGCGCCTAAAACTAAAAATATCAAACAGTTACAAGCTCCATATTTAAAGAAAAGAGATAAACACCAAAATAACAGACTGAGAATGGGAAGCTCTCATCTCTAGGGATGCAGAAACATGTAAGGAGATTTTTTTAGTAGCAAGCTTCTTAGACCTAGTGGGCTCTTTAAATTATGTGTAACTATGATTAAAAGAGATTACACATACAGACATAGACACACTCAAAACTTGGGCAACTGAACAAAAGAGTTTCTGAGTCACTTTCAGGTGTGACTTAAATAGCCCATGACTAGGAGATTTGGGTTTTTTTTTTTTTTTTTAGGAATCACAATAGGCAGCCTTCTTGAACTCCAAGTCTTTCAGCTCACTTGTCAATTGTAAAATGACTCCCTTAAGTCGGCAAATAGATCAAATTCTTATTCCCTCTGTGTACTTCATTTGGGCTCGTTCTGGCATACAACTGAACCACGTGTTCATTGGGAAACACAGACTAATGAGGAACAGGTGCAGATCTGCTCCATTGCAGACTGGGCCCCAGCTCCCTTCCCAGACAGACCCCTGTCCCATCAGCTTAGGGCTCTCTCCCAGCCTCTCCTCCACAGCATCACTGTGCACCTTCACAGACCTGCTGTGCATGTCCCCTGAGATGGCACAGAGCCAGCTCTGTCTGCTGCCAGTCTCGTCTCTACCACCTGTTCATTACCAGCAGCACATTTATGCCCACTTCACTTCCACAGTGTGTGCTGGGGGCTATGGCCTTGGACGGAGTCACTGAGGGGTGGGGGTGCAGTAAAACACGTGGCAGTTTCCAACCAGACAGTCAGTGACACTGGCAGCCACCAGCTTGGCCACCCGGTGAATACAACAGCAGGGTTTTCTCCTCTGTTGAGCTAGCATTTATTATTCTTTAAATATAGTGGTGCCATGCAGCATTAATTCAGGAGAAGAAGCTGCATATTCCAGGCCCTTTTGAAGGCTTGTTTTCACAATGAATTAATGGGCTTTAATTTAACACTGCATCAACACACCAGGCTGCTGAAGGAATTCCAAGTAGCTGTTTTCTGCACCGGCCCTGGCCCCCAGCTGCCACCTCATGACGACAGCAACCCTGCTCATGCGCAAAATACCAGCAGTGATAGCCGGTGTGCACAGAGAGCTTGCTGTGTGTCTGGCGGCACACTCAGCGCTTCACATGCATCTTACACTGGTCCTGAACAAAAAGCTTTTGAGGTGCACACTACCACTATGTTTATTTATGAAAGAGAAAATAAGCTCCTGAAGGTGGTTGCTTAAGCTCACACAGGTTGGAAGTGAGAGCCAAAATATGAGCCAGTGGAGCAGTGGATGTTCCCAGGACAATCCTCTGTGGGGGATCCAGGTACCTGAAATTCACCATTTGGTAACTAGGTATTTGCCTTTTGAACACAGTCTGTCCTCCAAATTAGATGAACCTTAAATATGAAACAGACTGACACTGCTTTAGCATACCGCATATGAAGTTAGGAGTAAATGCTGTGCTTGAAATATAGAATAAGTTTAATTGAAATGATACTGGGGTACTTGTGCCCCAAAGCCCTGCCACTGGATGCCTGGCTTTTCTCATAAGGAAGTAGAGTCAGGAACAGCTCTCTGGCTTGGCTGACCTGTGGCCTTGCCAAGTCCCTCAGCTGGGGTGCTGTCCACCTGGTGGGAGAGGAGGCCTTTCTGCTCAGTGACCAGGTGGGTGGCCACAGATGGGGCGGGAGTTGGAGGCTGGTGGCCACGGGACAGACCCCAACCTCTCCATTCCCCTATTCAAGTACTATCAAGGAGATTTAGTGACTTCTTGGGGTTGCCCATTAGCAGGTTGACAGTTTCTCCCCCTCTCTGCTGTTTCCAGGTTCCAGTGAGCCTGCAAAGTTGGGGGACGGATTAGGATCCTTTACTGGGCTAGGGAATCTTTGCCTTTTCTTCTTGCTGGACTTAGATAGGAGGGGATTAAAGCTTATTAGCCCGTTTTGCATGTCAAGAGTCATTCATCTGAAGCAAAAAGAAGCTGTTCTTAGTTCTAGCTCAAAACTAGAAAAGTTCATTTGTAATCAGTTAATATTCCCCAGCACCTGTTTCTTTGCCCTTGCCAGATGTTCCTTGCCTTCCCTGTCCAAGAACCTTCTTCAATTTAGCCATATATTTTCCAGAAGTTTGCATGCAGTAGCTCCTGTTGAGACCTTGGCAACATAGAGATGAAACAGGCACAGCCCCTGTGTTAAGAAGAATTTCATAGGTCAGTGGGAGAGCCGATCACACACACACTCCTGGCCCCAGTAGAAGCTGGACAGTAGTAAGTATAACAGCTACAGTAGAATTCTCTAGGGAGCCTCTGACCCTGTCAGTCCTGAAAGTGGACAAATGATGCCCTATTAGTTCTGGAAGGTGTCATAGAAAAATCAACATGAGGTCCAGCCTTGAAAGACGAGAAAGACATGAACCAAGCAGAGATGCAGGAGGACACACACCAGGGAAGTGAAGAGGTTGCTGAGGTGGGGAGTGCATGCCCCCTTCAGAGAATGGAGCCTGGGAAGAGGGATGTCAAGTTTAAGAGAGCAGGGAAGAGAAGTGAGAGATGGAACCCTAAAGACAGGACCCGAAGGGTTGGTGCCTCCAATGCTTCTCCAAGGACGTGGGGCATATTCTCCACATGCTTTTAAGCAAGAAAGCAAAATGATCTGGTCTTTTCAGAAAGAGCCCACTTGTGTCAGTTTAGAGAATGGATTTTAGGGGAAGGGAGCAGAGGCAGAAAAAAGATCTATAAATCAGCAAATAACCTCAGGCAATATCGTTTTAGTCTTAGGTGATAATGACATGTTTTGTGACATAGACTTTCTACTGTCTCCCACAAAAGATACCCTAAAAACTCTTTCAATTATGTGATCATAGACAGAAAGCTTTCTGAATCTTCCTTTGAAATACAGCTCACACTGCTGAGCTGGAGCATCAAATCACAATCTCAATAGTTGATTTTGTATGATGTAATTTTTTAGAAACCAGCTGTTTTGAGATGTAGGTTGAATATACTTATGTACCTGTCCTCCCCTCCCAATCTCATTAATATGATGGAAGAAAAATAAATATAAGAATAAGCTCATAGTTGCATTGGGGAAAAGGAAGAATACTATTGAGAAAAGATAACAGTTGTAACCTTATACAGCAAAAAGTCGAAATATATAAAGAAAAAACAGCTTTCAGAAAAATGAGAACACAAACTACTAACATTCAGTACTAATGGGTACATTAGCATTCATCTATAAATTATCTCATCAAGTATGCAAAAAACAGAGAACTCGATCACAATTATAATTAACAAATATGATTTGATAGATATGTATAGGATTTCATAACCTACAAAGTATTGTGTATTTACAAGGACTGACCAGAGCCATACTACAAAAAAAAAAAAGAGAAAATTACAAAAATTAGGATGCTAATGAGATAACCATATTATAATAAGCAAGAACTATTTAACAGAAGAGAAATATCAAAAGCTAATCATAAAGAAAAAATTCAAAATCTCTGTTCAAAGATAAATAAAATAAAAATTACAGATCATTAAAAAATAAAGATTAAAGACACAAAGGTCACTACATATAAGATTCCTTGGGAAAGGGACCTAAATCCAACTAAAGAAAACTGATTATCTAAAATACTCTGATTGTGAAACAAGAGAGAATTAAAACACTATCTATTAATAAGTTAGCTGGTAACTTATGGGATTTCAAAAAAAAAAGATAAAGCGAAAGATTTAATCTTTGTAACTTAAAGCAAAAAGATTGAATTAGAAAGAAAAATTTATGGAACTGAACAAACTGAAAACTGATTATTTTAAAATTCTGATAAAAGGGACAAATACCTGGCTAGCCTGCAAACAATAAAAAAGAAGAGAGACAAATACTCAATATTTTTTTAAAGCAAATAGAGATAGGAAAGAGATTTAAGATTATTAGGAAATACTAACCACAGTGTTGTCATTGTACATTTGAAATAATAATTTTCCTAGGAAATACAAATTTCAAACTTGATTCTGGGTGAGACAAGAATATGAGAGATCAGAGAAGCAAAGAAACTGATTAGATTGTTAAAAAAAAAAAAAAAACCACCAAAACAGGCTACAAAGTCAAAGGCCTTCTGGGATTGCCTGTAAAACATTCAAGAATGAATGTATCATGTTCACTTAAACTGTTCTGTAGCATATGGGAAAATGGAGGTCCTCTCAAACCACTCAAAGAGGTGAATCTTGAAATTGACAGCATGCAAAAACACTGTGCATACACACACACACACACACACATAAACACATACACACATGCCAAGAATCTAAGTTATGAATACAGATGCAGCAATTCTAAATAAAATATTAGCAAATTAAATTTAGTAGTGCATTAAAAGAAGATTTGAGCATGTCCAAGGATTTATTCTAGCAATGCAAGGGTTGTTCAACATTAGCAAAATTATTAACATAATTTACTATAATAAGAAGTCACAAAAAGATCTAAGAGATTTCTGTTTTCAGAAAGATGGAATTGTACTTTTACCTATTCCTCCTGCTAGGTACATTAAAATCCCTGATACTATGTGAAAAAATAGCCATAAGTAGACTCCAGAAATTGGAGTGGTACATCTTAGGGCAAGGATTGTCAGCTGTCACCAGTCTCTTCCTGAGAACCTTCAGAAGAAATCAATCCCACTGACACCCTTTCGGACTTCTAATGTCCACAACTGTGAGAGATGAAAGTTCAGTTCTGGTATCTGCCCAGTTTGTGGTACTTGCTTACAGAGACCCTAGGAAACTCATAAAGACAGCAACATTGATATGATAGAGATGTGAGAATTATCTGATTCATTTTAAATCAATGATTATAAAAAAATCAGCAAGAAATTACAAACATGGTGGAAAACAATGAAAACCAACAACATAACAAAAAGTCCCAGCAAAGAAACAGAAACCCACAAATAACAAATTGAAGATAAAATGAAGAACCAAATAGAAATTATAGAATTAAAAACATATTAACCAAAATAAGACTCTATCAATGGGCAAAATGGAAGGGACAGGGGCCTCCCCTGGTGGTGCAGGTGGTTAAGTGCAGCGCTGTGAAGCTGTCCGCAGCCTCTGCAGGGCAGGATCGATCCCGGCTGGCCAGGGAGAAATCCATATGGCGCAGCAGACCTCTCCTGTCTCACCCACTGCTCTCCTCAGCTGTGTATTTCGTCAGGCTGCCTGTTATGTTCCCTGCTCTATCTCTGGTGAATCCTCTCCTCCTCCTACACATCTGGCCTGTACCCCGGTTCTTGCATAAATAAATAAATCTTTAAAAAAAAAAGAGTGGGTTAAAAAGCTGTGGCAAGGCCTCCCTGGTGGCACAGCAGCTAGAGCGCAGCACTGTGAAGCTGTCTGCAGCCTCTGCAGTGCGGGTTTGATCCCGGCCAACCAGGGAGACACCCACATGGTGCAACAGACCTCTCCTGTATCACCCCCTTCTCCCCTCAGCAGTGTATTTCAGTCAGTCTGCCTGTACTGTTTCCCACTCTGTCTATGGTGAATCCTCTCATCCTCCTGCACATCTGGCCTATACCTTGGTTCTTGTATAAATAAATCTTTAAAAAAAAATTCTGGAGGAAAGTAGCAAATATGGATGTTTAAAAAAAAATGGAAGGGACATAAGAAAGAATCAGTAGACTCGAATATAGAACAATAGACCTTACTCAATCTGGACAATAAAGATAAAATAGGCTGAAAAAACCCACAACTAACAGCAGCTCAGCAATTTGTAGAACTATGATAAAAGGTCTAACACTCATGTCATCAGAGTCTTAGAAAAACCAGATTAACAGGGGCGGGCTCAAAGTCACTCAAAAAATGACTGAAAAGTTCCCAAATTTAGCAGAAGACATAAACCTACAGATTAGAGAAGTTCAGTAAATTCCAAATAGGATAAACCTAAAGAAATCCATACCGGGCCTCCCTGGTGGCGCAGGTGGTTGAGCACCTCACTGTGAAGCTGTCTGCAGACTCTGCAGTGAGGGTTCAATCCTGGCTGGCTGGAAAGAATCCCACATGGTGCAGCAGACCTCTCCTGTCTCTCCCGCTGCTCCCCTCAGCAGTGTATTTCGTCAGTCTGCCTGTTCTGCTTCCTACTCTGTCTCTGGTGAATCCTCTCATCCTCCCATGCATCTGGCCTGTACCCTGGTTCTTGTATAAATAAATAAATATTAAAAAAAAATCCATACCAAGGCACATCATGGTTAAACTTCTGAAAACAAAAGACATGTAAAAAGTCTTGAAAGTAACAAGATTAGAAACAACACCTGACTTATAGGGGGACACAATTTGAAGGACATCAGAGTTTTCAGCAGAAACTATGGAGAAGAGAGGCAATGGTATAGCTTATTTCAAGTGCTGAAAGAAAAGAACTGTCAACCCAGAATCTAAGTCTCTGAAAATATCATTCAGGAATGAAAAGGAAATCAAGACACCTCACTTAAAGGAAAACTAGAAGAATTTATTGCCCATAGTCTTACCCTAAAAGAATGTCTTAAAGAAATTCTTTAAACATAAACCAAACAACAACGGATCTGGGAACATTAAGAAAGAAGAGAGAAAACAGCAAGCAAAATAAGATTTTTTTCTCAAGTTTTTAAAATTATATTTGACAATTGAAGTAAAAATTGTAACACTTTATGTGGTTCTAAATGTATGCAGAGGAAACATTTAAGGTAATTACATTATGGATGTAAAGAGAGCTAAGTTTCTACATTTTCCTTGAACTGGTAAAATGACATCAGTAGACTGTGATATAAGTTATGCATATATAATGTAATACCTAGAGAACCACATTAAAAAAAAAAAACTATACAAAGACACCAAAGCACCATATATAGAAACACTATAAAATGAAAATGGAATTCAAAAAAGTGTGCAAGCAACCCATAGGAACACAGGAAAAAGAAAACAAAACAAAAAGATAAAATGACAGAGGCCAACAAAGTAGATTTTAACACATGGCGTACTATATGCTATCTTTAAGAAACTCACTTCAAACGTAATAATATAGGCTGGTTGAAAGTGAAATGATGGAAAAGATGTATCATGAATTAATCAATAGAAAACAAGAATGGTCATATTAATAAGATATAAAGTAGACTTCAGAGCAAAGAAAATTATGAGAAGCAGAGAGAAACATTATGTAAGGATAAAAGGATCAATTCTAAGTGTGTAAGCACAATACATCAATCTTGCAAAAGATGTGAAGCAAAACTGATAGAACTGAAAGAAGAATAGACAAGTACAAGTATTTGACTATTTGAATACTGTTCTTTCAAGAACTGATAGAACAACTAGATAGAAAATTAGTATGACAAAGGAAGAACAGAACACTAAATGACAGGATCTAATCAATATTACATAACTTACCCTGCCCAAAAAAAAAAAAAAAAAGGAAAAAAAATACACATTCCTTTAAAATCACCCTGGAACTTATACCAACATTTACCCTGGGTCATAAAACAAACCTCAATGAATTTAAAAGAAATGAAGTCACATAAGGTGTATTGCCTGGCTATAGTAGACTCAAAATAGAAATCACTGTCAAAATAAAATTTATAAAAAAAAAAAAAAAAAAAAGAAATCACTGTCAAAAAATACAAGAAAATCTAGACAAACATTAGAAAGTCAAACAAAATACTCCTAAATAACCCAGGGTTAAAGTCATCTCAAGAGAAATAAAAACTAGATATTGAACCAAGTGAAGATGAAAATACAACATCTCAAATTTTGAGGGACACAGCTCAAACAGGGTTGAGCAGAAAGTTACATCACTAAATGTATACACTGGAAAGAAAGAGGAAAGGTCTGAAATCAATAATCTAAGTCTCTGCCCTCAGTCAAGAAAAAGAATAGCAAAACGAACAGTAGGAGGAAGAAAATAGCAAATATAAGTACCAAAAAAAATCAATGGATCGAAAACAGAAAAACTAAGATAGCAAATGAAACCAAGAGCTGATTCTTTGAAAAACTCAATAAAATTGACAAGACTGTAGCAACATTAACCAAAAAATAGCAACATTAACCACAAATCAGCAATGCAGACATGGAAAGGATAAGAAGGAAATATAATGAACAATTGTATAGACATAAATTTGACAGCAAGGATGAAGTGGACCAAGGTTTTACAAATAACTAAGATAACAAAAAACAGGCAAAGGCCAAAATGAGAAAAATATAGAGAAAAATAAATGCATGTGGCTTATAAATATGTAAAAACATTTTCTCACTCATAATTTAAAATTGTAAGCCAGATGCCATTTCACCTATCAAATTGGCAAAGTTTTAAGATTTTAAAAAGATAACAGTTTTGGCACAAGTGTAGGAAAACATGCGTTCTCATAGATTACTGGTGCTCAGTCTCTTTAGAGAAAGTTGTTAGGGTCTCAGAATTTTAAGTGTATATACCCCAGAGCCTCTTCTAGATATGTATGTTCACAGATTTTTGCAGGATAAAATCTACTACAAAAGTGGTAGTTGATAAGAAACTATTTTAATACCCATAAAGAAAGCATAGACTAAATCAGTGGAATACTCTGAAGTCATGAAAAATAAAGTAACATGAGGTAGTGAAGACTCTACCAGAAGTGTAATTAAATAAAAAATTCAAGGTATCAAGCATATAATTTTTTCAAATGGATATTAGAGAATAGTTGTCTATGCTCATCTGTATGTACATTCCTCTGGAGAAAGAAGATACAGAATGACCGATACTTGTATGAGAATTTAAGCCTTAATAATGCTGGTAAAATATTCCCCTGTAGGTTTTTTAGTTACATGACAAGTACATGCTCAGCTGGGACTGAGGAGGGTGCTGAGTGGGGTAAGGGAGCCTGGGAAGAAGCCGTGATCACCCCCTAGGGGTGAGGGAAATGTGCCCCTGTTTTGACCACAGAAGGAAGAAACCTCAGACTGTGGTCCAGCTGAGGACTCATCCAGTAGCCAGAAGCAAGCTCGCTGTGTGGCCTGTGGGCAGAGAAACAGTGCCATCCACCTGGTAAAAGAATCATTTTGTACAAATCATCTGGGTACAACAGAATCTCCCTGGCTTTTCCACAGTGTTGCTGAGGGAAAATGTGATCAGGAAGGCAGCTATACAGACGGCAGCAGAGGGCAGCAGGAGATGGGCTACTTCGGTCCCCAGCAGGGAGGCTGCTGCTTTTAACAGCTGGAAAACTGTGACCTTCAGGCCAAATCTTTGAGCTAAGAATGACTTTTACATTTTTAAGGGATTATTAAAAAGAGAGAAGAATACGTGGCCTCATATGTGCTCCCCAAAGTCCTTTTAATTTACTTTGACCCTTTTCATAAAAATGGTCACTGCCCCATTGTCTAAAGCAAAAGACTAGGACTTCAATCACTACTCACAGATTTAGGTATGAAGAAGTATATAGCATAGTTTATTTATAATTTTATTTTATTTCAAGTTCCTTTCCCTCACTTCTGCTTTCTGAGGTTGCGCTTCCCAGTAACACAGAAGCTTTTGTCTCGTGGGCTTTTTTTTAGGAGATGTAGACTAAGGGATTTGCTCATTAGATTCCATCTCAAGAATTTGAACAGAGACATGTGGAGCAAGGTTGCCACTTGGTGATGGAGGCTGCAGATGAAAGTGCCTGTGGTGCTGGGCTGAAGTTGGGGGTGCAGGAGCCAAGAGTGGGCACAGAGTCTACAAAGAGAAAGAACAGAATAGAGGCACAGAGAGCACACCTGCTTTGAGCAAGAGTGAGAGAGAACAGGGAACCCTCTTATATCCTCACCTTAAATCCCTTTCCTTTAGTTTGCTTAAGTGGGGCTCTATTTCTTGCAAGAACAACAAAAAAGCCCCTACTGAAACATCTTCAAAGACCCTAATTTCCCACAGAACTCATACAGACTGATTTCGCTCTACTCAAAGAACATTTTAACAATTAGTGTAGTTCTCTCATGGAATGAACAATGAACTCCTTCTCTCGCATTTGGGGTAATTCCAGAAAGAAGCAGACAGCAAATCTTCCATCAGAAATACGATGAAAGGTGTGTTCTCACCCTTGATGACTGGGGGGAGCAGTTTAGGTGACCTCTACTTCTCTTCCCTCTACTGACTCTGAACTCCCATGATTTCTGGACTTATTTCAGAAAAACTGAGTTCTTTGTCCTGATTCTCTGGTCAACTTTCTGTATGTCCCTAAGCAAGTCTCTTTCTGCAATCTAGGTCTTATATTTCTCATCTATACGGAATGAGGTTTTATATAATGCTTGTGAAGTATTTGTAAAACATGATATTCATATGATGGATAGTCCAAGTAATATTAGTAGGTATAAACACATGGAAGTACATGAAGAATAAAATAAAGACTTACATTTGAGTTCAGCAATCTGGCTGTGTTAGCACAGGATGCAAAGAAGATATGCTACATCAATAAACAAAGAAAAGAACTCAGGAAAAATAAATTAAATTTTATTTCATTGAACTAGCTCTGTGGCATGTCATCTTGGTCATATCAATAGAAACATGGAATACAGAAAATGGGAGGTGACCATGTCAACTTCTTTTAAACTATGCCATACTTACCTGGAGTAAAGTCACACTCTCAAAAGGAACTTATTAAAAACTGTACATGACCAAACTAGGGTGGATAAAGGTAAATAAATGAGCAGAGTACACTGCATTGGAAACATTTGGAGGGATTAAGCGTACTCCTCAAGAAGGGAAAACAGGAGAACAATTTTAAGGCAATTTCAAGGGTTATTGTGGGTCAAAAGTAAACTTTCATGTGATGCATTATCCAGATCTAGTTCATGGAACCAAATAAGTGGAAGATAGTGAGAGATCAAGCACAGCTAAATCTTCTGAGCTTTCCCATACTCCTGGTTTAGGCTGCTATGAAGGGGTGTGGGTAGATTCCATAGCACCTAGACAGAATTGATGATCATAATGGTACCAACTACCCCATTTTGAGTGCTTTCTGCATACTGAGTACTGAAAGAAGCACTCGACAATTATTTCATCTTTACAGCAGCCCTAGGACACAGGTATTACCATCTCCAATTTACAGTGAAGGAAACTGAGACTCACATATTAAGCAAGTAGTTGATGGAAAATCTGGTTATTAAGATTCTACCCTCTGACTCCAAAGTATATGCTTAGATGATACTGAACTTGGCAGAGGGGCCATGGAAGAGACAGACGTGACCACTGAGAACATAATAATCATGATAGCCACATATATATCCCCACACATATCACAACAACCCTCATAGACGGTGACTATGATTATCATTTCCACCCACAAGAGGAGTAACTGAAACGTGAGTTTTTAAATAACTTATCCAAGGTCACTGGTTACTGGGTGGTGGAACTGCTGCACTACCTTGCCCCTAGCTCCATCTCAATGGCTTTTAGGTTGCAGCACCTATTGCTCCTCACCTAGGCGTGTTTGATACAGACAAACCCATTTCCCCGCAACTCACCACACACCCTGCCAAAGTCAGTTTGGTAGCTTGGCAGAGGCTAGCCATGGCCCCTGCGGTGACTGGTCTTATCTCTTCCCAGTGCCAGCCCCATCTAACAACCACACTGCTTCCCAGGAGCAGTGCACGTCATGGGCCACAGACAAGGGAGGCACTGGCCGGCTGTTCCCAAGCGCCAGCCTCTGAAGCCTCGCTCTGCTCTCCGCCACTTCACTCCAGTCTCCGACAAGGGCAGCTATTTTGGGTGAGAAATGGGGCAGGCAGAAAAAATTTCATTCAAGCAATTAAAGAATCACTGCATTTTTCATGATTAACTTCATGTTCACAGATTGAATGCAAAAAGCTGTTAGCAGAGCATTTCCATTTCTGTACCTGACATGAGCAATGGGAATATTTGTTCTGCCCGGGAGGATTACACCTTCCATTAATCTCCGTTTTATTGAAAGTTTAAATAACAGACAGACACAATGTGATCAATTAGCAGTGTAATTCCAAGGAGATGTCATAGTAAAATTAAATCTCGGGCACATTCGCAGGGAAGATGCCTGCAAGTTCTCTCTAGTCTCCCTTCGCCATCACAGTGTGTATATTTTAATTGAAAGTTTATTCTGCTATGTGCCTCGTCTACTAAATTTTAATTTAACATTGTAATGAGAAGGGTGTTTCTAAGGAGCTCTTCACTGGGAAGTCGAGGTGGTTTCACAAATTAAGAGAACAAGTGAATCTGCAGCACTTTCCAGGCAGCCGTGGGAAGGAGGCGACCCCTAGGCCTTCAGAGAGTATCCAGGGCAGCTTGTGGCACCTGTGGCAGCCTGGCCACAAAGTGACAGCCTGGCCACCAAAACAGCCAGGGTCCCAAGGGACTGGCTTCTCAGGCCAGGTCATTTACAAGAGCAACAAGCCAGACACCCGAATCCTGTCTTCTGGTGTCCCTCTAGCGCCCCCTATAGACAAAACCCAATAGGAAACCAATTGGTCATGTAAACATGGGGTTGCACCCTCAGCTTTGCAGAATGGAGTGCACAAGGAGGTCTGAGGCAGTAACCTACCAGCACATCTCTTTGCCTTCCGATGTTTCTCCACGGAGCTTCCTCACCTATACAATGGGTTAATAGTATCCAGCTCTCAACGCTGGAATGTGAATCTGGCAAGATAGGGACTAGGAGGCAAGGATTGTCCTTTTCCACTGCCTCTCAGAAAGATCACAAGGGCTGTTTTCCAATAAGGAGACTCTCCGTATTGAAGGATGACCTTAACCAAAATATATATATGCAGAAAGGTTTGACTGGTTTGGGAAGTGCACTGAGGTTCACACTAAAGGAGGAGGAAAATCAGGGACAGAACCTACATTGTCCCCAAGAACAAATAAGAACACAGTGAGCACCAGCTGTTCTGAAGCCACAAGTCAGTCATCACATGGGTCACTTCACTGGAGCCTTGAGTTTCAACTCCAACAGACTATGACTAACTGCCATGGTAATCAGCAACCTGTACAGTACCCAGCCCCAGCATGCACTCCATTAACGCTTGTGGATTTTAAGCAAAGGAAATGAGAGAGCTGAAGGTATTAGGTGCACCAGAGAAGACTGCTGGTGAAGGGTGGCATTGCAACCCAGCTCTATTAGAGACTCTATATATGCCCAGAAAGGGGCACAGTCCAGAAGCTGCTACTATAACTTTGCAGAAAAAAGGTAAAAAAAAAATGCTAACATTATGAAATTAAAGAGTTAAATGGCAAAAGGATGGAAAAGGTGTCATCTGTCTGACTTTAATGCCTCCCCCTCCCCACCTTGCACATGTCACTCCAGTCACACCGCCTTCCTGCCCTTCCTCAAACACACCAAGCAGAAGCCCACCTCAGGCGCTTTGTCCTTGCTGTTACCTTTGTCCAAAAGGTGCTCTCAGATATTCTCATGCTTGCTTTATGATGCCTGCTCAAAAGTCACCTCCTTAAATGAGACTTCTCTGACCATTGCATCTAAAAATAGCAACAGTTCCTTTCACTCCTGCTTCACTTTTCTTCATTACATTTATTATATGCATATTTATGAGTACACTTATTTTTTTGCCTGTGTTTCCAGAATATAAATTTCCTGAGGGTAATGTTTTTATTGCTCTATATTCCCAACCCCTAGTACAATGTGATATAAGCCATTCAACAATTATATGTTGAATTATTAGAGAAAAAAGAATATGTGACTTAATGAAAGTACTTTGAAGGTAATTCCTACACTCTCTAATAGATTTGGCATAAGGTGTGCTGTGGAGATGTTTCTCAGCTATGCCTGGCCTCACAATGTGAGAAAGGAGCCTCACAATCTGGAAATCAGGGTTCAGCCATTGTCCTTCCCTAAGTGTCCTTTCTGGCTTTCAGTGGTGACATGTACTCCACAGCCAAGAAAAGGATCTACAGCTGTGATGAAGGGAATGTGTCTTGCTCTCATATCAGGAGTAAGAACAGCAAAGAGGCCATCAACTTAAAGCCTCAGAAGTCAGTGGTCATAAGACCTGAGAACTCTGGAACAGTTTGTGGAGCATTTATCAGTGGCCCCAAGTTCATTATATTGTTAACCTCTCTTTGTGTCCACATGGGGAACAGTCATTAAATCCTCATGATAACACATCTCTGACTTAATAATAGAAGTTAACAAGGAACTAGGAATCACATACAGAATTTGCTTTGCCACCAATTTGGCTAAAATAGAACTCATTCTATAAAGCCACAACCCCCTGAATTTGCTGCATGAATCCCAACCAGTCTATTCTTTGTCAGTCCAGACAACTAGTGGCAAATATTTAGTAACATGGGAACAGGAAATTTTTTAAAATTAAAGTTGGAATGTTCTTGAAGGCCAACAAGCTTTCTCTTGAAGATGGCTGACTTTGCGTTCATCAGACAAGAAAAGTGCCAAAGGATGTAATATTTTCTTTACAAACTTCAGTCCAAGTTGACAAAGACAAGACCAATACATAGGGTCCCCATATATAAGGTCTCTAATAGAGCTGGGTTGCAATGCCACATTTCACCAGCAGTCTTCTCTAGTGTATCTAATGCCTTCAGCTTTCTCTTTACTTGAAATCCACAAGTGTTTATCACGTTGAGTCTCCCGATTGAGCCTCCAGCATCAGTGCCTGCAACTGGACCCTGTGTCCAGGCCTGGCATGCCAGTCGAGAGTAGATCATGTGAAGGAGAAGGAAAAGAAGCAGCTTGCTTTTATTGCCAATTTACTTCTCCCCCAAGCAGATGCCACACCTCATAATTGATGCCTCCCACCCCCTGACCCCAGGGCTTTCTAGATCTTTGATTCACCTGGCCTCACACGAATCCCTCCCTGTAATTTTTTAACCTGTGCAGGAGAGTTTGCTCCTCAGTAACCCTCCCAGTCAAGCCATCCCAGAGGTATCTCACTTCGCAGTCCCCACCTACATGTCATTTCTCAACTTTGGCTTCAATTGCCTGTATTGTGCTTCTGGAATCAAAGGAAATGGAAAATTTTCTACCTCAAAATTCTTCAACAGGTCTCTGATTTTCTTATCACAAATGTCAGTCTACACTGTGAATACCAACTGTGTCTTTCTATTAAAGCAACTTTGATTTAGGCCTTCCTCCATCAAAAATATCTTATGACAAGCAGGGACTCGCCCAAAGCAGGGACACCACCCAACTTCTTGAGAAATGCTCCAAAGAACCCATTGAGCCTGAACCTGAGGCCTGACCTCAAACTTCTCCCTCCAGCTCTCCTCCATAAGCTTCTCTTTGCCCACACACCTTCTGTAATTGTGCCAGGAATTTCCCTAAGGTCAGAAAAGTCACACCCAGACCACCATCTGGGGAACAAAGCCATACCCAAGGTAAGGAACAAGGAGCAAATGCTCAGTATCAGCCAGGGCCCAGCAGGTGACAGAATTCAACTGAAATAATAGAGTCAAAGAGACCAAGCTGGGGCCTCCCCGGTGGCACAGTGGGTTGAGTGCAGCACTATGTAGTTGTCTGCAGCCACTGCAGCACAGGTTCGATTCCCAGATGGCCAAGGAGATTCCCATATGGCATGGCAGACCTCTCCTGTCTTGCCCGCTGCTCCCCTCAAAAGTGCTTTCCATCCGTCTGCCTGTTCTTCTCCCTGCTCTGTTTCTGGTGAATTCTCTCACCCTCCTGCACATCTGACCTGTACCCCAGCTCTTGTATAAATAAAATAAATCTTAAAAAAAAGAAGACCCAGCAGAAGGGATATCTTCTAGTGCTGTGGGTGAAATGATGTGTTTCCCAAGGTTTAGCAACAGTAGAAAGGCATTACCAACACTGGTCCTAAAGGGACAGAGTGGGGAATAAGCTTTCAGGAGTCCAGTGAGAGCTAGTCATTAAAGAGAGCCACCACACAGGGGATGGAAGGATCCAGCAATTTCTAAAAACTTGGCCTAAAACATAGAGAGTCTCAGGAAAATGCACTCCATCCTTCCTCTATCCTCCCATGCTCTCCAAGCTTCTACCAATGCCTCACTGGACAAATCCAAAAATAGTTAGCAAGGACCCCTGGGTGCCATTCTCCAAATGGATCGGCCTCCTGAGGCACAGAACGGGTGAGATCACAGGTATGCAACTAGGGTGAGTGCCTGGTAAGGCGGTGGCGTAAAGAACAACAAAAGAAAACAAAGTCTGGTCATAAACTGACTGTCCTGACCCTGCTTCACCCTCTCCTGAGAATGGTAAGCCTGCCCACTGCGTGGTACTCTTTGCCCTGTCCTGTGACTTCTGTCCATCTGTCCTAGCTGGAGTCTGTAAGGTGACAGGAAAATCTGAGGATGTCAAAGGCCTTCAATTGTTCTATCTTGTAAGTTCTTTCTGTTCTCTTTTGGCAGAGATTCTTGTTGTTCCCTCAAATACACTTTTGACCTACTGGCCCAAGGCAGATTTGTGAAGGATATATGAGCAAGAAAGAGGAAAAACACATGGGATTGGGCTGCTCTTCTAAAATTCAGGATCTAAATAATAATAATTATATATATATATATATATAAATAAATAAAATTCCAGATCTAGGAGCCCTGGATGGACAGAGAGTTTTGCCATGTCCCCTCTGCCATGGAGCCAGGACCTGGACTTACCTCCTGGCTTCTAACTGAGGCTCTGTCTCTCGCGATCTCCCTTGTAGTTGGGTTATTGCCCTCATGCTGAGGAGCGGCCCTAAAAAATACATGCAAGGAAAAGAGGCACAGGACTGGGGGAAGCTGTCACCACTCCGCTGTGGTAATTGGGTTTGTGGCAAACCCAGCACAACAGCTTTAAACACAGACATTCAGCAAATACCCATGGGATGGGACTGAATTCTGTGGAAACCCTGGGGGTGAGACCGCCATTTGTCACATGTCCCCAAGTTGAACCCTAACTCCTCCCTCCTCCTGGGTAATAAGGCACATTCCTGGGCCGTTGGAGTCCTCAGTGGGGACTCACATGACGGGGTTGCCCATGAGAAATGAGCTTCACTGGCCATTCCACAAATTCACAGCCTTGCCTGACAGCTAACAAGCTCTGTGGCCAGGAAGAGCAAAAGAGTGAAGGCCCAATTACTGCAGAGGAGAGCCTTGTACATAGGGCTTAAATGTGCTAACAAGCCATTTCGGAAGGGCAGGGAGCCCCTAATGGCCCGCCTGCTGTCAGAGAAGCAGCAAAAGGCTGAAAGTAGCCGCTGCTAAATGCTGCAGCCTGTTGCTATCAGTCATGAATCTCTCTTGTTAAAATCAGTCTTTTTGACAAAAAGGGGGCAGGGGGCATGAGGTAAGAGACCAGCACGGCCGCCGGGCAACCCCTGTAAAGCACAGCTCTGCATAGCTTCCGGTCCCTCCTCAAAGGCCTTCAGCAGTTCCCACTGTCTGCAGCATAAAACACCAACTCCCCCTCCCTGATGGTCAGGAAAGTCCGCTTCCTCATTCCAGGGTTTCTCCGAGGGCAGTCTGTGGGGGCCGGGCCCCAGATTCCTCCAACAGCAGATTTCCATGCTCCTGCCTAAGTTGCTGATTTAGAATGTTGGGGTCCTGATCAATAAGCTTCCTTGGTGATGCTCAACACGTTCACTTACTCACTCAGTGAGCAACCAGTGAGTGGCTCCTTGGTGCCAGTTACTGTGCTGGGTGGAGAGATCCACAAAAGGCATTCCCTGTCTGTCCCTCCTGGGGAGCTATCAGGGGGCAGGCATCGAATAATCACACGCATGTGCTTGCACCTAACAGCAGACATCAGGAATGTTGCATGCCCAGTGCCGAGCAGGCAGCACGACGTGATGGCTGAAAGCCCAGCTTTGGAGTCCACCCCAGCTTCCTGGGCCCTGCCTTTGTGACTCTGGGCAGGTCACCGCGTCTAGCATCTTCCTCTGCATTCCTCCTGGTTTGGGGAAGAGAGCGGCGGAATCCACGAGAAATACTTAGCACTGGGTACAAGTTGGGGTCATGGGCAGGGAGGTGGCAGCTGGGGGTGGACTCGTGTTTGTTGTAATGCCTCAGTGGGACTGACCTCAATTTTGACAGTTTCCCCGTACAATTTTGACAGTTTCTAGCGTACTGCTGGTTTGAGGAGACTGTCACTTGGTTGTTAGAGTCGCTTCCTTCCTTTCCTTGAGAGATAGACAGTTTTAACCTAACAAGGACCAGGCTCCCCTCAGGTACTCAGTGGGTTGAGACAATGGCTCTTGACTTGGGCTGAATCGCTAGTTCCCTGAGCTACAGGTCCCTGAGTTCCAGAGAAGGAGAAACTGGACTAAGAGACTAGGACTCTTGATGGGGCACCAGCTTCTTGTTTGTCCAGAGAGGACACTTAACCTCCATAACCATTAGTATTTCATCTAAGAATGACATTTTTGCACTTAAAAATGTCTGATGCCAACAATGACAGAGACACCGGTAGTATACATTGACATCACACTACACGCCAGCACTGTTCTAAGCCCCTTCAGTGTAATAACTAATTAACCATCACCACTGCCCTGGGAAGTAGATCTATTATTGGGCTCATTTTGAAAAAAAAAAAAAAAAAAAGGTAGCTTTCCCAATGTCACTTTTTGCTGGTTAAAAGCAGCAAACCAGCAGTTGGCTTAAGATCCGATATTCTTCACTCCACTTTACACATCGAGGAAATGAGGTAGAAAGAGTAGGAGGAATTGCTCAAGGTCACAAAGTGCAGAATTCCTTCCCTCTGACTTTTCCCCCAAACCACACTGGGGTTGTTTGCTCCCCCTCCTTACATGAGCCCACAACTCCCCTTGGGCAGCTGCACGCACCACAGTTGGCTGTGTGGACTGAACTTCCCAAAGGAGAGGTTTTAAGGAGTTGGCTCATCACTTGGATGACTTAATAGCTATTTTCCGCCACAGTGTTCCACCCAGCTGTCCATGCCGCCTAATTGAGGCAGTCAGCTGCCAGTCTGCTCAACCTCTGCTTTGCCACCAGGAAAACGAAGCCGTGATGAGAGGGGTCAATGCTGCAGAGAACAATGTCCACTTAATTGCCTCAACGCCATAGGCAAACACCCAGATGTCTGGCATGGCCACAGGCCCTTGGACAGGTGGCATTTCAGTCTCACCTTAAGGTCCAAGTGGGGAGGGGCCCTGGATGCAGATGGAGAAAAGAGGCCTCCTCTCCTCTCCTCTTGCATTCACCTCTCTGATCCACATTTGCTGAGCCTCTGCTGTTTGTCAGGGGACCCCGAGATGCATCACAGCCTGGAGCTGCTTATAGCTTGGAAGGACAAACCGATAAATATACAAATGGCTGCAACACCATGTGGCAAGTGTCAGAGCCAACAGGTGAGCACGCTGTGGCAGCACAGGACAAGAGGCAGATGCTCTGGTGTGGGCTTCCAGAGAGGACTTATTTCCTCTGAGACTGGAAGGATGAGTGGATCATTTGGGTGAGATGAGTCCAACAAGTCTGCTGAGGTGAAAAGCTTCTAGTCTCACAAGCAGGAAGGCCACATGAGCCAGCTGCCCCTCCCTAGGGGATGACCAGACTCTCTTCCCGTCACAGATGAAGGATGCAAGTTACCCAGCTGGGCCATACCAGGCCACCACTCCGAGGGGGCTTAATGGTGGGGAACAGTATAGAGGCGCAGATGGCTGGCCGAGAGGACCCACTTCTTCAGCCCAAGGCATTCTTGTATTGTGCTTAGATTCACAGAAGCATAAAACAGGCAATTTGGATTTGACCTCAGAGGTTACTCTTCTACCTTGGGAAGTAGCGATCTGGCCTAGTAGAAATAACAATCCTTTAAATTTGCCTAACATTATATAGTTACACTTCATTTCCTTTGGCTGGTACCTGCAGATGTAATCAGTGTTCACACTCACCCCTGTGATTGCCCAAAGTAATCCTCTGCGTGACGTGGTGTCAGCACTCATCCAGCCACCAGCCAGGACTTTTCACCCTCATGTTACCATGCCTGTATGGTCCAAGCCTCTGGGCTTGACACTAAAGGGAGCCAAGATGCTGGCCCTTCCACAGGAGAATAAATTGTCCTGAGTCACCGAAGGGAGTCGAGATAATAGGCAGCCTTAATGAACAGCTCACATGGTGCCCAGCTCAGCGGAGCACAACAGAGCTGACAGGAAATGTCTCATCTCCTAACAGATGTGGTGTCCAGCAAAAAGCAGGCAGCCCAGGGGACATGCTTGACTGAGAAAGAGAAAAATAAGTGTGACTGGAAAAAAGATCCCAATTACCCCAAACTTGGTGATTGATCCTTCTCACATAATTGGAGGTCCAGATAGGCATGGGGACCCACAGGGTCTCTGGGGAATGGGAGGGTGTCACTATTGTTCGGAGCTTCAAGACCCTTGTGATGCATCATGGTGGAACCTGGAAGACATGGCAGGTTGTTAGCTGACTCCAAATCTACCAGGTAAAAGGTAAACTGAAGAGGCCTGGGGCACATGATAGAGGGTTAAGGTGGGTCATTCAGGGTGGCCTTGAAATAAATTTCCTTAAGAGGGCTTTGTGGAAGGGTAATGGGACCTCAAAAGACAATAAAAACAGCACCAGAAATCAGAAGCCAAAGGAATACCATAACTGCTCACAGGAGAGGTGCTGTTGAGAGGCCCAGTTAGGGATGAGCAGAACATACTGAATTATAAGCCCCAATTATTACTCCATTGTAATGCTACAGTCACTTGCTGCTTACAGCCTCATGGTGAACACAGTCAGGTGCTGTGTCCCTTCTCCTCAAGTTAGGTCAGCCATTGCTTGGGTCAAAGTTATGCTACTAAAGCCAGGGTGGGAGTGTGCTTGCCTGCTTAGACTTGTCCTCTTGCCTTCCAGGGACGATGACCATGTCCTAGTGGCTACTGAATCAGGATCTAGACCCCAGAGTGAATAAGTAGGATCCATGAACCAAACTCACAGCCTGGAACCAAGCAGCACCCACAGGCTGAAGCACACCTGCCAACCAAGCACGGTCTAAATAAGCAGAACCACAGTTGACCTGCAATACTCATGACCAGGAGGATGGAGGCTGGTGTTAAGCCACTGAGCTTTGGAACCATTTGTTATGACAGCCTTATCCACAAAGGTTGATGGTACCAGGAATCTGAAAACACTCAGAAGTACCCAGGAGAAGGGTAGCCTATAAATAGCAGCCAGCAGGATAGAAAATCATTGCCAGATCTCCTAGGTATTGAGCATCCTGCTTTCCTACTACTCCTCTGACCCAGCACACCCCTCATGCCACCACCCACCTCCCTCATCAGCTAGTGGGATAAGGAGGGGTGATGGGAGAGTGTGATGGCCAGTTTTATGTGTCAGCTTAGCTAGGCTGCCATCTCCAGCTACTCGAAGACTATCTAGGAGACATTTTGCTAAGTGTCTACAAACAGACAAGTGAAATAAGAAGCTGTGTGGTATGTATAGACACAATGGAATATTACTCAACAATCAAAAAGATAAACACATGCCATTTACAGCAATATGGATGGAGAAGAGATTATGCTAAGCCAAATAAGCCAGAAAGACAAAGATAATACCAGATGGTGTCACTTAGAGGTAGAGTATAGAAAAACCAAGCAAAGAGTCAAAGATAAACTTTAAAACCAATGTTTGAAAGCTGACCTTAGATCAATGGCTTTCAGGGTTGAGGAGGAGGGTTGAGAAGGGAGGAGAGTACAGTGGACTGTGGTGGAGGATTAGGGTTGCTTTAGTGGTGGGAGAACTACAGTGTCTGCACACAAGGGGGTGTGGGTGGGATCCAATACTGTCAAAACACTAGTAAGAATGTAAAACAATGGTACTTCAGTAAAAATAAATAAATAACCTAACTATATATAAATATACATATATGTGAGGAGATATATATATATATATATATGCATATATAGGATTCATTGTGAAGGTATTTTGTAGATCTGATTAAAGTTCAGAATCAGTCAGCTATAACGAAACCCTAGGGAGAGCGGCCTAGGTAATCCGGCTGGGCTTGATTCTATCAGGAATGACCAGCACTTGGGCTTCCCTGAAGAAGGAATCCTGCCCACAGTGAGCAGCGTTCACGCTGGCAATTTCCACCCCACCCTGCCTGATCATCTGCCCTGCAGATTCTGGTCTGGCCACCCCACAGTTGATTCTGTGTGGTGAGCCCTGTCATGACTGTTCCTTTATTAAACTCTGACTAATAAAGGTGTTGGCACCTGGAAGGGGGTGCTGCTGGGACAGATACTCAAATTTATTAAAGGGGTGTTGGCACTAGACAGTGTTCAGAGAATGGAGGCTTATTGAAGAGCATGGCAGAAAAAGGCAAGACTGTCTTGAACACACTCTTAGCAGAAATATGGATGTCAAAGACTCTGCCAGTGAGGGTCTAGAGGCAAGTGAGGAGTGAGGTTAGAAAACCTCTATCATCTCAGAGAACACTTAAATCATCGCCAACAGGCTGTTGGCAGGAATATGAATGTTAAAGATGCTCAGGAAGATATAAAGAAGAAGTGGTCGGGAACTGGTGAGGACCTACATTATGTAGTGGTGGATGGCGGAGCTGCGCTGTGTGGGAAGCAGAACTTGTAAGCGATGGACTAGGATGGTTGGCTGAGAATCCCCAAGCAAACTGCTGAGAGTGCAGCCTGCTTTCTTGCTGTTTGTAGGAAAGTGCAAGAGCAGAGAGAGAAATTGAGGTAAGAACTGTGAGGAGAAATGATGTGGGGGGAAATCTCAGGCAATTCACCTTGCCAGAAATATTAAAATTTGGGGCTACACTGTCAGGAAAGCAAGCGCTAGAGAGATGGAGACGTGATGATGGAGGTAGAGGTAGTCAGGAGGAAGCTGAGCAGCCCCTAAAAACTGGGAAAGCCAAGGAAACAGTTCTCCCCTTGAGCCTTCACCAGAATGCAGTCCCTGCTGACCCATTTTAGACCAGAACTGTAAGATAACAAATCCAGAGCTGGACGGTAGTAAATCTGTATTGTGTTAAGCCACTACGCTTGTCGTGATTTGTTATAGCAGCTACAGGAAACTAGAGCAGAATAGAGAGAGAAAAATCTCTCCCTTTTCTGATTTCCAGCTTTAAATGCAAGTGAAACTTGGGGTATTACCCAGGCTGGGCATTCTAGTCTTGGGGGGCTAAGGTGACCAGAGGCCATCTTATGTTCTAAGTATGAGAAGAGAAATGTGGGACTGTAAGTGTGCAGAATGAGGGGTGGCCCAGGACCCCCAAACTTGCAAGCTCTAAATGAATTCTTCCATCCACTGAACAAAGACAAACCATCCTCTTAGTGTGTAAAATCTTTAATAGTGTGCATAAGAGGGAAGAAGAGAAAGGATATAGTTTCCCAATGAAACACCCAAATTACCCATCCCCTCATGGGTAAATGCCCAACCAAGCAGGGTTGGTCCAAAGTGAGGGTGTCAAGGTCCAAAAGCTTGCCACACCGAAGGCACCTTCTAGCAGGGAACCACAGGAAAGGAGCAGAAGGGGCCAGGCAAGTCTGGGACAAAAGGAGCAAAATTAAGGCACAAGTCAAGATAAAGGCTGCCATTGTCAGCCTCCCCATGGATCTCTCACCCACCCACATATCTTCCTAGTGTCTGTCTCTTCCATGTCCCCCAGTCCCCGGAGCAAGTCCAAAGCCAGAAAGCAAGCATGCTCTCCTTCTCTGGTCTCTCTGCCCCACGTGTCTCCTCCAAGTCCTCTCTCCTCTCTCTCAGCTCCACCCCTCATTCGGTGGGGAAGGGGACAGGAGCCTCCCTGGTTGTGGAGATTCTGCTCTGTAACAAGTCCTCTCTGAGACAGGATCTCCTGTTATCTCATCAGGAGCAGGGGGAACCCACCCAAAGAGGACGCTTAAAGAGGCACAATGCAGTTGCTTTACCAAGGCATCCAGGATGCCTGCTCCTTCTGGAAGCTGGTGGTGCATGGACATGTGAGTGAGGGAAAAGATGTGGGGGTTGAGCCCAACATGGAGAGGACTTGGGCATCGGAGGGCTCCTGGAGCTGTGGCGGAGCTGAGCCAGCATTGCTTCAGGAGGAGATGCCGTCGCTGAGGCCGTGGTCAGATCCCATTAGAGAGGAAAAGGAAGTTGCATCCTGTCAGCTGTCCCAGACACTCCACACAGATGTGTCACCTGGCTCTTTGGCTCTTCGTTATGCGAACTGGCCATTGGATGGCACTTCCAGCCTGTGTCACCCTCTCTGAGCCCCTGAGCTGCCCCCACCGGAAGGATGAGCACAGGATTCCCTCAAGTCCCAGAGCATGAGGGAAATAAATTAGAGCCCCCCTCACACACACACACACACACACACACACACACACACACTCACATCCCTTAGTCCCCATCTGTTCTGTTAAATGTGAAGAATGGACACACACCTTGGGGTCCGTCCCCAGGGAGATGGACGGCTGAGTGGCACCTATGACTGGACTGAACTGGGTCCACACCCCAACTCTGCCATTTCCCCAGGAGGTGCTTCAACATGAGGCTGAGTTTCTCTGGACCTGGGGCCCTGACTCTGCGGCTCATAGCACCCACCTCCCGGCGCCTTAGTGAAGGTTAAAGGGGAGAGCACTGGCTGAAGGGCAAATGTCCCATAAACAGCTAAAACAACGATAATAAATGTCATGAAATAACTGGGCCCACCCCCACCCACACCGCAGCAGCACCTGCCTCAGCCCTTGCTCCACTCCCTGCTCCAACCCTGAGTCCCCACCATTCCCACCCACCCCAACCCTGCTCCCAGCTAACTCAGGACTAACTCAGGACTCCCCTCCTGGATGCCCCCTGGCCATAAACAGTTAATGCGATTACTGCATTTAGCCCAAATTTGCAAAAGCTTCCTCTCTTTAATCACTTTGAAAGTGTTTCAAATTCCTTTCCTACGTGACTGAAATCAAAGTGGCACCTGTGAAGGCAGAAGGCCTGGCTGCCAGTGTGAGGTGGAGATGTAAAACAGTCAGGCTTTGATGGAGAGAAATTATGTCTTTCTTAATTCCTTTTACCCTATAATTACCAGGCACGACCACGTGGGTTAACAGCAAAAATAACTTGCACATCAAGAGTTGTCTATAGAAGCCTGGGTTGAGTCCTCGCGGAAGACCCTCAGGGCACACTCTGAGCAGCCCCCGCCCAGGCGCCCACCTCCCTCAGCAGCCCTGGGAGGCCACAGAAACCTCCCCACACTCCCACCCAGGCAATCTGGTGTGACAGCTCTACCTCTTCCTGCACCCCTCCACGCCCCACCCCTCCACTGTGACTGCCACCTTCTCACCCAATCCTGGCGTGGCCTCCCTGCCTCTCCTCACTAGCCTCCACCACAGACTCCTTCGCATATGTCCCCCCTACTCCCTTTGACCTCTGGGCAGTGGACTCCCTGAGGTCCCTGCAGCTTCTCCCTCCTTCTCTTCTCACCTCTGCCCTCTTGCCTCCTTCATCTCTTCGTGCCCCTCCTTCCAGAGATCACATGACCCTGAAGGCCATCCAAACAGCATTCCCAGGCTCCAGGACCCTCCCATTGGTCAGTTGTCAGTCAGAGCTCAGGGCTGCTCCTTCACTTGCCACTGGGATCACCGGAGTCAGGACCTGCTGCTCCTGTCACCACCTCTCCCTGCCCCTCTCTCCCTGCCTCCCTCCTTCTCTCCCTCTCCCCCTTTCTCCCACTCCTCTCTCCTTGCCTCCCTCTCTCAGCAGAGCTGGCATACTTGGTTGACAGGAAATAGCAGGAACTTTGGCGTCAGATGAACCTGCGTTCAGATCCTGCTGTGAACCTCCAGGTTTCTTGACTTTGGCCAAGTTGCCTCCGTGTCCTTAACTACAAAACAGCACTAATCAATCCCCCTTCTGAGTGTGCTTTTAAGAAACTAATGAATTGGGTCAACACACTCTCCCCTTTTCCTGCTGCCCTTGCACTAGCTCAGGCGCCAGCAGCAACCACCTCTGAGCAGGTTTCTCTGCCTCGACACTCCCCTCCTCACCTATCAGCCACCCCACTTCCAGACACTTAGAAAAACTCATTTCTGACCCTGTCCCTTGCTCTTAGCCCTTTTGGGCCTGCCTGTGGCTCACAGGCTAAAGTCCAAAGCAGAAGCAGCACTAACAGCTCTGAAGAAGAGCCGACCATGGAGCCCACAGCTAATTTCAGGTCTTCATTCCCCCACTAAGTTCCAGCTCAGACTTTGGGCCCTCTCTCTGACCTCACAAGATTGTTGTGGGGATTAAATGACTAAGCTATGAAAAGCCCCATCAGGGGTGGAGCGCATAGTAGGTGGTTAAGAGAGGCTGGCTCTCCTTCCCTCTTTCCCTCACAGCCCCCTTGCTCCCTTAATTCCAACCAGATAATTCACAGTCGATCTTTCAGTGTGAACAGTGTGTTTTTCGTTTATACACCCACTTCTCAACCTATGCCTTGTCCTTTTTGCTTTTTGAAATCAAGTGACGGGGCCTGCCTGGTGGCACAGGGGTTGGGATACAACTTATGAAGATGTCCACAGCCTCTGCAGTGTGAGTTCGATCCCCTGCCAGGGAGAAGACTCACATGGTGCAGCAGACCTCTCCTGACTTGCCCGCTGCTCCCCTCAGCAGTGTATTTCAGTAGATCTGCCTGTTCTATTCCCTTCTATGTCTCTGGTGAATCCTCTCACCCCCGCACCTCTGGCCTTCACCCCAGCTCTTGTATGCATAAATTAATAAATCTTTTTAAAAAATGAATTCAAGTGATGGTTTAAATTGTCTGTCAATATTTGGGTTGGGGAGTATCAGCACCTAAGTGGGGGGAGCCCCCTGTGGGCAAAAATTCCTGCTTGGAACAAGGTGGTGGTTGAAAGGGGAGGGTGCGTGTTAGACGTTTATTGCTTGTTTCACTAATACTTACCTCTCTATTTTTCCCTCAATTTATCTGCCATTATATACTGTTCACAGTTTAATGCCCTATATCCGAAGTTGGGAAAAGAAATGTCTCTGGTTCTTGCTTTTTCTTTCTTTTGAGAAAAATCCTCATCTTGAGCTAAGCCTCTTTACTTGCCTACGCCACCTCAGGCATCCCCACTAGGAGTGAGTGGGCTTCAGCAGGCTCTCTTGCCTGCTCTGGGCCTTCCTGCCTCCTCGGTCCAGGATGTCCCCATGTTGTCCACAAACCTTCCCACCCCTCCTGTCTGCCCACAGCCTGTTGCCCAGGCCATCTTCCTGCACCCTGCCACCTACCCTGTTTTTTTCCTATTGAACTTCAAAACATCTTTTTTTAAATGATGGTAAAATACCCTTAATATAAAATGTACCATCTTAACCATTTCTAAGTGCACAGGTCAGTGGCAGGAAGTGACTCACTGCAGGCAATCATCACCCCCTTCCATCTCCGAACTCTCTTCTTCCTAAACCGAACTCTGTCTCCATTGAACACAAGCCTCCTTCTCAGAGAGGCTCATCACAGTTAGTTACATGGAGGCGGAAGTCACATTATCCGGGCTCACATGTATACAGAGCGCTCAGAGCTGTCCCAGCACACAGGAAGTGGCTCCAGAAGTATTACCTGCCTGGAGTTTTTCAGTTAAAGAGCCCATTCCACTGGTGTCAGGTGAGTCACCACAGATCACAGCGCTAACACATAGACTGGAATGAGGCCTGTGAGATTCAGGGTCCAGATGGGTCAGTGTGATTCAGCCACCGCTCACCTCTATGCACCTAGCCCTGTAGCCAGAGCCCTAGAATGAACAAGCTTTCCCACACATTCCAGTCTCCTTGGGAAGGCAGACATGTGTAAAATGGAACTTGGTATGAGCTTCCCAAAGTGTGGACAGAGCTACTAACTCTGCTGCATGGGCCTGAAAGCACAGAGAGGAGTCCTGGAACTGGATCTTAAAATACGAGTAGGTTTGGGCTATGAGCTGGGGAGGCACAGCGTGTGCAGGAGCTCAGAGTGGGGACTTGCAGTGTGAGAGCAGAGCCTGCCGCAGGTCTAAAGGGAGGCAGGGAGAGAACAGGTTTCTTAGCCTGCTGTCCATGACACATCAAGGCACGTTCCTAGGGATGACAATGCCTGGACTCCCGCCAGGGCATCAGACATGCTACTTTCTCATCAGCACCTGCAGGCAAAATCATCAATACTATTGTGCCCTTGGAGATGACCTTCCAAACCTTCTTTGGAAAAAAAAAAAATGGGCAAGAAATGGTTCTCTTTCCTCTCCCTTCTACTCCACACAGATCCCAATTTGGAAAACCCCACCTTCTTCCAGGTTCCAAGTGCTAGTATCTAGGGCACCAACTATAAAGACCCGACATAAAATAATGAGTTGGCAGTTGAAACTTCACATCCCCAAGTATGACAGGATTTGAAGGGTATTTGAAGGTCTCCTGGTCTGATGTGGCTCTGAGCAGTGGTGGGAGGTGGGGATGGAGCTACATGGAAGTGGGTCAAGCCCTGATGTGGAAGGTCTGGGACCCAGCCAAGGCTGAGCTGAGTTGCAGAGCTCCCCACTTTCAATCAGGTTCTCACTCACACTTTTTGGCAGTTGGACCTGGGCAGACCCATAGACTCAGGAATGAGCTGCCTGAGATCTGCTGAGTGGACACCTTTGCCGGTGCTCTCAGTCCTTACCAAAGGGCCTATAAATCACGCTCCTCGGCAAGCAGGCAGCCTGTGGGAAAAATCCATCCCGACTCTTGAATTCCCATTTCCAATGGTCTTCAAGAAATTATTGAGAAAATCAAAACACTATGTTTCGAAATGCTCTTCAAGACTCACCACAGTTCAAACGGTTTCCATAAATTCAGAACGCAAAAGGCATTTTTCAAAGGTTTACTGTTCCCCAAATGACAATAACGCCATATTGACTGACTTCCAGGGAGCTCTGGGAGTTTGGGAAAACCAGTCAAGCAAGCAAGATTTTTAAGTGAAAAAAAAAAAAAAAAAAAAAAAAAGTTGGTGAACTTGACAGTTTTGTTAAAGTTCACAGCTTTTCCCATTTTGAGAGCACTTTTGCAGGTCCCACTGCTTCTGAGTGTCGGTTAACACCCTCCTCTCCAAAGACCTCTGGCCTTCGACATCACGCTTGCCAGTTTGCCCTCCACTGCTGCCAGAGCCAGATTTCTCAAACACAAAGTGAATGTTACTGTTCAAAAAGCATGCCACTGCTCCTCTCAGCATTTCCCTTGAAGGAGACCGTGCAGCTTCTGCAGAATCCACCCCATCCCAAGCCCCACCCCCAGCCAAAGGAGAGAAGCTCTAGAATACTGAGCATCTGAGAATCATATATTCATTCAACAAACATTTTGAAAGTAACTGTTTGTAGGCTAAGGAAAAAAAAAATGTCAGGCTTTTCTGCCCTCCCGCTATCAGGATAGATGATGGATCCTTGTCCTGAAGGCATGCCTGATGGCGGGTACCTGGAGTAGGGTGTGGGCATAGGTAGATGGGATTCTCCTGGGCTAAGACTGGGCTTTTAAGGGGACGCTAGCAGAAGCTGAGAAGAGCAGAGGAAGCCGAAAGAGAAGCCGAGAAGCAGCAGAACAAACTGAAGAGCAGAGAAGCAAAGGGAACGCCAGAGAGCCCAGATAGAGTGAAGACTTGCTGGGGGCTGGGAGGCCTGCCAGCCTCCCCGCCCCCCAGCACCCCTACCTGCCATGTACCCGGTAAATCTAAATAAAAAACCTGCGAAAGCCACTGAGGACTCTGACTCCTCCTTTACCCGGTCTGCTGGATCAGAAAACCTGCACTGTGGTCATCCTGCCCCTACACTGTTATATACTGAAGATTCAGTAGTTAAAAAAAAAACAAAAAATGCATACCCTTAGAGCTCATTATATTCCAGAGAGGAAGGTAAACAAATCAGATAAATAATTAAAATTTACTGTATATCAGATAGTGATATGCCAAATGTCCATTTCTGCACAGTGGAAGCAAAGCCATGGCTACCTGGGCCCAAGATTCAGAAGCAAGAAGGAGGTGTGTCCCTCTTCTTTGACAACGTGTCCTTGTTTATGTGGGTTCCAGGGTGCCTTGCTCATGTAGCTCAATCTAATCTCGAGCTGTCTCGTTCCCACTGTAAGTTGCCCCTTCTTCCCAAAGCCAAGACACTCCTGGCTCCCAGGAATGAATCTCTCACATCTTTCTCTATTCAAGGCAATGTGCAACATGACATAGTAGTGAAAGTCTTGCAAAGAGAATTAGGAAAGAGCACCGTGGGTTTCCCAACAACATGGGGGAATGGCCCATTGGGAAGGAAGAGATGTGGAAGTTCCCAGGAGCAGAGTCTTAGCCAAGGAGTCTGGGACAGCCCAGGTTGGGACCCCAAGAGAGGGCAAGCACATGAGGACCCTGGAATCCACCCAACCACCTTTCAGTCCTCAGAAGACTGGCCCAGTCCGTCAATACGTGCAGCTGTGGCTGCACAGCTATTAAGTGACTGACCTGATACCTAAGTGGGGATCTCCTGGAAGTAAAGTAGGAGGATAAACTTGGACCTTGGGGCAGAGAAACCTGGATTCAAAACTTCATCCTGCCTTTTGCTAGCTGAGTGGCCCTGTGCACATTATCTAACAGTTCTGAGCCTCACTTTGCCCGCCTAGAGAATGGGGATGCTAACAGTGCCGTGTCCTGGGGATGTTATAAAGAAGTCATGCATGGCTCCTGCTACTGTGTCAGGTGTAGCAGGGGTGTGGACACTCAGTGATATCAGCTCCTGTCATTGCTGTGCTGATGAAGGAGCTGACTGCCACACCTGAACCACAGGACCTGCCCAGGGAGCGTGCAGTTACCCATCACCCGTTTCTCTCTGTCTCTCTATCTATGGCTGTCTCTGTGGGTTCTCCTTCTCTTCTCTCTTTCTTGCCATATCTCATGTATTTGCGGCTGTGTGTGTCTGTTTTTGCCAGCATGTTTCTTGCTGTGCACCTCCCTGTGCCCACCTGTGACTGTGATGCAGACTGTGATGCGTTTCTTAATTTCTTTGTCTCTCTGGTCTCTGCCTCTCATTTTCTCTATATCTCTTCCTCTCCCTCCTTCTTTCTTGCTGTGTCTCTCTGTCCCTCCCCTCGTCCTTTCTCTCATTGTCTCTGTCTCTCAAGCACCCCAAGTGTTGCTTGCTCTGTCTGTCTCTGCCTCTTCTCACTTGCTCTTGTTCTCAAAACCAGGAGTGACCCAGTTGACTCTCACAGTTCATTACAGGGAAAACATTGAACAATCATTCTTTGCTCATGCAAAGAGTGTGACAGCTGGAGCAAACAATGAGAAATTCAGAATTAATTGGGTGCTGATTATTTGCCAGGGGGGAAAAATGGTGGTATATATGAAACAAAAGACAACCTAGCAACAGTGAAAACCTCAGCACGTAGCAACAAAAGCCATCCTAATGAAGCGTGACAATGCAGTGCTGAGCCGGCAGCCTGTCACTGCATACCAAGAAGAAGGAAAACAAATGTTAGTGCTGCCCAGGAGCCCATCAAGGCCATTCTGGGGCACTTGGGGAGCCCAATAGCCCAGCCACATTCTCTGAGGACCTTTGTTATGAGGAGTCCAGAGATCTAGACTCTGGCCCACACATGGACCTCCATTTGCTCATTCCCATAAAAAAAAATGCTCATCAGTACCTGCCTGGCACTAGGAGGTAAACGTGACTCAGACAGGATCCTGTGTACAAAGAACACCCAGTCTGGCTAAAAGAGGAGAGCAAATGACAGGAGAACATGCAATCCAAGGTCTAGCAATCCAAGGTCTACAGCACCGGGCACCATGAGTCCAGAGCATCCATTCCTACCTCTGCATGTGGGGAGCAGAGGCGTCACAGGGGTGACACTTGGACAGAGTCTGGAAAGATGAACAGAAGTTTGTCAAGTGGGTTCAGAGAACACCAATGAATAATGGCTAAGGTGGTTCCTCATAAAGTTAAAATAGGACTATTATATGATTCGGCAATTCCACTCCTGGGTGGAGAAGAACTGAGAAGAACTGAAACAGGGATGCGAATCCTGTACATGAATGTCGAGAGCAATTCCCCTGCAATTGCCAAAATGTGGAGACAACCCACATGTCCTTCAATGGACGAATGTATAAACAAAATGTGCTATATACATGATGGAATATTAATCAGTCACAAAAAAGGATAAAGTATTGGCACCTGCTGCAATATGGATGAACCTTAAAAACATGCTATGAAAGAAGCCATTTACATGAAAAATCCAGACTAAGTAAATCCACGGAGACAGATAGCCAGCTAGTGGTTGCCAAGGATGGGGGCAGGAGGAATGAAGAGTAACTGCTAATGGGTATGGGGTCTCCTTGCCGGGGTGGGGGGTGGGGGGAGAAAGTGATGGAAATGTCTTGGAAGTTGTTAGAGATGGAGCACAATGTAAGTGTCCTAGATGCCACTAAATTATATATTTTGTAATGGTCAATTTGTTCATGGTTAATTTTTTCCTGAAACTAGAAACCCAAAGACCAAGAGAAGAGCAGCAGAGGCAGCAAAGCCCATCAGCAGGCTGACGTGAGATGGGAATGTTTCATGAAAGAGTTGAAGCGACTGGAAGTAATAGGTGCACAAGAAAGATGGACTCTGACTGCTCCATGGGAATGCCATTAGGACCCAGAAAGCCCTGTCAGACGCCTCAGCAAGACAAATGCCCTAGTTGCCTGCTTCAGGGGGGTCTTAGCTGGTTGTGCACTCTGCTTCCCCAAAGCCCTGATTCCAGCTCCCAGGGGGAGAAAATGGAGGGTCCTGAGGCCCATCTCTGGGCAGACCCATCCCCCTCCTTGTGTGTCAGTATCCAGACTGCTCTGGGATGACCAGTGTGTCAGAGCTGGAGGGGTGTCCCAGCATCTTTAGCACACCCCCCAGGAGGAGTGCCTGTCTCAGAGATCTCCCTCAGGGACCTGGGTCCAGATTCCGTGCTTTAAAGATCTGTTTTAATTTAGGTCCACTTCAGTCCAAGGCATTAAACCTGATCTCCCTTCGTCTGTGCCCTTCCTTTGCTCCTTTCCTATTGGCTTTTGGAAACTCTGTCAGTCACATTTGGGCTTTGATTATTTTTTTATAAAGGAAAATGTAAAGCAAATTGTCAGAGACAAGGAGCCTGCCCATCTGGAACCTGCCCATAATGCAGAATGGAGGGTGGGCCTAGGGCATACTCGTTCAGTGTCTGAAGACAGTACTCCATGCATGTCCCAGCTTTGACCATGACTGGCACCACTGGAGGTACCTGGCACAGGCAAGTTAAAATTGAGGATGGCAGGGACCAGTAACAAGCCAGACCTGCCTTCAAACCCCAAATAGCACAATGGGGGGCTGGCAAAAGTACAGGCCGGCGGGCAGGACTCTGGGACAGGACTCTGGACAGATGTGCCAGGACAAGACATCGGAGTGTGACATAGAGGGGATCCAAGGGTGGCAAGCCAAGATCATCATTGCCAAAGTGAACCCCATTTACACATCCATCTACCAACATATATATGCATCATCCAGCTGTCAGTTTAACCAGCCACCCAGCCACCCATCACTTCATATACCCTACCTGTTCTTCCACCAACTCACATTCCATCCATCCAACCAATTACTAGTTATTAAACTCCCACTCGCTGGCAGCAGTGCCTTAACTCTGCAGGAAAGTGTACCAGAGGATAAAACATGAATAGACTGGGACCACGGGACAGGGACCCCCTAGGTTCCCAGAGGAGCCAAAACACTCACAAAATTTGAGGTCAGAAGAAACCTAAGAGGCTTGCTGAAGTAGAGTCAGCTTTCAGACTTCCCTCCAAGATGGGAAGTTGTTCACAGGTGAGAAGCAGCATACAGAGATGGTCCTGTGGGTGCGTCCCAGAACAGGAGACAAAAGCCCTAAACCCTTTGTAGTTGGACCAGGGAATGATCCTGGAGCCTTCACAGGAGCTGAGCCAGCAAGTGGGGTGAGGACTGAGTGCCAGCTGAGAGGCTCTAGAACTCAGGGCATTACAGAGGAGGGACTTGGGCTAAGAAGTCCAAGATCCAGGGCTCCCTTCAGCAACCCTGTGGTCACCTCCGAGCTTCCTCCTCTGAGCAGCATCACTGTGCTAGGCAGGAACCTCTGTGTGGCTTGCGAGGCCTTTCCCAATAGCAGACAGAGCTGTGCTGAGGTCGAGGCCTCGGGGTACTCAAGATTCAGTAAATCAGGACTCAAGTAGGCCCTTGCTGAGCTAAGTCTGCAACTGACCTCAGTATCCACAAGGAAATTTCCCTCCTGAAGAGATGTGATGATCCAGAGCAAAGGAACAATTTTCAAGTATGCTCCAAGCTAGGTCAAAGTTCACAGCAACTTGCCAAAGTCCTCGAGAAGGAGACGGTGTACAGCATGTCACAGCCTCAGACTTCATCTCTGGCAAGCTGAGTCACTGGCCAGCAAGCTCACTGTAAGCTTTCTATTTGTTTCTTGGGGCCCTGAATGCTCACCCCAACCTTGGGAGGGGAACAGAGCCATGGCTGGAAATAGAAACCTCTGTTATAGGACTTGCCAAAGCCAGTTAGTCATCAGTGACCCAAGCAGGTAGCAATTTGGGGCTTCTTACTCCAACCTAACTGCTCTGACCTTGCACCCCTGGGACAGATGTGAGCAGAGACATCAGGCAGGACTCAATTACTAGAAGGGAGCACAGGAGACCTGGGTTGGGAGGGGATGGATGTCCAAGCCACTAGTGGGGCCAAGATGATCCCCTGGGCAATGTGGGTGCCTGAGTCCTCAGAAAGCCAACGGCCTCCATGTGGACAGCTCGTGGGGCAATAGATTCAATATGCTAATTTAAAGACTTATCATTTAGATGCTTACCAATATTTCTTTAGTTTCCTCTATAAATTTTATTGTGTCTTTCTTCACAAGACCATGTGAAATGCCTTATATCCCCCAGACCCTCTCATGATTAAGTAACCGCTGGGCATTTAATACCCACCTGTGAATGTCATCTCTTGCATGGATTTTAGATCCAGTCACCAAATATTCTATCAGTTCTATACTTAATCTCTCCCAGGTAAACAAATGGTGGCAGCAAAAATGTGCTTCCCTTTGTGACAGTTCCTACAGGACTGAATCACACTGAACCTACATGGGCCCTGTGCCCATCCCTGAGCCACAAGCTGTGGCTTTGGCAATGAAGGTGAATCCAGTGCTGCCCCTGCAGATCTGTGTAGAATAAAGGACAGAGATGGAGAGCAAAACTCCCAATTCTGCCCCACAGAGGGATACTGGCTTCAGGGTCCCGAACAGGCACAAGGGCCTGGTGGGTGGGGCTAGGCCTGTGCCATCCTGGTGTGGTTTCAGCAGCCCCCAATGAGCTCAGCCTGCGCTGGCTACAACCAGCCCAGCAGTGTCCTTGGATGCAGCCTCTGCTCACTGCAGGCCCAGAGGGAGCCAGCCAAGGTGAAAAGCTCCCAGGCCAGTGCCTTGGGCCACCTCTTTGACGAAGGCCTGAGGACCCAAATGGGCCATCAGCTCACTCCCAACCAGCCAGGAGGGCTGACCACTGCTGACAGTCAAGAGTAAATGGACCTTCCCAACCCAAAGAGAAGAAAACACTGCAATTCAGGGAGTTTTGGTGAAATGGTAGGAAAAGGTCATGGAGGAATAAATCATGGAGATTAAAAGAATGCCCACCTCTATGGCAGTTGAATCTGTGCTGCAGCCCCCTGGTTTTCTCTTTAATCATCAGTCTCTAATTCTGGTACATAAAATTACAAGCTTATTGATAATGATTAGTGATTTACTGGAGAAATCCCAGCCCTAATTAAGAGCTGAAGCTGACACGGCTTTTCAAATTCCTACCAAGGTCCAGCAAGGAATTACTTATTTCTGAGGAGCAAATAACAGTAGTGGGCACAGGGGGTGCCTGGACTACCTGATGAACATGGGCTTGGCTGAATTAATATGTATAGAGGGTTGCTCTGTGTGTTTGCAATTTGCTGGAAATTGGGGCACAGACATGCACTGGGGAGAGAGCCATGCTGGTCCCTGAACATGCAACTGCTCCCTCAGGGAAAAAGCAGCAGACAGCAGTGCTCCTGGTGGCTGCCCAGGGTCAGGGGTCAAGGTCAGCATGCAGTCGGAGTCTCAGTATTTGATGAGCATCAAAGCTCAGTCTTTGGTCAGGGTATGAGGCCAGTACGTGTCCAGTGGGAGGTGAGTACATGTGCCCAGGGTTGGAATCAAATTGTTCTGTGCCTGGGGCAAGAGAACAAGGCTCTGCCTGTTATCACCTGTATCGATGCCTCCCTGCCATGCTCCCAGGCAGAGTCTCTTTTCCTGTGTGATTTCCTCTGACTCCAGATATAAAGAAGTCTGAGACTGACCTCACCGCCTTTGACTGTACAAAGGAAACTCTTATGGGACTTTGAGGCAGAGGCTTAAACCACCTGAGAGCTATGGTGTCCTTGGGGTGTGTCACACATCCTGCTATGGTTACCAGGGAGTGGCAGGGGGCAGATTGTGTGGTTCACTCTCGGGAGCACCTCCTCCCGGGCCCTGCATCCAGTCACAGAAGTCTGCAGCCAGCAGGATGATGGATTTTGGCCACACCAGCCCAGGGAGGCCTTCCCAACATGTTCCAGGACCCCTGTGATTTCAACCACACTGGAAGCTTGGGAAGGAGTTAGTGTTTTGCTCAGCACTGGCACGCAGTTTCTGTGAGTCCTGCCCAGTGATGCCTTCATCCTGTCCTCCCAGTTGGTGAATGACCCTCCCAGTTTGCCCAGCACTAGCTGGTTTCCCGGGATGCGGGATCTTTATTGCTAGCCCTGGAGGGGTCCCAGCCAAATTGGGAGATTTAGGTACCCTGGATTCCTGAGAATGTTGGTTCCTCGTGTCTCTGAAAACCAGGACACGCCTGACCCTCCCAGCCCCCAGCTACAGACCAGGGGACAGAGAAACCAGCCAAGCAGAATGTTCACATTTGGGGAGAGGGAAGATAGAGGGACAAGAATCAGAATTTAGGTGGTTGAGGTGTAGCAGGGTGGTCCCCAGGGAAGGGGGAGGTTCCAGGTTTCCTGCCCCACCCAAGGGAGGGTGGAGCTGAGCAGAGAGAGAGAAGATGCAGGGGAGACTGAGGAAGGAAGGAAGCAGGATGGAGAGCCAGAAGGAGACCTGGAGGAGGCACATGGAGCTGAGAGGCATGTGAAGAAACTGTGCTTGCCATTTGGTCATGGCCTGGGTGACACAGATGTGGGTGAGAGACCCGTGGGGAGGTGACAATGGCAGTTTTTGTCTTGATTTTGATTTTTCTCTTTTCCTTGCAGACTTGTCTGGTGGTTTCTGATCCTTTTCTGTGGGTCTCCATGGAAGATGCTTTAGACTTGTGACAGGCTTTGGGGCTTTGTTCTGGGCCAGTCCTGCTTGGGTGGACTTTTACCCATGAGGGGATGGGTAACTTTGGGTGCTTCATTTAGAAACCGTATTCTTTGCCTTTCCTGTATTGTTCACTAATTGTATTAAAGTCCTGTCTCATTAAAGTCTCATTTTTTTTTTTTTTAAATGATTTTCTTTTTTTTTTTTTAAATTTTCTAGAGGCATGTCTTATTTATTTATTTATTTGTTTGTTTGTTTGGTTTATACATGCACTGGGTACAGTCAGAAGCGTGGGAGGGTGAGAGAATTCACCAGAGCCAGAGCAGGGAGCAGAGCAGGCAGAAGGACCGAAGTACACTGCTGAGGGGAGCAGCGGGCGGCAGGAGAGGTCTGCGCGCCATGCGGGACCCTCCTCTGGTGGCCGGGGAGCAGCCGGGGATCGAACCGGCACCGCAGTGGCCGCGGGCAGCTTCGCAACCCAGCGCTCAACCGCTGCGCCACCGGGGAGGCCCAAAGTCTCATTTGTTTTGTGTTGATGTGGCGGATGGCGGAACCTATTTAGAGCAGGCAGGATTGTGGGGACTGTGGTGGCCCTCTCCCTATCCTGTAACAGATTTGACTCCCAACATGATTTAGGACAGAGCCATCCATGTTTAGTCAGCCCCATGGGGAAATTGGGCTTCCCTATGGCACTGGCTGCCATAAGCACAAATGTGATTTTTGGTTTCTCTAGTGTGTTTGTTTTATATGTAGATTTGCTGTTGAAAAACTGGCTTGGACTTTGTGAAGATTCTGTGTGGCTGTGTGTAATTTTTTTTGTAGTGACTTGCTAAGAGATTTGATTTTGTGGAAATTGTTCTGTGCAACAGTTTTACTCAAAAGATTAGGTACATAGGGCAAGTTAGGGTAATTAGGCAGTTTTAGGGACAGTGCAGGAGGGGCCCTCTGAAGAGTTTAGGAAGGCTTCAGAGATAAGGACAACTAGAGGAATGTAACAAATTCCACTGGGAATAATAAACATCCCAGGACCAAGGACAACATCCCAGGACCAAGGACCACATTGTTAACGCTGGCCTTGGTTTCCCTCAGGTGATAAAGGGAGGTGAAGTTTAGGGAAATGGAGAGTGGTTTAATTTACGGACAAATGAGGAGGGCAGCAGACTCATGTCTGGTAGCCCACCGTCCTCCCCTTTGTCAGAGTGCAGGGATATTTATGCAAGGGGGGGATGGGAAGGGGTCAGCACTGAGACAGGTGTGCACCAGCCTGTTTTTCTTCAATAGCTGATGTTTAACTTTCTCTTCCCAAAAATGCAGGGGTGCTCATCTGGGAGAAAAGGCCATAAAGATAAATCTATCAAACAAGGGAGAAGATGCAACAAATGGGGAGAGATGCACCTGTTAGATAAGGAATGTGAAGATCCCCTGCTCAGTAGCAGCTTAAGTGAGACAGCCGAGAACTAACCAATCACAAAGAGACTGGTGGAGCTTTAGAATAATGAGGGAAAGAAGGTCTATATTCCCTGAGACCCCCTCCCTGGCCTGGTTTCATGGCCTGGGAGTCTCACTTTATTTCTGTTCCTTTTCTCCTCAATAAACTTTTTCTTTCTTTAAACAAGCCTGCCTCTTCTCTCTTGCTTGCCTGAGAGTCTGCGAAGTTCCTGCTGGTGTTATAGGACAGCCCCGATATTGAACGGGTTCCTGGCTGTGGGTCCTCACCCGCGCGCTTAAAAGGGACTTATTAATACTCCACTACAGGCACACACAAAAGGTTAATAAAAGGTTTATTTACAAGGGAAAAATAAATAAGGAAAATGTACAACTCAGGGAGAAAATAGGGAAATAAAGTCTTTAATGCGTCCTACACGATCCACCTACCTGGAAACCCAAAGTCACTCTCAGAGCTGGCCGGATGCTGCTAGCTGGTGGAGAGCCAAAATGGGGGACCCCTCCAAAGCCCACGTGTCTGGCTTTATACCAACTTAGCTGCTTAACCCCACCCTCAGGTCCCAGCCACCTTCCCTTTGGTGGTGATGGGATTTGGAGTTCCCAGTGTCTTTGGCTTTGGCCTGGGGTGGGGGTGGAGTCCACAAAGCCTGCATGGAATTAGCTTTAGGGCATCCTTTTCCCCCTAACACTGGGGCTTCGTGAGACACCAACCCATGGTAGTCTAGTGACTGGGACTCTTGCTGCCCCTGCAGCCTGGGATCTGTTCCTGGCTGAGAGACTAGGCCTGACAATTCTGGTATCAGTAGGTTGGGACATGTAGCCAGATCAAAGATAGCATCTGAGGCCACTTGGCCAGCTCTTGTAAAACTCAGAGGTTCTTGTTGCTAGAACTTTGGGCTTTTTTTCTTTTTGTGATCTCTGCTGTCTCATTAGCATTTCTAAAGGCAATAATGATTCTAAAGTAATATGTTGCTTTTTCTTTGACTACTTCCTGACCTCTGCCAGAGGGGTTTTGCAAGCCAACTGTGGAGTGGTGTTTAAATTAGCAAATGTATGCCTGGGTGTTAAGGAAAGAGTAGCCTTAAGCAGTAACTGGTAATTGCTGGTAGCCTTGATGGATTCTTGGAGATAACCTCAATTTTTGCAAAGTCTGGATCAGAAAATTAAAAAGATTTTGTCCGAGTCGGAAAGGATTTGCTGCTGTGAATTTTGTCTATGCAATTTGTTTTGGGCATGTTTGCCATTTGAATTCTGGATTTAATTGCTGGTGTAAGACAAGGTTCTAAGTTTCTGCTTCCTACTGAGGAAGGTCTGTTGTGGAAAGCACTCTTTATGGTGCATCTTGTAACTGTACCAGGTTTTCATACCTGTGTTGTTACTGTCCCTCCCTAGTGTGGGGGAGGTGTAATCTGTGCTTTGATGTCGAATCTGCTCTTTCAGCTTCTGTCCGAGAGTGGCTAACAGAAGTAAGGAGTTGACTCCTTTTAATTGCTGATATTTTGATTTTGCTCTTTCAGGTTCAGTTCGAGGAAACCCAAGGAGTGCCTGCTTGGTGCCTAACAAGAGATGACTCCTTTTGCTTAAAAGTTAACTGTTGATTTTGCTCTTTCAGCTGCTGTACAGGATTCCCTAGGATTGGCTTATAATAAAAAGTCTCGAACAGTGAAAACCCTGAAGTGATAAACAAGGTCATGTAACTCTTGTGATTAATAAAACTTTTTCTTCCTATTTCCAAAGTTTTAGGTTTGTAGGATGACAACAGGAACCTGTGATTTCTGCCATCAACACTCCACATTTTTTTGAACTTTGACATTTTTTTATGAGCCTATGGAGTAAAACTGTAGCTACATAACATATTCCACATGGCATAATTTAAAAAAACTGTCTTTGTCTATATGTTGTATGTCTGTATGTCCTTGTGTCTAACTGTCTTGGCTTCTAGAGGTTGAACAATTGGCATACATGGTGCCTATAGATATTGAAAAAAAAGAGTCTCCAGTTATGGAAAAAAAAAAAAAACACTAAAGGTTATGTGTTGATGCGGCGGATGGCAGAACCCATTTAGAATAGGCAGGTTTGCGGGGTTTGGGCTGCCCCTCTCCCTGTCCTATAACAGTTTGATTGTCAACATTGTACTACTGAACTAAGCCGGTGCCTTCATAGAGATTGAATATTGTTGTCTCTGTTATTTTTCTGATATTTATGGCAAAGCTTCCCAGAAATCTAATTTCAAGCACAAATTTGGTAGCCTGTCATTTGGCAGATGCAAGGAAGTTTTGTGGAACCTCAGTAGAGCTCCTGAGACACTCCACAAAGTTTCTCCCTTTCCTCCTGGCAAAGGCATTAGATGAATTTGTTCTATTTGGCTTACCTAGTAGAGTAAACTAGACCCGAAGCATTGTCACTTGGGAAAAGGGGTAACACCTTGACATGATATATGTTTAAATTGTCAATGGTAATTGTCGCCTTGTAATATTGTATACTTCAATTGTTTATCAACAGAAATTGTTTCTGGAGAAAATAGGGTGAAAAGGCCTCAACAGATTCCTGTTGATGGAACTGTTGAGAGTAAACATTTCCTACAAAGGACTGAATAGACCTGGAGATTCACAAGATTTTTACTAAGTTTTAACATAATACTGATAATTTCCTTTTTTTGGATTTTGTTCTGAATCCACAAAAATTTTCTTGTTTTGATTGACCAGTACCTGCAGCAATGTTGAATTTTTTTCTTTTTTCAGCAGAGCTAGCTTGTGTTCACATTTTCTTTCCCCTTGATACCAACACAGCATAAAAATAGTGGTAGTAATTTTTTTTTTAACTACTTATCTCAGAGTCTGTTTTTGCATAACTTCCATAGGGATTTTGCCTGCTTAAAGTAAAAAATTGAACATGGGTTTCATTGTGTGGCTTTGAGTAGAGTTCTTCCAGGAAGTTGAAACAGAGCTGAACCAAGAAGAGGAGAAACTGTTGCTTTGTTCGGGGTGTTCCAGAGACCTCCAAAGAAGGTGAGGAAGCTTGCCTCCATTGGCATGACTGGACAACCTGGCAAACGAAAAAGTCCTGGTACCCTCAAGAAGAGGAAAGCCCAGGTGGAGTCTGACGAGACCAACCTTGTTCTTGAAGCCTATGTGGACCAGATGTCAAGAGTTTGCTCTGATCCTATATGGAGTATTCCAACAAAGCAGCTAAAATTGTTGTTTAGTTATTCTGCCCTATGATTGTATGCAAAAATAGGTAATATGGTTTAAAAGGAGATTTAGTTTGCAAACTTTTGCTATGCTGTTGAAACAATTTGGGCTCAAGGTTGAGAGAATTTGTTTTTTACATAAGTTGAACCAATTTTAAGATTTTTTTTCCTGTGATTTTGATATTTTTGCTGTCTTATTTTAGCTAATGCCCCCAGATGTTTTTTGTTTGCTCGTTTTTGTTTTTTGGCTTAGACGGATGAACTGTTTTTCCAGGAATGGAGGACTTTTGCTTTCCACAATGGACAATACCTGGAAAGACTGGTTTTCTTTAACACTGGAACCCTGAAAAATTTTCACCTGAGACTGTATCCCCGAATCCATATATTTGATCTTCATCACCATGGAAATGGTGGCAAAAAATGAAAAGGGGGAATTGTTAAGGGGAAAGGATGTCCTAAGCTAATTCCATACAGGCTTTATGGTCTCCACCCCCTCTCCAGACCAAAGCCATCAAGACACTGGAAATGACAAATCCCATCATCACCACAGTGAGGGTTGCTGGGACCTGAGGGTGGAGTTAAGCAGCCAGGATTGGTATAAACCAGACACATGGGCCTTGGGGGGCTCCTCTTGGCTTCACAGCTCTTGACTGTCCGCCAGCTCTCAGCGTGCCATTGGGTTTCCTGGTCAGTGGAACAGGTAGGATGAATTTAAGCATTGATCTCCCCCTTTTCTCCCTGAGTTGTACATTTCCTCATTTCCCTTTCCCTTGTAAATAAACCTTTTATTAACCTTTGTGTGTGCCTGCAGTGGAGTATTAATAAGTCCCTTTTAAGTGCCCGGGTGAGGACCCACAGTCAGGCAACCTGTTTCATATCAGGTTTGCCCTCTAACAATACCAGCTTTTCCAGCTGAGAAGAGCTGTCATACCCATTCATATCTTTGGTCCCCAACTTAGGCAGAGTAAGAGCTACTGGGCCTGAGAGGTTGGAAGCACTGTGCAATGTGGGATATGGCTCTCAAAGGCAGGGGGAGGTGAACAGGTGACTGCTTGGTCCTGAGGAGTGGTGTCTGTGGGTCTGCTACTCCTAAGCAGATCATTTGGCCACTATTTTGTCACCTATAGTTCTAAGCAAGGTCAAGATGGCCCTGTCAGTTAGGTACAGAGCCCAACCCTTCAAGGTGCCCTTCAAATCAAACAAGAGCACACAGCTGGATCACACTGGGAAGGCTATGCATCATGAGGTATGACCTGGAACACCCGGGAGGCTGAGGACAGATGTATGACAAGAGACCCCAGAAGCTGATCAGTGGAAGGCCTTGTTGATAAGATTGAAACCATGGCTGGGGGATTAGGGTGTGATCTCAATGACAACACCTAGTCATCAAGCAGATGAGCATTGCCTGGAGGGCAGACTCACAATCCCTGATCTTCTACATTTTTCCCCTTTCTTTAATCTCCTTCCCATTTCCTTTTGCTCCTCCCCCTTACAACCCATGCTGTAAATCAATAAAAAGGCCAGGATCTTGCTCTTCAGCAGCATCCTGCATTATGTAGCCTGTTCCATGACTCCCATTTCTTTATCAGCGTGGTGTTGCCCGCCACAACAATGTCCACATCTTCAGTATTGGCTTCAGTGGCAGGTGCTGAGGCACTGCCTGTTAAACTGTGACTGGCTGTAGACCCCGTGGGGGGTAGGCTGGAGTAAACAGGAGCCTGGGGTACAGGGGCTTCTTCTGTTTGTCACGGGGTGTCCCAGATTTGGGAGGGGAGGTACGCCAGCGGGAAGCAGACCACCTTGGTGGGCTTCCTCAGGGCAGGTGTCGCCAATAAAGCTCTGACCATAAACGGTGTCTTTCAATATGCTTTATTCACACAAGTCTCACACAATCAAACACCATGCCTAGCACTACCCTATAGCTGTGTCCCTCAAGTGATCACTTATGGCAAAGTCTCTGTAGTCCCCAGAGAAGCGTGTCTGTGGCTCGGCAGCTCGTGTTCAGTCTCTTGAACTCGGTGGCTCGAATCCCGTCTCAGCTCCACAGGGACGCTCTGCGGCAGCAGCCCCCGAACCATGTTCGAGTCTTCTCCAGAGGATCTCGAAGGGGTGAGGCGGCTCTCAGTCCCACAGTAGAACAGGCTGACCTTGAGCTCACCTCCAAGCCCAAGTGCTTTGTGATCGCTCGGTTTACGGTTTACATCCTTTCCCTGAGCTAGGTTACATTATTTCTTTTTCTCAATATACTTTCAATAACATATTTACATCCTATAATATATGTACATAAATATTTACATCTTACTTTCACCAAAATATTTTATTCACTGCAAATTAAATCAAAACAAAATAAAAATATTTGCTTTCACTCATCCTCGGACAGCTGGTGTCTGGTAAGAAAATGTTTCATGACATTATGATCTACCAGCGCCCGCTTGGTGCAGTCTGTGTCTATGATAAGCTGGTATCCGATAGGGATGTACTAGATGTTTGCAGCTGACATGCTTTCTGTAGGAGGTGTGGGGGGTAACTGGATGACTCAAATTCAGGGGGCCCCCCAGCCCACCTGATGGTGCTGCAGACCTGAATATCACCGCCAGCGATGGGGAAGTTGTGTCCATGTCACTGTCGTTATCTGACACAGTTCGTGCAGCTGGAGCAGCTGGTGCAGGTCGCTGGGCTTTAGTGGTGGAAGGGGCAGCCAGAGGCCTGGTGGGCTGGCCAGCCGAGGTCAGGGACGGGGTAGGAGGGGCTGGGGCAGGGGAAGCGAGGACACTGGGAAGGGGAGAATCTACACACATAGGGGTTGGGGATTGGTTTTTAGAGACGGGGGGCTGGAGAGAGGTTGAGGGAGTGGCGGGCTGGACAGCGGAAACAAGGGCCTGGGTAGGAGGGCCTGGGGCCGGGGAAGCAAGGACACTGGGAAGGGGAGAATCTACACACATAGGGGTTGGGGATTGGTTTTTAGAGACGGGGGGCTGGAGAGAGGTTGAGGGAGTGGCGGGCTGGACAGCGGAAACAAGGGCCTGGGTAGGAGGGCCTGGGGCCGGGGAAGCAAGGACACTGGGAAGGGGAGAATCTACACACATAGGGGTTGGGGATTGGTTTTTAGAGACGGGGGGCAGGAGAGAGGTTGAGGGAGTGGCGGGCTGGACAGCGGAAACAAGGGCCTGGGGAGGAGGGGCTGGGGCAGGGGAAGGGAGGACAACGGGAAGGGGAGAATCGATAGACATCGGGGTTGGGGATTGGTTATCATTGGCAGGGGGCTGGAGAGAGGTTGGGGGGCTCAGGGGCGTGGGGGTGTGTGATATATGCGATGTCGTCACTACGACGGAATCTGTATGAACCAGAGGGATCTTCCACACTGGATGACAGCTGATGGGAATAGAGCTGTCAATAGCCACACGAGGTGAATGAAGGATCATGTGGCCTCCTTCTCTATTAAGATTTGCTGCCTGCGGTGGATAAGCTGGAACAATCAGTGGCCGGACAAATTGAGGGGCACGAGGGTCAGTTTCACCCAGTTTCACAGGGCTCTCCTCTGTGTCCACCGCAAGATAGGGGAGCTTAGAGGGTGGGGGCAGCTCACCTCTCTCCCACGGAAGACTTGGCCTGGGCAGTGGCATGGGCCTTTTGTGCTTGCAGGCCCTTGAGCGGCCAGAGTCCGGTGGAGTGGAACTCAACTGGCTCGATGCCTTTTTGCCCTTCACGTGTCGAGATGTTGATGAGACTGGTGGATGGTCTTCAGCCTTTACGTCTCGAGATGTTGATGAGACTGGTGGATGGTCTTCAGCCTTTACGTCTCGAGATGTTGATGAGACTGGTGGATGGTCTTCAGCCTTTACGTCTCGAGATGTTGATGAGACTGGGGGATGGTTTTCAGCCAGCTCTTCCGGTGGCGGGAAGCCACCTGGGGCTGGCCTACAGGATGTGGCTGCCCCCTCCTCTGGCCTCTTCGGAGGCACATCCTCCCCTGTGAGGTCTCCCGGGGAGGTGGGGGCAGGCATCGCAGAGGCCTCACTGGACGGTTCTCCGGGTGGTGTGGACACGTCCTCCTCCTCTGCGATGTTCGGTGGTTCTTCCACCTTCACCTCCGTATCCTCCCGGGCAGGTCTTGGGCACGGGTGACTGGAGGTGTCTCCTCTCTTCCACTCAGGGTCTAGTTTGAATGGTAAGGAGGAGAGATGACATTTGCCTCGAAAGGCAGGAATAATTCTGGCTCTACAGCGCCCAAATGTCATTGAATTGCGAGCCGAGAGCACAGGCTTCTTGGGAGGGTTCCCCCATGATGCGGGGGGGAGCCTCCCCACACCGGAGCACAAGGCGGGCGTGATGGTGTATCGCCTTGGGGGCGCGATGTTGACGCCAGGTGGTGATGGCGAGCGCTGCCGGTGGAAGCTCCTGGGAGCCGGCGGGCTGGCAGGGGCCGGAGCGGCTGGGGGCACCCGGCCAGGCCCAGCGGGGTGGACACGAGGTTGTCCAGGCCGGCGCCTGCCAATGAGAGGCCTGCCGCGGTGGAGTTGCTGCAGGCGGTGGCAGAGACACCGGTATTTGCTCAGCAGATTGCCCATTGCGGGCGGAAAGTGCACCAACGACCGCGGATCTGAGTGGGAAGCGGGGAGAGCAGTCCCTGGGCTTCCTTCTCCTCCGGGGATCTAGCGCGCACTGGCCGCCTCGGGGACTGTGACGGTCCTTGGGACGTCACAGAGGAGGGCAGGGGGCTGACGCGAGCCGGCGGCCACGTCATCCAGCCAAGGGCAAGACCCCATCGTCCTGTCTCTTCTCTGACCGTCCCAGCAGTTGCAGGTGTGGGCATTGGATGGGTCACTCTGTGGGGGCTCCTGGGACCCCAGAGATCCCATCTGCCAGAGCTCTCCCCCCTGGACAGGGTTTAGCATTCCGTGTCTGGGTTGCTTAGGGGGCCCTCGTGCTCTGCTCCCCTCCCCCATCACTGGTCCCTAAGGACTGAGCCTGCAGAAAGTGAGGGAACACCGCCCCACTCCCCTCAAGCACTCCCCCATTCTTTTCAGCAACCCCCTACCCCTCCCACCACCATCCTGCCCAATATCTCTGCACCACCGCCCTCTCCATGGCCACTCAGGCGCCCTCATCACCAGGTTTCCCAGGGTGGGCTGTGGCTGTGCTGTCACCTGGTGGCCTGCGGTGCCCCAGGACTGGACCTACACCATCTCCCTTCCCCGCGGGTGTGTCCTCTCTCCTCCTTTACATACATTTCATAAAACAACATTTAAATTTTGGACCTTCCTTAGGTCACATGGCAGTAGTGGCTCAACCAAGATTTGAACCTAGCTTGTGGGATTCCAGAGTTCCTGCTCTGGACTGTGGTCCCTCTTTATGGCCTCATGAGTTACCTACCATTTTTGCAGTAGTTTTTAGGGTATTTATACCTGCAATAAAAAGAGCGTGTGCACGCCCAATCTCCCACAGTGACCACTGTCCACACCGTGCTCTAGTTTCAGCAGTCTCAGTCCAGGGGTCACCATTGTCAATGCAACACCATTCCACAGTTCTCTAATTGAGCCTAGCAGGCTGATTTTGGTCCAGTTTGAAAAGCTTCAATACGTAAAGATTATTCTAGATAAATGGTGGGCTATCATGAAAGCAATTCACCCAATGGATTCTACCATGCGGATTAGAGGCCAGTTTCTCTGGTTTTCCATGTATTTCTAGGTATTCATGCCTAGAAAGCAAATACATCATTTACTATAAATTAATAATGGAGAAAAATATTGGATTAAAATAATCTAACACAGTTTGGTCGCTAGAAGCACACAAGCTGGCGTGCAATACATGTTTTTGGCACTTAAATGTGACCCTAGAGAATCTTATGCCCAAGAGAGGAGACATATTCAGGGCACAGGCAAGAAAGCAAGCAAAACTATGCATAGGCCAGGATTTCTATAACCTACCTATCTTAAAAAAAAAAGTTTATTTGCATTGTTTTTCTCTCTCAGGGCTGTTGCATGTTAGCTATATGGCATGCAGACACTTTAGAACCAAGTGACACAGTAATCAATAAAAATATATGAATTTCCAGTTAAAATTTTTATTTAATGTTAGACATAATTAATATTTCAGAATTGGTTTTCTTCTTTTCTCATGAGATGATTTTTCATAGTATATCAGAGTAAATTTGGACTTCCATCACCCAACAAACTTTGAGATTGGTGAAGATACAAAAGGTTTTGCTCACATCCAAACTTTTGTAAAAATGAGATATAGAAGCCCTTTTCGACCTCTCCAGAAGCAGAAATGATTTCCATTTATAGCATTTAACATCATTCCTTGCTGTCATTGGAGGGGAATTCAACAAGGCACAATCGATGCTCCTGTTTGTTTGAACAAAAAGAGCCAGCCAGTACACATTTTGGCCAAAGAATTCCTCAGGAATTCTGAAAAAGATGGCCACATCTTGAACTTACTTGAAAACATTAAATTATAGTCATGTTACTTGCTTTTTTTCCCAAAGAGGAAAAAATTCATTTGACTGTGATGAGTGTTAGGGGAAAAGGATGTCCTGAGCTAATTCCATACAGGCTTTGTGGCCTCCACCCCAACTCCAGAACAAAGCCATCAAGATACTGGAAATGACAAATCCCATCATCACCAAATGGAGGGTTGCTGGGACCTGAGGGTGGAGTCAAGCTGCCAGGTTTGATATAAAACCAGACACGTGGGCCTTGGGGCCCTCTCTTGACTTCAAAGCTCTTAGCTCTTCACCAGCTATCAGTGTGCCATTGGGATACCAGGTTGGCGAAACGGGTAGGACATATTTAAGAATTTGTCTCCCTCTTTTCTCCCTGAGTTGTACATTTCCTCATTTCCCCTTTCCTTGTACATAAACCTTTTATTAACCCTTGTGTGTGCCTGCAGTTGAGTATTAATAAGTCCCTCTTAAGGGCCCGGGTGAGGACCCACAGTCAGGCAACCCATTTTATATCGGGGTTGCCCTGTAACAGTAGGACATTGCCCCCCAGACCGCCAGCCCAGAACCTCAGCAGTAGCAGGCCTCTGCATGTCTTACTTGGTCCAGTGGCAGCAGGACTTGGGGAGACTGTGCAGAGGACCACAGTTTCTGATGGTCAGGGCATGCTGCACCCCACCTGCTCCTACAGCTGTAGCTCCTCCTCTCACCATCTGTTGGTAACTGGACCTTCTCCGTCCTCTACCCTGTTAGTTAAAATAGATCTTTTTCTTTTGCGTCACCAAAAGCACTTTTGTTTGCATGATGTGGCCACTAGTGTCTAAGACCCAGACCTGGTGAAAGGTTCTGACCTGGTGTCCATTTTCTTAGACTTTTTCCCAGTAACAATTGAGACTTTAGAGACTGCATGTTTCTCTGAATACAGCCAAAGCCTCCATAAAACCTTGATATTTGCTGGGGTGGTGTGGTGTCTTGAGGTTGCCCAAGGCAAAGCCTCGTAAGTAAGTTTCCTTGTTCATTAAAATAGCCACCTACCGGGCCTCCCCGGTGGCGCAGCGGTTGAGCGCTGGGTTGCGAAGCTGCCCGCAGCCTCTGCAGCACCGGTTCGATCCCCGGCTACTCCCTGGCTGCTGGGCGAGGGTTCCACATGGTGCGCAGACCTCTCCTGCCGCCCGCTGCTCCCCTCAGCAGTGTACTTTGGTCCTTCTGCCTGTTCCGCTCCCTGCTTTGGCTCTGGTGAATTCTCTCACCCTCCAGCGCTTCTGACTGTATCCAGTGCTTGTATAAATAAATAAATAAATAAATCTTAAAAAAAAAAAAAAATAGCCACCTACTCTGGAACGCCTGCCTCTTTCTTTGTTTTCACCTTGCTCTCTGTATACCAGGCCCAGTACAGATTATATCAGGGAGATTATCCTGGGTGTACTCCAACTGTTACAGGGCAACCCCGATATAAAACAGGTTGCCTGACTGTGGGTCCTCACCCCCGCGCTTAAAAGGGACTTATTAATACTCCACTGCAGGCACACACAAAAGATAAATAAAAAGTTTATTTACAAGGAAAGGGGAAATGAGGAAATGTACAACTCAGGGAGAAAAGTGGGAGATAAATTCTTAAATGCGTCCTACCCATTCGCTGACCTGGAATCCTATTGGCACACTGACAGCTGGTGAAGAGCCAAAAGCTGGAAGGCCAAGAGAACCCAGGCCCACATGTCTGGTTTTATACCAAACCTGGCAGCTTGACTCCACCCTCAGGTTCCAGCAACCCTCCCCATGGTGATGATGGGATTTGTCATTTCCAGTGTCTTGATGGCTTTGGTCTGGAGTAGGGGTGGAGTCCACAAAGCCTGTGTGGAATTAGCTCAGGTCATCCTTTCCCCCTAACAATTCCCCCTTTCACTTTTTGCCACCATTTCCACAGTGATGAAGATCAAATATATGGATGCTGGGATGCAGTCTCAGATGAAAATTTTTCAGGGTTCCAGTGTGAAAGAAAACCAGTCTCTCCAGGTATTGTCTATTGAGGAATGTGAAAGTCCTCCATTCCTGGAAAAACAGTTCATCAGTCCAAGCCAAAAAAAAAAACCAAAAAACAAAAAACATCTGGAAGCATTGTCACTTGGGAAAACGGGTAACACCTTGACCGGATATGTATGTAAATTGTCAATGGTGATAGTTGCCTTGTAATATTGTATACTTCAATTGTTTGATAGCTACAGAAATTGTTTCTGTCAAAAAATACACTTGGTCTCAACAGATTCTTATTGATGGAACTTTTTATGGGTTAAAAAATTTTTACTACAAAGGACTGAATAGACTGTTGGAGATACACTTGATTTTTATTAAGTTTTGACGTAATACTGGAAATTTTGTTGCATTTTGTTCTAATTCAACAGAGTTTTCTTGTCTTGACTGACCAGGATCTGCACCAATGTTAAATTACGTTTTTTTCTTTTTTCAGCAGCTTAACTTGTGTTTGTGTTTTCTTTCCCCTTGATACCAACACAGCATAAAACTAGTGGTAGCAATCTTTTATTGCTTATCACAGAGTCTGTTTTTCCATAACTTCCATAGGGATTTTGTTTGCTTAAACAAACAAAAAAAAAAATTGGACATGAGTTTCATTGTGTGGCTTTGAGTGGAGTTCTTCCAGGAAGTTGAAACAGAGCTGAACCAAGAAGAGGAGAAACTGTTGCTTTGCTCTTAGGGTTCCAGAGACCTCCAAAGAAGGTGAGGAAGCTTGCCTCCATTGGCAGGACTGGACAACCTGGCAAACGAAAAAGTCCTGGTACCCTCGAGAAGAGGAAAGCCCAGGTGGAGTCTGGTGAGACAAACTTTGTTCTTGAAGCCTATGTGGACCAGATATCAAGAGTTTGCTCTGATCCTATGTGGAGTATTCCAACAAAGCAGCTAAAATTGCTGTTTAGTTATTCTGCCCTGTGATTGTATGCAAAAATAAATAATACGGTTTAAAAGTAATATTAGTTTACAAACTTTTGCTATACTGTTGAAACAATTTGGGATCAAGGTTGAAAGAAGTTTTTTTTTTTTTAACATATGTTTAACCAATTTTAAGTTTTTTTTTTTTTTTTCCCTGTGATTTTGATATATTTGTTGTCTTGTTTTGGCTAATGCCTCCAGATTTGTTTGTTTTTTTTTTTTCCTTTTGGCTTGGATAATGGACTATTTTCCAGTAATGAAAAACTGCCATACTGGACATTGTTGGACAATGCTGCTGCTAATTGTTGCTTCTCTTACATACATTGTAACCCCGAAAAAGACTGTCTCTTAAGACGACACCCTGAGATCTGTTCCACCATAGCTATGGTGGAATAAAAATTAAAAGGGGGGATTGTAGCAGGGTGGTCCCCAGGGAAAGGGGAGGTTCCAGGTTTCCTGCCCCACCCAAGGGAGGGTGGAGCTGAGCAGAGTGAGAGAGAAGCTGCAGAGGAGACCGAGGAAGGAAGGAAGCAGGATGGAGAGCCAGCAGGAGCCCTGGAGGAGGCACATGGAACGGAGAGACATGTGAAGAAACTACGCTTGCCTTTTGGTCGTGGACTGGGTGACACAGATGTGGGTGAGAGACCCGTGGGGAGGTGATAATGGCAGTTTTTGTCTTGATTTTGATTTTTCTCTTTTCCTTCCAGACTTGTCTAGTGGTTTCTGATCCTTTTCTGTGGGTCCCACTAGAAGATGCTTTAGACTTGTGACAGGCTTTGGGGTCTTGTTCTGGGCCAGTCCTGCTTGGGTGGACTTTTACCCATGAGGGGACGGGTAACTTTGGGTGCTTGATTTAGAAACTATATTCTTTGCCTTTCCTATATTGTTTTCTAATTGTATTAAAGTTCTTTCCCATTAAAGATGGCAGAACCTATTTAGAGCAGGCAGGTTTGTGGGGTTTAAGGTACCCCTCTCCCTACCCTCTAACAGATTGTTTGTAAACTACCAGGTAAGTTTGCAGGCAGTCTTACAGTTGGACCCAGGGGATAGCTAGAGTTTTTCTCAACTTGATTTTTATTTGAGAATGACTTTCATTTGAAACATGATTGATCTGAGCAATACCAGCAATACCAGCTCAGCTATAATTCTGATAATGTTGGCATTCTCTCAGGAAACTGGTATTCTCTCCCTGATAAAAGCAGTAAACAACAATAATTGTTGCTGTTATTCTAAAGAGTTAAAATGTCTTGAAAGCTTTCTAGCTGCTGTCCTTGTCAGTTCAGGCTTCCATAGCAAAATACTCATAGACTGGGCACTTTAAAAAGCAGGAATTCATGGGTCTTCCCAGTGGCACAGGGGTTAAGATGCAGCCTCTGCAGCTGTCTGCAGCCTCTGCAGCACAAGTTCAATCTCCGGCTGGCCAGGGAGCTACCCACATGGTGCAGCAGACCTCCCCTGACTCCCCCGCTGTTCCCCTCAGCAGCGTACTTCAGTCAATCTGCCTGTTCTGTTCCCTGCTCTGTCTCTGGTGAATCCTCTCACCACCCACCCCTGCCACACACACACAAACCTCTGGCCTGTACCCCAGCTCTTGTATGCATAAATAAATAAAACTTAAAAAAAAAACCACAGGAATTCATTGCTTGAAGCTCATCAACACACACACACACACACACACACACACTCACCCCTTGTCCTAAAAACGAGGTCAGGCAGGTATTAGCATCCCCACTTTGGACATGGGTTCATTTTGAGGCTCAGAGTGGTTCTGTGACTTATCCAACGCTTTTCTTTGATAATTAATTTTACATGGTAATCTTTTAAAAACTAGATGATGATCTTGTAATAATTATTTCTAGATGATGATCTTGTAATGAATCCGTCAGTGTCCTGCTCACATCCCCTCAGCACTGGCCCTTGGGTGTGTGATGATTGTGTCCTACCGTAAACCCCTGAGGCTCAATGGCCCCGGGTGCTGCCCTCAGCCTGCTGGCTGAGAACTGAGGCTGGAAACCTCAGCTTCCTTGCCTCTGATATAGAACCTCAGAAGCTGTCTGTGCAGTCCCCCAGGGCTCTGGTAGGACTAGCTGCAATTGCCCACAGGGCTAACCTGCTCAGTAATACACTCAGTTTTCATCCTGCCCTGCCCGACCTCCCCACCTGAGATCACTTTCCAGACAAATACTTGTACCAAAACCTTGTCTCAGTGACTGCTTCTGGGGAAACACAACCAAAGACAATTTGGGGGGAACAAAGTATAGAAATTATAAAAACAGGGCCTCCCTAGTGGCACAAGGGCTTTAGCACAGCACAGTGAAGCTATCCGCAGCCTCTGCAGCACAAGTTTGATCCTCAGCCAGGGAGCTACCCACATGGCACAGCAAACCTCTCCTGTCTCGCCCGCTGCTCCCTTCAGCCATGGATTTCAGTCAGTCTGCCTGTTCTGTTCCCCACTCTGCCTCTGGTGAATACTCTCTGCACCACCTCCCCCACCCCACACCTCTGGTCTGTACCTCAGTTCTTGTATGCAGAAATATTCTTTTAAAAAAAGAAATTATAAAAATGATACTCAATCCCACTCAAAAAATATTGTGAGTGCCTGCTGTATGCTAGGCATTGGGAATGAATGATACAAGCAAGATAGACCATATCTGACCTCAGAAAGTTTATAGTTTAGAAGAAATAAAAACCGGTATTTTACTAATTAGAAATAGCCATTTTTACCTTCCCCCTAATTTGATAGATAGGTAAGAAGAAAGGAAGAAAGAAAAGAAGGAAAGGAGAGAGGGAAGGAGGGAGAGAGGTAAGGAAAAGAAAGGGGAAAAAATGAAATATATATATATCTCCCCAATCTTGCAATTCTGTGCAATTATATCCATATATAGTTGCTAAATCTGTATTGTGTCTTAATCGTTTTGAATCCAGACTTTTTTTTCCTTGTAATATTATGGGTATTTTTCCATGTTCCTCATTTCAAAAAACATGTGTTTTAATGGCTATGAAGTATTTCCTCACCCACACCAGCATTTACTCAAACATTCTCCAATTGCTTCCAATGCCTCATGATTACAGATAACACTACGATAGACCTTAAACAGAGTCTAGGCGTGCTGTGATATAATCATATTAGCATTTTAGAAAAATCACCCTAGTGGCTCTGTGGAGGCGGATGGAGGAAGATGGAAGCAAAGAGGCAGATGAAACTGATTGGAATGTTCCAGGTCAGGAACGATGAAGCCTAAATCTGGGTGCTGGTGGTGGAGGTGAGGTGGGCAGCAAAGGCAGCAAAGTGGGGAATCAGGCAGGACTCGGTGTCCACTTTCCACCTCTTGTGAACAGTTTAGAACTTACATGTTCTTTAATTGCTCCTTATTTGTCTTCAGTCCCCTACTTGTCAGTCCCTTTAGGGACAAGTTTGTCTTGCCCTTCATAGTTCCCACAATATCTAATAAAGGTCCAGACACAGATTACTGGAATGAGACACCCTTCTCCCTTCAATGGAAATTATTTGGGAGAGACAGTTATGCTTCTCATACTAGCCTTTAGAAACAGAAATGTTAGAAAACCCACCGCTGTAGGTACTTGCTTGAGGAGGAATGACCAGGGAGCAGGTGAGGTGGGCAGAAAGGGTCATTTGAGCTAGAGAGGACTCCATCACTAATTGGACCCACAATGTGTCAGTCATCTCTGCTCTGCCAATAATCCATGACCTGGAGGAGGCCGTGGGAGTCAGCAGTGGGGATTTAGGGAGAAGTGCTTCTGGGGCTGCTGCAAAATGTTCCAAAGTGGTAGGAATGGGCCAGGGCAAAAACAGCCTTTCCAGAACTTTCCCTCAGGAAGAACTGGTCACTTGAGTAGGACAAGGGAGGCAACTCTCAGCTTAGGGGTAAGTATATAAAATCCAGAGGGAGAAGTGATTTCATCCACCAATGGAGGGCAGGAGCTACAGGGATTTGCTAAGAGAGTGAAGTGGCAATGAAATGAAAATTCAGAAAGATCCAGAATACCCCCAAGAACACCATTAATTTCACAAGCACAGCTTTGCTGCAGACCCTGTGCTGGGTGCTAGAGACAGTGGGGCACGGTGCTCACTTATGGAGTTGGCAGTGTCCAGGAGCCGGCAACATGGAGCGAGGAGAGCAGGTCCCAGGTGCCTCCTGCAAATGTTCTCATTTCCCTCTCATAACCATCCCAGGAAACAGGTGCCTTGGTGGTCTCCCTTTTGCAGATGGGCAAACTGGGACTCAGAGATGAAGCTAACCAGCCAAATAGCACTGTGGTGAGTGACAGACGAGGGAGCTGAACCAAAATATAGCTAACTCCAGAGTTGCCTCCTGCCTTCAGCTAGAACAGCGATTCTCTACCAAGGCAATCTTTCCACAGGGTACATTTATGGTTATCGCAGCTTGGGTAGGGGTGCTCCTGGCTTCTAGTGGTTTGGAATACCCAGGAGTGCAGACCAGGAATGCTACCAAACATCCTACAGTGCACAGAATAGCCCCTCACAGCAAATAACCACCAGACCCAAGAAGGCAATGGGAGGCAGGTTTGATGAACCCTGGGTTGGTATGTGTGCCCCATGTACCCATAAGTAGGGGCTTGGTTCTGCATAAACTCTCAGGAATTGTTTGCATGCACAATCTGACCAGTGAAGCCACCCCCAAGCCACTGGGCATGGTCAAGGTCAGAAAAAGCCAGTTCCCACGTGTGGATGGCTCCTGCAGCCAAAATCCAGCCCAAAAAGACAGGGAGGGTAGAGATGGGTAAGTGCCCCTGATATGCAGTAAATGGCACCTGTAGGGAGAGGGAAATAAAGCGGGGAGCTCCCGGGCCTCCCTGGTGGCGCAGGCGGTTGAGAGCATTGCTGTGAAGCTGTCCGCAGCTTCTGCAGTGCCAGTTCGATCCCCACTGGCCTCGGAGCAACCCACATGGCGAGCAGACCTCTCCTGTCACGCCTGCTGCTCCCCTCAACAGTGTATTTCGTCAGTCTGCCTATTCTGTTCCCTGCTCTGTCTCTGGTGAATCCTCTCACCCTCCCACACATCTGGCCTGTACCCCGGCTCTTGTATAAATAAAAAATAAATCTTAAAAAATAAAAAATAGAGTGGGGAGCTTCCATAGGGGCTTCCCTCTCCTCTCCTCCCCCAAAGACATTTGTCCTTGGTGGGATATTCATCGGTTTCTGGAAGGATACAAAACACAAACAGTTCTTGGAATTGCTTGCTCTCCCTGGACAACACTGAACTAATATTTGTTTTAGCAAATGGCTGAGCTGTTCATCTTCCCTGGCAGAGGGGATTTGTATCCCTCTCAGGAAATCACTGGGATTCTAAATTGGAGAGGCTGACATCTGGACGGTCAGTATCTCCTTTAAAGTCTGATGCACAGGAAAACATGCTTCCTGATGAAAGAGCAGGAGCAAAGAAAAGTGGAGATGACATTAGCTGTAGTCCTACTGTGTGCCAGGTATGCATCATCTCATTCACAATGAGGGATGGGATTGATTTTTGTGTGTCTATTTACAGAGAAAAAAATTAAACTCAGAGAGGTTAAGTAACTTGTCCAAGGCTACACAGTGTGTAAAGAACATTGATGGGATTTGAACACCCATGTGTGTCTGTTCCAAAGCTTTCATATGTGTAGGAGGATGCTGCAGTGGAGACTTGTCATCAGAATAGAATCTCATGCTTCTCCCCAATGGGACCAAGAAGGGTCACATAGGAAGTAGGGACTGGGGAGTCAGTCATCAGAAATTTCTACAGACCCTGATCCTGTCAGGAATCTTTATGTTGCAAGTTGAGAATCCCAATTCAAGCTGGCCTAAATAATAGAAGGTTTTCTCCACTCATGGATTAGGTGGTTGGTTGGAATCAGTGACTCAAGGGTGACATCAAGAATCTAGTACTTTCTGTTTCTCCTCACTGCCTTCCTTAGTGTCACCTACCCTCATGGTGGCAAAATGACTCCAGCATCTCCAGGTATCCTTCTATATCCCACCATCTGAACAGAAAAGAGTTAGTCTTTAGCAGATCACTCAAGTCAGTAAGGAACCTTCTTTTCCATAGACTCCTGGGAAACTTCTTCTTATATCTAGATGACCCAATTTAGGCTGCATGTCCACCCCTAAACTCATCTGTTTGGCCCAGGGGAGGTCTTGCACTGATTTACTTAAATCGGGGTTAATTGAACAAGATACTGTAGCAAAGGGGCATGAGATTAGGAACTTGATTGGGTGAAAAGAAATCAGAATTAATTCTTGGAATGAGGGTTGGAGACTATGCTTCCAAAACCACATAACTATTTCATATAGCACCACAGGCGCAGGATCGAGAAAATGTGGGGAAGGAATCCACCAAGCCTGCCAGATTCAGCTAAACCTATTGGAGAGTGTCAGCCCAGTGGCAGGACAACTGTGTGTGTGAGAGAGGCAGTAAAGCAGAGGTAAGCACCTGTCTTCAGGTATGCACCAGCTGTGGGGAGGGTACGCCCTCGTGGAACTCAGGTGACGAGCAGGCCTGATTTAGGGCCATCGATTGCATGGAGAAGAAATTCATCCAACTATTGTTGACTGAGTCACTCACTAAAAGGTAGAGAGGAAAGTAGGAAATGGGTCAAAAAAAGGGGAGAAGCTGTGTGTCCCCGGATTATGCAGAGGGAGGAACTTCTGTGGGGCAAGGTACACAGAGAGGGGAAGAGAAGATTTGAAGGGAAGATTTGAAGAAGGGAGCACTTGTTCTAGACCTTGAAAAAAAAAAAAAGATTCTGGAAGGTAGGAGGAAACAGTAAGGCAGCAGGCACTTTAGGCTCGAAAGAGAGAGAAGTAGCCTCTCTAATGTTTCTCCCTCTCTCCCTTACTCTCTCTCTCTCTCTCTCTCTCTATATATATATAGAGAGAGAGAGAGAGAGTGAGTCTTCCACACAAACTCTTCCATAAAGCTCCTGAGATATTTCAGGAGAAATATCTTTGCAACACATAGGATTATGAGCTGAGAATCACCCTCAGATTAGATCAGGAATAGCTCATTGCCTTTCTCCAGATAATCCACTCAGAAAGTGGCAGCCAGGAGCTAACCCCCAAATCAACCAGGAGCTTCACAGCCAGGAGCTCACCCCCAAGCCAACAGATAACCCCACAGAGCCAATGCCCTCGGAGACCAAGGAAGCCTGTCCTTCCCCAGCGTCAGAGTAGCTCGGGTCCAGGTCTCAAATGTGAGAACTCCTCCGTGGGCGTGGGCTCCATCCAGGGATCAAAAGGAGGGAAGAATGTAGAAAAGGCAGCAGGTTTGGCTGCAGGTCTCTGTGGGGCCAAGCACAGTCTCAGAACGAAGGAACGAAAGCTCTGACTCCTCACCTGTCAAATATCACTGAGACCATCCACCTTCCACCTCTTCCAGAAACTAGGATCCAAGGGCTGAAGCCAGGAGCTTCTGGTAAAGAAGCCCATGAAAGAGACAGGGGTGGGGAAAGAGAGGAGGCAGAGAGGAGGCAGGGACAGCAAGAGTGGTCTTGATTGAGACAGAGCAGGTAGGAGCCAGGGGCAGGGACACATAAAGCTTAGACAAGGGTCCAGAGTGGGGACAGAGTGAGGGGTATGGAGGGAAGGAAGGGAGGGGAAGAGAGGAGAAAAGAGAGGCAAGACAAGACTGCACTAGTGACAGGGCAGAAACAAACAGAAGTAGGAGTGGAGAAAAAGCCAAAAAGACCAAAAGAATGAAATAAAGTGATGGGAGTGGGGTTGGGGGACAGAAATATTTTAAAAGAGGCCTGAGTTTGGATCAGACAACCTGAGCCTTTCTGTCTTGCCTGTGAATCCTTGTTTCTCTGACTTAAAAGGAAGAGAGAGAAAAGATAAAAGATTAAAGAAATGAGGAAAGAGAAAAAGGAAGAGGCTAAGAAATCAAGGAAGCAGAGCGGGAGGGGCTACGAGAAGGAGAGGGTTCAGAAGAAGGGGGTATCAGCCCACTAACTTGGAGCAGGGAGAGAATGAGGGGACAGGGTGAAGAGCCAGTATCCCCATCTCCTGGGTCCCTGGGGCTATTCTGAGCAGCCACAAAGGATAAACCCTTCCTTCAGGAATTTGGGGCCCTGGCCCTTGCACCACAGAGCAGTGTTGGGAGTTGTGGGTCCCCTGCAGCCTGCTCTCCCAGGGCTGGTTAGCTGCGGTAGCTGGCTTCATTCCCTGACTTCCTTCTGCGTCCAACTTTTCCCCACACCGTTCTGTCTAGCACTTATTATTTTTAAATGAAGATGTATTAAAATTAATCTTATTTTGAGAATTATCTGAGAATTTCACAGCCCCTCTTGGGAACACCAGCGGTATCCTGGGGGAGCTGCAAACGGAACTGGGAACCCTTCGGAGGCAGTCGTGTGCCATCTGCCAGCTTCCCGGCTGCTGCTGCTGCCGCTCCAACAGTCAGCGGAGTGGGCCTGGTGCGAAAGGACCCTGAGAGAGGACAAGCTTCCAACTGGCCACCCCGAGGCTGGCCTGCTGGAGAGACAGGGCCAGGGTTCTGTCTGTGTCCACATGGAATCCGTCTGACCAGAATGAGTCAGGCAGAGTCTGCTCTCCAAGGTCAAGACACAGGGGTGCAAAGATAACTGGAGGAGCCCCACTTCATGCCCATCTCCCATCAAGGTTGGGGTCCAGGCTTGCCCTGGGTTAGGCTCCGGATCTCCCGGCAGCTCCTCTCCCAGGTCCCTGCCTCTCCCCAGAAATTCTGCAGTTTTACTAAATCAGACTCTTCACCTGGAGGAAGGACAGCATGGTCACCTGCGGAAGCTCAGATCAAGGAGCACTGTTACACTAGCCCAGGGCAGGAGCCAGACTCCGCATCTTCGGCCATCCTTGCAAAAATGCTGGAGGCAGACACTGGCCTAGCAGCTCCCTTTGACAGATTAGGAAGTGGAGGCAAAATCAGCTGCGCCACCACCAGCCTAGAGACTGGGCATTTGCGAGTAGGGGCAGACTGTCAAGCATCCAATGGAAAGCTTGACTAGACGGACTCGTCCGAGGGGTCTCTCAGTCCAGCATTCGGGGAACCTGTGCCCAGGTATACCAGGCAAGAGGAGGAGAGAGGTAGAACTGATCACAACTTCTCACAAAGAGCAGAGTCTGCTTGCAGAAGCCCACCTCTGCAGGGGTTTGCTTTGTAAAGGAGGCCCCTGCGCATGGCCTGGAAGGTCAGGAGGCGGGTAAAAACATGGCTGACCGTCTCTATGTGAATGACACAGGGAAAATGGGGGCTGGGGAAAAGAAGGCAGGCAGTCAATGGGACCTGGAGCCAACAGATGAGAATACAGTGGAAGCTGGCGTATCCAGGAACAATGCAGGGGCTTCTGTGCACAAGGGCTCTCGGTTTCCTGTGTGGCCCTGGGAAAAATCTTCCCCACTGCTCCAGCCTACGGTAAGTTGAGCTCCACACACAGTCTTGACTGTCTGACACTTTGTGAGGTTGAAGAAACTGGGGAGGTGCCCAGTGAAATGATGTGATTCCCCAGAGAAGCAATGCAGCAGAGAAAAGCAACAGAACATTCAGGAATATCATGGGGGATCAAGAATTTAACAGGGGCCTAGAACCTGCACCCAGGGATTCTTGAGGCATTGGGAGACATACAAGGGGCTGAACTTCTGGTCACAAGATGGCAGCCCAGGCTACAAACAAGTCCTCACCTCCAAGCCCATAGAAATGATCTAGATGTTACCAAAATCAACACACTGTGCTTAAGTAGGGGGACGGGCTATATGGGATTGCCTTTATACACAAGGAGTCTATAACTCACCCGAACTCAGCTTCACTGTGAACCTAGAACTTCTCTAAAAATGAATTCTAATGAATTTTATATAATCATATATAGAAACACATACACAGTCACACTTCAAAACTAGTCTTGTTGCAAAACTGCCAAGTTGGCCATAGAACTGAGGCACACAGCAAAGGAGAGGGTAGGAGGGGATGAAACAGGGATGAACACAAGGAAATATGGTGATGGTTCATGGGTGATAAGGTGGTGGGAGAACTATGGGGATTACAACGATATAAGAAAAAGGTGGAATTAATTAAAAAATAATCTAAAAATAAATAAATAAATGAACTTGCTAAAGTCTGGTCTCTAGACTTGTTAAAGACCTGGAAACTGAGAGGACTTTCTACAGGAAGGAAAAAGGTAGAAAGGATCTTCTCTTCCAAATTGAAGAGGGGACCATAGTCTGGTGTGTGATACAAGAGCTAGCAAGAGAAACGCTGATACAGGAGGAGGTATAGAGAGACGTCTTTAGTCAGTGCAGTAAATGTGGCATTTGGGGGAGACAGCAGTGTCCCGGAAAGCTGGCTGTGACTTGGAAGAAAGGCAACCACCCACATCCCTAAGACTAGTCACGGAGCCTGGTGGCACCACCCTCCAGGCATCCTCAGTGTTAACAAGAGACAAGCCCCCACGCACCCCCAGGTAGGCTTTACGGTGCCCTAAGAGGATGTCTCAGCTACAAAGCTGAGCGCACAGTGGGGATTCACTGTGCTGGAGAAGGGATTGGAACCAATTTGACTTGATTCTTGAAGGAGAAAATAGCCTTGGGCATACTGAGGGTTAAGAATAACGAAGGCAGCGGCTCTGGCTTCTGGAACCATCCTTCGCTGCTCTTTTTGGAAGCAGACTGTAAGCTGAAAGTCCTAGATACCAACAAAGTCCTAGACACCTTGAATCCATGTGTTCCAAGACAGGTGATGGGGGAGGCGAAGGGAGGGACTGGAGGGAGAACAGGAGAAATACGATGGAGGCAGCGGTAGGCCATGGAGAGGCTCCAGCACAGGGTTTATCCTCTGGACATTTCATACCCAGATGTCATGGAATCTCTTCTCACATCTGGTAGAGGTACCTAAGTGGGTTCTTTTCATCTGCAGAAAAATTTTGACATGTTAGTCTCTTCAGATACCTTCTGATGTAAATTGAAATCCTGGAGGTGAGCAGACCATAGCAGGGGAGATAATGGATTGCATTTTCTAGGTATCAGTTTCTATTAGTTGCAAGTCGAAGTCTGTGTTGCAAATAGGGTTTGCCCATGAGGGGAAAACAAGCAATGTGGTTAAATTAAAATGTGACTCCTGACAGAGGCTTGCACACAATAACCAGTCACCACTGGAGGAAGGCGATAGATTCACACCCTGAGGTCAGTTTCACTGCCCAGCAAGGCAGGCAGGAAGCAAAGCCTCTGGGGACTTTGCTCTCTTGCTTGTTGGTGCTTTTCCAACCAGTGGCTCCCAGCTCTTAGGCTGCAGTGTTATCACAAAGGACCCTTGAGTCCGCATGTGCTCTAAGCAATATCTGCAGCTCCAGTGAACTAGATGCTTACATGACAGTGCAGAGCAGTAGCTACAGATGCTTAAAAATTACTGAATTCGTGGCAGCTTTTTATTTTCATTGCTTGCTCAATAAAGAATTACTATCAATATTGCTGCTAACAAGGGGGAGTCCATAATATATTTTTGCCATGACAAAAGCATCTCTGTATCCCAAAAGACAGCATCCAGCTCTACCGGAAGAGGTACCCCTGTACCAAGGAGCACTTTGTTTCAGAAGAAACAAGCAGAATCTGGGAAATGAGTTGAGGGTGGCTGTGAGCATGATGCAGGCTGTGGGTATGGAGGGTGAGGAGAATGGGCGAGGCGAGAGGGAGGCATTGCCCAGAGGGATGTGGTGGCTAGGCCTGGGGGAACACGAGAAGCTCCCCTTGGGTGTAGATGGGAAAACAGGTAAGAATGAGCATCAATGGGGGCCTCCCCTGGTGGTGCAGTGGTTAAGCGCTGGGCTGCGAAGCTGCCACAGGCTCGGCAGCGCTGGTTCGATCCCCGGCCATCAATGAGGGTCCCACATGGTGCCACAGACCTCTCCTGCTGTGCCCGCTGCTCCCCTCAGCAGTGTATTTCGTCAGTCTGCCTGTTCTGTTCCTTGCTCTGGCTCTGGTGAATTCTCTCACCCTCCTGCGCTTCTGTCTGTACCCAGTGCTTGTATAAATAAATAAATAAATCTTTAAAAAAAAAAAAACAAAAAGAATGAGCATCAATGGACCTGAGTGGGTGCGAATGGGTGTGGGTGAGTGTGAGCACAGAGGGCCATGTGTAGGCTGGTAGACAGAGCCAGCAGTGCCTCCTCCCCCACCATTGTGCTCTCCTGCACACCTGCCAGTCACACCTTGCACTTCGGCACTAGAACTCACATGACTATGCCATAGCTGTGGGCAGAAATGACCCTTGCCCCTTCTGGACTATAGCATAAGAGAGCCGATGCATGACCCTCCAGCTGTCCCCTCTGGCTAGGTGCTGACCAGCAATAATCCAGGTGGCAGGAAGTCGTCATTTCAGATCCCTAAGTGATCAAGTGTATTTTCAATCCCCCGCCCCCCCTCCGCTACACACACACTAGCCAAAGTTGGGCATGTAGCCTGAATGAGAAATAAATCATAGTTGTATAAAACCACTGAGATTTCAGAGTTATTTTCTCTGCAACATGACCTAACCTGTTCTGGTTAGTGCAGTGGTTTGGGGGAGGATGGATGTCTGAGTGGGGAGTACATGCATTGATAAATGAGCATAGGCTGGTTCATTAATTCATTCATTGTATACAACAGATTTTTATGAAACAGATCCTGGAGATTCATTAAACACAAATATAAAAATGTTCGTCCTGTGGAGCTTACAATCTAGTGGGGGAGAGACAAACAATAAACAAAATTAATTAAATAGACAGTATATTGGGAGGTGATACATGCTGTGGGGGAGGAAATCTTAACAGTAACCCTAGGTAACAACAGTCATATGCTTAGGTCCTAACAAAAGGGAAGCAAAGCCCCCTGACCTAATTCTGGGCTAAGGTCAGGGTCTGCCTCCCCACCCTCAAGAAATCCTGAGGGAGAGAATGAAGGTGTCTTCAGGGACCATCAGTGAATTTTGCAGGTCTGGCTCCTGAGGAGTCAGTTTCATGGAGCAACGTGGGGACATTTGGGCCGTGCAGAATGTGAGCAGACCTGAGGAAGGGACACTCGCTGTCCAGTGTGTGACTTGAATTTGCCTGGCTGGGACAGAAAAGTGAGCAATGCAATTGTGCTGACTTTGAACTGTGCTGTGCTGACTTTGAAATGTGCTGTTTTTTTCTCCTGACTTTCTTCCCATTCCTGGCCTTGGGTTTCAAGATTTAGGAGCTTCAATTTTAGGGGAGGGGCTCACTAGTGTGACCCTGTTGTTCCTTTCCTTTTCTGTTGTCTGAGAGCCTTGTGGACACTCATCATTTGCAGATTTTCTTTCATTCCCTCTTAAATAAATGTCTCCCAATCTGGTCATCAGTAGCAGCACCCCGCAACCCCATCCTACTCACCTCCTAGAAGCTTCCAGTAATTAAGCATCACTGAGTCTGGCTTAGTAGGAAAAGAAGGGGTGGGTATAGGAGGGGATCTTAGAAGATAACATTTAGAACCACGTGTCTCCTGCAGCGTGAGACAGACTTTCTCAGACTCCTGGGAGGAAGATGCAGCATCGACAGCCACTTGATTGTGTAGAAATTAAGTACAGTTCATTAAAACACAATATTTAGGTGTAATAATTCTGTGGGAGCAGCTTTGAATAATTGAAGACGCATTTAATTTTCTGTATTGCTCTGTTGTGCATACTGAGTGAGACAATAGCAATTTTTAAAGTTGAGTAAATATTGATTAATAAATTTTCAATGTGGAAGATCCTTGCTACCAGGCACAGGGTTTAATTCTTTGTGCATGGGCCTTCACTCATGAATGCAGACTTTGATGATCATTATTTTGAGCATTTAGTGCACCCCCTGATTGTATATTCATCACATGCAGCAGTCCACCCACCAAGCACAGATTCTGCACCCTTCCTTCATTTCAAGATAGACTCTGGAAGCTCCCAGAACCTATATTTTTTCCAGATAACTTTAAATATCAATTTCATGGCAATAATATTAATAATGAGGTTCAATGCAAAGGATTTATTAAATGTTTAAAGTAGACATTCATATGTTCCCTACGGGCTATACCAACTCCATAGAAAGAACTACTCTTCCCTTGTCATTTGGGAGATTGGGATGGTCCTAAGTCCAATTCAATTGATCGATAACTTTGTGTTGTACTGATGAATGACTGTTTACTGGAAATCTAAGAAGTTTCAGTATTGAAATAATGGCACAGGTGATATGGTAAACAGAAAAAGAAAAACAAGTCAATTAATGAACACGTCTGGTATAATAATTAAACTGAGAAGGAACTGGGATAGTAAAATTTTCAAGAAATCACAGGAAAAGAGTTCTGGAGTTAGCCTAGGTTGAGCAGTCAACTCAGTTTTGTGACTTTGAATGTGAGCTTTTAAATACCAAGTGTTTTTCTTGGCACTTCCACATACATTAAATTAGCTAATATTTCTTTGTATTCTGTTTCTGCTTTTACTCCAAGGTGTTAACATTACAGTATTATTACATGGTGATAGAGTATAATACAAACAATAAGGTATATCAAGTAATATAGTTGACTCATCCTTTGTGTCTGCCAGTAGGATTCACAAAACATTTGCCTATAAATTGCCTTATGTGACCTCAATACCTTTTCAGTGGGACCATTATCCAACTCTGCAGATGTGAATGGAGAGTCCCAGAAGCTAGTCAAGCTTACCAGCATTCACTGTTCCGTAACTTTGACTCTAAGTCCCTAGACACATATTTACATGCTTTCTCTAGCTTTTGAATTACAAAAGTAAAAGTAAAAATATATTAGTGTACAGAAACAAATTTCAGTCATTACAAATAAAGTATAGCGAACTTAAGTCCTTTCCCCGAAGGTCCCAGTACTCAGTGTGGTAACTCTACTTCCAGAACTGTGTCTGTAGACATAGGCATAGGCATCGTGTACCAACAAGTACGTAAATAATGTACATATTATCAGGCTATACAGATTCTTTGTGTGCATGCGCCACTGCACATATACATCATCAAAATGTCTTAGAACTCTTTCCCTGTCAAGGAGAAATAGATAATTATAGGTAAAAACAAGTTTCCAGTAGGTGCTGTGCTCTGGGAAGACCCTCTAAAGAGGCCCAGCTCTGCTAGAAGACTGTACCCACCTCCTCCCCCCTCTTTTTTCCTGCCCGGAACACAGTTTCATGGCAGAATCTTGGCCAAGAGACAATCTTGAGGAAGAAAAGCACTCACTGAGGATGGTAAAGAAGAAACATAGGGGAAGTTTGGGTTCCTGATATCCATGAAGCTGCCATACCATGAAACTGGATAGAGCACATATATTTATGAGCAATTGTTAATTCGACTTTGTTGCTTGCACAGATAATCCGACCTTAACTGATGCAGTTTTAGTGCCTGAAACTAGGTGCCTGAATAAGAGAACCTAAAATTATGGAGGTGGCTGAAGGTTGGAAAAGGTGGATATGTTAGAAAGCTGTTATATATAAGTTAAGAGATGGCAAAAAACTTGGTCAGTCTTTCACCTTGGAAAGCAGACCACTTGTTATATGAGAGTATAGTATTAATGAAAATGATAAGGAAAATTCAGAAAGTTAGGATAAACTGATTCCATCTTGCTGCTGGAATCAAAGTCCAAAGACAGATGAGAATACAGTCCACAAGCAAACGCAGCATTGCTGAAGATATTCTTTGCCTGTGGCCGGCAAACTAAGTGTTATTTCCAGCTTTGCTGTTACAGATACATCTCCATAAAAGGGGGGGGGGGTGCAATGAATGGGAGCCATTTGCCTTGATCCCACTTCCATGCAGACACCTAGAATTATAAATCCCCATATGTCATGAACCAGACTTCCTGAATGGGGGGCAGGCAGCTGGGGAGGAGCAAGGTGCATATATAAAGGGAGGTTGTGCAAAGGTAGGAGAAGTTACTTGGAGGCTAGACATGTGGATACACTTGGGAGAAATAGTTGGAAGAGACCTGTGGGTGACAGACACATGGAGAGGCTGTCCTGCTTCCAGGCAGACACAATGGCAGCTGTTATCTTGACCACATATTGCATTATGTGATGTATTTTCAGTTTTTAATTTGAGTCTCTCCTGTCCCAGCTCTCTGGGACATGCCAAACCCCTTTCTTTCTTTCTTTTTTTAATATTTTATTTTACTTTATATAATTCTTACATCATTTTTCATTTTTGCACAATGTATGCATTTTCAATACCCACCCCCTTTATTTTGGCCCTAATCCCTTCTCTCCTCTCCCCACACCCATGGAAGGAGCTGGAAGGGATCATGCTCAGCGAAATAAGCCAGAAAGAAAATGAAAAATACCGGATGATCTCACTTATAGCAGGAATTTAGAAAACCTAAATAAGGGACCAGGAAAAAGACTAATTATAATAAAGAAAAAATCAAAATCACCAAACCCTTTTCTTATGATTTTTTGCCAGAAAGCACCTTAGATCTGTGGCAAGCTTTCAGGTCTCAGTGGCTCCACTTTGGAGTGAGCCTGTCTGGGTATTTGCCCAAGAGGGGATGGGTCATTTTTAGAATTTTACTCGGAATCTGTTATTTGAAATCCTTTTTCTCACCCTCTATGCACACCAATTCTCCTAAAAATCTTTCACTCTAAGAGTATGCATTCCTTGCATTTGTGCATGTAATGGCAAGTCCCCTTTTAGAGCATGCACCCCTTAACAGTTTGGGGTCCCTGATTACCCCTCAGTAGCACACTAAATGGCAAGTTTGGAAAATGCAATGGCTGTTATATCTTCAACTGATACAGTTATAAGGTATAATTTAAAACTCGTATATGTATGTTCTTCCTACTCTACCAGGATTTATTTTTTTAATAAATTAATTTTTTATTTTTTTACATCATTGTTCATTTTTAAACAGTATTTGCTTCCCCCCACCCCCTCAGGTGTAGTCCCCATAGAGTCTCCTTCCCCAAGGCACCCGTGTACCATCACCTCAGTCCCCTGTGCTCCCCCCTCCCTCCCTCTGATCCCTCTCCCTCCTCCTCCCCTGCAGGATGTCTCTGATTTATAATTGTCCATTTTTGCTTTGTTGTGTTTTGAACTGTTATACTTTTTACACTGATTATTATTCAGAAATCAAAAAATATAAACTCATGCCATTTGCAACAACATGGATGGAACTAGAAGGAGTTATGCTCAGTGAAATAAGCCAGAAGGAAAAGGAAAAATATCTGATGGTTTCACTTATAGCAGGAATATAGGGGGACCAAATAAGATAACTACCATGGTTTATTGGGCATCCTGGAGGAAGATTATCTGACTTCAAGCCTAATGGTCATGAGGCTGCTGTGATCCTCATCTAAGTGAGAGATAAATGAGACTCTCTTATTTAAACCCCTTGTTTTGAGTTTTCTGTTTTATGCAACCAGAGCGAATCTAAACTGATATAGTCATCCTTCCGCCACTAATTTCAGAGCCACCTTTATCATTTACTATATTCCCATATGTAATCTTTTTCAGGTCTCCCTATTCTGGTTCACTGCTCTATTTTTTTCCTGCACCAATATGTTGTTTGATTATTAATACCACATATTTTAAGATCTTGCATAACAAGATATTGAACATCACTGATGTCCTTTTTCAAATTTATCTTAGCTGTTCTTGTACATTTGCTCCTTTATATTCATTTTAGAATTTGCTTATAAATTTTCATGATGAATTATGTTGAAATTTTTATCAAGGCTCCAGACCTTCATGAAAGGTCTTCTTATATTTCTTTTAGGGTTCTTTATTGTTGTTCTTTCTTTCACACTTAGAAGCTTTGTGACCTTTTTTTTTTTTTTAAGATTTATTTATTTATTTATATGAGCACTGGGTACAGTTAGAAGCGCAGGAGAGTGAGAGAATTCACCAGAGCCAGAGCGGGGAATAGAACAGGCAGACTGATGAAACACACTGCTGAGGGGAGCAGCAGGCGCAACAGGAGAGGTCTGTGTGCCATGTGGGACCCTCGCCGGCGGCCGGGGATTGAACCAAAGCTGCAGAGGCTGCGGGCAGCTCCGCAGCCCAGCGCTCAACCACTGCGCCACCAGGGGAGGCCCAGCTTCATGACATTTTTAATCTGTTACTATAACCTAGGAAATTTTTACTTTTTTTCACATGGATGTTTGTATTCCATCATCTTCAAAACCCTCTTACTCATTTTCCAGCTTTCATTTGATTCAGTCTTCCAGGTAAATAATCATAGTTTTGTCTCTTTCTGGTATCTATGCCTTTTATTTCTTATCTTTATCTCATTTAATAGGTTAAAGCAGGGGTTGTTTTTTAACTCTATCACACAGAGACCTTTGTAAAATTTCAATGTCTGAGCCCCACCCCAGAAATTCTAATTAGGGAGAGCAGGGATGGTGTCCAGACATCGGTATTAACTGAAGATCCCCATGTAATCCTGATGACCTGTATTGATTTGATGACCATCCATGGGACCATAACCTCAGGTAGAGTTTTGAGAAGTGGAGGCAATTAGCAGTGGAGGCAATTAGTGGAGGCAATTAGCAGTGGAGGCAATTAGCAGGAGGCAATTATTAAAAATCTCAGCTACATGGAATGTGACATTTTGTATGTCCCTTGTAAATCCTTTATCAAATAAAGGGTGCTTTCTAGTTCAAGGAGTTTTTTAAATAGGGAATGGAGTCTTTTATATTTGTACTTTCCTTAGCTTCTTGAGCAGAAAAATTAATTTGATTTAAATTCTTTTATTCTTATAATAGCATTTATGATTACAAATTTTCTTCAAAATACCATTTTGTCTATAACTCACAAATTTTGCTTTGTGATATTCTTTTTATTGATATATAAAGAGATTTTAATTTCCATTCTGATTTCTTCTTTAACCCAAAGTAGCAAAAAACGTATGTGTGGTTTTCTAAAATCTTGAAGTATGTAAGATTCTTTGGTTATCTTTTTGTTGTTAATATCTAACACTCTTGCATTTGCATATGAAGATGGTCTATTTAAATCTGCCTATGAAAATGACTTGTTTCTGCCTTTTAGAATGTATTGAAATTTCCTTTGTGGCCCAAGTCAGCTTGATTTTTAATTTAAAGCATAATTATTAGTAATATAAATGAAAAGAAAATAATAGCACAAAACTAACAAAATCAAACTTTCTATTTTTCTATTAAAAATCCCTATTTTCTTAATTTTTGAAATCTATTTCCTGTGTCAATTTTCCTTTGCATTTTTCTTTTAGTTTCCTATATGATTGTGACATTGCACATTGCCCTGTATTTCTTTCTAGTTTTGCCCTAACATTTCGAATCTATGTTGTTGGCACAAAATGGTTCATAATTGTAATCATTCCTTGATGGATTATCCCTTTTATCTATAAACAGTACTTCAATTTGCCCTTTATTATGCTTTTCACATCAAATTCCATCCTGCCTGATATTAATAATAATAACATAGATTTATTTGCTAATATTTGTTGATATTTTTCATCTCTTTATTTTCAATATTCCTTTGTCATTTTGTTTTAAGAATTTCTCATGTAAACAACATATATCTGGGTTTTTTTTAACTCAATCTGAGAGGTTCTGTTTCTCAATAAGTCAATTTAAAACATTGATACAGTTTCTCGGATTTACTCCTGAGAAATGATTCCGTAGTTTCCACACTTTCTTATTGTTCTCATTTTTTTCCCTTTCTGGCTTCAGTTGAATTTATCAGACCTGTCTTGCTTCATTTTTCTTCTGAGTTTGGAATTTACATATTTTACTTATTCTCCCACTGATTAGCCTTAGTTCTTCATCACAGTCACTTAAACATCTCTTAATAATAATAAAGGGGATAGGAGGAAACTTTGGGAAGTGATGAATGTGTTTATGTCCTGGGTGGTAGTGATGGTTTCCCATGCACATACTTATCCCTAAACTCAAAGTTGTAGATATTGAAAACATCAAAAATAGACATTTTTTACCTATCCCTCATACCTCAATAGTTATTTGTTTTAAAACAAACATTTTTCTAATGCTATCCACCAGCATTATGTAAAAGTAAAAAAACGTAAGGGAAAAAATGCCTGAACATTGGTCTTGGCAATGATTTTTTGGATAAAATGCCAAAAGCATAGGCCACAAGAGCTAAAAAACAAACAAGTGGGACTTCCTCAAACTAACTCTGCATAGCAAAGGAAACAATCACTAGTATAATAAGCTACCTACAGAATGGAGAATGTTTGCAAGTTATATATCAGATACTGGATTAATATTCAATACATACAAAGAACTCATACCACTCAATAGAAAAACAGCAAAAAAAAAAAAACATTAAAAATGAGCAAAGTACCTTAATAGATATATTTCCAAAGAAGACATACAAACGGTCAATAAATATATGAAAAGAGGCTTATCACTAATCACCAGAGAAATGCAAATCAAAACCACTATGAGATATTACCTCACACCTGCTAGGTTGGTTATTATAAAAAAGACAAGAGATAACATGAGTTGGCAACAATGTAGAGAAAAAGGAACTCTTGTATATTGTTAGTAGGAATGCGAACTGGCATTGCTATTATGGAAAACAATATGGTAGTTCCTCAAAAATTTTAAAACTGGTGACAGCTTGATCCAGCAATCCCAGATACTGGGGATGCAAGCAGGGTCTCAAAGAGATATTTTCACACCTATATTCGTTGCAGCACTAGTCACAAGGACCAAGTTATGTCTTCCGAGAGACGAGATATATAAAGAAAATGTGATATTTTGTGTATGCACAGATTTGTATATATTACACATATATAATGAGGTATTATATTATTCAGCTATAAAAAAGGAAACCCTGCCCCTTGTGACATTATTGGACTTATAAAACATGCTAAGTGAAATAAGCCAGACACAGAAAGGCAAATACTGTGTGGCATCACCTACATATGGGAACTTGAAAAAAAAAAAACAAACTCTTTTCTTGTAGTTCAAATATTACAACCTTTCGACATAAGAATAAGGTCAGAAGATCTAATGTTCAGAATAATAGTTAATAATATGGTTCAAAGTTGTTGAGAGTAGATCTTAAGTAATCTCACCACAAAAAAAGTAGTTAACGAAATGAGGTGATAGAGGTGTAAATTACCTTGATTTTGGTAGTCATCCCGCAAAATACATGTATCAAATCATCACCCTGTACACGTTAAAATATGTAATTATGTTTGTCAATTATTCCTCAATAAAGTTAGAAAAAGAAAATAATTATCATTCTGTCTATTTAAGTTCATGAGTAAATTGGCATTGGTGTGCTACCATCACTCCAAGCAGCCTGCCATCCTGGACAGAAACTCTGTATCTTTCAGTAAACAATGACGTCCCACTTTCCTCTCCCTCCTTGTCCCTGATAATCACCATTCTACTTTCTGTCTGAGCCATGAGTATAATCACACAGTATTTACCTTTTTGTGACTGGTTTTATTTCTCTTGATATCATATCCTCAAGATTCATCCATCCCACTGCCTGTCTCAGAATGTTCTTCCTTTTTACAGCTGAATAATATTTTACTGTCTGCATATTCCAGATCTTACCTATTCATCTGTGCATGTTTACTTGGGCTACTTCCGCCTATGGCTACTATGACTATGTTTCTGATGGACCCATGGATGTATCAAATGGATTCTTACCATTGCCATCTCTTTTCACATCTCTCTAAGGATGACACTTAAATGTACTCAAAGCCCTCATCTGCTTGCTGTTTTAAGAAGTCCATGTGTTGAGTTTAGTGCCTCTTTACATGGTGTTGGTTTCCCTCAAATGTTGTTGGTTTCTGGTTGTGCTTATATTTGTAAAAATTCTCTATGTGCCAGACTGGGGGTGTTATATCAACCTACAATTGCCTGCATGTAGGAGAGGATCAAATGTGTTGCCCAGATAGATGCCACAGCCTCTGGGAGATGATTGCAGAGGGGTGAGGAGGGGTGAGGGCAGAGGCATCCCTAACTGACAGCTTTGGGACTGTCTGGTTTTGTTGAATGCTGTCAGCCACCCCAGCCCCTGCCCTGCCTCCCCAACCCAAACAGCTATGGCTCCCTCTTGAAGCAAGACACTCCTTCCTATCAGTCGTGATCTGACAAAGGGGCTGATTCTGGCACCATTCACCCCATTATGTGCCATGGGGTCTGCTCTCATCGAGGATCACAATCTCCAGGCTTGCACATGCTGGGACCCCCCTCCCATAGTCTGTGGTCTTCCTTGCCTGTAGATGTGTCTTTTTATTTATTTATTCATTTAAACATTTATTATTTTTTAAATTTTTTAGACAATATTTGCTTCCCCCACTCCCTCAGATTGAGTCCCCATAGAATTTCCTTCCCCAAGGCACCTGTGCACCATCACCACAGTCCCCTGTGCTCCTCCCTCCCTCCCTCTGATCCCTCTCCCTCCTCCTCCCCTGCAGGATGTCTCTGGTTTATAATTGCCTGTTTTTGTTTTGTTGTGTTTTGTATTGGTATTATTTTTTTACACTGATGTCTTATTAGGTTCCCCTATATTCCTGCTATAAGTGAAACCATCCAATATTTTTCCTTTTCCTTCTGGCTTATTTCACTGAGCATAATTCCTTCGAACTCCACTGATGTTGTTGTGAACAGCATGAGTTTATTTTTTTGATTGCTGAATAATATTCCATTGTGTCTATGTACCACATCTTCTTGATCCAATCATCTATTTTTGGGCTTTTGGGTTGTTTCCAGGTTTTACTTATTGTAAACAGTGCTGCAATAAACATAGGGGTACAGGTGCTCTTTTGAATCACTGTTTTTGTGTTCTTTGGGTAGATCCCCACTAAAGAAGCACTCCAAAGAGATGCCTGCCAACACCAGTGGCACAATGTCCCAATGCATAGAACTAATTAGATGTGTCTGGACTGCAGTTTCCTTGCTCAATTTAAGGGACTTCTTACCACAACTGTCCATCAACAGCACCTCTTCTTCCTTCCCGGAATGCTTATGGAAGCTTCTTAAAATAATTATGTCTGTCACTTCTCAGTAGTCAGGCCAGGAGGGAGGGAGGCTTGCATTGTCTGCCACCTTGAACTGGTTATGAAGGTATTTTTTTAACATCTTTTATTCTCAGGTTGCCAGCACAAATCAACAGAGTCTGTTATTTGGGGGAGAATCATAAAACAGAGAACAGACAGGCACTGTGGCATTCATGCAGTTGCCTTTGTTACGCAAACAGCAACTTTTTGGCAGCCAAATATTTTGACAAAAGCTTTGCAATTTCCTTTCTGCACTCTCCCTAAGGAATAGGTTCCTGTAAGCACAGAGAGGCTGTGAATAGTGACTGGCCTAAAAATGTGAATTTCTCTTTGGGTAATTTGAGTTTATCTTAACCCAGCCCTCAAAGAGACAAGCGGGCACTTGTTCTCACCCATATAGGTGAGTGACAAATTATTTCTCTCTCAGAAAGTAGTACAAGAATTCCTGGGAGGTCTAGAAGATGCATCTTTGTTTGGATAATTCTTGGGATAGAGGTTGAGATTCTGGAGGGGATGGCGAAGGGTGAGTAGTATAGGGTAGGCAAATTTTTTCTACTTTGCTAGGTTTATTCATGAGGGAGTCCTACAAATTTTACAGGAGGCAAATTAGCAAGGAAGTAAGTTTATTTACCTGTGCAATGCCCCTAGTGGTAGGAATGGTCAATGTTGCATGCTCAAAGGAGGTAGTTAGAATTTGGGCCTTATATACCTAACTCAGTGAGGGAAACAGAAGGGAGAGAAAAACTCTTATGAGAAATACAAATAGATTTTCTAGGAAAGACAAATGGGTTTTTGAGGAGAACGCAAGAGAGGTAAGAAAGTTTGTGATGATGTTTGTCATACAGCTATAAGTGGTCTTCTTCAGGGTGATATAATTCCTCCAAGAGGATGTTGATGGTAGACTTAGGTCCCAGAAGTGGCTGCTTTTCTTCAAATAAAGGAAGTTCTAAGAAAGCTTTTTTCCTGCATCAGCTGAATCTCAAATATCTTCAACTTAAAATACCCTTTCACACCAATCTTTGAGTTCCAAGTGGGTCCCACAGAAAGCTCAGAGAAGACTGAGGTGCTGGGGAGGAGGCTGTGATCCCAAAAATGGAGGAAGGGCAAAATGGTAGGGGACTCTGGGAGTCCAGCATGATTGTTCAAATGTTGAGAAAATACCCTGCGAACTGTCTGCTGTGAGCCACCTTTTGTGGACATTGTGGACACTGGGCTTTGCACCCAAGATGGCAGGAGGCTGAATACTCACATCCTCAGCAGAAAAGAGCCTGAGGATTTAAGCCACCAGGAATCTCCAGGACTGTGGGGAACAACCTGGGCTTTCACAGCCAGCAAATTGGGAGGAAGGAACCAGTTTACTTAAATGTTCAGGAAGCAAGGAAGCCCCAGATGACAAGGATAATATGCAGATGTCAGTCCGGACACTGATAAATAACCCCCCATAGGCAACAACATGTAATTGTTCAGAGCTTCGTCCCTGTGCTGCCGCTGGCTACAGAGGACGCTGATTAGAGCAAGAGGCAGGCAACAAGCTAGGGGAGAAAGAATGGACTGAGGCAGTGGTGTGGATGGAGAAAAGGAGGTATCTGAAGGATAAGTAGAATGTGGTCACCAAGTTGTTATTTGCAGGAGTAAGGAAGAAGGAGATTGGAAAGGAAGACTTTCAAGAGTACTTTCACGGGGATGGAAACATGGGAGGATGGGCAGGGAAAGGCGGTTTCCTTTAGGTTTGCTGGGTTTTCATTCCTGTGCAGAATTTACATTCCCAAGGTCATCTGGAAGGAGGTGTCCAGGAGATGATCAGGAAGTCTGACCAGGGAAAGAGTCAGGTGATTAGGGTATCATCTCTTTTTTGGCATTAGTAGTTAGCAGGAGTTAGATCAGATGCCTCAGCAAGAGGTGCAAGATGATTGGCTCTGTCTAAAGACCCCATGGAGGAGAAACATAGAATCAGGATTAGGGTTTGAGCCTTTGAATGAGTGATCCTTTCTTCTTTATGCCTAAGCATAGAAACTACAAAGAACAGGGCCTTTCTGGTGATCTAGAGGTTAAATCTCAGCACTATCACTCCAGCAGCCTTAGTTCAATCCCTGGCCAGGAAGCTAACTCACATGACGCAGCAGACCTTTCCTGTCTTGCCCACTGCTCCCCTCAACAGTGTATTTCAGTAGATCTGCCTGTTCTGCAACCCACTCTGTCTCTGGTGAATCCTCTCACCCCTGTACCTCCGGCCTACACCTCAGTTCTTCTATGCTGAGGCTGGTTATGCACCACACCATATAAAAGGCAGCACAGTGAGGTGAAAAGTGTCAGCTTCAGACTCACACAGACCTCAGCTTGAACCATGGCTCCACCGTTACCAGTTGTGTGACCTTGGAAGGGTCATCTAAGCCTCTATTTCCTTAACAACAACCATAAAATACAGTCAGGAATCCCTCTTCATAGAGTGTGAGGAGTACACGAAGAAATAGAGGTTATGTAAAACAACCAACATGCACATAGCAGATACACCAAAAAAGGGCATGTAAGCTGTTTCTCTCCACGCCAGCAGCTCCTCCCTCTGAATGCGTTTAATGTCACTTCAGTCTTGGAATAGTTCCCACTAAGACCTCAGCCTGCCCCTTCGTTTGTACTAATGGGAAGCAAGAAGTCTACAAACTATGTGGCAAAAAATCATCCTCAGGGAAAGAGTGTAATTTAGTGGAAAATGTTTTAACTGGACAGTGCTTAGTTTCAGCACAGATTCCAACACTCCCTAGTTAGATGGTATCAAACAAATCACCCCACCAATCTGAGTATTAGTTTCCCCACCAGTAAATGGGGGCAATAACCTGCCTCACAGGGACAGGTTATTCCAAGGACAGAATGAGACCCCAGAAGTAAAGCATCCACCACAGTTTCCAGAATGCAACAGGTGCTCAATAAATACCAGTTCTAATCACCTGCAGCTTTGTTTGTATTATTTGTCCACTGAAATAAAGTCAGACATTCTCCTTCCCCCATGTGGAAATCCAAAGTACAATTCATCCCCTCCTAACGGAATGGACACATTCTACCTCCTGTGACCTTTATTTCTGAGAAAATTCTGCCTTCTTTCTAGACAGGGTGCTGCCTAGGGGGCAGACTATGAATGACCCATCTTTGTCTTCCCCAGACTGCCCAGTTCACATTAGGTACACGGTAAATTAGCATTGAATAATGGGGTGAATGAATAACCAAATGAATGACATTGCAGTTACATCAGAAGCTGTGAGTGAAAGAAAATTAATTTGCAGATGGAATTATTACATTGTGTACCCAATCTTGCAAAACAATGAGACACAGCTTGTAAGAGTTTCAAACACTTTTTCAGAAATTTAATTGCCAGTTAATTTTCCTGCAAAACACAATAACCTCTATAAGCTAAAGGAAACAAAATACAGTTCTGAAAACCTCATTAGACTCTGCCTGTAACTGCAGTGGTTTTTCCTGAGTTAGAAACCCGAGGATGCAAGCTGTTGTAATTGGCACTAACTTTGGTTATAAACAGGATGCCTTCACCTTGATTCCTGCATTCCTCATATTCCCCTGAGAAGACATGACTACAGAAGTGAGGCTGACCTGTGCTAAAACACCCCAACATTTATTTCATTTATTCTCTTGTGATCAGAACAAGTCTGTGATGAGAGTTGGGGCTGAGTCTGTGAGCATGATCAAGGCTCAGACTGTAACCATGATCAAGTCTCAGTCTATGACCATGGTCAAGGCTGCCTGTGGCCATGATGAAGACTCAGTGTGAGACCATGATCAAGTCTCAGTTTGTGATCATGATGAGGGCTCAGTCTGTGACCATGATCAAGGCTCAGTCTGTGGTTATGATGAGGGCTCAGTCTGTAGCCATGATCAAGGCTCTTTCCATGACTGAGAGCAGAATTTGGTCTCTGATGAGTGTCGTCTAGGACCAAGATCCTGGCTCAGCCCCCATCCATAGTCACAGTAATGGTCACACGTCTCTACAGCCACTTCTGAAATTAGAGGTAGACCAATGGGACACACATGACATAAACACCAGGACTTTCTGCTACACTTCTCAATAAATAATGATTGAACTGAATTAAATATATGCTCAATGATTCCTCAGTGCTGAGCTGAGATAAGGTGTGGGTAGAAGGGGGAGGAATGGGAAAAAGGGTATCATCAGTCCTGATAAGGAAGGGCCAAGAATTTAGGTGTACAGAGTAAAATCTTATTCTGACCCATTTAAGCAACTTCTTGGCCAGGGAACTGGAATTGTCACCTTCAGCTACGTGTAACCCACAAAGAGAGCAGAGAGCCCCAGACAGCTCGCCTGCAGACTTATGTATGGACCAGATTATGTCAGGCCCTATAGCTGTCACCTACTGGGGTATCACAGCTAACTGGGTCAGTGTTTGCCCACCACTCTGCTGACTGATAGCATGGAGTGGCTCCCTGACAGTGGCCAGAACGCCATTGCTGAAGCCTGGGAGACACCACTGCACCAGCCACGAGCTCACTCCAGGATTAGCAGTGAGATTCTCGGAGAGTTAAGTCTCAGTCACTACTTTTTCAGGGCACTCATGAATTCCACACATCAGTTCGTCCCCTGCTTGGTCTTCCTTCTCTGCCTCCTCCAGTGTCCCATCTGAAGGACACCTTTGAAATGAGAGATGAGATGTAATGAAGCTAGATATAAAATTAATCAAATATGACACAAGAACTGATGTGGAATGCAATCCCGTCGGCATATTATTCACCTCCTCGTAGTGGAGTTCTTTATTTACTGTCTGCAGCATTGTGAAGGACTCAGGCAAGGAGCAACACCAGGGATGATTTTTCAGAAAAAGGACTGGAGAGTTAGGAAACAGTCACTAAGGAAGATGGATCCAATATTTAAATGTACTGAGACTCTTGCCTGTTACTTTTTCTTGTTTTAATCTTGTTATAAGAACTCTCTAAAGATGGTGTCAAGAAACTTGGTTGCAAAAAAAAAAAAGAAAAAAAGAAAGAAAGAAACTTGTTTGCCATGTAAGAGAGTAGAAACCATTCATTTACTTTTCACTCTTTCATCCAATACTATTTACTGAGCAACTACTCTGTACCGGACCCTCTGTTAGACCAGGAACATGCCAACCGGAACAATAGTAGTTGTATTAAGAAGAGAAGTTATTATTCACTAATATTGATTAACAATTTACTATATACTGAATTAAGGACTAAGCACTTTGTAAACTCATTTTATTTAATTTTGTGTAACCTGGGAAGTACCTACTGTCAGCATCCCCATTTTACTTACTGCTTCAGAGCAGTTAAGTAACTTGCTCAGGGTTAAGCAAGTGGTAAGATGACTTCACAGCACAAGCAAAATTGTTCAGATCTTCTTCCATATCATCTTAATTGTAAATAGGGTGACTAAAGATTCAGTCATGGGCTGGGATTCATTGACCTCAGGCATTGCCTAGATAGGACATCCCACTCTTCTGCCTCCGGCACTGGTTCTTTTTTTATGCCAAGTCTTCAGTATTCCTCACCATGTGCCAATACACCTCTTGTGGCTTTAGTTATACAGAATTGACTTCTGTTGCTTGTAATCAAAGAACCTCACTGGTCCAGATAGTGTGCTCCCCATCAGAGGAGCAGAAGCTGCAAGAACGCTTAGTAGCTACATGTGAAATGGTGTGATGATTTATATTTCCCAAAGATGGCTGCAAGTTTTTCTGCTGCCCTCTTCTAGAATCTTGCCATTTCCCTACTGACTGGTGAAGTCAAGGTCCCCTCCTCTAGAACATAGGCAGGTCTTTGTGACAGATTCAGTCAATGGAAGATGGCAGAAGTTACATTATGTGAGCTCTGAGACTATCACAAAAATTATATGTGATGTGCCTTGCTCTCTTGGGGTGATTACAGCTTCCCTACCATGTGCAATTCTCAGACAGCTTGTATGGAGAAAGCACTTTGGGGCAACACACACAGGTGCTCACATATGACAGTGTCAACCTCAGCTATGCATGAAGACATCTCCAGATGATTCCAACCCAAATTCATCAAAGGGTAATTCCCCCCAACCCCAGACATCATGGAGCAGAGACTATCTCCACTGTGTCCCATCCAAATTCCTGACCCACAAAATCTATGCACATAATAAAATGATTGTGTTATACCATTCAGTCTTGCAGCAATTAACAATGAAACTGACGGATGGTTGAAGAGAGGACCTTTAGGGTCATATCCAACCTGGAAATATTTCTCCATCTTTACCCCAGGAACTGTTCCTTACACCTACAAATATGCCAAGACAGGGGTGCTCTTAATCAATGACCTCTCTACTGTGGGGACCTCAGCCCTTCAGAGGCCAGAGTCTGAGGGGCACCTTGAGCCTAAGACTGGAACTACTAAGCCATATGCTCAGCACACAACACATTTGCAAGGAAGAAGTTTCAGGTGTCAACTGGGAAGAAGCACCTTCTGGGGAAGGATCCCATTTAGAACTAGAAGAACAAGAGGAGAATCATAAATTCCTCTGAAGGGTGCATTCTATTTGTTATTCATGGAAGGATCATTTGTATCTAAGGAACATCAAACAAACCAGCAGAGTCGCTTTTATGGGCCAGGGAGAGACAGAGCAGGTGAAATAAACAGGGTATGCAAAAATGATAGCATCGGGAAGTTATCTAGAGAGAAACAAAATGTCCTGAGCCAGCTGAGAATTTCATTAAAGTAAGTCTTTGTTAAAAGTAATGCTCTGTTCTTGTCACGACTGCAATCGGGCCATCTCCTTCCTGAAAATGGAATAGTGTTCAGGCTGTGGACAAGGGCAATTGAGACTCTCTCTGTCTCTGTCGTGTGTGTGTGTATGTGTGCATGCACACATCCCCAACCCCAGTCCTCTGTCACTGTGTCCTTGTCTCTGTGTGGTGACTGAGAGGACAGACTCCTGAGTCAGGATACCTGAGCTCAAATCCTGTGTGGTCTCAGCAAAGTTATTCACCCTAGGCTTCAGATTGGGGATTTAAGTTCAATCCTTGACACTAAGAAAATTACATTTTTATTTTTATCATTATCATTTATAACATATCTAATCATTCTTCATTTGATCATTTGTGAGTTATCACTTATCCTGATTATCATTACTAAGTGCTTTCCTGGAGCTGTGTAGGTATCTTGGTTGCTAGGACCCCACATATCTTAGTCTGTAAGACCATCTTAGCCTCCCTCCTCAGCTTAATAACACTCAGTTACTCCTTTTCCATCTGCATCTGCAATGCAGTGCTTTACTCTTCCCTGGTTGAAGAGAGTTGAAAATATTGATGACATGCCTCAGAAGAGGGTGGGGAAATATGAGCTCAGCTGGTTTATGGTAGGCATGCTAATTGATGTCAGTCTCTTTAATTAACAACCTCAGAATCTCAGTGACTTAACATTATATGGGTTGGTTTCTTGGCAAGTTGGGAAGTTGTCCTTGCGGGCTCTCTTGCAAGTGGGGACTCAGAGGTTGGAGCTCTTTTCATCTTACAAAACCACCTTCCAGAAAACTAGAGGGTTGGGTGGAATGTTTTTAACCCTTCTGCCCACAGACTGTTGGTCAGAACTAAGTGTGCAATGAACAAAAACATTGGTTTTGCCACAAGGAATAAATTCTTTTTTAAAAATATTTTATTTTATATAATTCTTACATCATTTTTCATTTTCGCACAATGTATGCATTTTCATTTTGGTTATATGCCCCATACAATTGCACGCCCCCTTATTTTGACCCTAATCCTTCTTCTCCCTGCCTTTCCCCCCACCCCCTGTAGTGTGTCTCTGGTTTATAGTTGCTTGTTGATCTTGATTTTTACTTTGTATTAATTAGTCTTTTTCCTGGTCCCTTATTTAGGTTTTCTAAATTCATAAGGAATAAATTCTGACTTCACAGAGAAAAGTTACTGCCTATTTGTAAAACCAAATTCCTGTCCTTAATCCATTCCCTTCTCCCACCCTAGTCCTGACCACCATCACCTCCTCCCAGGTCATCAACAATATCTGCCCCATTATTCTCCTTGCCCTAAGTCTTGCCTTCTCTTTTCTATCCTGTGCAGTGCAGTCAGGGCCTGAAAAGAAATTGGGAACCCTTCGTTCTCATAAAAGATCCTGTAGGGCTTCTCCACTAGGTTCCAACTTGACCCAAATTCAGGAGTTATATGTGCAGTTGCCCCAGGCTGACACATGCCTGCCCACACACCTCTGGTCTTCTGGCTGCATGATTCCTACCCTTCATTCTAGTCCCAAATTACACCTCACCCCCACAGTGGAGGAGGTCTCCTTCTCACTCGCAGAGCATCCCACCCTCTTAATTGCCACTAACTCCAGGTTGCAGAATGGCAGGCATCATAGCTATATGCTTTATTCACTGCTGTCTCCCCAGCAGCAGTGGTTCACACATAGTAAGTGCTCAATAAATATGTGTTGAGTTAATGAGCCGATCATATTCTATTGGACCTCTTGTTTACATCAGTGACAGCCTCTACTGGATCGAAACTTCTTAAATTTCCTATGAATTACTGGTGTCTAAAGCAGCACTTTGTGAACAAGAGAGAAAAAGAAGAGTGACTCACAGTAATAACAAAACCAAACCATCACTAACCTTCTTCTCATTTTCATCTGCTGGCTTTGACAACATAGAAACCAGTGGCGTGTGAGTCAGAATTAGGCAGAGATGATGTTGGGAGCCAGATTCAATGTGCTTTGAGTAGTAGGATCCATGTCAGGCCTTGAAATTGTCCAAGGCTCCCTGCAGAGCCTTCATCTCATTAAGCCGACCCTAGGAGAGTCAGGTATTTTCTTTTGAGACCCGTCCCTCTATGGTAGTTAATTAGTCCTAGCTTTGGGTAATTGGCTTTTCTCCTCAGGAAAATATTATCCAAGACCTGAACCAACACAGGCCACTGAGGAGCCAGTAGCAGATCCAAGCCTCCAGCGTCCATCCCAAGCTTCAGGAACGGTCCAGGTGGAAAAGAGGCCACAAGGGAGTGTTTCTTCAGATCACAGAGAGAAGAAAGGTTGTGATTTCACAGTGCATTTTCCTGGGCATGAAGGGAAAAAAAAAGTCAAACAAAGTAATAGTTTGGCAACAGATGGTGAGCAGGATCAGTTGGGAAAATCTCTTTTGGGATTGAAAGGAAAAACTGCAGAGATGCCTCTGTTGAGGGTGTCTCGACTCCCACCTGCCTGGGATGTCTTTATTTTGTAGCCTAAAAAGTTTCATCCAAGGGAAGATCAATTCTGAAAAGCTGTCTCACACCTTTTATCTGAGACAGCATGATCCTGTCTTAGAAAGCATGGGAATAAAAGCTAAATGGAGTCTCAACCCCATCACCAATCAAGACCTACTGCAGAGAGCAGGGGGGTGGGGAGAGAGAAGCTGGTTTCCATAATGACCACTACAGAGCTAGGCCATGAGTGGTGACATTCATAGAGGACAGTCAGCTTTCCCCCAGGAGGCCAGGATGGGGAACTATTGTGTAGACATGAGCCCACACCCCAAACTACCTTTACCTGTAGAAGAGTTTCATAAACCTCAGTCATGCATATGTCCCCAAGACACATTGGCATGAAGTATCTCCTGGTGCAAGGCCATGAGTAGGCAAAACATCACTTCTGTGGTATAGATAAGAAAACATCAGATTAACCAAATTGAAAGACATTCTGCAAAATAATTGGCCAGTAGTATTTACAAGCATCAAGACACAAAAGATAAAAAAAGACTGAGGAACTGTCACATCCCTGAGATTAAATAGCAGGACAACGAAAAGCAATGTGTGATCCTGGGTTAGATCCTAGACCAGAAAGAGAACACTAGTGGGAAAATTGGCAAAATTCACAGGTCTGTAGACTATAGCAGTGAGTCTGTGTTCATTTTCTGGTTTCAGTAATTGCACTGTGGCCAGGTAAGAGGTTAGCGTTCGGGGATGCTAGGTGGAGAGGCACAGGAGTGATCTCTACTATCCTTATAACTTTCCTGTAAATTTAAAGATTTTTCCAAGAAAAGGTAAAAGAATCTGACCACAAACTGTTTTCTTTACTGAAGTACATTCATTTTCAAAGTAAATTTGCTATCGTTACCAAAAATGAAAAACCAAGATCATGAGCTCTAAAATAAATTGATCAAAATGAACACCCTGAAAACTAGGTACTGCTCCACCAAAGAGGGGGCTCAAGGCCTCTTTGTCTTCCTTCAAAAGGGAAATTAGCAACTGCTAGAGAAGCGTTAAAACCTATCAGCATCCAGCGGGGACAATCTCCTTCCTAATCAGGGATATAAGAGAGATCTGAAAAGCAAATAATTTTCTCACTATGTAATTTAGGTTAGTGTCTGTTCTGTGCACCTTTTAAATTATCTCTGGTACTACCTAGCACCCCATACCACTTTAGGAAAACACTGCATTTTCGAAGCCCCATGATGTGGTTATAGGACTGTGGGGCTATGAAATGAAAGAGAAAAGGCTTGCTGTTGGGGTGAAGCGTCATCCTCACAGTATTATCCCTGGGATGGGAAATAGCAGTTGTCTATACTGGTGGGAAACAGTATAAATTGATTCAACTTCTTTGAACATACCATTATACCCAGTAATTCCTTCCTTAGAGTATCTGTCTTACAAATATAATTGTGAATCATTATGGTATTTTTTGCAATTGAAAAAGACAAAAACAACCTAAATGTCCATCAACAAAGGAATATTCTGCACAGTAGAATATTATGCAGTCATTAAGAAGACTAAGACAGGGCCTCCCCTGGTGGCGCAGCGGTTGAGTTCCGGGCTGCGAGACTGTCCGCAGCCTCTGCAGCACCGATTCATTCCCCAGCCGCCGGCCAGGGTCCCACAAAAAAAAAAAAAGACTAGACTAAGACATGAACATTGAACATGTACCAATATACAACAATTTCAAGCACAAGATTTTTCCCAACATAGATCATGTGAAGAAAACAAGGTACATGATAGTGTATATAGTGTGCTCCCATGTTTTTTCAAGTGAGCATGTACATGGTATCAGTCAGCTTTTTCTGTTCAAAAAACAATCTCAAAACATAAGGATATACCACAATAAGCATTGACTATCAGGCTCAAAAATAGACCATCCATTGAGGTAGTGCCCCTTCTTCAGAGTGGGAGATGGCAGAGGCTGGGGCAGGTGGGATCTACATCTCTCATGCCCCTGGGACAGATAGTCTACTTGGGTGGGTTGCCCTCATGGGCATAGAACAAAAGGAGAACTCTGCCAAGTAAGCATATTTCAGATCTTTGCTCACAAGACATTTTCATATTGATGATGTTATTTGAAGCTCACATTAACGTGAGGCAGACAACAGAGATTATAATCGCACTTTGAGATCCAGCCAGGTAAAATGACTTGCCCAAAGTCAGACAGTTTAAAAAAAAAAAGCCAAGCTAGATCTGCCTGACACCCCACACCAAAAGCCTCCTACCCCACCTTTTAGCTTGCATGGCCCCAGGCTCACCAACACTATCTGGTCCAGGGTCCACCATGTGCCCTAAATAGGGATAAAATCTCTCGGTCCCAACACACACTACGTGGGAGAGACTGACTGTAGACTGCTCCTCAGAGAGCCTCTTGCTCAACCTGGCCATTTACACATGGGCAGAGAGAGAGGCCCAGGATCCCAAGGCAGGTACCTTCCTCCCTACCTCTGTCTCCCTGTTTTTCAGATGGAAACTTAACACCCCTAAAAGATTGTTTGGGAAGACCATGTATTCAGGAGGAATTTGCATCCCAGACAGTGTGAATCACAATTCAGGTCCTTCTCCCACAGCAGAGCCAGGAGACTGGCCTCGGAGCAGATAAACTGACCAACCCAAGAGCAGCGGAGTTGTAGAAGAATGAAAGCAATAAGAAAAGTCAGGGGCTTTGAGCCCCTGGGGCAGGGAACAGACTGCTCTACACTGGGGCAAGGCAGTTCTGTGGAGCTACTATTGAGAATTGCCCTGCGGCTGCTTCCAGCCTGGGCTGGTGCTGGGCCTTCCCTGTTGGTGCCTTCCCAGCTGAGCACAGAAGCCTCCCTGGCCAATGCCCCATCCCTGGGGACAGGGGAAGTGTCCAGGAGGCTGTAGCACTAAAAGGCTCTCAATCCCCTCCCCCCAGATGGGCTTCCCACTCTTGAGTTTCCTTCCCCGTGGTGCTGTGGTGGTCCCCTTCTCCAGGGTGTCTCCCCCACCCCCCAGACAGCATGCCCGCTTGTTGCCTGAGTGCCCTTTCTCCCTTTTCATCATCTCTTATAAGGGAACAAAGAAATGGGTGGTAGGGAACAAAGGGAGGCACCAGATGCTGATGATGGGGGGCCCAGGGAGGAGGGCCCATGTGGTCCCACTTAAGCCATTTTCAACTTTGCATCAAATGGAAATTTCTGTGAGCAGCTCTGAAAGCTCCTACAATGACTAATGTCGCCAAGTGAGCTCGAGGAACAAATGGATGCTAATTATTTTGTGGAAGGCGAGACAAGTAGAGAATTTAAACAGGGGGTCTGACTAGCAGATGGTGGGAAATCTGAAGGCTCAGAAAGACAGGACTTGCCCGCCTCCCCGCTGCTCAGCTCTGATCGGGGGGCTCGTGTGCCCAGGATTTACAGTGCTCAGCACAGGCCCTACAGGTCTGTGGCTCTGGGCCCCACTGGCTTTGCCGCTGACCAAAGCTGGCCTCACAGAGCTTCCTCCATGCAGTGGGAAGTCCAAGGGACTAGTGTGGAGGGGAGCAACACCCCAAAGCCCCACAGGGACCCCATAATGAGCATTCCAGGGTTTTGGGAATAAAATGCTTGGTGACTCTTGTAAGTTCACCTCCAGGAAGAGGACACTGAACACACGTGTATTTATTTTTTCCAAGATAAACTGAGGCCAGAAAGACCCAGGCTGTTTCCCACCTTCCTCAGCGCAGCCTGACCTAAGGGTCTGAGCGGCGTCTGGCCGCCTCCCAGCCTTGGAGGAAGTGGTCAGGTATTTTACACCCAGCCCACCCTACACGTGGGTGTTTCCAGCTCACCACTCAGTTTCTCTCCTCTGACTTCAGCATGGGTTGTTCTGTCTTCCTGGAACGCTTGTCCCTTCCCCTCTTCTGACTACCTCCTACTGGATCTTCATGATTCCCATGTCACTTCCCCCCAAAAGCCTCCCTGATCTCCCGCTGGGATCATGTAGTTCCCTGTGACCTGCCAGCACTGCACTCACGCCCTCAAGTATAAGTGGCTTTCAGGCCCTCAAGGATGGTTCTGGCTGGATTCACCCCCAAGTATCCCCAGGAGATGGGCTGGCCAAAGTGGGCACTTGGATATGCTTGCCAACTGGAGCCGAGCTGGCGCTGGAGAGCCATCGGGTACCAGCCTCTCACACCAGATGGGGCCCAGCTTGTTCCACGCCCATGCAGAATTAGTTGTGGGCTCATTAAGAAGAAGCGGGTGGTGGGGGTGACTCTCAGCTTCCCTCATCCCTCCACTACTCAAGAGGTTTAGCCCCAAAGCAGTAACAAAAGCAGCAGAAAAGAGAACCAACGTGAACAAACTAGTAGAAATGCCAAGACCGTGGATCCCACCATCCTACCCTGCCCACTGCTCTGGGACCTGGCCCTGACTCTGTGCCCTGCTCTTCCCACCATCTCTGCTGGTGCCATTGACCATCTGCTGCCCACCTGCCCCTTGCCCCAGCCCCAGATCCCCCTCAAAGCCTCTGCATTCTTGCTTCATCTTCACCACTGCGGAGTGGCTAAGACTAGGAAGTATTCCCTGCTTCACTGACCCTTTTATGCCTAGATGGGCCCCACAGCTGACTTGCTTGGATCCCTGGGAGTTCAAGAGCTTTTTAACAATAGCATCTTTCTTCCCAGGTTGCACATGGGTTGCCATGGTGATGGGGGGTGCTTTCAAGCAACAGCCACCATACTGTTTCTCAGAACAGTCTTCCTCTTGCTGAATAGAGTTTGCTGTGCTGAATTTCTCCTGGGGGAAGAGAAGGAGTTGAGGTCCCAGGGCAGGCTCACTAGACGCGCCCATTCACGACTGCAGACTCTCAGCCTCCGGGGGTGAGGGGAGGTAACTACGTGGAGAAGGAAGGGGCGCCACTTACCTCCACACCTCGGAGACCCCCAAATCTCAGCTCCAGCCCAGCTGCAAGCTCTGCTGCCTGTTTATAGCCATAACAGTCATAAAAATAATTTACATAAATGATTTTTCTGCAAAAAAGAAAAATAATCTAAGACCAAAGAAAATGTGGAAAGGTGTTTAACCTCACCCCCAAGTCCCCTCCTTCCTGAGAAAATCTGCTATAAACATTTGATACAGCCCCTTCCTGCCCTTTCCTCTGAGATTATATACATAGAGAGATTAAAGAACAAGATGAAAATAACATAGTTGAAACAGCCCTATAGACAGTGGTATACCCTGCTCTTTTCATTCACTATTATATCAAAGTGTTTCTTACATCATTAGACTTCTTTACATCTTTTGAAATGATTCAAAATAATATACCAAATGGATATGCCAGTTTACCAATGTATCTTAATAGTGGGATATTAAGATTGAATCTAATTTAATACTGCTGCTATAAACATCTTTGTCTCTTATCTCTGATCATTTCTGAGGATATATTTCTAGAAATGAGTTCCTAAGACAAAGAGCATAAATATTTTAAGGCTTTCATACAAATTTTCCAACTGCCTCCTAAAAAATTATTCTTCTGTCACTTAAGACACACACACACACACACACACACACAATTGCTAGGCTCAGAGTTGCAATTAACATAAATTGAAAAACTCTGACTTTAAATGCAATTTAAAATAAAAGGATGTTCTTTCCCTGGACCTGGCCTTTAGAAAAAGCAGCCTTGTGTCTGAAGCAGTAGCCCATCCCCGAGGCCGGCTCTGCCAGTAATGAGTTGGGCAGCCCGTAGCTTTTCACCCCCTGCTCTCTCCTACTCCCCCACTGTTGGCTGGCTGAGTTGCTGACTGGGAGGTGGATAAATGGCTCCGTTGGCTGCCCTCGTTCCCAGAACCCACTTCTTAGCAGTGCGAGGGGGCCATTTGTCATTCTGCCACACAGCTCAGGACTGCCAGACATCTCATTCCACTTCCCTTACCAAGGACATGGTGCGAAGGGCCGGCTCAGATCTTGGGCTCTATGGAGCACCGAACCAGTGACCCTCGAGCCTCTGGGCCTGCGGGTTCTCATTTCTAAAGGGAGCTGGCTTCTAACATCTCCAACATCTGCCCCCCCTCTCTGATCCTGCTGATGTCCAGAGCCTTATGGGCTGCTCCAGAACCATAAATGAGCAGAGCTGAAACAAGGTTCGCAGAGAGGGAGGCAGAGTGGGGAGCCGAGATTGGAGACTTCGGGAACATTCAGGGAAGTTCTCCTTGTCCTGCTGGGCTGAAGCCAGGTCTGGGGAAGTGGATATGTGGAACAGCATAGCATAAAAGAGGAGAAGGCAGAGGGGCCTGCCGGCACCCCAACAGTGACTCCCTGCCACCATCAGAAAGACTCCACTCCATCAGCTGGAGGTGAGAACAAAGCCCAGCCAGCTCTTTTCCATGGAAACCTGTTTCCCAGTGTCCCTTTCCTGCTGAATATTTCCCAAGGCAAAGAAGCAGGAGAAAGGTTCAGAGCACAGGAGTGAGGGGGGTCTGCAGATTTAAGAAATAGAAACAGTGGGTTTCAGAGACTTCTGCAAGGAAAAAGGAGCTTTTGTTCTGTCTCTCCCCCTGGGCTCCAGGGTTTAAATCAAAGCGGCTGATTGATTGATCAGCGATCTCGCTTTAAAGGGTCCACAAACAAGGGGCTTTCAAGTTGGCGCGTGGGTGTGTCTCCAACATCCTGACACTGAGTGAAAAATGCAATTCTATTTATTGCATTGCTTTTTCACTCTGACTAGGGATTTGATTTTGTTCTAGTAAGTTGCAACTTGCAAGAGCCTTGGGTGCCAATGCAGTTCCTGGAAATGAGGGATGAGATTGTGCGCAAAAAACTCAAAAGCAACCAGGCAGATCCTCCGAGAAATTTGTTTTTGGATGAGGAGGAAAATAACCCCATTCTGAATGTGATTTCAGGCACAGGGCTGCCCAGTGGGATCCAAGTCTCAGAACTCTGCCCTTGTTGCAGAAGGTAGGGAACAAAAGAGGTCTGGGTTCTAGTCACTGTGCTGTGCAACGGCCACTCTGTAGATGTTTGCGGCCAGACTAGTATAAAAATAAATTACCTGGGAGTTCCCAGAAGTGGCAGGTTGCTGGGTGGGGGCTAAAGGAGTGCATTGCTGAAGTTAGCTTTGCCCAAGTGGAAACCTTCTTGCATCCCTTGCCCAATGAAGATGCTCCCCAAATCTTTCCTGAAGGAGACCCTTATCCCACCTCTCTGACACTGGCTCAGTCTTTTTCCTTGCCTTGTGCCCCCATGAATATTTTACTGTGAGGCTAGGATTATAAGACTGGGCACAGAGGCAAGTGGAGGAAGGACAGAGGGTCTCATACTGATCGAGACCACTGGGATGTGCCACACAGCAGTTTGTGTTGGCCCCATGAGCACCCCTCTTTCCTTTCCTTGCAGTCATTTTCCTTTATTCTCCCCACTTGAGTGCACCCTCCACTTCCTTTTTCCCAGGATCTATCCCCACACACACACACCGCAGGAATAATCAGTTTCCGAGCATCCCATTCTCAGCCGGTATGTTTTTAAATTTTGCAGCTTCAGAGCTTAAAAGTTGGTGACTTTTTAAAATCACAATACTGTGAGTTGTCTCTGGAGGAAGCAGGCCCTGGTGTTCCTGGTTTTGGTCTCACACCTCCTGTGATGGATCTCACAGCCCCCAAAGGCAGCACAGAGCAGCTCTGTGGCACAGATGCTTCCCGCATGCCAGCCAGGTGACAGCCACTGTGCTAGGAGCTGCGGATACAGCAGTGAGCTAGACAAAGATTGTTTCATTAGAGGTAGACATTAATTAAATAAGTATATGAATAATTACTGCTGTGATAACTCTTACAGAGAATAGAGTTCAGCGAGAGTCTATAATAAGGAGGACTAACTTTGCTTGGAGAATCTGGAAAGGTTTCCCTGAGGAAATGATATTTAAATTGAAAATTGAGGGCTTGATAGGGATTACCCAAAGGAGAGGAAAATGCTCCAAGCAGAAGTTGTGTGTGCAAAGGCCCTGGGGTTAATAGCAGGGGATATTAGGCACACATGAAACTTTAGAAGGTTAGTGCAGATAAAGCACAATAAGCAATGAAATCAAGCGATGCACAATGAGTCAATCACAAGGGCCATGTGAGCAGGGCCACGGAGGCCACAATGAGGATTTCTGTTTTCCTCCATAAGGCAATAAAGTGGAATGGGAAGGTGTTCATCAGGCAAGGGATGTGAACAGTTCTTACAAGGAATGAAAATCTGCTTCCTAGGAGCCTCCCTGGTGTCACAGGGGTTAAAGACAGTGCTATCAAGCTATTGCCAGCCTCTGCAGCACAAGTTCGATGCCCGGCCAGCCAGGGAGCTACCCACATGGCACAGCAGGCCTCTCCAGACTCTCCCGCTGCTCCCCTCAGCAGTGTGTTTCAGTCAATCCTCCTGTTTTGCTCCCCACTCTCTCTGGTGAATCTTCTCACACCCCTGCACCTCTGGCTTACACCCCAGTTTCTCATATATATACATAAATAAGTCTTTAAAAAAGAAAAAGAAAATCTGCTTCCTTATAAATTACATCATTGGAGTCCATGCTGCCTTTTGCAGCTACAGAACAATAGTAACAATGGGAAGTGTTCATCATGAGTGCTGTGTGCTGGCTGCCATTGTAAGAATCAGCATTCCTATGAGAGGTGGCTAGTTTCCTCTAGCTTCCAGCAGTGGCACTGAGTGATGGCATTACTTGCCCAAGATCTTGCAACTGGTGTGCAGTCACTCTGGGATGTGAACCCAGGCATTGAGGCTCCAGGGTCTGACTATCCATACAGGTAACACCCTCTTTATTAGGATGCATTCCTCCAAGCATTCAAAGACAGCAACCTTTACCAGAGGAAATGGACATTTAATGAGCATCTGTCTCATTAAGTAATTTCCCCAGGTCCCAAAGCTGGTCTGACTCCACCGCCTATGCCCTCTCCAATACATCAACCATTCTCGATTGTTTTCTCCTCAGAGTTAGCTGTCCCTCCTAGTGGTGACATTGGGGAGCTGGTTAGCTGCTGTAGTCTCATGGAAGTAGTCCCTGCACAAAAGGCCTGTGGCTGGCATGCTTCCAAGGTCACACATCAGCAGCCAAGGGCATTGATGTCCAATCCACCATGCTTCTCTCTTTGGTCCTCAACGAGATTGTGCTAACATCAAAATACACCATGCAGAGCCATAGAAAGGGTCCTTGTATGGACATGGAGTTGTTGGATTGGAGTCCACGTTCCATGACTTTGCTGTGAGCTGGGAGTATCCTGTCACATCTCTCCCTTGTCTCATCTGTAAATGGGATGCTGTACTTCTTGACCTGTTCCCCAGGACTATTAGAAGAAAGGGGAGAGATAATGGTAAAGGAAAATACCTTAAAAATTGGGAAGTATTGTCCAACTATGAGATTATTTTGCATAGTACCATGGGTTACTAATTTTCTCCTAGAAATTCTTCAGCATGATTTATTTCTGGTGAACCCACTCTGCCTCCAAAGTGTTGCTATTTTCTTTTTTCCATGTTCACATGCCTTACTAGGAGTTGTCATGCCCTGGCTTTATTCTCACTAGCCTGTCTTTACTCTGCATTTCCTCTCAGATTCCCATTTAAGACTTTTGGGGTGGGAGAGACCCTACAGATGAGATCAGGCTGCCAGCTGCAGCTAAGCTTAGAGAGGTCAAGCAGCTCCCTGAGGGATATCAGCCAGGACTGTCCACTATCACCTTTGACAAGGGACTCTGGGGCACTCAGCCCAAGCTGAGGCTCAGTATTCCAAGAATCCCAGCTGGCATGTGGGTGTGGACCAGAAGGAGCCACCAGGAGCCCCACCTGGACCAAAATCAGGAAGGTTTGAGAACTGGCCTGTATGGTACATGATCAAATCTAGCAGGGCCTAGTGGAGGCCATGCACAGCTACTCTCCAGGAGAGCAGAGAACCTTGCAAAGGAAAAGTCTCAGTTCAGGCCAGCATACTGCATTTCCCAGCTGGGGTATTTCCTGATATCCAGGTTCTAAGGCTCTTGTCACCCCACACATTTCACAGACAGCAAGTCTCTGAATTGAGAGGACCGCACCTCCTCTTTTCTGAGCCCAGCTTTCCCTTTAGGGAAAGTGTCTCTGCTCTGGGCTCCTCCTCAGCACAACCTTCCCTATGCAGCTCTCTCGGGAATAATGGGTAGCTCAGCAGTCTCAGCTGAGCTCTGCCAGCAGAAGCTTTGCCTTAGCCTTGACCAGATGTGTTACAGAGGCTGGAGATTGAGTCCTTACAGAAGCAGCCCACAACATACCAGCCCAGCAAACAGATGTCCCTGGATTCACCAGATGGGTGACTCACATCAGCTCTGCCCGGCTCATTACAGTGTCCTGAATCCTCCCAGACCCATGGTGAATGGGGAAACTGGCTTGCTTAATAGGCCCCGGAGCATGACATTTATTCTGCTTGAGGAAGACAGCCTGGGTCCACATTCCAACTCCACCACTGACTGGGTATACAAAGTTGGGAAAGAACATTTTCTCGTGCCTCCTTTCCATCATCTATAATAGAGGCATCATAACAGTGCTGGGCTTATCGTGAGGATTAAATTGAGCCAATAAATGTGAGGAGCTTAGCACAGGGCCTGGCCAGGAGGCTATTCTGATTATACGAGTGTCTTAGGGATGCCTTGGAGTACAGTTAGGTAGACCCTCCTTTTTTTTTGGGTCAGCCTTGATCTCTCTGGGCCACACTCTGCCTGGCATCCCGTTCTGAGTGCTCCTGTTTCTGTGATGATGCAGGCGCTGCAGCAGGCACTGAACTCAGCACCGCCGCTCCTGCTCCCAGGAAGAAGCCAACCCGAGCACAAGCGAAACTGCCTGCCCTCATATTTATCTGGAGAACCGGAGGGAGCGTGTAGCATTGTTTGTTTTACAGTCAAGTTGAGTCAGAGAAGAGAATGCACATATATTTGTTCTGAAATAGGAACAGACTTCATTGAAGAGTCCACCAGAGCCAGTAAAAAAGAGCGATGTGTTAGGTATTTGGAAGAAGAGAAAAAAGGAAGCTGGAGATTAAGCGCAGCAAGAGGTGTTTTAATGTTCCCAGTAACTGATTTATAAATTCCGTGGAAGGCTCTGCACATTTGATTCTTTGCCGTGAAGACGGCATCTCCATTTTTCCATTTTATAGTCTTGGCGGGAAATGGCCTTTTTCAGAGCCTCCACTTAGAGCACTTAGCTGTGCCAAAAGGGCAGCCTGGGACGTGGTGGAGCCTGTCCTTGGCCCCTGGGGAAGAGTTATGCCTGGTGTCAGCTGAGTGGGGCACCCACACTGTCTCCTCCTGCTCCACCTCTCGCTCTGCTTCACCCTGATCCCCCACAACTGGATTCTGAAACTGCTCCCCAGAAACAACAGCTTCTGACTCCTGAATCATCAGAATATGGTTCTCCCTTTTGGAAATAGTCTTTCCGGTTATGTGTCAGTTGTTTAGATGGGGTCCACCCAAACAGATAACAAATTTTCAGGTTTCTTAAGATTTGTTTTTCTTGGGCCTCCCTGGTGGCACAAGGGGTTAAGAGGCAACCCATGAAGCTATCTGCAGCCACTGCAACACGAGTTCGATCCCCAGGCAGCAAGCTACCCACATGGTACAGCAGACCTCTCCTGACTCACCTACTGCTTCCCTCAGGAGTGTATTTCGGTCAATCTGCCTGCCCTGTTCCTTTCTCTGTCTTTGGTGAATCCTTTCACCCTCCACATCTCTGGCCTGTACCCCAGTTCTTATATATGCATAAATAAATAAATCTCTAACAACAAAAAAAAAGTTTTTCTTTCCGTGGACCTTTGGTCCATGTCATACAAATGCATTGTTTTTCTACAAACCCTCACTATAAGCAGCACCCCCCAAGTTTGCCTCTCTGAGTGGAGTATAGACATAAAACTTTGAGGCCAGACAGCCCTGACTCCAATCTTCACAATCAGGTACAAACTTCTCTGAGACTTAGCTTGCTAATCCATAAAATGGGGTGAAGATTAGCATCTGCTTGCTAGGCTCTGGCCATTAATTAATAACCTCTGTGAAGAAGACAAGGCGTCTCTCCCAGGCTGTTCCATCACGACTAATCTGGCTAAGACCAGACAAGGAGGTTCAGCCCCGACCCAGGGTGCAGACTCAGGCATCAGATCTCAGCATTGCTCCAGGTCAAGATGGGAGTGTCCCCCCATCTACCTTTCTAAAGTCAGGTACTGAGTCAACCATTGTTCCCTGCCTGAGCACAAGGGGACTGCTAGCTGGTGGTGCAGGAAGCACACAGATGCGGGTGGCAACAAGACCCAGGTGCCTAGTAAAAAGAAAAGCAAATAAAATAAAAATAAGAAGAGCCAGTCTCAGCATTTCAGCAACACTTACCCTTGTCTCTCTCTCTCTCTCTCTCTCTCTCTCTCTCTCTCTCTCTCTCTCTCTCTCTCGTTCTCACTCTTGTTCTCACTCTAAAAGGGTCATAGTGTTATTGTGATAATCAAATAAGATAATGGCTATCCAGGGGCTCTGTCAACAGTAAAGCACTTTGCAAATGCTTGCTTTTATGGACGCATCCCTGGAGAAAGGCATGTGGCATGTGGCGGGGAAGCCTGGCTCCTTCCCGACAAAAGCAGCAAGACTGTCCCACCTCCTTCTCCACACGCGAATTCAGGGGCCCCATTATGTTAGAAGAGAACTCAGGTCAGGAGGCTGGGACCTAAATTCCAGGTACCAGAGCTGGGGTTGGGGCATCCCCTCCTTTTAGACGTGAATAAAATTGGCCTAAGCACCAAATCCAAGCTGTCAGGGGTTCAGTTTCTCAAGCATCATGGTCCACTCCAGCATAGCCTCAAATTTCAACTATTGTTAATCCCCAAAGTAACAGTTAGCATGTTCTGAGCTGTTCACTCCCCGTGTAGGTGGGGATTATCATTATCCTTGTTTCACAGATGGAACTGAGATAGAAAGATGCTGAATAACTCGCCCAAGAACATGGAGCTAGGGTTCTAACTGAGGAGTCACACTCCAGAGCACAAGCCCTTGGAAACTGCACCTCATCTCACACACATTTCAGCTCCCATGCCTGCTCCCTTCCCCAGCTACTCTCTGACCCAGATGTGAGAATCTGCCTGATTTGATTCCCCAAACTACATACTCAGAGAAGACTGCCCAGGTTTGTTGGCAATGGGGAGCTTTCATGTTCCTAAAACCATGTAACATCAGCACTGAACCTCACTCTCTTGGTAAGTCATTGGCATGTGACTGCTGGTGAGAATGCCAATGATGTAGTCACCGTGGGAAGCAAAATGGCAGATCCTCAAAAGATTAAAAATAGAATCACCATATAGCCTATCAATTCCACTTCTGTTATATACAACAAGATTGAAAGTAGGGTCTTGAAGATATTTACACACCCTTGTTCATAGCACAATATTATTCACAATAGCTAAAAGGTGGAGGCAACCTGGGCCTCCTCTGGTGGCGTAGGTGGTTGAGTGCCGCACTGTGAAGCTGTCTACATCCTCTGCAGCACCGGTTCGATCCCCGACGGCTGGCGAGTGTCCCACATGGTGCACAGACCTCTCCTGTCGCACCTGCTGATCCCTTCAGCAGTGTATTTCAGTCAATCTGCCTGTTCTCGTCCCCACTCTGTCTCTGGTAAGTCCTCTCACCCTCCCACAAATCTGGCCTGTACCCCGATTCTTGTATAAATAAATAAATAAATCTTTTTAAAAAAGGTGGAGGCAACCCATGTCCATGGGCAGATGAATGGATAAACATGCATATAATGTATATAGTACACATGTACTATGGGATATTATTCGGTCTTTAAAAGGAAGGAAATTTTCTGTATTTTTCCTCTCTGTATTTTATGATTTAGGTCTCCAAGTCTTTAATCCATTTTGTGTTAATTTTTATATATGGTGTGAGATAATGGTCTGGTTTCATTATTTTGTATGGGACTATCCATTTGTTTTCTCAACACCATTTGTTGAAGAGACTTTCCTTTCTCCATTTTATACACCTGACTTCATCATAAATATGCTGTACATAGAAGTGTGGATTTATTTCTGGGCTGTCAATTCTACACCAGTGATTAGTGTGTCTATTTTTAGTCTAACTCCATACTATTTTAATTACTATAGCTTTGTAGTATAATTGAAGTCTGGAGTATGATACCTCCATTTTTCTTTTTGTCAGGATTGTTTTAGCTATCAGGGGTCTTTTGTGGTTTCATACAAAGATAATAATGTTTGTTCTAATTCTTTGAAGTATGCTATTGAAACTTTGATAGAAATTGCATTGAATCTCTATATTGCTTTGGATAAGATGAACACTTTGCCATTGTTAATTCTTCCAATCATACATCTGAAGAGGTGTGAGACTATACTCCCAAATAATATACAATGTTATGAACCATTGCTACCTCAATTAAAATAATACAATAAAAAGGGGAAGGAAATTCTGACTCATAACACAACACACATGAGCCTTGAAGTCATTATGCTATGTGAAATAACGTAACACAAAGGACAAACACTGTAGAATTCTGCTTAGATAAGGGAGCAAGAATAGTCAAATTCATAGAGAAAAACTGAAGTCAAACAGTGGGTGCCAGACACTGGGGGAAGGAGAATGGAGAGTTATTGTGTAGCGGGAATAGAGCTCCAATTTTGCAAGATGAAAAATGTTCTGGAGACTGGTTGCACAGCAATGTGAATGTACTTAGCACTATTGAATGAACTGTATACTTAAAAATGGTTAAGATGGTCAATTTTATGTGCATTTTATTCATTTTTTTAAATAAGTCTTTAATTCTCCCAGCCAAGTAAACCAGCTAGAGTCTGTAATGTCTCCTCCCCCAAGACCTTCCACTCAGCTCATCTGTCCTCACTTTTTATGATGCACAGCTGTCAATCCTACCCCAGTACAGTACTCCAGGCCTTGCCCCAGAACCCAAAGCAGCACAGGCTGTGGGCTGTCTGGGGCACCCTCCCAACACAGGGCCTGGCAGAGGCCCTGAAATTCCACTCTTCTTACTCCCTGACCTGTCTTTCTAAATGGAAGATCCGAAATTAATTTTCCCATTGATCTATACCGTGCCAAACCCATTAGAGGAGAAAAGTTCCTACAATGAATTTTGATGTTCAATAACACTTTTTTTTTTTCAATCTTAGACACTATAGCATGTCTGTCTCCCAAATTGATAGGGAGGGGGGAAACCGATTAAATCAATGTAATATGAGCAACCCAAGAAACAACAGGGGGAGAAAATCTTAGAACATCTGTATTTTCATATAAAAATGAGAAATTAGTGCATATACTAAAGAATATACTCATGTTTTAGTAATATGATACTTATATTTAATCTGCATATTGGTAGTAGTACAATTTATGAGTAAATATGCCAATATTGAGAGTAACGCTAAAAGGTTCTTTACAAAGGAGGGTGTGTCATCAAAATGCTTGGTGACCATGGAACTAGTGAACATCACCTTAGGTGGCCATCAAGTCCATAAGCAAGTTTCCAGGGAGGACTGACCCATGGGAACCCAGTCGGAGGGAGCTGGCACAGGACTCTGTTGCTGGTTGCTGCTGGGGAAAGCTGATATTCCGGAGAATATGGAAGTAAACTGGATATTGTTTCATCCTGTATTTTGTTGCCACATGATAACCTTGTATTATCATCAATATATTCCAAAGCATCAGAGTTCTTTATTTTCAGCTGCACACGACTAAAACACCCACACCTTCTGAGAAAGAATAAGAGGAAATACTCCACCATGTGAACAGTGCTTGTATTTAAATGGTGACTGTGGGTAGTGTTTCTACTTTCCTCTATTTTCCGTATTTTCCGACAAAAAGCTAAAGCAGGCGTTCCTTTTGTCCTTTGACTTTGTCACCCCTCCCTCTGCATGCACCTTTCATGCAGCCTGTGGGGACCATGCCGGGAACTGAGGCCACGGTGTCTCTGAAGCCTCCTTGCTCTGGAAGAATCGGCAGAGGGCAGAGCAGGCCCCAGACTCAAGGAGCACAGATGGATTTCCCTTCACATCTCAAGAAAAATATCAGTAAGAGCAAGCCACATCAGACTCTGCAATCCGCGAGACCGCCAACCCACTGAAGCGCGGCTACGCGCAGGCTCCGCCCTTCCTCTCCTACCTCTCTGAATAAGGAGTGGTGGTCAGGGTGGTGACCAGAGGAACCGCATTGCCTGGGTTCAAATCCTGGGACATGGGCTTAACTCTGTGCCTCAGTTTTGCCTTCTGCAAATGGAATATGAAGAGAGTGCTAGCGAAGATCGAGTGAGTCAATCCTAGCAAGGCCCTCACAACACCTCCTGACAGTACATCTATAGGAGGGTCAGCTGTCAGGATATTTCCCATGGATTCCAGACAACTGGCTCCTTCATGGCGTTCATGCAAATGTCACCTTCTCTGAGAAGCCTTCAGTGGCTATCCAAATATCCCTATCCCCACTGCACCCAACCACCCTTTAGCTGCTATCCCGATTGATTTTCCTTCACAGCAGTGAAATCTGTGTCCCCCACTAATGTGTGAGCCCCATGAAGTCAAGGACTTTCCCTTCCTTATACTCTGGAATGATCCCCATGGCTTAGAAGTGCACTTGACCCATAGCATCACTCGATAAATACTGGTTTGAATGAAAAAGGAACAAATAAATGAGTACCTTCCATCTTTTTGCCCTCACATGATCCACTTTATAGGGAAGGAAACAGACTCAGGGAGATTAAGTCCAGTGTCCAGGGACACAACTGGAGGTGGGCCCAGCACAGCCTTGAAGCTTGTTCTGATTCCAGGAGTCAACCCTCCCAATTAGAATCTTCAAAGGCCCCAGAGCCACATCTAGTGCCTGATGGAGTAGCTTATTCTCCCCTTGTCTCTCAACGCTCTCACCTCTGTACTCCATGCTCTACAACAGCAAAATCCCTGTGGCCTCTCTATCTTGCACCTCCAGCTTTTACCTATCCCATTTCCTAGCCTGGAGTGTTCTCCCTACTCCTCTTCACCTACTACCAACTTCTAGCCTAGCCATCCTATGTATCTCAGCAAAAAGGCCCCTTCTTCTGGGAAGTCTGCCCTGATTTGCTTGCTGGGTTTAACAGTGCTTTGTGTTGCCAGATGCCATTGAACTTCTCCTGTCTTCCTCTTACTTCTCTTGATTGTCAGTGTCAATCATTTCTCCCCCTGGACCACCCATATATATCACTTAACTCACAAACCCCCTTGAGGGATGGGTGATATCACCCCTCGGATTAATCAGTCTACCCCTGCTCCTGTCCCTATTTAAGTCTCATTAATAACAAGTCATGACTTCTGAGCATTTTCTACAAACCAGGCACTGCACTGGGCTCCTTATAATTTTTCATAACCGCCCAGTGAGGCAGTTACAGCTTTTCTCCTCATTTCCCAGATGGCCATATAACAATAATGGGAAGGACAGAGATTTGAACCCAGGGTCCATTCACTTACCCACAACATTGCCCACCCACCACCCTCGCCTGCCTCCTCCCCTCTCATGGAAGCCATTCCTTATGTGGCACCCCTCCCTCATCCCCCTCAGCAGGTGGGGTTGTCCATCCTCCTGGGTGAAGCCTCCCTCACTCCATGAATGCGGCACTGTGATCTCTCCCTTCACCTTGGTGTCCCCGGCCCCTGACCCCAGACCCGGCAGGGACTAGGTGTTCAGTTAATATATAACGCGCAAGCTATTGAGTAAAAGAACAAAGGGGCTTGGCCCTTTCTTTTCCAATTTGGAAGACTCTTTCCTCTCCAAGACAAAGACTTCACATTACTCATGGATATAAATCGACAGTTTCAAAGGCTTAATCCTTCCACACTTACTGCAAACCCATACACACACGGAAATAAATAAGTTTCTTTTTTAGGAGGAAAAATAAGGCTTTTCATGGCATCATAAAAACAACGCTTTATTTTTCATCTCACAGAGCCTGTCTGGGCTTAGTTATGCTCAGGAGCCTGAAAAAGACTCTGAGCTAACACTCACATGAAAAATTGCCATCTCCACAGCTGCCCGAGGCTCATGGAAGAAGTAGAAATTTCTTTCTGTGTCCATCTGCAAGTGTCCAGCAGACATCCATCACCCCGAATGGGGCCTGTGTGGGCAGGGCGGGGCCGGCGCCCACAGTAAATGGCACAGAGCTTTGGTGAAGGAGAGAACACTGGGCACAGGGGGCTGTGAACGGGGAGAGGGAAAGAACACTGGCACTTTTTCACCATTTCTAAACCTATTATTAGGATCTGAAGATTCCCAGTGCCCTGGTGCTGGGCTAATTTCAAGTCTATATTGTTCTTTCCTGGGTCCATCAACAGCCACCAAAGTCACAAGGGATTCTAATTACGTTCATTCATTTACAAATGCATTCACTGTGCTGTCTGGGTCCACACAGAGGAACACCCCAGCCCCTGGTAATTTGTTGGGGCTACATGACTCATTGTGGCCAATGAATATGAGCAGAAATGACAAATGTCTCTCCCTAGCTTGGAGCAATTAAATACCAGCGCGAGACCCTGCAGAACTGCAGCAACGTCAGGGACAGCAGACGTTCTGCCGTGATGGACATGCAGTGCAGGGACAGAAGCAGTAGTGAGACCCTGGAGGAAAGTGTAACGGGAGCGCGAAAACAGTGTTTATTGCTATAACCACTAGGACCTGGGTGTTGTGACTGCAACTTGACCTCACCCTCCCAGACTGACCTAGTGCAAGCAACACACCTAAGTGTGGTCTTCAGCCACAGTCCTGGGTTCTACAAATTACTAGTTAAGCATCTTTGGTGAAGTCTTTGAGCTCGAGCCCCCATCTTTGAAATCAGGATAATAGCAAATCCTGCCTCGGGGCATCTTCATAAAATGGAAACACTCTGCCCTCTCCCCCTTCACCCGTGTCCTCTTTGCCTGACCTTACACCCCCACCTTACCTTTCTACTCTGGGTCCTCAGAACAGGAGGAGCCCACAGCGCTGAGTCATAAGACAAAGAACAAGAAACATTAGCCTCCTTTTAAGCACCAGCTCATAGCTCACACACTATTACATATTTTCCACCTTAAGAGCCTAGTTCTAGCCCAGCCTGGAATTTATGCCTGCCAAAGAGCCTTTCAGGAATCTCAATTTTTTGAGGGTACGTGGTACGTATGTCTATGAAGTTCTGCAAACAGAGGAGGGTAGCGTGCTGCATCAAGACTGACTTAGTCAGTTCTGGCTGCCACAACAAAATACCATCAACTGGTGGCTTACACAACAGGAATTAATTTTCTCATGGTCCTAGAGGCTGGAAGTCCTAGATCAAGGTGACAACCTATTCAGCTCCTGGTGAGAGCTGTCTTCTTGGCCAGCAGGGAGGCTGTCTTCTAGTCTCTTCCTCTCACAGTGGGGAGAGACAGAGCAAGCGTCTAATCAGGGCACTAACCATGCCAAGACAAGGCCCCACCCTCATTACCTCATTAACCCTACTTGCTTCTCAAAGGTCCCGTGCAACTACCATCATGCTGTGGGTTAGGGCTTCAACATGAAAATTGAAATTTGGAGCAAGAGTCAAAATTGAGCCCATAACATTACTCAATGAATGTTAATTCTTACAGGGAGAGTTGAAGTGAAACTGTATCTCTCACACATTGCAAGTGACAGAACAAATTTGTCCAAACACGCTGGGGCAATGTTCAGCAACATCTACTCAAGGTGATTATGAACACACTTTGTGACCCAGCAATTCTACTGCTACCAGAAACTATACCTGTGTTAACCCAAAGACAGGTACAGAGTATTCATAGCAGCTCTGTGGGCAATAGGCCCAAACAGGAAGCCACCAACCCCCTGGTTGGTATAGACACATAGTATAGTCACACAGTGGAACACTCCTCAGTGCGGTAAGGATGAAAGGATCATAATCACATACAACAACCTGGACAGAACTCACAAACATCATGTTGAACAAAAGAAGGCAGGCAGAGAAGTACATATACTTTTTTATTCTATTTATATAAGGTTTATAAACAAGCAAAACTAATAAACAATAAACATAGTGACAGAAGTCCAGTGTTTACTTTGGGTGGGGTTATTAGGGGGTAGAGACTATAAAGGGACACAGAGGCCTTCTGGGGTGTTGAAAAGTTTCCATTTCTTGATCTTGGGCACTAGGGGCTAAATTGTGCCTCCCCCCAAAAATCATATGTTGAAAGTCTAAAGCCCCAGTTTGATGATATTTGGGGATAGTTCCTCTGGAAGGCAATATAGTCAAAATGGTGGGGCCCTCGTGATAGGATTGGTGCCCTTAGAAGAGACTGCTATGAACTCTCCCATGTCAGGGCACAGCAAGATGACAGGCCAGCAAGAGCCCAACCATACTGGCGGCCTGGCCTCAGACTCCAGACCTGTGTGAGGCCAGTCACTGTCGTTTCAGGTACCCAATGAATGAGATTTCATTACAGCAGCCACGGCTGACTATGGTACTGTGTAAACTCTGTGGAAATCCATGGAACTACTCACTAATGGTTTGTGCAACTCTCTGTAATTTGTTTTTTTTTTTTAAATTTATATATATATATATATATATATATATATTACATCATTGTTATTTTTGTACAATGTATGCTTGTATGCTTTCTCCTTTTAGGTGTCATCCCCGTAAAATTCCCACCACCAATTTACCCGTGAACCATCACCATAGTCCCTTGTGCTCTTCTCTCCCATTCTGATCCCTCTTCCTCCCCTTCCCTTGCAGAATGTCTCTGATTTATGGTTGCATGCTAGTTTTTATTTATTTATTATTATTGTTATATCCCTAAGTTTTACCGCAATTAAAAGTTTTCTGGGAGTGGGTGTAGATGGAGAGTTATTCTGGGAGTGAAAATGTTTATTCTAGAAAGACTTCCTCATCTAGGTAAAATCAGAGGCTTTCCCCTCCTTTATCTTCTAATGATCTTGACCTGGCCTCTCTTCTGCCTCACCTCCCTCCCAAGCCCCATCCCTGGCCTGTGTTTGGCTGCCCGTGGCCTCCCCCACCACTGAGTATCCTCTACCACTCCAGGTTTGCAAAAGCTCCAGCTCCCAGCACAGTCCTCTCACCTGTTCTCAATAATTTCTCACCCGTTTGACCTGCACAGACTCTGAACAGGCGCATCTCCCGGCCCCAAGCCAGGAGGCAGATGGTATGTCTTCACCCCTCCTGACCTCCTTTCTAATTTGCTTGGCTGACACCTGCTCCTTGACCCCACTCCTTGGGAAAAGAGTACATTTTCCACTGACCCAGATTCTGTGCCTTTGATGGTGAATAAGAAGTTGGGCTTTGCCCCTAGAGATTGAAGCTCTGTAAAATGCTTGCTCAGATCAGGTGCGAAAAAGGGAACAGGTCATCCCAGGGTCTGGGGCCTCTCTTTGTAGAAAAAGCCCCAGATAGGGAGTCAGGTGAGAGAGCAGTCCCTGGCACCTCGGTGAGAAATGGCAGGACTCTTCAGTTCATCTTGTCCAGAGGTTTCAAGGGGAGGCTTCTTTTCTTTTTTTTAAGCTTTATGGAGATAAAATTTAGAAATCATAAAATCCACCTTTCTAAGAGTGCAATTCACTGATTATTCGTTTACTTACAGAGTTGTACAGCCACGACCAAAATCTAATTTTAGAACATTCTCATCACTCTAAAGAGCAGAGACTGTCAGCATCAGCTCTCACTTTCCTCTCCCTGAGCTCCTCTTCAAACCCCAGACACCACTAATCTATGTCTATCTCTATAGATTTGCCTCTTTTGAATATTTCATGCAAATGGTATCATGCAATACATGGGTTTTTCTGTCTGGCTTCTTTCCTTTAGTAAAATGTATTTGAGATTCATACATGTTGCAGCACACATCAATACTCGATTCATTTTTATCACCAGGTAATTTGTGGTATGGCTCTACCACGTTTTGCTTATTCATTCATCATTTTATGGATTCACTATTTCAAATAATGCTACTGTGAACATCTGAATACAAGTCTTTTTGTGGACATATGTTTTCACTTCTCTTGAGTAGATCTGAATGAATGATTTGGAGAAGAATTTGGATTTTATGGATGGAAGGGTAGAGATGGCTGGAGAGGGAAAATGAAGCAGAGAAATAGCACGAACAATGTATGGAGGACTTAATCATGAGCCATCAAGGTAAGGGAAGGGGCTAGAGTTTAGTTGGAGTTTTGACTTTAGATCTGTGCTCAAGCCTTGCTCTGCCACTTAATGGTTAGTTATCTGGCAAGTTGCTAACTTCTCCAGTCTCAGTTTCCTCATCTGCAAAATATTGATAATAATGTCTATCTTGCTGATTATTGTCGAACTCAAAAAGACAGCTTTTGCCCAGCAAGTTCTGTGCATACTCTGGGAAGACCTGGCTACTCATTGCCCTCATATTCCCAGAGGTCCTGGAGCATCAGCTGGGATTTCAGGCATCACATTTCCCTGCTGACCTCTCTTGTGGCTGAGCCAGAGCTTCTATGTATTCCCTTCACTGTTGGCCAATATGGCACCCAGCCCATGAATGCAATGTTCCCAGTTGGCAGCAGGCTGATAAGTCCCATGGGAGGAGGGAAACCAGGCTTGAGAGGCTCGATGACCTGCTCGGAATAAGATGCCCTCAAGAGAAAATTTGTACATGCCCCTGACCTCCCAGAACAGGTCAAGTCTGCCTACAATTAGTTATCACGGTGTTAGGATCAGTGACATAGAGCCAATCGCATAACTCTCCAAGGCTTCATTTTCTCATCTGTATGAGTGATAGAAAGCCATCGTGAGGGTGAGTAAACTGACTTATTTAATAGTACTTGGCTCATAGTGAGAGCTTAATAAAGGTTAAAGATCATATTTTCCTGTTAAACTGAGGCGTTGTGGAGGCAGGATCTGTCCCAGCCTTGCTGACCCTGTTGTCCCCAGCACCTGGCACTTCTTACACCTCTCAAGTCTTTACCCATGAGAGGATGGATGAAGGCGCTCTCACAGCCCACTCCCTTTGCAGTCTTAGAACCCATCAATCATCTTGAACTGAAATTGACATTGAACACTCAGTGCCAAAAAAGCCCAAGTGTCTATGATGCTCAAAATGCATTTGGGGGACACAAAAGGCTGAGGACAGGAACACCCTAGAGTGGCCAACACAATGAAGAGGGAGACTAGGTCTGCAGACAAACTTTGGAGTCAGATATGGGGGTTCTGATGAATGAGCTTACTTGAGTTACTTCTCTCCCTGCACCCCAGTTTCTCTACTTTCTCATCATTTCTTAGGGTTATCTTAAGAAGTCAATGAACCAGTAGATGTGAAGCCCTTAATACAGCACTCTTCAAAAAGTAATTGCTCAGCCGACACTAGTTATTATTATTAGGTTCATTAATAATCATCAGAATAAGTTAGCATCCATTAGGCAATGTGGTGCATCAACCGTCTGTCGAAGTTCTTGTTGAAGCATGAGGTTTTCTTTCTCTCCTTTATGCAAAAAGACAATGGCATGTTTGATTTAAGCTGGAGCAAAGAGCTCTGTGTGAGGCTACAAGAAGGTGAAGATTTCATTCATCTTCTCTGAGCTCATTCATCTGACACTGGCAACAGAGCTTTAAGCATTTGATATTGGCCTGTCCTGATTCATTACCCTGGCATATCCCTGCATACCCACCTCTGCGACTGAGTTGCAAAGCTTGGCTCCAGATGGACCCAATCAGAACTTGAGGTCTCACTGAGCGCATGGAAAGCACCTGGTTGCCTCTCTGCCCCTACTTGCCTTGGTTGGCTAAGCGATTTCCTTCCCTGGTCTGCTCTTTCTCCCCCCACCCCCAAGAAACACTACTAGTCCTCCACCGTTGTGGGGAATGGCCGCCGGTAATGGCTTTTAAAACACCAAATTGCATCAAGTACAAGGGCTGCTGAGAGTCCCATCTTCAGCAAGGAATTTTCCCCTGTTTGGTTTGGACGTCCAGTGGAGCATTAGACAGCAGTTTAATCATTATTACCGGTGCTGCACTGCGACTCTCTGGAGAAGCACTAAACTGGAATGAAAAGGAACTGACATAATTAGTCTGACACAGTTCAATAGGGAACTATTACACCAAAGGTAATGAGCTCCAATGATATGTTAATGTTATTGTAAGAAATTATGCCAGTGCAACAAAGTGGCTTTGAGTTGGGGGGTGTGGGGGGGGCAAGCTTGGACTTTTCTCAGGCAATAGGCGGATAGAAAAAGTCAAGAAGGCTCATAAACCCCACCTCCTGTTTTCCCTGGTTGCCGGTGGTCACTGGGGGCCCGAGGATCTGCTCTGAACGCCGCGGGGTTGCTGCAGAGGCCACGCAGGCGAGGCTGCTGCTGTCGGTATGCGCAGGGGGCTGCATATTTGTTCAACTAGGAAAATTGAAAACTCAAGAAAATTACTCTGAGCACTAAAAATCGATGGAGGGGTAGTGTAATAACAGCCCCTTACAGTTGTTCGACACTATACAGTTTACAATGTATTTTCACGGCCCTTGTGAGAAGCAGGATGCAGTCAAGGCAAGGACTCAGCCACACGCAGTTGTGACCCTAGTCACCAGCTTGACATCAGTGGTCCTCCAACTCGATATTCGAAGAGGGAGCAATGATGACTACCTGGGGACTCCCTGTAGCACAAGGGGTTAAGTTTCAGCACAATGAAGCTATCCACAGACACCGCAGCACGATTTCAATCCCTGATGAGGCAGCTAACCCACTTGGTGCAGCAGACGTCTCCTGTCTCACCCGCTGCTCCCCTCAGCAGTGTATTTCAGTAGATCCTCCTGTTCTGCTCCCCGCTGTCTCTGGTGAATCCTCTCACCCCATGCACTTCTGGTCTACACCCCAGTTCTTCTAAACAAAAATATTTTTTTAAATAGATACAAAGTTGCAGATAGGCAGATTGAAAAATTCTGGAGAGCTAATGGACAGCATGGTCACCATGGATAAGAGTACAGTATTGGGGCCTTCGTGGTGGCACAGGGGTTTAAGAACCACACTATGAAGCAATCCACAGGCTCTGCAGCATGAGTTCGATCCCCAGCCAGCCAGGGAGCAACCCACATGGCACAGTAGACCTCTCTTGTTTTGTCCACTACTCCCCTCAGCAGTGTATTTCAGCCAGTCTGCCTGTTCTGTTCCCCACTCTGTCTCTGGTGAATCCTCTCACCCCCCACATCTCTGGCCTGTACCCCAGCTCTTGTATGTGTAAATAAATAACTCTTTAAAAAAAAAGAGTACAGTATTGCACATTTCAAATTTGATAAGAGAGTAGATTTTTTTTAAGATTTATTTATTTATTTATACAAGCACCGGGTACAGTCAGAAGCTCAGGAGGATGAGAGAATTCACCAGAGCCAGAGCGGGGAGCAGAGGAGGCAGAAAGACCGAAGTACATTGCTGAGGGGAGCAGTGGGCGGCAAGAGAGGTCTGCGCGCCATGTAGGACCCCCCTCCCGTGGCCGGGGAGCAGCCGGGGATCGAACCCCGAACCGGTGCTGCAGAGGCTGCGGGCAGCTTCGCAACCCAGCGCTCAACCGCTGCGCCACCAGGGGAAGCCCTAGAGTAGATCTTAATTATTCTTAACAATAACAAAAAGGCAACTGTGTGAGGTGATGGATATATATATTATTACATATATATGTGCGTGTGTGTATATATATATATATATATATACTTGATTTGTTAAACATTTCACAATGTCTATCAAAGCATCGCATATTCCATAAATACGTGCAAATTTTATTTGTCTATTAAAACTTAAAACTGTAAAAAAATAAAACAAATAAAATTCTTCCTAATAAATAAAATTGTTGTAACAGTTGAAGTTTGGATACTCTGGCCAAGTCAATGTCATGGGCAATAGTCGCTCTACGAGGAGGTCAACATCAGGGGACCCCGCCTGCTCCCAGAAACTCGCCATCAGCTTATTTCCCAATAGGTTCCCCAGTGCCATGCGCAAAGGGTTCCCCCTGCACACACCACCTCCCCCGACCCCGCGATGCTTTCTCTGTCCAGTGCAAATAATGAAGTAGTTAGGAACTGAGGCATAGCCTCAGACGGGCTCCTGTTCAAGCCCCAATCCCACCATCCTACCTGAGCCCCTGGAATGCCTGGTGCTCCCCTCAGAGGAAACAATTCACTCCTGTCTGATGCAGGACCCACTCTGTGCTGCATCAGAAGCTCTCAGGCACAAGACCCCACCCTGACTCCCAGGCTGGATTTGGGAAGTTAAGTCTTAACCAGTCCATAATAGATCTTGGAGAGATACAGATCCAGTATCTTCCCAAGATCCTTGCCCTGGGCTTTGCAGGGCCCCAGGGTGACCCCTTGCCCCCACTCAACCCCTCCAGGTCCCTGCCTTTCTTTTCCAGCCCTTAGGGCACTTTATGTTGCAGATGATCAATAAGCTGACTAAAAGAAGAAATGTTTAGGATTATATAACTAAAGAATTCCAAAATAGAGCTGGCTTCAGGCAAGGCTGGATGCAAGGGCTCAAATTAATATTTATTAATAATAGATTTATAAATAAATATTAATAATTTATGATTATCAATATGTTCATTTTCCAGGCAGTGTCCTTGGCATACAACAAAACCTTTGCCTTTGCGAAGATTCAGGCTACTTAAGAATGGTCTTTCTCACCCCATGTCTCTGAGTGTGCAGTCAGATATCCCCTCTTGGCCACAAGTGGTCATAATAGCAGCTCTTGAGTTTACATCCTTCCAAGTTCGAGTCCATCAAAAAATAGCAACTCCCAGAAAAAGTCTTTGAAACACTGATTAGACATCCAGGGATCTAACTCCCAGTCCTGAATCAATAACCATAGAACATGGTATGTGGCGGGGATCTCAGGCCTTGGTCTCATGATCCAGGAGGACCATGTAAATGTGGGCGGTGGGGGGACTACATGGTGGGGAGCAGACAGCAAATGCCTGCTCTCTCTGCCCCCACCCACCCAGGGTCTCCTTGCGTGGGGCCCACTCTCCTGCCCAAGATGTAAACAAGCTCATTTGATAAGCTGAGAGACCGAGTCTGTTCTCCTTTCTCCCTGATTTCCTCCCAAAGGTAAAACAATAATAAGAATGCATACTTGCACACAATCTACCACGTACACTTTAGTTTCACACCCGTTGTCCTCTTTCCTGTGGAAGGGATCTTGGTGTGCATGGACTCCACCCTCCTCGATCACTGTGAAACGGTCAGTGTTATGGGCTGAATGCTTGTGCCCCCTCCCCCAAATTCATATATTGAAACCCCAAACACCAATGCAGTGATATTAGGAGGTGGGGCCTTTTGCATGTAACTCGGCTTCGATGAGGTTGTGAGGGCCCCTTGGGATGGGATTAACACGTTTACAAGGAGAGACATGGGGAGCTTACTCTCTTCCCATATACCCCCTGCCCACCTGAGCACACGGAGCAGGGTTGTGTGAGGACAGGGGGAGAAGCCAGCCCTCTGCCGTCAGGAGGCCTGTCCTCACCGGCACGCCAGGGCGCTGGTACCCTGGTCACGCTTGTCCAACTTTCAGGACCTCGAGGAAATAAATGTCTGTTGTTAAAGCCACTTAATCTGTGGCATTTAGTTATGGCAACCGAGCAGACTGAGGCCGTAGGGCAGGGTTTAACCCCTTTCTGCTCCAAATCCTTCCTGAACCATCAGGAAAGGCACCTGGGAGTCCTCCAGGGAAGGGCTCGCTGTACTCTGCACCCTGGAGGGGGGCAGCTGGGGAGGGGCAGGCAAGGGTGCTAGATGGACCATCCTCACTACAGCACCCCCCGCCCTACTGCCTTGAACTCTGGATGCAAAAAACAGAAGCCTAGGCAGGTAGGGAGAGTCTCTTCCTTTCCTCTCCCAGGGTCTCCTGTGAGAGACGGCCAGACAAGGCCTGGCGTGGGCTGAAGAGCGCTGACTGCAGTCAGGTGCCTGGTCTCTGGGCCCCACTTTGTCCCTGGATTTCTGAAGGACCTTGCAGTTTTTTCTCTCTCACTGGACATCAGTCTCCACATCTGTAAAATGACAGAGTTTAACGGCACATGCACCAACATCCTTTCCAGCTCTGACACTCGGTCTCTACGCTGAAGATGCTGAGGAGCTGGGATGACAGCAGAGGCCAAGAACTGTGGCCCCATCTACCCCTCCCTGCACTCCTGGCTTAGGGGCAGGGGAACCCCAAAAGCTCTGGGGAGACAGGCATCCATTTGTTCCCTGCAAATTCTCCAACCTGGTTCAGGTCAAACTGCTGATAGAATTTCAAATGCTTCGTCATACTTTTTTGAGTAAATATCATGGTAAAAAGACATGACATTTCCGGGGCCAGTCTTCAGCATTAATAAAAGATTCCAAGAACAGGGTGACCTTTTCACAAAGGATTTGTAAATGCCAAAAACTACATAAAACCTCTCTTTCTGAGGTAGACAGGATTGTCACAGCTCAGCATTTATTCCCTCGCATGTGAGACTGACCCTCGTTTCCCCCGGTCCACGTGCTGGCTTGTGAGATGAGTGTGTGCTGTCTGAGGGGAGGAGGTGGGGGGGGGGGAGAGCAGAGCGAGGGGTGGGTTAGCCATGGAAAATGGCATGTGGGTGGGAGATGGGGCCTCTCAGGCACTAGGAGGCCCTCAGGGGACAAAGCAGCTAAGCCATCCATTCGCCATCCCCGTAGGACTGTCTATGTCACACTCACATCCACTCAGGCCAAGGAAAGAGTGGCACCTTGCCAGGAAGCAACTAACGCAATGATAAACCAAAGAATATGTCTGAGCGACGGGCCAATCCCATAGGAGTCCTAGACTGGCCTCAGGATGTGGCTAGGAGCACCCCTCCCATTGCTGGCCTTCCCCCATCCATATTCCAATCTCAGAAGACAGGCAGGCAGCAGGACTTAGGCAAAAAACACAGACTCAGAGTCACCAGTTCCAGGCTGGACTCCTTCCAGGCCTCCTTTCCTGATCTCTGTAGGATGGCTGGGCTCACCCACGGCCACTAAAGGGAGCTCTTCCGGGGATGGAGCCCCACCTGCTCCCTGTCTCTCTGGTCACCCAGGTTTCTGCGCTGTGGACAGGCACAGCATTCTGAAGATTTTCAGAAAAGGATTCTGTTCCTCAAGTGAAGACTTGTAGCAAATCCTCCCTTTTCCATTCTCAAGGCAGCTGCCAGGGACCTGGGGAGTGGAGGAGATGCCCCAGGGAGGGGAAGAGCCTTGCATGGAGCTGTCCTGTGAGGGGCTGACTGGGCCCCCAGACAAGGGCTCCCCATGGCTGCCTCTGCCTGGCGCTTCAGTGGCTGCCCTTGGCTGGGTTCATTGTGTAGTGGTGCTTGACAGATCCAAATTTTCTTTTAAAAAAGACATGCATTATAGAAGAAATAATAATACACATCAGTGACATGAGGCAATTGTCCAGTTAGTGGGGATGGAGTGAATTTCACTGCCTAGCTCAAGGCCCTGACTCAGGAAGGAAGCTGGGAGGTCAGCAAAGAGTGTTTTGATTTGATCACATTTTCAGAACTTTTGATGGGCCAGGCCATGTGCTCAGCAACTTGGAACCCTGCATAGAGAAACCTGATCCCTGCCCCTGAGGAGTCCCAGTGTAAAGAAAAGTTTACAGTAGCTTTGTGGATTAAGTAACATGAAGCGGAAGTCCAGAGAGGGTAAGACTTTTGTCCCAAGTCACACAAGGTAAAATGAAGACTAGAGATCAGATCTTTGCCATTTTCCTGTTGTTCTTTCAGAGGCTGCCTGGCATCACCCTGAAGACTCCACAGCAAGTCTTCCAGGTAGCTAGTCTGGTCTTGCCCTCAGGGGCTAATGCACAGCTATTAATAATAGTAATTGTTGTCGGCCCAGCACTGTGCTAATTGCTTTGTGTGTAGTGTCACATTTGTCTCTCTCACAGCTGTGAGAGAGAGGTTCTATGCCCACTTTATGGACGAGTAAACTGAAGAACAGAAAGAAAAAGTGACTTGTCTGGGAATCCCAAAACTAGCGTTTATGGCCTAAGAGTTGAGTGGAAGCAGTGTTGGTTTTCTTAGCCATGTGCGTGGCCTGACTTATTCATATGGCAGCTCTTGTAAATTCTTGGCCAGTAGGGTACCACTGTGAGTTCTTGGTTGGGTGTGGGATGGGGTAGGGCTGCCTTATGTTCTGTCACCTGTTGATGGCAATTGTCATGGTCCTGATAGCTTTACCCCCACACACTTAACTCTTTGCTCCATGGACATAGGATGCAGACTCTTGGGGTCCATTGGACTCTAAAAGCTAGTGTTGCCTGTTCAAACTCTTGTCCTCTCTGGGCTGAATGCACTCCCAGCCCCTCCTCATTCTGAGCAGCAGAGTCCCCAGCCGAGACCCTATACCACAAGCTTGCAGGAAGAAGTCTGCACGTTAGCTCACTAAGAATGATACCTTCCCAGAAAGGAAAACATCTCTTATTTTCTTCCAGTAAATCAAGGTTGCGAGGTGCATTTGTTTAATGGACCCTGTCCACAGCTAATCTAATTTGGTAAGTGACTTGGGGGTAGAGAAAGATGCTGACCTGACACTTCAGGGAGGGGACTGACTGAGCAGGGGAAGGAGCAGAGAACCTATGTGTGGAGTAGGATTTTCTGCCCCTCCTGCTGTGACACACACAGACACACATGCACATGCATGTGCACACCCACACATGCACATACACATATGTACTCTCACATGCCATATACATGCACAAACACACACTTGTATTTTAGTTGTCCCCTTCTTACTTTTGATATGAATTTCTGCCATAAGGTTTTCTGCCATCATTCGGTTGAAACCACAGCTCGCTGGCATCCAGAGGCCTAGTCTCCCGCCTCATGGTCAACAGGTAATGAGCATGTTCTCATGGACAGAATTCGGATGGAAGCATGAGGAGCATGGTGGATAGAAAATGCCCCCAAATCCTAATACTCATCCTAATCCCTGGAATTTGTGGGTATGTTACTTTATATGGCAAAACAGAAAATTGCTGGTTCGATGTAATTTAGTTAAGAATCTCAGGACTCCCCTGGATTATACGGATGGGCGCAATGTATCACAAGCATCCCTGTGAGAAGGGGGCAGAGGGCAAAGGTCAGAGTTATAATGAGAATGGCTTGGGAGATGTGCTTGAAAAGAGGGGAGGAGCCATGAGACAGAGGTGCAAATGGCTTCTGGAAGGTGGAAAAGGTAAGGAAATAGATTCTCTAGAACCTTCAGCAGGAACACAGCTCTGCTGACACCTTGATTTTAGCCCTTAAGAACCGCTTTAGACTTATTTCCATAACTTTTTCACAATATATTTGGGTGGTTTTAAGCCACTAAATTTGTGGGGCTTTGCTAGAACAGCCATAGGAAATCACACAAGAAATCAGCAAGGCCCAAGCATGGGGAAGATGGAGGCCACGACTCCACAGTTCCCTGAGAGACTCAGCAGCAGGCAACAGGGAGAGAGAGATCTGAGAGCGAGAAGGGGCCTTGGGGTGGGGCCAGGTCAGGCAAGGTTAGACATCCCTGGAAGACAGAACTCAAGAGAGGCACTAAGATCATAGGTACAAAGACAGGGTCTTGGATATTAGGGATCAATATAGACACTGGGTGTTACGGAGCAACCCCGATATAAAACGGGTTGCCTGGCTGTGGGTCCTCACCCGCGTGCTTTAAAGGGACTTATTAATACTCCACTGCAAGCACACACAAAAGGTTAATAAAAGGTTTATTTATAAGGGAAAGGGAAACGAGGAAATGTACCACTCAGGGAGAAAATCGGGAAATAAAATCTTTAATGCGTCCTTACCTTATCCACTAACCTGGAAACCCCAAAGGCACTCCAAGAGCTGCCCGAGCTGTAAGCTGGCGGCGAGCCAAAGAAAAGGGAATACCCCAAAGTCCACATGTCTGGTTTTACACCAAACCTGGCTGCTTAACCCCACCCTCAGTTTCCAGCAAACTTCCCTTTGGTGTGATGGGATTTGTCTTTCCCAATGTCTTGATGGCTTTGGTCTGGAGTGGGGGTGGAGTCCACAAAGCCTGTATGGAATTAGCTTTAGGATATCCTTTTCCCCCTAACATGGGGACTGGATGTGGCTGGGGAAAGCACCAGGAAGGACTCAGTTCTGAAAAGGTTAGCTTGACCCTGAGCTATATCCCTGATGTCTAAAAAAACGAAGTTCCTGGAGTGCAGATTCTCCAAAGAAAAAATCAGAGGATGTAGAGAGATTTGTATCTACTATGGGAAATTTTTCAATGCACTGACAGAAGCCTAGAATCCCACATTCTGCTGTCTGCAGTCTGAAGACCCAGAAAAGCCAGAGGTTCAACCCAGTCCAAGGCCCAAGAACCAGAGCTGATGGTGTAAATCCCAGCCTAAGGGCAGAAGGTGAGATGAGCTGTCCCAGCTCGAGCAAATGAGACAGAAAAGAAAAAAGGTGAATTCCTCAATGCTCAAGCCCTCACTGGATTGGGTGCTGAACCCCACACTGGGAAGACCATCTGCTTTACTCAGTCCTCTGATGCAAATTTAACTGTCTTCCAGAAACACCCTCCCAGACACACCAGAAATCATGTCTGGCTTGGGCACCCTGTGGTCAGGATGTGAAATTGATCATTACAAACATCTCGGTTAGGTCAGAAGTCACAGCCTGAGAGCTGGAAGCTGCAGGTTTGATCCATCCCATAGAAATGTTTGGCCTGTGCTGGATTAAGAAAAAAAAAAAAAAACAACAACATTTGAATCAACATTTTATTTATTTGTTTACTTATTTGTTTATTTTACATTTTAAAAGGATAGGTTTATCACAAAAGGAGAAAGAAAAAGAAAGCTACCTGCATAATCACAGGTGGGCAGGAGAACTGCTGAATCAACATTTTAAAAATCAATAGATGTTACCCATAACTATTTAAAGTTGTGACTTATCTTAAAATAAGATGTGACCTGGCAACAATGAATCTGCACTTCTGCTTATTCCAGGGACTCCCAGCCCATCCTGGTAGAGGGGAGACATCCCCAGGAAGGCAGGCCCTGCAACCATGGAGGTGGGGCCACCCATCATCACTCAAAAGAGGAAGCCTAGGCTTTATGGACCTGGGTTGGGTGTGTCCCCAGGCAGCGTCTGAGGCCTGACTCCTCACAGCGCCTGGCCTCCAGATGCAGCTTGACAAGTGCCGAGTGCAGAAGGACTCTCGGCCACATTGATCCAGACACTAAACTCCTATTAATGTAGTCAGGGAAGGCAATTGCTTTCTTGGCAGCCACTTGTGGCTGACGGCTGGCACGGACCTCACAGTCAGATGAGACACCCAGAATGTCCCGCAGGAGCAGATGCAAACCGAGACCTCTGAGGCTGGGTGTGAAACCTTGCTGCAGGCTTTGGACTCCGGCCCTGTCAGTGTTCGGCATTCAGTACCCCACTTCCTGCAACGGGCCTTATCCACAGCCAAAGGGCAGCAGAACCCCAGTTAGTAGACTAAGATTTCCTGCTCGTCCTCACTTCCTTTTGGCTGTCCCCCTCTTAGTTCTGACTTCTGGACCTGTGTATTTCTACTGGGCTGAAAGTCACCCCTTGCTCTTGCTGCGTGGGTCTGTTACTTGGCGGAACCCCGCCCCAGCCCCAGCAGCACCCTCTTCGGTCTCTAGATCTGTCTTGCTTCCCTGACACACGGAGTTTGTTCATTTCTCTCTACCCCAGGACCACTGCTCCCGTCCAAACCAACAGCCTCTCATCTGAACCTCCAACCTGGGCCTCTTCTTCCAGGCTTTGTTCTTTTAACTCATTCTGCAGCAACAACCAGAGAATCCCCTTGCAAGAACAAACCTCACCATGGTTACTCTTCATAATCCTCCAATGGATGGCCCTGACTTCTGAACAAAGCCTGGGCACGGGGCACTTCTGCTGTGGCCTTTGTACTCTCCTCTCCCTGGCCTCATGCTCAGCAGCACTCTCCTCCCCACCCCCAGTCCCTGCTCTAGCCATACCAGTCTCTTCACACACCCCCTTGTTCTTTCTGAAATTTGTACTTTCATATCTGTTCCCTATGGCAAGAACCTTTCCTATCCCATGCAACACTCACTCCCAAATCCCCAAGCTGGGCCCCCCAGCTATGTGCCCTCTGAGACTTTGCCTTCCAGATATGGCACCTGTCACCCTTGTCATTGTCCCCTGAATTGTTTCTCTTCCCCACCAGGTTATAGGCTCCATCCAAACAGGGAGCATGTCTGCTTGGATATCCAGATATCCCCACTGCTTAGAGTAAGCTTGGGACATAGCTGGTACTTAATGTCTATATCAAATAACTGAGTGAATGAATGAATGAAAATGAGAACAAAGTCAAGAGCAGAGAGAGCCCATGTGGGTAAACAGAGACCTTCCTCCAGGTTGGTCCAAAGTCATCTTTAATTGACACTCTCTGGGTACACCTGGTGACAGGTGAGTCTGCCAGGTGCAGGGGTGGGGAGAGGAACAGATTGTAGGAAACTTTCCAACTGTAACAGCGCCTCACCCCCACTCCCCCACCTTGTCCAAGGAGATAGCGTGAGAGACGTTGCCAACTGCCTGTTAATGCAAGTGACATTCCTGCCCATCAAAACAGGAAAGGAACCTGACTAGCATAACTAATGTCAGGAAAAACTGAGAATTTCAGAGCTTAGTTTTCTTATCGACTGTGTCATTCTACTTGAAAAATGACTGGGATGAGGCTAGAGAATCAGGCTGGAGCTCACAGGCTCAACCCTTCCTGCCTAGACCCAGGGAACCCTAGGGCCTAGACTGGGGCCAAACTTGAGATGGGGCTTTAAGGGCCCTATTTTCAGGGTGCTGAGCCAAGTAGGACATTCAGTATGTCATTTTCATGGCAAAATAAAGGTCTAGGTGACTTAAAATCAAGAGACCATGTCCTGGAACCAGCAGGAGCTCTCTAGGTGGAGCTGTCCTAGACTAGAACACACCAGCCTGGTCTCTGGTTTCTGGTCAGGGCTGAGTAGACAGAAGACCCTGGACCAGGAGGAGCAAGGGGTGGTCAGCAAGGGCTTGGGCATGTGGCATTCACCACTTTCAGCCACTTCTTCATTTGAAAAATGTAGGCATTGCCCCGTGGTCCTTAGAACTCCTTCCTTAGAACAATAGAATCTGTGATTTAGACAGTTCCTGCAGAGAGGGTTTTATAAGCATGGAGACAAAACTGAACCTTGTTCCCGTCACCCTTATAGTAAGTGCTCGTCTCCCAATCAGGAAGAAGAAGCCAAAAGTAGGAAATCACCCTCTCAAGCTGTGGCCCCCCAAACCAATGAAATCTGAAGACCTTCCCCAAGTAGGCTAACTTTGTAACAAAACAGAGTTTGCCCACTGTGAAGGCTGACACTGGAACTTGTCACACCCCGAGGGCTGTTATGACATGTATACCAGAGGCCGCTTTCTGCCATGAGCGCCTGCCTGTCGGGTCAGTAACCTTGGGAAGTTTGCCCTGTGGTTTTTTGGGTTTTTTTTTTTTTTTTTCGTTTTCAGTTCCTGGTGTGTTCTTCTCTTATGAAGTCTGACTCCTGTGAACTTCTTTACAAGGTAGCTTTTTTCTTTTCTTTTCCAAGTGCTTTTGTCTCTGAGTCTTCCTTTCACACGAAGGACTGAGCGGGACAGAGAAGCAGACTCAAGGTTAAGTTACCACAAGGAGCAGCTACAACCTGTCAGGAAACTGACTTGCAGGGGAGCCGCTGGCTGACTGTTGAGATGTCGGGGAGATGGCAGTAGTGGGAGATGGCCTAGGCTGGAGAGGCAGCCACTGGCACCAGGCCCCAGGGTAGGAGCAGAGGTGATTGCATCAGGATGCAGCACAGTCTTCAGAGCCCCATGGATGGAATCCTGTCTCCACCATTCTTTGCCTTGGGTAAGTCACTTAGCCTTTCTGGGCCTTGGGGATTATTTTTTTAATCTGTAAAATGGGAATAATTAAAACCCATTTCACTGATTTGTTGTAAGGTTTAAAGAGCCAAGAGCAAAACAGGCCCTCGGTGCACATGATTTCCCTTCCTGCCCCTGTGCCCACGGCACCAACGTGGCCAGGGTCCAAGGACAGCAGGGCAAGGAGAGCTCTGGCCTTCAGAGGTGCATGGCACCCCATAGTGATAAGAAGTAGAGCTAAGGATGACCCCAGTTGTTAGAAATGGGAACACAGGGGAGTTGGAGGAGAGGGGATCTAGAGCCCCAGTCCCAGCATCAGGACCGTGGGACTCTCCAGCCTCAGACCTGGCTTGATCCTGGCACCTGGGCTCTGGCCAATCCTACCACTGGGTGCAAGGACCCCCTGTGGGAGAAAAAGGACCTCACAGGGAGGGGAGAGTCTCACTCAGGGAGGAAAGGAATGCCCAGTGTGTGTGGAGGGGGTAGGCAACAAATCCAACATCCTGCCCCACTTCCACCCATGGTGGGGATGTGACTGTTTCCAAGCATGGTCTATCAGCTAGTCCCGCTCCCCGAGCAGGCCCTGCCCGACCCCACAAACAGAATACCTTGGTGACGGTCAGTGAAGGAAATCAAGCTGAATTTCAGTCTCAGCCCCAGCGCTCACCACTCTCTCTTGGGGACCACACTTGTGTGGACCCTCCTCATCACAGTGTCCATCCCCCGGTCACTCAGTGGATGGCCCATCTGATGGATGAGGCATCTCTGAACATGAGCAAGGATGGAGGGCATCCTGTTCCCTAATCCCTGGCTGGCCTCTTAGACCAGAGACCTCCTTATAAGAAAAATCCCCCACATGGCCACTGCAAGACTGCAGACCCTGAGCCACCACAACTGTCTCCAAGTCCAAGTCCCTGGCCTTGGAAAGGAAGTCTTGCCTCTGGATCTGGGATTCAGGAACATCAAAACCTCTTAGCTCTGTGCGCTTATAAAATGCCTTCCTGTTTCCAGTCCTATTAATCTTCATAACAATCCTGTTAAATACACAGAGTGATAATAATCATCCACATTGCAGACAGAGTACCTAAAGCTCAGAGAGCACAGGTGACTTAGACAAGGTCACACAGCTAGTAAATGCCAGGAGTGAGATGAAAACCCAGTGGTCTGGCCTCAAGGAGCATGCATTTTCCTCTCTGCCTCGACTGCACCTTCCAAGGAGTGAGCTCCCTGTCACTGAGGTGAACCAACTGAAACTGGAGAGACTTCTCTCAAGGTAGCATCTAAGAGACTACTCAAGTTCTGGATTAATTCATGTAGATTTACCAGGAGTTGTCTAGAAAAGAAATCAAGCTGTTCTTTGGGCAACATCAGCTGCATATTTACAAGCATTAGGCACTTCTTCCTCATCACTAGAAGGTAAAAACACCAAAAATCATGCAAAGGTCATTTCAGTTCTCCCTCAACTTGAGCAGCAGGAAGAACACAGCGGTCAGCACTGGGACATGGTCAGAGGGCATCCTGGTGCTGTCACCTCAGTCATGAGGCTCTGGGCCAAGCAGCTCAGCTTGTGTGAGTCATTTTTAAAATGGGAGTGATGGTACATCATCATCACCCCATCTCAATGTACTTTGAGCTCTCTGCTGCATGCTGCAGACCTGGGACTTCCAGAACCTCACCTCCCTTCTCTGCTCCTCCTAGAAAAGAGAAAACCCACCAGAGAGCCTCCCTAACTTCCTGACACCCCAATTCCGGCTCCCAGCCCCACCTCAAACCAGTCACCTGGATTCAAACAAGGGACTCGACTCACTGGAAAAATCAGCCCAAACAATTGTCTGGCCAAATTGACTTGTCAGTCACCCGGCCCAGGCAGGACCCAGGAGAATAACCTGATCTCCATGCGGGAGAGAATGATTTGTAAGCTTTGAGGCCAGGAGGAAAAACACCCAGAAAAGATCTAACACAGAGAGAACAACTCAGTCTGGGTTTCCATAGTGATTCTGGGAGGCACAGGAGGAACATGTGCCAGGATAATTCAGAGACAGCAGCCAGCAATCACCTTGCCTCTCCACAGGCCATCTGGCCCCATGTCACTCGGGCAGTGTGTTCCCTCTCTTAAGCCACAACCCACCCGTCCAGTCCCCAAGGCCCTGAATCCTGCAAATGTCCCATTTGGAATCCCTTACACCTTCTCCAGGGTTTGCAATGGTCTGGGAGAAGAATCCTGAAGTCCTGTTCATAGGATATATCTAAAATACCTATAACTGCCTCATCAAGACACCATTCTTCTCTAAGCATTGCTTTTCAAATAAGAACAAAAGCAGTTCTTCTGTGTATGTTGCTGTGAGAGTTCCAAATAAAATAACGGAATGTTTAATAAATGTGAACATAATTATTTCCCTCACATTTGGACATCATTTCACAGTTTGCAAAGAGCTTCACCTCCACCATCTCACAGAAACCTCACAATAGCTCTGTAAAGTGTTCAGAAACAGCTTCACTCCCATTTGGCTGATGAGGGAACCAGGGCGTAGAGTGGAGTGATTTCTCAAGCCTTGCCTCCATTAACAAGGGTGGTGCTCAGACCAGTAACTTGGGACTCTATATTGAGTGCTCTTTCTAAACTATCATTCAGGTTTGGGAAATACCAATAATTAATTCTGAAGGAACAAACATGAAAAATCATATGAAGGAGAAAAGATGTCAAGAGAAACCACTGTGTTGGCTGGAGGAAGACCATGTGACCAAGGATAAGCAGAGCCCAACAGAAAGACTCACTAAAAAAAAAAAGAAAGGAAGATGAGGTGTGTGGCTTTGGTGACCTTCAAATCATGAAAGCTGGGGTCAGGGGGAGGCCAACAATCAAGTCTTTCACAAATCTTTTTTCTATGTTGGGCACTGGGCAGAGTGTTTGCATCAGAAAATCTCATGTAATCTTCAAAACAATCCATAAGATAGGCTCGTCTCCCAGAATATTCTAGGTGGCAAGCAATAACATTTTATAAAAGATTAAAAATGGTTTAAACACTAAAGGAACCTGACATTGAAGGTGGGACCACAAGTTCATGCTTTGAACTCTCCCTCTGATCCCAAAACATGGCACTCAAAGATAAAATATCAACAGAGAGAATGAAAAAGACATCCCACTTTCAAAAGCAAGATAAAGATCTTCTGGACTAGATACAGTAGAGAAGAAAGAGAAATGGCCGGCTAGGTCTCTGGGATCACATCAAGAGGTGCCTGGGAGCTCTATCCTGTGAGACACGGACCAAAAGTGCCACTTGTGAGTCTGCATCCAGACCCACTGGGCCTGGCATGGGGCTCTCCCACCAGGGAAGGAGTCAAAACAAACTGTAATGGGTTGCACTGCCCCTACCCACCACCCAGGGCTGTGGTTTGTATGAAGCAAAGTGGCCAGGAAGATGGGAGTCTTCCAGCTAGGACCCAGGCAGCAAGCCAGGCTCCCAGATCTGCATTCTCCTCCACCTCCCCAAATAACTGAGCCTTATATGCCAAATGACACCAGATCCTGGGATGGTGCCTCAGTGGCTGGGTTGACAACTACAAAAGGTGAAGGTGGCATTGGGGGGAATGGAAGAGATACCCATTCCAGAGATTCCTCCAAAGCTAAGTTCTAAACTATGTAAAGAAATCTAGCACTAAGAAAGAGAGCCAACAAAACCAATTTTCACCCCAGACCAAAGTAGTATAATAGAGCAACCAGAAAGAATTGTTATGATTATTTAGGATCCATGGTGGATAAGGGACAAAATAATATGAAATCATAACAACAAGAATTGTGAAATAAAAGCCAGCAGAAATGAAGCACAGTCATGGATACTAAGGAAGGGGAGGGGGAGGGAGAAGGGGAAGGAGGCGGGCGGGGTGGGGGTGGGGCGGGGATGGCCACTGTTAGAAATGCTAGAGACAAAATAGGCACTTAATTGAACTAAATTTCAATTGAAAAAAAAAAAAACTGAAAATTTCTTTAGAGGAGAAAGAGAGAATGAACACATTGGATGATGCTGCTGTTTTCATCTCAGAACACAACTTGGGAAAATGAAGAAATAAAATAAAATATGAAAGAGCTATTATAAAGAACATACCTAGCAAGAGTTCCAGAAGAAGAAAATAGACCAGATAGCGAGGAAGCAATTTTCAAAGATAAAAGGACATAGGATTTTCTAGAATTTAAGAAAAATGTAGGTCCTCAAATTGGACACATGTACTTAGGGCTAAATAGTGTACAATTTTTAAAACCACATCTAGTTCTATATCATAGTAAAATTAAAGAATATCACAAATAAAGAAAAATAATTTTAAAAACTACCAGATAGAGAAAAGCAGACACTAAAGACAAAAACAAAACAGTATAATAACTGCATGCTTCTCATCACCACAACCGAGGATAAGAGACAATGGAATGGAAAAAGGATGATCAAAAATAACAGACAGTCTAGAATTATATCCTCAACTAAACTATCAATCAAGACTGAAAGTGAAATCAAGACATTTTCAAACATAAAAGCCTAAATGTTTACCACCCAAGAAACTAACAGAGAATTAGCAGAGACTGTGTTTTAACAAGAATAAAAGTAAAGCCAAAGGAAAAAAATGTCATGCAAGAAACAAAGGTGAAGTTGGAAATTGGTTAAAAAAAAAGCCATAAATTTTATTGATTGCTAAGTATGCTATTTAATTGTAATATTATTACAAATGATATTAATAATATCTGGACCAAAAAATACAGGGGTTCTGTGGATAAAGTATGCTTAGGTTTATCTGAAGGAGAGACTAGCCAGTAACCTCTGATGTTATTAGAAAAAAATAATAACAAAATAGAATTGCTAGAACTGCTCAAAGAATAGTAACATAATTTACAGTTTACAAGTCAGCAGGAGTAGGAAAAGATGACAAAAGAAAACTTTATCAATCCATTGAAACTAAGTAGAAAAATAAAGGTAAAGAAAACACAGCATTGAGTGGCAGACATGATATACTAGTAATCATCAAAGAAACATTAACAGATTAAACTCATCTCCTAAAAAAAAAAAGATGGGATTTTTAAAAATCTAACTATATGTTGCTTGCAGGGACAGACAAATTGAAATGAAGGAGGAAATATACTATCAGGCAAATATTAAAGGAAAGCTAATGTAGCAATACTAATGTGAGATAAACAGTAGGAGAAATAAAGAAGGAAATACACAATGAATAAAGGCAGGCACTCCACCAAAGAGACCTAAAACTCATGAACTTCTATGCATCTATCCCATCTCAAAATATCCCATCTCAAAATATATGATGTACAAACTGTCAGAGTTACTTTGAGGTATTGACAAATACCCTATCACAGAAGAAGAGATTAGTGTACCTCCAGAAAAAATAGATCCAGCAGTCAGATATTAACTACCTGAAACACATAATTAAGAGATTGATCAAATAGATAAATCTGGAAAGATGCTCCCAATACAAATGGAATATTAATTCTTCTCAGGTGCATAGAGCACACTATAAAATCACACCAGGTCACAAAGATGTTATTGACAAACCGGAAAGAATCATGTCCTGCCAGGTTCTCCAACCAATGCAACTCTATTAGCATTCAACAAAGAAAGTGCATTTAAAAGCACCTAGGAAAAAATATGTTCCTGAATAATGTGGATTAAAAAGAAATTCACAATATAAATTAATGAACTATTTAGAAACAATGATAATGCTTATACTTTATATAAAAATTTGTGGAACATGATTAAAGTTATACCTAGAGGAAAATTTTTATTGTTCAACGTGTTTATTGAAAAAACAGGAAAGATTAAAGGTAAATGAGTTCCTTGTCAAATTCAAGAAGCTACAAAAAGAAAATCAGGCTAGCGGAGAGGAAATAATAAAGATGACAGCAGAAATTAATGAAATGGAGAAAGAATTAGAGATGATAAAACCAAAACTTGACACTTTCAAAGACTAACAAAAGAGACAAACCTCAAGCAAAGAAAAAAGATACAATAAAAATTCAAAATCATTTCAAAAAAAACATGAATAACTTCCAGACAATGAAGACACGGACATTTCCATAAAAACATAAATTATGAAAACTGACTGAAAAATAGAATACTTGAATAAGCCATTTTAAAAATATAATAGGTCATGGAAAAACTTCCCCTCCCAAACACAGTAAGCCCAGACAGTTACAGAAGTGAGTTTTATTTACAAAACCCTCAGGAGACAGGCAAACTCTATACACAAGCTGCTTCAGAGAATTGGGGGATGTAGGAGAGGATTAGAGGATGTTGCCCTTCTTACTGTATAAGACCAGTGTCATCTTGCTATCAAAACAGACAAGAAGAGTTTTTAATGGAAAATCAGACTTCAAATTTGTGTATATGGATAAAAAACTCTAGATATTAAAAGGGTGTCAAATCCACTCCAGCAATTTATGAAATATAATATGACAAAATGAAGCTTATCACAGAAATAAAAAGGTAGTTCAATATTAAATCTCTTGATATAATTAAACATATTAGCAGATTAAGGAGAAAGATGCACAAAAAGCATCCACTAGGGCCTCCCCTGGTGGCGCAAGCGGTTGAGCACCGTGCTGTGAAGCTGTCAACAGCTCTGCAGCACAGGTTCGATCCCTGCCAGCCGGCGAGGGCCCCACATGTCATGGCAGACCGCTCCTGTCGAGCCCGCTGCTCCCCTCAGCAGGTATTTCATCAGTCTGCCTGTTTTGTTCCCTGCTCTGTCTCTGGTGAATCCTCTCACCCTCCCGCGCATCTGGCCTGTACCCCAGTTCTTGTATAAAATAAATAAATAAATCTTTAAAAAAATCCACTAACATTCAACACATTCTTGATTTAAAAAGAGGAAGAAAACGCTTAGCAAAATGCAAATAGAATACAATTTCCACAACCTAATAAAACACATGTACCAAAAGCTTCCAGTAAACATTATGCTTGATGAAATTTTAAGTTCCTGTCCCAATCTCGTAGGAAACAGATAAGGGTGTCTGCTATTGGCGGGACTGTTCAAGATTGCACCAGAAGCTTAGCGAGGGTGGGGGGAGGGAGAGACAGCCCCCAGGAAAGGGGGCTGAAATATACATTTGTCATTATTTTCAAATGATATGCTTATCTTTATAGCAAAATACTTCAGAGATGCTCTTGGAGCGAATGCATGAATAAAGGGCAATTTGGTTCCAGTGGATCAAGGGTAAGGAGAGAAAAGAACATCCGGTTTCCATAGAATCTTAGAGGTGTGGGAGGCCAGCCGACCTCTTCCTTGGACCACATAGCTGTGCCCTCAGAAGCCAGGGAAACCCTGTCCATCCTACTGACCCTGTCTGGATTTAACATGTGGATCGTTTTCATCATGGATATTTTGCAATTACTTTGATTTTCAAATATTGCATGAAAACATTTATCTTGGTTCTTTGGTGCCCCCTTAAATTCTGTAAGTGCCTCACTCTCCTCACCTAGTCCTGGTGCTGCAGAGGCTACAGAGTTCTCCCTGGTGACTGCCCCCCAAAGGGCGGATATTAAGCCTCAGGGCTGAGAGGCACCTGATCTATTAAGGGATCCCCTGCTTCAGCGCTTCCTCCGCACATGTCATGCTGTCCTTCAGTCAGACATGACAGGATGAGGCTGACAGCCTTCCTGTCTGAGTCTGAGGAGGTGGGAGGCGGAGTTGTGCCTGGAGCCATTTTCACACCAAATGCAGGGAGGCTGGGTTCTTTCAACAGCTGGGGCAGGTCCTGTTTGTAGTTTAGCTGAGCTGCCTTCCCTTGAGCTAACTGAATGGGAGGGCCCCAGGCTCTGCGGAGGCCACAGCTGTGGGGCCGCACCCCACCACCTCTGAAACACAGCCATGTTCACACAGACCCCCACCCCCGCCAGAACCCCCACTCTCCGGCTTCCTCTCCAATCTCAGCCTGGAGAACTGTTGTTCATGGAGCCCCTGCTATGCTAACTAGGCAGCGATGTGTCTTAGAGGTTAAGAGCAGCCTCAGTTCACATTTCAGCTCTGCCAGTTCCCAAATGTGTGACCTTGGGAACTTTGCACTGAACTTTTCTGAGCTTCCGTTTCCTCATCTGTAAAGAGGAGATTAGAACACCTGCTTGCAGAGCGCAGAGAGGATTAAATAGATATAAATGCCCATAAAGCGCTTGACGTGGTGCCTGCCACATGCTGTGTTCTCTGCAAATGGTGGCTATTGCCATTAGCAAGCACGTCATCAGCGGTATTAAATAAGCATACCAGCCGTGTGTGTGTGTGTGTGTGTGTGTGTGTGTGTGTGAGAGAGAGAGAGAGAGAGAGAGAGAGAGAGAGAGAGAGAGAGAGAGAAGAGAGAGAGAAAGAGAGAGAGAAAGAGAGAGAGAAAGAGAGAGGGAGAAAGAGAGCAGGAGGGTTTTATGAAGGAAGCTGTGCTAGGGCTGAATGTGGGGAAGCAAGGGGTCCTCTGTAGGCAGAGGGGCAGGAAGGGCATTCTGGACTGAGGGTACAGGTGGGCACGTTGCACCTGAGAGAGCAGGTACATGGGGGGAAGTTCAGGAAGGTGGAGGTAGCTGGTAAATGGTTAGATGCATGACTGATGGCCAAGAAGGGGCTGGCCATGCTGTGCAAGGAGCTGGATGTGCCATGGAAAGCGAGTGTCAGTTCTGAAGTGGAACAGGGTGGTAAGATGCCCTGGTGGTGGTTTGGAATACTCTTGAATACGGGGGTGCCTGGAGGCCATTACCTGTCCTCCTCCTTAGATTGTGAGTTTCTTGAAGGTGATGACAGACTGGATCCATCTCACAGTCTCCAGAGCCCAACATGTGGCCCAGCTCAGTGCTCAGTGATGAATGGCTTCCAGAAGTCCCAAAGTCCTTCTCCCCACGGGGGTGCATTCCAGTCAAGTGCAAGGAGGAAGAAAGTTCACCCTCTGAGGCGAAAGAGGTCTGGCTCGTTGGATCCCATAGCACTGTTTGGAACAATGTTTCTATGGGCAGGATTTTCAATGCATTGAAGTCTCTTTCCTGTTGATCAACTTGCTTCTGTTCTTTAAACTCTCATTTCCACACAAAAGTATGAGGGCTAATTTTATGTGTCAACTTAATGGAGCCCCATGGTGCCCAACATTTGGTCAAACATTATTCTGGGTACTTCTGTGAGTATGAATAAAATGAACATGTAAATGGCTGAGTCAAGCAGACTGTGGGGGTGCGCCTCAACCAGTCAGGGGGGCCTGAATAGAATAAAAAGGCTCACCCTCCCCAGAGTGAGAGCATTCTTCCCACCTGGGGATTTTTCCTGCCTTTACACTCAAGCTTAAGTACTGTTTGTCTAGGGTCTCAGGCCTTCAGACTCAGCCCAGAATGAAACCCTGGTCCTCCTGGATCTGAGGTTTGCCAGCTCACCCCCTGAAGATTGTGGGACTTTTTGGCCTCCATAATTATGGCCTCCAATTCCTTATAATAAAACATAAATGTTTTAATTTATACAATTAAGGGATTAATAATTAATTTATTGTATAATTTATATATAATATATAATTTTTAAATATATATTATCTGTTTCTCCAGCCCTGAAAGGGCGTGGAAGGACAGTTTAGGACACGGGAGCCTCGGGACTTCAAGGAACTCTCTCTTTCTCTTGTTCTGTAGATCCACGCCCCCTGGTGTTGGTTCTTCCTCGCAGTATAACAAGATTTAAGATTTGGGTTTGAGCATTAAAGGGTGAAGTTGACAGGGTGAACCTCCTGACCTCAGGTCTGAGATTATTCAGAACTAAGTAGCTTAGAAGAAAGAAGCCATCCACTGGGTAAAACAAATTCACTTGGATTCTGCATTGAGCTTTGGGTATCAAAACCTCAGCTGCTTGGGGCCTCCCCTGGTGGTGCAGCGGTTGAGCGCTGATCTGCGGGGCTGCCTGCAGCCTCTGCAGTGCTGGTTCGTTCCCCGTCTGCCAGCGAGGGTCCCACAAAAAAAAAAAAAAAAAAAACGCAGCTGCTTAAAGAAGAGTTACTTGATCTCTGTGCAGATGGTGTTTTCCAAAGTAGTGCAGCAATCTCTCTCCTCTCACACACGCATCATGTAAAGACTTGAGCAGTCCCTGCCACAGACACAGGGATCTTGGCTCCCTCCCCTGGAAACCTGTCAGCCTTGGGACTGCTCTCCCCAGAGGAGCTCAGTGCAAGTGCCACTAAGTGACCTCTGAGGCTGGGCCATGGAAGGGACAGAGCTCCTCCTTCACTCTGGGGAACACTCACTTGGAGATGCCAACCATCATGCACGAGGAAGCTCAAACTAACCCACACAGATAGACCACGTGGAGAGGACCTGAGACCCCCCAGCCAACAGCCAGCAGCAACCACCAGACATGTAAATAAGTGAGCCTTGGGAATCCTAAGGACAGAATAAAGCTCCTGAGTCCTCTAACCCTAATAACATCTCATAACAGGGCCTCCCCTGGTGGCGCAGTGGTTGAACGCTGGGTTGCGAAGCTGCCCGCAGCCTCTGCAGCGCCAGTTCAATCCCCAGCCACTGACGAGGGTCCCACATGGCGCAGACCTCTCCTGCTCCGCCCGCTGCTCCCCTCAGCAGTGTATTTCATCAGTCTGCCTGCTCTGCTCCCCGCTCTGGCTCTGGTGAATTCTCTCACCCTCCCGTGCTTCTGACTGTACCCAGTGCTTGTATAAATAAATAAATAAATCTTAAAACAAAAATTAAAAAAAATCTCATAACAGTCCAATCACACCATCACTGTCTCATGGAGAAGAAGTGAGATGACAGAAGAGGGAGGGAGGAAGGGAGATAAGGAGGGTGAGGGGAGGGAGGGAGAGAGGGCCCGGGAGAGGGAAGGAGGGAAGGGGAGAGGGAGACCAGGGGAGGGAAGGCAGGGAGCAGACTGGGTTACAGCCCAAAGCAGCTAAATAGGAGAGAGTGTTCTTTGCCCAAGCACCCTCACTGCCTACCTTCCCCAATCCTCCTTGACATAATGGGAAAGTTAGCTTGATCAGGCAGCAGCACCGGGATTGTCAGGAAGGTCTTCATGTGCTGAGGATCTCCAGTGGCAAAGCCAAGCAGAATGGAGAGAGCAGGCCCAGGGCACTCAACTGAAGGTCTGGCACAGGCAAGCACCAAAGGCCGAGAAAAGAAAGATAATCATTGCTGTCAGAACAAGAAGATTGCAGCAGTTTGGAAGTCAAGACACCCAGGGACATGGGTCATGGACAGGTGACAGGTAAGGAGCGCTGAGCCTGAGAGCAGTGTGCTTGGGGGGGGCAGCAGACAGTGCCCAAGTCTCCAGAAGCCCCATCTTGATGGACTCATAAGGCCACACAGGTGAGGAAAAAGCACCTGCCATGGGGCCAGTGGACAAATGTGTGTTAGTGAAATCACTGGAAGTGTGATGGCTCTCCATAAGCACACGGGTGGACGGAGGTGGTGTGAGCTCACATTTGATGAGAAGGAAAGTGAGACACATCTTGGACATTATGTTGGTTCCTAGTCCTTTTTACCTCTTTCCAAGGTCCCTTCCCTGGGAACGATCTCACCCATCCCTGGCTGGGCTGGTTCAAACAAAGGGACCAACTAGCCAGCCAACACCACGCTTCACTGAAGCTTCTGAGCTCAGTCCCCAACTCAGACACTGAAGTAGACAGTGGCCCATCTGACTATGCCCACAGCCAAGTTACTGAAGACTTGGCCCTTGACAGCCCAGAATCTGACACCCTCCTGCTTGGCAAAGCTGGGTCCTAGGAAGCCTTGGCAAGTGCCAGCAAGCAGCCTGAGAGCCCGCATAGACGGACCACATGGAAAGGATGTGAGACCCCCAGCCATCTGGACAAGTCAGGGAGCCTGCCCTCAAGGCAGAGAGTGGATGTGTTTCTCTGAGCCCCTGCCCCTACCTCTCCCCCAGGAAAGGTGCCCAGCTGGCCCATCGAGGGGATGTACTTGCTCATCGGCAGTTTCCCCAAAGGGAATTCATGGTTTCTCCTGCTGAGCCCCTTCTCCACTTCAACTCAAACACTTGTCATATATACCATGACAGTTAACACAGGATGCCCCAGAAGACTACAGAGATAACCCTTCATTAAGGATATTCCGTTTGATCCTACAGAAGCCCAGTTCCCAGAATAGCCCATCTCTGGGCCTTGGATGAATGGTAGAGGCAGAGAGTCGGCGCCATAGACCCATCCCACACAGCTCGGATCCAGCTATTGGATGTGTGCATGCACCCACCTGCACCCTCACAAGAGCCAGCACTTGAGCATGACAGGCCCACTGGCAGCCATGTCCCCCCACACCCAGCTTCATGCCATGTCTTGGAGACAGTGAATGCGTGCAGCTATGTTAACTTAGCTCAGAATTGCCTGTCCTGCATGCTCTGAGGTGCAGGGCCGCCCCTAAAAAATTCTGTGCAAGATTTGGGAGGCAGACATTGTGTATCAGCCATTGCTCTCTGAAGACAAACAGAAGATTCCAGGCATTGTTGCAGCTGCAGCTCACAAGCAGTATCTTTCTACTGCTGGGTCACCTTGCTGGTGTGGGGAGTCCCAGTTCTTGGACCAGGCAGGTATGCTCAACTCCATAATAAAGGATGCCAGATTGTCCTCCCAGTCCCACAACAAGGCTGGAGGTGTCGAGAAGCAGACATGCCCATGGCATGCCAGGAGGAGTTTGACAACCAGCTCTCAGGTGCAGTCCCAGCATGACTGTCCATCCATGTTCTTGTTTAGAATAATAAGTAAGAGAAGAAACAACAAAGATGTGTGTTGCAATTGGACACATTCACCAAGAGTGTACACTGCTTCTTTGCTAAATTGGAAAAGGATTTTGAATACCAACAGAATATTCCTATTCACAATGTAACAGCTACAAATATGACACATTTTTAAGTTTAATTTGCTTTATGCATGTTTGCTCCATCACCCTCTTAAGTCTAAACAATCCCACAAAACAATAAATTAACTCCTAATTTGTAGCTTTTGTCAATTTCTGTGACATAAATACTCCCTCCAGGGCTAATTTAATGCTTCCAGGATGACATCCCTGGACATGGAGTTGAGAAGATTGTGCAGTAGCAGACTGTTACATGGTATTTCCACCACACAGATGTAATAGACATAAATAACCTCAAAAACATAGGTAATAATAAGACATAGCAAAACCATTAGGGAGTAATGAGTTTTGAGGTTTTATTACCTTTGTTTTTAGTGTAATTTATTCACTGTAAGCTTATATAATTTAATCTTTTAATAATGACTGTGTTTAACAACCGGATCAAAAATTCTTCAAAATGCAATAACCAATGTTCATGAGTTGGTAGGAGCCAGCTCTGACACTCCACTGGCTCCAACTGCCTTTCTCTTCCTGAGTTCACATCCGAATTTCCTTTCCACCAGTGTTTTTATACCTGACACCAGACGCAGAAGCAACAACTTTATGTGGAAGTCTTAACCAACTGACAGTTGCATTAAGTCTATTCCTGTATTACATCCCTGATTCTCTATAACTCAAGGTGTTTCCACATCTATGATTGAACCTCATGGGATCATGAGGCTAAAAAGGATGCCGGCCATGCTTGCAGCAAGAGCCAGAGGTCCAGACCCAGAGATCCCAGAGGTCAAGACCCAGAGATCCAGAGGTCAAGGCCCAGGATCCAGAGGTTAAGACCCTGAGATCCAAGATCCAGAGATCCAGAGATCAAGATCCAGCTCTTGCATAAACCTAGAATTACTCTAAAATAAAAGTTTTATTAAAAAATGATCCAGAGGTCAAGACCCAGAGAAACTGACCATTTCTCAATACCACAAGAATGTGCCCATCTTCCAAAGTGCTCCCATGTCACATGCACCCACATGACCACATGTATGCACACACTTCCTTTGGGCACAGGCTGGAAGGATGTGGAATCAGGCAGCCACTACACCCAGCCTGGCAGAGTTGCAGGGTGATTAGGACAGGTTGCCCAAGACAAGTGCTGAGGGACTATCCAGCAGCAGAGCTGCCCAGGCCTTGGGTGGCTGAGCCTTTGTGAACTATGAGGGAGTCCCAGCATGTGTGGAGCTCACAGCCATGACTCCTCAGTGCAACTAATCAGGGTGCAGTGCTGTCCCTAGCTAACATTCACTCACTCACTCATTCTTTCACACACCGCCTGTTCCGTGCCAATCCTTGGGCTGGACTCCAGGGCCATGATGCTGAAAATAGATGCTTTTTCTAAATATAGTGTGCTACCTTGGAATGGATCATGAAACAGAAAAAGTTCATTAGTAGAAAAACTGGTGAAATCCAAATAAAGTCTGCAGTTCAGTTACTAGCATTGTGCCAGTGTTCATTTCTTTGTTTTGATGAAAGTACTTAGTTATGTAACAAGTTAGCATCAGAGAAAAGTGGGTGAAGAGGATACAGGAACTCTGCGCTATCTTTGCAACTCTTACATAAACCTAGAATTACTCTAAAATAAAATTTTATTAAAAATGCAAAATAAAAAGGGGGCCTCCCTGGTGGCGCAAGGGGTTGAGCACTGCACTATGAAGCAATCCACAGCCTCTGCAGCACGAGTTCGATCCCCGGCTGGCCGGGGAGCATACCTTGTTCTCGCCTAATTCACATCTGACTAGGTCTGATTGGGGAGAGAGCATCTTTAATTTTTTTTTTTTTGCATTTTTTTAAGATTCATTTATTTATGCATACAAGAGCTGGGGCACAGGCCAGAAATGCGGGGGGGTAACAGGATTCACCAGGGACAGATCGGGGAACCGAACAGGCAGATTGACTGAAGTACACTACTGAGGGGAACAGCGGGTGAGACAGGAGAGGTCTGCTGCACCATGTGGGTAGCTCCCTGGCCAGGGATCGAACTTGTGCTGCAGTGGCTGCAGACAGCTTCACAGTGCGGCTCTCAACCACCCGTGCCACCAGGGAGGCCCAGAATTTAAACATTTCTAAGGAGTGAAATATTGCAGCTACTTCTCTGCATAAGTGAAATGCTCTGGGAAAACTCTGCCACCATGTGAAGTGACAAGTAGTCACTCGTTGCTTTGCAGGGTGTGCTAGCAAATGGAAAATTTTCTGGCTAAAGTATTGGTTGCCCCAATACTTCAGAATGGGTCCTTGGGCAGCTGCTCCATAAACATGCTAATGTTGCCCTCTTCCATGGCAAGTTCAATTTATTGGAATCTCTGAGCGACTTGGATGATCCTGAAAGGGACTGGTCAGCATAAAATGGCACCATAAGGGGAGGGTAGGCCTGGGGAGGGGACCCATGCTGATGTGAGGGAGTTGGTCTTGGCACCATGTTTGACTATGGCTGGCAGAGCGCCATCACCAACTCACCCTGTGACAAGGATGCAACTGGGACAGCACGTGAGCCAGGAAGCTGCAGGCTCAGGAATTCTAGCGTGGTGCCTCCTAAGCCAAGGGCAGCACCGAGGAAAGAGTTCTTGTCCGCAAGAACAAGCCGGTCAGTGCAGGCATCTGGGCCAACAAGTGCTGTGTCACAGGCATGGACTGGAGATCCTCGCACTGTGTTGAGCCAGATTTCTTTTTTTGCCCTGTGGCATCCTTATGTTAAATTTATCAAATTGTATTTATTTGCTAGTCATTGTGTTCATACCACCAGGTGTGCACATGCTACCTGCACCCTCCACCAACGCTCTAGTGCCATTGCCCTGTCACATCCCGCCATCCCCTCCTCCCTGCCCCTTTCCAGTGTTCAACAACCGTCTTGGGTGGCAGCAGTGTCAATGGCAGCTGAACCCTGGCAGCCTGCTGTGGGTCTGGTCAATTTTCCAGCTCTACCAGCACAAGCATGGGGGAGTCAAACTGGCTATTTTGGATGGAATACACCCTGAGGTGTTTTTGTTTTGTTTTGTTTTGTGTTGTGTTGCTTTGTTTTGTTTTGCTTATATAATCCAACAACTTCAAGTGGTTTTCTGAGCTTTTATAAAATATGGCAAGTAAGGTGCGATGAGGGAAGGTTTAGTCTCTTTTTATTTTAAAACATGACATGTGACCAAATTCATATTCGTTTATGAAGCTGGACTTCTTAAATGTAGAAATGCATCTCACTTCAGAATCTTTCCCCGATTTGATTTGATTCCACTATATATCTATCCTGTCTGGGTCTGTTTCGAGTTGTGATCCTGAAACTTTAAATCGTATTTGTTTTCTTCATCGGTAGGGCCATCAACAATACCTATGGCTTGCGGCTGGCTCCACCTTTGATATCCTCAGATGGGGCTCTCATTGCCACTGAGTTACCTTCCAGACTCTGAGAGGCTCCTTTTTTGCCTGATATAATTCCACACTCTTGGACAAACAAGGCAGGATACACCTGGTCTCCTTAACCTCTGCAGCCCCAAAGTGTCGGTGAAAGTCACAGATTTTGAAGTTAATTGATCTGAAAGAGCACAGAGCAGATGGTGTCTTCCCTCAGGTAAGGAACTCCAACCCCTCTTTCTCCAAGTGCCCTCTGTGTGTCTAAGGACAGCCTTTTGGACATCTCAGAATAGATCTGGCAACTCAAGTCCTGCCATCAGGATGACCAGGCTTCAGGGACATCAGCCGCAGCTTGTCCTGCAAGACAGGGACGGGGGAAGGACACAAGGAGACTAAACTTGGAGTCTAACTGGCTTGGGTCCACTTCCCAAGTCACAGAGATTCTCTCTCTCTCTCTCTCTCTCTCTCTCTCTCTCTCTCTCTCTCTCTCTCTCTCTCTGTCTCTCTCTCTCTCACTTACAGAGGACATATACCTCCTCAGAGGGCTCCATTTCCTTATCCCTACATGGGACAATAATAGTGACCACCTCATTAAGATGTTAAGGATTTCCCAAGATCACGCAAGCAAAGTGCTTAGCAGAGTCTGGTGTCAGGAAGCACTCAACATGTGAGCCCTTGCAATGAGTACATCAATTAGTGGCCAGTCTTTTCATCAGCTTTCTGTATGATCCTCACAACAACTCTATGCAGAAGCTGAAGGAGATATTTTTACCCCTGTTTCAAATGGGAAATGGATTGATCATTTGCCCAAGGTCACATGGAGTTGGTGCTGGGCTCGGAATGTGATCTATGCATGACGCTGTGAGTCCCCCGACCACATTTCCCTTCTCAGTGCACGTCCTCCTGCCCCCAAGCTTTGAGTCCTCCCCACACCCAGCACCTGTTAAAAGCAATCTAGGGAGATGAAGTCCCAAGGCCCTTACATTTAATTCACTTTAGGAGGTATTAAAGAACGCTTCTTTCAGAGATAAAGTGGCACAGCTTTTTGCCACCATTCTCCTTGAGAAAGGTTTCCATGGAGAAAGTGTCTGTGTTTCCAGAAAGCCAGCCCCTGGCTCCCTCACCAGGGAGCTGCTATGCGCCACTAGAGCAGGAGAAATAAATCTGCTTCCAATCTGCTTCACTGCAGCCCAGAGACCAGGAAGAACCTGCTGCTCCAGTCCCCCCCCCCCCCATGGAGGCTATAAGGGCATGTACAAGACAGAATTAAGTATGTTTGTGGGGAGGGGGCAGAGAGGCATCTGCTTTCATGACCAAATGGGGTTCTATGTGCTCCAGGGAAGCTGGTCCCATTAAGGAAGGTTCTTTTACCTGCACCAGCAGATGGAGAGTCCCTGCTGATAGGCTGCTCAGGGAAAATCACTGCCATCCATCTCTGTTCCCTAATGAGGGATGGAGCAGGACCCACAGTTCTCATCAGCACCATGGAGAGATGCCTGCTCTGGGCCTGTAGGAGAGCTGCTGGGCTGTCTGGGGGGGAGGCAAGGAGGGAGAGGAGGGAGCAAGAAAGAAACAGATAGAGTAAAAGGCAGCACAACAGAGAGACAGAAAGAGGAGACACCAAAAAACAAAGGAAGAGTCAGAAACTCCAACAAACAAGCAGAGTACAAGAGTAATAAATGTAGTCTAAGAGACATGGAGAGAGAGTTAAAAGTAGAAGGTGGGAGAAAAAAGATTAAGAATGGAAAGAGAATGAGCAGGAGAGAAATCACATAGAGAAAGGACTTGAGTAGAATTTAAAATTTTAGGTGGAAACCCCAGATTTTCAGCTCTCTGAATTAACCAAAACCAATAAAACTGACAAAATTAAGGACATTTACTGAGCACTTAGTATGAGCCAGGCACAAAGTTAAGCACTTCCATGCACTGCAGTCATTGATCTTCATACTAAACTTATGTGGTGAGCACTTCAATCATCCCAATTTTTTCAGATGAGGCAACAAAACCACACCAGCAGATATTCCTCTTGTAAGAATAGTCTCCTGTCAGCATGCTGGAACAGACCAGCAGAATCTCTCATGAGAGCTCAGCATGGTCAGTTTCTGACCATGCTGCATCCCCAAATGCAACTATGAAGCAACTGACCTGCAGAAAGCGCAGAAAGCTTGGGTGAATCTTTTCCTACTCAGGTAAGTCTTCTTGAAAACTCAAGGTTGTTGCTGCCTCAGGACCTTTGTACTTGTTCTCTTTCATGTCTGGAGTTCTGGTCCCAAGGTTTTCACAAACATAGCTCCTTCATAGCATTCAAACTATTCCAATGCCCCTACTTCCCTCTTTCAGTATGTTATATGTTGTGCTATCATCCTACATCCCTTACCAGGATTATTTTTTTATTTATTGTTTTCCTGTGTCTTCCATGAAACTATAACGCAATCAGAAGTGGGACTTTGTTTATGTTTCTAGTTCCTATGGGAAGATACTCCATACAATTAAGTGAAAGTGGAATGAATGAATTGTTCTTTCTGGAACCAAGGACAATTGATCAGTGTTGCACAGAAGCCAAGAGCTTTAACACTAGATGCTAAGCAAACGGTACTTCGAATTCTATACAGGACCCATACTGGAGACTTTCTGGGAAATGAGGGAATCTTTATAGACCTTGTAATGTTTTTTTAAGAATATAAACATTGGAGGCATCATTAAAAAGTCATATGATAGAAAGGACACATCTCCATCAAGTGTCACGAATATCATGATGTGCTTCCCAGACCTCCTTCAAGCACAAGGTACTTATTCCCCCAAACTCTAGAGACATGTTGATGACTCTCAGATGAGGTGTTCTCCCGGAATTGCTCTAATTCAACTAAAGACAGCAGGTTTGTCCAAGGTCAGCTACCCCACTGGTGGGGGAAGGAATTGCCTCATCCAATGACTGGTCAGTGTAAGGTTCCAAAGGGCCAGCTCCTTTGCTTCAATTAGGGACAGTGTTAAAGGGCCTCCCCACTCCAGGGTTCCCTGTGCAATCAACTAAATCATGTGAAGAGCTCACCAGTCTAGCTGCCACTACTTTCCCCTCTGCCTCCCAGATATTGATCACAAGGGAGCTCTCTTATAAACTTGGTGCATGGTAAATACATGTCAGAGGTGTGCCCTGGGAACCCAACCCAAGGCACCATAACTGCACAGACATACCATCCTCTCTCTTGGAAACTGACAAAAAGAAAGCTCTTCCTCAGACTGATTTGAAACATGCCTCCCTATGGTGTCCTCCCATCCATAGGTACCAGTTCTTTCCCTCAAGTTCACTCAAAACAAGTCAAATTCCTATGCCCTAAATAGCTTCTCAGATATTTTAAATCAGTTATCATTGTACTTGCTCAAGGTGGGAGGGATTCTTTCAAAATATATGTCAGATCATCACAATGTACACCTTAAATATTTTACAATTTTATTTGTCAAATCTACCTTAATAAAACTGGAGGGGGAGAGAAATTGGCCACATGTCTCCTCAAGCCACCAGTTGCTCTTTCCACTGCACTTTCTTCAACATTGTGACACTGAACACCCATATCCTGCTTGTTCTTACAAATTTATCCTGCCCCTATGGAGGTGTGTCAGTGACAGAGACCAGTGGCTGATGATTGTGGAACACCCCTTCCCTCCCACCACAACCACAGAGCAGGGCCACCATGATGCTAGAGGCAAGGACACATTTGGGTTTGGAAACACATGGAATTTTTTCTCCATTTTGGTTACTTCCCGAAAAGTACTTGAGTTCTTTCGTTTGGAAAATGGCAAGCACAGGCAGACCACCTCCTGAACTGTGCACAATCACGGATGGCTCTTTCCATCAGAGACTTCTTTTTTGTTCTAAACTACAATTCACATCCTTAAGGCCAAAAGGCTTTTATAAAAGCCACTCATATGGGGTAATAGCCAAGAATTTCACCAGCAGCAAAGATGAGCTTTCTTGCAAGCTCTGGCGTTGGTTGATTTGCAAATCTAATGGTTATTGCACTGTTGGGATAAGAACACATTGTAAAAGATGCTGTTGTCTTTAAGAGGAAAAAAAAAAGTCTTGTATTAACTGGCAAAACATGTTACTATGACTACAGTTTTTAAAAGATTATGAGCAAGCCAAATGTCTTCTATTATTCATAAAGAAAAGATAATGTTTTGCCATCACCAAATGATGTGCCCCGCATCCAGACGCTGCCTTTTATCTGGATGTGTGAAAGGGACCCGCAGCAGTTCAATGTATTTTGTCAGAGTCGTTAGCTCCTCTGGAGAGAATATTGCAACACTGTTGATGACGGAGCATCCATAATGCTGCAGACAGACAACTTCTGAAGCACTAATTTTCTCGGTGTTGTGCAATCTAACTTAGGGATCCGCGCTGTACATCAGCACCGTGGTGATGGGATAATCAGCTCTAAATATCCTGCTCCAGCTAAGACAACAGGTTTGTAGAGGCAGCCGTCTCACTGCAGATTTACACACTGGAACCAGAAGGGCTTTTGACTATCTCAGGCTCCAAGATGGCAAACAGGAGTGTGGAGCGGGTGGGGAAGGAAGGGCAGCTTTCAGAGTATGGAGAGCTGATTCTGGGGAGTGCAGCTGTAAAAGGAAATGAGACCAGTGCCATAATCAGACAGGAGTCAGAGCTAGGAGCCAAACTAGGCTGCTGCTGTCGGGGAGACCATGGAGGTCAGCATCAGAACCTGGGTTTCAGGACTGCAGAGAGCATGGTGCTGACTGAATAAGCAGTCTCCTTGGCCGGCTGTACTAAGCACTTAGGCTACAGAGATGGTGAGCCCAAGGGTTAGGTGGCCCTCGGGGAGTTCACCGCTACATGGTCATTATTATAAAGTTATTTCTGCATAGTCTGAGAAGCTCTGGAAACTAGAATGAGCACTGTTGGAGGTGGCTTGTCAGTAAGCACAGAGATTGCAAACTGGTGGCCCCTGAGCCAGAGGCAACTTGTCTTGGAAGATCAGAAGGTCTAACCATATGGAGTACACAATTCAGATGGGTAACAATTATCTGGAGCCAGGTAATAACTGTTCCATGAGTGGATGGGGTCTTCAGCACCCACCAATCTCCAATTTTGCATTCACTCCGTGGGCATTTGAGTGTGGAGCCTTCAGGAGCCTTCTTCCCAAGGACGAAACTTTTAGATTAGTCATTGAAGTAAGAGTTCTCCAGGTCTGAAGGTTAAGAGGTGCAGGAAAGAGCAAAACCAGCCAGCCAAAGAGATCTACACCTGCAGAGGTACACAGGCATAAAATAGCACCAAGTGTCTGACCCGGCTTGGAGCGGCCAGAGAAAGGGTACATGGCATCTGGTCTGGCCTCTCTGGTTGGTCTCAATAAGGGCACTGGGACGAGGTAGCTTGCTGTAAGAATGCACAAGAAGCTTTTCAGTTTGATGTAATCCCAGGTGTTTATCTTTGCCTTCACTATCATTGCTTTGGGTGATGAGTCTTTAAAGATGTTTCTGAGATGTATGTCTTGTAGTGTTTTACCTATGTTTTCTTCAATATATTTTATGATTTCAGGTCTTATGTCCAGTTCTTTTATCCATTTTGAGTTGATTTTTGTGCATGGTGAGAGGTAGTGGTCTAGTTTCATTTTTTTTTGCACGTGGAGGTCCAGTTTTCCCAGCACCATTTATTGAACAAACTGTCCATGTTCCATTGCATATTCTTTGCTCCTTTGTCAAAGATTAGTTGTTCATATAAGTGTGGCTTTATTTCTGAGCAATCAAAAAAGATAAACTCATGCCATTCGCAGAAACATGGATGGAACTAGAAGGAATTATACTCAGTGAAATAAGCCAGAAGGAAAAAGAAAAATATCAGATGGTTTCACTTATAACAAGAATATAGGGGAACCAAATAAGACATCATCAGTGTAAAAAAAATAACAGTACAAAACACAACAAAGCAAAACAGAAAATTATAAACCAGAGACAGACTGCAGGGGAGGAGGAGGGAGAGGGATCAGAGGGAGGGAGGAGCACAGGGGACTGTGGTGATGGTGCACAGGTGCCTTGGGGAAGGAAATTCTATGGGGACTCAATCTGAGGGGGTGGACAGAAGCAATTATTGTCTAAAACAATTTTAAAGATGATAAATGTTAAAATAAAAATTAAAAAAAAGTCAAAAAAAAAAAAAAAAGAATGGACAAGAAGGGAGCACCTGTCTGTGGTGAACCCAAGCAGAGTGGCAGGAGTGGGCCGGCCGCACCGAGTCCGAGACTGCAGGTAGTCAGGGATCCAAGGTGGGTCCAGTGTTCCAGGTACACCTGCTGCATAACAAACTCCCTAAAAGTAGATGTCAACAAGCAAGAAGTGCACCGTGCACATAGACTCGGCAGGTCAGTCCACACGGGGCATAGGGGACAGTCTGTCGCTCCTCTCAGTGCCTGGGCCGCTGCTGGGAAGTCTGCACAGCTCTGGTAGCATGATGGCTGGGCCTGGGCTCATCTGGAGGAGTCTGTTCATATGTCCAGTGGTTGAAACTGGCTGTCTGCTGGACCTCAGCTAGGCTGTGGGCCAAAACATCTGCATCTGGCCTCTCCGCTGGCCACTCCCCGAGAACTCGCTTGGACTTCCTCTCGGCGTGATGGCTGAGTTCCAAGAGCTCCCCTGGAGAAAGGGCAGCAGTGCGTGACCGATCCGTGATTGAGACTTGGAACTCATCCAGCATCACTTCAGCCTCACCCTGTCAGTCTAGACTGTCACAGAGTTCTGTCCAGGTTCAAGAGGAAGGACATGGAGTCCACATGGTTTTCTCCTGTGTCGAGGACATACAGTAAGAACACAAGGGAAGGCAGCTACTGTTAACGGTTGTTGGAAAATGCCATCTGCTCCATTTGTGAAGACCCATGCAAACGACTGGATTCACCCAGGAGGATTTCTCATCCCCCCAAAGTCAGATATATACGTCTAGGATTAGGGAAGAGGTCTGAGGTGCAGGTGTAAGTCTGGACGTCCTCAGCAGAGAGATGATGCTTCAGGGCGTGGGGAAGGTGGAGGTCGTCAAAGGCGCGAGCATACGTGGGGAAGAGAAGAGGAACTTAGACTGAACCTCAGGCAGCCTGGGGTATGTCTCAAAGTCTGAGAGGCAGAGAAGAGCGAGGAAAGGGAGCTGCAAAAGAGCGGTGAGGTACCTGGGAGCATGGGATCTTAAAACCACCATGTGGGAAAAATGCCTCAAGGAGGGGAGAGAAATAGAGCGATGGTCCCGCAGCCAATAGGGGGCCATGGCGTGTTTACCTCTGACGATGCCTCTGAGCCATGTCATAGGAAGAAATCTGGACATGGTGTGTAGGAAGACTTGGAGATAAGGGAGGATGGGAGCAAATCTAATACGATCAAACGTAAACCCGTCACTCAGTCCTGAGGGAGTTGAAGGCCCACAGAGCCTTCCATGGAACGTTGAATCAAAGTTGGAAATGAAAGGAAGTGACGAGCACAGGTTGGTGGAGGGACAGCAGGAGGGTCTGACCTCGAGAAGACAAAGCTGAGATGGCCCTCCCAGCTTCAGCAATGTGGGTTCAGGGGCCCTCAGAAAATCTCACCCAGGTGACTGGTCAAGGGCTTATTCTTTGTTCTCCAGCCCCAGTTTAACCTGCAACTCCACCTTTGAGGACTAGAATTATCAAATGAATAGTGGAGACTAACACACACAACTTTCCTGAGGAAATAGTGACCTTTGTCTATGTTCCTTGCCATTAGTAATCCTAGGAGGAAGGTGGGAGAAAAAAGCTTCTGAATAAATAAGAAAGCTTTTGAAAAGAACCATGGCAATGTCTTTACTGTCTCTATTTGGCCCCAATTCATTCTTGATAAGGGCTCTCTGATCATTCTGTACATCTGTCAGAAGCCTTTTAAAAAATAATAAATGTTGGAGCCTGTCTGACAGAAGTGTGTGCTGAGTTCCCTGAAGGAAGGATTCAAGGTTGCACAGACCTTGGCAGCCCGTAGCTTATTTCTTCCCATCTGCCTATTCTATGTGCTCTTCATTCGTTCATACCTTCTCTTTCTTCCTGTAATTGCTTTGGTTCTCACAATATTTACTTAGTAAACTGTGACTTGGTTTCCTGGACAATCAGGATTTTGCTGCTGTGTGTCTCCTGGAAATGCCAGTTTGTTTTGTTTGTTTGTTTGCTTGTTTGTTTAAGATTCATTCACTTATTTATACAACAGCTGTGGTACAGGCCAGAGGCACAGGAAGGTGAGAGAATCCACCAGAGACAGAGTGAGGAGCAGAACAGGCAGATCGACTGAAGTACACTGCTGAGGGGAGCAGCGGGTGAGATAGGAGAGGTCTGCAGCACCATCTGGGTACCTCCCTGGCTGGCCAGGATTTGAACCCATTCTGCAGAGGCTGCAGACAGCTTCATAGCACTGTGCTCAACCCGCTGCACCACCCGGGAGGCCCTGGAAATGCAGTTTTAAGCCATTGTTAAAGTATCATCCAGTGTGATATGTGTGTTCAGGGGTATCACACAGGCTGAGGCTACCTTGGCTGATATCAGAACCTTGTCTGGAAGCTTGTTTGTGCCCCCCCCCCCCACACACTCAAATTCATATGTTTCAGTGCCAACCTCCAATGTGATGGTATCAAGAGGTGGGGCCTTTGGGAGATGATTGGGTATGAGGTAGGGCTCCATGAATGGGATTACTGCTATTATAAAAGGAACCCCAAAGAGCTCTCTGTCGTGTGAGGACAGAGCGAGAAGGTGGCAATCTGAAACCCAGAAGAAAGACCTCACCAGAATCGGACCACGCTGGCCCCCTCATCTCCAATTTTTGGCCTCAGAACTATAAGAAATAAAATTTCTGTTGCTAATAAACCACTAGTCTTTGGCACTTTGTTAGAGTCCAAAAAGACTAAGACAGGCATGATAGAGACCATTGAAGCCTATCTGACAGGAGTGTGTGCTGAGTTCCCTGAAGGAAGGATTCAAGGTTGCATAGGCCTTGGCAGCCCATGGCTTGGTTCTTCCCATCTGCTTGTTCTATGTGCTCTCGTCAACATTCCCAATGCTAAGTGGTAAGTTCCTGCTAAATAAGCTTCTTAGCAGGGCCTCCCTGGTGGCGCAGCGGTTGAGCGCGGGGTTGCGAAGCTGCCCGCAGCCTTGCAGCACCGGTTCGATCCCCGGCTGCTCCCCGGCCACCGGAGGAGGGTCCCACATGGCGCACAGACCTCTCCTGCCGCCCGCTGCTCCCCTCAGCAGTGTCCTTCGGTCCTTCTGCCTGCTCTGCTCCCTGCTCTGGCTCTGGTGAACTCTCTCACCCTCCCGCGCTTCTGACTGTACCCAGTGCTTGTATAAATAAATAAATAAATCTTTAAAAAAAAAAAAATAAAAAAAAAAATAAGCTTCTTAGCAGCAAATCTACATGTTTGCTTATTAAATCAGAACTTGCCTATGCATATATATGTGTGCAAGTAACTATACGTGTACATATTTATATTTTATGTATTTATATATGCAGTTAATAAACACATTCCTATTTCCTCATGAGTGTTCTTCTCTGTCAGCATGCTGCATGAATGCCATGAGCTTTGAAGGGAATGGAACCAAGCTTCAAAGTTAAGCTCTGTCATTTGCTCATCTGTAAAATGAGAACACAGTGACTTCTGTGAAGGGTGAGTGAGAATGTGTCAGGCATCCGGCACACACCAGTGTTCTCAGAATTAGAAGTCGTTACTATTGTAATGACCACTTCTCCCTCCAGGAGCTTATCTTTGCTCTCCAACATGCTTATCTGTCCTTAACTCCCAGATAAAGAGCAGTATCTTCTTTTAGGGGCAAATGAAACTACACCATTTGTGTCCAAACGTGTTTCAACAGGTAAAAGGCCCTAAAAGTTTTCAAAGGAGGAGGGGGTGGGGGAAGAGGAGGAGGAGGAAAAAGAAAATCTACCTGTGAACAGATGCTTCAACTCATGCCCAGGAGCTCCAGCCTGCCCCGCTAGCACCTCATCACATAAACCAATTGCTTGCAATAAAACATTCATGCATACAGGTATATGTGCATACGCATAGAGCTGCGTCAGCATCCCACGCTTGCCTCTTTCCCTGTGGCAATCCTGCTGACATGGGCAGGAGGAGGAGGGCAGTCCCAGAGGTCCTAGCAGCGAGACTGGGGCAGAACCAGGGGGCAGAAACCCCTACAGATGAAGAGTTCTGCCCACATCCCAGGATGTCAGAAACCCCCAAATAGAACAGGGTTCTCCCCTCTCTTTGGCTAAAATGAGGTCTATAAGATGGCACTGGCCCTATCAGGAGCCCCCAAGTATGGCCTGAGATGCTGTCAGACCCCAAATCACTCTCAGAGGTTCAATGGCTCCTTTGACAGCCTCTCTCAGTGTCTGAGAAACACTAAGCACAGGAAACACGTAATGGCAGGGCAGGCCCTTCTGCGTGGGCCTTCCTGACTCAGTTAGCCCCACCCGGCCCACCTGAGGACTGAACTACAGACTGGCAATTTTGGCAAAGATCACTGTTCCTCCCACCAGTCAGTTCTTCCCACATGACCTCCCCAGACAGCAAGCTCTTCTTCCATCTCCTTCACAGCCAAGCAAGCCCAGAGCTGAACTCCAGAACCATCTAGAGAAACCTGTTGGCAGAGCAAGTTCACCATATGTAGCTGAGCCTTGTTCTCTTCTAAAGATACCTTGTGATTGCCTTTATGGCTCCCAGATAGAAAACAGGTAGAGACAGAAGATAATCCCACAAGGACAATGCTTGTGGTCAGGGTGATGCTGGAGGGATGCAAGGGGGTTAAGGACCCCAGATACGAGGAAGTGCCCCTTCTTCCTCGAATGGTCCAGAATGGTCTGGAATGGTCTAACTTTTCCTAGAATGACAGCTGGAGATGATAGTAACAATTTTTATTCTCTTGAGATCTCTGAATCTCACATTTTTCTAAGTTTGACATGGCCTATCTCATCTAATCCTCACCACAGCCCCAGTAGGGCACCTCCATTAGTAGTTGCTGTCCTAGTAATCGCAGTATCAACATTTATTTCTTGTCAAGAGATAAACTGGGGTGCAGAAAAGTTCAATAATTTACCCCAAATCAAGTGAATAGCAAGTGAATAGCGGTACCAGGATTTAGGACCATTGTGTCCAAATTCAAGATCTTATTCCTCACCTCTACCCACATGCCCCAGAGAGGAGAAGGGGGTACCCCAGATAAAGATGGCAGTGCCGTGTGTGCCATTTGCCAACCTGAGCAAAACCTGTTCTTCTCTACAACTAGATTTAGAAAATATTGCTGATGCTTTTGCTTCTATAAAGGCAGGAAAGTAAAATTATAATCAATTCTGCTTTGAGGAAAAATAAAATATTTAAACTTAAAATAATGTTGTGAGTGTTGATACACCTGCTTTTCTATTTTTCAATATTTAAATGAACTCTTTTAAAAACACAAAATGCAAACTCAAGATGCACATTTCCCCTTCGCCTCAGGCTCCAGCATGGCACAGCACCACGCTGCCAGACCTGCCTCTGTGTGAAATCCTAATATTTTGTTCATCATGAATTTTCTTGCATTTATTTTGGTCTTTTAAATTTTGTCTACCTTGGGGGCCTCCCCAGTGGTGCAGCGGGTTGAGTGCAGTGCTGCAAAGCTGTCCTCAGCCTCTGCAACGCGAGTTCCATTCCTGGCCAGCCAGGGAGCAACACACATGATGCAGCAGACCTCTCCTGTCTCACCCACTGCTCCCCTCAGCAGTGTATTTCAGTCAGTCTGCCTGTTCTGCTCCCCACTCTGTCTCTGGTGAATACTCTCACCCTCCCGTGCCTCGGGCCTATACCCCAGCTCTTGTATAAAAATAAATAAATCTTTCAAAAAAATTTATCTACCTTGGTGTTTGAGTTTGGGAGCATCCCTAAAATTTTGCACTTGTGCCAAGTGCTCACCCACCTCACTGAAGCCCCAGTTCCATGTTGCATAGGAAAGGAGCTAGGTGAGCCTCCTGACTACCTGGGTGTGGGTGCACTGGAGAGTCAGACGAAGGGGTGCTGGAAAAACAACTCTGGGCCAGATCCCAGGGGGCTTCCTGTGTCATAACTAAGAATTCAGATTTATCTTGGGACAACAGGGAACCACTGAAATATTTTAATTAAAAAGTGACAGGATTAGATTTATGCCCTGGAATGATTACCCCAACTGCCAGGCTGGAGGCTAGGAGACCCTCAAGAAGACCTATAACTGGTCAGGTGAACAGGAACCGCCTTCTCGTAGGAAAGACTGTCTTCCCCCTGCCCCATTAAACAGGATGGAGATCAGGCAGATGATGCTGACAGACACCACCTTCAATCAAGTGTGTAGTCTTCTGAATTATGTGGGACTCCCATGGGGGTGGGGGTTGATTAGGAACCAGACAGCATCAAAGACTAGTAACAATAGACCCTTCACTTTCAATTTCCCATCACTGGAGTCCAGTGACACACATTTCATTTCCAAGGACCTCCCGGGACCTGAGGCTTCCCCTGCCTTCATTATGTGAATACCCAGAATTTCACACTGGAATCCTGATATATAAATGTCACCAAAAGCAACATCCAAGGCATCAAGCCATTTTTTAGCTTCCAATGAATCTGCTCCAAATATATTTTTCTTTTCTTCCTCTTGGCTAAGTTTTATACTCATCCTCCTCTTCACATGTCCCAGTAGACAGAGAATCGCTTAAGAATTTGCCTTCAAATTCTTACCCAGGAAACTCAGCCAGGCTAGTTCTACAGTTTTAGGATGATGGTGTGGGAGCCTGAAAAATCCCTAGGGGTGATTTTAAACAGGGAGATACATACCATAAAAAGGCTTGAGCACAAATGCTTATAGTATCTCTATTATAGGCAAAAACTGGAAACAAGTCAAGTGTCCATCAAGAGATGAATAAATAAATGGTGACATATACAATATACAATGAAACCTGACTCAACAACAAAGTAATACAAACTATTTAATGGACACAATATGAACCAAACTCAAAACCTTATGCTGGGAGAAAGAGCCAGACGTCAAAGGCTACATACTATAAAAATCCCTTGTAGGAATTCAAGAACAGGCAAACTAATCTAGGGTGATAATTTCAGAACAAGGGTTACCAAAGAGAGAGATAAGGGGAAGAGACAAGATATTGACTGTGAAGGGGCATGACAGAACTTTCTGGAGTGATAGAAATGTTCCATATATTGATTTTAGTGGTAGTCCCTGAGGTACCTACATTAAAAATTTACCAAACTATATACTTAAGATTTGTGCATTTTACTATATATAAATTATACCTCAATTTAAGCATATCTCTAAATAAAAAATTTTTAAAAGAAGTGATTAATGGTATTTGTGTATGTATAAATCTATGTAATGGCCTTAAAATGCAAATTGCAGCTAAAACCTAATGCTATAGATCAACACAGTCCAATGGAATGCTCTTCAGTGATGAGAATGATCTATAGCTGCACTGCCAGATGTGGTAACCACTGGCCACACCTGCTACTGAGAAACTAAAATTTGTATTATGTTTAATTTTAATTAATTTAAGTTTAGTGTTAATAGCCATGTGGGGTGAATGGCTACCAGTTTGGATTTTGCAACATACCTTTCAGGTGCCCAAATGAGGTGACCCACATGGGGTCAAGAGAGGGGATTTTCAGCTGGACTCCTGTGAGAGTCATTCTGTCAGGGACGAGGTGAATTCTTGGGATGTGTTCTAAGTTACCATCTATTCCCTACTCAGATCTGTTCCCTCTGAAGGAAACTTCTTTTTACTTATAACAGAGGTATATGTAAATATTTGGAGCTCTTTGATCTGCATGAATGAAGTATGAATGAAGAACTTGGTATCCCAGTGGGTCCATCACCTGGTAAATTTCTTGCCACATGAGTAAAAAGGAGTCACAATTATTCAAGCACCAACCATCAAGATGCCAGAAGGTGAAGAACATTCCTCTGGGCTTCCCCACTCACACTCACTGCCCTAATTCATCCTAGATATTTCCTACAATTCCTTAAAAAATGATTTCTGTTTTGTCCTGGAGATCAATTCCAGGATCCAAGACAAATATCATTTAGTCTACACTTAGAAGGTAGAGAGAGAGTTGTGAGTGTCAGCAGTTATTTCACAGGTCTTCAATTCTTAATTTCAGCCTTACTCTCTCTCATGTCTTAGGCCAGACTGCAGTGAGAAGGGAGTTCCTCCACTCTGTTTCACCCACCAGTATTTCTTTGAGGCACTTATCTGTTGAACATCTCTCATACACTGCCATCCCCACATGGTATTAGACTATTTTTATCCTTTTGTCTTCATATCAGCAGTGGGAGAGGAAAAATATGTGTGCCTGGTTCAGCATCTGGAAAAAGAAGTCCTTCAGAAATATTTTCAAATTCTCATGGACTTAGGAAAATCTCCAATCTTTACTACCTCTAAAAGAAACTCCCCCAAGGGCTCCACATGGCAGCATGATCTTGCACTGCATTCTCCCCTGGACTGGAATGAGGGGACGAGGAAGAGTCAGGATGGAACAAAAGGGATGAGCAGCACAGTTCTGCATTGGAAGGGGCAGTAACTTACTAGTCCCAAGATGGACTAGTCCCAAGAAGGATATATGAGGACTCACATTTCGAAAACATGCTAGGAGACAGGCAAAATGTCTCTGAACTCAACCCTAATTAGAAATCTGAGTAAACAGCCCAAAGGGTTCAGGGGGTGATAATGGTCTGAGCATCCAAGAAGCCAGACAACATGGCACTGGAATAAATAACTAGAACCACAAGCAGTTGTGTCATGTCATGCCTGGGGAACTGGAGGGAGAAGGAAGACACTGGCAAAGGCCAGAGGTCGGCTCTTGCACGTGCTAAGTAGGTATCTATCTCAGAAGGCAGGACATTGTTTGAAGGACATAGCACCGTACAATAGGTGGTGTAAAAGGTAAGGAGCTTATCACTTTTGCCTCAGAGAAAAACAGGGTCTTGTGGCTCCTTAGTACACCTACACCAGCCATTGCCTTTCTCTTTCAATATTATGAAGCGTTGCACAAGAGTAGAATAAATCATTTATATGAACACATAGCTTGAACTCTGGTGCATGTCATAGTTCGGGGGTGGACCTGCAGATGAAGTAGTCCATCATCAAGGGAGAAGGTTGTCAGGTTTAAACGCCTTGTGCTATGCAGGAGTAACATTTCAAAATGGTTAACTAGCATGGCATAGGCACCAACAATTAAGAATGAACTTGACTTTACTAACTCACTTGGGCAAACAGGTGCTAACAGCCCTGTGACTGCTCATGCACAGCCAGGGTGCAGTAGGGTGGGCTCTTTGGGGTACACACCCTGGTTGCTTGACCTTCCTGGCCCCTGTAGCCCATGTTGGTGGCTACTGACTTTAACTACTTACTTGCTCTGGAGACCTGTACTGGAGGAGTCGCTGAGAAAATTTCCCTTCCAGCATAGACCCCCCCCCTTTCCTCTACCACTTTATAATAAAGTTCTTTCCCTTTAGTCACCTGACTATCTCCAATTTAACAAGATGCTTACTCTCTTTAAATTAAGAGCAGGCTTAATTGGTGTAGTTATTATGATGCAGTCTAAATTTAGACCCAATGTTCTGCTGGAAATGAGACCATGTTTGGGTTTTAGTAGATTGGTAGATTACTTACCCCTGGGCCACCCAGTCCCCGAAAACCTATTTTGGGTAACAGCTATGACTGTACAGTCTCATATGTCAGGGGGTATATTCAAAAACCAGTAACCAAAAGTGGAAGTAACAGTTTATTTCCCTGTCATGTAAAGAAGTCCTGAGCTAGGCAGTAGAAAGTTTCCCACTGCAGTTGGGAGCCAGGATCGCCCCCTTTTTAATCCACTGTCTTTGAACGTGACCTCCACCTGAAGGTCACTCCTGATCCAAGACAACTGCTGGAGCTTTAGCCATGATGTCTGCGCTCCAGGCAATAATCAGTCAGAGAGAGGAAAGAGGAAAAGACTACAGACCACATCTGTCCTTTTGTTAAAGCACTTTCTCAGAAGCTCTACCTAAACACTTCTGTTCCGGAATTGGCCACCTCCAGCTGCAGAAAGCCTCCGTTTAGGCCATTGCACCATGGAATAGAATTGCAGTTCTGATGAAGGACAAAGAAGAGGTAGACATTAGGCAGGCAATCAACATTCATTGTTCCACCCCATAAAAGAAAGTTCCATGACCCACTGCAGAGTCCTTGAGGGACAGCAGGTGTCCATACCTGCCTCTGCTGTTGCACCAGCTGAGGACTCTGGAAGCATCCTTGACCCACCCCAGAGCACGCAAAGCAAATTCAGATCCTCAGGCCCAACCAGCCGCCAGAAAGAAACCTATCCTGTGCTGGGAGGGTATTGCCTTTGGGCCTGGAACTTCTGTTTTCCTTTGCCCTGGGGGGCACAAGGTGACACTAAAGTTTGGGAGCCTGAGCTCTCAGTGAAATGGAAGAAGTTACTGCTCCTAGCTCCATCCCAGAAATGGGAAATGAACCTTGATTTGAACTAGGAAGACTTCAGGGTGATGACAACATCCCAGGGAGGGGGGTCAGTACTAGGTGTCCATCTGGGAGTGGTGACTCATGTTTGCCACGGGGATTTCCCCAGGGAATGAGGGTGGATGGAATGCAAAGTGGTGGTCTCAGAAGTTCCTCCTGGGGTAGGCCTCCCCTGGTGGCGCTGGTGGTTGAATGCAGCGCTGTGAAGCTGTCTGCAGCCTCTGCAGTGTCGGTTCGATCCCGGCCGGCCTCAGAGCAACCCACATGGCACAGCAAACCTCTCCTGTCTTGCCCGCTGCTCCCCTCAGCAGTGTATTTTGTCAGTCTGCCTGTTCTGTTTCCTGCTCTGTCTCTGATGAATCCTCTCACCCTCCTGCACATCTGGCCTGTACCCCGGTTCTTGTACAAATAAATAAACGAATCTTTTTTTAAAAAAAAGAAGAAGTTCCTCCTGGGGACTCTGGAGATGGTGAGGCTGGGTGGTTCCTGCCCTCAAAGAAATTATTCCATAAGGAATTTGTATCAAACCGCAAGTGAGAATGGAAGGAAAGAAGTCAGAAGCTGAGGGGGATGGAAGTGGTCAGAGCAAGAAGCCATCCTCCTAGCTCTCAGGCTTAGAGAAATCAGGAGAGTTTAGATTAACTTGCTGAGTATGGGGAGGGCTGGATGTGGATAGGGGCACAGCTTATGAGATGTCAACAAAGACCAGGAGAAGTTGCTGAACTTCTATTCTTTGTCCCTCCTGCTCCTTCTTCCTCGTCCTTTTCTCTCAGCCCTAAATGTCCTTCCTGCTTCCTAAGGAGGAAGGATGGAAGGTTTCTTCTAGGCTAACACTGGAATCCCAGACTTATTAGTTCCTCAAGCAAGGACAGGCTAGTGGCCCCCCAACTACCACCCCTGGGTTCTGTCCCGACATCACTGGCACACAATATAATGTTTTGGATAAATCAAAGGGTGAACAAATGAGTTGAAAGGGGCCACCAGAGCAGTTTAACTTGTTCTTTGCATCAGGTTCTTCATGCAGGGAAGTACCGACCTACAAAAATGGGCTTGTTTGGGGTCCACTCAGGATTATGTCTCAAAGGGAAAAGCGACCTATAAAATATGTTTGTGCAGTAAAACGAATGATCTGGGTGTCAATTACTTAGAAACAAGCCTCTAATGTGAACAATCAGAAGTGAGGAAAAATCAATACACTTCTTCTCATTGTGTAGAAATGGAAAACAAGCTTCATTTTACTCTAGCCCCAGGGAGAAAAGACCAAGTGAATCATTCCTGTCAGGAGCCCTGTGCTACCTCTCCGCCTGGGGCCTGGCTGAGAAAGGTGCCTGTTAAATGGGTTAGAAGGGAAGGGCTGTGATCTCAGGCCCAATGCCCCCAGGTGAATACAGGGTACAAACACATGCACACACACATCCTGCAGAGCACGTCCGTGCTTTATGCACCCATGCACACATACGCAGAAACAAACACATGCAAGGCAATGTCCCGTGTCTATCCACACATGCACTTTTAAACATTCACACACACACACATGCCCCTAAACACAGATGCCTGCATTCTCTCATATAGATATTTACCTTTATTTAGATCCCTGACATTTCATGCTCGTTTAATTAAATTACATTGTTAGGTTGGATTATTGTCGATAATGAGGGAATAGGTGGAAAGTTTTCAACCCTCCTAGGCACCTCCTGCCTCTTCCCCACTCAAAGACATTTGGATTTTCACGAAGACAGACACACTTAGAAAACCACATCAGTACACAGACATAGTCACACACTCAGGGATATCCGTTTATATTGGTTTCTTATGGCTGTGATAACGAATCAGCACAAGCTTCCTGGCTTAAAATAGCACAAAGTTATTGCCTAACTGTTCTGAAGGTCAGACCTCCAAAATGGGTCCTGTGAATTAAAACCAAGGTTCCCAGCAAAGCTACTTTCCTGCTGGAGGCTCCAGAGGAGAATCTGTTTTCTCATCTTTTCCTGTTCCTAGATGTGCCTGTATTCCTTGGTTCGTGGCCTCTTCCCATCTGTTAGCAACATGTCCCAATGTCTCTCTGACTGATCCTTCTTCCTTCCTCTTCCACTTATATAAACCCATGTGATTATATTGGGCCACCCAGATAATCCAAGATAATCTCCCATTTCAAGGGCAGATGAGAGGCAACCTTAAATCCAACTGCAGCCTTCATCCCCCCTTGCCATTTAACCTAACATGTTCACAGGGACTAGGACACGGATGTCTTTGGGGGCTAGGGGATGGCTATTATTCAACCTATCACACCCACACAAATTCATAGCAAAGGGAAGACAGACATTTATGGGATGAGAGCCAGGACAGGTTTCTGATGAAAGCATGAGATTTGGAGTCTAATCCACCAACGAGTTCTCTTCCGCTCTGCCTCTTGTAATTGTGTGACCTTGGGTGTGTTTTCAAAACCTCTCAGTTTCATCACGTGTAAGATGGGACTACTAGCATCTACTGTATTGTGCTCATATTTTTATTCTAATCCTTTGATATCTGGGGTCCTGGAAAGACTGCTCCTCCCAAGACCAGTCACTTCCTAGTTAAAGAATAGTTAAAGAATCTCCAGCAAGGTCCTCCCTAATGGTGCAAGGGGTTAAGCACCGCACTATGAAGCTATCTGAAGACTCTGCAGCATGAGTTCAATCCCCGGGTCACCAGGGAGCTATCCACATAGTGCAGCAGAACTCTCCTGTCTCGCCCGCTGTTCCCCTCAGCAGTGTATTTCAGTAGATCTACCTGTTCTGTTCCCCACCCTGTCTCTGGTGAATCCTCTCACCACCCTCCCATCTCTGGCCTGTACCCCAGTGCTTGTATGCATAAATAAATAAATCTTTCAAAAAAAAGGAATCTCCAGCAAGTGAGACTTGCATATACAAAGTAACCTATCCAGAGCCCATACACCCAACGGCCTCATCTATTGGGCTATCACACTCAAGGCAAATATCCTGTGTCCTATACACCCCAGTATCAGGTACCAGATGACTCAAGGAGCCCCTAGAAGCCATAGCTTGCTGAAATTATTCCAAGTAGTCCATCCTAAAGCTGAATACTCTGTCTTTTCTGTTCCATTCCATGAAAGGCACAATAAAGACAGCCACATTTCCCAACCTCCTCTGCTTCCTGGCCAATGCTGGTGCTCCCTTGTATGTCCCTGAGTGGTGTGGAATGGCCCCTCCTCTTTAGAACTGTGAGTAACCAACTATCTTTTAATGGCAATCATCTCCTCTTCTGTTAGTCTCGCCATACCTGAATTGAAAAAAAAAATGCATTGTATGTGATTATTAGAAGGATGAAATGAGATGATGCATATAAAATGGTTGGTAAAGACCTTATCAGTGAACTATTGCTGTGGAAACACACACAGACAGTCTTACACAAAAAGCCTTACATAGATTTCATCTTTCCACAAAATTGTGATGGTCGTTCCTTTGACTTGGTGAGAAATCAATTTTATTTTCCAACCTGGCAAATTCTAGACTCTCTATAGAGAGCACTCTTGACTGCTTGCAAACTGGCCAGTTCCTCCTTGAAATTATCTCTTTCAGATACAATTAGTAGCAGCCAGTTCATATTTCAACCTCTTACCTCCAATGCTCTTCACCCAACTTGACAGATGTGGTAGGCGCCTTTTCTACCTTCCGGGTTATTACAACTGACAGCTGTACTGAATGATTCGCCATTACCTAACGGGAGTAGCATTTTGTCAGCCTCCTATGACACTTTCCTCACCCCACACCACCCACCCAAAGCCCATGCCATGCCTGTCGAGTCTCTGTACGGAGGGCCCCAATTCAGGTAGCCACCTTCTCTGTCAGTTTAGCTGATCTGTGTGACCCCACAAAATCTTGGGGTCCTATACCAGCAAACACATATTTCTCACTCATGTTTCTCTGCCTTGAAGATTGAGGAGAGAAGAACACATGACAGACAATAATTTAATCTATCACACAGCCTGAGAACATAGTGAGTATTCAACAGACATCAGTCATTATTAGCTATTATGTCAGCTCCTGATACAGCGACTGCTAAATAAGAGAGATGGGGAAGAACTGACTTCTAATCCTAGTTCCATCACTACACTGTGAGGCCTGAGAAAAACTGTGTAAGCTCCTGAGACCAAGGTTTCCTCCTCTGCAACAGTGAGGCTGGCGGCACTGCAGCATCAAATGTCTGCTGTAACAGCCACCCCCCTTTCAGGCTCTGCAGCCCATTCATGACGAGGTCAGGAGCTCTGTTCCCTCAGTCTGTATTTGAACTTGGGATCACACTCCAGAAGGTGATCCAGGAGGCCAGCGCCAAAATGATTTACTGTTGGCTCTCCAGAATAGTTTTTGCCATCCGTGGTAGACTCTCCCTGTCAGAGCAACATGTGACATCACTTTTCATCCAGTTCCACTCTCATCTTGCAGATGGAGAAACTAAGGCCTGGAGAGAAAAGACTGCATGGCCCGGGCACACACCTTTTAGTGGAGGCTGTGCCCAGAACCGGGTAGTCACACCGGGTAGCCAGAAAGCGATGAAGCCATGTCACACCTCTCCAAGATTGCCCCACCCAAGTTCCCCCAGTGAGACAGACCTGAGGGACATGACTCAACCAAGAAGAAGTTTCCCATAATCTGTGAGAATAGAGACCCCTAAAAATATCCTGCCTTTACAGTGCACTTTTGGTGCTCTCTCTGTGCTCCTTTGACTGCCTCTACACACAGCTCCCATGGCCTGTTCACACTGCTCTTTCCGACATCTCCTCTGTAGTTTTCAGAACCATCCTCTCAAGATGTGAAAATGAAGAGCTCACACACCACAGAAGGGCTGGATGGCCAGTGGATGGGAGCTCAGGCTAGCGCAGCATCGCTGGATTTTTGTGCTGACTCCTGCCCTTACCAGCTGTGGGCAAGTCACGAATCACTGAGAAATCAGTGCTTCCGTTTCCTCATCTGTAAAATGGATGCATAATAGTAAACAGCTCAGCACAGTTGTGAGGTTGCTGTGTGATATATAAATGACTCAGAACCGAGTCTGGCATATAGCAAAACTATATAAACAGTTCACAATTAGCTATTATTATTATTATTTTCTTTTATGGCCTTAAAGTTGTGGAAAATGCACCAATTTGGAGAACTCTGCTCAGCACAGCATTATCCTCACCCAGCAGTGTCTGTCACCTCACTCATCAAGGGAACTTGAAAGTCACCTCCAAGACACCACGGTATCTGGTGCATCTTATGCACACAGGTGGTAAACGAGATTCTCCCCTGAGGAAAAGCTCTTTGTCCATTCATTGAGAAACTAGGACCAAATTTCAAGAAAGAACCACAGTTTCCTGACTTTGCTTTAAATAGGAAGAAGCTCCTGAGTCCAAAGTTTCAGAGGTCTTTCCTGCGGGCTTGTGCAACTCATTTGAAACAGCAGTGATAAATGAGGGAAGGTCTTTGTTGCTGGAGAAGAGCAGGAATTCTTGCTTCAGGTTGGGGCACGACAATGCACCATTGTTTACAAAGGCTTGCTGGGGAAATGCTTCATGCTGGTGAGTCATTTGTAATTAACTGAGCCTGGGATGAAAAATGTTGTATGTATGAAAGTGTTATACTACCCATGTAATAATAAATCCTTAGCAGATGCTGCAGGATGAAGATTGTGATTAATGACTTGGGAAGGAAAAGGTTCATGGGAAATGTTTGGCTCAGGGGGTGGACATGGAGCTTGCTCACTTCCTGCCTGCCTGGCTGCCCCAGCACAGTTTCCTGAAGGGGGTGAAAAGCAAGAAAGCACAGTGAGCATAAGGACCTTGATGTGGTTTCTCCAAGCTCTTAGACACTCTCCCCCACCACCAATCCAGAAAACTATCTCTGGATGTTTTGCACCAGACTAAGTCTGAATCCTTGAAGATCTGGGACTTAGTCCCCACAGTACATATCCTTATTGTTTAAGTCAGTTTCAGATTTTATCCTCCTTTTGAACCAGTCATTCTAACTGATATATCTCTTCCATGCAACAGGGAAGAAATTTCACCCACAATGCTTCCCCAGTCTTCCCCACTTCACAAGTTCTTCTCCTTTCCCAACAATGACCACTTGTTGGTCATGCCAGTCAAAGCCAGTCAAGGAATACACACCTCACTACTCTGAGCCAGTGAATTAATTCCTGGGAGTTTTACAGTTTGTGTTCTGAAGAATTAGTGTCTTTGCTGTTGAAAGCTCTGGGAAGTAAGAGCAGAACTGCCATGTTCCCACCGTGTGAGAAAGTTCTTCATCAAGAAAACAGCGATGACAGAGGCATGTCCGAGAGACAAGGCATGGAGACAGGGACAGAGGGCAGGGAGACATGTCACATTCAAGTTCTTGGTTATAATCGTCCGGCTTTCCTGTCTTCCCACAGCTTAACTGAGCTGCCCTCTCAAGGATACCAGAAGCCAATGAATGATCTTTTCTTGTCTAAGCTTGTTTTGGTTCTATACTTTTCAGCCTACTGAATTCCTTAAAATGAATCCAATGTCATCCCTGACCATCCTGGATGATGCCCCTCTAGCACCTGGTCTTCCAGCTCCCCAGCCCCTCAACCCAGAGTGCTTGTCCTTTGCTCCACTCCCTCCCAGGCCTGGGACCCTGACATTGCAAACCTGGGGGGAGATGAACACACTGAAGGGTGATTCAGTGTTTGAAAATATCTCCTCAACCTCCACCTCCAGTGAGCAGACAGCAGTGACGTAGAGCACAGTGCCTGGATTTTTAGTCAGAAGACCTGAATTCACCTCAAGCATCTAAAAGGATGATTTGAGTTTGAAAATCAACCATCAGAGGCCAGCAACCCAGCACCTGTTTGCTCATTTTCCTACATTTCTGGAACAAGTGCTGTTCTTGTAACACCCTGGGTCCCTTAAACCTATGCCACACATTCGAGAACCTGCCCATTGACCCATTTCTAGAGCTCAGACCACTAACTTTTACTGGGAATTAACTAAGCATCCTATGCTAACATTTCTCAGTCACTCGTCCCACAAATATTTGTCAAGCAATGATGATATGGAATGCACTGGTTTATCAGAGAGTAATCAAACCCAGTCCCTGCTTTTGTCAAACTTTTTTGTCAATCTGATAAGGAATCCAGACCAAAAATAAATGTCATCCACAGTGTAATAAGTCTTGTTTGTAAAAGAATGTACAGTAGTAGTAGCCCAGTGGAAAAGAACACACTAGTGAACATGCCCTCAAGTTGGTGACTGAGTTAAGTCTTGAAAATTAATAAGTATCTGGAAGCAAAGCATATTCCAAGCAGAAGGTAAATGCAAAATCAATAGCATAATCATTCATAATTCAACAAATATTTATGGAGCACCTGCTGAGTGACAGGTGTCCTGACAAGCACAGAGGATACAGGGAACAAAACTCTGCATGTCTGTTCCCTTCCCAGGCAGCCCTCTACTGGGATAAAAAAATCATGGCACTTAGAGAGGACTGATTCACACCTTACTCTCCTGTGCATCCTGCTCCTCCTTCACTCCAGACACCAGATCCTTTGATTCAGACTTTTACGTCATGATGCTTCAAATTTATGTACCGTTGTCATCTTGTTAATTTCAGGCAATTCTGCCAACCTCTCGAGATCTTTTCAATGACTGAATCATCCTTCAGTCTGTTCACCTTCCCTCTAGCTTTGTAATGTCAGGAAAGCATCTGCCCCTAGCATTTCATCCAAGCCCCTCAAAGAAATCGTAGACACACTGTGCTGCAATTAACAAGCATCATGTGCCTGACACATGGCTGACCAAGCACAGAAGTGCTTGATGTCAACTGACATCACACCATCCCCTCACTCAACAACCCCAAACTCTGACTCGGAGCTTGACATTGTTCTATGGCTAGTTATGCAGATGTAACTAACTGTCTTTGAAGTGTTTAGTATCTAGACAGACTTACAAAGGAGGATGCCAAAAACTATGTCAGGGGGAGAAAGGAAATGTTTTGAAAGAAGGGGATATTTAGGCTGGTCCTTAGCAGACACACAGGAGTTTGCAGGGTGGAAAATGAAGAAAGGACATACAAGGGGAGGGAACAGTGTGTGCAAAGCATGACACATCTGGGAATCTGTGAGCACAGGGAAGTGACTGAACATGGGGCACACAGGGCAGAGAAAGGTGGGAGGGGGCCAAATGGTGAAGGCCCATGTGTGGCTCTTTAATCCATGTCATCATTTCCAGGGCCACAGAAAGATCTTGAGAAGCTACCCCAAGTTGTAGGACTGATTGGGCCTGAGGTTCCAGTAGCCTCTTTTCTTGATAAATAGCTTTGAGTCTGGTCTTCATGGGGCCACATATGTCTTCTTGCTCAAGGAGCACCGATTTACAGACACAACTTTCAAACACAAAAGGCTCTGATTCGATTTTGTTTAAAAAAATAAAAGCAGACACACTCAGGATTACCTACACCATAGGAATGCACAGAAATGAGAGCAAGAGGCAATGGACTATTTGATAGAAATGTAAGAGGATGCAAATGAGTCTAGCTAGAGGGGTGCTGACTTGTCCCTGCCTCCCAGTCCTTGCATCCCGAGGGGCACAGTGATAAATATGCTTTCTGTCAGCCCCTATTATAACTCTGCTTAATGCTCCCCAGATGGAAAAACTATGTAAAGCCACAGAGGAAGAGCGACAGAATCAAACCTCTGGAGAGCTGCACCCCAGGTAGCACAGTCTCCATGTCTTTGAGGTCTCACTGGTTTCTCCAAATCCAAAGTGTTTGGTTGAGAATACTACACAGAAGCAGCCTGCCTGAGTAAACAGCACAGACCATGACGTCGGAATCTATGAGTTCAGCTCCTAGACATTCTGGTCCTTGGTAGATGCCTGATCTTAGAAAGCTGCTCCATCTGTCCATGCCTTAGTTTTCTCAGCTCTAAAATGGGGGATAATCATGAGTAGTTGTCATGGATTAGAGAATGTTTGATTAGAGCCCCCCATGCACATGTATCTTTAGTTTAATATTGTGCTCGCTTAGGTCTCTTGCCACCTTTTTCTCTGGGCTGTTGGTCTCTATGATACTGTTTATTCATATTCACAGCATGTTTAGGGACCTAATTTACTTCTTCACAAACATCTTCTATCGTGAACAATGTTGGTAGGATGGTTCTTAGATCCAGAGGGTAGGCCTCATGTTGGTTAAGGTTGAGTTAAGAAGCTTTCTTCTGACACTGTCAGTGAGAATATATTTGGAACCATATTTTCATATAAATATATAATCAAATTTAAAATATATATATACCCCAAAAACCCTGTGATCCCACCTTGAGAAGTCATGTTTAGCAGGACCTTGTAAAAGCACAAGGATGGAAGATGTTTGTAATGGTTAGGAAAAAAGTGACAATAATCTAAATGTCTGTCCACATCTGAATGAATAAATTATAGTAACTCCATACAAATAAAATCTTGTACAACCGTGAACAAAGTGCCATATGCACAGACGTGGAGAGAAGTCTGCCACATATTGGGGAGTTGCTGCACATATGTATGGTGTTAATACTCATTTGGAGTTTTAAAACCATATATAATAAAAATAGCTAACGATTTATTGAATGCTTATTCCTTGGCAGGCACTTACCTAGATATTTAATCCATATGAAAATTCATGAGATACAAGGTGGAGCCCAGAATCCTGCCTGGGATCTGAGCCCTGACCTGCACTTCCACCTGTCACCACTGGTCAAAGCTGAGGAAGGTCTCCACCTGGGAGGGGGAGGAGGAGAGGCCATTCTCCACCTGCTTATCCACTGTTGTATTGTTCGGATTGATTACAATAAGCACATAATTGAAAAATAAAAAATTTGATCAAAGCACCCAACCAAGTGGAATCTTGCCTGGGATGGGAGCCAAGAAGGAGTGGAGGGAAACACACTTGTCCCAGCTGGCCTGGCTCAATCCTGACTGCACACAGATCCTCCAATAACACTTCTCTCATCAGCAAGGAGAGGTTCTAGGAAAAGGCCCAACTTCAGCATGAGACAATCTGAGGTCAATCCCTGTTGCCCCTCCCTCCAGCTGGGGGGGCTTTGCTAAGTGTCTCAACTTCTCTGAGCCTCTGCCTCTCAGCTGCCAAGTAGCATGACCACAGGGGGCTTGCTGCGAAGGCAGGAGACAGCGTGACATGCAGCTCTCGTTAGTGAGGGGGACCTGCTGTGGCTGCCCTGTCCTCTCTCTCTGTAGCTGTGGTTCCTGGGGCCCTGGCTTCTCATGAAAGCCAGGAGTCAGGAGAAGTTTGGTTGACAGCATCTGGAAAGGTCCATTGCCCCACAGTGTCCACAATCGACTCTCAGCTCCCAACTCAATTCAGAAGAAAGTGTTACACTCGCCTTTCCAAATGAAAAGTGCAATGACTCCCCAAACCTCCCCTAATTTCAAGCTTCTCCCATTCCAAAGACTAAAGGGGTGGGTACGAGAGATTTCTGCTTCCCTCCTGCCTGGTGATCTCTGCTCAGCCCCTGGTGTTCCTAATCTGGTCCAGTGTTTGGAGGATGTGTTTCGCCTCAAGGCTCTCACTCTGGGTCCGGAAACCACCAACATAGCAAGATGCAGAGCTGCGACCTGCAAAGAACAGAGTTACACATGCAAGGGTTCTGCTGTGGGAATGCAGACTAGAGGCTGCATCAGCAAATGGGGGAAGAGAAAGATTGGGAGGTGTGTTGAGTTCTTTTGGGCCTCTACTTTCACTTTAATGTGACCTTGATATTAGTCCTTCAAATACTATGCATCAACACCTGCATGGGTTGGGTTACTGGGGATAGGGCCGGAGTTTCCACCTTCTCCACCCCACCCCTATCTGCCTACTGATCTCAGAGCGCTAGTGTTCTCCCTTCCAAGGTCCTTGAAGAGCCGGCGTGATGCGCTCTAATCTCCCAAGCAGCTTCATTTGTCACCATTGTGCCTCCTACAGATTCTTAGTTTAATGACACCCTTTCTGAAGCAGCAGTGATGGTGCCAAATGGCACTTGCGTTTCCAGGAAAGCAGCCAAACTCATTAAGTTAATAAAGGAATTTAGCTGTATAGAGATCCTCCTTCACATACGTTCCCGAAAATCCCGCACTCTCTCAGCTCTCAGCTGCCATCAAACCTCTGCCTCCACCTGCAAAGCCCTCGCCCCTCTGGAGGCGCCCACTGTGGAGGACGGAGCGTCCCTGCCTGAGCCAGATGCACATGGCAGAGGCCAGCCAGCCCTGACCTGTCTCCTGCTTCTGCCCCCTAAGTAGCTCCCCGAGCACCCCCGTCTATGAGATGACCACCGGGTCCTGGTCAGGACTGGACTGGCCGCAGGGACCCTGGCTGTTGCAGGTGGAGTGTTGGAGCCGCAGCTTAGACTAGGTTGGCAGGAAGCAGCTGTTAGATAAACCATCACCGCAGGCACACCCTTAGTCTCCCCACCTCATGTCACCCCTCTCACATCCTGCTTCCCCGCTGCAGCCAGGGTCCTCTTCCTCTCATTATGTCACCTCGGCCATTTTCCTTCCTCAGCTTCGCACTGCTCACAGGAGGCCAGTCCCCACAACCTCTGCTGGGTCATACCGTTAGGTTCCTCTCCAGCCCCCAACCACCGACCTCACCCCCCTACACTGCAGCTCCCAGAACAGACCCCGCTCGCACTCACTCCAGGCCTGACACCACTCTCCTGATGTATCAGCCCCTCCCGGTCCCCACACTTCCTCTTTTCCTGGATGACAGCATCTTCACCCTCCCAGATACTGCCAGTCTCCCGGAAGCCTTGCCAGCCCTCCCTTCTTGCCCTGAGGAGATGCTCCTTCTTGTAGCCCTCCTAGCACTGGGCATGCCTGTGGGCAGTGACACGCCATGTCGAATCACGATCGCCCGCTTCATGACCAGCCTCCACCACTGCAGCGTGAGCGCCACGTCCCGCACCAGGCCGTTTCTGCACCACCTCCGCAGGCCCAGCCCATACGGGGAGGAGCTGAGCCAAGGAAGCCCCAAGCTCCTGTCCTGCAGCGAGGGTGAGCCCCCTGCTTGGGAGCTCCTGGCCCTCCTGACACCCCACTTCCTCACACACCTTCGTGGAAAAGCCCCTCCAATATCTGGACCCCAGATCTAGTTCCATCACCCACTCTCAGTGCGCTCTCTCCTCTCCTTGCTCAACGAGAAACACATATTTATCAAAGGGAAGCTTAAAATATTTTCATTTCTCTACTTTGGCAGAAACTTGCACCTGGTTCCAACCACTACCTTCAAGAGACCCATCCATCTCCTCTCTGCCTCGGACCCTACACCCTTGATTCCCCCAGAGCTTCGGAAGTGCTTTTACCTCCGGCCATCCTGCAAAGGGGCCTAGGACCACCATGGGGTCAGTGGTGCCATCCCCCAGACCAGGTTCTGGCTCCAACATGGTCCCTAGGGTATATCATCATTGCTCCTCGGGGGAGCTGGCCCCGTGACAGACTCATTTCCTTCATAATCCTACACAGATCAATCGTGCAGCTCAGCCAGGACACTCAAGGAGGGTTTTACATTTCCTGTTGGCACCAGTTCTTGGCACATGAATTCCTGAAGTTACTACCCTCTAAATGTGTTTCAAACACTCCTCTTCCAAGTGTCAGGGCACAGAAGGTAACTAACATACCGGAAATGGTACGGCATGTGGAATATGGCCTCGTACCAGCCCCCTACCTCCCGGCCAGGATCTAAGATCCTCCATAGGCACCAAAGGGCAGGGTAGGGCTGGCTCAGCAGGGACCCAGCTGTCTGAATCACCCTAAGGGAGTCAGAAGGCACCTTCTGGGCGGTGGGTGGAGCTGGCAGGAGCACTAGGGTCAAGACAAGGGACCCTGTGAGTAGAAAAAAGAACAGAATTTAGTCCAAGAAGTCTAGGATGGCACCTTCAGTGGTGTGAGCAAGAATAGAACAAATCCAAGTGAGAAAATAAAACTGTTCTAGTAAACAAATGCTGGGATTTTATCCTGGGGATGGGCTACAGCAGGAATGGAGAGACTAAACCACTGAACAGGGGTGGTGAAGCAACCCCAAAATTGGTGGGTGTCCCTCCGGGTCTACACATAGAATCCAGGGCACTGAGTCCTCCCTTTTCTGGGGCCCAGATCACTATTCCTCACCCTTTCTAAGATCTTTCCTCACTTTGCTGATGAGCCATATTGACCTATCCAAAGGAAGCTTTAAATATTTTCACAGAAGAGGCTGCCTGGCAGGTGAGATCATGAGGGGAGGGATGTCCCCCCAGGATCTGAAACAGCCACAAAGATGCACGTTTGGCCAGAAGATGCCCTCTCCATCCAGAGCAGAGAGAAGGCGAAATGCCCTGACTTCCCCTTCCTCCCCTCACCCAATCATCTGCTGAATTTGGACAGACACCAGTGCCAAGGGTCCTGGAAACTTGACTTGCATAGAAAGGCAAGGATGAAAGGAAGAGGCAACAACCAGTCCAGGGATGAAGGAACAGACAGACCCTAGTAATTTATGTTGTCTGTCTATTCTCCTTGGTATGCCAGAGCTTTCTGGATATCCTTTCTCAGTTCCCATTATTCTAGGTGAATAGTTTGTTCCATAAGAAGGTCCTGTGTCCTTCCTATGGGCTCAATTGAGTTTTCCATTCTCTAGACACTTCTTATGCACCAAATATGGGCCAGTAGCTCAGCTGGGCATGGAAGGAAGGAGCTATGACAAGAAATGATACAATTTTGCTCTCTAAGAGTTCATGGTCTGAGGTTCATTGTCACTACAACAAGAAATAATTAAGACCAAAGCAGGAAGTGTGGCTGGGGGTGAGAAAAGACCTCCAGGAAGGCAGTGTCAGGTGTTTAGAATATCACAGCCTCAGGTTGCAAATAACCACCTCTTCCATGAGGAGACAGGATTGATCAGACATGGTTCTCTTCACCAGTTCAGGCTGCAGCTGTTCTATATGGGGAAGCTCAGGCTCAAGCTAATAATCTTCACTCTGCTGTCCTGCTCCTGTAATGCCCCAGTGGTGCACCCTCTGTCCCGGAACCAACTCTGTGCACCCCTTATCCAGCACAGTAGTGGGCCTCCCGAGTCCCCAATGAGGATCTATGGCCCCAAGCCAATAACCGTAGGAGGGCTTCGTAAGGCCGTCACCCCTCCTTGTGAGTGGTACTGCTCGGGTGTTGCTGAAAACAAGTGCCAGGAAACTTCTTCCTGTCCCTTTCCACGGGACTGTTGCTCCAGGTGTATGCTGCGTTTATCTTTCAGGGGCTATTGTCTTTGTCCTGCTGCAATTTAGTTCAGAATATATGGAGCAGGGGAGCCCGACCCCTTTACCTCTGCCACCACCTTGCCGAACTCCAAGAGGTGACATCTGAGTGGGACCATAGATGAGAAGTTCACCAAGTATGAAAAAGCCTTCAGAGGAGGAAACAGTCCAACCAGAGACACCAAATGGGTGACAGAACATGTGGACAAGGCCGGGAACGTGTTCTGAGGTCAGAGGACCTGGACTGTCACACAGTAGTAGAGAGGGATGGAGGGGTGGTCCACGGGTGAGGCATGGTTAGGAAGGTGTTGTAGAAAGGTTCCTCTCCCTGCCTTTGCGGAGGATGGGTTGGAAGGTGCAAGATCAGAGGGAGGGAGAAGAAACTGACAGGTGGAAATCATAGCAATCCAGAGAAATGATGAGAAGCAGAGGGAGTAGAGAGAAAAGGAAGAAAAGAAGTTGCAGGAAGGGGAGGTGGCCTAGGGACAGACTGGTGTGAAGGGGAGAGGGAGACGCAGGCACCTGCCACAGGGAGGTGCTTCTGCAGTCTCTGCACATTTCAAGGTGATGAGGAGCCCGGACTGAGCCATGGTCCTGAGAGTGGGTACCCCAGAGCTTGTACAAAGAGAGAGATGCTCTCCATTATGCCCACTGCCCTTTTGGAGATTCCTGGCCTTAGGGACCACTTTAACTGCAGATGCACCTCAGGCGCTGACATCAGAGATCCCCGCATCCCAGCAGAGCTCGCAGATCTGAGTCATTTCCACCAAGTCACTCCCTGAGCCACTATTGGCTCCTTTGTTTTGGTGGCTCAGAAATTACACTTCTTATACTGGTATCTGAGACAAGCAGTGGAAATTTACTCTCTCCAGAACCCGTTTGCCAAACTGTGGTCTCTGCATTAAGTTCACTCCCCTGACTTCACCTTTTGTTCCTGATTCTCACCTCCTCTCTCCCTGGGCCAGCCTGTATTATGCGAGGCTCTGAGAGAGCGAGAAGCAATAAAGAAGAACCAAGAACTGCCTCCTTTATCTATCCAGATGTGGGTAACAACTGCAAGTAAAAAATCAATGGAAAGAGGGACCCTCCTTCTCGTACTCCTCAGAGAGTATTAATTCAGGGGGGCTGAGCCTGGAGTCAGATCTACATTCTCCATGTCTTCTGCACAGTCCTGCACAAGCAGAAATCATTCATCTCTTGTTGAGCTGTTGTGTCCGGAGCAGCCACTGTGAGCACGAGCTGGACAGACCACACTCCCCGCCCCATGATGCCCCACCATAGCCTTCCCCCCGGGCTCTGCCTGGTTTCTCCAGCACCCTCTCCTGCCACTTCCCACCACACATCACTCACTGAAGTAACATGCAGGGACTGAAATTGAGAACTTACACAGATATAAGAGCTGAGACATATAATTCACTTGACTCTTTACAGAGAAAATCACATTTTGGACTGAACTCAGCAGGATCCTTGGGGGCCACAAGGGGCACAGTGATATTTTCAAGGGAGTACATAAATCAGCAAATGTATGGTAGGAACAGGTTTTGTGCTGGTTTCCTGCAACACCCAGGGAAGAGGGAAAAGGCCAAATCGCCAAAGGAAGCCTAGTTCTTGGAGAGGACCACGGACAGCTCCAGGAATGGCAGCCCTCCAGCCTTCCCTTCCTGTTTACAGAACACACTGAACTCCTGCTGTGTGCAGTCCCATTCCCTGCAGGCAGCACTGCTGTGTGCAAGACAGACATGGCCGCTGCTCTCAAAGAGTCCCAGTCCAGGGATGAGACAGGCTGGCATCAAAGAGAAGTGACATCTCCTGTGGGTTTCATCCCCACAACCACAGGCCTTCCTGGTCTGGGAGAAACTCTGTCAGCATAACCACTGGGTCTCATTGTCCCGGTCCACACCTCCTGAGAAGGTGCCCCCACCTTCAGAACCCTGTCCTGGCATCTGACCAGAATGCTTCACAGGGAGAGCCCAAAGACGCCTGAGGGGCAGGAGTCTCGTGCCATGAGTGGTGTCTGCTTCACCTCAGAGTTTTTATCATCAGAGGCTTAAGCTCCCTCATCCCATTGTGTTCCCAGGAAGGTGTCCTTTCTGGTCCCAGAAGCTTCCAGACTGCTGTTAAGGCATCCTCTCATGGCTCAAAGAAGCCTGAACTGTCTCATTTCTGTTGAACTATCACCACCTGGTGGTCTGAATTTTGTCAAGTAATGAAAATCTTAAGTAATGAAATTTAACATCTAGTAGATGTGGTGGATTTGTAGTTTTCAAGGATGCTTAGAGAGGTTGCAAGGGGATTTCATTAATTCTCCATGCTTAGACCCTGCAGGTGAAGGATCAGTCTGTTGTTACAGCTTCCTAGCAAGGAATTTCACATTTACCTCCCATAACCCACCCCTGTACTTAGAAGCCCTCACTGGACAAGTGTCCTACATCAGAGCTAATCCCAATTCCTCTAACTGCAGTTTGCGCCCCTTTGCTTTGATTAATGTAGTTGTGCTGGTTATAGAGCTCATCAGCGGGCCTCTGTATTACTCAGCTCTGAGTCTCCAGGGGGAGGGAAGCCAGGTGAGTCCACCTGTGCTGAGGACGCAGGTGTTTTCTGAGCAGCTAAGGCCTCTTGAGCGGTGACAGTCAGGACAAATGCAGGGCGCAGACCACACCACGTCCAGCTGCCTGGTAGAAGGAACTGCAGGGAAAGACCCGAGGTGGACACTCTCAGTAGTCATCCGAGAACACACCTTTCAGCACATTGCAGGCAGCCAGAGACACAGGACGATGACCTTGGCTTTGAAGTCTCCCAGGTCAGGTCTCATCTGTAAAATAAGGGTGATGCTCCCAATCTTGGCAAAGTGTTGGGAGGATGCAGTGGGCTAGTTCTGCAAAGTAGCTGGCGAGCCCTAGATCCAACTCAATGGCTGCTATCCTCTGCTCCCCTCACACTCCAGGGCTACTGTGACAATTCAACCAACATATGTCCCTTTACCATCTTGATTTGGAAGAGCTCAGGGTACAAATGGACACATAGAAGAAAATAAGATTTTAAAATTTTAAATTGCTACTTATATCAACCAAGTGAAATGAGAGTAGGGAGAGGGTCAGATGTAACCAGAAGTTAAGGCAGTACATGAATCATGTGCTTTAAGGTGCTATTTTATATGTATGTTTAAGAGATGAAACCAAGGCTAACTTAAAATCATTGTAGAGGACAATGCAATGAGGGATAATGGCCAGTTACTTCTGTTATTGCTTGAAGAGAAAGATAAGTGAGTTCCTAAGAAAGTGAGTAGAGTGTGAGAACAGACTAGGAAAAACCTCGGAGTAATAAGGAAGGCTCCAGAGAAAAGGGCAACAAATTCCAAAGGATACTAATCAAACACCCAAGAACTAGGGGCCACAGGACATTCCTGAACAAGGAAGGTAAAGAAAAAAACTCTAAGATAAGGGCTGGGACACAGAGACTTAGTTCTGGGCACAGAGACATTTAGGCAGTGAGTGAGACCACAGAGAACTAACCAATCACAAAGAGACTGGTGGAGTTTTGAATAATCAGGGAAAGAAGGTCTATATTCCCTGAGGCCTGACTCCACTTCTGCTTCCTTGCCCCTCCCTGATCATTCATGTGATCAGTCTAATTTGATGGATATGTAACTTGTTTCCATTTGGACTTCACTGTTACACTGCAGTGAACATTGTACACATATACGTTTTTGTGCACATGTGAGAAATTCTAAGGGACAGATTCCTAGAAAATGAATTTGCAGATTGAAAAGGACACACATTTAAAATTCTTGGTTCAGTAATGTGCTTTGGACACTGTAAAGTCAGGTTTTCGGGCCTAGTCTCCCAGCCAGGAACGGATCCCAGAATGCAGTGGCAGCGCTGAGTACCGGCCACTAGACCACCCTGGGTTGGTGTCTCCCGAGCTGCACCAGGAAATTCGCTGACCCTCAGGCAAGCAAGAGAAAAGAGGCAGATTTTTTTAGAGAAAGAAAAAGTTTATTGAGGAGAAAAGGGACAGATATAAAAGGGACTCCCAGGATTTCATGAATCCTGCCTATGCAATCAAACCTAAAATTAAAAACCTTTTCAGGCTGGAATTTCCTTGTTGGTGAAACATGGAGGTGCAGAAGGGGTGCACCTAGACAGGGCTCAGAAGCCCCTGCACCCCCCACCTATGCTGCATCCCTTTGCTGGTCCTAAGCCAGAAACCTGCATCCTCAACCAGTAAGGAGACTGCTCCTGAGTCCTGAGAGTCATTCCAGGAAATTATCAAACCTGAAAGGATTGGTGGGGTTGTGAGGACTTTGAAATTTGTCTGCAGGATGAAAAACAGGGTGGATAATGAGGGCACTCATTTGCAACTGCCATCTGAAGTGGGAGCAGTCCTGAGGCACAGGATGAAGCCCTTAAGCCCCTGGGGTCCTGTGCTGAGTCTGGGGATTTCATATCAGTATTGAATTGAGTTGTAGGACTGGTGTCCCAGCTGGTGTCCCAGAGACCTAGTGTCAGGAGATAAAAACCCAAACCCCCTTCAGGATAAAGTTCTCTACACATGGAGTCACGGGGTTCCCTATGGAGGCACAAATTCCTGACATCATCCCTCCTTTAAGGCAGCACTTCAGCTCCTGCTGAATCTGTCAGAACGTCCTCCAGTGTGTACTGTCCACTAAACAGAAATAATCTTTATATAAAATGTTGAAATTTTTCTATGAGCTTTTGATTAATTTGAACCTCTTGGCTTACCTAAGATGGCCCATTTGACAGGTGGGTAAAGTGAGGCTCAGGGCAATGTATCAGCCACCCAAGGAGTCAGTGTCCAAGCGAGTCTGAGCTGCAGCTCCTCAGGCCTGGCTTCCTGCAGCCAGGCATTTCCAGAAACAATTACCCAATGGGAAAGCGTCAGCAGATGTCACTCCTGCACCCGCTATCCCCAGCTCTGCTTTATCGGGGAATGTTGTTTCGCTGAATGCTGAGCTGCCCACATAGCAGACCTGGCCTGGAACACACAGTTCAGTGCCCCTCATACTTCACAGGATTTGCAATGGGGCTAAGGAAACCCTGAAAACCAGGAGTGGCTGGAACAATGTTCCCTGAACCAGCTGTAGTTTCCTTCTGAGAGCTGCATTGCACCCCACACCCACCTCCCTAGAAAGCCCACACCCAGCTCTACATGCAGGTTATATGTGGGGGGGGGCCTCTGAAAACACCTCCAGCTGTATGCTCCAGGGCTCCCTGCCCAGCACGGTGAGCACCCCAATTCCATGCACCTGGCCTGCATGTAGAGCTGGTTTGTGTGGGTGTCCATTTGGAATCTTTGCCCTTAGCAGGCCTGCCCTGATCCCTCCCATCCTCCGTCCACACCCCAGTGTGGTTTCCTCTGGGTGACGTCCTGCTCTGGCTGCCCGTATCCTGTTCTACTCAGTTGGTGTCCCAGGGCCAGGCGAGGTCTGAGGAGACCTGGAAGTGGACACTTTGAGCTCAACCCCCTGAAACTCCAACCTCCTGTCAGCATCAAAGCTCAAGGCTGGGACCCCAGAATCCAGGTCCAGGAGAGGGAAGACTCAGAGGACACAGAACAGTGAGTGTCACCCCACCCCACTCAGCCTCCCACCCCATCAAGGATTCTGAATGAGGCCCCCTCTTCCCCAGACCCCAGGTGTCCTGACCTTGTTTAGTGTGTCCCACTGCCCTGGGCTCCTCCTTACTATGGTTTTTCTTACACTCCCCTTCTCCTTCTTCCTCCCAGCACCACCTACTAGCAGGTTTCCTGGGGTGTGAAAAGCTGGGCTCTGAGTGAGTGCTGGGCAGGCACTTACCAGGAGGGGAATGATCCCCATGGAGTCTTGTGTTAGGAGAATGTGAGGCTAAGGGGTGCACTGTTCCCTGCCTGCCTAACATTCCTGCCCTACCACCACCCCCCATCCCAGAAAGTGTCCCTTGTCCAGCTGAGGCAATTGCAGACTGTGAAGACCACGCACAGCCATCTTCGCACTTGACCCAAACGGGTGAGAAACTCAGAAAGTTTGAGCTCCCACTGCTTGATATGAAACCACCCTCAAGCTAGCAGTTACTCACGTGACCTGGAGAGGACACTGTTGGCTCATGTCCTAGAAAATATAATTTCTACATCAAGTGAGTAGACAAAGTGCCCTCTGCCTGCTGTTAATCTCCTCTCCCTCCACTATCCCTGCCCCTTGGGTCCCCCCCGATCCTCCTAGACCTTCTTCTAGTCAGTGACTGGGGCCCAGTCTATCTAAATGGGGATCCAAGACCAGAGGAGGCAGCGCTTACAGGACCCTTCACCTGCCAAGTGCATTCCCAGCACCCCATGTGCCCTCACCTGCCCGCAAGGGATGCTCCGAGCCCAGAGAGGAGGAGACTGACATTCAGAAGGGTCCTGGGAGGGAGGTGGTAGGTGTCCTGTCAGCTCCCAGGGAGACTCTGGCCTGGCCTCCTGGCTCTCCCCTTCCCTGCTCCACCTCAGGGTCCCCATCTGTGACATGGGAGAGCAGGAGCCGGCGCTGTGGACTGTGTGAGGGTGAAGAGACCCCACGGTAAACACTCGGCACAGATCTCACACCAAGCAGGTGCTCAAGACACAGGAACTCAGATGCTGCTGCTGCTGCTGCTGCTGCTGCTGTTGCTCCAGCAGCCCTGGGGGTCAGAGGCTCTTCATGAGACAGGGAGACCTGAGGCTCAGAGAGGGGTCGGAACTCACACAGGGAGGTGGAGACAGACCCAGGACAGGGTGTGCATTTCCTGGATCCCAGATCAGGACATTTGTCCAGCAGTGTCTGTCTGGGGGTCGTTTTCCCGTGAGCGCCAGGAGAGGTTGAGGAGTGGCCTGCAATGGCTTTGGGGGTGTCTCCTGCGCTCTCTTGGAGACACAAGCCCTGGGAGACAGAGCCGTGGAACCAGAACCACGTTCCTGGGCAGGGATGTCTCCTGCACCCGCTGCTCCTTTGAGAGATCCCACCCCATTCCCTCCTCCCTGCGGCTTAAGATTGCTTACCTCTTACTTTTGGTCATAATCTTCCGGACAAGAGTGACAGGGTCTCTCATTTTTGCCTTTTGATTTCCATTTATCTGATGATTAGAGATACTGAGCACCTTTTCATGAACTTGGTCATTTGCATATCTACTTTTAGACAATGTCTCTTCAAATCTGTTATCGATTTTTAATTGAATTATTGATTTATATTTTTTATGCATTTTGGATATGAACTCCTTATCTGGTATATAATTTACAAACCTTTCTGCCCACCCCATGGGCTGTCTCCTCATTTTCTTGATCACTTCCTTTACTACACAGAAGTTTTCCACTTTGATATAGTCCTACTTCTTTATTTTTGGTTTTGTCACTTTTGTCATAGACAAAATACATTGGCAGGACCAAAGTCAAGGAAATGTTTCTCTCTGTTTTTTTCTAGATTGTTATGGTTTCAGATATCCCATTTGAGTTGTCAATCCATTTTGAATTGTGTTTGGTGCCATCTTCCACTTAATCAATAACCAGTGCAATGGCTAGACCACCCTTCATGGTTTTCAGTGAGATTGCAAGACACCCTTCAGCAGTAACCACCAGGAAACTTTGGAAAAATAAAGATTTATTACTCACAGTCCTTGGAAATGGCCGCCACACCTGGGGCTACATAGTGAGGCCGCAAGGAGAGGATGTGTGGATTCCGCTTTTACTATAGTTGAGGTGGTGACCTAGTATTTCATAATCCCTTTTATTGCTTAATTGAAAACATGAGAGAAGAAATTGGAAGAATGGGAAGTGAAAAAGAAAGTGACTCAAATGGCCAGTAAATGAACTCAACCAAGATCTCTAAAATAGAGGATCCTCCATGGGGAAATGTCCCCAGCTCTTTCCTTAGCTGTGAGTCTGGAATGTGGTTATTCAAAATAGTCTTTTTCAAACTAAGCCACTTTGAAGTAGACACTGAGACAATCAAAGCTGAAGTCAGGCACTTGCTCTATGTAGAGAGAAAACCCAGCTCTCAGGGATGTGAGCAGTGTAAGGTAAGGGTCCGCTTCATTCTTTTGCCCATAGACATCTATTGATAGTTTTCCAGGCACAACTAATTTAAGAAATTAAACTTTTGTCATTATTATTCTTGGCTGTCTTGTGAAAAATTGACAAATATGTGAAATTAAAAACCAACAAACACATATTGCTGAACAATGAGTAGGTCAAAAAAGATATGACATGAGGGAAAAAAGTCATAAAATGAATGAAAGAGGAAACCATAGTGGACCACGTAGGGAAGGGTTTATTTCTGGGCTCTCAGTTCTGTTTCATTTGTCTTTGTTTCTAATTTAATTTTAGATACCTACTCTTTTGATTTCTCCACACTTTACACCTTAGTAAAGTCATTTTCTGGCTCCTTGAGGTATAAAGCTAGGTTACATATACCATTCTTTTATCTTCGTGTGGGAATATATTAGTATAAACAGATCTCCCAGTCATCCTTACTTTTGCTGTATTCGATGTGTTTTGACGTGTTGTTAATTTTTTTTTTGTTAATTTTCTTTGGTTTTGTTATTTTTTTTCATGTCATATCTTCTGTGACCTATTCATTGCTCAGGAGTATGTATTTTTTTTATTTCCATATATTTGTCAATTTCTCAGTCTCTTTCCTGTTATTGATTTCAACTTTCAAGCCATGAAAATATATTTCATATGAATTCAATTTTAAGCTTCTTAAAACTTGTTTTACGACCAAATATATGATCTATTGTGGAGAATTTTCTGTGTGCACTTAAGAATAAATGTTGTACTGTTGTTGGATATAATATCCTTTATATGTCTGTTAGGTCCATTTGGTATAAAGCATAATTCAGGTCCAATATTTCCATGCTGTTTTCTGTCTGCATGACCTATATTAATTGTTAAAGGTGGGGCTATTAAAGTTCTCTACTACCATTGTGTTTCTGTCTATTTCTGTCTCAAGATCTGTTAATATTTGCTGAATGTATTTAGACGTTATGTCTGAATTAACTGCTTTATCACTATATAATAACTTCCTGTGTCCCCTGTTAATTTTTGACTTAATATCTATTTTGATTGCATAATGTAGTTAGTTATGCTCTCTTTGGTTTTCATTTGTGAAACATCTTATAAAAAGAGTCTGAGCCCAGACAGATTCACAGATTTCCACCAAATATTTGAATATTTCACACCCATTCTCAAAAACTTCAAAAAAAGGAGAGGGAACATACCTAATATGAGCCACAAGGCCCTCAATCTAAACATAAGTGTCATACTCTGCCCCAACTTTGGTTCCTACATTGAAGTTCATACTATTTCTCTTCTATCACAGATGCTCTTAGTGTCAAAAACCCCAAAGGTCCCTTGTCAGTGGCTCTGGCATTGCAGACTGGTGTGGTTAACAATAAGACCCAGATATAGAAGCGAAACACTGAGAACATTAACCCTACAAGGTTGATATGATGAGTAGGCAAGATTCCTGGTGCTCAGCCACCCTGACTGTCTCCTTGCCTGCAGGAGAATAAGAATCTGTTTACTGTGGTCGGGGAGAGTCTTTGTCTTCCCTCAGTGTCATCCCAGAACTCCCAAATCAGCCACCGTTTACCCCAAGGAGAGGGCCCTCATTGTAATGACTGCGCCCTCTGCATCCCTCCTGCAGGCTGGTGCGCTGTGGCCTCACCTCCAGCAGCTGCCAGGACCTGGCCTCCGCGCTCAGCACCAGCCCCTGCCTGACAGAGCTGGAGCTGCAGCAGAGCGACCTGGGCAACCTCGGGGTGAGGCTGCTCTGTGAGGGGCTCAGGCAGCCTGTCTGCTGGCTCAGGCTCCTGGGGTAAGACCTGGAGCCTCTGGGCAGAGCACAGGGGAGGACAGGGACGGGGTGGTGAGGGGAACAGTCGCTGTGGCCTTGGACAGGGAAGGGAAGGGACAGATATGTGTGGGCCAGCCTGGGCTCCTCACCAGTCCCTCAGTTTCCTGAGGCAAGAGTCTTGGACATGCCTTTCTGCCCCGCCCTCCCTCCTTCCATTCTTCGGAGTTCCCATGTGCAAGCATGGGCAGACACTGAGGACACAGAGTGAGCAGATGTGGCCCCGCCCCTGACCTTCCCCCCAGTGGGAACAGGACAGGTGTTGCCCAGGTGTGAGCACACAGTGTGTGTTTCTAAGCTCCATGGAGGCTGTGAAGGGAAATGTGGCGAATCAGGAGAGTGCAACACGGGTGAGATGGAATCAGTTTGAGGGGCTGGTATCAAACTGAGACCTGCTGCCCTGCCAGTCAAGGGGAGCAGCTTAGGGAAGGGAGCAGTGTGGGGGACACCATCCCCACCCCATCACTCAGGCTCTCCCTCATCCTCCACATCCTGAAACAAGTGCCCGGGCTGAGTGTGTCTGCACACGTCCCTGCGGATCCTGGCCGGGCACATCACATGCAGAGCTGCCAGGGGCTCTCCAGGTGCTCAAATTAGGCTGTGAGGGAATGGCTGTTGTGTGGTGGTCTGGTGGGAAGCGCTGCCCTGGCTCCTCAGGAACACTGGGCACTGCAGTGCTGCTGACAGCAGGTTCCCAGGACGGCCTCCCCCACTGGGGCCTCTCATCCAAGACCTCTTCCCCGTCCTGGGGTTGACCTGTATCCAAAGACTGACAGGTATTGGGGTAGAAACACTTCTTCCTCCCATATTGGCACAGCTCTGAAAGGTCATCCTGCCTGCAGATCCCCCTGGACAGTCGACTGAGGTCTCCACTGAGACACCTCATAGCCTACCTCTCCCTAGGCTCAATCCTGCTTCCTCCCTTACCCTGCCTTGGTGCTGACCCAAGAACACCTCATAATCCTCCCCACTCCACTCTCCATTCAGAGCCCAGTTCCCGGGACCCTGACCTGAGGCAGGTCCTGTGGGAGGTGGCACATTCCAGGATGCTGGGCCTGAGGGCCCTGATGATGTCCCAGCAGAACCAGTTTCCTCTGTGCTTGCAGGCTGGACCAGGCCGGGCTGAGTGAGGAGGTGACAGGGATGCTGAGGGTCCTGCAGAAGGAGAAGCCACAGCTGCACATCTTTGTCAGGAGGTAAGGGGTGGGGGCGCCACACTCACTCCTGCCAACTTAGGGCTCAGGCTGAGTTCTTGAGGCTGTTGCAGAATCCGGACATGAGGAGAGATTTGGGGTGGGGGAGACAGAACCAGGAAGAAACTGCAGAAGCCAGAGCAGGGCTGTTTATGTGTTTGTTTACCTGTGTGTTCAGGGTAATAAACTCTCTCACTCCTCTCTCAAACACTTCTAGTGAGTAAGGAGCTGAGAAAGGTGAACGATTTGGGCAGACTTTGAATATGGACAGCAATGACCGCTAGGGGGAAACAGAGACAAGGAAAGCCTTGGGTTCCTCCAGAGCAGAGGGAGGAAGGTGGGAAGTCAGGGGGGAGGAGGAGGGAGGAGCTCAATGGACTGTGTGGATGAGTCTGGGCTCTTTGGTGGTGGGAGAGCTACAGTGACCTCACAGGAGGGGGACCCCTATAATGTCAAACTACTAACAGGGATGTAAAACAATGGGACGTCATTAAATTAAAATAACAATAATAATTAAAAATAACAGTAATATTTTTTAAGTATAAAAAGAAATTAAAAAAAAACTTTAAGAATAGATCACCCACCGCCAATCCCCAAACATGTGCTTGTACACACACACACACACACACACACACACACACACAGAGAGCAAGGGCAAGAAGTCCATCTTCCTCCTCAGGCAAACTATACATTCTTAGTTTCATCATTTCACAAAAGACAAAGTGCATTTGTCCCTAGGCATTTAACTGAGGGCCTAAAAAAGGACAAAAATGTTTCTAGAAGTTGCCACTGATCACGGAGAAACAGTCCCTGAGGCCCACAGAGCGTGAGGCGCACCGTGAGCAGCAAGGGCCAGACACCAGGAGCCCAGTCCAGCAGGGAGACAGGGCAAGCCCCCCAGGCTATCTAGTCACATCCGGGGTCTGTGAGTCCTTGATGGGCCTCTCTGACCCTGTGCCAAGGAGCTGAGAGAGCTCTGAGAGCCAGGAGTGTTTGCTGGGCCAAGAAGGGGGATCCAGGCAGAGACAGTGGCTCTGCTGAGCTCCTGTGAGCAGAGGGTGGCCAGGTGCCTGGAGCAGGGCTAGTGTCCCACCCTGGGAGCATCTTAGAAATGTAAATTCTGGGACCTCAGTGCAGATCTGTTGGATCTGAATCTTGTGGCCAAGGAATCTGTTTTAACCAGCCCTCCAGGTGATTTTTAGCAAGTTTGACAATCACCTCCAGAGGTGGGTGAGTAGGAAAGTGAGGGGAGCAAGAGCACAGTAAGGTCTTTGGTTCATATTAAAAGCTTTCATTTTTACCCCAAAGCAATGGAGAGATATTTCAGGGCTCCAGCAGTGATGTGATGGGCCAGGTTCATATTTAGGATCAGCTACTGTGTAGACAGAGGACTGAGGGACAAGAGCAAGTAACTCTGAAGTGGTTCCAACATAGAGGCCAGGCTCTGGGCCTAGGGTGGAGGCCGAGCAGGTGAGAGAAGAGGACAGAAAGAAGAGTGTGTGAGGGGGGAGTCAGATGGCCCTGAGTTTTGGTGAGGATAGGTGGGCTAATGGGGGGAGATTTCATAGAGATGTGGAGTACAGGAGACAGGAGGGGTTCAAGAATTCAAATGTGGATGAGTGACTTGAAGTGGGGTGTGATGGAGACAGTCCAGCTTCCTCCCAGACCCCAGAGAAAGGGAATGACTCTGTGTCCAGGAAGCCAAGTGTGACGACCCCTGAGGAGAACCCCAGAGGAGGAGAGATGAGTAACAACACACCCACCCTCGAGCAGCAGGGACCAGAATCAGGTAGCTTGAAGGGGCCTGGCTGGGTGGTGAGGGCAGCAGTGGAATCCATGCCCCTTCTCTGGTGTGGGGTGGGACAGGACACTCTCCTACAAGAGCCCTGCCCTTTGCAAGCTCTTCCACTGCTCCCACCAGGTGGGTTTCTGCTTTCATCTCCCCCAGCTTTGGTAGAAGCTCCTCTCCTAAACATCTGTCATGTCTCAGACTCTGAACCAGGACCCAACTCCCAAGGCCCACTTGGGGCTTTTGAGGTCTTGGAATCACTTCACGGTGCCTGATAATTCGTTTTTTGAGTCACATTCACCTCATAAGCTGCCAGCCTGGAGCATGCTGAGAAGAGCGGCCCTTAAGGACCAGAGAGCAGAGGGATAGTGGGCAGTGCTGGGTCAGAGGGCAGTGGGGTAGGGCCTCCTCAGCATGCGCTTCAGGAGCAGGAGTGGAGTCTGCAGCATACTCTCTACCATGGTCCAGCAAACCAGATTTGAGTGGGGCCCCTCCATGGTCCAGCTTAGGGGCTTCAGGAGATCAGCCAGGAGATCCTAGCAGTGACCACTGCCTTTCCTATTCCAGAGGGGAGCCTCCATCAAGTAGCACGCGTGGAACCCACCTGTCTGTCTTCCCCTGCCCATCTGGGGGATCCACACATGGAGCCTCTGATGACCAAAGATGAGTTCTGGGGCCCCACAGGACATGTTGTTATCGAGGTGATAGACCATGAAAGGAGCCTGTACTGGTGAGTGAGGGAGTGAAGGTGCTCTGCCTGGCTCTGTCTGGCTCTGTGACCCCCAGCACCCCACACTGGGTCCCCACACTGTCCCAGGGAATCCTCTCCACTAACAAGCCACCAGACAAGCAATGGGCTGATATACAGGCTGATTACTTTTATTATGCAAAAAGACGTTTGTTATAAAAATATCCAAACAAAACCAGGATATAGAACTGACTCTGACATTTACCCATAACCCAGCTTCTACAACTGATTTGTTAAATTTGTTTCAACTGTTGACTTGCCCCACTTTTTAAAATACTGTATTTTAAATCTAAGATAGCAAGTGGTTTTTATTCTTAAATGTTTTGTGATGCAATACAAATAAAGACTTTTTATCCCAAACCGCAATGCCATTGCCACACCCAACAAAGTTTACAATAAGTCTTTCATGTAACATGATAGCCAATATATATTCAAATACATAGTTTTCTATAGTTTGTCCTGCAGATGGTTTGTTCAACAGGTTCAGAAGGATGCACATTCCATATTTTAGTTATATGCTCCTGTTTTATTAATATCCACGATGTGTAGCTACCACACTAGTAACAGGGAACACTGATGTGAAAATGCAGTCCTGTCCCCTGAGGGTTTCCAGTCATAAGGAATAAATGTCTACAGTCATGATCATGGTCTCTCATATAACACACTGCCCTTGACAGATGTCAAGTCAGTGGCACCAATTTTTCTCAGCTGGGAGCTAATGTCATTCCCAGCTAACCTTACAATAATTGACACCATTTACCACTTGTAGAAGTTCAATAAATTTTTTTCAGCCTCAAGTGTTTGTCAATGCTATTGGCATGTTGATTGTTATTCTTGGCAAATGATCCCCTTAAAGACAAGAACACTTTTCCATTTTATCATCATCATCATTGAAGAAACAGCTAACCACTCCAGGCATAGACTAAGATGTTCCATTGATGCCTCTATTACTCATTACTCACAACTCTGAATAGATGTTGAGAGATGTCATTGTTCTCCCTGTTTACAGATGAGAAAACTGAAGATAGAGAGGTTTGATGACTTGCTCAGGGATTCACAGTGTTAGTGCAGGTGAGTCCGGGCTCACGCTCATACACATCTGATTCCAGCCTCCAGGCACTCTGCTGAATCTGTTGTGCCCTGCAAGGGATCTGGAATCCAGCAGGGGCTCATGAATTTATATAGAGTGATTCAGGGTCTACCTCTCCTCATTCTTCACAGAGTTCACTTCCCCATGGCTGGCTCCTACTACTGTCTCCTACCAAAACAGATCTCCAATTTGTGGTGAGAAGGGCAGTGGCCATCGAGATTGAATTCTGTTCCTGGGACCCATTCCTGGACACGATTGTCCTCCAGGACAATTGGATGGTGGCAGGCCCTCTGCTTGACATCAAGGCCAAGCCAGGAGCTGTGGGAGCTATGTACCTGCCTCACTTTGTGTCCCTCCAAGGTAAGCAAAGAGAGGATGGAGGGAAGTGATGGAGGTAATAAAGTGCCTTCAAGGGGCTTCTGATGTGGATGTCCTGGGGAAGGATCTGGTGGCTTCCTTAGAGAGACTGAGAGAGGGTCATGGAAGTGGAGACAGCTTTTTCTTATTCCACTCTTCTCCAACTTATCTTTTTTGAAGCATTTTTTACTCCCAACACCATAATTACTGGAAAGTTTTCCTAATAGAATTACTCTCCACAATAAAAATAACACCTAGCATCACCTTTACATAAGCTGTGTCAATCAGGCTACCACAGGAAACAAATGATACACTCAATTGAGATTTTTGAAGAGACTTTTCAAAGACAAGAGTATTTGCAAAGTAAGGCTACTGAGCTAACAAGGAATGTTAGGGTTCCTAGGGATGAGCAACCAGTGGAAGGCTGGAAAAAAAGCATGTCACCAGAATGCATGCGAGATCTGGAGCTATGAAAGAGGGGCTTCCCAGTAGAAGTACTCACAAAGGGTAGCACAGTTATCCCAACCTCGCTCACCAACAAAGACTTCCCACAGATGAAATTCCAAGAAGTATATGATCAGAGTTAAATATTTCTTGGTCAGTAAACAAGTATCCACATGTGGGAACCAGTGGAAACTGTAGGGACTAGAATCAGTTCCATAAAGATTTTAGACATTGAAATTCCTAAAAACATGACATAATAAACATTTCAAATGCTTAAAGAAATTTTTTTTAAAATATAAGCAAGAAGCAATATACCACAGAGAATTGATAAATGAAGTTTTGAAACAAACTAAATTGACAGAAAATCTTATAAGCTGTAAAGTAGAAAATGAAATATTGTGAAGGATATCATAGAAATACTTATCATTGAATGGGAATTCCAGAATGATATAAAGAAAAATAGAGGAGATGTAATATTCAAGGAAATTTCCAGAATTGCCAAAAGATGTGACTAATTAGAATGAGAAAATAGAAAAACAAAAGTAAGAGAGAGAGATGACTTATAAACCCATTTCATGGAAACTAAAGAACACCAAATCTAAGGAAGTCTTCACAGCAACCAGACAGTATCCAGCAGGTACTTCAATTGTACTGACAGCTGATTTTTAAATAGCAACAATGGAAGGCAGAAGACAATGAAATATCATCACTGTGTTAAGAAAATAACTGTCATCAAATATAAAAGACAGAATTTACTTTTTAAGAAGACATTTTAAAATGTCTATTTCAGGCAAAATAGACATTATAAAACAAGACATCTTTCACAAATGAATCCTGAAAGAAAATTGTAAAGAATATTTTGAGGCAAAAAGAGAAGACCCCACAGGGATGGTAAGAGCTGCAAGGCAGAGTTATTAGCAAAGATACTGTGAAATGTATGGGTAAACATATAAAACAGTGACTGGATAAAGCAACAGTAACAGTGTTTGACAAGTAAGGATTTAAAAGAAAGAGAGAAATTGAAATGCCAAGGAGAGCAAATGGCACCTCTGTGGAATCATGTCCTCACCTGGTCAGAGTTCTTGCAATCAAATAAATTCTGGTTGATTAGGGCAGAAAAGAGCATATAGGGTGATTATTGGCTAGCTTGAAGACTTAACAAAAGATTAGGAAACAAGCTTTTAATGACAGTCTGGAGGACTTGATGGTAAGAAAAAATGCTGAGAAACCGAGAACATGGACAAGGTCACACCAAGAAAAATACAGACAATCCTCTACAGCAGGAACAGAACTGTAGGACCATCCTTCCATGAGGGTGACCAACTCCTGACCCACTGCTGCTGCCAAAGCCACCTCAGTCTTCTCATTTGTGCTTCACCTCCTCAAGGTCATGGTTAGGAGCATCCACTTAGCCCAGGTGTCACGCACCAGTGTCACAGCTGCCAGGGAGGTCAGATTCCCAGTGGGAGATGCAACCTCCTTCCTGCCAGGAACCACATAATGATGAAGGACAGAGGAGGGGTTTGTTCCCCAAAACATGAGTTTGAAATGTGGGTTTAAATGATTATCAAACACTTGGCAAATGTAACAGCCCTGGGTCATTATATTTCTCCAATGTCCTCATATCCTCCTTGTTCCACCTGTCTGGAATCAAACCCACCAGCATCACTCAAAATCCTCAAAAGTACAAAATGCACCACAGCATCTGTCAACAGGGGACAAAGCTCTTTCTCAGCTCCAAGACAAGTGTTTGGTCCTAGGTGTGAGTGTCCCTCCAGGGTTTGCTTGTGGTGCTCTATCTAAGAGTTTCAGACAAGCTGCCTCTCCTGATGGGTCACATAGCTGCCTCATCCTGGGACAACTGCCTCTGCCAAATCTGCAAAGTGAGGGCACCGCATCTTCACCTCTCAAATCCTTTCCTCAACAGGCAACCATGTGGACATCTCCCTGTGCCACGTGGCCCACTTCAAAGAGGAGAGGATGCTGCTGGAGAAGCCAGCCAGGGTGGAGGTGTGTTACACAGTCCTAGAGAACCCAAGCTTCTCCCCCATGGGAGTCCTACTAAGAATATTCTGAGTTACCAGGAATTTCATTCCCATCACCTTCACTGTGTTGCTCTACCATCACCTCCATCCTGAGGATATCAACTTCCACCTCTACCTGATTCCAAATGACTGCTCCATTCAGAAGGTGATACTCAGACCAGAAAGGCCAGGTCATGTGCAGACACCAGTGCACCCAGAGAGCCCCCACAACGGGTCCACTGGAAATAAGAATGGGTCTCTACTAAGTAGGAACCTCCAAATGGATGACTCATCCTGCTCAGCCACACACTGCTGTTCTGTCTCCCTAAGGTTTCCCACATGGGTTTGTTGCTCCATCCCTGATCTGGACAACTCTTTCAGAGGTCAAAAGATGGGAGGGCTCCCTGCCCAGACTACCACTTTCCCCCACCCTCACCCTTCTCTACAGTGACCTGATTCCCACCGTGAACACAGCAGAGGGGGAGTGTGGGCTCCTGTGTGGCAGGGCATGGGGTGTGGGGAGGCAGGGGTGGTATAGACCCTTCCACCCACACAAACACACAGGAGCCCCTCCTCACTTTACTCAGGTCATGTTCAGAACAAAGTGCTGAATCTCTGAATCAGACACCTCTCCTCCCTTGACCACTATTCTGTTTGCCTAAGGCCATAGATGATGACAAAAAGCAGTTCCAGTTTGTGCAAATACACAAGCTGCCCCCTGACCCCACTCTACATGGGCACCCGCTTCACCATGTCTGGTTCAAAGAGGATGAAGATGATGATAAAGCCCCAGGTGAGCATCCCATAATCCCCCCTCATTAGGATCAGAGGTCATGCTTGGAAATACCTGTGGGGCAGGTCTCAGAGCTCCCCAGGGACAGGGTGCACTGGGGTGAGGCTGACAGTGAATGGGGTTTGGAGGAGAATTCTTGAGATATCAAGGGGGAAGCGAGTGGTGGGAGGGGGGTCATATGCAGGATGGAGTCAATGATGGGGTCTGACCCGGAACCACTGGGAGGTGCTAGGCTATAGGGGGCCCTGTCCTCAGCCATAACCACAGGAAACTTGCTGGATCTGAACTCAGTTTAGTACTTGCTGCCGCGAGAGAACACACAGCATGGGGAGCCACAGTGCTCCAAGGCCGAGGGTGTCAGAAAGAAACTATAATAGATTGATTTTGGCCTGTTTGAATAAGTTGAGAGAGTTCAAAAGAATGAAGATTTCCTCTGGATTGGGAATTCTTATAAGCAGAGGCAACTCTGTGATTGGCAACCTCAACACACTGTAGCAGGCGGGCACAGCACAGATGAAGCTGTAACTGCTTCAGAAACGGTCACTCACTTCATGGGGAGGGGTGTTGTCATAGGGAAATCGTATGTCTTGAGTTGGGAAACATGAATGCAAGGATGACGTCTTTGGATTTCTCGCTGTGTCAGCAGCTCCCAGGGACAAGAGCCCGGGCTCAGCTGACCCTCAGCAGGCCCCAGTGTCAGCTGGGCGCTGTCGGAGACAAGGTGACTCAGTGAGCAAGACAGATGAGTCACTGCCCTTGAGAATTTGACATTCTGCCAGGGTGAGACCTATGTAAATAATTAAGGAAAAAATGACCGAAACAGATGACAATACAACTATGACACATCAGAGACTTGGGCTACTTTTACTGGATTCCCAGGGAGGGTAAGATTGGAGTTGAGACCTGGATGCTAAGAGAGGTTTGGGCACAGAGACATCTTTAGCAGAGCCATTCTGGTGCACAGGGATATAAGTGGGAGGAAGACAATCCCTCAGGTGACAAAAGGAGGCCAATGATTTTAATTGAAGTGCTTGGTGGTGTAATGAGAGAGGAGGAAGAGATAAGAGGGTCAGACAAGAGGCACAGGTTGCCCAGGACCCATCCTCTCTGTAGGTCCTGATGTGAGGGTACTGTGTTATTCTAAGTGAAAGACAAGACTTACAGGTTCTGAAACAGGAAATACAAGCCCTTCATTAAAATGATCCTAGTTGTTGGGAAGCAGTGGATGAGAGGAGGGCAGAGTAGAACCTGAGACCAATAGAAAGGCATCTGAACTGCTGCAGGCAAGAGATGGTGGTTGTTTGACTAAGGACATAGCAGTGGAGATAGACTCAGTGTATGCGCTGCAGAAAGAGCTAATAGGATGTTGTAAATCAGCCACGAGGTGGGAGATAATGGAAGACATTAAGATGATGCCTAAATGAGGGACATGAGCAATCAGTGGGTGATGAGGCCAATTCCTGTGTTTGAGGCAAAGTGGGGAAGGAGCCTGCCTGAGAAAGAGTTGGGCATCAAGAGTTCAATCTTGAACGTGATTTAGGACAGTAATGAATGCAAATTTTCTGTTGATGGATAGTGGATCATGTTTCAAATCCATCCCAAAGACATGCTTTAGATAGAGAGGGAGAAGATTTGGGTTTAAGAAGGAGAAGATGTAGGAAGAACACTCTGGAAAATATGGAGAGAAAAGGATCTGGTCTAGGAGATGTGGTCACTACAGTCCTGACTCATCCATGGATTACCCAATTATTCATCATCCTTCTGAGTCAGGAATTGTAGAAAATAAGGAAAAGTGCAGGGTCTGAAGCTGAAATTCATTTCAAGACAGATCATCTGAGTGTCCCCAGGGGTCTGAGCAGGCTCAAGAAGGTGTCAGAAAGACAACCTGCAGGATGAACAGTGACTTTTCACACCACTGCTCTTTCTCTGCTCAGGATCTGAAGCTCTGCTACTGGAGCCCCGGGAAGTCCCAGGTCTACAGTAAGATCTCCGTTGGACAGTTGGTGTCAGGGATCCAGCTGCAAATAAAGAACAAGAAAGATGGGACTGTGGTGTGGCAGGCCTTGGTGAGACCAGGTAAATTAAGACAAGCCCAGAGAACTCAGAGATGAGAGAAAGTCACTGTGTGTGTGTGTATGTGTGTGTGTGAGAGAGAGAGCGAGAGAGAGCAAGCATGTGAGTGGGAGAGAGATTTCCACAGTTTGCTAAGAAAAAAAAGAGCCTAAATAAGTTATATGGCTTTTTCCAGTTCTGTAGAAGCAGACATTGCAAGAATGTGAATTACAGTTAATCAGACTCTAAGCCCCATGGACCATCCCACACACCATCATGTCCCCACACTGGCCTTGATAAGAGATGTTGACATCTTCAAGGCCTTTGGCAGTTTTCTATGATAGCTTGGACATAAGATGAAAGAATGAGAATTAGCAACATATAAGGTTGCATGGATTAAGTCATCTTTGGCAACATCAAATGCTCTAACCTGAGTCACTCAGCTATTTTCAAGCTAGAAACAAGGAATCAAATTGAACCTTCAGGATTGGGAGAAACTTCACAATCTCTTGGTCCAGCACCAATGACACCAAGACCCAAACACACTAAACAGGCCTTGTAAAGACAACCTATGGGAATGCGGGGAACCTGCCTCCCCTGCTGCCACACACAAGCACAGTGAGGAGGTAGGAGGGTAACTCGACCTTGCCCTGGCTTGGGAGTCTCCATAGCTGTGAACCAGCCAGTCCCAGGCAGGCCTGGGTTTGAATCCCGTTCTGGCTCTTGCTTGCTGGGTGATCCTGGGAAATTTACTTCAGCCCTTGGAGACTCAGGCTCCTCTTGTGTAAAATGAGGATCAGATTGTCTAATTTAAGGACTGTCGGAAAGCTTAGATACAGTGATCTTTGCACATGATCTTTGCAGATCTAGGTCATTTCCACCAAGTCACTCCCTGAGACACTACTGGCTCCTTTTTTTTGGTGGCTCAGAAATTATACTTCTTATACTGGTATCTGAGACAAGCAGCAGAAAATTACTCTCTCCAGAACCCGTTTGCCAAACTGTGGTCTCTGCATTCAGTTCACTCCCCTGACTTCACCTTTTGTTCCTGATGTAACCTCCTCTCTCCCTGGGCCAGCCTATATTATGCGAGGCTCTGAGAGAGTGAGAAGCAATAAAGAAGAACCAAGAACTGCCTCCTTTATCTATCCAGACATGGGTAACAACTGCAAGTAAAAATATCAATGGAAGGGAGGACCCTCCTTCTCGTACTCCTCAGAGAGTATTAATTCCAGGGGGGCTGAGCCTGAAGTCAGATCTACGTTCTCCATATCTTCTGCACAGTCCTGCAGGAGCAGAAATCATTCATCTTTTGTTGAGCAGTTTTGTCCCTGGGGCAGGCACTGTGAGTACGAGCTGGACAGACCACACTCCCTGCTCCCATGAAGTTACATCCTAAGTCTTCACTGCCAGGCTCTAGCTGGTTTCTCCAGCACAGTCTCTTGCCACTTCCCACTACACATCGTTCACTGCAGTGACTTGTAGGGACTGAAATTGAGAACTTAAAACTCCACAGATATAAAGGCTGAGACTTATAACTCATTGGACTCTACACTGAGAAAATCACATTTTGGACTGAACTCAGCAGGATCCTTGGGGGCCACCAGGGGCACAGTGAGATTATCAAGGGAGTACATAAATCAGCAAATATATGATAGGAACAGGTTTTGTGCTGTTTTCCTGCAACACCCTGGGAAGAGGGCAAAGACCAAATCGCCAAAGGAAGCCTAGTGCTTGGTGAGGACCATGGACAGCTCCAGGAATGGTAGCCCCCCCCAGCCTTCCCTTCCTCTGCTTACAGAACACACTGAACTCCTATGGTGTACAGTCCCATTCCGTGCAGGCAGCACTGCTGTGTGCAAGACAGACATAGCCCCTGCTCTCAAAAAGTCCCAGTCCAGGGATGAGGCAGGCTGGCATCAAAGAGAAATGGCATCTCCTGTGGGCTTCATCCCCACAGCCACAAGGCCTCCCTGGTCTGGGAGAAACTCTGTCAGCAAAACGACTGGGTCTCATGTCCCAGCCCACGCCTCCTGAGAAAGTGCCCCACCTTCAGAGCCCTGTCCTGGGGTCTGACAGGAATGCATCACAGGGGGAGCCCAAAGACCCCTGAGAGGCAGGAGTTCGTGCCATGAATGGAATCTTCTTCCTCCTCAGAGTATTTATCATCAGAGGCTTAAACTCCCTCATCCCATCGGATTCGCAGAAAAGTGTCCTCTTGGTCCCAGAATCTTCCAGACTGCTGTTAAGGCATCCTCTCATGGCTCAAAGACTGTACACTCATTTCTGTTCAACTATCACCACCTGGTGGCCTGAATTTTGTCAAGAAATGAAAACCTTAAGTAATGAAGTTTAACATCCAGTAGACACGGTGGATTTGTAGTTTTTCAAGGATGCTTAGTGAGGCTGCAAGGGGAGTTTGTTAATTCTCCGTGCTTAGACCCTGAAGGTGAAGGATCAGTCTGTTGTTACAGCTTCTGAGAGAGGAATTTCACACTTACCTCCCATAACCCACCCCTGTACTTAGAACGCCTCACTGGGCAAGTGTCCTACATCAGAGCTAATCCCAATTCCTCTAACTGCAGTCCACGCCCCTTTGCTTTGGTTAATATAGTTGTGCTGGTTACAGAGCTCGTCAGCAGGCCTCTGTATTACTCAGCTCTGAGTCTCCAGGGGAAGGGAAGAGCAGGTGAGTCCACCTGTGCTGAGCACGCGGGTGTGTTCTGAGTGGCTAAGACCTCTTCAGCGGTGACAGTCAGGATAAGTGCAGGGCGTAGACCACACCACGTCCAGCTGCCTGGTAGAAGCAACCGCAGGGAAAGACCCGAGGTGGACACTCTCAGCAGTCATCCGAGAACATACTTTTCAGCACATTGCAGGCAGCCAGAGACCAGGACGATGACCTTGGCTTTGAAGTCTCCCAGGTCAGGTCTCATGTGCAAAATAAGGGCGATGATCCCAAGCTTGGCAAAGTGTTGGGAGGATGCAGTGAACTTACTCTGCAAAGTAGCTGGCAAGCCCCAGATCCAACTCAATGGCTGCTATCCTCTGCTCCCCACCCGCTCCAGGGCTGCTGTGACAATTCAACCACCTTATGTCCCTTTACCATCTTGATCTGGAAGAGCTCAGTGTACAAATGGACACATAGAAGAAAATAAGATTTTAAAATTTTAAATTGCTACTTATATCAACCACGTTAAAAGAGAGTAGAGAGGGGGTCGGATGTAACCAGAAGTTAAGGCAGTACATGAATCACGTGCTTTAAGGTGCTATTTTATATGTATGTTTAAGAGATGAAACCAAGGCTAACTTAAAATCATTGTAGAGGACAAAGCAATGAAGAATAATGGCCAGTTACTTCTGTTATTGCTTGAAGAGAAAGATAGGTGAGTTCCTAAGAAAGTGAGGCACAGGGCAAAGGGAGAGCCCTTTGGGTCAGCATAGAATAGGAAAAGACTCAGAGGAGTAAGGAGGGCTCCAGTGATAAGGGCAACAAATTCCAAAGGGGACTAATCAAACACCCTAGGACTAGGGGCAACAGGACATTCTGGAACAAGGATGATAAAGAAAAGTATGCTAAGATAAGGGCTGGGACACAGAGACTAATTTCTGGGCAGAGACATTTAGGCAGTGAGTGAGACCACGGGGAACTAAGCAATCACAAAGAGACCTGTGGAGGTTTAGAATAATCAGGGAAAGACAATCTATATTCCCTGAGACACGGCTTCACTTTGGCTTCCTTGCCCCTCCCTGGCCTGGTTTCATGACCTGGGAGTCTCACTTTATTTCTGTTCCTTTTCTCCTCAATAAACTTTTTCTTTCTTTAAACAAACCTGCCTCTTCCTGCTTGCTTGCCTGAGTGTCAGCCAAGTTTCTGCTGCGGCTTCGTGAGACACCAACCCGGGGTGGTCTAGTGGCTGGGGCTCAGCACTGCCACTGCAGTCTGGGATCCATTCCTGGCTGGGAGACTAGGCCTGAAAACCTGACTTTACGGTGTCCAAAGCACATTACTGAACCAAGAGTTTTAAATGTGCATCCTCTTCAATCTGCAAATTCATTTTGAAGGAATCTGTCCCTTAGAATTACTCACATGTGCTCAAAAACATATGTGCACGGTGTTCACTGCAGTGTGGTTGGTAACTGTGAAGTACAAATGAAAACAAGTTAAATATCCATCAAATTAGAGTGATCACATGAATGGCAGTACCTCCAAACTATGGGACACCACACAATTACAAAAGGGACAGAGAATGGCTTTGATACACGGGTTGGAAGATCTCGTAAACATTAGGAGAAGAAAGCCAACTTGCAAGAAATGAATGTCCTCTCCATGTAGTATGCTAAGTATTATTACATTCATGCAAAATTCTTAAAACTGGTTACACTGGGGAAAAAAATTGGGGTGGCAGAACTTAAAAGGTTAATTTCACATTTTACCCTACATATTCTAATTTTTTTTAATCCTTGGAATTTAAATTAAAGTACAAGGATTAATCTCACTTAAAACTTACATGTAAGAGGGTAGTCGTTTGTACCCATGTTGGAGTAAATAAACTTGATGATTGTGGTACAGCTATATAAGAAAACGTCCTTTACTCAGTAGACACTTACCAAAGTACTTCAAGGTAAAAGGACATGACAGATGCAATTTATTCTCAAATAAGCATCAAAAAAATTAAAAGACAATAGAATTGAAGCAGGTGACCTGGGATAAGCAGGCTTGGGACCTTAGTAACAACCTTTTGCTCGGTTCCTGGTATGCAGCTTAGTCCTTGATATGAATCTTAGACCATATACTGCCATGAGGCAGGATGGACCTGGGGGATCCCATGACTACTGCCCATTTACTCACCCTTGGCATGCAACTATGCAACTCACTTCTTGGTATGTAGCCACATTCTATCTGATCATGTATAGCTGCCAATGCAAACCCACCTGGAACACTGCAGAAATTGAAAGTGTATATAAGCCCCTGACTTCCTACAAATGGGCCTCAGCTTTGGGATATGAATCCGCTGAGTGAACACTGGTGCATTAAACCTGCTTCTTGTTAGCCCTGGTGTCCACGTTTCCTTTGTGCCATGTAACAGAATAATAACTATAGAGAAACAGAAAATCGAAGTGTCATAATAAGAGGAATTTTAGAAAAGATTTTATGGGAGTTTGCTGTACTGCACTTACAATTGTTACAAGGCAACCCCGATATGAAATGGGTGGCCTGACTGAATCCTCACTTGCACGCTTAAAAGGGACTTATTAATACTCAACTGCAGGCACACACAAAAAGGTTAATAAAGGGTTTATTTACAAAAGAAGGGGAAATGAAGAAATGAATAACTCAAGGAGAAAAAGAGGGAGATAAATTCGTGAATGCATCCTAACAGTTCCACTGAGCTGGAATCCCAATGGCACGCTGAGAGCGGGCGAAAAGCCAAGAGCCTTGAGACCCAGAGAGAGACCCCCAAGGTCCACGTGTCTGGTTTTATACCAAAACTGGCTGCTTAACTCTGCCCTCAGTTTCCAGCAACCCTTCCTTTGGTGATGATGGGATTTGTAGTTCCCAGTGTCTTGATGGCCTTGGTCTGGAGTGGGGGTGGGGTTCAAAAAACCTGTATGGAGTTTGCTCAGGACATCCTTTCCCCCCAACACAATTTTTCTGTAAATTTTCAAAGTAAAAAGGGTTTCTAAAAAGTTGCTCATGATTTCTTCCTTCTGGCACAGAGACTGCTGTGTTCTGCCAGACTTTGAGGATGAGTCCTTTCCACATACAAGGCAGAAACCAGTCTTGTTCTGGAAAAACTTGGTATTACAGATAAGGAAGTAAGCTTAACAAATTCAAATTAGGACTGATATCCAACACTAAAATGAGAGTAAAATGGGCGCCTCCCTGGTGGCACAGGGAGTTGGGACGCAACCTGTGAGGCTGGCTGCAGCCACTGCAGCAGGAGTTCAATCCCTGGCAAGCAAGCTACCCACATGGTGCAGCAGACCTCTTCTGTCTCGCCCCCTGCTCCTCTCAGCAGTGTATTTCAGTCAATCTGCCTGTTCTTTCCCCACTGTCTCTGGTGAGTCCTCTCCCCCCCACAACTCTGGCCTGTACCCAGGATTTGTGTGCATAAAATAATAAATCTTAAAGAAAAAATAAGAGTAGAATGCAGCCAAAAGCCAAAAGAGACTCCTCACTGAGAGGGTGTGTTCTGTTGTCAATGATATAAGTAGATTGTGTCCCTGGGGAGAACTAGCCTGCAGGCTGCCTTAAGACAGGTGGGGTGGGGTGTTTTGGTTTTTTTTCAATCTTTATTAAGGTGACTGTACTTTGCACTACAGATTATTGCTGGATCTCGGAAGATGACAATGTGGGTGTGTTTGTTTTTGTCAAAGTTCAAGGGAGGTTAAAGGCATATCTTGGTAGAAAGGACACCAGTCCTGATATTTTCTTCAGTGTAGAGGGCAGGAAGGGACACAGTGCAGGTTTTCTGATCCCGTGCAGAACGGGTAAAGGAGGAGTCAGAGTCCTCAGTGGTTTTTACAGGTCTTTTATTGGGATTTACCCGGTACACAGCAGGCAAGGGTGCTGGGGGGCCGGGAGGCTGGCAGGCCTCCCAGCCCCCAGCAAGTCTTGACTCTATCTGGGCTCTCCAGCGTTCTCTGCTTCTCTCTCGGCTTCTGCTACTTCTTTCTCGGCTTCTCTTTTGGCTTCTGCTGGCGTCCCCGTGAAGCCGCCCTTAAAAGCCCAGTCTTAGCCCAGGTGAATCCCATCTACCTATGCCCACACCCTACTCCAGGTGCCCGCCATCAGGCATGCATTCAGGACCACAGGGATCCATCATCTATCCTGATGGCGGGGTAGGGCAGAAAAGCCTGACATTTTTCCTTACCCTACATTCAGGATAGAAAATATCCTAGGGAAGGATAGAAAAAGAAGAGAGAGGGGGGAATTGCATAGACTTTAGTATATTTAGCAAAAGATTTCAGCTATTGCTGTTCAGTGCACAGTTTTATCAAAGGCTTCCAGGGAGAGGGGCTGAGAATAGGCTCTTAACTGAAGCCAAGGATTTCATCAATCCTGCCCACACAATGAAACCTAACAATAAAAAGCCTTTTCAGGCTGGTGTTTCCTTGTTGGTGAAACACGGAGGTGCTGGAATGGGCACACCTGGACAGGGCTCAGAGACCCTGCACCTCTCCGCCCCCCAACCCTGTGCTGCATCTCTTTGCTGGTCCTGAGCCGGAAACCTGCATCCTAAACCAGGAAGAGGACTGCTCCTGAGTCCTTTGAGTCATTCTAGGAAACTCTCAAAACTGAAAGCATTTGTGGTTGGGAGTACTTTGGAATTTGTCTGCAGGATGAACAAACAGGGTGGATAATCAGGGCACGTCATTTGCAGGTGCCATATCTGAAGTTGGGAGCGGTCCTGCAGTTCAGGATTAAGCCCTTGAGTCACTGGTCCTGTGCTGAGTCTAGGGAGTTCACGTCAGTATTGAATTGAGTTGTAGGACACCCAACTGGTGTCGCAAAGAACTGGTGTCAGGAGATAAAAACTCAAACTGAAACAGAACACCGTCTCCGTAAACCTCAGCCAATAAAAGGAAATAAAGTTTAAAACAGTAATTCCAAAGGACCCCTGCACCCCTATGTTTATAGCAGCACTGTTTACAATAGCTAAGATTTGGAAACAACCCAAATGCCCAAAAATAGATGACTGGGTCAAGAAGATGTGGTACATATACACCATGGAATATTACTCAGCAGTCAAAAAAGATAAACACATGCAGTTTGCAGCAACATGGATGGCGCTGGAAGGGATCATGCTCAGCAAAATAAGTCAGAAAGAAAAAGAAAAATCCCGGATGGTCTCACTCATAGCAGGAATTTAGAAAACCTAAATAAGAGACCAGGAAAAAGACTAATCAATACAAAGTGAAAATCAAAATCATCAAGCTACTATAAACCAGAGACACACTATGGGGGCGTGAGGGGAGGACAGAGGGGCGGGGAGAGGAAGGACTAGGGTCAAAATAAGGGGGGGGGGTGCACTTGTTTGGGGAATATAACCAAAATGAAAATGCATACATTGTGCAAAGTTGAAAAATGATGTAAGAATTATATAAAATAAAATATTAAAAAAAAAAGTTTGAGGAAAAGAAAAGTGAATTAATTTGCTGACAAAGGAGGAGGAGAGCAGCTTGTGTCTGAAAGACCACTGTCCTGCTCTTCGGCAGAGTGCAGGGGTATTTATACAAAGGGAAATAAGGGGAGATGGGAGGGTCTACAAAGGGTAAGGGACATGGGGTCAGCACAGAGAAGAGTGGGCACCAACTTGCCTTCTTCAACAACTGCTGTGTAACCCCCTTTTGCTGGAATGCAGGAAGACAAACCTGTCAAACAAGGTTTCTAGGAGCTTTTGCTTAATTTGAACCTCTTGGCTTACCTAAGATGGCCCATTTGACAGGTGAGCAAAGTGAGGCTCAGGACAATGAATCAGCCACCCAAGGAGCCAGTGTCCAGGCAAGACTGAGCTGCAGCTCCTCAGGCCTGGCCCCTCCAGCCCAGGTCAAGCCAGGCACCTCCAGAAACGATTCCCCAACAGGAAAGGGCCAGGGGATGTCACTCCCGCACCTGATTTTCCCAGCTCTGCTTCACGTGGGAATGTTGATTTGCTGAGTGCTGAGCTGCCCATACAGCAGACCTGGCCTGGAACACACAGCTCAGTGCCCCTCACACTTCACAGGATTTGCAATGGGGCTCAGGAAACCCCGAAAAGCAGGAGTGGCTGGAACAATGTTCCCTGGGCCTGCTGTAGTTTCATTCTGAGAGCTGCATTGCACCCCACACCCAACTCCCTAGAAAGCACACACCCAGCTCTATATGTAGGTTAGGGGTGGGGGCTCCCCTCTGAGCATACCTGCACCTGTATGCTCCAGGGTTCCCTACCCAGCACCTTCAGTGTCCCGAAACCACACACCTTGTCTGCATGCCAACGAGACTTTTGTGGGTGGCCAGTTCTGAATCTTTGCCCTTAGCATGACTGCCCTGAGCCCTCTCCTCCCATGGCCACACCCCAGTGTGTTTTCCTCTGGGTGGCTTCCTGCTGTGGCTATTTGAGGCCTGTTCATCTCAGTTGGTGTCCCAGAACCAGGCGAGGTCTGAAGAGACCTGGTAGTGGACACTCTGAGCTCGACCCCCTGAACAGCATCAAACCTCAACACACCAGCATCATTGCCCAGGAGAGGGAAGACTCAGAGGACACAGAAAAGTAAGTGTCACCCAACCCCTCTCACCCTCCCACCCCATCAGGGATCCTGAATGATGCCCCCCTCACCCCTGGACCCCAGGTCTCCTGACTTTGTCCAGTGTCTCCCACTCCCCTGGGCTCCTCCTTATTATGGCTTTTCTGCCACTCGCTTCTCCTTCCTCCCAGCACCATCTGCTAGCAAGTTCCCTGGGGTGTGAGAAGATGGGCTATGAGTGAGTGCTGGGTAGGACCTTACCCAGGAGAGGAATGATCCCAGTGGAGACTTGCGTTGGGGGATGATGGAGTCATGGGGAACCATGGTTGCCTGCCTGCTTCATGTTCTCACCTCCTACCACCCCCTTCCCAGTGAGCATCTCCTGTACAGCTGAGGTATTGGTGAAATCTAAAGACAAGGAGCACCCGAACTCACACTTGATTCAAAGGACTGAGATACTCAAAAAGTCCAAGCTCCCACTTCTTCCTAAGAAACCACATAGATACAGTCCTTATTTGACCCAAACTGGAAAGAAGTCAGGTGACCTGGAGGCAACTTTGCCAAGGCCGGCTCATGCCCCAGAAGATATGGCTTCTACATCAAGTGAGTAGACAAAGTGCCCTCTGCCTGTTGACAATCTACTCTCCCCCCACTACCCCTGCCCCCTCGGACTCCACCCCTGAATCCTCCTAGACCTTCTTGTCAGTAACTGGGGCGCCTCTATCCAAGGGGGGATCCCGGACCGGAGGAAGCAGTGCTTACAGGACCCTTCATCTGCCAAGTGCATTCCCAGCAACCCAAGTGCTCTCACCTGCCTGGGAGGGGCACTCGGAACCCAGAGAGGAGGAGGCTGACATTCAGAAGGGCCCTGGGAGGGAGGGGATAGGTTTCCTGTCAGCTCCCAGGGAGACTCTGGCCTGGCCTCCTGGCTCTCCCCCTTCCCTGCTCCGCCTTGGGGTCCCCATCTGTGACATGGGAGAGCAAGAGACTGTGCTGTGGACTGGGTGAGGATGAAGAGAACCCACAGTAAACACTCGGCACAGATCTAACACCCAGCAGGTGCTCGGTACACAGGAGCCCGGATGCTGCTGCTGTGCTGTTGCTGTTGCTCCAGCAGCCCTGGGAGGTGGGGGCTCTTCATGCCACAGGGAGACCTGAGGCTCAGATAGGTGTCAGGACCCACATGGGAATGAAGGGACAGAACTAGGACAGGATGTACATTTCCTGGGTCCCAGATCAGGACATTTGTCCAGCAGTGTCTTTCTGGGTGTCATTTTCCCATGAGCTTCAGGAGAGGTGGGGGAGGGGCCTGCAATGGCTTTGGGGGTGTCACCTGCACTCTCTTGGAGACACAAGCCCTGGGGGATAGAGCCATGGAACCCAGAATCACGCTCCTGGGCAGGGATGTCTTCTGCACCCTCTGCTGCTTTGAGAGATTCCCACCCTGTTCCCTTCTCCCCGCAGTTCACCATTGCTTACCTCTTGACTTTTGTAAATAGTCTTCCAGACAAGTGTGAATTCAGGTCTCTCATTTTGCCTTTTGACTTGCAATTATCTGATGATTAGAGATACTGAGCACCTTTTGGAGAACTTGGTTATTTGCATATCTACTTTTAGAAAATGTCTTTTCAAATCCGTTATTGATATTTATTTGCATTATTGATTTATATTCTTTATCATTTTGGATAGGAACTCCTCATCTGGTATGTAATTTGCAAATACTTTTGCCCACCATATGGGTTGTCTTCTCATTTTGTTAATCACTTCCTTTATTGTACAGAACTTTTTTAGTTTGATATATATAATCCTACTTATTTATTTTTGTTACTTGTGCTATTGGTATCATAGACAAAAATCATTGTAAGGACCAAAGTCAAGGAAATGTTCCTCTCTGTTTTATTCTAGGATTGATATGGTTTCAGATATCACATTTGAGTTGTAAACCATTTTGAATTATGTTTTATGCCATCTTAACTTAATAACCAATGTAATGGACCACCATATAGACCACCCTATATGGTTTTCAGTGAGATTGCAAGGCAGTAACCACTGTTTCAGCAGTAACCACCAGGAAACCTTGAAAAAATAAATATTAATTACTCACCTTAAAAAATAAATATTAATTAGAAATTTATACCACAGCTGGGGCTACATGATAAGGTCACAAGGAAAGGGGGTGGGTGAAAGAGAGAAAGAGACAGATATCAGGCCTGGATTCTGCTTTTAGTGTGACTGAGATAGGGACCTAGCCTTTCGTGATTCTATTTTATTGCTTAATTGAAAACATAAGAAATGATTTTAGAACAGGGACCTTTCTTCAATAAAGACTGCTTGAAACCGGCAGAAGACTCCCAGTGGAGCCAGAGGTGAGCTGGGAAGTTCGCCCACGTCAGGCCCCTTCTGGCCTGCAGTCCGAGCCCAGAGGGGGAGTGGACACCCACAGCTGAGGCAGACAGGGCATGCAGGAGAGTGGGTCTCCATCTCACCATTTTAGAACAGGGACCTTTCTTCAATAAAGACTGCTTGAAACTGGCAGAAGGCTCCCCATGGAGCCAGAGGGAGAAGATTCCCTGCACAGTCAGAGGTGAGCTGAAGGCCCCCACAGGCCTGGTCCTGCCTGGCAGGAAGTCGGAGCTCAGAGGGGGATCCAGAGATTTGGAACCCAGAGTGCAATCTAGCTGTCCCACTCCAGGGAAGTCTGTGGGACCTCAAGACATACCTTTGTAATTAAACACAGAAGGAGGAGATATTCTGCGACAGTGACCATTAACATACTCAAAGTACCACTGCCTCACTAGACTTCTGGCATAACAGTATTTGACTCGTTTGGACTGGCAGTTTCCAAAACCCCCAAAAGAGCACACCAAAAAGATGTCAGCCAATACCAGCAGCACAGTGTCCCAATGCATACGGCAAATTAGAAGACAGGCAGCAGGGAAAAGAAAAACTACATGCAACGTAGCAACTCCTCAGGAAAAAGACACACCACAAAAAGAAAACCACCCACCAGCTTGCAACAACAGTGACTTGGAAGAACTTCTGAGCCTTCCAGAAAAAGAATTTAAAATTGGCGTGATGAAAAAACTGACAGAAGTCATTAAGGAAAACAATGCTCAGAAGAATGAAATTGAGTCCCTAAAGAGAGAAGTGAAGGAAATGCAAGAGATCAAAGGATTAACAGAAGAGCTAAAGAATGCTTGGAAAAGCAGTGATAACAGAATAGAGGAAATGAAAGAACGAATAATCACTCTCGAAGACACAGAAATAAAAAGAACCAAAACAGAAAAGGAAAGAGAAGTATGAATGAAAAAGACTGAAGAAAGACTTCAGGAACTATCTGACTCCATGAGGAAAGGAAATATAAGAGTTATAGGAATCCCAGATGGAGAGTAGAGAGACCTAGGAACAGAGAAAATATTCAAGGAAATAATTGAAGAGAACTTCCCAAATGTGAAGAAGGAGCTGAAAATTGACATACAAGAAGCAAGAAGATCAAACTTCCATGATGAAAGGAAAAATACAGCAAGACACATAATAGTAAAGCTCCCAAGATCAAACTTCCATGATGAAAGGAAAAATACAGCAAGACACATAATAGTAAAGCTCCCAAGAATCCAAGACAAGAAAAAAAAAATGAAGCTGATAAGAGGGGAGAAACAGAAAACATACAAAGGAAAACCAATCAGACTGACATCAGACTTCTCCTAAGAAACACTATGGACAAGGAGAGAGTGGGGGGACATAGTCAGCAGACTCCAAGACAACAAATGCCAACCAAGAATACTCTATCCTGCAAAGCTTTCCTTCCTCTATGAAGAATGAATAAAGACCTTCCCAGACAAACAGAAACTCTGGAATTTCATTATGACTAAACCCCCACTCCAAAAAATACTACAAGGAGTCTTAAAGCCAGAACCTCAGAGGGATGAATAACAATGAAAGAAGGCCAAAAAAAAAAGTTATTAAAAGAATAAATAAATAAAATCAAAGGAAAGACAAACACAATGGCAAATACAGATGCTAACATATCAATATTAACTTTATTTTTTTTACCTTTTATTTACCTTTTTATTTTTTTTTCATTGCAGCAATATTTTTTTTATTTTTTTTTTAAATAATAAATTTTACTTTTATATTCCCCATACAATTGCAACCCTACCATTCTGACCCCAATCCCTCCCCTCCCGCCTCCCACCCCCCAAAAAGTATCTCTGGTTCATAGTTTTTTGTTGATTTTGATTTTCACTTTCTTATAGTTATTCATTTTCCTGGTCCCTTATTTAAGTTTTCTAGATTCCTGCTATGAGTGAGACCATCCAGTATTTTTCTTTTTCTTTCTGGCTTATTTCGCTGAGCATGATCCCTTCCAGCGCCATCCATGTTGCTGAAAATTGCATGTGTTTATCTTTTTTGAATGCTGAGTAATATTCCATGGTATATATGTACCACATCTTCTTGATCCAGTCATCTATTTTTGGACATTTGGGCTGTTTCCAAAGCTTAGCTATTGTAAATAGTGCTGCTATAAACATAGGGGTGCAGGTGTTCTTTGGAATTGATGTTTCTGTGTCCTTTGGGTAAATACCTAGGAGTGGAATTGCTGGATCATATGGAAGCTCTATGTTTAGTAGGTCCAGAAATCTCCACACAGCCCTCCATAGTGGTTGGACCAGTTTGCACTCCCACCAGCAGTGCAGAAGAGTTCCTTTTTCTCCACACCCTCGCCAACATTTGTTGTTGCTTGTTTTTTTTAATATGTGCCATTCTCACTGGTGTCAGATGGTATCTCATGGTAGTTTTGATTTGCATTTCCCTGATTACAAGTGATGTTGAATATTTTTTCATATGCCTGTTGGCCATTTGCATTTCCTCTTCAGAGAAGTTTCTTTTTAGCTCTTCTGCCCATTTTTGGACTGGATTATTTTCTTTGTTGTTGTAGAGTCTCATCAGCTCTTTGCAGATTTTTGTGATCAGTCCTTTATCATTAGTGTTGGGTGCAAAAATGTTCTCCCAGTTGGTGGGGTTTCTCTTTGTTTTTGTTATTGTCTCTTTTGCTGTGCAGAAGCTCTTTAATTTGATGTAGTCCCAGCTGTTTATCTTTGCCTTCACTATCACTGCTTTGGGTGATGTGTCTGTAAAGATGTCTTTGATGTGCATATCACATAGTGTTTTGCCTGTATTTCCTTCTATGTGTTTTATGGTTTCAGGTCTTATGTCTAGTTCTTTAATCCATTTTGAGTTGATTTTTGTGTATGGTGTGAGGTAGTGGTCAAGCTTCATTCTTTTGCATGTAGTGACCCAGTTTTCCCAGCACCATTTATTGAACGAACTTTCTTGGCTCCAATGCATAGTCTTTGCTCCTTTGTCAAAGAGTAGTTGACCATAAATCTGTGGGTTTATTTCTGGATTTTCTATTTGATTCCATTGGTCTGTATGACTGTTCTTGTTCCAATACCATGCAGTTTTGATGATTATGGCTTTGTAGTATAGTTTGAAGTCTGGGAGTGTAATGCCTCCATTCCCTTCTTTTTTTTTTTTCAGGAGAGCTTTGGCTCTTTGGGGTTTTTTGTGATTCCATATGAATTTCATCAATAATTGTTCTATTTCTTTGAAGAATGACATTGAAATTTTTATTGGAATAGCATTGAATCTGTATATTGCTTTTGGAAGGATGGCCATTTTAATAATGTTTATTCTTCCAATCCATGAGCAGGGGATGTCTTTCCATTTCTTGGTGTCTTCTTCTATTTGTTTTAACAGTGTTTTATAGTTTTCTTTGTATAGGTCCTTTACCTCTTTTGTTAGATTTATTCCCAAGTATTTGATTTTTTTTGTTTCGATAATAAAAGGGATTTTTTTTATTTCTTCTTCTTCAGATTTATTGTTTGTGTATAGGAAGGCTACTGACTTTTGCATGTTGATTTTGTATCCTGCCACTTTACTGAACTGATTGATGAGTTGAATTAGTTTTTCTGTGGAGTTTTTGGGGTTCTCTATGTATATTATCATATCATCTGCAAATAGTGATAGTCTGACTTCTTCTTTTCCTATTTGGATTCCTTGTATGTCTTTCTCTTGTCTTACTGCTCTGGCTAGGACTTCCAGTATTTTATTGAAAAGCAGTGGTGAGAGTGGACATCCTTGTCTTGTTTCAGATCTTAATGGAATTGCTTTCAGCTTTTTGCCATTGAGAATGATACTGGCTGTTGACTTGTCATATATGGCCTTTATGATGTTGGGGTATGTTCCTTGTATCCTGAGAATTCAAGGACTATTATCACGAATGGGTGTTGCACTTTGTCGAAAGCTTTCTCAGCATCTATTGATATTATCATATGGTTTTTATATTTCTTTCTGTTGATGTGTTGGATAACGTTGATTGATTTTTGGATGTTGAACCATCCTTGTGTCTCTGGAATGAATCCTACTTGGTCGTGGTGAATTATCTTATGGATACATTGTAGGATTCTGATAGATAAAATTTTATTGAGGATTTTTGCATCAGTGTTCATTAGGGAGATTGGCCTGTAGTTTTCCTTTTTTTGTGTTGTCCTTGTTCGGTTTTGGTATTAGTGTATGTTGGCTTCATAGAACATGTTTGGTATTGTCCCTTCCTTCTAAATTTTTTGGAAGAGTTTGTGAAGGATAGGCACTAATTCGTCTCTGAATGTTTGGTAGAATTCATTTATAAATCCATCAGGTCCTGGTCTTTTGTTTTTGGGGTGGTTTTTAATTACCGTTTCAATTTCGCTGCTTGTAATTGGTCTGTTTTGGTGTTGTATTTTTTCTTTATCTCGCTTTGGGTGATTGTAGAGTTGTAGGAATTTGTCCATCTCCTCTATATTGTTGAACTTGTTTCCATATAACTGTTCATTGTAGTTACTGATTATTCTTTTGATTTCTGCTGTGTCCGTTGTGATTTCTCCTCTTTCATTGATGATCCTGTTTATTTGTGCTTTCTCCCTTTTTTCCTTTGTGAGCCTGGCTAGGGGGTTGTCTATTTTATTGATTTTTTCAAAGAATCAGCTCTTGGTTTCATTGATCTTTTGCATTTTTTTTTTTTAGTTTCAATTTCATTTATTTCTGCTTTGGTTTTTATTATTTCTTTTCTTCTACTAGTATTGGGGTTTTTTTTGTTGTTCTTTTTCTTGATCTTTGAGCTTTGAGATTAGGTTGTTTCTTTGAGTTCTTTCTTGTTTCTTGATGTGAGCTTCTATTGCTATATATTTTCCTCTTATTACTGCTTTTGCTGCATCCCATACATTTAGGATATTGGTGTCCTCCTTGTCATTCAATTCAAAGAATTTTTTAATTTCTTCTTTGATCTCCTCATTAGTCCAATGGTCTTCCAGTAGTGTGGTTTTTAATCTCCATGACGTAGGAAAGTTCCTTGCCTTCTTTTTACGGTTTATTTCTAGTTTGTTGCCTTTTTGGTTAGAAAAGATGGTTGGTATGATTTCAATCTTGGTGTATCTGTTGATGTTTGTCTTGTGCCCCAGTATGTGATTGATCCTGGAGAATGATCCGTGTGCGCTTGAGAAAAATGTGTACTCCATTTTTTGGAGGTTTAGTGTTCTATAGATGTCTGTTAAGCCCAATGCTCTAGGTCCTTATTTAGAACTTTAGTTTCTTTACTTATTTTTTGTCTTGTTGATCTATCCATTGTTGATAGTGGTGTGTTGAAGTCTCCCACTACGTATGTGTTTTCTCTGATGTCTGTTTTCAGAGAGGACAACAGTTGTCTGATATATTTTGGTGCTCCTTCATTTGGTGAGTATATGTTAATGAGTGTTATTTCTTCTTGAAGTATTGTCCACTTGATCATTATATAGTGAGCATTGGGGTCTCTTTTTATTTTTTTGAGTTTGAAATCTGTTTTATCTGATATAAGTATAGCTGTTCCTGCTTTCTTTATTAGTCCGTTTGCTTGTAGGATTGCTTTCCATCCTTTAACTTTGAATCTATTTTTATCTTTTGTAGCTAAATGTGTTTCCTGGAGACAGCAAACGGTTGGGTTTTGTTTCTTAATCCAGGCTGCAACTCTGTGTCTTTTTATTGAAGAGTTTATTCCATTTACATTTAGAGTTAATATTGATATGTTAGCATCTGTATTTGCCATTGTGTTTGTCTTTCCTTTGATTTTATTTATTTATTCTTTTAATAACTTCTTTTTTTGGCCTTCTTTCGTTGTTATTCGTCCCTCTGAGGTTCTGGCTTTAGGATTCCTTGTAGTATTTTTTGGAGTTGGGGTTTAGTTGTAATGAAATTCCAGAGTTTCTGTTTGTCTGGGAAGGTCCTTATTCTTTCTTCATAGAGGAAGGAGAGCTTTGCGGGATAGAGTATTCTTGGTTGGCATCTGTTTTCTTGGAGTCTGTTGACTATGTCCCTCCACTCTCACCTTGCCCGTAGTGTTTCTTCAGAGAAATCTGATGTCAGCCTAATTGGTTTTCCTTTGAATGTTATCTGTTTCTTCCCTCTTGTCAGCTTCATTATTTTTTCCTTGTCCTGGATTCTTGGGAGCTTTACTATTATGTGTCTTGCTGTATTTTTCCTTTCATCGTGGAAGTTTGGTGTTCTTCTTGCTTCTTGTATGTCAATTTTCAGCTCCTTCTTCACATTTGGGAAGTTCTCTTCAATTATCACCTGGAATATTTTCTCGGTTCCTACATCTCTCTCCTCTCCTTCTGGAATTCCTATAACTCTTATATTTCCTTTCCTCATGGAGTCAGATAGTTCCCGAAGTCTTTCTTCGGTCTTTTTCCTTCGTACTTCTCTTTCCTTTTCTGTTTTGGTTCTTTTTATTTCTGTGTCTTCAAGAGTACTTATTTGTTCTTCCATTTCATCTATTCTGCTTTCATCTATTCTGCTTTTCCCAGAGTTCTTTAGTTCCTCCATTAATTCTTAGATCTCCTGCGTTTCTTTTGCTTCCCCCTTTAGGGACTCAGTTTCATTCTTCTGCTCGTTGATTATTTTTCTCATATCATTGTTTTCCTTTATGAGTTCTGTCACTTTTTTAATCATGGCAATTTTAAATTCTCTTTCTGGAAGGCTCAGAAGTTCTTCCAAGTTACTGTCGTTGCAATCTGGGGGGTGGTTTTCTTTTTGTGGTGTGCTTTTTTCCTGAGGAGTTGCTAGGTTGCGTGTGGTTCTTCTACTGCCTGTTTTCTAATTTGTCGTATGCATTGGGACACTGTGTTGCTGGGACTGGCAGGCATCTTGGGTGAACTTCTCCGCTCTCCTCTGGCTCCTCCAGGAGCCATCTCTGGCTTCTGAGGGAGCTTTCTGCTGGTTTCAGGCAGCCTTTACTGAAGAAATGTCCCTGTTCTAAAATAGCGATGCGGGACGCAGTCCCTGTGCATCTGGTCTCAGGCACACTCTTCTGCATGCCCAGTCTGCCCCGGCCGTGGGTGCCCGCTCCCCCTGTGGGCTCAGACTGCTGGTCTGAAGGGGCATGGTGTGGGCTAACTTCCCAGCTGGCCACTGGCTCCTCCGGGAGTCTTCTGCCCTTTTCAAGCAGTCTTATTCTGAAGAAATTTCCCTGTTCTATGGGGTGTTAGTGACTTCTTTTTCTGGTCGCTAGGTGGCGCCAGAGATCTCTCCTATTGTCCTTGGGGGGCTGTTTTTTTCCCCCCTGTGGGACAGGGAACAGAGTGGGAATGGTAGGGTAAACCTCAACGGCTTTGGGGTGCTGTGTCTGCCTTGTGCCCCACCGTCGTGGAAAACCCATGCCCTGAATTTCGTGCCCCGTGTCTCAGTTCCAAAGCCCTCAGGTCCAGGACGCGGGCTGTAGCCCAGTTCAGTGGCGCAGGAATGGCGCCTTTTGCACCCGCTCCCGTGTCCGGGCGCCTGGTTCCTGCTTACTCAGTGAGGGACTTTCACCTCAGTGAGGGCCTCCACGCGTCTCCCTGCAAGCCTAGGTCACAGGCGCGGGGACCTGGGCAGCCGCGATCCGCGTTTGCTTTTCAAGCGCACCGCTTTTCCACGCAAGCTTACCGGCCGGCCCGGGGCTGTGCGCAGGTCTCCAGAGCCTCTGTTGTTCTCTAATGGTGCCTGGAGCCGTTCGCTCACAGCCGGGGCAAATCCTGCAGGGTTCTCCACAGCTCCAGTTCACGGGGTGTGGTGGCTGAAATAGTTCCTTTCCACTCCCAGTCCCGCTTGATGCGTAGTTTGTTCTTGTTGGTTGTTTTAGTTTGTTTTTTTCCTCCTCTCTGCTGGTCCGAGAGTGCCGACTTTGTGGGCGGGGGAGGGGAGCAGGGTTCTGCGCTTTCCTCCCTTCTAGTCCTCTTTTATGGCAACTTTCTTCTTCGGGTAGTTTGCTGGAGTCACCCATTTATCTTCCGTGTCCCAGTTCTCACTGGGACCTGCCGCTTTTCCTCCCTATTAACTGTTTTTTAATGGGAGATCTTACTCGCAGCGTCTCCTCACCGCCATGTTGCCAAGAACCTCAATATTAACTTTAAATGTAAATGGACTAAACTCTTCAATAAAAAGACACAGAGTTGCAGCCTGGATTAAGAAACAAAACCCAACCTTTTGCTGTCTCCAGGAAGCACATTTAACTACAAAAGATAAAAATAGACTGAAAGTTAAGGATGGAAAACAATCCTACAAGCAAATGGACCAAAAAAGAAAGCAGGAACAGCTATACTTATATCAGATAAAACAGATTTCAAACTCAAAAAGGTAAAAAGAGACCCAAACGGTCACTACATTATGATCAAGGGGACAATACTACAAGAAGAAATAACACTCATTAACATATACTCACCAAATGAAGGAGCACCAAAATATATCAGACAACTATTGTCATCTCTGAAAACAGATATCAGAGAAAACACATACGTAGGGCCTCCCCAGTGGCGCAGCAGTTGAGTGCTGGATTGGGAAGCTGCCTACAGCCTCTGCAGCGCCGTTTCAATCCCCGGCTGCTCCCCAGCCACTGGAGGAGGGTCCTGCATGGCACTCAGACCTCTCCTGCCGCCTGCTGCTCCCCTCAGCAGTGTGCTTCAGTCCTTCTGCCTGCTCTGCTCCCCGCTCTGGCTCTGGTGAATTCTCTCACCCTCCCACGATTCTGACTGTACCAGTGCTTGTATAAATAAATAAATAAATAAATCTTTAAAAAAAAGAAAGAAAGAAAGAAAATGCATATGTAGTAGGAGACTTCAACACACCACTATCAACAATGGATAGATCAACAAGACAAAAAGTAAGTAAGGACACTAATGCTCTAAATAAGGATCTAGAGTGCTTAGGCTTAACAGACATCTACAGAAAACTAAAACCAAAAAAATCTGAGTACACATTTTCTCAAGTGCACATGGATCATTGTCCAGGATTGTTCACATACTGGGACACAAGACAAACATCAACAGATACACCAAGATTGAAATCATACCAACCATCTTTTCTGACCATGAAGGCATCAAACTAGAAATAAACCATAAAAAGAAGGCAAGGAACTCTCCTACCTCATGGAGATTGAAACCCACACTACTGGAAGACCACTGGACTAACAAGGAGATCAAGAAGAAATTAAAAAAATCTTTGAATTGAATGACAAGGAAGACACCAATTTCCTAAAATGTATGGGATGCAGGAAAAGCAGTAATACGAGGAAAATATATAGCAATAGAAGCTCATGTCAAGAAACAATAAAGAACTCAAAGAAACAACTTAATCTCAAAGCTCAAAGAACTAGAAAAAGAACAACAAAAAACCCCAAAACCAGTAGAAGAAAAGAAATAATAAAAACCAAACCATAAACAAATGAAATTGAAAATAAAAAAACAATCCAAAAGATCAATGAAACCAAAAGCTGGTTCTTTGAAAATAAACAAAATAGATAAACACCTAGCCAGGCTCACAAAGAAAAAATGGGAGAAAGAACAAATAAACAGGATCACAAATGAAAGAGGAGAAATCACAATGGGCACAGCAGAAATCAAAAGAATAATCAGAAACTACTATGAACAGTTATATGGAAACAAGTTCAACAATCTAGAGGAGATAGACAAATTCCTACAACTCTACAATGACCCAAAGTTAGATAAAGAAGAAACAGCACACCTAAACAGACCAAATACAAGCAGCGAAATTGAAACGGTAATTAAAAACCACCCCAAAAACAAAAGCCGAGGACCTGATGGATTTACAAATGAATTCTACCAAACATTCAGAAACAAATTAGTGCCTATCCTTCACAAACTCTTCCAAAAAATTTAGAAGGAAGGGATAATACCAAACACATTCTATGAAGCCAACATTACAGTAATACCAAAAAGAACAAGGACAACACAAAAAAAGAAAACTACAGGCCAATCTCTCTAATGAACATGGATGCAAAAATCCTCAATAAAATTTTAGCTATCAGAATCCTACAATGTATCCATAAGATAATTCACCACGACCAAGTAGGATTCATTCCAGAGACACAAGGATGGTTCAACATCCAAAAATCAATCAACGTTATCCAACACATCAACAGAAAGAAATATAAAAACCATATGATAATATCAATAGATGCTGAGAAAGCTTTCGACAAAGTGCAACACCCATTCGTGATAATAGTCCTTGAATTCTCAGGATACAAGGAACATACCCCAACATCATAAAGGCCATATATGACAAGTCAACAGCCAGTATCATTCTCAATGGCAAAAAGCTGAAAGCAATTCCATTAAGATCTGAAACAAGACAAGGATGTCCACTCTCACCACTGCTTTTCAATAAAATACTGGAAGTCCTAGCCAGAGCAATAAGACAAGAGAAAGACATACAAGGAATCCAAATAGGAAAAGAAGAAGTCAGACTATCACTATTTGCAGATGATATGATAATATACATAGAGAACCCCAAAAACTCTACAGAAAAACTAATTCAACTCATCAATCAGTTCAGTAAAGTGGCAGGATACAAAATCAACACGCAAAAGTCAGTAGCCTTCCTATACACAAACAATAAATCTGAAGAAGAAGAAATAAAAAAAAAATCCCTTTTATTATCAAAACAAAAAAAATCAAATACTTGGGAATAAATCTAACAAAAGAGGCAAAGGACCTATACAAAGAAAACTATAAAACACTGTTAAAAGAAACAGAAGAAGACACCAAGAAATGGAAAGTCATCCCCTGCTCATGGATTGGAAGAATTAACATTATGAAAATGGCCATCCTACCAAAAGCAATATACAGATTCAATGCTATTCCAATAAAAATTTCAATGTCATTCTTCAAAGAAATAGAACAATTATTGATGAAATTCATATGGAATCACAAAAAACCCCAAATAGCCAAAGCTCTCCTGAAAAAACAGAAGGGAATGGAGGTATCACACTCCCAGACTTCAAACTATACTACAAAGTCATAATCATCAAAACTGCATGGTATTGGAACAAGAACAGACATACAGACCAATGGAATTGAATAGAAAATCCAGAAATAAACCCACAGATTTATGGTCAACTAATCTTTGACAAAGGAGCAAAGAATATGCACTGGAGCAAAGAATGTTTGTTCAATAAATGGTGCTGGGAAAACTGGGTCGCTACATGCAAAACTATGAAGCTTGACCACTACCTCACACCATACACAAAAACCAAGTCAAAATGGATTAAAGAACTAGACAGAAGACCTGAAACCGTAAAATACATAGAAGGAAATATAGGCGAAACACTACATGACATGTACATCAAAAACATCTTTACAGACACATCACCCAAAGCAGTGATAGTGAAGGCAAAGATTAACAGCTGGGACTACATCAAATTAAAGAGCTTCTGCACAGCAAAAGAGATAATAACAAAAACAAAGAGAAACTCTACTGACTGGGAGAAAATTTTTGCATGCAACACTTGTGATAAAGCACTGACCACAAAAATCTACAAAGAGCTGATGTGACTCAACAAAAACAAAGAAAATAATCCAGTCAAAAAATGGGCAGAAGAGCTAAAAAGAAATCTCTCCGAAGAGGAAATGCAAATGGCCAACAGGCCTATGAAAATATGTTCAACAGCTCTTGTAATCAGGGAAATGCAAATCAAACTACATCTTACACCAGTGAGAATGGCACATATTAAAAAAACTAGCAACAACAAATGTTGACAAGGTTGTGGATAAAAAGGAGTTCTCCTGCACCTCTGGTGGGAGTGCAAACTGGTCCAACCACTATGGAGAGCTGTGTGGAGATTTCTGGACCTACTAAACGTAGAGCTTCCATATGATCCAGCAATTCCACTCCTAGGTATTTACCCAAATGACACAGAAACAGTAATTCCAAAGGGCACCTGCACCCCTATGTTTATAGCAGCTCTATTTACATTAGCTAAGCTATGGAAACAACCCAAATGCCCCAAAAGAGATGACTAGATCAAGAAGATGTGGTGTATATACACCATGGAATATTACTCTGCAATCAAAAAAGATAAACACATGCAGTTTGCAGCAACATGGATGGAGCTAGAAGGGATCATGCTCAGCGAAATAAGTCAGAAAGAAACAGAAAAATACCACATGGTCTCACTAATACAGGAATTTAGAAAACCTAAATAAGAGACCAGGAAAAAGACTAATCAATACAAAGTAATAATGAAAATCAAAAAGCAACTATAAACCAGAGACACACTACGGGGTGGGGGGGAGGAAGGAAGGGCACGAAGAGGAAGAACTAGAGTCAAAATAAGGGTGGGTGCACTTGCATGGGGAATATAACCAAAATTAAAATGCACACATTGTGCAAAGATGAAAAATGATGTAAGAATTATATAAAATAAAATATTTAAAAAAAAAGGAAACATAAGAAATTGAAAGAATGGGAAGTGAAAAGGAAAGTGACTCAAATGGTCAGTTATTGAAATCAACTGAGATCTCTAAAACAAAGGAAACTTTATGGAGAAAATGTCCCAGCTCTTTATCTAGTTGTGTGTCTGGAAATGTGTTTATTCAAAATAGTCTTGTTTGGGCCTCCCCGGTGGCGCAGCGGGTTGAGTGCAGCACAGTGAAGCTGTCCGCAGCCTCTGCAGCACTGGCTCAATTCCTGGCCGGAGATTCTATGTGGGAGATTCCCACATGGCATGGCAGACCTCTCCTGTCTTGCCTGCTGCTCCCCTCAGCAATGTATTTTGTCAGTCTGCCTGTTCTGCTCCATGCTCTGTCTCTGGTGAATCCTCTCACCCTCCTACGCCTCTGGCCTATACCCCAGCCCTTGTATAAAAATAATTAAAAAAAATTTTAAAACAATAGTCTTGTTTGAACTATATGCCTCTTTGTTGTGGACACTGAGACCATCAAAGCTTAAGTCAGGCACTTTGCACTATGTAAAGAGAAAACCCAATTGTCAGAGATTGTGAGTAGTGTAAGGTAAGGGTTCAGTTTCATTCTTTTGCATGAATATATCTATTCATAGTTTTCCCAACACAACTAATTTAAGAAATTAACATTTTGCCCTTATTATTCTTGGCTCTCTTGTGAAATTTTAGTTGACCTTGTTGGTAAGAGTTTATTTCTGGGCTCTCAATTCTGTTTCATTTTTCTATTTGTCTAATTTTAGACATGTACTCTTTTGATTACTGCTGACTTTGCACCTTGGTTCAATCATTTTCTAGCTACTTGAGGTATAAAGTTAGGTTACATATATATCATTCTTTTATCTTAGTGTAGGCAAATATTAGTATAAACAGCCCTCCCAATCATCCTTGCTTTTGCTACATTCCATGTGTTTAGATATGTTGTGTTTCCACTTTCATTCATTTCATCATTTTTTTTCCTCATGTCATCTCTTCTTTGTTTTTTTTTTATTTTATTTTTTTTATAATTTTTTTTTATAGAGGCATGTTATTTATTTATTTGTTTGTTTGTTCTGTTTATACATGCACTGGGTACAGTCAGAAGCGCGGGAGGGTGAGAGAATTCACCAGAGCCAGAGTGGGGAGCAGAGCAGGCAGAAGGACCGAAGTACACTGCTGAGGGGAGCAGCGGGCGGCAGGAGAGGTCTGCGCGCCATGTGGGACCCTCCTCCGGTGGCCGGGGAGCAGCCGGGGATCGAACCGGCGTCGCAGAGGCCGCGGGCAGCTTCGCAACCCAGCACTCAACGGCTGCGCCACTGGGGAGGCCCCGTCATCTCTTCTTTGACCTATTCATTGTTTAGGAGTATTAATTTTTATTAAATAATTGATTTATATATATTCTACATCAGTGTTCATTTTAGTACAATGTTTGCTTTCTTTTCTCTGGTGTAGATCCCATAGAATTTCCAGCACCAATTCACCTATGCACCATCACCATAGTTGCTTGTGTTCTTCCCACCCTCATTTTGATTACTCTCCCTCCCACACCTGCAGAATATCTCTGAATTATATTTGTCTGTTTATTTTTGTTTTGATTTGTAGTGTTTTTATTGTTATTATTTTTTCCCTGATTCCTTATTTGGTTCCCCTACATTCCTTCTATAAGTTAAACCACCCTTCAGATTTATTTCACTGAACATAATCCCTTCCAGCTCCATCCATGTTGCTGCAAATGGCATGAGTTTGTCTTTTTTGATTGCTGAGTAATATTCCATTGTGTATATATACCACATCTTCTTGAACCAGCCAGATATTTTAGGGCATTTGGGTTGTTTCCACATCTTAACTATTATGAATAGTGCTGCTATAAACAGGGTACAAGTATCCTTTTCAATTAATATTTTTGTGTCCTTTGGGAAGATATTTAGGAGTGGAATTGCTGGGTCACATGGTAACTCCTTTTGTAATAGTTTGAGGAAAATCCACACAGCTTTCCATAGTGAGGGAACCAGTTTGTATACCCACCAGCAGTGTAGGAGAATAGCTTTTTCTTCACATCCTTGCCAACATTTGTTATTGCTAGTTTTTTTAAATATGTGCCATTCTCACTAGGGTAAGATGGTATCTCATTGTGCTTTTTATGTACATTTCTCTGATTAAAAGTGATGTGGAATATTTTTTCATACTCCTTTTGGCCTTTTGCATTTCCTTTTTGGAGAAGTGTCTTTTTAGCTCTTCTGCCCATTTTTTTGACTGGGATTTTTTACTTTGTTTTTGTGTATCATGTGAGTTCTTTGTAGATTTTTGTCTTCAGTCCCTTATCAGTTGTATATAGTGCAAATATTTTCTCCTAGTCAGTAGGATGTCTCTTTGTTTTGGTTAATGTCACTTGCTCCACAGATTTTCAGTTTGATGTAATCACAGATGTTTCTCTTTTCCTTCATTCTCCTCACTTTGGGGACTGAGTCTTTAAAGATGTTACTGAGATACATGTCATGTAGAGTTTTGCCTATATTTTCTTGTATATAATTTATGGTTTCAAGACTTATGTGCAATTCTTTTATCCATTTTGAGTTGATTTTTGTGCATGGTATGAGGTAGTAGTCTAGTTTCATTCTTTTGCATGTGGCAGTCCAGTTTTCCCAGCACCATTTATTGAACAAACTGTCCTTGTTCCATTGCATATTCTTTGTTCCTTTGTCAGAGATTAGTTGCCCATATATGTGAGGCTCTCCTTCTAGGTTTTCTATTTGATTCCATTGGTCTGTGTGTCTGGTTTTGTTCCAGTATCGTACTATTTTAATTATTATGGCTTTGTAATATAATTTGACATCTGAGTATGTGATAGCACCTTTCTCCATCTTTTTAGTCAGGAGAGCTTGGCTATTTGAGGATTTTTGTGCTTCCATATGAATTTCATCAATATTATCAGTATTTGTTCTATTTCTTTGAAGAATATCATTGAGATTTTTATCAGGATTGCACTGAATTTGTAAATTGCTTTTGGTAGGAGGATCATTAAATAATATTAATTCTTCCAATCCATTGGCAAGGGATGTTTTTCCATTTCTTCATGTCTTCTATTTCTTTGAACAATGTTTTATAATTTTTTTGTATAGGTCACTCACATCTTTGGTTAAGTTTATTCCCAGGTATTTAATTTTTTTGTCTTAATTGTGAATTGGATGGTTTACTTAATTTCTTTTTCTTCAGACTGAGTATTTGCATATAGGAGACTACTGATTTTTGTGTGTTGATTTTGTATCCTGATACTTTACTAAATTGGTTGATTATTTTAATTAGTAGTTTTTTGTCCTCCAGATGATTTTTAACAACATATTTGCAATCATACATCTAGAGGTGTGTGTGCAGGAGGAGGGCACAGATGGGGGAAGCAGAAGCACAATAAGATCTTTTTGTTTATATTAAAAACTTTCCTTTTTTTTTTTTTAGAGGCATGTTTTTATTTATTTATTTATTTGTTTGTTTGTTTGTTTATTCTGTTTATACATGCACTGGGTACAGTTAGAAGCGCGGGAGGGTGAGAGAATTCACCAGAGCCAGAGTGGGGAGCAAAGCAGGTAGAAAGACCGAAGTACACTGCTGAGGGGAGCAGCGGGCGGCAGAAGAGGTCTGCGCGCCATGTGGGACCCTCCTCCAGTGGCCGGGAGCAGCCAGGGATCGAACTGGCGCCACAGAGGTCGCGGTCAGCATCGCAACCCAGCGCTCAACCGCTGCGCCACCGGGGAGGCCCTAAAAACTTTCCTTTTTTTGGAGCTACCATATGATCCAGGAATTCCATTCCTAGGAATCTACCCAATGGGCACAAAAACATTAATTGAAAAGGATACCTGCACCTCTATATTTATTACAACACTATTCACAATAGGCAAGATATGGAAACAACCCAAGAGCCCTAAAATAGATAACTGGTTCAAGAAGATGTGGTGTATATACACAATGGAATATTACTCAGCAATCAAAAAATATAAACTCATGTCATTCGCAGCAGCATGAATGGAGCTGGAAGGGATTATGGTCAGTTAAATAAGCCAGAAAAAGAAAAATATAAGATGGTTTCATTTATAAGAGGAATGTAGGGGAACTAAATAAGGGATCAGGAAAAAAACAATTAGAATAAATTAGAAAACAGAATTAATATACAACTATAATCAGAGACATTCTGCAGGGGAGGGGGAGGAAGAGGGAGGAAAGAGCACAAGTGACTATGGTGATGGTGCACAGGTGAATTGGTGGTGGGAATTTTACAGTGTCTACACCTGAGAAGAGAAAGGTGCATTTTACAAAAAGGAAGAATGATGTAAATATATATATATATATATAATTTTTAAAAATAATTAATCAAATAAATAAATCTTAGCAAAAAGAAACCACTCATTTGTAACCCAGAACAATAGAGAAATATTTCAGGGTTTCAACAGTGATGTGAAGTACTAGGTTCATATTTAGAACCAGCTGCTGTGTAGACAGAGGACTGAGGGGAAGAGTGAGTATATCTGAGGCGGTACTGGCAGAGAGGCCAGGCTCGGGACTAGGGTGGAGGCCGAGCAGGTGAGAGAAGGGGACAGAAAGAAGAGTGTGTGAGGGAGGAGTCAGATGACCCCGAGTTTTGGTGAGGTAGGTGCGCTAATGGGGGGAGATTTCATAGAGACATGGAGTACAGGAGACAGGAGGGGTTCAAGAATTCAAATGTGGGTGAGTGACTTGAAGTAGGGTGTGATGGAGACCCCAGAGAGAGGGAACGACTCTGTGTCCAGGAAGCCAAGTGTGACGACCCCTGAGGAAAACCCCAGAGGAGGAGAGATGAGTGATAACACATCTTCCCTCAAGCAGCAGGGACCAGAATCAGGTAGTTGGAAGGGGCCTGGTCTGGTGGTAGGGGCACCAGAGGGGCAGCAGAAGAGGAAGTTCATTCCTTCCATCCCCCTTCTCTGGTGTGGGATGGGACAGGACGTTCTCCTATAAGAGCCCTACCGTTTTGTTTTTTTTTTAAGATTTATTTTATTTATACAAGCACTGGGGTACAGGCCAGAGGCAAGGGAGGGTGAGAGAATTCACCAGAGACAGAGCGGGGAGCAGAGCAGGCAGAAGGACTGAAACACAGGCGAGACAAGAGAGGTCTGCCAAGCCATGTGGGAATCTTCCTGGCCGGCTGGGAATCGAACCGGCATTTCAGAGGCTGAGGACAGCTTCACAGCGCTGTGCTCAACCCGCTGTGCCGCCAAGGAGGCCCAAGAGCCCTGCCCTTTATAAGCTCTTCCACTTCTCCCACCATGTGGGTTTCTGCTTTCATCTCTCCCAGCTTTGGTAGAAGCTCCTCTCCTAAATATCTGTCCCGTCTCAGACTCTGAACCAGGACCCACCTCCCAAGGCCCACTCGGAGCTCTGAGGTCTTAGAATCACTTTGCTGTCCCTGATAATTCATTTTTTGAGTCACATTCACCTCATTAGCTGCCAGCCTGGAGCATGTTGAGGAGAGCGGCCCTCAAGGCCCAGGGGATGGGGGAGAGTGGGCAGGGTTGAGTCATAGGGCAGTGGGGTCGGGCCTCCTCAGCAGGCGCTTCAGGAGCAGGAGTGGATTCTGCAGCACACCCCCTGCCATGGTTCATGCAAATTAGACTGGGGGCAGGGGCACCTGCATGGTCAAATTTAGGGGCTACTGGACAGCAGATCAGAGATCCTAGCACTGACCACTACCCTGCCTATTCCAGAGGGAAGAGGGAAGCTCCCATCAAGTAGCACAAGTAGAATCCTTCTGTCTGTCTTCTCTTGCCCTTTTAGGGGATCTGTATAGGGCACCTCTGACAACCAAAGATGAGTTCTGGGGCCCCACAGGACATGTTGCTATCGAGGTGACTGACCAAGAAAAGAGCATGTACCGGTGAGTGAGGAGGGGGTGAGGGTGCTCTGCCTGTCTGTGTCTGGCCTCTGTGACCCCCCCAGCACCCCACACTGGGTCCCCACACTGTCCCAGGGAATCCACTCCACTAAAAAGCCACCAGACAAGCAATAGGTTGAGATGCTGAGTGATTACTTTTATTATACAAAAGAGGTTTTTTATAAAAATTTCCAAACAAAACCAAAATAGAATATAGAGTGGACTCTGACATTTACCCATAACACAGCTTCCACAATTGATCTGCCAAATTTGCTTCAACTGTTGACTTTCCCCCTTTATTGTGGTTGTACAGTATTTTACTTTATTTTATTTTATTTTTTTAAAGATTTATTTATTCATTTACACAAGAACTGGGGTATAGGCCAGATGTGCGGGAGGGTGAGAGGATTCACCAGAGACAGAGTGGGGAACAGAACAGGCAAAGTGAAGAAATACACTGCTGAGGGGAGCAGTGGGCGTGACAGGAGAGGTCTGCGTGCCATGTGGGACCCTCAGCATTGGCCAGATTGAACCGGCGCTGCAGAGGCTGCAGACAGCTTCACAGCAATGGCGCTCAACCACCTGCATCAAGGGGGGAGGCCCTGTACAGTATCTTAAATATAAGAGAGCAGGTGGTTTCTATTCTTAAATATTTTGTGATGCAATTTTTAAAAATACAGTTAAAAACATTTTCTCCCAAACCACAATGCCACTGCTACACCCAACAAAGTTTACAATAAGCCTCAGGTAACTGATAGCCAGTATATATTCAAATTTACCAGTTGTCTATAGTTTGTCCTGCAGGTGGTTTGTTCAACAGGATCCAAAACACACACATTCCATATGCTTTGTTATGACTATTAAATATCATTATTAATATATTAATATATTAATATTTTAATTGTGTGCTCCTATTTTATTACTATCCACTATGTGCTAGCTACCACACTAGTAACAGGGAACCATGAGGTGAAAAATGCAGTCCTGTTCCCTGAGGGTTTCCAAACATAAGGGATAAATGTCTACAGTCATGATCATGGTCTCTCATATAACACACTGTCCTTGACAAATGTCAAGTCAGTGGCACCGATTTTTTTCAGCTGGGAGCTAATGTCATTCCCAACTAACCCTACAGAAATTGACATCATGGGACCCCCCATTTACCGCCTGTAGAAGTTTCATAAACTGTTTTCAGCCTCAAGTGTTTTATCATTGATATTTGCATGTTGATTGTTATTATTGGCAAATGATGCACTTAAAAAGAAGAACTCTTTCCTATTTCATCATCATTATCATCATTGGAGAAACGGCTAACCACTCCAGGCATCAACTAAGATGTCCCCATGACTTTGTCACTCATTATACAACTCTGAGTTGGTGCTGAGAGATGTCATTGTTGTCCCTGTTTACAGATGAGAGAACTGAGGAGAAAGAGGTTTGATGACTGCTCAGAGATTCACAGTGCTAGTGCAGAGGAATCCGGTCTCATGCTCATACACATCTGATTCCAGCCTCCAAGCACTCTGCTGCATCTGTTGTGCCCTGCAAGGGATCTGGCATCTAGCAGGGCTCATGAATTGGTGTATAGTGATTCAGGGTCTACCTCTCCTCATTCTTCACAGAGTTCACTTCCCCACGGCCGGCTCCTACCACTGGCCCAACACAAGTCTCCACTTTGTGGTGAGAAGGGCAGTGACAGTCGAGATTGAATTCTGTTCCTGGGACCCATTCCTGGGCATGATTGCCCGCCAGGACAACTGGATGGTGGCAGGCCCTCTGCTTGACATCAAGGCCGAGCCAGGAGCTGTGGCAGCTGTGTACCTGCCTCACTTTGTGTCCCTCCAAGGTAAGCAGAGAGAGGGTGGAGGGAGGTGATTGGGGTAGTAAAGCGCCTTCAAGGGGCTTCTGATGGGGATGTCCTGGGGAAGGATCTGGTGGCTTCCTTAGAGAGACTGAGAGAGTATAATGGAAGTAGAGATGCTTTTTTTCTCATTCCACTCTCCTCTGGTCTATCTTTTTTGAAGCATTCTTTTCTCCCAGCACCATAATTAGTGGAAAGTTTTCCTAAATAGGGCTAGTCTCCACAATAAAAATAACACCTAGCATCGTCTTTACATATGTTGTATCAATCAGGCTAACACAAGGGAAAAAATGATACACTCAGTTTTTATTTTTGAAGAGACTTTTCAAAGACAAGGCTATTTGCAAAGTAAGGCTATGTGAGCTAACAAGGAATGTTAGGGTGCCTAGGGACTAGTAACCAATGGAAGGTCATGACTACTCCCACAGGCTTGGAGAAAAACCATGTCACCAGAATACATGTGAGATCTGGAGCCATGAAGGAGGGGCTTCCCAGTAGAAATACTCACAAACAGTAGCACAGTTATCCCAACCTCGCTCACCTACAAAGACTTCCCACAGGGCGCCTCCCCGGTTGCGCAGTGGTTGAGCACTGGCCTATGAAGCTTCCCGCAGCCTCTGCAGTGCTGATTCGATCCCCAGCCACCTGGGAGAGCCCCACATGGTGCACAGACCTCTCCTGCTGCTTCCGCTGCTCCTCTCAGCAGTGTATTTCGTCAGTCTGCCTGCTCTGCTCCCCGCTCTGCCTCTGGTGAATTCTCTCACCCTCCCGCACTTCTGACTGTACCCAGTGCCATGTGGGACCCAGTGCTTGTATAAATAAATAAATAAATCTTTAAAAAAAAAAGACTTCCCACAAATAAAATTCCAAGAAGTATATGCGCAGAGTTAAATATTTCTTGCTCAGTAAACAAGACTCCACACGTGGGGACCAGTGAAAACTATAGGGACTAGAATCAGTCCCATGAAGAGAAATTTCTAGAAACATGACACATAATAAACATTTAAAATGCTGAAACAAACGGTCTTTAAAATATGAGCAAGAAAAATATTCCACTGAATATTGATCAATGAAGTTTTGAAACAAACTAAATTGACAGAGAAATCTGACAAACCATAAAATAGAAGACAAAATATTGTGAAAGGCATCATAAAAATATACCTGACATATTGAGTGGGAATTCCAGAAATATATAAAGAAAAATGGAGAAGTGTAATATTCAAGGGGATTTCTAAAATTGCCAAAAGATGTGACTTATTAAACTGAGAAAATAGAAAAACAAGAGTAAGAGAGAGATCACTAATACACCATTCTACTGCTAAAGAATAACAAATCTAAGGAAGTCTTCTCACCAGCCAGAAAATATCTAGCAGCTACTTCAATTGTACTGACAGCTGATTTTTAAATAGCAACAACGGAAGGCAGAAGACAATGAAATATCACCATTGTGCTAAGAAAATAATTGTCATCAAGAATTAAAGGAAGAATTTACTTTTTATGAAGAAGGAAAAGCCGATATTTTAAAACAAGACATCTTTCACAAATGAATCCTAACTGAGGGAAATTCTAAAGAATGTTCTTAGGGTAAAGGAGAATAACCCACAGGGAAGGGAAGAGCTGTAATAAATAATCATTAGCAAAGATACTGAGAAATACACAACAAAACATTGACTAGATAAAGCAACAGTGATAATGTTTGCAAGAGGGGATTTCAAAGAAAGAGAGAAATTAAAATGCCAATGATAGCAAATGGTGCCTCTCTCTGTGGCATCCTGTCCTCACCTGGTCAGAGTTCTTGCAATGAAATCAATTTGGTTGATTTAGGCAGAAAAGAATATATAGGGTGATTGTTGGCTAGCTTTCAGACTTAACTAAAGAGTAGGCAACAAGCTTTTAATGAGAGGCTGGGAGGCTTTGATTGTAAGAAAGGATGCTGAGAAAGCAAGAACATGGAAAGCTCACACCAAGAAAAATATTCACAGACCTCTACTGCAGAAACAGCTACTGCAGGACTATCCTTCCACAGGGTCACAGACTCCTGGCCTCACTGCTTCTGCCGAAACTATCTGTGTCTTCTCATCTGTGCTTCATCCCTCAAGGTCCTAGTTAGGAACATCCACCTAGTCCAAGAGTCACGCACCTGTGTAACAGATGCCAGGGAGGTCAGCTTCCCCGGGGAGATGCAACCACCTTCCTGCCAGGAACCATATAATGGTGGAGGACAGAGGAGGGGCTTCTTTCCCCAAAACAAGAGTTTGAAATGTACACGGCCCTGAATCATTTCACTCCCCAATGTCCTCATGTCTTCCTTGTCTACCTGTCGGGAATGAAACCCACCAGCATCACTCCAGATCCTCATAATTACACATGCTCCCCAGTACCTGTCACCAGGGGACGAAGCTCTTTTTCAGCTCCAGAACTATGGTTTGGTCCTGGATGTGAGTGTCACTTCAGGGTTTGCTTGTGGTGCTCTACCCAAGAGATGGTGTTGACCTCAGCTTCCAAAGACCCCAGTTCCAGACAAGCTGCCTCCCTTAATGGGTCACACAGGAAGGCCTGCATCCTGGGACACCTGCCTCTGCCAAGCCTGCAAAATGAGGGCACCACATCCTCACCTTTCAAATCCTGTCCTCAACAGGCAACCATGTGGACACATCCCAATTCCACGTGGCCCACTTCAAAGAGGAGGGGATGCTGCTGGAGGAGCCGGCCAGGGTGGAGGCATCTTACATAGTCCTGGAGAACCCCAGCTTCTCCCCCATGGGAGTCTTCTTGAGAATATTGACAGTTACTGGAATTTCTATTCCCATCACCTCCACCGTGATGCTCTACCACCAGCTCCGTCCTAATGAAATCAACTTCCACCTCTACCTGATCCCAAATGACTGCACCATTCGGAAGGTGATACTCAGACCAAAAAGGCCAGGTCATGTGCAGACACCAGTGCACCCAGAGAGGACCCACGATGGGTCCACTGGAAATAAGAATGGGTCTCTACCAAGTGGGAGCCTCCAAATGGGCGAGTCATCCTGCTCAGCCATGCACTAGTGTTCTGTCTCCCTAAGGTCTCCCACATGGGTTTGTTGTTCCATCCTGCACTCTGGACAGCCCTTCCAGAGGTCAAAAGATGGGAGGGCTCCCTGCCCAGAATGTCAGCTTCCCCCACCCTCACGCTTCTCTACAGTGACCTGATTCCCACCCTGAACACAGCAGAGGGGGAGTGTGGGCTCCTATGTGGCAGGGCATGGGGTGTGGAAGGCAGGGGTGGTATAGACCCTTCCACCCACACAAACATGCAGGAGCCCCTCCTTCCTTTACTCAGACCATGTTCAGAACACAGGGCAGAATCTCTGAGCCAGAAGCCCCTCCTCCCTTGACCACTATTCTCTTTGCCCCTTAGGCAATCGATGATGAAGAAAAGGAGTCCCGGTTTGTGCAAATACACAAGCCGCCCCCTCTGACCCCACTCTACGTGGGCTCCCGCTTCACCGTGTCTGGTTCAAAGAAGATGGAGATAATCCCCCAGGTGAGCAGCCCATGCTCCCCCCTCATTAGGATCAGAAGTCATGCTTGGAAACACCGGTGGGGCAGGTCTCAGAGCTCCCCAGGGACAGGGTGCACTGGGGTGAAGCTGACAGTGAGTGGGGTTTGGGGGAGAATTGTTGAGATATTGAGAAGAAAGTCATGGGAGGGAGAGTCACCTGCAGGACGGAGATAATGATGGAGTCTGGCTCGGAGTCACTGGGAGGTGCTGAGCTATCAGGGGCCCCTGTCCTCAGCCATAACCACAGGAAACGTGCTGGATCTGAACTCAGTTTAGCACTTGTTGCTGCGAGAGAACACACAGCATGGGGAGCTACAGTGCCCCCAAGGCCAAGGGTGTCAGAAAGAAACTGTTATAGGGTTTGTCCTTGTTTGAGTAAGCTGAGGGGAGGTCTAAACAATGGAGATTTGCTCTGGATTGGGTGTTCTCAGAAGGCAGAGGCAAGTATTTGATTGGGAACCTCAACTCACTGCAGCAGGCGGACACAGCACAGATGAAGCTGTAACTGCTTCAGACAGTCACTCACTTCATGGGGAGGGAATGTTGTTGAAAGGTGAATGGTATGTCCTTTGAGTTTGGAAACATGAATGCAAGGATGAAATCTTTGGACTTTCTCACTGTGTTAACAGCTCCCAGGGATAAGAGGCCTGGCTCAGGTGACCCAGATAGTAAAGGAAAAGCTTGGTGGTGTAATGAGGGAGGAGGAAGAGATCAGAGGGTCGGACAAGAGGCGCAGGTTGCCCAGGACCCGTCCTCTCTGTTGGTCCTGATGTTGGGTCGTGTGTTGCTCTAGGTGAAAGACAAGCCCTTCCAGGATCACAAATAAGGAAATACAGCCCTGCATTATAATGCTCCTGGTTGTTAGGAAGCAGTGGATGAGAGGAAGAGGGGGTAGAACCTGAGACCAATAGAAAGACGTCTGCACGACTGCAGGCAGGAGATGGTGGTGGTTTGACTAAGGAAATAGCATTAGAGATGGAGAGAAGTTGATGGAATTGCTGTTTGAGCTGGAGAAAGAGCTAATAGGACATGGGGAATCAGCTGCATGGGGGAGCAGGGGCGGGGGATAACAGAAGGCATTAAAATGATGCCTAGGGCCTTTCTGGTGTTGCAGGAGTTAAAGAGCACTATCAAGCTATTGGCAGCCACTGCAACTCGAGTTCAATCCCCTGCCAGGGAGCAATCCACATGGTATAGAAGACCTCTCCTGTCTCACCCACTGCTCCACTCAGCAGTGTATTTAAATAGATCTGCCTGTTCTGCTCCCCACTGGCTCTGGTGAATCCTCTCAGACCCCCCCCCCCCACACACACACCTCTGGCCTACACCCCAGTTCTTGTATGCATAAATAAATATTTTTTTTAAAAAAGGAGAAGATGATGCCTAAATGAGGGACATGAGCGATGAGTGGGTGATGAGGCCATATCCTGTGTTTGAGGTAAAGTGGGGAAGGATCCTGCTGGAGAAAGAGTTAGGCATCAAGAGTTGAGTCTTGAATGTGAATTAATAGAGCAATGAATGTGAATTTTCTGTTGATGAAAAGTGGGTTAAGTTTCAAATCCATTCCAAAGACATGCTTTCGACTACAGAGGGAGAGTGTTTGGGTTTAAGATGGAGGCGATGGAGGAACAATAATCTGGAAAAGATGGAGAGACGTGGATCTGGTCTAGGAGATGTGGTCACTACAGTTCTGACTCATCCATGGATTACCCAACTATTTTATCATCCTTCAGAGTCAGGAATTGTGGAAAATTAGGAAAAGTGCAGGGTCTGAGGCTGGCGATTCGTTTCAGAATGGACCATCTGAGTGTCCCCAGGGGACTGAGCAGACTCAAGAAGGTGTCAGAAAGACAACCTGCAGGATGAACAGTGACTTTTCACACCACTGCTCTTTCTTTGTTCAGGAACTGGAGCTCTGCTACCGGAGCCCCGGGAAGTCCCAGGTCTACAGTGAGATCTCCGTTGGACATTTGGAGTCAAATGTCCGGCTGCAAATAAAGAACAAGGAAGATGGGACTGTGGTGTGGCAGGCCTTTGTGAGACGAGGTAAATCAAGACAAGCCCAGAAAACTCAGAGATGGGAGAAAGTCTGTGTGTGTGAGAGAGAGAGAGAGAGAGAGAGAGAGAGAGAGAGAGAGAGAGAGAGAGAATTCCCAGTTTGCTAATGAAAAGAAAGAGCCTAAATAAATTATATGACTTTTTCTAATTCTATAGCAGCAGCATGGCAAGAATGTGAAAAAAGTTAATCAGACTCTAAGCCCTACAGACCAAACCCACATACCATGGTGTCCCCACACTGTCCTTGAATTAACAGATGTTGACATCCTCAAGGCCTTTGGCAGTTTTTCCATGATAGCTTGGACATAAAATGAAAGAACGAGAATTAGCAACGTATAAGGTTGCATGGGTTAAGTCAACTTTTGCGACATCAAATGCTCTAACCTGAGTCACTCAGCTATTTTCAAGGCAGAAACCGGGAATTGAATAGTGAATCTATTCAGGAGTAGGAGAAACTTTACAATCTCTTAGTCCAGCACCAGTAATACCAAGACCCAACCCCCCTAAACAGGCCTTGTAGAGACAACCTGTGGGAATGCGGGAAACTGCCTCCCACGCTGCCACACACAGGCACATCAAGGAGGAAGAAGGGTGACTCCACTCAGCCCTGGCTTGGGAGACTCCACAGCTGTGAACCAGCCAGCCCCGGGCAGGCCTGGGTTTGAGTCTTGCTCCGGCTCTTATTTGTTGGGTGACTGTATTGCCAGGAAGGCACAGCGCTGGTTTATGTTTCGAGCAGACCAGGTAGAGAGACATGGAGCCATCGGTGGCTTTCTCAAGCTTTTATTGAGCTTCACATGTAGCGTGAAGCTACAGGTACACGGCAGGCAGGGGTGCCAGTGGTCTGGAGGCCGGGAGGCCACAAAGCCCCCAGTAAGTCTTGGGCTTGTCTGACGATCTTTCTCCCCTTCTCTCTCCTGCCTCTTCTGCTTCTGCTTCTCTTGGCAGATCTCTCGATACTGAGCCAGGGCCCACAGAAGTAAACACCACAGCTTACAACAATGTAACAACTGCAGGTGCCCCAGCAGGCAGGGCAATCCTAATGGTGGGAGGGGAGAAAAGCCTGAAAACCATTTACCCTACAATGACCTTGGAAATTAACCTAACCCATTGGAGTCTTGGGTTCCTAGTATGTGTAAAATGAGATTGTCTAACGTGAGAGATGTTGCAAAGCTCAAATAGAGTGTGTCTCATTAGGGCGTGTGGCAGTGGGATGAAAATGGATTACTCAGAGTCCATGTCTAGAACAAAGAGAAGCCTAGAGAGACAACACCAAGAAAGTGCAGCCCAGCTCCAAGGGCAGTCTCGTTTTTATTTAGAATCAGACAGAAAATAAAAAGGTCAAAGAAGCAAGCAGGCAAACAGGGAATGCACAAGTGTATGGGGGATGCGTAACCAGCGGGCACCAGCCAAGGTTGAGAAATGAGGAGAAAGTCAAGGAAAGTCTCAGTGTTTACGCTACTCTAGCGGTAACACCTATTGTTGTTTCTGCACATGCTGTTTTCAGCATGTATAGACCCTCACACCAGGACTTTTGCCCTGAGAGGTTCCTTATCCACTTTCCCTGTTTCCGCACACTGAGAGACACAGAATAGTCAAAGTAAAGAATAATCGAAGCGAAGACACAGAATAGTTGAGGCACATTAATAATACAAGCTCCCACAACAGTGATCTTTGCATGGCTCATTGGGTGGGCCTTAAAAATAATAGCACCCTGATGTTCTCCCTCACAGTAAGACAGTTTCCTCCTCCTCTCAGTCTTAGTTCTTTCCCCTGGCGCTGACAGAAGAATCTGTCCCCTTCCCAGCTTCCTTGCATCTCCTCTTAGGAAGCTGAACATCCCTGGCTCTGTCCTTCTTTCCCTTGATATTGTGGTTGTCAAACTCGAGATTCAGTTGCCTTCCTTGGCAGATGCTCCATCTGTGGCTGAGTCAGGGGGACTCTGAGATCACCCGTCATCATGGAGGATGAGGGACACCCTCCCTGCTTCATGCAGATGAACCCCGTGCTCCAGCACCACACCTGAGCACCCCTCTCCCTGGGCCCTTCCCTGCAGTCAGGTGACCCTGAGCGTGGACTGTCAGCTCCCAGGTCTCATCCACATGAGGGATGTGGGTCCCTCCCCCTCCTAATGCAGGTCATATTTAAGCCTGTTAATCTCTTGTTAGTTATGTTTGTTTTTCCTATTGAAATGTACAAATACTCCCATGAGATTAGTTTTTCCTGATCTTAGCTTTTCATTCTGACATGCAAATCCAGAACAAAGTGGATGTGATCTAGGAGATTCTAGAGGTCAATCTGGGACAAGTCGGTAAATTTCTGCTCAGATACCAGAGCTCAAGTAGACTAAGTAAGGGACATGGTGAGTTCTCCACCGGGATCTATTTAGGCTGAGACTGGATTAAACCATGTCAGGGCTAGTGTGGGAGAAATTACTGTTATTCAGTTTCTCTCTCTCTCTCTCTCTCTCTCTCTCTTTCTCTCTCTCTCTCTCTCTCTCCTTCTCTCTCTGTCTCTCTCACACACACACACACACGTCATGACATTTTTTTCCCCTGTGCCTAAAGAAAAGATTGACCTAGATGATCTCTGAGATCCCTTCCAGCCTTACTCCAGATTCCATCACAATCTGTCTGTAGTTTATTCTCAGAATCACAGGATCTCAGAAGGGGTAAGTGACTGGGGATCATGTGGACTAATACCCCGCACTGTTCAAATGCTTCTCTCTGTGTCCTCAGGAGACCTCAGACCTGCACCCGCACTGAATCCTCCAGCCCTGAAAGGTCAGTGGCAGCTGTGAGAGACACAGGGACCAAGGGCAGATCTGGGCACGCCATGTGGCCCTGGAGGGAGGGAAGAGACATTGCAAACCCACAGGGGCAGGCCCTGGAGAGTAGTGTGTGCCACGGCCCTACTCTGCCCATGGAGCCTGAACCTCCACTGGAAGCCCAGTGCCTCCTCAGTAACTGTGCCCTCACCCAGCCCAAAGAGAGTGCTAGGCTGGATGTTGACATGAAGGATGGCAGAGGTACATTCATGGTGGCCAGCTGCATCACAGGAGCGGGGCTGGGTGCACAGGAAGTGATGGAGACTCTGGACCAGGGCAGGCTGCAGTGGAAACGCTCTTGATTCGCTGTGGCCTCACCTTCACCCCCAGGCTCACCAAGGATGGCGCACTTCCTGGACCAGTATCGAGAGCAGCTGGTGGCTGGAGTGACATCTGTGGACCCTGTCCTGGACAGGATGCTGGGGAAGGTGCTGAGTGAGGAGGAGTATGACACCATCAGGGCCGAGGCCACCCGGCAGAGCCAGATGAGGAAGCTGTTCAGCTTCAGCAGGTCCTGGGACTGGGCCTGCAAAGATCTCCTCTACCAGGCCCTGAGGGACACCCAGCCTTATCTAATTATGGATCTCTTAGAGAAGAGCATCAGTGGAGGACACTGAGCGGCTCCTGCTAAGTGGACTCTCTCCCACCTAGGGGCTCTGCACCTGTGTGCGCATGGCCTCTTTGTGCACCTATTGGATAAGGCACTGCTGCATGACTGCCTTAGGACAATGGCCCACATCACAGGCAGCCAGGGACACCCAGGTAGCCTTTGATTTATTGCGTGATCAGGGTGCAGGGTGGTCTGAGAGTAGCTCAACAATTATATCAAGCTTGTGCATGGGAAGTCCTCCCTGTATATGTCCTGTCCTCCCTGACATGTCCTCCACTGTTCCCTATAAAATTGATCACCCTTTGATCCACTTGAAGTTCTGTTCACATGAATACCCTTTGTGTCCCTTGGACCCTGCTTCTCCTGCCATTGGCACATAATCATCATGCTTGTTCATAATTGCCAAATAGCAAGAGGGCTGCTCACTGAGCAGCAGAGTCTTGCCTTGCAAACCTACTCCACGATTCATCCTCAAAGTGTCCCCGGGATCATGCTGGTGTGCTCCTGACCACCAGAGTGGATGACTTCTACACCTGCTGTGAGTCCTGTCTCTCCTGGTTGCTCTCCAGTCTAAGTTTCTTCTTCTCTAAATAAGTTGCGTCTAAGTTACCTTCTCGTTATGAAGTTATCAACTCTGATGACCCCTCTGCTAGGCAGTGATGTCCATCCCAGAGATGCCATCTAGGCACTCAGCTGCCCCCCTGGCTTTCACAGGCAGCTGCTAGTTAGGTGACAGCACCTCAGGGAATGATGAAGCTGGGCCTGAGGACCACTCAGGATGAACCCAGAGCCTGTGTAGGGTGGACCCTACCTGGGCATCCATGGAAGAGGTAGGGACATGGCACTGGCCACTTATGCTGAGATAATGACAACAGACACCTTGGGGGCTTTGAATGTTTTATGATAGGAACAAAACCAGATTTTTCACTTCTCTATCTTGAACTCATATATTCTGTATGTTCTGTTGTCTGTGCTGTGACTGGAGTCTAGGTGGGTCCTGGAGCCAGGAGAGGGAGAGGCAGAGGCACAGGGGATGGAGGCGAGGTCCCAGTTTAGATGTCTCCTCCTATGGAGACACGTCCTGATCCGGGCTCAGGACCCACTTCCCCAAGCCCCTGAGGCACCTGTGTCCCCACCTTAGCATCAGCACATGGCTTTGTCCCCCCGCTTCACTGCTGGTCTCTAAGTAATGGTCACAAACATTCCAGGGCACACCGATCCCCAATGACCCTCCGTTCTGTTACAGATTCTGATGGGTCTTTTCTGGCAGCCACCAATTAATGCCCCACAAGTTTTGAATAAGCCAATAATAAGTTTCAAGCTCAGAGTGCTTGGTGTGGATCACACAATGGGAGAGAGGCAGCAACTGTCCTGGGTCACTCTTTTCTTTTTTCTTTTTTTTTTTTCCTGTATAGTTGAAAATCCACATTTACTTTTTTTTTTTTTTGGTTTTTTATTTATTTTTTTTAAATAATAAATTTTATTTTTATATTCCCCATACAATTGCAGCCCCCCCATTCTGACCCCAATCCCTCCACTCCCGCCCCCGCTCCCCAAAAAGTGTCTCTGGTTCATAGTTTTTTGTTGATTTTGATTTTCACTTTCTTATAGTTATTCATCTGAGCATGATGGGGGTCTGGTTTTATGAGGTTGACCACCAGGGTGGGCAGCAGGGAGCAGACCCTAGAGTTTCAGGCTGTGCATAGGAGGGCCTGTGCAGACAGGTGACGAGCTTCTTCATGCGTTACGTGGTTCATGAGCATTTAGTCTCCACCCAGGTGTATGGTTTAGCCAGCTAGTGAGTCCTCAGTCACTCCTGGTTCTCTGCCATCCGTGTCTGGGGGAGCATCTTCTTTCAGCTGGTTCTGAAGTCATTGCCTGGACACAGGAAGCTTCTGCAAGGTGGAAGTTCAGCTTAGTTCTGTGGAATTCCTAATATCTTGGGGGATCCATAACAGGCAGTTTAGGCAAGCAAGGTCTACTCCCAAGTGGCCCTGAGACAGTTGCACATACTTTTGATACATTAGAAAAACTCTACTACTAATTTTGTCACATGTTGAAAAAATTCGATCTGATATTTCAGGGAGACTACTCCCACAATTCCATGAGACAGTTTGTTTCCTTATAGTTTCTCCTTTCCTTTTATTCCTTGTTTTTTTGCTACCAGGAGCATTTAAAAAAAAAAAAAAGAAGAACTCAGCCTCCCTATTGTGAGGGGTTAAGTCTCAGGGCTATCACTGCTACAGCGTGAGTTCAATCCCTAGCCAGGGAGCTAATACAGACCTGCCAGTTCTGCTCCCCACTCTGTCTCTGGTAAATCCTCTCAAACCCCCTTCCCCAACAACTCTGACCTGTATCCTAGTTCTTCTATGAAAAAAAAAAAAAAACAAATAATTTTTTTGAAAAGTTATAAAAAAAAGCAACTGCTTTTTATCTCTTTTGAAATAAGATAGGAACCTAATTGAATCACTGCCACTTAAGGTGTCCTTAATCACTACCATTCCCCACACATGCACTACAGCAGCTTTTTCTTCTATTGACCCCCAGGGGCCCAACTCAGGCACTGCCAGAGCCAGCCTCCCCACCCTGCAACTAGGGACCGGGGTGGGGGTGGGGGGGCATGTGCACAGCATGAAGCTGCGTTCAGCTTGGAGCATCAGGGCAGGGGCCGGGTGCACAGGGGTGACCATGAGGAGTGTGGTGGGGGGTGAGAATTCAGAGCGGGCACTGAGATGTGGGCAGTGAGGAGAGGGAGCCGGGGAGGCGCTGAGCTCCAAGAGAAAGACAAGGACAGACGGTGGGACCAGGAGGAGAAGGCCTCTGTTAGGAAAAAGGGGGGGGCATGAAGGGACACCCCAGGTATTGATGGGTCAGTCAAAGGCAGAGCAGGCCAGTGGGAAGGGCTCATACGGCCTGGGTGTGAGGGGCCGCGCCCTGGGAGTTCCCACGCCCTGTGTTCCGGAGGCCCCTCCCGACCTTCACAACAGGCCGCCCGGCCCCTGGGAAGGCTGGTCTGATAGGGCAGGTCCCTCTTTGCTCACGCTCTTCATCCTCCCTCGGGGGCAGCTGCAGTGCAGAAAGAGCTCAGGGCTGGTCGGGGTGCAGGGCTGGTCCTGCTCCCATAGGACAGTGTCCAACCACCCGTGCCATCAGAGCACACACCCTGCACCCCCGAGAGCCCCTGGGCTCTGACTGGAGTAGCACCACCTGCCTCTGTTAATTCTTCCCCTGCACAATTAGCTACTGAGGGACCAGCTAGTAGCATCCCTGCCCCCACCCCACAGGCACAACCAGTGGCTGCGTCCCACTGCTTCCACTCCCTGACACACACACACACACATACACACGTACACACACACACACACACACACGCACCCTCAGACCTGGTAAAGTGTTGAATTAACCAAAAATTCCTAGGTCACGAAACTCTTTAAAAAGTTGTATAATTCTCCCCCACCCGCAGTCTTCCCACAATCTCATGCTCCATAAGGGTGGTCCTCCCCTTGGGGCCTTGCAGATCTCCTTCCCCTTCCAAGGCTCCTCCAACCAAACATCACCTGTCACCTGAGTTGTTTTAAATTGAAGTCATCTCTGGAGTTCAGCCTCCAGACGATGCAAAGACCTGGATAGTAGCTGCCTCAGTACCCACACACCGTCCTTCTCCCGACCCCAGTCAGGACTCCACGGGATGAGACCCATGGCCTGAGCCCCAGGATGTCTCAGCAGAGACCCCTCCCCATCCAGGGTCTGTCTGGTACAGCCTCCTGACAGAGCAGCTCCCCTGCCTGGGTCATGGCTTGGAAGCTGCAGCAAAGCCCAAGGCAGGAAAAAAAAACACAAAGCCTTGTTTTCTGAATCCCTAGAGGGGAGAACAGCACCCCAACAATGCCACTCACAGCATCTTGTGCTCAGGTAAATTAGCCACAGTGTCTCGGTCCACCAGCTCCAGCAGAGCCAGTCTGAGCAACTACCCCCGGGAGCACTGTGGCTTCTCAGGACTCAGGAAAAGCCTGGGCCTCCTCGGGGGCCCTCTCTGGAAGGCAGAAGTCCCAGGTCTAGCTCATCCCAGAATGAGCTGTGGCCACACTCCAGTCATCCTGTCAGGAGGACCATGGCTGAAAGACAAACCTAAGTGAAGCCATTTTAATATAGGGCTGTTACAGGAAGCATCGCTGTGGCCAGAGCACAGGAGCCATCCTCCCTGCCCCCACACTCAGACAACCCACACCCCAGCAGCCTGGGGTCCCACACCCAGCGGGCCATGAACCAGATGTCCTCAGACGGAAGAGGGAAGAGGGAGCAAGCCCTGGTGGGTGTCAGCGAGCTGACCCGGAGTAGTGCAACTAGCGATCACTCACAGTCACTAAATCTATGCCCTGACATTTGAGCTGCTCTAAAGGGTAAGACAGGGGTGGGTGCTCAGGAGTGGGTCCTTGAGGGGTCCTGAGTCGGAGAATATCGGGTTTGGTTCACCTGCAGGAACGTGAGGTGTCCTCACAGTCAGCCAAGCCCAGCTTGTAAGGCAGCGACACCTGCAATAATCAGGGATCTGATGCCCCAGCCCAGCTGGAGCCCCAACAACTGGTCCTTCGGTCCACACAGCACATGGGGTGTAGAGACCAGCACCCACTTCAGAGCCCGTGGGGGTGACTCACGACCACAATGCGGCATTATCTCAAAATAGATTAAGGTGATTCAAACAGTCCCGTGTCTTTTGTGTCTCTAAATAATGCCCGAGGGAGCTGCCAAAGGAGCCTAGAGTCCTCCCTGATCAAGGGATTGTCACCTTGACTGCACCGTCCGCCTACTGGGAGTGACAGCTCTACACATTCCTGTTCTCAGCGGGTACCGTGTCTGCCGGCTCACAGAGACAGGAAGTGGAGGTGGCCTGGGACATGCTGATGTGAAGGGGACAGGGAGACACAGGCACCTGCACAGGGAGGTGCCTCTGTGGTCTCCACACATTTCAAGGTGATGAGGAGCCCAGACTGAGCCATGGTCCTGAGAGTGGGTGCCCCAGAGCTTGTACAAGGAAGAGATGCTCCCCATTATGCCCACTGCCCTCCTGGAGGTTCCTGGCCTTGGGGACCATTTTAACTGCAGATGCGCCTCAGGCGCTGACATCAGAGATCCCCGCATCCCAGCAGAGCTCGCAGATCTGAGTCATTTCCACCAAGTCACTCCCTGAGCCACTACTGGCTCCTTTGTTTTGGTGGCTCAGAAATTACACTTATACTGGAATCTGAGACAAGCAGCAGAAAATTACTCTCTCCAGAACCCGTTTGCCAAACTGTGGTCTCTGCATTCAGTTCACTCCCCGGAATTCACCTTTTGTTCCTGTTTCTAACCTCCTCCCTTCCTGAGCCAACCTGTATTATGCAAGGCTCTGAGAGAGCAAGAAGCAATAAAGAAGAACCAAGAACTGCCTCCTTTATCTATCCAGATGTGGGTAACAACTGCAAGTAAAAAATCAATGGAAAGAGGGTCCCTCCTTCTCGTACTCCTCAGAGAGTATTAATTCCAGGGGGCTGAGCCTGGAGTCAGATCTACAATCTCCATGTCTTCTGCATAGCCCTGCACAAGCAGAAATCATTCATCTTTTGTTGAGCATTTTTTGCCCAGAGCAGCCACTGTGAGCACAAGCTGGACAGACCACACTCCCCGCCCCATGATGCCCCACCATAGCCTTCCCTGCCGGGCTCTAGCTGGTGTCTCCAGCACCGTCTCCTGCCATGTCCCACCACAGCATTCACTGTAGTGACATGTGGGCACTGAAATTGAAAACTCAAACTCCACAGATATAAAGGCTGAGAAATATAATTCATTTGACTCTATACAAAATCACATTTTGGACTGAACTCAGCAGGATCCTTGGGGGCCCCCAGGGGCACAGTGAGATTTTCTAGGGAGTACATAAATCAGCAAATATATGGTAGGAACAGGTTTTGTGCTGTTTTCCTGCAACACCCTGGGAAGAGGGCAAAGACCAAATTGCCAAAGGAATCCTAGTGCTTGGAGAGGACCACGGACAGCTCCAGGAATGGTAGCCCCCCCCAGCCTTCCCTTCCTTCTTATAGAACACACTGAACTCCTACTGTGTACAGTCCCATTCCGTGCAGGGAGCACTGCTGTGTGCAAGACAGACATGACCCCTGCTCTCAAAAAGTCCCAGTACAGGAGCGAGACAAGCTGGCATCAAAGAGAAATGGCATCTCCTGTGGGCTTCATCCCCACAGCCACAAGGCCTCCCTGGTCTGGGAGAAACTCTGTCAGCAAAACGACTGGGTGTCATTGTCCCGGCCCACACCTCCTGAGAAGGTGCTCCACCTTCAGAGCCCTGTCCTAGGGTCTGACCGGAATGCACCACAGGGGGAGCCCAAAGACCCTTGAGAGGCAGAGTCTCCTGCCATGAATGGAATCTTCTTCCTCCTCAGAGTATTTATCATGGGAGGCTTAAACTCCCTCATCCCATTGGATTCCCAGGAAGGTGTCCTCTTGGTCTCAGAATCTTCCAGACTACTGTTGAGGCATCCTCTCATGGCTCAAAGAAGCCTGTACAGTCTCATTTCTGTTCAACTATCACCACATGGTGGCCTGGATTTTGTCAAGAAATGAAAACCTTAAGTAATGAAGTTTAACATCCAGTAGACATGGTGGATTTGTAGTTTTTCAAGGATGCTTAGTGAGGCTGCAAGGGGAGTTCATTAATTCTCTGTGCTTAGACCCTGCAGGTGAAGGATCAGACTGTTGTTACAGCTTCCTAGAAAGGAATTTCACGCTTACCTCCCATAGCCCACCCCTGTATTTAGAACCCCTCACTGGACAAGTGTCCTACATCAGAGCTAATCCCAATTCCTCTAACTGCAGTCCATGCTCTTTTGCTTTGGTTAAAATAGTTGTGCTGGTTACAGAGCTCATCAGCAGGCCTCTGTATTACTCAGCTCTGAGTCTCCAGGGGGAGGGAAGAGCAGGTGAGTCCACCAGTGCTGAGACACGGGTGTGTTCTGAGAGGTTAAGACCTCCTTGAGTAGTGACAGTCAGGACAAGTGCAGGGTGCAGACCACACCAAGTTCAGCTGCCTGGTAGACACAACCACAGGGCAGACGCGAGGTGGACACACCTTTCAGCACATTGCAGGCAGCCAGAGACACAGGATGGTGACCTTGGCTTTGAAGTCTCCCAGGTCAGGTCTCATCTGCAAAATAAGGGCGATGCTCCCAATCTTGGCAAAGTGTTGGGAGGATGCAGTGGCTAGCTCTGAAAAGCAGCTGGTGAGCCCCAGACCCAACTCAATGGCTGCTATCCTCTGCTCCCCACCCGCTCCAGGGCTGCTGTGACAATTCAACCACCTTATGTCCTTTTACCATCTTGATCTAGAAGAGCTCAGTGTACAAATGGACATATAGAAGGAAATAAGATTTTAAAATTTTAAATTGCTACTTATATCAACCAAGTTAGATGAGAGTAGGGAGAGGGTCAGATGTAACTAGCAGTTAAGGCAGTACATGAATCATGTGCTTTAAGATGCTATTTTATATATATGTTTAGGAGACGAATCCAACACTAACTTAAAATCATTGTAAAGGACAAAGCAATGTGGGATAATATCCAGTTACTTCTGTTATTGCTTGAAGAGAAAGATAAGTGAGTTCCTAAGGAAGTGAGGCATAGAGTCAGAACAGATTAGGAAAAACCTCAGAGTAATAAGGAAGGCTCCAGAGATAAGGGCAACAAATTCCAAAGGAGAATAATCAAACACCCAAGAACTAGGGGCAACAGGACATTCCTGGACAAGGAAGGTAAAGAAAAAGGACTCTAAGATAAGGGCTGGGACACAGAGACTTATTTCTGGGCACAGAGACATTTAGGCAGTGAGTGAGACCACCGAGAACTAACCAATCACAAAGAGACTGGTGGAGGTTTAGAAAAATCAGGGAAAGAAGATGCATATTCCCTGAGGCCTAACTCCACATCGGCTTCCTTGTCCCTCCCTGATCATTCATGTGATCTGTCTAATTTGATGGATATAAAATTTGTTTTCATTTGCACTCACTGTTACCGGCCACACTGCAGTGAACACTGTGCACATACAAGTTTTTGTGCACATGTGAGTAATTCCAAGGGACAGATTACTAGAAAATGAATTTGCAGATTGAAAAGGACACACATTTAAAACTCTTGGTTCAGTAATGTGCTTTGTTTGGGTACTGTAAAGTCAGGTTTTCGGGCCTAGTCTCCCAGCCAGGAACGGATCCCAGGCTGCAGTGGCAGCGCTGAGTCCTGGCCACTAGACCACCCCGGGTTGGTGTCTTGCAAGATGCACCAGGAAATTCGCTGATGCTCAGGCAAGCAAGCGAGCAGAGACAGATTTTTTTAGAGAAAAAAAACGTTTATTGAGGAGAAAAGGGAGAGATATAAAAGGGACTCCAGGATTTCATCAATCCTGCCTATGCAATCAAACCTAAAATTAAAAAACCTTTTCAGGCTGGAGGTTCCTTGTTGGTGAAACATGGAGGTGCAGAAGGGGTGCACCTAGACAGGGCTCAGAAGCCCCTGCACCCCTCACCCTGTGCTGTGTCCCTTTCCTGGTCCTGAGCCAGAAACTTGCATCCTCAACCAGTAAGGACACTGCTCATGAGTCCTGAGAGTCATTCCAGGAAATTATCAAACTGAAAGGATTTGTGGGGTTGTGAGGACTTTGGAATTTGTCTGCAGGATGAACAAACAGGGTGGATAATCAGGGCACCCATTTGCAAGTGCCATCCGAAGTGGGGAGTGGTCCGGAGGCACAGGTTTAAGCCCTTGATTCCTTGGGTCCTGTGCTGATTCTGGGGACTTCATGTCAGTATTGAACTGAGTTATAGGACACCCAGCAGGTGTCCCAGACAGCTGCTGTCAGAAGATAAAAAGCCAAACCACGGGCCTCCCCTGGTGGCACAGCGGTTGAGCGCTGAGCTGAGAAGCTGCCCGCAGCCTCTGCAGTGTCAGTTCGATCCCCAGCCGCCGGCGAGGGCCCCACATGGCATGCAGACCTCTCCTGCCACCCATTGCCCCCCTCAGCAGTGTATTTTGTCAGTCTGCCTGTTCTGTTCCCCACTCTGGCTCTGGTGAATTCTCTCATCCTCCTGTGCTTCTGACTCTACCCAGTGCTTGTATAAATAAATAAAAATAAATCTTAAAAGAAAAAAGCAAAACCCCTCTTTAGAATAAACTTCTCTACACATAGTCTTAGAGTCCCCAGTGGAGGCTCAAATGCCTGACATCATCCCTCCTTTAGGGCAGCACTTCCAGCTCCTGGTGAATCTGACTGTCAGAACATCCTCCAGTGTGTATTGTCCATTAAAAATAAAAATAATTATTATATAAAATGTTGAAAGGTTTCTATGAGTTTTGTCTAATTTGAACCTCTTGGCTTACCTAAGATGGCCCATTTGACAGGTGAGTTAAGTGAAGCTCAGGGCAATGAATCACTCACCCAAGGAGTCAGTGTCCAAATGAGTCTGAGCTGAAGCTCCTCAGGCCTGGCCCCTCCAGCCCAGGTCAAGCCAGGCACCTCCAGAAATGATTACCCAACAGGAAAAGGTCAGCAGATGTCACTCCTGCACCCGCTGTCCCCAGCTCTGCTTCACATTCGCTGAGTACTGAGCTGCCCACAAAGTAGACCTGGCCTGGAACATACAACTCAGTGCCCCTCATACGTCATGGGATTTACAATGGGGCTCAGGAAACCCTGAAAACAGGCATTGCTGGAACAATGTTCCCTAAACCAGCTGTAGTTTCCTTCCAAGAGCAGCACTGCACCCCACACCCACCTCCCTAGAAAGCCCACACCCAGCTCTACACGTAACTTAGGGGCGGGGCCTCCTCTCTAAAGATGCCTGCACCTATATGCTCCAGGGCTCCCTACCCAGCATGGTGAGTGCTCCAATTCCATGCATCTGGTCTGCATGTGCAGTTGGTTTATGTGGGTGCCCAGTTCTGAGTCTTTGCCCTTAGTAGGCCTGCCCTGACCCCTCCCATCCTCTGTCCACACTCCAGTGTTGTTTCCTCTGGGTGACTTCCTGCTCTGGCTGCTTGAGACCTATTCTCAGTTGGTGTCCCAGGGCCAGATAAGGTCTGAGGAGACCAGGGTGGACTCTCTGAAACCCCCATCTCCTGTCAGCATCAAAGCTCAAGGCTAAGACCCCAGAGTCCAGGTCCAGAGAGGAAGACTCAGAGGACACAGAACAGTGAGTGTCACCCCATCCCCCTCACCCTCCCATCCCATCAGGGATCCTGAATGAGGCCCCTCCTCTCCCTCAGACCCCAGGTCTCCTGACCTTGTCCAGTGTTTCCCACTCCACTGGGCTTTTCTAGCACTCCCTTCTCCTTCTTCCTCCCAGCACCACCTACTAGCAGGTTCCCTGGTGTGTGAAAAGCTGGGCTCTGAGTGAGTGCTGGGTAGGAGCTTACCCAGGAGAGGAATGATCCCAGTGGAGATTTGCACTGGGAGATGGTGGGCCCAAGGGGGACCACTGTTCCCTGCCTGCATGATGTTCCTCACCTCGCACCACCACCCCCTCCCAGTGAACATCCCGGGTCCAGCTGAGGCAATTGCAGACTGTGAAGACCACACGCAGCTGTCTTCACACTTGACCCAAACAGGTGAGAAACTCAAAGAGTCCAAGCCACGGCTGCAAGAATGAAACCACACAGACTTAAATTGGCCCATTCTATCAGTTGCTCACATAACCTGGGGATGACACAGTTGGCTCATGTCCTAGAAGATATGGCTTCTGCATCAAGTGAGTAGACAAAGTGCCCTCTGCCTGATGTCAATCTTCTGCTCCCCCCACCACCTCTGCCCCCTTGTCCCCACTCCTACCCTCCTAGACCTTTTTCTATTCAGTGACTGTGGTCCACTCTATCCAAGGGGGGATCGTGGACCAGAGCAGACAGAGCTTACAGGACCCTTCACCGGCCAAGTGCATTCCCAGAACCCCATGTGCCCTCACCTGCCCTCAAGGGGTGCTCGGAGCCCAGAGAGGAGGAGGCTGACATTCAGAGGGGCCCTGGGAGGGAGGGGGTAGGTGTCCTGTCAGCTCCCAGGGAGACTCTGGCCTGGCATCCTCGCTCTCCCCTTCCCTGCTCCACCTCAGGGTCCCCATCTGTGACATGGGAAATCAGGAGCCCGCACTGTGGACTGTGTGAAGGTGAAGAGAACCCACGGTAAACACTCGGCACAGATCTAACACCCAGCAGGTGCTCAGTACACAGGAGCTGGGATGCTGCTGCTGTTGCTGTTGCTGTGCTGCTGTTGCTCTAGCAGCCCCGGGAGGTGGAGGCTCACATGCCACAGGGAAACCTGAGGCTCAGAGAGGGGTCGGGACTCACACTGGGAGGCGGAGGCAGAGCCACAACAGGGTGTGCATATCCTGGGTCCCAGATCAGGCATTTGTCCAGCAGTGTTTGTCTGTGTGTCTTTTCCCATAAGTTTCAGGAGATGTTAGGGGGCAGGATACAATGGCTTCGGGGGTGCCTCCTGCCCTCTCTTGGAGACACAAGCCCTGGGAGACAGAGCCATGGAACCCAGATCCACATTCCTAGGCAGGGATGTCTCCTGCACTGGCTGCTACCTTGAGAGATCCCCACCCATTTCCTTCCTCCCTGCGGCTCACCATGGCTTTCCTCTTGTTCATCATCTTTTTTCATGATCTTGCAGATGAGTGTGACCGGGTCTCTCATTTCCCCTTTTGATTTGCATTTATCTGAAGATTAGGGATACTGAGCACCTTTCCATGAACTTGGTTCATTTGCATACCTGCTTTTATTTTTTCATTTTTATTTTTTTAAATAATAAATTTTATTTTTATATTCCCCATACAATTGCAACCCCCCATTCTGACCCCAATCCCTCCCCTCCCGCCCCCCACCCCCCAAAAAGTGTCTCTGGTTCATAGTTGTTTGTTGATTTTGATTTTCACTTTGTTATAGTTATTCATTTTCCTGGTCCCTTATTTAAGTTTTCTAGATTCCGGCTGTGAGTGAGACCATCCGGTATTTTTCTTTTTCTTTTAGGCTTATTTCGCTGAGCATGATCCCTTCCAGTACCATCCATGTTGCTGCAAATTGCATGTGTTTATCTTTTTTGAATGCTGAGTAATATTCCATGGTGTATATGTACCACATCTTCTTGATCCATTCATCTATTTTTGGGCATTTGGGCTGTTTCCAAAGCTTAGCTATTGTAAACAGTGCTGCTATAAACATAGCGGTGCAGGTGTTCTTTGGAATTGATGTTTCTGTGTCCTTTGGGTAAATACCTAGGAGTGGAATTGCTGGATCATATGGAAGCGCTATGTTTAGTAGGTCCAGAAATCTCCACACAGCTCTCCATAGTGGTTGGACCAGTTTGCACTCCCACCAGCAGTGCAGAAGAGTTCCTTTTTCTCCACACCCTCGCCAACATTTGTTGTTGCTAGTTTTTTTAATATGTGCCATTCTCACTGGTGTAAGATAGTATCTCATGGTAGTTTTGATTTGTATTTCCCTGATGACAAGTGATGTTGAACATTTTTTCATATGCCTGTTGGCCATTTGCATTTCCTCTTCAGAGTAGTTTCTTTTTAGCTCTTCTGCCCATTTTTTGACTGGATTATTTTCTTTGTTGTTGTAGAGTCTCATCAGCTCTTTGCAGATTTTTGTGATCAGTCCTTTATCATGAGTGTTGTGTGCAAAAATGTTCTCCCAGTTGGTGGGGTTTCTCTTTGTTTTTGTTATTGTCTCTTTTGCTGTGCAGAAGCTCTTTAATTTGATGTAGTCCCAGCTGTTAATCTTTGCCTTCACTATCACTGCTTTGGGTGATGTGTCTGTAAAGATGTCTTTGATGTGGATATCACGTAGTGTTTTGCCTATATTTCCTTCTATGTATTTTATGGTTTCAGGTCTTATGTCTAGTTCTTTAATCCATTTTGAGTTGATTTTTGTGTATGGTGTGAGGTAGTGGTCAATCTTCATTCTTTTGCATGTAGCAACCCAGTTTTCCCAGCACCATTTATTGAACAAACTTTCTTTGCTCCAATGCATAGTCTTTGCTCCTTTGTCAAATATTCGTTGACCATAAATCTGTGGGTTTATGAAATTACACTTCTTATACTGGCATCTGAGACAAGCAGCAGAATATTACTCTCTCCAGAACCCGTTTGCCAAACTGTGATCTCTGCATTAAGTTCATTCATTCCCCTTGTTAGGGAGAAAGGATGTCCTGAGCTAATCCCATACAGGCTTTGTGGACTCCACTCCCAGTCCAGACTAAAGCCATCAAGACATTGGGAAAGACAAATCCTATCACCACCAAAGGGAAGGTGGCTGGGACCTGAGGGTGGAGTTAAGCAGCCAGGTTGGGTATAAAAACCAAACACATGGGCCTTGTGGGGACTCGCTGTCGCTCGCCTCCTGGCTTCACGGCTCCTGGCTTGCAGCCAGCTCTCAGAGCGCCATTTGGGATTCCAGATCGGCGGATCGGAAATTTAAAACTCTGTCTCCCACTTTTCTCCCAGAGCTGTACATTTCCTCATTTACCCTTCCCTTATAAATAAACCTTTTATTAACCTTTCGCATGTGCCTGCAGTAGAGCATTGATAAGTCCTTTTAAGCACGCAGGTGAGGACCCACAGTCAGGCACCCCATTTTGTATCGGGGTTGCTCTACAACAGTTTGGTGCCCAGCGTGGTTTCCAAGTTACACCCGCGGTTGACCAGCCCAAAGTAACATTCCTTGTGTTGGTCACCATAAGCGCACTAGTTCTGCAGGACTCGCAGTATAATATTTGTCTCAAGTCCTGAAAAGTCTGTTTTTTCCCTGTGTGTACAGCCCTTGTGAGTGAGTTTTTGACTCAAATATGGCCTCAACCATGAGCCTATACAGTTTCATCCCTAGCCTGAGTTCTTTCAGTTTCCTTCCGGCCTTGAATTTGAGTAGCCTTCTTCCATTAAATATCACCACCAGTTTCATTAATGTAAATAATTTGATGAAGCCTGGTGTATGGCACATGATTTTACTATTGTGTATATACATGGGTGGTTTACAAGCCATCCCTTTACAGTCTGTGCTTCTGGGTGTTTTTTTGGTAATATGTGTAAGCGCCATTTGCTACATTCTTGTTTCTGTGAGAGGTAGAAGTTCTACTTCACATACTGAGAATGTGCAACAACACATTCAGGCTCTGAACTTAGCCATGCAACAACAAATTCAGGCTTTTAACGTGGCCATACAACAACAACATCAGGCCCTTGATTTAACTATTAAGTGCATGAGGGATGAGAACCGTAACATCTTTGAGTCAGTTTATAAAAGCATACAAGATCAAGCTTTTAAAAATATTTTGGACCCGATAGAGGTCACCCTCCATAAATTGGATATGGCAGAGGCTCGGCTTATGGCACAGAGAAAGGATAAACCTTCCCCTTTCAATGAGGACTGCCAGCGGGCAGAGTTAGAAGAGGAGGAGCATCATATTTTAAATACTTTAAATACATCAGGACAAAATCCTCTTCCATGTGACAAGGCCCCTCCCGTGCAGACTCCTGAGGCTTCACAGTCTCCACTGCCCTCTGGTTAGGACACTAAAATGGCATCTCCTCCCCACACTAGACTCGGCACCCATTTTGGCAGGAAGGATTAGCCTGAGGCAGGACAGTTTCCCCTTCGCCAGATGCCAATGGGTGTCTTAAATGAACATGGGAGACCTGCTGGGTACTTTTGGTCACACCATCCTTTCAGTACTGGGGACCTCCTAAATTGGAGGAGCTCTGTTCCCTCGTACCGGCAGGCTCCTCAGAGGATGGCGAACTTGTTTGCCTCTATCTTCGTCTCCCACTGCCCTAACTGGGCAGATATACAGTCCATGCTGCATACTTTATTAACGCTGGATGAGCAGAGGATGGTATTCAGGAAAGCCAGGGAGGAGGCTGACCGTCTCCACCAACAGGATAGGCAGTCCCCAGAGCCGGAGGTTGTTGTCCCAGAGAGAGATCCTGGATGGGACCCTAACAATGGAGGAACGGCGATGTTGGATCTGTATAAAAAATGTTTATTGGTAGGACTGAAGCAGGGGATCCCCAAACAAAAAAACTTTAACAAAATATTGCAACTCGAGCAAGGAGCTAATGAGGATCCGTCAGAGTTCCTTGAGAGGATTATTCAAACGTACACCAAATGGATATAAACCCAGATGCCCCAGAAAATGCTCATCTGATCACTATGGCTTTCATTACCCATAGTGCCCCAGAAATAAAGAAAAAGTTAGCTAAGGTGGATTGTGTCACAGAGATGAGTCCGTCCCAAGTAGTGGACTTGGCATTTAGGGTTTATAATAACAGAGAGGACAGGAGACCGAAACCTGCAACTGTTTTCTTACAAAGAGCCAGAACAGGGTTTCAGGGAAATAGTAATGGGCAGAGACGTGAGCCCCTAGGAAGAAATCAGTGTGCTTTCTGTAGGGAAGAGGGACATTGGAAGTACAGTTGTCCCAGGTTACAGGGAAGTGGCAGATGCAATAATTATAGAAGGCAGGATAGAAGACAGAGAACCCCAAGACATGATGATTCACATAGGGGTTACAGGAGGGAACATAGAAGGAGCACACAGAACCAGGAACCAAGGAGAGAGGAAAGAAGACAAATGTTAGCACAGAGTGGAGGCTCAGATGATGACAGGGAATACAGATAGAGAAGGAATTGAGAGCCCAGTACAGAGGATACAGAGGAAAGGAGACAAATGACAGCACAAGGTAGAGCCTCAGGTGAAGATAGGAGGGATATAGACAGAGTAGAAGGAATCTAGAGCCAAGTGCAGAGGAAAGGAGACAAATGATAGTTCATGGAGAAAGTTCAGATGAAGAATAGGGGTGCCCGGGGGCTCCACTAGATCTAGAGAAGCCCATTAGAATAATCCCCTCAGAGCCCCGGGTAACACTCGCTGTGGGGGATCGTCTCATTGATTTCTTGGTGGACACTGGAGCGACATACTCAGTTTTGAATTCAAAATTAACTAAAATGAGCAAAGAGACTGTAGCAGTCACTGGGATTACAGGAAGGCCACAACAGAAAGCCTTCCTACAACCTTTGGAGTGCCAGCTGGGCACCACACAGCTCCAGCATAGCTTCCTGTACATGGAAGAGTGTCCAGTCCCTCTACTTGGTCGCGACCTTTTAAGTAAGCTCAATGCACGAAATATATTCTCACCAAAACATCAGAGGCTTCACCTACAGGTGCCTCCAGAGCATGCTCTGTGCTTCCAGATGTTACTTACTCAAGATGTTCCACCGAAAGGTGAAATTTTACCTCCAGAAATTGTTGAAAGAGTAAGTAAATGGGTATGGGCTGATGGAACCCCAGGACGTGTGAAAAATGCAGAGCCTGTAAAGATAGAAGTGATAGATGGGAGCAGAACCCCGAGGAGGAAGCAATACCCCTTAAAGGAGGAGGACTTGAGGGGAATTTAGCCAGTATTGAAAAGGTTCCTTCAATCTGGACTCATTCGGCCCTGTTGCTCACCGTATAATGCTCCAATTCTGCCAGTGAAGAAACCCCAGACAGGCGAGTATCATTTTGTCCAAGATTTAAAGGCCATTAATGACATTGTTTGGGATTTACATCCCACCGTGCCTAATCCCTACACCTTATTAACTGCCATACCTGGTGACTTCGGGTGGTTTTCAGTATTAGACCTGAAGGATGCCTTTTTCTGTATCCCAATAGATGTCCAGGATCAACCACTTTTTGCCTTCGAGTGCCAAGACCCTAAGTCCAAGAGCACTCTCCAGTATTGCTGGACTGTGCTTCCACAGGGGTTTAAGAACTCCCCAACTATTTTTGGGGAAATACTGGCCAGGGATCTCAGGAAGGTTCAATTAAACCAGGGCGTCTTGTTGCAATATGTAGATGATTTATTGATTGCAAGTCCAGACTACGAATCTTGTCTGGAAAATACCATAGTGGTACTGAACCACCTGGCAGAATGTGGCTATAAGGTGTCACCTCAAAAGGCACAGATCTGTAAACAAACGGTGAAGTATTTGGGGTTTGAAATTAAGAAAGGCAGACGGAGCTTGATGACAGAAAGGAAACAAGTAATTTCAGCCCTTAAAGTCCCCAGCAACCGGCGACAGTTGCGCGGATTTTTGGGTATGGCTGGGTTTTGCAGGATTTGGATTCCTAACTTTGGATTAATAGCAAAACCCTTATATGAAGCTCTCAAAGGCCTGGACTCTGAACCTTTGTCTTGACTCCAGAATGTCAAAAGGCCTTTGATGAAATAAAAGTAAAGTTGATCTCAGCACCAGCATTAGGGCTTCCAGATCTTAGGAAGCCATTCAAACTTTATGTACATGAGAGACAGGGTGTTGGCCTAGGAGTACTAATCCAATTGTTGGGGCCAGAAATGCAGCCTGTTGCATATCTGTCCAAACAATTGGACCACACCACTAAGGGATGGCCTCCATGTTTGCATTCTGTGGCTGCCACTTGTGACCTCCTATATGAGGCAGAGAAGTTTACATTGGGTCAGCCCATCACTGTGTGTGTGCCACATCAGGTCTTGACATTGCTGGAGCAGAAGGGTGGACTTTGGTTGACTGCCAGGTGAATGGGAAAATATCAAGCAGCTCTGTTGGACAATCCTAATGTGAAGCTGCAGGTTTCTAACTCCCTGAATCCTGCCACACTGCTTCCAAGCAATGCAGACAGATCTGAGGATGACACTTTAATCCACAACTGTTTAGAAACCATAGACACAGTGTATGCCAGCCAACCAGATCTGACTGACCAGCCTCTGCCAGATCCAGAGTGGGAGCTATTTACAGATGGCAGCAGCTTCATGGACCAAGGCCACCGATGTGCCGGATATGCAGTGGTGACGCTCCAGAACACCATGGAGGCCAAGGCTCTTCCGGCAGGTACATCAGCGCAAAAAGTCGAATTAATAGCCCTGACCTGTGCCTTGGACTCTCGAAAGGTAAAAGAGTCAATATATTTACTGACTCCAAGTACTCTTTTATGATTCTCCACATGCATGGGGCCATTTGGAAGGACCGGGGACTTCTTACTGCCAGTAACAAGGACGTCAAACTCCCATTAGAAATCCTGGCCCTGTTAAAGGCAGTAGCTTTACCATCAGCTGTTGCTGTGATGCATTGTCCTGGCCACCAAAAGGGTGGGTCTGACATGGCAAAGGGCAACATCCCATGGGATGATACTCCTCCCGGAGTCCCTGGTATATCCGGTGCTAAAACATCTTCATGAAGGATCTCACTATGGGAGAGATGCCTTATTAGAAACAGTGCACCCATATTGGAAGGGCCCGTATTTACACAAAATAGCACAACGGATCACCCGAGGTTGTGAATTATGTGCCAGGAATAACCCCAAGACTGACTCCCACCCTAAAGCCATTGGGGTTCAATATGAGGATAAGTGTCCTTTTGAGGACTGGCAGGTGGACTTTACACAAATGCCTAGAACAACAGGCAACTTCAAATACCTATTGGTTTTTGTGGACACGTTCTCGGGATGGGTGGAAGCATTTCCCACAAAGACGGAAAAAGCTTCTGAGGTTGCAAAACAGCTACTGAAAGAGATAATCCCTTGCTTTGGGTTGCCGGACTCTATCCAGAGTGATAATGGGCCGGCATTTGTCTCTGGCATCACTCATGCAGTAAGCAGTGCGTTACAAATTAACTGGAAATTGCAAGCTGCATGGAGACCACAGTCTTCTGGGCAAACAGAAAAGATGAACCATACCTTGAAGAAAACCTTGGCAAAACTGTGCCAAGAAACATAACTTCGTTGGGACCAGGTACTATCCCTTGCCCTCCTCCGCATAAGAGTGGCACCTAGAAGTGGGCTACAATTAAGGCCCTTTGAGATTGTGTTTGGAAGACCTTTTCAGGCCTCAGATCTGAAAGCCAGTCTGGAAATAGCACAAGATTGCCGGATCACACAATATGTGAAACACATCCAGGAGGTTCTGGCAGTAATTCATAACTTTGCAAACTCGAGGATCTCTATGCCTCCTGATCAACCATTGCATCCCTTCAGACCTGGAGATCAGGTCTTACTGAAGACTTGGCAGAGCGGGGATGCTCAAAACCAACTGTCAGAAAAATGGACTGGTCCCTATGATGTCTTGTTGAGCACACATACTTCTCTGAAACTTGCAGACATAAAACCCTGGGTACATCATTCCAGAGTTAAGAAAGCCCCAGGAGGAACTGACCCAGAGACGAAGTCCCACTGGTCTTGTGAACCCATTGAGGACTTGACATATTTGTTTAAGAAACAGACAAAAACTTAAATATTACTGACTTATTTTCCAGTTATTGTTGCAGGATACCCAAGGACTCATTTTTTCTGAAGAAACCCTGAGAAAACTAACATGCTCTAACCAATCTTCTTCCTTTCAAAGTTTAGGAGACGTCAAATAACATCTAGGATCACACATATGCTGCCAGTATTTTTTTTTTACACAGAAAGGCATTCAATCTTGATTTTGGTATTTCCTTTTAACTTTTGTTTTTAACTTTGAGATTTTTTTCTTTTCTCTGCTTGTTTTTGTTACTTTGGCCTATGAGTGAAACTGCAGTTGTATGAGCTATCCCACGCGTGATAAATGGAAACTAAAGAGCTCTTTGTGTCTATATGTTGTATTTCTGTATGTCCTTTCCTTGTGTCCTTGTCTTGACCTCCAGTGGTTGACAAATTGGTACACATGGTGCCCATAGACACTGAAGAAAAAAAAAAAAGTCTCCAGTTATGAGGAAACACAAAGGTTATGGTTTCATTGTCAACATTGTACTACTGAACTAAGCCAGTGCCTTCATAGATATTGAACATTGTTGTTTCTGTTATTTTTCTGATATTTATGGCAAAGCTTCCCAGAAATCTAAATTCAAGTAAAAATTTGGCAGCCTGTCATTTGGCTGATGCAAGGAAATTTTGTGGAACCTCAGTAGAGCTCCTGAGACACTCCACAAAGTTTCTCCCTTTCCTCCTGGGAAGGCATTAGATGAATTTGTTCTATTTGGCTTACCTGGTAGAGTAAAAGTAGAAGGGAAGCATTGTCACTTGGGAAAATGGGTAACACCTTGACCTGATATGAATGCAAATTGTCAATGATGATTGTCATCTTGTAATATTGTATACTTCAATTGCTTAATATTTACAGGAATTGTTTCTGGAAATATAGGGAGAAAAGGTCTCAACAGATTCCTATTGATGGAACTGTTGAGAGTAAAACTTTTCTACCTAGGACTGAATAGACTTGGAAATACACCTTATATTTACTAAGTTTTCTTTGACATAAAATTGATATATATATATATATTTTTTTTTTTTTTTTGCATTTTGTGCTGAATCCACAAAGTTTTCTTGTTTTGGTGACCAGGATCTGAGGCAAGGTTGCAATTTTTTTTTCTAGCAAAACTAACTTGTGTTTGCATTTTCTCTCCCCTTGATACCAACACGGCATAAAAATAGTGGTAGTAATCTTTTACTACTTACCCCAGAGGCTGTTTTTGCATAACTTCCATAGAGATTTTGTTTGCTTAAACTGAAAAACAATTGGACATAAGTTTCATTGTGTGGCTTTGTGTGGAGTTCTTCCAGAAAGTTGAAACAGAGCTGAACCAAGAAGAGGAGAACCTGTTTGCTTTTTTCGTAGGGTTCCAGAGACCTCCAAAGAAGGTGAGGAAGCTTGCCTCCATTGGCAGGACTGGACAGCCCAGCCAACGAAAAGTCCCTGGTACCCTAGAGAAGAGGAAAGCCCAGGTGGAGTCTGATGAGACCAACTTGTTCCTGAAGCCTACACGGACCGGATGTCAACAGTTTGCTCTGATCCTATATGGAGTATTCCAACGAAGCCAGCTAAAATTGCTGCTTAGTTATTCTGTCTTGTGACTTTATGCAAAAATAGGCAATATGGTTTACAAGTAGATTTAGTTTGCAAACTTTTGCTATGCTGTTCAAAAAAAATTTGGGATCAAGGTTGAGAGAATTTGTTTTTACATAAGTTGAACCATTTTAAGATTTTTTTTCCTGTGATTTTGATATATTTGCTGTCTTGTTCTGGCTAATGCCTCCAGATGTTTTCTTTCGGCTTGGACTGATGAACTGTTTTCCAGGACTGGAGGACTTTTCCTTTCCACAATGGACAATACTTGGAGGGACTAGTTTTCTTTCACACTGGAACCCTGGAAAATTTTCATCTGAGACTATATCCCAGCATCCATATGTTTGATATTCATCACCATGGAAATGGTGGCAAAAAGTGAAAGGGGGGAATTGTTAGGGGGAAAGGATGTCCTGAGCTAATCCCATACAGGCTTTGTGGACTCCACCCCCACTCCAGACTAAAGCCATCAAGACTTTGGGAAAAACAAATCCCATCACCACCAAGGGAGGGTGGCTGGGACCTGAGGGTGGAGTTAAGCAGCCAGGTTGGGTATAAAAAGCAAACACATGGGCCTTGGGGGGGCTCGCTGTTGCTTGCCTCCTGGCTTCACAGCTCCTGGCTCACGGCCAGCTCTCAGAGTGCCATTTGGAATTCCTGATTGGCAGATCGGGTAGGACTCATTTAAAACTTTGTCTCCCACTTTTCTCCCTGAGCTGTACATTTCCTCCTTTCCCCTTCCCTTGTAAATAAACCTTTATTAACCTTTCGCGTGTGCCTGCAGTAGAGCATTGATAAGTCCTTTTAAGCGCACGGGTGAGGACCCATAGTCAGGCAACCCGCTTTGTATCGGGGTTGCTCTACAACACCCTGACTTCACCTTTTGTTCATTCACTCACGAGACTTTCTAACTTCCTCTGTCCCTGGGCCAGCCTGTATTATGCAAGTTTCTGAGAGAGCGAGAAGCAATAAAGAAGAACCAAGAACTGCCTCCTTTATCTATCCAGACGTGGGTAACAACTACAAGTAAAAAATCAATGGAGGGCTTCCCCTGGTGGCGCAGTGGTTGAGCGCTGCGCTGTGAAGCTGTCCGCAGCCTCTGCTGTGCCAATTCGATCCCCGGCTGCTCCCCGGCCACCAGAGGAGGGTCCCACATGGCACGCAGACCTCTCCTGCCGCCCGCTGCTCCCCTCAGCAGTGTACTTCGGTCCTTCTGCCTGCTCTGCTCCCCGCTCTGGCTCTGGTGAATTCTCTCACCCTCCCACGCTTCTGACTATACCCAGTGCTTGTATAAATAAAAATAAAATAAATCTTTAAAAAAAAAAAAGAGTAGGGAAGAAGTCAGATGTAACCAGTAGTTAAGGCAGCACATGAATCATGTGGTTTAGATGTTATTTTATATATATATATACACACACACACACGCACACACACACACACACATACATATATATATATATGTTTAGGAGATGGAGCCAACACTAACTTAAAATTATTGTAAAGGGCAAAACAATGTGGGATAATATCCAGTTACTTGTGTTATTGCTTGAAGAGAAAGATAAGTGAGTTCCTAAGAAAGTGAGGCATAGAGTCAGGATAGAATAGGAAAAGGAAGGAGGAATAAGGAAGGGTCCAGAGATAAGGGCAATAAATTCCAAAGGGGACCAATCAAACACCCAAGAAGTAGGGGCAACAGGACATTGCTGGACTAGGAAGGTAAAGAAAAAGGACTCTAAGATAAGGGCTGGGACACAGAGACTTAGTTCTAGGCATAGAGACATTTAGGCAGTGAGTGAGACCACTGAGAACTAACCAATCACAAAGAGACCGGTGGAGCTTTAGAATAATCAGGGGAAGAAGATCTATATTCCCTGAGGCCCAACTCCACTTTGGCTTCCTTGCCCCTCCCTGATCATTCATGTGATCAGTCTAATTTGATGGATATAAAACTTGTTTTCATTTGCACTCACTGTTACTGGCCACACTGCAGTGAACACTGTGCACATACACGTTTTTGTGCACATGTGAGTAATTCCAAGGGACAGATTCCTAGAAAATGAATTTGCAGATTGAAAAGGGCACACATTTAAAACTCTTGGTTCAGTAATGTGCTTTGGACACCGTAAAGTCAGGTTTTCGGGCCTAGTCTCCTAGCCAGGAATGGATCCCAGGCTGCAGTGGCAGCGCTGAGTCCCGGCCATTAGACCACCCCGGGGTTGGTGTCTCACGAGCTGCACCAGGAAATTTGCTGATGCTCAGGCAAGCAAGAGAAAAGAGGCATATTTGTTTAGAGAAACAAAGAATATATTGAGGAGAGAGGGGATAGAAATAAAGTGGGATTCCCAGGATTTTATCAATCCTGCCTATGCAATCAAACCTAAAATTAAAAAAACTTTTCAGGCTGGAGTTTCCTTGTTGGTGAAACATGGAGGTGCAGAAGGGGTGCACCTAGACAGGGCTCAGAAGCCCCTGCACCCTGTACCCTGTGCTGCATCCCTTTGCTGGTCCTGAGCCAGAAACTTGCATCCTAAACCAGTAAAGACACTGCTCCTGAGTCCTGAGTGTCATTCCAGGAAATTATCAAACTGAAAGGATTTGTGGGGTTATTAGGACTTTGGAATTTGTCTGGAGGATGAACAAACAGGGTGGATAATCAGGGCACCCATTTGCAACTGCCTTCTGAAGTGGGGAGTGGTCCTGAGGCACAGGATGAAGCCCTTGAACCCCTGGGTCCTGTGCCTAGTCTGGGAGTTCATGTCAATATTGAATTGAGTTATAGGACACCCCACCCAGCGGGTGCCCCAGAGAGCTGGTGTCAGGAGATAAAAATTCAAACCCCTCTTCCAGAATAAACTTTTCTGCATATGGAGTTGTAGGATACCCTGTGGAGGCTCAAATTCCTGACATCATCCCTCCCTTAGGGCAGCACTTCCAGCTGCTGGCGAAACTGTTAGAATGTCCTCCAGTGTGTATTGTCCATTAAAAATAGAAATAATCATTAAATTAAATGTTTAAAGGTTTCTGTGAGTTTTTGCTTAATTTGAACCCCTTGGCTTACCTAAGATGGCCCATTTGACAGGTGAGCAAAGTGAAGCTCAGACCATGAATCAGCCACCCAAGGAGTCAGTGTTCAAGCAAGTCTGAGCTGCAGCACCTCAAACCTGCCTCCTCCTATCCAGGTCAAACCAGGCACCTCCAGAAATGATTCCCCAACAGGAAAGGGCCAGGGGATGTCACTCCTGCACCCTCTGTCCCTGGCTCTGCTACATGTGGGAATGTTGATTTGCTGAGTGCTGAGCTGCCTACAAAGCACCTGGCCTGGAACACACAGCTCAGTGCCCCTCGTACTTCACAGGATTTGCAATGGGGCTAAGGAAGCCTGAAAACCAGGAGTGACTGGAACAATGGTCCCTGGGCCTGTATAATTTTGTTTTGAGAGCTGCATTGCACCCCACACCCACCTCCCTGGAAAGCCCACACGCAGCTGTACAGGCAGGTTAAGGGCAGGGACTCCCCTCTGAAGATGCCTGCACCTGTATGCCTAAGGGCTCCCTGCCCAGCACGGTGAGCACAATTCCATGAACCTGGCCTGACTGTGGAGGTGGCTTTTGTGGGTGCCCTCTTCTGAATCTTTGTCCTTAGCATGACTGCCCTGACTCCTCCCCTCCCCTGGCCATGCCCCAGTGTGGTTTCCTCTGGGTGACTTCCTGCTCAGTCAGTTTGAGGCCTGTTCTTCTCAGTTGGTGTCCCAGGGCCAGGCGAGGTCTAGGAGACCAGGGTGGACACTCTTTGAGCTCGACCCCCAGAAACCCCCACCTCCTGTCAGCATCAAAGCTCAAGGCTAAGTCCCCAGAGTCCAGGTCCAGAAGGGGGAAGACTCAGAGGACACAGAACAGTGAGTGTTACCCCGACCCCCCTCACCCTCCCATCAGGGACCCGGAATAATGCTCCCCCCCTCCCCTGGACCCCAGGTTTCCTGACCTTGTGCAGTGTCTCCCACTCCCCTGGGCTCCTCCTTACTAGGGTTTTTCTAGCACTCCCTTCTCCTTCCTCCCCCAGCACCACCTACTAGCAGGTTTCCTGGGGTGTGAAAAGCTGGGCTCTGAGTGAGTGCTGGGCAGGAGCTTACCAGGAGAGGGATGATCCCTATGGAGTCTTGTCTTGGGGGATGTTGGGGTAAAGGGGGGCTACTGTTCCCTGCCTGCCTGACAACTTCACCTTCCACCCCACCTCCTCTCAGTGAACGTGCCGGGTTCGGCGGCTGAGTCAATTGCGGACTGTGAAGACCCTCCACAGCCATCTTCACACTTGACCCAAACGGGTGAGAAACTCAAAATGTCCGAGCTCCCGCTGCCTGATATGAAACCATCCAGCTTTAAACTGGGCCAAGCTAGCAGCTACTCAGGTGACCTGAAGACGACACTGTTCACTCATCTCCCAGGAGATAAGGCTTCTACATCAAGTGAGTAGACAAAGTACACTCTGCCTGATGTCAACCTTTCTCCTCCATGACTCCTGCCTCCTCAGACCCCACACTTGAACCTCCTGGATCTTCTTCTACTCAGTAACTGTGTCCCCTCTATCCAAGGGGGGATCCGGGACCAGAGGAGGCAGAGTTTACAGGACCCTTCACCTGCCAAGTGCATTCCCCGCACCCCATGTGCCCTCACCTGCCCGGGAGGGGTGCTCGGAGCCCAAAGAGGAGGAGGCTGACATTCAGATGGGCCCTGGGAGGGAGGGGGTAGGTGTCCTGTCAGCTCCCAGGGAGACACTGGCCTGGCCTCCTGGCTTTCCCCTTTCCCTGCTCCACCTCAGGGTCCCCATCTGTGACATCGGAGAGCAGGAGCCTGTGCTGTGGACTGTGTGAGGATGAAGAGACCCCACGGGAAACACTCGGCACAGATCTAACACCCAGCAGGTGCTCAGTACACAGGAAGCCCAGATGCTGCTGCTGTTGCTCTAGCAGCCCCGGGGGGCGGAGGTTCTTCACGCCACAGGGAGACCTGAGGTTCAGAGAGGTGTCAGGACTCACATGGGGAGGCGGAGATAGACCCAGGATAGGATGTGCATTTCCTGAGTCCCAGATCAGTCGCATATCAGTATCTGTCTGGATGTTGTTTTCCTGTGAGCACCAGGAGAGGTGGGAGAGGGGTCTGCAATGACTTCGGGGGTGTCCCCTGTGCTCTCTTGGAGACACAAGCCCTGGGAGACAGAGCCATGGAACCCAGGACCACGTTCCTGGGCAGGGATGTCTCCTCCACCTGCTGCTGCTGTGAGAGATCCCCACCCATTTCCGTCCTCCCTGCAGCTCACCACAGCTTACCTCTTGACTTTTGCTCATAATCTTGCAGGCAAGGGTGACAGGGTCTCCCATTTTGCGTTTTGATTTGCATTTATCTGATGATAAGTGCACCTTTTCCTGAACTTGGTCATTTGCATATCTGTTTTTAGACAATGTCTCTTCAAATCTGTTACACATTTTTTTTTTACAATATAGTTAGGATTTATTTTGTCACTTTCACTCACAGTTCTATTGTAAAAAAACATACATATTCAGAAACAAGAGTGAGATCGGATGATATTCACTAGTATTTTCTTTTATATATATTTTAAAGTTATAGCCTATTCTTTTTTAATACTTTATTTTATATAATTCTTACATCATTTATTATTTTTGCACAATGTATGCATTTTCATTTCGGTTATATTCTCCATACAATTGCACCCCCCTTTATTTTTACCTTAATCCTTCCTCTCCGCCTGCACCGTAGTGTGCCTCTGGTTTATAGTTGCTTGTTGATTTTGATTTTTACTTTATATTAATTAGTCTTTTTCCTGGTCTCTTGTTTAGGTTTTCTAAATTCCTCCAATGAGTGAGACCATCCGGTAGTTTTCTTTTTCTTTCTGATTTATTTCTCAGAGCATGATCCTTTCTAGCTCCATCCATGTTGCTGCAAACTGCATGTGTTTATCTTTTTTGATTGGTGAATAATATTCCATTGAGTATATCTACCACATCTTCTTGATCCAGTCATCTATTTTTGGGCATTTGGGTTGTTTTCAAAGCTTAGCTATTGTAAATAGTGCAGCTATAAACATAGGGGTGCAGGTGCCCTTTGGAATTAATGTTTCTGTGTCATTTGGGTAAATGCCTAGAAGTGGAATTGCTGGATCATATGGAAGCTTTATCTTTAGCAGGTTGAGGAATCTCCACACAGCTTTCCATAGTGAATGGACCAGTTTGCACTCCCACCAGCAATGCAGAATAGTTCCTTTTTCTCCACAACCTCATCAACATTTGTTGTTGTTAGTTTTTTAATATGTGCCATTCTCACTGTGTAAAATGGTATTTCATTGTAGTTTTGATTTGCATTTCCCTGATTACAAGTGATGCTGAACATTTTTTCATATGCCTGCTAGCCATTTGCATTTCCTCTTTGGAGAAGTTTCTTTTTAGTTCTTCTGCCCATTTTTTTTTTTTTTGATTGGATTATTTTCTTTGTTTTGGTTGAGTCTCATCAGCTCTTTGTAGATCTTTGTGATCAGTCCTTTATCAAAAATTTTCTCCCAGTCGGTGGGGTTTCTCTTTGTTTCGGTTATTGTCTCTTTTCTTGTGCAGAAGCTCTTTAATTTGATGTAGTCCCAGCTGTTTATCTTTGCCTTCAGTATCGCTGCTTTGGGTGATGTGTCTGTAAAGATATCTTTGAGGTGCATGTCATGTAGTGTTTCACCTATATTTCCTTCTATATATTTTGTGGTTTCAGGTCTTATGTCTAGTTCTTTAATCCATTTTGAGTTGATTTTTGTGCATGGTGTGAGTTAGTAGTCAAGTTTCATTCTTTTGCATGTAGTGACCCAGTTTTCCCAGCACCATTTATTGAACAAACTTTCCTTGCTCCAGTGCATATTCTTTGCTCCTTTGTCAAAGATTAGTTGACCATAAATCTGTGGGTTTATTTCTGGATTTTCTATTCAGTTCCATTGGTCCATATATCTATTCTTTTTCCAATACCATGCAGTCTTGATGATTATGTCTTTATAGTATAGTTTGAAATCTGGGCGTGTGATTCCTCCATTCCCATCTTTTTTTTTTTTTTTTTCAGGAGAGCTTTGGCTATTTGGGTTTTTGGTGATTCCATATGAATTTCATCAATAATTGTTCTATTTCTTTGAAGAATGTCATTGAAATTTTTATTGGAATAGCATTGAATCTGTAAATAGCTTTTGGTAGGATAGTCATTTTGATAATGTTAATTCTTCCAATCCATGAGCAGGGGATGTCTTTCCATTTCTTTGTATCTTCTCCTATTTCTTTTAACAGTGTTTTATAGTATTTTTTTTGTATAGGTCCTTTACATCTTTTGCTAGGTTTATTCCCAAGTAGTTGATTTTTTTTTGTTTCAATAAAAAAAGGGATTTTCTTTTTATTTCTTCTTCTGCAGATTTATTGTTTGTGTATAGGAAGGCTACTGATTTTTTTGAGTGTTGATTTTGTATCCTGTCACTTTACTAAACTGATTGATAAATTTAATTAGTTTTTCTGTGGAGTTTTTGGGATTCTCTAGGTGTATTATCATATCATCTGTGAATAGTGATAGTTTAAGTTCTTCCTTCCCTATTTGGTTTCCTTGTATGTCTTTCTCATGTCTTATTGCTCTGGCTAGGACTTCAAGTATTATATTGAAAAGCAGTGGTGAGAGTGGACATCCTTGTCTTGTTGTAGATCTTAATGGAAATGCTTTCAGCTTTTCACCATTGAGAATGATACTCGCTATGGGCTTGTCATATATGGCCTTCATAATGTTGAGATATGTTCCTTATATCCCCAGAATTTCAAGGGCCTTTATCATAAATTGGTGTTGTACTTTGTCAAAAGCTTTCTCAGATCTATTGATATTATCATAAGGTTTTTATATTTCTTTTTGTTGATATGTGTTGGATAACACTGATTGATTTTCAGATGTTGAACCATCCTTGTGTCCCTGGAATGAATCCTACTTGGTCGTGGTGAATTATCTTATGGATACATTGTTGGATTCTGATAGCTAAAATTTTTATTGAGGATTATTGCATCCATGTTCATTAGCGAGATTGGCCTGTAGTTTTCTTTTTTTGTGTTTTCCATGTTCGGTTTTGGTATTAGTGTAATGTTGGCTTCATGGAACGTTTTTGGTATTATCCCTTCCTTCTCAATTTTTGGAAGAGTTTGTGAAGGATAGGGCACTAATTCGTTTTTGAATGTTTGGTAGAATTCATTTGTAAATCCATCTGGTCCTGGGCTTTTGTTTTTGGGGAGGTTTTTGATTACCATTTCACTGCTTGTAATTGGTCTGTTTAGGTGTTCTATTTTTTCTTTATCTAGCTTTGGGTGATTGTAGAGTTGTAGGAATTTGTCCATCTCTTCTAGATTGTTGAACTTGTTCGCATATAGCTGTTCATAGTAGTTTCTGATTATTCTTTTGATTTCTGCTGTGTCTGTTGTGATTTCTCCTCTTTCATTTGCGATCCTATTTATTTGTGCTTTCTCCCGTTTTTCCTTTTGAACCTGGCTAGAGGTTTGTCTATTTTATTTATTTTTTTGAAGAACCAACTTTTGGTTTCATTGATCTTTTGGATTTTTTTATTTCATTTATATTTGCTCTGATTTTTATTGTTTCTTTTCTTCTACTGGTTTTGGGGTTTTTTTGTTGTTCTTTTTCTAGTTCTTTGAGTTTTGAGATTAGGTTATTTCTTTGAGTTCCTTCTTGTTTCTTGATGTGAGTCTCTATTGCTATATATTTTCCTCTCATTACTGCTTTTGCTGTATGCCATACATTTAGGAAATTGTTGTCCTCCTTGTCATTCAATGCAAAATATTGTTTAATTTCATCTTTGATCTCCTCATTAGTCCAGTGGTCTTCCAGTAGTGTGGGTTTCCATCTCCATGAGGTAGGAGAGTTCCTTGCCTTCTTTTTATGGTTTATTTCTAGTTTGATGCCTTCATGGTCAGAGAAGATGGTTGGTATGATATCAATCTTGTATCTGTTGATGTTTGTCTTGTGTCCCAGTATGTGATTGATCCTGGAGAATGAGCCATGTGCGCTTGAGAAAAATGTGTACTCAGATTTTTTTGGCTTTAGTGTTTTATAGATGTCTGTTAAGCCCATGAGCTCTAGATCCTTATTTAGAGATTTAGTGCCCTTATTTATTTTTTGTCTCATTGATCTATCCATTGTTGATAGTGGTGTGTTGAAGTTTCCAACCACATATGTGTTTTCTCTGATATCTGTTTTCAGAGATGTTAATAGTAGTCTGATATATTTTAGTGCTCCTTCATTCGGTGAGTATATGTTAATGAGTGTTATTTCTTCTTGAAGTATTGTCCCCTTGATCATAATGTAGTGACTGTTGGGGTTTCTTTTTACATTTTTGAGTCTGAAATCTGTTTTATCTGATATAAGTATTGCTGTTCCTGCCTTCTTTTTTGGTCCATTTGCTTGTAGGACTGTTTTCCACCCTTTTACTTTCTGTCTTTTACTTTTACCTATTGTAGTTAAACGTGTTTCCTGGAGACAGCAAAAGTTTGGGTTTTGTTTCTTAATCCAGCCTGCAAGACTGTGTCTTTTTATTGAAGAGTTTAGTCCATTTACATTTAAAGTTAATATTGATATGTTAGCATCTGTATTTGCCATTTTGTTTGTCTTTCCTCTTGTTTTATTTATTTATTCTTTTAATAACTTTTTTCTCTTTTTTTTTTTTTTTTTGGCCTTGTTTTGTTGTTATTAATCCGTGTGTTGGTTCTGTCTTTAGGACTTCTTGTTGTATTTTTTGGAGCGGGGGTTTAGTTGTGATGAAATTCCAGAGTTTCTTTTTATCTGGGAAGGTTCTTATTCTTTCTTCATAGAGGAAGGAAAGCTTTGCAGGATAGAGTATTCTTGGTTGGCATTAGTTGCCTTGAAGTCTGCTTACTATGTCCCTGAACACTTTCCTTGCCCGTAGTGTTTCTTCGGAGAAGTCTGATGTCAGCCTGATTGGTTTTCCTTTGTGTATTATCTGTTTCTTCCCTCTTGTCAACTTCATTACTGTTTCTTTGTCTTGGATTCTTGGGAGCTTTGCAATTATGTGTCTTGCTGTATTTTTCCTTTCATCATGGAAGTTTGGTGTTCTTCTTGCTTCTTGTATGTTTATTTTCAGCTCTTCTTCACGTTTGGGAAGTTCTCTTCAATTATATCCTTGAATATTTTCTCTGTTCCTAGGTCTCTTTCCTCTCCTTCTAGGAATCCTATAACTCTTATATTTCCTTTCCTCATGGAGTCATACAGTTCCCGAAGTCTTTCTTCAGTCTTTTTCATTTGTACTCCTCTTTCCTTTTCTTTTCTGGTTCTTATTATTTCTGTGTCTTCCAGAGTGCTTATTTATTCTTCCATTTCATCTATTCTGTTATCACTGCTTTTCCCAGAGTTCTTTAGCTCTTCCATTAATCCTTTGATCTCTTGCATTTCCTTCTCTTCCCTCTTTAAGGACTCAATTTCATTCTTCTGATCATTGTTTTCCTGAATGACTTCTGTCAGTTTTTTAATCAAGGCAATTTTAAATTCTCTTTCTGGAAGGCTCAGAAGTTCTTCCAAGTCACTGTTTTTGCAATCTGATGGGTGGTTTTCTTTTTGTGGTGTGTCTTTTTCCTGAGGATTTGCTTGGTTGCATGTAGTTTTTCTTCTCCATGCTGCTTGTTTTCTAATTTGTCCTATGCATTGGGACACTGTGTCACTGGTACTGACTGGCATCTTTTTGGTGTGCTCCTTCTGGGATGTTGGAAACTAGTGGTCCAAACAAGTCAAAAACTGTTGTGTCTGAATTCTGGTAGGGGAGTAGTACTATGAATATGTTAGTGGTCACTGTCATAGAGAATCTCCTCCTTCTGTATTTGTTTAATTCCAAGGAGGGCCTCATGGTCCCGCAGTCTACCCTATGGTGGCAGGATTGCCCACTGGGCTCTCAATTGCTGGATCCCACTCTGGGCTCAGACTGGTGGGCAGATGGCGCTGGGCTTGTGGGGGCTTTTCAGCTCAACTCTGGCTGAGGAGGCAGAACTTCCCAGGCTCCACACAGTCTAAGTGTGTGGTAGACACACAAAATGTCCCTAAACTAAAACGGCGAGTTGGGAGAGCCCTTCCGTGTACCTGCAGTCTGTCCCAGCAGTCACTGGATCCGCCCCTGGGCTCTGGCGTCCATTGGGGCCTGGCTTAGGGAGGCTTTTCAGCTCACCTCAGGCTGTGGTTGCAGCCCTTTCCCAGCTCCACGCAGTCTAGGTGTGTTGCGAACATGCCAAAAGTCCCTGATCTTATTATTAATTTTTAATTGGACTATTGATTTAAATTCTTTATACATTTTGGGTAGTAACTCCTTATTTGGTATATAATTCACAAACCTTTCTGCCTACCCCATGGGCTATCTTCTCATTTTCTTGATCACTGTCTTTACTGTATAGAATTTTTTCAATTTGATGTAGGCCTACTTCTTTATGTTTGGTTTTGTCACTTTTGTCATACGCAAAAATCATCAGGAGTACCAAAGTCACGGAAATGTTTTTCTCTGTTTTCTTCTAGGATTGTTATGGTTTCAGATATCACATTTGAGTTGTTAATCCATTTTGAATTGTGTTTTGTTCCATCTTCCACTTAATCAATAACCAATGCAATGGCTAGACCACCCTTTATGGTTTTCAGTGAGATTGCAAGACACCCTTTAAGCAGTAACCACCACAAACGTTGGAAAAATAAAGATTTATTACTCACAGTCCTTGGAAATTGCACACCCCATCTGTGGCTACATAGTGAGGCCACAAGAAGGGGTATGGATTCTGCTTTTATTATGGTTGAAGTGGTGACCTAGTAGTTCATAATCCCTTTTTATTGCTTTATTGAAAACGTAAGAGAAGAAATGGGAAGTGATAAAGAAAGTGACTCAAATGGTCAAGTATTAAAATCAATCAAGATCTCTAAAATAATGGAACCGCTATGAGGAAAAGTCCCTGGCTCTTTTCTAGTTGTGTGTCCGCAATGTGGTTACTCAAAATAATCTTTTTTCAAACAAAGCCACTTTGAAGTGGATCCTGAGGCAATCAAAGCTTAAGCCAGGCATTTTTCTATGTAAAGGGAAAACCCAGATGTCAGGGATGTGACTAATGTAAGGTAAGGGTCTGCTTCATTCTTTTGCACATAGATATCTATTGATAGTTTTCCCAGCACAACTTATTTAGGAAATTAAACTTTTGTCATTATTATTCTTGGCTGTCTTGTGAAAAATTGACAAATATGTGGAAATTAAAAAAACAACAAACACATATTCCTGAGCAATGAGTAGGTCAAAAAAGATATGACATGAAAAAAAATCATGAAACAAATGAAAAAGGAAACCATAGTTGACCACAAAGGTAAGGGTTTATTTCTGGGCTTTCAATTCTGTTTCATTTGTCTTTGTTTCTCATTTTAGACATTTACTCTTTTGATTACTGTAGACTTTGCAACTTAGTAAAGTCATTTTCTGGCTCCTTGGGGTATGAAGTTAGGTTACATATATCATTCTCTTATCTTAGTATGGGAATATATTAGTATAAACAGTTCTCCCAATCATCCTTACTTTTGCTGCATTCCATGTGTTTTGATGTGTTGTTAATTTTTTTTGTTAATTTTCATTGTTTTTGTTATTTTTTTCATGTCATATCTTCTTTGGCCTATTCATTGCTCAGGGGTATGTTTTTTTTTTTTTTTTCTATTTCAATATATTTGTCAATTTCTCAGTCTCTTTCCTGTTATTGATTTTGACTTTCATGCCATGAAAATATACTTTACATGATTTCAATTTTAAGCTTCTTAAAACTTGTTTTATGACAAAATATATGATTTATAATGGAGAATTTTCTGTGTGCACTTGAGAAGAATAAATGTTCTACTGTTGTTGGATGTAATGTCCTTTATGTGTCTGTTAAGTCCATTTGGTATAAAGCATAATTCAGGTCCAATATTTCCATACTGTTTTCTGTCTGCATGCTCTATATTAAATGGTCAAAGTGGGGCTATTGAAGTTCTCTACTATTATTGTGTTTCTGTCTATTTCTGTCTCAGTATCTGTTAATATTTGCTGAATATATTTAGATGTTCTCTGAATTAACCACTTTATCACTATATAATACACACTTTCTGTGTCCCTTGTTAATTTTTTAAGTATTTATTTATTTATTTTATACAAGAACTGGGGTACAGACCAGAAGCGTGGGAGGGTGAGAGGATTCACCAGAGACAGAGCAGGGAACAGAACAGGCAGACTGATGAAATACACTGCTGAGGGGAGCAGTGGGCGAGGCAGGAGAGATCTGTTGCACCATGTGGGATCCTTGCTGGCCAGCTGGGATCGAACCTGTGCTGCAGGAGCTGCGGACAACCTCACAGCACAGCGCTCAACCATCTGCACCACCAGGGGAGGCCCTCCCCTGTTAATTTTTGACTTAATGTCTATTTTGATTGCATAATGTAGTTAGTTATGCTCTCTTTGGTTTTCATTTGTGAAACATCTTTGTTCATCCCTTCATTTTGTTTATTTTTCTTAAAGATTTATTTATTTATACAAGAACCAGGGTACAGGCTAGATGTGCGGGAGGGTGAGAGGATTCACTAGACCAAGCGGGGAACAGAACAGGCAGACTGACGAAATACACAGCTGAGTGGAGTGGCAGGCGAGACAGGAGAGGTCTGCTGCGCCATGTGGGATTCTCGCTGGCTGGCCAGGATTGAACCCACACTGCAGAGGCTAAGGACAGCTTCACAGCATGGTGCTCAATTGCCCTGTGTAGCCAGGGAGGCCCCATCCCTTCGTTTTAACCTATATGTGTCCTTAAAGCTCAAGAGAGTCTCTTGTAGGCAAAATAGAGTGGAATCTTGTTTTATTTTGTTATTTGATGATTCATCTACTCTATATCTTATAATTAGAGGATTTAATCCATTTATATTTAAAGTAGTTATATTGAGGGCCTCCCCGGTGGCGCAGCAGTTGAGTGCTGGGTTTCGAAGCTGCCTGCGGCCTCTGCGGCGCTGGTTCGATCTGCGGCTGCTCCCCAGCCACCGGAGGAGGGTCCCACATGGCGCGCAGACCTCTCCTGCCACCCACTGCTCCGCTCAGCAGTGCACTTCGGTCCTTCTGCCTGCTCTGCTCCCCACTCTGGCTCTGGTGAATTCTCTCACCCTCCCACGCTTCTGACTTTACCCAGTGCATGTATAAACAAACAAACAAACAAATACATAAATAAATAAAACGTGCTTCTATTAAAAAAATAAATAAATAAAGTAGTTATACTGATTGGTAAGGCCTCACTATTGCCACCCTATTAGTGATTGTTTTCTTTTGTGGTTGCTTTATTCTTTTCTTTGTCTCTCGCTTCTTCTTTACGACTTAATGGTTTTCCATAGTGGTGTACTTTGATTCCCTTCTCTTTATAGTTTGCGTACCTATTAAGGTTTTTACTTTGTGCTTACAATGAGGCATATAGACATATTATAGTTAGAACCTTTTTCTTGTGTGATCAAATCTACTATTGATGTTCTCTTTTGAATTTTTCATTTAATTCATTATATTCTTTGGAATCAAAATTTAAATGTGTATGATTTCTCTCTCTGTGTTGAAATTCTTGTTTTGCTCATGTATTGCTTTTCTGATTTCATTCTGAATTCTCTACTAGCTTGCTGAGCTTCCTTTAAAAAAATTATCCTGAATTCTTCATTTAGCAAATCAACAATCCCTGGATCTTTTTGGTCAGTCACTGGAAAATTATTGTGTTCCTTTTCTGGTGTTATATTTCCTTGATTTTTTTTTTCATGTCTCTTCTAGCCTTTTGTTGAAATGTATGTTTAATAGAGCAGTAACCTCTTCCAGACTTTATAGACTGGGCTTGATGGGGAAAAACATTCACCTGTAGGTAGCTATAAGGGTACTCATTTGGTGTGGGGTGTCAGTTCTGATTCTGAGAAAGACCAGTGTAGTCTCTACATGCCTACAGGAAACTAACTTCAGCCTTAAGTTACACATTAGATGAGGTCAGTGTCAGCAAAGATAATGGGGTTTCTCAATGGCCAGGGCTGCTGGGGACCTTCTGAATGCTATTTATTCCACAGGGCCAAAAATATATCTCTCAGCACAGAGTCCAGCTTTGGGGTATCTTCATAGTAATGATGTTACTAGAATCTGATGTACAAGTGCACACGGTGAACACTAAAGTGGGGTCTAAAGCATAGGCACACATGTAACAGCCAGAGTTCTGGGGTCCACATTGTCATAGATTTGGAGGAATGTTGTCAGCCCTGATCCCAGAGTAGTACAAAGGGAACTCCTTCTGGAAGGTGTGTACCAGCATCTCCTTCCTGAGGGAGTCCACAGTGGTAATTGCTACTGGCTACGTCAGCAGCAAAAACTGCTGATGTCCAGTGCAGCACAAACTACTGAAGACCACGCCAATGAACACCAAGAGGTCTTATCTGTCATAGGTGTGGGGAGTTCACAGCTGTTCTAGGGGTTATGAAGGGGCTCGGCGTCAAAGACTGTTGCTTTCTTCCACAGTGCCAGTCCCGGGGGACTGTGATGACACTAGTTGTGTGGCTGATTCCAGTAGCCTCTGCCTTTGTTGTTCCTAGGTGTCTCCAGAGAGCAAATATTTTACCTTTGTGGGCCATACAATTTCTGTTGCAAATACTCTCCATCATAGCCTAAGGTCAGCTATAGACAATTCATAGCCAAATAGGTATGGCTATAATGCAAAGAATTTTTTCTATATTATGCACATAAAAATTGAATTTTATGGGGCATCCCCAGTGGTGCAGCAGTTGAGCACTGGGCTGAGAAGCTGCTCACAGCTTCTGCAGTGCCTGTTAGATCCCCAGCCGCTGGCAAGGGTCCCACATGGCACGCAGACCTCTCCTGCCGCACCCACTGCTCCCCTCAGCAGTGTATTTTGTTAGTCTGCCTGTTCTGTTCCCCGCTCTGGCTCTGGTGAATTCTCTCACCCTCCCATGCTTCTGACTGTAACCAGTGCTTGTATAAATAAATAAAAAAATCTTTAATAAAAAAAAAAATTGAGGACCTCCCCTGTGGCGCAGCGGTTGAGCGCTGGGTTGCGAAGCTGCCCGCGGCCTCTGCAGCGCCAGTTCGATCCCCGGCTGCTCCCCGGCCACCGGAGTAGGGTCCCACATGGCACGCAGACCTCTCCTGCCGCCCGCTGCTCCCCTCAGCAGTGTACTTCGGTCCTTCTGCCTGCTCTGCTCCCCGCTCTAGCTCTGGTGAATTCTCCCACCCTCCCGTGCTTCTGACTGTACCCAATGCATGTATAAACAAAACAAACAAACAAATAAATAAATAAAAACATGCCTCTATTAAAAAAAATTTTTAAAAAAAATTGAATTTTATGTAATTCCCACAAACTGTGAAATAGTTTTTTTTTGTTTTGTTTTATTGTCTTTAATCATTTAAAATGTAAACAATTCTTAGGTATTGGTGGCCAGCTGAATTTTCTTGGGTTTTCTAAATCTACTCCAAAAGCATATTAAAGTGAAATTGTCAGAGGTATTGGAGTACAGGGAGGACTATTTAAAGACAAGTAAATCAAGGGTATTTAGATCTGTGTCATGTAACTGAACCATGAAAAGAGGGTGTTTGGGAGAACATTGTAGAAAGTAAAAGTAAACTCTCTGGACCATCAGGCACATACAAGGCCCCTGATGGGTCCCCTTTGCCATGACCCAGGTGGACATTCTGGAGATCTTAGAAGATCTCACATCAGAGATGTTCACAGAAGAAACATAACAATGGATCCACAGATCATGATCTCAGAGACATGACACTCTAGTCTCAACAACACTTCAGTACAAGTTGGCCGTGCACCCCACACCCACCCTCCCCAGATTCCCCTCAGTATACCCACAAAGGCAGAACAGGTGACCTTGAGCCTTCGAGAATTAGTTTCCCAGGATGAGCTGGACTTCAGAATCCCAAATGAGTCTTATGCATCACCTTGAAAAATTACCAAAGGAAAGAAATATTCTGGGAGGAAGGGAAAGGACTATAACAATTACTCCATATGGAATCTGAAGATCTGTGAACCTGACGTCCCTCACTGGGGGACAGTCCCTGACAGGTGTTCAGGCCCTCACATTTCACAAAGCACATCCCTGTCTGTCTCAGTTTCCCCAGACTGACTGTGACACAGGATTTGAGTGCAGGTTGTTACAGGGGATGGGATCCACGGAGGCACCAGTAGGAGAGAGAAGTGGGACAGGGAAGGAGGAGAGCCCATGTGACCTGCATCTGGAGCAGGTTCTGTTGTGACATCTGAGGTTTGCTGTTACATCTCTAAGGGAGAGTGAGAACATGCCTCAGAGCTTTCATCCACAGGCCAAGGGTCTGCCACGGTGCTTGGTCACGGGCTCCTACTGGAGCATTAATTCCCCAGCATTTCTGGCTGCCTCACCCGAGGGCTGAGGGAACACTCAGCAGACACACAGGGGCAAAGGGACACGTTGCTTGCGCTTCCATGGTGTGTGCTGAGGAGGTACTGTCGGCACCACCTGCTATACCATCCGGTGTCTCCTTCATGCCCCACAACCTCCTGCAGGAGATATCACAATCCCCAGTCTACGGACGCGCTGTGAGGCCAAGGGCTCCACACCTGGGCTTATGAGAACAGGGAGTAGTACTCTTTTGCTCACTTTTTATTCACAGCCCTATACATTTTTTGGCACAGAGTAGGCCCTTGATTAATACTTGAAGTCACTCCGGGAGTATGAATTGGTCAAGATGATCTGGGATCTCCTCTCCAAAGCCCATGTTCTTTCTACTGTTCTGAAAAGAACCTACCAGCCTTGGCAGCCTGGACTTGGGGTGGGTGCCTGAAACTGTTGAAGGAATGAATATACGAATAAATATACAAATTTATACCTTTATATTGCATCTTTTCATCCTTACTTAGGATTAACTGAAACTTTCCAGAAACAAATGCCAAAGATGACCTGCACCACACAGTCCTGGGAAAATGAGGATTTGTACCATGAAGTCCAACATCTGGTACTTATACGAAGATCTTATCTCAGAGGCCACCTGCCCCCACGTGGAAAAAGTCGGTCCTTTAGTGTGCTACCGGAACTAGGAATTCTGATTAATATCAGAGACTTATTTGGCTCAGGGCCTCACACGGTCATACTGTACGGGTATGCTGGAGTCGGGAAGTCTACCCTGGCCAGGCAGGTGAGGAGGGCCTGGGAGGAAGGCCACCTGTATAGGGACCACTTCCAGCACGTCTTCTACTTCAACTGCAGACAACTGAGCCCGACAAAGACAATGAGTCTTACTGAGCTCGTCACAGAAGTCGGGGCTGCCCCTGAGACTGCCATTGGCCAGATCCTATCTCAGCCAGAGAAGCTGCTCTTCATCCTTGAAGGTTTGCATGAGCCACAATGGGACTTAGTGAAGCAAAAGCATGACCTCTCTCTGCAGCAGAGCCAGAAGCAACCACTGTGCTCACTACTGAGCAGGTTGCTGAGTAAAACCATACTTCCAGAGGCATCCTTGCTGATCACAGCTAGAACCAGAGCTCTAGAGAAATTCATCCCTTACTTGGAGCACCCACAATGGGTGGAGGTGCTAGGGTTCTCTGAGTCAGGCAGGAAGGACTATTTCCGCAAATATTTCACAGATGAAGGCCAAGCACATAGAGCCCTGAGCTTGGCTGTGTCAAATCACGCTCTCTGGGCCATGTGTCTGGTGCCCTGGGTGTCCTGGCTGGTCTGCACATGCCTGAAGCAGCAGATGGAGCAGGGGCGAGAGCTCTCGCTGAGGCCCCAGACCACCACGGCCCTCTGTCTGCAGTACCTTTCCCAGGCCCTGCCTGCTCAGCCCCTGGGGACCCAGCTGAGGGGCTTGTGCTCTCTGGCTGCTGAGGGCAACTGGGAAGAAAAGAGCCTGTTCAGTGAGGAAGACCTCAAGGAGCATGGTGTAGAAGGCACTGTGGTCTCCACTCTGTTGCAGATGGGCATTCTCCGACAGCATCCCACCCCTCAGAGCTACAGCTTCATTCATCTGGGTTTCCACCGGTTCTTTGCTGCGATGTCCTGTGTGCTAGAGTGTAGTAAGGAGGAAAGTGATAATCCTACATGCACCGTAGATATAAGAGAGCAGCTAAAAAAATGTTGCGGGCATGATGTCATCTGGGCACCAACTATGCATTTTTTATTGGGCCTTTTGGGTGAGCAGGGGGTGAAAACAATGGAGAGCATCTTCAACTGCACACTGTCTCGGGTGAGGAGGCAGGAACTCCTGACACAGATCCTGGATCAGGGTATTTCTCCTGAACTGGAGAGATCAGGGTATTTCTTCCCACAGTCTCGCTCCCTACAGTTGTTTCGCTGTTTGTATGAGATTCAGGACAAGGATTTCCTGACTCAAGTAATGAACCATTTCCGAGAAAGAAGCATGATTATTGAAACCAACATGGAGCTCCGGGTGTTCACTTTCTGCATTCAATTCTGCCGCCGTGTGCAGAGGCTTCAACTGAATGGGGATGAAGAGAGTAAATTGTGGAATCTCCCCAGTATGGTCCTGTGAGTACCCCACCCTTCCTCTCTCCACACCTCTGTTGCTTCCACCATCCTGGGCTTGGGAAGAATCCTTACTAAGCCTGGCCCCAGGGGTTAAAGGGCCAAGGTCACCAGTAATTTCTACCTGCCAAATCTGACCTCCGTTCTCTGTCACCTCAGCCCTCTGCAGCATGTGGCCTGCCCTGCCTGCTCCTGGGCAGAACTGCAGTGACCCTACCTCTTCCTGCTGCTGCTTGTCCTGCCCCTGCAATGACCCCACCACTCCCCTGGGTGCACTTCCAGCCCCTGCAGACCCAAGAAACCCCACACCCTCCGGCAGCCCACCTGCTTCTGCTTCTCTCTGGACTTATTTCTCCCTGAGAAGCTGCTCCCTCCACTGCTTCAGGCAGCTTCTCAGTGGCTACTGACAATGACACTGCCGTGAGGACTCCCCATAACCTCAGGATGCCTGGGTTCCAAGGGAGTGTGTTTCCTGGAAACCTGCTTTCCTGTTTGTGTCAATGATGCACTATTGCTTCTAGGACTCAGCCCCCAAACCACCCTCTCAGCACGATGGGGCCACTTTTCTAGCTACCCTCCACCCCAGCAACATGCTGACTCCACTTCCTGGGCCCCCACCTATTTTACACTATTGGTCATTTAACGCTTAATCAATCTCCCCTTTCAGATGATTCCTTTCATGTACTTATTAATACTGACTTTATGTCCGCTGTACAGATCACAGGTTAATTAGTAAAGCACTGCCCCTACCCTCGATGAACTCAAAAACTGGAGGAGACACATTCAATAATGAGAACAGAGCGTGACCCCTGCAGTAGTGACGAGGGCAGTGGGAATGAGAGGTCACTCAAGTGCACCCAGAAAGGAGAGGCTATGACCAGAAATGTTGGATTTGCATCTTTAATTTTCATATTTTTCCCTCATAATAAACCCATGACCATTGTGGAAATACAATAAGCAAAGTGACAAAGACTAATGTCAATCAGAATCCCATCACTCGAGGGGACCGTCCTCCTGAGGTGCATCCTCTACTGGGTCCTGTGCACATTTCTATGTGGGACCACGCTGCATTGTGCATTACCATCAGCTTTATCTTCTTTGTATTTACTTCAAGTCTACCTTTTTGTGCTACGAAGCAGCCTGACACAATGTCCTTCTGCATCAGCACATGGGGTCCACGGGGAAGGTGTCACGAGAGGTGATCCGAGCTCCCCTTGGGTGCTGAGGATGTTTCTAGGGGCTCATGGCTGCAATGTGAATGAGCCTTCCAGAAGGCCATGGGTGTTGGTGTTGCAAGTGGTGGTGCTGACATGGGGCCTGCAGAAGAGCCTTGAGGGGTCACAGAGGGAGACCCCAGCGAGGAGCAGGAGGAACCAGGGGAAACGGGCCAGAATAAGAGCATCTCAGTGGAAGCTGACACATGGGTTCTGGAGAATCCCATGGGAGAGTCAGGGCCTTCAACTGCAGTGGGAGCGAGATTCAAAACCCAGGGTCCTTCAGGCAAAGCAGAGAGAATGGTGAGGAGACTACTGTAAACACCCAAAGTCCAGGAGGAATGATGGAGGCTCACCCAGGCTGGGGGAGGGCGAGCAGGAGAGCCCTGACGTGAGGTGAGCAGCTTCCAGGTTTTTTGGCTTGTGATTAACCCTGTGCATTTTGTATAATAAATATTTATTCTGTATTCCCTCTAATAAAGTCTAAAGATGGCCGACTGATTGAAATAAAAGCTTAAAATCATTATTCAAGTATCATCAGCCGAATAAATGAAAATGAAATTCAAATATTGAGGCTTTGGGGTGTGTTTGTAGCACTGACTCTGGAGCCCTGCTCAATTCATTGGGTTCTGTCAGGTTTCAATGGGCAGTTCCCCCCGCACCAGGACTCACCGGCCTCCCCAAATGCCCCTCCCCACACCATGGGCCCCTCCACGGTGGTTCACTCCACAGCCCTTGCCATGTTGTACTGAAGAGTTCATTTTGTGTGTCTGTCTCTGCCTTAAGGCTAGGGCAGATAGAGTCCTTTTTTAGTCTGCGTTGCCAGCAAAGGGCCCAGCACAGAGAAGGGGGGTGGTCAGGCAGCTCCTCCCTTTGCTGCAGAGACCCCGGTGTTCCTCTGCCTAGACATTCTGGAGACCCAGCGCCAGGGAGGAGAGGAGGGTGGGGAGAAGGGAACAGAGCCCAGGGAGGTGGTGTGAGAACGACACTGTGGTGACGGGGTTGTATGTGGTCATTTATACGGTCATCCAGGTTGACTTGCAGGAGACCCTGTGCACTTCCAAAAACAGTAAGAGCACAGAGTGGTCCCGGGAGAGAGATGTCAAAGGGGGTTGTCGCAGAAGGACTTTGGCAGCACAGACACATCTCGTCTCTCCTGCCCCACTTCCCTCCCTCAGGTTCACTTGCTTCCGGATCACAGATGCCTCTTGGCAGATTCTCTTCTCCGTTCCCGGTGTCACTGGGAGCCTAACAGAGCTGGACCTCAGTAGAAACACCCTGAGCCCCTCTGCAGTGCAGAGTCTTTGTGAGGCCCTGAGGTGCCCCCGCTGCACTCTGGAGACCCTGCGGTGAGTCTGGCCTGGGGTCTGCTCTGAGGCAGGTGGGCAGGGGTTCCAGAAGGAGCTGAAGGTAGAATGAGGAGGTTGTTCCTTGTAATCCACAAATATTAAATGAACCTCTCTCTGATCATGTGCTATGCTGGGTGCCAGGGCAGCTATGGCAAACCCATATAGACAAGATACTTTCATCACAGAGTATGCAAGAGACTGAAATTAATCAAGAAACTAGACTAAGAAAGCAGACAAGCTCCTCAGGGGAAATAAAACTTGAGGGAGATCTGAAGAATACAGCGAATTTATCTAAATGAAGGTGGAGAACGGAAAGTTCCAGGCAAAGGGAACAGCATGGACACAGGTGCTGTGGTCAGAGGAGGATACAAAGTCAAGGAATTGGAAGCAGGACAGTGTGGATGGAGTGAGGAAGCTGAAGGGTGGGATGAGGCCACAGACATCAGTAGAAGCCAGACCAGGTCCATGGTTGTGAGTTTCTTTTTTTTTTTTTTTTTCACTAATAGAATGAGATTTTAAGCATACAGTTGGCAATATCAGTGCATTTTCAAAGCAGAAGCAGACAGCCATGTGCAAAAATGCATTATAAGAGAGTAATCGTAAGACTAAATAAACCAGTTAGTAGAAAATTAGTTATTCCCCTGAAGATGGTGATAGCTTAGACTAAGGATAACTCTGTTTCTCTAAGGTTTAGTGGTAGCTAGGACTGTAATGTTAGCAATGGAGCTGGAAAGCATTGAATGGATTTAAGAGATCTGTAAAAGAAAATCAACCTCTCCCAATATTAGGTTGGGTTTAGGAGAAAGAGAGGGAGATATCCAGGATGAGCTTAGGTGACCAGCAGAACTCATGGCATGTGTCACATTCCGAGATGGAACCTCCTAGAAGAAGAGGAGAGGCAAGCAAGTATCAAATGTAGTTAACAATAAGACCCAGATATACAAGCAGAACATGGGGTACATTACCCTACAAAGTTGATGTGGAGAGTGGGCAGGATTCCTGGTGCTCAGCCGCACTCACTGGCTCCTTGGCAGCAGGAGGACAATAAGAATCTGGATACTTTGGCCCAGGAGAGTCTTTGTACTCCCTAAGTGTCACCTCAGAAGTCCCAAATGAGTCCCCATTTACCCCATGGAGAGGCCCTCAGTGTAATGACTGTGCCCTGTGCATCTCTCCTGCAGGCTGGTGCGCTGTGGCCTCACCTCCAGCAGCTGCCAGGACCTGGCCTCCGTGCTCAGCACCAGCCCCCGCCTGACAGAGCTGGACCTGCAGCAGAATGACCTGGGGGACCTGGGGATGAGGCTGCTCTGTGAGGGGCTCAGGCAGCCTGCCTGCCAGCTCAGGGTCCTAAGGTAAGACCTGGAGCCTTCAGGAAAGAGGGCAGGGAAGGGCAGAAGGGTGTGTGAGGGAGACAGTTGCTGTGGCCTTGGACAGGGAAGGGAAGGGACAGATGTGTGTGGCCACCTGGGCTCCTCACCAGCCCCTCAGCTTCCTGAGGCAAGAGCCTTGGACATGCCTTTCTGTCCCGCCCTCCCTCCTTCCCCCGTCCTTCGGAGCCCCCAGGTACAAGCATGGGCAGACACTGAGGACACAGAGTGAGCAGATGTGGCCCCACCCCTGACCTTCACCCTGGTGGGAACAGGACAGGTATTGCCCAGGTGTGAACACACAGTGTGTGTTTCTAAGCTCCATGGAGGCTGTGAAGGGAAATGTGGCGAATCAGTAGAGTGTAACGTGGGTTAGATGAATCAGATTGAGGGGAGCACAGAGGTTCTCTGAGGGGTGGCATCAAACTGAGACCTGCTTCCCTGCCAGTCGGGGAGCAGCTCAGGGAAGGGAGTAGTGGGGGGGACACCATCCCCACCCCATCTGTCAGACTCTTCTCACCTCCACATCCTGAAACAAGTGCCCTGGCTGAGTGTGTCTGTGCCTGGGTCCTGTCCAGGCACATCACACACACAGAGCTGCCAAGGGCTCTCCAGGTGCTCACATGGGGAAATGGCTGCTGTGTGGTAGAAGGTGTGAAGCGCTGCCCTGTCATTGTTTTATAATATAAACATTACATGAATGTTTGTGTCATTTTTGTACAATGTTTGATTCTCCTCTAAGGTGTAGTCCCCATAAACTTCCCATCGCCAAGGCACCCGTGAACCATCACCATAGTCTCCTGTGCTCTTCCCACCCATTTTGATCCTTCTCCCTCCCCCCTCCGCTGAGGAATGACTGCCATTTATAGTTCACCTGATGGTTTTGACTTTTCTTTCCTGATCCCTTGTCTAGTTCTCCAGATTCCTCCTATAAGTGAAGCCATCCAATATTTTTCTTTTCCCTTCTGACTTATTTCACTGAGCATGATCCCTTCCAACTCCATGCATATCACTGAAAGTGACATGAGTTTATCTTTTTTGATTGCTGAGTAGTATTCCATTGTGATTATATACCACATCGTCATGATCCAGTCATCTATTTTTGTGCATTAAGGTTGTTTCCGTATTGCAGTTATTATAAACAGCTGACATGGAAGCAAACAAGATGTTCTTCAGTATGTAAATGGATAAGGAAATTGTGTTACATCCAGACAGTGGATTATTATTCAAATTAAATGGAAATGAGCTATCAATCTATCGAGAAATATTAATGCATGATACTGAGTCACATAGCCAATCTAACAAAGCTACATGCTACATGACACTAACTCTAGGATGTTCTGGAAAAGGCAAAACTGTGGAAACACTAAAAAGATCAGGGATTGCAAGACAGGCACTGGGCAGTTTCATGACAGTGAAACTCTTCTGTTTGACACGATAATAGTGAATCCGCCATTATTTATTTGTCAAAATCCATAAAACGTTCACAACCAACATGAGCCCTCAGGTAAACTACAGTCCTTGGATGGTAATGATGTGCCTCGGAGGCTCACCAGCTGCACAAATGTACCTCTTTGGCAGCCAGTGTCTACGGTGAAGGGGCTGTGTGTGTGGAGTCAAGGACTATATGGGAACTCCCCATACTCCCTGCTCAGCTTTGCTGGTAACTATCACTGATCTTAAAAATAAAGTCTATTTGGGAATGAAGAAGGTACTAAGGGAGGAGCAACACCAAGCTCAAGCAAGTAGACAGTGCTGGTATAAACAAAAACTTCCAATAAAAAGAGGCCGGGCCCAGAGGGCTTCACAGATTACCACCAAATATTTGAAAAATTAACATCAATTCTCAAACTCTTCAAAAAAAAAGCAGGAGAGGGAACATATTGAATGAGAGCCTGGAAGGCCCTAAATCTAAAAGTAACTGTCATACTCTGCACCAATTTGGTTTCTTCATTGGAAGTTCACATTTTTTCTCTTCAATCATAGATGCCCTTAGTGTCAAGCTGCCTAAACGTCCCTTGTCAGTGGCTCTGGCATTGCAGACTGGTGTAGTTAACAATAAGACCCAGATATACAAGCAGAACATGGGGTACATTATCCTACAAAGTTGATGTGGAGACTGGGCAGGATTCCTGGTGCTCAGCCGCACTCACTGGCTCCTTGGCAGCAGGAGGACAATAAGAATCTGGATACTGTGGCCCAGGAGAGTCTTTGTACTCCTTCAGTGTCACCTCAGAAGTCCCAAATGAGTCCCCATTTACCCCATGGAGAGGCCCTCAGTGTAATGACTGTGCCCTCTGAATCTCTCCTGCAGGCTGGTGCGCTGTGGCCTCACCTCCAGCAGCTGCCAGGACCTGGCCTCTGCGCTCAGCACCAGCCCCCGCCTGACAGAGCTGGACCTGCAGCAGAATGACCTGGGCAATCTCGGGGTGAGGCTGCTCTGTGAGGGGCTCAGGCAGTCTGCCTGCCAGCTCAGGGTCCTAAGGTAAGACCTGGTGCCTTCAGGAAAGAGGGCAGGGAAGGGCAGAAGGGTGTGTGAGGGAGACAGTTGCTGTGGCCTTGGACAGGGAAGGGAAGGGACAGATGTGTGTGGCCACCTGGGCTCCTCACCAGCCCCTCAGCTTCCTGAGGCAAGAGCCTTGGACATGCCTTTCTGTCCCTCCCTCCCCCTGTCCTTTGGAGCCCCCAAGTGCAAGCATGGACAAACAGAGGACACAGAGTGAGCAGATGTGGCCCCGCCCCTGACCTTCACCCCAGTGGGAACAGGACAGGTGTTGCCCAGGTGTGAGCACACAGAGTGTGTTTCTAAGCTCCATGGAGGCTGTGAAGGGAAATGTGGCGAATCAGTAGAGTGTAACGTGGGTTAGATGGAATCAGATTGAGGGGAGCACCGAGGTTCTCTGAGGGGTGGCATCAAACTGAGACCTGCTGCCCTGCCAGTCATGGGGAGCAGCTCAGGGACGGGAGTAGTGGGGGGACACCATCCCCACCCCATCAGTCAGACTCTTTTCAGCTCCACATCCTGAAACAAGTGCCCCACTGAGTGTGTCTGTGCCCGGGTCCTGGCCAGGCACATCACACAAGCAGAGTTGCCAGGGGCTCTCCAGGCGCTCACATGGGGAGATGGCTGTTGTGTGATGGATGCTGTGAAGCGCTGCCCTGGCTCCCTGAGGAACTGGACACTGGATGCTGCAGTGTTGCTGACCCCCTGCTCCCAGCACAGCCTCCCTCACTGGGGCCTCTCATCCAAAGCTTCCTCCCCTTCCTGGGGTGGACCTGCATCCAAAGGCTGATAAGTGTTGGGGTAGAAACACTTCTTCCTCCCATGTTGGGAATGCTCTGTACCTCTTTGGCAGCCGGTGTCCTGCCCGCAGATCCCCCTGGAGAGTTGCTTGAGGTCTCCACTGAGACACCACAAAGCCCACCTCTCCCTTGGCTCAGTCCTGCTTCCTCCCTTGCCTGCCCTGGTGCTGACCCAAGAACACCCCATAATCCTTCTCACTCCACTCTCTACCTCAGAGCCCAGTTCCCAGGGACCATGACCTGAGGCAGGTTCTGTGAGAGGTGGCACGTTCCACAATGGTGTCCAGGCAGAACCAGTTTCCTCTGTGCTTGCAGGCTGGACCAGGCCGGGCCGAGTGAGGAGGTGACAGGGATGCTGATAGCCCTGCAGTTGGAGAAGCCACAGCTGAACATCTATGGAAGATGGTAAGGGGTGGGGGCGCCACACTCCCTCCTGCCAACCCAGGGCCTGGTCTGATTTCGAGGCTGGTGCAGAACCAGGACATGGAGGAGAGAACTGGGGGGGTGAAAGTATGGGGGGGCCAGACAGAGCCAGGAAGAAACCACAGCATGTAAAGGGGTTGTTGATGAGTTTGTTTGCCTGTGTGTTTAGGATAATAATGTCTCTCACTCCTCTCTCAAAGAGCTATAGAAAGGTGAATGATTTGGGCAGACTTTGAATACGGAAAGCAATGACCGCTAGGGGGAAACAAAGACAAGGAAAACCTTGGGGACCTCCAAAAGGGGAGGAGGAAGGCACAAGTCATGGGGGGAGAAGGAGGAGGAGAATATAGCCTACTCCTCTGGATGAGTCTGGGCTCTTTGGTGGTGGGAGAGCTACAGTGACCTCACAGGAGGGGGACCCCTACAGTGTCAAACTACTAACAAGGATGTAAAACAATGGTAATTCATTAAAAATAACAATAATGCTGTTTTAAAACTATAAAAGACCTTTAGGAAAAGATCACTCACCTCCACTCCCCAAACATATGCTTGTACACACACACACACACACACACACACACACACACACATAGACACACAGGGGCAAGGGCAGGAAGCGCATTTTCTTCCTCAGGCAAACTAAACATTCTTATTTTCATCATTTCACCAAAGACAATTTGTCCCTAGATATTAGCTGAAGGCCCCAAAAAGGACAAAATTGTTTCTAGGAGTTGCCACTGATCATGGAGCAAACACTCCCTGAGGCCCACAGAATGTGAGGCACACAGTGGGTAGCAAGGGCCAGACACCAGGAGCCCAGTCCAGCAGGGAGACAGCACAAGCCCCCGGCCTCTCTGGTTGCATCCAGTGCCTGTGAGTCCTTGATGGGCCTCTCTGACCCTGTGCCAAGGAGCTGAGTGAACTCTGAGAGATGGGAGGCTTTGGGTCCTGGCTGGGCACATCACACACGCAAAGAGCTGCTAGGGGCTCTCCGGGGAACTCACATTAGCCCATGGGGAAATGGCTGTTGTGTGGTGGACTCTGTGAAGCGCTGCCCTGGGTCCCTCAAGAACTGGAAACTGGACACTGCAGTGCTGCTGACAGCCTGCTCTTAGGACGGCCTCCCTCACTGGGCCCTCTCATCCAAGACCTCCTCCCCTTCCTGGGGTTGACCTGCATCCAAAGACTGACAGGTGTTAAGGTAGAAATACCTCTTCCTCCCATACTGGGACAGCTCTGAAGGGTCATCTGGCTGTAGATCCCCCTGGACAGTCGACTGAGGTCTCCACTGAGACGCCTCTCTGCCCAGCTCTCTCTCTGCTCAATCCTGTTTCCTCCCTTGCCTGCCCTGGTGCTGACCCAAGAATACTCCATAATCCTCCTCACTCCACTCTCCATCTCAGAGACAAGTTCCTGGGGACCCTGACCTGAGGCAGGTCCTGTGGGAGGTGGCACATTCCAGGATGCTGGGCCTGAGGGCCCAGGTGGTGTCCCAGCAGAACCAGTTTCCTCTGTGCTTGCAGGCTGGACCAGGCCGGGCTGAGTGAGAAGGTGAGAGGGATGCTGAGGGTCCTGCAGAAGGAGAAGCCATGGCTGCACATCTATGAAAGATGGTAAGGGGTGGGGGCGCCACACTCCCTCCTGCCACCCCAGGGCCTGGTCTGATTTCTAGAGGCTGGTGCAGAACCAGGACATGGAGGAAAGAATTGAGGGGGTGGGGATATGGGAGGGCCAGACAGAGCCAGGAAGAAACCAGAGCAGCCAGAGAGGGGGCTGTTGAAGTGTTTGTTTGCCTGTGTGTTTAGGGTAATAAAGTCTCTCACTCCTCTCTCAAACACTTCTAGTGAGTAAGGAGCTGGAGGGGGGTGAATGATTGAGGCAGACTTTGAATACGGACAGCAATGACCGCTAGGGGGAAACAAAGACAAGGAATACCTTGGGGACCTCCAGAGCAGAGGGAGGAAGGTGGGAAGTCAGGGGGGAGAAGGAGGGAGGAGCATAATAGACCATGTGGACTAGTCTGGGCTCTTTGGTGGTGGGAGAGCTACAGTGACCTCACAGGAGGGGGACACCTACAGTGTCAAACTACTAACAAGGATGTAAAACAATGGTAATTCATTAAAAATAACAATAATGCTGTTTTAAAACTATAAAAGACCTTTAGGAAAAGATCACTCATCTCCACTCCCCAAACATATGCTTGTACACACACACACACACACACACACACACACACAGAGGCAAGGGCAGGAAGCGCATCTTCCTCCTCAGGCAAATTAGACATTCTTAGTTTCATCATTTCACCAAAGACAAAGTACATTTGTCCCTAGGCATTAGCTTAAGGCCCAAAAAAGGACAAAAATGTTTCTAGGAGTTGCCACTGATCATGGAGCAAACACTCCCTGAGGCCCACAGAGTGGGAGGCACACAGTGGGCAGCAAGGGCCAGACATCAGGAGCCCAGTCCAGCAGGGAGACAGGACAAGTTCCTGGCCACTCTGGTTGCATCTGGGGCCTGGGAGTCCTTGATGAGCTTCTGTGACCCTGTGCTAAGGAGCTAAGTGAGCTCTGAGAGACAGAAAGGTGTGCTGGGTCGAGAAGGGGGATTTAGGCAGAGGCAGAGGCTCTGGGCTCAGTTCCTGTGGGGGAGAGGGCAGCCAGGTGTCTGGAGCAGCTACCCGGCATGCTCCCTGGATCTGAGAGTATTGGCTCCAGCACCCTGGGAGCTACTTAGAATTACAAATTCTTGGACCCCATGGCAGACCTGCTGGACCTGAGACTTTGGGTGGCTGAGGAATCTCTGTTGGTGGTTTTTATTTTAAAGATTTATTTATTTATGCATACAAGAACTGCGGTACAGGCCAGAGGCTTGGGAGGGTGTGAGGACTCTTCAGAGCCAGAGTGGAGAACAAAACAGGAAGACTGACTGAAATACACTGTTGAGGGGAGCTGCAGACGAGAAAGGAGAGGTCTGAGACCACATGTAGGCACCTCGGGCACCTCTGGCAGGTTGGGTTTCAAAACAGCTGCAGAGGCTGTGGATAGCTTCATATTGCTGTGCCCAACCCCCTGCACCACCCAGGAGGCCTGGATCTCTGATTTAACCAGCCCTCCAGGTGATTTTTAATAAATTTGACAATCATGTACAGAGGTGGGTGAGCAGGAAGAGGGCAGAGGTGAGGGAAGGAGGAGCACCATAATGTCTTTTGGTTCATATTAAAAACTTTCATTTTTACCCTAAAACAATGGAGAGATATTCAGGGCTTCAGCAGTGATATGATGGGCCAGGTTCATACTTAGGATACCTGCTGTGTAGACAGAGGAATGAGGGACAAGAATGAATATCTCTGCAGTGATGCCAGGCTCTGGGACTAGGGTGGAGGCTGAGCAGGTGAGAGACGGGGACAGAAAGAAGATCGTGTGACCACTATGAAAAATGGATAGATCAATGAGACAAAAAATAAGTAAGGACACTAAAGCTCTAAATAAAGATAGAGCTCATGGGCTTAACAGATATCTATAGAACACTAACCCCAAAAAAATCTGAGTACCCATTTTTCTCAAGCACTCACAGATAATTCTCCAGGATCAATCATATACAGGGACACACAACAAACATCAACAGTTACACCAAAATTGAAATCATACCAACCATCTTCTCTGACCATGAAGGCATCAAGCTAGAAATAAACCATAAAAAGTAGGCAAGGAACTCTGGTAACTCATGGAGATTGAAACCCACACTACTGGAAGATGACTGGACTAATGAGGAGATCAAAGAAGAAATTAAAAAATACTTTGCGTTGAATGACAAGGAGGACACCAATTTCCTAAATGTATGGGATGCAGCAAAAACAGTAATATGAGGAAAATACACAGCAATAGAGGCTTACATCAAGAAACCAGAAAGAACTCAAAGAAACAACCTAATCTCAAAGCTCAAAGAACTAGAAAAAGAACAACAACAACAACAAAAAACCCAAAACCAGTAGAAGAAAATCAAAGCAGAAATAAATGAAATCAAAACTAAAAAAAAAAAAATCCAAAGGTCATTGAAACCAAAAGTTGGTTCTTCAAAAAAATAAATAAAATAGACAAACCCCTACCCAGGCTCACAAAGGAAAAACAGGAGAAAGCATAAATAAATAGGATCACAAATGAAAGAGGAGAACTCACAACAGACATAGCAGAAATCAAAAGAATAATCAGAACTACTAGGAACAGTTATATGAAAACAAGTTCAACAATCTAGAGGAGATGGACAAATTCCTAGAACTCTACAATCACCCAAAGCTAGATAAAGAAGAAATAGAAAGCCTAAACAGACCAATTACAAGCAGCAAAACTGAAATGGTAATAAAAAACCTCCCCCAAAACAAAAGCCCAAGACCAGATGAATTTACAAATGAATTCTACCAAACATTCAGAAACAAATTAGTACCTATCCTTCACAAACTCTTTCAAAAAATTTGAGATGAAGGGATAAAACCAAACAGGTTCTATGAAGCCAGCATTACACTAATACCAAAACAGAACAAGGACAACACAAAAAAAGAAAACTAGAGGCCAATCTCTCTAATGAACACAGATGCAAAAACCCTCCATAAAATTTTAGCTATCAGAATCCAACAATGTATCCATAAGATAATTCACCACGACCAAGTAGGATTTATTCCAAGGACACAAGGATGGTTCAGCATCTGAAAATCAATCAATGTAATCCAACACATCAACAAAAAGAAATATAAAAATCATATGATAATATCCGTAGATGCTGAGAAAGCTTTTGACAAAGTACAACACCAATTTATGATAAAGGCTCTTGAAATTCTCAGGATACAAGGAACATACCTCAACATCATAAAGGCCATATATGACAAGCCCATAGCCAGTATCATTCTCAATGGCGAAAAGCTGAAAGCATTTCCATTAAGATCTGGAACAAGACAAGGATGACCATTCTTACCACTACTTTTCAATATATACTGGAAGTGCTAGCCAGAGCAATAAGACAAGAGAAAGACATACAAGGAATCCAAATAGGGAAGGAAGAAGTTAAACTATCACTGTTTGCAGATGACATGATAATATACATAGAAAACCCCAACACTCCACAGAAAAACTAATTCAACTAATCAATCAGTAAAGTGACAGGATACAAAATCAACACACAAAAATCAGTAGCCTTCCTATACACAAAGAATAAATCTGCAGAACAAATTTAAAAAAAAAATCCCTTTAATTATTGAAACAAAAAAAAATGAAATACTTGGGAATAAACCTAACAAAAGAGGTATAGGACCTATACAAAGAAAACGTTAAAACACTATTAAAGGAAATAGAAGAAGACACAAAGAAATGGAAAGACATCCCCTGCTCATGTATGGGAAGAATTAACATTATCAAAATGGACATCCTACCAAAACCAATATACAGATTCAATGCTATTCCAATAAAAATTTCAATGACATTCTTCAAAGAAATAGAACAATTATTGATGAAATTCATATGGAATCACCAAAAACCCCAAATACCCAAAGCTCCCCTTAAAAAAAAAAGATGGAGAGCCTCCCCAGTGGCGCAGCGGTTGAGCGCTGGGTTGCGAAGATGCCTGCGGCCTCTGTGGGCCGGCTTCGATCCCCTGCCGCCCGCTGCTCCCCTCAGCAGTGTACTTTGGTCCTTCTGCCTGCTCTGCTCCCCGCTCTGGCTCTGGTGAATTCTCTTACCCTCCCGCGCTTCTGACTGTACCCAGTGCATGGATAAACAAAACAAACAAACCAATAAATAAAATAAATAAATAAAACATGCCTCTATAAAAAAAAGATGGAAATAGAAGCATCACACTCCCAGATTTCAAACTATACTACAAAGCCATAATCATCAAAACTGCATGGTATTTGAACAAGAACAGACATACAGACCAATGGAAACAATTGAAAACCCAGAAATAAACCCACAGATTTATGGTCAACCAATCTTTGACAAAGGAGCAAAGAATATTCTCTGGAACAAAGAAAGTTTGCTCAATAAATGGTGCTGGGAAAACTGGGTCAGTACATGCAAAACAATGAAGCTTGACTACTACCTCACAACATGCACAAAAACCAACTCAAAATGGATTAAAGAACTAGACATAAGACTGGAAACCATAAAATATATAGAAGAAAACATAAGCGAAACACTACATGCCATGCACCTCAGTAACATCTTTACAGACACATCACCCAAAGCAGTGATAGTGAAGGCAGAGATAAACAGGGATTACATCAAATTACAGAGCTTCTGCACAGCAAAAGAGACAATGACCAAAACAAACAGAAACCCCACTGACTGGGAGAACATTTTTGCACACAACACTAATGATAAAAGACTGATTACAAAAATCTACAAAGAGTTGGAGACTCAACAAAAACAAAGAAATTAATCCAGTCAAAATATGGGCAGAAGAGCAAAAAAGAAACTTCTCCAAAGAGGAAATGCAAATGGCAAACAGGCATATGAAAAAATGTTCAACATCGTTAGTAATCAGGGAAATGCATATCAAAACTACCATGAGATACCATCTTACACCAGTGAGAATGGCACATATTAAAAAAACTAGCAACAGAAAATGTTGGCAAGGATGTGGAGAAAAGGGAACACTCTTGCACTGCTGGTAGGAGAGCAAAATGTTCCAACCACTATGGAGAGCTGTGTGGAGATTTATTAACCTACTAAAGATAGAGTTTCCATATGATCCAGCAACTCCACTCCTAGGCATTTACCCAAAGAACACAGAAACAGTAATTAAAAGGACACATGCACCCCTATGTTTATAGCAGCACTATTTACAATAGCTGAGCTATGGAAACAACCCAAATGCCCAAAAATAGATGACTGGATCAAGAAGGTGTGGTATATATACACAATGGAATATTACTTAGCAATCAAAAAATAAACTCATGCAATTTGCAGCAACATGGATGGAGCTAGAAAGGATCATGCTCAGTAAAATAAGCTGGAAAGAAAAAGAAAAATACTGGATGGTCTCACTCATAGCAGGAATCTAGAAAACCTAAATAAGGGACCAGGAAAAAGACTAATTGCAATAAAGTAAAAATAAAATCAACAAGCAACTATCGACCAGAGACACAATACAGTGGGGGCAGGGGGAAGACAAAAGGGATTAGGGACAGAAAAAGGGGGTGGGAATTGTATGGGGACTATAACCGAAATGAAATGCATACCTTATGCAAAATGAAAAATGATGTAAGAATTATATAATATAAAATAATTTATTTTAAAAAAAGACTGTATGAGACGGAGTCAGATGACACCCCAGTTTTGGTGAGGTAGGTGGACTAATGGGGGGAGGTATTCATAGAGACATGAAGTACAGGAGATAGGGAGGGATGAAGAATTCAAATGTGGATGAGTGACTTGAAGCAGGGTGTGGAGACAGTCCAGCTTCCTCCCAGACCCCAGAGAGAGTGAACGACTCTGTGTCCAGGATGCCAATTGTGACGACCCCTGAGGAGAAGCCCAAAGGAGGAGAGATGAGTGACAACACACCCACCCTCGAGCAGCAGGGACCAGAATCAGGTAGTTGGAAGGGGCCTGGCTGTGTGGTGAGGGCAGCAGTGGAATCCATGCCCCTTCTCTGGTGTGGGGCGGGACAGGACACTCTCCTACAAGAGCCCTGCCCTTTGCAAGCTCTTCCACTGCTCCCACCATGTGGGTTTCTGCTTTCATCTCCCCCAGCTTTGGTAGAAGCTCCTCTCCTAAACATCTGTCGTGTCTCAGACTCTGAACCAGGACCCACCTCCCAAGGCCCACTCGGGGCTTCTGAGGTCTTGGAATCACTTCACTGTGCCTGGTAGCTCATTTTTTGAGTCACATTCATCACATAAGCTTTCAGCCTGGAGCGTGTTGAGGAGAACGGCCCTTAAGGTACAGGAAGAAGGGAGAGAGTGGTCAGGGCTGGGTCACAGGGTAGTGGGGTTGGGCCCCCTCAGCAGGCGCTTCAGGAGCAGGAGTGGAGTCTGCAGCACACTCCCTGCCATGGTCCAGCCAACCAGATTTGCGTGGGGCCCCTCCACGGTCCAGCTTAAGGGCTACAGGACAGCAGACCAGAGATCCTAGCACTGACCACTGCCATGCCTGTTCCAGAGGGGAGCCCCCATCAAGTAGCACGAGTGGAACCCACCTGTCTGTCATCTCCTGCCCCTTTGGGGGATCGGCACATGGAGCTTCTGACAACCAAAGATGAGTTCTGGGGCCCCACAGGACATGTTGCTATCGAGGTGATTGACCATGAAAGGAGCATGTACCGGTGAGTGAGGGAGTGAGGGTGCTCTGCCTGGCTCTGTCTGGCTCTGTGACCCCCACCACCACACACTGGGTCCCCACACTGTCCCAGGGAATCCTCTCCACTGACAAGCCACCAGACAAGCAATAGGTTGAGATACTGGGTAATTACTTTTTTATGCAAAAAGAGGTCTATCATAAAAATTTCCAAACAAAATCAAAGCAGAATAAAGACTGAACTCTGACATTTACCCATAACCCAGCTTCCACAACTGGTTTGTCAAATTTGTTTCGACTGCTGATGTGCCCCCGTTTTTGTGGTTGTACAGTATTTTAAATCTAAGATAGCAGGTGGTTTTTATTCTGAAATATTTTGTGATGCATCTATTAAAAATACAAATAACAGGGAGGGCAGAGCAACATGGTGGTGAGGAGATGCTGCGAGTAAGATCTCCCATTAAAAAGTTAATAGGGAGGAAAAGCGTCAGGTCCCAGTGAGAACTGGGACACGGAAGATAAACGGACGACTCCAGCAAACTACCCGAAGAAGAAAGTTGCCATAAAAGAGGACTAGAAGGGAGGAAAGCGCAGAACCCTGCTCCCCTCCCCCACCCACAGAGTCAACAGAAAGGAGGAAAAAAACAAACTAAAAGGACCAACAAGAACAAACTATGCATCAAGCAGGACAGTGAGTGGAAAGGAACTATTGCAGCCACCACACCCCGTGAATGGGAGCTGTGGAGAACCCTGCAGGATTCGCCCAGGCGGTAAGCTAACGGCTCCGGGCGCCATTAGAGAAGAACAAAGACCACCGGAGGAGATCCGCACACAGCTCCGGGCCAGCCGGTAAGCTTGCATGGAAAAGCGGCGCGCTTGGCGCGCTTGAAAAGCAAACGCGGATCGGGATCATGGATGCCCAGGTCCCTGCGCCTGCGATCTAGGCTTGCGGGGAGTCGCGCAGAGGCCCTCACTGAGGTAAAGTCCCTCACTGAGTAAGTAGGAACCAGGTGCCCAGGCACGGGAACAGGGTTCAAAAGGCGCCATTCCTGCGCCACTGAACTGGGCTACAGCCCATGTCCTGAAACTGAGGGCTTTGGAACTGAGACCGGGGCATGAAAGTCGGGGCGTGGGTTCTCCACGACGGTGGGGCACAAGGCAGACACAGCACCCCAAAGCCGTTGAGGTTTACCCTACCATTCCCGCTCTGTTCCCTGTCCCACGGGGTGGGGGGGGGCGAAAACAGCCCCCCAAGGACAATAGGAGAGATCTCCGGCACCACCTAGCTACCAGAAAAAAAAGTCACTAACACCCCATAGAACAGGGAAATTTCTTAAGACTGCTTGAAAAGGGCAGAAGGCTCCCAGAGGAGACAGTGGCCAGCTGGGAAGTTAGCCCACGCCAGGCCCCTTCCGACCAGCAGTCTGAGCCCACAGAGGGATCAGGCACTCAAAGATCTAGAAAAAGAACAACAACAAAAAAAAAAACCCAAAACCAGTAGAAGAAAAGAAATAATAAAAACCTAAGCAGAAATAAATGAAATTGAAACTGAAAAAACAATCCAAAAGATTAATGAAACCAAGAGCTGGTTCTTTGAAAAAATCAATAAAATAGACAAACCCCTAGCCAGGCTCACAAAGGAAAAAAGGGAGAAAGCACAAATAAACAGGATCACAAATGAAAGAGGAGAAATCACAGCAGACACAGCAGAAATCAAAAGAATAATCAGTAACTACTATGAACAGTTATATGGAAACAAGTTCAACAATCTAGAGGAGATGGACAAATTCCTACAACTCTACAATCACCCAAAGCTAGATAAAGAAGAAATAGAACACGTAAACAGACCAATTACAAGCAGCGAAATTGAAATGGTAATCAAAAACCTCCCCAAAAACAAAAGCCCAGGACCTGATGGATTTACAAATGAATTCTACCAAACATTCAGAGACGAATTAGTGCCTATCCTTCACAAACTCTTCCAAAAAATTGAGAATGAAGGGACAATACCAAACATGTTCTATGAAGCCAACATTACACTAATACCAAAACAGAACAAGGACAACACAAAAAAAGAAAACTACAGGCCAATCTCTCTAAGGAACACTGATGCAAAAATCCTCAATAAAATTTTAGCTATCAGAATCCTACAATGTATCCATAAAATAATTCACCACGGCCAAGTAGGATTCATTCCAGAGACACAAGGATGGTTTAACATCCGAAAATCAATCAACGTTATCCAACACATCAACAAAAAGAAATATAAAAACCATATGATAATATCAATAGATGCTGAGAAAGCTTTCGACAAAGTGCAACACCCATTCATGATAAAAGCCCTTGAAATTCTTGGGATACAAGGAACATACCTCAACATTGTAAAGGCCATATATGACAAGCCAACAGCCAGTATCATTCTCAATGGTGAAAAGTTGAAAGCAATTCCATTAAGATCTGGAACAAGACAAGGATGTCCACTCTCACCACTGCTTTTCAATATAATACTCGAAGTCCTAGCCAGAGCACTAAGACAAGAGAAAGACATACAAGGAATTCAAATAGGAAAAGAAGAAGTCAAACTATCACTATTTGCAGATGATATGATAATATACATAGAGAACCCCAAAAATTCCACAGAAAAACTAATTCAACTAATCAATCAGTTCAGTAAAGTGGCAGGATACAAAATCAACACGCAAAAGTCAGTAGCCTTCCTATACACAAACAATAAATCTGAAGAAAAAGAAATCAAAAAAACCATCCCTTTTATTGTTGAAACAAAAAAAATCAAATATTTGGGAATAAATCTAACAAAAGAGGTAAAGGACCTATACAAAGAAAACTATAAAACACTGTTAAAAGAAATAGAAGAAGACACAAAGAAATGGAAAGACATCCCCTGCTCATGGATTGGAAGAATAAACATTATTAAAGTGGCCATCCTACCAAAAGGAATATACAGATTCAATGCTACTCCAATCAAAATTTCAATGTCATTCTTCAAAGAAATAGAACAATTATTGATGAAATTCATATGGAATCACAAAAAAACCCGAATAGCCAAAGCTCTCCTGAATAAAAAAGAAGGGAATGGAGGCATCACACTCCCAGACTTCAAACTATACTACAAAGCCATAATCATCAAAACTGCATGGTATTGGAACAAGAACAGACATACAGACCAATGGAATCGAATAGAAAATCCAGAAATAAACCCACAGATTATGGTCAACTAATCTTTGACAAAGGAGCAAAGACTATGCATTGGAGCAAAGAAAGTTTGTTCAATAAATGGTGCTGGGAAAACTGGGTCGCTACATGCAAAAGAATGAAGCTTGACCACTACCTCACACCATATACAAAAATCAACTCAAAATGGATTAAAGAACTAGACATAAGACCTGAAACCATAAAATATATAGAAGGAAATATAGGTGAAACACTGCGTGATTTGCACATCAAAGACATCTTTACAGACACATCACCCAAAGCAGTGATAGTGAAGGCAAAGATAAACAGCTGGGACTACATCAAATTAAAGAGCTTCTGCACAGCAAAAGAGACAGTAACCAAAACAAAGAGAAACCCCACCAACTGGGAGAATATTTTCGCACCCAACACTAATGATAAAGGACTGATCACAAAAATCTGCAAAGAGCTGATGAGACTCAGCAACAACAAAGAAAATAATCCAGTCCAAAAATGGGCAGAAGAGCTAAAAAGAAACTTCTCTGAAGAGGAAATGCAAATGGCCAACAGGCATATGAAAAAATGTTCAACATCACTTGTCATCAGGGAAATGCAAATCAAAACTACCATGAGATACCATCTGACACCAGTGAGAATGGCACATATTAAAAAAACTAGCAACAACAAATGTTGGCGAGGGTATGGAGAAAAAGGAACTCTTCTGCACTGTTGGTGGGAGTGCAAACTGGTCCAACCACTATGGAGAGCTGTGTGGAGATTTCTGGACCTACTAAACATAGAGCTTCCATATGATCCAGCAATTCCACTCCTAGGTATTTACCCAAAGGACACAGAAACATCAATTCCAAAGAACACCTGCACCCCTATGTTTATAGCAGCACTATTTACAATAGCTTTGGAAACAGCCCAAATGTCCAAAAATAGATGACTGGATCAAGAAGATGTGGTACATATATACCATGGAATATTACTCAGCATTCAAAAAAGATAAACACATGCAATTTGCAGCAACATGGATGGCACTGGAAGGGATCATGCTCAGCGAAATAAGCCAAAAAGAAAAAGAAAAATACCGGATGGTCTCACTCATAGCAGGAATCTAGAAAACTTAAATAAGGGACCAGGAAAATGAATAACTATAAGAAAGTGAAAATCAAAATCAACAAAAAACTATAAACCAGAGTCACTTTTTGGGGGGTGGGGGGCAGGAGGGGAGGGATTGGGGTCAGAATGGGGGGTTGCAATTGTATGGGGAATATAAAAATAAAATTTAAAAAAAAAAAAGAAAAAGAAAACAGAAAAAAAAATACAAATAACAGCTTTTAGTCCCAAACCACAATGCCATAGCCCCACCCAACAAAGTTAACAATAAATCTTTCATGTACTGGTAGCCAGTGTATATTCAAATGTATATTCCATTGTCTATAGTGTGTCTTGTAGGCTCCAAAGCACATACATTCCGTTTGGTTTGTTATGGCTATTAAATTTCATTTAATATATTTTCATTATATGCTCCTGCTTTATCACTATCCACTATGTGCTAGCTACCACACGAGTTAACAGGGAACCCTGAGGTGAAAATGCAGTCCTGTCCCCCGAGGGTTTCTAGTCATAAGGAATAAATGTCTACAGTCATGATCATGGTCTCTCATATAACATATTGAGCTTGGTAACTGTCAAGTCAGTGGCAATAATTTTTCTCTGCTGGATGCTACTGTCATTCCCAACTAACCCTACAGAAATTGACACCATTTACTGCTTATAGAAGTTCAATAAATTGTTTTCAGCCTCAACTGTTCATCACTGGTATTAGCATGTTGATTGTTATTCTTGGCAAATAATCCACTTAAAGACAAGAACATTTTCCTATGTTATCAGCACTATCATCATTGGACAAACAGCTAACCACTCCAGGCATAGACTAAGATGTCCCCATGCCTACTGTTACTCATTACTCATAACACTGAGTAGGTGCTGACAGATGTCATTGTTGTCCCTGTTTACGGAAGAGAAAACTGAGGATAGAGAGGTTTGACTTGCTTGTGGATTCAGAGTTCTAGTGCAGAGGAGTCCGGGCTCACACTCACACACATCTGATTCCAGCCTTCAGGCACACTGCCGCAGCTATTGTGCCCTGCAGGGATCTGGCATCCATCAGGGGCTCACGAATTTGTGTTGAGTGATTCAGGGTCTACTTCTCCTCACTCTTCCCAGAGTTCACTTCCCCACGGCCGGCTCCTACCACTGGCCCAACACAGGTCTCCACTTTGTGGTGAGAGGGTCAGTGACTATCGAGATTGAATTCTGTTCCTGGGACCCATTCCTGGGCATGATTGCCCGCCAGGACAACTGGATGGTGGCAGGCCCTCTGCTTGACATCAAGGCCGAGCCAGGAGCTGTGGCAACTGTGTACCTACCTCACTTTGTGTCCCTCCAAGGTAAGCAGAGAGAGGGTGGGGGGAGGTGATAAGGGTTATAAAGGGCCTGCAAGTTACTTCTGATGGGGATGTGCTGGGAAGGATCTGATGGCTTCCTTAGAGAGACTGAGAGAGGGTCGTGGAAGTGGAGACAGCTTTTTCCTCATTCCATTCTGCTCTGGCCTATCTTTTATGAAGAATTCTTTTTCCCAGCACCATAATGACTTGAAAGTTTTCCTAAATAGAATTAGTCTCCACAATAAAAATAACACCTAGTATCATCTTTATACAGATTGTGTCAATCAGACAACCACAGGGGAAAAAATGATACACAAAATTGAGATTTTTGAAGAAACTTTTCAAAGACAAGGCTATTTGCAAAGTAAGGCTATGTGAGCTAACAAGGAATGTTAGGGTGCCTAGGGATTAGTAACCAATGGAAGGTCATGACTACTCCCACAGGCTGGGAGAAAAACCATGTCACCAGAATACATTTGAGATCAGTAGCCATGAAAGAGGGGCTTCCCGGTAGAAGTACTCACAAAGGGTAGCACAGTTATCCCAAACTCTCACCAACAAAGACTTCCCTCAGATAAAATTCCAAGAAGTATATGCACAGAGTTAAATATTTCTTGCTCAGTAAACAAGACTCCACACGTGGGGACCAGTGAAAACTATAGGGACTAGAATCAGTCCCATGAAGAGAAATTTCTAGAAACATGACACATAATAAACACTTAAAATGCTGAAAGAAATGGTCTTTAAAATATGAACATGAAAAATATTCCACTGAATATTGATCAATGAAGTTTTGCAACAAACTAAATTGACAGAGAAATCTGATAAACCATAAAATAGAAGATGAAATATTGTGAAAGGCATCATAAAAATACCTGACATATTGAGTGGGAATTCCAGAAGTATAGAAAGAAAAATGGAGAAGAGTAATATTCAAGGGAATTTCTAAAATTGCCAAAATATGTGACTTATTACCTGAGAAAATAGAAAAACAAGAGTAAGAGAGAGATCACTAATACTCTATTCTATTGCAACTAAAGAATAACAAATCTAAGGAAGTCTTCACACCAGCCATAAAGTATCTAGCAGCTACTTCAATTGTACTGACAGCTGATTTTTAAATAGCAACAATGGAAGGCAGAAGACAATGAAATATCACCATTGTGCTAAGAAAATAATTGTCATCAAGAATTAAAGGAAGAATTTACTTTTTATGAAGAAGTAAAAGTAGAAATTTTAAAACAAGACATCTTTCACAAATGAATCCTAACTGAGGGAAATTCTAAAGAATGTTCTCAGGGTAAAGGAGAAGAACCCACAGGGAAGGGAAGAGCTGTAATACATAATCATTAGCAAAGATACTGAGAAATACACAACAAAACATTGACTAGATAAAGCAACAGTGATAATGTTTGCAAGAGGGGATTTCAAAGAAAGAGAGAAATTAAAATGCCAATGATAGCAACTGGCGCCTCTCTCTGTGGCATCCTGTCCTCACCTGGTCAGAGTTCTTGCAATGAAATCAATTTGGTTGATTTAGGCAAAAAAGAATATATAGGGTGATTGTTGGCTAGCTTTCAGACTTAACTAAAGAGTAGGCAACAAGCTTTTAATGAGAGGCTGGGAGGCTTTGATTGTAAGAAAGGATGCTGAGAAAGCAAGAATATGGAAAGCTCACACCAAAAAAGAATATTCACAGACCTCTACTGCAGAAACAGCTACTGCAGAACCTCCCCAGTGGCGCAGCAGTTGAGCGCTGGGTTGTGAAGCTGCCCGCAGCCTCTGCAGCACCGGTTCGATCCCCAGCTGCTCCCCGGCCACCTGAGGTGGGACCCACATGGCGCACAGACCTCTCCTGCCGCCCGCTGCTCCCCTCAGCAGTGTACTTCGGTCCTTCTGCCTGCTCTGCTCCCTGCTCTAGCTCTGGTGAATTCTCTCACACTCCCGACTTCTGACTGTACCCAGTGCTTGTATAAATAAATAAATCTTTAAAAAAGAAAAAAGAAACAGGTACTGCAGGACTATCCTTCCATGGGGGTCACAGACTCCTGACCTCACTGCTTCTGCCAAAACTATCTCGGTCTTCTCATCTGTGCTTCATCCCTCAAGGTCCTAGTTAGGAACATCCACCTAGTCCAAGAGTCATGCACCTGTGTCACAACTGCCAGGGAGGTCAGCTTCCCAGGGGGAGATGCAACCTCTTTCCTGCCAGGAACCACATAATGGTGGAGGACAGAGGAGGGCTTCTTTCCCCAAAACAAGAGTCTGAAATGTACACGGCCCTGAATCATTCCATTCCCCAGTGTCCTCATGTCCTCCTTGTTCTACCTGTCAGGAGTCAAACCCACCAGCATCACTCCAAATCCTCATAATTACAAATGCTCCCCAGCACCTGTCACCAGGGGACCAAGCTCTTTCTCAGCTCCAGGACTGCGATTTGCTCCTGGGTATGAGTGTCATGCCAGGGTTTGCTTGAGGTGCTCTACCCAAGAGATGGTGTTGCCTCAGCACCCAAAGATCCCAGTTCTAGAAAAGCTGTCTCCCCTGATGGGTCACACAGGAAGGCCTGCATCCTGGGATACCTGCCTCTGCCAAGCCTGCCTCAGTGATGGCACCACATCCTCACCTTTCAAACCTTTCCTTGACAGGCAACCATGTGGACACATCCCAGTTCCATGTGGCCCACTTCAAAGAGGAGGGGATGCTGCTGGAGGAGCCATCAAGGGTGGAGACATCTTACATAGTCCTGGAGAACCCCAGCTTCTCCCCCATGGGAGTCTTCTTGAGAATATTGACAGTTACTGGGATTTCTATTCCCATCACCTCCACTGTGATGCTCTACCACCAGCTCCGTCCTAAAGAAATCAACTTCCATCTCTACCTGATCCCAAATGACTGCACCATTCGGAAGGTGATACTCAGACCAAAAAGGCCAGGTCATGTGCAGACATCAGTGCACCCAGTGAGCCCCACGATGGGTCCACTGGAAATAGGAATGGGTCTCTACCAAGTAGGAGCCTCCAAATAGGCGAATCATCCTGCTCAGCCATGCAGTGCTGTCCTGTCTCCCTAAGGTCTCCCACATGGTTTTGTCGCCCCTTCCCTGAACTCTTGACAGCCCTTCCAGAGGTCAAAAGACGGGAGAGCTCTCTACCCAGACTGCCACCTCCCCCCACTCTCACCCTTCTCTACAGTGACCTGATTCCCACCCTGAACACAGCAGAAGATGAGTGTGGGCTCCTGTTTAGCAGGGCATGGGGTGTGGGAGGCAGGGGTGGTACAGACCCTTCCACCCACACAAACACGCAGGAGCCCCTCTTCCCTTTACTCAGACCATGTTCAGAACAAATGACAGGATCTCTGTGCCAGAAGCCCCTCCTCCCTTGACCACTGTTCTCTTTGCCCCTTAGGCCATAGATGATGAAGAAAAGAAGTTCCAGTTTGTGCAAATACGCAAGCCACCACCTCAGACCCAACTCCATGTGGGCTCCCGCTTCATCGTGTCTGGTTCAGACAAGATGGATATAATGCCGCAGGTGAGCAGCCCATGCTCCCCCCTCATTAGGATCAGAGGTCATGCTTGGAAACACCTGTGGGACAGGTCTCAGGGCTCCGCTAGTAACAGGGTGCACTGGGGTGAGGCTGGCAATGAGTGGAGTTTGGAGGAGAATTCTTGAGATATCGAGAAGAAAGTCGTGGGAGGGAGAGTCACCTGCAGGACAGAACAATGATGGAGTCTCACACGGAGTCACTGGGAGATGCTGAGCTATCAGGAGCCTCTGCCCTCAATCATAACCACAGGAAACATGCTGAATCTGAACTCAGTTTAGCACTTGTTGCTGTGAGAGAACACACAGCATGGGGCGCCACGGTGCCCCCAAGGCCAAGGGTGTCAGAAGGAAACTATTATAGGGTTTGTCCTTATTTGAGTAAGCTGAGGGGAGGTCTAAGCAATGGAGATTTGCTCTGGATTGGGTGTTCTCAGAAGGCAGAGGCAATTATTTGATTGGGAACCTCAACTCACTGCAGCAGGCGGACACAGCACAGATGAAGCTGTAACTGCTTCAGACAGTCACTCACTTCATGGGGAGAGAATGTTGTTGAAAGTTGAATGGTATGTCCTTTGAGTTTGGAAACATGAATGCAAGGATGAAATCTTTGGACTTTCTCACTGTGTCAACAGCTCCCAGGGATAAGAGGCCTGGCTCAGGTGACCCAGATAGTAAAGGAAAAACTTGGTGGTGTAATGAGGGAGAGGAAGAGACAAGAGGGTCAGACAAGAGGTTCGGGTTGCCCAGGACCCATCCATCCTCTCTGTTGGTCCTGATGTTGGGTCGTGTGTTGCTCTAGGTGAAAGACAAGCCCTTCCAGGATCACAAATAAGGAAATACAGCCCTGCATTATAATGCTCCTGGTTGTTAGGAAGCAGTGGATGAGAGGAAGAGGGGGTAGAACCTGAGACCAATAGAAAGACGTCTGCACGACTGCAAGCAGGAGATGGTGGTGGTTTGACTAAGGAAATAGCAGTGGAGATGGAGAGAAGTAGATGGAATTGCTGTTTGAGCTGGAGAAAGAGCTAATAGGACGTGGAGAATCAGCCTCATGGGGGGAGGGGGTGGATAACAGAAGGCATTAAAATGATGCCTAAGGCCTTTCTGGTCTTGCAGGGGTTAAAGACAGTACTATCAAACTATTGGCAGCCACTACAACTCAGTTTGATCCCCTGCCAGGGAGCAACACACATGGTGTAGCATACCTCTCCTGCCTCACCCACTTCTCCACTCAGCAGTGTATTTCAGTAGATCTGACTGTTCTGTTCCCCACTCTGACTCTGGTGAATCCTCTCAGACCCCCCCACACACACACACACACCTCTGGCCTACACCCCAGTTCTTGTATGCATAAATGATTTTTTTTTAAAGGAGAAGATGATGCCTAAATGAGGGACATGAGCTATGAGTGGGTGATGAGGCCATATCCTGTGTTTGAGGTAAAGTGGGGAAAGAGCTGCTGGAGAAAGAGTTGGGCATCAAGAGTTCAGTCTTGAATGTGATTTAGGAGAGCAATGAATGTGAATTTTCTGTTGATGAAAAGTGGGTCAAGTTTCAAATCCATTCCAAAGACATGCTTTCAACTACAGAGGGAGAGAGTAGGGGTTTAAGATGGAGGTGATGGAGGAGCAATAATCTGGAAAAGATAGACATGGATCTGGTCCAGGAGATGTGGTCACTACAGTTTAGGGTGAGTCCTGACTCATCCATGGATTACCCAACTATTTTATCATCCTTCTGAATCAATTATTGTGGAAAATTTGGAAAAGTGCAGGGTCTGAAGCTGGTGATTCATTTCAGAACAGGTCATCTGAGTGTCCCCAGGGGACTGAGCAGGCTCAAGAAGGTGTCAGAAAAACAACCTGCAGGATGAACAGTGACTTTTCACACCACTGTTCTTTCTCTGCTCAGGAACTGGAGCTCTGCTACCGGAGCCCCGGGAAGTCCCAGGTCTACAGTGAGATCTCCGTTGGACAGTTGGTGTCAGGGATCCGGCTGCAAATAACAAACAAGGAAGATGGAACTGTGGTGTGGGAGGCCTTGGTGAGACAAGGTAAATCAAGACAAGTCCAGACAGCTCAGTGGTGGGAGAAAATCAGTGTGTGTGTGTGTGTGTGTGTGTGTGTGTGTGAGAGAGAGAGAGAGAGAGAGAGAGTGAGACAGAGAGAAAGAGAATTCTCAGTTTGCTAATGAGAAGAAAGAGCCTAAATAAGTTATATGACTTTTTCTAATTCATGGCAAGAATGTGAAGAGTGTTAATCAGACTCAGCCCCACAGACCATCCCGCATACCATCACGTCCCCACACTGTCCTTGGATTAACGGATGTTGACATCCTCAAGGCCTTTGGCAGTTTTCCATGATAGCTTGGACATGAAATGAAAGAATGAGAATTAGCAACGTATAAGGTTGCATGGGTTAGGTCAAGTTTGGCGACATCAAATGCTCTAACCTGAGTCACTCAGCTATTTTCAAGGCAGAAACCGGGAATTGAATAGAGAACCTTCAGGACTGGAAGAAACTTCACAATCTCTTAGTCCAGCACCAATAACCTCAAGACCCAAACCCCCTAAACAGGCCTTGTAGAGACAACCTGTGGGAATGCAGTGAACCTGCCTCCCGCGCTGCCACACACAGGCACAGCGAGGAGGGAGGGTGACTCGACTCCGCCCTGGCTTGGGAGACTCCACAGCTGTGAACCAGCCAGCCCCGTGCAGGCCTAGATTTGAGTCTTGCTCCGGCTCTTACTTGCTGGGTGACGGTAATGACAGGAAGGCATTACAGCGCTGGTTTGTGTTTCAAGCAGACCAGGTAAAGGAGAGTCATGGAGCCCTTGGTGGCTTTCTCAGGCTTTTATTGGGCTTCACATGTAGTGTGGCAAACAGGTACACGGCAGGCAGGGGTGCCAGTGGTCTGGAGGCCGGGAGGCCACAAAGGCCCCAGCAAGTCTTCACTCTGGGCTTGTCTGACATTCTTTCTCCCCTTCTCTCTCCTGCCTCTTCTGCTTCTGCTTCTGCATCTCTTGGCAGATATCTCAATACTGAGCCAGGGCCCACAGAAGTAAACACCACAGCTTACAACAATGTAACAACTGCAGGTGCCCCAGCAGGCAGGGCAATCCTAATGGTGGGAGGGCAGAAAAGCCTGAAAACCATTTACCCTACAATGACCTTGGAAATTTACCTAACCCATTGGAGTCTCAGGTTCCTCATATATGTAAAATGAGATTGTCTAATGTGAGATCTGTTTCAAAGCTCAAATACAGTGTGTTTAGTTAGGACGTGTGGCACCAGGATGAAAATGGATTACTCAGAGTCCGTGTCCAGAACAATGAGAAGCCTAGAGGGACAACTCCAAGAAAGTGCAGCCCAGCTCCAAGGGCAGTCTTGTTTTTATTTAGAATCAGACAGAAAATAAAAAGGTCAAAGAAGCAAGCAGGCAAACAGGGAATGCACAAGTGTATGGGGGATGCGTAACCAGCGGGCACCAGCCAAGGTTGAGAAATGAGGAGAAAGTCAAGGAAAGTCTCAGAGTTTATGCTACTCTAGCCGTAACACCTATTGCTGTTTCTGCACATGCTGTTTTGAGCATGTATAGACCCTCACTCCAGGACTTTTGCCCTGAGAGGTTCCTTATCAACTTTCCCTGTGTCTGCACACTGAGAGACACAGAGTAGTCAAAGAAAAGAATAATCAAAGCAAAGACACAGAATAGTTGAGGCACAGAATAATACAAGCTCCCACAATAGTGATCTTTGCATGGCTCATTGGGTGGGCCTTAAAAATAGTAGAAGCGGGGCCTCCCCGGTGGCGCAGCAGTTAAGCGGTGGCTTGTGAAGCTGCCCGCGGCCTCTGTGATGCCGGTTCAATCCCCGGCTGCTCCCTGACCACTCTGCTCCCCGCTCTGGCTCTGGTGAATTCTCTCACCCTCCCGCGCTTCTGACCGTACCCAGTGCTTGTATAAATAAATAAATAAATAAATATCTTTAAAAAAAATAGTAGAAGCCTGAGTGTTCTCCTTCATAGTAAGACAGTTTCTTCCTCCTCTCAGTCTTAGTTCTGTCCCCTGGAGCTCTCAGAAGAATCTGTCCCCTTCCCAGCTTCCTTGCATCTCCTCTTAGGAAGTTGAACATTCCTGGCTCTGTCCTTCTTTCCCCTGATATTGTGGTTGTCAAACTCTTCGAGATTCAGTCTACTTCCTCGGCAGATGTTCTGACTCTGGCTGGGTCAGGGGGACCCTGAGACCACCTGTCATCATGTAGGATGTGGGACACCCTCCCCCCTTCAAGCAGATGAACCCCTTGCTCCAGCACCACACTTAAGTTCCCCTCTCCCTGTGCCCCTCCCCCCATCAGGTGACCCTGAGCGTGGTCTGTCAGCTCCCAGGTCTCATCCACACTAGGGATGTGGGTCCCTCCCCCTCCTGATGCAGGTCATATCTAAGCCCGTTAATCTGTTGTTGGTTATGTTCATTTTTCCTATTGAAATGTACAAATACTTCCATGAGATTAGTTTTTCCTGATCTTAGCTTTTCATTCTGACATGTAAATCCAGAACAAATTGGATCTGATCTAGGTGATTCTAGAGGTCAATCTAGGACAAGTGGGTAAATTTCTGCTCAGATACCAGAGCTCAAATAGATTAAGGGACATGGTAAATTCTCCACCGGGATCTATTTAAGCTGAGACTGGATTAAACCATGTCAGGGCTAGGGTGGGAGAAATTACCGTTATTCAGTTTCTCCCTCTCTTTCTCTCTCATCATGACATTTGTTGTCTATGTGCCTAAAGAAAAGATTAACCTAGATGATCTCCGAGATCCCGTCCAGCCTTACTCCAGATTTCATCACAATCTGTCTGTAGTTCATTCTCAGAATCACAGGATCTCAGAAGGGGTAAGTGACTGGGGATCATGTGGACTAATACCCCACACTGTTCAAATGCTTCTCTCTGTGTCCTCAGGAGACCTCAGACCTTCAGCCGCACTGGATCCTCCAGCCCCGCCAGGTCAGTGGCAGCTGTGAGAAACAGGGGAGCCAGGGGCAGACCTGGGCACGCCATGTGACCCTGGAGGGAGGGAAGAGACATTGCAAACCCACAAGAGTAGGCCATGGCAAGTGGTACGTGCCAGGGTAGGTCCCTCCGGTCCCTACTCTGCCCATGGAGCCTGAACCTCCACTGGAAGCCCAGTGCCTCCTCAGTAACTGAGCCCTCACCCAGCCCAAAGAGAGTGCTAGGCTGGATGTTGACATGAAGGAGGGCAGAGGTACATTCATGGTGGCCAGCTGCATTACAGGAGCAGGGCTGGGTGCACAGGAAGTGATGGAGACTCTGGACCAGGGCAGGCTGCAGTGGAAACTGCTTTTGATTCGCTGCAGGCTCACCTTCACCCCCAGGCTCACCAAGGTCGGCACACTTCCTGGACCAGTATCGAGAGCAGCTGGTGGCTGGAGTGACATCTGTGGACCCCGTCCTGGACAAACTGTACGGGCAGGTGCTGAGTGTGGAGCAGTATGACACCATCAGGGCCGAGGCCACCACGCAGGGCCAGATGCGGAAGCTGTTCAGCTTCAGCAGGTCCTGGGACCGGGCCTGCAAAGATCGCCTCTACCAGGCCCTGAAGGACACCCAGCCTTACCTAATTATGGATCTCTTGGAGAAGAGCATCAGTGGAGGGCACTGAGGGACTCCTGCTAAGTGGACTCTCTCCCATCTAGGAGCTCTGCACCTGTGTGTGCATGGCCTCTTTGTGCACCTATTGGATAAGGCACTCTTGCATGACTGCCTTAGGACAATGGTCCACATCACAGGCAGCCAGGGACACCCAGGTAGACTTTGATTTATTGTGTGTTCAGGGTCCAGTGTGGTCTGGGAGTAGCTCAAAAATTATATCTAGCTTGTCCACGGGAAGTCCTGCTGTATATGTCCTGTCCTCCCTGACATGTCCTCCACTGTTCCCTATAAAATTGATCATCCTTTGATCCCCTTGAAATCCTGTTCCCCATAGGGATACCCTTTGTGTCCCTTGGACCCTGCTTCTCCTGCCATTGTCACATAACCATCATGCTTATTCATTCTTGCCAAACAAATAGCAAGAGAGCAGCAGAGTCTTGCCTTGCAAACCTGGTCCAAGATTCGTCCCTCAGAGTGTCCCCGGGATGATGCTGGCGTGCTCCTGAGCACCAAAGTGGATGACTACTACACCTGCTGTGAGTCCTGTCTCTCCTGGTCACTTTCCAGTCTAAGTTTCTTCTTCTCTAAATAAGTTGTGTCTAAGTTACCTTCTCGTTGTGAAGTTATAAACTCTGATGACCCTTCTGCTGGGCAGTGATGTCCATCCAAGAGGTGCCATCTAGGCACCCAGCTGCCCGCCCCTGGCTTTCACAGGCAGCTGCTAGTTAGGTGACAGCACCTCAGGGAATGATGGAGCTGGGCCTGAGGACCGCTCAGGACGAACCCAGAGCCTGTGTGGGGTGGACCCTGCCTGGGCATCCAGAGGAAGGGTAGGGGACATGGTCTGGCCACTTCTGCTGAAACAATGACAACGGACAACTTGGGGGCTTTGAATGTGATAGGAACAAAACCAGATTTTTCACTTGTCTATCTTGAACTCATATTTTCTGTATGTTCTGTTGTCTGTGCTGTGACTGGAGTCTAGGTGGGTCCCAGAGCCAGGGGAGGGTGAGGCAGAACCACAGGGGATGAGGTGAGGTCCCAGTTTAGATGTCCCCTCCTATGGAGACACATCTTGACCCCGGCCAGACCCCGCTGCCCTGAGCCCCTGAGGCACCTGTCCCCACCTGAGCGTCAGCACATGGCCTTGTGCCTCCTGCTTTGCTGCTGGTCTCTAAGTAATGGTTACAAACATTCCAGGGCCCACAGATGCTCAATGACCCTCCGTTCTGTTATAGATTCTGTTGGGTCTTTTCTGGCTGCCACCAATTAACGCCAAACAAGTTTTGAATAAGCCAATAATAGGTTTCAAGCACAGAGTGCTTGGTGTGGATCACACAATGGGAGAGAGGCAGCAACTGCCCTGGGTCACTCTTTTCACCTGAGCATGATGGGGGTCTGGCTTTATGAGGTTGACCACCAGAGTGGGCAGCAGGGAGCAGACCCTAGAGTTTCAGGCTGTGCATGGGAGGGCATGTGCAGACAGGTGACGAGCTTCTTCATACGTCATGTGATTCATGAGCATCTTAGTCTCTACCCAGGGGTGTGGTTTAGCCAGCTAGTGAGTCCTTGGTCACTCCTGGTTCTCTGCCATCCGTGTCTGGGGGAGCATCTTCTTTCAGCTAGTTCTGGAGCCATTATCTGGAAACAGGAAGCTTCTCAAGGTGGAAGTTCAGCTTGGTTCTGTGGAATTCCTATTAGCTTGGTGACTCCATAACAGGCAGTTTAGGCAAGCAAGGTCTACTCCCAAGTGGCCCTGTGACGGTTGCACATACTTTTGATACATTAGAAAAACTCTACTACTAATTTTGTCACATATTGAGAAAATTCAATCTGATATTTCGGGGAGACTACTCCCACAATTCCATGAGACAGTTTGTTTCCTTATAGTTTCTCCTTTCCGTTTATTCCTTGTTTTCTGCTACCAGGAGCATTAAAAAAAAAAAAAAAAAAAAAAAGGGAACTGGGCCTCCCTATTGTCAGGGGTGAAGTTTCAGGGCTATCACTGCTACAACGTGAGTTCGATGCCCGGCCAGGGAGCTAACACAGACTTGCCAGTTCTGCTCCCCACTCTGTCTCTGGTAAATCCTCTCAAACCCCCTTCCCCAACAGCTCTGACCTGCATCCTAGTTCTTCTATGAAAAAATAAACAAATTATTTTTTTTGAAAAGTTATTAAAAAAGCAACTGCTTTTTATCTCTTTTGAAGTAAGACAGGAACCTAATCAAATTACTATCGTTTACAGCGTCCTTACACCACCGCCATTTCCCACACACGCACAACACCAGCTGCTTGTTAGAGCAACTTTTCCTTCATTGCCCCCAGGCCCCCTGGTCCCAGCTCAGGCACTGCCAGAGCCAGCCTCCCCCTCCCTGCTACAGGGACCAGGGAGCATGTGCACAGCAGGAAGTTGCGTTCAGCTTGGAGCAGCAGGGCAGAGGCCAGGTGCACAGGGGCGACCATGAGGACTGTGGTGGGGGTGAGAATTCAGAGCAGGCACTGAGATGTGGGCAGTGAGGAAAGGAAGCTGGGGAAGCGCTGATCTCCAAGAGAAAGACAAGGACAGACGGTCGGACCAGGAGGAGAAGTCCTCTGTTAGGGGAAAGGGGGGGGCATGAAGGGACACCCCAGGTATTGATGGGTCAATCAAAGGCAGAGAAGGCCAGTGGGAAGGGCTCACACAGCCTGGGTGTGAGGGGCTGAGCCCTGGGAGTTCCCACGCACTGTATTCCGGAGGCCCCTCCCGACCTTCACAACAGGCCACCCAGCCCCTGGGAAGGCTGGTCTGATAGGGCAGGTCCCTCTTTGCTCACGCTCTTCATCCTCCCTCGGGGGCAGCTGCAGTGCAGAAAGAGCTCAGCGCTAGTCGGGGTGCAGGGCTGGTCCTGCTCCCACAGGACAGTGTCCAACCACCCATGCCATCGGAGCACACCCCCTGAACCCCCGAGAGCCCCTGGGCTCTGACTGGAGTAGCACCACCTGCCTCTGTTAGTTCTTCCCCCGGCACAATTATTGAGGGACCAGCTAGTAGCATCCCTGCCCCCACCCCACAGGCACAACCAGTGGCTACGTCCCACTGCTTCCACTCCCAGCCACACACACACACACAAACACACACGTCCACCCTCAGACCTGTAACAGTGTTGAATTAACCAAAAATTCCTAGGTCACGAAACTCTTTAAAAAGTTGTACAATTCAACTCTTCTGCACTGTTGGTGGGAGTGCAAACTGGTCCAACCACTGTGGAGAGCTGTGTGGAGATTTCTGGACCTACTAAACATAGAGCTTCCATATGATCCAGCAATTCCACTCCTAGGTATTTACCCAAAGGACACAGAAACATCAATTCCAAAGAACACCTGCACCCCTATGTTTATAGCAGCACTGTTTACAATAGCTAAGCTTTGGAAACAACCCAAATGCCCAAAAATAGATGACTGGATCAAGAAGATGTGGTACATATATACCATGGAGTATCACTCAGCATTCAAAAAAGATAAACACATGCAATTTGCAGCAACATGGATGGCGCTGGAAGGGACCATGCTCAGCGAAATAAGCCAAAAAGAAAAAGAAAAATACCGGATGGTCTCACTCATAGCAGGAATCTAGAAAACTTAAATAAGGGACCAGGAAAATGAATAACTGTAAGAAAGTGAAAATCAAAATCAACAAAAAACTATGAACCAGAGACACTTTTAGGGGGGCGGGGGCGGGAGGGGAGGGATTGGGGTCAGAATGGGGGGGCTGCAATTGTATGGGGAATATAACAATAAAATTTATAAAAAAAAAAAAAGTTGTACAATTCTCCCCCACCCGCAGTCTTCCCACACCCTCCTCATCTCCATAAGGGTGGTCCTCCCCTGGGTGCCTTGCAGATCTCCTTCCCCTTCCAAGGCTCCTCCAACCAAACATCACCTGTCACCTGTCATCTCTGGAGTTCAGCCTCCAGACTGTCTTAAGACCTGGATAGTAGCTGCCTTGGTCCCCACACACCGTCCTTCTGCCGACCCCAGTCAGGACTCCACGGGATGACACCCATGGCCTGAGCCCCAGGACGTCTCAGCAGAGACCCCTCCCCATCCAAGACGTGTCTGGTGCAGCCTCCTGGCAGCGCAGCTCCCCTCCTGGGTCGTGGCTTGGAAGGTGCAGCAAAGCCCAAGGCAGGAAAAAAAAAAAAAAAAAAGAACACAAAGCCTTGTTTTCTGAATCCCTAGAGGGGAGAACAGCGCCCCAACAATGCCACTCACAGCATCTTGTGCTCAGGGAAAGTAGCCACAGTGTCTTGGTCCACCAGCTCCAGCAGAGCCAGTCTGAGCAACTGCCCCGGGAGCACTGTGGCTTCTCAGGACTCAGGAAAGGCCTGGGCCTCCTCGGGGGCCCTCGCTGGAAGGCAGAAGGCCCAGGTCTAGCTCAACCCAGAATGAGCTGTGGCCACACTGCAGTCATCCTGTCAGGAGGACCATGGCTGAAAGACAAACCTAAGTGAAGCCATTTTAAAAATAGGGCTGTTACAGGAAGCATCGCTGTGGCCACGGCACAGGAGCCATCTTCCCCGCCCTCACACTCAGGCAACCACACCTCAGTAGCCTGGGGTCCCACACCCAGTGGGCCATGAACCAGACGTCCTCAGACAGAGGAGGGAAGAGGGAGCAAGCCCTGGTGGGTGTCAACGAGCTGACCCGGAGTAGTGCAACTAGCGATCACTCACAGTCACTGAATCTATGCCCTGACATTTGGGCTGCTCTAAAGGGTAAGACAGGGGTGGGTGCTCAGGAGTGGGTCCTTGAGGGGTCCTGGTTCAGAGGTTATCGGGTTTGGTTCACCTGCAGGAACGTGAGGTGTCCTCACAGTCAGCCACGCCCAGCTCGTAAGGCAGCGACACCTGCAATAATCAGGGATCTGATGCCCCAGCCCAGCTGGAGCCCCAATTACTGGCCCTTTGGTCCACACAGCAGATGGGGTGTACAGACCAGCACCCACTGCAGAGCCCGTGGGGGTGACCCCCGGCCACAATGCGGCATTATCTCAAAATAGATTAAGGTGATTCAAACAGTCCCGTGTCTTGTGTGTCTCCTTAATAACACCCGAGGGAGCCGCCGAAGGAGTCTGGTATCCTCCCTGATCAAGGGATTGTCACCTTGATTGCCCCGTCCGCCTACTGGGAGTGACGGCTCTAAACACTCCTGTTCTCTGCTGGTGCTGAGTCTGCCGGCTCACAGAGGCAGGAAGTGGAGGTGGCCTGGGACATGCTGATTTGAAAGGGACAGGGAGATGCAGGAACCTGCCACAGGGAGGTGCCTCTGCAGTCTCTGCACATTTCAAGGTGATGAGGAGCCCAGACTGAGCCATGGTCCTGAGAGTGGGTGTCCCAGAGCTTCTACAAGGAAGAGATGCTCCCCATTATGCCCACTGCCCTCCTGGAGGTTCCTGGCCTTGGGGACCATTTTAACTGCAGTTGCACCTCGGGCGCTGACATCAGAGATCCCCACATCCCAGCAGAGCACACAGATCTGAGTCATTTCCACCAAGTCACTCCCTGAGCCACTACTGGCTCCTTTGTTTTGGTGGCTCAGAAATTGTATTTTTTATACTGGTATCTGAGACAAGCAGCAGAAAATTACTCTCTCCAGAACCCGTTTGCCAAACTGTGGTCTCTGCCTTCAGTTCACTCCCCGGACTTCACCTTTTGTTCCTGTTTCTAACCTCATCCCTTCCTGGGCCAGCCTGTATTATGTGAGGCTCTGAGAGAGCAAGAAGCAATAAAGAAGAACCAAGAACTGCCTCCTTTATCTATCCAGATGTGGGTAACAACTGCAAGTAAAAAATCAATGTAAAGAGGGACCCTCCTTCTCGTACTCCTCAGAGATTATTAATTCAGGGGGGCTGAGCCTGGAGTCAGATCTACATTCTCCATGTCTTCTGCACAGTCCTGCACAAGCAGAAATCATTTGTCTTTTGTTGAGCATTTTGTGCCTGGAGCAGGCACTGTGAGCACGAGCTGGACAGACCACACTCCCCGCCCCATGATGCCCCACCATAGCTTTCCCCGCCGGGCTCTAGCTGGATTCTCCACCACCATCTCCTTCCATGTCCCACCACACAGCATTCACTGTAGTGACATGTGGGCACTGAAATTGAAAACTCAAACTCCACAGATATAAAGGCTGAGACATATAATTCATTAGACTCTATACAGAGAAAATCACATTTTGAACTGAACTCAGCAAGATCCTTGGGGGCCACCAGGGGCACAGTGAGATTTTCAAGGGAGTACATAAATCAGCAAATATATGTTAGGAACAGGTTTTGTGCTGGTTTCCTGCAACACCCCGGGTAGAGGGCAAAGACCAAATCGCCAAAGGAAGCCGAGTGCTTGGAGAGGACCACAGACAGCTCCAGGAATGGTAGCCCTCCAGCCTGCCCTTCCTCTGCTTACAGAACACACTGAACTCCTGCTGTGTACAGTCCCATTCCGTGCAGGGAGCACTGCTGTGTACAAGACAGACATAGCCCCTGCTCTCAAAAAGTCCCAGTCCAGGGACAAGACAAGCTGGCATCAAAGAGAAATGGCATCTCCTGTGGGCTTCATCCCCGCAGTCACAGGCCTCCCTGGTCTGGGAGAAACTCTGTCAGCAAAACGACTGGGTGTCATTGTCCTGGCCCACGCCTCCTGAGAAGGTGCCCCACTTCAGAACCCTGCCCTGGCGTCTGACAGGAATGCATCACAAGGGGAGCCCAAAGACCCTTGAGAGGCAGAGTCTCGTGCCATGAATGGAATCTTCTTCCTCCTCAGAGTGTTTATCATGAGAGCCTTAAACTCCCTCATCCCATTGGATTCCCAGGAAGGTGTCCTCTTGGTCCCAGAATCTTCCAGACTGCTGTTAAGGCATCCTCTCATGGCTCAAAGAAGCCTGTACAGTCTCATTTCTGTTCAACTATCACCACCTGGTGGCCTGAATTTTGTCAAGAAATGTAAACCTTAAGTAATGAAGTTTAACATCCAGTAGACATGGTGGATTTGTAGTTTTTCAAGGATGCTTAGTGAGGCTGCAAGGGGAGTTCGTTAATTCTCTGTGCTTAGACCCTGCAGGTGAAGGATCAGTCTGTTGTTACAGCTTCCTAGAAAGGAATTTCACGCTTCCCTCCCATAACCCACCCCTGTACTTAGAACCCCTCACTGGACAAGAGTCCTATCTCAGAGCTAATCCCAATTCCTCTAACTGCAGTCCATGCCCTTTTGCTTTGGTTAACATAGTTGTGCTGGTTACAGAGCTCATCAGCGGGCCTCTGTATTACTCAGCTCTGAGTCTCCAGGGGGAGGGAAGAGCAGGGGAGTCCACCAGTGCTGAGGACACGGGTGTGTTCTGAGAGGTTAAGGCCTCCTTGAGCGGTGACAGTCAGGACAAGAGCAGGGTGCAGACCACACCACGTCCAGCTGCCTGGTAGAAGCAACCACAGGGAAGATGCAAGGTGGACACACCTTTCAGCACATTGCAGGCAGCCAGAGACACAGGACGGTGACGTTGGCTTTGATGTCTCCCAGGTCAGGTCTCATCTGCACAATAAGGGCGATGCTCCCAATCTTGGCAAAGTGTTGGGAGGATGCGGTGGGCTAGCTCTGCAATGGCTGCTATCCTCTGATCCACACCCGCTCCAGGGATGCTGTGACAATTCAACCACTTTATGTCCTTTTACCATCTTGATCTGGAAGAGCTCAGTGTACAAATGGACATACAGAAGGAAATAAGATTTTAAAATTTTAAATTGCTACTTTAACATGGTATCAACCATGGTATCAACCATGTTAGAAGAGAGTAGGGAGAGGGTCAGATGTAACCAGTAGTTAAGGCAGTACATGAATCATGTGCTTTAAGATGCTATTTTATATATATGTTTAGGAGACGGATCCAACACTAACTTAAAATCATTGTACAGGACAAAGCAATGTGGGATAATATCCAGTTACTTCTGTTATTGCTTGAAGAGAAAGATAAGTGAGTTCCTAAGAAAGTGAGGCATAGAGTCAGAACAGACTAGGAAAAACCTCGGAGTAATAAGAAAGTCTCCAGAGATAAGGGCAACAAATTCCAAAGGAGAATAATCAAACACCCAAGAACTAGGGGCAACAGGACATTCCTGGACAAGGAAGGTAAAGGAAAAGGACTCTAAGATAAGGGCTGGGACACAGAGAATTAGTTCTGGGCACAGGGGCATTTAGGCAGTGAGTGAGACCACTGAGAACTAACCAATCACAAAGAGACTGGTGGAGGTTTAGAAAAATCAGGGAAAGAAGATGCATATTCCCTGAGGCCTGATTCCACATCAGCTTCCTTGTTACTCCCTGATCATTAATGTGATCAGTCTAATTTGATGGATATGTAACTTGTTTCCATTTGTACTCACTGTTACCGGCCACACTGCAGTGAACACTGTGCACATACAAGTTTTTGTGCACATGTGAGTAATTCCAAGGGACAGATTCCTAGAAAATGAATTTGCAGATTGAAAAGGGCACACATTTAAAACTCTTGGTTCAGTAATGTGCTTTGGACACCGTAAAGTCAGGTTTTTGGGCCTAGTCTCCCAGCCAGGAAGGGATCCCAGGCTGCAGTGGCAGCGCTGAGTCCCGGCCACTAGACCACCCCGGGTTGGTGTCTTGCAAGATGCACCAGGAAATTCGCTGACGCTCAGGCAAGCAAGCAAGCAGAGGCAGATTTTTTTTAGAGAAAGAAAACGTTTATTGATGAGAGAAGGGACAGATATAAAAGGGACTCCAGGATTTCATGAATCCTGCCTATGCAATCAAACCTAAAATTAAAAAACCTTTCAGGCTGGAGGTTCCTTGGTGAAACATGGAGGTGCAGAAGGGGTGCACCTAGACAGGGCTCAGAAGCCCCTGCACCCCTCACCCTGTGCTGTGTCCCTTTTCTGATCCTGAGCCAGAAACCTGCATCCTAAACCAGTAAGGACACTGCTTGTGAGTCCTGAGAGTCATTCCAGGAAATTATCACACTGAAAGGGTTTGTGGGGTTGTGAGGACTTTGGAATTTGTCTGCAGGATGAACAAACAGGGTGGATAATCAGGGCACCCATTTGCAAGTGCCATCTGAAGTGGGGAGTGGTCCTGAGGCACAGGTTTAAGCCCTTGAATCCCTGGGTCCTGTGCTGATTCTGGGGACTTCATGTCAGTATTGAACTGAGTTATAGGACACCCAGCAGGTGTCCCAGAGAGCTTCTGTCAGGAGATAAAAAGCCAAACCACGGGCCTCCCCTGGTGGCGCAGCAGTTGAAAGCTGGGCTGAGAAGCTGCCCGCAACCTCTGCAGTGCCAGTTCGATCCCCGGCCCCCGGCGAGGGCCCCACATGGTGTGCAGACTTCTCCTGCCACCCGCTGCTCCCCTTAGCAGTGTATTTTGTCAGTCTGCCTGTTCTGTTCCCCGCTCTGGCTCTGGTAAATTCTCTCATCCTCCTGTGCTTCTCACTGTACCCAGTGCTTGTATAAATAAATAAAGATAAATCTTAAAAGAAAAAAGCAAAACTCCTCTTTAGAATAAACTTCTCTACACATGGAGTCTTAGAGTCCCCTGTGGAGGCTCAAATTCCTGATATCATCCCTCCTTTAAGGCAGCACTTCCAGCTCCTGGTGAATCTGACTGTCAGAACATCCTCCAGTGTGTATTGTCCATTAAAAATAGAAATAATCATTATGTAAAATGTTGAAAGGTTTCTATGAGCTTTTGTCTAATTTGAACCTCTTGGCTTACCTAAGATGGCCCATTTGACAGGTGAGTTAAGTGAAGCTCAGGGCAATGAATCACTCACCCAAGGAGTCAGTGTCCAAATGAGTCTGAGCTGAAGCTCCTCAGGCCTGGCCCCTCCAGCCCAGGTCAAGCCAGGCACCTCCAGAAACAATTACCCAACAGGAAAGGGTCAGCAGATGTCACTCCTGCACCCGCTGTCCCCAGCTCTGCTTCACATTCGCTGAGTGCTGAGCTGCCCACAAAGTAGACCTGGCCTGGAACACACAACTCGGTGCCCCTCATACTTCACGGGATTTACAATGGGGCTCAGGAAACCCTGAAAACAGGCATTGCTGGAACAATGTTCCCTAAACCAGCTGTAGTTTCCTTCCAAGAGCAGCACTGCACCCTACACCCACCTCCCTAGAAAGCCCACACCCAGCTCTACATGTAGCTTAGGGGCGGGGCCTCCTCTCTAAAGTTGCCTGCACCTATATGCTCCAGGGCTCCCTACCCAGCACGGTGAGTGCCCCAATTCCATGCATCTGGCCTGCATGTAGAGTTGGTTTATGTGGGTGCCCTGTTCTGAGTCTTTGCCCTTAGTAGGCCTGCCCTGACCCCTCCCATCCTCTGTCCACACTCCAGAGTGGTTTCCTCTGGGTGACTTCCTGCTCTGGCTGCTTGAGGCCTGTTCTCAGTTGGTGTCCTAGGGCCAGGTAAGTTCTGAGGAGACCGGGGTGGACACTCTGAAACCCCCACCTCCTGTCAGCATCAAAGCTCAAAGCTAAGACCCCAGAGTCCAGGTCCAGAGAGGGAAGACTCAGAGGACACAGAACAGTGTCACCCCATCCCCTTCACCCTCTCATCCCATCAGGGATCCTGTTGAGGCCCCTCCTCTCCCTCGGACCCCAGGTCTCCTGACCTTGTCCAGTGTCTCCCACTCCCCAGGGCTTTTCTAGCACTTCCTTCTCCTTCTTCCTCCCAGCACCACCTACTAGCAGGTTCCCTGGAGTGTGAAAAGCTGGGCTATTAGTGAGTGCTGGGTAGGAGCTTACCCAGGAGAGGAATGATCCCAGTGGAGATTTGCACTGGGAGATGGTGGGCCCAAGGGGGACCACTGTTCCCTGCCTGCATGATGTTCCTCACCTCCCACCACCACCCCCTCCCAGTGAACGTCCCGGGTCCAGCTGAGGCAATTGCAGACTGTGAAGACCACACGCAGCTGTCTTCACATTGACCCAAACAGGTGAGAAACTCAAAGAGTCCAAGCCACGGTTGCATGATATGAAATCACACAGACTTAAATCGCCCATTCTAGCAGTTGCTCACATAACCTGGGGATGACACATTTGGCTCATGTCCTAGAAGATAAGGCTTCTCCATCAAGTGAGTAGACAAAGTGCCCTCTGCCTGATGTCAATCTTCTGCTCCCCCCACCACCTCTGCCTCCTCAGGCCCCACTCCTACCCTCCTAGACCTTCTTCTAGTCAGTGACTGTGGTCCCCTCTATCCAAGGGGGGATCGTGTACCAGAGGAGGCAGAGCTTACAGGACCCTTCACCTGCCAAGTGCATTCCCAGCACCCCATGTGCCCTCACCTGCACTCAAGGGGTGCTCGGAGCCCAGAGAGGAGGAGGCTGACATTCAGAGGGGCCCTGGGAGGGAGGAGGTAGGTGTCCTGTCAGCTCCCAGGGAGACTCTGGCCTGGCCTCCTGGCTCTCCCCTTCCCTGCTCCACCTCAGGGTCCCCATCTGTGACATGGGAGAACAGGAGCCTGCGCTGTGGACTGTGTGAGGGTGAAGAGAACCCACGGTAAACACTCAGCACAGATCTAACACCCAGCAGGTGCTCAGTACACAGGAGATGGGATGTTGCTGCTGCTGCTGTTGCTGTGCTGCTGTTACTCTAGCAGCCCCGGGAGGTGGAGGTTCACATGTCACAGGGAAACCTGAGGCTCAGAGAGGGGTCGGGAATCACATTGGGGAGGCGGAGGCAGACCCAGGACAGGGTGTGCATATCCTGGGTCCCAGATCAGGCATTTGTCCAGCAGTGTTTGTCTGTGTGTCTTTTCCCATAAGTTTAAGGAGATGTTGGGGGGCAGGCTACAATGGCTTCGGGGGTGCCTCCTGCCCTCTCTTGGAGACACAAGCCCTGGGAGACAGAGCCATGGAACCCAGATCCACGTTCTTGGGCAGGGATGTCTCCTGCACTGGCTGCTACTTTGAGAGATCCCCACGCATTTCCTTCCTCCCTACGGCTCACCATGACTTTCCTCTTGTTCATAATCTTTTTTCATGATCTTACAGACGAGTGTGACCGGGTCTTTCATTTCCCCTTTTGATTTGCATTTATCTGAAGAGTAGGGATACTGAGCACCTTTCAGTGAACTTGGTCATTTGCATATCTGCTTTTAGACAATGTCTCTTCAAATCCATTATTGATTTTTAATTGGACTATTGAATTATAGTTTTTACATGTTTTGGATATGAACTCCTTATCTGGATTATAATTTGCAAAGTTTTTGCCCACCCCATGGGTTGTCCTCTCATTTTGTTGATCACTTTCTTTGCTGCACAGAAGTTTTTCATTTTGATAGAATCCTACTTGCTTATTTTTAGTTTGGTCACTCTTTTATAGACAAAATACATTGGCAGGACCAACGTCAAGGAAATGTCCCTCCCTGTTTTCTTGTAGGATTGTTATGGTTTCAGATATCACATTTGAGTTGCTAATCCAATGTGAATTATGTTTTGTGCCATCTCCCACTTAATCAATAACCAGTGCAATGGCTAGACCACCCTTTATGATTTTCAGTGAGATTGCAAGACACCCTTCAGCAGTAACCACCAGGAAACCTTGGAAAAATAAAAGTTTATTATTCACAGTCCTTGGAAATGGCACCCCACACCTGGGGCTACATAGTGAGGCCGCAAGAAGATGGGGTGGTGGAGAGAGAGAGACAGAGAGAGAGAAAGAGAGAGACAGAGAGATATCAGGCCTGGATTCTGTTTTTAGTGTGGTTGAGCTGGGGACCCAGTCTTTCATGATCCCTTTTTATTGCTTAATTGAAAACAGAAGAAACTGAAAAAATGGGAAGTGAAAAGGAAAGTGACCCAAAAGGTCAGTTATTGAAATCAACCAAGATCTCTAAAATAGAGGATCCTCTATGAGGAAAGGTCTCCAGCTCTTTCCCTAGTTGTGAGTCTGGAATGTGGTTATTCAAAATAGTCTTTTTCAAACTAAACCACTTTGAAGTGGACACTGAGGCAATCAAAGCTTAAGCCAGGCACTTGCTCTATGTAGAGAGAAAATCCAGCTCTCAGGGATGTGAGTAGTGTAAGGTAAGGGGCCAGTTTCAATCCTTTGCATGTAGACATCTATTGATAGTTTTCCCGGCACAACTAATTTAAGAAATTAAACTTTTGTCATTATTATTCTTGGCGTCTTGTGAAAAATTGACAAATATGTGGAAATGAAAAACCAACAAACACATATTCCTGAACAATGAGTAGGTCAAAAAGATATGACATGAGGAAAAAAAAATCAGAAATGAATGAAAAAGGAAACCATAGTTGACCACATAGGGAAGGGTTTATTTCTGGGCTCTCAGTTCTGTTTCATTTGTCTTTGTTTCTCATTTTAGACAACTACTCTTTTGATTACTGCAGACTTTACACCTTAGTAAAGTCATTTTCTGGCTCCTTGAGATATAAAGTTAGGTTACCTATATTTTTATCTTAGTGTGGGAATATAGTAATATAATCAGCCCTCCCAATCATCTTTACTTCCGCTGCATTCATGTGTTTTGATGTGTTGTTAATTTTTTTTGTTAATTTTCTTTGGTCTTGTTATTTATTTTTTTTTTTTCATAGCTTATATTCTTTGACCTAGTCATTGCTCAGGAGCATTTTTTTTTTCATATATTTGTCAATTTCTCAGTCTCTTTCCTGTTACTGATTTTGAGTTTCATGACATTGTGATTGGAAAATAGATTTCAATTTTAAGCTTCTTAAAACTTGTTTTATGACCAAATATATGATCTATCATGGAGAATTTTCTGTGTGCACTTGAGAAGAATAAATGTTCTGCATTATTGGATGTAATGACCTTTATGCATCTGTTAGGTCCATTTGGTATAAAGCATAATTCAGGTCCAATATTTCATACTGTTTTCTGTCTGCATGATCTATATTAATTGTTAAAGATGGGGCTATTAAAGTTCTCTACTATTATTGTGTTTCTGCCTATTTCTGCCTCAAGATCTGTTAATATTTGCTTAATATATTTAAATGTTTTGTCTCAATTAACCACTTTATCACTATAATAATTTCCTGTGTCTCCTGTTAATTTCTGACTTAATGTCTGTTTTGATTGCATAATGTAGTTAGTCATACTCTCTCCTGGTTTTCATTTATGAAACATCTTTATTCGTCCCTTCATTTTAACCTATATGTGTCCTTAAAGCTGAAGTGAGTCTCTTGTAGGCAAAATAGATTGGAGACTTGTTTTGTTTTTATGTTGCTTAATCCCTTTAGCTACACTATATCTTATAATTGGAGGATTTAATCCATTTATATTTAAAGTGTTGTAGAAATAAATTCTAGGACCTCCCTGGTGGCACAGCAGGTTGAGCGCCATGCTGTGAAGCTGTCCACAGCCTCTGTAGTGCCGGTTCAATCCCATCTGGCCGGCGAGAAAACCACATGATGCAGCAGACCTCTCCTGTCGCATCCGCTGCTCCCCTCAGCAATGTATTTCTGTCGTCTGCCTTTTCTGCTCCCTGCTCTGTCTCTAGTGAATCCTTTCACCCTCCTGCGCCTCTGGCCTGTACCCCAGCTCTTGTATAAAAATAAATAAATCTTAAAAAAAAAAAGAGATAAATTTAAAAAGAAAGAGAGAAAGAAATTCTAGCCTTTCACCCAGTCAAAGGAAGAACAAGCAGTACTTCAGGAACAGTGAGGTCAGGAGAAGCTTTATTACTCATGCATGAGGTCCCAGACATGAGTAGCCCCATAAGGTCTGCGCACTGGTTTAAAGACCAAGGGATCCTTTTATACACAACTGTCTCCATATCTGTTACATGGATAACATCATTTTTCCGCAGGCACAACCATTTGCAGCAAAGTCCCCAGACACGGGGGGCAAGGCAAGGGGGGAAAGATGCAGGCATTCGGGGATGGCCTTGGAAAGACTGATCAGCTGGTTGGCTGCCAGACCTTGTAGATAAGAGTGCCGAGGCCCTGTCCATGAATCTTGAAAGGGAAGAAGCTGTAAGGAAGCAAACTTGTTGATTATTCCTGCATTGGAATGTTCATTGCCCCTGGGCTAGAAGTTCTGATGGAATCTTTATTATATTCATTTGCTCAATAATATATTTTCTCATCAAAAGTAGTTATATTGATAGGCAAAGCCTTACTATAATCATCCTGTTAATTTTTTTGTGTGGTTGCTTTATTTTATTCTTTCTCTCCCTCTTCTTCTTTGTGACTTGATGGTTTTCCATAGTGATGTATTTTGATTCCTTTCTCCTTATAGTTTGTGTGCCTATTAAGGTTTTTACTTTGTGATTACAATGAGTCTTACATAAGACATATTATAGATATTTTTTGAATTTTCATTTCATTCATTATATTCTTTGGAGACAGAATTTAAATTTGTATTTCTCTCTCTGTATTGAAATTCTTGTTTTGCTCGTATATTGCTTTTCTGATTTCATTCTGAATTCTCTACTAGCTTGTTGAGCTTCCTTTCAAAAATTATCCTGAATTCTTCATTTAGCAATTCATCAATCACTAGATCTTTTTGGTCAGTTAATGGAAAATTATTGTGTTTATTTTGTTGTGTCATATTTCCTTGATTTTCTTTTCACCTCTCTTCTAGCTTTTTGTTGAAATGTGTGTTTAATAGAGCAGAAACCTCTTCCAGACTTTATAGATTGAGTTTGATGGGGAAAAACCTTCACCTGTGGGGTGGCTACAAGGGTGCTTGTCAGGTGTGGGGTGTCCGTTCTGATTCTGAGAAAGACCAATGTAGTCTCTACATGCCTACAAGAGATTAACTTCAACCTTAAGTTACACATCAGATGAGGTCAGTGTCAGCAAAGATAGAGGGGTTTCTCAATGACCAGTGTTGCTGGGGACCTTCTGAATGCTATTTATTCCACAGGGCCAAAGAGATATCGCTCAGCACAGGGTCCATTCTGGGGTATCCTCATAGTAGTGATGTTACTGGAATCTGATGCACGAGTGCACATAGTGAACACCAAAGTGGGTTCTAAAGCATAGGCACACATGGAACAGCCAGAGTTTTGGGGTCCACGTTGTGACAGACTCAGGGGAAGGCTGTCAGCCCTGATCCCAGGGTAGTACAATGGGAACTCCTTCTGGGAAGAGTGTACCAGTAACTCCCTCCTGAGGGAGTCCACAGTGGTTATTGTTACTGGCTATATCAGCAGCAAAAACTGCTGATGTCCAATGCAGCACAGACCACTGTAGCCCACACCAATGAACACCATGGGGTCTTCCTCTGTCATAGGTGTGGGGAGTTCACAACTGTTTTAGGATTTATGAAGGAGGTCAGCGTCAAAGACTGCTGGTTTCTTCCACAGTGCCAAGTGATGGGGACTGTGATGACACTAGTTGCATGGCTGATACCAGTAACCTCTGCCCTTTGTTGTCTCCAGATAGTAAATATTTAACCTCTGGGGCCATACAATCTCTGTTGCAAATACTCTCCATCATAGCCTGCGGTCAGCTATAGACAATTCATAGACAAATGGGTATGACTGTATTTTTAAAGATTTATTTAATTTATTTACTTGTGCATACAAGAAGTGAAGTGCAATCCAGAGGTGCGCAGTTGAGAGAATTCACCCAAGACCGAATGGGGAACATAACAGGCAGATTGAGTGAATCACTCTGCTGAGGGGAACATTGGGTGAGACAGGAGAAGTCTGCTGCGCATTGTAGTTAGCTCCCTGGCCAGGAATCAAACTCTTGCTGCAGTGGCTGCTGATGGCCACATAGTGCTTAGACCTAACCCCTTTTTCCTTGAGTACCCAGGAGGCCCAGATATGGCTGTATTACAAAGAAACAGTTTGTAGACATAAAAATTAGAATTTTATGTAATTCTCACATGCTGTGAAATAGTTTTTTTGTTTTATCTTATTGCCCATAATCACTTCAAAATGTAAACCATTCTTAGGTATTGATGGCAGGCTGTGCTTTCTTGGGTTTTCTAAATCCACTCCAAAAGCATATTAAGGTAAAATTACCAGAGGTATTGGGAGGATTTTTTAAATACAAGTAAATCAAAAGAATTTAGGCATGTGTCGTGTGAATAGAGCCATGAAGAGAGGGTGTTTCAGAGAACATTGTAAAAAGAAAAACTAAATTTCTCTGGTCCCTCAGGCTCATACTAGGTCCCTGATGGGTCCCCACTGCCATGACCCAGGTGGACATTCTGGAGCTCTTAGAAGATCTCACACCAGAGATGTTCACAGAAGAGATATAACAATGGATCCACAGATCATGATCTCAGAGACATGACACTCTAGTCTCAACAATGCTGAATACAAGTTGACCCTGCATCCCACATCCCCCAGATTTTCCTCAGTGTACTCAAAAAGGCACAACAGGTGACCTTGAGCCCTCATGGTTTAGCAGGTTTCCCCAGATGATCTGGGCTTTAGAATCCCAAAGAAGTGGGGAAGGTGGAAAGGAAGGGACAGTAACAATTTCTCTATATGGAATCTGTCGAGCTGTGAGCCTGACGTCCCTCACTGTGGGACAGTCCCTGATGGGTGCTCAGGTCCACACAGTTCACAAAGCATGTCCCTGTCTTTCTCAGGTGGGTCCCCCAGACACTGACTGTGACACAGGATTTGAGTGCAGGTTGTGACGGGGGATGGGATCCATGGAGGCGCCATAGGAGAGAGAAGTGGGACAGGGAAGGAGGAAAGCCCACGTGACCTGCATATGGAGCAGGTTCCACTGTGACATCTGAGGTTCACTGTTGCATCTCTAGGGGACAGTGAGAACGTGCCTCAGAGCTTTAGTCCACGAGCCAAGTATCTGTCACCGTCATTGGTCAAGGGCTCCCACTGGAGCATTAACTCCCCAGCACTTGTGGCTGCCTCACCCGAGGGCTGAGGGAAATCTCAATAGACACACAGGGGCAGAAGGACATGTTGCCTGCGCTTCCATGGTGTGTGCTGGGGAGGTACTGTCAGCACCACCTGTTAAAACATCCGGTGTCTCCTTCACGCCCCACGACCTCCTGCAGGAGATATCACAACCCCCAGTCTCCTGAGGCTCAGTGAGGCCAAGGCCTCAATACATGGGCTTGTAAAAACAGGGAGCTGTGTCTCTTTTGTTCACTTTTTATTCACCGTCCTAAACATTGTCTGGCACAGAGTGGGCCCTTGATTAATACTTGGAAGTCACTCAGGGAGTATGAATTGGTCAAGATGAGCTGGGATCTCCTCCCCAAAGTCCATGCTCTTTCTACTGTTCTGAAAAGAACCTACAAGAGTTGGCAGCCTGGTTTTGGGGTGGGTGCCTAACACTGTTGAAGGAATGAATATATGAATAAATATATAAATCTATACCTTTATGTTGCATCTTTCCGTCCTTTCTTAGGAAAAACAAAAATTTCTCAGAAACAAAGGTCAAAAAGGACCTGCACCACACAGTCATGGGAAACAAGGATTTGTACCATGAAGTCAAACAGCTGGTACTTATACAAAGATCTCATCTCAGAGGCCATGAGTTCCAAGGCAGGGGAAACTGGCACCTTGGGGTGCTACAGGAGCGAGGAATTCTGATTAATATCAGAGACTTATTTGGCCCAGGGCCTCACACGGTCATACTGCACGGGGATGCTGGCGTTGGGAAGCCTACACTGGCTAGACAGGTGAGGAGGGCCTGGGAGGAAGGCCAGCTGTACAGGGACCACTTCCAGCACGTCTTCTACTTCAACTGCAGACAATTGAGCCTGGCAAAGACAATGAGTCTCACTGAACTCATCACAGAAGTTGGGGCTGCCCCTGAGGCTGCCATTGGCCAGATACTATCTCAGCTAGAGAAACTGCTCTTCATCCTTGAAGGTTTGGATGAGCCACAATGGGACGTATTGAAGCAAAAGCATGACCTCTACTTGCAGCAGAGCCAGAAGCAACCACTGTGCCCACTACTGAGCAGGTGCCTAAGTAAAACCATAGTTCCAGAGGCATCCTTGCTGATCCCAGCTAGAACCAGAGCTCTAGAGAAATTCATCCCTTTTTTGGAGCACCCACAATGGGTGGAGGTGCTGGGGTTCTCCGAGTCTGGCAGGAAGGAATATTTCTGCAAATATTTCACAGATGAAGGCCAAGCAGGTAGAGCCCTGAGCTTGGCTGAGTCAAACCGCGCGCTCTGGGACATGTGTCTGGTGCCCTGGGTGTCCTGGCTGGTCTGCACATGCCTGAGGCAGCAGATGGAGCAGGGGCGAGAGCTCTCGCTGACGCCCCAGACCACCACGGCCCTCAATCTGCAGTACCTTTCCCAGGCCCTGCCCGCTGAGCCCCTGGGGACCAAGGTGAGGGGCTTGTGCTCTCTGGCTGCTGAGGGCATCTGGGATAGAAAGACCCTCTTCAAGAGGGAAGACCTCAGGGAGCATGGCATAGAAAGCACCGTAGTCTCCAGTCTCCAGAAGATGGGGATTCTCCGACCCTATCCCCCCACTCTGAGCTACAGCTTCATTCATCTGTGTTTCCAGCAGTTCTTTGCTGCAATGTCCTGTGTGCTGGGGTGTAGTAAGGAGGGAAGTGGTCATCCTAAAAGCACTGTAGATATAGGAGAGCAGCTAATAGAACATTGCGGGCATGTCTTCGGGGCACCAACTATGCATTTTGTATTGGGCCTTTTGAGTGAGCAGGGCGTGAGAGAGATGGAGCGCATCTTCCGCTGCACACTGTGTTGGGAGAGGAGGCAGGAACTCCTGGAATGGACCCAGGAAGAGGTGTGGCAAAATTATTTCTCCCCACAGCTATGCTCCCTACCGTTGTTTCGCTGTTTATATGAGATTCAGGACAAGGATTTCTTGACACAAGCAATGGTCCATTTCCGAGAAAGAGACATGTGTGCTACAACTGACATGGAGCTCCCGGTGTTCACTTTCTGCATTAAATTCTGCCGCCGTGTGCAGAGGCTTCAACTGAAAGGGGCTTCAACTGAAAGAGGACAGCATAAACAGGGGTGGAATTGCCACAGTATGGTCCTGTGAGTACCCACCCCCTTCCTCTCGCCACACCTCTGTTGCTTCTGCCACCCTGGGCTTGGGAAGAATCCTCACTAAGCCTGGCCCCAGGGGTTAAAGGGCCAAGGTCACCCATGATTTCTACCTGCCAAATCTGACCTCTGTTCTCTGACACCTCAGCCCTCTGCAGCACGTGGCCTGCCCTGTCAGCTCCTGGGCAGAACTGCAGTGACCCTGCCTCTTCCTGCTGCTGCTTGTCCTGCCTCTGTGATGGCCCCATCTCTTCCCTGGGTGCACTTCCAGCCCCTGCAGACCCAAGAACCCCTCACACCCTCTGGCAGCCCACCGCTTCTGCTTCTCTGTGGACTTATTTCTCCCTGAGAAGCTGCTCTCTCCAATGCTCAGGATCCCCTTAGTGGCTACTGACAATGACACAACCCTGAGATCTGCCCATCACCTCCAGATGACTGGGCTCAATGGAGTGTGTTTCCTGGAAACCTGCTTCCCTGTTTGTGTCAGTGAGGCACTATTGCCTCTGGGGCTCACCCCCAAACCACCCTCTCAGCATGATGGGGTCACTTTTCTAGCTCCCACCTATTTTACACTATTGATCATTTAATGCTTAATCTATCTCCCCTTTTAGATGATTCCTTTCATGTACTTATTAATACTGACTTTATGTCAGATCACAGGTTAATTAGTAAAGCACTGCCCCTGTCCTCGATGAACTCAAAAACTGATGGAGACATATTCAATAATGAGAACAGAGCGTGACCCCTGCTGTAGTGACGAGGGCAGCAGAAAGGAGCAGGCTTTGACCAAAAATGTTGGATTCACACCTTTTGTTTTCATATTTTATCCATCAAAATAAAACCTGTGACACTGTGGAAATATAGTAAGCAAAGTGATGAAGACTAATGTCCATCAGAACCCCATCACTTGAGGGGACCGTCCGCCTGGAGGTGCATCCTCTACTGGGTCCTGTGCATATCCATGACAGGGCCACCCTGCGTTTTGTGTTACCATCAGCTTTATCTTCTTTGTATTTACTTCAAATCTACCTTCTTGTGCTGTGAAGTAGCCTGATGCAACGTCCTTCTGCATCAGCAGGTGATGTCCATGCTCTCTTTGGGTGCTGAAGGTGTTTCTAGGGGCTCATTACTGTGAGTGTGACTGGTCCTTCGAGAAGGCCATGGATGTCGGTGCTGCAAATGGTGGTGCCAGCATGGGGCCTGCAGAAGGTCCCTGAGGGGTCACAGAGGGGGAAACCAGAGAGGAGCAGGAGGAACCAGGGGAAACAGGCTAGAATAAGAGTGTCTCAGTGGACGCTGACACATGGGTTCTGGAGCGTCCCAGGGGAGAGTCAGGGCCTTCAACTGCAGTGGGAGGGAGATTTCAAAACCCAGGGTCCTTCAGGCAAAGCAGAGAGAATGGCGAGGAGGCTACCGTAAACACCCAAAGTCCAGGAGGAATGATGGAGGCTCACCCAGGTTGTGGGATGGCGACCAGGAGCAGCCCGGGGGTGAGGGTGAGCAGCTTCCCGGGTTTTGGCTTGTAATTCACCCTGTGCGTTTTGTATAATAAAGTTTTATTCTGTATTCCCTCTAATCAAGTCTAAAGATGGCCAACTGGTTGAAACAAATCTTAAAATCATTATTCAAATATCATGAGCCTAATAAATGAAAGCAAAATTTAAATATTGAGGCTTTAGGGTGTTTTTGTAGCATCGACTTTGGAGCCCTGCTCAGTGCAGTGGGTTCTGCCAGGTTTCAATGCGCAGTGACACCCCCACAACTGACCCGCCTCCCCTAATGCCCTCCCCTCACCAGGAACCCCTCCTCTGTGGTTCACTGTATAGCCCTTGCCATGCCGTACTGAAGTGTTCATTTCGTGTGTCTGTCTCTGCCTCAGCATGGGACTTCCTGAGGACTGGGGCAGATAGAGCCCTTTTTTAGTCTGCATTGCCAGCAAAGGGCCCGGCACAGAGAAAAAAGTTGGGGTCAGGCAGCTCCTCCCTTTGCTGCAGAGACCCCGGTGTTCCTCTGCCTAGACATTCTGGACATCCAGCACCAGGGAGGATAGGAGGGTTGGGAGAAGGGAACAGAGCCCAGGGAGGTGGCGTGAGAACGACATGGTGGTGACAGGGTTTTATGTGGTCATTTATACGGTCATCCAGGTTGGCCTGCAGGAGACCCTGTGCACTTCCAAAAATAGGAGGCGCACAGAGTAGTCCCCAGAGAGAGATGATAAGGGGGGATGTCCCAGAAGGACATTGGCAGCCCAGACACATCACGTCTCTCCTGCCCCACTTCCCTCCCTCAGGTTCACTCGCTTCCTGATCACAGATGCCTGTTGGCAGATTCTCTTCTCCATTCCCGGGGTCACTGGGAGCCTAACGGAGCTGGACCTCAGTGGAAACTTCCTGAGGCCCTCTGCAGTGCGGAGTCTTTGTGAGGCCCTGAGGTGCCCCCGCTGCACTCTGGAGACCCTGCGGTGAGTCTGGCCTGGGGTCTGCTCTGAGGCAGGTGGGCAGGAGTCCCAGAAGGAGCTGAGGGTAGGATGGGGAGTTGTTCTTCGCAATCAACAAATTGTGTGTGTTTTCTTTTTTATATATTTTATTATTTTATATATTTTTTACACATTTTTCGTTTATGTACAATGTATGCATTTTCATCTTGGTTATAGTCCCCGTAAAATTCCCACCACACCTGTTTTGATCCTACTCCTTTCCCCACCCCACCCCCGTCCCAGCCCCTACTGTGTCTCTGGTTTATAGTGGCCTGTTGATTTTGATGTTTACTTTATTATAATTAGCCTTTTTCCTTGTCCCTTATTTGGGTTCTAAATTCCTGGTGTGAGTGAGACCATCCAGAATTTTTCTTTTTCTTTCTGGCTTATTTCACTGAGGATGATCCCTTCCAACTCCATTCATGTTGCTGCAAATGGCATGAGTTTATCTTTTTGGATTGCTGAGTAATATTCCATGGTGTATATGTACCGCATCTTCTTGATCCAGTCATCTATTTTTGGGCATTTGGGTTGTTTCTATAACTTATTTATTATAAATAGTGCTGCAATAAACATATGGGTGCAGGTGTCCTTTTGAATTCATGTTTTTGTGTCCTTTGAGTAGATATCTAGGAGTGAAATTGCTGAATCAAATGGAAGTTCCATTTTTAGCAGGTTGAGGAGAATGTCCACACAGCTTTGCATAGTGGTTGGACCAGTTTGCACTCCCACCAGCAGTGTAGGAGAGTTCCTTTTTCTCCACATCCTCACCAACATTTATTATTGCTAGTTTTTTTTTTTTTATTGTGTGCCATTCTCACTGGTGTAAAATGGTATCTCATTGTAGTTCTTATTTACATTTCCCTGATGACAAGTGATGCTGAACATTTTTTCATAGCCTGTTGGCCATTTGCATTTCCTCTTTGGAGAAGTTTCTTTTTAGCTCTCTGTCCATTTTTTTTTACTGGATTATTTACTTTGTTTTTGTTGAGTCTTATCAGCTCTTTGTAGATTTTTGTGATCAGTCCTTCATCATCAGTGTTGTGTGCAAAAATTTTCTCCCAGTCACTGGGGTATCTCTTTGTTTTGGTTTTTGTCTCTTTTGCTGCACAGAATCTCTTTAATTTGATGTAGCCCCAGCTGTTGATCTTTGCCTCCACTATCACTGCTTTGGGTGATGTGTCTGTAAAGATGTTTTTGAGGTGTATGTCATGTAGTGTTTCGTCTATAATTCCTTCTATGTATTTTATGGTTTTGGGTCTTATGTCTAGTTCTTTAATCCATTTTGAGTTGGTTTTTATGCATGGACTGAGGTAGTAGTCAAGCTTCATTCTTTTGTATGTAGTGACCCAGTTTTCCCAGCACCATTTATTGAACAAACTTTGTTTGCTCCATTGCATATTCTTTGCTCCTTTGTCAAAGATTAGTTGACCATAAATCCGTGGGTTTATTTCTGGGTTTTCTGCTTGGTTCCATTGGTCCATGTGTCTGTTCTTGTACCAATACCATGCACTTTTGATTATTATGGCTTTGTAGTATAGTTTGAAGTCTGGGAGTGTGATACTGCCATTCCTTTTTTTTTTTTTTTTTCAGGAGAGCTTTGGCTATTTGGGTTTTTTGGTGTGTCCATATGAAGTTCATCAACATTTATTCTATTTCATTGAAGAATGTCATTGAAATTTTTATTGGAATAGCATTGAATCTGTAAATTGCTTTTGGTAGGATGGTTTTTTAATTTCTTCTTTGATCTCCTTGTTAGTCCAGTGGTCTTCCAATAGTGTGGGTTTCAGTCTCCATGAGGTGGGAGTGTTCCTTGCCTACTTTTTATGGTTTATTTCTTGTTTGATGCCTTCATGGTCAGAGAAGATAGTTGGTATAATTTCAATCTTAGTGTATCTGTTGATGTTTGTCTTGTGTCCCAGTATGTCATAGATCCTAGAGAATGATACGTGTGTGCTTGAGAAAAATGTGTACTCAGATTTTTTTGGATGCAGTGTTCTATAGAGATCTGTTAATTCCATGAGGTCTAGATCCTTATTTAGAGCTTTAGTGCTCATACTTATTTTTTTAAATCATTGATCAATCCATTGTTGAGAGTGGTGTGTTAAAATCTTCTACTATATATGTATTTTCTCTGATGTTGTTTTCAGAGATAATAATAGTTGTCTGATATGTGTTGTTGATCCTTCATTTGGTGGGTATATGATAATGAGTGTTATGTCTTCTTGATTCATTGTCCCCTTAATAATTAATGTACTGACCATCTGGGCCTCTTTTTACCTTTTTAAGTTTGAAGTCTGTTTTATCTGATATAAGTATAGCTGTTCACGCCTTCATTTTTGGTCCATTTGCTTGTAGGATGTTTTCCATCCTTTTACTTTCAGTCTATATTTATCTTTAGTAGTTATATGTGTATCCTGGAAAGTAAAAGGTTTGATTTTGTTTCTTAATCCAGCCAGTGACTCTGTGTCTTTTTTTTTTAAGCTCTTATACAAGAGCTGGGGTGCAGGGCAGTGGTTTGGGGGGTGAGAGGCTTCACTAGAGACAGAGTGGGGAATAAATAGGCAGATTGACTGAAATACACTGCTGAGGGGAGCGGCGGCTGAGTCAGGAGAAGTCTGCTGTGCCATGTGGACCAGCTCCCTGGCTGGGGATAGAACTGGTGCTGCAGTGGCTGCGAACAGCTTCATAGGTTGTGTCTTAATCCCTTGCACCACCAGGGAGGCCCATCTGTGTCTTTTTATTGAAGAGTTTAGTACATGTACACTTACAGTGAATATTGATGCATTAGCATCTGTACATTTTGTTTGTCTTTTTTTGTGGTTTCATTTTTTGTCTTGTTTCATTCTTATTCATCCCTCTGTTGGTTCGGCTTTAGGACTCTTTGTAGTATTTTTTGGAGTGGGGATTTAGTCGTAATGAAATTCTGGAGTTTCTGTTTGACTGAGAAGGTCCTTATTTTTTCTTCATAGAGGACAGAAAGCTTTGAGGGATAAAGTATTCTTGGTTGGCATTTGCTGTCTTGGATTTTGTTGACTATGTTCCTCCACTCTCTTCTTGCCTGTAGTGTTTCTTCGGAGAAGTCTGATGTCAGCCTGATCGGTTTTCCTTTGTATGTTATCTGTTTATTCCCTCTTGTCAGCTTCATTATTTTTCCTTGTCTTGAATTCTTGTGAGCTTTACTATTATGTGTCTTGCTGTATTTTTTCTTTTATCATGGATGTTTGGTGTTCTTCTCACTCCTTCTATGTCCATTTTCAGCTCCTTCTTCATGTTTGGGAAGTTCTCTTCGATTATCTCCTTGAATATTTTTTCTGTTCCTATGTCTCTCTCCTCCCCATCTGGGATTCCTATAACTCTTATATTTCCTTTCCTCATGGAGTCAGATAGTTCTTGAAGTCATTCTTCATTCTTTTTCCTTTTCTGTTTTAGTTCTTTTTATTTCTATGTCTTAGAGAGTACTTATTAGTTCTCCCATTTCATCTATTCTGCTTTCAATGCCTTTCCCAGAGTTCTTTAGCTCCTCCTTTGATCTTTCAATCTCTTGCTTTTCTTTCACTTCCCTCTTTAGGGACTCAATTTCATTCTTCTCATCGTTGATTATTATTTCCATATCTTTCCTTTTCAACCTCCTTCAGTTTTTTAATCATGGCAATTTTAAATTCTCTACCAAGAAGGCTCAGAAGTTCTTTCAAGTCACTGTGTTGCAGTCTGGTGGTTGATTTTCTTTTTGTGGTGTGTCTCTTCCCTGAGGACTTGCTTTGTTGTTGTTGGTAAGTTTTTTTTTTCTTTTTTTTCTCCCTGCTGCTTGTTTTCTAATTTGTCCTATGCATTGGGATACTGTGTCACTGGTACTGGATAGAACATCATTGGTGTGCTCCCTCTGGGATGCTGGAAACTGGTGGTCCAATCAAGTCCAATACTGTTACACCAGCATTCCAGTAGGGCAGTGGTGTTATGGATATGTTAATGGGCGCTGTCCCTGAAAATCCCCTCCCTCTGTATTTACTTAATTCCAGAGGGGGGGTCTTGAGGTCCCACAGTCTTCCCTGGAGGTGGCTGGATCACCCCTTGGGCACCTCATTGCTGGATCCCCCTCTGGGCTCCAATTAGCAACCAGATGTGGGGGCTGACTTGTGCGTGCTTTTCAGCTCACCTCTGACTGTGGGGATAGCACTTTCTCAGTTCCACACATTTATGATGAGGTCCTGACTCAAATCTCCCTGTCTTGACAATGGCACAATCAACAATATGAATTGAAACATGTACTATGCTGTAGGCCAGGGCTGCTATGGCAAACCCATATAGACAAGATTCTTTTATCACAGAGTTTGCAAGAGACTAACAATCAAGAAACCAGACTAACAAAACACACAAGGTCTTCAGTGGAACAATTTTTGAGGAAGTAAAACCTGAAAGATATCTGAAGAATACAGTGAAATTACCTACATGAAGCTGGAGAAAGGAAATTCCAGGCAAAGGGAACAGCATGTACAGAGGTGCTGTGGTCGGAGGGAGGATGGAAAGTCAACGAATTAGAAGCAGGACAGTGGGGATGCAGGAAGGAAGTCTAAGGGGTGCAATGAAGCCTCAGACATCAGTAGGAGCCAGACCAGGTCCATTGTTGTGAGTTTCACTATTTTTTCCCCTATTGGAATGAGATTTTAAGCATACAGTTGGCAATATCAGTGCATTTTCAAAGCAGAAGCAGAACAGCCATGTGCAAAAATGCATTAGGAGGGCCTCCCCGGTGGCGCAGCGGTTGAGCGCTGGGTTGCGAAGCTGCCCGCAGCCTCTGTAGCACCAGTTCGATCCCGGCTGCTCCCCGGCCATCAGAGGAGGGTCCCACATGGTGCGCAGACCTCTCCTGCCGCCCGCTGCTCCCCTCAGCAGTGTACTTCGGTCCTTCTGCCTGTTCTGCTCCCCGCTCTGGCTCTGGTGAATTCTCTCACCCTCCCATGCTTCTGACTGTACTCAGTGCTTGTACAAAAAATGAATGAATGAATGAATGAATAAATCTTTAAAAAAAAATGCATTAGGAGAGTAATCATAAGACTAAATATACCAGTTAGTAAGAAAATTGGTTATTCCTCTAAAGATGGTGATAGCTTAGATTAAGGGTAACTCTATTTCTCCAAGGCATAATGGTAGCTTGGACTATGATGTTGGCAATGGGGATGGAAGGAAGTGGATGGAATAAGAGATCTATAAAATTAAAATCAATCTGTCCCAATATCAGATTGGGTTTAGGAGAGAGAGAGAGGGAGATATCAAGGATGAGCTTAGGTGACCAGCAGAACTCATGGCATGTGTCACATTCTCTGAGATGGAACATCCTGGAAAAAGAGGAGAGGCGAGCAAGTATCAAATAATCCCTTATGCAAAGATGAGATTGTCTCCAAAAACAACACTCAAGCAATTTTAAAGAAGTGAAATCATACAAAGTATATTCTCTGACCATGATGGAACAAAATTAGAAATCAAGAACAGAAGGAAATTTGGAAAATACATAAATACGCAGAAATTAAACAGTAGACTCCTAAATAACCACTTATTGCAAAGAAGAAATCACAAGGGGAATTGGAAAATACTTTCAGATGAATGAAAATAAAAACACAACCTACCAAATCTTACTAGATACACTGAAGGCAGTGCCTAGAGGGAAATACCAACATTCATAAGGAGTAAAGGCTACCACGACACTCCTATTAGAATGGCCAAAATCTAGAACACTGACAATCCCAATTGCTGGTGAAATTGTGGAGCAAAATCAATTCTCATCCATTGCTGGGAGTGCAAAATGGGACGTACTTAGGGGGGGGGGATGATATGAAATCAGGTTCTTATAAAACTAAACATATTCTAACCATAAAATCCTGCAGTCACACTCCCTGAGATTAAAACCACACACAAAAACCAGTACATGACTTTAAAATATATGTATATAGGATCATTGTTACGTCATTGTTCTTTTTTTAACTATCATTTATTTTTTTCTTTCTGTTTTTTTGTATTATCTCACCTTTTTAAAAATCTTTTTATATTATTATTTTTTGCATCATTTATCATTTTTAAACAATATTTGCTTCCCCCCACTCCCTCAGGTGTAGTCTCCATAGAGTTTCCTTCACCAATGCACCCGTGTACCATCACCTCAGTCCCCTGTGCTCCTCCCTCCCTCCCTCTGATCCCTCTCCTGCCTCCTCCTGTGCAGGATGTCTCTGATTTATAATTGTCCATTTTTGCTTTGTTGTGTTTTGTACTGTTATTATTTTTTACACTGATGCCTTATTTGGTTCCCCTATATTCCTGCTATAAGTGAAACCATCCAATATTTTTCTTTTTCCTTCTGGCTTATTTCACTGAGCATAATTCTTTCCAGTTCCATTGCTGCGAATGGCATGAGATTATCTTTTTTGATTGCTGAATAATATTCCATTGTGTATATATGCCACATCTTCTTGATCCAGTCATCTATTTTTGGGCATTTGGATTGTTTCCAGGTTTTACCTATTATAAATAGTGCTGCAATAAACATAGGGATAAAGGTGTTCTTTTGAATCAATGTTTCTGTGTCCTGTGGGTAGATCTAGCAGTGGAATTGCCGGGTCATATGGTAGCTATATTTTTGGTAGACTGAGGAACCTCCAGACAGCTTTCCATAGTGGTTGGACCAGATTGCACTCCCTCCAGCAATGTAGGAGAGTTCCTTTTTCACCACATCCTCGCCAACATTTGTTGTTGCTTGTTTTTTGATATGTGCCATTCTTACCAGTGTAAAGTTGTATCTCAATGTGGTTTTAATTTGCATTTTCCTGATAATAAGGGATGTTGAACATTTTTTCATATGCCTGTTGTTCTATGCGTTGGGACATTGTGCCACTGGTGTTGGCGGGCATCTCTTTGGAGTGCTCCTTCAGGGATGTTGAAAACTGCTTACCAGACTGAGACCAGCACTGGTAGGCCAAAACTCCACCAGGGTGTTGAAGCTGTGTCTGTGTTGCTGGGCACTGTCCCTTACAGTTCCCTCCCTCTGTATTTACTCAGTTCCAACAGGGAATCAGCTAGTTGGTGATTTTTTCTGGTCACGAGGTGGCGCCAGAGACCCACACTTGCTGACCTGTGATTTTTCCCAGTGGTTCTCTGAGAAAGGGAGGGCTGTGGAGGGAAGCACCTCAACACTGGAGCTCTTATGCAAGCTGAGTGTTGTGTCTGCCCCGTGTTCACCTGGTGCTGTGTCTGCAGCTGTATGGATCCCGTGCCCTGAATTCTGCACTCTAGTTCTCAATCTCAGGGTCTCAGATCCAAAATGATGGCTGTCACCCTGTGCAGTGCCCAAGTTATGGCGCGTCCCATGCCCCAGATCCTGCGTTTGGCTCTCAGTTCCAGAATGGGGTCTTGCTCCAAGCCTTGCTTCCCTTCTTATCTCCGTTCCTGTGACCCTCTCAGAGCGTGAGGGTGATTTTGGAAACCCTGGCTTCCAACTATTAGGAAGTTGGTGATTTTTGTTGTGACCACTAGGTGGCGCCAGAGATCTTTCCTAATATCCCTCCAGAACTGTGCTTTCTCCCACTGAGTCTCCGGGGAACTGAGTGGGGGTGGCATGGAATCGCTAAACGGTGTGGGGTGCTGTGTCTGCCCCCTGTGCTACACGTCGTGGGGATCCCATGCTCCTAATTTCAAGCCCCGGGTCTCAGGTCCGAAGCCCTCAGATCCGGGACGCAGGTGGTAGCTCAGTTCAGTGTCTGCAGAAATGGCCTTTTGCACCTGCTCCCATGCCCAAGCGCCTGGCTTTTGATTACTCAGTGAGGGTCACTCACCTCAGTGACAGTTCCCGCGAGTCTCCCCACGAACCTAGGTCACGGGTGCAGGGACCTGGGCAGCCACAATCCGTGTATGCTTTTCGAGCTCGCGTGCTTTTCCGTACAAGCTTGCAGGCTGGCCTTGGCTATGTGTGGGTCTCTCCGCAGAGTCCTTATCTTCCTCTGATGGCACCCTGAGCCTTTCGCTCACCTCTGTGGCGATTGCTGCTCGGTTCTCCACAGTTTCCATTCACGGGGCCCGGTACCTGCAATATTTCCTTTCCACCCACTGTCCCTCTTGATCTGTAGTTTTTTATCATTGTTGTTTTTTTTTCTTTCTGTTGGTCAGAGTATGCCAGCTTTGTGGGTGGGGGACGGTAGCAGGGTTCTCTCTTGATCACTGTTCATTTTTATACAATGTTGATTTATCTTCTCAGGAATAGTCCCATAAAACTCCCATCACCAAGTCACCCGTGAACCATCACCACAGTCTCCTGTGTTCTTCCCACCTGTTTTGATCCTTCTCTCTCCTCCTCCCCTGATGACCATCTGCCACTTATAGTTTGCTGCTAGTTTTGTCTTTTTTTCCTGATTCCTTGTTCAGTTCTCCAGATTCCTCCTAAGTGAAACCATCCAGTAATTTTCTTTTTCCTTCTGACTTATTTCACTGAGCATAATCACTTCCAGCTCTATGCATATTGCTGCAAATGACACAAGTTTATCTTCTTGGATTGCTGAATAGTATGCCATTGTGTATATATACCATATCTTCGTGATCCAGTCATCTTTTGGGGTGCACATCTTAGCTATTATTAATAGCTGCACATGGATGTTTATAGCAGCTCTATTCATAATTGTCAAACCGTGGAAGCAAACAAGATGTCCTTCAGTATGTAAATGGATAAGGAAATTGTGGTACATCCAGACAGTGGATTATTATTCAATATTAAATGGAAATGAGCTATCAATCTATGGAGAAACCTTAATGCATGATACTGAGTCAATAACCAATCTAACAAGGCTATATACTACGTGATATGCATAATGTCACGCAGTATATTAACAATAAGATGTTAACAATAAGCCCCAGATATGCAAGTGGAACATGGGATACATTACCCTACACGGTTGATGTGGAGAGTGGGCAGGATTCCTGGTGCTCAGCCACCCTGACTGGCTCCTTGGTTGCAGGAGGAGAATAAGAATCTGGTTAGTGCAGCCCAGAAGTCTTTGTCCTCCCTCAGTGTCACTTCAGAAGTCCCAAATCAGCTCCCATTTACCCCAAGGAGAGGCCCTCAGTGTAATGACTGCGCCCTCTTCATCTCTCCTGCAGGCTGGTGCGCTGTGGCCTCACCTCCAGCAGCTGCCAGGACCTGGCCTCTGTGCTCAGCACCAGCCCCCGCCTGACAGAGCTGGAGCTGAGGCAGAACTACCTGGGCGACCCCGGGGTGAGGCTCCTCTGTGAGGGGCTCAGGCAGCCTGCCTGCCAGCTCAGGCTCCTGGGGTAAGACCTGGAGCCTCAGAGCAGAGGACAGGGGAGGCCAGGGAGGTGGGGTGAGGGAGACAGTTGCTGTGGCCTTGGACAGGGAAGGGAAGGAACAGATCTGTGTGGCCACCTGGGCTCCTCACCAGCCCTCAGCTTCCTGAAGCAAAAGCCTTGGACATGCCTTTCTGTCCCTCCCTCCCTCCCCCCGTCCTTCTGAGCTCCCATGTGCAAGCATGGACAGACACTGAGGAAACAGAGTGAGCAGGTGTGGCCCCACCCCTGACCTTCACCCCAGTGGGAACAGGACAGGTGTTGCCCGGGTGTGAACACACAGTGTGTGTTTCTAAGCTGCATGGAGGCTGTGAAGGGAAATGTGGCGAATCAGGAGTGTGTAACATGGGGTTAGATGGAATCAGATTGAGGGGAGCACAGAGGTTCTCTGAGGGGTGGCATCAAACTGAGACCTTCTGCCCTTCCAGTCAGGGGGTAGCAGCTCAGGGAAGAGAGTAGTGGGGGGACACCTTCCCCACCCCATCTCTCAGACTCTTCTCATCCTCCGCATCCTGAAACAAGTGCCCTGGCTGAGTGTGTCTGCACTTGTCCCTGCAGGTCCTGGCCGGGCACATCACACTCTCAGAAGCTGCCAGGGGCTTTCCACGTGCTCACATTAGGCCGCAGGGAAACGGCTGTGTGTGGAGGACATTGTGAAGTGCTGCCCTGGCTCCCTCAGAAACTGGACACTGGACTCTGCAGTGCTGCTGACAGCAGGTTCCTGGGACGGCCTCCCTCACTGGGGCCTCTCATCCAAGGCCTCCTCCCCTTCCTGGGGTTGACCTACATCCAAAGGCTGACAGGTGTTGGGGTAGAAATACTTCTTCCTCCCATATTGGCACAGCTCTGAAGAGTCATTCTGCCTGATCCTCCTGGAAAGTCAACTAAGGTCTCCACTGAGACGCCTCTCAGCCCAGCTCTCCATCTGCTCAATCCTGCTTCCTCCCTTGCCTGCCCTGGTGCTGAACCAAGAACACCCCATAATCCTCCTCACTCCACTCTCCATCTCAGAGCCCAGTTCCTGGGACCCTGACCTGAGGCAGGTCCTGTGGGAGGTGGCACATTCCAGGATGCTGGGCCTGAGGGCCCTGATGATGTCCCAGCAGAACCAGTTTCCTCTGTGCTTGCAGGCTGGACCAGGCCGGGCTGAGTGAGGAGGTGACAGGGATGCTGAGGGCCTGGAGGAAGAGAAGCCACAGCTGCACATCTATGACAGGAGGTAAGGGGTGGGGGCACCACAATCACTCCTGCAAACCCAGGGCTTGGGCTGAGTTCTTGAGGCTGGTGCAGAACTAGGACATAGAGGAGAAATTTGCAGTGGGGGAGACAGAGCCAGGAAGAAAGCACAGCATGCAGAGAGGGGCTGTTGATGTGTTTGTTTGCCTGTGTGTTTAGGGTAATAAAGTCTCTCACTCCTCTCTCAAACACTTCTAGTGAGTAAGGAGCTGTAGAAACATGAATGAGGGGGGCAGACTTTGAATATGGAAAGCAATGACTGCTAGGGGGAAACAAGACAAGGAAAACCTTGGGGTCCTCCACAGGGAGGGGGAGCAGGAAGATGGGAAGTGGAGGGGAGCTGGAGGGGGAGCACAATGGACTGTGTGGAGGAGTCTGGACTCTTTGGTGGTGGGGGAGCTATAGTGACTACACACGAGGGGGAATCCTATCGTGTCAAACTACTAACCAGGATGTAAAACTATGGTACTTCATTAAAAATAACAATCACTTTTTAAAAGTATAAAAAAAAACCTTTGGCAAGGGCAGGAGGCCCATCTTCCTCCTCAGGCAAACTAAACATTCTTAGTTTCTTCATTTCACTTAGGACAAAGTACGGAGCAAACAGTCCCTGAGGCCCACAGAGTGTGAGGCTCACAGGGGACAGCAAGGGCCAGACACCAGGAGCCCAGTCCAGCAGGGAGACAGCACAAGCCCCCCGGTTGCATTCGGGGCCTGTGAGTCTTTGATGGGCCTCTCTGACCCTGTGCCAAGGAGCTGAGTGAGCAATGAGAGCCGGGAAGGTTTGCTGAGCCGAGACGGGGATATCCAGGCAGAGGCAGAGGCTCTGAGCTCAGTCCTGTGAGGGGGAAGGTGGCCAGGTGTTTGAGCAGCTACCCCGCATGATCCCTGGACCTGCAGGTGTCAGAACTAGCACCCTGAGAGCTCTTTAGAATTACAAATTCTGGGACCCACGGCAGACCTGCTGGACCTGAATCTTTGGGGAGCCGAAGAATCTCTGTTTTGGGTTTTTTTTTAAGATTTATTCATCCATGATACAAGAGCTGGGGTATAGGCCAGAAGCCTGGGAGGGTGAGAGGATTCACCAGCGACAGAGCAGGGAAGAGAACAGGCAGACTGACTGAAATACACTGCTGAGGGGAGCAGCAGGCGAGTCAGGAGAGGTCTGCTGCGCCATGTGGGTTGCTCCCTGGCAGGCCAGGGATCGAACTCACGCTGCAGAAGCTGCAGACAGCTTCTCAGTACTGTGCTCAATCCCTTGCACCACCAGGGAGGCTGGGAATCTCTGTTGTAACCAGCACTCGAGGTGAATTTTAGCAAGTTGACAATCACTCCCAGAGGTGGGTGAGCAGGAAGACGGCACAGGTGAGGGAAGCAAGAGCACAGTAAGGTCTTTTGGTTCTTATTAAAAACTTCCATTTTTACCCCAAAACAACAGAGAGATATTTCAGTGCTTCAGCAGTGATGTGTTGGGCCAGGTTCATACTTAGGATCAGCTACTGTGTAGACAGAGGACTGAGGGATAAGAGTGGATAACTCTGTAGTGGTTCCAGCAAAGAGGCCAGGCTCAGGACTAAGATGGAGGACAAGCAGGTGAGAGAAGGGGACAGAAAGAAGATTGTGTGAGACGGAGTCAGATGACCCCGAGTTTTGGTGAGGTAGGTGCACTGATGGGGGGAGATTTCATAGAGACATGGAGTACAGGAGACAGGAGGGGTTCAAGAATTCAAATGTGGATGAGTGACTTGAAGTGGGGTGTGATGGAGACAGTCCAGCTTCCTCCCAGACCCCAGAGAGAGGGAATGACTCTGTGTCCAGGAAGCCAAGTGTGACGACCCCTGAGGAGAAGCCCAGAGGAGGAGACATGAGTGATAACACACCCGCCCTCCAGCAGCAGGGACCAGAATCAGGTAGCTGGAAGGGGCCTGGCTGGGTGGTGAGGGCAGCAGTGGAATCCATGCCCCTTCTCTGGTGTGGGGTGGGACAGGACACTCTCCTACGAGAGCCCTGCCCTTTGCAAGCTCTTCCGCTGCTCCCACCAGGTGGGTTTCTGCTTTTATCTCCCCCAGCTTTGGTAGAAACTCCTCTCCTAAACATCTGTCATATCTCAGACTCTGAACCAGGATCCACCTCCCAAGGCTCACTCGGGGCTTCTGAGGTCTTGGGATCACTTCACTGTGCCTGATATTTCACTTTTAGAGTCATATTCATCTCATAAGCTGCCAGCCTGGAGCACATTGAGGAGAGCAGCACTTAAGGCCCAGGGGAAGGGAGAGAGTGGGCAGGGCTGGGTCAGAGGGCAGTGGGGTTGGGCCGCTTCAGCAGGCGCTTCAGGAGCAGGAGTGGCGTCTGCAGCACACTCCCTGCCATGGTCCAGCAAACCAGATTTGTTTGGGGCCCCTCCACAGCCAAGCTTGGGCTACAGAAGAGCAGACAAGAGATCCTAGCACTGACCACTGCCAAGCCCCAGTCAAGTAGCACGAGTGGAACCCACCTGTCTGTCTTCCCCTGCCCCTCTGGGGGATCTGCACATGGAGCCTCTGATGACCAAAGATGAGTTCTGGGGCCCCACAGGGCATGTTGCTATCAAGGTGATTGACTGTGAAAGGAGCCTGTACCAGTGAGTGAGGGAGTGAGGGTGCACTGCCTGGCTCTGTCTGGCTCTGTGACCCCCAGCACCCCACACTGGTCCCCACACTGTCCCAGGAGTGTTCTCCACTAACAAGCCACCAGACAAGCAATGGGTTGAGATACTGGGTAATTCCTTTTATTATACAAAAAGAGGTGTGTTATAAAAAACTATCCAAACAAAACAAAATAGAGTATAGACCAGACTCTGACACTGACCCATAATCCAGCTTCCACAGCTGATTTGTCAAATTTGTTTCAACTGTTGACTTGCCCCATTTTTTTGTGGTGTAGAGTATTTTAAATCTAAGATAGCAGATGGTTTTCATTCTTAAATATTTTGTGATGCAATACAAATATCACACCCAACAAAGTTTACATAAATCTATCGTGTACTGATAGCCAGGGTATATTCTAATGTATTCAGTTGTCTATAGTTTGTCCTGCAGGTTGTTTGCTCAACAGACTCCAAAGCAAACACATTCCATTTGGTTTGTTCTAACTATTAAACTCATTTAATATATTTTCATTATGTGCTCCTATTTTATCACTATCCACTATGTGCTCACTACCACATTAGTAACAGCAAACCCTGAGGCGAAAATGCAGTCCTGTCCCCGAGAGGTTCCAGTCATAAGAAATAAATGTCTACAGTCATGATCATGGTCTCTCACATAACACATTGTCCTTGACAAATGTCAAGTCAGTGGCACCGATTTTTCTCAGCTGGGAGCTAATGCCATTCCCAACTACCCTACAGAAATTGAGACCCTGGGACCCCACCATTTACCACTTGTAGAAGTTCAAAAAATTGTTTTCAATCTCAAGAGTTTATCATTGATATTAGCATATTGATTGTTATTATTGGAAAATAAGCCCCTTAATAACAAAGCACATTATTATTTCATCACCATTATCATCATTGGAGAAACAGCTAACCACTCCAGGCAATGACCACGATGTCCCCGTGCATCTGGCATTCATTAAACACAACTCTGAGTAGGTGCTGAGAGATGTCACTGTTTTCCCTGTTTACAGATGAGAAAACTGAGGATAGAGAGGTTTGATGACTTGCTCAGGGATTCATAATCCTAGTGCAGAGGAGTCTGGGCTCACACTCATACACATCTGATTCCAACCTCCAGGCTCTCGGCTGCAGCTGTTGTGACCTGCAAGGGATCTGGCATCTAGCAGGGGCCATGAATTTGTGTAGAGTGATTCAGTATTTACCTCTCCTCATTCTTCCCAGAGTTCGCATCCCCACGGCTGGCTCCTACCACTGGCCCAACACAGGTCTTCACTTTGTGGTGAGAAGGGCAGTGACCATCAAGATTGAATTCTGTTCCTGGGACCCATTCCTGGGCATGATTGTCCCCCAGGACAATTGGATGGTGGCAGGCCCTCTGCTTGACATCAAGGCCGAGCCAGGAGCTGTGGTAGCTGTGTACCTGCCTGACTTTGTGTCCCTCCAAGGTAAGCAGAGAAAGGGTGGGGGGAGGTGATGGGGGTAATAATGGGCCATCAAGGGGCTTCTGATGAGGATGTCCTGGGGAAGGATCTGGTGGCTTCCATGGAGAGACTGAGAGAGGGTCATGGAAGTGGAGACAGCTTTTCCCTCATTCCACTCTGCTATGGCTTATCTTTTTTGAAGCACTTCTTTCTTCTAGCACCATAGTTACTTGAAAGTTTTCCTAAATAGAGCTAGTCTCCACAATAAGAATAACACCTAATATCATCTTTACATACATTGTGGCAATCAGGCTACCACAGAGGAATAAATGATACACTCAGTTGAGATTTTTCAAAGACTTTTCAAAGACAACACTATTTGCAAAGTAAGGCAATGTGAGCTAACAAGGAATAGTAGGGTTCCTCTGGACTAGCAACCAGTAGAAGGTCATTACTACTCCCCCAGGCTGGGAGAAAAACAGTGCGACCAGAATACATTTGCCATCCAGATCCGTGAAAGAGGGGCTTCCCAGTAGAAGTACTCACAAAGGGTAGCACAGTTATCCCAAGCTCTCTCACCTACAAAGACTTCCCACAGATAAAATTCCAAGAATTATATGCTTAGAGTTAAATATCTCTTGCTCAGTAAACAAGACTCCACAAGTGGAAACCTGGAAAAACGATAGGGACTAGAATAAGTCCCATAAAGATTTTGCGCATTGAAATTCCTAGAAACATGACACATAATAAACATTTTAAAGCTCAAAGAAATGGTCTTTAAAATATGAGAAAGGAGCAAAATACCATGGAGAATTGATAAATGAAGTTTTGAAAGAAACTACCTAACATTGAATGGGAATTCCAGAAAGATATAAAGAAAAATGGAAAAGATGTAATATTCAAGGAAATTTCCAGAATTGCCAAAAGACATGACTAATTAGAATAAGAAAATAGAAAAACAAAAGTGAGAGAGAGAGATCACTAATACACCCATTTCATTGCAACTGAAGAATACCAAATCTAAGGAAGCCTTCATAGCAGCCGGACAGTATCCAGCAGGTACTTCGAGGAACTGACAGCTGATTTTTAAATAGCAACAATGGAAGGCAGAAGACAATGAAATATCATCAATGTGCTAAGAAAATAATTGCCATCAATAATTAAAGGCAGGGCCTCCCCAGTGGCGCAGCAGGTTGAGCACAGCGCTATGAAGCACATAGCTTCATCGCTTCATAGCTATGAAGCCTCTGCAGTGCAAGTTTGATTCCCAGCTGGCCAGGGAGACACCCACATGGTGTGGCAGACCTCTTCTGTCTTGCCGGCTGCTCCCCTTGGCAGTGTTTTTGTTCTGTCTGCCTGTTCTGCTCCCTGCTCTGTCTCTGGTGACTCCTTTCACCCTCTAGCACCTCTGGCCTGTACCCCAGCTCTTGTACAAAAATAAATAAAATCTTGAAAACAAATTAAAAAAATAAAATGTCTATTTAAGGAAAAATAGACATTCTAAAACAAGACATATTCCACAAATGAATTCTAAAAAAAAAAAAAAATTGTAAAGAATGTTCTCAGACAAAGGAGAAGAGCCCACAGGGAAGGGAAGAGCCGCAAGGCAGCATCATTAGCAAAGATACTGCAAAATACATGGGTGTATATATATATATATAGCAAAACATTGACTGGATAAAGCAACAATAATAATGTTTGACAAGTAAGGATTTCAAAGGAAGAGGGAAATGAAAATGCCAGTGATAGCAAATGGCACCTCTGTCTGTGGCATCACGTCCTCACCTGGTCAGAGGTCTTGCAATCAAATCAATTCTGGTTGATTTAGGCAAAAAAGAATATATAGGGTGATAGGGGCTAGCTTGCAGTCTTAACAAAAGATTAGGCAACAAGCTTGTAGTGAAAGGCTGGGGGCCTTGATGGCAAGAAACAATGCTGAGACACCAAAACCATGGGCAAGGTCACACCATGAAAAATACAGACAGCCCACTCCTGCAGAAACAGCTACAGCCAGACTATCCTACCATGGTGGGGCACAGACTCCTGACTCCACTGCTGCACCAAAACTATCTCTGTCTTTTCCTCTGTGCTTCCATATCCACCCCCCCACCCTGCCACCAAGGTCCTAGTTAAGAGCATCCACTTATCAAGGTGTCGCACCTGTGTCATTCTGCCAGGGAGGTCAGCTTCTCAGCGAGAGATGCAACCTCCTTCCTGCCAGGAACCACACAACGGTGGAGGACAGAGGAGGGGTTCATTCCCCAAAACATGAGTTTGAACTGTGGGCTTGAATGATTATCAAACACTTGATAAATGTACACAGCCCTGGATCATTCCATTTCCCCAAAGTCCTTATGTCTTCCTTGATCCACCTGTCTGGAGACAAACCTACCAGCATCATTCCAAATCCTCATAATTACAAATGCTCCCCAGCACCTGTCACCAAGGGACCAAGATCCTTCTCAGCTCCAGGACTACGGTTTGGTCCTGGGTGTGGGTGTCACTCCAGGGTTTACTTGTGGTGCTCTACCCAAAAGATGGTGTGGCCCTCAGCACCCAAAGATCCCAATTCCAGACAACCTGCCTCCCCTGAGGAGTCACACAGGAAGGCCTGCATCCTGGGACGCCTGCATCCTGGGTCACCTGCATCTGCCAAGCCTGCCAAGTGAGGGCACCACATCCTCACCTCTCAAATCCTTTCCTTGACAGGCAACCATGTGGACACATCCCAGTTCCACGTGGCCCACTTCAAAGAGGAGGAGATGCTGCTGGAGGAGCCAGCAAGGGTGGAGGCATCTTACATAGTCCTGGAGAACCCCAGCTTCTCCCCCATGGGAGTTCTACTGAGAATATTCCCAGTTACAAGGAATTTCATTCCCATTATCTCCACCGTGATGCTCTGCCATCACCTCCGTCCTGGTGAAGTCAACTTCCATCTCTACCTGATCCCAAATGACTGCTCCATTCAGAAGGTGATACTCAGACCAGAAAGGCCAGGTAATGTGCAGACACCAGTGCACCCAGAGAGCCCCCAGGATGGGTCCACTGGGAACAAGAATGGGTCTCCATGAAGTAGGAACCTCAAAATAAATGAATCATCCTGCTCAGCCATGCAGTGGTATCTTGACTCCCTAAGATCTCCCCAGATTGGTTTGTTGCTCCATCCCTGTACTCTGGACAGCCCTTCCAGAGGTCAAAAGATGGGAGGGCTCCCTGCCCAGATTGTCACCTTCCCCCACCCTCACCTTTCGCTACAGTGACCTGATTCCCACCCTGAACACAGCAGAGGTTGAGTGTGGGCTCCTGTGTGGCAGGGCATGGGGTGTGGGAGGCAGGGGTGGTATAGACCCTTCCACCCACACAAACACACAGGAGCCCCTCCTCACTTTACTCACAACATGTTCAGAACAAAGGGCAGGATCTCTGAGCCAGAAGCCCCTCCTCCCTTGACCACTTTTCTCTTTGCCCCTTAGGCCTTAGATGATAAAGAAAAGCAGTTCCAGTTTGTGCAAATACACAAGCCGCCCCCTCTGACCCCCCTCTATGTGGGCTCCCGCTTCACCGTGTCTGGTTCAGAGGAGATGGAGATAATGCCCCAGGTGAGCAGCCCATGCTCCCCCCTCATTAGGATCAGAGGTCATGCTTGGAAACGCCTGTGGGGCAGGTCTCAGAGCTCCCCAGGGACAGGGTGCACTGGGGTGAGGCTGCTGGTGAGTGGGGTTTGGAGGAGAATTTGTGAGCTATTGAGGGAGAATAAAGTCGTGGGAGGGAGAGTCACTGGCAGGACGGAGACACCGATGGGGTCTGACTTGGAGTTACTGGGAGGTGCAGGGCTATAGGGGGCCCTGCCCTCAACCATAACCACAGGAAACTTCCTGGATCTGAACTCAGTTTAGCACTTCTTGCTGCGAGAGAACAGCATGGGGAGCCGTGGTGCTCCAAGGCCAAGGGTGTCAGAAAGAAACTAAATATAGTTGGACCTTGTTTGGATAAGTTGAGGGAGGTCTAAGGAATGGAGATTTGCTCTGGATTGGGAGTTCTCATGGGCAGAGGCAACTCAGTGATTGGGAACCTCAACACACTGTGGCAGGCGGGCACAGCACAGATGGAGCTGTAACTGCTTCAGACAGAATCTGGTCTAGGAGATGTGGTCACTACAGTTTAGGATGAGTCCTGATCCATCTATGGATTACCCAACTATGAATCATCCTTCAGCGTCAGGACTTGTGGAAAATTAGGAAAAGCGCAGTGTCTGAAGCTGGCAATTTATTTCGAGACAGATCATTTGAGTGTCCCTCGGGGACAGGGCCGGATCAAGAAGGTGTCAGAAAGACACCCCTTGAATGATGAACAGTGACTTTTCACACGCCTGCTCTTTCTCTGCTCAGGAACTGGAGCTCTGCTACCGGAGCCCCGGGAAGTCCCAGCTCTTCAGTGAGATCTCCGTTGGACAGTAAGAGTCAGGGATCCAACTGCAAATAAAGAACAAGAAAGATGGGACTGTGGTGTGGGAGGCCTTGGTGAGACCAGGTAAAGCAAAAAGTCCAAACAGTCAGAGGTCAGAGAAAGTCAGTGTGTGTGTGTGTGTGTGTGTGTGTGTGTGTGTGTGAGAGAGAGAGAGAGAGAGAGAGAGAGAGAGAAAGGATTTCCATGGTTTGCTATGGAGAAGAAAGAGCCTAAATAATTTATATGGCTTTTCCATTTCTGCAGCACAGGCATGGCCAGAATGTGAATTACAGTTAATCAAACTCTAAGCCACGGACCATCCCACACACCATGGTGTCCCTACACTGCCCTTGAATTAACAGACATTGACATCCTCAAGGCCTTTGGCAGTTTCCTGTGATAGCTTGGACATAAGATGAAACAATGAGAATTAGCAACATACAGGGTTGCATGAGTTAAGTCAACTTTGGCAACATCAAATGCTCTAACCTGAGTCACTCAGCTATTTTCAAGGCAGAAACAGGAAATTGAATAGAGAACCTTCAAGATTGGGAGAAACTTCACAATCTCTTGGTCCAGCACCAATAACACCAAGACCCAAACCCCCTAAACAGGCCTTGTAGAGACAACCTGTGGGAATGTGGGGAACCTGCCTCCTGTGCTGCCACCCACAAGCACAGCGAGGAGGAAGGAGGGTGACTCGACTCTGCCCTGGCTTGGGAGCCTCCACAGCTGTGAACCAGCCAGCCCCGGGCAGGCCTGGGTTTGAGTCCTGCTCTGGCTCTCACTTGCTGGGTGATCCTGGGAAATTTACTTCACCCATTGGAACCTCAGGCTCCTCTTGTGTAAAATGAGGATCAGATTGTCTAACTTGAGGGTTGTTGGAAAGCTTCAGTACAGTGATCTTTGCACATGTCTCATTCGGGGGTCTTTAATAAATAGTAGCACCCGAGTGTTCTTCCTCACAGTAAGGCAGTTTCCTCCTCCTCTCAGTCTTAGTTTTGTCCCCTGGAATTGACAGAAGAATCTGTCCCCTTCCCATGGGAAAGCCCTTAGATGCATGAAGACCGTGACCCCAGCTTCCTTGCATCTCCTCTTAGGAAGCTGAACATCCCTGGCTCTGTCCATCTTCCCCCTCATATTGTGGTTGTCAAACTCTTTGAGATTTGGTCGCCTCCCTCCGCAGACGCTCCATCTGTGGCTGAGTCAGGGGGACTCTGAGAACACCCAACATCGTGGAGGATGTGGGACACACTCCCCACATCATGCAGATGAACCCCGTGCTCCCAGCACCACACCTGAGCGCCCCTCTCCTGGGCCACCTCTCCGCAGTCAGATGACCCTGACAGTTGGGCCTCCACTGCCCATGTGCCTAAGGAAAAGATTGACCTAGATGATCTCTGAGATCCCTTCCAGACTTACTCCAGATGCCATCACAATCTGTCTGTAGTTTATTCTCAGAATCACAGGATCTCAGAAGTGGTAAGTGACTGGGGATCATGTGGACTAATACCCCGCCCTGTTCAAATGCTTCTCTCTGTGTCCTCAGGAGACCTCAGACCTGCAGCCGCACTGGATCCTCCAGCCTGGACAGGTCAGTGGCAGCTGTGAGAAACAGGGGAGCCAAGGGCAGATCTGGGCACGCCATGTGGCCCTGGAGGGAGGGAAGAGATACTGCAAGCCCATAGGGGCAGGCCCTGGAGAGTGGTGTGTGCCAGGGCAGGTCCCTCACATTCCTACTCTGCCCATGAAGTGGGGGACATGGCACCCAGCCTAAGGAGAGTGCTAGGCTGGATGCTGACATGAGGGAGGGCAAAGGTACACTCATGGTGGCCAGATGCGTCATGGGAGAGGGAGGGTACAGAGGCAGTGATGGAGATGCTGGAGGTGGGCCCAGGGCAGGCTGCATTGGGAACTGCTCTTGATTCACTGCGGCCTCACCTTCACCCCTAGGAGCACCAAGGTCGGCACACTTCCTGGAACAGTATCGAGAGCAGCTGGTGGCTCGAGTGACATCAGTGGACCCCATCCTGGACCGGCTGCATGGGCAGGTGCTGAGTGACGAGCAGTATGAGACCATCAGGGCTGAGGCTACCACGCAGGGCCGGATGCAGAAGCTGTTCAGCTTCTTCAGGTCCTGGGACCAGGCCTGCAAAGATCTCCTCTACCAGGCCCTGAAGGACACCCAGCCTTATCTAATTATGGATCTCTGGGAGAAGGGGGACAGTGGAGGACACTGAAGGGCTCCTGCCAAACTGGGCAGGTGACTTCTGCACACCTGAGTCCTGGCTCTCCTGGTCACTCTTGAGTCTCAGTTTCTTCTTTAAACAAGTGGCATCTGAGATGTGTTCTCACTGTAAAGTTATTGACTCTGAAGATTCCTCACTGGGCAGTGTTGTCCATGCCCAGGTGAGCCAATTTGCTGCCCCCTGGCTTTCACAGGCAGCTGTCCAGGTGGGTAACAGTATCTCAGGGAATGACCTGCAGGAGCTGGGTCTGAGCACCTGGCAAGACATCCCCCAGATGGCCTGTGTGGTGTGGACCCTCCCTGGGCAGAAGGGGTAGGGCCATGGCACTGGTCACTCTGGCTTAGACAATGAAATTGGGCATCTTTGGGGTGGGGAGTGTTGAATGGTTTTTATGGTTCCAAAATCCAGATTTTTTACTTGTCAATGTTGAGCTTGTATTTTCTGTATGTTCTGTTGTCTGTGCTGTGACTGGAGTCTAGGTGGCTCCCGGAGCCAGGAGAGGGTGAGGCAGAGCCACAAGGGATGGAGCAAGGTCCCAGTTTAGATGTCTTCTATGGAGACACGTCCTGATCTGGGCCAGGCCCCGCTCCCCGAAGTCCCTGAGGCACCTGTGTCACTACCCGAGCATCAGCACATGGCCTTGTCCCTTGTCCCTCCTGCTTCGCAGCTGATCTCTCAGTAATGGTCACAACCATTCCAGGGCCCACCCGTGCTCAATTACCCTCCATTCTGTTACAGATTCTGGTGGGTCTTTTCTGGCTGCCACCAATTAATGCCCCACAAGTTTTAAACAAGCCAATAATAGGATTCAAGCTCAAGGTGCTTGGTGTGGATACACAATGGGGCGAGGCAGCAACTGCCCTGGGTCTCCTCTCAACCAGGGATGACAGGGGGCCTGGTTTTATGGGATTGACCACCAGGGTGGGCAGCAGGGAGCAGAGTTTCAGGCTGTGCATAAGAGGGCATGTGCAGACAGGTGACAAGCTTCTTCATACATCACGTGGTTCATGAGCATCTTAGTCTCCACCCAGGGGTGTGGTTTAGCCAGCTAGTGAGTCCTCAGTCTCTCCTGGTTCTCTGCCATCCATGTCTGGGGGAGCATCTTCTTTCAGCAGGTTCTGGAGCCATTGCCTGAAAACAGGAAGCTTCTGCAAGGTGGAAGCTCTGCTTGGTTCTATGGAATTCATACTAGCTTGGGGGCTCCATAACAGGCAGTTTATGCAAGCAAGATCTAGGCCCATGTGGCCCTGTGACAGTTGCACAAACTATTGACACATATTAGAAAAACTTTAGTGCTAATGTCCTCACATACTGAGAAAAATTTTTCTTATCTTCCAGGAGACTAATTCCATGAGACAGTCTGCTTCCTCAGGGTTTCCCCTTTTTTATGCTAATTTCAATATCTGCCTTGTTATTTGTTACCAACGGTATTTTTTTAACCCTATTTTTTTTTTAAGATTTATTTGTTTGGTTGTTTATTTATTTATTTATTTATTTATTTATTTATTTATTTAAACAAGCGCTGGGTACAGTCAGAAGCGCAGGAGGGTGAGAGAATTCACCAGAGCCAGAGCGGGGAGCAGAGCAGGCAGACTGACGAAGTACACTGCTGAGGGGGGCAGCGGGCAGCAGGAGAGGTCTGCGCGCCATGTGGGACCCTCGCTGGTGGCCAGGGAGCAGCCGGGGATCGAACTGGCGCTGCAGAGGCTGCGGGCAGCTTCGCAACCCAGCGCGCAACCGCTGCACCACCGGGGAGGCCCCTTAACCCTATTTTTTTTCTTACAATGTTTGCTTTCTTTTCTCAGTTGTAGTCCCCATAGATTTTCCACCATCAATTCACCCAGAACCGTCATTATAGTCTGCTTGATTCTGTGGAATTCCCATGAGTTTGGGGCTCCATAACCGGCAGTATAGGCAAGCAAGGTCTACTCCCAAGTGGTCCTGTGACAGTGGCACATACTATCGACACATTAGAAAAACTCTATTACTAATTTTGTCACATATTGAGAAAAATCAATCTGATCTTTCGGGGAAAGTAATCCCACAATTCCATGAGACAGTCTGCTTCCTTATACTTTCTCATTTTTGTTTTTCTTTGATATTTGCTACCAAATTTTTTTTAAAAAAAATTTTAAAAAAATTTAAAAAATTAAAAATAAAAGCAACTGGGCCTCCCTGATGGTGAGATGTTAAGTCTCAAACTCACTGCCACAGCGTGAGTTTGATGCCCAGCCAAGGAGCTAACACACAAATGGCACAGCAGACCTCTCCTGTCTCACCTGCCAGTCCCCTCAGCAGGTGAGTAGACCACCACTCAATCTCTGGTAAATTCTCTCAACAGTGCCCCCCCAGCTCTGACCTACACCCCAGTTCTTCAATAGGAAAATAAACAAATAAATTTTTCTGAAAAGCTATAAAAAAAGCAACTTTTTTTTATCTCTTTTGAAGTACTATAGGAACCTAATCAAATTACTACCATTTACGGTGTTTTTACATCACTGCCAATTCCCACACATGCACTACACCAGCTCCTTGTTAAAAGAACATTTCCTTCCATTGACCAAGGTCCCCTGGGGCCCAGCTCAGGCACTGCCAGAGCCAGCCTCCCCCACCCTGCTACTAGTGACCAGGGGGCATGTGCACAGCATGAAGCTGCGTTCAGCTTGGAGCAGCAAGGCAGAGGCCGGGTGCACAGGGGCGACCATGAGGAGTGTGGTGGGGGTGAGAATTCAGAGCAGGCACTGAGATGTGGGCAGTGAGGAGAGGGAGCCGGGGATGTGCTGAGCTCCAAGAGAAAGAGAAGAACAGATGGTAGGACCAGGAGGAGAAGGCCTCTGTTAGGAGAAAAAGGGGGGGCATGAAGGGACACCCCAGGTATTGATGGGTCAGTCAAAGGCAGAGAAGGCCAGTGGGAAGGGCTCACACAGCCTGGGTGTGAGGGACTGCGCCCTGGGAGTTCCCATGCACTGTATTCCGGAGGCCCCTCCCGACCTTCACAACAGGCCGCCCGGCCCCTGGGAAGGCTGGTCTGATAGGGCAGGTCCCTCTTTGCTCACGCTCTTCATCCTCCCTCCGGGGCAGCTGCAGTGCAGAAAGAGCTCAGGGCTGGTCGGGGTGCAGGGCTGGTCCTGCTCCCACAGGACAGTGTCCAACCACCCGTGCCATCGGAGCACACACACTGCACCCCCGATAACCCCTGGGCTCTGACTGGAGTAGCACCACCTGCCTCTGTTAGTTCTTCCCCTGCACAATTAGTTACTGAGGGACCAGCTAGTAGCATCCCTGCCCCCACCCCACAGGCACAACCAGTAACTGCTTCCCACTGCTTCCACTCCCAGACACACACACACACACACACACACACAAACAAGCATACACACACATGCATGTGTACCCTTACACCTGGAACAGCAATGAATTACCAAAACTCCTAGGTCACAAAACTCTTTAAAAAGCTGTACAATTCTCCCCCACCCCCAGTCTTCCCAAGAGCTCCTCATTTCCATAAGGGTGGTCCTCCCCTTGGGGCCTTGCAGATTCCTGTCCCCTTCAAAGTCTCCTCCAACCAAACATCACCTGTCACCTGAGCTGTTTTAAATTGAAATCATCTCTGGAGTTCAGCCTCCAGACTGTGCAAAGACCTGGATAGTAGCTGCCTCGGTCCCCAAACACAGTCCTTCTGCCGACCCCAGTCAGGACTCCACAAGATGACATCCATGCCATGAGCCCCAGGACGTCTCAGCAGAGACCCCTCACCATCCAGGACATGTCTGGTGCAGCCTCCTGAAGCCCAGCTCCCCCGCCTGGGTCTAGGCTTGGAAGCTGAAGCAGAGTCCCAGGGAGGGAAAAAACACAAAGCCTTGTTTTCTGAATCCCTAAGGTGAGAACAGCACCCGACAATGCCACTCACAGCATCTTGTGCTCAAGTAGGGGCCAGTTTTTTGGTTCACCGGTTCCAGCAGAGCCAGTCTCAGCAGCTCCTCCAAGGAATACTGTGGCTTCTCAGGACTCAGGAAAAACCTAGGCCTCCTCGGGGGCCCTCTCTGGAAGGCAGAGGCCCCAGGTCTAGCTCAACTCAGAAGGGGCTGTGGCCACACTCCACACATCCTGTCAGGTGGACCAATGCTAAAAAACATACCTAAGTGAAGCCATTTTAAAATAGGGCTGTTACAGGAAGCATCGCTGTGGCCACAGCACAGGAGCCATCCTCCCTGTCCCCACACTCAGGCAACCCACACCTCAGCAGCCTGGGCTCCCACTCCCAGCAGTCTATGAGCCAGACTTCCTCAGACAGAGGAGGGAAAAGGGAACAAGCCCTGGTGGGTGTCAGCGAGCTGACGCGGAGTAGTTCAAATAGTGATCACTCACGGTCACTAACTCTTTGTCCTGACAGTTGGGCTGCTCTAAAGAGTAAGACAGGAGGGCCTCCCCGGTGGCGCAGCGGTTGAGTGCTGGGTTGCAAAGCTGCCCGCAGCCTCTGTGGCGCCGGTTCAATCCCAGGGCATCGGGTGAGGGTCCCACATGGTGCACAGACCTCTCCTGCCACCAGCCACTCCCCTCAGCAGTGTACTTCGGCCCTTCTGCCTGCTCTGCTCCCCGCTCTGGCTCTGGTGAATTCTCTCACCCTCCTGCGCTTCTGACTTTACCCAGTGCTTGTATAAATAAATAAATCTTCAAAAAAAAAAAAAAGAGTAAGACAGGAGTGGGTCATCAGGAGTGGGTCCTTGAGGGGTCCGTGAATGGGGGGATATTGGGTTCAGTTCACCTGCAGGAACATGAGGTGACCTTACAGTCAGCCAGGCCCAGCTCATAAGGCAGCGTAACCTGCTATAATCAGGAATCTGATATCCCAGCTCAGCTGGAGCCCCAACAACTGATCCTTTGGTCTACACAGCAGATGGGGTGTACAGACCAGTACCCACTGCAGAACCCATGGGGGTGGCCCCTGACCTCAACGCGGCATTATCTCAAAACAGATAAGGTGATTCAAACGGTCCTGTATCTTGTGTGTCTCTAAATAATACCCGAGGGAACCGCCAAAGGAGCCTAGAGTCCTCCCTGATCAAGGGATTGTCACATTGACTACACTGTCCGCCTACTGGAAGTGACGGCTCTAACCACTCCTATTGTCTGCGGGTGCTGTGTCTGCTGGCCCACAGAGGTAGGAAGTGGAGGTGGCCTAGGGACATGCTGATGTGAAGGGGACAGGGAGATGCAGGCACCTGCCACAGGGAGGTGCCTTCTGTGGTCTCTGCGCATTTCAAGGTGATGAGGAGCCCAGACTGAGTCATGGTCCTGAGAGTGGGTACCCCAGAGCTAATACAAAGAAGAGATGCTCCCCATTATGCCCACTGCCCTCCTGGAGGTTCCTGGCCTTGGGGACCATTTTAACTGCAGATGCACCTCGGGCGCTGACATCAGAGATCCCCGCATCCCAGCAGAGCTCGCAGATCTGAGTCATTTCCACCAAGTCACTCCCTGAGCCACGACTGGCTCCTTTGTTTTAGTGGTTCAGAAATTACACTTCTTATACTGGTATCTGAGACAAGCAGCAGATAATTACTCTCTCTAGAACCTGTTTGCCAAACCGCGGCCTCTGCATTAAGTTCGCTCCCTGGACTTCACCTTTTGTTCCTGATTCTAACCTCCTCCCTTCCTGGGCCAGCCTGTATTATGCGAGGGTCTGAGAGAGCGAGAAGCAATAAAGAAGAATCAAGACCTGCCTCCTTTATTTAACCAGATGTGAGTAAAAACTAATAGTAAAAAAATCAATGGAAAGAGGGACCCTCCTTCTCGTACTCCTCAGAGAGTATTAATTCAGGGGGGCTGAGCCTGGAGTCAGATCTACATTCTCCATATCTTCTGCACAGTCCTGCACAAGCAGAAATCATTCATCTTTTGTTGAGCATTTTGTGCCCAGAGCAGGCCCTGTGAGCACGAGCTGGACAGACCACACTCCCTGACCCATGATGCCCCACCATAGCCTTCCCCGCCGGGCTCTAGCTGGTTTCTCCAGCGCCATCTGCTGCCACTTCCCACTATACATCATTCACTCTAGTGACATGCAGGCACTGAAATTGAAAACTCAAAACTCCACAGATATAAGGGCTGAGACATATAATTCATTGGACTTTATACAGAGAAAATCACATTTTGGATTGAACTCAGCAGGATCATTGGGGGCCACCAGGGGCACAGTGATATTTTCAAGGGAGTACATAAATCAGCAAATATATTTTAGGAACAAGTTTGGTGCTGATTTCCTGTAACACCCTGTGAAGAACGCAAAGACCAAATCGCCAAAGGAAGGCTAGTGCTTGGTAAGGACCCTTGAATGGTAGCCCTCTAGCCTTCCCTTCCTGATTACACACTGAACTTCTGCTGTGTACAGTCCCATTCGGTGCAGGGAGTACTGCAGGGAGTACAATACAGACATAACCCCTGCTCTCAAAAAGTCCCAGTCCAGGGACTAGACAGGCTGGCATCAAAGAGAAGTGGCATCTCCTGTGGGCTTCATCCCCACAGCCACAGGCCTCCCTGGTCTGGGAGAAACTATCAGCAAAACGACTGGGTCTCATTGTCCTGGCCCACACCTCCTGAGAAGTTGCCCCACCTTCAGAGCCCAGTCCTGGGATCTGACCGGAAGGGATCATGGGGCGAGCCCAAAGACCATTGAGAGGTGGAGTTTCGTGCCATGATTGGAATCTTCTTCCTCCTCGGAGTATTTATCATCAGAGGCCTAAATAGGATTAAACAGGTACCTCATTTTCTGATTTTCTCCTTAATCAGCCCACTCCCTCGTCCCATTGGGTTCCCAGGAATGTATCCTCTTGGTCCCAGAAGCTTCCAGACTGCTGCTAAGCCATCCTCTCATGGCTCAAAGAAACCCTGCGCAGTATTTGTTTCTGTTCAACTATCACCACCTGGTGGCCTGAATTTTGTCAAGAAAAGAAAACCTTGAGTAATGGAGTTTAACATCCTGCTGACATGAGGAATTTGTAGTTTTTCAAGGATGCTTAGTGAGGCTGCAAGCAAAGTTCTTTAATTCTCCATGTTTAGACCCAGAAGGCAAAGGATCAGTCTGTTGTTACAACTTCCTAGAAAGGAATTCCACACTTACCTCCTATAACCTATCCCTATACTTAGAACCCCTCACTGGACAGGTGTCCTACATCAGAGCTAACCCCAGTTCCTGCAGTCAGCTCTCCTTTGCTTTGGTTAACATAGTTGTGCTGGTTACAGAGCTTGTCAGCGGGCCTCTGTATTACTCAGCTCTGAGTCTCCAGGGAGAGGGAAGAGCAGGCAAGTCCACCAGTGCTGAGGACACGGGTGTGTTCTGAGCGGCTAAGGCCTCCTTGAGCAGTGACAGTCAGGACAAGTGCAGGGCGCAGACTGTCAGGACAAGTGCACGTCCAGCTGCCTGGTAGAAGCAACCGTGGGAAAAACCCAAGGTGGACTCACTCAGCAGTCATCCGAGAACACACCTTTTAGCACATTGCCGGCAGCCAGAGACACAGGACGATGGCCTTGGCTTTGAAGTCTCCCAGGTCAGGTCTCATCTGCAAATAAGTGTGATGATCCAATCTTGGCTAAGTGTTGATAGGATATGGTGAGGTAGCTCTGCAAAGCAGCTGGCGAGCCCCAGATCCAGCTCAATGGCTGCTATCCTCTGCTCCCCACCCCACTCCAGGGCTGCTGTGACAATTCAACCACCTTATGTCCCTTTACCATCTTGTTCTGGAAGAACTCAGTGTACAAATGGACACACAGAAGGAAATACTAGTTTAAGTAGTACTTAAACTGCTACTTTTATCAACCAAGTTAAAATGAGAGGAGTGAGAGGATCGGATATAACCAGTAATTAAGGCAGTCCATGAATCATGTGCTTTAAGATGCTACTTTATATGTATCTTTAAGAGATGGACCCAACATAGCTGAAAATCATTGAAGAGGACAAAAAAATGAGGGATAATAGCCAGTTACTTCTGAAATTGCTTGAAGAGAAAGATAAGTGATTTCCTAAGAAAGTATATTACTGAACCAAGAATTGTAAATGTGTCTACTTCAATCTGCAAATTCATTTTCTAAGAATTTGTCTCTTAGAATTACTCACATGTGCACAAACACATATACGTGCACAGTGTTCACTGCAGTGTGGCCGGTAACAGTGAAGTACAAATGAAAACAAATTAAATATCCATCAAATAAGACTGATGACATGAATGATATTTCCTCCAAACTATAGGACACCATACAATTACAGAAGGAACAGAGAATGGCTTTGATCAATGGGATGAAAGATCTCTTAAATATTTTAGGAGAAAAATATCAACTTACAAGAAATGAATGTCCTCATATGTAGTACATAAAGTATAATTCGTTCATGAAAAATTCTTTTTTTTTTTTAGATTTATTTATTTATTTATTTATTTATTTATTTATTTATTTATTTATACAAGCACTGGGTACAGTCAAAAGCACAGGAGCGTGAGAGAATTCACCAGAACCAGAGCAGGGAACAGAATAGGCAGACTCACAAAATACACTGCTGAGGGGAGCAGCGGGTGCTGCAGGAGAGGTCCGCCACCATGTGGGACCCTCGACAGCGGCCGGGGTTTGAACCAGTGCTGCAGAGACTAAGGGCAGCTTCACTGTGCCACTGGGGGAGGCCCCCATGCAAAATTCTTAACACTGGATAGAATTGGGGTGGTAGAACTTAAAGGGTTAATTTCACATTTTACTTCACATATGTCTAATTATTTAACTCCTATAATTTAAAGTCCAAAGAGGAATGTTACTTAAAACTTACATATAATAGGGCCTCCCTGATGGCACAGGCAGTTGAGCGCTTAGCTGTGAAGCTGTCTACAGCCTCAGCAGCGCTGGTTCAATCCTGGCCAGCCAGGGAGATACCCACATGGCGCGGCAGACCTCTCCTATCTTGCCCACTGCTCCCTCAGCAGTGTATTTCGATCAGTCTGCCTGTTCTGTTCCCTGCTCTGTCTCTGATGAATCCTCTCACCCTCCTGAGCATCTGGACTGTACCCCAGTTCTTCTATAAATTTTTTTTAAAAAATCTTTTTTTTTAAATAAACTTACATATAAAAGAGCAGTAGTTTGTATTCCTGTTGGATGAACTGAATTTGATGATTGTGGTACAGCTATATGAGAAAATGTCCTGTACTTAGTGGACATTTGCCAAACTACTTCAAGGCAAAAGGACATGACAGATGCAATTTATTCTCAAATAATCATTAAAAATATTAAAAAGACAATAGAACATAATAACTGTAGAGAAACAGAAAGTCAGTGTGTCATAGTATTTATAAGAGAGGAATACTAGAAAAGGTTGGTGGGAGTTTGTTGTAGGGCACTTGCAATTTTTCTGTAAGTTTTCAAAGTAAAAAGGGTTTCTAAAAAGTTGCTCATGATTTCTTTTTCTGCACAGAGACTTTGCTGTGTTCTGCCAGAGTTTGAGGATGGGTACTTTCCACATGTAAGGCAGAAACCATTCTTGTTCTGGAAGAACTCAGTATAAAAATAAGGAGGTAAGCTTAACACATTCAAATTAGCACTAATCTCACCCAACATTAAATTGAAAGTAGAATGCAGCTAAAAGCCAAAGGAGACTCCTCGGTGAGAGGGTGTGTCCTATTGTCAATGATAGAGTAGATTGTGTCCCTGGGGAGGACTAGGCCTGCAGGCTGCCTTAAGACAGGTGGGCTGGGGGGTGTTGTTTTTTTGTTTGATGTTGTTTGTTTGTTTGCTAAATCTTCATTGAGATGACTGTACTTTGCTCTACAGACTATTGCTGGATGATGTGGGTGTGTTAATTCTTGTCAAAGTTCACACATTCACTGGAGGTTAACAGCATATCCTGGGAGAAAGGACATGAAGTCCTGATATTTTCTTCACTTCACACCTAGGGAAGGTTAGAAAAAGAAGAGAGAGGAGGGGAATTGGATAGACTCGAGTATATTTAACAAAAGATTTCAACTATTGATATTCAATGCACAAGGGTTTTTTTGTTGTTGTTTTTGTTTCTTTGCCTTACTTTTATTAAATTAAAACAAATTGTTGTTATCTAAGCTAGTTTTATTAGATTTCCTCAGAGAGGGAAATTACTTAATTATCAACTGTAAAGTTTATTGTTTTCAACCTATATATGTGTATTTTTTTATTTTGTATATATTTTACATCATTTTGATTTTCATACAATGTATGCATTTTCATCTTGGTTATAGTCCCTGTAAAATTCTCACCACCCATTCACCCCATGAACTACCACCATGGTTCCTTGTGCTCTTCCCATCCCTGCTTTGATCCTACTTCCTTCTCCCCCACCATTGCAGAATGTCTCTGGTTTACAGTAGCCTGTTGATTTTGATTTTTACTTTATTATAATTACTTTTTTTTTCTGATCCCCTATTTGGTTCTTCTACATTCCTCCTATAAGTGAGACTATCCAGCATTTTTCTTTTCTTTATCTTTAAAAAAAAAAAAAAGATTTATTTATTTATTTATACAAACACTGGGTACAGTCAGATGCACGGAGGGTGAGAGAATTCACCAGAGCAAGAGTGGGGAACAGAACAGGCAGACTAACGAAGAAGTACACTGCTGAGGGGAGCAGTGGTCGAGACAGGAGAGGTCTGTCGCGCTACGTGGGACCCTTGCCGTTGGTGGGAACGAACTGGGGCTGCAGAGGCTGCAGGCAGCTTCGCAGCCCAGCACTAAATCGCTGTGCCACCAGGGGAGGCCCAATTTTTCTTTTTCTTTCTGGCATATTTCACTGAGCATGATCCCTTCCATCTCCATCCATGTTGTTGCAAATGGCATGAGAATATCTTTTTGGATTGCTGAGTAATATTCCATTATGTATATATACCACATCTTCTTGAGCCAGTCATCTATGTTGGGGCATTTGGGTTGTTTCCATAACTTATTTATTGTAAATAGTGCTGCAAAAAACATAGGGGTACAGGTGTCCTTTTGGATTAATGTTTTTGTGTCCTTTGGGTAGATACCTTGGAGTGGAATTGCTGGATCGTATGGAAGCTCCATTTTTAGTAGACAGAGGAAACTCCAGACAGCTCTCCATAGTGGTTGGACCAATTTGCATTCCCACCAGCAGTGTAGCAGAGTTCCTTTTTCTACACATCCTCGCCAACATTTGTTGTTGCTAGGTTTTTTAACATATGCCATTCTCACTGGTTTAAGATGGTATCTCATTGTGGTTTTGATTTGCATTTCCCTTGATTATGAGGTATGTTGAACATTGCTTTCTTGCGTTTTTTCCTTTGTGAGCCTAGTAGGGGTTTGTCTATTTTGTATATTTTTTTGAAGAACCAACTTTAGGTTTCATTGATCTTTTGGATTGTTTTCTTAATTTCTATTTCATTTATTTCTGCTTTGATTTTTATTGTTTCATTTCTTCTATGGCTTTTTGGGGGGGGGGTATTGTTTTTTTCCAGTCCTTTTAGGTGGGAGATTAGGTAGCTTTTTTAAGTTCTTTCTAGCTTCTTGATGTGAGCAGGAATTGCTATGTATTTTCCTCTTATAACTGCTTTTGCTGTGTCCCATATGTTCTGGAGAGTTGTGTCCTCATCATCATTTGCCTCAAGGTTTTTTAAAATATTTCCTGTGATCTCCTTGTTGATCCAGTGGTCTTCCAGTAATGTGGTTTTCGATCTCCATGAGGTAGGAGGGTTCCTTGCCTTATTTTTATGGTTAATTTCTAGTTTGAGCCTTCAGGGTCAGAGAAGATAGTTGGTATGGTATCAGTCTTAGTGTATTTGTTGATGTTTGTCTTGTGTCCCAGTATATGATCGATCCTGGAGAATGATCAGTGTACACTTGAGAAAAATGTGTACTCAGATTTTTTGGGGGTGCAGTGTTCTGTAGATGTTTGTTAAGCCCATGAGGTCTATATCCTTATTTAGAACTTTAGAGTCCTTACTTATTTTTTGTCTTGTTGATCTATCCATTGTTGAGAGCGGTATGTTGAAGTCTCCTACTATACATGTATTTTCTCTAATGTCTGTTTTCAGAGATGGCAACAGTAGTCTGATATATTTTGGTGCTCCTTCATTTAGTGAATATGTGTTGATGAGTGTTATTTCTTCTTGGTGCATTGTCCCCTTAATCATAATGTAGTGACCATCTGGGCCTCTTGACCTTTTATAGTTTGAAGTCTACTTTATCTGATATAAGTATAGCTGTTCCTGCCTTCTTTTTTGGTTCATTTGCTTGTAGGATTGTTTTCCATCCTTTTACTTTCAGTCTATTTTTATCTTTTGTAGTTAAATGTGTTTCCTGAAGACAGCAAAAGGTTAGGTTCTGTTTCTTAATCTGGCTTACAACTATGTGTCTTTTTATTGATGAGTTTAGTCCATTTACATTTATAATTAAAATTGATACGTTAGCATCTGTATTTGCCATTTTGTTTGTCTTTTTGTGATTTTATTCCTTGTCTTGTTTCGGTCTTATTCATCCCTGAATAAGATGTTGTTTCTGGCCTTAGAGCTTCTTGTAGTATTTTTTGGAGTGAGGGTTTAGTCATAATGAAATTCTGGAGTTTCTGTTTGTCTAAGAGCGTCCTTATTCTTTCTTCATAGAGGACAGAAATCTTTGTGGGATACAGTTTTCTTGGTTGGCTTTTGTTCTCTTGGATTTTGTTGACTATGTTCCTCCACTCTCTCCTTGCCTGTAGTGTTTCTTCGGAGAAGTCTGATGTCAGCCCAATTGGTTTTCCTTTGTACATTATCTGTTTCTTCCCTCTTGTCAGCTTCATTGGTTTTTCCTTTTCCTAGAATTCTCAGGAGCTTTACTATTATGTGTCTTGCTGTATTTTTCCTTTCATCGTGGAAGATTGGTGTTCTTGCTTCTTGTATGTCTATTTCAGCTCCTTCTTCACGTTTGGGAAGTTCTCTTCAATTATCTCCTTGAATATTTCTCTGTTCCTGTCTCTCTCCTCTCCTTCTGGGATTCCTATAACTCTTGTATTTCCTTTCCTCATGGAGTCAGATAGTTCCCAAAGTCCTTCTTCAGTCTTTTTCCTTTGTACTTCTCTTCCCTTTTCTGTTTTGGTTCTTTTTACTTCTGTGTCTTCGAGAGCACTTATTCATTCTTCCATTTCATCTATTCTGCTTTCATTGCTTTTCCCAGAGTTCTTTAGCTCTTCCGTGAGTCCTTTGATCTCCTGCATTTCCTTCACTTCCCTCTTTAGGAACTCAGTTTCATTCCTCTGATCATTGATTATTTGTCTCATATCATTCTTTTACTTTTCATGTACTTTCAGTTTTTAAATCATGGTGATATTAAATTCTCTCTCTGGAAGATTCAGAAGTTCTTCCAAGTCACTGTTGTTGCAATCTGGTGGTCGGTTTTCTCTTTGTGGTGTGGTGTGTCTTTTCTTGACACACTTGGTTGTTTGTAATTTTTCTTCTCCCTGCTGTTTGTTTTCTAATTTGTCCTATGTGTTGGGACACTGTATTGCTGGTACTGGCCAGCATCTCTTTGGGGTGCTCCTTCTGGGATGTGGAAAATGATAGTCTGATCGAGTCCAGTCATGTTTCACCAGGACTCCCGTACGGCAGTGGTACTATGAATATGTTAATGGACACTGGTCCTGAAAATCCCCTCCCCCTGTACTCACTTAATTCCAGAGGGTGGTCCACTTAATTCCCATGGTCCATCCCAATGGTTTATGGATCCCCCTCTGGGTTCCAAATCACGGTCAAGTGCAAGGCATGGCTTTTGCATGCTTATTAGCTCACCTCTGACAGCGGGGATAGCCCTTTCTCAGTTCCACAGGTGTTTTGGGAGGCCCCTGACCCAAAGCTCCAGTCTTGAGAAATGGCATCTGAAGAACACTTCCTGGCCCTCAGATGCCCCTGGCACTCACAGTTTTACTTAAGGCTTCCAGGGAGAAGGGCTGAGATTAGGCTCCTCACTAAAGCCAAAGATTTCATCAATCCTGCCCACGCAATGAAATTTAAAAATAAAAAACCTTTTCAGGCTAGAGTTTCCTTGCTGGTGAAACACGGAGGTGCTAGAAGGGACAACCCTGAACAGGACTCAGAAGCCCCTGATTTTCCCCACCCCTCACCCTGTGCTGCGTCCTTTTGTGGGTCCTGAGCCAGAAACCTGCATCCTAAACCAGCAAGGAGACAGCTCCTGTGTCCTGAGAGTCAGTCTAGGAAACTATCCAACCTGAAAGCATTTGTGGGGTGGTAAGACAAACAGGGTGGATAATCAGGGCACCTCATTTGCAACTGCCATCTGAAGTAGGGAGTAGTCCTGAAGTACAGGATTAAGCCGTTGAACCCTGGGTCCTGTGTTGATTCTGGGGAGTTCATATCAGTATTGAAGTGAGTTGTGGGATAACAGCTGGTGTCCCAGAAACCTGGTGTCAGGAGAAAAAAACCCGAACTGATACCAAATGCCAGCCTCAGTTTCCCTCAGCCAATAAAAGGAAACAGTTTGAGGAAAGGAAAGTAGTTTAATTTGTCGACAGGGGAAAAAGGGGAGATGGGCAGGTCTGCAAAGGGTAGGGGGATGGTGTAAGCACAGAGAAAGGTGGGCACCAGCTTGCTTTCTTCAACAACTGCTTTTTAACTCATTTTCCTTGGAATGCAAGAATACAAACCTGTCAAGCAAGGGGAAAATTGCAGGAAATAACAGAAAGACAAACTTGTTAGAGTATCTGAGAGACTGGTTATTTGTAACTGCTTCAAAACCCCTCTTCCAGAATAAACTTCTCTACACATGGAGTCATAGAGTCCCCCATGAGCCTCAAATTAATCTTCCTGACATCATCCCTCCTTTAGGGCAGCACTTCCAGCTTCTGTTGAATCTGCTGTCAGAATGTACTCCAGTGTGTATTGTCCTTTATAAATAGAAATAATCATTATATAAAATGTTGAAAGGTTTCTATGAGCTTTTGCTTAATTTGAAACTCTTGGATGACCTAAGATGGGCCCTTTGACAGGTGAGAAAACTGAGGTCCAAGGCAATGAATCAGCCACCCAGGGAGTCAGTGTCCGAGTGAGTCTGAGATGCAGCACCTCAGGCCTGGCCCCTCCAGCCCAGGTCAAGCCAGGCACCTCCAGAAATGACTACCCAACAGGAAATGTCCAGGAGATGTCACTCTTGCACCCGCTGTCCCCAGCTCTGTTTCACATGGGAATATTGATTTGCTGAGTGCTGAGCTGTCTGCAAAGCAGACTTGGCCTGGAACACACACCTCAATCTATGGCCCTCATACTTCACAGGATTTGCAATGGTCTCAGGAAACCTGAAAACCAGGCGTGGCTGGAACAATGTTCCCTGGGTCGGCAGTAGTTTCATTTTGAGAGCTGCATTGCACCCCACACCCACCTCCCTAGAAAGCCCACACCCAGCTCTACATGTACATTGTGGGGCGGCGGTAGGGGGCCGCCACTCTGAAGTCACCTGCACCTGTATGCTTCAGGGCTCCCTGCCCAGCTTGGTGAGCACCCCATTTCCACCTACCTGGCCTGTGTGGAGCTGGCTTTTGTGAGTGTCCTGTTCCGAATCTTTGCCCTTAGCATGACTGCCTGACCCCTCCCCTCCTCTGGCCACACACCAGTGTGATTTCCTTTCAGTGACATCTTGCTCTGGTGTTTGAGGCCTGTTCTTCTCAGTTGGTATCCCCGGGCCAGACAAGATCTGAGGAGACCTGGAGGTGGATACTCTGAGCTCGATCCCCTGAAACCCCCACCTTCTGTCAGCATCAAAGCTCCAGGCTGACTCAAGTCCATGTCCAGGAGAGGGAAGACTCAGAGGACACAGAACAGTAAGTGTCACTCCCACCCCCCTCACACTCCCATCCCACCAGGGATCCTCAATGAGGCCCCCCTCTCTCTCCCGGACCCCAGGTCTCCTGACCTTGTCCAGTGTCTCCCACTCTCCTGGGCTCCTCCTTACTATGGCTTTTCTAGCACTCCCTTCTCCTTCCTCCCCCAACACCACCTACTAGCATGTTCCCTGGGGTGTGAGAAGCTGGGCTCTGAGTGGGTGCTGGGTAGGAGCTTACCCAGGAGGGGAATGATCCCAGTGGAGACTTGCGTTGGGAGATGGTAGAGCCAAGGGGGACCACAGTTCCCTGCCTGCTTCATGTTCCTCAATGGTACCCCCTTCCCCCTCCACAGTGAACGTCCCTGATCCAGCTAAGGCTTTTGTGGACTGTGAAGACCAGGGGCAGCCGACCTCACTCTTGTCCCACAGGAGTGATGAACTCTTATATTCTGATCTCCGGCCTCATAGACACTTTTCTCCTTTGACCCTGGCTGAAGAGAAGTCATATGACCTGGAGGCACCTTTCTTCTGCCGGCTCATGCCCCAGTAGATACGGCTTCTCCATCTAGTGAGTAGACAAAGTGTCCTCTGCCTGGTGTCAATCTTCTCTCCCCCCACCACCTCTGCCCCCTCGGCCACACCCCTGAACCCTCTAGACCTTCTTCTAGTCTGTGACTTAGGTCCAGTCTATCCAAGGGGGGATCGCAGACCAGAGGAGGCAGCGCTTACAGGACCCTTCATCTGCCAGGTGCATTCCCAGCACCCCATGTGCCTCATCTGCCCGGGAGGGGTGCTCCGAGCCCAGAGAGGAGGAGGCTGACATTCAGAGGGGCCCTGGGAGGGAGGGGGTATGTTTCATGTCCAGCAACCAGAGAGCTTGGCCTCTGAGCTCTCCCCCTTCCCTGCTCCGCCTCAGGGTCCCCATCTGTGACATGGGAGAGCAAGAGCCTGCGCTGTGGACTGTGTGAGGGTGAAGAGACCCACGGTAAACACTCGGCACAGATCTCACACCCAGCAGGTGCTCAGGACACAGGAGCCAGATGCTGCTGCTGCTGCTGCTGTTGCTGCTGTTGCTCCAGCAGCCCTCGGGGGCAGAAGCACTTCACACCACAGAGAGACCTGAGGCTCAGAGAGGGGTCGGGACTCATACGGGGAGGCAGAGACAGACCCAGGACAGGGTGTACATTTCCTGGATCCCAGATCAGGGCATTTGTCCAGCAGAGTCTGTCTGGATGTCATTTTCCCATAAGCACCAGGAGAGGTTCGGGGAGGGGGCTGCAACGGCTTTGGGGGTGTCTCCTGGGCGCTCTTGGAGACACAAGCCCTGGGATTCAGAGCCATGGAACCCAGAGCCACACTCCTGAGCAGGGATGTCTCCTGCACCCGCTGCTGCATGAGAGATCCCCACCCAGTTCTCTCCTCCCCACCACCCACCATGGTTACCTCTTGACTTTTGGTCATAATCTTCCAGACAAAGGTGACATGGTCTCTCACTTCCCCTTTTGATTTGCATTTATCTGATATAAGTGATACTAAGCCCTTTTTGTGAACTTGATCATTTGCACATCTGCTTTTAGAAAATGTCTCTTCAAATCTGTTATCAAATTTTAATTGGATTATTGATTTTTATTTTTTATACATTTTGGATAGGAACTCCTTCTCTGCTATGTAATTTGCAAAATTTTTGCCTACGCCAGGGGTGTCCTCTCATTTTCTTGATCACTTCCTTTACTGCACAGTAGTTTTCCAGTTGGATATAGTCCTACTTCTTTATTTTTAGTTTGGTCACTTTTGTCATAGACAAAAACATTGGCAGGACCAAAGTCAAGGAAATGTTTCTTTCTGTTTTCTTCTAGGATTGTCATGGTTTCAGATATCCCATTTGAGTTGTTAATCCATTTCTAATTGTGTTTTGTGCCATCTTCCACTTAATCAACAGCCAATGCAATGGCTAGACCACCCTTCATGGTTTTCAGTGAGATTACAAGACACCCTTCAGCAGTAACCACCAGGAAACCTTGGAAAAATAAAGATTTATTACTCACAGTCCTTGGAAACTGCACACCACACCTGGGGCTACATAGTGAGGCCACAAGGAGAGGGGTGGGGAAGAGAGGGAGAGAGACAGAGAGATATCAGGCCTGGATTCTGCTTTTAGTGTGGTTGAGGTAGGGACCCAGTCTTTCATGATTCTTTTTATTGCTTAATTGAAAACATAAGAGAAGAAATTGAAAGAATCAAAAGTGAAAAAGAAAGTGACTCAAATGGCCAGTTAATGAACTCAACCAAGATCTCTAAAACAAAGGAAGCTCTATGTGGAAGTTCCACAGCTCTTTATCTGGTTGTGTGTCAGGAAATGTGTTTATTCAAAATAGTCTTGTTTGAAATTCCTCTTTGAAGTGGACACTGAGGCAATCAAAGCTTAAGCCAGGCACTTGCTCTATGTAAAGAGAAAAACTCAGCTGTCAGGGATGTGAGTAGTGTAAGTTAAGGTGCCAGTTTCATTCTTTTGCATGTAGACATCTATTGATAGTTTTCCCAGCAAAACTAATTTAAGAAATTAAACTTTTGCCATTATTATTCTTGGTTCTCTTCTTAAATTTCAGTTGATCATATTGGCAAGAGTTTATTTCTGGGCTCTCAATTCTGTTTCATTTGTCTGTGTGTCTAATTTTAGACACCTACTCTTTAAATTACTACTGATTTGCACCTTAGTTCATTCATTTTCTAGATCTTTAGGTATAAAGTTAGGTTACATATATCATTCTTTTATCTTAATGCACACATATATTAGTGTAAGCAGCCCCCCCAATCATCCTTGCTTTTGCTGCCTTCCATGTGTTTTGATGTGTTGTGTTTTCACTTTCATTCATTTCATGACTTTTTTTCTCATGTCATGTCTTCTATGACCTATTCATTGTTCAGGAGTATTTTTTTAATTAAATTATTTATTTATTTATTTATGTTTTACATAATTGTTCATTTTGGTACAATTTGTTTGCTTTCTTTTCTCATTTGTACTCCCTATAGAATTTCTTTTTTAAAAAAAAATCATTTATTTTTATACAAGAACCAGGGTACAGCCAGATGTGTGGGAGGGTGAGAGGATTCACCAGAGACAGAGTGGGGAACAGGATGGGCAGACTGACGAAATACACTGCTGAGGGGAGCAGTGGGCAAGACAGGAGAGGTCTGCTGCACCATGTGGGATTCTCGCCGGCCAGTGAGAATCGAACCCACACAGCAGAGGCTTCGGACAGCCTCATAGTGTGGCGCTCAACCGCCTGCACCACCAGGGAGGCCCTGTAGTCCCTGTAGAATTTCCACCACCAATTCACCCATGCACCATCACCAAAGTCCCTTGTGCTTTTCCTGCACTCTTTTTGATCCCTCCTCCTTCCCCTCTTTTGCAAAATGTCTCCAATTTATATTGTCTGTTTATTTTTGTTTTGTTGCACTTTTTATTGTTATTATTTTTCCTGATATTATTTTTCCTGTGATTATTTTCCCTGATCCCTTATTTAGTTCCCATACATTCCTCCTAGAAGTGAAACCATCCAATATTTTTCTTTTTCCTTCCCACTTATTTCATTGTGCATAATCCCTTACAGCTCCATCCATGTTGCTGCAAATGGCATAAGTTTATCTTTTTTGATTGCTGAATAGTATTCCATTGTGGATATATACCACATCTTCTTGATCCAGTCATCTATTTTTGAGCATTTGGGTTGTTTCCATATTTTATTTATTGTAAATAGTGCTGCAATAAACATATGGGTAAAGGTGTCCTTTTGGATTAATGTTTTTGTTAATTACTGCTGACTGCGCCTTTGGGTAGATATGTAGGAGTGAAATTGCTGGATCGTATGGAAGCTCCATTTTTAGCAGACTGAGGAACCTCCAGACAGCTTTCCATAGTGGTTGGAAGAGTTTGCACTCCCACTAGCAGTGTAGCAGAGTTCCTTTTTCTCCACATCCTCACCAACATTTGTTGTTGCTAGTTTTTTCAATATGTGCCATTCTCACTGGTGTAAAGTGGTATCTCATTGTGGTTTTGATTTGCATTTCCCTGATTGAGAGATGTTGAACATTTTTTCATGCCTGTTGGCCATTTGCTTTTCCTCTTTGGAAAAGTGTCTTTTTAGCTCTTCTCAGTTTTTGACTGGATTGTTTACTTTGTTTTTGTTGAGTAGTGTGAGTACTTTGTAGATTTTTTATCTGTCCCTCATAAGTTGTATGGGGTGCAAAAATTTTCTCCCAATCAGTAGAGTGTCTCTTGTTTTGGTTAATGTCTCTTTTTACGTACAGAAGCTTTTTAGTTTGATGTAATCCCAGATGTTTAACTTTTCCTTCACTTTCCTTGCTTTGAGGAATGAGTCTTTAAAGATGTTACATAGATATATGTCATGTAATGATATGGTTTCAGGGCTTATTGCAATTCATTTATCCATTTTGAATTGATTGTTGTGCACGGTGTGATGTAGTAGTCTAGTTTCATTCTTTTGCATATGGTGGTCCAGTTTTCCCATCACCATTTATTGGCAAACTGTCCTTGTTTCATTGCATATTCTTTGCTCCTTTGTCAAAGATTAGTTGTCCATATATGTGTGACTTTATTTTTGGGTTTTCTACTTGATTCCATTGGTCCGTGTGTTTTTGTTTCAGTACCATACTGTTTTAATTACTATAGGTTTGTAGAATAGTTTGAAGTCTGGGAGTATGATAGCTCCATTCTCCTTCTTTTTAGTCAGGAGAGTTTTGACTATTTGACTATTTATTGTGTCTCCATATGAATTTCAGCAATATTGGTTCTATTTCTTTGAAGAATGTCATTGAGTTTTTTTTATCAGGATTGCATTGAATCTGTAAATTGCTTTCAGTAGGATGGCCATTTTAATAATGTTAGTTCTTCCAATTCATGAGCAGGTGATGTCTTTCCATTTCCTTGTATTTTCTCCTGTTTCTTTTAACAATGTTTTATAATTTTCTTTGCATAGGTCACTCACCTCCTTGGTTAAGTTTATTCCAAGGTATTTAATTTTTTTGTTTCAATTATAAATGGAATGATTTTCTTAATTTCTTCTTCTTCAGGTTGATTTTTTGCATATAGAAAGGCTACTGATTTTTGTGTTGATTTTGTATCCTTCTACTTTGTGAAACTGGTTTATTATTTTGCAGTTTTTCAGTGCTCTGATTGATTTTTAAAACAAGTTTGCAATCATGCATCTAGTGGTATGTGAACTGGAGGAGGGCACAGGTGTGGGAAGCAGAAGCACAATAGGGACTTTTGATTCATATTAAAAACTTTCATTTTTTTGGAGCTACTATATGACCCAACCATTACACTCCTAGGAATCTACCCAAAGGACAGAAAAACATAAATTCTAAAGGGTACCTGCACCCCCTATTTTATTGCAGTTCTATTCCCAATAGGTAAGATATGGAAACAACCCTAATGCCCAAAAATAGATGACTGGATCAAGAAGATGTGGTACATATACACCATGGAATATTTGTGGCAATTAAAAAAAAGATAAAGTCATGCCATTTGCGGCAACATGGACAGAGTTGGACAGGATTGCACTCAGTGAAATAAGCCAGAAAAAGAAAAATATTGGATGGTTTTACTTATAGGACGAATGTAGGAGAACTATATAAAGTATCAATTCCAAACAAGACTTAGTATAGACTAGACTCCACTAATAAATTAAAAAAAACAAAATTACAAGCAACTATAAATCAGAGACTTTCTGCAGGTGAGGGGAGGGAAAGGGATCAAAACTGGGGAGAAAAAAATCACAAGGGAATATGGTGATAGTGCACAAGTGAATTGGTGGTGGGAAATTTACAGTGTCTACACCTGAGAGGAGAAAGCATACATTGTACAAAAAGGAAGAATGATACAAAATACATGTAAAATAAAAAGATAAATTTAATTTAATTTAATTTTAGCACAAAAAAAAATTTCATTTTTAACCAGAACAATGGAGAAATATATCAAGGATTCAGCAGTGATATGATGGGCCGGACCCATGCTTAGGAACAGCTGCTGCATAGACAAAGGACTGAGAGGGACAAGAGCAAGTATCTCTACAGTGGTTCCAGCAAAGAGGCCGGGCTCTGGGATTAGGGTGGGGGCCGAGCAGGTGAGAGAAAGGGACAGAAAGAAGTGTGTATGAGGTAAGAGTCAGATGACCCCCAGTTTTGGTGAGGGTAGGTGGGCTAATGGGGGAAGAAGGTTTCATAGAGACATAGAGTACAGGAGACAGGGAGGGATGAAGAATTCAAATGTGGATGAGTGGCTTGAAGTGGGGTGTGGAGACAGTCCAGCTTCCTCCCAGACCCCAGAGAGAGGGAATGACTCTATGTCCAGGAAGCCAAGTGTGACGACCCCTGAGGAGAACCCCAGAGAAGGAGACATGAGTGATAACACATCTGCCCTCGAGCAGCAAGGACCAGAATCCGGAGTCTTTGATTTTTTGAAGGAGCCTCATGGTAGAGGGGCAGCAAAAGAGGAAGTTCCTTCTCAACATTCCCCCTTCTCTGGTGTGGGGTGGGACAGGACACTCTCCTACGAGAGCCCTGCCCTTTGCAAGCTCTTCCACTGCTCCCACCATGTGGGTTTCTGCTTTCATCTCTCCCAGCTTTGGTAGAAGCTCCTCTCCTAAACATCTGTCCCGTCTCAGACTCTGAACCAGGACCCGCCTCCCAAGGCCCACTCGGGGCTCCAAGGTCTTGGAATCACTTTGCTGTTCCTGATAATTAATTTTTTGTGTCACATTCACCTCATTAGCTGCCAGCCTGGAGCATGTTGAGGAGAGCGGCCCTTAAGGCCCAGTGGGATGGAGGACAGTGGGCGGGGCTGGGTCAGAGGGCAGTAGGGTTGGGCCTTCTCAGCAGGCACTTCAGGAGCAGGAGTGTAGTCTGCAGCACACTCCCTGCCATGGTCCAGCAAACCAGATTTTCGTGGGGCCCCTCCACGTTCCAGCTTTCAGGAGACAGGACAGCAGACAGGAGATCCTAGCACTGACCACTGCCATGCCTATCCCAGAGGGGAGCCCCAGTCAAGTGGCACAAGTAGAATCCTATTTGTCTTATCTTGTCCCTTTAGGGGATCTGCACATGGAGCCTCTAACAACCAAAGATGTGTTCTTGGGCCCCACAGGACATGTTGCTATTGAGGTGATTGACCAAGAAAAGAGCATGTATCAGTGAGTGGGGGGGGGGTGCTCTGCCTGTCTCTGTCTGGCCTCTGTGAACCTCAGCACCCCACACTGGGTCCCCACACCATCCCAGGGAATCCTCTCCACTAACAAGTCACCAGACAAGCAATAGGTTGAGATACTGGGTGATTACTATTATTATGCAAAAAGAGGTCTGTTATAAAATTTTCAAAACCAGGAGCCTCCTTGGTGGTGCAAGAGGTTAAGTCTCAGCACAATGAAGGTATCAGCAGCCACTGCAGCACGAGTTTGCTCCCCTGCCAAGGAGGTGATCCACATGCACAGCAGACCTCTCCTGACTCACCTGCTGCTCCTCTCAGCAATGTATTTCAATGGATCCACCTGTTCTACTCCCTACTCTGTCTCTGGTGATTCCTCTCAACTCCCACACACACACATACACACACCTCATGCTTACACCTCAGTTCTTATGTATAAATAAATAAAATAAATCTTTTTTTAAAAATTCCAAATAAAACCTAGCATACACTACACTCTGACATTTACCCATAACCCAGCTTCCGTAACTGATGTGTCAAATTTGTTTCAACTGTTGACTTACCCAGTTTTTTGTCATTGTACAATATTTTAAATCAATGAGAACAGATGGTTTTTATTCTTAAATATTTATGACGCACTTTTTAAAAATACAAATACTTTTTATCCCAAAACACAATGCCATTGCCACACCCAACAAAGTTTACAATAATTCTTTCATGATAGCCAGTATATATTCGAATGTACTCAGTTGTCTATAGTTTGTTCTGCAGGTGGTTTGCTCAACAGGCTCCAAAGCAGACACATTCCATTTGGTTTGTTGTGACTATTAAATCTCATTTAATATGGTTTCATTATATGCTCCTGTTTTATTAATATCCACTATGTGCTCGCTACCACACTAGTAACAGGGAACCCAGGGGTGAAAATGCAATACTGTCCCCTAAGGGTTTCCAGTCATAAGGAATAAATGTCTACAGTCATGATTATGGCTTCTCACATAATACCTTGTCCTTGACAAATGTGAAGTCAGCAGCACTGATTTTCTCAGCTGAAAGGTAATGTCATTCCCAACTAACCCTACAGAAATTGACATCAAGGACCACACCATTGCCATATTTAGAAGCTCAATAAATTGTTTTCATCCTCTAGTGTTTATCATTGATATTAGCATGTTGATGGTTATTCTTGACAAATGATCCCCTTAAAGACAAGAACACTTTCCTGTTTTATCATCATTATCATCATTGAAGAAACAGCTAACCACTCCAGGCATAGACTAAAGTGTCCCCATGCTTCTGTCACTCATTACACAACTCTGAGTAGATGCTAAGAGATATCATTGTAGTCCCTGTTTACAGATGAGAAAAGTGAGGAGAAAGATGATTGAAGACTTGCTCAGAGATTCACTGTGAGCCTAGTGCACAGGAATCTGGGCTCACACTCATACACATCTGATTTCAACCTTCAGGTACTCAGCCGCATCTGTTGCGCCCTGCAAGGGATCTGGCATCCAGCAGGAGCTCATGAATTTGTGTAGAGTGATTCAGGGTCTAACTCTCTTCACTCTTCCCAGAGTTCACTTCCCCATGGCCGGCTCCTACCACTGGCCCAACACAGATCTCCACATGTGGTGAGAAGGGCAGTGACCATTGAGATTGAATTCTGTTCCTGGGACCCATTCCTGGACATGATTGACCCTGAGGAAAACCTGACAGTGGCAAGCCCTCTGTTTGACATCAAGGCTGAGCCAGGAGCCGTGGCAGCTGTGTACCTGCCTCACTTTGTGTCCCTCCAAGGTAAGCAGAGAGAGGGTGGAGGGAGGTGATGGGGGTAATAAAAGGCTAGCAAGGGACTTCTGATGGAGATGTCCTGGGGAAGGTGGCTTCCTTACAGAGACTGAGTGAGGCTAATGAAAGTGGAGAGAGCTTTTTCCTCATTCCATTATGCTCTGGCCTGTATTTTTTGAAGTATTCTTTTCTCCCAGCACCATAATTACTGGAAAGTTTTCCTAAATAGAACTAGTCTCCACAACAAAAATAACACCTAGCATCGCCTCTACATAAGTTGTGTCAATCAGGCTACCACAAGGGAAAAAATGATACACTCAGTTGAGATTTTTCAAGAGATTTTCAAAGACAAGACTATTTGCAAAGTAAGGCTACATGAGCTAACAGGAATGTTAGGGTTCCTAGGGATGAGCAACCAGTGGAAGATCATTACTACTCCCACAGACTGGGAGAAAAACTGTCACCAGAATACATTTGCCATCTGGAGCCATGAAAGAGGGACTTCCCAGTAGAAGCACTTACAAAGGGTAGCACAGTTATCCCAACCTCTCTCACCTACAAAGACTTCCCATAGATAAAATTCCAAGAAGTATATTCTCAGAGTGAAATATTTCTTGATCAGTAAACAAGACTCCACAAGTGGGGACCAGTGGAAACTGTAGAGACAGACAATCCCATAAAGATTTTAAACACTGAAATTTCTAGAAACATGACACATAATAAATATTTCAAATGTTTAAAGAAACGGTCTTTAAAATATGACCTAGAAGCAACATTCCAATGGAAACTAATAAATTTAGTTTTGAAACAAACTAAATTGACAGAATATCTGATAAACCATTAAATAGAAGATGAAATACTGTGAAGGGCATCATAAAACTACCTAACAGATTGAATGGGAATTCCAGAAAGATATAAGGAAAAATGGAGAAGATGTAATATTCAAGGAAATTTCTAGAATTCTAAAATTCTAGCTATGTGACTTGTTAGAATGAGAAAATTAAAAAAGCAAGAGTGAGACAGAGAAAGATTACTAATACATCCATTATATTGAAACTAAAAAATTTCAAATCAAAGGAAATCTTCACAGCAGTCAGAAATTAACTAGTAGTACTTCAATTGTACTGACAGATGATTTTTAATTGAAAACAATGGAAGTCAGAAGACAATGAAATATCATCATTGTGCTAAAAAATAATTGTCATCAAGAATTAAAGACATAATTTGCTTTTGAAGAAGGTAAAATAGACATTTTAAAACAAGACATCTTTCACAAATGAATCCTAACTAAAGGAAATTCTAAAGACTGTTTTCAGCAAAAGGAGAAGGTAAAAGAGATAGTAAGACCTGTAAGACAAAATCATTAACAAAGATACTGAGAAATACATAAAAACACATTGACTAGGTAAAGCAACAGTAGTAATATTTGACAAGTGGGGATTTAAAAGAAAGACAGAATATAAATGCCAATGATAGCAAATGGGACCTCTCTGAGGGACCACGCCTGGTCAGATTTCTTGCAATCAAATAAATTCTGGTTGATTTAGGCAGAAAAGTATATATAGGGTGATTATTGGGTAGCTTGGGGACTTTACAAAAGATAAGGCAACAAGCTTTTAATGAAAGGCTGACCGGCTTGATGGTAAGAAAGAAAGCTGAGAAACTAAGAACAGAAGGAAGGTCACTCCAAGAAACCTATTCATAGACCTCTGCTGCAGAAACGGCTACTGCAGAACTATCCTTCCATGGGGGTCACAGACTCCTCACCCCACTGCTGGTGCCAAAACCTTCTCTGTCTTTTCATCTGTGCTTCACCCCTCAAGGTGCTAGTTGGGAGCACCCACTTAGCCCAGGTGTCACGTACCTGTGTTACCGCTGCCAGGGAGGTCAGCTTCCCAGCGGGAAATGCAACCTCCTTCCTGCCAGGAACCACACCATAGTGGAGGACAGAGGAGGGGCTTCATTCCCAACAAGAGTTTGAAATGTACACAGCCCTGGATCATTCCATTTCCCCCATGTCTACGTGTCCTCCTTATTCCACCTATCTGGAGTCAAACTACCATCATAACTCCAAATCCTCATAATTACAAAATGCTCCCCAGCACCTGTCACCAGGGGACCAAGCTCTTTCTCAACTCCAGAACTACGGTTTGGTCCTGGGTGTGAGTGTCACTCCAGGGTTTGCTTGTGGTGTGCTACCCAAGAGATGGTGTTGCCCTCAGCACCCAAAGACCCCAGTTCTAGGCAAGCTGTCTCCCCTGATGGGTCACACAGGAAGGCCTGCATCCTGGGACACCTGCGTCTGCCAAGCCTGCAAAGTGAGGGCACCACATTCTCACCTCTCAAATCCTTTCCTGACAGGCGAGTCTGTGGACATCTCTGATTTCCTTATGGCCCACTTCAAAGAGGAGGGGATGCTGCTGAAGGAGCCATCCAGGGTGGAGGCATGTTACACAGTCCTGGAGAACCCCAGCTTCTCCCCCATGGGAGTCCTACTAAGAATATTCCCAACTGCCATAATTTCATTTCAGTCAACTCCACTGTGATGCTCTACCACCACCTCCATCCTAATGAAATCAACTTCCATCTCTACTTGATCCCAAATGACTGCACAATTTGGAAGATGATAATCAGACCAGAAAGGCCAGGTCATGTGCAGACACCAGTGCACCCAAAGAGCCCCCACGATGGGTCCCCTGGGAATAAGAATGGGTCTCTACCAAGTAAGAGCCTCTAAATGGGTGAATCATCCTGCTCAGCCACACACTGCTATCCTGTCTCCCTAAGGTCTCCCCTCATGGGTTTGTTGCTCCATCCCTGAGCTCTGGACAGCCCTTCCAGAGGTCAAAAGATGGGAGGGCTCCCTGCCCAGACTGCCACCTTCCCCCACCCTCACCCTTCTCTACAGTGACCTGATTCCCACCCTGAACACAGTAGAGGACGAGTGTGGGCTCCTGTGTGGCAGAGCATGGGGTGTGGGAGGCAGAGGTGGTACAGACCCTTCCATCCACACAAACACACAGAAGCCCCTCCTCACTTTACTCAGACCATGTCAGAACAAAGAGCAAATCTCTGAGCCAGAAGCCCCTCCTCCCTTGCCATTGTTCTCTTTGCCCCTTAAGCCATCGATGATGAAGAAAAGGAGTCCCAGTTTGTGCAAATACACAAGCCTCCTCCGCAGGCCGAACTTTATTAGGGCTCCCGTTTCACCGTGTCTGGTTCAAAGAAGATGGAGATAAAGCCCCCAGTGAGCAGCCCATGCTCCCCCCTCATTAGGATCAGAGTTCATGCTTGGAAACTCCTGTGGGGCAGGCCTCAGAGCTCCCCAGGGACAGGGTACGCTGGAGTGAGACTGACAGGGAGTGGGGTTTGGAGAATTCATGAGATACTGAGAGAGAAGAAAGTTGTGGGAGGGAGAGTCACCGGCAGGACGGAGACAATGATGGGGTCTGACTTGGAGTCACTGGGAGGAGCAGGGCTATAGGGTGCCCATGCCCTCAGCCATAACCACAGGGAACATCCTAGGCCTGAACTCAGTTTGGTACTTGCTGCAGCAAGAGAACACACAGCATGGGGAGCCACGGTGCTCAAGGCCAAGAGTGTCAGAAAGAAACTATTATAGGGTTTGGCCTGTTTGAGTAAGTTTTGAGGAGGTCTAAGGAATGGAGATTTGCTCTGGATTGACTTCATGAGGAGGGGGTTTTGCTCATAGGTGAATCGTATGTCTTGAGTTGGGAAACATGAATGCAAGGATGACGCCTTTGGATTTCTCGCTGTGTCAGCAGCTCCCAGGGGCAAGAGCCCGGGCTCAGGTGATCCACAGCAGGCCCCAGTGTCATCAGTTCCCAGGGAAAGGAGCTCAGGCTCAGCTGCCCACAGCAGGCCCCAGTGTCAGCCGGGTGCTGTAGGAGACAAGGTGGCTTAATGAGCAAGACAGACAAGTCACTGCCCTGGAGAATTTGACATTCTGGCAGGTGAAACCTATGTAAATAATTAAAAAGTGACCAAAACAGATGAAAATACAACCATGACACATCAGAGACTTGGGTTACTTTCACTGGATTCTCAGGAAGGGTAACATTTGAGTTGAGACCTGAATGCTAAGAGAGGTTTGGCCACAGAGACATCTTGAGCAGAGCCATTCTGGAGCGCAAGGATATATGTGAAAGGAAGATGATCTCTCAGATGACAAGAAGGAGGCCAAGGAGTGTAAGGGAAGATCTTGGCGGGGCAATGAGGGTGGGGTAAGAGATAAGAGGGCCAGACAAGAGGCGCAGGTTGCCCAGGACCCATCCTCTCTGTAGCTCCTGATGTGGGGTCGTGTGTTGCTCTAAGTGCAAGACAAGCCCTTACAGATGACAAACAAGGAAATACAAGCCCTCCGTTAAAATGCTCCTGGTTGTTGGGAAGTGGTGGATGAGAGGAGGGCAGAGTAGAACCTGAGACCAATAGAAAGGCGTCTGCACTGCTGCAGGCAGGAGGTGGTGGGGGGTTGACTAAGGACATAGCAGTGGAGGTGGACATTCCTTGATAGACGCGGTGTTTGTGCTGCAGAAAGAGTAATAGGATGTTGTGAATCAGCCACAAATGGGGAGATAAAAGAAGGCTTTAAGATGATTCCTAAATAGGGACCTGAGTGATCAGTGGGTGATGAGGCCATTTCCTGTGTTTGAGGCAAAGTGGGGAAGGAGCTGCTGGAGAAAGAGCTGGGCTTCAGGCGTTCAGTCTTGAATGTGATTTAGGAGACAGATGAATGCAAATATTCTGCTGATGGAAACTGGATCAAGTTTCAAATTCTTTCCAAAGACATGCTTTGGATTAAAGAGAGAGGGTTTGGGGTTTAAGATGGAGGTGAAAAAGGAACAATAATCTGGAAAAGATGGAGGATACATGGATCTGGTCTGGGAGATGTGGTCACTGCAGTTCAGGATGAGTCCTAACTCATGCATAGATTATCCAACTATTTTATCATCCTTCTGAGGCAGGAATTGTGGAAAATTAGGAAAAGTGCAGTGTGAACCTGGAAACTCATTTTGAGACAGATCATCTGAGCATCCCTGGAGGACTGAGCAGGATCAAGAAGGTGTCAGAAAGACAACCTGCAGGATGAACAGTGACTTTTCACACAACTGGTCTTTCTCTACTCAGGAACTGGAGCTCTGCTACCGGAGCCCCAGGAAGACCCAGGTCTACAGTGAGATCTCCGTTGGACATTTGGAGTCAAGTGTCCAGCTGCAAATAAAGAACAAGGAAGATGGGACTGTGGTGTGGGGGGCCTTTTTGAGACCAGGTAAATCAAGACAAATCCTACCGCGGACCAGCACAGTAGTAGACGATGAGGCCGACTCAGGGTTGAGAGACTGCGCAGGGTGGTCAGGGATTTGGTTAAATAAATGACAAACAGACACACTTCAAGAGAGAGTGTAAATCTGAGTGTAATTTTCTTTGGGTTTGTGGCCAGTATTTATATGTTCTCTTAAAGCATAGGAACAGTGAATATACTTTTCTCAAAGTAATATTTTTATCATTAAAAGCTAACAAAGCCAAGGACACAACAGAGAAATCATTAAACTAACAATTCTTTTGTTACACAGAGTTTAGTAATGTTTCATTTGTATTAGCCTTTTTATATATTTTTTAATTAGCAACTAATGACCAGAAAAGGGAAAGATTTTAGAAATACAGTTGTAGCAGAATAAAGTTTGTAGATCTGAGACAGCGAGATAAGGTTTCAGGTGGTCAGCATTTCTTTTAACCATCTTTGTGGCGGCTTCTGGTGGTTGTTATCTCTTGGCAGGCATTCGGCTTCTCTGCATCTCAGGGAGTTTGCTGTTCTCCCCCTCTGTGCATGGTTCCTTGCCCACGCCGGACCTCAGGGACCATGGCAACAGCCATTAGCCCTGAAGGTCACTGCAGGGGGAGGTGCAGCAGGTCCCCCTTTGTTTTTAGAACGAAGTTGGTAAGCATACATGTCACGCCGGATGCGGTAGATGGACCTGTGAAGTGAACCGACACAGAGGGGAACAAACAAACAAAGGAGTAGGGCAAATAGGGAAAGAACAATGAAGGAGAGAAGAAGATGATACCAGTGAGCAGGAGTCAAAGATTGGAGAGTGGAAGCCAGAGAATGGGCAAAGGAAGAGACTGAAGTATTCAGATGAGATTTACTGATAGCAGAGATTTTAGATTGAAGGGATGAGAGGTCATGAGAAAGGTCATTGTCATGCCAGATGCCCAATAGGTGATGTTTAGTAAGATTCCAATGTAGGGAAGAATTATAACGCAAAGGTGTAACACAAATGAAACGAAACTGAACGTGGTAACGAGTAGACAGTTGTTTGAGAAGTTGAACCTCATCACTAATAGCAATAACAATTTCTTTCAGAGCATTTAACTTTTTTTCTAACTTGTAGTCAATGTCCCGCTGTGTAGAGAGTGCCATGGACACGTTTTTGGTAAGGTCATTTACAAAAGAAGTTGTCTTAGCTTCCTGAACTAAGGAAATCAGAGCAGCAATGCCTAGAATAATGGTAACAATAAAACATTTAGGACGAAGAAGAGCATGTACTTCATCTAAAACTTGCATGGCAGTATTATCATACCAAGGCATATCATGTAAATCAACAGGTAACATAACATAGGGGGGTCTTTTAAGTAAGACCACCACAGGATATATACGAGCAAGAGAGAGGGTAATACAATTAGTAACAACACAGCCAGAGTAATGTACAGAGTAAGAAGTCCCACGCAATTGAATGCGTATAACTGAGGCATTTCCCAGAAGTAGAGCGAAGGGGTATCCAATGCAGGCATGCACTGGGATCTTAGCGGTGTCCTGTCCAGGTTGTTTGAAGTGTTCATCATCAAAGGCAGCAAAAAGACGATAGAGTTCAGGCTTCATGACAGAGCTTTCTGTCCAGGGAACCGGGTTATTCAGTCCTGCCAATGGAGGCAAGCTTTCTCATCATTTTCAGAGGTCTCTGGAACCCTACGAACAAAGCAGCAGTTTCTCCACATTTTAGTTTAGCTCTATGTCAACTCCCTGGAAGAATTGTACTCAAAGTCACACAAAAGGTTAGCTCTGTTAGAAAAAGAAAAAAAAAAAAAATATATATATATATATATATAACATTGCTGTAGAGTCTCGTCAGTCAAAACAAGAAAACTTTGTTGAATCAAGGCAAAATGTAAAAACATTTTAAATGTTATAACAAACAAAACAGTAAAAATTAGGTGTATTTCCAACAGTTTATACAGTCCTTTGTAGAAAAATTTTTACTCTCAAAAGTTTATCATTTTGAATCAGTTGAGGCTTTTGTGTGTGTGTGTGTAGAAACAAGTCCTGCAGACATTAAACCATTGAAGTATATAGTATCGCAAGGCAACAATAATCATTGACAATTTACATACATATCAGGTATTGAAAGATTTTGTTTAAGAAAACCAATGTTAACATTTTTGTATATATTAGAGTCTTACCATTGTCCCAAGTGACAGTGATTCCCTTGTAGTGTAACTTTACCAGGTAAACCAAATAGGATAAATTTATCTAATGTCCTTCCCAGGAGGAAAGGGAGAAGTTTTGTGAAGTGTCTCTAAAGCTTTGCTGAGGTTCCACAAAATTTCCTTTAATTGATTAAATGACAGGCTACCAAATTTTACTTTAATTAAATGTTTGGGAAGCTGTGTCATAAATACTAGAAAACAGCAAAAACAACCGTATTTAATCTCTATAAAAATTCTAGCCCTAAGTGATAATATTGACAATTAAATCATAACCTTTAATTGTCATCTCAAAAACCTTAGTTCTTCAGACACTAAAAGACATTATGTACCCAACATCATTAACCTAGACAAGGGCCAAGATTATACCCAATGCTAGTGTATAAGTACATGTTTTGAAACAACCCATTAGATTATAACTCAGTTACTATTAACCAAAAATTATTTCAGCTAATGTGTTCCCAAAACACCAAAATAATATAAATCATTTGAGTATACAAAATTTGTTTTCCTAAAATTCCTTTTTCAGATGTTCAACACTTTACTTAGCTTTGTTACTTTTAATTCTTTTAGACCTTTAACGTTTGTTTTAACACTTATCACTTTACTTTTAAGACCATTAAAATATCTATTTTTAATACATGTTTTTCTTTGTAAACACACATTTCACATTACATCGATTTAGGATTGTCACATCTTTCATTAGCAGTAAGGCATTATAATACATTATAATACTGTCATCTCTTTGCACTAGATGACTTAAATGTGAACACACAAGGTAATATGACATTAGAATTTTTAGCTTTCACAAATAGGTGCAAAAAATAAACCTGAAAGTTTAGTTGTAGCTTTAGTTTCTGTTATGACTGGAATTCCATTTTGCATGGCTGTTAATAACATAATGGCACATACCTAGGTTTTTCTAGGCTGGCTAATAAAGAAGCAATTAGGCAAATCAATAAAAACAAAAAAAATCAGAGCACCATATAGATACTATGTGCATTTTTCACATACATGTGACTCAGTAGGAAAGACAAAAGTACCTTTTATACCAGGAATTTCTTTTGAAATAAACACATTTAAACAAAGTATTAATACTTAACATAACTTTAAGGCATATATGCTTTGAATTATATTATAAAATTTAAACTAGTTTTTGTTTATTAAAAAATTGTTTGATCAAGATGTCAAGATTTGTTTTATGATAATTTATAAAGGCGCCATCTATAATTAGTCCTCCGGAGGTAAAAAACAAAACAAACACAAAGAAAGACAAACAGAAACAGAGATCTCTTGATATACATTTAAAATTTTGGCCATGTGCATATATTTTGAAACATAGTTATTTTACCAATATGTGTGAAGATACTGAGGTTTTTTAATGAGTTAACAGCTAAAATTTGTACACAGAATAAGTGTCTAATCTTAATTATTACCAAAGACCTTGGGCTCGAGACCACAGCAGTCACGGCAGTTTTTACTAACTTTTTTGATAAGAAAATATTTTTGGAGTTTACTTTTTTAAGAAATGATTCTTTGGCTTTAGGTTGTTAACACATTATGTCACTGGGAACGGTCATATTTTAAAACATAAAAGAACACTGTTATCTTGAGAACAGGAGAAGAGGTAAATTTTTACAGTCTGCCTGTAAAATTTGAGGTTTAAAATTTAGCTCAAAAATGTTTGTATTATCACTTTATGTTTTACCAGGTTAGTTTGTTTTAACAAGAAACTTAATGTTTTACAGGTCCAATAAGTAAAATTAAAATCTTTTATTCAACCAATAAGCATTTTGTATAGCTTATTAACAGGTCAAAAGTAACTCAGCAGTTTTTGCCTAAGACAATTTAGACTTTAAAATGAGAGAAACACAGGGAAATGGAACTTTTTTGTAGAATGAACCAAAATAGTTATTTAAGGTGGGTAATAGAAAAGTTTAGTCCCCCACAGCAGGAAGGCAGTAGAGACCTGTCAGTGATCCCAACACTGGAGAAAAAGTCCAGGCAGCTGCTTGTTGAGATCAAGGGCAGCCCCCACCAGCCCACTGCAGTGGGTTTATACTATTTTAATAAAAACCTTTTAGTCATATTATAGTCATATAGTCTCATACACTCATATTTAACCATTTTTTATCACTTTAACAATTGTGAATGAACTTTGAATACTATTATTTATAAATGCCTTATTTATTTATTTTTAAAGAAACAAATGGCAAAACTCCACCAGGGGGAACCTAGCCTCCTCCCCAAATAATTAACAGGAAAAGATTGGAGCATTTTTTTGTTTGTTTGTTTGTTTCATTTAAGATTATGACACATTATCTTTTATTTGTTTTTGAGCTTTTATTTTTATCTCAACAATTTTAGCCAAGTTCGAGCTGGAAATTTGGGCTGGATTTTGGAATGGTCTCATAATTGGGAGCCGATGCCTCTGCAAAGAGGTCAGTATTGGCTCTAGATTAACTTTTGGCTTTTGAAAAACAATTTCACTATCCCAATAATCCTGATCACTTTTTCTAATACTGCAGGCTATTTTTTCTTTTATCTTTTGTTTTGCATCTTTCATTTTGCCTCCAGCCAGGCAAAAATGACCTATTTGTTCAGGCAATTGTTTTATTAATAGGGGGCTGTCAGCTGAGTCCTCTTTGATGTTATTTAGGGATATAGACAGCCATAAGTTTTTGACTTTTTTATTTATTTTCTCTAATTCAGACCCTTGATCTAGTGCCGCAGGGGAAGCATTTAAGGGAACTTTTATGAACAAGATTTTTATGTGATGCAGTTGTAGGTTTAGTAATGACTGGAAAAAGAGTGGTGGCTGGGCGGGAGAGCAGAAATTCCTTTAGAGAAACTCTGTATAGGAGGTTGATCAGGATGATATACTGCCGAAATTCCAGAGGAGGAACCGTCAGTAAAAACAACGGCAGCTCCGGGCAGAGGCTGCGAGGAAACAATTTTTGGAAAAGTAAAAGCAGTTTCCGTCACAAATTTTAAAATAGGGTGCTGTGGCAGGTGGAACTTGACCTGACCAGGAAAATTGAGTAAGGCTATGCCCCAGTCATCATCATTTTGAAGCAGAAATTCAAACTGTGTTCTAGTATATGGGACAACAATAGTGGCAGGAAGCCTGGCAAACAGTTCTTTAGAACGTGTCAGCCCTTTCATTATGAGAAATGCACACATAGATGCATAAGATATGACCATTTTTGTTTGATGATGCGCTAAATAAAGCCATTCAAGAATACCAGATTGCCACAGGCAGGCAGTAGGGGTGAATTCAGTTTTAAGGACAAGTAATTCCCATGGTGATGAATAATCAATTTGAGAAACTCTAGCTTCAGAAAGTTTTTGTTCAAACAGATGCAGTTTTGAAATGGCCTCGGGCGTCAAGGACCGAGGTGATTTAGGGTTAGGATCTCCTTGTAAAATCTGGAAAAGAGGGTGTAAATCACCTGTAGTAATTTTAAGATAAGGATGAATCCAATTAATATTACCAAGCAATTTTTGAAAATCATTTAACGTGGAAAGTTTATCAAGGCGGATTTGAAGATTTTGAGTCATGATGAAATCATCATGAATAGTTTTTCCCAGATAGTTAAGTGGTCGATCATGCTGAATTTTATCAGGAGCAATGACAAGACCAAAGGAGGTCAGGTCAGTAATTAAACATTGTAAAAGCGTTTCCACACCTTCCTTAGAGGAGTGGCTCAGGAGAATGTCATCCATGTAATGAATGATATATGCATCAGGAAATTTATGTCTGGTAGCTTGTAAAGCCTGATCAACAAATTTTTGACATAAAGTAGGAGAATTTTTCATGTCTTGAGGCAGGACTTTCCATTGAAAGCGTTGCCAGGGTTGGCTAAAATTAGCGGATGGAACACTAAAGGCAAACCGAGGAGAATCATCAGGGTGTAGTTTAATGGTGAAAAAACAGTCCTGCAAATCAATAATTATGATATGATTTTGTTTTGGAACAGCTACAGGAGAAGGGAGGCCAGGTTGGAGGGCTCCCATGTCATGCATAGTGTCGTTAATTGAGCAGAGGCCTTGAAGAAGCCTCCGTTTTCCTGACTTCTTTTTAATTACAAAGACAGGCGTGTTCCACGGACTATTGGAAGGTTCTAAATGCCCTTTTTGTAACTGGTCAGTGACAATGTCATGTATAACCTGGATTTTGTCAGATGTAAGGGGCCATTGAGGTATCCAGACAGGATCATTGTTTTTCCAAGCAATTTTATCAGCAAATAAATTTTCCGCAATGGCCCCTAAGAAAAAGCCTGTTCATCAATTAGATCAGGAGTGGTGAGAGTTAACCCCATGGATTCCATTATGTCACGGCCCCATAATGAAAAGGGCAAGGAAGGAATCACATATGGCTGAAAGAAACCAGAATGCTCATTCATTTGCCAATGTAAAAGCTGAGAGCTTTGAGCTACATTGTTTGCCATGCCTAAACCAATTAAAGTAGATGAGGAATTAGTAATAGGCCATGAAGGGCATAGAATTCTTGTACTTCTTTTCCTACTTTTTTCCAGGTTTCTAGTGATAAACTGCCTTCTTCTGGAAACCATGGGCATACCCACATTATAAATTCATAAAGTTGCAACAAAGCTTTTTTATTTACTTTAATACCACGTGCTTCAATCATATTTTTCAGTATAGAAAGAAAAAGATCTCTGTTTTTGGCCTGTGCTTTACCCATGGCCTCGTGGTGCTTTGTTCACTCACCCAAGATCTTTATTTCAACTGTGCTGTCCGGCCCGTGTCCCTCGCGGGAACTTGCGGAGGCGTCTTAGCTAAGGTCTGTCCGTATAAACCCCGGACCAGGCTGCTCCAAGGAGCAGATGACCGTTATGCCGTACGACGTCTTCCACGGGAACCGCGGGTGCAGCCCACTCAGACTCCATAGCCCAAAGGCCGTGGAGCCGTATTCATGCACTCTCACACACACTCAGCACCACGAGTATGTTTTCAAGTTTAGAAAAACTTCTCACTGTCTCAAACTGATCACCCTTTATCAGCGAGCTCCGGACGCTCCAGTGAGGATCCTATCCCTGACTTTTAAAAGAGGGTATTTTTAAGGGAAAAATTCACTCACACACTCACACTAAGAAGGAGATAGCTTACCCAACGCAACCTCTTCGTTACTCACCTCTTTCTTTAGGTGGACAACTCAGCAAAATTTAAAGTCGGGCCCCACGTTCGGGCGCCACCTGCCGCAGACCAGCACAGCAGTAGACGATGAGGCCGTCTCAGGGTTGAGAGACTGCGCAGGGTGGTCAGGGATTTGGTTAAAGAAATGACAAACAGACACACTTCAAGAGAGAGTGTAAATCTGAGTGTAATTTTCTTTGGGTTTGTGGCCAGTATTTATATGTTCTCTTAAAGCATAGGAACAGTGAATATACTTTTCTCAAAGTAATATTTTTATCATTAAAAGCTAACAAAGCCAAGGACACAACAGAGAAATCATTAAACTAACAATTCTATTGTTACAAAGAGTTTAGTAATGTTTCATTTGTATTAGCCTTTTTATATATTTTTTAATTAGCAACTAATGACCAGAAAAGGGAAAGATTTTAGAAATACAGTTGTAGCAGAATAAAGTTTGTAGATCTGAGACAGCGAGATAAGGTTCCAGGTGGTCAGCATTTCTTTTAACCATCTTTGTGGCGGCTTCTGGTGGTTGTTATCTCTTGGCAGGCATTCGGCTTCTCTGCATCTCAGGGAGTTTGCTGTTCTCCCCCTGTGTGCATGGTTCCTTGCCCACGCCGGACCTCAGGGACCATGGCAACAGCCATTAGCTCTGAAGGTCACTGCAGGGGGAGGTGCAGCAAATCCAGATGGCTCAGAGGTGGGAGAAAGTCAGTGTGTGTGTGTGTGTGTGTGTGTGTGTGTGTGTGTGTGTGGAAAGAGAGAGAGAGAGAGAAAGAGAGAGAATGAATTTTCACAGTTTCAAAAGGAGAAGAAAGAGCCTTAAAAAGGTCTTTGGTTTTTCTAGTTCTGTAGCACAGGCATGGCAATAATGTGAATTACAGTTAATCAGAATCTAAGCCCATGGACCATCCCACACACCATCATGTCCCCACACAGTCCTTGAATTAACAGTTGTTGACATCCTCAAGGCCTTTGGCAGTTTTCCATGATAGCTTGGACATAAAATGAAAGAATGAGAATTAGCAACGTATAAGGTTGCATGGGTTAAGTCAACTTTTGCGACATCAAATGCTCTAACCTGAGTCACTCAGCTATTTTCAAGGCAGAAACCGGGAATTGAATAGTGAATCTTCAGGATTGGGAGAAACTTTACAATCTCTTAGCCCAGCACCAATAACACCAAGACCCAAACCCCTAAACAGTCCTTGCAGAGACAACCTGTGGGAATGTGGGAAACTGCCTCCTGCGCTGCCACCCACAAGCACAGCGAGGAAGAAGGAGGGTGACTCGACTCCGCCCTGGCTTGGGAGACTCCACAGCTGTGAACCAGCCATTCCCGGGCAGGCCTGGGTTTGAGTCCCACTCTGGCTCTTACTTGCTGCGTGATCCTAGGAAATGTACTTCACCCATTGGAGTCTCGGTTTCCTCATGTGTAAAATGAGGATCAGATTGTCTAACTTGAGGGCTGTTGGAAAGCTTAGACACAGTGATCGTTGCACATGTCTCATCCGGTGGGCCTTAATAAATAGTAGCACCCTGATGGTCTCCCTCACAGTAAGACAGTTTCCTCTTCCTCTCATTCTTAGTTCTGTCCCCTGGAGCTGACAGAAGAATCTGTCCCCTTCCTAAGGGAAAGCCTTAGATGCATGAAGGCCGTGACCCCAGCTTCCTTGCATCTCCTCTTAGGAAGTTGAACATCCCCGGCTCTGTCCATCTTTCCCCTGATATTGTGGTTGTCAAACTCTTCGAGATTCAGTCACCTTCCTCAGCAAATGCTCTGTCTGTGGCTGGGTCAGGGGGACTCTGAGACCACCCGTCATCATGGAGGATGAGGGACACCCCCCCCTTCATGCAGATGAACCCCGTGCTCCCATCACCACACCTGAGCTCCCCTCTCCAAGGACCTTCCCCTCAGTCAGGTGACCCTGAGCGTGGTCTGTCAGCTCCCAGGTCTCGTCCACACCAGGGATGTTGTCCCCTCCCCCTCCTAATGCAGGTCATATTTAAGCCAGTTAATTTGTTGTTGGCTATGTCGTTCTTCCTACTGAAATGTACAAATACTTGTGAGTGCTGGTTTTTCCTGATCTTAGCTTTTCATTCTAACATGCAAATCCAGAACAAAGAAGATCTGATCTAGAAGATTCTAGAGGTCAATCCAAGACAAGTGGGTAAATTTCTGCTCAGATACCAGAGCTCAAATAGATTAAAGGACATGGTAAATTCTCCACCGGGATTTATTTAGGCTGAGACTGGATTAAGCCATGTCAGGGCTATTGTGGGAGAAATTACTGTTGCTCAATGTGTCTCTGCCTCTTCCTCCCTCTCCCTCTCTCTCATCTTAACATTTGGGCCTCCACTGCCCATGTGCCTAAGGAAAAGATTGACCTGGATGATCTCAGAGATCCCTTCCAGCCTTACTCCAGATTCCATCACAATCTGTCTGTAGTTTATTCTCAGAATCTCAGAATCTCAGCAAGTGGGTAAGCGACTGGGGATCATGTGGACTAATACCCCGCACTGTTCAAATGCTTCTCTCTGTGTCCTCAGACCTGCACCTGCACTGCACTGGACCCTCCAGCCCCGCCAAGTCAGTGGCACCTGTGAGAGACACGGGAGCCAGGGGCAGATCTGGGTGTGCCATGTGCCCTAGAGGGAGGGAGCAGACCCTGCAAGCCCACAGGGGCAGGCCCTGGAGAGTGGTATGGGGCAGGCAGATCCCTCTGGTCCCTACTCAGCCGGTGGAACCTGAACCTCCACCAGAAGCCCAGTGCCTCCTCAGTAACTGCACTCCACAACCAGCTCAAGGAGGGAGCTAGGCTGGATGCTGACATGAGGGAGGGGGAGGTAACTTCATGGTGACCAGATGCATCACGAGAGAGGCGTGGTTGCAGAGGAAGTGATGGAGATGCTGGAGGTGGGGCCAGGGCAGGCTGCAGTGGGAACTGCTCTTGATTCACTGCAGCCTCACCTTCACCCCCAGGCGCACCAAGGCGGCACACTTCCTGGACTGGTATCAAGTGCAGCTGGTGGCCTCAGTAAAATCAGTGGACCCCATCCTGGACAGGCTGCACAGGCAGATGCTGAGTGAAGAGCAGTATGAGACCGTGAGGGCCGAGGCCACCACGCAGGGCCAGATGTGGAAGCTGTTCAGCTTCAGCAGTTCCTGGGACCAGGCCTGCAAAAATCGCCTCTACCAGGCCCTAAAGGACACCCAGCCTTACCTAATTAAGGATCTCTCAGGGAATAGAGACAGTGGAGGACACTGAGGGGCTCCTGCAGAACTTGGCAGGTGACTTCTGCACACCTCCTATGAGTCCTGGCTCTCCTGGTCTCTCTTGAGTCCCAGTTCCTTCATCTCTAAACAAGTGGCATCTGAGTTGCCTTCTCATTGTAAAGTTATGGACTCTGATGTCCCTCTGATGGCCATTGATGTCCATACCCACGGGTGCCACCCAGGAACCCAGCTGCCCTCCTGGCTTTCACAGGCAGCCGCCCAGGTGGATGACAGTACCTCAGGGAATGACCTGCTGGAGCTGGGCCTTAGAACCTAACAGGACGTCCCCCAGAGTCTGTGTGGTGTGGACCCTCCCTGGGCATTCGGGGAGGGGTAAGGAACATGACACTGGCCACTTCTGGCTAAGACAATGACAATGGACACCTTGAGGGCTTTGAATGATATGTAATAGGAACAAAACCAGATTTTTCACTTCTCTATCTTAAACTCGTATTTTCTGTATATTCTGTTGTCTGTGCTGTGACTGGAGTCTAGGTGGGTCCCGGAGACAGGTGAGGGTGAGACAGAGCTGCAGGGGATGGAGGCCAGGTCCCAGTTTAGATGTCTCCTCCTATGGAGACATGTCCTGATCCGGCTCAGGCCCCACTGCTCCAACCCCCTGAGGCACATGTGTCCCCACCCGAGCGTCAGCACATGGCCTTGTCCCTCCTGCTTCGCTGGAGGTAATGGTCACAAATGTTCCAGGGCCCACCGATGCTCAATGACCCTCCATTCTGTTACAGATTCTGGTGGGTCTTTTCTGACTGCCACCAATTAATGCCCCACAAGTTTTGAATAAGCTGATAATAGGCTTCAAGCAGAGTGCTTGTTGTGGATCACACAATGGGGAAGAGGCACCAACTACCCTGGGTCACACTCTCAACCTGAGAGTGATGGGGGCCTGGTTTAATGGGGTTGATCACCAGGGTGGGCAGCAGGGAGCAGATCCTAGAGTTTCAGGCTGTGCATGGGAGGGCATGTGCAGACAGGTGACAAGCTTCTTCACAAATCACATGGTACATGAGCATCTTAGTCTCCACCCAGGGCTGTGGTTTGGCCAGCTAGTGAGTCCTCAGTCACTCCTGGTTCTCTGCCATCCATGTCTGGGGGAGCATCTTCTTTCAGCTGGTTCTGGAACCATTGCCTGGAAACAGGAAGCTTCTGCAAAGTGGAAGCTCTGCTTGGTTTGTGGAATTCCTACTAACTAGGGGGCTCCATAACAGACAGTTTATGCAAGCAGGGTCTAGGCCCATGTGGTCCTGTAACAGTTGCACAAACTATTGACACATTAGAAAAACTCTTACACTAATTTCAACACATATTGAGAAAAATCTGTCTGATCTTTCGGGGAGACTACTCCCACAATTCCATGAGACAGTGTGTTTCCTTAGAGTTTCCCCTTTTTTATGCTAATTACAATGTCTACTTTGTTATTTGCTACCAAAGGTAGCAAAAAAACCAAAAGACAAAAATAACTGCTTTTTATCACTTTTGAAGTAAGATAGGAACCTAATTAAATTACTACCTTTTACGGTGTCCTTACATCACCACCATTTCCCACACATGCACTACACCAGCTCCTTGTTAGAACAACTTTTCCTTCTATTGACACCCTGGTCCCAGCTCATGAACTGCCAGAGCCAGCCACCCCCACCCTGCTACTGGGGACCAGCGGGCATGTGCACAGCATGAAGCTGCGTTCAGCTTGGAGCAGCAGGGCAGAGGCCGGGTGCACAGGGGCGACAATGAGGAGTGTGGTGGGGGGTGAGAATTCAGAGTGGGCATTGAGATGTGGGCAGTGAGAAGAGGGAGCCGGGGAGGTGCTGAGCTCCCAGAGAAAGACAAGGACAGACGGTGGGACCAGGATGACAAGGCCTCTGTTAGGAAAAAGGGGGGTCATGAAGGGACACCCCAGTATTGATGGGTCAATCAAAGGCAGACGTGGGTAACAACAAGTAAAAAATCAATGGAAAGAGGGACCCTCCTTCTCGTACTCCTCAGAGAGTATTAATTCAGGGTGGCTGAGCCTGGAGTCAGCTCTACAATCTCCATATCTTCTGCACAGTCCTGCACAAGCAGCAATCATTCATCTTTTATTGAGCATTTTGTGCCCAGAGCAGGAACTGTGAGCACGAGCTGGACAGACCACACTCCCTGCCCCATGATGCCCCACCATAGCCTTCCCCGCCAGGCTCTACCTAGTTTCTCCAGCACCGCCTCCTGCCACTTCCCACCATATATGGTTCACTGCAGCAACATGCAGGGACTGAAATTGAAAACTCAAACTCCACAGATACAAGGGCTGAGACATAATTCATTGGACTCTATACAGAGAAAATCACATTTTAGACTGAACACAGCAGGATCCTGGGGGCTGCCCCCAGGGGCACAGTGATATTTTCAAGGGAGTACATAAATCAGTAAATATATGGTAGGAACAGGTTTTGTGCTGATTTCCTGCAACACTCTGGGAAGAGGGAAAAGACCAAATCGCCAAAGGAAGCCTAGAGCTTGGTGAGGACCCTTGAATGTTAGCCCTTCCTGCTTACAGAACACACTAAACTTCTACTGTGCACAGTCCCATTCCATGCAGGGAGCACTGCTGTATGTAATACAGACTTAGCCCCTGCTCTCAAAAAGTCACAGTCCACAGGGTAGAAACAGGCAGGCATCAAAGAGAAGTAGCATCTCCTGTGGGCTTCATCCCCGTAGCCACAGTCCTCCCTGGTCTGGGAGAAACTCTGTCAGCAAAAGTACTGGGTCTCATTGTCCTGGCCCACTCCTCCTGAGAAGGTGCCCCACCTTCAGAGCCCTGTCCTGGGATCTGACTGAAACAGCTCATGGGGGGGGCGGGGCGGCAAAGACTCTTGTGAGGCAGGAGTCTCATGCCATGAGTAGCATCTGCTTCACCTCAGGGTTTTTATCATCAGAGGCCTAAATAGGATTAAAAAGGGACATCATTCTCTGAATTTCTCCTTAACCAGCCCACTTCCTGGTCGCATTGGGTTCCTAGGAGGGTGTACTCTTGGTCCCAGATGCTTCTAGACAGTTTTGAAAGCATCCTCTCGTGGCCCAAAGAAACTCTTTACAGTCTCATTTCTGCTACACTGTCACCTCCTGGTGGCCTGAATTTTGTCAAGAAAAGAAAATCTTGAGTAATGGAGTTAAGCATCCAGTAGACATGGTGGATTTGTAGTTTTTCAAGGATGCTTAGTGAGGCTGCAAGCAGAGTTTGTTAATTCTCCATGTTTATACCCTGAAGGCGAAGGATCAGTCTGTTTTTACAGCTTCCTAGAAAGGAAACCCGCGTTTACCTCCTATAACCCACCCCTGTACTTAGAATCCCTCAGTGGACAGGTGTTCTACATCAGAACTAATCCAGATTCCTGCAGTTAGTGCCCATTTGCTTTGGTTAACATATCTGTGCTGGTTACAGAGCTCATCAGCAGGCCTCTGCATTCTGCAGCTCTGAGTCTCCAGGGGGAGGGAAGAGCAGGTGAGTCCACCAGTGCTGAGGATGCGGGTGTGTTGTGAGAGGCTAAGGCCTCCTTGAGCGGTGACAGTCAGGACAAGTGCAAGGCACAGACCACACCACGTCCAGCTGCCTGGTAGAAGCAACCACAGGAAAGACCCAAGGTGGACACACTCAGCAGTCATCTGAGAACACACCGGAGGGGAGAAATCAAATACTGCACAAATTACATTGATAGCATCATTTTTCAGCCGACACAACCATTTGTGGCAAAGTCCCCAGACTTTGTAAGGCCTTGTAAGGCCTTGGAGAAACACACCAGCTTGGCCGGCTGCCTGACCTTGTAGATAAGAGTGCTAAGTCTTGTTGAAATTGATTTTTTCTTTATTATACTCTTTAACCTGGTCTCTATTTAATTTTTGTAAAGTTCTGCTATGAGTGAGACCATCCGGTATTTTTCTTTTTCTTTCTGGTTTATTTCGCTGAGCATGATCCCTTCCAGCTCCATCCATGCTGCAAATTGCATGAGTTTATCTTTTTTGATTGCTGAGTAATATTCCATTGTGTATATGTACCACATCTTCTTGATCCAGTCATCTGTTTTTGGGCATTTGGGTTGTATCCATAGCTTAGCTATTGTCAATAGTGCTGCTATAAACATAGGGCTGCAGGTGCCCTTTGGAATTAATGTTTCTGTGTCATTTGGGTAAATACCTAAGAGTGGAATTGCTGGATCAAGCTCTATCTTTAGTAGGTTGAGGAATCTCCACACAGCTCTCCATAGTGTTTGGACCAGTTTGCACTCCCACCAGCAGTGCAGGAGAGTTCCTTTTTCTCCACACCCTCACCAACATTTGTTGTTGCTAGTTTTTTTAATATGTGCCATTCTCACTGGTGTAAGATGGTATCTCATGATAGTTTTGATTTACATTTCCCTGATTGCAAGTGATGTTGAACATTTTTTCATAGGCCTGTTGGCCATTTGCATTTCTTCTTTGGAGAAGTTCCTTTTTACCTCTTCTGCCCATTTTTTGACAGGATTATTTTCTTTGTTGTTGTTGAGTCTCATTAGCTCTTTGTAGATTTTTGTGATCAGTCCTTTATCATTAGTGTTGTATGCAAAAATGTTCTCCCAGTCGCTGGAGTTTCTCTTTGTTTTGGTTATTGTCTCTTTTGCTGTGCAGAAGCTCTAATTTGATGTAGTTCCAGCTGTTGATCTTTGCCTTCACTATCACTGCTTTGGGTGCTGTGTCTGTAAAGATGTCTTTGAGGTGCAGGTCATGTAGTGTTTCGTCTATATTTCCTTCTATATATTTTATGGTTTCAGGTCTTATGTCTAGTTCTTTAATTCATTTTGAGTTGGTTTTTGTGCATGGTGTGAGGTAGTAGTCAAACTTCATTCTTTTGCATGTAGCGGCCCAGTTTTCCCAACACCATTTATTTAACAAAGTTTCTTTGCTCCAGTGCATATTCCTTGCTCGTTTGTCAAAGGTTAGTTGACCATAAATCTGCGGGTTTATTTCTGGATTTTCTATTTGGTTCCATTGGTCCATGTTCTGTTCTTGTTCCAATGTCATGCAGTTTTGATTATTATGGCTTTGTAGTATAGTTTGAAATCTAGGAGAGTGATGCCTCCATTCCCTTCTTTCTTTTTTGGGAGGGTTCTGGCTATTTGGGGTTTTTGGTGGCTCCATATGAATTTCATCAACATTTATTCTATTTCTTTGAAGAATGTCATTGAAATTTTTATTGGACTAGCATTGAATCTGTAAATTGCTAAGTAACTATAAATCAAAGACACACTATGGGGAGGAGAGTGGGAGAGGAAGGATAAGGATCAAAATAAGGGGGGTGCAATTGTATGGGGAATATAAACAAAATGAAAATTCATACATTGTGAAAAATTAAAATACATATAAAATATTTTTTTTTAAAAAAAGCATGCTGAGGCCCTGACCTTGAATCTTGAAAGGGAAGGAGCTGTAAGGAAGCAAACTTGTTGATTATGCCTCCATTGGAGTGTTCATTGCACCTGGGCTGGAAGTTCTGCTGGAATCTTTATTATATTCATTTTCTCAATAATATATTTTCCCTTCAGGATAGGCACTAATTCACTGCTGAATGTTTGGTAGAATTCATTTGTGAAGCCGTCTGGGCCTGGGCTTTTGTTTTTAGGGAGTGCTTTGATTACTGCTTCAATTTCGCTGCTTGTAATTGGTCTGTTCAGTTGTTCTAGTTCTTCTTTATCCAGCTTTGGATGATTGTATCTCTCTAGGAATTTGTCATCTAGATTGTTGAATTTGTTTGTATATAAGTGTTCACAGTAATCTCTGATTTCTTTTGATTTCTACTGAATCTGTTGTAATTTCTATTCTTCCATTTATAATCCTATTTATATGTGTTTTCTCGCATTTTTTTCTTTGTGAGCCTGACTAAAGGTTTGTCTATTTTGTTTATTTTTTCAGAGCCTGGGGAGATGGAGGGTCTTCACGCCACAGGGAGACCTGAGGCTCAAGAGAGGTGTAGGGATTCACACAGGGAGGCAGAGACAGACCCAGGACAGGGTGTACATTTCCTGGGTCCCAGATCAGAACGTTTTTCCAGCAGTGTCTGTCTGGGTGTCTTTTTCCCGTGAGCACCAGGAGGGGTTGGGGGAGGAGCCTGCAATGGCTTCGGGGGTGTCTCCTTCGCTCTCTTGGAGACACAAGCATTGGGAGACAGAGCCATGGAACCCAGATCCACATTCCTGGGCAGGGATGTCTCTGGCACTGGCTGCTACTTTGAGAGATCCCCACCCTCTTCCCTCCTCCCACTGGCTCAGCATTGCTTACCTTACAGGTGAGAAAACTGAGGCCCACAGCAATGAATCAGCCACCCAAGGAGTCAGTGTCCAAGTGAGTCTGAACTGCAGCTCCTCAGGCCTGGCCCCTCCATCCAGGTCAATCCAGGCATCTCCAGAAATGACTACCCAACAGGAAAGGTCCAGGGGTTGTCACTCTTGCAACCACTGTCCCCAGCTCTGCTTCAGGTGGGAATGTTGATTTGCTGAGTGCTGAGCTGCCTGCAAAGCAGACCTGGCCTGGAACACACACCTCAATGGCCCTCATACTTCATAGGATTTGCAATGGTACAGGGAGCCTTGATGCCCCAGCCAGATAAGACACTGGCAAGCAGCTAAGGAAAAGGGCCTCACACCTTGGGGCTGAAGCTCAAAGAGCTTCACACCTTGGGCTGAAGCTAAAGGGCCTCACACCATGGGGCAGAAGATTTAACATCCCTTTGTTTTTTTGTTCTTGGTCATGAAAAGAGAAAAAAAATCTCAAAATGTATATTAGACAATACATTATACGTATCAGCATACTGTAAGTAAATGGCATGGAAAATTATCTGTTTAGAAATTATTTATTAAACAATTTGGTCCACTTGACAATGGGAGACGATTTATTGTATATGCCTGACAAGCAAAACAACACAACAATTATAGAAAGTCCTTCTTTTGCTTTTTTTTAGAAGTTTCTTAGGAAAGCTTTTAAATGAAGTTAATTTTGTTAAGAAGTTTCTAGGTAGAATATCCTGTTAGCTGATAACCAAAAAACAGTTGGCTTCTGGCTAAAGGCCATATGAATAAAAGAGTCTTTTGATTCTTAGGCTTTAGCTGATAGGGGTGTTCTGGCAGCTATCAACTGTCTTAGGTAATTGTTTAACTGAAATAATGAGTTTTAGTGTAAGGTTTAGTTTTTTAACCTTGAAGTTTGCCTTTTTGCGGAAGGCACATCGCAACAAAAAGTCTAAGGGATGCACTGATTATTTCTGCTTTGTTTCTATGCACATGATAATGTAATCTCACTGCTTGCTAAAAATGTATAAATAAAGACCCTGCTGAGCCCCTCAGTAGAAGATACTTGCACCTCGTCGAGTGTCAGTGTCTCCTCACTACCTCATCCCCTTCCCCTTAGCCCTTAAGTTTTCACCAATGCAGTCTCATCCTTTCAGGAGCCCCTGACACGACATTTTGCCAAGGCAGGTTCCCAGCAAGTGGTGCCCAGAGCAGGGACTTGAAAGGTAATCCTTCTTTCCATTTCGGGGACAGCTAGGATCTGCTCGTGGGTGAGGTGCATACCCCCCTCAAGAGACTAAGCAGGGTTAAGAAGAGCAGTAATTCAGAACTAATAAGGCAAAGTGGGTGTCTTATTATTATTATTGAGAAGTAATGGGCCATATTGAGCCTAGGGAAAGAGAACTCTTTATTGATGTAATTAAGTATACACTTGCTAAGAGAGGCCTTAAGACCTCTCATGCACAATTGGCTAGTTTCCTAAATTTTGTTGAAATGTGTTGTGCTTAGTTTCCAAGGGATGGAACTCTGGATGTAAGAACTTGGGCCAGAGTAGGAGAGGAAATGACAACCTATCATACTCTCCATGGACCCGAGAAGATCCCCATAGATGCCTTTTCACTGTGGGGTCTGCTACAAGACATGCTACATCAAGGGTCTGAATTAGAAAAAATAAATAAATAGTTCAGAGAATTACAGCTGTCTGTATCCCTAGAGGACATCAAAGAGTCCTCAGCTGACAACCAGGTATTAACAAAACAATTGCCTGAACAGATAGGTTGGTTTTTTTGCCTGGCTGGAGGCAAAACGAAAGATGCAAAACAAAAAGTAAAAGAAAAAATAGCCTGCAGTACTAGGGAAAGTGATCAGGATTCATCAGATGACAAAATCATTTTTCAAAAATCAAAAATCGATCCCAAAGCCAGTACTGACCTCTGTGCAGAGGCATCGGCTCCCAATTATGAGACCATTCCAAAATCCAGCCCAAATTTCCAGCCCGACTTAGCTAAAATTGTTAAGAGATAAAAATAAAAACTCAAAAACAAGTAAGAGATAATGTGACATAATCTTATAAATGAAAGAAGAAATGCTTCAAACTTTTCCTGTTAATTATTTGGGGAGAAGGCTAGGTTCCCCCCACTAAAAGTTTTGCCATTTAAGAAAAAATAAATAAATAGATAAAAAAGGTATTTCTAAATAATAGTATTCAAAGTTCATTCACAATTGTTAAAGTAATAGAAAATGGTTAACTATGACTATATGAGACTATAAGACTATATATGACTAAAAGGTTTTTATTAAAATAGTTTAAACCCACTGGAGCGGACGGGTGGGGGCTGCCCTTGGTCTCAGCAAGCAGCTGCCCGGACTTTTTCTCCAGTGTTGAGATCACTGGCAGGTCTCTACTGCCTTCCTGCTGTGGGGACTGGACTCTCCTTTTATCCACCTTAAAAAACTATTTTGGTTCATTCTAGGAAAAAAGTTCTATTTCCCTGTGTTTTTCTGATTTTAAAGTCTAAATTGTCTAAAGTAAAAACTGCTGAGTTACTTTGGACTTGCTAACAAGCTATACAGAATGCTTATTGGTTGGATAAAAGCTTTTAAATTTACTTATTGGACCTGTAAAAGATTAAGTTTCTTGTTAAAACTAACTAACCTGGTAAAATATAAAGTGATAATACAGACATTTTTGAGCTAAATACTACGCCTGTTTATAAAGTGATAATACAGATATTTTGATAAAAGCCTAAAAACAGGCAGACTGAAATTTACCTCTTGTCCTGTTCTCAAGATAACAGAGTTCTTTTTTGTTTTAAAATATACTCATTCTCAGTGAGATAAAGCGTTGACAACCTAAACCCAAAGAATCATTTCTTAAAAATATAAACTCAAAACATATTTTCTTATCTAAAAAAGCACTGTTTACAATAGCTAAGCTTTGGAAACAACCCAAATGCCCAAAAATAGATGACTGGATCAAGAAGATGTGGTACATATATACCATGGAATATTACTCAGCATTCAAAAAAGATAAACAAATGCAATTTGCAGCAACATGGATGGCGCTGGAAGGGATCATGCTCAGCGAAATAAGCCAAAAAGAAAAAGAAAAATACCGGATGGTCTCACTCATAGCAGGAATCTAGAAAACTTAAATAAGGGACCAGGAAAATGAATAACTATAAGAAAGTGAAAATCAAAATCAACAAAAAACTATGAACCAGAGACACTTTTAGGGGGGCGGGGGCGGGAGGGGAGGGATTGGGGTCAGAATGGGGGGGCTGCAATTGTATGGGGAATATAACAATAAAATTTATTATTAAAAAAAATAATAATAAAAAAATAAAAAATAAAAAAGGTTCGTAAAAACTGCCGTGACTGCTGTGGTCTCAAGCCCAAGGTCTTTGGTAATAATTAAAATTAGACACTTATTCTCTGTACAGATTTTAGCTGTTAACTCATTAAAAACCTCAGTATCTTCACACATATTAGTAAAATAACTATCTCTTAAAATATATACACATGGCCCCAATTTTAAATGTATCAAGAGATGTCTGTGTCTGTTTGTGTCTATTTTTGTGTTTTGTTTTGTTTTGTTTTTTGCCTCTGGAGAATTAATTATAAACAGCACCTATATAAGTTCTCATGAAAACAAATTTTGAGATCATGATCCAAAATTTTTGATATGCAAAAACTAGTTCAAATTTTATGATATAATTCAAAGCATATATGCCTTAAAGTTATAATGTTAAATATTAATAATCTACTCTGTTTAAATATATCTTTAAAGTATTTTTCTTTCCTTGACTAAAAACATATATATATCCTTTAAAGATGTGTCTCAACATTTAACATTTAGTTTTGCTTTGCTTGTGCAGAAAAGCCTAAGGCTATTAAGACAGATAATGTGCCTGCTTACACCTCCTCTGCTTTCAAAAATTTTTTTAATTCATTTAACTTGTGGGAGAGGTTATGCTTGTATTTTTCTGCAGGACACTGATTCAGCCATCTGGATCCCTGAAGACTAATCCGACACCTTGTTTCCTCCTCTTCACTGATTGCAACTTGAAGAGTCACAGACCAGTCCTACTTCGTCACCAACTTCTGCCACACTACACAGCAACACACCTCCCTCTATTCCCTTTGAAAGGTCCATGCAGGAAGCCAGAATGCAGGAGCCAACCAGGAAGCCCACCTGGGGGGCAGGAATGTGGACACCTGCCTGGAGGACTCAGACAATGAGCCTCCCCTCTCCCCCTACCAGTCTCATCTCAGACAAAGAACCTCTACCTGCCCTACAAACTTTTCCTGCCTTAGGAGCCCAACTACCCACCTGACCTCTCCTCACCCTATAAAACCCTGCGTCCCCCTAACAACGTGTGCGACTCCACTGACCCCCGCCTTGGGTCTATGAGGTCCGCCCCGGGCGCAATAAACTTTCCCTCCCTTTGAGAAATTTAGCCTGGCTCTCCTTTTCTTTACCGCGCCGAACCTTTCACCCTTGTGTAAAACCTTGCTTGTTAATTTAAATAATGCTTGGGATAATGTAGACAAATTGTTTTTGTAATCGTTTGTCAACCTCCTTATGTTATACTGCCTGTAGATCTAGAGAAATATTGGTATAATAATTTTAATATTTATGCTCTTAGATAAAAATTTTTGAGACCTGCTTAAATGTTCTAGAAAAGACACTTTTGTATATTAATAATCAAATTCAGCACATCATTCACTTGACTACCAAATGTCATTCTGATTACAAATGGATTTGTGTCACTGCACATGTTTATAACTCTTCTTCTGTTTCTTGGAATAATGTCAAAAATCATTTGCTGGGTATTTGGGAAAACACGAATGTTTCCCTGGACCTCACTGCTTTACAGGAAGACATTAAGGCAATTAGTTTAGCTCATGTCTCCTTTCCCATTCCTGCCAGGATTGCTGCTTCCTTCTTAGCTTCCTTACAGCATTACACCTCTAAAGCCTCCTGGTTTCCATCATTTATTGCAATAGGTGTTGTGTTGCATTTCACCATGACTATTTTGATTCTCTTCCCATTGTTTACCAAATTGCTTTACCATGCTATCAATCAGATGCACATTGAGTTGCGAATTATGCAAAAGATGGCCAAAAACAAAAAAGGGGGAAATGCTGCAGGGGGCCTTGATGCCCCAGCCAGATAAGACACTGGCAAGCAGCTAAGAAAAAGGGCCTCACATCTTGGGGCTGAAGCTAAAGAGCCTCACACTGTGGGGCAGAAGATTTAACATCCCTTTGTTTTTTTGTTCTGGTCATAAAAAGGGAAAAAAATTCTCAGAATGTATATTAGACAATAAATTATACATATCAGCATACTGTAAGTAAATGGCACGGAAATTATCTGTTTAGAAATTAAATATTAAACAATTTGGTCCACTTGACAATGGGAGACAATTTATTGTACATGCCTGACAAGCAATACAACACAACAATTATAGAAATTCCTTCTTTGCTTTTTTTTAGAAGTTTCTTAGGAAAGGTTTCTTTTATAAAAAATAAATTTTATTTTTATATTCCCCATACAATTGCAATCCCCTTATTTTGACTCCAATCCCTCCCCTCCCCGCCCCCCACCCCCCATAGAGTGTCTCTGGTTCATAGTTGTTTGTTGATTTTGATTTTCACTTTCTTATAGTTATTCATTTTCCTGGTCCCTTATTTAAGTTTTCTAGATTCCTGCTATGAGTGAGACCATCCGGGATTTTTCTTTTTCTTTCTGGCTTATTTCGCTGAGCATGATCCCTTCCAGCGCCATCCATGTTGCTGCAAATTGCATGTGTTTATCTTTTTGATTGCTGAGTAATATTCCATGGTGTATATGTACCACATCTTCTTGATCCAGTCATCTATTTTTGGGCATTTGGGCTGTTTCCAAAGCTTAGCTATTGTAAATAGTGCTGCTATAAACATAGGGGTGCAGGTGCTCTTTGGAATTGATGTTTCTGTGTCCTTTGGGTGGACAAAGGACCACCTAGGAGTGGAATTGCTGGATCATATGGAAGCTCTATCTTTAGTAGGTCCAGAAATCTCCACACAGCTCTCCATAGTGGTTGGACCAGTTTGCACTCCCACCAACAGTGCAGGAGAGTTCCTTTCTCTCCACATCCTCGCCAACATTTGTTGTTGCTAGTTTTTTTAATATGTGCCATTCTCACTGGTGTAAGATGGTATCTCATGGTAGTTTTGATTTGCATTTCCCTGATTACAAGTGATGTTGAACATTTTTTCATATGCCTGTTGGCCATTTGCATTTCCTCTTCAGAGAAGTTTCTTTTTAGCTCTTCTGCCCATTTTTTGACAGGATTATTTTCTTTGTTGTTGTTGAGTCTCATCAGCTCTTTGCAGATTTTTGTGATCAGGCCTTTATCGTTAGTGTTGTGTGCAAAAATGTTCTCCCAGTCACTGGGGTTTCTCTTTGTTTTTGTTATTGTCTCTTTTGCTGTGCAGAAGCTCTTTAATTTGATGTAGTCCCAGCTGTTGATCTTTGCCTTCACTATCACTGCTTTGGGTGATGTGTCTGTAAAGATGTCTTTGATGTGCATGTCACGTAGTGTTTCGCCTGTATTTCCTTCTATGTATTTTATGGTTTCAGGTCTTATGTCTAGTTCTTTAATCCATTTTGAGTTGATTTTTGTGCATGATGTGAGGTAGTAATCAAGCTTCATTCTTTTGTATGTAGCAACCCAGTTTTCCCAGCACCATTTGTTGAACAAATATTCTTTGCTCCAATGCATAGTCTTTGCTCCTTTGTCAAAGATTAGTTGACCATAAATCTGTGGGTTTATTTCTGGATTTTCTATTCGATTCCATTGGTCTGTGTGTCTGTTCTTGTTCCAATACCATGCAGTTTTGATGATTATGGCTTCGTAGTATAGTTTGAAGTCTGGGAGTGTGATGCCTCCATTCCCTTCTTTTTTTTTTCAGGAGAGCTTTGGCTATTTGGGGTTTTTGGTGATTCCATATGAATTTCATCAATAATTGTTCTATTTCTTTGAAGACATTGAAATTTTTATTGGAATAGCATTGAATCTGTATATTGCTTTTGGTAGGATGGCCATTTTAATAATGTTTATTCTTCCAATCCATGAGCAAGGGATGTCTTTCCATTTCTTTGTGTCTTCTTCTATTTCCTTTAACAGTGTTTTAGAGTTTTCTTTGTAGTTTTCTTTGTAGTGTTTTAGAGTTTCTTTGTTTTAGAGTTTTCTTTAGAGGTCCTTTACCTCTTTTGTTAGATTTATTCCCAAATATTTGATTTTTTTTGTTTTGATAATAAAAGGGATGTTTTTTTTTTTATTTCTTCTTCTTCAGATTTATTGTTTGTGTATAGGAAGGCTACTGACTTTTGCGTGTTGATTTTGTATCCTGCAACTTTACTGAACTGATTAATGAGTTGAATAAGTTTTTCTGTGGAGTTTTTGGGGTTCTCTATGTATGTTATCATATCATCTGCAAATAGTGATAGTTTGGCTTCTTCTTTTCCTATTTGGATTCTTAGGAAAGCTTTTAAATGAAGTTAATTTTGTTAAGAAGTTTCTAGGTAGAATATCCTGTTAGCTGATAACCAAAAAACAGTTGGCTTCTGGCTAAAGGCCATATGAATAAAAGAGTCTTTTGATTCTTAGGCTTTAGCTGATAGGGTTGTACTGGCAGCTATCAACTGTCTTAGGTAATTGTTTAACCGAAATAATGAGTTTTAGTGTAAGGCTTAGTTTTTAACCTTGAAGTTTGCCTTCTTGCAGAAGGCACATCACAACAAAAAGTCTAAGGGATGCACTGATTATTTCTGCTTTGTTTCTATGCACATGATAATGTAATCTCACTGCTTGCTAAAAATGTATAAATAAAGACCCTGCTGAGCCCCTCAGTAGAAGATACTTGCACCTCGTCGAGTGTCAGTGTCTCCTCACTACCTCATCCCCTTCCCCTTAGCCCTTAAGTTTTCACCAATGCAGTCTCATCCTTTCAGGAGCCCCTGACACAACATTTTGCCAAGGCTGGTTCCCAGCATGATGGGGCTCAGGGAACCCTGAAAAACAGGCGTGGTTAGAACAATGTTCCCTGGACCAGTAGTAGTTTCATTTTGAGAGGTGCACTGCACCCCACACCCACCTCCCTAGAAAGCCCACACCCAGCTCTACATGCACATTGTGGAGTGGGGAGGTTGCCACTCTGACACCTGCACCTGTATGCTCCAGGGCTCCCTGCCTAGCCCGTGAGCAACCCAAACCAACGAACCTGGCCTACCTGTGGAGGTGGATTTTGAGGGTGCCCTGTTCTGAATCTTTGCCCTTAGCATGAATGCCCTGACACCTCCACAACCCTAGCCACACCCCAGGGTGGTTTCCTGCTCTGTCTGCTTGAAGCCTGTTCTTCTTAGTTGGTGTTCGAGAGCCAGACAAGATCCGAGGAGACCTCGGGGTGGATGCTCTGAGCTTAACCCCCTGAAAACTCACATCCTGTCAGCATCAAAGCTCAAGGTTAATACCCCAGAGTCCAGATCCAGGAGAGGGGAGACTCAGAGGACACAGAACAGTGAGTGTCACCCCAACCCCTCACCCTCCCTTCCCTCATGGATCCTGAATGATGCCCCTCCTCTCCCCCAGACCCCAGGTCTCCTAACCTTGTCCAGTGTCTCCCACTCCCCAGGGCTCCTCCTTACTATGGCTTTTCTACCACTTCCTTCTCCTTCCTCCCCCAACACTACCTACTAGCAAGTTCCCTGGGGTGTGAAAAGCTGGGCTCTGAGTGAGTGCTGGGCAGGAGCTTTCCAGGAGAGGGATGATCCCAATGGAGTCTTGCCTTGGGGGATGGTGGGGCCAAGGGGGACCACTGTTCACTGACTGCTTCATGTTCCTCACCTGTCACCACCCCTCTTCTCCCCCCCACCACAGTGAGCATCCCCAATCTAGCTGAGAAAAGTATGGACTTGGAATACCAGGCTGAAGAAAAGTTATATGACTCGGAGTCACCCTTGCCACTGCCGGCTCCTCCCCCAAATTTTACATCAAGTGAGTAGACAAAATGCCCAGAACTTTGGGCCTGTTTTCAATCTTCTGCTCCCCCCACCACCTCTACCCCTTCGGGCCCCACCCCTGAACCTCCCAGACCTTCTTCCAGTCAGTGACTGGGGCCCAGTCTATCCAAGGGGGGATCCCGGACCAGCACCCCATGTGCCCTCACCTGCCCGGGAAGTGTGCTCAGAGCCCAGAGAGGAGGAGGCTGAAGGGCACTGGGAAGAACCATCCACTTCCCAAGCAGACACTTGCCTGGCTGCTGGGGACAGGGCAGCCAGTGACATTTTCTGCCATTAACAAAGACTCAGAATCTAAGTGAATTTGCAGCAGGGGGAGGCTGGGGAGAGCCATCAAGAGCAGCTAGGCATTTCACTCTCCCAGCCCAAGCTGTTATTACAAATATGAAAAAAAGAACAAGAAAACAGCACACAATTGTGTTTTTGCTTATACAGATGAATCAGTTACTGCTGAAAACAAGTTTTCCTGCTTAGTGGGGAACATGCTCACACGCCAGCACATCCTCAGAGAACAGGAGTCAGCTCCGGGAAAGTTCTGTTTGCAGAACTTCTAATGTCCTGGAACTCCACGTGCAGAGTAAACAGGTCTTCTCCAAAAACTCCAGCTCCCTTCAGGGCAGCAGGCTCCCAACACCTGGCCTCCTACCTCTCCCCGTTCCCTGCTCTGCTTCAGGGTCCCCATCTGTGACATGAGAGAGCAGGAGCCTGCGCTGTGGACTGTGTGAGGGTGAAGAGACCCCATGGTACACTCGGCACAGATCTCACACCCAGCAGGTGCTCAGTACACGGGAGCCCGGATGCTGCTGCTGCTGCTGCCTGAGGCTCGGAGAGTTGTCAGGACTCACATGGGGAGGTGGAGACAGACCCAGGACAGGATGTACATTTCCCTGGTCCCAAATTAGGACGTTTGTCCAGCAGTGTCTGTCGTTTTCCCATGAGCGACAGGAGAGGTTGGGGGAGGGGCCTGCAATGGCTTTGGGGTGTCTCCTGTGCTCTCTTGGAGACACAAGCCCTGGGAGACAGAGGCATGGAACCCAGAACCACGTTCCTGGACAGGGATGCCTCCTGCACCCGCTGCTGCTTTGAGAGATCCCCACCTTGTTCCCTCCTCCCCACGCCTCAACATTGCTTACCTCTTGACATAATATTGCAGAGGGGTGTGACAGGGTCTCCCATTTTGCCTTTGATTTGCATTTATCTGATGATTACTGATACTGAGCACTTTTTTGTGAACTTGGTCATTGAAAAGGTTTGGAGTCAAAAGGAAACAATGAGAAGTGGTTCTGCAGTAAAAGTGGTTTTATTAGAGCCGAAAAGCCAGGCTGCTACAGGTGTCAGGCGAAACTCTGTGGGGACAAGGTTTTATACCAGACAGAGTCACGCCCAAGTTAGAGGGAACTGTCTCTTTTATCAGACCTTTTATAGGTGGTGGAGGAGTGGAAAATTTTCTGGCCATTACTAGCCCCACCTCAAGTTTGGTAGTCAAACATCCTGTGACCTGCATGATGAATCTGACTCTGTGAAACTTCTTGCAGAAAAACAACTCCTGACCAATATCAAGAAGGTCACTGATGGGGTGGGTTAACCAGCAGACCTTTCATTCCTGCCTTTTGTATTATAGGATAGGCTGAGGATCTTGTTCTGACTATGTCCTGCTGAAAAGGGGTGACAAGGGGGTGGAGGGACCTGGCTGGAATGAGTCAGGACTCATCATGGAGAAGAGGTCTGTAAAGATGCAGGAGTAACTGGTTGAAAGTTGTCCAGCTCATCTCATAGATCTTTCCCTGGATAAAGCAGAGAAGACAGGGTGGAAAAGCATGATCATCATCACCGGGCCTACAAGGGGCAGGATCCATGTCAGTAAGGGAGAGCTGATCCAATTTTGGATATCCTGGCCCCAGCTTCGGCCATGTGCGATGTCCTCTGCCAGCTTGGTCAGTACCTGTAGTTCTTCTCTATTAATCCTGATTCATTCACATGGTAGTAACACTTCTCCTGTAGGAAGAGACAGGTTCCTCCCTTGTCAGTGGTAAGCAAGTCCAGGGCATGCCTATTTTGAAGCAAGACCTTAGCCAGGGAAGTGAGCTGTCTTTGAAGGGATGCCAAAGACTTAAAGGTGGTTTCTAGGGTTATCTGCAGTTTGGAGGCCAGGTCCTGGGCTGTGTGTAAGCTGTGTGCCAAAGTGCCTCCAGAAATACCAGCTGCCACTACTGAAGAGGCCAACCCACTTCTGACCATGATAGGCAGGAATGCCACTCGTTTTTGCCTTGTTGGCATGAGGATGGCAAGCTCAGCTTTGGTGTATAAAGTCAATTGTGGGACTACAATAACCTGTATACAGGGACCTGGGGTGGCTGGGGGTATGCGGGAGAGTAGGGTACCGTTGCACCAAAACAGTTGTCCAGGAGTTGCTAGAGTCTGGGATGACACAGAGCAGTGGAAGTGGCACCTGTTGGCCCAGGACAAAACACCAATTTGTTATTGTTGTGCCAGCAGGAGCAGGTTAACATCTAGTGATTCTGTGACCCTGGTGCCCAGAGAGGGAACTGGAGGCCTGGGGAGAGATTAGAGCATGGAGTGTGAGATGAGGTGGGGGTCGGTGGGGGAGAAGGGAAGGTAGGGTTTGAAGGAACGGCAGCCAGTAAAGGCTTTTCCAGTGAGGTGCAGGGAAAGCCCTGTGTGGCACTGAGGTCAGTGTGGAATTGGTTGAGTAGGGTTAGAGCGTCTGTAAGGATGTCTGTCCTTGAGAGGGCCTTGGGCCTGACAGTAGTCAGTGAGTGGATTTGGGCTTGTAGCTGTGTCTCGGACTGTAGGATGGATCCATTATGATGGTCAAAGTAGTGTGAGGCAACTAGGCATAAAGTCAAAAAAATTTGTACCTTACCAACTGCGTGGGTGCAGGGATAAAGTAAGACTTGCACCCCGATCCCCGTTTGCCACCTGAAATGTCAAGGATCAGAAATTTTTAATGTGATGTTGTTTGAAGTGGATGTAGGCCCTCGGATGACCATAGACACCTTGTCGTTGGAGCAATGGGATCAACACTGCCAGTGTGGCCATCCTCCCCAATATTCACCCCAGTTTTTGCAATCATCTTTCTTTTGAAGCAGAGGTAGGGGGTGTATGATTTGCTAAGATGGAGGTCATCTGCTGTTGCATTGTGCAATACCACACTGATAAAGACATGGGAGTCGTGGAGTAGGCTGCACAAGGCAGGATGCTGCTGAGAGCAAGATCCTGGCCATTTTTATTGATAAAATAATCATAGAGCATCAGCTACATGCTTTAGGAGGACAAGGAGAAAAGGATGGGTGAAACTCAGGAATGTCATCTAGGGCTTGGGGGGACATGAGTCTGCTGACCATGTTATCAGCTTGATGACCAAGTGTTGTCATCGAAACTAGACCCCAGACCCCAGGCCACAGTCCTAATCTTATCAACAGGGCATTCCACTGATCAGCTTTTGGTGTCCCTTGTCATACATAGGTCCTCGGCACTCCCAGGTATTCCCGGTCATACCTCATGATGTATGAGTCAGGAGTAAGTTTATGCATCCATTCTCAGCCCCCCAGGCATTCCCAGTCATACCTCTTGATGCATACCCTTCCCAGAGCGAGCAATCTTTCTGCTCTTGATTGATATGAAAGGCACATTGTAAGATTTGGCTCATATGACTGTGACTGGACAGTTCTGACCTTTTGTATAGGAATGCAGAACTGCAGGTAACCATAATCATGGCTGAACAGGCTGTTTAAGTCTAGCAGACCCACATGTCCCCCTTTTTTATTTTATTTAAAGAGAGGAAAGACGAGTGGAGGGGGAGTAGAATGGATTTCCGGGTGGGCGATAGGCCAGGCGAAGTGTCCTCATTGCTTGTTCTTGTCTTCTGACTTGTATCCGGTGATAGCAGGAGCATCCTATTAAAAAGAGGATAACAGCAAGAAAAATAACGAGCAGCAATTGGATAAGTGATTGTAGGGATAGGCTGGTCAGCCAATTTTTTGGATTTGCAAGGGACAAAAAAGCCAAAAGGCCATCAATGGTTTCTTGAGATGTTTGCCTTTTAAACTGGTCCAACTGGATTGACAATCATTCTTGCAGATCATCAACAAAGGAAGACAGTGGAGAGCTGAAAGCTGGTAAGAAAACCTTCTTATGAAAATCCCAGTAATATGAGTTAAATTTTTAACAGTATAATTAATTAGTGACACATAGCCAGGTAAATCTGGAATCACATCTCTGAAGAGAACAAATCCATAAGGCTTGTCAATGTTCACCAAGCCATTGCACTGTTGATTTATGAGCATCTAATCTAGTTAAAATCTGCTGGTCAATGTGCACCTCTTCCAGCAAGTCCTGAGTAGTATTGGTCATATATTGATGTGCCTCATTGGCAGTTTGTAATGATTTGGCCAATACAGTAGATGCCATTGTTGCAGTAGCAGCCAAGGGGACTAAGAATATGATTCCAGTAATTAATGTGCCTAAAAAGCAGCACACATATGGCAGACTCAGTCTAAAGCCTGAACTAATTGATTTAAAGGGGAGCCGCCATCCCATGGACGAGTCAGATTGACTGGAATCCATGCATGCATGTGTTGTTTAATAAAGAAAATTGAGTGTTTAGATAAAATCGAAGAATCAATACAAGAGGTGACCATAGTACCTTTTGGAAAAGTAATGTTATCCCATGAACATAAGAGGAGAGTAGGAGATAAGATAAACAAATAAGGATGGGAGGTGCAAACTTTAGAAAAGTGATTATCAGTAAAATCCCAAATAAACTGTCCTTGGGTAAAGGAAGCTTGACCTTGGCATATTGTCTAAGGGAAATAAGGTATAGATGCACGCCAAGATCTTATTTTAAGAGGGGAACACTGAGTATCACAACATAAATGAAATAAAGGGCTGGCCAATCCTGGATTCCAATCAGCTGAAACATTTATGTGTGGCATTGTCCAATTCCACAGATGGCTTTTGTAACATTTCCTTTTATTTTGGACTATGAGGCCCTGCGGTCCCCAATTTTGTAGAACACAATCACTTTCTAAAAAGGTAAGAGTGCCATATGTAGAACAACAAAGTTTCCAGTGAAAGGGCGATCGGTTTCAGGTATTTTTTGAAGGTTGTGACATATAGGTACGGTTGGAACCCTTGAAGGCTCATTAGTGAAAAGGAAATTAATACCCACATTTACCGTGTGGATGAAGATTTGATGACTAATGGTTGTTTTGGATGGATCAGAAGGTTTTGTGGAAATACTATTTATATGCCTCTGAGAAGAAATTGGAGCACAATATGGAGATGGATGCGTAGCATAGTTTGTACTGGACATAAAGCAAAGTGGATAATTTGGTGAGTGAATAGTTCAGGAAGCAGGTAAGCTATGGACAGGGAATGTAGTCACATCACCAGGTATCTCTGGTCCACCTAAATTGGAGGAAACATTAGTGCCCACGAGTGGTTCTGGTTAATTCCAACCTATGACTTGGAAAGCTGGGGGATTCATTACATGGGCCCACTTAATATGGGCTTGTGCAGTGGGTAATAAAATTAACAGAAATAAAGCTACCAGGTTGCTATTAGCTGAGAGACAGGATATGAAGGCCACAAAGAGGTTAGCTGATGTGGCAGTTACTCCCTGTTGATCCAGTAGTGTCTCCACTGAAGCTGCGAAGACTTTGACGTCTCCCCTTATTAGGGCCGGAGAATCAGGATTTTCGCGCTTCTTTTCGAAGATTGGTTCTCTATCGATGGAAATGTTAGTCTCAGGCTCTGCATCTTTGGGATCAGATTGTTCATGGGGTTGTGCCAACTCATGATAGGGTTTAACATACCAGGTGGGAATCCACTGAACACCCTGTGAAGACCTAACTACTGCATACCCTCTTCCCCATGAGAGTAAAGGGGCTGGGCCTAACCAGTTAGGATTAGGCAATTGTTTGTATAACACTAAAGTTTATGATCAATTTCCGTAATTGTGGAGAAATGGAATGCAACTGGAGTGACTAGGTTCCGATCTGTGCCTCTATACTGTAGATGATTTAATGTAAATAGAGCTTTAAAAAATTGAGCTTGAGGGGAGGAGCATTCCCCCTTTTGTTTTGTAAGGAAAAGTTTTAGAATTCCATTAGCACTTTCCACAATATCTTGACCTATGGGGTTGTAAGGAATTCCGGTAGTGTGCGGAATGCCCCAGTGAGATAAAAAAGTAGTAAGAGATTTAGAAGTATAAGCTGGGCCATTATCAGTTTTAATACAGGAAGGCCGGCCCATTACTGCAAATGCCGAGTAGAGATAATGAATAACATGAGAAGAACATTCACCGGGCTGAGCCGTGGCCCATAGAAATCCTGAAAAGGTATCTACTGTGACATGGAGACAAGATAAGTGACCAAAGAAGGGAAGTGGGTGACATCCATTTGCATAAGTCATTGGCTTGAGCACCCCGTGGGGCCAGAACATTGACAAATAGCGCAAGCTCAAACAATATCACATGCCTGTGCAAAGGGAATGTTAAACGTTTTTGCTAGACTGCGAGCTCCTTGGTGAAAGAAGGAATGAGAAGTTATAGGATCTGCAAACACATTAAACACTCTCAGGGCTGTATCAGCCAACTCATTACCTTCAGATAGTGGACCTGGTAGACCGGAATGACTATGAATGTGAGCAATAAAAATGGGATGAACACGTTGACAAGCAAAGTTTGTAAAGTGATAAATGCTGACGGAGGCCATCTCCGGCTAATGTCATGTCAGGGTCCCCGCAGGAAGAGAGGGTGTCGGTGATGAAGACAAGTGAGAAGACACTGACACTCGACCAGGTGCAAGCATCTCCTGCTGAGGGTCTCAGCACGTCTTTATTTATACATTACAAGCAAGCCATGGGAGTACATAGGCATGTGCATTAAAGCAGGAAGATAACAATCATCACATCTTTCTCAAGAACAGCCAGAGGTCTATTTGCCCTCCTGCACAGGTATTGACATTTATCATTCTTTGTTTTGAAGAAGGCACAGTTGCTAAACAAAGTGTTCTTAGAATAGTCATTTATCTTAAACAACCAAACAATCTCTTATTAATATCAAAGCTCGCAAAAAAACTTATGTGACTGAAACTAACATCTCTATATTTACCATAGTGAATGATTAACTAAGGGCTGGGGAAATCAAATACGGGAAGTTATCTGGGGGAAGGAAAACAAAGGAATTTTTTCTAACTAACCTAAAAACTTAAGACTAGCATATAACCATATGATCAAAGCAAAAACAGAAGGCTTTCATATAGAAATCATCATCTAATAATATATTGTTTTAATAAAATATTGATTTAATATTAAGGAACCAAGGGCCTGGAGGATATCAATGCCCGGCAAGCCACACTGACTTTTCCCTAACCCCAAGCTCTCAATTAAGGGAGGAATTCTTCTAATCCAACAAAAGAGGTTTTCTACCTATTACTCCTATAATTATCTTGTCAGCCTAGTTTCTGTATCTAACTTTAAGATCAAGGGAAAATTCCTCTCTATCAGATTGCTGATTGTTGCTTCAAAGAACTGCAAATATTTATCAGAGGCAGGGCCGAGGCAATTATAGCTTTTGGTTCCCAGAGTAGTGACTACCAGCTGTTGTAACATTGATCATTTCCAAATACACTCTTTGTGCTACCATGGTTATCAGCTCAATCAATCACATTGTTGTTGACTTATGTTTGAATGCATACTTTAACAATTGCCATGACAATTGTCACATCCAGGGGAATTAGCCATAAACAAACAAGAAGGACCCAACAGGAGCCAGCTATGGAGCCTTCTGACTTTTCAGGAATTTCCCCCATGCTCGGACCTTGTCAGACAGCATGAATAGCATGGCCGGCACCAAAAAGGTGATAATAGGGCTTCATCAATATTAGTATTAAGAAGACCAGAGGAGATGTCTTGTACTAGGGAGGTAACATATAACGAGTCAGAAATGATATTAAGTGATTGTGAATGAAATGAAGAAAGAGCCAAAATAACAACTGCTAGTTCAGCACGTTGGGCCAAAGGAAAAGGCGCAGTATAGGCAGTTTGCCACGTAGTGTTCAAATTTGTGCACCAGACCATGACTCCGTGGCCTGTAGCAGAGGAACTATCTATGAAGATAGTAAGAGCCTGGGGAATGGGAGAATTGACCACAACATTGAAGGAATGAATAGGGAGAAGCTGTAGGGATTGAATGTGTTTATCAGGTGGTGTAGAATAAAAGAATGATCCAACATAATCCTGGAAAGCAATTTGAAATTACTCTGATTGAGCAAAGAGCCATTCTGTTTCCTGCTTGGAGAGGCCTGTTTTAATAGAGTCAGGATCATAGCTGGAAAATGACTGGCAACGAAAACGACCATTTTGTAATAAGGAGCATCTTTGAGAAAAATAAGTAGATAGATGATTTTTTGGCTGGGAAGGAAGGAAAAGCCATTCAATAATGCCAAAAGGTGAGGTTAATTGTCCAATAATTCCTGTAGGAGAATGAGGGGTGTTTAAAATAAGCAAAGAGAGAGAGATTTTAGGATCACATCTATCTAGAAAAGAGGAGTAAAGACATTGGTTAAGGAATGTTAATTGTTGTTTTGCCTTGAGAGTAAGTAAGCGAAGAGAGGCAGGGGCCAGATCACCTTTGAAGAAAGCAAATAGTTCAGTTAGTGCATGGGTTGGAATTCCAAGAGCTGGCCGTAGCCAATTAACCTGTCCTAAAAATTGTTGTAAAATCATTAATGTGACCGAGTCAGATAAACGTAAAGTGGGAGTTTTAGGAATTACTTGGGAATAAAGCATCTTGAAACCTAAATAAGAATAAGGATTAGTACACTGAATCTTGTCAGGTGCCACCACCAATCCTGAAAGTTTTCAATGGGTCATTAAAACTTCTGAACAAACCTGTAGGAGGTTAGCAGATGGTGCTGCTAGCAAAATGTCATCCATGTAATGGTATATAAGACAAGAGAGAAATTGAGCACGAACTGGATATAAAGCATTGGCCAAAAATATCTGACACATGGTGGGACTAGTCATCATCCCTTGAGGTAAAAAACACCATTGAAAACATTGTAAGGGTCCACCATTATTGATTTTAGGAACAGAGAAGGTGAATTTTTCTTTATCATCTGGGTATAAAGGGATTGTGAAAAAACAATCATTTAAGTCCACAACCAGGAGATGAAAAGTTGAGGGGATCATGGCTGGGTTAGGGGTGAAGTGCCCCCATCAGTTGCATTTGAGCATTAACTGCCCTTAAATCCTGAATAAGTCACCATTTTCCCGATTGTTTTGGAATACAGAATGTAGGGGTGTTTCATGGACTGGTCAAGGGTTCAATATGACCTAAATGTAATTGTTCATTGACTAAGAAGTGAACTTGATCCAATTTGTCCCCCTTTAGGGGCCACTGTTCAACCCAAACTGGGGGACCTGATTTCCATTTAATTTTGAGTGGAGAAGCGGCAGTGCTATAGCTAAAAATGCTATGTAATAGAGACGCACCATTGGGATAATAAATCTTGTCCCCACAGAGTAGTAGGAATGGGAAGAATAAATGGGCGAAAGTAAGCCACTCTTCCATCTGGATCAAAGCATTGTAATGAGTGGGAGCTCTGGAGCGGAGAGGTGGAGACACCTATTCCTGATAGGGAGTCAGTTGTTGAACAGGTTTGCCAAGTAGGGGCCAGTCATTTTTAGCTATTATTGAGACATGGGCTCCCGTGTCAATGAGACTGGTAGAAGATTTGCCTGAGATAGAAACAGTTAAAGAAGGTCGGGTATTTGTAATAGCACTTGCCCAGAAGGCTTGATTTCCAGAGCTGCCGAACCCTTGAGGGCCTCTTTGTTGAGATTGTGAGGTTGGGGCCCAGCATGGCAAAAGTAACAACTGCGCAATGTGAGTATGAGGAGAGATAACAACAAATTTATAGGCCATAAGCATAATCTTAATTTCTACCAAGTAATCGGAATCCAACACGCCTGGGAGGACAAATATTCCATCTAAAGCCCTAAGATTAGACCTACATATCCTTGAGGGAGCGGCCCGAAAATTCCAGTGTTACCAAGGCGTACTTCTCCCGAGACATTAAGAATTAATTCATGAGTAAGAGACAAATCCAATCCTGCACTGCCTTTACAAGCTGCCTTTAGATTGAAAATTGATTGGTGAGGTTTCCCCCTGAGGTTGGGGGTTTGGAAGGCTGGTCTGAGGCCACATTGTGATATCCCTGGAGCTTCCATTTGTGACATCCATACAGGAAGCTGGTCGGGGGTATGTGCTGGAGTCTGATAACTGTCCTAATTTATTTGAAGGACGCGCTGGCTCGGGTCCCTTTGCCCCGTTTTCCAAAAGTGGATGACCATCGTGGATGAATTTAGACCTGCAGTAAATTGCCCAAAGAAAAACTCTCTGACAATGGGGACGTTTGGTTTTCGGTTTTTCCGTTCTAGGAGCTTCACCTGAATTCGTACTGGGACAATTTTTATGAAAATAACCCCTTTGTTCACTTATAGCAAGGGGCTGTCTTTTGTAAAGCAGAGGCCAAGACCAGAGCCTTATGGGTGTCTGTTCCAGTATCTTGGCAAACCCCAAGCATTTCTGAGACGGTATGAGGCTTGACCACTATGGAAGCTAGCACCCTTTTACATTCATTATTAGCATTTTCATAAGCCAACTATAATGTTAAAACATGTTTTGCTTGCATATTATCAACTTGGCGATTTATTACCCTCTGGAGACAGTCTACAAATTGCAGATACAATTTAGAGGGTTTTTGCCTGATAGTGATGAAGGAGCCCTCCTGGGTAGTGTCATCAGGAACTCCAGCCCAGGCCCAAACAGCTGTATCTGATATCTGGGTATATGCTCTCTCATCTAAATGTAATTGATTTTGTACAGTGGCATTTATGTCCTTACCTAAAAGCATTTTCAGTGTGAGAGGAATGTCCTCTACCGCATTACGGCATGCCTGTATTTTTAAAAAAAATCTCTAAATTCTTGATACCACAAGGTATATTGTGGTGCATTGAGAACTGTTTTTACCAACAGTTGCCAGTCCCATGGTGTCATTTGATAATTGCTACCTTTTTTTTAATGATTTATCTTGTAAAAGAACATGAAATTTTGTAGTCATAGATGCTAGATCTTAATTCTTTAAAAATAGAAAAGGGGATACTATCGTGGGTCACATAACTCTTTTTATCTTAACAGGAAATGCAAAATGTCCCTTTTTTTTTTTTTGGCCTTCTCTAAGCATTTTTTTAACTAAGGTTAACTAACAAGGATCCTGAGAGACCCGTCATTTGAAATGAGTCATAAGAGACTGAAGTGCTTTAAGAATCTCTTGAAACTTATCAGAGGTTTCAGTGGAGAGTGTCGTCGCACCCTCTACCTGATTAAAAAATTCCCCAACACTATCCTCCAGAGAGGAGTCGTGATCATGGTCAGACTCAGAAGAGCCCATTAAAACTTCTCTATCAGACACCTTGACTGCGTGGAGCTGGGAAAGGCCTGCCCCCATAACCAGAGGTGAGCTGAAAAACCCCACAAGCCAGGCCCCATCTGGCTGCCAGAGCCCAGAAGGGGATCCAGTCAGTGCTGGGGCAGACCACGGGCATCTCCAGACTTCTGACAAGTACCCTCCCAACTCCCCATCTTAGATCAGGGACCTTTGGCGTGTTCGCAACACACTTAGACTGTGTGGAGCTGGGAAAGGGCTGCCCCCACAGCCAGAGGGGAGCTGAAAAGCCCCCACAAGCCAGGCCCCATTGGCTGCCAGATCTAAGGGAGGAATCCAGACACTGCCAGGCAGACCACAGGTGCATGGAAGTGCTCTCCCAACTCACCATTTTGAATCAGAGATATTTTGCAACACACTTAGATTGCACGGAGCTGGGGAAGAGCTGCCCCCACAGCCAGAAGTGAGCTGAAAAGCCCCCACAAGCCAGTAAGCTGAAAAGCACCTACAAGCTCGGCTCCGTCTGGCTACCAGTCTGCGCCCAGAGGAGGATCCAGCAATTTGGAGGCCAGTGGGCTATCCTGCCACCACAGGATAGATGGTGAGACCCTCCTTGGAATTAAACAAATACAGAAAGAGGAGATTCTCTGTGACAGCGACCACTAACATATTCATAGTACTACTGCCTACCGGAATTCAGACATAACAGTTTTTGACTCGATTGGACCACTGGTTTCCAACATCCCAGAAAGAGCACACCAAAAAGATGATGGCCAGTACCAGTGACACAGTGTCCCAATGCATAGGGCAATTAGAAAACAAGCAGCAGGGAGAAGAAAAACTGCAAACAACCAAGCAAGTCCTCAGGGAGAAGACACACAACAAAAAGAAAATGCAACAACATTGCATTCCACACAATGCAAGGACAAAAGAGGTAAAGGACCTATACAAAGAAAGCTATAAAACACTGTTAAAAGAAATAGAAGACAAAAAGAAATGCAAAGACATCCCTGCTCATGTATTGGAAGAATTAATGTTATCAAAATGGCCATGCTACCAAAAGCAATTTACATATTCAATGCTATTCCAATTAAAATTTCAATGACATTCTTCAAAGAAATAGAACAATTATTGATGAAATTCATATGGAATCACCCAAAACCCTGAATAGTCAAAGCTCTCCTGAAAGAAAAGAAGGGAATGGAGGCATCACACTCCTAGATTTCAAACTATACTACAAAGCCATAATAATCAAAACTGTATGGCATTGGAACAAGAACAGACACACTGACCAATAGAACCAAATAGAAAATCCAGAAATAAACCCACAGATTTCTGGTCAACTAATCTTTGACAAAGGAGCAAAGAATATGCACTGGAGCAAAGAAACTTTGTTCAATAAATGGTGCTGGGAATACTGGGCCGCTACATGCAAAAGAATGAAGCTTGACTACTACCTCACACCATGCACAAAAATCAACTCAAAATGGATTAATGAACTAGACATAAGACCTGAAACCATAAAATATATAGAAGGACATGCACCTCAAAGACATCTTTACAGACACAGCACCCAAAGCAGTGATAGTGAAGGCAAAGATCAACAGCTGGAACTACATCAAATTAAACAGCTTCTGCACAGCAAAAGAGACAATAACCAAAACAAAGAGAAACCCCACCAACTGGGAGAACATTTTTGCACACAACACTAATGGTACAGGACTGATCACAAAAATCTACGAAAAGCTGATGAGACTCAACAAAAATAAAGAAAATAATCCAGTCAAAAAATGGGCAGAAGAGGTAAAAAGGAACTTCTCCAAAGAAGAAATGCAAATGGCCAACAGGCCTATGAAAAAATGTTCAACATCACTTGCAATCAGGGAAATGCAAATCAAAACTACAATAAGATACCATCTTACACCAGTGAGAATGGCACATAATAAAAAAACTAGCAACAACAAATGTTGGCGAGGAATGTGGATAAAAAGGAACTCTCCTGCACTGTTGGTGGGAGTACAAACTGGTCCAACCACTATGGAGAGCTGTGTGGATATTCCTCAACCTACTAAAGATAGAGCTTCCATATGATCCAGCAATTCCACTCCTAGGTATTTATGCAAAGGACACAGAAACATTAATTCAAAAAGGGCACCTGTACCTCTATGTTTATAGCAGCACTATTTACAATAGCTAAGCTATGGAAACAATCCAAAAGCCAAAAATAGATGACTGGATCAAGAAGATGTGGTACATATACACAATGGAATATTACTCAGCAATCCAAAAAGATAAACTCATGTAATTTGCAGCAACATGGATGGAGCTGGAAGGGATCATGCTCAGCGAAATAAGCCAGAAAGAAAAAGAAAAATACTGGATGATCTCACTCATAGCAGGAATTTAGAAAACCTAAATAAGGGACCAGGAAAAATACTTATTGCAATAAAGTAAAAATCAAAATAAACAAGCAACTATGGACCAGAGACACACTGCAGTGGGAGGCAGCAGGAGGAGAAGAGGGATTAGGGTCAGAATAAGGGAGTGGGAATTGTATGGGGAATAAAACCCAAGTGAAAATGCATACATTATGCAAAAATGAAAAATGATTTAAGAATTATATAAAATCAAATAATGTATATATTTTTAAAAAACTTCTCTATCATTGTCAGGTAGGAGAGGGGTACTATCTCCCTCTGAACTATAGCATGGCTCTTTAGGATTCATTAAGGCTTCCTTATCTAGCAACTGAATAGCCTATTTACATAAATTCCATATTTTAAAATGAGAGACAGGTGTTGTTTCTAAGCCTCACTGTAAGTGGTTTCCTAAACTTTCCCAAATTTATAAATTTCAGATTCCTTCTTGAGGAATTTTGTGATAATAGTGTTTAATTGCCTTTAAAAATTGAGTGATCTCCTTATCGGACACATCACATCTTTGAGTTAGTAAACGAGCCCTAAATTGTCTTCATAGTTGCTCTGAGGGGGAGTGGGATTGTTACCCATGTTTCTAAGAGAGAAAGGAAAGCATTAACTGAAAATCATCACAGATTCTGGGTCTGTGGGCCTATTACCAGGCTGACTATCATCACAGATGCTGTCTGTGGACCTATTACTATTACTAGGCTAATTATCATCACAGATGCTGGGTCTGTGGGCCTATTACTAGGCTGATTTTGAAGAAAAAGAAGATAGGAAAGACACAACTGAAAACACCTTCTTACCACTTCGTCGCAGACTCTGGGTCTGTGAAGCCTTTTGGCCAGGCTTGAGAGGACATCCAATTCCCTTCTCCAGGTTTTAAGAAGTGGGGTGTGGGGTCCCTGTTTGGGTGCCACTTGTTGCATCATGCAACACCACACTGATAAAGACACGGGAGTGGTGGAGTAGGCTGCACAAGGCAGGATGATGCTGAGAGCAAGATCCTGGCCATTTTTATTGATAGAATAATCATAGAGCATCAGCTACGTACTTTAGGAGGACAAGGAGAAAAGGATGGGTGAAACTCAGGAATGTCATCTAGGGCTTCGGGGGACATGAGTCTGCTGACCATGTTATCAGCTTGATGACCAAGTGTTGTCATCAAAACTAGACCCCAGACCCCAGGTCACAGTCCTAATCTTATCAACAGGGCATTCCACTGATTAGCTTTTGGGGTCCCTTGTCATACATAGGTCCTTGGCCCCCCAGGCGTTCCCAGGTATACCTCATGATATGAGTTGGGAGTAAGTTTATGCATCCATTCTCAGCCCCCCGGGCGTTCCCGGTCATACCTCTTCATGCATACCCTTCCCAGAGCGAGCAAGCTTTCTGCTCTTGATTGATATGAAAGGCGCATTGTAAGATTTGGCTCGTATGACTGGGACCGGACAGTTCTGACCTTTGTATAGGAATATTGTATGGCAAGGTGCCAAGGATTGAAAGAGATCTCAATGGCCTCAGAGCATCCTGAGGACAGGCGGAATGAAGCTGAGGACGGGCAGAATGAAGACCAAGGATTGTGCCCTGCACCTTGCCAGAGGCTGATCTGATCTGGAATCACCAGGCATAGACAGAAGAACGGGAAATAGCTTCAAGAGACGGGATTGTCAGAAACAGAGGAAGGAGAATCAGGGGGACCCTGCATAATCCTGACCTTTGTTGGCCCTTCCAAGTGACGATGGCAGTTGTCATCTTGAGGGGCATGTTTAACATGAGACAGGTGATGCCAATGGGGAAAACCTTGACACTTAACTGCTGTCAGAGTAGTCAGAATCACCAGATGGGGGCCTGCCCACCAGGGCTGCAGGGCTCTGGATTGGAGTTCCTTCAGGAGGATTTGATCACCCGGGTGTATAGGAACAGCATGGGTCGTGTTGCCTGCCTCAGGGAGAGGCAGGTACCGGTCCGCGTGTTCTCAGAGGAGCTTCCTGAGCAATGTAAAATAGGGAAGGTAGTGGGACAGAGGAGAAGGGGAGATGGGGAGATTGTGGTTTAAGAGAAAATGTCAGGCCTCCCTGGTGGCACAAGGGGTTAAGACACAGCACTATGAAGTTATCCGCAACCGCAACCACTTCAGCACGAGTTCGATCCCTGCTTAGGGCCATGTGTGCAGCAGACCTCTCCTGGCTCATCCGCTGCTCCCCTCAGCAGTGTGTTTCAGCAGATCTGCCTGTTCTGCTCCCTACTCTGCCTCTGGTGAATCCTCTCATCCCGCACATCTCTGGCCTGCACCCCAGCTCTTGTATGCATACATAAATAAATCTTTTTAAAAGAGAGAGAGAGAGAGAGAATGAGAAAATGTCACCCATACATAAGCTCAAAAGGACTGAGGAACATGGATGCCTGAGGGGTGGCGCAAATGTGAGTCAGGGCCAGAGGCAACAGGTCCGGCCAGGAGAGGTGTAGCTCAAGTGATAATTTGTTTTTTGGGTTTTTTTGTTTTTTAAGATTTATTTATTTATTTATACAAGAACCGGGGTACAGGCCAGATGCACAGGAGGGTAAGAGGATTCACCAGAGACAGAGCAGGGAACAGAACAGGCAGCCTGATGAAATACACTGTTGAGGGGAGCAAGAGCAGGCGTGTTGGGAGAGGTCTGCCATGCCATGTACGACCCTTGCTGGCTGGGATCGAACCTGCACTGCAGAGGCTGCGGACAGCTTCACAGCACAGCGCTCAACTGCCTGCACCACCAGAGGAGGCCCTCAAGTGATAACTTGGTTAAGTGGTCTTTGAGAATTGCATTCATCTTTTTGACTTTTTCCAGTATTGAGAACAGTAGGGAATGTGCTGATGCCAGGTGATAGCTAGTGTAGAGGATACTTGTGTGATCTTATACATAAAGGCTGGCCCATTATCCAACTGAATGGAATCTGGCAGGCCAAACCTAGGGATAATGTCTCTGATGATGCATGTGAAAGCTACATCTACCTTCTCCTTGGCTCAAGGGAAAGCCTCAACCCACCCAGCCAGAGTGTTGACCAGAGTAAGCAAATACCTGAAACATTTATGGGTTGGCACGTGTGTGTAATCTACCTGCCAATCTTGTCCAGGGAGGTGACCCCTGAGTTGGTGGGCAGTAAAAGAGGAGGGAGGTCATAGACCTCCTGGAAGGAGACACAAGCACAAATGGAGCAGTCCTGACAAACCTGTCCTATTATCTGGGAGAGATTAAGATGGTAAAACAGGGGAAAGGAAGAGGAGAAGCACCTTAGCCCCGATGTGCAGTGAGTGGTATACGGTGCCCAAGAGAAATGGTGCTTGTTGGTCTGACAGGACAAACTTGTCCCCAAATAGAAGGCATCCCTGAGGCCCGTCCACTGCCCCCTGTGAAGTAGAGATTGTTTTTCCGCATCAGAGTATTGGGGTTCTGCTTCAGACAGGACAGCCAATGATGTTCTCTGCCATTAATGAAGATTCAGAATCTAAATGAACTTGCAGCAGGGGAAGGCTGGGGAGAGCCATTGAGAGCAGCTCGGCATTTCACTCTCCCAGCCCAGACTTTTATTACAGATATGATCAAAAGAACAAGAAAATAGCACACAATTGTGTTTTTGCTTATACAGATGAATCAGTTACTGCTGAAAACAAGTTTTCCTGCTTAGTGGGGAACATGCACACACGCCAGCACATCCTCAGAGAACAGGAGTCAGTTCCGGGAAGAAGTTCTATTTGCAGAACTTCTAACGTCCTGGAACTCCGCATGCAGAGTAAACGGGTCTTCTCCAAAAACTCCAGCTCCCTCAGGGCAGCAGGCTCCCAACAGGGTTCTAGATGAAGAACAGACAGGAAGAGAAGGGATTGGGAGGGGTGAGCGGTGAGGCTACAGGAAGTTTGGTCAGCCCTATTGTTTCCTTGGGAAATGTCAGAACCGTCAGCCAATGTCCTGTGCAGTATACAACTGCTACTTGCTTTGGTAAGAAGAAAGATTTTAAAAGGTCGAGAATGAGGCACGCGTTGGTGATGGGTGTGCCCTTCGTTGTGATAAAACTCCTCTCCTGCCAGATGGCAGCATGTTGGAGAATGATGTGAAAGGCATACTTGGAATCAGTGTATATAGTTACTCGCTCGCCTTGTGCCAAGGTAAGCGCTAGGGTCAGAGCAATGAACTCTGCCTTTTGTGAGGTATAGCCAGTGGGAAGAGAGCGAGCTTCTATAACTTCAGTAGAAGAAAGGATAGCGTAAGCTACCCGTGGGTTGCCCAAGGTGTCAATCACTGAGCTGCCATCTACAAACCAGGTGTGATCTGGATTTTTGAGTGGACAGGATTGAACGTGTGGGTGATTGTACGGGAGAATATCCAGAGCCTTGAGCCATGAATGGAGGGGGGTGTGGTTGGGGGTAGGCAGAGACAGGAAGCAGAGAGGCAGGGTTAAGGGGTGAGCAATGAAAAAGGCAGACCTGAGGATTTTCATTAAAAAGAACATGAAAAAGGTGCAGTTTGGAGGGCATAAGTGCCGAGAGGCTTTTATGAGTCAAGAGATCCGTAAGTCAATGTGGTGAGAACACAGTCACGGCCTGGTCTTGGGTGAGTTTGAAGGATTCCTGTGTGAGCACGGCAGCAGCTGGTAAGGCGTCAAGACAGGGTTGCCACCCTTGCACTGCCAAGTTGAGCTGCTTGGAAAGATAAGCTGCCGGGGCAGAGGTGTGTTCTTTAGGTTGACCTAGGACTCCAACAGCTGCACCCTTGCGTTCAGTAGTATACAAGATGAAAGGCGGGTCTGGGTTGGGCAGAGACAGGGCAGGAAACTGGAGGAGAGCATTTTGAAGATTTAGGAAGGCCCTGCAGACTTCCCCGCCCGGTGGAAGGGGCTCCTCAGGAGGTCCTTTTGCCGCCTGATATAGTGTGTGAGCCAGCAGAAAAATTGGGAATCCAGGAGCAGAAGAACACCACCAAGCCTAGGAAAGAGAGGATCTGACTCTTGGTGGTAGGAGGGAGAAGGGACTTTATGGCATCCTTCCTGTCTACTGTAAGATGTTTAGTAGTAGGGGTGAGGCAGAGGCCCAGGTATGTAACTACTGGTAAGACGCGGTAACCCTTGACTGCCAGAAAATTGAGGAGTCGGTTGGTGGCGTTTTGAGAGTCAGGGAGGGAGGGACTACAGAGGAGGAGATCATCCACGTACTGTAGAACTGTGCTGGGGGAAAGGTCAAACAATCCTAAGGCAGTCGCAAGTGCCTGACCAAAGAAGAGAAGGCTGTCCCAAAAACCTTGTGGCCATGTTACAGGGCAGGAAGAGGGACAGCCCACACCCCACAAACCTGCCTGCTCTAAATAGGTTCTGCCATCCGCTGCATCAACACAAAACATGAGACTTTAATGGGAAGGAACTTTAACACAACTAGGAAACAATACAGGAAAGGCAAAGAATCTAGTTTCTAAATCAAGCACCCAAAGTTACCCGTCCCCTCGTGGGTAAAAGTCCTCCCACGCAGGATTGGCCCAGAGCAAGTCCTAAAAGCCTGTCACAAGTCCAAAGCATCTTCCAGTGGGGAACCTCTGAAAAGAATCAGAAATAACCAGACAAGTCTGGGAGGAAAAGAGCAAAATCAAAATCAGTATAAAAGTTGCCATTGTTATCCTCTCCAGGGGTCTCTCACTCACAACTATGTCACCCAACGAGTCCACAACCAGAAAGCAAGCACAGTTTCTTCACATCTCTCGCCTCCATGTGCCTCCTCCAGGTCTCCTTCTGGCTCTCCATCCCGCTTCCTTTTTTCCTCTGTCCCTTCTGCATCTTTTTCTCCTCCCTGCTCAGCTCCACCCTTTCTTGGGTGGGGCAGGGAAGCTGGAACCTCCCCCTTTCCTGGGGACCACCCTCTTACAACAGAACTATCGATATTAATTGACTGGCCATGTTGGTGTCCGAATTTTCCCATGTGAAAGCAAAAAGGTTGTGACCCTGGGGATTGAGTGGGATAGTAAAGAAAGCATCCTTAAGGTCTAGGACAGTGAAGAAGGAAGTGTTAGGGGAAATGGCAGACAGCAGTGTGTATGAGTTTGGTACTACCAGGTGGATGTACCTCATTAATGGCCCTGAGGTCCTGTACTAACTTATAGGACCCATTGGCCTTTTTTACAGGGAGGATTGGGGTGTCGTAAGGAGAGTGAGTGGGCTTTAAGATGCCACATGTCAGGAGCTTTCAGATGAGGGGCTTCAGGGCTTTTCGGAGGTAGAGAGGAATAGGGTATTGTGCTTTTGCTGGGTATTGAGAGGGGTCTTTTAGGTGGATCATGACAGGATGGTGATGGGAGGCTATGAATGGATTGTCAGTGTCCCAGACCAAGGGGTTTACAAGGGAAGTGGGGTGGAAGAAAAGGGTGTCAGTATGTTTTTGGGAGGTTCAGCAGAGAGGGAGAGGAGGAGGGTGGAGGGGTGAGGTAGCTGGGGGAGGTGAAGGTGATAGAATAGCCTAGGCGTGTGAGAAGGTGCAGCTTTAGCAACAGTGTAAGACATGAAGAAAGGACAAGGAAGGAAAGAGTAAAAATGAGCGTCCTGAAAGGAGCACATGATGGGGCTTGTGGTGCGGGGTTGGTGAGGTTTGGCATCAACCCCCATGACCGAGACTCTTGAGGGAAGAGTGTTACCTGAATATGCTGGTAGGACAGAGTAGGTAATCCCCACATCCATCAAGGAGATGGTTTTACCCGCTACCTGTAACGTCACCCTGGGCTCCTCGAAGGTAATTGGGATCAGGCTGCCCAGGAGTCATCAATCTTCGTCTGACAGGCCCAGAAGATCAGTTATGTGGAGCATGGAGGGAATGTCCCCCCCGACGAGGCAGAGAGGGGCACTCGCTTCTCCGATGGCCCACCTGGCGGCAGTTGGGGCACGGATCTGGAAGCGTCCTAGAATTAGGGCAATCCTTTGCCCAGTGCCCAGTCTGCTTGCACTTGAAGCAGGGGCCTGACGGACTAGGAGGTCGTCAGCGAGATAGCAGGCGCCTAGAGAAGTATGGAGGAGTATGCAGGGCAGCCACCAGGAGCCCAGGCTTTTGGTGACCTCAGGCCTCCCTTTCTGACCTAGCCAGCTCTTCTCTGATGTTAATGACCTTGAATGCCATGCTCAACAAGTCTTGGTGTGGGGTGTGGCCCATCCTCTGCCTTTTTAAGGTTTTTCGAATATCTGGGGCAGATTGGGAGATGAAATGTGAGGCTAAAATATGTGAGTCTAGAAGAGTGAGTCCCTCAGGGGACTCCGGGTCTAGCCTGATGAATTTGACCAGGATATGGGTCAACAAGCTTATGAACTCAGCGGGGTTTTCATCAGACTTCTGAGGAACCTCAAGGATCTTGTCAAAATTAACTGCCTTATGAGCGGCCCCTTTTAGGCCAGCCGTCAGACAGGTGATCATTTGGTCTCCAGACGGCCAACGCCTGGAAACTGGCCTGTTTTCCATCTGTGTAACCTGAAAATCCCGCTTGGGGTCCTCCCTAGGGAGAGCAGCTGCTCCTACCGGGAAAATGGGATCAATCGTATGAGCTTCATCAGCATGTGCCTGAGCCTCCCTCCAAATGCGCTCCTTTTCGTCAGAGGTGAGAGTGGATGAAAACTGTGTGGATATCATGCCAGGTCATGTCATATGCCTGAGCTAAGTATTGGAACTCTTTAGTATAGGTCGCTGGATCAGAGGAGAAGGAATCCAGGTGTTTTTCTATTTGGGAGAGGTCGGTCAGAGGGAAAGGGACGTGGACCCTGACCAATCCCTCGACTTCTCGTAGGGGTATGACTAAACAGGAACATGTGTCGTGGGCCAGAGGGGAGGATAGCAGTTTGGGGGGTGCAGAATCAGGGGGGATTGCAGGAGGGACCTAGGCCTGAGGTGTGTAAGGTGGGAGTGCCCCGTGTGGCACGGAAGGTGTTTGGAGGTTTATTGGACAGATTAGAGAAGAACAGGATTTTTTTCAGGTGCAATTGGAGGAGTCTTGGGTTGGGGGCATTGTCTTGAGCAAAGAGGATTTGGAAGGTATTACAGGTTTTCAACAGAGAGGATCTCTACAGAGAACAAGAAAAGCTTGGATATAAGGGATTTCTGACCACTTGCCATTACGGTGACAAAAGTTATCGAGGGCCATAATGATCTGGTAGTCAAAAGTACCATTTTTCAGGCCACCAGGAACCACTGTCCAATTGGTATTGGGGCCATGCCATATTGCAGAAGATAATGTTATCAAACACTGGCCTTACTTTCCCTCAGTCAATAAAAGAAAACCAAGTTTGAGGAAAAGGAAAGTGGTTGTATTTGTCAGCAAATGAGGAGGGCAGCATACTCATGTCTGAAAGACCACCGCCGTGCTCTTTGGCAGAGTGCAGGGGTATTTAAACAAGGAGAAGATGCGCAGGGGTCTGTAAAGGGGAGGGAAGGGGACAACCTGGAGACAAGTGGGTGCCAGCTCAGTAGGGAGATGGATGAGCTCCAGCTATTTTCCAGCTGTCTTCTTTTTTCCTTTTTTTAATATTAATTTTTTACATCATTATTCATTTTTTTAATAATAAATTTTATTTTTATATTCCCCATACAATTGCAACCCCCCCGTTCTGACCCCAATCCCTCCCCTCCTGCCCCCCACCCCCCAAAAAGTGTCTCTGGTTCATAGTTTTTTGTTGATTTTGATTTTCACTTTCTTATAGTTATTCATTTCCCTGGTCCCTTATTTAAGTTTTCTAGATTCCTGCTATGAGTGAGACCATCCGGTATTTTTCTTTTTCTTTTTGGCTTATTTCACTGAGCATGATCCCTTCCAGCGCCATCCATGTTGCTGCAAATTGCATGTGTTTATCTTTTTTGAATGCTGAGTAATATTCCATGGTATATATGTACCACATCTTCTTGATCCAGTCATCTATTTTTGGACATTTGGGCTGTTTCCAAAGCTTAGCTATTGTAAATAGTGCTGCTATAAACATAGGGGTGCAGGTGCTCTTCGGAATTGATGTTTCTGTGTCCTTTGGGTAAATACCTCATTATTCATTTTTAAACAATATTTTCTTCTCTCCTCACCCTCAGGTGTAGTTCCCAAAGAGTTTCCTTCCCCAGTGCACCCACACACCATCACCACAGTCCCCTGTGCTCCTCCCTCCCTCCCTCCCTCTGATCCCTCTCCCTCCTCCTCCCCTGCAGGATGTCTCTGATTTATAATTGTCTATTTTTGTTTTGTTGTGTTTTGTACTGTTAGTATTTTTTATGTTGATGTCTTCTTTGGTTCTCCTATATTCCTGCTATAAGTGAAACCATCTGGTATTTTTCTTTTTCCTTTTGGCTTATTTCACCTTACACCGGTAAGGTGAGCGTAATTCCACCTTACACCGCTAAGAATGGTACATATCAAAAAAAAGAAGCAACAACAAGTGTTGGCGAGGATGTGGTGAAAAAGGAAGTCTCCTACATTGCTGGTGAGAATTCAGGCTGGTCCAGCCACTATGGAAAGCTGTCTGGAGGTTCCTCAGTCTACTAAAAATGGAGCTACCATATTACCTGGCAATTCCACTCCTAGGGATCTACCCAAAGGACACAAAAACATTGATTCAAAAGAACACTGTACACCTATGTTTATTGCAGCACTATTTACAATCAGTAAAACCTGGAAACAACCCAAATTCCAAAAAATAGATGACTGGATCAAGAAGATGTAGCATATATACACAATGGAATACTATTCAGCAATCAAAAAAGATAAACTAATGCCATTCGCAGCAACGTGGATGGAACTAGAAGGAATTATGCTCATTTTTCTTCTTAAGGGAAGGGGAGCAGGTCAGCATGGAGACACATGATCACCGCTTTGTTTTCATTAAGGGGAGACGGACAGGGTCAGCACGGAGACCAGTGGGCACCAGCTTGTTTTTCTTCTTAAGGGGAGGGGGAAGCTGCAACAAATGGGGAAAGACAAACTATTATTCTTGTTAGTGCTAGATAAAGGGGGAATTGCAAGAAATGGGGGAAAGACAAAATTGTTAAATGTATCAATACAATGGCACGGACAGAGGTTGCCCTGCGGGCCTTGTGCCTGGAAGGATTTTAGGAGACAACCCAAGGGGGAGTCAGAGGAGGGTTTTGAATTGGAATTTCCCATTGGACATGTGGGTTGACCAGGCCAAAAGGCAAGGGAAGAGAAATGTGCCAGGAGCGCCTGAGGTGTCCCCCAGTGAGACTGCCCTGGAATGTGTTCCACGGGGAGCTAGAGGTGCATCCCACCTATTATCTGTGGAAAGGGATTAACATGTTCCACCAGGTGAAAGACGTGTCCTCCGGTTCACTTGGGGAAAAGGAACGTGGGTCTGGAGACTGAATCAGGCATCCCTGAGACAAACACCAAACCAGAGTGGGCGAGATCAAAACGTGGGCACAGAGACGTGGATCCCGCCAAGTCATGGCCCTGGCCTGGTCTTTTCCATGAGAGCAAGAAAGAATCTGAAGGAGAGCCAGGCCAAGTGTCTGACAGGCAGGAACTTTATTGCGCTCCCGGGCGAGGTTTGCCGGCCTCCATGGGGGTCACAGAAGTTGCACCCATTGGGGGATATGGGTAAGCTTTTATCGGGCTGGGTCTGGCTTTGGCAGGAAATTGAGAAAGCGGAGCCGAAGTCGTGTTCTTCGGAAACTGGTTGTTTTTCAGGGCCGCTTATCAGACCCAGTGCAAACTGGCCAGCTCCTGGAATGCGGGCAGCAGCAGTTTCAAGTTCCCCTTTCCTGCCCCAACCTTGCCCCAGCCCTTTTCTTACAGAGAGTCCAAAGGCAGGGGGGTGTCCCAGAGGCCACTCACCCAATTGGTGGTGGATGTGGTTGTTGGCACCAGCAAGGGTCTTCGGTGACCAGAGCCCCAAATTATAGAGAAAGAAGGTAAGAAAAGGAGATAGAGTCTCTGCACCTGAGGACGGGGCCCACGGCCCTGCTCCTCTTGGGGTTTCACCACTGAATGAAAGGGTTCAGAGTTGAAAGGAAACAATGAGAAGTGGAGCTGCAGTAAAAGAGGTTTTATTAGAGCAGAAAAGCAGAGGCTGCTATGGTTGCCGGGCAAAACTCTGTCGGGACAAGATATTGATGTCGTTTTTTGGAGTTAAGGGAGTGGAGTTGTTACCGAATGCCTGTCTCAGTTTCCCTCAGCCAATAAAAGGAAACAGAGTTTGAGGAAAAGGAAAGTGATTTAACTTGTCGACAAATGAGGAGGGCAGCAGACTCATGTCTGAAAGACCACCTTCCTGCTCTTTGGCAGAGTGCAGGGGTATTTAAACGAGGGGGAGAAGAGCAAGGGTCTGTGAAGGGGTCGGCATTGAGACAGGTGGATGCCAGCTCGTTTTTCTTTTTCTTTTTTTTTTAGCGCCAAATGTAAATTTTTTTTTTAAGATTTATTTCTTTATGCATACAAGTACTGGGGTACAGGGCAGAGGTGCGGGGAGTGAGAACATCCACCAGAGACAGAGCAGGGAATAGAACAGGCAGACTGACTGAAAATACACTGCAGAGGGGAGCAGTAGGTAAGACAAGAGAGGTCTGCTGTGCCATGTGGGTAGCTCCCTGGCTGGCCAGGGATCAAATTCGTGTTACAGAGGCTGCAGATAGCTTCACAGTGCTGTGCTTAACCCCTAGCTCCACCAAGGAGGCCCAAATGTAAATATTCAAACAAGTACAGTGTACTATAAAAGCAATGATGTGCTAACAACACTTTAAAAAATTATTTTAATGAATTTTCATTTTTTTCCCTCCACCAAACCACCCATGCCCATACAACTTTTGCCTCCTACCCCTACCACTTCCACCCATTCCTTTATTCTCTCTGGTAACCATGATCTTCTCCTTGCAAAGCTCAAATTTTTATTTCTTCTATTGTTTGCATCAAATTGTTTTTGGGGTATTTATATTCCACAGATGAGAGAATCTATCTTTCACTGTCTTTTGACTAATTCACTCAACATAGTCACCTCAAGGTCCATCCATTTTGTCCTAAATGTCACTGTTTCATCTTTTTCACAACTGTGTAATATTCCATTGAATATATATTCCACAGTTTCTCCATACATTCATCTGTTCCTGCTATAAGTGAGACCATCCAGTATTTTTTTTTCTGTCTGGCTTATTTCGCTTATTTCGCTGATCCCTTGCAGTGCCATCCATGTTGCTGAAAATGGCATGAGTTTATCTTTTTTGATTGTTGAGTAATATTCCATTGTGTATATGTACCATATCTCTTGCTCCAGTCATCGTTTTTCTTCTTATCGGAAGGGAGAAGGGGTCAGCAGGAGGGTGCCAGCTTGCTTCAACACCTCTTTCTTGAAATGCAGGAGGACTTGTTATCTGAAGACAAACCTTTCAATCAAGAGGGAAATTGCAAGAAATGGGGACAAGACAAACTTATTAATGCCTCTCTAAGAGACTGGTCGTTTGTAACTGTATCATGTTCACAGCAGTATCTCAGACTGGCCCATTTGTGCTCCATAGCTTTTTGGGGCCCTTATGGGCTCCCCAGCTGTGGAGTCACACAAACATACCTGATTGGAGGACCAGATCATTCAGTCACACCTCCACACCAGAGGTTGCAACAGCTCCCTCCCTCCTTAGGGAGTTCCCTATGGGAGACCCTAAGATCTCTTGAGAGGTGATCAGTCTCTCCTCTTACCCCTATGGGGTAGGCCTGAGTTGGTACAGGGTACCGGGACCATACCTTGTCTGACGTCAGTACCGGGTCCTGATCTCATTCAGCACTTTTAAGTCTGGCCTGGACAAGGTTGCGGGTCTGGGTAAAAGCAACCAAGTCAGAGACCCCCAGAGTTCCCAGCAGAGCCCAATTTCCCCTTCTTTAGTTCCTCTCACCACCTCCACCCGTCCTCCTCCTAGGCCCAAGTGGCAACAAAGGGCCAAGCACCTGGTATTCCTGAACAACCCACTAATTTGTTGTGGAAGCTGACAGGAAAAACAAACTGTACTCTAGGGCAGGTGAGTCAGGAAATTTATATTTTCTCACATGTGGATGCAGACACAGGAAAACACTCCTAAATAAAAGTCTGGGCCTTGAGCTAATGCAGAGATTCCTTTTCATACACAATTGTCTCAACATTTGTTACACAGGAAGATTGACAGATTGGTTTACAAGGGACAAAACCATTTGGTGGGAGGCAAGGCCATTTCACCCTAAACAGGGGAGTGTAGGAAGTGGGTGAGAGGAAAGCCACCACCCAGAGATTATTCAAAGAAACCCAGCCTGTCTTCCTCTCTCACTCCTTTCCTTCTAGAAAGCAGCTTTGTCTGGAGAGGGGTGTAGAGACCTGGCCATGGATCCTTCACAGGGAAGATTTGCAAGTGAGCAAACTTGCTTATTGTGTTAGGGAGCAGCCCTGATATAAAACGGTTGCCTGGCTGTGGGTCCTCACCCGCGCGCTTAAAAGGGACTTATTAATACTCCACTGCAGGCACACACAAAAGGTTAATAAAAGGTTTATTTACAAGGGAAAGGGAATTGAAGAAATGTACAACTCAGGGGGAAAATAGGGAAATAAAGTCTTTAATGCATCCTACCTGATCCGCCGACCTGGAAACCCAAAGGCACTCTCAGAGCTGGCAAGATGCTGTGAGCTGGCAGAGAGCCAAAATGGGGGAACCCCTCCAAAGCTCACGTGCCTGGCTTTATACCAAACCTGGCTGCTTAACCCCACCCCCAGGTCCCAGCCACCTTCCCTTTGTTGGTGATGGGATTTGTCTTTCCCCATGTCCTGATGGCTTTGGTCTGGAGTGGGGGTGGAGTCCACAAAGCCTGAATGGAATTAGCTCAGGACATCCTTTCCCCCTAACAATTGCACCTACACTGGAATGCTAATTGCACCTGGATTGAAATGATTATCTGATGGGGCCTATTACTACAACATTTGCTTAGTGTTTTTTTTTTTTTCTCCATCAAAAGAAAACCAGAAAAAAGCTGAAAAGAAGGGACTTGACTATCTGATGTCAACATTGGAAAGGTCAGGCCTAGTTGGTAAGTTCCAGTTTAAGTGAGTAGACAAAGTGCACTCTGCCTAATGTCAATCTTCTGCTCCCCCTACCACCTAGCACCTTTGGGCCCCACCCCAGAATCCTCCTAAGCATTCTTCAGGTCAGTGACTTAAGCCCAGTCTATACAATGGGGAATCCCGGACCACAGGAGACAGTTCTTACAGAACTATTCATCTGCCAAGTGCATTCCCAGCACCCCATGTGCCCTCACCTGCCCTGGAGGGGTACTCAGAGCCCAGAGAGGACTAGGCTGACATTCAGAAGGGCTCTGGGAAGGACGGGGGAGGTGTCCCGTCCAGCTCCTGAGGCCTGAAAGTCAGTCTAGGAAACTCTCAACCCTGAAAGCATTTGTGGAGTTGTGAGGACTTTGGTATTTGAATGTAGGATGAACAAACAGGGTGGATAATCATGGCACCTCATTGGCAACTCCCATCTGAGGTGGGGAGCAGTCCTGTGGTACAGGATGAAGCCCTGTTGAAACCCTGGATCTTGTGCTGAGTCTAGGAAGTTCATGTCAGTGTTCACCTGAGTTGTAGGACAGCCAACTGGTGTCCCAGAGAGCTGGTGTAAGGAGATTAAAAATCCAAACCCCTCTTCCAGAATAAATTCTCTACACATGGAGAGGAAGCGTCCTCCATGGAGGCTCAAATTCCTGACACATCCTTCTTTTAGGGCAGCCCTTTCAGCTCTTGGTGAATATGACTGTCAGAATGTCCTGCAGTGCCTATTGTCCATTAAAAATAAAAGTAATCATGCAAAATGTTGAAAGGTTTCTATGAGCTTTTGCTGAATTTTTACCTCTTGGCTTACCTAAGATGACCCGTTTGGCAGGTGAGCAAAGGGAGGCTCAGGGCAATGAATAAGCCACACAAGGAATCTATGTCTATGGGAGTCTGAGCTGCAGCTCCTCAGGCCTGGCTTCCTCCAGCCCAGGTCAAGCCAGACACCTCCAGCAAGGATTCACCAACAGCCACGAGTCAGCAGGTGTCACTCTTGTACCTGGTATCCCCAGCTCTGCTTCAGGAGGGAATGTTGAGATTGGCTGAGTGCTGAGCTGCCTGCATGCCCACCAGGCCTGGAACACACACAGCTCAGTGCCCCTCATGCATGGCAGGATTTGCAATGGGGCTCAGGAAACCCTAAAATCCAGGAGTTGCTGACACAATGTTCCCTGGGACTGCTGTTGTATCCTTCTAAGAGTTGCATTGGACCCCAAACCTACCTCCCTGGAAAGCCTGCTCTACATGCAGGTTAGGGGCGGGGCGCACCTCTGAAGACATCTGCACCTGTGTGATCCCTGCTCAGCATTGTGAGAGCCCTGGTTCCACAACCTAGCCTACTGTGTGGCGGTGGCTGATGGGGGTGCCCTGCTCTGAGTCTTTGCCCTTAGCAGCCCTGCCCTGACCCCTCCACACTCTTGGGCAACCCCTGTGTGTTTTCCTCTTGGTGACTACCATTCTGGCTGCCTGAGGCCTGTTCTTTTCAGTTGGTGTCCCAGGGACAGGTGAGGTCTGAGGATACCTGGGGGTGGATGCCCTGAGTCAACTCCCTGAAACCCCCACTCCTATCAGCATCAAGCTCAAGGCTGGGACCCCAGAGTCCAGGAAAGGGAAGACTCAGAGGACACAGATCAGTGGGTATCACCCCCACCCATCACCCTGCCTTCCCATCAGGCATCCTGAATGAGACCACCCTCTTCCCAGACCCCAGATCTCCTGACCTTGTCCAGTATCTCCCACTCCCCTGGGTTCCTCCTTCCTAGGGCTTTGCTACCACTCCCCCTCTCCCTCCTCCCCAGCACCACCTGCTGGAAGGCTCCTGGGGTATGAAAAGCTGGCCTGAGTGAGTGCTGGGTAGGAGCTTAGCAGGAGGGGAATGATCCCCATGGAGACTCGCCTTGGGAGATATGGGGTCAAGGGGTGCACTGTTCCCTGCCTTCCTGGACTTCCTCCCCTCCACCCCCTCCTTTCCCAGTGAGAACCCAACAAGAAGCTAAGAAAATAACGAAGAATGAGCCACAAAAGAGTGATGAAGACTTCGATTCTGGTCACTGGTCTCCAAGACACAATTCTCAGACGAAGGGTCAAAAGAAGTCACAGCGGCAATGCTTTGCTAATGCCTCAAAAGCTATGGTGCCTAAATCAAGTGAGTAGACAAAGTGGCCTCTGCCTGTTGTCATCTTCTGCTCCCCCACCACCTCTCCCCCTTTGGCCCCACCCTGAACCCTCCTAACTTTCTTCTAGTCACTGACAGGGGCCCCTCTATCCAAGGGGCAATCCCAGATCAGAGGAGGTAGCGCTTACAGGACTCCTCATCTGCCAACTGCATTCCCAGCACCCCATGTGCCCTCACTTGCCCAGGAGGGGTGCTCAGAGCCAGAGGAGGAGACTGACATTCAGAAAGGCCCTGAAAGGGAGGGGTACATTTCGCATCCAGCTCCCAAGCGGACACTGCCTGGGCTCCTGGCTCTACCGCTTCGGTGCTCCACCTCAGGGTCCCCATCTGTGAAATGGGACAGCAAGAGCCTGCCTCTGTGGACTTTGTGAGGGTGACAGAGAGAATCCAGGGTAAACACTCCACACAGATGTATCACCTAGTAGGTGCTCAGTACACAGGAGCCCAGCTGCTACTGCTGTGCTGCTGTTGTTACTCCCAGCAGCCCCACGGGCAAAGGCTCTTGATGCTACAAGGGAGAACTGAGGCTCAGCACATAGGGACGCAGGGACAGAACCAGGACAGGGATGCCCATTTCCTGGGTCCCAGATCAGGACTTTGTCCAGAAGTGTCTGTATGGGGCCGTTTTCCCATGAGCACCAGGAGAGGTTGGGGGAGGGGACTGCAATGGCCTTGGAGTTGTCCCCTGTGCTCTCTGGGGACACAGGCCCTAGGAGACAGAGCCATGGAACCCAGATCCACATTCCTGGGCAGGGATGTCTCCTGCAACCGCTGCTGCTTTGAGAGATCCCCACCCAGTTCCCTCTTCCCTGCTGGCTCAGCATTGCTTACCTCTTGACTTGTGTTCATAATCTCACAGACAAGGGTGACATGGTCTCTCATTTTGCCTTTTGATTTGCGTTTACCTGATTATTAGTGATACTGAGCACCCTTTCGTGATCTTGATCATTTGCATACCTGCTTTTTGTAAATGTCTATTCAATTTATTGATTTTTAGTTGGATTTTTGATTTATAGTCTTTATACATTTTGGACAGGAATTCCTTTCTGGTATAAAATTTGCAAGTATCTTTACCCACTCCAAGGGTAGCCTTCCCATTTGTGGACCCAAAATCCCAGGAGTCCCCTTATGATGTAATAGACAAATCCTTGGTTTGTGACCTCAGCCACTAAAACCCTGGGAATCTCAGGAGTGCCAGGCTGGTGTTTTAATGCTAAAGGAGAATGGGCTGGGCCCAAGAAACTACAGAGCAAGGCTGGTGACCAGAAAGACAAAGGTTGGCTTCCAGGGAGAGGGGCAAAGAGTTTGAGGATAGGTCCTTTCCTCATGTAAGGCAGAACCCAGTCTCCTTCTGGAAGAACTCAGTATACAAACAAGGAAGTGAGGTTAACATTCTAATTCAAATCAGGACTAACATCACCCATATTAAAATGAGAGTCCAATGCAGCCAAAAGCCAAAAGAGACTCCTCAGTGAGAGGGTGTGTCCTGTTGTCAATGATATAGTAGTTTGTGTCCTGGGGAGCACTAGGCCTGCAGGCTGCCTTAAGAAAGGCGGTGGGTTATTGTTTTTTTGTTCCTTTATTTGTTTTATTGCTAAATATTTATTGAGATGATTGTACTTTGCACTACAGACCATTGCTGAATCTCAGTAGATGATATTGTGGGTGTATTTATTTATGTCACAGTTGAGGGCAGGTTAAAAACATATCTTGGTAGAAAGGACACCAAGTCTTGATACTTCAGTGCACAAGTAGGGAAGGGTGGAAAAGGAAGAGAAGAGAGGGTATTGAATAGACTGGAGTATATATAAATAACGGTTGCAGATATTGCTGTTCAGTATCCAGCACCTCCGTGTTCCACGAACAAGGATACTCCAGCTTGAAAATACTTTTAAATTTTAAGTACCATGGTGTAGGAAGCATTGATTAAATCCTTGGCTTTAATAAGATCCTAAATAAGCCACACACCCTGGAAGCCTAAGATAAAACTATTCCAGCCACTTGGATTTCAGGGTTTCCTGAGCTCTGTTCCATTTGAAGGGTGAGCAATGAGGCTCAGGGCAATGAATAGCCAACCAAGGAATCTGAATCCAAACAAGTCTGAGCTGCAGCTCCTCAGGCTTGGCTTCCTCCAGCCCAGGTCAAGCCTGATACCTCCAACAAAGATTCACCAACAGGCAAGAGTCAGCAGGTGTCACTCTTGCACCTGGTATCCCCAGCTCTGCTTCAGGAGGGAATGTTGAGATTGGCTGAGTGCTGAGCTGCCTGCAAAGCCCACCAGGCCTGGAACACACACAGCTCTGTGCCCTTCACACATGGTAGGATTTGCAATGGGGCTCAGGAAACCCTGAAATCCAGCAGTGGCTGAAACAATGCTCGCTGGGACTGCTGTCGTTTTCTTCTGAGAGTTGCATTGCACCCCAAACCTACCTCCCTGGAAAGCCCACACTCTCCATGCAGGCTAAGGGCTCAGTGTCCCTCTGAAGGCACCTGCACCTGTGTGATCCCAGCATGGTTAGCGCTCTGATTCCACTCCCTGGCCTGTGTGTGGAGGTAGCTAATGGGGGTGCCCTGCTCTGTGTCTTTGCCCTTAGCAGGCCTGCCCTGATCCCTCCACTCCCCTGGCCACACCCCAGTGTGCTTTCCTCTGGGTGACTTCCTGCTCTGGCTGCTTGAGGCCTGCATGTTCTTCTTAAACTTGGTGCCCCAGGGCCAGGCTAGGTCTGAGGATAGCTGGGGGTGGATGCTCTGAGCTCAATCCCCTGAAAACTCCAGCTCCTGTCAGCATCAAGCTCAAGGCTAGGACCCCAGAGTTCAGGTCCAGGAGAGGGAAGACTCAGAGGACACAGATCAGTGGGTGTCACCCCACCCCCCTCACCCTCCTGATGTATTTTTCTAGAGCACAGGGGCCCTTGGGTTCACTCTGGGAAAGGTCTCACTAGGGCTTACCGGTCAGCGACACGCAGCGAATATCCTGGCCAGTTTCTCCATGAGGCAGAGACATTAGCTACATTTAAAGAACAGGTTTATTAGTGAAAGGGACAGAAGGGTAAAAGACACTTACATAGACACCAGCGGGCAGGAAGAGCTGCCCTGAAAGGGACAGGTTTGCTGAGAGAGGCCTGCATGGTTGCAGACAGGTGACCTTGGGGAGAGCAGTCTCTGCTGAGGGAGGTCAGTGAAGAGAAGTCCTGGCAGGTGCAGGTCAAGGCCAGGCAGGGAGGCTGCCACCCTGCAGAGGAGAGAGGTGGTAAGAAGAGGCACCTCTATGGCCACAGGGGGCCAGTGGGGGTGCTGCCCTGAGCCTGTGCAGAGCCTGCACTGATATAGACCTTTTCTCTTTGGGAGGGGTCACTCCTCCTGGGAGTGGCCAGCTTCTTGGGGCTGTTGGGTAACAGGCAAAACCAGGAGCGGATCAGAGATTCCAGGACAGGGCCCAATCTCCATCTCTTTCCCCTAGGGCCTGTGCTCCACTCCCTATAGCATCTGCTCCTGCCTGGGTCTCATGCCTTGTGATAAGACGCTGGTGCCTAAGGGTCCCGACCTCTAAGGCTGGGTTAATGTTCCTGTTATTCCCCTCGACCCCCCCACCTCTTTGTGTGAGTCAGGGTTTAGTCTTGTGAGGCCTCCTTTCCAGTTTCACTATTCTTGTCCTCCATCACTCCCACCCCACCAGGGATCCTGAATGATGCCCCCCAATGCCCCAGATCCAAGGTGTCCTGACCTTGTGTGGTGTCTCCCCTGGGCTCCTCCTTACTATGGCTTTTCTACCACTTCCCTTTGCCTTCCTCCCCCAACACTACCCACTGGCAGGTTCCCAGGGGTGTGAAACTGGGCTATCATTACCAGGAGAGGAATGACCCCAATGGAGTCTTGCCTTGGGGGATGGTGGGGTGGGGCCAAGGACGACCACTTCCCTGCCTGCCTGATGACCCTCATCTCCCAATCCCTCACCCCACCTCACACACACACCCCCACCCCACAGGGAGCTGCAATCCTCAACCTCCGCAACATCAACTCCAGAGTGACTCATGGATATACAACAACCCACCTTATGCAACTGGTGAGTAGACAAAGTGCCCTCTGCCTGTTGTCAATTTCTGCTCCCCCCACCACCTCTGCCCCCTCGGGCCCCACCCCTGAATGCCCCTAGATCCTCTTCTAGTCAGTGAATGGGGCCCAGTCTATCCTAGGGGGGTATCCGGGACCAGAAGAGGCAGCTCTTACAGGATGCTTCATCTGCCAGGTGCATCCCCAGCACCCCATGTGCCCTCACCTGCCCGGGAGGGTGCTCAGAGCCCAGAGAGGAGAAGGCTGACACTCAGAGAGGCCCTGAGACAGACAGGATAGATGTCCTGTCAGCTCCCGGGGAGACACTGCCTGGCCTCCTGGCTCTCCCCCTTCCCTGCTCCGCCTGGGGGTTCCCATCTGTGAAACGGGAGAGCAAGAGCCTGGGCTGCAGACAGTGTGAGGGTTGAAGAGACCCCACGGTGAACACGGTCCTGATCTGGGACCCAGGAAATGCACACCCTGTCCTGGGTCTGTCTCTGCCTCCCCTGTGAGTGAGGACACCTCTCTGAGCCTCAGTTCTCCCCTTGGCATGAGGATCCTCCACCCATCCCCCCACCCCACATCTGGGGATGCTGGAGCAGCAGCAGCAGCAGCAACCCAGCAGGGCTCCTATGCACTGAGCACCTCACCTGTGAGCTTCAAGAGGGACTTGCACTGCAGGCACACACAGAAGGTTAATAAAAGGTTTATTTACAAAAGAAAGGGAAAATGAAGACATGAATAGCTCAGGGAGAGAAAGAGGCAGATAAACTCATGAATGTGCCCTACCCTTCTGCTGGCCTGGAATGCCAAGGGCACTCGGAGAGCTGGCCAAGAGCCTTGAGGCCAAGAGAGCCACCTGAGGCCCACCTGTCTGCTTCTTTTTTTTTTTTAATTTAAATTTTATTTTTATATTCCCTCCACTCCCCTGGCCACACCCCAATGTGCTTTCTTCTGGGTGACTTCCTGCTCTGGCTACTTGAGGCCTGTTCTTCTCAGTTTATATCCAAGGGCCAGGCAAGTTCTGAGGAGTCCTGGGGGTGGATGCTCTGAGCTGGACCTCTGAAACCTCCACCAACTATCAGCATCAAACTCAATGCTAGGGTCCAGAGTCCAGGTCCAGGAGAGGAAAGATCAGAGGACACAGATCAGTGGGTGTCACCCCACCCCCTCACCCTCCCACCCCTTCAGGGATTTTCAATGATGCCCCCCAACCCCGGGCCCCAAGTCTCCTAACTTGTCCAGTGTCTCCCACACTCCCCTGGTCTCCTCCTTACTATGGCTTTTCTACCACTCCCCTTTGCCTTTCTCCCCCAACACCAGCTACTAGCAGGTTCCCTGGGTAGTGGAAAATGGGCTATGAGTGAGTGCTGGGTAGGAGCTTACCAGGAGGGGAATGATCCCAATGGAGTCTTGCCTTGGGGATGTGGGATGGGGCCAAGGCTGACCACTTCCCCATCTGCCTTATGTTCCTCCCGTCCCACCACCCCATTCCCATCCCACTGAACTCTTTGGGTCCAGCTGAAGCCATTGCGCACCATGAAGACCACACAAAGCCATCATCGCACTTAAGCCAAAGGGATGAGAAACACAAAAAGTCTGGGTTCCTGCTGTGTGATATGCAAGCAATCAGCCCTCAATTGGACCACTTATATGACATGACGTGGATTCACAAAAAGGGATTGATGACCTAGAAGATAAAATTTCTACATTAAGTGAGTAGACAAATTGCCCTCTGCCTCCTGTCAATCTTCTCTTCCCCGACAACTTCTGCCCCCTTGGACCTGACCACTGAACCCTCCTAGACCTTCTTCTAGTAAGTGATTGGGGTTCCCTCTATCCAAGGGGTGATCCAGGACCAGAGAAGTCAGCTCTTACAGGATCCTTCATCTGCCAAGTGCATTCCCAGCACCCCATGTGCCATCACCTGCCTAGGCGGGGTGCTCAGAGCCCAGAGAGGAGGAGGCTGACATTCAGAGGGGCCCTGGGAGGGAGGGGTTAGGTGTCCTGTCAGCTCCCAGGGACACTCTGGCCTGGCCTCCTGGCTCTCCCCTTCCCTGCTCCGCCTCGGGGTCCCCATCTGTGACATGGGAGAGCAGGAGCCTGTGCTGTGGACGGTGTGAGGGTTCAAGAGAGAAGCTACAGTGAACACTGGCCTCATCTGGGACCCAGGAAATGCACACCCTGTCCTGGGTCTGTCTCCGCCTCCCCGTGTGAGTGAGGACACCTCTCTGAGCCTCAGGTCTCCCCTTGGCATGAGGAGCCTCCACACACACACACACACACACATCACCACCACCACTCCCTCCCACCCCCCACCCCTGCTGCTGGAGCAATAGCAAGAGCAGCAGCAGCAGCCCAGCAGGGCTCCTGTGCACTGAGCACCTCACCTGTGAGCTTCAAAAGGGACTTGCACTGCAGGCACACACAGAAGGTTAATAAAAGGTTTATTTACAAAAGAAAGGGAAAATGAAGAAATGAATAACTCAAGGAGAGAAAGAAACAACAAAACTCATGAATGTGTCCTACCCTTTTGCAGATCTGGAATCCCAAGCGCATGCTGAGAGCTGGCCAAGATTCAACAACCTTGAAGCCAAGAGAGCCACCCGAGGCCCACTTGTCTGCTTTTGTACCAACCCTGGCAGCTTGACTCCACCCTCAGGTCCCAGTAACCCTCCCTGTGGTGGTGATGGGATTTGTCATTTCCAGTGTCTTGATGGCTTTGGTCTGGAGTGGAGGCGGAGTCCACAAATCCTGTATGGAATTAGCTCAGGACATCCTTTCCCCCTAACAGGGGTGTCTCCTGTGCTCTCTCGGAGACACAAGCCCTGGGAGACAGAGCCATGGAACCCAGAACAACGATCCTGGGCAGGGATGTCTCCTGCACCCGCTGCTGCTTGGGGAGAACCCCCTCCTGTTTCCTTTTCCCTGGGGCTGCTGCTGCTGCTGTTGCTCCACCATCTCAGGGCAGGGGAGTCGGGGTGGGGGTGGGAGTCTCTTCATGCCACAGGGAGACCTGAGGCTCAGAGAGGTGTGGGGACTCACACGGGGAGGCGGAGACAGACCCAGGACAGAATGTATATTTCCTGGGTCCCAGATCAGGAGGTCTGTCCAGCAGTGTCTGTCTGGATGTGCTTTTCCCATGAGCGACAGGAGAGTTGGGGAGGGGCCTTTAATGCTTCATGGTGTCTCCTGCGCTCTCTTGGAGACACAAGCCCTGGGAGACAGAGTCATGGAACCTAGAACCACGTTCCTGGGCAGGGATGTCTCCTGCACTGGCTGCTGCTTAGGGAGATCCCCACCCCGTTTCCTCCTCCCCGCAGCTCGCCATGGCTTACCTCTTGACTTTTGTTCATAATCTTGCAGAGGAGTGTGACAGGGTCTCCCAATTTGCCTCTCGATTTGCATTTACTTGATGATGAGTGATACTGAGGACCTTTTTGTTAACTTGTTCATCTGCATATCTGCTTTTCGAAAATGTCTGTTCAAGTCTGTTATTGATTTTTAATTGGATTACGGATTTTTATTCTTTATGCATTTTGGACATGAACTCCTTACCTGGTATATAATTTGCTAATATTTTTGCCCACCCCTTGGGTGGTCTGCTCATTTTGTTGACCCAAAATCCCAGGACCCTCCTTTTATGTAATACCCAAAAATATTTGGTTTGTGACCTCAGCTGCTACAACCCTGGGAATCTCAGGAGTGCTCAGAGGGTCCTTTTATACTAAAGGATGACTGGGCTGGGCCCTAGGAAACTTCAGGGGAAGCTTGGTGACCAGAAAGACAAAAGTTGCCTTCCAGGGGGAGGGTCTAAGAGTTTGAGGATGGGTCCTTTCCTCCTGTAAGGCAGAAACCAGTCTTGTTCTGGAAGAACTTGTTATACAAATAAGGAAGTAAGGTTAACATTCAAATACAAATTAGGAGTAAAATCATCCAACATTAAATTGAGAGTAGAATGCAGCCAATAGTCAAAAGACTCCTCAGTGAGAGGGTGTGTCCTATTGTCAATGACACAGTAGATTGTGTCCCGGGAAGGACTAGGCCTGCAGGCTGCCCTAAGACAGGTGGCTTGGATGTTGGATTTTTTTTTTTTTTTGCTAAATCTTTATTGATAACAGTGTACTTTGCCTACAGACTATTGCTAGATCTTGGAAGATGATAATGTGGGTGTGTTTATTCTTGTCAAAGAAGACAGAGGCCGGAATTGCATATACTCAAGTATATTTAACAAGAGGTTGCAGCTACTTTTTTGTTTTTTGTTTTTTTTTAAGATTTATTTATTCATTTATACTAGCACTGGGTACAGTCAGAAGCGCGGGCGGGCGAGCAAGAGAATTCACCAGAGTCAGATGGGAGAGCAGAGCAGGCCGACTGACAAAGTATAGTGCTGAGAGGAGCAGCAGGTGGCAGGAGAGGTCTGTGTGCCATGTGGGACCCTCACCCGGTGGCCAGGGATCTAACCGGCGCTGCAGAGGATGTGGGCAGCTTCGCAACCCAACGCTCAACTGCTGCACCACCGGGGATGCCCTCAGTGCACAGTTTCACCTAAGGCTTCCAGGGAGAGGGGCTGAGAATAGGCTCCTACTAATGCCAAGGGATTCGATCATCCTGCCCACGTAATGAAACTTAACAGTAAAAAGCCTTTTCAGGCTGGAGATTCCTTATTCGTGAAATAGGGAGGTACTGGAATGGGTGCACTTGGACAGGGCTCATAAGCTCCCGCACTCCCCAAGCTTCACCCTGTGCTACATCCCTTGGAGGGTCCTGAGCCAAAAACCTGTATCCTAAACCACGAAGGAGACTGCTCCTGAGGCCTGAGGGTCAGTCTAGGAAACTATCAAACCTGAAAGCATTTGTGGGGTTGTGAGGACTTTGGAATTTATCTGCAGGATGAACAAACAGGGTGGATAATCAGGGCACTCCATTGGCAACTGCCATCTGAAGTGGGGAGTGGTCCTGTGTACAGGACTAAGCCCTTGAACCCCTGGGTCCTGTGCTGAGTCTGGGGAGTTCATGTCAGTATTGCACTGAGTTGTAGGACACCCAGCTGGTGCCCCAGAGAGCTGGTGTCAGGAGGTAAAATCCCAATCCCCTCTTCCAGAATAAATTCTCTACACATGGAGAGGTAGGATCTCCCATGGAAGCTCAAATTCCTGACATCATCCCTTCTATAGGGCAGCACTTCCAGCTCCTGGTGAATCTGTCAGAATGTCCTCCAGTGTTTATTGTCCAGAAAAAATAGAAGCAATCATTATATAAAATGTTTAAAGCTCTCTATGAGCTTTTGCTGAATTTGAACCTCTTGGCTTCCCCCTAAGATGGCCCGTTTGACAGGTGAGCAAAGTGAGGCTCAGGGCAGTGAAACAGCCAGCCAAGGAGTCAGTGTCCATGCAAATGTTGAGCTACAGCTCCTCAGGCCTGGCTTCCTGCAGCCCAGGTCAAGGCAGGCACCTCCAGAAATGATTACCCAACAAAAAGTTCAGCAGGAGTCATTCTTGTACCCGGTGTCCCCAGCTCTACTTCACATGGGAATGTTGAGATTGGCTGAGTGCTGAGCTGCCCATAAATCATACCCGGACTGGAAAACACACAGCTCAGTGCCCCTCATACATAGCAGGATTTTTGCAATGGGGCTCAGGAAACCCTGAAATCCAGGAGTGGCTGGAACAATGCTCCCTGGGACAGCTGTAGTTTCTTTCTGAGAGCTGCATCGCACACCGCACCTACCTCCCCGAAAGCCCACACCCCAGTTTTACATGACGGCTAGATCGGGAGCTCCCCTCTAAAGATGCCTTTACCTGTATGCTCCAGGGCTCCTTGCCCAGCACAGTGAGCACCTCTATTGCACACAGCTGGCCTGCCTTTGGAGGTGGCTTATGTGGTTGCCCTGCTCTGAATCTTTGGCCTTAGCATGACTTTCCTGACCCTGGCCACATGGCAGCGTGCTTTCCTCTGGGTGACCTCCTACTCTGGCTGTTAAAGGCCTGTCCTTCTGAGTTGATGTCCCAGAGTCGGGCGAGGACTGAGAAGATTTGGGGTGGACACTCTGAGCTTGACCCTCTGAAACCCCCACCTTTTGTCAGCATCAAGTTCAAGGCTGGGACCCCAGAGTCCAGGTCCAGGAGAGGAAAGAGTCGGAGGACACAAATCAGTGGGTGTCACCCCACCCCCCTCTCCCTCCTGATATATGGAATCCCAAAATGGCGCTCTGAGAGCTGGCCACAAGCCAGGAGCCCTGTGTGAAGCCAGCAGGCGAGGGACAGCGAGACCCACAAAGGCCCAAGTGTTTGGTTTTTATACCCAATCTGGCTGCTTAACTCTACCCTCAGGTCCCAGCCACCTTCCCTTTGGTGGTGATGGGATTTGTCTTTCCCAATGTTTTCATGGCTTTAGTCTGGAGTGGGGGTGGGGTCCACAAAGCCTGTATGGGATTAGCTCAGGACATCATTTCTCCCTAACAGAATGACACCAATGGAGTCTTGCCTTGGGGGATGGTGGGGTGGGTGGGGCCATGGGTGACCACTTCCCTGCCTGCCTGATGTCCCTCACCTCCCAATCCCTCACCCCCACCTCACACCACCACCCCCCCACCCCACAGGGAGCTGCAATCCTCAACCTCAGCAACCTCAACTCCACAGTGACTCATGGATGTACAACAACCCACCTTATGCAACTGGTGAGTAGACAAAGTGCCCTCTGCCTGTTGTCAATCTTCTGCTCCCCCCACCAACTCTGCCCCCTTGGGCCCCACCCCTGAAACCCTCTAGACCCTCTTCTAGTCAGTGACTGGGGCCCAGTCTATCAAGGGGGGAATCCGGAACCAGAGGAGGCAGCGCTTACAGGATGCTTCATCTGCCAGGTGCATTCCCAGCACCCCATGTGCCCTCACCTGCCCAGGAGGGGTGCTCAGAGCCCAGAGAGGAGGAGGCTGACATTCAGAGGGGCCCTGGGACAGACAAGATAGGTGTCCTGTCAGCTCCCGGGGAGATACTGCCTGGCCTGTGCTCCACTCCCTATAGCATCTGCTCCTGCTTGGGTCTCATGCCTTGTGATAAGGCCTGGTGCCTAAGGGTCTGGACCTAAGAGGCTGAGTTAATGATCATGTTATTCTCCTCAACCCCCACCTCCTTGTGTGAGTCAGGGTTTAGTCTTGTGAGGCCTCCTTTCCAGTTTCACTATTCTTGTCCTCCATCACTCCCACCCCACCAGGGATCCTGGATGATGCCCCCCAATGCCCCAGACCCCAGGTGTTCTGACCTTGTGTGGTGTCTCCCACTCCCCTGGGCTCCTCCTTACTATGGCTTTTCTACCACTCCCCTTTGACTTCCACCCCCAACACTACCCACTGGCAGGTTCCCTGGGGTGTGAAACTGGGCTATCATTACCAGGAGAGGAATGACCCCAATGGAGTCTTGCCTTGGGAGATGGTGGGGTGGGGCCAAGGGTGACCACTTCCCTGCCTGCCTGATGTCCCTCTCCTCCCAATCCCTCACCCCTACCTCACCATCCCCCTCTATCCCACAGGGAGCTACAATCCTCAACCTCAGCAACCTCAACTCCAGAGTGACTCATGGATGCACAACAACCCACCTTATGCGACTGGTGAGTAGACAAAGTGCCCTCTGCCTGTTGTCAATCTTCTTCTCCCCCCACCACCTCTGCCCCCTCGGGCCCCACCCCTGAAACCCTCTAGACCCTCTTCTAGTCAGTGACTGGGGCCCAGTCTATTCAAGAGTACACCTGGGACCAGAGGAGGCAGTACTTACCGGATGCTTCATCTGCCAGGTGCATTCCCAGCACCCCATGTGCCCTCATCTGCCTGGGAGGGGTGCTCAGAGCCCAGAGAGGAGGAGGCTGACATTCAGAGGGGCCCAGGAGGGATAGGATAGTTGTCCTCAGCTCCCGGGGAGACACTGCCTGGCCTCCTGGCTCTCCCCCTTCCCTGATCTGCCTTGGGGTCCCCATCTGTGAAACAGGAGAGCAAGAGCCTGTGCTGCAGACAGCGTGAGGTTGAAGAGAGACCCCCACGGTGAACACAGTCCTGATCTGGGACCCAGGAAATGCATACCCTGTCCTGGGTCTGTCTCTGCCTCCCTGTGTGAGTGAGGACACGTCTCTGAGCCTCAGGTCTCTCCTTGGCATGAGGAGCCTCCACCCATCCCCTCACCCCTCTCTGGGGATGCTGGAGCAGGAGCCCAGCAGCCCAGGAGCAGCAGCCCAACCTTCTGTGTACTGAGCACCTCACCTGTGAGCTTCAAAAGACACTTACACTGCAGGCACACACAGAAGGTTAATTGCTGGAGACCAGATCCAGCAGAATGTTGTTTCAGGAGTCCCTGAAAGGAGAGAATGGCATGGGCGAAAACTGAGGGCTGAGGGGAAGAGGGATGAGGCAGACACAGACACTCATATTGGTGCAAGTATCTCCTGCTGAGAGTGTCAGAGGGTCTTTATTTATACAGTAAGGGGAGCAGTGAGATTACATCCGCATAAGCATTGAAGCAAAACAAAGACAATCATTACATATTATCTCATGAGCATATAGAGACCCTCTTGGTCTCATACCAAGAGGACACTTCTTTGATCACCTTAAGAAAAACATCAGGGTTAACTGGTTTTCTTGGTGCAACTCATTTCCCATCATGATCAATTATCTAAGACAGCCCAATATTTGGTAACAATTAATCATCCTATTAAAGTTTCCTGATTTCAGAGTGGGCTTTCCTTTTCCTCAAACTCGGTTTCCTTTTATTGTCTGAGGGAAACTGAGGCTGGTGCTCTGTAACAATTTCTCCCACACCCCTGGGCTCCTTCTTTCTTTCTTTTTGCAATTTTTTTAAAAAGATTTATTTATACAAGAACCAGGGTACAGGCCAGATGTGTGGGAGGGTGAGAGAATTCACCAGAAACAGAGCGGGCAACAGAACAGGCAGACTGAAGAAATGCACTGCTGAGGGGAGAAGCAGGCAAGACAGGAGAGGCCCACTGCGCCATGTGGGACCCTCGCTGGCTGGCTGGCCGGGATCGAACCGGCGCTGCAGAGGCTGTGGACAGCTTCACAGTGCTGTGCTCAACTGCCTGTGCCACCAGGGGAGTGCTGGGTAGGAGCTTACCAGGAGAGGAATGATCCCAATGGAGACTTGCCCTGGGGGATGGCGGGGAGGGGCCAAGGGTGACCACATCCCTGCCTGCCTGATGTCCCTCACCTCCCAATCCCTCACCCCCACCTCATATCCCCCCCCCCCACCCTGCAGGGAACTGCAGTCCTCAAGCTCTGCAACCTCAACTCCAGAGTTACTCATGGATCCAGAACAACTCACCTTATGCGACTGGTGAGTAGACAAAGTGCCCTCTGCCTGTTGTCAATCTTCTGCTCCCCCCACCACCTCTGCCCCCTCGGGCCCCACCCCTGAAACTTCTTAGACTTTCTTCTAGTCAGTGACTGGGGCCCAGTCTATTCAAGAGTACACCTGGGACCAGAGGAGGCAGTGCTTACAGGACCCTTCACCTGACAGGTGCATTCCCAGCACTCCATGTGCCCTCACCTGCCCGGGAGGGGTGCTCAGAGCCCAGAGAGGAGGAAGCTGACTTTCAGGGGGGCCCTGGGAAGGAGGGGGTAAGTGTCTTGTCCAGCTCCTAGGAAGACACTGGCCTGTCCTCCTGGCTCTACCCTTTCCCTACTCCGTCTCGGGGTCCCCATCTGTGACATGGGAGAGCAGGAGCCTGTGCTGTGGACTGTGTGAGGGTGAAGAGAACCCACGGTAAACACTCGGCACAGATCTCACACCCAGCAGGTGCTCAGGACACAAGACCAGGCTGCTGCTGCTGCTGCTGCTCCAGCAGGCCAGGGGCGCGAGGCTCTTCATTCCACAGGGAGACCTAAGGCTCAGAGAGGTGTGGGGACTCACATGGGGAGTCGGAGATAGACCCAGGACAGGGTGTACATTTCCTGGGTCCCAGATCAGGAGGTCTGTCCAGCAGTGTCTGTCTGGATGTGCCTTTCCCATGAGCAAAAGGAGAGGTTGGGGAGGGGCCTTTAATGTCTTCATGGTGTCCCCTGCACTCTCTTGGAGACACAAGCCCTGGGAGACAGAGCCATGGAACCCAGAACCACATTCCTGGGCAGGGATGTCTCCTGCACTGGCTGCTGCTTAGGGAGATCCCCACCCCGTTTCCTCCTCCCCGCAGCTTGCCATGGCTTACCTCTTGACTTTTGTTCATAATCTCGCAGAGGAGTGTGACAGGGTCTCACAATTTGCCTCTCAATTTGCATTTACTTGATGATGAGTGATACTGAGGACCTTTTTGTTAACTTGTTCATCTGCATATCTGCTTTTCGAAAATGTCTGTTCAAGTCTGTTATTATTAATTGGATTACGGATTTTTATTCTTTATACGTTTTGGACATGAACTCCTTACCTGGTATATAATTTGCTAATATTTTTGCCCACCCCTTGGGTGGTCTGCTCATTTTGTTAACCCAAAATCCCAGGAGCCTCCTTTTATGTAATACCCAAAAATATTTGGTTTGTGACCTCAGCTGCTACAACCCTGGGAATCTCAGGAGTGCTCAGAGGGTCCTTTTATACTAAAGGATGACTGGGCTGGGCCCTAGGAAACTTCAGGGGAAGCTTGGCGACCAGAAAGACAAAAGTTGCCTTCCAGGGGGAGGGTCTAAGAGTTTGAGGATGGGTCCTTTCCTCCTGTAAGGCAGAAACCAGTCTTGTTCTGGAAGAACTTGTTATACAAATAAGGAAGTAAGGTTAACATTCAAATACAAATTAGGAGTAAAATCATCCAACATTAAATTGAGAGTAGAATGCAGCCAATAGTCAAAAGACTCCTCAGTGAAAGGGTATGTCCTATTGTCAATGACACAGTAGATTGTGTCCCTGGGGAGGACTAGGCCTGCAGGCTGCCCTAAGACAGGTGGCTTGGATGTTGGATTTTTTTTTTTTTTTGCTAAATCTTTATTGATAACACTGTACTTTGCCCTGCAGACTATTGCTGGATCTTGGAAGATGATAATGTGGGTGTGCTTATTCTTGTCAAAGAAGACAGAGGCCGGAATTTCATAGACTCAAGTATATTTAACAAAAGGTCGCAGCTACTGCTGTTCAGTGCACAGTTTTATCTAAGGCTTCCAGGGAGAGGGGCTGAGAATAGGCTCCTACTAAAGCCAAGGATTTCATCAATCCTGCCCATGCAATGAAACCTAACAATAAAAAGCCTTTTCAGGCTGAAGTTTCCTTGTTGGTGAAACAGGGAGGTACTAGAATGGGTGCACCTGGAAAGGGCTCATAAGCTTCTGCACTCTCCAAGCCTCACCCTGTGCTGCATCCCTTTGTGGGTCCTGAGCCAAAAACCTGTATCCTAAACCACGAAGGAGACTGCTCCTGAGGCCTGAGGGTCAGTCTAGGAAACTATCAAACCTGAAAGCATTTGTGGGTTGTGAGGACTTTGGAATTTATCTGCAGGATGTACAAACAGGGTGGATAATCAGGGCATCTCACTGGCAACTGCCATCTGAAGTGGGGAGTGGTCCTGTGTACAGGACTAAGCCCTTGAACCCCTGGGTCCTATGCTGAGTCTGGTGAGTTCATGTCAGTATTGCACTGAGTTGTAGGACACCCAGCTGGTGCCCCAGAGAGCTGGTGTCAGGAGGTAAAATCCCAATCCCCTCTTCCAGAATAAATTCTCTACACATGGAGAGGTAGGATCCCCCGTGGAAGCTCAAATTCCTGACATCATCCCTTCTATAGGGCAGCACTTCCAGCTCCTGGTGAATCTGTCAGAATGTCCTCCAGTGTTTATTGTCCAGAAAAAATAGAAGCAATCATTATATAAAATGTTTAAAGCTCTCTATGAGCTTTTGCTGAATTTGAACCTCTTGGCTTCCCCCTAAGATGGCCCGTTTGACAGGTGAGCAAAGTGAGGCTCAGGGCAGTGAAACAGCCAGCCAAGGAGTCAGTGTCCATGCAAATGTTGAGCTACAGCTCCTCAGGCCTGGCTTCCTGCAGCCCAGGTCAAGGCAGGCACCTCCAGAAATGATTACCCAACAACAAGTTCACTCTTGTACCTGGTGTCCTAAGCTCTACTTCACACGGGAATGTTGAGATTGGCTGAGTGCTGAGCTGCCCACAAAGCATACCCGGCCTGAAAAACACACAGCTCAGTGCCCTTCATACATGGCAGGATTTGCACTAGGGCTCAGGAAGCCCTGAAATCCAGGAGTGGCTGGAACAATGCTCTCTGGGACAGCTGGGGTGTTCCATGGAAGGATCAGGAATTCCCATCTTCAGGTCACAGTCATTCAGAGTTCAGAAGATAAGCCCCTGATACAGGAGGCGGGGTGAGGAGCAGGTATAGTTGAACATTGACAAGCAAGCTCATCCTACAAGGCATTTGGAATAATTATGCCACCACACAGTATCAGGAAGCCTAAGGCAAGAAGGAGTCTGGCCTTCCAGCCCCATCTATCAGGGGCCACTGTGGCCAGACCAATTGCCAGGAGGGCTACCAGGAGACCAGTTGGAATAGTAAACCAGAAGTCACACATGTGGACGTCCTCAAGCTTCTGTCCTCAAGCATAGACTGACCAGCTTCCCGGTTGTGGTAGGAGCAGGGCTTCTGTCTGGAGCCGGCTGGGTGGGCTGACCCTTTCACAGTCTCGGCGGAGAGGATGATCCTGTTCAGGGACTGCTCTCCACCCACTAGCTAAAGCACCTTCCTCTTCTGGATTGCAGGCTCATTTAACTCTGCAGTGTGTACCCAGGGGTGAAGCCTGAGACCCTTAAAGCAGGAGGGGTAGTTAAAATAACAGTGGAGGGGCCAACCCATAGGGGGTTGAGAGGTTCATTTTTCCAAACTTTTACCCAGACAGCACATCACCTGGCTGGTAGGGATGTATCTGGGACCAAGGGGGATGGGTGGTCTCTCTAAGGAGTATCCTTGAAGCTCATAAGTGTAGTGCCTGTAGCCTGGAGCTGTTCTGTCAAATTTTTAGCCCCTGAGTGATGCCGTTCTCCAGGGACACTCCCCAAACAAGGTGGAGGTCCTGCATATAATTACTGAAAAGGAGAAAAACCTGGCTTCCAGGGATACGTATTCTGAGGAGGGCCTGAGGAAGCAAGTCCCGCCACGGCACACGTGTCTCTTGCACAAATTTAGCTGAAGGACTTTTAATAGTACTTCTCATTTGCTCAGCTTACCCTGGACTCTGAGGCTGGTGTGCTGTATGTGACTTCCAGGATACATTAAGAGCTTTAGCTACTGACTGGATGACGTCTGCCACAAAAGCCAGGCCATGGTCCCTGTGTATCATCAGGGGAAGCCCAGATCTTGGGGTGATTTCTCTCAGAAGTGCATTAGCCACCTGCTGGCCTTCCCTTCAGGTGGGATCCAGAGTAAGTACCAGGTGGGATCCAGAGTAAGTACTCGCTGATACCAGGAGAGGCTTGTGCCCCTGCTCAGAGGGATGCCAGTAAAGTCCACTTCTAAGTCTTGGAAGGGAGCTGTTCCCTTCCTTTGTATTCCAGGTGGGGGCCAGGAGCCTGCTTAGCATTATTCTTGACACAGACTACATGTGGTTCACTAACTGACCTGCAAACTGCAGGCTCTTGTAGGTTGATCTAAAAATGCTCTTGGATGAGTTTTTCTAGGGCCATTTTTTCCAAGATGTGTAATCTGATGATTTTCCAATACAAGTAAAAAAATCACTAGTATTATTTGAAACAAAACTTACCAAGAATCAGATTTATCTCCAACAGTCTATTCAGTCCTTTGTATGAAATTTTCACTGTCAAAATTTCCATCAATTGGAATCAGTTGAAGTCTTTTTCTAAAAACAATTTCAGAAACAATTTCTGCAGCTATCAAACCATTGAATATACTATTACAGGACAAAAATCAAAATTTACAATTTGCATACATATCAGGTACTGAAAGTTTTTTTTTAAAAGATTTATTTATTTATTTGTTTATTTTTTTTAAAGATTTGTTTATTTTTGCATACAAGAGCTGAGGTACAAGCCAGAGATGTGGGGGGTGAGAGGATTCACCAGAGACAGAGCGGGGAACAGAACAGGCAGACGGATTGAAATAACTCTGCAGCGGGCAAGACAGAAGAGGTCTGCTGCACCATGTGGGTTGCTTCCTGGCTGGGGATTGAACTCATGATGCAGTGGCTGTAGATTGCCCCATAGTGCTGTGCTTAACCCCTGTGCCATCAGGGAGGCCTCAGATTTATTTATTTATGCATACAAGAGCTGGGGCACAGGCCAGAGATGCAGGGGGGTGAGAGGATCCACCAGAGACAGAGTGGGGAGCAGAACAGGCAGATAGACTGAAATACACTGCTGAAGGGAGCAGGGGAGAGACAGGAGAGGTCTGCCTTGCTATGTGGGTTGCTCCCTGGCTGACCCGGGGATCAAACTCGTGCTGCAGAGGCTGCAGATTGCTTCATAGTGCAGTGCTTAACCCCTTGTGCCACCAGGGAGGCCAGGTACTGAAAGGTTTTCTGAAAGTTTCAGAACCCGTTGTTAACATATCTTTTCTTTTTTTTTTTTTTTAAGATTTATTTATTTATGCATACAGGAACTGGGTACAGGCCAGAGATGCAGGGGGTGAGAGGATTCATCAGAGACAGAGTGGGGAACAGACAGGCAGACTGACTGAAATACACTGCTGAGGGGAGCAGCGGGCAAGGCACGAGAGGTCTGCGGCACCATGAGGGTTGCTCCCTAGCCAGGGATCGAACTCGGGCTGCAGTGGCTGCAGATAGCTAGCTTCCCAGTTCTGACACTTAACCCCTTGTGCCACCAGGGAGGCCCCACCAATGTTAACATTTCTGTGCATGCCAAAGTTTTACTTTTTTTTCCCAAGTGACAATGGTTCCCTTTCAGTATTTCAGGCGGTTGAGCACAGCACTGTTAAGCTGTCCGCAGCCTCTGCAGCACCGGTTCAATCCCAGCCGGCCTGCAAGGGAACCACATGGCGCGACAGACCTCTCCTATCTTGCCCACTGCTACCCTCAGCTATGTATTTCTTCAGTCTGCCTGTTCTATTCCCCTCTCTGTCTCTGGTGAATCCTCTCACCCTCCCACGCCTTTGGCCTTTAAAAAATTAAATTATTTTGAAAAATACTGCCAGCATAATTGCATGATTCTAGATGTTATTTCATGTCTCCTAAGCTTTGAAAGGAAAAAGATTGGTTAGAGTATGTTTGTCATCGCAGGGTTGTTTAGAAAGTGAATCCTGGAACATCCTGCTACAGTAGCTGGAAAAGAAGAAACGTTAGTAACATTTAAGTTTTTTCTTTTTCTTGAATAAATATCTCAGGTCCTCAATGGGTTCACAAGACCAATGGGTTTTTGTCTCTGGGTCATTTCCTTCTGAGGCTTTTTTAACTCTGGAATGATGTGCCCAGGGTGCTTAGTAAAACGTCATATGGACCAGTCCACTTCTCTGACAGCTGGTTTTGGGCATCCCAACTCTGCCGGGTCTTCAGTAAGACCTGATCTCCAGGTCTGAAAGGATGCAAAGGTTGATCAGGAGGCACAGGGATCCTCGATGTTGCAAAGTTGTGGATCACTGCCAGAACCTCCTGGATATGTTTCACATATTGTGTGATCTGGCAACATTGTGCTATTTTTGGACTGGCTTTCAGAACTGAGGCCTGGAAGAGCCTTCCGAACTCAATTTCGAAGGGGCTTAATTGTAGCCCACTTCTAGGTGCCACTCTTATCTGAAGGAGGCAAAGGATAGTACCTGGTCCCAACGAAGGTGTGTTTCTTGGCACAGTTTTGCCAAGGTGTTCTTTAAAGTGTGGTTCATTTTTTCGGTTTGTCCAGAAGATTATGGTCTCCATACAGCATGCAACCTCCAGTTGATCTGTAACACGTTGCTCACTGCATGAGTAACTTCAGAGACAAATGCCAGCCCATTATCACTCTGGATGGGGTCGGGCAATCCAAAGCAAAGGATTATCTCCTTTAGCAGCTGTTTTGCGACCTTAGAACTTTTTCTGTCTTGGTGGGAAATGCTTCCACCCATCCCGAGAACATGTCCACAAAAACCAGTAGGTATTTGAAATTACCTATCGTTCTAGGCATTTGCATAAAGTCCATTTGCCAGTCCTCAAAAGGACACTTGCCCCGATACTGAACCCCAACAGCTTTAGGGTGTGAGTCCATCTTGGGGTTATTGCTGGCACATATTTGGCAATCTTGGGTGATCCGTTGTGCTATTTTATGTAAATATGGGCCCTTCAAATATGGGTGCACTGTCTCTAATAAGGCATCTCTCCCATAGTGTGATCTTTAGTGCAGATGTTTTAGCACCGGATATACCAGGGCCTCTGGGAGGAGTATCATCCCATGGGCGTTTATTCTCCAAGTGGAGCTGGGGTCAAGCTCAGTAAATCCCCATGCACGAGCTCTCTCTTCATCCCGCTTGGTGTATTCAGGAGTATACCAAGTCAGGTCCACAAGAGGGATGAGTACACCCTGGAGAGTAGAACGGACAGTGTGGGCCTTAGCCACCCGATCAGATGCCCTGTTGCCCTTTGCCATGTCAGACCCACCCTTTTGGTGGCCAGGACAGTGCATCACAGCAACAGCTAATGGTAAAGCTACTGCCTTTAGCAAGGCTCGGATTTCTAATGGAGGTTTGACGTCCTTGTTACTGGCACATAGGAGTTCCCACTCCTTCCAGATGGCCCCATGCATGTGGAGAATCATGAAAGAGTACTTCTAGTCAGTAAATATATTGACCCTTTAATCTTTTGAGAGTTCCAAGGCACAGGTCAGGGCTATTAATTCAGCTCTCTGAGCTAATATACCTGCTGGAAGAGCCTTTGCTTCTACGGTGTTCTGGAGTATCACAACTGTGTATCCTGCACAACGACGGCCTTGCTCCACAAAGCTGTTGCCATCTGTAAATAGTTCCCACTCTGGACCTGGCAGAGGCTGGTCAGTCAGACCTGGTCAGCTAGCATACACTGTGGCAATGGTTTCTAAATAGTTATGGATTAAATTTTCATCCTCAAGCCCGTCTACATTGCTTGGAAGCAGTGTAGCAGGATTTAAGGAATTAGAAACCAGCAATTAGAAACCAGGATTAGAAACATTAGGATTGTTCAACAGAGCTGCTTGATATTTTCCCATTCTCCCAACAGTCAACCAACTGATGTGGCATGCACACAGTGATGGGCTGGCCCAATGTAAACTTCTCTGCCTTATGTAGGAGGTCACAAGTAGCAGCCACAGCACACAAACATGGAGACCATCCCTTAGTAGTGTGGTCCAGTTGTTTGGATAGATATGCAACGGGCTGCATTTCTGGTCCCAACAATTGGATGAGCACTCCTCGGTCAACCCCCTATCTCTCATGTACATAAAGTCTGAATGGCTTCCTAAGATCTGGCAGCCCTGATGCTGGTGCTAAGATCAACTTTCCCTTTATTTCATCTCAGGCTCTTTGACATTCTGGAATGCATGACAAAAGTTCAGAGTCCAGGACTTTGAGAGCATCATATAAGGGTTTTGCTATTAATCCAAAATTAGGAATCCAAATCCTGCAAAACCCAGCCATACCCAAAAATACGTGCAACTGCCTTCGGTTGCTGGGGACTTTAAAAGCTGAAATTACCTGTTTTCTTTCTGCCATCAGGCTTCATTTGCATTTCTTAATCTCAGACCCCAAATATGTCACCATTTGTTTACATATCTGTGCCTTTTGAGGTGACACCTTGTAGCCACATTCTGCCAGGTGGTTCAATACCAATACGGTATTTTCCAGACAATATTCATAGTCTGGACTTGCAATCAATAAATCATTTACATATTGTAATAAGATGCCCTGGTTTAATTGAAACTTCCTGAGATCCCTGGCCAGTATTTCCCCAATAGTTGGGGAGTTTTTAAATCCCTGTGAAAACACAGTCCAGAAATACTGGAGAGTGTTTTTGGACTTAGGGTCTTCCTATTCAAAAGCAAAATGCAGTTGATCAGGGACATCTATTGGGACACAGAAAAGGGCATCCTTAAGGTCTAGTACTGAAAACCAGATCAAGTCACCAGGTGTGACAGTTAATATGGTGTAGGGATTAGGCACAGTTGGATGCATAACTTGGAAAATTTCATTAATGGTCCTTAAATCTTGAACAAAATGTAACTTGCCTGTGTGGGGTTTCTTTACTGGCAAAATTGAAGTGTTATATGGTGAGCAACAGGGTCAAATGGGTCCAGATTGAAGGAATCTTTTATTTTTTTCATTGATTTATTTATTTATGCATACAAGAACTGGGGTATAGGCCAGAGATATGGGGAGGTAAGAGGATTCGCCAGAGGCAGAGTGGGGAGCAGAACAGGTGAATTGACTGAAATACACTGCTGAGGGGAGCAGCGGGCCAGACAGGAGAGGTCTGCAGCGCCATGTGGGTTACCTCCCTGGCCGGGGATCAAACTCGTGCTACCGTAGTTGCAGATAGCTTCACAGTGCTGACACTTAATCCCTTGCACCGCCAGGGAGGCCCCTGAAGGAAAAATTTTAATACTGGCTCAATTCCTCTCAAGGCCTCCTCTTTTAAAGGGTATTGCATTCTCCTCAGGGTTTTGCTCCCCTCTATCACCTCTGTCTTTACAGGCTCTGCATTTTTCACATATCCTGGGGTTCCATCAGACCATACCCATTTACTTACTCATAATTTTTCACCTTCTTTGTGGCACATTCTGAGTAAGTAGCATCTGGAACTACAGAGCACATTCTGGAACTAACTATAGGTGAAGCCTCTGATTTCAGGATGAGAATGTAGTTTGTACATTTAGCTTGCTTAAAATGTCACAACCGACTAGATGGGTTGGACACTTTTCCATGTACAGGAAGCTGTGCTGGAGCTGTGTGCTACCCAGCTGGCACTCTAGAGGGTGAAAGAAGGCTTTCTGCTGTGGCCTTCCTGTAATCCTGGTGACTGACACAGTCTGTTTGCTCACCTTTTCAATTTAGAGTTCAAAACAGAGTATGTTCTCCAGTGTCCACAAGAAATCAATCAGCTGGTCCCCCACAGTGAGTGCTCCCAGGGGCTCCAAGGCGGTTATGCTACTGGGATTTTTAGATCTAGTGGAGCCCCTGGGCCCTCTATTCTTCATCTGAACCTTCTCTATGAACTCTCATTTGTCTCCTTTCCTCTGTACTTGTCTCTTGATTTCCTCAACTCTGTATTCCCTCCGATCTTCATCTGAGCCTCTACTCTGTGCTACCATGTTTCCCTTCCTCTCTCCTTGGTTCTGGATTCTTTGCACTCTGTCTATATTCCCTCTTGTAACTCCTGCATGAATCATCATGTTGTGGTGTTGATGTCGTTTTAGGAGTTGATGGGTTTTGAGTGCGAGGTCCTTGGGTTCACTCTGAGAAAGGTTTGACACTGAAATTTTAGGTATTCAGGCCTAGCATTGATGTCATTTTTGGAGTCAGTGGATTTGGAGTGCGGGGTCCTTGGGTTCACTCAGGGAAAGGTGTCACCCGAGCTCCCCTTCCAGGGGCACGTGGAGCTTTTCTCCATGGGCAGAGGTGTTAGGTGTATTTAAAGAGCAGGTTTATTAGGGAAAAGGACAGAAGAGTAAAAGACACTTGCACAGACATCAGCAGGCAGGGAAAGCTGCCCCAAAGGGACAGGTTTTCTGAGAGAGGCCTGCATGGTTGCGGGGGTGGTGGGGGCCTTGAGGAGAGTGGCCTCTGCTGAGGGAGGTCAGTGAAGAGAAGTCCCTGCAGGTACAGGTCACGGGCAGGCGGGAAGCTGCTGCCCTGCAGAGGGAGAGAGCTGATGAAAAGAAGCATAGTCACAGGTGAGCAGAGGAGTGCTGCCCCTTTGTGGGGACAGCGTTAGATTTTATCATCTTCCCTCAGTAGGAAGGGCCTCATCTTTGTGGGTGGATGGTTTGCCCCTTAATCTCCAAGTGTTCACCTTCAGGTCTGTGCTTCTGACACTCCCTACAGCAGTCTGATAGTTTCTATAGCTGGATTAATGGATATGTTGATTCCTTCTACCCCCAACCTATATATATAAAATATATAGTGTGAGACAGATTCCTGAACTTGCGGTGTCTCCATTTATTTTTTTAATGTATTTATTTATGCATACAAGAACTGGGGTACAAGCCAGAGTTGTGGGGAGTGAGAGGATTCACCAGAGACAGAGTGGGAAACAGAACAGGCAGATGTACTGCAATACACTGCTGAGGGGAGCAGCGGGCAAGTCAGGAGAGGTCTGCTGCGCATGTGGGTTGCTCCCTAGCTGACCCGGGGATTGAACTCCTGCTGCAGAGGCTGTGAACAGCTTCATAGGTTGCGTCTTAACCCCTTATACCACCAGGAAGGTCCATCCAGTTTTTCTTTTCTTATCCCTCATCACCAGCAGTGTAGGAGAGTTCCTTTTTCAACATATCCTCTCCAGTATTTGTTGTTGCTAGTTTTTTTTTTAATATGTGCCATCCTTACTGGTGTAAGGAGGTATTTCATTGTGGGTTTTATTTGCATTTCCCTAATTATGAGGGATGTTGAACATTTTTCCATATACCTGTTGGCCTTGGCCATTTGGATTTCCTCTTTGGAAAGTGTTTTTTCAGCTCTTCTACCCATTTTTTGACCAGATTGCTTATTTTGTTTTTGTGGAGTCCTGTGAGTTCTTTGCAGATACTTGTCATAAGTCCCCTATCAGTTGTCTGGAGTGCAAAAATTTTCTTCCAATCAGTAGGGTGTCTCTTTGTTTTGGTTAATGTCTCTTTTGCAGTACAGAAAGTTTTTAGTTTGATGTAATCCCAGTGTTTATCCTTTCCTTCACTTCCTTGCTTTCGGGGATGAATTTTAAAGATGTTACTGAGATATATGTCACGTAGAACTTTACCTATATTTTCTTCTATATATTTTATGGTTTGAGGCCTTATGTGCAATTCTTTTATCCATTTTGAGTTGATGTTTGTGCATGGTGAGAGGTAGTGGTCTAGTTTCATTCTTTTGCATGTGGTGGCCTAGTTTTCCCAGCACCATTTATTGAACAAACTGTCCTTGTTCCACTGCATATTATTTGCTCCTTTGTCAAAAATTAGTTGCCTATATATGTGTACATTATAACTGGGTTTTCTATTTGATTCCATCGGTCTCTGTGTCTCTTTTTGTTCCAGTACCAAACTGTTTCAGTTATTATGGCTTTGAAGTATAGTTTGAGGTCTGGGAGTGTGATAGCTCCATTCTCCTACTTTTAAGTCAGGAGAACTTTGGCTATTTGAGGTTTTTTGTGGCTCCATATGAATTTCATCAATATTTACTCTATTTCTTTGAAGAATGTCATTGAGATTTTTATCATGATTGTGTTGAATCTATAAATTGCTTTTGGTTGATAGCCTTTTTAATAATGTAAATTCTTCCAATCCATGAGCAGGGGATGTCTTTCCATTTCATTTTGTCTTCTTCTATTTCTTTCAAAAATGTTTTATAATTTTCTTTGTATAGGTCACTCACCTCCTTGGTTAAGTTTATTCCCCGGTATTTAATATTTTTGTTTCAATTGTAAATGGGATGGTTTTCTTAATTTGTTCTTCTTCAAATTGATTGTTTGCATATGAAAAAGCTACTGATTTTTTGTGTGTTGAGTTTGTATCCTGCTACTTTACTAAACTGGTTTATCATTTAAATTAGCTTTTCTGTCCTCCAGGTGATTTTTAACAACAAGTTTGCAATCATATATCTAGAGGTGTGTGAGCAGGAGGAAGGCACAGGTGGGGGATGCAGAAGCACAATAAGGTCTTTTGGTTCATATTAAAAACTTCCATTTTTTGGAGCTACCAGCAATTCCACTCCTAGGAATCTACCCAAAGGACACAAAAACATTAATTCAAAAAGACACTTGCACCCCTATTTTATTGCAGCACTATTCACAATAGGTAAGATATGGAAACAATGCAAATGCCCAAAGATATATGACTGGATCAAGAAGATATGGTACATATAAACCATGGAATATTACTCACCAATCAAAAAAGATAAACTCATGTCATTCCCAGCAATATGGATGGAACTGGAAAGGATTATACTCAGTGAAATTAGCCAGAAAAAGAAAAATATCAGGTAGTTTCATTTATAGGAGAATGTAGGGGAACTAAATAGGGGAACAGGAAAAAAAATAATTACAATAAATTAAAAAACAAAATTAACAGGCAATTATGAATCAGACACATTCTGCAGGGAAGGGGAATGAGAGGGATCAAAATGGAAGGAAAGAGCACAAGGGACTATGGTGAAGGTGCACGGGTAAATTGGTGGTGGGAATTTTACAGTGACTATACCTAAAAGGAGAAAGCATGTATTGTACAAAAAGGAAGAATGATGTAAAATACATATAAAATAAAAAATAACTAAATGAAATGAAATGTAAAAAATATTAAAAAATAAAAGAGAGAAATTAAAATGCCAATGAGAACTCTCTCTGCAGCATCATGTCCTCATCTGGTCAGAGTTCTTGCTATCAAATAAATTCTGGTTGATTTAAGCAGAAAAGAATATATAGGGTGATATTAGCTAGCTTGCAGACTTAACAAAAGATTAGGCAACAAGCTTATAATGAAAGGCTGGGAGCCTTCATGGTAAGAAAGGATGCTGAGAAACCAAGAACACAAGCAAGATCACTCTAAGAAATATATTCACAGACCTCTACTGCACAAACAGCTACTGGAGAACTATTCTTCCATGGGGATCACAGACTCCTCACACCACTGCTACTGCCAAAACCATCCATGTCTTTTCATCTGTGCTTCATCCCTCAAGATCCTAATGGGAACATTCACATAGCTCAGGTGTCAAACAATTGTGTCACAGCTGCGAGGGAGGTCAGCTTCCCAGGAAGGCATCTGCACTACTGCAGGCAGGGGGTGGTGAGGTGTTGACTAAGGAAATAGCAGTAGAGATGGAGAGAAGTTGATAGACTAGGTGTATGTGCTGGAGAAAGAGCTAATAGGATGTGGTGCATGGGGGGAGATAAAGGTAGGCTTTACGATGACAATGATGCCTAAAAGAGGCATGTGAATGATCTTGGGTGATGAGGCCATTTCCTGTGTTTGAGGTAAAGTGGGGAAGGAGCCTGCTGGAGAAAGAGTTGGGCATCAAGAGTTCAGTCTTGAATGTGATTTAGAAGAGGGATGAATGGGAATTCTCTGTTGATGGAAAGTGGATCAGATTTCAAATCCATACCATACACATGCTTTGGACTACAGAGGAGAGAGTTTGTTTTAAGATGGAGAAGATGGAGGAAGAACAATATGGAAAAGATGGAGAGACAAGAATCTGGTCTAGGAGATGTGGTTACTTCATCTATGCATTACCCAACTATTTATCATCCTTTTGAGTTGGGACTTGTGGAAAATTAGGAAAAGTGCATTGTCGGAAGCTGGAAATTCATTTCAAGAGAGATCATCTGAGTGTCCCTATGGGGCTGAGCAGGATCAAGCAGGTTTCAGAAAGACTCTTCTTGCAGGATGAACAGTGGCTTTTCACACCACTGCTCTTTCTCTGCTCAGGAACAGAAACTCCACTATAAGAGCCCCGAGGACATGCATCTCATCCAGGAATTCTCCATCGCAAATGAGAATTCAGAAATCCTGGTGACATTAACATATCCTAGAAAAAAATGCTTTAATGACCTTGACCTTGGTGAGACCAGATAAATCAAGACTAGTCCTTATAGTTCAGAGGGAGAGAAAGTCAGCATATGTGTCTGTGTGAGTGTGTGTGTGTGTGTTGTGGTGTGTGTGTGTGTGTGTGTGTGTGTGTGAGAGAGAGAGAGAGAGAGAGAGAGAGAGATTTCCACAGTTTGCTAAGGAGAAGAAAGAGCCTACATAAGTTATTTGGCTTTTTCTAGCTCTGCAACACAGGCATGGCAAGAATGTGAATTACAGTTAGACTCTAAGCCCCACAGACCATCCCACCCACCATCGTGTCTGCAAACTGTCCTTGAATAACAGATGTTGACATCCTCAGGCCTTTGGCAGTTTCCTGTCATAGCTTGGACATAAGATGAAAGATTGAGAATTAGCAACATATAGGGTTGCATGGATTAAGTCAACTTTGTCAACATCAAATGCTCTAACCTGAGTCACTCAGCTATTTTCAAGACAGAAACAGGAAACTGAATAGAGAACCTTCAGGATTGGGAGAAACTTCACAATCTCTTGGTCCAGCACCAATAATACCAAGACCCAAACCCCCTAAACAGGCCTTGCAGAGACAACCTGTGGGAATGCGGGGAACCTGCCTCCCACGCTGCCACACACAGGCACAGCGAGGAGGAAGGAGGGTGACTCCACTCAGCCCTGGCTTGGGAGACTCCACAGCTGTGAACCAGCCAGCCCCGGGCAGGCCTGGGTTTGAGTCCTGCTCCTGCTCTTACTTGCTGGCTGATTCTGGGAAATTTACTTCACCCCTTGGAGCCTCAGTTTCCTCATGTAGAAAATGAGGTTAGATTGTGTAACTTGAGGGCAGTTGGAAAGCTTAAATACAGTGATCTTTGCACATGTCTCATTTGGTGGGCCTTAAAAAATAGTAGCACCTGAGTCTTCTCCTCATAGAAAAACAGTTTCTACCTTCTCTCAGTCTTAGTTCTGTCCCCTGGAGCTGACAGAAGAATTTTTTTTCCTATGGGAAAGTCCATAAATGCATAAAGACCGCAACCCCAGCTTCTTTGCATCTCCCCTTAGGAAGCTGAACATCCCTGGCTCTGTCCATCTTTCCCCTGATATTGTGGTTGTCAAACTCTTCAAGATTTGGTCACTTTCCTCAGCAGATGCTCCGTCTGTGGCTGAGTCAGGGGGACTCTGAGAACACCCGTCATCATGGAGGATGAGGGACACCCTCCCCACTTCTACTTCATGCAGATGAACCCCGTGCTCCCAGCACCACACCTGAACTTCCCTCTCCCTGGCCCCTCCCTGCATCAGATGACCCTGAGCATGCTCTGTCAGCTCCCAGGTCTCCTCCACATGAGGGATGTGGGTCCCTCCCCCTCCCAATGCAGATCATATTTAAGACAATTAATCTGTTATCGGTTATGTTCCTTTTTCCTATTGAAATGTACAAATACTTTCAAGTGCTAGTTTTCCCTGATCTTAGCTTTTCATTCTGACATCCAAATCCAGAACAAAGTGGATCTGATCTATGAGATTCTAGAGGTTAATCCAGGATATGTCGGTAAATTTCTTCTCAGATACCAGAGCTCAAATAGATTAAGTAAGGGACATGGTGAGTTCTCCACCAGGGATCTATTTAGGCTGAGGCTGGATTAAGCCATGTCTAAGCTCGTGTGGGAGAAATTATTGTTACTCAATGTGTATCTGCCTTTCTCTCTACCTCCCACCCCCCGCCCCATCATGACACAAGGGCCTCTGTTCCCCATGTGCTAAGGAAAAGTTTAATCTAGATGATCTCTGAGATCCCTTCCAACCTGACTCCAGATTCCATAACAATTTGTCCATAGCTTGTGCTCAGAATCACAGGATCTCAGAAGGGGTAAGCTACTGGGATTATGTGGACTAATAACCTGCACCGTTCAAATGCTTCTCTCTGTGTCCTCAGGAGGCCTCAGACCTGTACCCGCACTGGATCCTCCAGCCCCACCAGGTCAGTGGCAGCTGTGAGAGACACGGGAGCCAGGGGAACATCTGGGCGCACCATGTGGCCCTGGAGGGAGGGAAGAGACCCTGCAATCCCACAAGGGCAGGCCCTGGAGCACCACACCTGGAGAGTGGTGTGTGCCAGGGCAGGTCCCATCCATTCCTACTGTGCCCATGAAGTGGGGGTCATGGCACCCAGCCCAAGGAGAGAGCTAGGCTGGATAATGATATGGGGGAGGGCGGAGGTACGTTCATGGTGGCCAGATGCATCACGGGGGAGGGGCCAGGTACAGAGGAAGTGATGCAGATGCTGGAGGTGGGGCCAGGGTAGGCTGCAGTGGGAACTGCTCTTGATTCACTGAGGCCTCACCTTCACCCCCAGGCACACCAAGGATGACACACTTCGTGGACCAGCATCGAGTGCAGCTGGTAGATCGAGTGACATCAGTGGACTCCATCCTGGACAGGCTGCTCGGGCAGGTGCTGAGTGATGAGCAGTATGAGACCATCAGGGCTGAGGCCACCCCACAGGGCCAGATGCGGAAGCTGTTCAGTTTGGTCAGGTCCTGGCACCAGGCTGGCAAAGATCTCCTCTACCATGCCCTGAAGGAAACCCAGCCTTACCTAATTATGGATCTCTTAGAGAAGGGGCACAGTGGAGGACATTGAGGGGCTCTTGCCCAGCTTAGCAGGTGACTTCTGCATACCTGAGTCCTGACTCTCCTGGTCACTCTTGAGTCTCAGTTTCTTCATCTCTAAATAAGAGGCATCTGAGATGCATTCTCGCTGTAAAGTTATGACTCTGAAAACCCCTCTCTGGACAGTGATGTCCATGTCCAGGGGTACCATCCAGCTGCCCCCCTGGTTTTCACAGGCAGCTGCCCAGGTGGGTGACAGCATCTCAGGGACTGACCTGCTGGAGCTGAGCCTAGGCACCTGGCAAGATGTCCCCCAGAACCTGTGTGGTGTGGACCCTCCCTGGGCAAAAGGGGTAGGGCCATGCCACTGGCCACTCTGGCTTAGACAATGAAATTGGGCACCTCTGGGGTGGGGAGTGTCGAATAGTTTTTATGGGTCCAAAATCCAGATTTTTCACTTGTATATGTTCAGCTTGTATTTTCTGTATGTTCTGTTGTCTGTGCTGTGACTGGAGTCTATGTGGGTCCCGGGGACAGGAGAGGGTGAGGCAGAACCACAAGGGATGGAGCAAGGTCCCAGTTTAGATGTCGCCTCCTGTGCAGACATGTCCTGATCCGGGCTCAGGACCCGCTGTCCCGAGCCCCTGAGGGACATGTGTCCCCACACGAGCATCAGCACCTGGCCTTTTCCCTCCTGTTTCACTGCTGGTCTCTAAGTAATGGTCACAAAGTTCCAGGGCCCATCCATCCTCAATGACCCTCCATTCTGTTACAGATTCTGGTGGGCTTCTCTCACTTCCACCAATTGATGACCAACAAATTTTGAATAAGCCAATAATAGGTTTTAAGCACAGAGTGCTTGGTATGGAGCACACAAGGGGAGAGAGGCAGCAATTTCCTGGTCACACTCTCAACCTGAGTTTGATGGGGGGGGGGGGTCTGGTTTTATGAGGTTGATCACCAGGGTGGGCAGCAGGGAGCAGACCCTAGAGTTTCAGGCTGTGCCTAGGAGGGCCTGTGCAGACAGGTGACGAGCTTCTTCACGCGTCACGTGATTCATGAGCATCTTAGTCTCCACCCAGGGGTGTGGTTTAGCCAGCTAGTGAGTCCTCAGTCACTCCTGGTTCTTTGCCATCCGTGTCTGGAGAAGCATCTTCTTTCAGCTGGTTCTGGAGCCATTGCCTGGAAACAGGAAGCTTCTGCAGGTGGAACTTCTGCGTGGTTTTGTGGAATTCCTATTAGCTTGGCGGCTCTATAACAGGCAGTTTAGGCAAGTCAGGTCTAGGCCCAAGTGGCCTTGTGATAGTTGCACATACTATTGACACATTAGAAAAATTCTACTACTAATTTTTTCATATATTGAGAAAAATCGATCTGATCTTTCAGGGAGACTACTCCCACAATTCCATGAGACAGTCTGCTTCCTTATATTTTCTTTTTTCTTCTTTTTTTTTTTTTTTTGTTTTTCCTTGATATTTGCTACCAAGAGTATTTAAAAAAAAAAAAAAAGCAACTGGGCCTCCCTGATGGTGAGGGGTGAAATCTCAGAGCTATCACTGCCACAGCATGAGTTTGATGCCCGGCCAAGGAGCTAACACACAAATGGCACAGCACACCTCTCCTGTCTCACCTGCTGCTCCCCTCAGCAGGAAGTAGACCCACCAGTCCTGCTCCCCACTCTATCTCTGTTAAATTCTCTCAACAGTGCCCCCCTCCAGCTCTGTCCTACACCCTAGTTTTTCAGCATGAAAACAAATTAATTTTTTTGAAAAGCTATAAAAAAAGCAAATTTTTTTATCTCTTTTGAAGTAAGACAGGAACCTAATCAAATTACTAACATTTACGGTGTCCTTACATCACTGCCAATTCCCACACATGCACTACACCAGCTCCTTGTTAAAAGAACATTTCCTTCCATTGACCAAGGTCCCCTGGTCCCATCTCAGGCACTGCCAGAGCCAGCCTCCCCCACCCTGCTACAGGGACCAGGGGCATTTGCACAGCATGAAGCTGCGTTCAGCTTGGAGCAGCAGGGCAGAGGCCGGGTGCACAGGGGCGACCATGAGGACTGTGGTGGGGGTGAGAATTCAGAGCGGGCATTGAGATGTGGGCAGTGAGGAGAGGGAGCCGGGGAGGCGCAGATCTCCAAGAGAAAGACAAGGACAGACGGTGGGACCAGGAGGAGACCCCTGTTAGGAAAAAGTGGGGACATGAAGGGACACCCCAGGTATTGATGGGTCAGTCAAAGGCAGGGAAGGTCAATGGGAAGGGCTCACACAGCCTGGGTGTGAGGGGCTGAGCCCTGGGAGTTCCCACGCACTGTATTCCGGAGGCCCCTCCCGACCTTCACAACAGGCCGCCCGGCCCCTGGGAGGCTGGTCTGATAGGGCAGGTCCCTCTTTGCTCACGCTCTTCATCCTCCCTCGGGGGCAGCTGCAGTGCAGAGGGAGCTCAGGGCTGGTCGGGGTGCAGGGCTGGTCCTGCTCCCACAGGACAGTGTCCAGCCACCCGTGCCATCAGAGCACACCCTCTGTACCCCCGAGAGCCCCTGGGTTCTGACTGGAGGAGCACCACCTGCCTCTGTTAATTCTTCCCCCGGCACAATTAGCTACTGAGGGACCAGCTAGTATCATCCCTGCCCCCACCCCACAGGCACAACCAATGTCTGAGTCCCACTGTTTCCACTCCCAGACATACAGACACACGCACACACACACACACATACACATGTGCACCCTTGCACCTGGTTCAGCACTGATTTACCAAAATTCCTAGGTCACAAAACTCTTTAAAAAGCTGTACAATTCTCCCCCACCCCCAGTCTTCCCACACACTCTTCATGTTCCATAAGGGTGGTGCTCCCTTCGGGGCCTTGCAGATCCCTATCCACCTGAGCTGTGTTAAATTAAAGTCATCTCTGGAGTTCAGCCTCCAGACTGTGCAAAGACCTGGATAGTAGCTGCCTCAGTTCCCAAACACAGTCCTTCTGCCAAGCCCAGTCAGGACTCCACGGGATGAGACCCATGGCCTGAGCCCCAGGATATCTCAACAGAGAGCCCCTCACATTCCAGGACGTGTCTGGGTGCAGCCTCCTGGCAGTGCAGCACCCCCGCCTGGGTGTTGGCTTGGAAGCTGCAGCAAAGTCCCAGGGAGGAATAAAACACAAAGCCTTGTTTTCTGAATCCCTAGAGGGGAGAACAGCACCCCAAAATGCCACTTAAAGCATCTTCCACTCACGTAGGGGCCACAGGGTACGGTCCACCAGCTTCAGCAGAGCCAGACTCAGCAGCTCCTCCTGGGAGCACTGCAGCTTTTCAGAACTCAGGAAAAGCCCTGAACTCCTCGGGGTCTCTCTCTGGAAGGCAGAGGGCCCAGGTCTAGCTCATCCCAGAGTGGGCTGTGGCCAGACATCCCGTAAGGTGGACCAATGCTAAGAATCACACATAAGTGAAGCCATTTTAAAATAGTGCTGTTACAGGAAGCATCGCTGTGGCCACGGCACAGGAGCCATCCTCCCCGCCCCCACATTCAGGCAACCCACACCGCAGCAGCCTGGGCTCCCACACCCAGCGGGCCATGAACCAGACGTCCTCAGATGGAGGAGGGAAGAGGGAACAAATGCTGGTGGGCATCAGCTTGCACTGACAGCTGGGCTGCTCTAAAGAATAAGACAGGAGTGGGTCATCAGGAGTGGGTCCTTGAGGGGTCCATGGGTTGGGGGGATATTTGGTTCAGTTCACCTGCAGCAACCTGAGGTGTCCTCACAGTCAGCCACGCCCAGCTTGTAAGGCAGTGACACCTGCTATAATCAGGGATCTGATGCCCCAGCCCAGCTGGAGCCCCAACAACTGGTCCTTTGGACCACACAGCATATGGGGTGTACAGACCAGCACCCACTGCAGAGCCCATGGGGGTGACCCCCAGCCACAATGCGGCATTATCTTAAAATAGATTAAGGTGATTCAAACAGTCCCGTGTCTTGTATGTCTCCTAAATAATACCCGAGGGAACCACCAAAGGAGCCGAGAGTCCTCCCTGATCAAGGGATTGTCACATTGACTACACAGTCCGCCTACTGGGACTGACGGCTCTAAGCACTCCTGTTCTCTGCTAGTGCTCTGTCTGCCGGCTCAGAGGCAGGAAGTGGAGGTGGCCTAGGGACATGCTGATGTGAAAGGGACAGGGAGATGCAGGAACCTGCCATGGGGAGGTGCCTTCTGCAGACTCTGAACATTTCAAGGTGATGAGGAGCCCGGACTGAGCCATGGTCCTGAGAGTGGATACCCCATAGCTTGTACAAAGAAGAGATGCTCCCCATTATGCCCACTGCCCTTCTGGAGATTCCTGGCCTTGGGGACCATTTTAACTGCAGATGCGCCTCAGGCGCTGACATCAGAGATCCCCGCATCCCAGCAGAGCTCGCAGATCTGAGTCATTTCCACCAAGTCACTCCCTGAGCCACTACTGGCTCCTTTGTTTTGGTGGCTCAGAAATTACACTTCTTATACTGGTATCTGAGACAAGCAGCAGAAAATTACTCTCTCCAGAACCCGTTTGCCAAACTGTGGTCTCTGCATTCAGTTCACTCCCCTGACTTCACCTTTTGTTCCTGATGGTAACCTCCTCTCTCCCTGGGCCAGCCTGTATTATGTGAGGCTCTGAGAGAGTGAGAAGCAATAAAGAAGAACCAAGAACTGTCTCCTTTATCTATCCAGATGTGAGTAACAACTGCAAGTAAAAATCAATGGAAAGAGGGACCCTTCTTCTCGTACTCCTCAGAGAGTATTTTTTCCAGGGGGCTGAGCTTGGAGTCAGATGTTTATTCCCCATATCTTCTACACAGTCCTGCACAAGCAGAAATCATTCATCTTTTGTTGAGCATGTTGTGTCTGGAGCAGGCACTGTGAGCACGAGCTGGACAGACCACCATGATGCCCCATGATGCCCCACCATAGCCTTCCCCGCCGGGCTCAAGCTGGTTTCTCCAGCGCCGTCTCCTGCCACTTCCCACCACACATCACTCACAAAAGTAACATGCAGGGACTGAAATTGAAAACTCAAAACTCCACAGATATAAGGGCTGAGACATAATTCATTAGATTCTATAAAGAGAAAATCACATTTTGGATTGAACTCAGCAGGATCCTTGGGGGTCACCAGGGGCACAGTGAGATTTTCAAGGGAGTACATAAATCAGCAAATATACGGTAGGAACAAGTTTGGTGCTGATTTCCTGTAACACCCTGTGAAGAACGCAAAGACCAAATCGCCAAAGGAAGGCTAGTGCTTGGTAAGGACCCTTGAATGGTAGCCCTCTAGCCTTCCCTTCCTACTTACAGAACACACTGAACTTCTACTGTGTACAGTCCCATTCTATGCAGGGAGCACTGCAGGGAATACAAGACAGACATAGCTCCAGTTCTCAAAAAGTCCCAGTCCAGGGACTAGACAGGCTTGCATCAAGGAGAAGTGGCATCTCCTGTGGGCTTCATCCCTGCAACCACAGGGCTCCCTGGTCTGGGAGAAACTCTGTCAGCAAAACGACTGGGTGTCATTGCTCCGGCCCACACCTCCAGAGAAGGTGCCCCACCTTCAGAGCCCTGTCCTGGCATCTGACAGGAAAGGATCACGGTGGGAGCCCAAAGACCCCTGAGAGGTGGAGTTTCGTGCCATGATTGGAATCTTCTTCCTCCTCAGAGTATTTATCATCAGAGGCCTAAATAGGATTAAACAGGGACCTCATTTTCTGATTTTCTCCTTAATCAGCCCACTCCCTCGTCCCATTGGGTTCCCAGGAATGTATCCTCTCAGTCCCAGAAGCTTCCAGACTGCTGTTAAGGCATCCTCTCATGGCTCAAAGAAACCCTGCGCAGTATTCATTTCTGTTCAACTATCACCACCTGGTGGCCTGAATTTTGTCAAGAAAAGAAAACCTTGAGTAATGGAGTTTAACATCTAGCTGACATGGGGAACTTGTAGTTTTTCAAGGATGCTTAGTTAGGCTGCAAGGGGAGTTCGTTAATTCTCCATGTTTAGACCCAGAAGGCAAAGAATCAGTCTGTTTTTAGAGCTTCCTAGAAAGGAATTCCACGCTTACCTCCCATAACCCACCCCTGTACTTAGAACCCCTGACTGCACAGGTGTCCTACATCAGAGCTAATCCTGATTCCTGCAGTCAGCCCCCCTTTGCTTTGGTTAACATAGTTGTGTTGGTTACAGAGCTCATCCACAGGCCTCTGTATTACTCAGCTCTGAGTCTCCAGGGGGAGGGAAGAGCAGGAGACTCCACCTGAGCTGAGGACGCTGGTGTGTTCTGAGAGGCTAAGGCCTCCTTGAGTGGTGACAGTCAGGACAAGTGCAGGGGGCAGACCACACCACGTCCAGCTGCCTGGTAGAAGCTACCGCGGGAAAGACCCGAGGTAGACACACCTTTCAGCACATTGCAGGCAGCCAGAGACACAGGACTGTGACCTTGACTTTGCAGTCTCCCAGGTCAGGTCTCATCTGCAAAATCAGGGCGATGATCCAATCTTGGCTAAGTGTTGGGAGGATGCGGTGAACTAGCTCTGCAAAGCAGTTGGCGAGCCTCAGATCCAACTCAATGGCTGCTATCCTCTGTTCCCCACTCGCTCCAGGGCTGCTGTGACAATTCAACCACCTTATGTCCCTTTACCATCTTGTTCTGAAAGAACTCAGTGTACTTATGGACATGTAGAAAGAAGTAAGATTTAAAAATTTTAAATTGCTGCTTATATCCACCAAGTTAAAATGAGAGGAGTGAGAGGATCAGATGTAAGCAGCAGTTAAGGCAGTCCATGCATCATGTGCTTTAAGATGCTATTTTATATGTATCTTTAAGAGATGGACCCAACGCTAGCTGAAAATCATTGAAGAGGACACGTTCACTGGAGGTTAAAAGCATATCGTGGTGGAAGAGCTGGTTCTTTGAAAAAATCAATAAAATAGACAAACCCCTAGCCAGGCTCACAAAGGAAAAAAGGGAGAAAGCACAAATAAACAGGATCATCAATGAAAGAGGAGAAATCACAACGGACACAGCAGAAATCAAAAGAATAATCAGTAACTACTATGAACAGTTATATGGAAACAAGTTTAATAATCTAGAGGAGATGGACAAATTCCTACAACTCTACAATCACCCAAAGCTAGATAAAGAAGAAATAGAACACCTAAACAGACCAACTACAATTAGCGAAATTGAAATGGTAATCAAAAACCTCCCCAAAAACAAAAGCCCAGGACCTGATGCATTTACAAATGAATTCTACCAAACATTCAGAGACGAATTAGTGCCTATCCTTCACAAACTCTTCCAAAAAATTGAGAAGGAAGGGACAATACCAAACACGTTCTATGAAGCCAACATTACACTAATACCAAAACCGAACAAGGACAACACAAAAAAGGAAAACTACAGGCCAATCTCCCTAATGAACACTGATGCAAAAATCCTCAATAAAATTTTAGCCATCAGAATCCAACAATGTATCCATAAGATAATTCACCACGACCAAGTAGGATTCATTCCAGGGGCACAAGGATGGTTTAACATCCGAAAATCAATCAACGTTATCCAACACATCAACAAAAAGAAATATAAAAACCATATGATAATATCAATAGATGCTGAGAAAGCTTTCGACAAAGTGCAACACCCATTCATGATAAAAGCCCTTGAAATTCTTGGGATACAAGGAACATACCTCAACATCATAAAGGCCATCTATGACAAGCCAACAGCCAGTATCATTCTCAATGGTGAAAAGCTGAAAGCAATTCCATTAAGACCTGGAACAAGACAAGGATGTCCACTCTCACCACTGCTTTTCAATATAATACTGGAAGTCCTAGCCAGGGCAATAAGACAAGAGAAAGACATCCAAGGAATCCAAATAGGAAAAGAAGAAGTCAAACTATCACTATTTGCAGACGATATGATATTATACATAGAGAACCCCAACTACTCCACAGAAAAGCTAATTCAACTCATCAATCAGTTCAGTAAAGTGTCAGGATACAAAATCAACATGCAAAAGTCAGTAGCCTTCCTATACACAAACAATAAATCTGAAGAAGAAGAAATAAAAAAAAACCATCCCTTTTGTTATTGAAACAAAAAAAATCAAATATTTGGGAATAAATCTAACAAAAGAGGTAAAGGACCTATACAAAGAAAACTATAAAACACTGTTAAAAGAAATAGAAGAAGACACAAAGAAATGGAGAGACATCCCCTGCTCGTGGATTGGAAGAATAAACATTATTAAAATGGCCATCCTTCCAAAAGCAATATACAGATTCAATGCTATTCCAATCAAAATTTCAATGTCATTCTTCAAAGAAATAGAACAATTATTGATGAAATTCATATGGAATCACAAAAAACCCCGAATAGCCAAAGCTCTCCTGAAAAAAAAAGAAGGGAATGGAGGCATTACACTCCCAGACTTCAAACTATACTACAAAGCCATAATCATCAAAACTGCATGGTATTGGAACAAGAACAGACATACAGACCAATGGAATAGAATAGAAAATCCAGAAATAAACCCACAGATTTATGGTCAACTAATCTTTGACAAAGGAGCAAAGACTATGCATTGGAGCAAAGAAAGTTTGTTCAATAAATGGTGCTGGGAAAACTGGGTTGCTACATGCAAAAGAATGAAGCTTGACCACTACCTCACACCATACACAAAAATCAACTCAAAATGGATTAAAGAACTAGACATAAGACCTGAAACCATAAAATATATAGAAGGAAATATAGGCGAAACACTACGTGATCTGCACATCAAAGACATCTTTACAGACACATCACCCAAAGCAGTGATAGTGAAGGCAAAGATAAACAGCTGGGACTACATCAAATTAAAGAGCTTCTGCACAGCAAAAGAGACAATAACAAAAACAAAGAGAAACCCCACCAACTGGGAGAACATTTTTGCACCCAACACTAATGATAAAGGACTGATCACAAAAATCTGCAAAGAGCTGATGAGACTCAACAACAACAAAGAAAATAATCCAGTCAAAAAATGGGCAGAAGAGCTAAAAAGAAACTTCTCTGAAGAGGAAATGCAAATGGCCAACAGGCATATGAAAAAATGTTCAACATCACTTGCCATCAGGGAAATGCAAATCAAAACTACCATGAGATACCATCTTACACCAGTGAGAATGGCACATATTAAAAAAACTAGCAACAACAAATGCTGGCGAGGGTGTGGAGAAAAAGGAACTCTTCTGCACTGTTGGTGGGAGTGCAAACTGGTCCAACCACTGTGGAGAGCTGTGTGGAGATTTCTGGACCTACTAAACATAGAGCTTCCATATGATCCAGCAATTCCACTCCTAGGTATTTACCCAAAGGACACAGAAACATCAATTCCAAAGAACACTGCACCCCTATGTTTATAGCAGCACTGTTTACAATAGCTAAGCTTTGGAAACAACCCAAATGCCCAAAAATAGATGACTGGATCAAGAAGATGTGGTACATATATACCATGGAATATTACTCAGCATTCAAAAAAGATAAACACATGCAATTTGCAGCAACATGGATGGCGCTGGAAGGGATCATGCTCAGCGAAATAAGCCAAAAAGAAAAAGAAAAATACCGGATGGTCTCACTCATAGCAGGAATCTAGAAAACTTAAATAAGGGACCAGGAAAATGAATAACTATAAGAAAGTGAAAATCAAAATCAACAAAAAACTATGAACCAGAGACACTTTTAGGGGGGCGGGGGCGGGAGGGGAGGGATTGGGGTCAGAATGGGGGGGCTGCAATTGTATGGGGAATATAACAATAAAATTTATAAAAAAAAAAAGCATATCGTGGTGGAAAGGACGCAAAGTCCTGATATTTTCTTCACGTCACACCTAGGGAAGGTTAGAAAAAGAAGAGAGAGGAGGGGAATTAGATAGACTCAAGTATATTTAACAAAAGATTTCAACTATTGATATTCAATGCACAGGGTTTTGTTTTTTGTTTTTTGTTTTTTTCTTTGCCTTATTTTTATTAAGTTAAAACAAATTGTTGTTATCTAAGCTAGTTTTATTAGATTTCCTCAGAAAGGGAAATTACTTAAATTATCAACTGCAAAGTTCGTTTTCAACCTATATATGTGTATTTTTTATTTTATATATATTTTACATCATTTTGATTTTCGTACAATGTATGGATTTTCATCTTGGTTATAGTCCCCGTAAAATTCTCACTACCCATTCACCCCATGAACTATCACCATGGTTCCTTGTGCTCTGCCCACTCCTGCTTTGATCCTACTTCCTTTTCCCCCACCACTGCAGAATGTCTCTGGTTTACAGTAGCCTGTTGATTTTGATTTTTACTTTATTATAATTACTTTTTTTTTTCTGATCCCTTATTTGGATCTTCTACATTCCTCCTATAAGTGAGACCATCCGGCATTTTTCTTTTTCTTTCTTTTTTTTTTAAGATTTATTTATTTATTTATTTATACAAGCACTGGGTACAGTCAGGAGCCCCGGAAGGTGAGAGAATTCACCAGAGCCAGAGCGGGGAACTGAATAGGCTGACTGACGAAATACACTGCTGAGGGGAGCAGCGGGCGAGACAGGAGAGGTCTGCCGCATGATGTGGGACCCTCGCCAGCGGCGGGGATCTAACCGGTGCTGCAGAGGCTGCGGGCAGTTTTGCAGCTCAGCGCTCAACTTCTGAGCAACCAGGGGAGGTCCCATTTTTCTTTTTCTTTCTGGCATATTTCACTGAGCATGATCCCTTCCAGCTCTGTCCATGTTGTTGCAAATGGCATGAGAATATCTTTTTTGATTGCTGAGTAGTATTCCATTACGTATATATACAACATCTTCTTGAGCCAGTCATCTATTTTTGGGCATTTGGGTTGTTTCAATAACTTATTTATTGTAAATAGTGCTGCAAAAAACATAGGGGTAAAGGTGTCCTTTTATATTAATGTTTTTGTGTCCTTTGGGTAGATACCTTGGAGGGAATTGCTGGATCATATGGAAGCTCCATTTTTAGCAGACTGAGGAACCTCCAGACAGCTTTCCATAGTGGTTGGACCAGTTTGCACTCCCACCAGCAGTGTAGCAGAGTTCCTTTTTCTCCACATCCTCGCCAACATTTGTTGTTGCTAGTTTTTTTAATATGTGCCATTCTCACTGGTTTAAGATGGTATCTCATTGTGGTTTTGATTTGCATTTCCCCTGATTATGAGGTATGTTGAACATTGCTTTCTTGCGTTTTTTTTCTTTGTGAGCCTAGTAGGGGTTTGTCTATTTTGTATATTTTTTTGAAGAACCAACTTTTGGTTTCATTGATCTTTCAGATTGTTTTCTTAATTTCTATTTCATTTATTTCTGCTTTGATTTTTATTATTCATTTCTTCTCCTGGCTTTTGGGGGTTTTTGTTGTTCTTTTTCCAGTTCTTTTAGGTGGGAGATTAGGTTGTTTTTTTAAGTTCTTTCTAGCTTCTTGATGTGAGCAGGAATTGCTATGTATTTTCCTCTTATAATAGCTTTTGCTGTGTCCTATATGTTCTGGAGAGTTGTGTCCTCATTATCATTTGCCTCAGGTTTTTTAAATTTTTCCTGTGATCTCCTCATTGATCCAGTGGTCTTCCAGTAAAATGGGTTTCAATCTGCATGAGATAGGAGAGTTCCTTGCCATTTTTTATGGTTAATTTCTAGTTTGAGCCTTCATGGTCAGAGAAGATAGTTGGTATGATTTCAGTCTTAGTGTATCTGTTGATGTTTGTCTTGTGTCCCAGTATATGATCCATCCTGAGAATGATCAGTGTGCACTTGAGAAAAATGTGTACTCAGATTTTTTGGGGGGTGCAGTGTTCTGTAGATGTCTGTTAAGCCCATGAGGTCTAGATCCTTATTTAGAACTTCAGTGTCCTTACTGATTTTCTGTCTTATTGATCTATCCATTGTTGAGAGTGACATGTTGAAGTCTCCTACTATACATACATTTTCTCTAATGTCTGTTTTCAGAGATGATAATAGTAGTCTGATATGTTTTAGTGCTCCTTCATTTAGTGAGTATATGTTGATGAGTGTTATGTCTTCTTGGTGCATTGTCCCCTTAATCATAATGTTGTGACTGTCTGGGCCTCTTTTTACCTTTTATAGTTTGAAGTCTACTTTATCTGATATAAGTATAGCTGTTCCTGCCTTCTTTTTTGGTCCATTTGCTTGTAGGATTGTTTTCCATCCTTTTACTTTCAGTCTATTTTTATCTTTTGTAGTTAAATGTGTTTCCTGAAGACAGAAAAAGGTTAGGTTCCATTTCTTAATCCAGCCTACAACTCTGTGTCTTTTTATTGATGAGTTTAGTCCATTTTCATTTATAATTAATATTGATATGTTTGCATCTGTATTTGCCATTTTGTTTGTCTTTTTGTGGTTTTATTCCTTGTCTTGTTTCATTCGTATTCATCCTTGTGTTGTTTCTGGCTTCAGAGCTTCTTGTAGTATTTTTTGGACTGAGGGTTTAGTCATAATGAAATTCTGGAGTTTTTGTTTGTCTGAGAAAGTCCTTATTCTTTGTTCATATTGGACAGAAAGCTTTGCAGCATAGAGTTTTCTTGATTGGCATTTGTTCTCTTGGATTTTGTTGACTATGTTCCTCCACTGTCTGCTTGCCTGTAGTGTTTCTTCAGAGAAGTCTGATGTCAGCCTGATTGGTTTTCCTTTGTACGTTATCTGTTTCTTCCCTCTTGTCAGCTTCACTATTTTTTCCTTTTCTTGGATTCTCAGGAGCTTTACTATTTTGAGTCTTGGGTATTTTTCCTTTCATCATAGAAGTTTGGTGTTCTTCTGGCTTCTTGTATGTCTATTTTCATCTCCTACTTCACGTTTGGTTAGTTCTCTTCAATTATCTCCTTGAATATTTTCTCTGTTCCTGTCTCTCTCCTCTCCTTCTGGGATTCCATAATTCTTGTATTTCCTTTCCTCATGGAGTCAGATAGTTCCCAAAGTCTTTCTTCAGTCTTTTCCTTTGTACTTCTCTTTCCTTTTCTGTTTTGGTTATTTTTACTTCTGTCTTCAAGAGCACTTATTCGTTCTTCCATTTCATCTATTCTGCTTTCATTGCTTTTCCCAGAGTTCTTTAGCTCCTCCGTGAGTCCTTTGATCTCTTGCATTTCTCTCACTTCCCTCTTTATAGAATCAATTTCATTCCTCTGATCATTGATTATTTGTCTCATATCATTTTTTTTACTTTTCATGTACTTTCAGGTTTTTAATCACGGTGATTTTACATTCTCTCTCTGGAAGGTTCGGAAGTTCTTCCAAGTCACTGTTGTTGCAATCTGGTGGTTGGTTTTCTCTTTGTGGTGTGTCTTTTCTTGACACGCTTGGTTGTTTGTCATTTTTCTTCTCCCTGCTGTTTGTTTTCTAATTTGTCCTATGTGTTGGGACACTGTATTGCTGGTACTGGCCAGCATCTCTTTGGGGTGCTCCTTCTGGGATGTGGAAAATGGTAGTCTGATTGAGTCCAGTAATGTTTCACCAGGACTCCAGTAGGGCAGTGGTACTATGGATATGTTGATGGACGCTGACCCTGAAAATCCCCTCCCCCTGTTTTCACTTAATTCCAGAGGGGGTCTTGAGGTCCCGTGGCCCACCCCAACAGTTGATGGATCCCCCTCTGGGTTCCAAATCACGTCAAGTGCAAGGCCTGGCTTTTGCATGCTTATCAGCTCACCTCTGACAGCGGGGATAGCCCTTTCTCAGTTCCACAGGCATTTTGGGAGGTCCCTGACCCAAAGCTCCAGTCTTGAGAAATGGCATCTGAAGAACACTTCCTGGCCCTCAGATGCCCCCGGCACTCACAGTTTTACTTGAGGCTTCCAGGGAGAGGGGCTGAGATTAGGCTCCTCTCTAAAGCCAAATATTTCATCAATCCTGCCCATGCAATAAAACCTAAAAATAAAAAACCTTTTCAGGCTAGAGTTTCCTTGCTGATGAAACACGGAGGTGCTCGAAGGGACACCCCTGAACAGGACTCAAAAGCCCCTGATCCTCCCCACCCCTGCTGCGTCTTTTTGTGGGTTCTGAGCCAGAAACCTGCATCATAAACCAGCAAGGAGACAGCTCCTGTGTCCTGAGAGTCAGTCTAGGAAACTATCAAACCTGAAACCGTTTGTGAGGTGGTAAGACAAATGGGATGGATAATCAGGGCACCTCATTTGCAACTGCCATCTGAAGTAGGGAGTAGTCCTGCAGTACAGGATTAAGCCCTTGAACCCTGGGTCCTGTGTTGAAGTGAGTTGTAGGATAACAGCTGGTGTCCCAGAAACCTGGTGTCAGGAGAAAAAAACCCAAACTGATACCAAATGCCAGCCTCAGTTTCCCTCAGCCAATAAAAGGAAACAGAGTTTGAGGAAAGGAAAGTGGTTTAATTTGTCCACAAATGAGGAGGGCAGCAGCTTGTGTCTGAAAGACCACCATCCTGCTGTTTGGCAGAGTGCAGCGTTATTTATACACAGGGATAAAAGGGGAGATGGGCAGATCTGCAAAGGGTAGGGGGATGGTGCAAGCACAGAGAAGGGTGGCTACCAGCTTGCTTTCTTCAACAACTGCTTTTTAACTCATTTTCCTTGGAACGCAGGAAGACAAACGTGGCAAGCAAGGGGGAAATTGCAAGAAATAACAGAAAGACAAACTTGTTAAAGTATCTGAGAGAACGGTCATTTGTAACTGCATCAAATCCCCTCTTCCAGAATAAACTTCTCTACACATGGAGTCATAGGGTCCCCCATGGAGCCTCAAATTAATCTTCCTGACATCATCCCTCCTTTAGGGCAGCACTTCCAGCTCCTGGTGAATCTGCTGTCAGAATGTCCTCCAGTGTGTATTGTCCTTTGAAAATAGATATAATCATTATATAAAATGTTGAAAGCTTACTATGAGCTTTTGCTTAATTTGAACCTCTTGGATGACTTAAGAGGGCCCCTTTAACAGGTGAGAAAACTGAGGTCCAAGGCAATGAATCAGTTACCCAAGGAGTCAGTGTCCAAGCAAGTCTGAGCTACAGCAACTCAGGCCTGGCCCCTCCAGCCCAGGTCAAGCCAGGCACCTCCAGAAACGATTCCTCAACAGGAAAGGGCCAGGGGATGTCACTCTGGCACCCGCTGTCCCCAGCTCTGCTTCACATGGGAATGTTGATTTGCTGAGCCCTGTGCTGCCTGCAAAGCAGACCTGGCCTGGAATATATACCTCAGTGACCCTCATATTTCACAGGATTTGCAATGGGGCTCAGGAAACCCTGAAAACCAGGCATGGCTGGAACAATGTTCCCTGGGTCGGCAGTAGTTTCATTTTGAGAGCTGCATTGCACCCCACACCCACCTCCCTAGAAAGCCCACACCCAGCTCTACATGCATGTTGCAGGGTGGGGGTTGGTGGGGCACCACTCTGAAGTCATCTGCACCTGTATGCTTCAGGGCTCCCTGCCCAGCATGGTGAGCACCCCAATTCCACGAATCTGGCCTGCCTGTGGAGGTGGATTTTGTGGATGTCCTGTTCCAAATCTTTGCCCTTAGCAGGACTGCCCTGACTCCTCCCCTCCCCTGGCCACACGCCAGTGTGATTTCCTTTCAGTGACTTCCTGCTCTGCTGCTTGAGGCCTGTTCTTCTCAGTTGGTGTCCCAGGGCCAGGAGAGGTCTGAGGAAACCTGGAGGTGGATACTCTGAGCTCGATCCCCTGAAACCCCCACCTTCTGTCAGCATCAAAGCTCCAGGCTAAGACCCCAGAGTCCAGGTCCAGGACAGGGAAGACTCAGAGGACACAGAACAGTGAGTATCACCCCCACCCTCCTCATGCTCCCATTCCATCAGGGATCCTGAATAAGCCCCCCTTCTCTCTCCCGGACCCCAGGTCTCCTGACCTTGTCCAGTGTCTCCCACTCCCCAGGGCTCCTCCTTACTATGGCTTTTCTACTCCTCCCTTCTCCTTCCTTCCCCAACACCACCTACTAGCAGGTTCCCTGGGGTGTGAGAAGCTGGGCTCTGAGTGAGTGCTGGGTAGGAGCTTACCCAGGAAAGGAATGAGCCCAGTGGAGACTTGCGTTGGGAGATGGTGGGTCCATGGGGGACACAGTTCCCTGCCTGCTTCATGTTCCTCAATGGTACCCCCTCCCCTCCTCCACAGTGAATGTCCCTGATCCAGCTAAGGTTTTTGTGGACTGTGAAGACCAGGAGCAGCCGACCTCACACTTGTCCCACAGGAGTGGGACATATGATCCAGAGGCACCCTTGCTACTGCCGGCTCGTGCCCCAGTAGATATGGCTTCTCCATCAAGTGAGTAGACAAAGTGCCCTCTGTCTGTGGTCAATCTTCTCTCCCCCCACCACCTCTACCCCCTCAGGCCCACCCCTGAACCCTCCTAGACCTTCTTCTAGTCAGTGACTGGGGTCCCCTATAAAGGGTGGATCTGGGACCAGAGGAGGCAACACTTACAGGACCCCTCCTCTGCCAAGTGCATACCCAGCACCTCATGTGCCCTCACCTGCCTGGGAGGGGTGCTCAGAGCCAAGAGAAGAGGAGGCTGACATTCAGAGGGGCCCTGGGAGGGAGGGGGTAGGTGTCCTGTCAGCTCCCAGGGAGACTCTGGCCTGGCCTCCTGGATCTCCCCCTTCCCTGCTCCACCTCAGGGTCCCCATCTGTGACATGGGAGAGCAGGAGCCCGCACTGTGGACTGTGTGAGGGTGAAGAGACCCCATGGTAAACACTCGGCACAGACCTAACATCAAGCAGGTGCTCAGTACACAGGAGCCAGATGCTGCTACTGCTGCTGCTGCTGCTGTGCTGCTGTTGCTCCAGCAGCCCCAGGGGGCAGAGGCTCTTTATGAGACAAGGAGACCTGAGGCTCAGAGAGGCATTGAAACTCACACAGGTAGGCGGAGACAGACCCAGGACAGGGTGTGCATATCCTGGGTCCCAGATCAGGGTATTTGTCCAGCAGTGTCTGTCTGAGTGTTATTTTCCTGTGAGCACCAGGAGAGGTTGGGGGAGGGGACTGCAAAGGCTTCAGGGGTGTCACCTGCGCTCTCTTGGAGACACAAGCCCTGGGAGACAGAGCCATGGAACCCAGATCCATGTTCCTGGGCCGGGATGTCTCCTGCACCCGCTGCTGCTTTGAGAGATCCCCACCCCGTTCCCTCCTCCCCGCCGCTCACCATTGCTACCTCTTGACTTTGGTCATAACCTTGCAGACCAGTGTGACATGGTCTCTCACTTCCACTTTTGATTTGCATTTATCTGATATAAGTGATACTGAGCCCTTTTTGTGAACTTGATCATTTGCATATTGACTTTTAGAAAATGTCTCTTCAAATCTGTTATCAAAATTTAATTGGATTATTGATTTTTATTTTTTATACATTTTGGATAGGAACTCCTTCTCTGGCATGTAATTTGCAAAATTTTTGCCTATGCCATGGGTTGTCCTCTCATTTTGTTGATCACTTCCTTTACTGCACAGTAGTTTTCCAGTTGGATATAGTCCTACTTCTTTATTTTTAGTTCAGTCACTTTTGTCATAGACAAAAACATTGGCAGGACCAAAGTCAAGGAAATGTTTCTCTCTGTTTTCTTCTAGGATTGTTATGGTTTCAGATATCCCATTTGAGTTGTTAATCCATTTTTAATTGTGTTTTGTGCCATCTTCCACTTAATCAACAACCAATACAAATGGCAAGACACCCTTCAGCAGTAACCACCAGGAAACCTTGGAAAAATAAAGATTTATTACTCTACAATCCTTGGAATTTGCACACCACACCTGGGGCTACATAATGAGGCCGCAAGAAGAGGGGGTGGGGGAGAGAGGGAGAGAGACAGAGAGATATCAGGCCTGGATTCTGCTTTTTAGTGTGGTTGAGGTAGGGACCCAGTCTTTCATGATCCTTTTTATTGCTTAATTGGAAACATAAGAGAAGAAATTGAAAGAATCAAAAGTGAAAAAGAAAGTGACTCAAATGTCCAGTTAATGAACTCAGCCAAGATCTCTAAAACAAAGGAAGCTCTATGCAGAAGTTCCACAGCTCTTTATCTGGTTGTGTGTCAGGAAATGTGCTTATTCAAAATAGTCTTGTTTGAACTAGATGCCTCTTTGTAGTGGACACTGAGGCAATCAAAGCTTAAGCCACTTGCTTAAGTAAAGAGCAGGCACTTGCTCTGTGTAAAGAGAAAACTCAGCTGTCAAGGATGTGAGTAGTGTAAGGTAAGGTGCCAATTTCATTCTTTTGCATGTAGACATCTATTGATAGTTTTCCCAGCCAAACTAATTTAAGAAATTAAATTTTTGCCATTATTATTCTCAGCTCTCTTATTAAATTTCAGTTGATCATATAGGCAAGAGTTTATTTCTGGGCTCTCAATTCTGTTTCATTTGTCTATGTGTCTATTTTAGACACCTACTCTTTAAATTGCTGCTGACTTTGCACCTTGGTTCATTCATTTTCTAGATCCTTAGGTATAAAGTTAGGTTACATATATCATTCTTTTATCTTAATGCTCACATATATTAGTGTAAGCAGCCCCCCCAATCGTCCTTGCTTTTGCTGCCTTCCACATGTTTTGGTGTGTTGTGTTTCCACTTTCATTCGTTTCATGATTTTTTTTTTTTCTCATGTCATATCTTCTTTGATCTATTTATTTTTCAGGAGTATTTTTTTAATTAATTAATTAATATTTTACATAATTGTTCATTTTGGTACAATGTTTGCTTTCTCTTCTCATTTGTAGTCCCTATAGAATTTATTTTTTTTAAGATTTATTTATTTTTATACAAGAACCAGGGTACAGTCCAGATGCGCAGGAGGGTGAGAGGATGCACCAGAGACAGAGTGGGGGGCAGAACAGGCAGACTGACGAAATACACTGCTGAGGGGAGCAGCGGGTGAGATAAGAGAGGTCTGCTGCACCATGTGGGATTCTCGCCAGCCAGCTGGGAATCAAACCCACACTGCAGAGGCTTTGGACAGCTTTACAGTGTGGTGCTCAACTGCCTGCACCACCTGGGAGGCCCTGTAGTCCCTATAGAATTTCCACCACCAATTCACACGTGCACCATCACCAAAGTCCCTTGTGCTTTTCCTGCACTCTTTTTGATCCCTCCTCCTCCCACTCCGTGGCAGAATGTCTCTAATATATATTGTCTGTTTATTTTTGTTTTGTTGCGCTTTTTATTGTTATTATTTTCCCTGATATTATTTTTCCTGTGATTATTTTTCCCTGATCCCTTATTTAGTTCCCCCACATTCCTCTTATAAGTGAAACCATCGATATTATTCTTTTTCCTTCTAACTTATTTCATTGTGCATAATCCCTTACAGCTCCACCCATGTTGCTGCGAATGGCATACGTTTATCTTTTTTGATTTCTGAATAATATTCCATTGTGGATATATACCACATCTTCTTGATCCAGCCATCTATTTTAGGGCATTTGGGTTGTTTCTATAACTTATTTATTGTAAATAGTGCTGCAATAAACATATGGGTAAAGGTGTCCTTTTGGATTAATGTTTTTGTAAATTACTGCTGACTTTGCACCTTTGGGTAGATATGTAGGAGTGAAATTGCTGGATCATATGGAAGCTCCATTTTTAGTAGACTGAGGAACCTCCAGACAGCTTTCCATAGTGATTGGAGCAGTTTGCATTCCCACCAGCAGTATAGAAGAGTTCCTTTACTCCACATCCTCACCGACATTTGTTGTTGCTAGTTATTTTAATATGTGCCATTCTCACTGGTGTAAAGTGGTATCTCATTGTGGTTTTGATTTGCATTTCCCTGATAATGAGGTATGTTGAACATATTTTCATATGCCTGTTGACCATTTGCTTTTCCTCTTTGGAAAAGTGTCTTTTTAGCTCTTCTCCTCAGTTTTTGACTGGATGGTTTACTTTGTTTTTGTTGAGTAGTGTGAGTACTTTGTAAATTTTGTGATCTGTCTTTTATAAGTTGTATGGGTGCAAAAATTTTCTCCCAATCCATAGGATGTCTCTTTGTTTTGGTTAATGTCTCTTTTAATGTACAGAAACTTATTAGTTTGATGTAATCCCAGATGTTTAACTTTTCCTTCACTTTCCTTGCTTTGAGGAATGAGTCTTTAAAGATGTTACATAGATATATGTCGTGTAATGTTATGGTTTCAGAGCTTATTGCCATTCGTTTATCCATTTTGAATTGATTTTTGAGGTAGTAGTCTAGTTTCATTCTTTGGCATATGGTGGTCCAGTTTTCCCATCACCATTTATTGAACAAACTTTCCTTGTTTCATTGCATATTCTTTGTTCCTTTGTCAAAGATTAGTTGTCTATATATGTGTGACTTTATTTCTGGGTTTTCTACATTATTCCATTGGTTTGTGTGTCTGTTTTTGTTTCAGTACCACACTGTTTTAATTACTATGGATTTGTAGAATAGTTTGAAGTTTGGGAGTATGATAGCTCCATTCTCCTTCTTTTTAGTCAGGAGAGTTTTGACTACTTCAGGTTTCTTTTGGCTCCATAATGAATTTCAGCAATATTTGTTCTATTTCTTTAAAGAATGTCATTGAGTTTTTTTAATGTCATTGAGTTTGCATTGAATCTGTAAATTGCTTTTGGTAGGAGGGCCATTTTAATAATGTTAATTCTTCCAATTCATGAGCAGGGGATGTCTTTCCATTTCTTTGTGTTTTCTCCTGTTTCTTTTAACAAAGTTTTATAATTTTCTTTGCATAGGTCACTCACCTCCTTAGTTAAGTTTATTCCAAGCTATTTAATTTTTTGCTTCAATAGTAAATGGAATGGTTTTCTTAATTTCTTCTTCTTCAGGTTGATTTTTTGCAATAGGAAGGCTACTGATTTTTGTGCTGATTTTGTATCCTGCTACTTTATGAAACTGGTTTATTATTTTGTAGTTTTTCTTTCCTCCAGTTGATTTTTAAAACAAGTTTGCAATCACGCATCTAGAGGTATGTGAACTGGAGGAGGGCACAGGTGTGGGAAGCAGAAGCACAATAGGGACTTTTGATTCATATTAAAAACTTTCATTTATTTGGAGCTACTATATGACCCAACCATTGCACTCCTGGGAATCTACCCAAAGGACAGAAAAACATCAATTCTAAAGGATACCTGGACCCCCTATTTTATTGCACCTCTATTCTCAATAGGTAAGATATGGAAACAACCCAAATGCCCCCAAATAGATGACTGGATCAGGAAGATATGGTATATATACACAATGGAATATTAGTGGCAATTAAAAAAAAAAAAAGATAAACCCATGCCATTTGCGGCAACGTGGACAGAGCTGGAAAGGATTGTGCTCAATGAAATAAGCCTGAAAAAAAAAATATTGGAGGGTTTCACTTATAGGAGGAATGTAGGGGAACTATACAAGGTATCAATTCCAAACAAGACCTAGTATAGACTAGACTCCACTAATAAATTAAAAAAACAACTATAAATCAGAAACATTCTGCAGGTGATGGGGAGGGAGAGCCATCAAAATGGAGAGAAAAAAGCACAAGGGAGACTATGGTGATAGTGCACAAGTGAATTGGTGTTTGGAAATTTACAGCTTTTACACCTGAGAGTAGAAAGCATACATTGTACAAAAAGGCAGAATGATATAAAATACATGTAAAATAAAAAAGATAAATTAAATTAAATCTTAGCACAAAAAATACTTTCATTTTTAACCAGAACAATGGAGAAATATATCAGGGATTCAGCAGTGATATGATGGGCCAGGCCCATGCTTAGGACGAAGGACTGAGAAGGACAAGAGCGAGTAACTCTACAGTGGTTCCAGCAAAGAGGCCAGGCTCTGGGATTAGGATGGAGGCTGAGCAGGTGAGAGAAAGGAACAGAAAGAAGCATGTGTGAGGGAAGAGTTAGATGACACCCCAGTTTTGGTGAGGGTAGGTGGGCTAATGGGGGAAAGTTTCATAGAGACATGGAGTACAGGAGACAGGGAGGGATGAAGAATTCAAATGTGGATGAGTGGCTTGAAGTGGGGTGTGGAGACAGTCCAGCTTCCTCCCAGACACCAGAGAGAGGGAACGACTCTGTGTCCAGGAAGCCAAGTGTGACGACCCCTGAGGAGAACCCCAGAGGAGGAGACATGAGTGATAACGCATCTGCCCTCGAGCGGCAGGGACCAGAATCAGAGAGTTTGAAGGAGCCTCATGGGGTGGTAGAGGGGCAGCAGAAGAGGAAGTTCATTCTCAACATTCCCCCTTCTCTGGTGTGGGGCGGGACAAGACACTCTCCTACGAGAGCCCTGCCCTTTGCAAGCTCTTCCACTGCTCCCACCATGAGGGTTTCTGCTTTCATCTCTCCCAGCTTTGGTAGAAGCTCCTCTCCTAAACATCTGTCCCGTCTCAGATTCTGAACCAGGACCCACCTCCCAAGGCCCACTCAGGGCTTCTGAGGTCTTGGAATCACTTCACTGTGCCTGATAATTCACTTTTAGAGTCATATTCATCTCATAAGCTGCCAGCCTGGAGCATGTTGAGGAGAGCAGCCCTTAAGGACCAGGGGGAAAGGGGAGAGGGGGCAAAGCTGGGTCAGAAGGCAGTGGGGTCGGGTCTCCTCAGCAGGCACTTCATGGGCAGGAGTGGAGTCTGCAGCACACTCCCTGCCATGGTCCAGCAAACCAGATTTGCGTGGGGCCCCTCCAGGTTCCAGCTCTTGGGCGACAGGACAGCAGACAGGAGATCCTCGCACTGACCACTGCTATGCCTATCCCAGAGGGAAGCCACAGTCAAGTAGCACAACTAGAATCCTGTTTGTCTTCTCTTGCCCCTTTAGGGGATCTGAACATGGAGACTCTGATGACCAAAGATGAGTTCTTGGGCCCCACAGGACATGTTGCTATCGAGGTGATTGACCAAGAAAAGAGCATGTACCGGTGAGTGAGGAGGGGGTGAGGATGCTCTGCCTGTCTCTGCCTGGCTCTGTGACCCCCAGCACCCCACACTGGGTCCCCACACTGTCCCAGGGAATCCTCTCCACTAACAAGTCACCAGATAAGCAACAGGTTGAGATACTGGGTGATTACTATAATTATGCAAAAAGAGGTCTGTTATAAAAATTCAAAACCAGGAGCCTCCTTGGTGGCGCAAGAGGTTAAGTCTCAGCACAATGAAGGTATCAGCAGCCACTGCAGCACGAGTTTGCTCCCCTACCAAGAAGGTGACCCACATGCACAGCAGACCTCTCCTGTCTCACCTGCTGCTCCCCTCGGCAGTGTATTTCTTTTTTTTTTTTTTAAGATTTATTTATTTATTGATACAAGCACTGGGTACAGTCAGAAGCGCGGGAGGGTGAGAGAATTCACCAGAGCCAGAGCGGGGAGCAGAGCAGGCAGAAGGACCGAAGTACACTGCTGAGGGGAGCAGCGGGCGGCAGGAGAGGTCTGCGCGCCATATGGGACCCTTGCCGGCAGCTGGGGATCAAACTGGTGCTGCAGAGGCTGCAGGCAGCTTTGCAGCCCAGCGCTCAACCACTGCGCCATGGGGGAGGCCCTTCTCAGCAGTGTATTTCAATGGATCTGCCTGTTCTGCTCCCTACACTGTCTCTGGTGATTCCTCTCACGCCCCACCTCCCCCACCACATACACACACCTCATGCTTACACCCCAGTTCTTATGTATAAATAAATAAAATAAATATATTTTTTTAATTCCAAACAAAACCTAGCATAGACTAGACTCTGACATTTACTCATAACCCAGCTTCCATAACTGATGTGTCAAATTTGTTTCAACTGTTGACTTACCCACTTTTTTGTCCTTGTACAGTATTTTAAATCTATGAGAAGGTGGTTTTTATTCTTAAATATTTATGATGCACTTTTTAAAAATACAAATACTTTTTATGCCAAAACACAGTGCCATTGCCACACCCACAAAGTTTACAATAAGTCTTTCATGATAGCCAGTATATATTCAAATGTACTCAGTTTTCTATAGTTTGTCCTGCAAGTGGTTTGCTCAACAGGCTCCAGAGCAGATACATTCTGTTTGGTTTGTTGTGGCTATTAAATCTCATTTAATATAGTTTCATTATATGCTCCTGTTTTATTAATATCCACTATGTGCTCGCTACCAAACTAGTAATAGGGAACCCAGAGGTGAAAATGCAATACTGTCCCCTAAGGGTTCCCAGTCACAAGGAATAAATGTCTACAGTCATGATTATGGTTTCTCACATAATACATTGTCCTTGACAAATGTGAAGTCAGTGGCACTGATTTTCTCAGCTGAAAGGTAATGTCATTCCCAACTAACACTACAGAAATTGGCATCCAGGGACCACACCATTGCCACATTTAGAAGCTCCATAAATTGTTTCCATCCTCAAGTGTTTATCATTGATATTAGCATGTTGATTGTTATTCTTGACAAATGATCCCCTCAAAGACAAGAACACTTTCCTGTTTTATCATCATTATCATCAATGGAGAAACAGCTAATCACTCCAGGCATAGATTAAGGTGTCCCCATGACACTGTCACTCATTACACAACTCTGAGTAGATGCTGAGAGATGTCATTGTAGCCCCTGTTTACAGATGAGAAAAATGAGGAGAAACAGGTATGATGACTTGCTCAGAGATTCACTGTGAGCCTAGTGCACAGGAGTCTGGGCTCACACTCATACACATCTGATTCCAACCTGCAGGCACTCAGCCGCATCTGTTGTGCCCTGCAAGGGATCTGGCATCCAGCAGGGGCTCATGAATTTGTGTAGAGTGATTAAGGGTCTACCTCTCCTCATTCTTCCCAGAGTTCACTTCCCCACAGCCGGCTCCTACCACTGGCCCAACACAGATCTCCACTTTGTGGTGAGAAGGGCAGTGACCATCGAGATTGAATTCTGTTCCTGGGACCCATTCCTGGATATGATTGACCCTGAGGAAAACCTGACAGTGGCAGGCCCTCTGTTTGACATCAAGGCTGAGCCAGGAGCCGTGGCAGCTGTGTATCTGCCTCACTTTGTGTCCCTCCAAGGTAAGCAGAGAGAGGGTGGAGGGAGGTGATGGGGGTAATAAAAGGCTAGCAAGGGACTTCTGATGGAGATGTCCTGGGGAAGGTGGCTTCCTTACAGAGACTGAGTGAGGCTAATGAAAGTGGAGAGAGCTTTTTCCTCATTCCATTATGCTCTGACCTATATTTTTTGAAACATTCTTTTCTCCCAGCACCATAACTACTGGAAAGTTTTCCTAAATAGAACTAGTCTCCACAACAAAAATAACACCTAGTATTGCCTTTATATAAGTTGTGTCAATCAGGCTACCACACGGGAAAAAATGATACACTCAGTTGAGATTTTTCAAGAGATTTTCAAAAACAAGACTATTTGCAAAGTAAGGCTACATGAGCTAACAGGAATGTTAGGGTTCCTAGGGATGAGTTACCAATGGAAGATTATTACTACTCCCACAGACTGGGAGAAAAACTGTGTCACCAAAATACATTTGTCATCTAGAGCCATGAAAGAGGGGCTTCCCAGTAGAAGTACTTAAAAAGGGTAGCATAGTTATCCCAAACTCTCTCACCTACAAAGACTTCCCACAGATAAAATTCCAAGAAGTATATGCTTAGAGTGAAATATTTCTTGATCAGTAAACAAGACTCCACAAGTGGGGACCAGTGGAAACTGTAGGGATAGAAACAGTCCCATAAAGATTTTAGACACTGAAATTTCTAGAAATATGACACATAATAAACATTTCAAATGTTTAAAGAAACGGTCTTTAAAATATGACCTAGAAGCAACATATCAATGAAAACTAATAAATTTAGTTTTGAAACAAACTAAATTGACAGAAAATATGATAAACTATAAAATAGAAGATGAAATATTGTGAAGGATATCATAAAACTACCTAACAGATTGAATGGGAATTCCAGAAAGATATAAGGAAAAATGGAGAAGATGTAATATTCAAGGAAATTTCTAGAATTCTAAAATTCTAGCTATGTGACTTGTTAGAATGAGAAAATAAAAAAACAAGATTGAGACAGAGAGAGATCACTAATACATCCATTATATTGAAACTAAAAAATTTCAAATCAAAGGAAATCTTCACAGCAGTCAGAAATTATCTAGTAGTACTTCAATTGTACTGACAGCTGATTTTTATTTGAAAACAATGGAAGTCAGAAGACAATGAAATATCATCATTGTGCTAAAAAATAATTGTCATCAAGAATTAAAGGCATAGGGCCTCCCCAGTGGTGCAGCGATTGAGCACTGGGTTGCGGGGCTGCCCGAATCTGCAGTGCCAGTTCAGTCCCCAGCCGCCAGCGAGGGTCCCACATGGCATACAGACCTCTCCTGCTGCCCGCTGCGCCCCTCAGCAGTGTATTTTGTTGGTCTGCCTATTCTGTTCCCCGCTCTGTCTCTGGTGAATTCTCTCACCCTCCCCTGCTTCTGACTGTACCCCAGTGCTTAAATAAATAAATGAATAAATCTTTTAAAAAAAAGAATTAAAGGCATAATTTGCTTTTGAAGAAGGCAAAATAGACATTTTAAAACAAGATATCTTTCACAAATGAATCCTAACTAAAGGAAATTCTAAAGACTGTTTTCAGCAAAAGGAGAAGGTAAGAGGGACAGTAAGACCTCTAAGACAGAATCATTAACAAAGATACTGAGAAATATATTACAAAATATTGACTGGGTAAAGCAATAGTAGTAATGTTTGACAAGTGGGGATTTAAAAGAAAGACAGAAAATAAATGCCAATGAAATGGGACCTCTCTCTGAGGCATCCTACCCACACCTGGTCAGATTTCTTGCAATCAAATAAATTCTGGTTGAATTAGGCAGAAAAGAATATACAGGGTGATTATTGGCTAGCTTGGGGACTTTACGGAAGATAAGGCAACAAGCTTTTAATGAAAGGCTGACCGGCTTGATGGTAAGAAAGAAAGCTGAGAAACTAAGAACACAAGGAAGCTCACTCCAGGAAACCTACTCACAGACCTCTGCTGCAGAAACGGCTACTGCAGGACTATCCTTCCATGGGGGTCACAGACTCCTCACTCCACTGCTGCTGCCAAAACCATTTCTGTCTTTTCATCTGTGCTTCACCCCTCAAGGTGCTAGTTGGGAGCATCCACTTAGCACAGGTGTCATGCACCTGTGTCACAGCTACCAGGGAGGTCAGCTTCCCAGGGGGAGATGCATCCTCCTTCCTGCCAGGAGTCACATCATAGTGGAGGACAGAAGAGGGGGTTCATTCCCCAAAACAAGAGTTTGAAGTGTACATGACTGGGTCATTCCATTTCCCCACTGTCCTTGTGTCCTCCTTGTTCCACCTGTCTGGAGTCAAACTACCAGCACCACTCCAAATCCTCATGATTACAAAATGGTCCCCAGCACCTGTCACCAGGGCACCAAGCTCTTTTTCAGCTTCAGGACTAGGGGTTAGTCCCATGTATGTTAGTCCAGGGTTTGCTTGTGGTGCTCTACCCAAGAGGTGGTGTTGCCCTCAGCTCCCAAAGACCCCAGTTCCAGACAAGCTACCTCACCTGATGCATCACACAGGAAGGCCTGCATCCTGGAACACGCGCCTCTGCCATGCCTGCAAATTGAGGGCACCACATTCTTACCTCTCACATCCTTTCCTGACAGGCGAGTATGTGGACATATCCCAGTTCCATGTGGCCCACTTCAAAGAGGAGGGGATGCTGCTGGAGGAGCCGGCCAGGGTGGAGGCGTGTTACACAGTCCTGGAGAACCCCAGCTTCTCCCCCATGGGAGTTCTACTGAGAATATTCCCAATTGCCAGGAATTTCATCTCCATCAACTCCATTGTGATGCTCTACCATCACCTCCGTCCTAATGAAATCAACTTCCATCTCTACCTGATCCCAAATGACTGCACCATTCGGAAGGTGATACTCAGACCAGAAAGGCCAGGTCATGCTGCAGACACCCAGAGAGCCCCCAGGACGGGTCCACTGAATAAGAGTGTGTCTGCCAAGTAGGAGCCTCTAAATGGGTGAATCATCCTGCTCAGTCATGCACTAGTGTTCTGTCTCCCTAAGGTCTCCCACATGGGTTTGTTGCTGCATCCTGCACTCTGGACAGCCCTTCCAGAGGTCAAAAGATGGGAGGGCTCCCAGCCCAGACTGTCACCTTCCCCCACCCTCACCTTCTCTACAGTGACCTGATTCCCACCCTGAACACAGTAGAAGACGAGTGTGGGCTCCTGTGTGGCAGGGCATGGGGTGTGGGAGGCAGGGGTGGTATAGACCCTTCCACCCACACAAACACGCAGGAGTCCCTCCTCCCTTTACTCAGACCATGTTCAGAACAAAGGGCAGGATCTCTGAGCCAGAAGCCCCTCCTCCCTCGACCACTGTTCTCTTTGCCCCTTAGGCCATACATGATGAAGAAAAAGAGTCCCAGTTTGTGCAAATACGCAAGCCGCCTCCGCAGGCCGAACTCTATTTGGGCTCCCGCTTCACCGTGTCTGGTTCAAAGAAGATGGAAATAATGCCCCAGGTGAGCAGCCCATGCTCCCCCCTCATTAGACTCAGAGGTCATGCTTGGAAACACCTGTGGGGCAGGTCTCAGAGCTCCCCAGGGACAGGGTGTACTGGGGTGAGGCTTACAGGGAGTGGGGTTTGGAGGAGAATTCTTGAGATATTGAGGGAGAAGAAAGTCATGGGAGGGAGAGTCACCTGCAGAACAGAGACAATGATGGAGTCTGACTCGGAGTCATGGGAGCGGCTGGGCTATAGGGGGCCCTGCCCTCAGCATAACCACAGGAAATGTGCTGGATCTGAACTTGTTGACTTGAGAGAACACACAGCATGGGGAGCCATGGTGCCCCAAGGCCAAAGGTGTCAGAACGAAACTATTATAGGGTTTGGCCTTGTTTGAGTAAGTTTTAAGGTCTAAGGAATGGAGATTTGCTCTGGATTGACTTTATGGGGAGAGGGCTTTGCTCATAGGTGAATTGTATGTCTTGAGTTGGGAAACATGAATGCAAGGATGAGGCCTTTGGATTTCTCGCTGTGTCAGCAGCTCCCAGGTTCAAGAGCCCTGGCTCAGCTGACCCACAGCAGGCCCCAGTGTCAGCCGGGTGCTGTCGGAGACAAAGTGGCTCAATGAGCAAGACAGACGAGTCACTGCCCTGGAGAATTTGACATTCTGGCAGGTGAAACCTATGTAAATAATTAAAAATTGACCAAAACAGATGAAAATACAACCACAACACATCAGAGTCTTGGGCTACTTTTTAGTGGAGTCTAGGGAGGGTAACATTTGAGTTGAGACCTGGATGCTAAGAGAGGTTTGGGCACAGAGACATCTTGAGCAGAGACATTCTGGAGCACAGGGACAGATGTGGGAGGAAGACGATCTCTCAGATGACAAGAAGGAGGCCAAGGAGTGTAAGGGAAGAGCTTGGTGGTATAATGAGGGAGGAGGAAGAGATAAGAGGGTCAGACAAGAGGTGCAGGTTGCCCAGGACCCGTCCTCTCTCTCGCTCCTGATGTTGGGTCATGTGTTGCTCTAAGTGCAAGACAAGCCCTTACAGATGACAAACAAGGAAATACAAGCCCTCCGTTAAAATGCTCGTGGTTGTTGGGAAGCAGTGGATGAGAGGAGGGCAGAGTAAAAGCGGAGACCAATAGAAAGGCGTCTGCACTGCTGCAGGCAGGAGGCGGTGGGGGTTTGACTAAGGACATAACAGTGGAGGTGGAGAGAAGGTGATAGACTCAGTGTATGTGCTGCAGAAAGAGCTCATAGGATTTTGTGATGATTCCTAAATAGGGACCTGAGTGATCAGTGGGTGATGAGGTCATTTCCTATGTTTGAGGCAAAGTGGAGAAGGAGCCGCTGGAGAAAGAGTTGGGCATCAAGAGTTCAGTCTTGAATGTGATGTAGGAGAGGGATGAATGCAAATATTCTGCTGATGGAAACTGGATCAAGTTTCAAATTCATTCCAAAGACATGCTTTGGATTAAAGAGGTCAGGGTTTGGGGTTTAAGATGGAGGCGATAAAGGAACAATAATCTGGAAAAGATGGAGAAACATGGCTCTGGTCTGGGAGATGTGGTCACTACAGTTCAGGATGAGTTCTGACTCATCCATGGGTTACCCAACTATTTTATCATCCTTCTGAGTCAGGAATTGTGGAAAATTAGGAAAAGTACAGAGTGAACCTAGAAATTCATTTTGAGACAGATCATCTGAGCATCCCTAGAGGACTGAATAGGATCAAGAAGGTGTCAGAAAGACAACCTGCAGGATGAACAGTGACTTTTCACACAACTGGTCTTTCTCTACTCAGGAACTGGAGCTCTGCTATCGGAGCCCCAGGAAGACCCAGGTCTACAGTGAGATCTCCGTTGGACATTTGGAGTCAAATGTCCGGCTGCAAATAAAGAACAAGGAAGATGGGACTGTGGTGTGGCAGGCCTTTGTGAGACCAGGTAAATCAAGACAAATCCAGACGGCTCAGATGTGGGAGAAAGTCAGCGTGTGTGTGTGTGTGTGTGTGTGTGTGTGTGAGAGAGAGAGAGAGAGAGAGAGAGAGAGAGAGAGAGAGAGAGAGAGAAAGAGAGAGAGAGAGAGAATAAATTTTCAGTTTCCAAAGGAGAAGAAAGAGCCTTAAAAAGTTATTTGGTTTTTCTAGTTCTGTAGCACAGGCATGGCAATAATGTGAATTACAGTTAATCAGAATCTAAGCCCCATGGACCATCCCACATACCATCATGTCCCCACACGGTCCTTGAATTAACAGATGTTGACATCCTCAAGGCCTTTGGCAGTTTCCTGTGATAGCTTGGACATAAGATGAAAGAATGAGAATTAGCAACATACAGGGTTGCATGGATTAAGTCAACTTTGGCAACATCAAATGCTCTAACCTGAGTCACTCAGCTGTTTTCAAGGCAGAAACAGGAAATTGAATAGAGAACCTTCAAGATTTGGGAGAAACTTCACAATCTCTTGGTCCAGCACCAATAACACCAAGACACAAAACCCGCTAAACAGGCCTTGTAGAGACAACCTGTGGGAATGTGGGGAACCTGCCTCCTGCGCTGCCACCCACAAGCACAACGAGGAGGAAGGAGGGTGACTTGACTCCGCCCTGGCTTGGGAGCCTCCACAGCTGTGAACCAGCCAGCCCCGGGCAGGCCTGGATTTGAGTCTCGCTCTGGCTCTTACTTGCTGGCTGATCCTGGGAAATTTACTTCACCCCTTGGAGCCTCAGGTGCCTCCTGTGTAAAATGAGGATCAGATTGTCTTACTTAAGGGCTGTTGAAAGCTTAGACACAGTGATCTTTGCACATGTCTTGTTCAGTGGGCCTTAATAAACAGTAGCACCCTGATGTTCTCCCTCACAGTAAGATAGTTTCCTCCTCCTCTCAGTCTTCTCTGTCCCCAGAAGCTGACAGAAGAATCTGTCCCTTCCCAAGGGAAAGCCCTTAGATGCATGAAGGCCATGACCCCAGCTTCCTTGCATGTCCTCTTAGGAAGCTGACATCCCTGGCTCTGTCCATCTTTCCCTTGGTTGTCAAACTCTTTGAGATTCAGTCTCCTTCCTCGGCAGATGCTCCATCTGTGGCTCGGTCAGGGGGATTCTCAGACCACCCGTCTTCGTGGAGGATGTGGGACACCCTCCCTCCTTCATCCAGATGAACCCCGTGCTCCAGCACCACACCTGAGCTCCCCTCTCCCTAGGCCCCTCCCTGCATCAGGTGATCCTGAGCGTGGTCTGTCAGCTCCCAGTTTCGTCCACATGAGGGATGTGGGTCCCTCCCCCTCCTAATGCAGGTCATATTTAAGACGGTTAATTTGTTGTTGGCTAAGTCATTTTTCCTATTGAAATGTACAAACACTTCCATGAGATTAGTTATTCCTGATCTTAGCTTTTCATTCTGGCATGCAAATCCAGAACAAAGTGTATCTGATCTAGGAGATTCTAGAGGTCAATCCAGGGCAAGTGGGTAAATTTCTGCTCAGATACCAGAGTTCAAGTAGATTAAGTAAGGGACATGGTGAGTTCTCCACCAGGATCTATTTAGGCTGAGACTGGATTAAACCATTTCGGGGCTATTGTGAGAGAAATTACTGTTACTCAATGTGTCTCTGTCTCTTCCTCCCTCTCCCTCTCCCTCATTTTGACATTTCGGCCTCCATTGCCCATTTGCCTACAGAAAAGATTGACCTAGATGATCTCTGAGATCCCTTCCAGCCTTATGCCAGATTCCATCACAATCTGTCTGTAGTTTATTATCAGAATCACAGGATCTCAGAAGGGGTAACGACTGGGATCATGTGGACTGATACCCCACACTGTTCAAATGCTTTTCTCTGTGTCCTCAGGAGACCTCAGACCTGCAGCTGCACTGGATCCTCCAGGCCTAACAGGTCAGTGTCAGCTGTGAGAGACACGGGAGCCAGGGGCAGATCTGGGCACACCATGTGGCTCTGGAGGGAGGGAAGAGACCCTGCAAGCCCACAGGGGCAGGCCCTGGAGAGTGGTGTGGGGTGGGCAGGCTCCTCCTGTCCCTACTCAGCCAATGGAGCCTGAACCTCTACCGGAAGCCCAGTGCCTCCTCAGTAACTGTGCTCCACTCCCAGCTCAAGGAGAGTGCTAGGCTGGATGCTGACATGAGGGAGGGTGGAGGTATATTCATGGTGGCTGGATGCATCATGGGAGAGGGCCGGGTGCAGAGGAAGTGATGGAGATGCTTGAGGTGGGGCCAGGGCAGGCTGCAGTGGGAACTGCTCTTGATTCATTGTGGCCTCACCCTCACCCCCAGGCGCACCGAGGACGACACACTTCGTGGACCAGTATCGAGCGCAGCTAGTGGCTCGAGTAACATCAGTGGACCCCATCCTGGACAGGCTGCTTGGGAAGGTGCTGAGTGAGGAGCAGTATGAGATCATCAGGGCCGAGGCTACCAAGCAGGGCCAGATGCGGAAGCTGTTCAGCTTCAGCAGGTCCTGGGACCAGGCCTGCAAAGATCGCCTCTACCAGGCCCTGATGGACATCGAGCCTTACATAATTAAGGATCTCTTGGGGAATAGGGACAGTGGAGGACACTGAGGGGTTCCTGCAGAGCTTGGCAGGTGACCTCTGCACACCTGCTGTGAGTCCTGGCTCTCCTGATCTCTCTTGAGTCCCAGTTTCTTCATCTCTGAACAAGTGGCATCTGAGTTGCCTTCTCATTGTAAAGTTATGGACTCTGATGACCCTCTGCTGGCCAGTGATGTCCATACCCTCAGGTGCTATCCAGGCACCCAGGCTGTCTGGGTGACAGCACCTCAAGGAATGACCTGCTGGAGCTTGACTTGAGGACCTGGTAGGACGTCCCCCATGAGCCTATGTGGTGTGACCCTCCCTGGGCATCCAGAGGAAGGGTAGGGGACATGGCACTGGCCACTTCTGGCTGAGACAATGACAATGGACACCTTGGGGGCTTTGAATGATATGTGATATCAACAAAACCAGATTTTTCACTTCTCTATGTTGACCTCGTATTTTCTGTATGTTCTGTTGTCTGTGCTGTAACTGGAGTCTAGGTGGGTCCCGGAGCCAGGAGAGGGTGAGGCAGAGCCTCAGGGGATAGAGGCAAGGTCCCAGTTTAGATGTCTCCTCCTATGGAGACACGTCTTGATCCGGGCTCAGGTGCCACTGCCCTGAGCCCCTGAGGCACCTGTGTCCCCACCTGAGCACCAGCACATGGCCTTGTCCCTCCTGCTTCGCTGCTGGTCTCTAAGTAATGGTCACAAACGTTGCAGGGCCCACCCATCTTCAATGACCCTCCATTCTGTTACAGATTCTGGTGGGTCTTTTCTGGCTGCTACCAAATAATACCAAACAAGTTTGGAATAAGCCATGTGTCTGGGGCACCATGTATGATGAATGCCATAGTGATAAGGCAAGCATTTTCTGGGGCATCTGGGTTTACATCCACGTGGTTGGGATACGTCTGAATAATTCTTTCAAGGACTCCAATGGATCCTCATTAGCTCCTTGTTCTAGTTGTAATATTTTGTTAAAATTTTTTTGTTTGGGGATTCCCTGCTGCAGTCCAACCAGTAAACATTTTTTATACAGTTCTAACATCGCCATTCCTCCATTGTTGGGGTCCCACTCGGGATCCACCACTGGGACAACCATCTCTGGATCTGGGGATTCTCTGTCCTGTTGGTGGAGACAGTCAGCCTCCTCCCTGGCTTTCCTGAATACCATTCTCTGCTCATCCAGAGTCAGCAAAGTTTGTAGCATGGACTGTATATCTGCCCAGTTAGGGCGGAGGGAGAGGAAGATAGAGGCAAACAAGTTTGCCATCCTCTTAAGAGTCTGCCAGTACAAGGGGACAGAGCTTCTCCAATTCAGGAGGTCCACGGTGCTAAAGGGATGGTGTGGCCAAAAGTGCCAAGCAGGTCGCCCATGTTCATTCAAACCACCCATCCGCATCTGTCAGAGAGCAAACTGTCCTGCCTCAGGGTGACCCTTCCTGCCAAAATGAGTGCTGAGTCTAGCGTGGGGAGGAGACGCCATCTTAGTTTCCTCCCTAGAGGGCAGTGGAGGCTGTGAAGCCTCAGGAGTCTGCAAGGGAGGGGCCTTGTCACATGGAGAAAAACCTCTGTCCTGATGTATTTAAGGTATTTAACATGTGATAATCCTCCTCTTCTAACTCTGCCCTCTGGCAGTCCTCAGGGGAAGGGGAAGGTTTATCCCTTCTCTGTGCCATCAGCCAAGCCTCTGCCACATGCAGTTTATGAAGGGCAGCCGGTAACTGGTTCTGCATGCTTTTAAAAGCTGACTCAAAAACTGTAGGTTTTCATCCCTCATACTCTTAATAGTTACATCAAGTGCCCAAATTTGTTGCTGCACATTCTCAGTATGTGAAGTAGAACATCTACCTCTCATAGAACCAAGAACGTAGCAAATGGCACTTATACACATTACCAAAAAACACCCAGAAGCACAGATTGTAAAGTAGGGATGGCCTATAAACCACCTATGTATGTATACAAAAGTTAAATCATATGCCATATATCAGGTTTTATCAAATTATTTATATTTATAAAACTGGTGGTAATATTTAATGGAAAAAGTCTACTTAAACTCAAGGCCAGAAAAAACTGAAAGAACTCAAGCTAGGGATAAAACTGTGTAAGCTCATGGTTGAGGCCATGTTTCGGTCAAAAACACACCCAAAAGAGAGAGCTGTGCGCAAGGAATAAAAGCAGACTTTCCAAGACTTGAGAAAGATTACACTGTTGTCCTGCAGACCTAGTGCGCTTATGGTGAACAATGCAAGGAAAGTTACTTTGGGCTGGTCAACCACAGGTGTAACTTGGTCAACCATGTTGGGTGCCAAACTGTTACAGGGCAACCCCAATATAAAACAGGTTGCCTGACTGTGGGTCCTCACTTGTGTGCTTAAAAGGGACTTACACTGCAGGCACACACAAAAAGTTTATTTACAAGGGAAGGGAATGAGGAAATGTACAACTCAGGAAGAAAAGAAGGAGATAAAGTCTTAAATGGGGCCTCCCTGGTGGCGCAAGGGATTATGGAGCTGTCCACAGCCACTGCAGCATGAGTTCGATCCCTTGCCAGGGAGCTACACACATGGTCCTGCAGAACCCTCCTGTCTTGCCCGCTGCTCCCTTCAGCAGTGCATTTTGGTAGATTTGCCTGTCCTGTTCCCCACTCTGTCTCTGGTGAAGCCTCTCACCCCCCAGCATCTCTGACCTGTACCCCAGCTCCTGTATGTATAATAAATAAATCTTTTTTTAAAAAAAAAAGAATATTTGTGAAGTAAGGCTGTGTGCGCTAACAAGGAATGTTAGGGCTCCTAGGGACGAGCAACCAATGGAAGGTCATTACTGCTTCTGTTGTAGAGCAACCCCGATACAAAACGGGGTGCCTGACTGTGGGTCCTCACCCGCGCGCTTAAAAGGACTTATCAATGCTCTACTGCAGGCACACATGAAAGGTTAATAAAAGGTTTATTTACAAGGGAAGGGGAAATGAGGAAATGTACAGCTCTGGGAGAAAAGCGGGAGACAAAGTTTTAAATGAGTCCTACCCGATCCGCTGATCAGGAATCCCAAAATGGCGCTCTGATAGCTGGCCGCCAGCCAGGAGCGGTGAAGCCGGGAGGCGAGCGATCGCGAGCCAGAGAGAGAGCCCAAGGCCCACGTGTTTGGTTTTTTATATCCAACCTGGCTGCCCAACTCCACCCTCAGGTCCCAGCCACCCTCCCCTTGGTGGTGATGGGATTTGTCTTTCCCAGTGTCCTGATGGCTTTAGTCTGGAGTGGGGGTGGGGTCCACAAAGCCTGTATGGGATTAACTCAGGACATCACTTCCCCCTAACAATTCTCCCCTTTCACTTTTTGCCACCATTTCCATGGTGATGAAGATCAAACATATGGATGCTGGGATACAGTCTCAGATGAAAGTTTTCCAGGGTTCCAGTCTGAAAGAAAACGAATCCCTCCAGGTATTGTCCATTGTGGAAAGCAAAAGTCCTCCATTCCTGGAAAAACAGTTCATCAGTCCCAGCCGAAAGAAAACATCTGGAGGCATTAGCCAGAACAAGACAGCAGATATGTCAAAATCACAGGAAAAAAAATGTTAAAATGGTTCAACTTATGCAAAAATGAATTCTCTCAACCTTGATCCCAAACTTTAACAGCATAGCAAAAGTTTGCAATTAAGTCTACTTTTAAACCATTTTGCCTATTTTTGCATAAAATCACAGGGCAGAATAACTAAGCAGCAATTTTAGCTGGCTTTGTTGAAATACTCCATATAGGATCAGAGCGAACCATTGGCATCCGGTCGATGCAGGCTTCAGGTACAAAGTTAGTCTCATCAGACTCCACCTGGGCTTTCCTCTTCTCGAGGGTACCAGGGCATTTTTGTTGGCCGGGTTGTCCAGTCCTGCCAATGGAGGCAAGCTTCCTCACCTTCTTTGGAGGTCTCTGGAACCCTACAAACAAGGCAAACAGGTTCTCCTCTTCTTGGTTCAGCTCTGTTTCAACTTTCTGGAAGAACTCCACACAAAGCCACACAACGAAACTTATGTCCAATTTTTTCAGTTTAAACAAAATCCCTATGGAAGTTATACAAAAACAGACTCTGAGATAAGTAGTAAAAGATTACTACCACTATTTTTACTCTGTGTTGGTATCAAGGGGAGAGAAAATGCAAACACAAGTTAGCTTTGTTGGAAAAAAAAATTACAACCTTGCTGCAGATCCTGGTCACCAAAACAAGAAAACTTTGTGGATTTAGAGCAAAATGCAAAAAAATCATCAGTATTATTATGTCAAGGAAAACTTAGTAAATATGAGGTGTATTTCCAAGTCTATTCAGTCCTTAGTAGAAAAGTTTTACTCTCAACAGTTCCATCAATAGGAATCTGTTGAGACCTTTTCTCCCTATATTTTCAGAAACAATTTCTGTAGATGTGAAACAATTGAATTATATAATATTACAAGGTGACAATCACCATTGACAATTTACATACATACCAGATACTACTGTTAACATTTTGTACATACCAAAGTTTTACCATTTTCCCAAGTGACAATGCTTCCCTTCCAGTTTTACTTCATTAGGTAAAATCCAAATAGAACAAATTCATCTAATGCCTTTCCCAGGAGGAAAGGGAGAAACTTTGTGGAGTGTCTCAGGAGCTCTACTGAGGTTCCACAAAATTTCCTTGCATCAGCCAAATGACAGGCTACCAAATTTGTACTTGAATTTAGATTTCTGGGAAGCTTTGCCATAAATATCAGAAAAATAACAGAAACAACAATGTTCAATCTCTATGAAGGCACCGGCTTAGTTCAGTAGCACAATGTTGACAATCAAACCATAACCTTTAGTTTTTCTCATAACTGGAGACTCTTTTTTTTTTTTTTTCAACGTCTATGGGCACCATGTATACCAATTTGTCAATCACTTGAGGTCAAGACAAGGACACAAGGAAAGGACATACAGACATACAACATATAGACACAAAGAGCTCATTAGTTACCATTTATCACGCGTGGGATATCTCATGCAACTGCAGTTTCACTCATTGGCCAAAGTAACAAAAAGAAAGCAGAGAAAAAAATCTCAAAGGTAAAAAAAAAAAAAAAAAACAGAAAGTTAAAAAAAAATAACAAAATCAAAATCAAGATTGAAAACCTTTCTGTGTAAAAAAAAATAGTGGCACCATATGCATGATCCTAGATGTTATTTCACGTCTCCTAAACTTTGAAAAGAAGAAGATTGGTTAGAGCATGTTAGTTTTCTCAGGGTTTCTTCAGGAAAAAAAAAAATGAGTCCTTGGGTATCCTGTAACAATAACTGGAAAAGAAGTCAGTAACATTCAAGTTTTTGTCTGTTTCTTAAACAAATACCTCAAGTCCTCAATGGGTTCACAAGACCAATGGGACTTCGTCTTTGGTTCAGTTCCTCCTGGGGCTTTCTTAACTCTGGAATGATGTACCCAGGGTTTTATGCCTGCAAGTTTCAGAGAAGTATGTGTGCTCAACAAGACATCATAGGGACCAGTCCATTTTTCTGACAGCTGGTTTTGAGCATCCCCACTCTGCCAAGTCTTCAGTAAGACCTGATCTCCAGGTTTGAAGGGATGCAATGGTTGATCAGGAGGCATAGAGATCCTTGAGGTTGCAAAGTTATGAATCACTGCCAGAACCTCCTGGATGTGTTTCACATATTGCGTGATCCGGCAATCTTGTGTTATTTCCGGACTGGCTTTCAGAACTGAGGCCTGAAAAGGTCTTCCAAACACGATCTCAAAGGGGCTTAATTGTAGCCCACTTCTAGGTGCCACTCTTATGCGGAGGAGGGCAAGGGATAGTCCCTGGTCCCAACAAAGTTGTGTTTCTTGGCACAGTTTTGCCAAGGTTTTCTTCAAGGTGTGGTTCATCTTTTCTGTTTGCCCGGAAGACTGCGGTCTCCAAGCAGCATGCAATTTCCAGTTTATCTGTAACGCACTGCTTACTGCATGGGTGACGCCAGAGACAAATGCCAGCCCATTATCACTCTGGATAGAGTCCGGCAACCCAAAGCGAGGGATTATCTCTTTCAGTAGCTGTTTGGCAACCTCGGAAGCTTTTTCCGTCTTTGTGGGAAATGCTTCCACCCATCCCGAGAACGTGTCGACAAAAACCAAGAGATATTTGAAATTGCCTGTTGTTCTAGGCATTTGTGTGAAGTCCACCTGCCAGTCCTCAAAAGGACACTTGCCCCGATATTGAACCCCAATGGCTTTAGGGTGGGAGTCAGTCTTGGGGTTATTCCTGGCACATAATTCACAACCTCTGGTGATCCGTTGTGCTATTTTGTGTAAATACGGGCCCCTCAAATATGGGCACACTGTTTCTAATAAGGCATCTCTCCCATAGTGAGATCCTTCGTGAAGATGTTTTAGCACCGGATATACCAGGGCCTCCGAGAGGAGTATCATCCCATGAGAGTTTACTCTCCAAGTAGAGCTGGGATCAAACTCAGTAAATCCCCATGCACGAGCTCTCTCCTCATCCCGCTCGGTGTATTCAGGAGCATACTGAGTCAGGTCCACAAGAGGGATGAGTGCACCCTGGAGGGCAGAATGGGCAGAACGGGCAGCGACCTTAGCCACCCGATCGGCTGCCCTGTTGCCCTTTGCCATGTCAGACCCACCCTTTTGGTGGCCAGGACAATGCATCACGGCAACAGCTGATGGTAAAGCTACTGCCTTTAACAGGGCCAGGATTTCTAATGGATGTTTGACGTCCTTGTTACTGGCAGTAAGAAGTCCCCGCTCCTTCCAAATGGCCCCACGCATGTGGAGAATCATAAAAGAGTACTTGGAGTCGGTAAATATATTGACTCTTTTACCTTTCGAGAGTTCCAATGCACGGGTCAGGGCTATTAATTCAGCTTTTTGCGCTGATGTACCTGCCGGAAGAGCCTTGGACTCCACGGTGTTCTGGAGCGTCACCACTGCATATCCAGCACATCGACGGCCTTGGTCCATGAAGCTGCTGCCATCTGTAAATAGCTCCCACTCTGGGTCTGGCAGAGGCTGGTCAGTTAGATCTGGTCGGCTGGCATACACTATGTCTATGGTTTCTAAACAATTGTGGATTAAAGTGTCATCCTCAGGTCCATCTGCATTGCTTGGAAGCAGTGTGGCGGGATTCAGGGAGTTAGAAACCTGCAGCTTCACATTAGGATTGTCTAACAGAGCTGCTTGATATTTTCCCATTCGCCCGGCAGTCAACCAAAGTCCACCCTTCTGCTCCAGCAATGTCAAGACCTGATGTGGCACACACACAGTGATGGGCTGACCCAATGTAAACTTCTCCGCCTCGTGTAGGAGGTCACAAGTGGCAGCTACAGCACGTAAACATGGAGGCCATCCCTTAGTGGTGTGGTCCAATTGTTTGGACAGATATGCAACGGGCTGCATTTCTGGCCCCAACAATTGGATTAGTACTCCTAGGCCAACACCCTGTCTCTCATGTACATAAAGTTTGAATGGCTTCCTAAGATCTGGAAGCCCTAATGCTGGTGCTGAAATCAACTTTACTTTTATTTCTTCAAAGGCCTTTTGACATTATGAGGTCCAAGACAAAGGTTCAGAGTCCAGGCCTTTGAGAGCATCATACAAGGGTTTTGCTATTAATCCAAAGTTAGGAATCCAAATCCTGCAAAACCCAGCCATACCCAAAAATCCACGCAACTGTCGCCGGTTGCTGGGGACTTTAAGGGCTGAAATTACTTGTTTCCTTTCTGTCATCAAGCTCCGTCTGCCTTTCCTAATTTCAAACCCCAAATACGTCACCGTTTGTTTACAGATCTGTGCCTTTTGGGGTGACACCTTATAGCCACATTCTGCCAGGTGGTTCAGTACCACTATGGTATTTTCCAGACAAGATTTGTAGTCTGGACTTGCAATCAATAAATCATCTACGTATTGCAACAAGACACCCTGGTTTAATTGAACCTTCCTGAGATCCCTGGCCAGTATTTCCCCAAAAATAGTTGGGGAGTTCTTAAACCCCTGTGGAAGCACAGTCCAGCAATACTGGAGAGTGCTCTTGGACTTAGGGTCTTGCCACTCGAAGGCAAAAAGCTGTTGATCCTGGACATCTATTGGGATACAGAAAAAGGCATCCTTCAGGTCTAATACCGAAAACCACCCAAAGTCACCAGGTATGGCAGTTAATAAGGTGTAGGGATTAGGCACAGTGGGATGTAAATCCCGAACAATGTCATTAATGGCCCTTAAATCTTGGACAAAACGGTACTCGCCTGTAAGGGGTTTCTTCACTGGCAGAATCGGAGTGTTATACGGTGAGCGGCAGGGCCGAATGAGTCCAGATTGAAGGAACCTTTTCAATACTGGCTCAATTCCCCTCAAGGCCTCCTCCTTTAAGGGGTATTGCTTCCTCCTCAGGGTTCTGCTCCAGTCTATCACTTCTATTTTTACAGGCTCCGCATTTTTCGCACGTCCTGGGGTTCCATCAGCCCATACCCCTTTACTTACTCTTTCAACAATTTCTGGAGGTAAAATTTCACCTTTCGGTGGAACATCTTGAGTAAGTAACATCTGGAACCGCAGAGCATGCTCTGGAGGCACCTGTAGGTGAAGCCTCTGATGTTTTGGTGAGAATATAATTCGTGCGTTGAGCTTACTTAAAAGGTCACGACCAAGGAGAGGGATTGGACACTCTTCCATGTACAGGAAGCTGTGCTGGAGCTGTGTGGTGCCCAGCCGGCACTCCAAAGGTTGCAGGAAGGGTGTCTGTTGTGACTTCCCTGTAACCCCAATGATTGCTGCAGTCTTTTTGCTCATTTTAGTTAATTTCGAATTCAAAACTGAGTATGTTGCTCCAGTGTCCACCAAGAAATCAATGAGACGATCCCCCACAGCGAGGGTTACCCGGGGCTCTGAGGGGGTTATTCTAATGGGCTTCTCTAGATGTAGTGGAGCCCCCGGGCACCCCTATTCTGCATCTGAACTTTCTCCATGAACTATCATCTGTCTCCTCTCCTCTGTACTTGGTTCTAGATTCCTTCTACTCTGTCTGTATTCCCTCCTATCTTCACCTGAGGCTCTACCCTGTGCTGTCATTTGTCTCCTGTCCTCTGTACTGGGCTCTCGATTCCTTCTCTGTCTGTATTCCCTGTCATCATCTGAGCCTCCACTCTGTGCTAACATTTGTCTTCTTTCCTCTCTCCTTGGTTCCTGGTTCTGTGTGCTCCTTCTATATTCCCTCCTGTAACCCCTACGTGAATCATCATGTCTTGGGGTTCTCTGTCTTCTATCCTGCCTTCTATAATTATTGCGTCTGCCGCTTCCCTGTAACCTGGGACAACTGTGCTTCCAATGTCCCTCTTCCCTACAGAAAGCACACTGATTTCTTCCTAGGGGTTCACATCTCTGTCCATTATTGTTTCCCTGAAACCCTGTTCTGTGTTCTCTTTGTAAAAAAACAGTCGCAGGTTTCGGTCTCCTGTGCTCTCTATTATTATAAACCCTGAATGCCAAGTCTGGGACGGACTCATCTCAGTGACGCCGTCCACCTTAGCTAACTTTTTCTTTATGTCTGGGGCACTATGGGTAATGAAAGCCGTAGTGATCAGACGAGCATTTTCTGGGGCATTTGGGTTTATGTCCGTGTGGTTAGTGTAAGTTTGAATAATCCTCTCAAGGAACTCTGACGGATCCTCATTAGCTCCTTGCTCGAGTTGCAATATTTTGTTAAAGTTTTTTTGTTTGGGGATCCCCTGCTTCAGTCCTACCAATAAGCATTTTTTATAGAGATCCAACATCGCCGTTCCTCCATTGTTAGGGTCCCATCCAGGATCTCTCTCTGGGACAACAACCTCTGGCTCTGGGGACTGCCTATCCTGTTGGTGGAGACGGTCAGCCTCCTCCCTGGCTTTCCTGAATACCATCCTCTGCTCATCCAGCGTTAATAAAGTATGCAGCATGGACTGTATATCTGCCCAGTTAGGGCGGTGGGAGACAAAGATAGAGGCAAACAAGTTCGCCATCCTCTGAGGAGCCTGCCAGTACGAGGGAACAGAGCTCCTCCAATTTAGGAGGTCCGCAGTACTGAACGGATGGTGCGACCAAAAGTACCCAGCAGGTCTCCCATGTTCATTTAAGCCACCCATTGGCATCTGGCGAAGGGGAAACTGCCCTGCCTCAGGTTGATCCTTCCTGCCAAAATGGGTGCCGAGTCTAGTGTGGGGAGGAGACGCCATTTTAGTGTCCTCCCCAGAGGGCAGTGGAGGCTGTGCAGCCTCAGGGGTCTGCACGGGAGGGGCTTTGTCACGTGGAAGAGGATTTTGTCCTCGTGTATTTAAAGTATTTAAAATATGATGCTCCTCCTCTTCTAACTCTGCTCGCTGCCTGTCCTCATGGAAAGGGGAAGGTCTATCCTTTCTCTGCACCATTAGCCTAGCCTTCGCCTCCGCCATATCTAATTTATGGAGGGCGGCCTGCATCTGGTCCTGCATACCTTTAAAAGCTGACTCAAAAGTCCGATTTTGTTGTTGCACTTGATACAGCATGCTTTGATAAGCTGACTCAAAAACGTTACGATTTTCATCCCTTATACTCTTAATAGTTAAATCAAAAACCTGATTTAGTTGTTGTATGGCCACGTTAAAAGCCTGGATTTGTTGTTGCACATTCTCAGTATGTGAAGTAGAACTTCTACCTCTCACAGAAACAAGAATGTAGCAAACTGTGCTTACACATATTACCAAAAAACCACCCAGAAGCACAGTCTGTAAAGGGATGGCTTGTAAACCACCCATGTATGTACACAATAGTAAAATCACATGCCATACACCAGGCTTCATCAAATTATTTATATTAATGAAACTGGTGGTGATATTTAATGGAAGAAGGCTGCTCAAATTCAAGGCCAGAAGGAAACTGAAAGAACTCAGGCTAGGGATGAAACTGTATAGGCTCATGGTTGAGGCCATATTTGAGTCAAAACACACCCACAAGGGCTGTACGCACAGGGAAAAAAAACAGACTTTTCAGGACTAGAGACATATTATACTGCTAGTCCTGCAGAACTAGTGCACTTATGGTGACCAACGCAAGGAATGTTACTTTGGGCTGGTCAACCGCGGGTGTAACTTGGAAACCACGCTGGGCGCCAAACTGTTGTAGAGCAACCCCGATACAAAACGGGGTGCCTGACTGTGGGTCCTCACCCGCGCGCTTAAAAGGACTTATCAATGCTCTACTGCAGGCACACATGAAAGGTTAATAAAAGGTTTATTTACAAGGGAAGGGGAAATGAGGAAATGTACAGCTCTGGGAGAAAAGCGGGAGACAAAGTTTTAAATGAGTCCTACCCGATCCGCCGATCAGGAATCCCAAAATGGCGCTCTGATAGCTGGCCGCCAGCCAGGAGCGGTGAAGCCGGGAGGCGAGCGATCGCGAGCCAGAGAGAGAGCCCAAGGCCCACGTGTTTGGTTTTTTATATCCAACCTGGCTGCCCAACTCCACCCTCAGGTCCCAGCCACCTTCCCTTTGGTGGTGATGGGATTTGTCTTTCCCAATGTCCTGATGGCTTTAGTCTGGAGTGGGGGTGGGGTCCACAAAGCCTGTATGGGATTAACTCAGGACATCACTTCCCCCTAACACTTCCACAGGCTGGAGAAAAAGCATGTCACTAGAATACATGTGAGATCTGGAGCCGTGAAGAGGGGCTTCCCAGTAGAAGTACTCACAAAGGGTAGCACAGTTATCCCAACCTCGCTCACCTACAAAGACTTCCCACAGATGAAATTCCAAGAAGTATATGTTCAGAGTTAAATATTTCTTGCTCAGTAAACAAGACTCCACAAGTCAGAACCAGTGGAAACTGTAGGGACTAGGATCAGTCCCATAAAGATTTTACGCATTGAAATTCCTAGCAACATGACACATAATAAACATTTCAAATGCTTAAAGAAATGGTCTGTAAAACATGAGCAAGAAGCAATATACCAATGAAAACTGATAAATGAAGTCTTGACACAAACTAAATTGACAGAAAATCTGATAAACTGTAAAGTAGAAAATGAAATATTGTGAAGGGCATCATAGAAATACCTAACATTGAATGGGAATTCCAGAAAGATATAAAGAAAAATAGAGAAGACGTGATATTCAAGGAAATTTCCAAAATTGCCAAAAGATGTGACTTGTTAGAATGACAAAATAGAAAAATGAAAGTGAGAGAGAGAGAGATGAGTAATACACCCATTTTATAGAAACTAAAGAACACCAAATCTAAGGAAGTCTTCATGGCAACCTGACAGTATCCAGCAGGTACTTCAATTGTACTAAGAGCTGATTTTTAAATACCAACAATGGAGGGCAGAAGACAATGAAATATATCACTGTGGTAAGAAAATAATTGTCATCAAGAATTAAAGGCAGAATTCACTTTTTAAGAAGACATTTTAAAATGTCTATTTTGCCTTAAGTAGACAAAAGCAAAATAGACATTTTAAAACATGTTTCACAAATGAATCCTCACAAAAAAAAAAAATGGTAAAGAATGTTCTCAGGCAAAAGAAGAGCCCACAGGGAAGGTAAGAGCTGTAAGGCAGAATCATTAGCAAAGATACTGAGAAATATATAGGTATATATATTGCAAAACATTGACTGTAATTGACAGTAATAATCTTGACAAGTAAGGATTTAAAAGAAAGAGAGAAATTGAAATGCCAGTCATAGCAAATGGCAAATCTGTCTGTGGCATCAGAGGTCTTGCAATCAAATCAATTCTGGTTGATTTAGGCAGAAAAGAATGTATCAGGTGATAGGGGCTAGCTTGCACGCTTAACAAAATATTAGGCAACAAGCTTGTAGTGAAAGGCTGGGAGCCTTAGGTAAGTAAGAATGCTGAGAAACCAAAACATCGGCAAGGTAACGCCAAGAAAAATATAGACAGACCACTCCTGCAGAAACAGCTACAGCCAGACTATCCTTCCATGGTGCTCACAGACCCCTGACCCCACTGCTGCTGCCAAAACCATCCTGACTTTTCATCTGTGCTTCCCTGCCTCAAGGTCCTACTTAGGGGCATAAACTTATCAAGGTCGCACATGTATCTGCAGGAAGGTCAGCTTCCCAGCAGGAGGTGCGACCTTCTTCCTGCCAGAAACCACATAATGGTGGAGGACAGAGGAGGGGGTTCAATCCCCAAAACAAGAGTTTGAAAAGTGGATCTGAATGATTACCAAACACTTGATAAATGTACAAAGCCCTGGATCATTCTATTTCCCCAATGTCCTCGTGTCCTCCTTGTCCCACCTGTCTGGAGTCAAATCTACCAGCATCACTCCAAATCTTCATAATTACAAAGGCACCCCAGCACCTGTCACCAGGGAACCAAGCTCTTTCTCAGCTCCAGGACTACGGTTTGGTCCTAGGTGTGAGTGTCACTCCAGGGTTTGCTTGTGGTGCTCTACCCAAGAGATGGTGTTGCCCTCAGCTCCCAAAAACCCCAGTTCCAGACAAGCTGCCTCACCTGATGGGTCACACAGGAAGGCCTGCATCCTGGGACACCTGCCTCTGTCTGCCAAGCTTGCCAAGTGAGGGCACCACGTCCTCACCTCTCAAATCCTGTCCTTGACAGGCGACAATGTGGACATCTCCCGATTCCATGTGGCCCACTTCAAAGAGGAAGGGATGCTGCTGGAGGAGCCAGTCAGGATGCAGGCATGTTACGTGGTACTGAGAGCCCCAGCTTCTCCCCCATGGGAGTCCTACTGAGAATATTCCCAGTTACCAGGAATTTCATTCCCATCACCCCCACTGTGATGCTCTACCATCACCTCCGTCCTCATGAAATCAACTTCCATCTCTACCTGATCCCAAATGACTGCACCATTCAGAAGGTGATACTCAGACCAGAAAGGCCAGGTCATGCTGCAGACACCAGTGCACCCAGAGAGCCCCTAGGATGGGTCCACTGGGAATAAGAATGGGTCTCTACCAAGTAGGAGCCTCTAAATGGGTGGATCGTCCTGCTCAGCCCCACACTGCTGTCCTGTCTCCCTAACGTCTCTACATGGGTTTGTTGCTCCATCCCTGTACTCTGGACAACCCTTCCAGAGGTCAAAAGATGGGAGGGCTCCCTGCCCAGAATGTCACCTTCCCCCACCCTCACCCTTCTCTACAGTGACCTGATTCCCACCCTGAGCACAGCAGAGGACAAGTGTGGGCTCCTGTGTGGCAGGGCATGGGGTGTGGGAGGCAGGGGTGGTATAGACCCTTCCATCCACACAAACACGCAGGAGCCCCTCCTCACTTTACTCAGACCATGTTCAGAACAAAGGGCAGAATCTCTGAGCCAGAAGCCCCTCCTCCCTTGACCACTGTTCTCTTTGCCCCTTAGGCCTTAGATGATAAAGAAAAGCAGTTCCAGTTTGTTTGTTTGTTTGTTTAAGATTTATTTATTTATGCATACAAGAACTGGGGTACAGGCTAGAGGCCTGGGGGGGTGAGAGGATTCACCAGAGACCGAGTGGGGAACAGAATAGGCAGATCAACTGAAGTACACTGCTGACGGGAGCGTGAGTGAGTCAGGAAAGGTTCAAACTCATGCTGAAGTGGCTGTGGATAGCTTCATAGGTTGCATCTAAACCCTTTGCACCAGCAGGGGGTCCCAATATTTCCAGTTTGTGCAAATACACAAGCCACGCCCTCTGACCCCACTCTAGGCTCCTGCTTCACTGTGTCTGGTTCAGAGGAGATGAAGATAATCCCCGGGTGAGCAGCCCATCTCCCCCCTCATTAGGATCAGAGGTCATGCTAGGAAACTCCTGTAGGGCAGGTCTCAGAGCTTCCCCAGTGACAGGGTGCACTGGGGTGAGGCTGACAGTGAGTGGGGTTTGGAGAATTCTTGAGATATTGAGTGAGAAGAAAGTCATGGGAGGGAGGGTCACCTGCAGGATGGAGACAATGATGGGGTCTGACAATGATGGGAAGAAAGGAGTATACATCGGGGGTGCTGGGCTATGGGGAGGCCCCTGCTGTGAGCCACAACCACAAGAAACATGCTGGATCTGAACTGGGTTTAGCACTTGTTGCTGCGAGAGAACACACAGCATGGGGAGCTACAGTGCCTCAAGGCCAAGGGTGTCAGAAAGAAACTAAATAGGGTTTGCCCTTGTTTGTGTAACTTGATAGGGGTCTAAGGAAATGGAGATTTGCTCTGGACTGGGTGTTCTCAGTGATTGGGGACCTCAACTCACTGTAGTAGGTGGGCACAGCATAGATGAAGCTATAACTGCTCACTTCATGGGGAGGGGTGTTGTCATAGGGGAATCGTATGTCTTGAGTTGGGAAACATGAATGCAAGGATCACGTCTTTGGATTTCTCGCTGTGTCAGCAGCTCCCAGGGACAAGAGCCTGGGCTCAGCTGACCCACAGCAGGCCCCAGCGTCAGCTGTGCACTGTTGGAGACAAGGTGGCTCAGTGAGCAAAACAGATGAGTCACTGCCCTTGAGAATTTGACATTCTGGCAGGGTGAGACCTATGTAAATAATTAGAGAAAAAATGAACAAAACTGAGATGAATACACAACCCAGACGCATAAGACATGGACTACTTTTTACTGGACTCTCAGGGAGGGTAAGATTTGATTGAGACCTGAATGCTATAAGAGGTTTGGGCATAGAGACATCTTGAGCAGAGCCATTCTGGTGCACAGGGATAGAAGTGGGAGGAAGATGATCCCTCAGATGACAAAAGGAGGCCAAGGAGTGTAAGGGAAGAGCTTGGTGGTATAATGAGGGAGAAGGAAGAGATCAGAGGGTCAGACAAGAGGTGCGGGTTGCCCGGGACCCATTGTCTCTGTCGGTCCTGATGTGAGGGCCATGTGTTGCTCTAAGTGAAAGACAAGCCCTTACACGATCACAAACAAGGAAATACAAGCCCTTCGTTTAAATGATCCTGGTTGTTAGGAAGTAGTGGATGAGAGGAGGGCAGAGTAGAACCTGAAACCAATGAATAGGCTTCTGCACTCTGCAGGCAGGAGGTGGTAACGGTTTAACTAAGGACATAGCAGAGGAGATGGAGATACTTGATAGACTCTGTGTATGTGCTGCAGAATGAGCTAATAGGATGTGGTTAATCAGCCTCATGGGGGGAGATAAAGGAAGGCATTAAGATGACACCTAAATGAGAGTCGTAAGCAATAAGTGGTTGATGAGGCCATTTCCTGTGTTTGAGGTAAAGTGGGGAAGGAGCCTGCTGAGAAACAGTTGGGCATCAAGAGTTCAGTCTTGCAGTAACCAAAACAAACCAAAAATTTTCTCCCCACTGATTGGGAGAAAAATTTTGCACACAACACTAATGATAAAGGACCGATCACAAAAATCTACAAAGAGCTGACTAGACTCAACAAAAACAAAGTAAATAAACCAGTCAAAAAATGGGCAGAAGAGCCAAAAAGAAACTTCTCCAAAGTGGAAATGCAAATGGCCAACCGGCATATGAAAAAATGTTCAACATCACTCATAATCAGGGAAATTCAAATCAAAGCTACAATGAGATACCATCTTACATCAGTAAGAATGGCACAAATTAAACAAATTAGCAACAACAAATGCTGGTGAGAATGTGGAGAAAAAGGAACTCTCCTGCACTGCTGGTGGGAGTGCAAACTGGTCCAACCACTATGGAAAGCTTGTGGACATTCCTCAATCTGCTGAAAATGGAGCTTCCATATGATCCAGCAATTCCACTCCTAGGTATTTACACACAGGACACAAAAACATTGACTCAAAAGGACACCTGCACCCCTATGTTTATAGCAGCACTATTAATAATAGCTAAGCTATGGAAACAACCCAAATGCCCAAAAATAGATGACTGGGTCAAGAATATGTGGTATATACACACAATGGAATATTACTCAGCAATCAAGAAAAGATAAACTCATGCCATTTGTAGCAAAATGGATGGAGCTGGAGGGGATCATGCTCAGTGAAATAAGCCAGAAAGAAAAAGAAAAATACTGGATGGTCTCACTCATAGCAGGAATCTAGAAAACCTAAATAAGGGATCAGAAAAAAGACTAATTATAATGAAGTAAAAGTCAAAAACAACAGGCAACTATAAACCAGAGACACACTACGAGAGGTTGAGAGGATGAAGGGAGTAGGATCAAAACAAGGGTGGTGGGAATTTTATGGGAACTATAACCAAGAGGAAAAGGCATACATTGTACAAAATGAAAAATGATGTAAAAAATATATAAAATTTGAAAAAAGAGTTCAGTCTTGAATGTGATTTAGGAGAGGGATGAATGCGAATTTTCTGCTGATGGATGGAAACTGGATCAAATTTCAAATCTATCCCAAACACATGCTTTGGACTAAGGAGGGAGAGGGTTTGGATTTAAAATGGAGAAGACGGAGGAAGAACAATCTGATCTAATCTAGGAGATGTATTCACTACATTCCTGACTCATCCATGCATTACCCAACTATTTTTTCATTCTTCTGAGTCAGGACATGTAGAAAATTAGGAAAAGTGCAATGTGAAGCTGGCAATTCATTTCAAGACAGATCATCTGAGTGTCCCTAAGGGACTGAGCAGGACCCTCAGTTGTCAGAAAGACACGCCTTGCAGGAAGAACAGTGACTTTTCACAGGACTGCTCTTTCCTGCTCAGGAACTGGAGCTCTGCTTTTGGAGCCCCAGGAAGTCTCAGGGCTACAGTGAGATCTCCATTGGACATTTGGCTGCAAATAAACAACAAGAAAATGGGACTGTGGTGTGGAAAGCCTTGGTGAGACCAGGTAAATCAAACAAGTCCAGACAGCTCAAAAGTAGGAGAAAGAAAGTGTGTGTGTGTGTGTGTGTGTGTGTGTGTGTGTGTGTGTGTGTGTTGCATTTGTGTCCAAGAGAGAGAGACAGAGAGAAAGAGTGGGAGGATTTCCAGTTTGCTAATGAAAAGGGTGGGAATAAGTTATTTGACTTGTTCTAGCTCTGCAGCAGCAGGCATGGCAAGAATGTGAATTACAGTTAATCAGATTCTAAGCCCCCCGGACTATCCCATGCACCATGGTGTCCCCACACTGCCCTTCAATTAACAGATGTTGACACCCTCAAGGTCTTTGGCAGTGGTCTCTGATAGTGTGGACATAAGAAGAAAGAATGAGAATAAAAATATATATGGTTGCATGGGCTAAGTCAACTTTGGCAACATCAACTACTCTACCTGAATCACTCAGCGATTTCCAAGGCAGAAACAGGGAATCGAATAGTGAACCTTCAGAATTGGGAGAAACTTCACAATCTCTTGGTCCAGCACCAATAACACCAAGACCCAAACATCCTAAACAGGCCTTGTAGGGAAAACCTGTGGAAATGTGGGGAACCTGCCTCCCGCACTGCCATACATGCAAGACAGCGAGGAGGAAGGCGGGTGACTTGACTCTGCCCTGGCTTGGGAGACTCCACAGCTGTGAAGCAGCCAGCTCTGGGCAGGCCTGGGTTGGAGTCCAGCTCTGGATCTTACTTGCTGGGTGATCCTGGGAAATTCTCTTCACGCACTGGAGTCTCAGGTTCTTCATGTGTAAAATGAGGATCAGAATGTCTAACTTGAGGGCTGTTGGAAAGCTTAGACACAGTGATCTTTACACAGTGGGCCTTAAAAATAATAGCACCTGATTGTTCTCCCTCACAGTAAGACAGTTTCTTCCTCCTCTGTCTTAGTTCTGACCCTGGAGCTGACAGAAGAATCTGTCCCCTTCCCAAGGGAAAGCCCTTAGATGCATGAAGGCCGTGATCCCAGCTTCCTTGCATCTCCTCTTAGGAAGCTGAACATCCCTGGCTCTGTCCATCTTTCCCCTGATATTGTAGTTGTCACTCTTAGAGATTCGGTCGCCTTTCTCGGCACATGCTCCGTCTGTGGCTGGGTCAGGGGGACTCTGAGACCACCCATCATCATGGAGGATGAGGGACACCCTCCGCCCTTCATGCAGATGAACCCAGTGCTCCCAGCACCACACCTGAGCTCCCCTCTCCCCGGGCCCCTCCCCACATCAGGTGTATTCCACCAAAGCCATCAAGACATTGGGAATTGCAAATCCCATCATCACCAAAGGGAGGGTTGCTGGGATCTGAGAGTGGCGTTAAGTAGCCAGGTTTAGTATAAAACCAGACACATGGGCCTTGGGTCTCTCTCTTGGCCTCCCAGTTCTTAACCCCTCGCCAGCTCTCAGCGTACCAATGGGATTCCAGGTCAGCATTCATAAGTTTATCTCCCTCTTTTTCTCCCTGAGTTATTCATTTCTTCATTTTCCCTTTCTTTTGTAAATAAACCTTTTATTGACCTTTTTTTGTGTGCCTCCAGTTGAGTATTAATAAGTCCCTTTTAAGCATGCGGGTGAGACCCACAGTCAAGCAACCCATTTTATATTAGGGTTGCTCTGTTACACAACCACTATGGAAAGCTGTCTGGAGGTTCCTCAGTCTACTAAAAATGGATCTACCATATGATCCAGCAATTCCACTCCTAGGGATCTACCCAAAGGACACAAAAACATTAATTCAAAAGAACACCTCTACCTCTATGTTTATTGCAGCACTATTTACAATAGGTAAAACCTGGAAACAACCCAAATGCCCAAAAAATAGATAACTGGATCAAGAAGATGTGGTATATATAAAGTCAAGGCTGGGGCAGGGATGGGGTAGAAAAGGGGAACTTGAAACTGCTGCCACCTGCATCCCAGAGACGGCTAAAGCCCGGCCTGATAAGCAAGGATGAAAGAACAACCAGTTCTGAGAGAAAAACAACTTCTTTGAAAAGCAGCTTTGACCCAGCATTCTCCACCTCCCACCAAGGCCATACCCCACCCTATAAAATCTTACCCTCATCCCCCAATGGGCACCACTTCTCTAACCCCCATGGGGGTCAGCAAACCTTGCCCAGGAGTGCAATAAATTTCCTGCCTGTCAGAAACTTGGCCTGGCTCTCCTTCTCTTTACTGCACCAATCCTTTCAGTATATATACACAATGGAATATTATTCAGCAATCAAAAAAGTTAAACTCATACCATTTGCAGCAACATGGATGGAGCTAGAAGGAACTATGCTCAGTGAAATAAGTCAGAAGGAAAAAGAAAAATATTAGGTGGATTCACTTATAGCAGGAGTTTAGGGGTACCAAATAAGACATCTGTGTAAAAAAAAAATAATAACAATATAAAACACAACAAAACAAAAACAGACAATTATAAATCAGAGACATCCTTCAGGGAAGGAGGAGGGAGAGAGATCAGAGAGAGGAAGGGAGGAGCACAGGGGACTGTAGTGATGGTGCATGGGTGCATTTGTGAGGGAAATTTTATGGGAACTACACCTGGGCGGGGGAGCAAACATTGTTTAAAAATGAATAATGTTGTAAAAAAATTTAAAAAATTGGGCCTCCCTGGTGGCAAAAGGGGTTAAGACGCAACCTATGAAGCTATCCACAGCCACTGTAGCACGAGTTCAATCCCCAGTCAGGGAGATACCCATATGGTGCAGCAGACCTCTCTTGACTTGCCCGCTGCTCCCCTCAGCAGTGTATTTCAGTTGATCTGCCTGTTCTGTTCCCCACTGTCTCTGATGAATCCTCTCATCCCCCACACCCTTGATCTGATCCCCAGTTCTTGTATGTATAAATAAATAAATCTTCTTAAAAAATAAACAAAAATTTAAAATTTAAAAGAAAATAATTTCCCTCCACTAACTTCACCTTTTGTTGCTGATTCTAACCTGCTCTCTCCCTAGGCTAACCTTGTATTATGGGAGGGTCTGAGATAGTGAGAAGCAATAAAGAAGAAACAAGAACTGCCCCTTTATCTATCCAGATGTGAGTAAGAATTACAAGTAAAAAAATCTATGGAAATAGGAACCCTCCTTGTACTCCTAAGAGTATTTATTCCAGGGGGCTGAGCTTGGAGTCAGATGTACATTCTCCATATCTTCTGCACAGTCCTGCACAAGCAGAAATCATTCATCTTTTATTGAGCATTTTGTGCCTGGAGCAGGCACCGTGGGCACAAGCTGGACAGACCACACTCCCTGCCCCCAGGAAGTCACATCCTAAGTCTCTAGCTGGTTTCTCCAGCACCATCTCTTGCCACTTCCCACCACACATAGTTCACTGTGGTGACATGCAGGGACTAAAACTCCACAGATATAAGGGATGAGACATATAATTCATTTGACTCTATACAGAGAAAAATCATATTTTGCACCAAACTCAGCAGACCACACCACATCCCAGTTGCCTGGTAGAAGCAATTGCAGGGAAGACCCGAGATAGGCACACTCACCAGTCATCCAAGATCACACATTTCAGCACATTGCAGGCAGCTAGAGACACAGGGCGATGACCTTGGCTTTGAAGTCTAACAAGTCAGGTCTCATCTGCAAAATAAGGGCAGTGATCCCAATCTTGGCAAAGTGTTGGGAGGATGCAGTGAGGTAGTTCTGCAAAGTAGCTGGTGAGCTCCAGATCCAACTCAATGGCTACTATCCTCTGCTCCCCACCCGCTCCAGGGCTGCTGTGGTAATTCAACCACCTTGTGTCCTTTTACCATTTTGATCTGGAAGAACTCCATGTACAAATGGACATATAGAAGGAAATAAGATTTTAAAATTTTAAATTGCTACTTATATCAACCAAGTTAAAAAGAGAGTAGGGAGGAAGTCAGATGTAACCAGTAATTCAGCAGTCCATGAATCATGTGCTTTAAGATGCTATTTTATATGCATGTTTAAGAGATGGACCCAACGCTAACTTACAATCAGTGTGGAGGACAAAGCAATGAGGGATAATGGCCAGTTACTTCTGGAATTGCTTGAAGAGAAAGATAGGTGAGTTCCTAAGAAAGCATATTACTGAATCAAGAGTTTTAAGTGTGTGTCCTCTTCAATCTGCAAATTCATTTTCTAGGAATCTGTCCCTTAGATTTATTCACATGTGCACAAAAACATGTATGTGCACAGTGTTCACTGCAGTGTGGCCAGAAAGAGTGAAGAACAAATGAAAACAAATAAAATATCCATCAAATTAGACTGATCATATGAATGATATTTCCTCCAAACTATAGGACACTGTACAATTACAGAAGAGACAGAGAATGGCTTTGATGCATGGTTTGGAAGATCTCTTAAATATTTTAGGAGATAAAAGCCAACTGGCAAGTAATGAATGTCCTCTGTATGTAGTATGTAAAGTATAATTTCATTCATGCAAAATTCTTAACACTGGTTACACTGGGGAGTGGATAGAATTGAGCTGACAGAACTTAAAAATTAGTTTCATATTTTACTCTGCATATTTCTATTTTTTTTAAATTCTTAGAATTTAAATTTGAGTCCAAGGAGGAATGTTACTTAAAATTTACATGTAATAGGGTAGTAGTTTGTATCCATGTTGGAGTAATTGAACTTGATGATTGTGGTACAGTTATTTGAGAAAACATCCTTTACTTAGTAGACACTTACCAAACTACTTCAAGGTAAAAGGACATGACAGATGCAATTTATTCTCAAATAATCATCAACCAATATAAAAAGACAAAACAATAATAATAACTATAGGTGTTGTAGAAATAAATTCTAGCCTTTTACCCAGGCAGAGGAAGAACAAGTGGTACTTAAAGAATGGTGAGTTCAGGAGAAGATTTATTACTCATGCATGAGGTCCCAGACCTGGGTAGCCCCGTAAGGTCTGCGCACTGCTTTAACAACCAAAGATTCCTTTTATACGCAAATGTCTCCATATCTGTTACATTGATAACAACGTTCTTCAGCAGACACAACCATTTGTGGCAAAGTCCCCAGACAACGAGGGCAAGGCAAGGGGGGAAAGATGCAGGCATTCGGGTATGGCCTTGGAGAGACAGGCCAGCTGGCTGGCTGCGCGACCCTGTAGATAAGAGTGCTGAGGCCCTGCCATGAATCTTGAAAAGGTAAGAGCTGTAAGTAAGCAAACTTGCTGATTATGCCTGTATTGTCAGCACTCCTTCTGTTAGGGGGAAAGGATGTCCTGAGCTAATTCCATACAGGCTTTGTGGACTCCACCCCCACTCCAGACCAAAGCCATCAAGACACTGGAAATGACAAATCCCATCACCACCACAGGGAGGGTCGCTGGGATCTGAGGGTGGAGTTAAGCAGCCAGGTTTGGTATAAAACCAGACACGTGGGCCTTGGGGATTCTCTCTTGGCTTCACAGCTCTTGGCTCGCCACCAGCTCTCAGAGTGCCATTGGAATTCCAGGTCGGCAGAACGGGTAGGATGCATTTAAGACTTTATCTCCCTCTTTTCTCCCTGAGTTGTATATTTCCTCATTTCCCCTACCCTTGTAAATAAACCTTTTATTAACCTTTTGTGTGTGCCTTCAGTGGAGTATTAATAAGAAGAGTGTGGGTGAGGACCCACAGTCAGGCAACCCCTTTAATATCTGGTAACACTTTTGCCCACCTGTGCCTTTACAGCTGCTTCTTTTCACCAACTCTCTCCCTCCACAGGGCAACAGCTTCTTGCCTGCCGGTGATCTGCATCCTTATAGGACTTCTCGTCACTGACCTCCCTCAGCGGAGGTCACTCTCCTCAAGGCCCCCCACCTGCAATTATGTAGGCCTCTCTCTCAGCAAACCTGTCCCTTTCAGGGCAGCTCTTTCTGCCTGCTGGTGTCTATGCAAGTGTCCTTTATTCTTCTGTCCCTTTCCCTAATAAACCTCCCCTTTAAATATTAAAAAAAAAAAAAAAATTACACCTGCGTTGGAGTGACCATTGCACCTGGACTGGAAGTTCTGCTGCAATCTTTATTATATTCATTTGCTCAATAATGTATTTTCTCATAGAGAACCAGAAAGTCAACGTGTCGTAATATTAATAAGAGAGGAATTTTAGAAAAGTTTGTGTGGGAGTTTGTTGTAGGGCACTTGCAATTTTTCTGTAAGTTTTCAAAGTAAAACGGTTTCTAAAAAGTTGTTCACGATTTCTTCCTTCTGGCACAAAGACTTTGCTGTGTTCTTCCAGAGTTTGAGGATGGGTCCTTTCCACATGTAGGGCAGAAAATTTTGTTCTGGAAGAACTCAGTATACAAATAAGGAAGTAAGCTTAACAAATTCAAATTCAGGGGCCTCCCTAGTAGCTCAAGAGGTTGAGACGCAACCTCTGAAGCTGTCCACAGCCACTGCAGCACAAGTTCGATCCCCAGCCAGGGAGATACCCACATGGCGCAGCAAACCTCTCCTGACTTGCCCGCTGCTCCCCTCAGCAGTGTATTTCAGTACATCTGCCTGTTCTGCTCCCCACTCTGTCTCTGGTGAATCTGGTGAATCTTCTCACACACAGAGGCACACCTCTGGCCTGTACCCCAGTTCTTGTATGCATAATTAAATCTATCTTTTAAAAAAATACAAATTCAAAATTAAAGTAGGCTCCTCAGTAAAGCCAAGGATTTCATCAATCCATTCTAGAAAGCTATGAAACTGGAAAGGATTTGTGGGGTTCATGAGAATGTTATAGGGCAGCCCTGATACAAAACGGGGTGCCTGACTGTGGGTCCTCACCCGCGCGCTTAAAAGGACTTATCAGTGCTCTACTGCAGGCACACATGAAAGGTTTATTTACAAGGAAGGGCAAATGAGGACATGTACAGCTCAGGGAGAAAAATGGGAGACAAAGTTTTAAATGTGTCCTATCTGATCTGCCGATTTGGAATCCCAAATGGCGCTCTGAGAGCTGGCCGTGAGCCAGGAGCCGTGAAGCCAGGAGGCGAGCGATAGCGAGCGAGAGAGCCCGAGGCCCACCTGTTTGGTTTTAATACCCGACCTGGCTGCCTAACTCCACCCTCTGGTCCCAGCCACCTTCCCTTTGGTGGTGACGGGATTTGTCTTTCCCAATGTCCTGATGGCTTTAGTCTGGAGTGGGGGTGGAGTCCACAAAGACTGTATGGGATTAGCGCAGGACATCCTTTCCCCCTAACAAGAACTTTGGAATTTGTCTGCAGGGTGAACAAACAGGGTGGGTAATTGCTGCACCTCCCCCTGCAGTGACCTTTAGGGCTAACCGGCCCTAGGTCCGGCTGGGCAACCAGCGCGCAGGGGAAGAACAGCAAAACCCTACCTGCTGCACCTCCCCCCGCAGTGATCTTTAGGAATGGCTTTCGCCATGGTCCCTAGATCCGGCTGGGCAAGGGGGGGGGGGGGGGGGGGAGAACAGCCTGAAGCAGAGGAAGTGCAGCGGAAGTTCCCTGAAAAGGCAGAAGCTTATCAAAAGATAACGACCACCAAGAACCACTACAAGAATGCTAAAAATCTTATCCCGTCTTTCTAGAACTACAAACTTTAATCCCTTATCTGTCTTTCTAAACTTCCTCCTTTCTTCTATAATGGTCATTGTTTGTTATGTAGATCACCTCCCTGATAGTGATAGACTGAGCCCATGAGCAAGCTAATTTCCTTGATATTCATTCCTGTGCTTTTGGAAAACATATATATACTGGTCACAAACTCAAAGAAAATTACACTCAGATTTTCACTCTTGAAGTGTGTCTGTTTGTCATTTCTTTCACCGACGCCCTGACCACCCTGCACGCTTCTCTCAACCCTGAGGTGGCCTCATCGTCTACTGCTGTGCTTGTCCGTGGCAGGTAATCAGGGCACCTCATTTGCAACTGCCATTGTTACATGGCAGGGGGAGGGGTACCTTAGAACCCCCAAACCTGCCTGTTCTAAATAAGGTTCTGTCATCTACCGCATCAAGACAAAACATATAAGACTTTAATGGAAAGGAACTTTAATATAATTAATAAACAATATAGAACAGAAAAAGAATATAGTTTCTAAATCAAGCACCCAAAGTTACCCATTCCCTCGTGGGTAAAAGTCCACCCAAACAGGATTGGCCCAGAGCAAGGCCCGAAAGCCTGCTACAAGTCCGAAGCACCTTCTGGCTGGGACCCACAGAAAAGGATCAGAAACAACCAAACAAGTTTGGGAGGCAAAGAGCAAAATCAAAAACAAGCTAAAAGCTGCCATTGTCACCTCCCCACGGGTCAGTATCCCACATCTGTGTCACCCAGTCCAGGGCCAAAGGCAAGCGCAGTTTCTTCACATGTGTCTCTCTGCTCCACGTGCCTCTACCTGGCTCTCCATCCTGCTTCCTTCTCCAAGCTCTTCTCCAGTTTTCTCACTTCCCTGCTCAGCTCCACCCTCCTTTGTTATTTTTTTTTAAAGATTTATTTATTTATACAAACACTCAGTACAGTCAGAGGCTGAGAGAATTCACCAGAGCCAGAGCGGGCAACAGAACAGGCAGACTGACGAAGTACACTGCTGAGGGGAGCAGCGGTCGCGGCTGGAGAGGTCTGTCACGCCATATGGGACCCTCGCTGGTGGTTGGGGATCCAACAGGCACTGCAGAGGCTGCGGGCAGCTTTGCAGCCAAGCAGCCAAGCGCTTAAACGCTGTGCCGCCAGGGGAGGCCCTCCACCCTCCTTTGGGTGGGGCAGGGGACCTGGAACTTCCCCTTTTCCTGGGGAACACCCGGTTACACCATCTGAAGTGGGGAGCGGTCCTGTGTGCAGGATTAAGCCCTTGAACCCCTGGGTCCTGTGCTGTTGCATCGGGCAACAGCACACTGATAAAGAAACGGGAGTCCTAGAGCAGGCTCCATAATGCAGGATGCTGCTAAAGAGCAAGCTCCTGACTTTTTTTATTGATATAAGAATTCTAAAGTATCAGTCGAGAGGAAGGAAGACAAAGAGAAAGGGAGGGTGAAACTCGAAAAGGTGCTCTGTCATCTATAGTGCCAAGGGCTGTTGAGTCTGCCCTCCAGGCACTTCTCATCTGCTTGATGACTTGGTATTGTCATTGAGATCAAGCTCTAGTTCCCCAGCCAGGGTTTCAATCTTATCAACAAGGCTTTCCACTGATCAGCTTCTGAGAGCTTATACATTGGTCCTCCACCCCCCACGCCCCCCTCCATCCCCCATGCCATATTCCCAGTCATACTGTTAGGGGGAAAGGATGTCCTGAGCTAATTCCATACAGGCTTTGTGGACTCCACCCCCAACCCCAGGCCAAAGCCAAAGACACTGGAAATGACAAATCCCATCATCACCACAGGGAGGGTCGCTGGGATCTGAGGGTGGAGTTAAGCTGCCAGGTTTGGTATAAAACCAGACACGTGGGCCTTGGGGGGCTCCTCTTGGCTCTCTGCCAGCTCTCAGTGTGCTATTGGGATTCCAGGTTGGCGGAACGGAACGGGTAGGACGCATTTAAGACTTTATCTCCCCCTTTTCTCCCTGAGTTGTACATTTCCTCATTTCCCCTTCCCTTGTAAATAAACCTTTTATTAACCTTTTGTGTGTGCCTGCTATGGAGTATTAATAAGTCCCTTTGAAGCATGCAGGTGAGGACCCACAGTCAGGCAACCCATTTTATATTGGGGTTACCCTGTAATAATACATCTCAAGATGTGTAAGTCAGGAGTATGTTTTATGCATTGGTCATCAGCCCCCCGGGATGATCCCTGTCATACATCATGATGCAGACCCTTCCCAGGGAGATCCAGCTTTGCTCTTGATTGATTTGAAAGGCACCTTGCAGGGTTGGGCTCCTGTACCTAATGGACCAGGTCATTTTGACCTCGCTTAGGATTTAGAACTGTAGGTTACAAAATGGTGGCCGAACAGTACTTGGGAGTAGCAGACCCACACTGTGCTGATTTGGGGGAGTCCATGTCAGTATTGAGTTGTAGTGTAAAATGTAGCAGATCCCTTAAGGGCTAAACTTAGGCCATCTCAGGAAGGCAATTTAGGAAAATTCCAGTTCAAAACAATAGAGGCTGGGTTCCTGTCAAAAAAACATGTCCCTGATGGAGTTTTTAGAGTGTGCTGGGTCCTTGGGTTTGTTAGGGGGAAAGGATGTTCTGAGCTAATCCCGTACAGGCTTTGTGGACTCCACCCCCACTCCAGACCAAAGTCATCAAGACATTGGGAAAGACAAATCCCGTCACCACCAAAGGGAAGGTGGCTGGGACCTGAGGGTGGAGTTAAGCAGCCAGGTTGGGTATAAAAAACCAGACACGTGGGCCTTAGGGTCTCTCGCTCTGTCGCTTGCCTCCTGGCTTCATGGCTCCTGGCTGGTGGCCAGCTCTCAGAGTGCCATTTGGGATTCCTGATGGGCAGATCGGGTGGGACGCATTTAAAATTTTGTCTCCCATTTTTCTCCCTGAGTTGTACATTTCCTCATTTCCCCTTCCCTTGTAAATAAACCTTTTATTAACCTTATGCGTGTGCCTGCAGTAGAGTATTGATAAGTCCTTTTAAGTGCGCGTGTGAGGACCCACAGTCAGGCACCCCATTTTGTATTGGGGCTGCCCTATAACAGTTTCAATCTGGGAAAGGTTTCAACAGAGCTCCCGTTTCAGAGGCATGCAGCAAGTCTTTCCACGAGACAGAGTCGGTAGTCATATTTAAAGAACAGGTTTAGGGCCTCCCCTGGTGGCGCAGCGGTTGAGCAGCTGGGCTGCGGAGCTGCCTGCAGCCTCTGCAGCACCGGTTCGATCCCCAGCCGCCAGCGAGGGCCCCACATGGCGTGACAGACTTCTGCCGCCCGCTGCTCCCCTCAGCAGTGTGTTTAGTTGGTCTGCCTGTTCTGTTGCCCGCTCTGGCTCTGGTGAATTCTCTCACTGCTGCAGGGGGCCTTGCTGCCCCAGCCAAGTAAGACACTGGCAAGCAGCTAAGAAAAGGGCCTCACACCCTGGGGCCGAAGATTAAACATCCCTTTGTTTTTTGTTCTTGGTCATAAAAAAGAAAAAACTTCATGGACTATACATTGGTCAATAAATTAAACGTATAAGAATATTGTAAGTACATGGCATGGAAAAATACTTGCTTAAAAATTAAACACTGAATAATTTGGCCCACTTGACAATGGGAAATAATTACTGTGCTAGGGCATGTCTGATAAACAACCCAGAGCTGCTCATAATAATATTCCTCATATGGAAGTTCCGTAGAGAAGCCTTGTAATGAATCACGAAGTTGAGAAGTTGATTACGTTAGGAGTTTCTAGGTAGATTAAAAGTTCTAACAACTGATTACCGGGAAGCAACTGGTTTCTAGCTGCAGGCCGTATAGATAGAGGAGTCTCCTGATATTGTAACCTCTGCGATAGGTCAGTACCAAGGACTGTTAGCTGACCTAGGTAGTTGTTTAGGCTGAAATAATAAGTCTAAATTTTAATTATCTATTAACTTTTAAGGTCATTTCGTTTCTCAAAAACACATAGGCGCCAAAATGTCTATGGGAAAGGAATGTACTGATTGTTTTTGTTTTGCTTCTATGCATAAAATGATGTAATCCCATCTCTTGCCTTAATGTATAAATAAAGACCTGCTGAGACCCTCAGCAGGAGACACTTCAACATAGGAGTGTGTGTGTCTGCCTCACTCCCTTTCCCTTCAGCCCTTAAAGTTTTGCCTAGGCTGTCTCATCCTTTCAGGGACACCTGAGCCGACATTTTGCCGAAAGCTGGTCTTCAACAAGTGGCGCCTGGAACAGGGACCTGAAAGGTAATCTTTCTTTCCTCTTGAGGGATGGCTAGGATCTGCTCCATAGGGTAGGGTGCATACCCCCCTGTGGAGAAATAAGGGTAGGAGGGAGCAGTAATTCAGAACAATAAGGCGAGTGGGTGTCTTATTTTGAGAAGTTATAGGCCATATTGAGTCTAGGGAAAGAGGACTCTTTATTGAAATAGTGACGTATACACTTGCTAAGAGAGGCCTTAAGACCTCTCATGCACAATTGGCTAGCTTCCTAAATTTTGTTGAAATGTGTTGTCCCTGGTTTCCAAGAGACAGAACTCTGTATGCAAACTCCTGGGCCAGAGTGGGAGAGGAAATAACAACCTATTACACTCTCCATGGACCCAAAAAAAGTCCCCATAGATGCCTTTTCGCTATGGGGGCTGCTGCTAGACATGCTAGATCAAGGGTCTAAATTAGAAAAGATAAATAAAAAACTCAGAAAATCAAGGCTGTCTGTATCCTTAGAAGACATCAAAAAGTTCTCAGCTGACAGCCTCATATTAACAAAACCAAGAGATGCGAAACCGAAAGTAAAGAAAAAATAGCCTGCGGTACGAGGGAAAGTGATGAAGAAATTATTTTTCAAAAATCATAAATTGATCCCAGAGCCAGTACTGACCTCCTTGCAGGGGTGTCAACTCCTAATTATGAAACCATTCTAAAATCTAAACTAATTTCCAGCCCAGACTTGGCTAAAATTGTTAGGAGATAAAAATAAAAACTCAAAAACAAGTAAGAGATAATGTGACATAACCTTATAAATGAAAGAAAAAATGCTTCAAGTTTTTCCTGTTAATTATTTGGGGAGGAGGCTAGGTGCCCCCAACTACATTCCTCCCGTACTTCTGACTGTACCCAGCCCTTGTATAAATAAATAAATAAATCTTTTAAAAAATAATAAAGAACAGGTTTATTAGAAAAGAGATAGGATAGTAAAAGACACTTGCATAGACACAAGGGGGCAGGAAGAGCTGCCCCTTGGTGGCAGCAGCATTAGGCTTTATCCTCTTCTCCTGATAGAGGGTGGCTCATCTTTGTGGGTGGATGATTTGTAGTCTGACAGTTTCTGGGTGTTGCACCTCCTGATCTGGATGTTGATGCCTAAGGGTCTTGATTTCTATAAGTGTGTTAATGGCTTATCCTAATCCCTTCTACCCCTTACCTCCTTGTGTGAGTTAGGGTCTTGACCTTGTTTCTCCTTTCCAGTTTTTTCTATTCTTATCCTCCATCATGCCCATTGTACCCGGAGCCCAGGATATGGTGAAACGCTTCACTGTTTATAACTGCATGTTTTTTGCTTCTGTACTCACGCTTGCTTTGGCACCTCAATGCAGCTTTCAGCTTTAAAAATCCTTGTCATCCTCTGCTCCCTAGGAGAGGGACAGTTGCCAGCTGGCTAATAAAGGCTTTGACTAAATCTGATTCAGACTTGGGCCTACGTCAAAGGGGAGTCTCTTCAACATTTTTTAGAGACCCCAGCGAGATTGCTTCCTACCACATGCCAAGTCAGCCTTCCCCTTGAGGGGTTTTAGGCACCCCTCTGATGGAACATGACACCAAAAACTGGGCCTTTTTGCTTTTCGATTTGCAGATCTGACTCCCTTGACTCTTTGTGTCCTCCGGAGGTGAGTTTGTGTTCTAGAGCTCTCTTGTATTGGGGACTCAAGGGAAGACTGGACACAGCATTACTTCCAGAGTCCAGGGACAGTGATGAGACATCATCACCTCCCTTGGTAGAAGATCCTCCTGGACCTTCTGTGGCCTGACCAACCCATCAGCAGACCACTGAGTTCTTGTCTGTGTCAGTGTGGCCACTTGTCTCCATTATTTGTCTTTTTCGTCCATTTTGTTTGTTTATTTCCATCGGCTTAGGAAGGCAGGGAGTGGGGCAGGGGATGGAGAGCCAATGAAGGGGAACTGCGCTCCGCTGAGGACCCTTCAGCAGTCTTTGACTTGATTGCTCCAAGTCAACGCAAGGCCGTCCCAGCAGTTCTTCCAAAGGGCTGAGTGAGGCTAGGACTTGGTGCCAACGTTGGATCAGGTATGGTCCCAGAACCCTGGTTCTCATTTGGCCTACCCAGAGTGGTAAAAGTGTAATAGGGTGGTTCCCAGAAGAGGGGGAATTTCCAGGTTCCCTGCCCCACCCAAAGGAGGGTGAGAAGAAAGAAGCTGCAGAAGAGACAGAGAAAGGAAGGAAGCAGGACAGAGAGCCAGAAGGAGACCTGGAGGAGGCACATGGAGCAGAGAGACACGTGAAGAAACTGCGCTTGCCTTTTGGTCGTGGACTGGTTGAAACAGATATGGGTGAGATGTTGTAGAGTCTCCCCCTAGACACAGACCCGAGTCTAAATCAAATTTAGAAAAAGCCTTTATTAACCGGCCGGCAATTGTCCCTCTCACAGGGAGCAGCCCCAAGCAGGGGGTGATAAGGGTTTTTAAAGCCAAAAGCCGCACCTGTGAGTTTGCAGTTGCCAGAGCAAGTGAGGGTACAGAAGCCGAACGGTGCTGTTACAGCAGTGGAGCGTTTCACCACATGCCATGTTTCAGGTACAAGGGTACATACATCTTATTTTTGATGGGAACCCAGCCTCTATTGTTTTGGCCTGGAATTTTCCCACAGCCCTAACTTGTCCTCCTGAGCTAACTCAAGCTTAGGCCTTGTGTGGTCTGCTGCATTTCACATTGCCCCCATTTCACAAAGAGACCTGTGGGGAGGATAACAATGGCAGCTTTTATCTTGGTTTGGATTTTGCTCTTTTCCTCCCAGATTTGTCTGGTTGTTTCTGACCTTTTTTTGTGGGGCCCCACTGGAAGATGCTATGGACTCGTGACAGGCTTGGGGCCTTGCTCTGAGCCAATCCTGCTTGGGTGGACTATTATCCACGAGGAGATGGGTACTGTGGGTGCTTGATTTAGAAACTAGACTCTTTGTCTTTCCTGTATTGTTTACTAATTGTATTAAAGTTCCATTTCATTAAAGTCTTATATGTTTTGTGTTGATGCAGCGGATGGCAGAACCTATTAAGAACAGGAGATTTGCTGGGTCTGGGGTACCCCTCTTCCTGCCCTATAATGGGAGAGGCTGATCACCTCTCAGGGAGACCACAGTGGTCTCATTTGGTTTTGGACTAAATGAGACCAACTCCCAGAAAGGAGTTGTGAGCTTCTAGTGGGCCCTGAGACCTGCAAGGCTGATCGGGAAGGACCCACCAGACAGGTGACTGCTGTCAGCTACAAGCAGTGATTCTCTATTTTTCTCAGCATAGTTATATAGGAATTATGAACAAAGACATCTGCGTTTTTATCTTAAGTCAGAGAACGCCAAAACAACCTTGCCTCACACGCCATGTACGTGAGCTCATACATACCACGTATGTGAGCCCTTGGGCTTATCGGACATGCATGTCCTTGTGAGCCTCTGTTGCTAAGTTACGACTGAGGAGACTTCCAAGGACAAAGTAAGATGGGGCCATCCCTCCCAGGCAGTTTTCTGTCCTGGCACAGGCAATTTTTCTCAGCGTTTTGGTCAGCCTTTTCCTTGCCGTCCTCAGGTCACCTCTCGATCATCCTCATGCAACATCTCCCCCTTTGTTTTTCTGTAAAAAGAAGACTATGATCTTTGTGGTGGAGTATTACTCACTCATGGTTCAGCCAAGGCAGGAGTATCCTACACAAAAAATAATCACATATTAGTAAAACAATCACAGCACTACTAATGATGTGGCTCAAGCTCTGCATAAATGATCATGAGTTCATTCCCTGAAGTGCCTCGGCTATTTCCTGAGCCAGTCCCTCATGTTTCCTTGGGTAGGTCATGCAAAAAACAAGCCAAAACCTGTTACTGAAGAGCATGAATGTCCAAGGACATATTACTAGAGATACTGTCCAGGTGGTATCGGATTGCCTGCCAGGAACGGTTCAAGCTATTGTACTGTATACCAGTCATGCAGTACAGAGACATTCCAGTCACAACGTAGTATAATCTGATGTTGAAGTGCTACAAAATGGTCACCTACCATTGGACAGCTTCTTGTAATTCATCCAGACCACCCTCTAGGTCCTCATCCAGATGAACCTGCTGCTGCCAAAGCTGCTTGGAATCCTGCCGCAAGCCAGCTGCAGCAGCCTGGGTGTCAGGGGTTCCGGAAGGATGGGACAGCGTTGGCACAATTGTAGAAAATGAGGGGGAGAGGGAATGAGGAGGGAATGATCAGGGTGCAGACATCATCCTGCTGAGGGTCTCAGCAGCCCTTTATTTATACATTTCAAGCAAACCAGGAGAGTGCATAAGCATATGCATTAAGGCAGGAAGATAACAATCATCACATAACATTTCCAGTGTTATGTCAAACAAATCTTAGTAAAAATCAGGTGTATCTCCAACAATCTATGCAGTCCTTTGTAGAAAATTTTTACTGTCAAAAGTTGCATCAATTTGAATCAATTGAGGCCTTTTCTCCTCGTTTTTTACAGAAACAATTTCTGCAGACATCAAACCATTGAAGTACACAATATTGCAAGGCAACAATCACCATTGACAATTTACATACATACCAGGTTTTGTTTTAGAAAACCAATGTTAACATTTCTGTGCATGCCAGAGTTTTACCATTTTTCCAAATGATAATACTTCCCTTTTAGTGTAACTTTATTAGGTATACCAAATAGGACAAGTTTATCTAATGACTTTCCCAGGAGGAAAGGGAGAAAGTTTGTGGAGTCTCTCTGGAGCTCTACTGAGGTTCCACAAAATTGCCTTCAATTGATCAAATGACAAGCTACCAAATTTTACTTCAATTTAGATTTTTGGGAAGCTTTGCCAAAAATATAGAAAACAGCAATAACATGTGACTCAGTAGGAAAGACAAAAGTACCTTTTATACTAGTAGTTTTTCTTAAATAAACACATTTAAACAGAGTAAATTATTAATACTTAGCATTATAAATTTAAGGCTTATAAGATTTGAACTAGTTTATCAAGAATTTTGGACTGCGATCTCAAAATTTGTTTCTATGAGAATTTATATAGGCACCATTTATAATTTGTCCTCCGGAGGTAAAAAACAAAACAAAACAAAGAGTTACAAACAGACACAAACAGACACAGAGATCTCTTAATATTCATTTAAAACTTTGGCCATGTGCATAAATTTTAAGAGATAATTATTTTATCAATATTTGTGAAGACACTGAGAAATCTTTATTGATTTAATTTCAATTCTATAACAACTCTTTTAGATCAACCATACTCTAAATTTGTATTTTCAAGAGTGACTCTGGCTTTGAAGAAGCCATGCACAGAGAATTTACATTAGTATTTTAAGACCAAAAAAAAAAGAAAAAATCCCTTTAAAATTGTAAAAGAACCTTCATAAAACGTCTCAAACAACCTAGTTTTTGAGATGCCTTAGCTTATCATTTATGTTTAATATTCTCATTTACCAAGTTTTTTTATACACTTTTATATTAAGAAGGTTTTTAATGAGTTAAAAGCTAAAATCTTTACATAAAATTAGTGTCTAATCTTAATTATTATTAAAGACCACAACATTTAAGGCAGTTTTTATTAACATTTTTAGATAAGAAAATATTTTGGCGTTTATATTTTTAAGAAATGATCCTTAGGCTTTAAGTTGTTACTGTTTTATCTCACTTAGAACAAGCATATTTGTAAGACAAAAAATGAACACTATTATCTGAGGTCAGGAGAAGAGGTAAATTTTTAGTCTACCCGTTTTTAGGCTTTAATCAAAATCAGAGGTTTAGAACTTAGCTCAAAAAAGTTTGTATTTTCACTTTATATTTTTACCAGGTTAATTTGTTTTAACAAGAAACTCAACATTTTACAGGCCCAATAAGTAAATTTAAAAGCTTTTACTCAACCAATAAGCATTTTGTAGGAGATACAGGGAAATATAATTTTTTACCTATAGAACAGGCCAGAATGGTATTTTAAGGTGGACAAAAGGAGAGTTCAGTCCTCCACAGCAGGAAGGCAGTAGAGACCTGCCAGTGATCTCAACACTGGAGAAAAGTCCAGGCAGCTGCTTGCTGAGACCAGGGGCAGCCCCCACCTTTCCACTGCAGTGGGTTTATACTATTTTAATAAAAACATTTTAGTCTTATATAGTCATATTATAACCATTTTCTATGACTTCAACAATTGTGAATGAACTTTGAATACCATTTTTTAGAAATACTTTTTTTATTTTTCTTAAAAAGAACAAATGGCAAAACTCTAGTGTCAGCAACCCTGGCCTCCTCCCCAATAAATTAACAGGAAAAGCTTGAAGCATTTCTCCCTCCATTTATAAGACCATGTCACATTGTCTCGTACCCATTCCCAAGTTTTTATATCCAGCAACCCACCCTCTGAGAACCACGGGTTATATTTTTCTACTACTGTTAAACATTCTAGAATCTGGCTATGGGGTATTTTTGCCCTGTGGTGAGAAAGCAGATGCTGCAGAAGCAAAGCAAAAGCAAAAAGCCTTGAAGAAGATCGCCCCATCTGGAATTCCCCACCTCTACTCACATCCTTCTGTGGAGTCGCGACCGCTCCCATCACCTCATCACTTCAGTGGGAGGTTTCTCCTTCAGGTCCCTGTAAGGGTGCCACTTGTGAGCCTCAAGTGGGCTCTGAAACCTGGGATGCTGGTCGTGAAGGACCCACCAGACAGGGGACTACTGTCAGCTGCAAGCAGTGATTCTCTATTTTTCTCAGCATGGTTACATGGGAATTGTGAACAAGGACATCTGCGTTTATCGTAAGTCAGAGAAAGCAAAACAACCTTGCCTTGCACGCAATGTGCGTGAGCTCATACACACCATGTATGGGCGCCCTTGGTATTATCGGACATGCCTGTCCTTGTGAGCCTCTGTTGCTAAGTTACAACCGAGGAGACTTCCAAGGACGAAGCAAGTTGGGGGCGTCCCTCCCAGGCGGTTTTCCACCCTGGCACACACGTTTTCTCAGCGTTTCAGTCAGCCCTTTCCCTTGCCGTCCTCAGGTCACCTCTCGATCATCCTCATGCAACAATAACCTTCAGGGTGTGCGTGTGTGTATGTGTATGTGTGTGAGAGAGAGGGGGGGGGTGGGGTATGTGTATGAAATCACCACAGCTGTGGAGATAGATTGGGCTTTACCTGTGGTTCCGTTGTCAAGTCGTATGGCTGAACGGTGACTGGACTTGTCAAAATCTCTGAGAAGGGACAGCCAGGAAAGCATCTGTGTGCCTCCCCTTCCCTTGCTGCAACATCAAATATAATTGGAGGGATTTGGAGCAAACAGATGGCCATGGAGACCATTCTTAAAAAAAAAGTCAGGGGTGGGGGGAACTGATAGGAAATTTTCTGTTCCACTTTCTTTAGAACCTGAGGGGCATTTTTACAAATATAATTTGAAAAATGTTTTCTTATCTGAAGGAGTTAGTTAAAAATGTATATATTTAAAAGTAAATTAATAATTGATGCCCATGTTGTCAGAAATATTGGTAAAATAACTCTCTCTAAAAATTAGTGCAAATGGCCACAATTCTAAATGAAAGAGATCTCTGTGTCTGTATCTTTGCCTTTATGTCTTTTGTCTCTGGAGGGTTGTTGTGCTAATATTTTTTTAAATAAATTTTATTTTTATATTCCCCATACAATTGCAACCCCCTTATTTTGACCCCAATCCCTCCCCTCCCCGCCCCCCCACCCCCCATAAAGTGTCTCTGGTTCATAGTTGTTTGTTGATTTTGATTTTCACTTTCTTATAGTTATTCATTTTCCTGGTCCCTTATTTAAGTTTTCTAGATTCCTGCTATGAGTGAGACCATCCGGTATTTTTCTTTTTCTTTCTCGTTATTTCGCTGAGCATGGTCCCTTCCAGCGCCATCCATGTTGCTGCAAATTGCATGTGTTTATCTTTTTTGAATGCTGAGTAATATTCCATGGTGTATATGTACCACATCTTCTTGATCCAGTTGTCTATTTTTGGGCATTTGGGTTGTTTCCAAAGCTTAGCTATTGTAAATAGTGCTGCTATAAACATAGGGGTGCAGGTGCTCTTTGGAATTGATGTTTCTGTGTCCTTTGGGTAAATACCTAGGAGTGAAATTGCTGCATTATATGGAAGCTCTATGTTTAGTAGGTCCAGAAATCTCCACACAGCTCTCCATAGTGGTTGGACCAGTTTGCACTCCCACCAACAGTGCAGGAGAGTTCCTTTTTCTCCACACCCTCGCCAACATTTGTTGTTGCTAGTTTTTTTAATATGTGCCATTCTCACTGGTGTAAGATGGTATCTCATGGTAGTTTTGATTTGCATTTCCCTGATTACAAGTGATGTTGATAAATAGCACCTATATAAATTCTAATAGAAGAGAACCCAAATTTTGAGATCACAATCTAAAATTTTTGGTAAACATAAATTAGTTCAAAATGTAATGGTTTAGTTAAAGCATGCATGTCTTAAATTTTTAATGTTGGGCATTAATAATTCTGTTATATGTTTAAATGTGTTTATTTAATAAAAAAAAAACTCTGGTGTATAAAATTGTTTCATTCGTAACTGAACTTCTTATCCTAAGAAAAACTAAAGCTACACTTGGTATCTCTGTCTTAAATCTGTTCTTTTTATCATTATTTATATGGTGGTATATATCTCCTATAAAACTATGGATCTACTAAGTTTAATAATGAAAATTTGTTGACTACTTAATGAGCTTTTAGTATAATTTTGCTTCTTATTGTAGGAAAACTAAACTTTATTGTCATCACCTAAAAAAAAATATAAAACATATGTTTACGTATGAGTTATCCATTACAAAGGAATAATAGCAGAACAGCTTTTACAATGTCTTATAGTAGAAAATGTGAGGTTGACCTGTTAATTAGCTGAAGTTATGTTGGGACAAGGCCTCAGTGTTGACTAAAAGTTTCAGGGAGTGACTGATGAACTTTCTCTGGCCAAGAGCCTGACTTGTGTCCCCCAGGTGACCAGATGACCTCTTGGGAGTCTGCTTCTATACTCCCTGCTTGCTTTACTGTGCGAATGTGCTCCTGTTGGGGCAATGGATGCTCTGTTGCCTTATTGCTTGGGGGGAGGGAGGGGGTGACTCAGACTTTGGAAAAAGATCTCCTCTGGGCCTGTGGGCATAAATAAAGATAAAATTCTGCCATAACAGTCTTATAATCTAAAAATTAAAAACTAGAATGTTGTAATTCTAAATGCAAATAAAGTGTGGTGTATTAAGAAATATATTTAAAACAGATATAAAGGTCTTGGAAAATCTAGTGTCAAAACAAAATGGCTATCTTTTTTTTTTAAAGAAGGATATATATATATATATATATATATATATATACACACACATATAGATAGATAGATAGATAGATAGATAGATAGATAGATAGATAGATAGATAGATAGATTATACAATAGCTGGGGTAAAGGCCAGAGGCGTGGGAGGGTGAGAGGATTCACCTGAGACAGAGAAGGGAGCAGAACAGTCAGAAAGACTGAAGTACACTGCTGAGGGGAGCAGCGGGCACAACAGGAGAAGTCTGCTGCGCCATGTGAGATTCTCCCTGGCCGGCTGGAACTGAACCAGCACTGCAGAGCCTGCGGACAGCTTCACAGCTCTGCTCTCAACCTGCTGTTCCACCAGGAAGGCACAAAATGGCTATCTTGAAAAAAAAAAGGTACAAAATAGAATGAAAAAAAGTGTTAAAGGTCTGAGAGAGGTATCTTAAGAAAATGCTATGTGCTAGAATGACTTGCTTTAAAAATATTTAAGTTTATTATCAGTAGTGTACTTATGAAAAACCAAATGTTAATTTCTTTTTTCATTTGCAGTAAAGGCTCAAGTATTCTTAAACTGCATTCACTGGTTCTTGATGACAAATTAAAAATTGTTTAGGCTATCTACAATCTTGGTTCTCTCTCTTTTTTTTTTAAGATTTATTTATTTATGCATACAAAAACTGGGATACAGACCAGAGGTGTGGTGGGTGAGAAGATTCACCAGAGACAGAGTGGGGAACAGAATAGGTGGATTGACTGAAGTACACTGCTGAGGGGAGCAGCGGGTGAGTCAGCAGAGGTCTGCTGCGCCATGTGGGTATCTCCCTGGCTGGGGATCAAACTTGTGCTGCAGTGGCTGTGGACAGCTTCATAGGTTGTGTCTTAACCCTTTGTGCCACTAGGGAGGTACCCCAATCTTTGTTCTCTTTTATACTCATATTTGGTTAACTGAAAAATATAGTCCTGTCAATATTGTTGAACATTGTAAAAATATAACTACTTTAAAAAAAAAAAAAAAAAACCTCTGGTTATCACTCTGGGTAATTTGTGTTGTTTATAGAAATCTGTATCTATTTATTAAGCCTGTCACAAAAGTTTTCTTAAAGTCAAATTTCAAAAATAGTAAAGTTTTTGATCAGTAAAATGACTTGATGTGTCTTAGGACTCTTAAATTATATTCCCTTGTAGGAAAATGCTATGCCTTTTCAGCATATATAAAAATTGATTAAAGTGTTCTAAAATATATGAGATTTTTAAAACCTAGTATGTTCTGGTATAATATTATTGGATGATTCTGATTATTCTGAAATATATATGTGTGTGTGCGTGTCTCAAAACTGAGCAAACATCCTTGTCTTTTGCCTTAAACCATACTTTTAGATATGGTCATTTTCAAGTTTTTGTTATTTCCATGTTTTTTAAGATTTATTTATTTATGCGTACAAGAACTGGGGTACAGGCCAGAGGGCGGGATTGAGAGGATTCAGCAGAGACAGAGTGGGGAACAAAACAGGCAGATCTACTGAAGTTCACTGCTGTGGGGAGCCATGGGTGAGTCAGGAGAGTTCTCCTGTGCCATGTGGGTAGCTCCCTGGCTGGGATCAAACTCGTGTTGCAGTGGCTGCTGATAGCTTCATAAGTTGTGTCTTAACCCCTTGCACCATCAGGGAGGCCGAGTTCTTGTTATTTCTAAAGATCACTTACTGAGCTTTGTCTTCAGAAAACTCACAAAAAGAGGGCTTCCCTGGTGGCAGGGCACCCCTCTGAAGAAGCCTGCACCTGGTGCTCCCTTGCGCCATGCCCAGCCGGTGAGTGCCCCGATATCACGCACCTGGCCAGCCTGTGGAGGTGGCTTATGTGGGTGCTCTGTTCTGAATCTTTGCCTTTAGCAGGCCTGCCCTGAACCCTCCCATCCCCTGGCCACACCCCAGTGTGCTTTCCTCTGGGTGACTTCCTGCTCTGGCTGTTTGAGGCCTGTTCTCAGTTGGTGTCCCAGGGCCAGCTGAGATCTAAGGATGTTCTAAGCTCAACTCCCTGAAACCCCCATCTCCTGTCAGCATCAAAGCTCAAGGCTGGGACCCCAGACTCCAGGTCCAGGAGAGGGATGACTTAGAGGACACAGAACAGTGAGTATCCCCCACACCCCCTGGGTCCTCCCATCCCATCATGCATCCTGAATGAGCCCCCCAAAATGGACTCCCGGTCTCCTGACCTTGTCCAGTGTCTCCCACTGCCCTGGGATCCTCCTTACTAGGGCTTTTCTTACCACTCCCCTTCACCTTCTTCTCCCAACACCACCTACTAGCAGGTTCCCAGGGGTGTGAAAAGCTGGGCTCTGAGTGACTGCTGGGTGGGAGCTTACCAGGAGGGGAATGATCCCAATGGAAACTTGTGTTTGGGAGATGGTGGGGCCAAGGGTGAGCACTTTCCTGCCTGCCTGATGTTCCTCACCTCCCAATCCCCAGCCCTCCAGGTGAACAACACTGAAGTGCAACCAAAAACGAAGGATGAGCCACAGAACTCCAATTCTTCTAGCAGAACTGCCCAGGATGCACCCCTGATTGATCCCAGAGGACACAGGTTTTCTCCATCAAGTGAGTAGACAAAGTGTCTCCTCTGCCTTTTGTCAATCTTCTGCTCCCCCCACCACCTCTGGCCCCTTGAGACCCACCCCTGAACCCTCCTAGACCTTCTTCTAGTCAGTGACTGGGGCACACACTATTTAAGGGGGGATCCGGGACCAGCAGAGGCAGCGCTTACAGGACCCTTCACCTGACAAGTGCATTCCCAGCACCCCATGTGCCCTCACCTGCCCGGGAGGGGTGCTCAGAGCCCAGAGAGGAGGAGGCTGACATTCACAAGGGCCCTGAGAGGCAGCAGGTAGGTGTCCTGTCAGCTCTCACGGAGACAATGGCCTGGCCTCCTGGCTCCACCCACTCCCTGCTCTGCCTCAGTGTCCCCATCTATGAAATGGGAGAGCAAGAGCCTGTGCTGTGGACTGTGTGAGGGTGAAGAGACCCCACGGTAAACACTCGGCACAGATCTAACACCCAGCAGGTGCTCAGTACACACGTGCCCGGCTTCTGCTGCTGCTGCTGCTGTTGCTCCAGCAATCCAGGGGGGCGGAGGCTCTTCATGCCACAGAGAGACCTGAGGCTCAGAGAGGGGTCGGGATTCACACAGAGAGGCAGAGATAGAACCAGAACAGGATGTACATTTCCTGGTTCCGAGATCATACGTTTGTCCAGCAGTGTCTGTCTGGGGATTGTTTTCCCATGAACACCAAGAGAGGTTGGGGAGGGGCCTACAATGGCTTCGGGGGTGTCTCCTGAGCTCTCTTGGAGACACAAGCACTGGGGGACAGAGCCATGGAACCCAGAACCACATTCCTGGGCAGGGATGTCTCCTGCACCCGCTGCTGCTTTGAGAAATCGCCACCCTGTTCCCTCCTCCTCGAGGCTCACCATTGCTTACCTCTTGACTTTTGTTCAAATCTTGCAGATGACATGGTCTCTCATTTTGCCTTTGATTTGCATTTATCTGCTGATTACTGATACTGAGCACCTTTTTGTGAACTCAGTCATTGAAAAGGTTTGGAGTCGAAAGGAAACAATGAGAAGTGGATCTGCAGTAAAAGAGGTTTTATTAGAGCAGAAAAGCAGGGCTTCTGCAGTCGCCAGGTGAAACTCTGTGGGGACAAGTTGTCACACCAGAGAGAGTCGCGCCAGAGTTAGAGCGAACTGTCTCTTTTATCAGCCCTTTACTAGGTGGTGGGGGAATAGAAACCTTTCTGGTGGTTTCTAGCCCCACCACAAGTTTGGTAGTCAAACATCCTGTGACCTGCATGATGAAACTGACTCTGTGAAACTTCTTGCAGAAAAACAACTCCTGACCTCTACCATTAAGGTCGCTGAGGGGGGTGGGTTAACCAGGAGACCTTTCATTCTTGCCTTTTGTATTATAGGATAGGGTGACAATCTCGTTCTCACGATGTCCTGCTGAACAGGGTACCATTGCACAAAAACAGTTGTCCAGGAGTTGCTAGAGTCTGGGATGACACAGAGCAGTTGAAGTGGCACCTGTTGGCCCAGGACAAAAGACCCATTGTGTTGTTGGTGTGCCAGCAGAAACAGGTTAACATCTAGTGATTCTGCGACCCTGGTGCCCAGAGTGAGACCTGGAGGCCTTGGGAGAGATTAGAGCATGGAGTGTGAGATGAGGTGGGGGTCGGTGAGGGAGAAGGGAAAGTGGGGTTTGAAGGAACGGCAGCCAGTAAATGGCTTTCCAGTGAGGTGCAGGGAAAGCCCTGTGTGGCATTGAGGTCAGTGTGGGATTGGTTGAGTAGGGTTAGAGCATCTGTAAGGATGTCTGTCCTTGAGAGGGCCTTGGGCCCGACAGTGGTCGGTGAGTAGATTTGGGCTTGTAGCTGTGTCTCGGACTGTAGAATGGTATCCATTATGATGGTCAAAGTAGTGCGAGGCAACCGGGGGTAAAGTCAAAAAAAATCATACCTTACCAGCTGTGTGGGTGCGGGGATGAGTCTCCGAAGGGGAGGGGGAAGGGGTCAGCACTGAGACGGGTGGGGCCCAGCTCGTTGTTTCTTCTTTTTTTTAAAAGATTTATTTTATTTGTAAAAGAATTGGGGTACAGGCCAGATGCGTGGGAGGGTGAGAGGATTCACCAGAGACAGAGTGGGGAGCAGAACAGGCAGACTGACTGAAACACACTGCTGAGGGGAGCGGCGGGCAAGACAGGAGAGGTCTGCCACACCATATGGGTTGCTTGGAGGCAGGCAGGGATCGAACCGGCACAGCAGAGGCTGCTGACAGCTTCACAGCGCTGAGCTCAACTGCCTGTACCACCACCGGGGAGGCCCTCTTTGTTTCTTCTTAAGGGAAAGGGGAAGGGGTCAGCAGGAGGGCGCCAGCTTGCTTCAAAGCCCTCTTCCTTGAGATGCAGGAGGACTTGCTATCTAAAGACAAACCTGTCAAACAAGGGGAAATTGCAAGAAATGGGGAAAAGACAAACCTCTTAATGCCTAGCTAAGAGACCAGTCCTTTGTAACTGTATCATGTTCATGGCAGTATTGCAGACTGACCCAATAGGGCTCCATGGCTTTTGGGGGACCTTAAGTGCTCCCCGCTTTGGAGTCACACAAACACACCTGATTGGAGGGCCAGATCAGGGTGCCCATTCACTCACACCTCCACACCAGAGGTTACAACAGCTCCCTCCTTCCTTAGGGAGTTCCCTGCCTGGGAGACCCTAAGGTCTCTTGAGAGGTGATCCGTCTCTCCTCTTACCCCTATGGGGAAGGCCTGACTGGGGCCAGGGTACTGGGAACATACCTTGTGGGACAACGGGGCCGGGTCCTGCTCTCACTCAGCTCTGTTAAATCTGGCCTGGACAAGGTTGAGGGTCTGGGTAAAAGCAACCAAGTCTGAGACCTCTGGAGTTCCCAGTAGATCACGCTTTCCCCTTCCTTAGTTCCTCTCACCACCTCCACAAGTCCTCCTCCTAGGCCAGTGGTATCAAAGGGCCAACACACTTGGTTTTCCCAGCCAACCCACCAATTTGTTGTGGAAGCCAACAGGAAAAAACAAGCGGTGCTCTAGGGCAGGTGAGTCAGGAAATTTGTATTTTCTCACATGTGGACCCCGACATAGGAAAACACTCCTAAGTAAAGGTCTGGGCCTCGAGCTAACACAGAGATTCCTTTTTATACACAATTGTCTCAACATCTGTTACACAGGAAGATTGACAGATTGGCTTACAATAGACAAAACGATTTGGTGGGAGGCAAGGCCATTTCACCCTAAAAAGAGAAGTGTATGTTTACAGGGCAGGGAGACTGGCAGCCCAGACCCCGCAAACCTGCCTGCTCTAAATAGGTTCTGCCATCTGCTGCATCAACACAAAACATATGAGACTTTAATAGGAAGGAATTTTAATACAATTAGGAAACAATACAGGAAAGGAAAAGAATCTAGTTTCTAAATCAAGTACCCAAAGTTACCTGTCCCCTCATGGGTAAAACTCCACCCAAGCAGGATTGGCCCAGAGCAAGGCCCCAAAGCCTGCCACAAGTCCAAAGCACCTTTCAGTGGGGACCCACAGGAAATGATCAGAAACAACCGGACAAGTCTGGAGGGAAAAGGGCAAAATCAAAATCAAGATAAAAACTGCCATTGTCCCCACGGGTCTCTCACCCACATCTGTGTCACCCAGTCCACCACCAAAAGGCAAGCATAGTTTCTTCAAGTGTCTCTCGGCTCTATGTGCCTCCTTCAGGTCTCCTTCTGTCTCTCCATCCTGCCTCCTTTTTTTCCTCAGTCTCCTCTGCACATTCTCTCTCTGCTTAGCTCCATCCTCCTTTGGGTGGGACAGGAAACCTGGAACCTCCCCCTTTCCTGGGTACCACCCTGTTACATAGGAAGTAGATGAGAGGGATGCCACAACCCAGAGATTATTCAAAGAAATCCAGCCTGTCTTGCTCTCTGACTCTGTTCCTTATGGAATGCAGCTTTGTTTGGAGAGAGGTATAGAGACCTGGCCATGGATCCGTCACAGGGAAGATAGGCAAGTAAGCAAACTTGCTCATTGCACCTACACTGGAATGCTAATTGCACCTGGATTGAAATGATTATCTGATGGGGCCTGTTACTACAACCATTTGCTTAGTGTTTTTGTTTGTTTTTTTGTTTTTTCTCCATCAAAAGAAAACCAGAATTCAGCTACAAAGATGTTACCTGTCCTACGGCGAATAATTATGTCTACAACCCTAGGGGGTAAGTTCCCATTTAAGTGAGTAGACAAAGCGCACTCTGCCTGATGTCAATCTTCTGCTCCCCCTACCACCTAGCACCTTTGGGCCCCACACCAGAATCCTCCTAAGCATTCTTCAGGTCAGTGACTTAGGCCCAGTCTAGACAAAGGGGAATCCCGGAACACAAGAGGCAGTTCTCACAGAACTCTACATCTGCCAGGTGCATTCCCAGCACCCCATGTGCCCTCACCTGCCTGGGAGGGGTGCTCAGAGCCCAGAGAGGAGGAGGCTGACATTCACAAGGGCCCTGGGAGGGAGGGTTTAGGTTTCGAGTCCAGCTCCCAGGGAGACTCTACCCCTTCCCTGCTCTGTCTCAGGGTCCCTGTCTGTGAAATGGGAGAGCAAGAGCCTGTGCTGTGGACTGTATGAGGGTGAAGAGAACCCACAGTAAACACTCGGCACAGATCTAACACCCAGCAGGTGCTCAGTACACAGGAGCCTGGATGCTGCTGCTGCGTTGCTGCTATTGCTCCATCAGCCCTGGGAGGTGGAGGCTCTTCATGCCACAGGGAGACCTGAGGCTCAGAGAGGGGTTGGGACTCACATGGGAAGGCAGAGACAGAACCAGAACAGGATGTACATTTCCTGGGTCCAAGATCATATGTTTGTCCAGCAGTGTCTGCCTGGGGGTTGTTTTCCCATGAGCACCAGGAGAGGTGGGGAGGGGCCTGCAATGGCTTCGGGTGTCTCCTGTGCTCTCTTGGAGACAAAAACACAGGGAGACAGAGCCATGGAACCCAGAACCACGTTCCTGGGCATGGATGTATCCTCCACCGGCTGCTGCTTTGATAGACCCCACCCTGTTCCCTCCTCCCTGCCGCTCGCCATTGCTTACCTCTTCACTTTTGGTCATAATCTTCCAGACAAGTGTGACAGGGTCTCTCATTTTGCCTTTCAATTTGCATTTACCTGATGATTAGAGATACTGAGCACCTTTTCCTGAACTTGGTTATGTTACAGGGCAGGGAGGGGGCAGCCCAGACCCCACAAACCTGCCTGCTCAAAATAGGTTCTGCCATCCACCGATCAACACAAAACACATGATACTTTAATGGGAAGGAACTTTAATACAATTAGGAAACAATACAGGAAAGGAAAAGAATCTAGTTTCTAAATCAAGCACCCAAAGTTATCCATCTCCTTATGGGTAAAAGTCCACCCAAGCAGGATTGGCCGAGAGCAAGGCCCCAAATCCTGCCACAAGTCTAAAGCATCTTCCAGTGGGGACCCACAGAAAAGGACCAGAAACAACCAGACAAGTCTGGAAGGAAAAGATCAAAATCAAAATCAAGATAAAAACTGCCATTGTCCCCACGGGTCTCTCACCCGCATCTGTGTCACCCAGTCGATGACCAAAAGGCAAGCGTAGTTTCTTCACATGTCTCTTGGCTCCATGTGTCTCCTCCAGGTCTCCTTCTGGCTCTGCATCCAGCTTCCTTCCTTCCTCAGTCTCCTCTGCACCTTCTCTCCCTGCTCAGCTCCACCCTCCTTTTGGGTGGGGCAGGAAACCTGGAAACTCCCCCTTTCCTGGGGACAAACTGTTATAGTTATTTGCATATCTGCTTTTCAAAAATGTGTATTCAAGTCTATTACTGATATTTAATTGGATTATTGAGTTATATTTTATATACATTTTGGACATGAACTCCTTATCTTGTATATAATTTGAAAATGTTTTCGCCCACTACATGGGTGGTCTTCTCATTTTGTTGACCCAAAATCCCAGGAGCCCCCTGATGATGTGATACACAAAACATCATGCTTAGAGGGTCCTTTTAATCTAATGGGTGACTTGGCTGGGCCCTAGGAAATTACAGGGCAAGCCTGGTGACCAGAGAGACATAGCTTGGCTTCCAGGGAGAGGGGCTAAGAGTTTGAGGATGGGTCCTTTCCACATGTAAGGCAAAAAGCAGTCTTGTTCTGGAAGAACTGGTATACAAATAAGGAAGTGAGGTTAGCATTCAAATTTAATTAGGACTAACATCACTAAACATTAAAATGAGAGTCCTATGCAGCCAAAAACCAAAAAAGACTCCTCAGTGAGAGGGTGTGTCCTATTGTCAATGATATAGTAGATTGTGTCCCTGGGGAGAACTAGGCCTGCAGGCTGCCTTAAGACAAGAAGGCTGGGGTATAGTTTTCTGCTGTTTGTTTGTTTTCTAAATCTATAATGAGATGACTGTACTTTGTACTAGACTATTGCTGGACCCCTGAAGTTAAGAGCATGGTTGTGTTTATTCTCTTCAAAGTTCACAGGGACTGGGGGGGGAGAAGGTGGGGGTGAGGAAGGGTGAGGGTTACAAGCTTTTCTTGGTAGAAAGGACATCAAGTCCTGATAACTTCTTCACTTGACACTTAGGGGAGGTTAGAAAAAGAAGAGCAGAGGGAATTGGACACTAGAGGTTATTTAACAAAAGGTTGTAGCTATTGCTGCTCAGTGCACGGTTTTATCTAAGGTTTCCAGGGAGAGGGGCTAAGATTAGCCTCACCACAAAAGCCAAGGATTTCATCAGTTCTGCCTACGCAATGTAACCTAAATATAGACAGGGTTTTCAGGCTGGAGTCTCTTTGTTGGTGAAACACGGAGGTGCTGGAAGGACTGCACATGGACAGGGCTCAGGAGCCCCTGCACTTCCCACCTGTGCTGCATCCCTTTGCAGGTCCTGAGCCAAACACCTGTATTCTAAGCCAGTGAGGAGACTGCTCCTGAGGCCTGAGAGTCAGTCTAGGAAACTATCAAACCTGAAAGCATTTGTGGAGTCGTGAGGAATTCAGAATTTGAATATAGGATGAACAAACAGGGTGGATAATCAGGGCACCTCATTGGCAACTGCCATCTGAAGTGGGGAGCAATCCTTCAGTACAGCATGAAGCCCTGTTGAAACCCTTCGTCTTGTACTGAGTCTGGGGAGTTCATGTCAGTGTTTAATTGAGTTGTAGTACACCCAGCTGCTGTCCCAGAGAGCTGGTGTCAGGAGATAAAAAACCAAACCCCTCTTCCAGAATAAATTCTCTACATGTGGAGAGGTAGGGTCCCCTATGGAGGCTCAAATTCCTGACATCATCCCTCCTTTCGGGCAGCCCTTTCAGCTCCTGGTTAATCTGACTGCCAGAATGTTCCCCAGTGCGTATTATTCATTAAAAATAGAAGTGATCATTATGTAAAATGTTTGAAGGTTTCTATGAGCTTTTGCTGAATTTTTACTACTTGGCTTACCTAAGATGGCCCATTTGACAGGTGAGCAAAGTAAGGCTCAGAGCAGTGAAACAGCCAGCCACAGAGTCAATGTCAAATCGAGTCTGAGCTGTAGCTCCTCAAGCCTGTCTTCCTCCAGCCTACGTCAAGCCAAGCACCTCCAGAAACAATTCCCCAACAGGCAAGGGTCAGCATGTGTCACTCTTGCACCCAGTGTCCCCAGCTCTGCTTGACAGGGGAATGTTGATTCACTGAGTGTTGAGCAGCCTGTAAAGCAGACCTGGCCTGGAACACACACAGCTCAGTGCCCCTCATACATGGCAGGATTTGCACTGGAGCTCAGGAAACCCTGAAATCCGGGAGTAGCTGAAACAATGTTTCCTGGGCCTGCTGTAGTTTCCTTCTGAGAGCTGCATTGCACACCACACCCACCTCCCTAGAAAGCCCACATCCCAATTCTACCTGAAGATTAGGGGCGGGGCTCCCCTCTGAAGTCACCTGCACCTGTATGCTCAATGGCTCCCACCCAGCACGTTGAGTGCCCTGATTCCACACACCTGGCTGCATGTGGAGGTGGCTTATGTGGGTGTCCTGCTCTGAATCTTCGTCCTTAGCATGACTGCCCTGACCACTCCTCTCCCCTGGCCACACCCCAGTGTGATTTCCTCTCAGTGCCTTTCAGTTCTGGCTGCTTGAGGCCTGTTCTTCTCAGTTGGTGTCCCAGGGCCAGGCAAGGTCTGAGGAGGCCTGGGATGAAACTCTGAGCTTGACCCTGGGATGAAACCCCCACCTCCTACGAGCATCAAAACTCAAGGCTGGGTCCCCACAGTAAAGGTCCAGGAGAGGGAAGACTCAGAGGACACAGAATAGTGGGTGTCACCCCACCCCACTCACCCTCCCATCTCATCAGGGATCCTCAATGAGGCCACCTCTTCTCCCCCGGACCCCAGGTCTCCTGAACTTGTCCAGTGTCTCCCACTCCCCTGGGCTCCTCCTTACTATGGCTTTTCTACCACTCCCTTTTCCTTCTTCCCCCAATACCACCTACTGGCAGGTTCCCTGGGGTGTGAAAAGCTGGGCTCTGAGTGAGTGCTGGGCAGGTGCTTACCAGGAGGGGAATGAACCCAATGGACTTGCCTTGGGGGATGCTGGGGCCAAGGGGAACCACTGTTGCCTGTCTGATGTTTCTCACCTCCCACCACCCCACCTCCCAGAGATGACCCAACTTCAACCTGACAAAATAAAGAAGTATAAGGAAGGCCAGAATAAGCCACTGGACTGTGATTCTGGTCACATTCTGGACAAAACCTTGAATAATCTGGAACCTGCCTCAAAACAGATGCCTTCTTCATCAAGTGAGTAGACAAAGTGCCCTCTGCCTGTTGTCAATCTTCTGCTCCCCCACCACCTCTGCCCCCTCGGGCCCCACCCCTGAACCCTCCTAAACCTTCTTCTAGTCGGTCACTGGGGCCCACTCTATCCAAGGGGGGATCCCAGACCAGAGGAGGCAGCGCTTACAGGACCCCTCCTCTGCCAAGTGCATTCCCAGCACTCCATGTGCCCTCACCTGCCCAGGAGGGGTGCTCAGAGCCCAGAGAGGAGGAGGCTGACATTCAGAAGGGCCCTGGGAGGAAGTGGGTAGGTGTCCTGTCAGCTCCCAGGGAGACTCTGGCCTGGCCTCCTGGCTCTCCCCCTTCCCTGCTCTGCCTCAGGGTCCCCATCTGTGAAATGGGAGAGCAAGAACCTGCGCTGTGGACTGTGTGAAGGTTGAAGAGAGCACCCATGGTAAACACTGGGCACAGATCTTACACCCAGCAGGTGCTCAGTACACAGGAACCCAGATGCTGCTGCTGCTGCTGCTGCTGCTGCTGCTGCTCCAGCCGCCCAGGGGGGCCAGAGGCTCTTCATGCCATAGGGAGACCTGAGGCTCAGAGGGGTGTCAGGACTCACAGGAGGCGGAGACAGACCCAGAACAGGGTGTGCATTTCCTGGGTCCCAGATCAGGACATTTGTCCAGCAGTGTCTGTCTGGGGGTCCTTTACCCGTGAGCGCCACGAGAGGTTGGGGAGGTCCTGAAATGGCTTCAGGGTTTCACAGGGCAACCCCGATATAAAACGGGTTGCATGACTGTGGGTCCTCACCCATGCACTTAAAAAGGGACTAACACTGCAGGCACACACAAAAGGTTAATACAAGTTTTATTTACAAAAGAAAGGGAAAATGAAGGCATGAATAACTCAGGGAGAAAAAGAGGCAAATAAACTCACAAATGTGTCCTACCCGTTCTGCTGAACTGGAATCCCAATGGCACGCTGAGAGCTGGCCAAGAGCCTTGAAGCCAAGAGAGCCCCAAGGCCCACGTGTCTGGTTTTATACCAACCCTGACAGCTTAACTCCACCCTCAGGTCCCAGTAACCCTCCCTTTGGGTGATGATGGGATTTGTTATTTCCAATGTCTTGATGGCTTTGGTCTGGAGTGGAGGCAGAGTCCACAAATCCTGTATGAAATTAGCTCAGGACATCCTTTCCCCCTAACAGGGGTGTCTCCTGTGCTCTCTTGGAGACACAAGCCCTGGGAGACAGAGCCATGGAACCCAGAACCACGTTCCTGGGCAGAGATGTCTCCTGCACCAGCTGCTGCTTGGGGAGATCTCCACCCTGTTCCCTTCTCCCCAGGGCTCACCATGGCTTACCTCTTGACTTGGTCCATAACCTTGCCGATGAGTGTGACAGAGTCTCCCATTTTGCCTTTCGATTTGTATTTATCTGATGATTAGAGATACTGAGCATGTTTTCGTGAACTTGGTCATTTGCATATCCGCTTTTCAAAAATGTATATTCAGTCTGTTAATGATTTTTTTTTTTAGATTTATTTTATTTATACAAGAACCAGGATACAGGCCAGATGTGCAGGAGGATGAGAGGATTCACGAGAGACAGAGTGGGGGAACAGAAAGGGCAGACTGACCGAAGTACACTGCTGAGGGGAGCAGTGGGCAAGACAGGAGAGGTCTGTCCGCCACATGGGTTGCTCCGGAGCCGGTGGGGATCGAATTGGCACTGCAGAAGCTGTAGACAGCTTAACAGCACTGCGCTCAACTGCCTGCGCCACCAGGGAGGCCCCTGTTACTGATTTTTAATTGGATTATTGAGTTATATTTTATATACATTTTGGACATGAACTCCTAATCTTGTATCTAATTTGAAAATATCTGTGCCCACTCCATGGGTGGCCTTCTCATTTTGTTGACCCAAAATCCCAGGAGCCCCCTGATGATGTGATACATAAAACATTGGATTTGCGTCCTCAGCCACTAAAATCCTGGGAACCGCTGGCATGCTTAGAGGGTGCTTTGAAGCTAACAGGTGACTGGGCTGGGCCCTAGGAAACTACAGGGCAAGCCTGGTGACCAGAAAGAAAAAGGTTGGCTTCCAGGGAGAGGGACTAAGAGTTTGAGGATGGGTCCTTTCCATATGTAAGGCAGAAACCATTGTTGTTCTGGAAGAACTGGGTATACAAATAAGGAAATGAGGTTAACATTCAAATTCAAATTAGGACTAATATCACCCGACATTAAAATGAGAGTCCAAGGCAGCCAAAAGCCAAAAGAGACTCCTCAGTGAGAGGGTGTGCCCTGTTGTCAATGATACAGTAGATTGTGTCCCTGGGGAGGACTAGGCCTGCAGGCTGCCTTAAGACAGGTGGGTTGGGGTGCTGTTCTTCTGTTTGTTTGTTTTCTAAATCATATTGAGATGACTGTACTTTGTACTGGACTATTGCTGGACCCCTGAAGATAAGAGCATGGTTGTGTTTATTCTCTTCAAAGTTCACAGGGGTGGGGGAGAAGAAAGTGGGGGGGAAGGGTGAGGGTTACAAGCTTTTCTTGGTAGAAAGGACATCAAGTCCTCATATTTTCTTCACTTGACACCTAGGGAAGGTAAGAAAAAGAAGAGAGGAGGGAATTGGATAGACTCGAGGTTATTTAACAAAAGGTTGTAGCTATTGCTGCTCAGTGCACGGTTTGATCTAAGGCTTCCAGGGAGAGGGGCTGAGATGAGCCTCGTCACTGAAGCCAAGGATTTCATCAGTTCTGTCTACACAATGTAACCTAAATATAGAAAGGATTTTCGGGCTGGAGTCTCCTTGTTGGTGAAACACAGAGGTGCTGGGAGGACTGAACATGGACAGGGCTCACAAGCCCCTGCACCTCCCACCCCTCAGCCTGTGCTGCATCCCTTTGCAGGTCCTGAGAGTCAGTCTAGGAAACTTTCAAACCTGAAAGCATGTGTGGGGTTGTGAGGACTTTGGAATTTGAATGTAGTGTTGTAGAAATAAATTCTACTTTTTACCTGGGCAGGGGAAGAGCAAGTAGTACTTCAGGAATGGTGAAGTCAGGAGAAGCTTTATTACTCATGCATGAGGTCCCACACCTGGGTATAGTCCCTTAAGGTCTGAGCACCTGTTTAAAGACCAAGGTTTCCTTTTATACACAACTGTCTCCATATCTGTTACATGGATAACATCGTTTTTCAACAGGCACAACCATTCCAGGCAAAGTCCCCAGACAAGAGGGGCAAGGCAAGGGGCGAAAGATGCAGGCATTCAGGGATGGCCTTGGAGAGACAGGCCAGCTTGGCAGGCTGCCTGACCTCGTAGATTAGAGTGCTGAGTCCCTGCCATGAATCTTGAAAGGGAAGGAGCTGTTAGGAAGCAAATTTGTTGATTATGCCTGCGTTGGAGTGTTCATTGCAAATGGGCTGGAAGTCCTGCTGGAATCTTTAATATATTCATTTGCTCAATAATGTATTTTCACTTCGGTAGGATAAAAAAACAGGGTAGACAATCAGGGCACCTCATTGGCAACTGCCATCTGAAGTGGGGAGCAATCCTTCAGTACAGCATGAAACCCTGTTGAAACCCTGGGTCTTGTGCTGAGTCTGGGGACTTCATGTCAATATTGAACTGAGTTGTAGGACACCCAGCTGCTGTCCCAGAGAGCTGGTGTCAGGAGATTAATAACCCAGACCCCTCTTCCAGAATAAATTCTCTACACATGGAGAGGCAGGGTCCCCCATGCAGGTTCAAATTCCTGACATCATCCCTCCTTTAGGGCAGCCCTTTCAGCTCCTGGTGAATCTGACTGTCAGAATGTCCTCCAGTGCATATTGTCCATTAAAAATAGAAGTAATCAGGGCCTCCCTGGTGGCACAGTGGTTGAGAGCTGGGTTGAGAAGCTGCCTGCAGCCTCTGCAGCACCGATTCGATTCCCGGCCGCTGGACGAGGGTCCCACATGGCGCGCAGACCTCTCTTGCCACCCGCTGCTCCCCTCAGCAGTGTACTTCATCAGTCTGCCTGTTCTGCTCCCCGCTCTGGCTCTGGTGGATTCTCTCACCCTCCCCCACTTCTGACTGTACCCAGTGCTTGTATAAATAAATAAATAAATCTTTTAAAAAAAATAGAAGTAATCATTATGTAAAATGTTTAAAGGTTTCTATGAGCTTTTGCTGAATTTTTACCTCTTGGCTTACCTAAGATGGCCCATTTGACAGGTGAGCAAAGAGAGGCTCAGGGCAAGGAAACAGCCACCCAAGGAATCTGTGTTCAAGCGAGTCTGAGCTGCAACTCCTCAGGCCTGGCTTCCTCCAGCCCAGGTCAAGCCAGGCACCTCCAGCAAAGATTCCCCAACAGGCAAGGGTCAGCAGGTGTCACTCTTGCACCCGGTGTCCCCAGCTCTGTTTCAAGAGGGAATGTTGAGATTCACTGAGTGCTGATCTGCCTGCAAAGCCCACCCGGCCTGGAACACACACAGCTCAGTGCCCCTCATACATGGCAGGATTTGCAACGGGGCTCAGGAAACCCTGAAATCCAGGAGTGGCTGAAACAATGATCCCTGGGACTGCTGTCGTTTCCTTCTGAGAGCTGCATTGCACCCCAAACCTACCTCCCTAGAAAGCCCACACTCTACATGCAGGTTAGGGGTTGGGTACTCCTCTGAAGGTGCCTGCATCTTCCACTACTTGGCTTGTCTGTGGAGGTGGCTGATGGAGGTGCCCTGCTCTGAATCTTTCCCTTAGCAGGCCTGCCCTGACCCCTCCGCTCCCCTGACCACCCCCCCCCCCCACAGTGTGCTTTCCTCTGGGTGACTTCCTGCTCTGGCTGCTTGAGGCCTGCATGTTCTTCTTACTTGGTGTCCCAGGGCCAGGTGAGGTCTGAGGAGACCTGGGGGTGGAAGCTCTGAGCTCGACCCCTGAAACCCCCACCTCCTGTCAACATCAAGCTCAAGGATGGGACCCCAGAGTCCAGATCCAGGAGAGGGAAGACTCAAAGGACACAGATCAATAGGTGTCACCCCACCACCCCCACTCTCCTGATGTATTTTTGTAGGGTGCAGGGTCCTGGGGTTCACTCTGGGAATGGTTTCACACCAGAGCTTACCTTTGAGTGGCACATGGTGAGTTTCCTGCCGAGTTTCTCCATGAGACAGAGACGTTAGTTATATTTAAAGAACAGGTTTATTAGGGAAAGGGACAGGTTTGCTGAGAGAGGCCTGCATGGTTGCAGGCAGGTGACCTTGAGGAGACCGGCCTCTGCTAAGAGAGGTCAGTGAAGAGAAGTCCCGGCAGGTACAGGTCAAGGCCAGGAAGGGAGGCTGCTGCTCTGCAGGGGAGAGAGGTGGTAAGAAGAGGCACCTATATGTCCACAGGGGGCCAGTGGGGGTGCTGCCCTGAGCCTGTGCAGAGCTTGAACTGATATAGTCCTTTTCTCTTTGGGAGGGGTCACTCCTCCTTGGAGTGGCCTGCTAGTTGCTGATGTTGGGTAACAGGCAAAACCAAGAGCAGATCAGAGATTCCAGGATGGGGCCCAATCACCATATCTTTACCCTCAGGTCTGTGCTCCACTCCCTATAGCATCTGATTCTGCTTGGGTCTCATGCCTGTGATAAGGCGCTTACACCTAAGGGTCCGACCTCTACAGCTGGGTTAATGGTCGACCCCCACCTCCTTGTGTGAGTCAGGTGTGAAGCCTCCTTTCCACCCCATCAAGGATCACTTGATCACTCCCACCCCATCAAGGATCCTGGATAATGCTGCCCAATTCCCTGGACTTCAGGTCTCCTGACCTTGTCCAGTGTCTCCCACTCGCCTGGGCTCCTCCTTACGATGGCTTTTCTACCACTCCCCTTTGCCTACCTCCTCCAAAACCACCTACTAGCAGGTTCCCTGGGGTGTGAAAATCTGAGTGAGTGCTGGGTAGGAGCTTACCAGGAGAGGAATGACCCCAATGGAGTCTTGCACTGGGAGGTGGTGGGGCCACGGGGTGCACTGTTCCCTGCCTGCATGATGTTCCTCACCTCCACCGTCCACCCTTCCCAGTGAAGGTGCCCTGTTATAGAAGCCAACTCTCACCCGGGCAGAGAAAAAAACAAGCAGTAATCTAAGGCAGGTGAGGTCAGGGGAACTTAATTCTAGCATGGCCCCAGACTAGGAAAGTACTCCTGTACAAAAGTGTGGACCCGAGCAGATACAGAGCTTCATTTTTATACAGAATTGTCTCAACAATTGTTAGACAGGCAGGTGGACAAATTGTTTCATAATAGAGAAACTGTTTGGTGGGCTGCAAGGCCATTTCACATGGAAAAGGGGAGTTCAGGAAGTGGGGCAGGGAGATGCAGTACCTGGAGATTATTGAAAAGAAACAAGCCTGTCTTGTAGGAACGGTGAGGTCAGGAGAAGCTTTATTACTCATGCATGAGGTCCCAGACCTGGGTAGCCCCGTAAGGTCTGAGCACCGGTTTAAAGACCAAGGGTTCCTTTTATATACAACTGTCTCCATATCTGTTACATGGATAGCATCGTTTTTCCGCAGGCACAACCATTTGCGGCAAAGTCCCCAGACAAGGGGGGCAAGCCAAGGTGGGAAAGATGCAGGCATTCGGGCATGGCCTTGGAGAGACAGGCCAGCTGGCTGGCTGCCCGACCCTGTAGATAAGAGTGCTGAGACCCTGCCATGAATCTTGAAAGGGAAGGAGCTGTAAGTGAACAAACTTGTTAATTATGCCTGAATTGGGATGTTCATGGCACCTGGGCTGGAAGTGTTACAGGGCAGCCCCGATATTAAACGGGTTCCTGACTGTGGGTCCTCACCCGCGCGCTTAAAAGGGACTTATTAATACTCCACTGCAGGCACACACAAAAGGTTAATAAAAGGTTTATTCACAAGGGAAGGGAAATGAGGAAATGTACAACTCAGGGAGAAAATAGGGAAATAAAGTCTTTAATGCGTCCTACCCGATCCGCCGACCTGGAAACCCAATGGCACTCTCAGCGCTGGCCACGAGCCATGAGCTGTGAAGCCAAGAGGCAAGATAGCCCCCAAAGCCCACGTGTCTGGCTTTTACCAAACCTGACTGCTTAACCCCACCCTCAGGTCCCAGCCACCTTCCCTTTGGAGGTGATGGGATTTGGAGTTCCCAGTGTCTTTGGCTTTGGTCTGGAGTGGGGGTGGAGTCCACAAAGCCCGTATGGAATTAGCTCAGGACATCCTTTCCCCCTAACAGAAGTTCTGCTGGAATCTTTATTATATTCATTTGCTAATAATGTGTTTTTGCTTCATTGTCATCTGACCCCCTTCCTTTGGAATGCAGCTATGTTTGAATATGGGTATAGAGACCAGGCCTTGAATCCTTCAAAGAGAATTTGCAAGTAAGCAAATTTGCTAGTTGTGTCTGGATTAGAATGCTTTTCTGAGGGGAACTTTTACTTTATCTATTTGCTTAGTGTTTTTTTTTTCTCCATCATTTCCACCCTTTGATGCCTCTGTGAGTTATTTTCTCATAAGCCATCATCTTCAGAGGTGACAGGATTAATGCCCAGTGGCAGGTATGGTATGAGTACATACTGGAGTTGTCTTTGATATTTGAGTAAATATGAAGTTGGTAGGCATATTAAGTAAACAGGGGCCAACGATAAGAACCAAGAAGAAATATCAAGGGTCCTTTAAAGGGTGCCAGCCGCAGGAACCATGGGGTGGGCGAAGGAATCCCACCAGGCTGACTGATGCAGGGTGCCCCATCTATGATTAATTCGATCTTGGAGATGGGTGTTTCCTGAACTACCCCAGATTCATTTGCATAGAAACCACACTCTTCTTGTAAATACAGGCAGATACCTCCGTGGGCAGCAGTGAAGGAAGCACATCCTCACCAGTTTTGGAGTACCAGAGCTGCCAAGGAATCGAGTTGTTGGTAGTGGGTTAGGGCTGATTTTAGGAAAGCATCAAAATCTGACTTGAGTTGGCCTCCCAGTACATTATAACGGATCCGAGACACTCCTACTCCAGCGGCTCCCACGGCTGCCCCAGCTGCAGCTAGCAGACCCCCACTACAACAGGGATGGCAAAGGGGGCTCTTTTTTCACCGTGAGGAGGCTTCCATATCAAGGCTTCCATATCGAAAGCGCATCCCTCCCAGTCCAAACAGACAGGTTATTCCCCAGATTAACAATGAAGCATTATCGTTTGTATGGTGTAATACACTGATACACTCCCTGAGCACAGGCCAGGTTGGTGCCCTTTGAGGCTCAGGTCCTGGAGGTGTGAGCCAGAGGATTTGTGGCATTTCCCCATAGAGTCACAACACCTAGGACAGGATTCGAGGAGGAGTTGGGTGAAATCTCTGGAGAGAACGAGCCCGGGTCGAGTATGACTCTGTATTACTGGACAGGACCTGGTTTCATGCAGATCCAGAGATCTGAAGCGAGGGCCATGTGGGAGAGGTTGAGAGCCAAGTGCGAAGCACTGATCATGCCTGTTAACTGGGACACAGACATTGTTGGGAGAAATCAGAGGAAGCCCAGGATGGTGGGAGACCAGAGATCTCCTTTCACTCTTGTGGGCCTCCTGTTAAGCTGGGTACAAATGGCCCCCTTTGCCATCCTCTTGTAGGGGTTCTGCTAGCCCCATCTGGGGCAGCCATGGGAGCGGGGTGAGTAGGAGTGTCTCGAATCCATTATAATGCACTGGGTGGTCAACTGAAGTCAGAGTTTGATGCTTTCATAAAATCAGCCCTAATTGTTGTCGTTTTTGGAGTCTGTGGGTTTGGAGTGCGGGGTCCTTGGGTTCACTCTGGGAAAGGTTTCACCACAGATCCCCTTTCAGCTATACGCGGCAAGTTTCCCAGGCGAGTTTCTCCTTGAGACAGAGACATTAGTTATATTTAAAGGACAAGTTTATTAGGAAAGGGGACAGAGGAATAAAGGATGCTTGCATGATACAAGCATGCAGGAAGAGCTGCCCCAGAAGGGACAGGTTTGCTAAGAGAGGCCTACATGGCTGCAGACAGGGGCCTTTGATAGGTCACGGGCAGGCAGGAAGGTGCTGCCCTGTGGAGGGAGAGAGTTGGTGAAAAGAGGCACCTGCAGTCACAGGTGGGCAGAGGGATTGCTCCCCCAAGCCAATGCAGAGACTGCACTGATATAGTCTTCTTCTGTTTGGGAGGGGTCACTCTTTGTGAGTTGGTTGCTAAGTTTGGATAACTATGCAGGTTTTGAAAGGGACAGGAGATTCTACACGGGGGTTCAAGCTCCATATCTTTACTTTTGGGGTCCATGTTGGGCTCAATCTCCATATCTATAGGCTGTGCCTGGGGATACCAGTGTGGACCAGAACTGGGGATGCTAGTGTAGACTGCCTGGATGGCTATGCTAATGTCTTTTGCTCCCACCTCCTTGTGTGAGCCAGATTTCTGGTCTTGTGGCACCTCCTTTTTTTAGTTTTTTTCTTTTTCTATTCTTGTCCTCCATCAGTCAGTAAGACAACTTCTGGTATAAGAGGGGCTGAGTGGGTTTCCCCCCACCCCCACCCCAGCATCTAGGGGGAAGGCGAAGGGGTAGGGGGAGAGGGAGAGGAAAAGGAAGAAGTGGACTAATCTAGAGGGGATGGGGGCTGATGGGGAGGGAGCCGAGAGAGATGCTGTTAGGGTGGAGGGGCCCAGCTAAGAGGATGGCAGGAGATTTTTGTTTGACACTACACTTGAACAAGTGAGGTCGCTCAGTGAGGATCTCAATCCAGACCTGAATATAAATACTTTGATCAGGATGTCCCGGTTTTCTGAATATTACTCCCTATAGGCTGTAGGGAGGTCAAGTGAACTCTAAGAGGGCCATCCAACATTGAAACTAGGCCAGTCTACCTCACGGGATTATTTTTCAAATTTTTTTTAAGATTTATTTATTTATGCATATAGAACTGTGGTACAGGTCAGAGGTGTGGGCGGTGAGAGGATTCACCAGAGACAGAGTGGGGAACAAAACAGGCAGATCTACTTGAAATAACACTGCTGAGGGGAGCAGTCAGGAGAGGTCTGCTGTGCCATGTGGGTTGCTCCCTGGCCAGGGATCGAACTTGTGCTGCAGTGGCTGTGGATAACTTCATAGGTTGCATCCCTACACTTTGTGCCACCAGGGAGACCCTACCTCACAGAATTTTTATTTTTTTTAATTTTTTTAAAAGATTTATTTATTTATTTATGCAAGCACTGGGTACAGTCAGAAGCACAGGAGGGTGAAAGAATCCACCAGAGTCAGGGCAGGGAGCAGAACAGGCAGACCGATGAAATATACTGCTGAAGGGAGCAGGGGGCGTGGCAGGTGAGGTCTGCGCGCCTTGTGGGACCCTCGCTGGCAGCCGGGGATCAAACGGACACGGCAGAGGCTGCAGGCAGCTTTGCAGCCCACCACTCAACCGCTGCGCCACCGGGAAGGCACTCACAGAATTTTTAAAGATTATCTCCATTAACAGAAGTTCTGTAGTCACTGGCCTTGTCCTAAAAGAACTTAAAACAAGACAGTAAACAATCGAGGGGAGTAATGGGAGTGGAGGATGACTGTCCCGTCCCACGATTTCCAACCTATAAAGAACAGGAAGTTAAACAACTAAGAATGACAAAGACAAATTGAAGGGTAGGAGACAAAAGAGGGAGACAAGTGGCCACACTGACACAGACAATAGCCAACTGGTCAGCCGACAGATCGGTTGAACCACAGAAGGCCCAGGAGGGTCTTCTACCACAGGAGGCAATGACATCTCATCACCACGCCTGGACTCTGAAAGTAATGCTGCATCCCGCCTTCCCTTGAGTCCCCAGTACAAGAGAGCTCTCGAACACAAACTCACTTCCGGAGGACACCAAGACTCAAGAGAGTCAGATCTGCAGAACAAAGGTGCAGTTTTGGTCTCAAGTTCCCTCAGAGGGGTGCCTAAAACCCCTCAGGGGGAAGGCTGACTGCATGTGCTAGGAAGCAATCTCAATGGAGCCTCCAAAAATGTTGTAGAGTCTCCCCCTAGACTCAGACCAGAGTCTGAATCAAATTTAAAAAGTCTTTATTATAAATAGTGCTGCATAGGTGCACGGGTGCTCTTTTGAATCAATGTTTTTGTGTCCTTTGGGTATAGCCCTAGGAGTGAAATTGCTGGGTCATATGGTAGCTCCGTTTTTAGTAGACTGAGGAACCTCCAGACAGCTTTCCACAGTGGTTGGACCAGTTTGCACTCCCACCAGCAATGTAGGAAACAACCCAAATGCCCAAAATAGATGACTGGATCAAGAAGATGTGGTACATATACACAATGGAATACTATTCAGCAGTCAAAAAAGATAAACTCATGCCATTCACAGTAACCTGGATGGAGCTAGAAGGAATTATGTTCAGTGAAATAAGCGAGAAGGAAAAAGAAAAATATTGGATGGTTTCACTTATAACAGGAATATAGGGGAACCAAATAAGACATCAGTGTAAAAAGAAATAACAATAACAGTACAAAACACAACAGAGAAAAAACAGACAATTATAAATCAGAGACATACTGCAGGGGAGGAGGAGGGAGAGGGAGGGAGGGAGGGAGGAGCACTGGGGACTAAGATGATGGTGCACAGGTGCACTGGTGAAGGAAACTCTATGGGGACTACACCTGAAGGGGTGGGGGGAAGCAAATATTGTTTAAAAAAATGAAAAAGAAAAAAAAAAGCCTTTATTAGCCGACCGGCAACTGTGCCTCTTGTAGGGAGCAGCCCTGAACAGGGGGTGATAAAGGTTTTTAAAGCCAAAAACTGCACCTGTGAGTTTGCAGTTGCCACAGCAAGCAGAGTACAGAAGCCAAACTGTGCTGTTTACAAGCAGCAGAGTGTTTCAGTACATTCCATGTTTCAGGTACAAAGGGTACATACATCTTATTTTTTTTTAAGATTTATTTATTTATGCATACAAGAGCTGGGGTACAGGCCAGAGATGCAGGGGTGAGAGGATCCACCAGAGACAGAGTGGGGAACAGAACAGGCAGACTGACCGAAATATACTGCCGAGGGGAGCAGTGGGTGAGACAGGAGAGGTCTGCCCTGCCATGTGGGTTTCTCCCAGGCCAGCCAGGGATCAAACTCGTGCTGCAGAGGCTGCGGATTGCTTCATAGTGCAGTGCTTAACCCCTTGTGCCACCAGGGAGGCCCCATCTTATTTTTGACAGGAACCCAGCCTCTATTGTTTTGGTCTGGAATTTTCCCACAGCCCTAACTTGTCCTCCTGAGCTAACTCAAGCTTAGGCCCTGTGTGGTCTGCATTTCACATTGCCCTATGTCACAGCTGGTCACCAGTTAATGTGAAAAGCCCCGCGTTGGGCGCCACTAATCCTGAAATTGGTCAACCATAAGGTGCCTCTGCAAATTGACCAGACCCAATTGAAGAATGATACCACTTGTCCACATACTAGAGTTTGGATTTTTGATAGTAATGTACAGGGGGACACACTGATTGTCAGGACAGGTATTATCAGGGTATCCCCGTGCTAGGCTAATAGGAATGTCTGGTCGAGGTTGAATGTCCAGAGGTAAGCAGAGTTTTTTTCTCTCTCAATAGACTGGGTGACCCAGGATTCACATCCCCATCCCAAGGAACAGAATTGTTTCCATCTGTCAGGCTTCCCTGGGGTGGGTCCCCCACAAATGCATATATCTCTGTTCATGAGATCTGAATATTTTCCATAATAGGAACACCTCCTAGCCCAGTCTTGCTGCTTATCAAGGCTCTGGCACCCGTTTACTTTTAGCCAGATCTGAGACTTTCCTTTTTCCCCAGGCAGTGGAGGTGATAGGGATGTCAGTAGGGGGTTTCTGTGGAAGGATCTGGAATTCTCATCTTCAGGTCACAGTCATTCAGAGTTCAGAAGATAAGCCCCTGCATGGGCAGGGTTGGGGGGGTGGTCAGGAGCAGGTATAGGAGAACATTGACAAGCAAGCTCATCTTACAAGACATTTGGAAAATTATGCTGCCACACCACATCAGGTAGCCTAAGGCAAGAAGGAGTCTGGCCTTCAAGCCCCAGCTATCAGGGGCCACTGTGGCCAGTCCAACTGCCAGGAGGGCTACCAGGAGACCAGTTGGAATAACAAACCAGAAGTCACACATGTGGAGGGTCCTCCAGCTTCTGTCCTCAAGCGTAGACTGACAAGCTTCCGGGTTGTGGTAGGAGCAGGGCTGCTGTCTGGAGCCGGCAGGGTGGGCTGACCCTTTCATAGTCTCAGGGGGAGAGGATAGTCCTCTCAGGCTGAAGCACCTTCCTCTTCTGGATTGCAGGCTCATTTAACCCTGCAGTGTGTAACCAGGGATGAAACCTGAGACCCTTAAAGCAGGAGGGGTAGTTAAAATAACAGTGGAGGGGCCAACCATAGGGGATTGAGAAGTTCCATTTTCCAATCTTTTACCCACACAGCGCATCTCCTGGCTGGTAGGGATGTACCCGGGACCAAGGGGGATGGGTGGTCTCTCTAAGGAGTAACCTTGAAGCTCATAAGTGTAGTGCCTATAGCCTGGAGCTATTCTGTCAAGTTTTTAGCCCCTAAGTGATGCCGGTCCCCGGGGACACTCCCCAAACAAGGTGGAGGTCCTGCATGTAATAACTGAAAAGGAGAAAAATCTGGCTTCCAGGGGCACAATGTGTTCTGAGGAGGGCCTGAGGAAGCAAGTCCAGCCATGGCACACGTGTCTCCTGCACAAATTTGCTGAAGGACTTTTAATAGTACGGCTCATTTGCTCAGCTTACCCTGGACTCTGAGGCCAGTGTGCTGTCTGTAACTTCCAGGATATATTAAGAGCTTTAGCTACTGACTGGATGACGTCTGCCACGAAAGCCAGGCCATGGTCACTGTGTATTGTCAGGGGAAGCCCAGATCTCGGGGTGATTTCTCTTAAAAGTGCATTAGCCTCCTGCCGGCCCTTTCCCTTCAGGTGGGATGAGCTTCTGCCCATCCAGAGTAAGTACTCGCTGATACCAAGAGAGGCTTGTGCCCCTGCTCAGAGGGACACCAGTAAAGTCCACTTCTAAGTCGTGGAAGGGAGCTGTTCCCTTCTTTTGTATTCCAGGTGGGGGCCTGGGAGCCTGCTTAACATTATTCTTTTTTTTTAATTTATTTATACAAGTGTTGGGGTACAGGCCAGATGCGCGGGAGGGTGTGAGGATTCACCAGAGACAGAGCGGGGAACAGAACAGGCAGACTGGTTAAATACACTGCTGAGGGGAGCAGCAGGCGAGACAGGAGAGGTCTGCCGTGCCATATGGGACCCTTGCCGGTCGACCAGAATCGAACCAGCGCTGCAGAGGCTGTGAAGAGCTTCATGGTGCGGCGCTCAACCGCCTGGGCCACCAGGGGAGGCCCTCTTTTTTTTTTATGGTAGCCCCATTTTTAGTAGACTGATGAACCTCCAGATGGCTTTCCATAGTGGTTAGACCAGTTTGCACTCCCACCAGCAATGCAGGAGAGCTCCTTTTTCACCGCATCCTCACCAACATTTGTTGTTACTAGTTTTTTTGATATGTGCCATTCTCACTGGTGTAAGGTGGTATCAGTGTGGTTTTGATTTGCATTTCCCTGATTATAAGGGATGTTGAACACTTTTTCATATGCCTGTTGGCCATTCGCTTTCCTCTTTGGAAAAATGTCTTTTAAGTTCTTCTGCCCATTTCTTGACTGGATTTAGTTTGTTTTTGTTGAGTTGTGTGAGTTCTTTGTATATCTTTCTGATCAGTCCCTTATCAGTTTTATGGAGTGCAAAAATTTTTTCCCAATCAGTGGGATGTCTGTTTTGGTTAATGTCTCTTTTGCTGTACAGAAGCTTTTCAGTTTGATGTAATCCCAAGTGTTTATCTTTTCCTTGACTTTCTTTGCTTTGGGTGATGAGTCTTTAAAGATGTTTCTGAGATGTATGTCTTGTAGTGTTTTACCTATATTTTCTTCTATATATTTTATGGTTTCAGGTCTTATGTCCAGGTCTTTGATCCATTTTGAGTTGGCTTTTGTGCATGGTGAGAGGTAGTGGTCTAGTTTCATTCTTTTGCATGTGGTGGTCCATTTTTCCCTGCACCATTTATTGAACAAACTGTGCATGTTTCAATGCATATTCTTTGCTCCTTTGTCAAAGATCAGTTGTCCATATAAGTGGCTTTATTTCTGGACTCTCTATTCAGTTCCGTTGGTCTGTGTGTCTGTTTTTGTTCTAATACCAAATTGTTTTCATTATTATGACTTTACAATATAGCTTCAAGTTTAGAAGTGTGATGCCTCCTTTCTCTTTTGTTTTCATCAGTAGGGCTTTGACTATTTGTGGTTTTTTATGGTTCCATATGAATTTCATCAGTATTTGTTCTATTTCTTTGAAGAATGTCATTGATATTTTTACTGGAATACAGTTGAATCTGTATATTGCTTTTGGTAGGATGGCCATTTTAATAAGGTTAATTCTTCTGATCCATGAGCAAGGGATGTCTTTCCATTTCTTTGTGTCTTCTTCTATTTCTTTTAACAGTGTTTTATAATTTTCTTTGTATAGGTCCTTCACATCTTTTGTTAGGTTTTTTCCCATGTATTTGATTTTTTTTGTTTCAATTATAAAATGGATGGTTTTCTTGATTTCTTCTTCAGATTGATTGTTTATGTATAGGAAGGCTACTGATTTTTGTGTTGATTTTGTATCCTGCTACTTTACTAAAGTGGTTGATTATTTTGAGGTTTTCTGTGGAGCTTTTTGGGTTCTCTATGTATATTATTACATTGTCTGCAAATAGTGATAGTTTTCTTTCTTTCCCTATTTGGATTTCTTGTATGTCTTTCTCTTGTCTTATTGCTCTGGCTAGGACTTCCAGTATTATATTGAAGAGCAGTGGTGAGAGAGGACATCCTTGTCTTGTTCCTGATCTTAAAGGAAAGGACTTCACCTTTTTGCTATTGAGAATAATATTGGCTGTGGGTTTGTCATATATGACTTTTATCATGTTAAGTTATATTCCTTCTATCCCGAGAATGTCAAGGGCCCTCATCATAAATGGATGTTGGGCTTTGTCGAATGCTTTCTCAGCATCTACTGATATGATCATATGGTTTTTATTTTTCTTTTTATTGATGTGTTGGATTACACTTATTGATTTTTGTATGTTGAACCTCCTTGTGCCCCTGGGATGAATCCCGCTTGATTGTGGTGTATTATCCCTTTGATGCATTGTTGAATTCTGTTGGCAAGGATTTTGTTGAGGATTTTTGCATCAGTGTTCATTATGGAGATTGGCATATAATTTTCTTTTTTGTGTGTTGTCTTTGGTTTTGGTATTAGTATAATATTGGCTTCGTAGAACATATTTGGTAGTATTCCTTCTTTTTCAATTTTTTGAAGGAGTTTATGCAGTCAATAATTCACTGCTGAACGTTTGGTAGAATTCATTTGTGAAGACAGTCTGGGCCTGGGCTTTTGTTTTTGGGGAGCGCTTTGATTACTGCTTCAGTTTCGCTGCTTATAATTGGTCTGTTTAGTTGTTCTATTTCTTCTTTATCCAGCTTTGGATGTTTATATCATTTTAGGAATTTGTCCATCTCTTCTGGATTGTTTCATTTATTTGCATGTAAGTGTTCATAGTAAGCTCTGATTATTCTTTTGATTTCTACTGAGTCTGTTGTGATTTCTCCTCTTTCATATGTAATCCTGTTTATATGTGTTTTCTCCATTTTTTTTCTTTGTGAGCCTGGCTAGATGTTTGTCTATTTTGTTTATTTTTTCAAAGAACCAACTTTTAGTTTTGTTGATCTTTTGGATTGTTTTTTTAATTTCTGTTTCATTTATTTCTGCTTTGATTTTTAGTATTTCCTTGCTTCTACTGGCCTTAGGGTTTGCTTGTTGTTCTTTTTCTAGCTCTTTGAGATGTGAGATTAGGTTGTTTCTTTGAGTTCTCTCTTGTTTCTTGATGTGCACCTGTATTGCTATTTATTTTCCTCTTATTACTGCTTTTGCTGCATCCCATACAATCTAGAAAGTGGTGTCCTCCTTGTCATTCAACTCAAAGTATTTTTTTAATTTCTTCTTTGATCTCCTCATTAGTCCAGTGGTCTTCCAGTACTCTGGATTTCAATCTCCATGAAGTAGGAAGGTTCCTTGTTTTCTTTTCATGATTTATTTCTAGTTTGATGCCTTTATGATCAGTGAAGATAGTTGGAATGATTTTGATCTTCATGTATCTGTTGATGTTTGTCTTGTGGCCCAATATGTGATCAATTCTGAAGAATAATCTATGTGTGCTTGAGAAAAATGTGTACTCTGTGTACTTGATATTTTTTGGGTGCAGTGTCCTAACAGATGTCTGTTAACTCCATGAGTTCTATGTCTTTACTTAGGGCTCAAGTGTCTTTATTTATTTTTTGTCTCGTTCATCTGTCCATTGGTGAGAGTGGAGTGTTGAAGTCTCACACTATATATGTATTTTCTTCAATGTCTGTTTTCAGAGATGATAATAATGGTGTAATATATTTTGGTGCTCCTTCATTTGGTGAGTATATGTTGATGAGTTGCCACAAGCCAGCCGCAGCAGCCTGGGTGTCAGGGGTTCCTGAAGGATGGGAGGGCGTCGGCGCAATCAGAGAAAGAGCATGAGGAAGACACAGACACAAGTGTTTGGTGCTAGTATCTCCTGCTGAGGGTCTCAGCGGGTCTTTATTTATACATTAAAGCAAGCATAAGATAACATCAGTATATGCATTAAAGTAAAGCAGAAACAATTAGTACATTCCTTTCCCATGGACATCTGGCATCTACATGCACTCTAAAGAAAAGTGTCCTTTAGGGTTAATAGATAAAGAATTATACTGAACTTCATTACTAGGTTAGTCAATCATTGAAAACAGGGGATAATCATCAGTGCACATCCTTTCACTAAAGTTGTGTCATCAAAGACTATCTATATCTTTATGGCCTCCAGTTGGAAGTCAGCAGCATGGAGTCAGCAGCATGGAGTCAATCAGTAGTGTCTCCTGTTTGCTAGACTCTCATTCTCTTAAATCATCAAGTTTCAACTAAACTTCCAAGAGGTACAAGGGTCAGGAGCTTAAAACAAATTCTCAGTGTGTTTTGTTGAGTATGCTCACCCACCTAGTCTCCTCCAGTGTGCCTTAGCCCAATTCAATGTTTAATCAGAACTTTAACTACGCAAATAGGTTATTTGCTCCTGTGGCCAAGAACAAAAGGTAGAGAACATATGCAGGTTATGACAAGATCTTCAGCCCCATGGTGTGAGGCACGGGGGTTCTTCAGCCCCATAGTGTGGGGCAGTCAACCTGCTGCGGTAATCGCAGCCCCCGCAGTTCCCCCTTTTTTGTTTTTGGCCAGCATTTGCAAAGTTTTTACCTCAATATGAGTTTGTTTAATGGCTCTAAAAAGGAGCATAACAATAAGTGGGAGGAGAAAAAGGAGAAGCATGAAAACAAACACCACGAGACCTATGGAAATGAAGGAGGGGAGCCAGGAAGACTTGGTCGTAAAATGCTGTAAGGTAGCCAGGAAGGAGTCAGCCACTACTGCAGGAGTAGAAGTGGGCGTATAGGCAAGGCTAATAGCCTGAATGTCATCCTGAAGAGACAAAAGGTCTAAGGAGACATTAGTGTTATCCCAGATGCCCAAAAGGTGATTTTTAACATTATTCCACGAAACAGAGATGAATTATGAACATGTGGAGTAACGCAAATCCATTTATAATCAGAGTGACATCTAGTGGTAAGATGTGTTTTATTTTTTTTTATGTTACACTTTTATTTATTTAGTTAGTTAGTTAGTTAGTTATTTTTAATGTTCTAAACTATTTATTTATTCAATGTTTAAGAATTCCCATGAAAAGCATCTTTTCAAAGATGATCTTTAAAGTTACTTGGGGTAATTTTTTTTAAATAAATTTTATTTTTATATTCCCCATACAATTGCAATCCCCTTATTTTGACCCCAATTCCTCCCCCCACCCCCCACCCCCCATAGAGTGTCTCTGGTTCATAGTTTTTTGTTGATTTTGATTTTCACTTTCTTATAGTTATTCATTTTCCTGGTCCCTTATTTAAGTTTTCTAGATTCCTGCTATGAATGAGACCATCTGGTATTTTTCTTTTTCTTTCTGGCTTATTTCGCTGAGCATGATCCCTTACAGCACCATCCATGTTGCTGAAAATTGCATGTGTTTATCTTTTTTGAATGCTGAGTAATATTCCATGGTGTATATGTACCACATCTTCTTGATCCAGTCATCTATTTTTGGGCATCTGGGCTGTTTCCAAAGCTTAGCTATTGTAAATAGTGCTGCTATAAACATAGGGGTGCAGGTGTTCTTTGGAATTGATGTTTCTGTGTCCTTTGGCTAAATACCTAGGAGTGGAATTGCTGGATCATATGGAAGCTCTATGTTTAGTAGGTCCAGAAATCTCCACACAGCTCTCCATAGTGGTTGGACCAGTTTGCACTCCCACCAACAGTGCAGAAGAGTTCCTTTTTCTCCACACCCTCGCCAACATTTGTTGTTGCTAGTTTTTTTAATATGTGCCATTCTCGCTGGTGTGAGATGGTATCTCATGGTAGTTTTGATTTGCATTTCCCTGATTACAAGTGATGTTGAACATTTTTTCATATGTCTGTTGGCCATTTGTATTTCCTCTTCAGAGAAGTTTCTTTTTAGCTCTTCTGTCCATTTGTTGACTGGATTATTTTCTTTGTTGTTGTTGAGTCTCATCAGCTCTTTGCAGATTTTTGTGATCAGTCCTTTATCATTAGTGTTGTGTGCAAAAATGTTCTCCCAGCTGGTGGGGTTTCTCTTTGTTTTTGTTATTGTCTCTTTTGCTGTGCAGAAGCTCTTTAATTTGATGTAGTCCCAGCTGTTGATCTTTGTCTTCACTATCACTGCTTTGGGTGATGTGTCTGTAAAGATGTCTTTGATGTGCATATCACGTAGTGTTTCGCCTGTATTTCCTTCTATGTATTTTATGGTTTCAGGTCTTATGTCTAGTTCTTTAATCCATTTTGAGTTGATTTTTGTGTATGGTGTGAGGTAGTGGTCAAGCTTCATTCTTTTGCATGTAGCGACCCAGTTTTCCCAGTTTTAGTTGACCAGGGCCTCCCCGGTGGTGCAGCGGTTGAGTGCTGGGTTGTGAAGCTGCTCGCAGCCTATGCGGCGCAGGTTCAATCCCCTGGCTGCTCCCCGGCCACCAGAGGAGGGTCCCGCGTGGTGCGCAGACCTCTCCTGCCATCCACTGCTCCCCTCAGCAGTGTACTTCGGTCCTTCTGCCTGCTCTGCTCCCCGCTCTGGTGAATTCTCTTACCCTCCTGCGCTTCTGACTGTACCCAGTGCTTGTATATATAAACAAACAAACAAACAAACAAATAAATCTTTAAAAAAAAAATTAGTTGACCATAAATCTGTGGGTTTATTTCTGGATTTTCTATTCAATTCCATTGGTCTGTGTGTCTGTTCTTGTTCCAATACCATGCATTTTTGATGATTATGGCTTTGTAGTATAGTCTGAAGTCTGGGAGTGTGATGCCTCCATTCCCTTCTGTTTTTTTTCAGGAGAGCTTTGGCTATTTGTGGTTTTTGGTGATTCCATATGAACTTCATCAATAATTGTTCTATTTCTTTGAAGACTGACATTGAAATTTTCATTGAAATAGCATTGAATCTGTATATTGCTTTTGGTAGGATGGCCATTTTCATAATGTTTATTCTTCCAAGCCAAGAGCAGGGGATGTCTTTCCATTTCTTTGTGTCTTCTTCAATTTCTTTTAACAGTGTTTTGTAGTTTTCTTTGTATAGATCCTTTACCTCTTTTGTTAGATTTATTCCCAAGTATTTGATTTTTTTTGTTTCGATAATAAAAGGGATGTTTTTTTTTTTTCTTCTTCTTCAGATTTATTGTTTGTGTATAGGAAGGCTACTGACTTTTGCGTGTTGATTTTGTATCCTGCCACTTTACTGAACTGATTGATGAATTGAATTAGTTTTTCTGTGGAGTTTTTGGGGTTCTCTATGTATATTATCATATCATCTGCAAATAGTGATAGTTTGACTTCTTTTCCTATTTGGATTCCTTGTATGTCTTTCTCTTGTCTTATTGCTCTGGCTAGGACTTCCAGTATTATATTGAAAAGCAGTGGTGAGAGTGGACATCCTTATATTGTTCCAGATCTTAATGGAAATGCTTTCAACTTTTCACCATTGAGAATGATACTGGCTGTTGGCTTGTCATATATGGCCTTTATGATGTTGAGGTATGTTCTATGTATCCCAAGAATTTCAAGGGCTTTTATCATGAATGGGTGTTGCACTTTGTCAAAAGCTTTCTCGGCATCTATTGATATTATCATATGGTTTTTATATTTCTTTTTGTTGATGTGTTGGATAACGTTGAAACCAAGAGCTGGTTCTTCAAAAAAATCAATAAAATAGACAAACCCCTAGCCAGGCTCACAAAGGAAAAAAGGGAGAAAGCACAAATAAACAGGATCATAAATGATCCTTTTTTTTAGTCTATTTGCTTGTAGGATTATTTTCTGCCAAGTTGATTGATTTTCAGATGTTGAACCATCCTTGTGTCCCTGGCATGAGTCTTACTTGGTCATGGTGAATTATCTTATGGATATATTGTTGGATTCTGATAGCTGAAATTTTATTGAGGATTTTTGCATCAGTGTTCATTAGGGAGATTGGCCTGTAGTTTTCCTTTTTTGTGTTGTCCTTGTTCGGTTTTGGTATTAGTGTAATGTTGGCTTCATAGAACGTGTTTGGTATTATCCCTTCCTTCTCAATTTTTTGGAAGAGTTTGTGAAGGATAAGCACTAATTAGTCTCTGAATGTTTGGTAGAATTCATTTGTAAATCCATCAGGTCCTGGGCTTTTGTTTTTGGGGAGGTTTTTGATTACCATTTCAAATTCGCTGCTTGTAATTGGTCTGTTTAGGTGTTCTATTTCTTCTTTATCTAGCTTTGGGTGATTGTAGACTTGTAGGAATTTGTCCATCTCCTCTAGATTGTTGAACTTGTTTCCATATAACTGTTCATAGTAGGTACTGATTATTTTTTTGATTTCTGCTGTGTCCGTTGTGATTTCTCCTCTTTCATTTATGATCCTGTTTATTTGTGCTTTCTCCCTTTTTTCCTTTGTGAGCCTGGCTAGGGGTTTGTCTATTTTAATGATTTTTTCGAAGAACCAGCTCTTGGTTTCATTGATCTTTTGAATTGTTTTTTTAGTTTCAATTTCATTTATTTCTGCTTTGGTTTTTATTATTTCTTTTCTTCTACTGGTTTTGGGGTTTTTTTTTGTTGTTCTTTTTCTAGATCTTTGAGCTTCGAGATTAGGTTGTTTCTTTGAGTTCTTTCTTGTTTCTTGATGTGAGCCTCTATTGCTATATATTTTCCTCTTATTACTGCTTTTGCTGCATCCCATACATTTAGGAAATTGATGTCCTCATTGTCATTCAATTCAATGAATTTTTTTAATTTCTTCTTTGATCTCCTCATTGGTCCAATGGTCTTCCAGTAGTGTGGTTTCAATCTCCATGAGGTAGGAGAGTTCCTTGCCTTCTTTTTATGGTTTATTTCTAGTTTTATGCCTTCATGGTCAGAAAAGATGGTTGGTATCACTTCAATCTTGGTGTATCTGTTGATGTTTGTCTTGTGTCCCAGTATGTGATCGATCCTGGAGAATGATCCGTGTGCGCTTGAGAAAAATGTGTACTCAGATTTTTTGGGGTTTAGTGTTCTATAGATGTCTGTTAAGCCCAAGTGCTCTAGGTCCTTATTCAGAGCTTTAGTGTCTTTACTTTTTTTTTGTCTTGTTGATCTATCCATTGTTGATAGCGGTGTGTTGAAGTCTCCCACTATGTATGTGTTTTCTCTGATGTCTGTTTTCAGAGATGACAATAGTTGTCTGATATATTTTGGTGCTCCTTCATTTGGTGAATATATATTAATGAGTGTTATTTCTTCTTGAAGTATCGTCCCCTTGATCATAATGTAGTGACCGTTGGGGTCTCTTTTTATCTTTTTGAGTTTGAAATCTGTTTTATCTGATGTAAGTATAGCTGTTCCTGCTTTCTTTTTTGGTCCATTTGCTTGTAGGATTGTTTTCCATCCTTTAACTTTGAGTCTATTTTTGTAAGATGTGTTTTAATATGCTGAATTTGATTACCAATATATAAAAGTGTGGTCAGGAGCTGAAAACAAATTCTCAGCATGTTTTATTGAGCATGCTCACTCACCTAGTCTCCTCCAGTGTGCCTTAGCCCAATTCAATGTTTAATCAGAACTTTAATTACGCAAATATGTTATTTGCTCCTGTGGCCAAGGACAAAAGGTAGAGAACGTATGCAGGTTATGACAGGATCTTCAGCCCCATGGTATGAGGCACAGGGGGTTCTTTGGCCCCACAGTATGAGGCAGTTTCTTTGGCCCCACGGTATGAGGCAGTCAACCTGCTGCAGTAATAGGAGCCCCCACAATGAGTATTATATCTTCCTAATGCATTGTCCCCTTGATCATAATGTAGTGTCCATCTTTGTCTCTTTTTACCTTTTTTTAATTTGAAGTCTATTTCATTTGATATAAGTATAGCTTTTCCTGCCTTCCTTTTTTTTAGTCTATTTGCTTGTAGGATTGTTTTCTGCCAGAGACCTGTACTTACTGTCCTCTGCTTTTCCCCTGAAGTTCTCTGAGAAACAGAGATGGGGAGGGGAACATGTCAACTCAGGGGCTATTGCTCACACTGGGTGCTGTGTCTGCCCAGTGTTCACCCAGTGCTGTGCCTTCCACTATATATGCATTTTCTTTAATATCTGAGTTGATTCTGTGCCCTGATTTCTGAGCTCTAGGTCTCAGTCCCAGGGCACTGAGATCCAAAACACCAGTTGTCACCCTGTGCAGTGCCCAATGTTATGGCACATCCCACGCCCCAAATCCTGTGCCTGGCTCTTAGTTCCAGAACGGGGCTTGCTCCAGGCCTTGTTTCCCTTCTTACTCCCATTTATGTGGCCCACCCCATCTCAGAGCCCAATGTAGTTTTGGAATCCCTGGCTTCCACTACTAGGAGGTTGGTGATTTTGTTCCCATCGCTAGGTGGCACCGAGTTCTTTCCTAGTATCCTTCCAGAGTTGTGCTTTTTCCTCCCGGGTCTCTGGGGAACTGAGTGGGGATGGAATGGAATGGCTCAAAGGCGTGGGGTGCTGTGTCTGTCCTGTGCTGCACGTCGTGGGGATCCCACACTCCAAATTTCGTGCCCCGGTTCTCAGTTCCGAAGTCTTTAGATCTGGGACGCGGGAGGTAACCAAGTTCAGCGTCTGCAGAAATGGCACCTTTTCACCCTGCTCCCCTGTCCTGGCGCTTGGTTTTTGATTACTCAGTGAGGGTCATTCACCTCAGTGCTTGGTCCCGCGTGTCTCCCCACAAACCTAGGTCGTGGGGACCTAGGCAGCTGCAATCTGCGTGTTTTTCGAGCGCCCACGCGCTTTTCTGCACAAACTTACCAGCTGGCCTTGGGCTATTTGCAGGTCTGTCTCTCCACAGAGTCCTTATCTTCTAATGGCGCCCAGAGCCCTTCGCTCACTTCCATGGCATTTCCCTCAAGGTTCTCCACAGTTCCTGTTCGCAGGGTGCGGTGCCTACAGTAGTTCCTTTCCACGCACTGTCCTGCTTGATCACTAGTTTGCTTTCCCCCCCCCCCCTGCTTTCTGTTGGCTGGACAGTATTGGTGGGTGGGGGAGGGTGGCAGGGTTCTGATATTTTCCTCTCTTCTCCTCCACTTTTATTGCAACTTTCCTCTTCAGGCAGTTTGCCAGAGTTGGCCTTGTATCTCCATGTCCCGGTTCTTGGACCTGCCACTTTTCCTCCCTATTAATCCTTTTTATGGGAGAACTTACTCCCAGTGTTTCTCTGCAACATGTTGATCCTCACTCTTTGCAGCCTGTCTTCTTCTATGGCTCCTTTCCTTCTGGAATGCAACTTTGTTTGGAGAAGGGTATAGAGAGCTGGCCATGAATCCTTCATAGGGAAGATTTGGAAGTAAGCAAAATTGCTCATTTCACCTAGACTGGAAAGTTACTTGCACCTGGATTGAAATGCTTATCTGATGGGACCTATGACTACAACCATTTGCTTAATTTTTTTTTTTCCTCCATCAAAAGGTTCCGAGAACCCAGGTGGATGGCAGAACAGGGATAGAAGGTCTCAGCGTCAACAGAATATGATCTTGATTTTGGTTTCACTTCTCATCCCAAGTGAGTAGACAAAGTTCCCTCTCCAGGATGTCTATCTTCTGCTATCCCCACCACCTCTGAGCCCTTGCCCCCCTCCCTGAACCCTCCTAGACCTTCTTCTAGTCAGTGACTGGGGCCCACTCTATAAAGGGGAGATCCCAGACCAGAGGAGGCAGCGCTTACAGGACCCTTCACCTGACAAGTGCATGCCCAGCACCCCATGTGCCCTCACCTGCCCAAGAGGGGTGCTCAGAGCCCAGAGAGGAGGAGGCTGACTGAGAGGATGTGTCCTGTTGTCAATGATAGAAGTAGATTGTGTCCCTTGGGAGAACTAGGCCTGCAGGCTGCCTTAAGAGAGGTGGGTTGGGGTTTTTTTTGTTGTTGTTCATTCCTTGGTTTGTTTGTTCTTTTGCTAAATCGCTATTGAGATGAATCTACTCTGCACTACAGGCTCTTCTGGGTCTCTGAAGATGATGATGTTGATGTGTTTATTCTTGTCAAAGTTCAGGGGAGGTTAAAAGCATATATTCGTAGAAAGAACAGCAAGGCCTGATATTGTCTTCATGGCACACCTAGGGAAGGGTAGAAAAAGAAGAGAGAGGATGAAACTGCATAGACTGGAGTATATTTAACAAAAGATTTCAGATATTACTGTTCGGTGCACAGTTTTATCTCAGGCTTCCAGGGAGAGGGGCTGAAATTAAGTTCCTCACTAAAGCCAGGATTTCATCAATCCTGCCTACACAATGAAACCAAAAAAATAGAAAGCCTTTTCAGGCTAGAGTTTCCTTGTTGGTGGAACATAGAAGGGCTGGAAGGGGCGCACCTGGACAGGTCTCAGGAGCCCCTGTACCCCCCACCCCTCACCCTGTGCTGAGTCCCTTTGCTGGTCCTGAGCCAGAAACCTGCACCCTAAACCAGTAAGGAGACTGCTCCTGAGTCCTGTGAGTCAGCCTAGGAAACTATTAAACCAGAGTGGATTTGTGGGTTTGTAAGGTCTATGGAGTTTGTCAACAGGATGAACAAACAGAGTGGATGATAAGGTACTTCATTGGCAACTGCCTTCTGAAGCAGAGAGCAGTGTGTGGTATAGGATTAAGCCCTTGAACCCCTGGATCCTGTGCTGAGTAAGGGCAGTTCATGTCAGTATTTCATTGAGTTGTAGGACACCAGCTGGGTGTCCTAGAGAAAACAACACAAACCCTCTTCCAGAATAAACTTCTCTACACACGTAGTCTTAGGGTCCTCGATGGAGGCTCAAATTCCTGGCATCACCCCTTCTTTAGGGCAGCCCATCCAGCTCCTGCTGGACCTGACTGTCAGAATGTCCTCCAGTGGGTATTGTCCATTAAAAATAGAAGTAATCATTATATAAAATGTTTAAAGGTTTCGACGAGCTGTTGCTGAAATTTTACCACTTGGCTTACCTAAGACGGCCCATTTGACAGGTGAGCAAAGTGAGACTCAGGGCAATGAATCAGTCACCCAAGGAGTCAGTGTCTAAGCAAGTCTGAGCTGAAAGCTCCTCAGGCCTGGCTCCTCCAGCCCAGGTCAAGCCAGGCACCTCCAGAAATGATTCCCCAACAGGAAAGCATCCGTGGATGTCACTCTTGCACCTGCTGTCCCCAGCTGTGCTTCACGTGGGAATGTTGATTCACTGAGTGCTGAGCTGCCATAGAGCACCCCTGGCCTGGAACACACACAGCTCAGTGCCCCTCATACATGGCAGGATTTGCAACGGGGCCCAGGAAACCCTGAAATCCAGGAGGAGCTGGAAAAATGTTCCCTGGGACTGCTGTAGTTTCCTTCTAACAGCTGCACTGCACCCCACACCTACATCCCTAGAAAGCCCACACCCAGCTCTACATGCAGGTTGGGTGCAGGGGCGCACCTGAAAGCACCTGCACCTGTATGCTCCAGGGCTCCCTGCCCAGCATGGTGAGCACTATGATTCTACTACCTGTTCTGCCTGTGGAGGTGCCTGATATGGGTGTCCTGCTCTGAATCTTGCCCTTGGCAGGCCTGCCCTGACCCTTCCGCTCCCCCAGTGTGGTTTCCTCTGGGTGACTTCCTGCTCTGGCTGCTTGAGGCCTGTTCTTCTCATTTGGTGTCCCAGGGCCAGGAGAGGTTTGAGGAGACCTGGGGGTGCATGCTCTGAGCTCGAAACCTGAAACCTGCACCTCTTATTTGCAACAAAACTCAAGCTTACAACCCCAGAGTCCAGGCCCAGAGCAGGAAGACTCAGAGGACACAGAATGGTGACTGTCACCCCACCCCACTCACCCTCCCACCCCATCAGGGATACTGAATGATGCCTCCCCTCCCCCGATCCTAGGTCTCCTGACCTTGTCCAGTGTCTCCCACTCTGCCGATGACCAGCCTCGGCAAAATGTCGTGTCAGGAGTTTCTGAAAGGATGAGACGGCGTCGGCGAAAACTTAAGGGCTAAGGGGAAGGGGATGAGGTAGTGAGAAAATACTTTCACCTCATTGAGTGTCAGTGTCTCCTCACTACCTCATCCCCTTCCCCTTAGCCCTTAAGTTTTCACCGATGCCATCTCATCCTTTCAGGGACTCCTGACACAACATTTTGCTGAGGCTGGTCGTCGGCAAGTGAGCCCGAACAGGGACCTAAAAGGTAAGCTTTCTTTCCTTTACGGGGACAGCTAGGATCTGCTCATAGGGTAGGGCGCATACCTCCCTGTGGAGGAAAAACAGGGTAGAGAGGAGCAGTAATCAAGAACTGGACAAGTGGGTGTCATATTTTGAGAAGTTATGAGCCATATCCAGTCTAGGGAAAGAGGACTCTTTGTTGATATAATTAAGTATACACTTGCTAAGAGAGGCCTTAAGACCTCTCATGCACAATTGGCTAGTTTCCTAAATTTTGTTGAAATGTATTGTCCCTGTTTCCCCAGGGATGGGAGTTTGAATAAAAAAACATGGAGCAAGGTGGGGACTGCCTCTGGTCTCAGCAAGCAGCTGCCTGGACTTTTTCTCTGGTGTTGAGATCACTGGCAGGTCTCTACTGCCCTTCTGCTGTGGGGACTGGACTCTCCTTTTATCCACGTTAAAAAATTATTTTAGTTCATTCTAGGAAAAAAGTTCTATTTCCCTGTGTTTTTCTGATTATAAAGTCTAGATTGTATAAGGTAAAAACTGCTGAGTTACTTTGGACTTGCTGACAAGCTATACAAAATGCTTATTGGTTGAATAAAAGCTTTTAAATTTACTTATTGGACCTGTAAAAGGTTAAGTTTTTTGTTAAAACTAATTAACCTGGTAAAATATAAAGTGGTAACACAGACATTTTTGAGCTAAATTCTAAACCTCAGATTTTAATAAAAGCCTAAAAACAGGCAAACTGTAAAAATTTACCTCTTCTGTTCTCAAGATAAGAGTGTTCTTTTATGTTTTAAAAAAAATGCTCATTCCCAGTGAGATAAAGTGTTGACAACCTAAAGCCAAAAAATCATTTCTTAAAAATATAAATTCAAAAAATATTTTCTTACCTAAAAAAGGTTAGTAAAAACTGCCATGACTGCTATGGTCTTGAGCCCAAGGTCTTTGGTAGTAATTAAGATTAGACACTTATTCTATGTACAGATTTTAGCTTTTAACCCATTAAAAACCTCAGTATCTTCACACATAGTGGTAAAACTATCTTTTAAAAAATATACACATGGCCAAAACTTTAAATGTATATAAAGAGCTCTCTATGTCTGTTTGTGTCTGTTTTTGTGTTTTTGTTTTGTTTTGTTTTTTACCTCTGGAGTACTAATTATAAACGGTGCCTATATAAGTTCTCATAAAAACAAATTTTAAGATCATGATCCAAAATTTTTGATATACAGAATCTAGTTCAAATTTTATGATATAATTCAAAGCATATATGCATTACAGTTTTGCCTAGGCCCTCTCATCCTCTCAGGGACTCCTGACACAACATTTTGCTGAGGCTGGTCTTTGGCACCACTCCCTAGGGCTCCTCCTTATGGCTTTTCTAGCACTCCCTTCTCCCTCCTCCCCCAGCACCACCTACTAGCAGGTTCCCTGGGGTGTGAAAAGCTGGGCTGTGAGTGAGTGCTGGGTAGGAGCTTACCAGGAAAGGAATCATCCCAATGGAGTCTTGTGTTTGGGAGGTGGTGGGGCCAAGGGGGACCCCTGTTTCCTGCCTGCCTGATGCTTCTCACCTCCACTGCCCACCATTTCCAGTTGTGATCCCAAGTGTCCGCCGCATATTTGCTAAGGAACGTGAAGACCAGCAGAAGCAGAAATCAAACAAAGAAAGTGAGAACCACAATGATTCTGATCTCCAGCAACATAGACAGTCTTCTCCTTTGAGTGGGGCTGACAAGGTGAAGTCAGGTGACCCGTTGGCAACCTTGCGAAGGCTGGTTGATGACCTAAAACTTATGGATACTAAATCATGTGAGTACAAATTGCCCTCTGCCTGTTTTCAATCTTCATTCCCCCACCACCTCTGCCCACCTTGGGCCCCGCCCCTATCTTCCTAAACCTTCTTCTTGTCAGTGATTGAGGCCCACTCTATCCAAGGGTAGATCTAGGACCAGAGGAGGCAGCTCTTACAGGACACTTCATCTGCCAAGTACATTCCTAGTACCCCATGGTCCCTCACCTGCTCTGAGCCCAGAGAGGAGGAGGCTGACATTTGCGAGGGCCCTGGGAGGAAGGGGATATGTGTCCTGTCAGCTCCCAGGAGAATCTGGCCTGGCCTCCGGGCTCTCGCCCTTCCCTGCTCCGCCTCAGGGTCCCTATCTGTACAGGGGAGAGCAAGAGCCTGCGCTGTGGACTGTGTGAGGGTGAAGAGACCCACGGTAAACACTCGGCACAGATCTAACACCCAGCAGGTGCTCAGTACACAGGAGCCCAGATGCTACTGCTGCTGCTGTGCTGCTGTTGCTCCAGCAGAACCGGGGGGCGGAGTTTCTTCATGCCACAGGGAGACCTGAGGCTAAGAGAGGGGTCGGGACTCACAAGGGGAGGCGGAGACAGACCCAGGAAAGTATGTACATTTCCTGGGTCCCAGATCAGGACGTTTGTCCAGCAGTGTCTGTCTGGGTGTTTTTCCCCTAGGAATTAGGAGAGATTGGGGAAGGGGCCTGCAATGGCTGTGTGTGTGTGGCGTGGGGGGAGTTGGGGGGGTGTCTCCTGGGCTCTCTTGGAGACACAAGTACTGGGAGACAGGGCCATGGAACCCAGAACCACATTCCTGGGCAGGGATGTCTCCTGCACTGGGTGCTGCTTTGAGAGATCCCCACCCCATTCCTTCATCCCCGCCCCTCACCATTGCTTTCCTCTTGAATTTTGGTCATAATCTTGCAGATGAGGGTGACATGGTCTTCCATTTCCCCTTTTGATCTGCATTTATCTGATGATTAGAGACACTGAGCACCTTTTGTGAACTTGGTCATGGGCATATCTCGTTTTAGAAAATGTCTCTTCAAGTCTGTTATCCATATTTAATTGTAGCACAAATTTATATTCTTTATATATTTTGGGTGAACTCCTTATCTGATATATTATTTGCACATATTTTTGTCCACTCCATGGGTTGCATTTTCATTTTGTTGACCCAAAATCCCAGGAACGACCTTTTGATATAATACACAAAATTATTTGGTTTTTGACGTCAGCTGCTAAAGCACCTGGAATCTCAGGAGTGCTAAGAGGGCCCCGTTATGCTAAAGGATGACCGAGCTGGGCCTAGGAAATTTCAGGTCAGGCCTGGTGACCAGAAAGACAAAGGTTGGCTTCCAGAGAGAGGGGCTAAGTGTTTGAGGATGGGTCCTTTCCTCATGTAAGGCAGAAACCACTCTTGTTCTGGAAGAACTGGGTATACAATTAAGGAGTAAGGTTAACAAATCCAAATTCAAATTAGGACTAATATCACCCAACATTAAAATGAGAGTAGAATGCTGCTCAAAGCCAAAAGAGACTCCTCAGTGAGAGGGTGTGTCCTGTTGTCAATGATATAGTAGATTGTGTCCCTGGGGAGAACTAGGCCTGCAGGCTGCCTTAAGACAGGTGGGTTGGGGTTTTATCTTTTCTTTGTTCATTCCTTGGTTTGTTTGTTCTTTAGCTAAATCCTTACTGAGATGACTGTACTCTGCACTACAGGCTATTGCTGGGTCTCTGAAGATGATGATGTGGGTGTGTTTATTCTTGTCAAAGTTCAGGGGAGGTTAAAAGCATATATTCATAGAAAGGACAGCAAGTCCTGATATTGTCTTCATGGCACACCTAGGGAAGGGTAGAAAAAGAAGAGAGAGGGCGAAATTGCATAGACTGGAGTACATTTAACAAAAGATTTCAGATATTACTGTTCAGTGCACAGTTTTATCTCAGACTTCCAGGGAGAGGGGCTGAGATTAGGTTCCTCACTAAATCAACCCTGCCCACGCAATGAAACCTAAAAATAGAAAGCCTTTTCAGGATGGAGTTTCCTTGGTGGTGGAACACAGAGTGGCTGGAAGAGGCGCTCCTGGACAGATCTCAGGAGCCCATGTACCCCCCACCCCTCACCCTGTGCTGAGTCCCTTTGCTGGTCCTGAGCCAGAAACCTGCACCCTAAACCAGTAAGGAGACTGCTCCTGAGTCCTGCGAGTCAGTCTAGGAAACTGTCAAACCAAAATGGATTATTTGTGGGGTTGTGAGGACTTTGGAATTTGTCTGCAGGATGAACAAACAGGGTAGATAATCAGGGCACCTCACTGGCGACTGCCATCTGAAGTGGGGAGTCGTCTTGTGTACTGGATGAACCCCTTGAAACCTTGGGTCTTGTGCTGAGTCTGGGGAGTTCATGTCAATATTGAATTGAGTTGTAGGACACCAGCTGGTGTTCCAGAGAGCTGGAGTCAGGAGATAAAAACCCAAACCCCTCTTCCAGAATAAATTCTCTTCATGTGGAGAGGTAGGGTACCCCATGGAGGCTCAAATACCTGACATCATCCCTTCTACAGGGCAGCACTACCAGCTCCTGGTGAATCAGACTGTCAGAATGTCCTCCAGTGTGTATTGCCCATGAAAAATAGAAGTAATGATTATATAAAATGTTCAAAGGTTTCTATGAGCTTTTGCTGAAATTTTACCTCTTTGCTTACCTAAGATGGCCCATTTGACAGGTGAGCAAAGTGAGACTCAGGGCAATGAATCAGCCACCCAAGGAGTCAATGTCCAAGTGAGTCTGAGCTGCAGCTCCTCAAGCCTGGCTATTCAGCCCATGTCAAGCCAGGCAATTCCAGAAATGATTCCCCAACAGGCAAGGGTCAACAGGTGTCACTCTTGCACCGGTATCCCCAGATCGGCTTCATGAGGAAAAGTTGAGATTCCCTGAGTCCTGAGCTGCCTGAAAAGCACACCTGGCCTGGAACACACACAGCTCAGTGCCCCTCATACATGGCAGGATTTGCAAAGGGGCTCAGGAAACCCTGAAATCCAGGAGTAGCTGGAACAATGATACCTGGGCCTGCTGTATTTTCCTTCTGAGAGCTGCATTGCACCCCAAACCTACTTCCCTAGAAATCCCACACTCTCCATGCAGGTTAGAGGCAGGGCATCCCTCTGAAGGTGCCTGCACCTGTGTGATTCCTGCCCAAAATAGTGAGCACCCTGATTCTACTCCCTGGCCCATCTGTAGAGGTGGCTGAAGTGGGTACCCTGCTCTGAATCTTTGCCCTTAGCAGCCCTGCCCTGACCCCTCCGCTCCCCTGGCCACACCCCAGTGTGCTTTCCTCTGGGTGACTTCCTACTCTGGCTGCTTGAGGCCTGTTCTTCTCAGTTGGTGTCCCAGGGCCAGGTAAGGTCTGAGGAGACCTGGGGTGGATACTCTGAGATCAACCCCCTAAACTCCTACCTCCTGTCAGTATCCAGGCCAAGGCAGGGGCCCCAGAGTCCAGGTCCAGAAGGAAGACTCAGAGGACACAGATCAGTGGGTGTCACCCCTCCCCACTCACCCTCCCACCCCATCTAAATGAGGCCCACATCGCCCCCCTGGGACCCCAGGTCTCCTGACCTTGTCCAGTGTCTCCCACTTCCCTGGGCCCCTCCTTACTATGGCTTTTCTACCCCTCCCCTTTGCCTTCCTCCCCCAACACCACCTACTAGCAGGTTCCCTGGGGTGTGAAAAGCTGGGCTCTGAGTGAGTCCTGGGCAGGCGCTTACCAGGAGAGGAATGATCCAATGGAGACTTGCCTTGGGGGATGGTGGGATGGGGCCAAGGATGACCACTTCCCTGCCTGCCTGATGTTCTTCCCATCCCACCACCACCTTCCCATCCCACTGATTTCCTGGGTCCAGCTGAAGCAATTGCACACCCTGAAGACCATCCACAGCTGTCATCGCACTCGACCCAAACGGATGAGAAACTCAAACAGTCCGAGTTCCCGCGGCTTGAAATGGAAGCACTCAGTCTTGTATTGGACCTCTCACGTGACCCGGATAAGAAAAAAATGGCTCATGTCCTAGAAGTTGTAATTTCTATAGCAAGTGAGTAGACAAAGTGCCCGCTGCCTGGTGTCACTCTTCTCTCCCCCCACCACCTCAGCCCCCTCGGCCCCACCCCTGAACCCTCCTAGACCTTCTTCTAGTCAATGACTGGAGCCCAGTCTATCCAAGGGGGGATCCAGGACCAGAGGAGGCAGCACTTACAGGACGCTTCACCTGCCAAGTGCATTCCCAGCATCCCATGTGCCCTCACTTGCCCTGGAGGGGTGCTAGCAGCCCAGAGAGGAGGAGGCTGACATTCAGAGGGGGCCTGGAAGGCAGCCAGTAGTGGTCTTGTCTGGCTTCCAAGCAGACACTGGCCTCGCCTCCTGGCTCTCCCTTTTCCCTGCTCCACCTCAGGGACCCCATCTGTGACATGGGAGAGCAGCAGCCTGCGCTGTGGACTGTGTGAGGGTGAAGAGACCCCACGGGAAACACTCGGCACAGATCTCACACCCAGCAGGTGCTCAGTACACAGGAGCCCGGATGCTGCTGCTGCTGCTGCTGCTGCTGCTGCTGCTGCTGCTGCTGCTGCTATTGCTCCAGCAGCTCCAGGGGGCAGAGGCTCTTCACACCACAGGGAGGCCTGAGGCTCAGAGAGGGATCTGACTCACACAGGGAGGTGAAGACAGACCCAGGACAGGGTGTACATTTCCTGGGTCCCAGGTCAGCACGTTTGTCCAGCAGTGTCTGTCTGGGTGTCGTTTTCCCGTGAGCTCCAGGAGAGGTTGAAGAGGGGCCTGCAATAGCTTCGGGGGTGTCTCCTGCCCTCTCTTGGAGACACAGGCACTGGGAGACAGAGCCATGGAAACCAGATCCACGTTCCTGGGCAGGGATGTCTCCTGCACCCGCTGCTGCTTGGGGAGATCCCCACCCCGTTCCCTCCTCCCCGCAGCTCACCATTGCTTACCTCTTGACTTTTGTTCATAATCTTCCAGACAGTGTTGACAGGGTCTCCCATTTTGCCTTTTGATTTGCATTTACCTGATGATTAGAGATGCTGAGCACATTTTCCTGAACTTGGTCATTTGCATATCTGCTTTTAGACGATGTCTCTTCAATTTATTGATTTTTTAATTGGATTATTGATTTGTCTTCTTTATATATTTTAAAAATGAACTCTTTATCTAGTATATAGTGTGCAAATATTTTTGCCCTCTCCTTGTGCTGTCTTCTCCTTTGTTGACCCAAAATCCCAGGAAGCTTTGCACAGTGGCAGAATTGTAGCCAATGAGGTTTATCCGAGGTGCGATTATTGCTAATTGAAAACTTTTCCCAAAATCCCAGGAGCCCCCTTATGATGTAATACACAAAAATATTTGGTTTGCAACCTCAGGTTCTAAAACCCTGGGAATTTCAGGAGCACTCGGAGGTTCCTTTTATGCTAAAGGATGACTGAGCTGGGCCCTAGGAAACTACAGGGCAAGCCTGGTGACCAGAAAGACAAAGGTTGGCTTCTGGGGAGGGGCTCAGATTTTGAGGATGGATCCTTTCCACATGAAAGGCAGAAACCAGTCTCCTTCTGGAAGAACTTGGTATACAAATAGGGAAGTAAGGTTAACATTCAAATTCAAATTAGGACTAATATCACCAAATACTAAATTGAGAGTAGAATGCAGCCAAAAGCCAAAAAAGAATCCTCTGTGAGAGGGTGTGTCCTGTTGTCAATGATAAAAGTACATTGTGTCCCTGGGGAGGACTAGGCCTCCAGGCTGCCTTAAGACAGGTGGGTTTTGTGTTTGATTTTTTGTTTTTGTTTTTGTTTTTTTTTGCTAAATCTTTATTGAGATAACTATACTTTGCACTATAGTCTGTTGCTGAATCTTGGAAGATGATATTGTGGGTGTGTTTGTTGTTGTCAAAGTTCACAGCAGGTTAAAAGCATATCTTGGTAGAAAGGACACCAAGTCCTGATATTGTCTTCACTTCACACCTAGGGAAGGATAGAAAAAGAAGAGAGAGGAGGAATTGCATAGAATCGAGTATATTTAACAAAGATTTCAGATGTTACTGTTCAGTGCACAGTTTTATCTCAGGCTTCCAGGGAGAGGGACTGAGATGAGGCTCCTACTAAAGCCAAGGATTTCATCAATCCTGCCCATGCAATGAAATCTAAAAAGAGAAAGCCTTTTCAGGCTGGAGTTTCCTTGTTGGTGAAACAGGGAAGTGCTGGAAGGGACATACCTGGACAGGGCTTAGGAGCCCCTGTACCCCCAATCCCTCACCCTGTGCTGCGTCCCTTTGTGGGTCCTGAGCCAGAAACCTGCATCTTAAACCAGTAAGGAGACTGCTCCTGAGTCCTGTGAGTCAGTCTAGGAAACTATCAAACTTGAAAGCATTTGTGGGGTTGTGAGAAATTTGGAATTTGTAGGATGAACAAACAGGGTGGATAATCAGGGCACCTCATTGCCAACTGCCATCTGCAGTGAGGAGTGGTCCTGTGTACAGGATGAACCCCTTGAAACCCTGGGTCTTGTGCTGAGTCTGGGAAGTTCATGTCAATATTGAATTGAGTTGTAGGACACCCAGCTGGTGTTCCAGAGAGCTGGAGTCAGGAGATAAAAACCCAAACCTCTGTTCCAGAATAAACTTCTCTATACATAGAGACTTAGGGTCCCTGGTAGAGGCTCAAATTCCTGACATCATCCCTTCTACAGGGCAGCGCTACCAGCTCCGGTGAATCTGACTGTCAGAATGTCCTCCAGTGTGTATTGTCCATGAAAAATAGAAATAATCATTATATGAAATGTTTAAAGGTTTCTATCAGCTTTTGCTGATTTTTACGTTTTGGCTTACCTAAGATGGCAGTTTGACAGGTGAGCAAAGGGAGGCTCAGGGCAGTGAATCACCCACCCAGAGAGTCAGTGTCCAAGCAAGTCTGAGCTGCAACTCCTCAGGCCTGGTTTCCTCAATCCCATGTCAAGTCAGGCACCTCCAGAAACGATTCCCCAACGGGCAAGAGTCAATAGGTATCACTCTCTCACCCAGTGTCCCCAGCTCAGCTTCAGGAGGGAAGGTTGAGAGACACCGAGTGCTGAGCTGCCTGCAAAGCCCACCCGGCCTGGAACACACACAGCTCAGCGCCCCTCATACATGGCAGGATTTGCAATGGGGCTCAGGAAACCCTGAAATCCAGAAGTGGCTGAAACAATGATCCCTGGGCCTGCTGTCGTTTCCTTCTGAGAGCTGCACTGCACCCCAAACCTACCTCCCTAGAAAGCCCACACTCTACATTAGGTTAGGGGTGGGGGCTCCCCTCTGAAAGTGCCTGCACCTGTGTGATCTCTGCCCAGCCTGGTGAGCGCCCTGATTCCACTCCCTGGCCTGTCTGTGGAGGTGGCTGATGTGGGTGCCCTGCTCTGAATCTTTGCCCTTAGCAGGCCTGCCCTGACCTCTCCGCTCCCCTGGCCACACCCCAATGTGCTTTCCTCTGGGTGACTTCCTGCTCTGGCTGCTTGAGGCCTGTTCTCAGTTGGTGTACCAGGGCCAGGCAAGGTCTCAGGAGAACTGGGGGTGGATGCTCTGAGATCGACCCCCTGAAACCCCCACCTCCTGTCAGTATCAATGCCAAGGCTGGGACCCCAGAGTCCAGATCCAGGAGAGGAAAGACTCAGAGGACACAGATCAGTGGTGTCACCCCAACCCCTTACCCTCCCACCCCATCAGGGATCCTGAATGAGGCCCACATCACCCCCCCCCGGCGACCCCAGATCTCCTGACCTTGTCCAGTGTCTCCCACTCCCCTGGGCTCCTCCTTACTATGGCTTTTCTAGCACTCCCTTTTCCTTCTTCCCCCAATACCACCTACTAGCAGGTTTCCTGGGGTGTGAAAAGCTGGGCTATGAGTGAGTGCTGGGTGGGAGCTTCCCAGGAGGGGAATGATCCCAGTGGAGTCTTGCCTTCTGGCATGGTGGGATGGGGCCAAGGGTGGGCACTTTCCTGCCTGCCTGATGTTCCTCCTGTCCCACCACCCCCTTCCCCTCCCACTGAACTCTCTGGGTCCAGCTGAAGCAATTGCGCACCGTGAAGACCACCCACAGCAGTCATTGCATTTGACCCAAACGGGTGAGAAACTCAAAAAGTCCGAGATCCTGCGGCTTGATATGGAAGCAATCATCTCTAAATTGGACCGTGTAGATGACCTGGATACGGAACAATTGCTTGAAACCCTAGAAGTTAATATTTCTACATCAAGTGAGTAGACAAAGTGCCCTCTGCTTGGTGTCAATCTTCTCTCCCCTCAACACTTCTGCTGCTTTGGCCACACCCCTGAACCCTACTAAGGCTTCTTCTAATCAGTGACTGGGGCCCAGTCTATCCAAGGAGGGATCGGGGACCAGAGGAGGCAGCACTTACAGGACCCTTCACCTGACAAGTGCATTCCCAGCACCCCATGTGCCCTCACCTGCCCAGGAGGGGTGCTCAGAGCCCAGAAAGGAGGAGGCTGACATTCAGAGGGGCCCTGGGAGGGAGGGGGTAGGTGTCCTGTCAGCTCCCAGGGAGACAATGGCCTGGCATCCTGGCTCTCCCCCTTCCCTGCTCCGCCTCCGGGTCCCCATCTGTGACATGGGAGAGCAGGAGGCTGCGCTGTGGACTGTGTGAGGGTGAAGAGACCCCACGGTAAACACTGGCACAGATCTCACACCCAGCAGGTGCTCAGTACACAGGAGCCCGGATGCTGCTGCTGCTGCTGCTGCTGCTGCTGCTGCTGCTGCTGCTGCTGCTGCTGCTGCTGCTGCTGCTGCTGTTGCTCCAGCAGCCCCGGGGGGTGGAGGCTCTTCACGCCACAGGGAGACCTGAGGCTCAGAGGGTGTCGGGACTCACACGGGAGGCAGAGACAGACCCAGGACAGGGTGTGCATTTCCTGGGTCCCAGATCAGGACGTTTGTCCAGCAGTGTCTGTCTGACTGTCCTTTTGCCATTAGTGCCAGGAGAGGTTGGGGAGGGGCCTGCAATGGCTTTGGGGTGTTACAGGGCAACCCCGATATAAAATGGGCTGCCTGACTGGGTCCTCAGCCGTGTGCTTAAAAAGGGACTTACACTGCAGGCACACACAAAAGGTTAATAAAAGGTTTATTTACAAAAAGAAAGGGAAAATGGGGCCTCCCCTCGTGGCTCAGTGGTTGAGCGCCTGGTTGTGAAGCTGCCCACAGCCTCCGCAGCACCCGTTCCATCCCCGACGTCAGGGCAAGGGTCCCACATGGCTCGCAGACCTCTCCTGCCGCCCGCTGCTCCCCTCAGCAGTGTATTTCGTCACTCTGCCTGTTCTGTTCCCTGCTCTGGCTCTGGTGAATCCTCTCACCCTCCCGTGCTTCCGACTGTACCCAGTGTTTGTATAAAATTAAAAAAAAGTTTTTTTCATTAAAAAAACAAGAAAGGGAAAATGAAGAAATGAATAACTCAGGGAGAAAAAGAGGCAGATAAACTCATGAATGTGTCCTACCCTTCTGCTGACCTGGAATCCCAATGGCACGCTGAGAGCTGGCCAAGAGCCAAGAGACTTGAAGCCAAGAGAGAGCCCCAAGGCCCACATGTCTGGTTTTATACCAAACCTGGCAGCTTGACTCCACCCTCAAGTCCCAGCAGCCCTCCCATTGGTGATGATGGGATTTGTCATTTACAGTGTCTTGATGGCTTTGGTGTGGAGTGGGGGTGGAGTCCACAAAGCCTGTATGGAATTAGGTCAGGACATCCTTTCCCCCTAACAGGGGGTGTCTCCTGCGCTGTCTTGGATACACAAGCCCTGGGAGACAGAGCCACGGAACCCAGAACCACATTCCTGGGCAGGGATGTCCTCTGCACTGGCTGCTGCTTTGAGATCCCCACCCCGTTCCTCCTCGCCACAGCTCAACATTGCTTACCTCTTGATTTTTGTTCATAATCTTGCAGACGAGTGTGACAGGGTCTCCCATTTTGCCTTTTGATTGGCATTTATCTGATGATTAGAGATGCTAAGCACATTTTCCTGAACTTAGTAATCTGCATATCTGCATATTTTAGAAAATGTCTCTTCAAGTTATTGATTTTTAATTGTATTATTTATTTATCTTCCTATACATTTTTAAAATACACTCCGTATCTGGTATATAATTTGCAAATATTTTTGCCCACTCCTTGGGTGGTTTTCTCCTTTTGTTGACCCAAAATCCCAGGCGCCACCTTATGTTGTCATACACAAAAATATTTGGTTTTTGATGTCAGCTGCTAAAGCACCTGGAATCTCAGGAGTGCTAAGAGGGCCCCGTTATGCTAATGAATGACTGAGCTGGGCCCTAGGAAATTTCAGGTCAGGCCTGGTGACCAGAAAGACAAAGGTTGGCTTCCAGAGAGAGGGGCTAAGTGTTTGAGGATGGGTCCTTTCCTCATGTAAGGCAGAAACCACTCTTGTTCTGGAAGAACTGGGTATACAATTAAGGAAGTAAGGTTAACAAATCCAAATTCAAATTAGGACTAATATCACCCAACATTAAAATGAGAATAGAATGCTGCTCAAAGCCAAAAGAGACTCCTCAGTGAGAGGGTGTGTCCTGTTGTCAATGATATAGTAGATTGTGTCCCTGGGGAGAACTAGGCCTGCAGGCTGCCTTAAGACAGGTGGGTTGGGGTTTTTTCTTTTGTTTGTTCATTTCCTTGGTTTGTTTGTTCTTTAGCTAAATCCTTACTGAGATGACTGTACTCTGCACTACAGGCTATTGCTGGGTCTCTGAAGATGATGATGTGGGTGTGTTTATTCTTGTCAAAGTTCAGGGGAGGTTAAAAGCATATATTCGTAGAAAGGACAGCAAGTCCTGATATTGTCTTCATGGCATTCCTAGGGAAGCGTAGAAAAAGAAGAGAGAGGATGAAATTGCATAGACTGGAGTATATTTAACAAAAGATTTCGGATATTACTGTTCAGTGCACAGTTTCATCTAAGGCTTCCAGGGAGAGAGGCTGAGATTAGTTTCCTCACTAAAGCCAGGATTACATCAATCCTGCCCACACAATGAAACCTAACAATAAAAAGAGTTTTCAGGCTGGAGTTTCCATGTTGGTGAAAGGTTCGGCGCGGTAAAGAAATGAAAAGCCAGGCTAAGTTTCTCAAAGATGGTGAAAATGTATTGCACCCCCAGGAGAGATTCACAGACCCAAGGTGGTGGTAGGTGAAGTCGCACACGTTGCCAGTGGGAGGCAGGCTTTTATAGGGTGAGGAGAGGTATGAAACTGGGTTTCCATGGCAGAAGAGATTGATAAGGAGGAAAGATTGGTAAGGTGGGGAGAGGTTCATTGTCTGAATTTTCTAGGCGGGCTTCACAATTCCTGCCCCCAGGTGGGCTTCCTGGTGGGCTTTTGCATTCCAGCCTCCTACATTTACCTTTTATACCAGCCTTTTGTTGATAGGAAAGGGGTGACAGCTCTTGTTTTGGTTACTCCTGCTGGAAGTGGGGGAATGGAGGGGTGGGGGATGGGGGACTGAGGGGGTAGGGTGGTGGGTGGCTCAGACCTGGTTATGAGGGTCTTCTGCAGGGATGCGAGAATATGGGTGGAGAAGAAGTTGGTTAAAGGTGGTACAGAACATTTCCTGAATGCAAGCCTGTATGAATTTTAGGAGGCCAGGAGCAAAAAGAAAAAATAAGTTTATCATGAATATTGGCCCCAAGAGTGGGAGTTGCCATGGGACTAGAATTTTGAAAGCAGATTAACGGAGAGTTGGAGCCCCCTCTTTCCCTTTGCAAGTCCCTGTGTAATTTGTTCAAGGCTTCCACATTTTGTTCTACAATGCCTCATTCATTAATGTGGTAGCATTCTTCCCTTAGGAGCAGGCAAGTGCCTCCTTTACCAGCCGTTAACAAGTCCAAGGGGAGAGTAGCCACCCTAGCTCAGACCATCCATACAGGGTTAACTGTGGGGCCACCAGACTTGGACACGTGGGCCTGGAGTGGAAGAATTAACACACTGAGAGAGAGCCATTGCACCAGAAAAAGGTTCCCCTTGTTGTTTGGAGCGCAGGAGTAACCGAAATGCTAGAAGCGCAGGAATGAAAGCCGACAGGGCGTTAGTTTGATAGCAGGGATAGCTGTGACTGGAGTCCCATAGGGGGACTGAGAGTTGGGGAGTCTCGCAAGCAGTATCTGTTATCTTGGTGGTAGTGGTATTGAGATTAATTGGAACTGCTGCCAGAAGAGGCCTCTGAAGGGAAGCGCAGAGGAAACAAGAGGAGGTATTAGTCCCAAAAGAGTCATTTCCATACATAGGACACTGGGCCAGGGGAGATTTTGACAAGAAATGCGCATCCTAGCAGGACCCAGGTTATGACACACATACTGTTTGTCTTCAGGGGCACGTATGACCCATGATAGATGGTGCCATAAGGGGTCTCCCAGAAGTTTTACCGCTGTAGGTGTGGGGAGAATGACCATGAGCGGACCGGTCCACCGAGCCTGCAGTGGCTTTGGTTGAAGTGATTTGAGCAGGACTTGGTCTCCCGGATGCAGTGGTGGGGAAGGTCCGTTGAGAAGGTTGAGATCCGAGGCAGGACTGGGTGATACCCAGAGCCGTGGAGACCTGCTGAGTAATCTTTGAGATAAAAGCTGGACCATTATCAGATTGGAAAGAGATGGGGAGGCCAAAGCACAGATAATGTGTTTAAGAAGGGTCTCAGTTACCACCTGAGCCATTTCTCTAGCTGGAGGGAAGGCCTCGACCCAACCTGTCATTGCATCAACCATGGTTAGCAGATATTTAACCTTTTTGTGAGTAGGGAGGTGAGTAAATTCAACCTGCCAGTCCTGTCCAGGTTAAGTGTCCACGTAGTTGGTGAGCAGCAAAAGAAGAACTCCCCCTTGAGGTGACACGCGAGCACAGGTTTGACGACGGGAACATATCTGCCAGACTGTTGCACTCAAGGAGGGGTGGAAGAAGAGCAGACTCAGGAATTGGGTAAGAAGAGCAGACTCAGGAATGGCCTGATGTGGAGGATATCATGGATTTGTTCAGTGACCAAGTTCCCCGCCCCCTGTTTGGCAGGTAGTGCCAGTTTGTTATTTACCATAATCCAGCCCTGGGCTATCTCAGTTCCTCCTTTTGACATGAGGAATTGGCGTTCATTAGGCTCCTAAGTCGGAGTGATGAGTGGACCAATAGAAAGAGGATAGGGGCAGGGTCTGCTGCAGAGTCAGTTGTGAGAGCCCTTGCCGCTGCATCAGCCTTGTTGTTACCCGTGGTCACATAAGAATCGTCAGTTGGTGTCCTTTCCAGTGGATAATGGCGACTTCAGTTGGAAGCTGCATGGCCACTAAAAGCTTAAGGTTAAGTTTAACGTTAATGATGGGGGACCCCTTGGTGAAGAGGAACCCCGTTCCTGCCAAATCGCAGCCTGACTGTGAGCCATAAGGAAGGTGTATTTTGAATCCGTACAGATGTTGATTTTCTTATGTTTGCTGAGGGTCAGGGCCCCGGTAAGTGCTATGAGTTCTGCTTTTTGGGAGGTGGTTCCTCCGGGCAGCTTTCCTGCCTCGATCACCTGGTCCACAGTAACAATGGCCTAGGCAGCCCTCCGCTGACCGCGCGCATCTACACAAGAGCTGCCGTCTACAAACAGAGTCCAGTAGGCATGTGACAAAGGGGAGTCAGCCAAACCCAATCTGGAAGTTTGCGTTTCGTCCAGGATTTCAGGACACAAATGAGCGGCAGAAGCAGGGCCAGAGACAAGCAGGAGAGTGGCTGGGTTGGGAGAATTAGACTGAGTGAGACTCACCAGAGGGTTTTTGATAAAGAGCACATGGAAGTCCTGTGAGTGGGAAGGAGTGAGAGTGGAGAGCGAGCTGAAGGCGGGGCGAGGAATGTACTTGGCTGGGTCTTCCCAGAGTAAGTTTGAGGGACTCCCGGGTGAGCAGAGCTGCAGCCGCCAGGGCTCTCAGGCAAGGTTGCCAGAGCCCCTACTGGTGGGATCCATCTGCTTGGAGAGATAAGCAATAGGACGCAGGGCCCAGAGGTTGGGAAAGGCCGCCTGCCGCAATACCCCGACGTTCATCTGTGAACAGGAGCAAAGGCTTTTCTGGATCAGGAAGGGCAAGGGCAGGTGCCTTAAGAAGGATATGTCTGAGTAAAAAGAAGGCCCTGTGGGCCTCCCCGGGGGATTGGCGACATCCTTTGGGGGAGGCTTTTGCTGGGTCATACAGTGGCTTGGCTAGGAAAGCAAAATTAGGGATCCAGTGATGGAAGAATCCCACCAAACTTAGGAAGGAAAGGATTTGTTCGCAGATGCAGGGGAGGGAAAGGTCCCGGATGGCCTGTTTGCGGTCCACTGTAGGCTGTTTGGAGGAAGGAGTTAGTCAAAGACGCAGATAGACGACTGTGGGAACTGCAAGTTGGGCTTTTAATAGGGAGACACAGTATCCTTTTGAGCATAGGAAGTTGAGGAGTCGTGCAGTGTGTTGCTGAGATTGTGGCAGAGGACTGCAGAGGATGTGTCAGCAACATACTGGAGGAGAGAGCTGGGTGGAGTATTACCTGATGAGAGATCACTAGCTAATGCCTGACCAACAAATGAGGGCTGGCCCAGAAACCCTGAGGTAGGATGGTCCAGGCCACTTGCTGGGAGGTGTGTGTCCGGATCGTCCCAAGTAAAAGCAAATAGGAAGTAACATTGACGATCCAGAGGGATGGTAAAAAATAGCATCTTTGAGGTCAAGTACAGAGAAGTATGTGGTAGAAGATGGTATATGAGACAGAAGGGTGTAGGGGTTTGGCACTATGGGATGGATAGGCACCACCACCTCATTGATGAGGCATAGTTCTTGAACTAGGCGATAAGAACTGTCAGGCTTTTTAACAGGGAGAATGGGAGTATTACAGAGAGAGTTGATAGGAGTAAGAAGACCCTTTCCCGGGAGTTGTTGGATGATGGATTTGAGACCTTGATGGTATGTGAAGGAAATTGGAAACTGGGGGCAAGAGAGAAAGGAAAAGGGATCCTGAAGGTGAATGAGGACTGGGGTATAATGGGTGGCAACAACTGGGGTAGAGACATCCCATACTTGGGGGTTAACTAGGTCTGGCAGTAGAGGGGTGTCCTGGGTTTGGGGATCTCAGTCAGGTAGCAAGGGGAGGATGAAAGCTTCTGCCTGGTCAGGAGACCATGAGATCACAGCTCCCAATTTGGCCAGCATCCCATCCTAATAAAGGGTGGGGCACGTGGGTAGGACTAGGAAGGAGTGGACCAGGAGTGAGAAGGATAAGTTTGTCCGGAATAGGAGGGGAAGACAGAGAAGGTAACCCCTGTGTCAACCAGAAAGGAGATGGACTTACCTGCTGCCTTGACCATTACCCTGGGCTTCTCGAAGATCATTGGGGTCGACAAGTCCGGGCCTCTTCAGTCCTCAGCCGCCAAACCCAAGACCACCGGTGGCGAGAGTGGCAGGGGCTGGAAGGACTGGCCCACCACAGCCAGACGTGGAGGGACAGTCACTTTTCCAGTGACCCTGGACACTGCAGATGGGGCACGGTCCTGGCGGAGGGCAGGGTTTGGGGCATTGACTGGACCAATGGCCTTCTCGGCCACATTTGAAGCAGGATCCTGGGGACGGCCTCCCAAATGGAGCGTCAGGTGTCCGCCTTGATCCAGTCATTGGAGGAGCAGTCGTTGGAGGAGCATGGCCTGGGGGTCTCAAGGCAGCCACCAGGACCTGTGCCTGGAGTTCGGCCTTCTGGTGACTACGGAGCTCCATCTCTGCCCTGTCCTATTCCTCCTGGTTGTTAAATACTTTGAAGGCCATATTCAGCAGATCCCAGATAGCGGTTTGAGGACCGTCCTCAGCCTTCTTAAGCTTTTTTCTAATGTCAGGGCTTGACTGGGATATAAAATGGGTAGCCAGAACTGTGGTGCCTCCAGGTGAGTCAGGGTCAAGCCTGGTGTGGCGCAGGAACACTGGGGGCTAAGGAAGGCAGCAGGGTTTTCTGAGGCAGACTGGGTAATCTCCCTGAGCTTATCAAAGTTTATAGCTTTATGTGCTAACACTTGGAGACCAGGTAGGAGACCGGTAATAAAATGTTCTCAGTGAGCCCTGCCCCAGGGGCCTGTGTCTGTGTCAGTCTGGTAGTCCCACGCCAGCTCCTGGTGGGAAACTGCTTCAGGGCCTGGGGGCATGACCGCATCAGTCAAATGGACCTGAATCTGCATGATCTTGGGCAGACCTAAAAACACTTCCTTTTGTCAGAGAAGAGAAGGTAACACGTAAATCATGACATGGAAGGTCATAGGCTTGGATAAGACAATGATATTCTTTGGTGTAGATAGTGGTATCCTTAGTGAAAGAGCCTAGACGCTTTTCAATCTGGGAGAGATTAGAAGGTCCCCAGAGCGGGTGTGGCAGCTAGGAGTTGAAAAAGAAAGAGGGGGGTAGATTGGGTAGCTGAAGGAGGTGAAGACAGAGAATCCAGAGGATCAGAGAATATTGAAGAGGCGTCCAGAGAGGGCGAAGAGTGAGGGAGTCTTGAGACTTGGAAAGAGTGGCAGGCTTTCAGGAGGCCTCACTCCTGAAAGGGAGGGAGGGACGGGAGCGCAAGAGAAAGAAGGCCTGGACATAAGGGATCTCTGGCCATTTTTCCATTGCGGTGACAGAAATTGTTTAGGTCTGTAAGGACTGAGAATTCGAAAGTGCCCTGTTCCGGCCAGTGGGAGCCAATGTCCAGTTGCTATTGGGGCCAAACAGTGTTGCAGTAAAAGGGCCTCCCCGATGGCGCAGCGGTTGAGCGCTGGGTTGCGAAGCTGCCCACAGCCTCTGCAGCACCAGTTCGATCCCTGGCCGCCAGGCAAGGGTCCCACATGTAAGGGGAGTCCGCTGGCGTGGGCCCATGGTTTATGAAACAGCCCACCGAGGAAGGGGGCTAGGAGAGGAGCCAAATAGCCAGAGGCGAGGGCCTCCTAGGAAGAGGGTCAGGCAGTTGATTTACCCCAAGAATCAAGGCCGGTGGTGGATGTGAGGCATCTGCAATGGAGAGGAGAGGTCCCAGGAACGGGAAGGCGGCCACAGCGCCAGGAGACAGCCTTCCTGGGTTTTTGGCACCAAGATGAAATGTTTGGCGCGGTAAAGAAAAGAAGAGCCAGGCTAAGTTTCTCAACGATGGGGAAAATTTATTGCACCCCCAGGAAAGCTTCACAGACCCAAGGTGGGGGTTGGTGAAGCCCCGTATGTTGCCGGGGGGAGGCAGGCTTTTATAGAGTGAGGAGAGGTCAGGTGTGAAAATGAGTTTGCACAGCGGGGAAAAGATTGGAAAGCCAGAGAGAGGTTTATTGTCTGAATTTTCTAGGCGAGCTTCTGCATTCCTGCCCCCAGGTGGGTTTCCTGATTGGCTTTTGCATTCCAGCCTCCTGTGTCAAACTTTCAGTTGGTGGAACACTGAGGTGCTGGAAGGGGCAAACCTGGACAGGGCTCTGAAGCCCCTGCACCCCAGCACTTCACTCTCTTCTGTGTCCCTTTGCTGGTCCCGAGCCAGAAACCTACACCCTAAACCAGCAAGGAGACTGCTCCCGAGTCCTGTGAGTCAGACTAGGAAACTATCAAACAGGAATGGATTTGTGGGGTTGTGTGGTCTATGGAGTTTGTCTGCAGGATGAACAAACAGGGTGGATGATAAGGCACTTCATTCACAACTGCCATCTGAAGTGGGTAGCAGTCTGTGGCATAGGATTAAGCCCTTGAACCCCTGGATCCTGTGCTGAGTCTGGGCAGTTCATGTCAGTATTATATTGAGTTGTAGGACACCAGCTGGTGTCCTAGAGAAAAAAAACACAAACCCTCTTCCGGAATAAACTTCTCTACACAGAGTCTTAGGGTCCCCGGTGGAGGCTCAAATTCCTGACATCATCCCTTCTTTAGGGCAGCACGTCCATCTCCTGCTGGACCTGACTGTCAGAATGTCCTCCAGTGGGTATTGTCCATTAAAAATAGAAATAATCATTATATAATGTTTAAAGGTTTCGATGAGCTGTTGCTGAAATTGTACCACTTGGCTTACCTAAGATGGCCCATTTGACAGGTGAGCAAAGTGAGACTCAGGGCAATGAATCAGCCACCCAAGGAGTCAGTGTCCAAGTGAGCCTGAGCTACAGCTCCTCAGGCCTGGCTCCTCCAGCCCATGTCAAGCCAGGCACCTCCAGAAACTATTCCCCAACAGGAAAGTGTCCGCGGATGTCACAACTTGCACCAGCTGTCCCCAGCTGTGCTTCACGTGGGAATGTTGATTCACTGAGTGCTGAGCTGCCACAGAGCACCCCTGGCCTGGATCACACACAGCTCAGTGCCCCTCATACATGGCAGGATTTGCAATGGGGCTCAGGAAACCCTGAAATCCAGGAGAGGCTGTGTTGTAGAGCAACCCCGATACAAAACAGGGTGCCTGATTGTGGGTCCTCACCCGCGCGCTTAAAAGGACTTATCAATGCTCTACTGCAGGCACACGTGAAAGGTTAATAAAAGGTTTATTTGCAAGGGAAGGGGAAATGAGGAAATGTACAGCTCAGGGAGAAAAGTGGGAGACAAGTTTTAAATGAGTCCTACCCGATCCGCCGATCTGAAATTCCAAATGACACTCTCAGAGCTGGCTGCAAGGCAGGAGCCGTGAAGCCAGGAGGCAAGCAATAGCAAGCCACCCAAAGCCCACGTGTTTCGTTTTTATATCCAACCTGGCTGCCCAACTGCACCCTCAGGTCCCAGCTACCCTCCCTTTGGTGGTGACGAGATTTCTTTCCCAATGTCTTGATGGCTTTAGTCTGGAATGGGGGTGGGGCCCACAAAGCCTATATGGGATTAGCTCAGGACATCATTTCCCCCTAACAGCTGGAACAATGTTCCCTGGGACTGCTGTAGTTTCCTTCTGAAAGTGGCTTTGCACCCCACACCCACCTCCCTAGAAAGCCCACACCCCAGCTCTACATGCAGGTTAGGGGCAGGGGCGCCCCTCTGAAGGTGCCTGCACCTGTGTGATCCCTGCCCAGCACGGTGAGCGCCCTGATTCCACTCCCTGGCCTGTCTGTGGAGGTGGCTGATGTGGGTGTCCTGCTCTGAATCTTTGCCCTTAGCAGGCCTGCGCTGACCCCTCCACCCCGCTGGCCACACCCCAGTGTGCTTTCCTCTGGATGACTTCCTGCTCTGGCTGCTTGAGGCCTGTTCTCCCAGTTGGTGTCCCAGGGCCAGGCAAGGCCTGGGGAGACCTGGGAGCCAGATGCTCTGAGATCGACTCCCTGAAACCCCCACCTCCTGTCAGCATCAAGCTCAAGGCTGCGACCCCAGAGTCGAGGTCCAGGAGAGGGAAGACTCAGAAGACACAGATCAGTGGGTGTCACCCCTACCCCCCTCACCCTCCCACCCTATCAGGGATCCTGAATAATCCCCCCCTCCCCCAGACCCCAGTTCTCCTGTTCTTGTCCAGTGTCTCCCACTCCCCTGGCCTCCTCCTTACTATGGCTTCTCTAGCACTCCCTTCTCCTTCCTCCCCCAACAACACCTACTAGCAGGTTCCCTGGGGTGTGAAAAGCTGGGCTCTGAGTGAGTGCTGGGTAGGAGCTTACCAGGAGGGGAATGATCCCAATGGAGACTTGTGTTGGGAGGTGGTGGGACCAAGGGGGACCCCTGTTCCCTGCCTGCCTGATGGTCCTCACCTCCCACTGCCCACCAGTTCCAGTTATGAAGGAACTTGCCCGCCGCCTTCATGCCGAGTCAGGTGAAGACCAGGAGAAGCTGACCTCAAACACGAGAAGAGGAAGTGAGAAACATGTCCATGGTGGATTCTGATCCCCGGCAACGTACACAGTCTTCTCCTGTGACTCGGGCTGACAAGGTGGAGTCGCATGACCCGGGGACACGCTTGCGACGGCGACGGCCGGCTGGTGACCCGAAAGCTGCGGATTCTCTATCACGTTGATACAGTTAACAAGTTTGTCTTTCCCCCATTTCTTGCAGTTCCCCCTCATCTGGCATTAACAAGATTAGTAGCTTGTCTTTCCCCATTTGTTGCAGCTTCCCCTCCCCTTAAGAAGAAAAACAAACTGGTGCCCACTGGTTTGCGTGCAGACCCTTCCCCTCCCCTGAATGAAAACAGGCCGGCGATCACCCGTCTCCCGTGCTGACCCCTGCCCCTTCCCTTGGGAGATGAGTGAGCTGGCACCCTTCCGGCTCCGTGCAGGCCCTTCCCCGTCTCCACACTGGCCCTGTCCCCCTCCCCTGGATGAAAACCAGCTGGGACCCATCCATCTCTGTGTGGAGCTGGCGCCCACTTGTCTCCCTGTGGACCCCTTCCCGCGTCCCTTCACGGACCCCTGCCCATCTCCCCCCCTTGTATAAATACCCCTGCCTGCTGCCAGAGAGCAGGACGGTGGGCTTTCAGGCATGAGCCTGCTGCCCTCCTCATTTGTCAACAAATAAAACCGCTTTCCTTTTCCTTAAACTCGGTTTCCTTTTATTGGCTGAGGGAAACTGAGGCTGGCGTTCGGTAACAACGTGAGTACAAAGTGCCCTCTGCCTGTTGTCTATCTTTCTCCCCACACCACCTCTGCCCCCTTGGGCCCCATCCCTGAACCCTGCTAGACCTTCTTCTAGTCAGTGACTGGGGCCTCCTCTATCCAAGGGGCGACCCCGGACCAGAGGAGGCAGCACTTACAGGACCCTTCACCTGCCAAGTGCATTCCCAGCACCTCATGTGCCCTCACCTGCCCAGGAGGGGTGCTTGGAGCCCAGAGAGGAGGAGGAGCACATTCACAAGGGCCTTGGGAGAGAGGGTACTGCTTCCCTGCTCAGCCACCATTTTGTTACCTACAGTTCCAAATCCTAAGTAAGGTCTGAATAGCCCAGTCAGTTAGGTACAGGAGCCCAACCCTGCAAGGTGCCTTGCAATCAATCAAGAGCATAAAGCTGGATCACACTGGGAAGGGTCTGCATCACGAGGTATGACCAGAAATGCCCTGGGGACTGATGACTTATACATCCTGAGATATGACCAGGAACGCAGAGTGTGGGTTGGGGGTACTGAGGTATAACAAGGAACCCCAGAACCTGATCAGTGGAAAGCCGCTTTGACAAGATTGAAACCATGGCTGGGAAACTATGGCTTGATCTCAATGACAATCCCGAGTCATCAAGCAGATGAGAAGTGCCTGGAGGGCAGATTCACAATTCCTGAGTCGTGTCCCCCTCCAGCTCTTATTTGCTGGGTGATCCTGGGAAATTTACTTCACCCGTTGGAGTCTCAGGTTCTTCATGTGTAAAATGAGGATCAGATTGTCTAACTTGAGGGCAGTTGGAAAGCTTAGACACAATGATCTTTGCACATGGTTCATCTGGTGGGCCTTAAAAATGGTAGCAGCCTGAGTCTTCTCACAGTAAGATAGTTTCTTCCTCCTCTCAGTCTTAGTTCTGACCCTGGAGCTGACAGAAGAATTTGTCCCCTTCCCATGGGAAAGCCTTTAGATGCATGAAGGCCATGACCCCAGCTTCCTTGCATCTCCTCTTAGAAGCTGAACATCCCTGGCTCTGTCCATCTTTCCCCTCATATTGTGGTTGTCAAACTCTTCGAGATTCAGTCGCTTTCCTTGACAGATGCTCGTCTGTGGCTGAGTCAGGGGGACTCTGAGACTACCCATCATCATGGAGGATGTGGGACACCCTCCCCACTTCATGCAGATGAACCCCGTGCTCCCAGCACCACACCTGAGCGCCCCTCTCCCTGGGCCCTCCCTGCAGTCAGGTGACCCTGAGCATGGTCAGTCAGCTCCCAGGTCTCGTCCACACGAGGGATGTGGGTCCCTCCCCCTCCTAATGCAGGTCATATTTAAGCCTGTTAATCTGTTGTTGGTCATGTTCATTTTTCCTATTGAAATGTACAAATACTTCCATGCGATTAGTTTTTCCTGATCTTAGCTTTTCATTCTGACATGCAAATCCAGAACAAAGTGTATCTGATCTAGGAGATTCTAGAGGTCCATCCAGGACAAGTGGGTAAATTTCTGCTCAGATACCAGAGCTCAGGTAGATTAAGTGAAGGACATGGTGAGTTCTCCGTCGGGATCTATTTAGGCTGAGACTGGATTAAGCCATGTCTAGACTATTTGCGAGAAATTACTGTTACTCAGAGTCTCTCTCTCTCTCTTTCTCATCATGACAATTGAGCCTCCACTGCCCACGTGCCTAAGGAAAAGTTCAACCTAGATGATCTCTAAGAGCCCTTCCAGCTTTACTCCAGACTCCATCACAATCTGTCTGTATTGATTCTCAGAATCACAGGATCTCAAAAGGGATAAGCGACTGGGGATCATGTGGACTGATACCCCGCACTGTTCAAATGCTTCTCTCTGTGTCCTCAGGAGACCTCAGACTTGCATCCGCACTGGATCCTCCAGCCCCAACAGGTCAGTGGCAGCTGTGAGAGACACGGGAGCCAGGGGCAGATCTGGCACACCATGTGGCCCTGGAGGGAGAAAGAGACCCTGCAAGCCCACAGGGCTCAGACCCTTGAGAGTGTTGTGGGGAGGGGCAGGTCCCTTCCATCCCTACTCCTTCCCATGAAGCCTGCACCCCACTGGAAACCCAGTGCCTCCTTCAGTAACTGACCCCACACCCAGCTCAAGGGGAGTGTTGACCTGGATGCTGACATGAGGGAGGGCAGAGGTACACTCATGGTGGCCAGATGTATCACTGGAGAGGGGTGGGTGCAGAGGAAGTGATGGAGATGCTTGAGGTGGGGACAGGGCAGGCTGCAGTGGGAACTGCTCTTGATTCACTGTGGCCTCACCGTCATCCCCAGGCACACAAAGGTTGGTAGACTTCCTGGACTAGTATCAAGCACAGCTGGTGTCTCGAGTGACATCAGTGGATCCCATCCTGGACAGGCTGCTCGGGCAGGTGCTGAGTGAGGAGGAGTATGAGACCATAAGGGCCGAGGCCACCATGCAGGGCCAGATGCAGAAGCTGTTCAGCTTCAGCAGGTCCTGGGACCTGTCCTACAAATATCACCTCTAACAGGCCTGAAGGACACCCACCATTCCTTTATTATGGATCTCTTGGAGGAGAGCTACCTTGCAGGACACTAAGGGGCTCCTGCTGAGCTTGGCAGATTGTGGCCTCTCTGCCACGTAGGGCCTCTGCACCTGTGTACAAATGGCCTCTTTTTGCACCTTCCTGTATACGTGGCCAGCATATCCTACCCTGTTCCCTATAAATTGATCACTCTTTGATCCCTTTAAAGTCCTGTTCCCCATAAGATGAATACCTTTTGTTTTCCCTGGACCCTACTTCTCCTGCCATTGTCACATAATCATCATGCTTGTTCATTATTACTAAATAAATAGCTTAGAGGGTTGCTCGCTGAGCAATAGAGTCTTGCCTTGCAAACCTGCTCCACGATTCACCCCTCAAACGTGTCCCTGGATGACTTCTGCACACCCGCTGTGAGTCCTGGCTCTCCTGGTCACTCTTGAGTCTCAGTTTCTTCATCTCTGAACAAGTGGCATCTGAGATGCCATCTCACTGTAAAGTTGGGGACTCTGGTGACACTCTGCTGGGCAGTGATGTCCATCCCAGGGTGCCACCCAGGCACCCAGCTGCCCCTCTGGCTTTCACAGGCAGCTGCCCAGGTGGGTGACAGCACCTCAGGGAAAGACCTGCTGGAGCTGGACCTGAGGGCCTGGCAGGACGTCCCCCAGAGTCTGTGTGGGGTGGGCCCTCCCTGGAGATCCAGAGGAAGGATGAGTAGGGGCTTGGCTCTGGCCATTTCTGGGTGACACAATGATATTGGACACCTGCAGGGGGTGGGGGGAGTTTGAATGATTTGTAATGGGGGAAAAATCAGATGTTTTACTTGTCTATGTTGAACTTGTGTTTTTCTGTATGTTCTGTTGTCTGTGCTGTGACTGGAGTCTAGATGGAGTTCCGGAGCCAGGAGAGGAGAGCCACAGGGGATGGAGCAAGGTCCCAGTTTAGATGTCTCCTCCTATGAAGACACGTCCTGACTCCTGGCTCAGGTCCCGCTTCCCCGAGCCCCTGAGGCACCTGTGTCCCCACCCGAGTGTCAGCACATGGCCTTGTCCCTCCTGCTTCACTGCTGGTCTTTAAGTAGTCGTCACAAATGTTCCAGGGCCCACCGATGCTCAATGACCCTCCATTCTGTTACAGATTCTGATGGGTCTTTTCTGGCTGCCACCAATTAATGCCAAACAAGTTTTCAATAAACCAATAATAGGTTTCAAGCACAAAGTGCTTGGTGTGGATCCACACAATGGGAGAGAGGCAGCAACTGCCCTGAGTCACACTCTCAACCTGAGAGTGATGGGGGGGGGGGTCTGGTTTTATGAGGTTGATCACCAGGGTGGGCAGCAGGGAGCAGACCCTAGAGTTTCAGGCTGTGCATAGGAGGGCCTGTGCAGACAGGTGACAAGCTTCTTCATATGTCACATGGTTCATGAGCATCTTACTCTCCACCCAGGGGTGTGGCTTTAGCCAGCTAATGAGTCCTCAGTCAATCCTGGTTCTCTGCCATCCAAGTCTGTAGGGGCCATCTTCTTTCACCTGGTTCTGGAGCCATTGCTTGAAATCAGGAATCTTCTGCAAGATGGAAGTTCTTCCCCCTCCAGCATTTCTGGCCTGTACCCCCGCTCTTGTATGCATAAATAAATAAATCTTTAAAAAAAGAAAAAGAAAAAGCAACTGGGCCTCTCTGGTGGGCTCAGGTTTAAACCTCAAGGCTATCACCTCTAAGGCCTGAGTTCAATCCCGCCCAGAGAGCTGACCCACCTGGCCAAGCAGACCTCTCCTGTCTCTCTCGCTGCTCCCCTTAGCAGTGTTTCTCAGTAGCAACACCTGCTTTGATCCTCCCACTGTCTTGGCTGAACCCCTCACTCCTCACCCCTCTGGCCTACACCCCAGTTCCAGTTTGCATAAATAACTAAAAAACAAATTGTTTAAAAAAAAACCTAAAAAAAATGTTGTACAATTCTCCCCCATCCCCAGTCTTCCCACGCCCTCCTCATGTTCCATAAGGGTGGTCCACCCCTCAGTGCCTTGCAGATCTCCTTCCCCTTCCAAGTCTCCCTCAACCAAACATCACCTGTCTACCTGACCTGTTTTAAAATTGAAGTCACCTCTGGAGTTCAGCCTCCAGACTCTCCTAAGACCTGGATAGTAGCTGCCTCGACCCCCCAAACACAGTCCTCCTGTTACGGGAAAATGATTTCCTGAGCTAATTCCATACAGACTTTGGGGACTCCACCCCCACTCCAGACCAAAGCCATCAAGACATTGGGAAAGATAAAACCCATCACCACCAAAGGGAGGGGTGCTGGGACCTGAGGGTGGAGGTAAGTTGCCAGGGTTGGTATAAAAACCAGACACATGGGCCTTGGGGTCTCTCTCCTTCTTGGTTTCACGGCTCGTGGCTCGTGGCCAGCTCTCAGCCTGGAAACCATTGGGTATCCAGGTCGGTGGAATGGGTAGGGCACATTTAAGACTTTATCTCCTTCTTTTCTCCCTGAGTTGTACATTTCCTCATTTCCCCTTCCCTTGTGAATAAACCTTTAATTAACCTTTTTGTGTGTGCCTGCAGTGGAGTATTAAGTCCCTTTTAAGTGCACGGGTGAGGGCCCACAGTCAGGCAACCCATTTTGTATGGGAGCTGCCCTGTAACAGTTGGCACCCAATGTGGTTTCCAAGTTACACCCGTGGTTAACCAGCCCAAAGTAACTTTCCTTGCGTTGGTCACCATAAAGCGCACTAGGTCTGCAGGACTCACAGTGTAATCTTTGTCTCAAGTCTTGAAAAGTCTGCTTTTTTCCCCCCATGTGTACAGCTGTTATGGGTGTGTTTTTGACCCAAACATGGCCTCAAGCATGAGCTTAAGCAGTTTTATCCCTAGCTTGAGTTTTTTTTCCGGCCTTGAGTTTAAGTAGCCTTTTCTGGTTAAATATTACCACCAGTTTTATAAATGTAAATAATTTGATAAAGCCTGGTGTATGACACATGATTTTACTTCTGTATACATACATGGGTGGTTTACAAGCCATCCCTTTACAGTCTGTGCTTCTGGGTGTTTTTGGTAATGTGTGTAAGTGCCATTTGCTACATTCTTGGTTCTATGAGAAGTAGATGTGCTACTTCACATACTGAGAATGTGCAACAACACATTCAGGCTCTTAACTTAGCCATGCAACAACAAATTCAGAGATGAAAACCATGTTTTTGAATCAGCTTTTAAGAGTATGCAGGACCAGCTAGAGGCTGCCCTCCATAAATTGGATATGGCAGAGACTCAGCTGATGGCACAGAGGATAAAACTTCCCCTTCCCATGAGGACTGCAAGAAGGCAGAGTTAGAAGAGGAGGACCATCATTTGTTAAATACCTTAAATACATCAAGACAAAGTCCTTCTCCATGTGACAAGGCCCCTCCCTCGCAGACTCCTGAGGCTTCACAGCCTCCACTGCCCTCCGGGGAGGAAACTAAAATGGCATCTCCTCCTCCCCACACCAGACGTGGCACCCATTTTGGCAGGAAGGGTCACCCTGAGGCAGGACAGTTTCCTCTATGACAGATGCCTATGGGTGGCTTGAATGAACATGGGCGACCTGCTGGGTACTTTTGGTCACCCCATCCTTTTAGCACTGCGGACCTCCTCAATTGGAGGAGCTCTGTCCCCTCATACCGGCAGGCTCCTAAGAGGATGGCAAACTTGTTACCTCTATCTTCATCTCCCACTGCCCTAACTGGGCAGATATACAGTCAATGTTACATACTTTACTAACTCTGGATGAGCAGAGAATGGTATTCAGGAAAGCCAGGGAGGAGGCTGACCATCTCAACGAACAGGACAGAGAATCCCCAGAACCAGAGATGGTTGTCCCAGTGGTAGATCCTGAATGGGACCCCAACAATAGAGGAATGGCGATGTTAGAACTGTATAAAAAAATGTCTATTGGTAAGGCTGCAGCAGGGAATCCCCAAACAAAAAAAAATTTAACAAAATATTACAACTTGAACAAGGAGCTAATGAGGATCCATCAGAGTTCCTTGAAAGAATTATTCAGACATACACCAACCACACGGATATAAACTCAGATGCCCGAGAAAATGCTTATCTGATCACTATGGCGTTCATCACACATGGTGCCCCAGACATAAAGAAAAAGTTAGCAAAGGTGGACGGCGTCACAGAGATGAGTCCGTCCCAGGTAGTGGACTTAGCATTTAGGGTTTTTTAATAATAGAGAGGACAGGAGACCGAAACCTGAGACAGTTTTCGTGCAAAGAGAGCACAGGACAGGGGTTCAGAGAAACAGTAACGGACTGAGAAGTGAACCCCTAGGGAGGAATCAGTGTGCTTACTGCAGGGAAAAGGGACCTTGGAAGTACAGTTGTCCCAGATTACAGGGAAGTAGCAGATGCAGTAATTACGGAAGGCAGGGTAGAAGACTGAGAACACCACAATAAGACGATTCACGCAGGGGTTACAGGAGGGAATATAAAAGGAGGGCACAGAACCGGGAATCAAGGAGAGAGGAAACAAGAGAGATGGTAGTACAGAGTAGAGGCTCAGATGACAATAGGGAATATGGACAGAGAAGAAATCGAGAGCCCAGTACAGAGGAAAGGAGACAAATGATAGCACAGAGTAGAGCCTCAGGGGAGGATGGGGGGAGTATAGACAGAGTAGAAGGAATCTAGAGCCAAGTGCAGAGGAAAGGAGACAAATGATAGTTCATGGAGAAGGCTCAGATGAAGAATAGGGGTGCCCAGGGGCTCCACTAGATCTAAAGAAGCCCATTAGAATAACCCCCGCAGAGCCCCAGGTAACACTCGCTGTGGGGGATCATCTGGTTGATTTCTTGCTGGACATTGGAGCGACATACTCGATTTTGAATTCTAAATTGACTAGAGTGAGCAAAGAGACTGTACCAGTCACTGGGATTTCAGGAAGGCCACAACAGAAAGCCTTCTTACATGCTTTGGAGTGCCAGCTGGGCACCAACAGCTCCAGCACAGCTTCCTGTACATGGAAGAGTGTCCAGTCCCTCTGCTTGGCCGTGACTTTTAAAGTAAGCTCAACACACAAATTATGTTCTCACCCAAAAATCAGAGGCTTCACCTACAGGTACCTCCAGAGCATGCTCTGTGGTTCCAGATGTTATTACTCAAGATATTCCACCGAGGGCCTCCCCGGTGGCGCAGCGGTTGAGCGCTGGGTTACGAAGCTGCCCGCAGCCTCTGCAGTGCCGGTTCGATCCCCGGCTGCTCCCCGGCCACCAGAGGAGGGTCCCACATGGCGCGCAGACCTCTCCTGCCGCCCGCTGCTCCCCTCAGCAGTGTACTTCGGTCCTTCTGCCTGCTCTGCCCCGCTCTGGCTCTGGTGAATTCTCTCACCCTCCCGTGCTTCCGACTGTACCCAGTGTTTGTATAAATAAATAAATAAATAAATAAATAAATAAATAAATAAATAAATAAATCTTAAAAAAAAAAAAAAAAGATATTCCACCGAAAGGTGAACTTTTACCTTCAGAAATTGTTGAACAAGTAGGTAAATGGGTATGGGCTGATGGAACCCCAGGATGTGGGAAAAATGCAGAGCCTGTAAAGATAGCAGTGACAGAGGGGAGCAGAACCCCAAGGAGGAAGTAATACCCCTTAAAGGAGGAGGACTTGAGGGGAATTGAGCCAGTATTGAAAAGGTTCCTTCAATCTGGAATCATTCGGCCCTGCCGCTCACCGTACAACACTCCAATTCTGCCAGTGAAGAAACCCCATACAGGCAAGTACCATTTTGTCAAAGACTTAAGGGCCATTCATGACATTGTTCAGGATTTACATCCCACTGTGCCTAATCCCTACACCTTACTAACTGCCATACCTGGTGACTTTGGGTGGTTTTGGTATTAGACCTGAAGGATGCCTTTTTCTGTACCCCAATAGATGTCCAGGATCAATTGCTTTTTGTCTTTGAGTGGCAAGACCCTAAGTCCAAGAGCACTCTCCAGTATTGCTGGACACTGTGCTTCCACAGGGGTTTAAGAACTCCCCAACAATTTTTGGGGAAATACTGGCCAGGGATCTCAGGAAGGTTCAACTAAACCAGGGCATCTTATTACAATATGTATATGATTTATTGATCGCAAGTCCAGACTACGAATCTTGCCTGGAAAATACCATAGTGATACTGAACTACCTGGCAGAATGTGGCTACAAGGTGTCACCTAACAAGGCACAGATGTAAACAAACGGTGACATGCAAATTTTTGCTATGCTGTTCAAAAAATTTGGGATCAAGGTTGAGAGAATTTGTTTTTTACATAACTTGAACCAATTTTAAGATTTTTTTCCCTGTGATTTTGACATATTTGCTGTCTTGTTCTGGCTAATGCCTCCAATCAGTTTTTTTTGTTTGTTTGTTTGTTTGTTTTTTGTTGGCTTGTACTAATGAACTGTTTTTCCAGGAATGGAGGACTTTTGCTTTCCACAATGGATAATACCTGGAGAGACTGGTTTTCTTTCACACTGGAACCCTGAAAAATTTTCATCTGAGACTGCATCCCAGCATCCATATATTTGATCTTCATCACTATGGAAATGGTGGCAAAATGTGAAAGGGGGGAATTGTTAGGGGGAAAGGATGACCTGAGCTAATTCCACACAGACTTTGTGGACTCCACCCCCACTCCAGACCAAAGCCATTAAGACATTGAGAAAGACAAATCCCATCATCACCAAAGGGAGGGGTGCTGGGACCTGAGGGTGAAGTTTAGCTGCCGAGTTTGGTATAAAATCAGACACGTGGGCCTTGGGGGCTCTCCCTTGGCTTCATAGCTCTTGGTGCAATGCCAGCTCTCAGCGTGCCATTAGAACGGGTAGGATGCATTTAAGACTTTATCTGCCTCTTTTCTCCCTGAGCTGTACATTTCCTCATTTCCCCTACCCTTGCAAATAAACCTTTTATTAACCTTTTGTGTGTGCCTGCAGTGGAGTATTAATAAGTCCCTTTTAAGCACGGGGGTGAGGACTCACATTCAGGCAACCCATTTTATATCGGGGTTGCCCTGTAACACCTCCAGAAATGACTACCCAACAGGAAAGGTCCAACAGGAAAGGTCCAGGAAGATGTCACTCTTGCACCCACTGTCCCCAGCTCTGCTTCACATGGGAATGTTGATTTGCTGAGTGCTGAGCTGCCTGCAAAGCAGACCTGGCCTGGAACACACACCTCAGTGGCCCTCATATTTCCCGGGATTTGCAGTGGGGTTCAGGAAACCCTGAAAACCAGGCATGGCTGGAACAATGTTCCCTGGGCCCACAGTAGTTTAATTTTGAGAGTGAAAGGTCTGGCAGTAGACAGAGTCACTAGGGCCAAAAGGCATTTGGTGTCTTGCTCAGTGGGGCCCCATGCACCCCCCCCACCAGTGCCTGCTGGAAAATCCTGACTGACATAAGAGGAACCATCAAGGAACTTTGAGGCTGAGGACCCTGATGTCCCCTGGAGAATGAGGAAGCCCACCTAGGGGCAAGAATGAGGGCCTGCTGATACCATCAGAAAACAATTCTGTTCCTCATAAAACCAGCACCCCCAACTGCAAGCCCAGTTTCCCTCTGCCCATCCTATAAAAACCTACTTTCTCCTTGCAATGGGTGTGACTTCACCGATCCCCACCTTGTGTCCATGAATTTTGCCCTGGAACGCAACAGAGCCCCCCTTTAAACTTATTCTGTCATCCTCGTCTTTCTCTGCCAACCCTTTCAGAGAGCTGCATTGCACCCACACCCACTTCCCTAGAAAGCCCACACCCAGCTCTACCTGCACATTGTGGGGGGGGGCACTCAAGACACCTGCACCTGTATGCTCTAGGGGCTCCCTGCCCAGCACAGTGAGCACCCCAATTCCACGAACCTGGCCTGCCTGTGGAGGTGGCTTTTGTAGGTGTCCTGTTCTGAATATTTTCCCTTAGCATTGTTAGGGAGAAAAGGATGTCCTAAAGCTAATTCCATACAGGCTTTGTGGACTCCACCCCCCCCACTCCAGACCAAAGCCAAAAGACACTGGGAACTCCAAATCCCATCACCACCAAAGGGAAGGTGGCTGGGACCTGAGGGTGGGGTTAAGCAGCCAGGTAGATATAAAAGGCAGACACGTGGGCTTTGGGGGGTCCCCCATTTTGGCTCTCCACCAGCTCGCAGAGTCCGGCCAGCTCTGAGAGTGCCTTTGGGTTTCCAGGTCGGCGGATCGGGTAGGACGCATTAAAGACTTTATTTCCCTATTTTCTCCCTGAGTTGTACATTTCCTTAATTCCCTTTCCCTTGTAAATAAACCTTTTACTAACCTTTTATGTGTGCCTGTGATACAGTTAACAAGTTTGTCTTTCCCCATTTCTTGCAATTCCCCTTATCTAGCATTGGCAGGATTGATGACTTGTCTTTCCCATTTGTTGCAGCTTCCCCTCCCCTTGGGAAGAAAAAAAAAAGCTGGCGCCCACCGGTTTCCCTGTAGACACTTCCCCCTCGCCCTAAGGAAAACAAGTGATCTCTGTGCCTTGACACCTTCCCCTTCCCTTAAGATGAATGAGCTGACACCCATCCATCTCCCTGTTGAGCTGGCGCCCACTTGTCTCTGTGCGAACCCCTTCCCCCTCCCCATCGCGGACCCCTACCCATCTCCCCCTGTATAAATACCCCTGCCCACTGCCAAAGAGCAGGACGGTGGTTTTTCGGACATGAGTCTGCCTCCCTCCTCATTTGTCGACAAATAAAACCGCTTTCCTTTTCCTCAAACTCGGTTTCCTTTTATTGGCTGAGGGAAACTGAGGCCGGCGTTTGGTAACACCTGTAGTGGAGTATTAATAAGTTCCTTTTAAGCGCGTGGGTGAGGACCCACAGCCAGGCAACCCGTTTTATATCGGGGTGACTGCCCTGACCCCTCCCCTCCTCTGGCCATGTAAGAACTTAAAGGACTAAACATAGCAAGACAGCAGCCATTTTAAGGAAAATGACCATTTTAAAGAGCACAGTTGTCCGTTGCAGAGTAAAACCACAAGAACCACAAGGCCAGGGTGAACGAAACTTAAAGGCTGCCAAAGAAAGGCACATAATCAGATTGAACTTGGTCCCTGTTGTGAAAGGTCCCTTTTTCTGCTGTTAACAGAGTATAAAAAACAGCTTGTCACCCTTAAAGGGGTCCTTCTCTCAACCTGATGAGACTGCTGTGTCAGTACTCCAGGCAGAGTCGGACCCTAGCTTAAGCTAGCAATCAAGCCTTTTTGCTTTTGCATCTCTGGCTCCGTGTAGTTTTTGGGAACCCCGAACAGAGTTGAGGCGCCAACTCCTAACATTTTGGGGGCTCGTCCGGGATCCCCAATTACTACACGAGGTGGCCAAAGAAAGGCTCAGGCCGGAGGAGGACATGTGGTTCCTGGTATATGGGCTTCCTGGGTCGGGCGGACGCGCAGTACGGGGTTTGGAGAGACGTCTCAAACCCGCGACGGCCGACGCCCAGGGAAATTCAGATTTTTCTAGGGCGTACGTGGCCCAGTTCCGACGAGGAATCCGGAAATCTGGGGCGTGCGAGGTTGTCGGGCTCCGACTGTTTTTCCGGAACCAGTCCTGAGGTGCAGGACGAGGAATTGACGCCTATTTCCGACGGTTTTTCCGGAACCCGTCCTGAGACTCAAGCCGGGACGGGGAGGCAAATTTGGGGAACAGTTACTGTCCTCTCCGGTAAGCCCGAGGGCCTGTTTCTGTTATCTGTAGTCTTCAGTTTGTGTCTCGTGGAAATTGTTGTCCCTGTCTTGTTTTTCCTTCTACAGGATGGGCCAGGGACAAACCACACCATTGTCCCTCATGGTGGACCATTTCTCAGAGGTCCGGGAGAGGGCCCAAAACCTTAGTCTTGATGTTAAGGTTACTAATCACTTTCTGTTCCAGTGAATGGCCAACTTTTACTGGCATCCAGTGGCCAAGTGGAGGATCCTTAGACCTCGCTGTCATTCAGCAAGTTAAAAAGCAAGTTATGGCTCTTCACCCTGATTTAATTCCTTATGTACTTTTGTGGAAAAATATTACTACCTTTCCCCCTGAGTGGTTGCATCCCTTTGTTCCACAACTTGCCCTAGCAGCCGGACAAGGAAAAACCCTTGTTTGTCTGGCACAACAAGAAGAAGGGCCCAAAAAGACTGTCCTCCAAAACTCTTCCTATCCCCAGGATATTGATGAGAGCCTTGAGCCTATGATGCCTACCCACCAATTTGGCCAAGGTAGGAGATATACGTCAGGGGGTGACTGAGACCCCAACTGCCTTCCTGGAGCGCATAATGGAGGCATTTCGACAGTTTACTCCCCTAGACCCTGAGTCAGTTGAAAGCCGCGCAGCTGTTACTATGGCTTTTGTAAATCAGGCAGCCCCAGACATCAAAAGAAAACTGCAGTCATTAAAAAGGTTGGGGGAACGCCCAATTCAAAAATTATTAAGGACAGCTAAAAAAATTTATAATAAAAAAAAGTCAAAAAAAATAAACAAAAAAGGTTAAAAACAAAACAAAGGGAACAAAAAAATAAAATAAGGACAAAGGACAAAAAAAATTCGTACAACAAAACAAAAAAGACAAAAGTTCTGTTAACAGCAGTGGGCGACCGGGCCCAAAATGGAAATAGGCGATTGACAAAACAGGAACAGGAATCCAAACGCTCCCCTTTCAAGTGGGACAGAGATCAATGCCACCGGTGCAAAAAATATGGACACTGAGCAAAAGATTGCCCAGAAACAACAAAACAGGAAAATAAACCAAAATCTATCCCCGTTCTCCTGGCCGGAACGACTGCGTCAGATGATAGTGACTAGGGGAGTCGGGGTTCGGTTCCTCTCCCCAAGCCCTGGGTAACTCTCAAAGTGGAGGGGAAGGATGTGGACTTTCTGGTTGATACAGGAGCTCAATACTCAGTTTTACTGACAGATGGAGGAAAAGGTTCTGGCCGCACTACCTGGGTCCAGGGCGCTACCGGATCCAAACTATACGACTGGACTACAACCAGGAAGGTAAACCTGGCCTCCGGCACGGTAAGCCATTCTTTCATGGTTATTCCTGATTGCCCTGTGCCACTACTTGGACGTGACCTCTTAACCAAAGTGGGAGCCAGCATAACCTTTGGCCCAGCAGGAGTGGTTTCTGATGCCAGGGGCCGACATTTGGGGGGAACAAATATAAGCATGGATAATCCTGCAGTCATCTTGACTATGTCATTAGTGGATGAGTTTCGATTACACTCGCCGCCCACAGAACAAAAAAAATATATGGCGGAGTGGTTGCGCCGCTTTCCAACAGCATGGGCAGAGACAGGGGGGCCGGGACTGCCGGTCAATCAACCAGACATTTTTGTTGAACTAAAGCCTGGTGCGGAACCAGTTCAAGTTCGGCAATACCCTATGCCTATGAAGGCCGGGGTGGGCATTTCGCCACACATTAAGAAACTAAGGGCAGTCGGCATCCTCCGCCCATGTCACTCGGCATGGAACACGCCTCTCCTCCCAGTTAAGGAGCCACACACGGGAGACTATAGACCAGTCCAAGACCTATGAGAGGTTAATGCTAGGGTGGCTGACATTCATCCCACTGCACTTAATCCATACACCCTACTGAGCTCCTTGCCTCCCTCCCATCAGTGGTATACTGTGTTAGATCTCAAGGATGCCTTCTTCTGCATTCCACTGGCACCTAAAAGTCAAGAATTGTTTGCTTTTGAGTGGAGAGACCCAAATACTGGCTTATGTGAACAGCTGACCTGGACTAGACTGCCACAGGGTTTCAAAAATTCACCCACCTTGTTTAATGAAGCCTTGGCTCGAGACATGATGCCCTTTCATGGCAGTCACCCCCACCTAACTCTTCTTCAATATGTAGATGATATCCTCCTAGCTGTCTCCAACCAGGAGTTATGCATCAGTGGTACAGAGGAACTTCTCACCACCTTGGGGAAGCTGGGTTATCGGGCCAGTGCAAAAAAGGCTCAGGTCTGCTGTCAGCAGGTCACCTATTTGGGGTACCGACTCAAGAAGGGAAAGCGGTGGCTCACGGAGGCCATGACGCACACTATTCTGGACATTCCTCCACCCACAAGCAGGCATAAGGTACGAAAATTCCTTGGCTCTGTGGGTTATTGCAGACTGTGGATCCCTGGGTTCGCAGAAATTGCAAGACCATTATATGAACTCACCAAAGAAGGCAGCTCCCCAAAGGACCCATTCTCCTGGGGGAGGCTCATCAACAGGCCTTTGACTCTCTTAAATTGGCCCTTCTTGCCGCAACAGCTCTAGCCTTGCCTGACCCAGAAAAGACTTTCAACCTCTTTGTGCATGAAAAAAATGGCATTGCCAAGGCAGTATTGACCCAAACTTTAGGACCCTGGGTAAGGCCAGTAGCTTACCTTTCAAAAAAGTTGGACCCAGTTGCAGCAAGATGGCCACCGTGCTTGCGTATCATCGCTGCAGCAGCAGTTACCCTGAAAGACGCCGACAAACTCACCCTGGGACAACAGGTGATGGTGGCTACCTCCCATGCCTTGGAAGGTGTTTTGCGTCATCCTCCGGGTAAGGTTAAACCCATCAAACATGCTGAGCATATTCAGGATCTTCTCCAGGCTGTCCTGCTGCCCAAAAGACTGGCCATAGTACACTGCCGGGGACACCAGACTGGCCAGACCCCTGAAGCCCAGGGAAACCAAAAGGCAGATGCAGAAGCACGGCGAGTGGCCCAGGAAGGAGATGAGCCAGTGCTCCTTCAGGTCCTCAACCAACCACCACCAGTAATGGGCCCTCTGCCAGAAGGGAACCCAACCTACTCCACCGAGAATCGTAACTGGATCCACAAAAACTTTCCCTCAGCTAAAGAAATAAAGGGGTGGTGGACGGCTGGAGAAGTTTTGCTACTCCCCACACAGATGGGCCGTTTGCTCCTTAATCGACTGCATTCCACCACACACCTCCGAAACCACAAGATGCTGCAACTTCTTAGAACAGCCAAAGTTGCCTTTCAACATGAAAATAAACTGTGTCAGCAGTTGCTGGCAGACTGCATAGCCTGTCAGACCATGAAGCCCCAGCCCAAAGCAAAAATTTCAGGTAGTAAAAAAACGGGAATCTTTTCCTGCAGAAATTTGGGAAGTGGACTTCACAGAGGTAAAACAAAACAAATATGGGTATAAATATTTACTAGTTTTTATAGACACCTTTTCAGGGTGGGTGGAGGCCTTCCCCACAAAAAAAGGAAACTGCCAAAGTCGTTTGTAAGGCTCTACTAGAAGATATAATACCCCGGTATGGAGTTCCACAAGGTATAGGCTCAGATAATGGTCCTTCCTTTGTAGCCAAGGTAGTCAAGGGTCTAGCCCAGGCACTGGGGACAGATTGGAAATTACATTGTGCTTACCATCCCCAGAGCTCTGGACAGGTAAAAAGAATAAATCAAACTCTTGAGGAGACTTTAACTAAATTATGCCTAGAGACTGGCGGGGACTGGGTGCTTCTCCTTCCCTACGCGATGTTCCGTGTCCAGAACTCCCCGTATTCCTTGGGATTAACACCATTTGAAATTATGTTTGGACGCCTACCCCCTGTGATACCACATGGGCTAGGCATGAGTTCAAGATTTCATGCGGGAGGGCCATTCACATTACAGTTGCTAGCTCTACAGCGCGTCTGGACAGAGACCTGGCCCAAACTGCGGGGCCTATATGGCTCTACTGAAACTGACCCCACTAAGCCTCCAGGCCACCAGTTCCAGCCGGGAGATTGGGTGTGGGTGCGCGGACATGCACCCAAGACATTGGAGGCACGATGGAAGGGACCCTACTTAGTTATTTTTATCACTCCTCTTGCGCTAAAGGTTGACGGAATCCCAGCTTGGATCCATTACACCCATGTACGGGCTGTAACGGGAGCAGAAGTCAAGCAGCACCAACCAGAGAAGTGGGAGGTTAAGGCAGACCCTTCCAACCCGCTGCGCGTCAAACTTCGCCGACACCCGGACCAATTCCCGGTGACTGATCCACACAAGCCTTCCGCCTAATAAGCCGGCACTATGACCAGGCTCTTCCTGCTCCTGCTGACTCTTCAAACTGTATGTGTCTCTCCCTACTCACCCTCTCAGGTGAACCCCCACACCCCGTGGAACATCATATGGACCCTTAGCAATACAAATACTGGAAAAATAGCTGCCCAAATCATGCATCGGGCTCCCCTTAAAACTTGGTATCCAAATATAATTTTTGACCTCTGCGGCCTGGCAGATAAAAAAAAATAAAATAAGTCTATTCAGGACCCATCCCAACTAGTCTGGGCCTGCAACAGCGCCAACAGACGAAGCCAAATTAAAAAGAGTTACTTTTACCCTTGCCTGGGGCATGAAGGGCGGGCCAAACACATCTGTGGGGACTCAAAAGATTTTTAGCTATGTCTCCACCGGTTATATTTCCTGGACAGCGCCAAAAAACAGGGGACTTTATTCAGGTTGACAAGACCCTAAAATCTAAAACCCTGGGTTATGGCTTTTATCAAGAAAAAAAAAAAAAAAAGGGCCTTGTTTGAAAAAAGACTGCAACCCTGTCCTTCTTAAATTCACCCCATCAGGTAGAGACCCCAAGCTACTCCCGCAATGGACTAGAAAAATGACCTGGGGACTCAAACTATATGCAGCTGGCATAGATCCAGGTGTCTTGTTTACTTTGAGGGTCAATGCTCAACCCCTGCCACCCACCCTGCCAGTGGGACCTACAGCAAGGTGGGCTATGTGCAGCTCTAGGGGAAGAAGACTGTTTTTGTTGTTTTTTTTTTAATAATAAATTTTATTTTTATATTCCCCATACAATTTCAACCCCTCCATTCTGACCCCAATCCCTCCCCTCCCTCCCCCCACCCCACAAAAAGTGTCTCTGCTTCATAATTTTTGTTGATTTTCACCTTCTTATAGTTATTCAATTTCCTGGTCCCTTATTTAAGTTTTCTAGATTCCTGCTATGAGTGAGACCATCCGGTATTTTTCTTTTTCTTTCTGGCTTATTTTGCTGAGCATGATCCCTTCCAGTGCCATCCATGTTGCTGCAAATTGCATGTGTTTATCTTTTTTAAATGCTGAGTAATATTCCATGGTATATATGTACCACATCTTCTTGATCCAGTCATCTATTTTTGGGCATCTGGGCTGTTTCCAAAGCTTAGCTATTGTAAATAGTGCTGCTATAAACATAGGGGTGCAGGTGTTCTTTGGAATTGATGTTTCTGTGTCCTTTGGCTAAATACCTAGGAGTGGAATTGCTGGATCATATGGAAGCTCTATGTTTAGTAGGTCCAGAAATCTCCACACAGCTCTCCATAGTGGTTGGACCAGTTTGCACTCCCACCAGCAGTGCAGAAGAGTTCCTTTTTCTCCACACCCTCGCCAACATTTGTTGTTGCTAGTTTTTTTAATATGTGCCATTCTCACTGGTGTAAGATGGTATCTCATGGTAGTTTTGATTTGCATTTCCCTGATTACAAGTGATGTTGAACATTTTTTCATATGCCCGTTGGCCATTTGCATTTCCTCTTCAGAGAAGTTTCTTTTTAGCTCTTCTGCCCATTTGTTGACTGGGTTATTTTCTTTGTTGTTGTTGAGTCTCATCAGCTCTTTGCAGATTTTTGTGATCAGTCCTTTATCATTAGTGTTGTGTACAAAAATGTTCTCTCAGTTGGTGGGGTTTCTCTTTGTTTTTGTTATTGTCTCTTTTGCTGTGCAGAAGCTCTTTAATTTGATGTAGTCCCAGCTGTTTATCTTTGCCTTCACTATCACTGCTTTGGGTGATGTGTCTGTAAAGATGTCTTTGATGTGCAAATCCCGTAGTGTTTTGCCTATATTTCCTTCTATGTATTTTATGGTTTCAGGTCTTATGTCTAGTTCTTTAATCCATTTTGAGTTGATTTTTGTGTATGGTGTGAGGTAGTGGTCAAGCTTCATTCTTTTGCATGTAGCGACCCAGTTTTCCCAGCACCATTTATTGAACAAACTTTCTTTGCTCCAATGCATATTCTTTGCTCCTTTGTCAAAGATTAGTTGATCATAAATCTGTGGGTTTATTTCTGGATTTTCTATTTGATTCCATTGGTCTGTATGTCTGTTCTTGTTCCAATACCATGCAGTTTTGATGATTATGGCTTTGTAGTATAGTTTGAAGTCTGGGAGTGTGATGCCTCCATTCCCTTCTGTTTTTTTTCAGGAGAGCTTTGGCTATTCGGGGTTTTTTGTGATTCCATATGAATTTCATCAATAATTGTTCTATTTCTTTGAAGAATGACATTGAAATTTTGATTGGAATAGCATTGAATCTGTAGATTGCTTTTGGTAGGATGGCCATTTTAATAATGTTTATTCTTCCAATCCATGAGCAGGGGATGTCTTTCCATTTCTTTGTGTCTTCTTCTATTTCTTTTAACAGTGTTTTATAATTTTCTTTGTATAGGTCCTTTACCTCTTTTGTTAGATTTATGCCCAAATATTTGATTTTTTTTGTTTCGATAATAAAAGGGATTTTTTTTATTTCTTCTTCTTCAGATTTATTGTTTGTGTATAGGAAGGCTACTGACTTTTGCATGTTGATTTTGTATCCTGACACTTTACTGAACTGATTGATGAGTTGAATTAGTTTTTCTGTGGAGTTTTTGGTGTTCTCTATGCATATTATCATATCATCTGCAAATAGTGATAGTTTGACTTCTTCTTTTCCTATTTGGATTCCTTGGATGTCTTTCTCTTGTCTTATTGCTCTGGCTAGGACTTCCAGTATTATATTGAAAAGCAGTGGTGAGAGTGAACATCCTTGTATTGTTCCAGAACTTAATGGAAATGCTTCCAGCTTTTCGCCATTGAGAATGATACTGGCTGTTGGCTTGTCATAGATGGCCTTTATGATGTTGAGGTATGTTCCTTGTATCCCAAGAATTTCAAGAGCTTTTATCATGAATGGGTGTTGTACTTTGTCGAAAGCTTTCTCAGCATCTATTGATATTATCATATGGTTTTTATATTTCTTTTTGTTGTTGTGTTGGATAACGTTGATTAATTTTCAGATGTTAAACCATCCTTGTGACCCTGGAATGAATCCTACTTGGTCGTGGTGAATTATCTTATGGATACATTGTTGGATTCTGATAGCTAAAATTTTGTTGAGGATTTTTGCATCAGTGTTCATTAGGGAGATTGACCTGTAGTTTTCCTTTTTTGTGTTGTCCTTATTCGGTTTTGGTATTAGTGCAATGTTGGCTTCATAGAACGTGTTTGGTATTGTCTCTTCCTTCTCAATTTTTTGGAAGAGTTTGTGAAGGATAGGCACTAATTCATCTCTGAATGTTTGGTAGAATTCATTTGTAAATCCATCAGGTCCTGGGCTTTTGTTTTTGGGGAGGTTTTTGATTACCATTTCAATTTCGCTGCTTGTAATTGGTCTGTTTAGGTGTTCTATTTCTTCTTTATCTAGCTTTGGGTGATTGTAGACTTGTAGGAATTTGTCCATCTCCTCTAGATTGTTGAACTTGTTTCCATATAACTGTTCATAGTAGTTACTGATTATTCATTTGATGTCTGCTGTGTCCGTTGTGATTTCTCCTCTTTCATTTATGATCCTGTTTTTATGTTAACCATTCAGGGATTGTTAAGGAATCTCTTGCCAAAGTAAGGGAAGGTTTAACTAAACAGAAAAAGGAAGGAGAGGCTCAGCAGGGGTGGTTTGAATCTTGGTTTAATGCCTCCCCATGGCTAACAACCCTATTGTCAGCAGTTGTGGGACCTTTAGTTTTGCTCATGCTAATGCTAACATTTGTCCCTTGTATAATCAATCCCTTGCTTGCTTTCATCTGCGAACAGGTTAGCACAGTACAGTTGCTGGTTTTACACAGTCAATACCTACAAGTAGAACAAAATCAACTGTGAGGCTAGGATTAGCCTCCTCTCACAGTTACAAGAAAAAGGGGGGAACTGTAAGACCTTAAAGGACTAAACATAGCAAGACAGCAGCCATTTTAAGGAAAATGACCGTTTTAAAGAGCACAGTTGTCCGTTGCAGGGTAAAACCACAAGAACCACAAGGCCAGGGTGAACGAAACTTAAAGGTTGCCAAAGAAAGGCACATAATCAGATTGAACTTGGTCCCTGTTGTGAAAGGTCCCCTTTCGCTGATATGAAAGGTCCCCTTTTTCTGCTGTTAACAGAGTATAAAAAACAGCTTGTCACCCTTAAAGGGGTCCTTCTCTCAACCTGATGAGACTGCTGTGTCAGTACACCAGGCAGAGTAGGACCCTAGCTTAAGCTAGCAATCAAGCCTGTTTGCTTTTGCATCTCTGGCTCCGTGTAGTTTTTGGGAACCCAGAACGGAGTTCAGGCGCCAACTCCTAACAGCCACACCCCAGTGTGCTTTCCTTTCAGTGACTTCCTGCTCTGCTGTTCGAGGCCTGTTCTTCGCAGTTGGTGTCCCAGGCCCAGGTGAGGTCTGAGGAGACCTGGAGGCAGACATTCTGAGCTCGACCCCGTGAAACCCCCACCTCCTGTCAGCATCAAATCTCAAGATCAAGACCCCAGTGTCCAAGTCCAGGAGAGGACACAGAACTCAGAGGACACAGAAGAGTGAGTGTAATCCCCACCCTCCTCACCCTCCCATCCCATCAGGGATCCTGAATGATGCCCCTCTCCACAGGACCCCAGGTCTCCTGACCTTGTCCAGTATCTCACACTCCCTGAGTTCCTCAATACTATGGCTTTTCTCCCACACCCCTTCGCTTTCCTCCCCCAACACCACCTACTAGCAGGTTCCCTGGGGGTGTGAAAAGCTGGTTTTGAGTGAATGTTGTATAGGAGCTTACCTGCTTCGAGCCAGCAGCAACAGCCTGGGTGTCAGGTATTCCTGAAGGATGGGATGGTGTTGGCACAATTGTAGAGAATCAGGGGGAGGGGAAATTGAGGAGATGCAGACACTAGGTCAGGGTGCAGGCATCATCCTCCTGAGAGTCTCAGCAGCCCTTTATTTATACATCTCAAGCAAACTGTGAGAGTGCATAAGCATATGCATTAAGGCAGGAAGATAACAATCTTTACATCATTCTCAAGAGCAAGTGTCTATTTACCCACCTGCAGAGGTCGTGACATTTATTATTTTTTGATTTAAAGAAGGCACAGTTGCTAAACAAAAGTGTTCTTAGAGTAGTCATTTACCTTAAACAACCAGTCATTTTATTACTAGCAAAAAGCTTATGCGACTACAACTAACATTTCTATGTTTGCCATAGTGAAGGATTAACTGAGGGCTAGGGGAAACAAAGGGCAGGAAGTTACCTGGGGGAAGGGAGACAACGGGATTTTTTCTAACTACCCTATAAAGTTTAGACTAACATATAACCTAATGATTAAAGCAAAAAACAGAAGGCTTTTATATAAAAATCATCATCTATAGTATATTGTTTTAATATTCATTTGATATTAAGGAACCAAGAGCCTGGAGGGCGTTAATGCCAGGCTAGCCGCAGTGACTCTTCCCTAGCCCCCAGCTCTCATTTAAGGGAGGAATTCTCCTAATCTAACAAAAGAGTTTTCTACCTATTACTCCCTTACTTATCTAGTCTGCCTAGTTTCCGTATCTAACTTTAAGATCAAGGGAAATTTCCTTTCTCTGTAAGATTGCTGATTGTTGTTTTAAGAAACTACAAATATTTCATCAGGTGCAGGGCCGGAGATGGTTATAGCTTTTGGTTCTCAGAATGTTTAATACGTGACACATCAGTAGTTATAACATTGACTATTTCCAAGTGCATTATTTGTGCTACCGTGGTTATTAGCTCAACCAGTCACAAAATTGCTGTAGACTTATTCTTGAATGCATACTCTAACAGCTACCATACCAATTGTCACATCCAGGGGAATTAGCCCTAAACTAACAGGAAGAATTTAGCAGGAGCCGGCTATGGCGCCTCCTGGCTTATTAGGAATTTTCTTACACTTGGAGCATGGCTCACGTCTGCCACCCAACTGCTATCTTTAACTTTAAAGTAAAAGAATTTCCTTCTCCAATTAGCCCTTGCCTCAAAAGACCACATCTCCATATTAAAGATTTGGCCTAGGGATGTTTACAGCCTTTCCTTCCCAGAAGTTTTTTTTTTTTTTTTTTTAAAGATTTATTTATTTATTTACACAAGCACTGAGTAAAGTCAGAAGCGCAGGAGGGTGAGAGAATTCACCAGAGCCAGAGAGGGGAGCAGAGCAGGCAGAAGGACCGAAGTACACTGCTGAGGGGAGCAGCGGGCGGCAGGAGAGGTCTGCGTGCCATGTGGGACCCTCCCCCTCCGGTGGCCAGGGAGCAAACCGTGGCTGCAGAGGCCACGGGCAGCTTCGCAACCCAGCGTTCAACCGCTGCACCACCAGGGAGGCCCCCCAGAAGTTTTTTGACTTGTTAATGTAAGGCCGAATGTTGAATTACTGCCTTTTGGCAGAGAATTACCAATTTTATAAAAAATGTAATATTTGTATCATGCAGTGCCATTTGCCATCAAATTGCTTATTCAGTAATTCATTAAACAGTATTTTCAATTTTACTTTTAAATGTGTATTTTAATAATGGTAGAAACTAGCCATAAGCAAATTGTTACGGAGCAGCCGAGATATAAAACGGGTTGCCTGGCTGTGGGTCCTCACCCGCGCGCTTAAAAGGGACTTATTAATACTCCACTACAGGCACACACAAAAGGTTAATAAAAGGTTTAGTCACAAGGGAAGGGGAAATGAGGAAATGTACAACTCAGGGAGAAAATAGGGAAATAAAGTCTTTAATGCGTCCTACCGGATCCGCTGACCTGGAAACCCAAAGGCACTCCAAGAGCTGGCTGAGCACTGCAAGCTGGCGGAGAGCCAAAAAAAAAAAAGTGAACCCTCCCAAGGCCCACGTGTCTGGTTTTACACCAAACCTGGCTGCTTAACCCCACCCTCAGGTTCCAGCCACCTTTCCTTTGGTGGTGATGGGATTTGTCTTTCCCAATGTCTTTTGGCTTTGGTCTGGAGTGGGGGTGGAGTCCACAAAGCCTGTATGGAATTAGCTTTAGGACACCCTTTTCCCCTAACAAAATGAGGAGAATCTAGGACTCAGCTAACGAGATTCCTGACTTTTCAGAAATCTGCCCCATGCCCGGACCTTTGTCAGAGGACATGAGTAGCATGGCTCCCAGTAATTACCCAGGAAAGGAATGATCCCAATGGAGTCTTGCCTTGGGGGATGGCGGGGCCAAGGGGTCCACTGTTCCCTGCCTGCTTCATGTTCCTCACCTGGCCCCATCCCTCTCCCATCCTCCCCCCAGTGAGCGTCCCCCTTCTAGATGAGGAAAGTGACTGGGAACACCAGGAGCAGTTGACCTCACACTTGACCCAGGCTGAAGAGAAGTTATATGACCTGGAGGCATCCTTGCCACTGCCAGCTCCTCCCCCAGTATGTACGGATTCTATATGTACGGATTCTATATGTACGGATTCTACATCAAGTGAGTAGACAAAAGTGCCCTCTGCCTGTTGTCAATCTTCTGCTCCCCCACCACCTCTGCCCCCTCGGGCCCCACCCCTGAACCCTCCTAGACCTTCTTCTAGTCAATGACTGGGGCCCAGTCTAACCAAGGGGGGATCCCGGACCACAGGAGGCAGCGCTTACAGAACCCTTCATCTTCCAAGTGCATTCCCAGCATCCCATGTGCCCTCACCTGCCCCCGAGGGGTGCTCAGAGCCCAGAGAGGAGGAGGCTAAAGAGCACTGAGAAGGAGCATCCAGCTCCCAAGCAGACACTTGCCTGGCTGCTGGGGACAGGACAACCAGTGACGTTTTCTGCCATTAACGAAGAAGACTTGGAATCTAAATGAATTTGCAATGGGGGGAGGCTAGGGAGAGCCATTGAGAGTAGCTCTGCCTTTCACTCTCCCAGCCCAGGCTGTTATTACAGATATGAACAAAAGAAAAAGAAAATAGCACACAATTGTGTTTTTGCTTATATGAATGAACAAGTTACTGCTGAAAACAAGCTTTCCTGGTTAGTGGGGAACATGCACACATGCCAATGCGTCCTCAGAGAACAGGAGTCAGTCTGGGGAAGAAGTTCTGTTTGCAGAACTTCTAGTGACCTGGAACTCCACAGACAGAGTTAACATTATTCTTAAAAAACTCCAGCTCCCTTCAGGGCAGCAGGCTCCCAACACCTGGCCTCCTGGCTCTCCCCCTTCCCTGCTCTGCCTCTGGGTCCCCATTTGTGACATGGGAGAGCAAGAGCCTGCGCTGTGGACTGTGTGAGGGTGAAGAGACCCCACGGTAAACACTCGGCACAGATCTCACACCCAGCAGGTGCTCAGGACACAGGAGCCCGGATGCTGCTGCTGCTACTACGATGCTGCTGCTATTGCTCCAGCAGCCCTGGGGGGTAGAGGCTCAGAGGGAGTCAGGACTCACACAGGGAGGCAGGACAGACCCAGGACAGGGTGTTTATTTCCTGGGTTCCCGATCATAAGTTTGTCCAGCAGTGTCTGTCTGGAGGTCGTTTGCCCATAAGTACAAGGAGGGGTTGGGGGAGGGCCCTGGAATGGTTCAGGGGTGTCTCCTGCGCTCTCTTGGAGACACAAGCACTGGGAGACAGAGCCATGGAACCTAGAACCACGTTCCTGGGCAGGCACGTAACCTGCACCTACTGCTGCTTGGGGAGATCCTCACCACTTTCCCACCTCCCCGAAGCTCGCCATGGCTTACCTCTTGACTTTTGTCCATAACCTTGCCAATGAGAGTGACAGAGTCTCCCATTTTGCCTTTTGATTTGCATTTATCTGATAAGAGACACTGAGCACATTCATGAAATTGGTCATTTGCATATCTGCTTTTCAAAAATGTATATTCAAGTCTGTTACTGATTTTTAATTGGATTATTGAGTTATATTTTATATACATTTTGGACATGAACTCCTAATCTTGTATCTAATTTGAAAATATCTGTGCCCACTCCATGGGTGGCCTTCTCATTTTGTTGACCCAAAATCCCAGGAGCCCCCTGATGATGTGATACACAAAACATTGGATTTGTGTCCTCAGCCACTAAATCCCGGGAAACACGGGCATGCTTATGTTATGGGACAGGAGAGGGGCAGCCCAAACCCCGCAAACCTGCCTATTCTACATGGGTTCTGCCATCCGCCGCATCAACACAAAACATATGAGACTTTAATGGGAAGGAATTTTAATACAAGTAGTAAACATACAGGAAAGGCAAAGAGTCTAGTTTCTAAATGAAGCACCCAAAGTACCCCGTCCCCTCGTGGGTAAAAGTCCATCCATATGGGAATGGCCCAGAGCAAGGCCCCAAAGCCTGCCACAAGTCTAAAGCACCTTCCAGTTGGGACGCACAGAAAAGGGTCAGAAACAAACAGACAAGCCCAGAAGGAAAAGAGCAAAATCAACATCAGGATAAAAGCTGCCATTGTCACCTCCCCATGGGTCTCACCCACATCTGTGTCACCCAGTCCACGACCAAAAGACAAGTGCAGTTTCTTCAAGCGTCTCTAGGCTGCATGCGCCTCCTCCAGGTCTCCTGGCTCCATCCTGCTTCCTTCCTCAGTCTCTTCTGCAGCTTCTCCTCTCCCTGCTCAGCTCCACCCTCCCTTGGGTGGGGAAGGGAAACTCCCCCTTTCCTGGGGACCACCCTGTTACACTTAGAGGGTGCTTTGAAGCTAATAGGTGACTGGGCTGGGCCCAAGAAACTACTGGCAAGCCTGGTGATGAGAGAGACATAGCTTGGCTTCCAGGGAGAGGGGCTAAGAGTTTGAGGATGGGTCCTTTCCACATGTAAGGCAGAAAGCAGACTTCTTCTGGAAGAACTGGGTATACAAATAAGGAAGTGAGGTTTTAATATTCAAATTCAATCAGGACTAACATCACTAAACATTAAAAATGAGAGTCCAATGCAGCCAAAAGCCAAAGGAGACTCCTCAGTGAGAGGGTGTGTCCTATTGTCAATGATATAGCAGATTGTGTCCCTGGGGAGGACTAGGCCTGCAGGCTGCCTTAAGACAGGTGGTCTGGGTTGTTGTTTTTTTGTTTGTTTGTTTGTTTTATTGCTAAATCTTTATTGAGATAACCGTACTTGACACTACAGACCATTGCTGAATCTCAGAAGATGATATCGTGGGTGTATTTATTCATGTCAAAGTTGAGGGGAGGTTAAAAGCATATCTTGGTAGAAAGGACACCAAGTCCTGATATTTACTTCACACCTAGGAAAGGGTAGAAAAACAAGAGAAGGGAGGGAATTGGATAGAATGGAGTATATTTAAATAAAGGTTGCAGCTATTGCTATTCAGTTTCCAGCTGCTCTGTGTTTCACCAACAAGGAAACTCCAGCCTGAAAATGCTTTTTAACTGTAGGTTTCATTGTGTAGGCAGGATTGATGAAATCCTTGGCTTTAGTAGGAGCCTAATCTGAGCCTCTCACCCTGGAAGCCTAAGATAAAACTATTTCAGCCATTCCTGGATTTCAGAGTTTCAAGAGCCCTGTCCCATTTGAAGGGTGAGCGAAGTGAGGCTCAGGGCAAAGAAAAAGCCACCCATGGAATCCATGTCCAAGAGAGTCTGAGCTGCAGTTCCCCAGAACTAGCTTCCTCCAACCCAGGTCAAGCCAGGCACCTCCAGCAAAGATTCCCCAACAGGCAAGGGTCACCAGTTGTCACTCTTACACCCAGTGTCCCCAGCTCTGCTTCACCAGGGAATGTTGAGATTCCCTGAGAGCTGAGCTACCTACAAAGCCCACCCGGCCTGGAACACACACAGCTCAGTGCCCCTCATACATGGCAGGATTTGCAATGGGGCTCAGGAAACCCTGAAATCCAGAGGTGGCTGAAACAATGATCCCTGGGACTGCTGTCGTTTCCTTCTGAGAGCTGCATTGCACCCCAAACCTACCTCCCTAGAAAGCCCACATTCTCCATGCAGGTTAGAGGCGGGGTGTCCCTCTGAGGCACCTGCACCTGTGTGATCCCTGCCCAGCATGGTGAGCGCCCTGATTCCACTCCCTGGCCTGTGTGTAGAGGTGGCTGATGTGGGTGCCCTGCTCTGAATCTTTGCCCTTAGCAGGCCTGCTCTGACCTCTCCATTCCCCTGGCCACACCCCAGTGTGCTTTCCTCTGGGTGACGTCCTGCTATGGCTGCTTGAGGCCCGTTCTTCTCTGTTGGTGTCCCAGGTCCAGGCGAGGTCTGAGGAGACCTGGGGTGGATACTCTGAGATCAACCCCCTAAACTCCCACCTCCTGTCAGTATCCAGGCCAAGGCGGGGCCCCAGATTCCAGGTCCAGGAGAGGGAAGACTCAGAGGACACAGATCAGTGGGTGTCACCCCACCACACTCACCCTCACACCCCATCAAGGATTCTGAATGAGGCCTCCCTCTGCCCCAGACCCCAGGTCTCCTGACCTTGTCGAGTGTCTCCACTCCCCAGGGCTCCTACTTACTAGGGTTTTTCTACCACTCCCTTCTCCTTCCTCCCCCAAAACCACCTACTACCAGGTTCCCTGGCATATGAAGAGTTGGGCTATGAGTGAGTGCTGGGCAGGAGCTTACCAGCAGAGGAATGATCCCAGTGGAGTCTTGCCTTGGGGTGATGGGATGGGGCCTAGGGTGACACTTCCCTGCCTGCCTGATATTCCTCCTGTCCCACCACCCCCTTCCCCTCCCACTGAACTCTCTGGGTCCAGGTGAAGCAATTGCGGACCTTGAAGTCCACTGACAGCCCTCATCACACTTAACCCACACAGGTGAGCAACTCAAAAATTCCCCGTTCCTGGAAGAAATCAGCTCTGAATTGGAACACTTACGTGATGTGGATGACATAGAAGTTAAAATTTCTACATTAAGTGAGTAGACAAAGTGCCCTCTGCCTACTCTCACTCTTCTCTCCCCCCACCACCTCTGCCCCACCCCTGAACCCTCCTAGACCTTCTTCTAGTCAGTGACTGGGGCCCACTCTATCCAAGGGGGGATCCTGGACCAGAGGAGGCAGCACTTACAGCACCCTTCACTTGCCAAGTGCAATCCCAGCACCCCCTGTGCCCTCACCTGCCCGGGAGGGGTGCTTGGAGACCAGAGAGGAGGAGGCTGACATTCAGAGGAAACCTGGGAGGGAGGGGGTAGGTGTCCTGTCAGCTCCCAGGGAGACAAAGGCCTGGCCTCCAGGCTCTCCCCCTTCCCTGCTCTGTCTCGTCTCGGGGTCCCCATCTGTGACATGGGAGAGCAGGAGCTTGCGCTGTGGACTGTGTGGGGGTGAAGAGACGCACGGTAAACACTCAGCACAGATCTAACACCCAGCAGGTGCTCAGGACACAGGAGCCAGATGCTCATGCTCTTGCTTCTGCTGTTGCTCCAGCAAACCCCGGGGTGGGGGGAGCGGGAGGAGGCTCTTCACACCACAGGGAGACCTGAGGTTCAGAGGGGTGTCAGGACTCACACGGGAGGTGGAGACAGACCCAGGACTGGATGTGCATTTCCTGGGTCCCAGATCAGGATGTTTGTCCAGCAGTGTCTGTCTGGGTGTGCTTTTCCCCGTGAGAGCCAGGTAAGGTTGGGTAGGGGCCTGCAATGGCTTTGGGGTGTTACAGGGCAACCCCAATATTAAACGGGTTGCCTGACTGTGGGTCCTCACCCACGCGCTTAAAAGGGGACTTACACTGCAGGCACACAGAAAAGGTTAATAAAAGGTTTAGTTACAAAAGAAAGGGAAAATGAAGGCATGAGTATAACTCAGGGGAAAAAAAGAGGCAAAAAATCCTCATGAATGTGTCCTACCCTTCTCCTGTCCTGGAATCCCAAGGGCACGCTGAGAGCTGGCCAAGAGCCTTGAAGCCAAGACAGTCACCCAAGGCCCACCTGTCTGCTTTTGTACCAACCCTGGCAGCTTGACTCCACCCTCAGGTCCCAGCAGCCCTCCCTGTGGGGGTGATGGGATTTGTCTGGAGTGGGGGTGGAGTCCACAAAGCCTGTATGCAATTAGCTCAGGACTAATTCCCGTGCTCTCTAATTCGCTCTCTTGGAGACACAAGCACAGGGAGACAGAGCCATGGAACCTAAAACCACGTTCCTCGCAGGCACGTCTCCTGCACCGACTGCTGCTTGGGGAGATCCTCACCCCTTTCCCTCCTCCCCGAAGCTCGCCATGGCTTACCTCTTGACTTTTGTCCATAACCTTGCCAACAAGAGTGACAGAGTCTCCATTTTGCCTTTTGATTTGCATTTATCTGATAAGAGACACTGAGCACATTCATGAAATTGGTCATTTGCATATCTGCTTTTCAAAAATGTATATTCAAGTCTGTTACTGATTTTTAATTGGATTATTTAGTTATATTTTATATACATTTTGGACATGAACTCCTAATCTTGTATCTAATTTGAAAATATCTGTGCCCACTCCGTGGGTGGCCTTCTCATTTTGTTGACCCAAAATCCCAGGAGCCCCCTGATGATGTGATACACAAAACATTGGATTTGCGTCATCAGCCACTAAATCCCGGGAACGACTGGCATGCTTATGTTATGGGACAGGAGAGGGGCAGCCCAAACCCCGCAATCCTGCCTATTCTAAAAGGGTCCTGCCATCCACGGCATCAACACAAAACATATGAGACTTTAATGGGAAGGAAATTTAATACAACTAGGAAAGAATACAGGAAAGGCAGAGTCTAGTTTCTAAACGAAGCACCCAAAATCCCCGTCTCCTCGTGGGTAAAAGTCCATCCATATGGGAATGGCCCAGAGCAAGGCCCCAAAGCCTGCCCCAAGTCTAAAGCATCTTCCAGTTGGGACCCACAGAAAAGGGTCAGAAACAACCACAGAAGCCCGGAAGGAAAAGAGCAAAATCAACATCAAGATAAAAGCTGCCATTGTCACCTCCCCATGAGTCTCACCCACATCTGTGTCACCTACTCCACGACCAAAAGACAAACGCAGTTTCTTCACCTGTTTCGAGGCTCCATGCGCCTCCTCCAGGTCTCCTTCTGGCTCCATCCTGCTTCCTTCCTCAGTCTCTTCTGCAGCTTCTCCTCTCCCTGCTCAGCTCCACCCTCCCTTGGGTCAGAAAGGAAAACTCCCCCTTTCCTGGGGACCACCCTGTTACACTTAGAGGGTGCTTTGAAGCTAATAGGTGACTGGGCTGGGCCCAAGAAACTACTGGCAAGCCTGGTGACGAGAGAGACATAGCTTGGCTTCCAGGGAGAGGAGCTAAGAGTTTGAGGATGGGTCCTTTCCACATGTAAGGCAGAAAGCACTCTTCTTCTGGAAGAACTGGGTATACAAATAAGGAAGTGAGGTTAACATTCAAAATCAATCAGGACTAACATCACTAAACATTAAAAATGAGAGTCCAATGCAGCCAAAAACCAAAGGAGACTCCTCAGTGAGAGGGTGTGTCCTATTGTCAATGATATAGCAGATTGTGTCCCTGGGGAGGACTAGGCCTGCAGGCTGCCTTAAGACAAGAGGGTTGGGTTGTGGTTTTTCTGTTGTTTGTTTGTTTGCTAAATCCATATTGAGATGACTGTACTTTGTACTAGACTATTGCTGGACCCTGAAGATAAGAGCAAGGTTGTGTTTATTGTCTTCAAAGTTCACAGGGCTGGGGGGGAGGAAGGAGGGAGGGCGGAAGGGTGAGGGTTACAAGCTTTTCTTGGTAGAAAGGACATCGAGTCCTCATATTTTCTTCACTTGACACTCAGGGAAGGCTAGAAAAAGAAGAGCGGAGGGAATTGGATAGACACAAGGTTATTTAACAAAAGGTTGTAGCTATTGCTGCTCAGTGCACAGTTTGATCTTGACTTCCAGGGAGAGGGGCTGAGATTCGCCTCATTACTAAAGCCAAGGATTTCATCAGTTCTGCCTACACAATGTAACCTAAATACAGACAGGGTTTTCAGGCTGGAGTCTCTTTTTTGGTGAAACACGGAGGTGCTGGAAGGACCGCACATGGACAGGGCTCAGGAGCCACTGCACCTCCCACCCCTCAGCCTGTGCTGCATCCCTTTGCGGATCCTGAGCCAAACACCTGTATCCTAGCCAGTAAGGAGACTGTTCCTGAGTCCTGAGAGTCAGTCTGGGAAACTATCATACCTGAAAGCATTTGTGGGGTTGTGAGGAATTTGGAATTTGAATACAGGATGAACAAACAGGGTGGATGATCAGGGCACCTCACTGGCAACTGCCATCCAAAGTGGGAGCGGTCCTGTGGTACAGGATGAAGCCCTTGAACCCCTGGTTCTTGTGCTGAGTCTGGGGAGTTCATGTCAGTATTGAACTGAGTTGCAGGACACCCAGCTGGTGTCCCAGAGAGCTGGAGTCAGTAGATAAAAACTCAAGCACTCTTCCAGAATAAATAAATTCTCTATACGTGGAGAGGTAGGGTCCCCCATGGAGACTCAAATTCCTGACATCATCCCTCCTTTGGGGCAGCCCTTTCAGTCTTGGTGTCTGTCAGAATGTCCTCCAGTGCATAATGTCCATTAAAAATAGAAGTAATCATTATGTAAAATGTTTAAGGGTTTCTATGAGCTTTTGCTGAATTTTTACCTCTTGGCTTACCAAAGGTGGCCCGTTTGACAGGTGAGCAAAGGGAGGCTCAGGGCAAGGAAACAGCCACCCAAGGAATCCATGTCCAAGAGAGTCTGAGCTGCAGTTCCTCAGGCCTGTCTTCCTCCAGCCCAGGTCAAGGCAGGCACCTCCAGCAAAGATTCTCCAACAGGCAAGGGTCAGCAGGTATCACACTTGCACCCAGTGTCCCCAGCTCTGCTTCACCAGGGAATGCTGAGATTCACTGAGAGCTGAGCTGCCTGCAAAGCCCACCGGCCTGGAACACACAGGCAGCTCAGTGCCCCTCATACATGGCAGTATTTGCAACGGGGCCCAGGATACCCTGAAATCCAGGAGTGGCTGAAACAATGATCCCTGGGACTGCTGTTGTTTCCTTCTGAGAGCTGCATTGCACTCCAAACCTACCTCCCTAGAAAGCCCACATTCTCCATGCAGGTTAGAGGCGGGGTGCCCCTCTGAAGGCACTTGCAGCTGTGTGATCCCTGCCCAGCATGGTGAGCGCCCTGATTCCACTCCCTGGCCTGTGTGTGGAGGTGGCTGATGTGGGTGCCCTGCTCTGAATCTTTGCCCTTAGCAGGCCTGCCGGGACCCCTCCACTCCCCTGGCCACACCCCAGTGTGCTTTCCTCTGGGTGACGTCCTGCTATGGCTGCTTGAGGCCCGTACTTCCCTGCTGGTGTCCCAGGTCCAGGCGAGGTCTGAGGAGAACTGGGGTCGATACTCTGAGATCAGCCCCCTAAACTCCCACCTCCTGTCAATATCGAGGGCAAGGCAGGGGCCCCAGAGTCCAGGCCCAGGAGAGGGAAGACTCAGAGGACACAGATCAGTGGGTGTCACCCCTCTCCACTCACCCTCCCACCCCATCAAGGATTCTGAATGAGGCCTCCCTCTGCCCCAGAACCCAGGTCTCCTGACCTTCACCGGTATCTCCACTCCCCAGGGCTCCTCTTTACTATGGCTTTTCTAGCACTCCCTTCTCCTTCCTCCCTGAACACCACCTACTATCAGGTTCCCTGGCATGTGAAAAGCTGGGCTATGAGTGAGTGCTGGGCAGGAGCTTATCAGGAGGGGAATGATCCCAATGGAGTCTTGCCTTGGGGTGGTGGGATGGGGCCAAGGGTGACACTTCCCTGCCTGCCTGATGTTCCTCCTGTCCCATCACCCCCTTCCCCTCCCACTGAACTGTCTGGGTCCAGGTGAAGCAATTGGGGACCTTCAAGACCACTGACAGCCCTCATCACACTTAACCCAAACAGGTGAGATAATCACAAAGTTCGCGATCCTCCTGCCTTTTATGAAAGCGATCATCCTTGAATCAGAAAACTTACATGATGTGGATGACCTAGAAGTCATAATTTCTACATTAAGTGAGTAGACAAAGTACCCTCAGCCTGCTCTCATTCTTCTCTCCCCTCACCACCTCTGCCCCACCCCTGAACCCACCTAGACCTTCTTCTAGTCAGTGACTGGGACAAACTGTATCCAAGGGGGATCCTGGACCAGAGGAGGCAGCTCTTACAAGACCCTTCACTTGCCAAGTGCATTCCCCCACTCCCTGTGCTCTCACCTGCCCGGGAGGGGTGCTTGGAGCCCAGAGAGGAGGAGGCTGACATTCAGAGGGGCTCTGGGAGGGAGGGGGTAGGTGTCCTGTCAGCTCCCAGGGAGACAATGGCTTGGACTCCTGGCTCTCCCCCTTCCCTCCTCCGTCTCGTCTCGGGGTCCCCATCTGTGACATAGGAGAGCAGGAGCTTGCACTGTGGACTGTGTGGGGGTGAAGAGACCCACGGTAAACACTCGGCACAGATCTAACACCCAGCAGGTGCTCAGGACACAGGAGCCAGATGCTGCTGCTGCTGCTTCTGCTGCTGCTGTTGCTCCAGCAACCCCCGGGGTGTGGGGAGCGGGAGGAGGCTCTTCACGCCACAGGGTGACCTGAGGTTCAGAGATGTGTCAGGACTCACACGTGAGGTGGAGACAGACCCAGGACTGGATGTGCATTTCCTGGTTCCCATATCAGGACGTTTGTCCAGCAGTGTCTGTCTGGGTGTGCTTTTCCCCGTGAGAGCCAGGTAAGGTTGGGTAGGGGCCTGCAATGGCTTTGGGGTGTTACAGGGCAACCCCAATATTAAACGGGTTGCCTGACTGTGGGTCCTCACCCACGCGCTTAAAAGGGGACTTACACTGCAGGCACACAGAAAAGGTTAATAAAAGGTTTAGTTACAAAAGAAAGGGAAAATGAAGGCATGAGTATAACTCAGGGGAAAAAAAGAGGCAAAAAATCCTCATGAATGTGTCCTACCCTTCTGCTGTCCTGGAATCCCAAGGGCACGCTGAGAACTGGCCAAGAGCCTTGAAGCCAAGACAGTCACCCAAGGCCCACCTGCGGCTTTTATACCAACCCTGGCAGCTTGACTCCACCCTCAGGTCCAAGCAGCCCTCCCTGTGGGGGTGATGGGATTTGTCTGGAGTGGGGGTGGAGTCCACAAAGCCTGTATGCAATTAGCTCAGGACTAATTCCCGTGCTCTCTAATTCGCTCTCTTGGAGACACAAGCACAGGGAGACAGAGCCATGGAACCTAGAACCACGTTCCTGGGCAGGCACGTCTCCTGCACCGACTGCTGCTTGGGGAGATCCTCACCCCTTTCCCTCCTCCCCGAAGCTCGCCATGGCTTACCTCTTGACTTTTGTCCATAACCTTGCCAACAAGAGTGACAGAGTCTCCCATTTTGCCTTTTGATTTGCATTTATCTGATAAGAGACACTGAGCACATTCATGAAATTGGTCATTTGCATATCTGCTTTTCAAAAATGTATATTCAAGTCTGTTACTGATTTTTAATTGGATTATTGAGTTATATTTTATATACATTTTGGACATGAACTCCTAATCTTGTATCTAATTTGAAAATATCTGTGCCCACTCCATGGGTGGCCTTCTCATTTTGTTGACCCAAAATCCCAGGAGCCCCCTGATGATGTGATACACAAAACATTGGATTTGCGTCATCAGCCACTAAATCCCGGGAACCACTGGCATGCTTATGTTATGGGACAGGAGAGGGGCAGCCCAAACCCCGCAAACCTGCCTATTCTACATGGGTTCTGCCCTCCGCCGCATCAACACAAAACATATGAGACTTTAATGGGAAGGAACTTTAATACAAGTAGTAAACATACAGGAAAGGCAAAGAGTCTAGTTATTTAACAAAAAGTTGTAGCTATTGCTGCTCAGTGCACAGTTTGATCTTGTCTTCCAGGGAGAGGGGCTGAGATTCGCCTCATTACTAAAGCCAAGGATTTCATCAGTTCTGCCTACGCAATGTAACCTAAATACAGACAGGGTTTTCAGGCTGGAGTCTCTTTTTTGGTGAAACACGGAGGTGCTGGAAGGACCGCACATGGACAGGGCTCAGGAGCGACAGCACCTCCCACCCCTCAGCCTGTGCTGCATCCCTTTATGGGTCCTGAGCCAAACACCTGAATCCTAAACCAGTAAGAAGACTGTTCCTGAGTCCTGAGAGTCAGTCTGGGAAACTATCATACCTGAAAGCTTTTGTGGGGTTGTGAGGAATTTGGAATTTGAATACAGGATGAACAAACAGGGTGGATGATCAGGGCACCTCACTGGCAACTGCCATCCAAAGTGGGAGCGGTCCTGTGGTACAGGATGAAGCCCTTGAACCCCTGGTTCTTGTGCTGAGTCTGGGGAGTTCATGTCAGTATTGAACTGAGTTGCAGGACACCCAGCTGGTGACCCAGAGAGCTGGAGTCAGTAGATAAAAACTCAAGCACTCTTCCAGAATAAATAAATTTTCTATACGTGGAGAGGTAGGGTCCCCCATGGAGACTCAAATTCCTGACATCATCCCTCCTTTAGGGCAGCCCTTTCAGCTCCTGGTGTCTGACTGTCAGAATGTCCTCCAGTGCATAATGTCCATTAAAAGTAGAAGTAATCATTATGTAAAATGTTTAAAGGTTTCTAAGAGCTTTTGCTGAATTTTTACCTCTTGGCTTACCTAAGGTGGCCCGTTTGAAAGGTGAGCAAAGGGAGGCTCAGGGCAAGGAAACAGCCACCCAAGGAATCCATGTCCAAGAGAGTCTGAGCTGCAGTTCCTCAGGCCTGGCTTCCTCCAGCCCAGGTCAAGGCAGGCACCTCCAGCAAAGATTCTCCAACAGGCAAGGGTCAGCAGGTATCACACTTGCACCCAGTGTCCCCAGCTCTGCTTCACCAGGGAATGTTGAGATTCCCTGAGAGCTGAGCTGCCTGCAAAGCCCACCCGGCCTGGAACACACACAGCTCAGTGCCCCTCATACATGGCAGGATTTGCAATGGGGCCCAGGAAACCCTGAAATCCAGGAGTGGCTGAAACAATGATCCCTGGGACTGCTGTCGTTTCCTTCTGAGAGCTGCATTGCACCCCAAACCTACCTTCCTAGAAAGCCCACATTCTCCATGCAGGTTAGAGGCGGGGTGTCCCTCTGAAGGCACTTGCAGCTGTGTGATCCCTGCCCAGCATGGTGAGCGCCCTGATTCCACTCCCTGGCCTGTGTGGAGGTGGCTGATGTGGGTGCCCTGCTCTGAATCTTTGCCCTTAGCGGGCCTGCTTTGATCCCTCCACTCACCTGCCCACACCCCAGTGTGCTTTCCTCTGGGTGATGTCCTGCTATGGCTGCTTGAGGCCCATTCTTCTCTGTTGGTGTCCCAGGTCCAGGCAAGGTCTGAGGAGACCTGGGGTGGATACTCTGAGATCAACCCCCTAAACTCCCACCTCCTGTCAATATCCAGGCCAAGGCTGGGGCCCCAGAGTCCAGGTCCAGGAGAGGGAAGACTCAGAGGACACAGATCAGTGGGTGTCACCCCTCCCCACGCACCCTCCCAACCCATCAAGGATTCTGAATGAGGCCTCCCTCTGCCCCAGACCCCAGGTCTCCTGACTTTGTCCAGTGTCTCCACTCCCCAGGGCTCCCCCTTACTATGGCTTTTCTACCACTCCCTTCTCCTTCCTCCCCCAACACCACCTACTAGCAGGTTCCCTGGCATGTGAAAAGCTGGGCTATAGGTGAGTGCTGGGCAGGAGCTTAACAGGAGGGGAATGATCCCAGTGGAGTCTTGCCTTGGGGTTATGGGATGGGGCCAAGGGTGACACTTCCCTGCCTGCCTGATGTTCCTCCTGTCCCACCACCCCCTTCCCCTCCCACTGAACTGTCTGGGTCCAGGTGAAGCAATTGGGGACCTTGAAGACCACTGACAGCCCTCATCACACTTAACCCAAACAGGTGAGATACTCAAGAATTTCGCGGGCCTGCTGCATCATATGAGAGCGATCAGCTCTGAATTGGAACACTTACGTGATGTGGATGACCTAGAAGTTAAAATTTCTACATTAAGTGAGTACACAACGTGCCCTCTGGCTGCTCTACTATTCTCTCCCCCCACCACCTCTGCCCCACCCTGAACCGTCCTAGACCTTCTTCTAGTCAGTGACTGGGGCCATCTGTATCCAAGGGGGGATCCTGGACCAGAGGAGGCAGTTCTTACAGCACCCTTCACTTGCCAAGTGCATTCCCAGCACCCCCTGTGCCCTCACCTGCCCAGGAGGGGTGCTTGGAGCCCACAGAGGAGGAGGCTGACATTCAGAGGGGCCCTGGGAGGGAGGGGGTAGGTGTCCTGTCAGCTCCCAGGGAGACAAAGGCCTGGCCTCCTGGCTCTCCCCCTTCCCTGCTCCGTCTCATCTTGGGGTCCCCATCTGTGACATGGGAGAGCAGGAGCTTGCGCTGTGGACTGTGTGGAGGTGAAGAGACCCCGCTGTAAACACTCAGCACAGATCTAACACCCAGCAGGTGCTCAGGACACAGGAGCCAGATGCTGCTGCTGTTGCTTCTGCTGCTACTGTTGCTCCAGCAACCCCCGGGGTGTGGGGAGCGGGAGGAGGCTCTTCACGCCACAGGGAGACTTGAGGTTCAGAGGGGTGTCAGGACTCACACGTGAGGTGGAGACAGACCCAGGACTGGATGTGCATTTCCTGGGTCCCAGATCAGGACGTTTGTCCAGCAGTGTCTGTCTGGGTGTGCTTTTCCCCGTGAGAGCCAGGTAAGGATGGGGAGGGGCCTGCAATGGCTTTGGGGTGTTACAGGGCAACCCCAATATTAAACGGGTTGCCTGACTGTGGGTCCTCACCCACGCGCTTAAAAGGGGACTTACACTGCAGGCACACAGATAAGGTTAATAAAAGGTTCAGTTACAAAAGAAAGGGAAAATGAAGGCATGAGTAACACAGGGGAAAAAAAGAGGCAAAAAAAACCTCATGAATGTGTCCTACCCTTCTGCTGTCCTGGAATCCCAAGGGCACGCTGAGAGCTGGCCAAGAGCCAAGAGACTTGAAGCCAAGACAGTCACCCAATGCCCACCTGTCTGCTTTTGTACCAACCCTGGCAGCTTGACTCCACCCTCAGGTCCCAGCAGCCCTCCCTGTGGGGGTGATGGGATTTGTCTGGAGTGGGGGTGGAGTCCACAAAGCCTGTATGCAATTAGCTCAGGACTAATTCCCCTGCTCTCTAATTCGCTCTCTTGGAGACACAAGCACAGGGAGACAGAGCCATGGACCCTAGAACCACGATCCTGGGCAGGCAGGTCTCCTGCACCGACTGCTGCTTGGGGAGATCCTCACCCCTTTCCCTCCTCCCCGAAGCTCGCCATGGCTTACCTCTTCACTTTTGTCCATAACCTTGCCAAGGAGAGTGACAGAGTCTCCCATTTTGCCTTTGATTTGCATTTATCTGATAAGAGATACTGAGCACATTCATAAACTTGGTCATTTGCATATCTGCTTTTCAAAAATGTATATTCAAATCTGTTACTGACTTTTAATTGGATTATTGGGCTATATTGTATATATATATATACATATATATACATATATATATATTGCATATGTACTCCTTATCTTGCATATTATTTGAAAATATCTGTGCACACTCCATGGGTGGCCTTCTCATTTTGTTTCCCAAAATCCCAGGAGCCGCCTGATGATGTGATACACAAAACATTGGATTTGCGTCCTCAGCCACTAAATCCCGGGAACCACTGGCATGCTTATGTTATGGGACAGGAGAGGGGCAGCCCAATCCCTGCAAACCTGCCAATTCTAAATGGGTTCTGCCATCCGCCGCATCAACACAAAACATATGAGACTTTAATGGGAAGGAACTTTAATAAAACTAGGAAACAGGGCCTCCCCGGTGGCGCAGCGGTTGAGCGCTGGGTTGCGAAACTGCGCGCGGCCTCTGCGGCGCCGGTTCGATCCCCGGCTGCTCCCCGGCCACCTGAGGAGGGTCCCACATGGCGTGCAGACCTCTCCTGCCGCCCGCTGCTCCCCTCAGCAGTGTACTTCGGTCCTTCTGCCTGCTCTGCTCCCCGCTCTGGCTCTGGTGGATTCTCTCACCCTCCCGCGCTTCTGACTGTGCCCAGTGCATGTATAAACAAAACAAACAAACAAACCAGCAAACAAATAAATAAAAAAAAAAAAAAATAAATAAAATAAAAAATAAAACTAGGAAACAATACAAGTAAGGCAAAGAGTCTAGTTTCTAAATGAAGCACCCAAAGTTCCCTGTCCCGTCGTGGGTAAAAGTCCATCCATATGGGAATGGCCCAGAGCAAGGCCCCAAAGACTGCCACAAGTCTAAAGCACCTTCCAGTGGGGACCCACAGAAAAGGGTCAGAAACAACCAGACAAGCCCAGAAGGAAAAGAGCAAAATCAACATCAGGATAAAAGCTGCCATTGTCACCTCCCCATAGGTCTCACCCACATCTGTGTCACCCAGTCCACGACCAAAAGACAAGTGGAATTTCTTCACACGTCTCTAGGCTCCATGCGCCTCCTCCAGGTCTCCTGGCTCCATCCTGCTTCCTTCCTCAGTCTCTTCTACAGCTTCTCCTCTCCCTGCTCAGCTCCACCCTCCCTTGGGTGGGGAAGGGAAAATCCCCCTTTCCTGGGGACCACCCTGTTACACTTAGAGGGTGCTTTGAAGCTAATAGGTGATTGGGCTGGGCCCAAGAAACTACTGGAAAGCCTGGTGACGAGAGAGACATAGCTTGGCTTCCAGGGAGAGGGGCTAAGAGTTTGAGGATGGGTCCTTTCCACTGTAAGGCAGAAAGCACTCTTCTTCTGGAAGAACTGGGTATACAAATAAAGAAATGAGGTTAAAATTCAAAATCAATCAGCACTAACATCACTAAACATTAAAAATGAGAGTCCAATGCAGCCAAAAGCCAAAGGAGACTCCTCAGTGAGAGGGTGTGTCCTATTGTCAATGATGTAGTAGACTGTGTCCCTGGGGAGGACTAGGCCTGCAGGCTGCCTTAAGACAAGAGGGTTGGGTTGTGGTTTTTCTGTTGTTTGTTTGTTTGCTAAATCCATATTGAGATGACTGTACTTTGTACTAGACTATTGCTGGACCCTGAAGATAAGAGCAAGGTTGTGTTTATTCTCTTCAAAGTTCACAGGGCTGGAGGGGAGGAAGGAGGGAGGGCGGAAGGGTGAGGGTTACAAGCTTTTCTTGGTAGAAAGGACATCGAGTCCTCATATTTTCTTCACTTGACACTCAGGGAAGGCTAGAAAAAGAAGAGCGGAGGGAATTGGATAGACACAAGGTTATTTAACAAAAGGTTGTAGCTATTGCTGCTCAGTGCACAGTTTGATCTTGTCTTCCAGGGAGAGGGGCTGAGATTCGCCTCATTACTAAAGCCAAGGATTTCATCAGTTCTGCCTACGCAATGTAACCTAAATACAGACAGGGTTTTCAGGCTGGAGTCTCTTTTTTGGTGAAACACGGAGGTGCTGGAAGGACCGCACATGGACAGGGCTCAGGAGCCACTGCACCTCCCACCCCTCAGCCTGTGCTGCATCCCTTTGCGGATCCTGAGCCAAACACCTGAATCCTAAGCCAGTAAGGAGACTGTTCCTGAGTCCTGAGAGCCAGTCTGGGAAACTATCATACCTGAAAGCTTTTGTGGGGTTGTGAGGAATTTGGAATTTGAATACAGGATGAACAAACAGGGTGGATGATCAGGGCACCTCACTGGCAACTGCCATCCAAAGTGGGAGCGGTCCTGTGGTACAGGATGAAGCCCTTGAACCCCTGGGTCTTGTGCTGAGTCTGGGGAGTTCATGTCAGTATTGAACTGAGTTGCAGGACACCCAGCTGGTGACCCAGAGAGCTGGAGTCAGTAGATAAAAACTCAAGCACTCTTCCAGAATAAATAAATTCTCTATACGTGGAGAGGTAGGGTCCCCCATGGAGACTCAAATTCCTGACTTCATCCCTCTTTTAGGGCAGCCCTTTCAGCTCCCGGTGTCTGACTGTCAGAATGTCCTCCAGTGCATAATGTCCATTAAAAGTAGAAGTAATCATTATGTAAAATGTTTAAAGGTTTCTATGAGCTTTTGCTGAATTTTTACCTCTTGGCTTACCTAAGGTGGCCCGTTTGACAGGTGAGCAAAGGGAGGCTCAGGGCAAGGTAACAGCCACCCAAGGAATCCATGTCCAAGAGAGTCTGAGTTGCAGTTCCTCAGGCCTGTCTTCCTCCAGCCCAGGTCAAGGCAGGCACCTCCAGCAAAGATTCTCCAACAGGCAAGGGTCAGCAGGTATCACTCTTGCACCCAGTGTCCCCAGCTCTGCTTCACCAGGGAATGTTGAGATTCCCTGAGAGCTGAGCTGCCTGCAAAGCCCACCCGGCCTGGAACACGCACAGCTCATTGCCCCTCATACATGGCAGGATTTGCTGTGGGGCTCAGGAAACCCTGAAATCCAGGAGTGGCTGAAAAACTGCTGTCGTTTCCTTCTGAGAGCTGCATTGCACCCCAAACCTACCTCCCTAGAAAGCCCACATTCTCCATGCAGGTTAGAGGCGGGGCGTCCCTCTGAAGGCACTTGCACCTGTGTGATCCCTGCCCAGCATGGTGAGCGCCCTGATTCCACTCCCTGGCCTGTGTGTAGAGGTGGCTGATGTGGGTGCCCTGCTCTGAATCTTTGCCCTTAGTGGGCCTGCCCTGACCCCTCTACTCCCCTGGCAACACCCCAGTGTGCTTTCCTCTGGGTGACGTCCTGCTATGGCTGCTTGAGGCCCGTTCTTCTCTGTTGGTGTCCCAGGTCCAGGCGAGGTCTGAGGAGACCTGGGGTGGATACTTTGAGATCAGCCCCCTAAACTCCCACCTCCTGTCAGTATCCAGGCCAAGGCGGGGCCCCAGATTCCAGGTCCAGGAGAGGGAAGACTCAGAGGACACAGATCAGTGGGTGTCACCCCTCCCTACTCACCCTCCCACCCCATCAAGGATTTTGAATGAGGCCTCCCTCTGCCCCATAACCCAGGTCTCCTGAATTGGTCCAGTGTCCCCACTCCCCAGGGCTCCTCCTTACTATGGCTTTTCTAGCACTCTCTTCTCCTTCCTCCCCGAACATCACCTACTAGCAGGTTCCCTGGCATGTGAAAAGCTGGGCTATGAGTGAGTGCTGGGCAGGAGCTTACCAGGAGGGGAATGATCCCAGTGGAGTCTTGCCTTGGGGTTATGGGATGGGGCCAAGGGTGACACTTCCCTGCCTGCCTGATGTTCCTCCTGTCCCACCACTCCCTTCCCCTCCCACTGAACTGTCTGGGTACAGGTGAAGCATTTGGGGACCTTGAAGACCACTGACAGCCCTCATCACACTTAACCCAAACAGGTGAGAAACTCAAAAAGTCCGCGCTCCTGCTGCCTGATATGGAAGCGATCAGCTCTAAATGGGAACACTTACGTGGTGTCGATGACCTAGAAGGTAAAATTTCTACATTAAGTGAGTACACAAAGTGCCCTCTGCCTGCTCTATTCTTCTCTCCCCCACCACCTCTGCCCCACCCCTGAACCCTCCTAGACCTTCTTCTAGTCAGTGACTGGGGCCCACTCTATCCAAGGGGGGATCCTGGACCAGAAGAGGCAGCTCTTCCAGGACCCTTCACTTTCCAAGTGCATTCCCAGCACCCCCTGTGCCCTCACCTGCCCTGGAGGGGTTCTTGGAGCCCAGAGAGGAGGAGGCTGACATTCAGAGGGAACCTGGGAGGGAGTGGGTAGGTGTCCTGTCAGCTCCCAGGGAGACAATGGCCTGGCCTCCTGGCTCTCCCCCTTCCCTGCTCCGTCTCCTCTCGGGGTCCCCATCTGTGACATGGGAGAGCAGGAGCTTGCGCTGTGGACTGTGTGGGGGTGAAGAGACCCAGGGTAAACACTCGGCACAGATCTAACACCAAGCAGGTGCTCAGGACAGGAGCCAGATGCTGCTGCTGCTGTTGCTCCAGCAACCCCCGGGGTGTGGGGAGCAGGAGGAGGCTCTTCACGCCACAGGGTGACCTGAGGTTCAGAGATGTGTCAGGACTCACACGTGAGGTGGAGACAGACCCAGGACTGGATGTGCATTTCCTGGGTCCCAGATCAGGACGTTTGTCCAGCAGTGTCTGTCTGGGTGTGCTTTTCCCCGTGAGAGCCAGGTAAGGTTGGGTAGGGGCCTGCAATGGCTTTGGGGTGTTACAGGGCAACCCCAATATTAAACGGGTTGCCTGACTGTGGGTCCTCACCCACGCGCTTAAAAGGGGACTTACACTGCAGGCACACAGAAAAGGTTAATAAAAGGTTTACTTACAAAAGGAAGGGAAAATGAAGGCATGAGTAACTCAGGGGAAAAAAAGAGGCAAAAAAACCTCATGAATGTGTCCTACCCTTCTGCTGTCCTGGAATCCCAAGGGCACGCTGAGAGCTGGCCAAGAGCCTTGAAGCCAAGACAGTCACCCAAGGCCCACCTGTCTGCTTTTGTACCAACCCTGGCAGCTTGACTCCACCCTCAGGTCCCAGCAGCCCTCCCTGTGGGGGTGATGGGATTTGTCTGGAGTGGGGGTGGAGTCCACAAAGCCTGTATGCAATTAGCTCAGGACTAATTCCCGTGCTCTCTAATTCGCTCTCTTGGAGACACAAGCACAGGGAGACAGAGCCATGGAACCTAGAACCACGTTCCTGGGCAGGGACGTCTCCTGCACCGACTGCTGCTTGGGGAGATCCTCACCCCTTTCCCTCCTCCCCAAAGCTCGCCATGGCTTACCTCTTGACTTTTGTCCATAACCTTGCCAATGAGAGTGACAGAGTCTCCCATTTTGCCTTTTGATTTGCATTTATCTGATAAGAGACACTGAGCACATTCATGAAATTGGTCATTTGCATATCTGCTTTTCAAAAATGTATATTCAAGTCTGTTACTGATTTTTAATTGGATTATTGAGTTATATTTTATATACATTTTGGACATGAACTCCTAATCTTGTATCTAATTTGAAAATATCTGTGCCCACTCCATGGGTGGCCTTCTCATTTTGTTGACCCAAAATCCCAGGAGCCCCCTGATGATGTGATACACAAAACATTGGATTTGCGTCCTCAGCCACTAAATCCCGGGAAACACTGGCATGCTTATATTATGGGACAGGAGAGGGGCAGCCCAAACCCCGCAAACTTGCCTATTCTAAATGGGTACTGCCCTCCGCCGCATCAACACAAAACATATGAGACTTTAATGGGAAGGAATTTTAATACAAGTAGTAAACATACAGGAAAGGCAAAGAGTCTAGTTTCTAAATGAAGCACCCAAAGTTCCCCGTCCCCTCGTGGGTAAAAGTCCATCCATATGGGAATGGCCCAGAGCAAGGCCCCAAAGACTTCCACAGTCTAAAGCACCTTCCAGTTGGGACGCACAGAAAAGGGTCAGAAACAAACAGACAAGCCCAGAAGGAAAAGAGCAAAATCAACATCAGGATAAAAGCTGCCATTGTCACCTCCCCATGGGTCTCACCCACATCTGTGTCACCCAGTCCACGACCAAAAGACAAGTGGAATTTCTTCACACGTCTCTAGGCTCCATGTGCCTCCACCAGGTTTCCTGGCTCCATCCTGCTTCCTTCCTCAGTCTCTTCTGCAGCTTCTCCTCTCCCTGCTCAGCTCCACCCTCCATGGGTGAGGAAGGGAAACTCCCCCTTTCCTGGGGACCACCCTGTTACACTTAGAGGGTGCTTTGAAGCTAATAGGTGACTGGGCTGGGCCCAAGAAACTACTGGCAAGCCTGGTGATGAGAGAGACATAGCTTGGCTTCCAGGGAGAGGGGCTAAGAGTTTGAGGATGGGTCCTTTCCACATGTAAGGCAGAAAGCAGACTTCTTCTGGAAGAACTGGTTCTACAAATAAGGAAGTGAGGTTAACATTCAAATTCAATCAGGACTAACATCACTAAACATTAAAAATGAGAGTCCAATGCAGCCAAAAGCCAAAGGAGACTCCTCAGTGAGAGGGTGTGTCCTATTGTCAATGATGTAGTAGACTGTGTCCCTGGGGAGGACTAGGCCTGCAGGCTGCCTTAAGACAAGAGGGTTGGGTTGTGGTTTTTCTGTTGTTTGTTTGCTTGCTAAATCCATATTGAGATGACTGTACTTTGTACTAGACTATTGCTGGACCCCTGAAGATAAGAGCAAGGTTGTGTTTATTCTCTTCAAAGTTCACAGGGCTGGGGGGGAGGAAGGAGGGAGGGCTGAAGGGTGAGGGTTACAAGCTTTTCTTGGTAGAAAGGACATCGAGTCCTCATATTTTCTTCACTTGACACTCAGGGAAGGCTAGAAAAAGAAGAGCGGAGGGAATTGGATAGACACAAGGTTATTTAACAAAAGGTTGTAGCTATTGCTGCTCAGTGCACAGTTTGATCTTGTCTTCCAGGGAGAGGGGCTGAGATTCGCCTCATTACTAAAGCCAAGGATTTCATCAGTTCTGCCTACGCAATGTAACCTAAATACAGACAGGGTTTTCAGGCTGGAGTCTCTTTTTTGGTGAAACACGGAGGTGCTGGAAGGACCGCACATGGACAGGGCTCAGGAGCCACTGCACCTCCCACCCCTCAGCCTGTGCTGCATCCCTTTATGGGTCCTGAGCCAAACACCTGAATCCTAGCCAGTAAGGAGACTGTTCCTGAGTCCTGAGAGTCAGTCTGGGAAACTATCATACCTGAAAGCATTTGTGGGGTTGTGAGGAATTTGGAATTTGAATACAGGATGAACAAACAGGGTGGATGATCAGGGCACCTCACTGGCAACTGCCATCCAAAGTGGGAGCGGTCCTGTGGTACAGGATGAAGCCCTTGAACCCCTGGGTCTTGTGCTGAGTCTGGGGAGTTCATGTCAGTATTGAACTGAGTTGCAGGACACCCAGCTCGTGACCCAGAGAGCTGGAGTCAGTAGATAAAAACTCAAGCACTCTTCCAGAATAAATATATTCTCTATACGTGGAGAGGTAGGGTCCCCCATGGAGACTCAAATTCCTGACATCATCCCTCCTTTAGGGCAGCCCTTTCAGCTCCTGGTGTCTGACTGTCAGAATGTCCTCCAGTGCATAATGTCCATTAAAAGTAGAAGTAATCATTATGTAAAATGTTTAAAGGTTTCTATGAGCTTTTGCTGAATTTTTACCTCTTGGCTTACCTAAGGTGGCCCGTTTGACAGGTGAGCAAAGGGAGGCTCAGGGCAAGGAAACAGCCACCCAAGGAATCCATGTCTAAAGAATCTGAGTTGCAGTTGCTCAGGCCTGGCTTCCTCCAGCCCAGGTCAAGGCAGGCACCACCAGCAAAGATTCTCCAACAGGCAAGGGTCAGAAGGTACCACTCTTGCACCCAGTGTCTCCAGCTCTGCTTCACCAGGGAATGTTGAGATTCCCTGAGAGCTGAGCTGCCTGCAAAGCCCACCCGGCCCGGAACACACACAGCTCAGTGCCCCTCATACATGGCAGGATTTCCAACGGGGCTCAGGAAACCCTGAAATCCAGGAGTGGCTGAAACAATGATCCCTGGGACTGCTGTCGTTTCCTTCTGAGAGCTGCATTGCACCCCATACCTACCTCCCTAGAAAGCCCACATCTCCATGCAGGTTAGAGGCGGGGCGTCGCTCTGAAGGCACTTGCACCTGTGTGATCCCTGCCCAGCATGGTGAGCGCCCTGATTCCACTCCCTGGCCTGTGTGTAGAGGTGGCTGATGTGGGTGCCCTGCTCTGAATCTTTACCCTTAGCGGGCCTGCCCTGACCCCACCACTCCCCTGGCCACACCCCAGTGTGCTTTCCACTGGGTGATGTCCTGCTATGGCTGCTTGAGGCACGTTCTTCTCTGTTGGTGTCCCAGGTCCAGGCGAGGTCTGAGGAGAACTGGGGTGGATACTCTGAGATCAACCCCCTAAACTCCCACCTCCTGTCAATATCCAGGCCAAGGCGGGGCCCCAGATTCCAGGTCCAGGAGAGGGAAGACTCAGAGGACACAGATCAGTGGGTGTCACCCCTCCCCACTCACCCTCCCACCCCATCAAGGGTTTTGAATGAGGCCTCCCTCCGCCCCAGACCCCAGGTCTCCTGATTTGGTCCAGTGTCTCCACTCCCCAGGGATCCTCCTTACTATGGCTTTTCTACCACTCCCTTCTCCTTCCTCCCCGAACACCACCTACTAGCAGGTTCCGTGGCATGTGAAAAGCTGGGCTATGAGTAAGTACTGGGCAGGAGCTTACCAGGAGGGGAATGATCCCAATGGAGTCTTGACTTGGGGTGTTGGGATGGGGCCAAGGGTGACACTTCCCTGCCTGCCTGATGTTCCTCCTGTCCCACCACCCCCTTATCCCACTGAACTGTCTGGGTCCAGGTGAAGCAATTGGGGACCTTGAAGACCACTGACAGCCCTCATCACACTTAACCCCAACAGGTGAGAAACTCAAAAAGTCCGCGCTCCTGCTGCCTGATATGAAAGCGATCAGCTCTGAATTGGAACACTTACGTGATGTGGATGACCTAGAAGTTAAAATTTCTACATTAAGTGAGTACAGAAAGTGCCCTCTGCCTGCTCTACTCTTCTCTCCCCCCACCACCTCTGCCCCACCCCTGAACCCTCCTAGACCTTCTTCTAGTCAGTGACTGGGGCCCACTCTATCCAAGGTGGGATCCTGGACCAGAGGATGCAGCTCTTCCAGGACCTTTCACTTGCCAAGTGCATTCCCAGCACCCCCTGTGCCCTCACCTGCCCGGGCGGGGTGCTTGGAGCCCAGAGAGGAGGAGCCTGACATTCAGAGGTGCCCTGGGAGGGAGTGGGTAGGTGTCCTGTCAGCTCCCAGGGAGACAATGGCCTGGCCTCCTGGCTCTCCCCTTCCCTGCTCCGTCTCCTTTCGGGGTCCCCATCTGTGACATGGGAGAGCAGGAGCTTGCGCTGTGGACTGTGTGGGGGTGAAGAGACCCACGGTAAACACTCGGCACAGATCTAACACCCAGCAGGTGCTCAGGACAGGAGCCAGATGCTGCTGCTGCTGCTTCTGCTGCTGCTTTTGCTCCAGCAACCCCCGGGGTGTGGGGAGCGGGAGGAGGCTCTTCACGCCACAGGGTGACCTGAGGTTCAGAGATGTGTCAGGACTCACAGGTGAGGTGGAGACAGACCCAGGACTGAATGTGCATTCCTGGGTCCCAGATCAGGACGTTTGTCCAGCAGTGTCTGTCTGGGTGTGCTTTTCCCCGTGAGAGCCAGGTAAGGTTGGGTAGGGGCCTGCAATGGCTTTGGGGTGTTACAGGGCAACCCCAATATTAAACGGGTTGCCTGACTGTGGGTCCTCACCCATGCGCTTAAAAGGGGACTTACACCGCAGGCACACAGAAAAGGTTAATAAAAGGTTTAGTGACAAAAGAAAGGGAAAATGAAGGCATGAGTATAACTCAGGGGAAAAAAAGAGGCAAAAAATCCTCATGAATGTGTCCTACCCTTCTGCTGTCCTGGAATCCCAAGGGCACGCTGAGAGCTGGCCAAGCGCCTTGAAGCCAAGACAGTCACCCTAGGCCCACCAATGTGCTTTTGTACCAACCCTGGCAGCTTGACTCCACCCTCAGGTCCCAGCAGCCCTCCCTGTGGGGGTGATGGGATTTGTCTGGAGTGGGGGTGGAGTCCACAAAGCCTGTATGCAATTAGCTCAGGACTAATTCCCGTGCTCTCTAATTCGCTCTCTTGGAGACACAAGCACAGGGAGACAGAGCCATGGAACCTAGAACCACGTTCCTGGGCAGGCACGTCTCCTGCACCGACTGCTGCTTGGGGAGATCCTCACCCCTTTCCCACCTTCCCGAAGCTCGCCATGGCTTACCTCTTGACTTTTGTCCATAACCTTGCCAATGAGAGTGACAGAGTCTCCCATTTTGCCTTTTGATTTGCATTTATCTGATAAGAGATACTGAGCACATTCATGAAATTGGTCATTTGCATATCTGCTTTTCAAAAATGTATATTCAAGTCTGTTACTGATTTTTAATTGGATTATTGCGTTATATTTTATATACTTTTTTGGACATGAACTCCTAATCTTGTATCTAATTTGAAAATATCTGTGCCCACTCCATGGGTGGCCTTCTCATTTTGTTGACCCAAAATCCCAGGTTAACATCCCTGATGATGTGATACACAAAACATTGGATTTGCGTCATCAGCCACTAAATCCCAGGAACGACTGGCATGCTTATGTTATAGGACAGGGAGAGGGGCAGCCCAAACCCCGCAAACCTGCCTATTCTACATGGGTTCCGCCATCCGCCGCATCAACACAAAACATATGAGAGTTTAATGGGAAGGAACTTTAATACAAGTAGTAAACATACAGGAAAGGCAAAGAGTCTTGTTTCTAAACGAAGCACCCGAAGTTCCCCGTCCCCTCGTGGGTAAAAGTCCATCCATATGGGAATGGCCCAGAGCAAGGCCCCAAAGCCTGCCACAAGTCTAAAGCACCTTCTGTGGGGACCCAAAGAAAAGGGTCAGAAACAACCGGATAAGCCCAGAAGGAAAAGAGCAAAATCAACATCAAGATAAAAGCTGCCATTGTCACCTCCCCACGGGTCTCACCCACATCTGTGTCACCCAGTCCACGACCAAAAGACAAGTGGAATTTCTTCACACGTCTCTAGGCTCCATGCGCCTCCTCCAGGTCTCCTGGCTCCATCCTGCTTCCTTCCTCAGTCTCTTCTGCAGCTTCTCCTCTCCCTGCTCAGCTCCACCCTCCCTTGGGTGGGGAAGGGAAACTCTCCCTTTCCTGGGGACCACCCTGTTACACTTAGAGGGTGCTTTGAAGCTAATAGGTGACTGGGCTGGGCCCAAGAAACTACTGGCAAGCCTGGTGACGAGAGAGACATAGCTTGGCTTCCAGGGAGAGGGGCTAAGAGTTTGAGGATGGGTCCTTTCCACATGTAAGGCAGAAAGCACTCTTCTTCTGGAAGAACTGGTTCTACAAATAAGGAAGTGAGGTTAACATTCAAATTCAATCAGGACTAACATCACTAAACATTAAAAATGAGAGTCCAATGCAGCCAAAAGCCAAAGGAGACTACTCAGTGAGAGGGTGTGTCCTATTGTCAATGATATAGCAGATTGTGTCCCTGGGGAGGACTAGGCCTGCAGGCTGCCTTAAGACAAGAGGGTTGGGTTGTGGTTTTTCTGTTGTTTGTTTGTTTGCTAAATCCATATTGAGATGACTGTACTTTGTACTAGACTATTGCTGGACCCCTGAAGATAAGAGCAAGGTTGTGTTTATTCTCTTCAAAGTTCACAGGGCTGGGGGGGAGGAAGGAGGGAGGGCGGAAGGGTGAGGGTTACAAGCTTTTCTTGGTAGAAAGGACATCGAGTCCTCATATTTTCTTCACTTGACACTCAGGGAAGGCTAGAAAAAGAAGAGCGGAGGGAATTGGATAGACACAAGGTTATTTAACAAAAGGTTGTAGCTATTGCTGCTCAGTGCACAGTTTGATCTTGTCTTCCAGGGAGAGGGGCTGAGATTCGCCTCATTACTAAAGCCAAGGATTTCATCAGTTCTGCCTACGCAATGTAACCTAAATACAGACAGGGTTTTCAGGCTGGAGTCTCTTTTTTGGTGAAACACGGAGGTGCTGGAAGGACCGCACATGGACAGGGCTCAGGAGCCACTGCACCTCCCACCCCTCAGCCTGTGCTGCATCCCTTTGCGGATCCTGAGCCAAACACCTGTATCCTAAGCCAGTAAGGAGACTGCACCTGAGTCCTGAGAGTCAGTCTGGGAAACTATCATACCTGAAAGCATTTGTGGGGTTGTGAGGAATTTGGAATTTGAATACAGGATGAACAAACAGGGTGGATGATCAGGGCACCTCACTGGCAACTGCCATCCAAAGTGGGAGCGGTCCTGTGGTACAGGATGAAGCCCTTGAACCCCTGGTTCTTGTGCTGAGTCTGGGGAGTTCATGTCAGTATTGAACTGAGTTGCAGGACACCCAGCTGGTGACCCAGAGAGCTGGAGTCAGTAGATAAAAACTCAAGCACTCTTCCAGAATAAATAAATTCTCTATACGTGGAGAGGTAGGGTCCCCCATGGAGACTCAAATTCCTGACATCATCCCTCCTTTAGGGCAGCCCTTTCAGCTCCTGGTGTCTGACTGTCAGAATGTCCTCCAGTGCATATTGTCCATTAAAAGTAGAAGTAATCATTATGTAAAATGTTTAAAGGTTTCTATGAGCTTTTGCTGAATTTTTACCTCTTGGCTTACCTAAGGTGGCCCGTTTGACAGGTGAGCAAAGGGAGGCTCAGGGCAAGGAAACAGCCACCCAAGGAATCCATGTCCAAGAGAGTCTGAGCTGCAGTTGCTCAGGCCTGGCTTCCTCCAGCCCAGGTCAAGGCAGGCACCTCCAGCAAAGATTCTCCAACAGGCAAGGGTCAGCAGGTATCACTCTTGCACCCCGTGTCCCCAGCTCTGCTTCACCAGGGAATGTTGAGATTCCCTGAGAGCTGAGCTGCCTGCAAAGCCCACCCGGCCTGGAACACACACAGCCCAGTGCCCCTCATACATGGCAGGATTTGCTGTGGTGCTCAGGAAACCCTGAAATCCAGGAGTGGCTGAAACAATGATCCCTGGGACTGCTGTCGTTTCCTTCTGAGAGCTGCATTGCACCCCATACCTACCTCCCTAGAAAGCCCACATCTCCATGCAGGTTAGAGGCGGGGCGTCCCTCTGAAGGCACTTGCACCTGTGTGATCCCTGCCCAGCATGGTGAACGCCCTGATTCCACTCCCTGGCCTGTGTGTAGAGGTGGCTGATGTGGGTGCCCTGCTCTGAATCTTTGCCCTTAGCGGGCCTGCCCTGACCCCTCCACTCCCCTGGCCACACCCCAGTGTGCTTTCCTCTGGGTGATGTCCTGCTATGGCTGCCTGAGGCCCGTTCTTCTCTGTTGGTGTCCCAGGTCCAGGCGAGGTCTGAGGAGACCTGGGGTGGATACTCTGAGATCAGCCCCATAAACTCCTACCTCCTGTCAGTATCCACGCCAAGGCGGGGCCCCAGATTCCAGGTCCAGGAGAAGGAAGACTCAGAGGACACAGATCAGTGGGTGTCACCCCTCTCCACTCACCCTCCCACCCCATCAAGGATTCTGAATGAGGCCTCCCTCTGCCCCAGACCCCAGGTCTCCTGACTTGGTCCAGTGTCTCCACTCCCCAGGGCTCCTCCTTACTATGGCTTTTCTAGCACTCCCTTCTCCTTCCTCCCCCAACATCACCTACTAGCAGGTTCCCTGGCATGTGAAATGCTGGGCTATGAGTGAGTGCTGGGCAGTAGCTTACCAGGAGGAGAATGGTCCCAATGGAGTCTTGCCTTGGGGTGGTGGGATGGGGCCAAGGGTGACACTTCCCTGCCTGCCTGATGTTCCTCCTGTCCCACCACCCCCTTCCCCTCCCACTGAACTCTCTGGGTCCAGGTGAAGCAATTGGGGACCTTGAAGACCACTAACAGCCCTCTTCACATTAACCCAAACAGGTGAGATACTCAAAAAGTCCGCGTTCCTGCTGCCTGATATGGAAGCGATCAGCTCTGAATTGGAACACTTACATGATGTGGATGACCTAGAAGTTAAAATTTCTATATTTAGTGAGTAGACAAAGTGCCCTCAGCCTGCTCTCACTCTTCTCTCCCCCCACCACCTCTGCCCCACCCCTGAACCCTCCTTGACCTTCTTCTAGTCAGTGACTGGGACTAATTGTATCCAAGGGGGGATCCTGGACCAGAGGAGGCAGCTCTTACAAGACCCTTCAATTGCCAAGTGCATTCCCAGCACCCCCTGTGCCCTCACCTGCCCGGGCGGGGTGCTTGGAGCCCAGAGAGGAAGAGGCTGACATTCAGAGGGGCCCTGGGAGGGAGGGGCTAGGTGTCCTGTCAGCTCCCAGGGAGACAATGGGATGGCCTCCTGGCTCTCCCCCTTCCGCTCTGTCTCGTCTCGGGGTCCCCATCTGTGACATGGGAGAGCAGGAGCTTGCGCTGTGGACTGTGTGGGGGTGAAGAGACGCACGGTAAACACTCAGCACAGATCTAACATCCAGCAGGTGCTCAGGACAGGAGCCAGATGCTGCTGCTGCTGCTTCTGCTGCTGCTGTTGCTCCAGCAACCCCCGGGGTGTGGGGAGCGGGAGGAGGCTCTTCACGCCACAGGGTGACCTGAGGTTCAGAGATGTGTCAGGACTCACACGTGAGGTGGAGACAGACCCAGGACTGGATGTGCATTTCCTGGGTCCCAGATCAGGACGTTTGTCCAGCAGTGTCTGTCTGGGTGTGCTTTTCCCCGTGAGAGCCAGGTAAGGTTGGGTAGGGGCCTGCAATGGCTTTGGGGTGTTACAGGGCAACCCCAATATTAAACGGGTTGCCTGACTGTGGGTCCTCACCCATGCGCTTAAAAGGGGACTTACACTGCAGGCACACAGAAAAGGTTAATAAAAGGTTTAGTTACAAAAGAAAGGGAAAATGAAGACATGAGTCACTCAGGGGAAAAAAAGAGGCAAAAAAACCTCATGAATGTGTCCTACCCTTCTGCTGTCCTGGAATCCCAAGGGCACGCTGAGAGCTGGCCAAGAGCCTTGAAGCCAAGACAGTCACCCAAGGCCCACCTGTCTGCTTTTGTACCAACCCTGGCAGCTTGACTCCACCCTCAGGTCCCAGCAGCCCTCCCTGTGGGGGTGATGGGATTTGTCTGGAGTGGGGGTGGAGTCCACAAAGCCTGTATGCAATTAGCTCAGGACTAATTCCCGTGCTCTCTAATTCGCTCTCTTGGAGACACAAGCACAGGGAGACAGAGCCATGGAACCTAGAACCACGTTCCTGGGCAGGCACGTAACCTGCACCAACTGCTGCTTGGGGAGATCCTCACCCCTTTCCCACCTCCCCGAAGCTCGCCATGGCTTACCTCTTGACTTTTGTCCATAACCTTGCCAATGAGAGTGACAGAGTCTCCCATTTTGCCTTTTGATTTGCATTTATCTGATAAGAGACACTGAGCACATTCATGAAATTGGTCATTTGCATATCTGCTTTTCAAAAATGTATATTCAAGTCTGTTACTGATTTTTAATTGGATTATTGAGTTATATTTTATATACATTTTGGACATGAACTCCTAATCTTGTATCTAATTTGAAAATATCTGTGCCCACTCCATGGGTGGCCTTCTCATTTTGTTGACCCAAAATCCCAGGAGCCCCCGATGATGTGATACACAAAACACTGGATTTGCGTCATCAGCCACTAAATCCCGGGAAACACGGGCATGCTTATGTTATGGGACAGGAGAGGGGCAGCCCAAACCCCGCAAACCTGCCTATTCTAAATGGGTTCTGCCCTCCGCCGCATCAACACAAAACATATGAGACTTTAATGGGAAGGAATTTTAATACAAGTAGTAAACATACAGGAAAGGCAAAGAGTCTAGTTTCTAAATGAAGCACCCAAAGTTCCCCGTCCCCTCGTGGGTAAAAGTCCATCCATATGGGAATGGCCCAGAGCAAGGCCCCAAAGCCTGCCACAAGTCTAAAGCACCTTCCAGTTGGGACGCACAGAAAAGGGTCAGAAACAAACAGACAAGCCCAGAAGGAAAAGAGCAAAATCAACATCAGGATAAAAGCTGCCATTGTCACCTCCCCATGGGTCTCACCCACATCTGTGTCACCCAGTCCACGACCAAAAGACAAGTGCAGTTTCTTCAAGCATCTCTAGGCTGCATGCGCCTCCTCCAGGTCTCCTGGCTCCATCCTGCTTCCTTCCTCAGTCTCTTCTGCAGCTTCTCCTCTCCCTGCTCAGCTCCACCCTCCCTTGGGTGGGGAAGGGAAACTCCCCCTTTCCTGGGGACCACCCTGTTACAATTAGGGGGTGCTTTGAAGCTAATAGGTGACTGGGCTGGGCCCAAGAAACTACTGGCAAGCCTGGTGACGAGAGAGACATAGCTTGGCTTCCAGGGAGAGGGGCTAAGAGTTTGAGGATGGGTCCTTTCCACATGTAAGGCAGAAAGCACTCTTCTTCTGGAAGAACTGGGTATACAAATAAGGAAGTGAGGTTAACATTCAAATTCAATCAGGACTAACATCACTAAACATTAAAAATGAGAGTCCAATGCAGCCAAAAGCCAAAGGAGACTCCTCAGTGAGAGGGTGTGTCCTATTGTCAATGATATAGCAGATTGTGTCCCTGGGGAGGACTAGGCCTGCAGGCTGCCTTAAGACAAGAGGGTTGGGTTGTGGTTTTTCTGTTGTTTGTTTGTTTGCTAAATCCATATTGAGATGACTGTACTTTGTACTAGACTATTGCTGGACCCTGAAGATAAGAGCAAGGTTGTGTTTATTCTCTTCAAAGTTCACAGGGCTGGGGGGGAGGAAGGAGGGAGGGCGGAAGGGTGAGGGTTACAAGCTTTTCTTGGTAGAAAGGACATCGAGTCCTCATATTTTCTTCACTTGACACTCAGGGAAGGCTAGAAAAAGAAGAGCGGAGGGAATTGGATAGACACAAGGTTATTTAACAAAAGGTTGTAGCTATTGCTGCTCAGTGCACAGTTTGATCTTGTCTTCCAGGGAGAGGGGCTGAGATTCGCCTCATTACTAAAGCCAAGGATTTCATCAGTTCTGCCTACGCAATGTAACCTAAATACAGACAGGGTTTTCAGGCTGGAGTCTCTTTTTTGGTGAAACACGGAGGTGCTGGAAGGACCGCACATGGACAGGGCTCAGGAGCCACTGCACCTCCCACCCCTCAGCCTGTGCTGCATCCCTTTGCGGATCCTGAGCCAAACACCTGTATCCTAGCCAGTAAGGAGACTGTTCCTGAGTCCTGAGAGTCAGTCTGGGAAACTATCATACCTGAAAGCATTTGTGGGGTTGTGAGGAATTTGGAATTTGAATACAGGATGAACAAACAGGGTGGATGATCAGGGCACCTCACTGGCAACTGCCATCCAAAGTGGGAGCGGTCCTGTGGTACAGGATGAAGCCCTTGAACCCCTGGTTCTTGTGCTGAGTCTGGGGAGTTCATGTCAGTATTGAACTGAGTTGCAGGACACCCAGCTGGTGACCCAGAGAGCTGGAGTCAGTAGATAAAAACTCAAGCACTCTTCCAGAATAAATAAATTCTCTATACGTGGAGAGGTAGGGTCCCCCATGGAGACTCAAATTCCTGACATCATCCCTCCTTTAGGGCAGCCCTTTCAGCTCCTGGTGTCTGACTGTCAGAATGTCCTCCAGTGCATATTGTCCATTAAAAGTAGAAGTAATCATTATGTAAAATGTTTAAAGGTTTCTATGAGCTTTTGCTGAATTTTTACCTCTTGGCTTACCTAAGGTGGCCCGTTTGACAGGTGAGCAAAGGGAGGCTCAGGGCAAGGAAACAGCCACCCAAGGAATCCATGTCCAAGAGAGTCTGAGCTGCAGTTGCTCAGGCCTGGCTTCCTCCAGCCCAGGTCAAGGCAGGCACCTCCAGCAAAGATTCTCCAACAGGCAAGGGTCAGCAGGTATCACTCTTGCACCCCGTGTCCCCAGCTCTGCTTCACCAGGGAATGTTGAGATTCCCTGAGAGCTGAGCTGCCTGCAAAGCCCACCCGGCCTGGAACACACACAGCCCAGTGCCCCTCATACATGGCAGGATTTGCTGTGGTGCTCAGGAAACCCTGAAATCCAGGAGTGGCTGAAACAATGATCCCTGGGACTGCTGTCGTTTCCTTCTGAGAGCTGCATTGCACCCCATACCTACCTCCCTAGAAAGCCCACATCTCCATGCAGGTTAGAGGCGGGGCGTCCCTCTGAAGGCACTTGCACCTGTGTGATCCCTGCCCAGCATGGTGAACGCCCTGATTCCACTCCCTGGCCTGTGTGTAGAGGTGGCTGATGTGGGTGCCCTGCTCTGAATCTTTGCCCTTAGCGGGCCTGCCCTGACCCCTCCACTCCCCTGGCCACACCCCAGTGTGCTTTCCTCTGGGTGATGTCCTGCTATGGCTGCCTGAGGCCCGTTCTTCTCTGTTGGTGTCCCAGGTCCAGGCGAGGTCTGAGGAGACCTGGGGTGGATACTCTGAGATCAGCCCCATAAACTCCTACCTCCTGTCAGTATCCAGGCCAAGGCGGGGCCCCAGATTCCAGGTCCAGGAGAGGGAAGACTCAGAGGACACAGATCAGTGGGTGTCACCCCTCTCCACTCACCCTCCCACCCCATCAAGGATTCTGAATGAGGCCTCCCTCTGCCCCAGACCCCAGGTCTCCTGACTTGGTCCAGTGTCTCCACTCCCCAGGGCTCCTCCTTACTATGGCTTTTCTAGCACTCCCTTCTCCTTCCTCCCCCAACACCACCTACTAGCATGTTCCCTGGCATGTGAAATGCTGGGCTATGAGTGAGTGCTGGGCAGTAGCTTACCAGGAGGGGAATGGTCCCAATGGAGTCTTGCCTTGGGGTGGTGGGATGGGGCCAAGGGTGACACTTCCCTGCCTGCCTGATGTTCCTCCTGTCCCACCACCCCCTTCCCCTCCCACTGAACTCTCTGGGTCCAGGTGAAGCAATTGGGGACCTTGAAGACCACTAACAGCCCTCTTCACATTAACCCAAACAGGTGAGATACTCAAAAAGTCCGCGTTCCTGCTGCCTGATATGGAAGCGATCAGCTCTGAATTGGAACACTTACGTGATGTGGATGACCTAGAAGTTAAAATTTCTATATTTAGTGAGTAGACAAAGTGCCCTCAGCCTGCTCTCACTCTTCTCTCCCCCCACCACCTCTGCCCCACCCCTGAACCCTCCTTGACCTTCTTCTAGTCAGTGACTGGGACTAATTGTATCCAAGGGGGGATCCTGGACCAGAGGAGGCAGCTCTTACAAGACCCTTCAATTGCCAAGTGCATTCCCAGCACCCCCTGTGCCCTCACCTGCCCGGGCGGGGTGCTTGGAGCCCAGAGAGGAAGAGGCTGACATTCAGAGGGGCCCTGGGAGGGAGGGGCTAGGTGTCCTGTCAGCTCCCAGGGAGACAATGGGATGGCCTCCTGGCTCTCCCCCTTCCGCTCTGTCTCGTCTCGGGGTCCCCATCTGTGACATGGGAGAGCAGGAGCTTGCGCTGTGGACTGTGTGGGGGTGAAGAGACGCACGGTAAACACTCAGCACAGATCTAACATCCAGCAGGTGCTCAGGACAGGAGCCAGATGCTGCTGCTGCTGCTTCTGCTGCTGCTGTTGCTCCAGCAACCCCCGGGGTGTGGGGAGCGGGAGGAGGCTCTTCACGCCACAGGGTGACCTGAGGTTCAGAGATGTGTCAGGACTCACACGTGAGGTGGAGACAGACCCAGGACTGGATGTGCATTTCCTGGGTCCCAGATCAGGACGTTTGTCCAGCAGTGTCTGTCTGGGTGTGCTTTTCCCCGTGAGAGCCAGGTAAGGTTGGGTAGGGGCCTGCAATGGCTTTGGGGTGTTACAGGGCAACCCCAATATTAAACGGGTTGCCTGACTGTGGGTCCTCACCCATGCGCTTAAAAGGGGACTTACACTGCAGGCACACAGAAAAGGTTAATAAAAGGTTTAGTTACAAAAGAAAGGGAAAATGAAGACATGAGTCACTCAGGGGAAAAAAAGAGGCAAAAAAACCTCATGAATGTGTCCTACCCTTCTGCTGTCCTGGAATCCCAAGGGCACGCTGAGAGCTGGCCAAGAGCCTTGAAGCCAAGACAGTCACCCAAGGCCCACCTGTCTGCTTTTGTACCAACCCTGGCAGCTTGACTCCACCCTCAGGTCCCAGCAGCCCTCCCTGTGGGGGTGATGGGATTTGTCTGGAGTGGGGGTGGAGTCCACAAAGCCTGTATGCAATTAGCTCAGGACTAATTCCCGTGCTCTCTAATTCGCTCTCTTGGAGACACAAGCACAGGGAGACAGAGCCATGGAACCTAGAACCACGTTCCTGGGCAGGCACGTAACCTGCACCAACTGCTGCTTGGGGAGATCCTCACCCCTTTCCCACCTCCCCGAAGCTCGCCATGGCTTACCTCTTGACTTTTGTCCATAACCTTGCCAATGAGAGTGACAGAGTCTCCCATTTTGCCTTTTGATTTGCATTTATCTGATAAGAGACACTGAGCACATTCATGAAATTGGTCATTTGCATATCTGCTTTTCAAAAATGTATATTCAAGTCTGTTACTGATTTTTAATTGGATTATTGAGTTATATTTTATATACATTTTGGACATGAACTCCTAATCTTGTATCTAATTTGAAAATATCTGTGCCCACTCCATGGGTGGCCTTCTCATTTTGTTGACCCAAAATCCCAGGAGCCCCCGATGATGTGATACACAAAACACTGGATTTGCGTCATCAGCCACTAAATCCCGGGAAACACGGGCATGCTTATGTTATGGGACAGGAGAGGGGCAGCCCAAACCCCGCAAACCTGCCTATTCTAAATGGGTTCTGCCCTCCGCCGCATCAACACAAAACATATGAGACTTTAATGGGAAGGAATTTTAATACAAGTAGTAAACATACAGGAAAGGCAAAGAGTCTAGTTTCTAAATGAAGCACCCAAAGTTCCCCGTCCCCTCGTGGGTAAAAGTCCATCCATATGGGAATGGCCCAGAGCAAGGCCCCAAAGCCTGCCACAAGTCTAAAGCACCTTCCAGTTGGGACGCACAGAAAAGGGTCAGAAACAAACAGACAAGCCCAGAAGGAAAAGAGCAAAATCAACATCAGGATAAAAGCTGCCATTGTCACCTCCCCATGGGTCTCACCCACATCTGTGTCACCCAGTCCACGACCAAAAGACAAGTGCAGTTTCTTCAAGCATCTCTAGGCTGCATGCGCCTCCTCCAGGTCTCCTGGCTCCATCCTGCTTCCTTCCTCAGTCTCTTCTGCAGCTTCTCCTCTCCCTGCTCAGCTCCACCCTCCCTTGGGTGGGGAAGGGAAACTCCCCCTTTCCTGGGGACCACCCTGTTACAATTAGGGGGTGCTTTGAAGCTAATAGGTGACTGGGCTGGGCCCAAGAAACTACTGGCAAGCCTGGTGACGAGAGAGACATAGCTTGGCTTCCAGGGAGAGGGGCTAAGAGTTTGAGGATGGGTCCTTTCCACATGTAAGGCAGAAAGCACTCTTCTTCTGGAAGAACTGGGTATACAAATAAGGAAGTGAGGTTAACATTCAAATTCAATCAGGACTAACATCACTAAACATTAAAAATGAGAGTCCAATGCAGCCAAAAGCCAAAGGAGACTCCTCAGTGAGAGGGTGTGTCCTATTGTCAATGATATAGCAGATTGTGTCCCTGGGGAGGACTAGGCCTGCAGGCTGCCTTAAGACAAGAGGGTTGGGTTGTGGTTTTTCTGTTGTTTGTTTGTTTGCTAAATCCATATTGAGATGACTGTACTTTGTACTAGACTATTGCTGGACCCTGAAGATAAGAGCAAGGTTGTGTTTATTCTCTTCAAAGTTCACAGGGCTGGGGGGGAGGAAGGAGGGAGGGCGGAAGGGTGAGGGTTACAAGCTTTTCTTGGTAGAAAGGACATCGAGTCCTCATATTTTCTTCACTTGACACTCAGGGAAGGCTAGAAAAAGAAGAGCGGAGGGAATTGGATAGACACAAGGTTATTTAACAAAAGGTTGTAGCTATTGCTGCTCAGTGCACAGTTTGATCTTGTCTTCCAGGGAGAGGGGCTGAGATTCGCCTCATTACTAAAGCCAAGGATTTCATCAGTTCTGCCTACGCAATGTAACCTAAATACAGACAGGGTTTTCAGGCTGGAGTCTCTTTTTTGGTGAAACACGGAGGTGCTGGAAGGACCGCACATGGACAGGGCTCAGGAGCCACTGCACCTCCCACCCCTCAGCCTGTGCTGCATCCCTTTGCGGATCCTGAGCCAAACACCTGTATCCTAGCCAGTAAGGAGACTGTTCCTGAGTCCTGAGAGTCAGTCTGGGAAACTATCATACCTGAAAGCATTTGTGGGGTTGTGAGGAATTTGGAATTTGAATACAGGATGAACAAACAGGGTGGATGATCAGGGCACCTCACTGGCAACTGCCATCCAAAGTGGGAGCGGTCCTGTGGTACAGGATGAAGCCCTTGAACCCCTGGTTCTTGTGCTGAGTCTGGGGAGTTCATGTCAGTATTGAACTGAGTTGCAGGACACCCAGCTGGTGACCCAGAGAGCTGGAGTCAGTAGATAAAAACTCAAGCACTCTTCCAGAATAAATAAATTCTCTATACGTGGAGAGGTAGGGTCCCCCATGGAGACTCAAATTCCTGACATCATCCCTCCTTTAGGGCAGCCCTTTCAGCTCCTGGTGTCTGACTGTCAGAATGTCCTCCAGTGCATATTGTCCATTAAAAGTAGAAGTAATCATTATGTAAAATGTTTAAAGGTTTCTATGAGCTTTTGCTGAATTTTTACCTCTTGGCTTACCTAAGGTGGCCCGTTTGACAGGTGAGCAAAGGGAGGCTCAGGGCAAGGAAACAGCCACCCAAGGAATCCATGTCCAAGAGAGTCTGAGCTGCAGTTGCTCAGGCCTGGCTTCCTCCAGCCCAGGTCAAGGCAGGCACCTCCAGCAAAGATTCTCCAACAGGCAAGGGTCAGCAGGTATCACTCTTGCACCCCGTGTCCCCAGCTCTGCTTCACCAGGGAATGTTGAGATTCCCTGAGAGCTGAGCTGCCTGCAAAGCCCACCCGGCCTGGAACACACACAGCCCAGTGCCCCTCATACATGGCAGGATTTGCTGTGGTGCTCAGGAAACCCTGAAATCCAGGAGTGGCTGAAACAATGATCCCTGGGACTGCTGTCGTTTCCTTCTGAGAGCTGCATTGCACCCCATACCTACCTCCCTAGAAAGCCCACATCTCCATGCAGGTTAGAGGCGGGGCGTCCCTCTGAAGGCACTTGCACCTGTGTGATCCCTGCCCAGCATGGTGAACGCCCTGATTCCACTCCCTGGCCTGTGTGTAGAGGTGGCTGATGTGGGTGCCCTGCTCTGAATCTTTGCCCTTAGCGGGCCTGCCCTGACCCCTCCACTCCCCTGGCCACACCCCAGTGTGCTTTCCTCTGGGTGATGTCCTGCTATGGCTGCCTGAGGCCCGTTCTTCTCTGTTGGTGTCCCAGGTCCAGGCGAGGTCTGAGGAGACCTGGGGTGGATACTCTGAGATCAGCCCCATAAACTCCTACCTCCTGTCAGTATCCAGGCCAAGGCGGGGCCCCAGATTCCAGGTCCAGGAGAGGGAAGACTCAGAGGACACAGATCAGTGGGTGTCACCCCTCTCCACTCACCCTCCCACCCCATCAAGGATTCTGAATGAGGCCTCCCTCTGCCCCAGACCCCAGGTCTCCTGACTTGGTCCAGTGTCTCCACTCCCCAGGGCTCCTCCTTACTATGGCTTTTCTAGCACTCCCTTCTCCTTCCTCCCCCAACACCACCTACTAGCATGTTCCCTGGCATGTGAAATGCTGGGCTATGAGTGAGTGCTGGGCAGTAGCTTACCAGGAGGGGAATGGTCCCAATGGAGTCTTGCCTTGGGGTGGTGGGATGGGGCCAAGGGTGACACTTCCCTGCCTGCCTGATGTTCCTCCTGTCCCACCACCCCCTTCCCCTCCCACTGAACTCTCTGGGTCCAGGTGAAGCAATTGGGGACCTTGAAGACCACTAACAGCCCTCTTCACATTAACCCAAACAGGTGAGATACTCAAAAAGTCCGCGTTCCTGCTGCCTGATATGGAAGCGATCAGCTCTGAATTGGAACACTTACGTGATGTGGATGACCTAGAAGTTAAAATTTCTATATTTAGTGAGTAGACAAAGTGCCCTCAGCCTGCTCTCACTCTTCTCTCCCCCCACCACCTCTGCCCCACCCCTGAACCCTCCTTGACCTTCTTCTAGTCAGTGACTGGGACTAATTGTATCCAAGGGGGGATCCTGGACCAGAGGAGGCAGCTCTTACAAGACCCTTCAATTGCCAAGTGCATTCCCAGCACCCCCTGTGCCCTCACCTGCCCGGGCGGGGTGCTTGGAGCCCAGAGAGGAAGAGGCTGACATTCAGAGGGGCCCTGGGAGGGAGGGGCTAGGTGTCCTGTCAGCTCCCAGGGAGACAATGGGATGGCCTCCTGGCTCTCCCCCTTCCGCTCTGTCTCGTCTCGGGGTCCCCATCTGTGACATGGGAGAGCAGGAGCTTGCGCTGTGGACTGTGTGGGGGTGAAGAGACGCACGGTAAACACTCAGCACAGATCTAACATCCAGCAGGTGCTCAGGACAGGAGCCAGATGCTGCTGCTGCTGCTTCTGCTGCTGCTGTTGCTCCAGCAACCCCCGGGGTGTGGGGAGCGGGAGGAGGCTCTTCACGCCACAGGGTGACCTGAGGTTCAGAGATGTGTCAGGACTCACACGTGAGGTGGAGACAGACCCAGGACTGGATGTGCATTTCCTGGGTCCCAGATCAGGACGTTTGTCCAGCAGTGTCTGTCTGGGTGTGCTTTTCCCCGTGAGAGCCAGGTAAGGTTGGGTAGGGGCCTGCAATGGCTTTGGGGTGTTACAGGGCAACCCCAATATTAAACGGGTTGCCTGACTGTGGGTCCTCACCCATGCGCTTAAAAGGGGACTTACACTGCAGGCACACAGAAAAGGTTAATAAAAGGTTTAGTTACAAAAGAAAGGGAAAATGAAGACATGAGTCACTCAGGGGAAAAAAAGAGGCAAAAAAACCTCATGAATGTGTCCTACCCTTCTGCTGTCCTGGAATCCCAAGGGCACGCTGAGAGCTGGCCAAGAGCCTTGAAGCCAAGACAGTCACCCAAGGCCCACCTGTCTGCTTTTGTACCAACCCTGGCAGCTTGACTCCACCCTCAGGTCCCAGCAGCCCTCCCTGTGGGGGTGATGGGATTTGTCTGGAGTGGGGGTGGAGTCCACAAAGCCTGTATGCAATTAGCTCAGGACTAATTCCCGTGCTCTCTAATTCGCTCTCTTGGAGACACAAGCACAGGGAGACAGAGCCATGGAACCTAGAACCACGTTCCTGGGCAGGCACGTAACCTGCACCAACTGCTGCTTGGGGAGATCCTCACCCCTTTCCCACCTCCCCGAAGCTCGCCATGGCTTACCTCTTGACTTTTGTCCATAACCTTGCCAATGAGAGTGACAGAGTCTCCCATTTTGCCTTTTGATTTGCATTTATCTGATAAGAGACACTGAGCACATTCATGAAATTGGTCATTTGCATATCTGCTTTTCAAAAATGTATATTCAAGTCTGTTACTGATTTTTAATTGGATTATTGAGTTATATTTTATATACATTTTGGACATGAACTCCTAATCTTGTATCTAATTTGAAAATATCTGTGCCCACTCCATGGGTGGCCTTCTCATTTTGTTGACCCAAAATCCCAGGAGCCCCCTGATGATGTGATACACAAAACACTGGATTTGCGTCATCAGCCACTAAATCCCGGGAAACACGGGCATGCTTATGTTATGGGACAGGAGAGGGGCAGCCCAAACCCCGCAAACCTGCCTATTCTAAATGGGTTCTGCCCTCCGCCGCATCAACACAAAACATATGAGACTTTAATGGGAAGGAATTTTAATACAAGTAGTAAACATACAGGAAAGGCAAAGAGTCTAGTTTCTAAATGAAGCACCCAAAGTTCCCCGTCCCCTCGTGGGTAAAAGTCCATCCATATGGGAATGGCCCAGAGCAAGGCCCCAAAGCCTGCCACAGTCTAAAGCACCTTCCAGTTGGGATTCACAGAAAAGGGTCAGAAACAAACAGACAAGCCCAGAAGGAAAAGAGCAAAATCAACATCAGGATAAAAGCTGCCATTGTCACCTCCCCATGGGTCTCACCCACATCTGTGTCACCCAGTCCACGACCAAAAGACAAGTGCAGTTTCTTCAAGCATCTCTAGGCTGCATGCGCCTCCTCCAGGTCTCCTGGCTCCATCCTGCTTCCTTCCTCAGTCTCTTCTGCAGCTTCTCCTCTCCCTGCTCAGCTCCACCCTCCCTTGGGTGGGGAAGGGAAACTCCCCCTTTCCTGGGGACCACCCTGTTACAATTAGGGGGTGCTTTGAAGCTAATAGGTGACTGGGCTGGGCCCAAGAAACTACTGGCAAGCCTGGTGACGAGAGAGACATAGCTTGGCTTCCAGGGAGAGGGGCTAAGAGTTTGAGGATGGGTCCTTTCCACATGTAAGGCAGAAAGCACTCTTCTTCTGGAAGAACTGGGTATACAAATAAGGAAGTGAGGTTAACATTCAAATTCAATCAGGACTAACATCACTAAACATTAAAAATGAGAGTCCAATGCAGCCAAAAGCCAAAGGAGACTCCTCAGTGAGAGGGTGTGTCCTATTGTCAATGATATAGCAGATTGTGTCCCTGGGGAGGACTAGGCCTGCAGGCTGCCTTAAGACAAGAGGGTTGGGTTGTGGTTTTTCTGTTGTTTGTTTGTTTGCTAAATCCATATTGAGATGACTGTACTTTGTACTAGACTATTGCTGGACCCTGAAGATAAGAGCAAGGTTGTGTTTATTCTCTTCAAAGTTCACAGGGCTGGGGGGGAGGAAGGAGGGAGGGCGGAAGGGTGAGGGTTACAAGCTTTTCTTGGTAGAAAGGACATCGAGTCCTCATATTTTCTTCACTTGACACTCAGGGAAGGCTAGAAAAAGAAGAGCGGAGGGAATTGGATAGACACAAGGTTATTTAACAAAAGGTTGTAGCTATTGCTGCTCAGTGCACAGTTTGATCTTGTCTTCCAGGGAGAGGGGCTGAGATTCGCCTCATTACTAAAGCCAAGGATTTCATCAGTTCTGCCTACGCAATGTAACCTAAATACAGACAGGGTTTTCAGGCTGGAGTCTCTTTTTTGGTGAAACACGGAGGTGCTGGAAGGACCGCACATGGACAGGGCTCAGGAGCCACTGCACCTCCCACCCCTCAGCCTGTGCTGCATCCCTTTGCGGATCCTGAGCCAAACACCTGTATCCTAAGCCAGTAAGGAGACTGTTCCTGAGTCCTGAGAGTCAGTCTGGGAAACTGTCATACCTGAAAGCATTTGTGGGGTTGTGAGGAATTTGGAATTTGAATACAGGACGAACAAACAGGGTGGATGAACAGGGCACCTCACTGGCAACTGCCATCCAAAGTGGGAGCGGTCCTGTGGTACAGGATGAAGCCCTTGAACCCCTGGGTCTTGTGCTGAGTCTGGGGAGTTCATGTCAGTATTGAACTGAGTTGCAGGACACCCAGCTGGTGTCCCAGAGAGCTGGAGTCAGTAGATAAAAACTCAAGCACTCTTCCAGAATAAATAAATTCTCTATACGTGGAGAGGTAGGGTCCCCCATGGAGACTCAAATTCCTGACATCATCTCTCCTTTAGGGCAGCCCTTTCAGCTCCTGGTGTCTGACTGTCAGAATGTCCTCCAGTGCATATTGTCCATTAAAAGTAGAAGTAATCATTATGTAAAATGTTTAAAGGTTACTATGAGCTTTTGCTGAATTTTTACCTCTTGGCTTACCTAAGGTGGCCCGTTTGACAGGTGAGCAAAGGGAGGCTCAGGGCAAGGAAACAGCCACCCAAGGAATCCATGTCCAAGAGAGTCTGAGCTGCAGTTCCTCAGGCCTGGCTTCCTCCAGCCCAGGTCAAGGCAGGCACCTCCAGCAAAGATTCTCCAACAGGCAAGGGTCAGCAGGTGTCACACTTGCACCCAGTGTCCCCAGCTCTGCTTCACCAGGGAATGTTGAGATTCCCTGAGAGCTGAGCTGCCTGCAAAGCCCACCAGGCCTGGAACACACAGCTCAGTGCCCCTCATACATGGCAGGATTTGCAACGGGGCTCAGGAAACCCTGAAATCCAGGAGTGGCTGAAACAATGATCCCTGGGACTGCTGTCGTTTCCTTCTGAGAGCTGCATTGCGCCCCAAACCTACCTCCCTAGAAAGCCCACATTCTCCATGCGGTTAGAGGGAGGGCATCCCTTTGAAGGCACTTGCACCTGTGTGATCCCTGCCCAGCATGGTGAGCGCCCTGATTCCACTCCCTGGCCTGTGTGTGGAGGTGGCTGATGTGGGTGCCCTGCTCTGAATCTTTGCCCTTAGCAGGCCTGCCCTGACCCCTCCACTCACCTGGCCACACCCCAGTGTGCTTTCCTCTGGGTGATGTCCTGCTATGGCTGCTTGAGGCCCATTCTTCTCTGTTGGTGTCCCAGGTCCAGGCCAGGTCTGAGGAGACCTGGGGTGGATACTCTGAGATCAACCCCCTAAACTCCCACCTCCTGTCAATATCCAGGCCAAGGCTGGGGCCCCAGAGTCCAGGTCCAGGAGAGGGAAGACTCAGAGGACACAGATCAGTGGGTGTCACCCCTCCCCACGCACCCTCCCACCCCATCAAGGATTCTGAATGAGGCCTCCCTCTGCCCCAGACCCCAGGTCTCCTGACTTGGTCCAGTGTCTCCACTCCCCAGGGCTCCTCCTTACTATGGCTTTTCTACCACTCCCTTCTCCTTCCTCCCCCAACACCACCTACTAGCAGGTTCCCTGCCATGTGAAAAGCTGGGCTATGAGTGAGTGCTGGGCAGGTGCTTACCAGGAGGGGAATGATCCCAGTGGAGTCTTGCCTTGGGGTGGTAGGATGGGGCCAAGGGTGACACTTCCCTGCCTGCCTGATGATCCTCCTGTCCCGCTGTTATAGGGCAGCCCCGATATTGAACAGGATGCCTGGCTGTGGGTCCTCACCCGTGCGCTTAAAAAAAGGACTTATTAATATTTCACTATAGGCATACACAAAAGGTTAATAAAAGGTTAGTTAGGGTGGTGGGAGACAAAAATGGAGGCAAACAAGTTTGCCATTTTTTTAGGAGCCTGCCGGATCGGGGGAACAGAGTTCCTCCAATTTAGGAGGTTTCCAGTGTTAAGAGGACAGTGCGACCAAAAGTACCTGTAGGTTGCCCCTGTTTATTTAAGCCACCCATTGGCAACTGGCGAAGAGGAAACTGTTTTGCCTTAGGGCGATTTTTTTTGCCAAAATGGGTGTCGCTTTTAGTGTGGGGAGGAGATGCTATTGCAGTTTCCTCCCCAGAGGGCAATGGAGGCTGTGAATCCTCAGGATTTTGCATGGGAGGGGCCTGGTCATGTGGCCAAGGCCTTTGTCCTGAAGTCTTAGGAGTCTGAGTGGGAGCGGCCTTTTACATGGAGAAGGCCTTTGTCCGGTTGTTTTTAAGGTATTTAGTAAATGATAATTTTCCTCCTCTTCTTTTGACTTTGCCTTTTTGTAGTCCTTATAGGAAGGAGAAGGTTTTTTTTTTTTTTTTGTGCCATTAGTGTAGCCTTCACCTCCGCCATATTTAATTTATGGAGGGCGGCCTGTATTTGGTCTTGTATACTTTTAAAAGCTGACTCAAAAGTTTGATTTTGTTGTTGTACTTGATACTGTATGTTTTGATAAGCTGACTTAAAAAGTTACGATTTTTATTTTTTATATTTTAATAGTTAAATTAAAAGCCTGATTTTGATGTTTTATAGTTAAGAGCTTGAATTTGTTGCAGTACATTTTTAGTATGTGAAGTAGAACCTTCATTTTTTATAGAAACAAGAATGTAGCAAATGGCACCTCTGTACATTACCAAAAAAACACCCAGAAGCACAGACTGTAAAGGGATGGTTTGGAAAACACCCACATATGTATACAAAAGTAAAATTATGTGTCATACACTAGGTTTAATTTAATTATTTACACTTATTAAACTGGTGGTAATATTTAACAGAAAAAGGCTACTGAAATTTAAGGCCGGAAAAAAACTGAAAGAACTTAAGTTAGGGATAAAACCGCTGAAGTTTATGGTTGAGGCCACGTTTGGGTAAAAACCACACCCACAAGAGCTGGATGAGTGGGGAGAAAAAAAAAAACAGACTTTTTAAGACGTGAAACAAAGATTTTTACTGTGAGGCCTGCAAACCTAGTGTGCTTTATGGTGACCAACGTAAGAAAAATTACTTTGGGCTGGTCAACCATGGGTGAAGTTTGGAAACCACGTTGGGCGCCAGCTGTTATAGGGCAGCCCTGATATTGAACGGGTTGCCTGGCTGTGGGTCCTCACCCGCGCGCTTAAAAAAAGGACTTATTAATATTTCACTACAGGCACACACAAAAGGTTAATAAAAGGTTTATTTACAAGGGAAAAGGAAATAAGGAAAATGTACAACTCAGGGAGAAAATAGGGAAATAAAGTCTTTAATGCGTCCTACCCGATCCGCTGACCTGGAAACCCAAAGTCACTCTCAGAGCTGGCCGGATGCTGCTAACTGATGGAGAGCCAAAATGGGGACCCCTCCAAAGCCCACGTGTCTGCCTTTATACCAACTTAGCTGCTTAACCCCACCCTCAGGTCCCAGCCACCTTCCCTTTGGTGGTGATGGGATTTGGAGTTTCCAGTGTCTTTGGCTTTGGCCTGGGGTGGGGGTGGAGTCCGCAAAGCCTGTATGGAATTAGCTTTAGGACATCCTTTTCCCCCTAACACCACCACCCCCTTCCCCTCCCACTGAACTCTCTGGGTCCAGGTGAAGCAATTGCGGACCTTGAAGATCACTGACAGCCCTCATCACACTTAACCCAAACAGGTGAGAAACTCAAAAAGTCCGCGTTCCTGCTGCGTGTTGTGGAAGCGATCAGCTCTGAATTGGGCCACTTATATGCCGTGGATTTTAAAAAATGGATTGATGACCTAGAAGTTAAAATTTCTACATTAAGTGAGTAGACAAAGTGCCTTCTGTCTGCTCTCACTCTTCTCTCCCCCCACCACCTCTGCCCCACCCCTGAACCCTCCTAGACCTTCTAGTCAGTGAGTGGGGTCCCCTCTATCCAAGGGGGGATCCTGGACCAGAGGAGGCAGCTCTTACAGGACCCTTCACTTGCCAAGTGCATTCCCAGCACCCCCTGTGCCCTCACCTGCCCGGGAGGGGTGCTCAGAGCCCAGAGAGGAGGAGGCTGACATTCAGAGGGGCCCTGGGAGGGAGTGGGTAGGTGTCCTGTCAGCTCCCAGGGAGACAATGGCCTGGCCTCCTGGCTCTCCCCCTTCCCTGCTCCGCCTCAGGGTCCCCATCTGTGACATGGGAGAGCAGGAGCCTGCACTGTGGACTGTGTAAGGGTGAAGAGACCCCATGGTAAACACTCAGCACAGATCTCACACCCAGCAGATGCTCGGTACACAGGAGCCTAGATGCTGCTGTTGCTGCTGCTGTGCTGCTGTTGCTCCAGCAGCCCCCGGGGGGCGGATGTTCCTCATGCCACAGGGAGACCTGAGGCTCAGAGGGGTGTCAGGACACACAGGGAGGCAGAGACAAACCCAGGACAGGGTGTGCATTTCCTGGATCCCAGATCAGGACGTTTGTCCAGCAGTGTCTGTCTGGGTGTGCTTTTCCCGTGAGTGCCAGGAGAGGTTGGGGGAAGGGGTCTGCAAAGGCTTCCAGGGCATCTCTGCTTTATTGGAGACACAAGCCCTGGGAGACAGAGCCATGGAACCAGAACCACATTCCTGGGCAGGGATGTCTCCCGCACCTGCTGCTGCTTTGCGAGATCCCCACCCCTCCTTATTCTCAGGGATATTGTCTTGGTGCCCAGAGTTTCAGCTTGTCAGCTTGGTGTAGGGTCATGCAGGGGGCCACTCACTAAGGACAAAATTCCCGGTAATAGGGACACACTGGGAAACAAGTATCTGCTGACAACAGCAGGTAGATATTAGAATAGGATAATATTCTTTGATCAGCAGAAACACTGGAGCCCCTCAGGCAACAGCCCCTGGTCACTGCACCCCAGTTTACATCCCCGGTAACTCTGTTCCCCCAGCATGCACACTCCCTACGCACTTGCCCTGCCTTTGTACTTGATGTTAGTAAATACGAGCCTGCCTCTGGATGGGGGCTGCACTTACATCCCCGTGTAGCCCCTTGAGGCTTCTCATTGCTCCACATGACTCTGAGTCATCTGCCTCATCCCACACCACTCCCCACTCTGCCCCGTGAGGTGAGGAATAGTGACCCAGCCTTGACCAGCTTGGAAGGTGCAGGGGACCAGCTTCTAAAGCCCCAGGGAAGGAGGAGCCCAAGAGAAGGGTAAAGGAGCCCAGCTTCACTGTAGGTCAAAAAATAGCAGATGCTGGTAGATTGAGCCCCGAACATCGGCAGGAGGTTGAGTTAGGCTTTTTCACCTAGAGGTTTCTTTTTTTTTTTCCTGTCTCTTACTCTTTCCTGGCCTCTTTTTTCTTTAAAAGAAGTAGGTTGTAAAGGCCAAACATTGTAAGTAGGCCAAAAAGGCTCACACGGCAAATGTTTCTTTTGCTAAACGTTTCCTTTATTTCGGAGCCAATTAAAAGACCACACAAGGGCCTCCCTGGTGGTGCAGCGGTTGAGCGCTGGGTTGCGAAGCTGCCCGTGGCCTCTGCGGCGCCGGTTCAATCCCAGGCTGCTCCCCGGCCACTGGAGGAGGGTCCCACATGGCGCACAGACCTCTCGTGCCGCCCGCTGCTCCCCTCAGCAGTGTACTTCGGTCCTTCTGCCTGCTCTGCTCCCCGCTCTGGCTCTGGTGAATTCTCTCACCCTCCCGCACTCCTGACTGTACCCAGTGCTTGTATAAACAAAACAAACAAACAAATAAATAAAACATGCCTCTTTAAAAAAAAAAAAAAAAAGACCACACAAAAAGGGCACAGGTCGGCCAGGAAACACCATAAGGGTGGACGCCACAAGGCTCCTGTGACAGGACACACTGGTAACCAGAACAGATTAGGGATTAACCCATCTGCTAGTCGGAAGACAAAGTCCCATCATCGAATGAGCAACTTCAGTCTCCGAAGTAAATAGGCACATGTACCATCTAGAACCCCATCCGGGGGTTTTTCCATACAGGATTGATCTCCTAACAATTCAGGCTGTTTTCTCTTGTTCTTGGCAGGAGGATTTAATTGCATGCCATACGTCTGAAAGTGCTGGCCCGGGGTGGAAAAGCTCTTTTCTCTAAGAACCATACAAAGATCCAACACAAAAAACCCATTCCAGCCTCTCCTGTCAGATATCTAAGTGGCTCCTCCTGGCTCTTTCTCTTATTTCTTTCTCTTGGAGACAAGTTTAACTTCTTGCAAAATGGGGGAGACACTAACAGTGGGGGAAAGCAACACAGAAAGCCAGCAGCAGGATCTTTTAAAAATGGCAGGCTACAAGGTACCAAGGCGGAATTGGACAATCTCTTGATGATCATTAGAAAGAGATGCCGCTGGTATCCTAGGGAGGAACCTTGGATTTAAATGATTGGGAAAAGGTAGGACAATGCTTACGGCAAGAAGCAGGGCTGGTAAAGTCCGCTCATCTCATCACCTGGAATCTGTGCTGCTTAGCAGTCAAGCCAACTCAGGAATGTAAAAGCTCCCCTCTCTTTGAGGACATTACCAAAGAAACCCACCCCTCCACTTTCTCATAAAAATTTTCTGTTTCAACAACTGCCTCAACCACCCCTCTCTTTTCTCCTACCCCTCCCTGGATCCACCCAAACTACCTCAGGCCCCTATTTCATTCCTTTGATTATGAACCTTGATGATGGCAAATGCTTCCCTGAGGGGTGGCAGTTAAAACGCTTGTTCGAGATGCTCAAAGGAAACCCCATTGTCCCCTCTCCACGAATTCTTTCATCTATGGCCAACTGAACTTCAACAAACTGGCCAGTGGTTGACCTCGACAAACCAGTCCACCTCATCATTCTCAACACCCCTCAACACCCGGTCCAATGGTGGACTGATATGTCAGCTCCATCCTTCCACTGGAGTGATTGAATGAATATTTCAAGCCCATTACCCCACAAAAAAAATTATGCATTGAATTAGCACTCCATACCAGTCCTCTAGAACAGGGACGGCTCAGATGTCAAATGCTTACTGGACACAATCCTGATATTATTAATCCTGGCCTCACTAAGTCAGATTTTCAGGCTTCCCTCTAAAAATCTGAACTCTTCCAAATTGCTATGGCCAACTATATTACACAATTAAAGTTTTCTTTGCCTCATAATAAAATCCTCCAAGAATTTCAATGATTATGTTTCTCTTGCTACCACATTTTCTGCCACATCCAGTCCAGGTGCAGTTACTATATTCCTGGATGGGTCCAGAAAAACAGGTAAAGGCATATTTACCTGTTCAACAAGGCTCAACAACAGTGGAAATATTTTATCACAGCTCAACATAGCTCTACCCAATGAGCAGAATTAGCAGCAGCTATTGCTGCTCTCCAACATTTTTCTAATCAACCTTTAAATATTGTAGCTGTCTCTGCTTATGCTATTGGTAGCTTGCAAGTCATTGAAACTGCTCATGAGAAACTGCTCATAACTGTTCTGATTTTATTCTTTTTCAAATGTTCCAATACTTACAAAAAGTAGTTGAGACCAGATCACATCCCTTCTTTGTTACTCACATTAGATCTCATTTGGGACTACCAGGGCCATTGGCTGAAAGCAGTGATCAGGCTGATAAACTGGTTGTGTTTGCTAACCCCATTGAAGGGGCCACTTCTTTTCACTGTTTTTTTCATCAAGGTTGCCAGAGTCTTGCAAAGACCTTTGACATTTCTTACAGACAGGTGTAAGAAATTATTAAGGTCTGCCCAGATTGTCAATGATGATTAAAAAATGTGCCCTCTGGGGGGTTAACCCTAGATGACTTAAAAGCAATGAAATTTGGCAGGTGGATGTTCCTCCCTATGAGCCCTTTGGCCATCTTTTTTTTTAAGATTTATTTTATTTATGCATACAAGAACTGGGGTGTAGGCCAGAGGTGTGGGGGGATGGGGTGAGAGAATTCACTGGAGACAGAGTGGAGCAGAAAAGATGGGTCTACTGAATTATACTCTTGAGGGGAGCATTGGGTGAGACAGGAGAGGTCTGCTGGGCCACGTGGGTTAGCTCCATGATTGGGGATCAAACTCATGTGGCAGTGGCTGCCCATAGGTTGATAGCACTGAGACTAACCCCAAAGGGAGTTCCCCTTTGGCCATCTTCAGTATGTTCATGTCACTATTGACTCTTTTTCCAGCTTCATTCATGCCTCTGCTCAAGCAGGAGAAACTGTCAAACATGTCAAAAAATATCTTCTCTCCTCCATCGCCTCTGTGGGTCGCCCTTCTGAAGTAAAAACTGATAATGGGCCTGCTTGCACTTCTAAGGTTCTGACTGCCTTTTCTCCTCATTGAACATTAAGCATGTCACAGGAATCCCTTAAAACTCTACCAGTCAGAAGGGCCAATGAAACTTAGGGCTCAACTTCCTAAACAAAAGAGGGGGAATATGGAGATTCATTGCCCCTTCAGGAACAAATATACAAAGCATTATCTACCTTAAATTTTTTGAACTGTAATTCTTTTTTTTTTTTAAAGATTTGTTTATTTATTTGTACAAGCACTGGGCACAGTCAAAAGCGCGGAGGGTGAGAGAATTCAGCAGAGCCAGAGCGGGGAACAGAACAGGTAGAACGATGAAATACACTGCTGAGGGGCAGTGGGAGCAGTGGGAACGGCAGGAGAGGTCTGCATGCCATGTAGGACCCTCGCTGGAGGCCAGGGATCGAACCGGCAGGGGAGGCCCTGAACTGTAATTCTATTGAGCTCACAGGAGTAGAACAACATTTTTTGCCTGCAGAACCAAGCCCTAAGCCCTTGGTCTTGTATCTCCACCCATTGCAAGGACCAACTTGGCTGGGACCTCTAGAACTTTTAACATAGGGGGCAGGATATGCATCTGTTTTGTCTCCAACAGGACCTCTTTGGGTACCAGCAAAGGCTGTACGCCCTTATCAAGAGTTTGCATCAAGCAGGGAAAGGCCCCACTCCAAAGTTTCAACTGTTTGTGGTACAGTCACCTCCCAAGTGGGACAGAAAAAGAAGATGGATCCCTTGAACTCGACAAAGCAGTCCACTGGGCCAACATAGGGTGATCTAAAATATTAACAAGTGAAGCAGGAAACACTTTGAGAGTCACAGGGAAGCCCAAGACCTCAGAAATGCCTGGCCCAATCTGGCCTGTACATGGCATCCTCAGCTGTAACAAACTTTTTCAGCTAAAACTTTTTTGCCGTGACCAAGAAAAAAGAAGGAGTGCTGAGGACTAAAGTGAGGGACCCACTGCCACTGGCTGGCAGGGGAGGGGAGGTGCCTCTGGTCTCAGCAAGCAGCTGCCTGGACCTCTGCTCCAGTGCTGAGATTACTGGTATGTCTCTACTGCCTGCCAGCTGTGAGAGAACTTGACTCTCCTTTTGTCCATCTTGAGATACTGTTCTAGTCAGTTCCATGGGTAGAAAATTCTATTTCCCCGTCTTCCTCACCTGCAGCCTGGCTCAGTTATTTAAATTTTTCCTTCTGGCTGTTGGGACATTGTGCCACTGGTGTTGGCGGGCATCTCTTTGGAGTGCTCCTTCAGGGGTGTCAGAAACTGTTTATCATACAGAGACCAGCACTGGTAGGCCAGAACTCCACCAGGGTGTTGATACTGTGGCTGTGTTGCTGGGCACTGTCCCTTACAGTTCCCTCCCTCCGCATTGACTCAGTTCCAGCGGGGAATCAGTTAGTTGGTGATTTTGCTCTGATCACTAGGTGGTGCTAGAGACCTGCACTTGCTGACCTGTGCTTTTCCCCTGTGGTTCTCTGAGAAACGGAGGGGAGGGGAGGGGAGGGGAGCACCTCAACACAGGGGCTATTGCTCATGCTGGGTGCTGTGTCTGCCCCATGTTCACGCAGTGCTGTGCCCACAGCAGTGCGGATCCCATGCCCTGAATTCTGCACTCTAGTTCTCAATCCCAGGGCTCAGATCCAAAATGCTGGCTGTCACCCTTTGCGCGTCCCATGCCCTGGATCCCATGCACGGCTCTCAGTTCCAGAATGGGGTCTTGCTCCACACCTTGTTTCCCTTCTCCCCTATTTTTGAGTGGCCCACCCCCTCTCAGAGCCTGAGGGCGGTTTTGGGATCCCTGGCTTTCAACTCTCAGGAAGTTGGTGATTTTGTTCTGACCACGAGGTGGCGCCAGAGATCTTCCTAGTATCCTTCCAGAACTGCTTCCTCCCACACCCCAACTTTTGCCTCTCCACCCTCCCTCCCCCGTGGGTCTCCGGGAAACAGAATGGGGTGGCGTGGAGCGACTCAAAGGCGTGGGTGCTGGGTATGCCCTGTGCCCTGTGATCATGGGGACCCCACACCCCAAGTTTCATGCCCTGGTTCTCATTTCCAAAGCCCTCAGATCTGGGATGCAAGCAGGAACCCAGTTCAGTGTCCACAGAAATGGTGCCTTTTGTACCTTGCTCCCCTACCTGGGTGCCTGGTTTTTGATTACTCAGTGAGGGTCATTCACCTCAGTGCCAGATCCCGCGCATCTCCCCTCAATCCTAGGTCGCTGCACGAGGACCTGGGAAGCAGTGATCTGGGATCCACGTTTGCTTTTCGAGTGCATGCACGCCTTTCCGCACAAGCTTACCGGCAGGCCTTGGGCTATTTGCAGGTCTCTCCCTGGAGTCCTTATCTTCCTCTAATGGTGCCTGGAGCCATTCACTCACCTCTGCACGGTTCTCCACAGTTCCCGGGTGTGCTGCCTGCAGTAGTTCCTTTCCACTCCCTGTCCCACTTGATCTCTAGTTTGTTCTTGTTTTTCTGTTGTTTTTTTTCTTTTCTCCTTTCTGTTGGTGGAAGTGTGCCAGCTTCGTAGGTGGGGAAGGGTAGCAGAGTTCTGATGTTTTCCTCTAGTCCTCTTGTGTTGCAACTTTCCTCTAAGGGCAGTTTGCCAGCATCGCCCATTTATCTTCCATGTCCGGGTTGTCTGAGGGACCTGCTGCTTTTCCTCCCTGTTAATTGTTTTTATAGGAGAACTTACTCGCTGTGTTTCTTTGCCACCATATTGATTCCTCTCTACACTCTATTTCAGATAAAAACTGTAAAAATTACTTTGAATTTACTAGTGAACCATAAAGAAATTAATTGTAAATGGCACCTGTGTAAATTCTAATATGAAAAACCCAAATTTTGAGATGGCTATTGTAGGGTAAGGTAAAAAGTATCAGGCTTTTCTGCCCTCCAACCACTAGGATTGATGATGGATCCCTGCTGTCCTGAATGCATGCCTGATGGCGGCCACCTGGAGTAGGGTGTGGGCGTGCGTAAGTGGGTACACCTGGGCTGAGAGACTGGGCTTATAAGGGCAGCCTCACGGGGATGCCAGGAGAACCACAAGAAGAGCAGAGAAGTAGAATCATGAGAGCAGAGAAGCAGAGAGAACCAGAGAACACCAGAGAGCCCAGAAAGAGGGAAGACTTGCTGGGGCTGAGAGGCCTGCCAGCCTCCCGGCCCCCCGGCACGCCTACCTCCCTGCCTGCTGTGTACCTGGTAAATCCCAGTAAAAGCCTGCAAAGCCACTGAGGGCTCCAGGACTCTCTAGGACTCTCCTCCTTTACTCCGTCTGCTCGGATCATAGAGATCCTGCCCTTACAGCTCTCTAAAGGTTTTTAGTAAACAAGGACTCAGCATGCACGCATTTAAAGTCATAGTGTTATTGTTGTCGTTTTTTTGGAGTTAGGAGTGTGGGGTCCTTGGGTTCACTCTGGGAAAGGTCTCAGCAGAGCTCCCATTTCAGCGACAGGCGGCAAGTTTCCCAGGCGAGTTTCTCCACGAGACAGAGACGCTAGTTATATTTAAAGAGCAGGTTTATTAGAAAAAGGAGAGGACAGTAAAAGACCCTTGCATAGACACCAGTGGGCAGGAAGAGCTGCCGCGAAAAGCACGGGTTTGCTGAGAGAGGCCTGCGTGGTTGCAGGTGGGCGGCCTTGAGGAGAGCGGCCGCCACTGAGGGAGGTCAGTGAAGAGAAGTCCCAGAAGGTACAGGTCACGGGCAGGCAGGAAGCTGCTGCCCTGCAGAGGAGAGAGTTGGTGAAAAGGAGCAGCTGCATAGGCACAGGTGGGCAGAAAGACCGCTGCCCTGTTGTGGGCAGCATTAGATTTTATCATCTTCTTTTTGTAGGGAGGAATCCTCTTTGTGGGTGGATAGTTTGCTCCTCAGTCTCCATATCTTCACCTTCAGGTCTGTGGCCCTGACACTCCCTACAGCATCTGATAGTGTCTGGGTGTTGCGCTGCCTGATCTGGGCCTTGATGTCTAAGGGTCTTGGTTTCTATAACTGGGTCAATGGCTTAGACTATGCCCTTCTACCCCCACCTCCTTGTGTGAATTAGGTTCTAGTGTTTTGATACCTCCTTTAGGTTTTCTATCATTTCCCCCATCATCATGACAATGGGGCCAGTTTGGGTATGTCCCAAACTCTATGGGAAGCACCATCATGGAAAAATAGACAGACCTTTCAGTGTATGTGGGGACAGGTGGGAATGTTACAAAATACACGCTTTCTTAAATCTAATGTTCTCTCAGGGGCATTTCCTAATACTGACCCTCCGTGGGGATGTCTTCTCTTGAAACCCTGTTCTTAGAAGCAGGGACATGTAATTACCTGCTCCTTTCTTACACTTTGGACATGACCTTCAAGGTCTACAATAACAAGGAGGAGACAGGTCAGGTACAACAAAAGGAGGAGAGAAGAAAGCCACCTCAGTTGGAAATGTCTGAAAAAGTGCCTCCAGGACCATGCCCTCTGTGCCATCCCTCTGAAAGAGGGACTGTCCTACTTTCCCAGAATGGGAGCAGCCAGCCCAACCCATGGGCCAGATGGGAGGACAAGCAGACCATCAGCTGCCTCTGACTATGAGGAACTTGATACAGGAGAAGACGTTTTCTAAAGAGGCCCAGATTTGAGACAGGCTCTCCTAACTCTATGGAAAAACCTCGGGTGACCCTGTAAGTGGCAGACAAAAAGTTCACCTTTTTGGTGGCTACTGGAGCCACCTGCTCTTCTTTGCTTCAATTCTCTGGATGTCCTGGTTGACTGTCCTCCTCACTGCTATTGATAAGCAATCATCTGGTAGACTGGGCCATAAAGATCAATCTATCAACAAAGGGGAAATTGCAACAATGGGGGAAAGACAAACTGTTAATCTTGTTAATGCCCATCAAAGACAAACCTGTCAGGAAATAGGGGAAGGACAAATTTGTGAATGCCTATCTAAGAGGCTGGCCATTTGTAACTGTATCAAGAGTTTGAGAAGAAGGAAAGTAGTATAATTTGTCCAAAAACTGAGGAGGGCAGCAGACTCGTGTCTGAGAGTTCACCATCCTGCTCTTTGAGAGAGTGCAGGGGTATTTATACAAAAGAGTAAAAAAAAAAAAGGGTGGGGGGAGATGGTCTACAAAGGAGAGGTAGGAAGGGTTTGACATGTCCTTTTTTTTTTTTAAGAAACATGTATTTTTATTTATTCGTTTGTTTGTTTATACATACACTGGGTACAGTCAGAAGCGCGGGAGGATGAGAGAATTCACCAGAGCCAGAGCGGGGAGCAGAGCAGGCAGAAGGACCGAAGTACACTGCTGAGGGGAGCAGCGGGCGGCAGGAGAGGTCTGCGCGCCATGTGGGACCCTCCTGCGGTGGCCGGGGAGCAGCCGGGGATCGAACCGGTGCCGCAGAGGCCGCAGGCAGCTTTGCAACCCAGCGCTCAACCACTGCCACCGGGGAGGCCCTGACATGTCCTTTTGATGCAGGCATATGGGGATGTCAGGTGGCCAGCTTGATTTGTTAACACCTGCTATTTAACTTCCTTTTCCTTAGAATGCAAGAAGACAGATTTTTAAAACAAACAAACTTGTTAGGGATGCTTATCTGCTAGGGCAAGAAGAGAGACCTGTCACTACATCAAACTGAGATATTAAATTTAGGGCCCCATCTGCTTAAACGGAACTTTCCAATTATTGAAGTTTTTTGGTGCCAGACTCCTTCTTCCCCATAATGTTGGGTTGAGGCGGATGTGTAAGTTTCTTGAGGGTCTAATTTGTGAGTTTCCCATGGCCATTGGTCCCCCATATTGGGACCTCCACAAACATAATGAAGCAGGAAGTTGCTAAGTCTGCTGCTTGGATTCTGCTACTCGCTGGAGCAGAAAGTTCCTGTGGTGTGCTACGCAGCAGTAGTAGTTATGGCTAGTTATGGTCTGTGCTCCACCCCTGTAGCTGTCCGATCATGCTTGGGTCTTATGCCTTGTCATAAGGCACTGGAGCCTCAGGGTCTCGACCTCTACAGCTGGGTTAATGGTCATGTTATTTCCCTCTGCCCCCACCTCCTTGTGTGAGTCAGGTTCCGGCCTTGGGGCACCTCCTTTCCAGTCTTTCTGGTCTTGTCCTCCATCATATCTACTAGGGTTTTTACTTTGTGATGACAATGAGGCTTATATAAAACATATTATAGTTAAATGTTATTTTTTGTGTGATTGTAGGGGCTGGAATGGACAGGGTGCAGGTTTTCTATGATCCAGCAGACCAGGTGAAGGAGGAATCAGAGTCCTCAGTGGTTTTTGCAGGTCTTTATTGGGATTACCAGGTACACGGCAGGCAGGGGCACTGGGGGGCCGGGAGGCTGGCAGGCCTCCTAGCCCTCAGCAAGTCTATACTCTTTCTGAGCTCTCCAGCGTTCTCTGTTTCTCTCTCGGCTTCTGCTACTTCTTTCTCGGCTTCTCTTTCGGCTTCTACTGGTGTCCCCGTGATGCTGCCCTTAAAAGCCCAGTCTCAGCCCAGGTGAATCCCATCTACCTATGCCCACACCCTACTCCAGGTGCCGCCATCAGGCATGCATTCAGGACCGCAAGGATCCATCATCTATCCTGATGGCGGGGGCGGGGGGGGGGGGGCAGAAAAGCATGACATTTTTCCTTACTCTACAATGATTAAATCTACCATTGATACTCTCTTTTGAATTTTTCACTTTATTATATTCTTCAGAGCCAGAATTTGAATTATGATTTTTATCTCTGTGTTGAAATACTTGTTTTGCTTTTCTGATTTCATTTTGAGTTCTCCCTTGCTGAGTTTCCTTTAAACAAGTATTCTGAATTCTTTTTTTTAAGATTCATTTATTTATACATACAAGAGCTGGGGTGCAGGCCAGAGGTGGGGGGGGTGAGAAGATTCACCAGAGACAGAATGGGGAGCAGAACAGGTGGATTGACTGAAATGCACTGCTGAGGGGAGCAGCAGGCCAGGCAGGAGAGGGCTGCTCTGCCATCTGGATTAGCTCCCTGGCCGGGCATCAAACTTCTACTGCAGTGGCTGCTGATAGCTGCCTAGTGCTGAGACTTAACCCTTTGTGCCACCAGGGAGACCCCTTGAATTCTTTTTTTGGGTAACAATTCATTGATCTCTATATCTTTATAGTCAGTCACTGGAAAATTGTGTTCCTTTCATGGTGTCATATTTCCTTGATTTTTTTTTTCATGTCTCCTCTAGAATTTTGTTGATAAATGTATGCTTAATAGAGCACTAACCTCTTCCAGATTTTATAGATTGAGTTTGATGGGGAAAAACATTCACCTGTGGATGGATACAAGGGTGGGATTCAGGTGTGGGGTCAGTTCTGATTCTAAGAAAGATTTCAGTGTGTCTTGACATTCCTGAAAGAGACTGACTTCAGCCTTAACTTACACATCAGCTGAGGTCAGTGTCAGCAAAGATCGCAGGGGATCTCAGTGGCCAGGGCTGCTGGGGAACTCCTAAATTCCTTTTATTCAACAAGGGCTATCATGGTCAAAGATGTATCTCTCAGCACTAGGGCCAGCCCACAGATATCCTCATAGTAGTGATGTTACTGGAATCTGATGCACGAGTGCACACAAGTGAACACCAAAGTGGGGTCTAAAGCATAGGCACACATGGAACAGCCACAGTTCTGGGATCCAAGCTGTGACAGACTTGGGGGAAGGCTGTCAGCCCTGATCCCAGGGTAGTACAAAGGGAACTCCTTCTGGGAGGTGTGTACCAGCATCTCCCTCCTGAGGGAGTCCATAGTGGTGATTGCTGCAGGCTGCCTCAGAGCAAAAACTGCTGATGTCCAATACAGCACAGACCACTGAAGCCCACACCAATGAACACCGTGGGGTCGTCTTCTGTCATAGGTGTGGGGAGTTCACAGCTGTTCTAGGGGTTATGATGGGGCTCAGTGTCAAAGACTACTGGTTTTTTCCACAGTGCCAGGCACAGGGGACTGTGATGGCACTAGTTGTATGGCTTATGCCAGTAGCCTCTGCCCTTCATTTTTTCTAGGTGTCTCCAGAGAACAAATATTTCACCTTTATGGGCCATACAATCTCTGTTGCAAATACTCTCCATCATAGCCTGAGGTCAGCTATAGACAATTCATAGACAAACAGGTATAGCTGTATTTTTTTAAGATTTAGTTTATTTATTTATGCATACAAGAATTGGGGTACAGGCCAGAGGTTTGGGGGGGTAAGAGGATTCACCAGAGGCACATGGGGAACAGAACAGGCAGATTGACCGAAATAAACTGCTGAGGGGAGCAGTGAGCGAGACAGGAGAGGTCTGCTGCGCCATGTGGGTAGCTCCCTGGCCTGCTGGAGATCGAACTCATGCTGCAGAGGCTGCGGATAGCTTCCTAGTGCTTAGACTTAACCCCTTACACCACCCAGGAGGCCCACATATGGCTGTATTACAAAGAAACAGTGTGTGAACATAAAAATTTGAATTTTATGTAATTCTCACATGCTGTGAAGTAGTTTTTTGTTTTATTTTCCTTAGTCATTTTAAAATGTAAACTATTCTTAGGTATTGGTGGCAAGCTGGACTTTCTTGGGTTTTCTAGATCGACTCCCAAAGCATATTAAAGTGAAATTATCAGAGGAATTGTGAGTACAGGGAAGGCTTTTTAAATACAGGTAAATCCAGGGTATTTAGGTAAGTGTCATGTGAACAGAGCCATGAAAAGAGGGTGTTTAGGAGAACACTGTAAAAAGATAAAGTAAACTTCTCTGTTCCCTCAGGCACACACAGGGCCCCTGATGGGTCCCCATGCCATCACCCCAGGTGGACATTCTGGAGCTCTTAGAGGATATCACAGCAGAGATGTTCGTAGAAGAGACATAGCAATGGATCCACAGATCATGATCTCAGAGACATGACACTCTAGTCTCAACAACGCTGAGAAAATTTGACCCCGCACCCCCACATCCCCCTCAGATTCCCCTCAGTATACCCACAAAGGCAGAACAGATCATCTCAAGCCCTCGTGGTCTAGCAGGTTCCCCCAGATAATCTGGGCTTTAGAATCCCAAAGAAGTCTTAGGCATCATCTTGATGCATAAGAAAGGGAAGGGACAGTAACAATTACTCTATGTGGAATCTGAGCTGTGAGCCTGACGTCCCTCACTGGGGACAGCCCCTGACATGTGCTGAGATCCTCACAGTTCACAAAGCATGTCCCTGTCTGTCTCAGGTGGGTCCCCCAGACACTGACTGTGACACAGGGTTTGAGCACAGGTTGTGACGGGGGATGGGATCCACGGAGGTGCCAGTAGGAGAGAGAAGTGGGACAGGGAAGGAGGAAAGCCCACGTGACCTGCATATGGAGCAGGTTCCGCTGTGACATCTGAGGTTCGCTGTTGCATATCTAGGGAACAGTGAGAACATACCTCAGAGCCATCGTCCTGGGGCCAAGGGTCTGCCACAGTCATTAGTCAAGGGCTCCTACTGGAACATTAACTCCCCAGCATTTCTGGCTGCTTCACCGAGGGCTGAGGGAACCCTCAGTAGACACATAGGGCCTTGCAGCAGGACATGTTGCCTACGCTTCCATGACATGTACTAAGGAGGTACTGTCAGTATCACCTGCTACACCATCAGGCATCTCCTTCACACCCCACAACCTCCTGCAGGAGATATCACAACCCCCAGTCTACTGAGGCTCAGTGAGGCCAAGGGCTCAACACATGGGCTTATGAGAACAGGGAGCTGTGTCTCTTTTGTTCACTCTTTATTCACAGTCCTAAACATTGGCTGGCACAGAGTGGGCCCTTGATTAATACTTGAAGTCACTCAGGGAGTATGAATTGGTCAAGATGAGCTGGGATCTCCTCCCCAAAGCCCACGTTCTTTCTACTGTTCTGAAAAGAACCTACCAGAGTTGGCAGCCTGGACTTGGAGTGGGTGACAAAACTGTTGAAGGAATGAATATGTGAATATATAAACAAATCTATGCTTTTATGTTGCAGCTTTCCATCCTTACTTAGGAATAATAGAAACTCTCTGGAAACAAAGGACAAGGACCTGTACCACACAGTCATGGGAAAATGAGGATTTGTACCATGAAGTCAAACAGCTTGTACTTATACGCAGATCTTATCCCAGAGGCCACAAGCCCCCAGTCAGGGAAAACTGGCACCTTGGGGTGCTACAGGAACAAGGAATTCTTATTGATATCAGAGACTTATTTGGCCCAGGGCCTCACACGGTCATACTGCACGGGGATGCTGGAGTCGGGAAGTCTACACTGGCCAGGCAGGTGAGGAGGGCCTGGGAGGAAGGCCAGCTGTACAGGGACCACTTCCAGCATGTCTTCTACTTCAACTGCAGACAACTGAGCCCAGCAAAGACTATGAGTCTCACTGAGATCATCACAGAAGTCGGGGCTGCCCCTGAGGCTGCCATTGGCCAGATCCTGTCTCAACCAGAGAAGCTGCTCTTCATCCTTGAAGGTTTGGATGAGCCACAATGGGACTTACTGAGGCAAAAGCATGACCTCTACCTGCAGCAGAGCCAGAAGCAACCACTGTGCTCACTACTGAGCGGGTTGCTGAGTAAAACCATACTTCCAGAGGCATCCTTGCTGATCCCAGCTAGAACCAGAGCTCTAGAGAAATTCATCCCTTTTTTGGAGCACCCACAATGGGTGGAGGTGCTGGGGTTCTCTGAGTCAGGAAGGAAGGAATATTTCCGCAAATATTTCACAGATGAAGACCAAACACGTAGAGCCCTGAGCTTGGCTGAGTCAAACTGCGCTCTCTGGGCCATGTGTCTGGTGCCCTGGGTATCCTGGCTGGTCTGCACGTGCCTGAGGCAGCAAATGGAGCAGGGGCGAGAGCTCTCCCTGATGCCTCAGACCACCACGGCCCTCTGTCTGCAGTACCTTTCCCAGGCCCTGCCTGCTCAGCCCCTGGGGACCAAGGTGAGGGGCTTGTGCTCTCTGGCTGCTGAGGGCAACCAAGAAGAAAAGAACCTGTTCAGTGAGGGAGACCTCAAGAAGCATGGTATGAAAGGCACTGTAGTCTCCACTCTGTTGCAGATGGGTGTTCTCCGACAGCATCCCACCCCTCGGAGCTACAGCTTCATTCATCTCTGTTTCCATCGGTTCTTTGCTGCGATGTCCTGTGTGCTGGAGTGTAGTAAGAAGGAAAGTGATAATCCTACATGCATCATAGATATGAGAGAGCAGCTAATAAAATGTTGCGGGCATGATGTCTTCTGGGCACCAACTATGCATTTTTTATTGGGCCTTTTGGGTGAGCAGGGGGTGAGAATGATGGAGAGCATCTTCAACTGCACGCTGTCTCGGGTGAGGAGGCAGACACTCCTAAAACGGATCCTGAATCAGGCCTGGCAAGGGTATTTCTCCCTACAGCCCTGCTCCCTACAGTTGTTTCGCTTTTTGTATGAGATTCAGGACAAGGATTTCCTGACTCGAGTAATGAACCATTTCCAAGAAACAAGCATGGTGATTGAAACCGACATGGAGCTCCTGGTGTTCACCTTCTGCATTCAATTCTGCCACCGTGTGCAGAGGCTTCAACTGAATGAGGGTGAACGGCATAAAAAAGTGTGGAATCGTCACAGTATGGTCCTGTGAGTACCCCACCCTTCCTCTCTCCACACCTCTGTTGCTTCCACCATCCTGGGCATGGGAGGAATCCTCACTAAGCCTGGCCCCAGGGGTAAAAGGGCCAAGGTCACCGGTGATTTTTACCTGCCAAATCTGACCTCCGTTCTCTGTCACCTCAGCCCTCTGCAGCATGTGGCCTGCCCTGCCTGCTCCTGGGCAGAACTGCGGTGACCCTGCCTCTTCCTGCTGCTGCTTATCCCGCCCCTGTGATGATCCCACCACTCCCCTGGGTGCACTTCCAGCCCCTGAAGACCCGGGAAACCCCACACCCTCTGGCAGCTCACCTGCCTCTTTCTCTCTGGACTTATTTCTCCCTGAGAAGCTGCTCCCTCCACTGCTTCAGGCAGCCTCTCAGTGGCTACTGACAATGACACCGCCCTGAGATCTGCCCATCACCTCAGATGCCTGGGCTTGAAGGGAGTGTGTCTCCCAGAAACCTGCTTTCCTGTTTGTGTCAATGATGCACTATTGCTTTCAGGGCTCAGCCCCCAAACCACCCTCTCAGCACGATGAGGCCACTTCTCTAGCCACCCTCCACCCCAGCAACACTGCTGACCTTGCTTCTTGGGCCCCCAATTTTACACTATTGATCATTTAATGCTTAATCGATCTCCCCTTTGAGATGATTCCTTTCACATACTTATTAATACTGACTTTATGTCCACTGTACAGATCACAGGTTAATTAGTAAAGCACTGCCCCTGCCCTTGATGAACTCAAAAACTGGAGGAGACACATTCAATAATGAGAACAGAGCATGACCCCTGCAGTAGTGACGAGGGCAGCGGGAAGTAGCGATCACTCAATTGTACCCAGAAAGGAGAGGCTATGACCAAAAATGTTGGATTTGCAACTTTAATTTTCATATTTTTCCCTCATAATAAACTTGTGACCATTGTGGAAATGTAATAAGCAAAGACTAATGTCAATCAGAATCCTATCACTCGAGGGGACCATCCGCCTGGAGGATCTTCCTCTACTGATTTCTGTGCACATTTCTATGACAGGGCCATGCTGCATTTTGCGTTACTGTCAGCTTTATCTTCTTTACATTTCCTTAAAGTTTACTTTCTTACGCTGTGAAGCAGCCTGATACAGCATTCTTCTGCATCAGCAGGAGGGGTCCACAGGGAAGGTGTCATGAGAGGTGATGTGAACTCCCCTTGGGTGCTGAGGGTGTTTCTAGGGGCTAATGGCTGTGAGTGTGACTGGGCCTTCAAGAAGGCCATGGGTGTTGGTGTTGCAAGTGGTGGTGCCGGCATGGGGCCTGCAGAAGGGCCCTGAGGGAGCACAGAGGCAGACCCCAGGCAAGAAGCAGGAGGAACCAGGGGAAACAGGCCAGAATAAGAGCATCTGCAATGGACGCTGACACATGGGTTCTGGAGAGTCCCGGGGGAGAGTCAGGGCCTTCACCTGCAGTGGGAGGGAGATTTCAAAACCCAGGGTCATTCAAGTAAAGCAGAGAGAATGGCAAGGAGGTTACTGTAAACACCCAAAGTCCAGGAATGGTGGAGGCTCACCCAGGCTGTGGGAGGGAGATCAGGAGCAGCCCTGAGGTAAGGTGAGCAGCTTCCAGGTCTTTTGGCTTGTGATTAACCCTGTGCATTTTGTATAATTAATTTTTATTCTGTATTCCCTCTAATAAAGTCTAAAGATGGCCAACTGATTGAAATAAAAGTTTAAAATTATTATTCAAATATCATGAGCCTAATAAATGAAAATAAAATTCAAATATTGAGTCTTTGGGGTGTGTTGGTAGCATTGACTCTGGAGCCCTGCTCAGTGCAGTGGGTTCTGCCAGGTTACAATGGTCAGTGCCCCATCCCCCGGACTGACCAGCCTCCCCAAATGCCCCTCCCCACTACCATGGGCCCCATGCAGTGGTTCACTCTACAGTCCTTGCCATGCTGTACTGAAGTGTTCATTTTATGTGTCTGTCTCTGCCTTAGGGCTGGGGCAGATATTGTCCTTTTTTAGTCTGCGTTGCCAGCAAAGGGCCCGGCACAGAGAAAGAGAAGGGGTCAGACAGCTCCTCCCTTTGCTGCAGAGACCCCTGTGTTCCTCTGCCTAGACATTCAGGAGACCCAGTGCCAGGAAGGAGAGGAGGGTGGGGAGAAGGGAACAGAGCCCAGGGAGGTGGCGTGAGAATGACATGGTGGTGACGGGGTTGTGTGTGGTCATTTACAGGGTCGTCCAGGTTGGCTTGCAGGCGACCCTGTGCACTTCCAAAAATAGGAGGAGCACAGAGTGGTCCCAGGAGAGAGATGACAAGGGGGATGTCCCAGAAGGACGTTGGCAGCCCAGACACATCACGTCTCTCCTGTCCCACTTCCCTCCCTCAGGTTCACTGGCTTCCCGATCACAGATGCCTGTTGGGAGATTCTCTTCTCCGTTCCCGGGGTCACTGGGAGCCTAAAGGAGCTGGACCTCAGTGGAAACTTCCTGAGCCCCTCTGGAGTGCGGAGTCTTTGTATGGCCCTGAGGTACCCCTGCTGTATTCTGGAGACCCTGCGGTGAGTCTGGCCTGGGGTCTACTCTGAGGCAGGTGGGCAGGATTCCCAGAAGGAGCTGAGTGTAGGATGGGGAGGCTGGTCTTTGTAATCCACAAATATTAATTGAAACTCTCTCTGACCATGTGCAATGCTGGGTGCCAGGGCTGCTATGGCAAACCCACATAGACAAGAGGCTCATCACAGAGTTTGCAAGAGACTAACATTAATCAAGAAACTAGACTAAGAAAGCAGACAAGCTCTTCAGTGAAACACTTTCTTGAGGAAATAAAACTTGAAGGAGGCCTGAAGAATACAGCAAATTTACCTAAATGAAGGTGGAGAAAGGAAAGTTCCAGGCAAAGGAAACAGCATGTACACAGGTGCTGTGGTCAGAAGGAGGATGGAAAGTCAAGGAATTGGAAGCAGGACAGTGGATGGAGGAAGGAAGTCTAAGGGGTAAGATGAAACCTCAGACATCAGTAGGAGCCAGACCAGGTCCATGTTTATGAGGTTTTTTTTTTTTTTCCCTAATAGAATGAGATTTTAAGTATACAACTGGCAATATCAGTGCATTTTCAAAGCAGAAGCAGACAGCCATGTGCAAAAATGCATTATAAGAGAGTAATCGTAAGACTAAATAAACCAGTTAGTAAGAAAATTAGTTATTCCCCCTATGATAGTGATAGCTTAGACTAAGGATAACTCTTTCTCTAAGGCTTAGTGGTAGTTGGACTATAATGTTAGCAATGGAGTTGGAAAGCATTGAATGAATCTAAGAGATCTGTAAAAGTAAAATCAACCTCTCCCAATATCACATTGGGTTTAGGAGAAAGAGAGGGAGATATCAAGGATGAGCTTAGGTGACCAGCAGAACTCATGCCATGTGTCACATTCCCTGAGATGGAACCTCCTGGAAGAAGAGGGAGGCAAGCAAGTATCAAATAATCCCTTATGCAAAGATAAGATTATCTCCTAACACATTACTCAAAAAATTTTGAAGAAGTGAAATCATATAAAGTATATTCTCTGACCACACTGGAACAAAATTAGGAATCAATAACAGAAGGAAATTTGGAAAATACATAAATATGCAGAAATTAAACAGTACACTTCTAAACAACCAATTGCTACAAATAAGAAATCACAAGGGAAGTTAGGAAATACTTTTAGATGAATCAAAACAAAAACACAACATACCAAACCTTACTAGATACAAGTAAGGCAGTGTCTAGAGGGAAATGCCTATATTCATAAGGAGTAAAGGCTACCATGACACCCTATTAGAATGGCCAAAATCTAGGACACTGGTAAATTGCTGGTGAATCTTGGAGTAACATCAATTCTCATTCATTGCTGGTGGGGTACAAAATGGCACAGTACTTGGGCGGGGAATCAGTTTTTTATAAACCTAAACATATTCTAACCATGAAATCCTGCAGTCACACTCCCTGAGATTAAAAACTAGCTACACAAAAAAACTGTATGTGGATTTTTTAAAGTATATACATATATATAATATATGTGTATATATATATATATATATATATATATACTAGTTTTGACTTTTATTTTGACTTTTATTTCCTGATCCCTTGTCTAGTTCTCCATATTCCTCATATAAATGAAAACATCCAATATTTTTCTTTTTCTTCTGACTTATTTCACTGAGCATGATCCCTTCCAACTCCATGCATATTGCTGCAAGTGACATGAGTTTACCTTTTTTGATTGCTGAGTAGTATTCCATTGTGATTATATACCACATCGTCATGATCCAGTCATCTATTTTTGGGCAATTAGGTTGTTTCCATATCGTAGCTCTTAAAAACAGCTGACATGGAGGCAAACAAGATGTCCTTCAGCATATCAATGGATAAGGAAATTGTGTTACAACCAGACAGTGGATTATTATTCAATATTAAATGGAAATGAGCTATCAATCTATGGAGAAATTTTATTGCTTGATACTGAGTCAAATAGCCAATCTAGCAAGGCTACATACTACATGACATTAATTGTAAGACGTCCTGGAAAAGGCAAAACTGTGGAAACAGTAAAAAGATTAGGGATTGCAAGATAGGCACTGGACAGTTTCATGACAGTGAAACTCTTCTATTTGACACTATAATAGTGAATCCATGCCATTATTTAATTGTCAAAATCCATAAAATGTTCACAACCAACATGAGCCCTCAGGTAAACTGTAGTCTTTGGCTGGTAATCCTGTGCCTCGGAGTCTCACCAGCTGCACAAATGTACCTCTTTGACACCCAATGTCTATGGTGAAGGGGCTGTGTGTGTGGAGTTAAGGACTATATGGGAACTCCCCATACTCCCTGCTCAGCTTTGCTGGTAACTATCACTGATCTTAAAAATAAAATAAAGTCTATTTAGGAATGAAGAAGGGACTGGATGAATGAAGAAGGAGCAACACCAACTCAAGCAAGTAGACAGTGATGGTATGAACAAACACTTCCTATAAAAAGAGCCCAGGCCCAGAGGGCTTCACAGATTTCCACCAAATATTTGAAGAATTAACAACAATTCTCAAACTCTTCAAAAAAAAAAAAATAGGAGAGGGAACATATTGAATGAGAGCACGGAAGGCCCTCAATCTAAACGTAACTGTCATACTCTGCCCCAATTTGGTTTCTTCGTTGAAAGTTCACACTTTTCCTCTTCAATCATAGATGGTCTTAGTGTCAAACTGCCTAAACACCCTTGTCAGTGGCTCTGGCATTGCAGACTGGTGTAGTTAATAATAAGACCCAGATAACAAGAGGAACATGGGGTATATTACCCTACAAGGTTGATGTGGAGAGTAGGCAGGATTCCTGGTGCTCAGCCACCCTCAGTGGCTTCTTGGCAGCAGGAGGATAATAAAAGTGTGGTTACTGTGGCCCAGGAGAGTCTTTGTCTTCCCTCAGTGTCACCTCAGAACTCCCAAATGAGTCTCCATTTACCCCAAGGAGAGGCCCTCAGTGTAATGACTGCGCCCTCTGCATCTCTCCTGCAGGCTGGTGCGCTGTGGCCTCACCTCCAGCAGCTGCCAGGACCTGGCCTCCGCGCTCACTACCAGTCCCCTCCTGAGAGAGCTGGAGCTGCAGGATAATGACCTGGGTGACCTTGGGGTGAGGCTGCTTTGTGAGGGGCTCAGGCAGCCTGCCTGCCGGCTCAAGATCCTAAGGTAAGACCTGGAGCCACGGGGCAAAGCACAGGGGAGGGCGGGGGTGAGGGGTGGTGGTAAGGGAGAAAGTTGCTGTGGCCTTGGACAGGGAAGGGAAGGGACAGATCCATGCGGCCACCTGGGCTCCTCACCAGCCCCTCAGCTTCCTGAGGCAAGAGCCTTGGACATGCCTTTCTGTCCCGCCCTCCCTCTTCCTGTCCTTCGGAGTCCCATGTGCAAGACATTGAGGACACACAGTGAGCAGATGTGGCCCCGCCCCTGACCTGCACCCCAGTGGGAGCAGGACAGGTGTTGCCCAGGTGTGAACACACAGTGTGTGTTTCTAAGCTCCATGGAGGCTGTGAAGGGAAATGTGATGAATCAGGAGAGTGTAACGTGGGTTAGATGGAATCAGATTTGGGGCACACAGAGGTTCTCTGAGGGGTGGCATCAAACTGAGACCTGCTGCCCTGCCAGTCAGGGGGGAGAAGCTCAGGGAAAAGAGTAGTGTGGGGACATCATCCCCACCCCATCTCTCAGACTCTCCCTCATCCTCCACATCCTGAAACAAGTGCACAGGCTCTGTCTGTCCATGTCCCTGTGGGTCCTGGCTGGGCACATCACACACGGAGAGCTGCCAGGGGCTTTCCAGGTGCTCCCATTAGGCCGTGGGGAAATGGCTGTTGTGTGGTGGATGCTGTGAAGCACTGCCCTGGCTCCCTCAGGAACCAGACACTGGACGCTGCAGTGCTGCTGACAGCCTGCTCCCAGGACGGCCTCCCTCACTTGGGCCTCTCATCCAAGGCCTCCTCCCCTTCCTGGGGTTGACCTGCATCCAAAGGCTGACAGGTGTTAGGGTAGAAACACTTCTTCCTCCCATAGTGGGACAGCTCTGAAGGGACATCCTGGCTGTAGATCCCCTGGACAGTCGCCTGAGGTCTCCACTGAGACGCCTCACAGCCCAGCTCTCCCTCTGCTCAATCCTGCTTCCTCCCTTGCCCTGCTCTGGTGCTGACCCAAGAACACCCCATAATCCTCCTCACTCCACTCTCCATCTCAGAGCCCAGTTCTTGGGATCCTGACCTGAGGCAGGTCCTGTGGGAGGTGGCACATTCCAGGATGCTGGGCCTGAGGGCCCTGATGATGTCCCAGCAGAACCAGTTTCCTCTGTGCTTGCAGGCTGGACCAGGCCGGACTGAGTGAGGAGGTGACAGGGATGCTGAGGGCCCTGCAGAAGGAGAAGCCACAGCTGCACATCTATGACAGGAGGTAAGGGGTGGGGGCGCCACACTCACTCCTGCCAACCCAGGGCCTGGTCTAGTTGTAGACTGGTGCAGAGCCAGGACAGGGAGGAGAGATTTGTGAGGATGGGTGGGTAAGGGGTAGAGACAGAGCCAAGAAAAAAACGCAGCAGCCAGAGAGGGGCTATTGATGTGTTTGTTTGCCTGTTGTTCAGGGTAATAAACTCTCTCACTCCTCTCTCAAACACTTCTAGTGAGTAAGGAGCTGAGAAAGGTGAATGATTGGGGCAGATTTCGAATATGGACAGCAATGACTGCTAGGGGGAAAAAAGGCAAGGAAAACCTTGGGGACCTCCAGAGGGGGAGGAGGAAGGCACAAGTTGTGGGGGAGGACAGGGAAGAGGAGGGGGAGCACTATGGACTATATGGAGGAGTCTGGGCTCTTTGGTGGTGGGAGAGGTAAAGTGATCTCACGGGATGGAGGGTCCTGTAGTGTCAAACTACTAACAAGGATGTAAAACAATGGTAATTCATTAAAAATAACAATAATACTTTTAAAAAAATATACAAAAAAACTTTAGGAAAAGATCACTTACCTCCACTCCCCAAACATATGCTTGTACACACACACACACACACACACGCACGTTCACACATACACACACACACACACACAAGGGCAGGAAGCGCATCTTCCTCCTCAGGCAAACTAAACATTCTTAGTTTCATCATTTCACCAAAGACAAAGTACATTTGTCCCTAGGCATTAGCTGAGGACCCAAAAAAGGACAAAAATGTTTCTAGAAGTTGCCACTGATCATGGAGCAAACAGTCCCTGAGGCCCACAGAGTGTGAGGCTCACAGTGGGCAGCAAGGGCCAGACACCAGGAGCCCAGTCCAGCAGGGAGACAGCACAAGCCCCCGGCCTCTCTGGTTGCATCTGGGGCCTGTGAGTCCTTGATGGGCTTCTCTGACCCTGTGCCAAGGAGCTGAGTAAGCTCTGAGAGCCGGGAGGTTTGCTGGGCCGAGAAGGGGGATCCAGGCAGAAGTAGAGGCTCTGGTGAGCTCCTGTGCAGGAGAAGGCGGCCAGGTGTCTGGAGCAACTACCCCACATGCTCCCTGGACCTGCGGGTGTCAGCACCAGCACCCTGGGAGCTCCTTAGAATTACAAATTCTGGGACCCCATGGCAGACCTACTGGATCTGAATCCTGTGGCCGAGGAATCTCTGTTTTAACCAGCCCTCCAGGTGATTTTTAGCAAGTTTGACAATCACGTCCAGAGGTGGCTGAGCAGGAAGAGGGCAGAGGTGAGGGAAGCAGGAGCACCATAAGGTCTTTTGGTTCATATTAAAAACTTTCATTTTTATTTTTATTTACTTATTTATTTTTTAATTTAAATATTTTATTTTATATAATACTTACATCCTTTTTCATTTTTGCACAAAATGCATACATTTTCATTTTGGTTATATTCCCCATATAATTGCACCCCCCCCTTATTTTGACTCTAGTCCTTCCTTCCCCCCCCCCACCCACCCATAGTGTGTCTCTGGTTTATAGTTGCTTGTTGATTTTGATTTTCACTTTGTATTGATTAGTCTTTTTCCTGGTCCCTTATTTAGGTTTTCTAAATTCCTGCTATGAGTGAGACCATCCAGTATTTTTCTTTTTCTTTCTGACTTATTTTGCTGAGCATGATCCCTTCTAGCTCCATCCATGTTGCTGCAAACTGCATGTGTTTATCTTTTTGCAGGCTAAGTATATGTACCACATCTTCTTGATCCAGTCATCTATTTTTGGGCATTTGGGCTGTTTCCATAGCTTAGCTATTGTAAACAGTGCTGCTATAAACATAGGGGTGCAGGTGCCTTTTGGAATTACTGTTTCTGTGTCATTTGGGTAAAGACATAGGAGTGGAATTGCTGGATCATATGGAAGCTCTATGTACCCCAAAACAATGGAGAGATATTTCAGGGCTTCAGCAGTGATATATTGGGCCAGGTTCATACGTAGGATCAGCGACTGTGTAGACAGAGGACTGAGGGACAAGAGTGAATAACTCTGAAGCAGTTTCAACAAAGAGGCCAGGCTCGGGACTAGGGTGGAGGCCAAGCAGGTGAGAGAAGGGGACAGAAAGAAGAGTGTGTGAGACGGAGTCAGATGACCCCCAGTTTTGGTGAGGGTAGGTGGGCTAATGAGGGAAGGTTTCATAGAGACATGGAATACAGGAGACAGGGAAGGATGAAGAATTCAAATGTGGATGAGTGACTTGAAGTGAGGTAGGATGGAGACAGTCCAGCTTCCTCCCAGACCCCAGAGAGAGTGAACCACTCTTGTCCAGTAAACCAGATGTGATGACCCCTGAGGAGAACCCCAGAGGAGGAGAGATGAGTGATAACACACCCAACCTCGAGCAGCAGGAACCAGAATCAGGTAGCTTGAAGGGGCCTGGCTGGGTGGTGAGGGCAGCAGTGGAATCCATGCCCCTTCTCTGGTGTGGGGCGGGACAGGACACTCTCCTACAAGAGCCCTGCCCTTTGCAAGCTCTTCCACTGCTCCCACCAGGTGGGTTTCTGCTTTCACCTCTCCCAGCTTTGGTAGAAGCTCCTCTCCTAAACATCTGTCATGTCTCAGACTCTGTACCCTGACCCAACTCCCAAGGCCCTCGGGGCTTCTGAGGTCTTGGAATCACTTCACTGTGCCTGATAATTCACTTTTTGAGTCCTATTCATCTCATAAGCTGCCAGCCTGGAGCATGTTGAGGAGAGCGGCCCTTAAGGACCAGTGGGATGGGGGACAATGGGCAGGCCTGGGTCAGAGGGCAGTGGGGTTGGGCGTCCTCAGCCTCAGTAGGCATTTCAGGAGCAGGAGTGGAGTCTGCAGCACACTCCCTGCCTTGGTCCAGCAAACCAGATTTGAGTGGGGTCCCTCCAATCTCCAGCTTAGGGGCAACAGGACAGCAGACAAGAGATCCTTGCACTGACCACTGCCATGCCTGTTCCAGAGGGGAGCCCCCATCAAGTAGCACGAGTGGAACCCACCTGTCTGTCTTCCCCTGCCCTTCTGGGGGATCCGCACATGGAGTCACTGACGACCAAAGATGAGTTCTGGGGCCCTACAGGACATGTTGCTATCACGATGATTGACCGTGAAAGGAGCCTGTACAGGTGAGTGAGGGAGTGAGGGTGCTCTGCCTGTCTCTGTCTGGCTCTGTGACCCCCACCACCCCACACTGGGTCCCCACACTGTCCCAGGGAATCCTCTCCACTGACAAGCCACCAGACAAGCAATAGGTTGAGATACTGGGTGATTACTTTTTTATGCAAAAGGAGATCTATTACAAAAATTTCCAAACAAAACCAAAGCAGAATAAAGACCAAACTCTGACATTTACCCATAACCCAGCTTCCACAACTGCTTTGTCAAATTTGTTTCGACTATTGACTTGCCCCCTTTTTTGTGGTTATGCAGTATTTTAAATCTAGGATAGCAGGTGGTTTTTATTTTTAAATATTTTGTGATGCACTTATTAAAAAATGCAAATAAAAACTTTTAGTCCCAAATCAGAACGCCATTGCCATACCCAACAAAGTTTACAATAAGTCTTTCATATACTGGTAGCCAGTGTATATGCAAATGTATATTCCATTGTCTATAGTGTGTCTTGCAGGTAGTTTGTTCTACAGGCTCCAAACACACACACTCTGTTTGGTTTGTTATGGCTATTAAATTTCATTTAATATATTTTCAGTATATGCTCCTGTTTTGTTAATATCCACTATGAGCTAGCTACCACACTAGTAACAGGGAACCCTGAGGTGAAAATGCAGTCCTGTCCCCTGAGGGTTTCCAGTCATAAGGAATAAATGTCTACAGTCATGATCATGGTCTTTCATATAACATATTGAGCTTGGCAACTGTCAAGTCAGTGGCACCTATTTTTCTCAGCTGGGAGCTAATGTCATTCCCAACTAACCCTACAGAAATTGACATTTTGGGACCACACCACTTACTGCATATAGAAGCTCAATAAATTGTTTTCAGCCCCAAGTGTTTATCATTGGTATTAGCATGTTGATTGTTATTCTTGGCAAATGATCCCCTTAGAGACAAGAACACTTTCCTATTATCACCATTATCACCATTATCATCATTGGAGAAACAGCTAACCACTCCATGCATCAACTAAGATGTCACCCTGCTGTTGTCACTTACTACTCATAACACTGAGTAGGTGCTGAGAGATGTCATTGTTGTCCCTGTTTACAGATGAGAAAACTGAGGAGAGAGAGGTTTGATGACTTGCTCAGGGATTCACAGTCCTAGTGCAGAGGAGTCTAGGCTCATGCTCGTACACATCTGATTCTAGCCTCTAGGCACTCTGCCGCATCTGTTGTGCCCTGGAAGGGATCTGGCATCCAGCAGGGGCTCATAAATTTGTGTACAGTGATTGAGGGTCTACCTCTCCTCACTCTTCCCAGAGTTCACTTCCCCACGGCCGGCTCCTACCACTGGCCCAACACAGGTCTCCACTTTGTGATAAGAGGGTCAGTGACCATCGAGATTGAATTCTGTTCCTGGGACACATTCCTGGGCATGATTGCCCCCCAGGACAACTGGATGGTAGCAGGTCCTCTGCTTGACATCAAGGCCGAACCAGGAGCTGTGGCAGCTGTGTACCTGCCTCACTTTGTGTCCCTCCAAGGTAAGCAGAGAGAGGGTGGGGGAGGTGACAAGGGTTACAAAGGTCCTGCAAGTTACTTCTGATGGGGATGTGCTGGGAAGGATCTGGTGGCTTCCATGGAGAGACTGAGAGAGGGTCATGGAAGTGGAGACAGCTTTTTCCTCATTCCGCTCTACTCTGGCCTATCTTTATTGATGCGTTTTTTTTTTTCCTCCCAGCACCATAATGACTTGAAAGTTTTCCTAAATAGAATTAGTCTCCCCAATAAAAATAACACCTAATACCGTCTTTATAGAGATTGTGTCAATCAGACAACCACAGGGGGAAAAAAATGATACACTAAGTTGAGATTTTTGAGGAGACTTTTCAAAGATAAGACTATTTGCAAAGTAAGGCTATGTGAGCTAACAAGGAATGTTAGGGTGCCTAGGACTAGTAACCAATGGAAGGTCATGACTACTCCCACTGGCTGGGAGAAAAACCATGTCACCAGAATACATTTGAGATCAGTAGCCATGAAAGTGGGGCTTCCCAGTAGAAGTACTCACAAAGGGTAGCACAGTTATCCCAGCCTCTCTCACTAACAAAGACTTCCCACAGATAAAATTCCAAGAAGTGTATGCTCAGAGTTAAATATTTCTTGCTCAGTAAACAAGACTCCACAAGTGGGAACCAGTATAAACTGTAGGGAATAGAATTAGTCCCATAAAGATTTTACACAGTGAAATTCCTAGAAACATGACACATAATAAACATTTCAAATGCTTGAGGAAATGGTCTTTAAAATATGAACAGGTGGGCCTACCCGGTGGCGCAGCGGTTGAGCGCTGGGTTGCGAAGCTGCCCGCAGCCTCTGCAGCTCTGGTTCGATCCCCGGCTGCTCCCCGGCCACCGGAGGAGGGTCCCACATGGCGCGCAGACCTCTCCTGCCGCCCGCTGCTCCCCTCAGCAGTGTACTTCGGTCCTTCTGCCTGCTCTGCTCCCCACTCTGGCTCTGGCGAATTCTCTCACCCTCCCGCGCTCCTGACTGTACCCAGTGCTTGTATAAAAAATCTTTTTTAAAAAATAAAATATAGGCAAGAGGGCCTCCCTGGTGACATAAGGGATTAATACACAGCACCTGGAAGGTATCTACAACCATTGCAGCATGAGTTTGATCCCTGGCCAGCCAAGGAGGCAACCCACATGGCCAGCAGTCCTCTCCTGACTTGTCCTTCGCTCCCCTCAGCAGTGTATTTCAGTCAATCTCCCTGTTCTGCTCCCCACTCTGTCTTTGGTGAATTCTTTCACCCTCTCTACCCCTTATATGCATAAATAAGTAAATCTTTAAAAAAATTTTTAAAAAAATTAAAAATTAAAAAATTAAAAAAATTAAAATATGAGCAAGAAGCAATATTCCAGTGAAAATTGATAAATGAAGTTTTTGAGACAAATGAATTTGACAGAAAATCTGATAAACCGTAAAATAGAAAACAATATATTGTAAAGGTTATCATAAAAATACCTAACATGTTCAATGGGAATTCAGAAAGATATAAAGAAAAATGGAGAAAATATAATGCCCAAGGAAATTTCTAGAATTGCCAAGAGATGTGACTTATTAGAATGAGAAAATAGTAAAACCAGAGTGAGACAGAGAGGGATGACTGATACACCCATTCGATGAAACTAAACAATAACAAATCTAAGGAAGTCTTCACAGCAGCCAGGAGGTATCCAGCAGGTACTTCAATTGTACTGACAGCTGATTTTTAAATGGCAACAGTGGAAGGCAGAAGACAATGAAATATCATCACTGTGCTAAGAAAATAATTGTCAAGAATGAAAGGCAGAATGTACTTTGTAAGAAGATGGCAATATAGACATTTTGAAACAAGACATTTTTCACAAATGAATTCTAAAAGAAAATTCTAAAGAATGTTCTCAAGCAAAAGAAGAGCCCACAGGGAAGGTAAGAGCTGCAGGCAGCACCATTAGCAAAGATACCGAGAAATACATGGGTATAGACAGCACAACATTGACTGGATGAAGCAACAAAACAGTGTTTGACAAGTGGGGATTTAAAAGAAAGAGAGATGCCAATGCCAATGATAACATATGGGACCCCTGTCCCTGACATCACGTCCTCACGTGGTCAGAGTTCTTGCAATGAAATCAATTCTGGTTGATTAAGGCAGAAAAGAATATACAGGGTGATATTGGCTAGATGCAGACTTTACAAAGATTAGACAACAAACTTTTATTTTTTTTTTTTTTTTTTTTTTTTTTCATGCTTTATTTATTTGTTTGCTGGTTTGTTTGTTTGTTTTGTTTACACATGCACTGGGTACAGTCAGAAGCGCAGGAGGGTGAGAGAATTCACCAGAGCCAGAGCGGGGAGCAGAGCAGGCAGAAGGACCGAAGGACACTGCTGAGGGGAGCAGCGGGCGGCAGGAGAGGTCTGCGCACCATGTGGGACCCTCCTCTGGTGGCCGGGGAGCAGCCGGGGATCGAACCGGCGCTGCAGAGGCCGCGGGCAGCTTCGCAACCCAGCGCTCAACCGCTGCGCCACCGGGGAGGCCCAAACAACAAACTTTTAATGAGAGGCTGGGAGCCTTGATGGTAAGAAAGGATGCTGAGACACCAAGAACATGGGCTAGGTCACTCCAGGACAAAAATGCAGAAACAGCTACAGCAGGACTGTCCCTCCACGGGGTCACAGGCTCCTCACCCCACTGCGGCTGCCAAAACCATCTCTGTCTTTTCATCTGTGCTTCACCCCTCAAGGTCCTAGTTAGCAGCATCCACTTAGACCAGGTGTCACGCACCTGTGTCACAGCTACCAGGGAAGTCAGCTTCTCAAGGGAGATGCAACTTCCTTCTTTCAAGGAACCACATAAGGGTGGACGACCAAGGAGGGGGTTCATTCCCCAAAACAAGAGTTTGAAATGTACACAACCCTGGATCATTCCATTTCCCCAATGTCCTTGTGTCCTCCTTGTTCCACCAGAGTCAAACCCACCAGCATCACTCCAAATCCTCATAATTACAAAATGCTCCCAGCACCTGTCACCAAGGGACCAAGCTCTTGCTCAGCTCCAGGACTGGGGTTTGGTCCTGGGTGTGAGTGTCACTCCAGGGTTTGCTTGTGGTGCTCTACCCACGAGATGTTGTTGCCCTCAGCACCCAAAAATCCCAGTTCCAGACAAGCTGCCTCCCCTGATGGGTCACACAGGAAGGCCTGCATCCTGGGACACCTGCGTCTGCCAAGCTTGCCAAGTGAGGGCACCACATCCTCACCTTTAAAATCCTTTCCTAGACGGGTGGAGCAACATGGCGGCGAGGAGACGCTGTGAGTAAGATCGCCCATTAAAAAAAGTTAATAGGGAGGAAAAGCGGCAGGTCCCAGTGAGAACTGGGACACGGAAGATAAACGGACGACTCCAGCAAACTGCCCGAAGAAGAAAGTGGCCATAAAAGAGGACGAGAAGGGAGGGAAGCTCAGAACCCTGCTCCCCTCCCCCGCCCACAGAGGCGGCACTCTCCGACCGGCAGAGAGGAGGAAAACAACAAACCAAAACGCCCAACAAGAAAAACGGACGCAGCAAGTGGGACTGTGAGTGGAAAGGAACTATTTCAGCCACCACACCCCGTGAACGGGAGCTGAGGCGAACCCTGCAGGATCCGCCGCGGAGGTGAGCTCCAGGCGCCATTAAAGAGAGCCCCGCCCCCCAGGAGGAGACCAGCACCAGCACACAGCCCCGGCCGCCCGGTAAGCTTGCGCGAAAGCGGCGCTCGGATTGCAGCTGCCCAGGTCCCCGCGCCTGCGACCTAGGCTTGCGGGGAGACAGCGGAGGCCCTCCCTGAGTGAGCAGGAACAAGGTGCCCAGGCAGGGGAGCGGGATTCAAAAGGCGCCATTCCCGCGCCACTGATCTGGGCTACAGCCCGCGTCCTGGAACTGAGGGCTTTGGAACTGAGACCCGGGCGGAGGCCCTCCCTGAGTGAGCAGGAACAAGGCGCCCAGGCAGGGGAGCGGGATTCAAAAGGCGCCATTCCCGCGCCACTGATCTGGGCTACAGCCCGCATCCTGGAACTGAGGGCTTTGGAACTGAGACCCGGGGCACGAAATTAGGGGCGTGGGTTCCCCACGACGGTGGGGCACAAGGCAGACACAGCACCCCAAAGCCGTTGAGGTGTACCCTACCATCCCCGCTCTGCTCCCTGTCCCACGGGGTGGAAAATCAGCTCCCCAAGGGCTCTAGGAGAGATCTCTGGCGCCACCTAGCGACTTGACCCCAGCACAGGCTCCTGAAGGAGCTAGTGGCCAGCTGGGGAGTTAGCCCACACCGGGCCCCTTCCGAACAAGTAGTCTGAGCCCACAGGGAGAGCGAGCACCCACAGCCGGGGCAGACCAGGCGCGCAGAAGAGTGTGCCTGAGACCAGAAGCGCAGGGAGTGTGTCCCACATCACCATTTTAGAACAGGGACCTTTCTTCAGTAAAGACTACCTGCAGAAGGCTTCCTCAGGAGCCAGAGGTGAGCGGGGGAAGTTCGCCCACGCCAGACCCCCTCTGGCCTGCAGTCCAAGCCCAGAGGGGAGCAGGAACCCACCGCCGGGGCAGACCAGGCGCACAGGGGAGTGTGTCCCCACATCGGCATTTTAGAACAGGGACCTTTCTCCAGTAAAGGCTGCTTGAAACTGACAGATGACTCCTGGAAGAACCAGAGGGGAACAGAGAAGCCCACCCAAGATGCCGGCCAGTCCCAACAACACAGTGTCCCAACGCATACGGCAAATTAGAAAACAGACAGTAGGGAGGAGAAGAACCACACGCAACCTAGCAACTCCCCAGAGAAAAAGCACACCACAAAAAGAAAGCCAGCCCCCAGATTGCAACGACAATAACTTGGAAGAATTTCTGAGCCTTCCAGAAAGAGAATTTAAAATTGCCGTGATTAAAAAACTGACAGAAGTCATAAAGGAAAACAACGATAAGGGAAAAATAATCAACGATCAGAAGAATGCAATTGAGTCCCTAGAGAGGGAAAACAATGGTCAGAAGAAAGAAATTGAGTCCCTAAAGAGGGAAGTAAAAGAAATGCAGGAGATCAAAGAATTAATGGAAGAACTAAAGAATTCTGGGAAAAGCAATGAAAGCAGAATAGATGAAATGGAAGAACGAATAAGTAATCTTGAAGACACAGAAATAAAAAGAACCAAAACAGAAAAGGAAAGAGAAGTACGAAGGAAAAAGAACGAGGAAAGACTTCGGGAACTATCTGACTCCATGAGGAAAGGAAATATAAGAGTTATAGGAATACCAGAAGGAGAGGAGAGAGATGTAGGAACAGAGAAAATATTCAAAGAGATAATTGAAGAGAACTTCCCAAATGTGAAGAAGGAGCTGAAAATTGATATACAAGAAGCAAGAAGAACACCAAACTTCCACGACGAAAGGAAAAATACAGCAAGACACATAATAGTAAAGCTCCCAAGAATCCAGGACAAGGAAAAAATAATGAAGCTGGCAAGAGGGAAGAAACAGATAACATTCAAAGGAAAACCAATCAGGCTGACATCAGACTTCTCCGAAGAAACACTACGGGCAAGGAGAGAGTGGAGGGACATAGTCAACAGACTCCAAGAAAACAGATGCCAACCAAGAATACTCTATCCCGCAAAGCTCTCCTTCCTCTTTGAAGAAAGAATATGGACCTTCCCAGACAAACAGAAACTCCGGAATTTCATTGCAACTAAACCCCCACTCCAAAAAATACTACAAGGAGTCCTAAAGCCAGAACCTCAGAGGGACGAATAACAATGAAAGAAGGCCAAAAAAAAAAAAGTTATTAAAAGAATAAATAAATAAAATCAAAGGAAAGACAAACACAATGGCAAATACAGATGTTAACTTATCAATATTAACTCTAAATGTAAATGGACTAAACTCTTCAATAAAAAGACACAGAGTTGCAGCCTGGATTAAAAAACAAAACCCAACCTTTTGCTGTCTCCAGGAAACACATTTAGCTACAAAAGATAAAAATAGGCTCAAAGTTAAAGGATGGAAAACAATCCTACAAGCAAATGGACCAAAAAAGAAAGCAGGAACAGCTATACTTATATCAGATAAAACAGATTTCAAACTCAAAAAGATAAAAAGAGACCCCAATGGTCACTACATTATGATCAAGGGGACAATACTTCAAGAAGAAATAACACTCATTAACATATACTCACCAAACGAAGGAGCACCAAAATATATCAGACAACTGTTGTCCTCTCTGAAAACAGACATCAGAGAAAACACATACGTAGTGGGAGACTTCAACACACCACTATCAACAATGGATAGATCAACAAGACAAAAAATAAGTAAAGAAACCAAAGCTCTAAATAAAGACCTAGAGCAATTGGGCTTAACAGACATCTATAGAACACTAAACCCCAAAAAAATGGAGTACACATTTTTCTCAAGCGCACACGGATCATTCTCCAGGATCGATCACATACTGGGGCACAAGACAAACATCAACAGATACACCAAGATTGAAATCATATCAACCATCTTTTCTGACCATGAAGGCATCAAACTAGAAATAAACCATAAAAAGAAGGCAAGGAACTTTCCTACCTCATGGAGATTAAAAACCACACTACTGGAAGACCATTGGACTAATGAGGAGATCAAAGAAGAAATTAAAAAATTTTTTGAATTGAACGACAAGGAGGACACCAATATCCTAAATGTATGGGATGCAGCAAAAGCAGTAATAAGAGGAAAATATATAGCAATAGAAGCTCACATCAAGAAACAAGAAAGAACGCAAAGAAACAACCTAATCTCGAAGCTCAAAGATCTAGAAAAAGAACAACAAAAAAACCCCAAAACCAGTAGAAGAAAAGAAATAATAAAAACCAAAGCAGAAATAAATGAAATTGAAACTAAAAAAACAATCCAAAAGATCAATGAAACCAAGAGCTGGTTCTTTGAAAAAATCAATAAAATAGACAAACCCCTAGCCAGGCTCACAAAGGAAAAAAGGGAGAAAGCACAAATAAACAGGATCATCAATGAAAGAGGAGAAATCACAACGGACACAGCAGAAATCAAAAGAATAATCAGTAACTACTATGAACAGTTATATGGAAACAAGTTTAACAATCTAGAGGAGATGGACAAATTCCTACAACTCTACAATCACCCAAAGCTAGATAAAGAAGAAATAGAACACCTAAACAGACCAATTACAATTAGCGAAATTGAAATGGTAATCAAAAACCTCCCCAAAAACAAAAGCCCAGGACCTGATGGATTTACAAATGAATTCTACCAAACATTCAGAGACGAATTAGTGCCTATCCTTCACAAACTCTTCCAAAAAATTGAGAAGGAAGGGACAATACCAAACACGTTCTATGAAGCCAACATTACACTAATACCCAAACCGAACAAGGACAACACAAAAAAGGAAAACTACAGGCCAATCTCCCTAATGAACACTGATGCAAAAATCCTCAATAAAATTTTAGCTATCAGAATCCAACAATGTATCCATAAGATAATTCACCACGACCAAGTAGGATTCATTCCAGGGGCACAAGGATGGTTTAACATCCGAAAATCAATCAACGTTATCCAACACATCAACAAAAAGAAATATAAAAACCATATGATAATATCAATAGATGCTGAGAAAGCTTTCGACAAAGTGCAACACCCATTCATGATAAAAGCCCTTGAAATTCTTGGGATACAAGGAACATACCTCAACATCATAAAGGCCATCTATGACAAGCCAACAGCCAGTATCATTCTCAATGGTGAAAAGCTGAAAGCAATTCCATTAAGATCTGGAACAAGACAAGGATGTCCACTCTCACCATTGCTTTTCAATATAATACTGGAAGTCCTAGCCAGGGCAATAAGACAAGAGAAAGACATCCAAGGAATCCAAATAGGAAAAGAAGAAGTCAAACTATCACTATTTGCAGACGATATGATATTATACATAGAGAACCCCAAAAACTCCACAGAAAAGCTAATTCAGCTCATCAATCAGTTCAGTAAAGTGGCAGGATACAAAATCAACACGCAAAAGTCAGTAGCCTTCCTATACACAAACAATAAATCTGAAGAAGAAGAAATCAAAAAGACCATCCCTTTTGTTATTGAAACAAAAAAAATCAAATATTTGGGCATAAATCTAACAAAAGAGGTAAAGGACCTATACAAAGAAAATTATAAAACACTGTTAAAAGAAATAGAAGAAGACACAAAGAAATGGAGAGACGTCCCCTGCTCATGGATTGGAAGAATAAACATTATTAAAATGGCCATCCTTCCAAAAGCAATATACAGATTCAATGCTATTCCAATCAAAATTTCAATGTCATTCTTCAAAGAAATAGAACAATTATTGATGAAATTCATATGGAATCACAAAAAACCCCGAATAGCCAAAGCTCTCCTGAAAAAAAAAGAAGGGAATGGAGGCATCACACTCCCAGACTTCAAACTATACTACAAAGCCATAATCATCAAAACTGCATGGTATTGGAACAAGAACAGACATACAGACCAATGGAATCGAATAGAAAATCCAGAAATAAACCCACAGATTTATGGTCAACTAATCTTTGACAAAGGAGCAAAGAATATGCATTGGAGCAAAGAAAGTTTGTTCAATAAATGGTGCTGGGAAAACTGGGTCGCTACATGCAAAAGAATGAAGCTTGACCACCACCTCACACCATACACAAAAATCAACTCAAAATGGATTAAAGAACTAGACATAAGACCTGAAACCATAAAATATATAGAAGGAAATATAGGCGAAACACTACGTGATTTGCACATCAAAGACATCTTTACAGACACATCACCCAAAGCAGTGATAGTGAAGGCAAAGATAAACAGCTGGGACTACATCAAATTAAAGAGCTTTTGCACAGCAAAAGAGACAATAACAAAAACAAAGAGAAACCCCACCAACTGGGAGAACATTTTTGCACCCAACACTAATGATAAAGGACTGATCACAAAAATCTGCAAAGAGCTGATGAGACTCAACAACAACAAAGAAAATAATCCAGTCAAAAAATGGGCAGAAGAGCTTAAAAGAAACTTCTCTGAAGAGGAAATGCAAATGGCCAACAGGCATATGAAAAAATGTTCAACATCACTTGTCATCAGGGAAATGCAAATCAAAACTACCATGAGATACCATCTTACACCAGTGAGAATGGCACATATTAAAAAAACTAGCAACAACAAATGTTGGCGAGGGTGTGGAGAAAAAGGAACTCTTCTGCACTGTTGGTGGGAGTGCAAACTGGTCCAACCACTGTGGAAAGCTGTGTGGAGATTTCTGGACCTACTAAACATAGAGCTTCCATATGATCCAGCAATTCCACTCCTAGGTATTTACCCAAAGGACACAGAAACATCAATTCCAAAGAACACCTGCACCCCTATGTTTATAGCAGCACTGTTTACAATAGCTAAGCTTTGGAAACAACCCAAATGCCCAAAAATAGATGACTGGATCAAGAAGATGTGGTACATATATACCATGGAATATTACTCAGCATTCAAAAAAGATAAACACATGCAATTTGCTGCAACATGGATGGCGCTGGAAGGGATCATGCTCAGCGAAATAAGCCAAAAAGAAAAAGAAAAATACCGGATGGTCTCACTCATAGCAGGAATCTAGAAAACTTAAATAAGGGACCAGGAAAATGAATAACTATAAGAAAGTGAAAATCAAAATCAACAAAAAACTATGAACCAGAGACACTTTTAGGGGGGCGGGGGCGGGAGGGGAGGGATTGGGGTCAGAATGGGGGGCTGCAATTGTATGGGGAATATAACAATAAAATTTATTAAAAAAATAAATAAATAAAAATAAAATCCTTTCCTGACAGGCAACCATGTGGACACATCCCAGTTCCACGTGGCCCACTTCAAAGAGGAGGGGATGCTGCTGGAGGAGCCGGCCAGGGTGGAGGCATGTTACACAGTCCTGGAGAACCCCAGCTTCTCCCCCATGGGAGTTCTACTGAGAATATTCCCAGTTACCAGGAATTTCATTCCCATCATCTCCACCGTGATGCTCTACCATCAACACCGTCATGAGGAGATCAACTTCCATCTCTACCTGATCCCAAATGACTGCACCATTCAGAAGGTGATACTCAGACTAGAAAGTCCCAGTCATGCTGCAGACACCAGTGCACCCCAGGATGGGTTCACAGGGAATAAGAATGGGTCTCTACCAAGTAGGAGCCTCTAAATGAGTGACTCATCCTGCTCAGCTCCACATTGCTGTCCTGTCTCCCTAAGGTCTCCCACATGGGTTTGTTGTTCCATCCCTAACCTCTGGACAACCCTTCCAGAGGCCAAAAGATGGGAGGGCTCCCTGCCCAGATTGTCACCTTCCCCTACCCTCACCTTCTCTACAGTGACCTGATTCCCACCCTGAACACAGCAGAGGTCGAGTGTGGGATCCTGTGTGGCAGGGCATGGGGTGTGGGGAGGCAGGGGTGGTATAGACCCTTCCACCCACACAAACACACAGGAGACCCTCCTCCCTTTACTGAGACCATTTTCAGAACAAAGGGCAGGATCTCTCAGCCAGAAGCCCCTCCTCCCTTGACCACTGTTCTCTTTGCCCCTTAGGCCATCGATGATAAAGAAAAGGAGTCCCGGTTTGTGCAAATACACAAGCCGCCCCCTCTGACCCCCCTTTACATGGGCTCCCGCTTCACCGTGTCTGGTTCAGAGGAGATGGAGATAATGCCCCAGGTGAGCAGCCCATGCTCCCCCCTCATTAGGATCAGAGGTCATGCTTGGAAACACCTGTGGGGCAGGTCTCAGAGCTCCCCAGGGACAGGGTGCACTGGGGTGAGGCTGACAGTGAGTGGGATTTGGAGAATTCATGAGATACTGAGAGAGAAGAAAGTTGTGGGAGGGAGAGTCTCTGGCAGGACGGAGACAATGATGGGGTCTGACTCAGAGTCACTGGGAGGTGCAGGGCTATAGGGGGCCCTGTCCCCAGCCATAACCACAGGGAACTTGCTGGATCTGAACTCAGTTTAGTACTTGCTGCCGCGAGAGAACACACAGCATGGGGAGCCACGGTGCCCCTAAGGCCAAGGGTGTAAGAAAGAAACTAAAAAGGGTTTGGCCTGTTTGAGTAAGTTGAGGGAGGTCTAAGAAATGGAGATTTGCTCTGGATTGGGAGTTCTCATGGGCAGAAGCAACTCAGTGATTGGGAACCTCAACACACTGTAGCAGGCGGGCACAGCACAGATGGAGCTGTAACTGCTTCAGAAACACTCACTTCATGGGGAGGGGTATTGTCATAGGTGAATCGTATGTCTTTTGAGTTGGGAAACACGAATGCAAGCAAAAGTCTTTGATTTTCTCACTGTGTCAGCAGCTCCCAGGGACAAGAGCCCGGGCTCAGCTGCCCACAGCAGGCCCCAGTGTCAGCTGGGCGCTATCAGAGACAAGGTGGCTCAGTGAGCAAGACAGACGAGTCACTGCCCTCGAGAATTTGACATTCTGGCAGGGTGAGACCTATGTAACTGTTAGAGAAAAAAATGAACAAAACTGAGATGAATACACAACCACAACATCAGAGACTTGGCCTACATGTTCCTGGATTCACAGGGAGGGTAAGACTGGAGTTGAGACCTGAATGCTGAGAGGTTTGGGCACAGAGACATCTTTAGCAGGGTCATTCTGGAGCACAGGGAGAGATGTGGGAGGAAGACGATCCCTCAGGTGACAAGATGGAGGCCAAAGAGTGTGAGGGAAGAGCTTGGTGGTGTAATGAGGGAGGAGGAAGAGATAAGAGGGCCAGACAAGAGGCGCAGGTTGCCCAGGACCCATCCTCTCTGTCACTCCTGATGTTGGGTCGTGTGTTGCTCTAAGTGTAAGGTGTAAGACAAGCCCTTACAGGATGACAAGCAAGGAAATACAAGCCCTCCGTTAAAATGCTCCTGGTTGTTGGGAAGCAGTGATGAGAGGAGGGCAGAGTAGAACCTGAGACCAATAGAAAGGCGGCTGTGCTGCTGCAGGCAGGAGGCGGTGGGGGGTTGACTAAGGACATAGCAGTGGAGGTGGAGAGAATGTGATAGACTCAGTGTATGAACTGGAGAAAGAGCTAATAGGACGTAGTGAATCAGCCACAAAGGGGGAGATAACGGAAGGCATTAGGATGATGCCTAAGTGAGTAATGAGGCTATTTCCTGTGTTTGAGGCAAAGTGGGGAAGGAGTCTGCTGGAGAAAGAGCTGGGCGTCAAGAATTCAGTCTTGAATGTGAATTAGGAGATGGATGAATGCGAATTTTCTGCTGTTCGAAAGTAGATCAAGTTTCATATCCATCCCAAAGACATGCTTTTGACTACAGAGGAGAGAGTTTGGGTTTAAGATGGAGGCGATAGAGGAAGAACAATCTGAAAAAGATGGAGAGACAAGGACATGGATTACCCAACTATTTATCATCCTTTTGAGTCAGGAATTGTGGAAAATTAGGAAAAGTGCAGTGTCTAAAGCTGGCGATTCATTTCGGAACAGATCATCTGAGTGTCCCCAGGGGACTGAGTAGGATCAAGAAGGTGTCTGAAAGACAACTTTCAGGATGAACAGTGACTTTTCACACCACTGCTCTTTCTCTGCTCAGGAACTGGAGCTCTGCTACCGGAGTCCCGGGAAGTCCCAGCTCTACAGTGAGATCTCCGTTGGACATTTGAACTCAAGGATCCGGCTGCAAATAAAGAACAAGAAAGATGAGACTGTGGTGTGGCAGGCCTTTGTGAGACGAGGTAAATCAAGACAAGTCCAGACAGCTCAGAGGTGGGAGAAAGTCAGCGTGTGTGTGTGTGTGTGTGTGTGTAAGAGAGAGAAAGAGATAGATAGAGAGAGAGAGAGAGAGAGAATTTCCACAGTTTGCTAATGAGAAGAAACAGCCTAAATAAGTTATAAAGCTTTTTCTAGCTCTGCAGCAGCAGGCATGGCAAAAATCTGAATTACAGTTAATCAAATTCTAAGCCCCATGCACTGTCCCTCCCACCATGATGTCCTCAACCTGTCCTTGAATGAACAGGTGTTAACATGCTCAAGGCCTTTGGGCCTCCCTGTTGCGCAAGGGGTTAAGACGCAAACTATGGGGCCTCCCCGGTGGTGCAGCAGTTGAGCGCTGGATTGTGAAGCTGCCCGCAGCCTCTGCAGCGCTGGTTCAATTCCCGGCTGCTCCCCGGCCACCGGCAGAGGGTCCCACATGGCACACAGACCTCTCCTGCCACCCGCTGCTCCTCTCAGCAGTGTACTTCGGTCCTTCTGCCTGTTCTGCTCCCTATTCTGGCTCTGGTGAATTCTCTCACCCTCCCACGCTTCTGACTGTAACCAGTGCTTGTATAAATAAATCTAAAAAAAAAAAAAAAAAACCTTAAAAAAAAAAAAAAGACGCAACCCATGAAGCTAGCCACAGCCTCTGCAGCATGAGTTTGATCCCCAGCCAGGGAGCTACACACATGGTGCAGCAGACCTCTCCTGACTCACCCACTGCTCCCCTCAGCAGTGTATTTCAGTTAATCTGCCTGTTCTGATCCCCACTCAGTCTCTGGTGAATCTTCTCACCCACATACCTCAGGTCTGTATCCCAGCTCTTGTATGAATAAATAAATAAATTAAAAAAAAATCCTCAAGGCTTTTGGCAGTTTCCTGTGATAGCTTGGACATAAGATAAAAGAATGAGCATTAGCAACATATAGGATTGCATGAGTTAAGTCAGCTTTTGCAACATCAAATGTGCTAATATGAATCACTCAGCTGTTTTCAAGGCAGAAACAGGGTATCAAGTTGCGAACCTTTGGATTGGGAGAAACTTCACAATCTCTTAGTCCAGCACCAATAACACCAAGACCCAACCCCCCTAAACAGGCCTTGTAGAGACAACCTGTGCGAATGCGGGAACCTGCCTCCCGCGCTGCCACCCACAAGCACAGCGAGGAGGAAGGAGGGTGACTCGACTCCGCCCTGGCTTGGGAGCCTCCACAGCTGTGAACCAGCCAGCCCCGGGCAGGCCTGGGTTTGAGTCCCGCTCTGACTCTTACTTACTGGGTGATCCTGGGAAATTTACTTCACCCGTTGGAGCCTCAGTTTCCTCCTGTGTAAAATGAGAATCAGATTGTCTAACATGAGGGCTGTTGGAAAGCTTAGATACAGTGATCTTTGCACAAATCTCGTTCGGTGGGCCTTAATAAATAGTAGCACCCTGATGTTCTCCCTCATAGTAAGGCAGTTTCCTCCTCCTCTGTCTTAGTTCTGTCCCCTGGAGCTGACAGAAGAATCTGTCCCCTTCCCATGGGAAAACCTTAGATGCATGAAGGCCATGACCCCAGCTTCCTTGCATCTCCTCTTAGGAAGCTGAACATCCCTGGCTCTGTCCATTTTTCTCCTGATATTGTGGTTGTCAAACTCTCTGAGATTCGGTCACCTTCCTCGGCTGATGCTCCGTCTGTGGCTGAGTCAGGGGAACCCTGAGACCACCCATCATCGTGGAGGATGTGGGACACTCTCCCCGCTTCATGCAGATGAACCCCATGCTCCCAGAACCACACCTGAGCTCCCCTCTCCCTGGGCCCATCCCCGCATCAGGTGACACTGATGTCTGTCTGTCAGCAGCTCCCAGGTCTTGGCCACACGAGGATGTGGTTTCCTCCCCCCTCCTATGCAGGTCATATTTAAGCCGGTTAGTCTGTTGTTGGTCATGTTCATTTTTCCTTACAAATACTTCCAAGTGATTCATTTTTCCTGACTTAGCTTTTCATTCTGACATGCAAATCCAGAACAAAGTGGATCTGATCTAGGAGATTCTAGAGGTCCATGCAAGACAAGTCGTTAAATTTCTGCTCAGATACCAGAGCTCAAGTAGATTAAGTAAGGGACATGGTGAGTTCTCCACTGGGATCTGTTAGGCTGAGACTGGATTAAACCATGTCTAGGCTATTGTGCGAGAAATTATTGTTATTCAGTCTCTCTCTCTCTCTCTCTCTCTCTCTCTCATCATGATATTTGGGCCTCCACTACCCATGTGCTTAAGGAAAAGATTGACCTAGATGATCTCTAAGATCCCTTCCAGCCTTACTCCAGATTCCATCACAATCTGTCTGTAGTTTATTCTCAGAATCATAGGATCTCAGAAGGGGTAAGCGACTGGGGATCATGTGGACTAATACCCCACACTGTTCAAATGCTTCTCTCTGTGTCCTCAGGAGACCTCAGACCTGCACCCATACTGGATCCTCCAGCCCCGACAGGTCAGTGGCAGCTGTGAGAGACACGGGAGTCAGGGGCAGATCTGGGCGCACCATGTGGCCCTGGAGGAGGGAAGAGACCCTGCAAGCCCACAGGGGCAGGCCTTGGAGAGTGGTGTGTGGCAGGACTTGGAGAGGGGCAGGTTCCTCACGTCCCTAGTCTTGTCCATGTTGCTGCACCTCATGGGAGCCTCAGTGCCTCCTTCAGTAACTGAGCCCACATTTAGCCTAAGGAGAGTGCTAGGCTAAATGCTGACATGAGGGAGGGTGGAGGTAAATTCATGGTGTCCAGATTCATCACGGGAGAGGGCTGGGTGCAGAGAAAGTGATGGAGTTGCTTGAGGTGGGGACAGGGCAGGCTGCAGTGGGAACTGCTCTTGATTCTCTGTGGCCTCACCTACACCCCCAGGTGCACCAAGGATGGCACACTTCGTGGACCAATATCGAGCACAGCTGGTGGCTCGAGTGACTTCAGTGGACCCCATCCTGGACAGGCTGCTTGGGCAGGTGCTGAGTGATGAGCAGTATGACACCATCAGAGCTGAGGCCACCACGCAGGGCCAGATGCGGAAGCTGTTCAGCTTCGTCAGGTCCTGGGACTGGGCCGGCAAAGATCTCCTCTACCAGGCCCTGAAGGACACCCAGCCTTACCTAACTGATGAACTCTGGAAGAAGGGAACAGTGGAGGACACTGAGGGGCTCCTGCCCAGCTTGGCAGGTGACTTCTGCACACCTGATGAGTCCTAGATCTCCTGACAGCCCTTGAGTCTCAGTTTCTTCATCTCTGAACAAGTGGCATCTGAGATGCCTTCTCGCTGTAAAGTTATGGTTACCCCTCACTGGGCAGTGATTTCCATGCCCAGGGGTGCCACCCTGGCACCCAGCTGCTCCCTGGATTTCACAGGCAGAGCCCAGGTGGGTGACAGCACCTCAGGGAATGCCCTGCTGGAGCTGGACCTGAGGACCAGGCAGGACATGCCCCAGAGCCTATGTGGGGTGGATCTCCCATGGGCATCCAGAGGAAGGAGTAGGAACATGGCACTGCTGAGACAATGACAATGGACACCTTGGGGGCTTTGAATGGTTTATGATAGGAACAAAACCAGACTTGTGAACTTGTCTATGTTGAGCTTGTATTTTCTGTATGTTCTGTTGTCTGTGCTGTGGCTGGAGTCTAGGTGGGTCCCGGAGCCAGGAGAGGGCGAGGCAGAGCTGCAAGGATTGGAGATGAGGTCTCAGTTTAGATGTCTCCTCCTATGGAGACACGTCCTGACTCTGAGCTCAGACCCCACTGCCCCAAGCCCCTGAGGCACCTGTGTCCCCACCTGATCGTCAGCACATGGCCTTGTCCCTCCTGCTTTACCGCTGGTCTCTAAGTAATGGTCACAAACATTCCAGGGCCCACCGATCCCCAATGACCCTCCATTCTGTTACAGATTCTGATGGATCTTTTCTGGTTGCCACCAATTAATGCTCCACAAATTTTGAATAAGCCAATAATAGGTTTCAAGCTTAGAGTGCTTGGTGTGTGCATCACACAATGGGAGAGAGGCAGCAACTGCCCTGGGTCACACTCTCAACCAGAGAGTGAGGGGAGGGGGGTAGGTCTGGTTTTATGAGGTTGATCACCAGGGTGGGCAGCAGAGAGCAGACCCTAAAGTTTCAGGCTGTTCATAGGAGGGCATGTGCAGACAGGTGACATCTTCTTCATACGTCACGTGATTCACTCTCCACCCAGGGGTGTGGTTTAGCCAGCTAATGAGTCCTCAGTCATTCCTGGTTCTCTGCCATCCGTGTCTGGGGGAGCATCTTCTTTCAACTGGTTCTGGAGCCATTGCCTGACACAGGAAGCTTCTGCAAGGTGGAAGTTCTGCTTGGATTTGTGAAATTCCTACTTGCTTGGGGGCTCCATAACAGGCAGTTTAGGCAAGCAAGGTCAAGGCCCATGTGGCCCAGTGACAGTTGCACAAACTATTCACACATATTAGAAAAACTCTACTACTACTGTCCTCACATACTGAAAAAAAATTTTCTTATCTTCAGGAAGACTAATCCCACAATTCCATGAGACAGTCTGCTTCCTCATAGTTTCCCCTTTTTTATGCTAATTCCAATATCTGCCTTGTTATTTGTTACCAACAGTATTTTTTTAATCTGTTTTTTTCCTTACAATGTTTGCTTTCTTTTCTCAGTTGTAGTCCCCATAGAATTTCTACCACCAATTCACCCAGCACCATCACCATAGTCCTTTGTGCTATTCCCGCCCTTGTTTGGATTCCTTTCTCTCCCCCTCCCCAGCAGAATGTCTCTAATTTATAGACGCTTGTTTATTTTTGTTTTGTTGTGCTGTTTGTTGTTGTTATATTTTTTCCCTGATCCCCTATATTTTATTTTTCCTTCTGACTTATTTCACTGAGTGTAATCCACCAAGGGTATTTTTTAAAAAAACAACTGGAACTCCCTGATGGCCTAGGGGTTAAGTATCAGGGCTATCAGTTTGATCTGTGGCCAGTGAGCTGACCCACACGGTGGAGCAGATCTCCCCTGTCTCACGTGCTGCTCCCCTCAGCAGTGTATTTCAGTAGATCCGCCTATTCTGCTCCCTACTCTGTCTCTGGGGAATCCTCTTAATCCCTGCCCCAAACACCTCTGGCCTACACCCCAGTTCTTCAACAACACAAAAATTAATAAACAAAATCTTTTTAGAAAGATTAAAAAAAGAAAGTGCTTTTTATCTCTTTTGAAATAAAATAGGAACCTAATTGAATCATTGCCATTTACGGTGTCCTTACATCACTTCCATTTCCCACACATGCACTATACCAGCTCCTTGTTAGAGCAACTTTTCCTTCTATTGACCCCCTGGTCCCAGCTCAGGCACTGCCAGAGCCAGCCTCCCCCTCCCTGCTACTAGGGACCAGGGGGCATGTGCACAGCAGGAAGCTGCGTTCAGCTTGAAGCAGCAGGGCAGGGGCCAGGTGCACAGGGGTGACCATGAGGAGTGTGGTGGGGGTGAGAATTCAGAGCGGGCACTGAGATGTGGGCAGTGAGGAGAGGGAGCCGGGGAGGCGCTGAGCTCCAAGAGAAAGACAAGGACAGATGGTGGGACCAGGAGGAAAAAGGCCTCTGTTAGGAGAAAAGAGTGGGACATGAACGGACACCCCAGGTATTGATGGGTCAATCAAAGGCAGAGAAGGCCACTGGGAAGGGCTCACACAGCCTGGGTGTGAGGGGCTGCGCCCCTGGGAGTTCCCACGCACTGTATTCCAGAGGCCCCTCCCGACCTTCACAACAGGCCACCCGGCCCCTGGGAAGGCTGGTCTGATAGGGCAGGTCCCTCTTTGCTCACGCTCTTCATCCTCCCTCGGGGGCAGCTGCAGTGCAGAAAGAGCTCAGGGCTGGTTGGGGTGCAGGGCTGGTCCTGCTCCCATAGGACGGTGTCCAACCACCCGTGCCATCGAAGCACACACCTCGCACCCCCGAGAGCCCCGGGCTCTGACTGGAGTAGCACCACCTGCCTCTGTTAATTCTTCCCCTGCACAATTAGCTACTGAGGGACCAGCTAGTAGCATCCCTGACCCCACCCCACAGGCACAATCAGTGTCTGTGTCCCACTGCTTCCACTCCCAGACACACACACGCACACACACATACACACACGCGCGCGCCGCATGTACCCTCAGGCCTGGTTCAACGCAGGTGCAGGGAAGACTCTCAACCAATGTTTGCTGACTTTAACCAATGAATAAATTCCCAAATCACCATTCTCTTTCAAAAGTTGTACAATTCTCCCCCATCCCCAGTCTTCCCAAGGGCTCCTCATGTTCCATAAGGGTGGTCCTCTCCTGGGTGCCTTGCAGATCCCCATCCCCTTCCAAAGCACCTCCAACCAACATCACCTGTCAACCTGAGCTGTTTTAAATTGAAGTCATCTCTGGAGTTCAGCCTCCAGACTGCACAAAGACCTGGATAGTAGCTGCCTCGGTCCCCAAACATAGTCCTTCTGCCGACCACAGTCAGGACTCCACGGGATGACACCCATGGCCTGAGCCCCAGGACATCTCAGCAGAGAGCCCCTCACCATCCAGGACGTGTCTGGGTGCATGCAGCCTCCTGGCAGCGCAGCTCCCCTCTCTGGGTCTTGGCTTGGAAGCTGCAGCAAAGCCCAAGGCAGGAAAAACCACAAAGCCTATGGATCTGAATCTCTAGAGGGGAGAACAGTACCCCAACAATGCCACTCACAGCATCTTGTGCTCAGTTAGTGTCCACTGTTTCTTGGTTCACTGGCTCCCGCAGAGCCAGTCTCAGCAGCTCCCCCGGCAGCACTGTGGCTTCTGAGGACTCAAAAAAACCTGGGCCTCCTTGGGGGCCCTCTCTGGAAGGGCCCAAGTCTAGCTCATCCCATAAAGGTCTGCGGCCATACCCCAGACATCCTGTTTCGGGTGGACCAACGCTGACACACAGACATAAGTGAAGCCATTTTAAAATAGTGCTGTTACAGGAAGCATCGCTGTGGCTACAGCACAGGAGCCATCCTCCCCGCCCCAACATTCAGGCAACCCACACCTCAACAGCCTGGGCTCCACACCCAGCGGGCCATGAACCAGACATCCTGAGACAGAGGAGGGAAGAGGGAACAAACCCTTGTGGGTGTCAGCGAGATGACGCAGAATAGTGCAATTAGTGATCACTCAGAGTCACTAACTCTTTGCACTGACAGCTGGGCTGCTCTAAAGGGTAAGACAGGGGTGGGTGCTCAGGAATGAGTCCTTGAGGGGTCCGTGGGTCGGGGGGATATTGGATTCGGTTCATCTGCAGGACCTGAGGTGACCTCAAGTCAACCATGGTCATCTCCTAAGGCAACGACACCTGCTGTAATCAGGGAGATGATGCCCAGCTCAGCTGGAGCCCGCACAACTGGTCATTTTGTCCACACTACATATGGGGTGTAGAGATGAGCACCCACTGCAGAGCCCAGGGACAGGGACACTGCAATGATGCAGGATTATCTCAAAATAAATTAGCTTGAGTAGCACAGTCATGTGTCTTGGGTGTCCCCTAAATAATACCTGAGGGTTCACCCAGGAGCCTGGAGCCCTCCCTGGAGCCAGGGGATTGGCAAATTGACCACACTTTCCAGCCTACTAGGAGCACAGCCTCCTACTCTGCCCTGCTCTGTGCGGGCACTGCGTCTGCCCACATGCAGAGGCAGGAGGTGGAGGTGGGCTAGGGATACATCGACGCAAGGGGATATGCTTCCCTGGGGCTTCTGCAGTATCCGCACATTTCGAGGTGTTGGGGAGCCCAGGACTGAGTCCAGAAGCCTGAGACTGGGGACTCAGAGTTAGCACAGAGAGATAGAGGTCGCCTTGGATGCCCAGTGTGCTTTAGGTGATGACTGGCCTTGGGGACACATTTACCTGCCGATTCCCCTTGAGCACGGACATCAGCTCACCACACAGCACAGTGAGAGGCTCCACACTCAGGTGCCTTTGGGCCATTTCCTCTGTCCCGTCTGAACATTTGTCACTGACCACCGGGGGGCAGTCAAGGGCTTTCACTGCTTTAGCAGCCTCCTCAGGCTGTTTGGTCTGAGGCTGCATACATGCCTTCCTCTGAGGCGTGAAGTTTCAAGTTCTGCTGGTTTGGGTCTTTGCTCCCTGATACTCAGGCCCGTTAACAGCACTACTGGAACCTCAGTTTTATTCAGAAGAGGTGTGGGCTTCCATACAAAATAACATCAGAAGTGCTGCCCATCACGTGATCGCAAAATTCAGCAGGAGCCAAATAGAATCAGCAGATATTTGTGTCACAAGAACAGACATGCTGACCCTTGTTCTCTCCCCACCCCCTCCTGTGACTCTACGTCAGTACCCTGCATCTGCCAAAGAGCGGGACGGCTGAGCAGGACAGTGGTTTTCAGACACGAGTCTGCGCCCTCTTCAGTGGGTCGACAAATTAAACTGCTTTCCTTCTCCTCAAACACTGCTCCTTCTCTTAGCTAAGGGAACCGAAACCTGCCGGCATTGGGGTATCAAAATGATGAGTAAACTGAGGCCCAGAGGAAAGAATCAGCCACCCAAGGAGCCAGTGTCCAGGTGAGGCTGAGCTGCAGCCCCCTCAGGCTTGGCTCCTCCAGCCCAGGTCATGTCAGGTACCTCCAGAAACCTTTCCCCAACAGGAAAGATCAGGGTGTCACTCTTGCACCCACAGTCCCAGCTCCGCCACACTACAAAAGCAGAAGGAAGTAAGTGCCCAGCTCCGAAGGGGAGTGGCTTTGGACATTGGGCTGCGGTGGGGTTGCCCATATGTTGATTAACTGACACAGTTCCCTGGGGTCCAACCTACCCTGTCCTGGCCACACCCTCATGGGGTTCCTCTGGGTGACTGTTCCTGCTCTGCTCAGTTCAGGACTTTCCTGGTGGTGTCCCAGGGCCAGGAGAGGGCTGAGAGCTGGGAGTGGGCACATGATCTCGATCCTCCAAAACACCCCCACCTCCGTGATTCCCCTCTGTCAGCATCAAAGCTCAAGGGTGGGACCCCAGAGCCCAGGCCCGGGAGAGGGAAGACTCAGAGGACACAGAACAGTGAGTATCACCCACATCTACCAGCCCACCTGCCCATCCACATTCTCTCCCCTGAGTGGCCCAGCCCCAGCACCCCAGGTCCCTGACCTCCTCCAGTGCCCCCATCTCCCTGGTGTCCTCCCTCCTATTGCCCCCTACCACTTCCTCCCCTGCCCCACTCCCAACACCAGCTACTCTGTTAGCATGTGACCCAGGGGCACCCAGGGATCCCACACTGTTAAGAGGTGCACACTCTCAAAGGGGTCCAGCCATCTACCACACAAAGGCAAAGGAAACTGACTCATAGTGAAAGATCTTTAAGAGAATTTGTGTACAGAGAGAGAGAAGTAATGATCCTCATAATAATTTCCCAGTAAAAACTCCCAAATTGCCCAGCCCCTCATGGGCAGGTGCCCAGCCAAAAAGGTTTGGCCCAAAGTGTGGCTGCTGAGGTCTGAAATCTTGCCACAGTCTAAAATAACTTCTGGCAGGATTCACAAGACAGGGGTCAAGCAGGCCCGAGAGTGCCAGGACAGAGAGAAATATCAGGTCAGATAACCACGGCCGTTGTCTCTGGCAAGGACAGCCCCACAGGTCTCTCACCCACTCGACTCTTCCAAGGATTTCTCCGAAGTCTCTCATCGCTCTTCTCCATGTGTCTCTTCCAGTCCCCTTCCAAGCAGGACCCGGGTACAAATTGGGCCACAGAAGCAAGAGCCACGGTCTCCCCTGCCTTCCATGTTATGTTCCATGTTATGTTCCATTCCACTCAGGTCTGCTCCAGGCCCCCATAGCTCCCTGCCCAGAAATTTCTGGTTCATGGCACACTGCGACTTATCACCCAAGGTGGCTGCATGTCAGGGGAGTGGGGAAGTGGTGTCTCCCGTCCATGGAAGCGTATCTGTAGCACTGGCCTGTGCCCTTGGGTTTTCAAAGCGGGTTCTGGTGAGCCCACCAGGAGGTTGATCAGAGTTTACCCAGAAGAGGAAAGATCTCGGTGCAGTCTTGTTTTGGGAGATAGGGGGCAAAGGGGGACCACTGTTCACTGCCTGTCTGACGCCCATCACCTCCCACCGCTCAACTCCTTCCCCTTGAATATTTCCAAGCTCCCCCCAATCCACCTGGAGAAAAGATGGCCAGGGAGGTCCGGCTGCAGCTGGCCATGTACTTGGATATCATGAGTCAGGAGGACCTGAAGGAATTCCAGCTTCGGCTGCCTGGGAAGGAGCTGCAAGGACTCTCCTCTGGTGGGGCCCCTGCTGAACCAGAGAAGGCAGGTGGTCTGGAGGTGGCCTCCTATCTGGTGGCTCAGTACGGGGAGCAGAAGGCCTGGGACCTGGCCCTCCTCACCTGGAAGAAGATGGGCTTGAGTGGGCTGTGCGCCCAGGCCCAGGCAGAGGCAGAATTCATTGCAGGTGAGAAGACAATGTCCCTCTGGTGTCGCTGATTTTGTGGCCCCACCCCTGTCCCCTTGCACCCTGCCACTACAGGCTTCCAGACCTTCCTCTGGTCAGTGACATGGTTCCATTCAGTCCCAGGGATAACCAGGCCCAGACTAGACAACCCATACTGAACGCCTCACTGGCCAAGTACATTCCCAGGACCCCATGGATCTTCACAGGCCAGAGAAGAGGAGACTGAATTCAGAAGGGCCCTGGGGTCGGGGAGTGGGGCGGGGAGGTATGTGGTTCACATGCTGCCCCCAAGTGGGCACCTACCTGGCCTGGGGCTCTACCAATTAGTGAGTTTGCTGCATCACTCTCGGTTGTAGCTTTTCCACCTGTAAAATGGGAGAGCAGAGCCTGCTTCTTTGGTCGATGTGAGGGTTAAGGAGAGAATCCATAATAAATATTCAGCACCGATCTATAACCTGGTAAGTGCTAGATCACTGAGGAGCTGTTTGCTGTCGCTGCTGTTGTTACTGGAAGCAGCCCAGGGAGGCGGAGGCGCTTTGCCCGCAAGGAAGAACGGAGGCTCCATCCTCAGAGAGGCCTCAGAGGGTGTAGAGACAGAGCCAGCACAGAAGTGCACATTTCCTGGACCCCAGGTCAGCATCAGGTCAGTTTGTCCAGCAGAGTGTGTCTATGCATCACCCTCCCACGAGCCTCTGGAGAGGTGAGACAGGATGTGGTGGCTCCACTGGATTTTCCTGAGCTCTCTTAGTTGAGACAGGGACTGCTTATAATATCCAGAAGCTCAGCTCAGTCTCCTAGTTCTGCCTGGCCCTTCTGTGAAGTCCCCAACCTCTTTGGCTACCCCCCACAGCCCAGGGCACCTCAGCCCTCTGCTCCCCAAATGCACCCAACCTGGAATCCCCCAGCTGGCCCACATCCACCAACGTGCCATGGGACTGGGACAATGAGAGCCTGAGGACCTCTAAGAGCATGGAGAGAAGGACTATGAGACACCTCCCTGAGACATCTGGACACAGCTGGAAAGGTGAGGTTTGCAGAGTTGGTTCCAAGGTCCCCAGTAAAGCTGAGACAGCTAATGGGTTCTGGGTGAGCCTGTGGGTGCATGGGGACCTGGGGTGATGGAACTATAGGAGGGGGGAGGATGCAGACATGGGAGCAGTAGGCCTAGAAATGATTTTTCAGAACTATTCCAGTGCTGAGATTACACCCCCTCCAACCTGACAGCTGGGGAATCGGTGGCTCATGGAGGCAAGACGTGAGTCTTAGCAAGCTGGGTGCCAATGTGACATGGTTCTTGCCCAGGAAGAGCTCGACTCATAATTTCAGAGGACTCTTAAGATCCTTGGGGTCAGATTAGCCCAGAAGTTCCAAGGAGAATTCTGTTCTCTTGATGAGCTTCAAGGAGAGTGCAGGCTCATTGCTCAGCCCAAGCCAGTTCCCTCTCCTGACTTCTCTAATCCGGCCTCCACCCTCCTGAATCATTCAGGCTGCAAACCTCAGCTGCACCCTCTTCCTCTTCTCATCCCAGCAGCAAAGTGGCCGCCTCTTCCTGGTGCCAGAAGGGCTAGAGCAAGCAGCTGGGTCATCCAGCACTTGAAGGCAGAGCCAGGGCTGAAACCCAGGACCACCACCCACCCTGCTGCTCCTCTGTGCTGGTCCCAACCTCAGCCTCCTCCTTTCATTTCCCTCCCTCGGTGCCCATCTTCACTCCTCTTGACAGTCCTGCAGTGATGGCTACGAACCTTACCTTCCTTGTCCTTGCTTTGCATCCTGATCTTGCCTGCTTACTCCATGACATGCAACAGGTTGTTTCATCCCCTGCTGTCTCAGTCTCCTCATCTGAGCCTGCATGCTACTCAGTTTCTGCTGCACACACCACCTCATGCCTTACAGTATGGAATATGCACGTCTTTGAACTCTGCACAAAAAATCTTTTGCACCGAAGTTCAAGTACATGATGTAGACTGTAGAGAAGGTGTTGCAGGCGAGAGCTAAGCATCATCTCTCTCACACAAAGGTTTCCTCCTGTGCCCCCACCAGCATTCTGCTCTCTGCCCTTCCTCCATACAGTGTCCAGGCTCCCAGAGCAGTTCCTCTCTGCCTCAACATGCATAATCTGAGTTTCATTGTCTGACAAAATGTCATTTACTTGCTATTAGTTGTTACTTGAAATGGGGAACTTAAGCCTCCCCCAAATATCTTATCAAAATCTTTCTACCTAATAGAGGAAGTTTTTACCAAGAGAAAGTTTCACACCAGCCATGAAGAGAATAAAATTATATTATGTCTTTATGATTTAAAAAAAAACTGGGTAATCAGCATTCACCTCATGGGATTGCTGTAAGGATTCAAAGTGCAAATGTATGAACCTAAGGGGAAAAAAAGATTCTCAGTAAATGGTAATTTCTTTCTTGTTTTCTCTCACTCCACCTCCAGAAAATCCTTCCTCATCCCTTTTCCAAATTCTCCCAAGCTCCCCAGATCACGAGTCACCAAGCCAGGAGTCACCCAATGCCCCCATTTCCACTGCAGTGCTCGGGGCCTGGGAACCCCTAGTTCAGCGCAGCCCAGACCCCAGAAAGCATGAGGTTCCTGAGACTGCATGGCCCCTGGTGGAAACACCTGGAAATCGCTGCACAGGTGAGGCCCTAGGCCTTCTAGACAGGATTCAGTAGGGCAAGGGCACGGATGGAGGTCAGGTTGACAGGTTCAGCACACAGGGTCTTGCAAACATCTGAAAGGTCTTTCTAAAAATCGCCCCCCAACTCCACCACCACTGGAGTCTCTATGTCTGGCTAATTTGTTGTGTTGAGGAGTAATTAAAACCTAGATTCATCATCCGGCACAGAAAAACACATGCCCTGGTTTAGTGAACAAGGCACTGGCATGAGGTCAGGACAAAAGGATTTGATTTTCTCGGAGCTTCTTAGCCCACAAGTGATCAGCAAGAAGTCACATGACTGAAAGGATTTGCTGGACACTGCCAGGCTTGGCGTCCAGTGCTTCACTTACAATACACACCAATTTAATTATTTACACACCACTCATGAGATAGATACTGTTTTTATCCTGCCTTGGAGATGAGAAAACGGAGGCTCTAAAGGTACAAGTTCCCAGTTAGCCGTGGAAGAGGTAGGATTCAGCTTCTGCTGTCTCTGACATCACGGTCCACACCATGAGGCCTGACAAGCTGCTCCCTCTGCCATCCGGGCAACAAGGCCGGTGGAGCCTGCAGGCTAGGAGATGCCCCGCTGAAATATGAGAGACCTCAAGTTAAAAGAACCCCTTTTGTACTTAGATAAAGGTCAAGCTGTGAAATCCATGCTCCTAACATGTGCTCCAGGTTCAAAGGAATCAGTTGACTTAATCAGTCATGCCACTTGCCATTCAAAAAATAATAACAACAAAGGGAGGGGAAAAAGGAAGATGAGGGAAAGGAAGCAGAGGGGAGGGGAGGAGCGGGAAGGAGGAAGAAATTAAAAATCTGTTCTACGTCCTTGTGTTCCGTTTTCCCTCCCCTACTGAGGACCCAGAAAAGGATTGCGGAAACAGAGAAGAGAATGGTTCTGTTCCACACAGTCATTGGAAAATGAGGATTCAGACCAAAAATTCATACAGCTGTTACTTCTACACACAAGTCACCCCAGAGGCCATGAGTTTGTGATGATGGGGGAACCAGGGCGTTTTATTAACATCATAGATTTCTTTGGCCCGGGGCTGGGTGCCCAGGAGGAGCTTCCCACGGTCATACTGCACGGAGATGCTGGGGTCGGGAAGTCTACACTGGCCAGGCAGGTGAGGAGGGTCTGGGAGGAAGGCCAGCTGTACAGGGACCGCTTCCAGCACGTCTTCTACTTCAACTGCAGTCAACTCCCAGCAAAGACAATGACTCTCGCTGAGCTCATCACAGAAGTCGGGGCGGCCCCTGAGGCTGCCATTAGCCAGATCCTCTCTCAACCAGAGAAGCTCCTCTTCATCCTCGACGGTCTGGATGAGCTACAGTGGGTCTCGGGGGCTGAGAAGGCCGACTTGGGTCTGCACTGGAGCCAACAGCGGCCGGTGCACACACTGCTGATTTGCCTGCTGCAGAAAACCTTACTTCCCACAGTGTCCTTGCTGGTGACCGTGCGGACCACAGCCCTGCGGAAGTTCATTCCTGCCTTAAAACAGCCCAAGTGGGTGGAGGTGCTGGGGTTCTCAGAGTCTAGCAAGAAGGAATATTTCTGTAAATATTTCACAGATAAAGGCCAAGCACGTAGAGCCCTGAGGTTGGCTGAGTCAAACCACGCGCTTTGGGCCATGTGTCTGGCGCCCTGGGTGTCCTGGCTGGTCTGCACGTGCCTGAGGCAGCAGATGGAGGAGGGGCGAGAGCTCTCGCTGAGGCCCCAGACCACCACGGCCCTCTGTCTGCAGTACCTTTCCCAGGCTCTGCCCACTCGGCCCCTGGGGACCCATCTGAAGGGCTTGTGCTCTCTGGCTGCTGAGGGCATGTGGGATAGAAAGACCCTCTTCAAGATGGAAGACTTCAAGGAGCATGGCATAGAAGACACTGTAGTCTCCACCCTCTTGCAGATGGGTGTTCTTCAAAAGCACTGTGTGGCTGAGAGCTACAGCTTTATTCACCCGTGCCTCCAGGAGTTCCTGGCAGCTGTGTCCTGTGTGCTGGGAGATGACAAGGCCAGCGATGATCCCAGCAGCACCAGAGGTGTGGGGAAGTTCCTAAGACTAACTAGTGGAAATAACACCTTTGGGTCACCAACCATGCGTTTCCTATTTGGCCTTTTGAGTGAGCAGGGGGTGAGAGAGACAGAGAGCATCTTCAGCAGCAGGCTGCCTGGGGGGTGGAGGCAGGAGCTGCTGCGCGGGGCCCTGGCGGAGGTCTGGCAAGAGAGCCCCTCCCCGGGGCCACTCTCCCTGCAACTACTCCACTGCTTGTATGAGCTTCAGGATGAGGACTTCCTCACACAAGCAATGACCCATTTTCAAGCGATGAAGATGTTTCTTCAAACCAAATTGGAGTTCTTGGTGTTTACTTTCTGTGTGGCATTCTGTTGCCACGTGAAAAGGCTTCAAGTGAATGGGACTGGACAGCACAGCCAAGCCTGGAAACCCCCTGATGTGGCCCTGTGAGTACCCAGTCTCCCTCCATCTGCTGGCTCCACCATCCTGGGCACAGGAGATGCTCACACTAAGCCTGGTCCCACAGACTAAAAAGTAGTGGTCACCAGTGATGTTTAATGGCCAAATCTGTCCCCTAAATCCTTGCAGTGTCCCATTCTCTAACTTGGGAATTTGAGTTTATCCTAGCTATGAGCACAGGCACTGAATGTGGTGGTGGCCTGACATGGGATCTTCAGGAGTGTTCCGGGTAGGCACATACAGAGACCCGGTGGGGAGAAACCAGGACATTGGGCTAAAACAAGAGAGGTTGCAATGGACAGTGGCAAATGTAGCTCGAAGAGGCTCAGGGGAAACTCAGTCTTCAGTTACTGAGCCACCTCTCCCAGGCTCCATTCCCTTCCCCGATCTCCTCCTGTCCTTCCTGAGACTCCAGAATGTCTGTGCAAAGGAATACAGGGGTGCCTGCATTGAGGCTTACAGAGGACTGTCAGATCCCCCAACTCCTACTCTGTGCCGGGTCCCATGCTCATCATTGAACATTTTTAAATATGAAATAGGCAGCCCTTGCCGTCACATCCCTGACTGAGGCAGACACAGACCCATGCAGTGAGCAATTCGAGACAAGACAGCAAGGGCTGCAGAATGAGCGAGCTAACCCAAGGGAGCAGGTGCAGAGGGGCGTTTGGGGAGGCTGGTGAGTCTTGGGCATGGCACTGCCCAGAGTGGCCTTGTGCTCAGAGTGGCAGAGTCCCTGGCCTTTGAGTAGATGTACCTGAGACCCCACAACACAGTCATGTCACCCCTGCCCCTCTCTCCCTCCCTCAGGTTCACTCACTTCCCGATCACAGATGCCTGTTGGCAGATTCTCTTCTCCGTTTCCGGGGTCACTGGGAGCCTAATGGAGCTGGACCTCAGTGGAAACACCCTGAGCCCCTCTGCAGTGCAGAGTCTTTGTGAGGCCCTGAGGTGCCCCCACTGCACTCTGGAGACCCTGCGGTGAGTCTGGCCTGGGGTCTGCTCTCAGGCAGGTGGGCAGGGGTTCCAGAAGGAGCTGAGTGTAGGATGGGGCCTGGGCTTTGTATCCGACAGATACTCATTGAGCTGCTTCTGTCCATGCGCTGTGCTAAGTGCCAATTTATGGTAAATATACGTAGACAGGATTCTTTCATCACTCTTTTCCAGACTGGCATTAATCAAGAAACCACACTAACAAATGTGTAATTACAGACCTGATGACGGCTCCCGGGGAGCACGTCCTTGAGGAAGTAAATTCTGAGAATTGTTGGGGAAAGGTGTGTGTCCTTTGCTAATTTTGCCCTCTAAGAAGGTTACACTCATCAAGGGAAACTTGAGGTAAATGATCACAATGAGCTTGTCTCCAAGCACCCCGATGACAGTCCCTGCCCAGGGCATCTCTGTCTCCAGCCACACCGCAGAACAGGGTAGGGATAGTGGGGAGCAGAGGAGTGAACAGGCCCCTACCCCATCCTTGCTCCTCTTCCTCCTCAAGGAGCACTCCCATCCTCTCCCTGTGGTTCTGGGTCCGTGAATTAGTCAGGACCCAGGCTGTGCTGGACGCCAGGGCTTCTGGGCCGTCCCCTAGCCCCAGGAGCCACCCATCGGTCAACTGACCCCCACCAGGATTCCATCAGCCTGCAGTTCAGCTAGGAGCTGAGCTGCCCTCACTGCCCATGGACAATGACTGTGTTCTCTGCATCCCTCCTGCAGGCTGGTGCGCTGTGGCCTCACCTCCAGCAGCTGCCAGGACCTGGCCTCCGCGCTCAGCACCAGCCCCCGCCTCACAGAGCTGGAGCTGCAGCAGAACGACCTGGGCGACCTCGGGGTGAGGCTGCTCTGTGAGGGGCTCAGGCAGCCTGCCTGCCAGCTCAGGCTCCTGGGGTAAGACCTGGAGCCTCAGGGCAGAGGACAGGGGAGGACAAGGTGGGGGAGTGAGGGAGACAGTCACTGTGGCCTTGGACAGGGAAGGGAAGGGACAGATGCGTGTGTGACCAGCTGGGTTCCTCGCCAGCTCCATCCCTGACACTGTGCCTCAGACCAATCTTTACCCGCCACTCAGTTTCTTCATCTGTGTGATGGGACTATCGTGTCCACCTCATGGACTGTAATGAAGCAAAGTGCATGTAAAACCAAGGATGGTGACAGGAACTACTCAGGATAAGATGATGAATATTAGACTACAAATGCTAAGTTACATGAGGGGAGGAGGAGAGATAGAAATAGAATCAGGGGCCTCCAAAGCCTCTCTGAGGAGGTGACATCAGGCTGAGACCTACAGCAAACATAGGCGATGCCCTGTCCAGTCAAGGGGCACAACCCCAGGAAGAGAGAAAGGTGAGGAAGGCCCCTCCCCATGTTGTCTCCTGGGTTGCTTCTTTCCTCCACATCCTGAAGACAAGTACACAGGCTGTGTGCCTGCAAGCATCACTCTAGGTCCTGGCCAGGCCCATCACATACTCAGAGCTGCAGGGCCTCCAACACCCCCACATCTTGTCCCCCATTCCTGTGCTGAGGCCCAGAGGCTCCAGGAGGGGGTCTGCCAAGCCTGGGCCCTTGGGCCTCCCACAGCCAGGCCTCCTTCATGGGCTTTCAGACCTAAAGGAGCAGTCGGGGCAGGACAGCAGGGCTGACACAGTCTGCACATGGGTCTTCCCAGCCAACCCTGACCATTTCCACCCAGGAACCTCCATCCCCAGGGGGCTGGCACCTTCCACCCCAGCCCACTCCCCACCCCCGCTCCCCACCTCCGAACACATTTGACTCTCACCATCTCCCAAGCTTTGAAGGGCCTCTCCAGGGCTCGGCTTCTCATTTCCAGCAAACTTTCAGCCTCTGAGACCCGGGACCCACCCCTAGGTGGTCACCCAGAAGCCATGGGGAATGGCTGTTGTGTGGCGGTCTCTGTAAAAGGTTGCCCAGATCCCCTTCGGGATGTGACCCCCAGACACTGGGAGAACCACTGACAGCCTGCTGCAGGGACGGCAGGGGTGCCATCTCTCCTCCAACATCAGGCCCCCTCCCAGGCAGCTGCACGCAGTCACTGCCTGATATTGGGGTAGAAAGGCCCCTCAATCCAATTTGGGACAGCTCTGAAGAGTCCTCCTGCCTGTAGATCCCCTTCTCAAGTCATCTGAGGCCCCCATTGAGCTGTCTCAGCCCAGCTTCTCCCTCTGCCCAGGCCTGCTTCTCTCCCTCCCCAAGACCTGGTGTTGCCCCAAGCGCTCTCCCTGTTAAATCTCTACACTCTGCTTTCCACCTCCCAGTTGACCCCCAGGGACCCTGACCTGAGGCATTTCCCATGGGAGGTGGCATATTTCAGGATGCTGGGTCTGAGGGCACCCCAAGACACCCAAGACACCGGCAGAACCAGCTTCCTCTGTGCTTGCAGGCTGGACCAGGCTCCACTGAGTGAGGAGGTGACAGAGATGCTGAGGGCCCTGGAGGAGGAGAAGCCTCAGCTGCACGTCTCCAGAAGACAGTAAGGGCGTGGGAGCCAGGGGGAGAGTGAGGAGGGTGACAGACCCTCCTGCTCCCCCAGGACTCGGGCTGGTCCAGAGTCAAGAGACTAGGAAGAGACTTGGGGTGGCGTTGACATGTACAGACCCAGCAAAACACCTAGACACCAATGCAGCCAGAGAGGGGGCTGTTTGTGTGTTTGTTTGCTTGTTTGTGGTTAGTGAGTCTGCCACTCCCCTCAAACTCGTCCAGTAAGTGGATAAGAAGATGAACAAATGAAAGCAAGTGAAAGAGTTGGAGAGACCTGGAACATGGAAGGCAAGGACACAGGGTGGGTGGGGAAGAATGAGAAAAGAGAGAGTTGGAGGAAAAAGAGCATCTACCAACCCCCCCCCCCCCACACACACACACACACACACACACGAGCCTACATCTGGGCTTGAGGGGCAAGTCCCAGGGGCTGCAGAATCCATCTTCTTCCCTGGGGAATCTGCTGAGCCCCCTCATTCTCCATGTTTGGTGCCTCTCCCCCATAACTGCGAATGTATGTATCCCCAGGAATTGGAGGTTGCGCCACCTGAAATGGAGGGAAAGGGCTTGTAGGCTATGGAAGAGGAGCCACTGATCATGGAGCAAACAGTCCCTGAGGCCCACAGAGTGTGAGGCTCACAGGGGCAGCAAGGGCCAGACACAGGAGCCCAGTCCAGCAGGGAGACAGGACAAGCCCCCAGCCTGTCTGGTTGCATCCGGGGCCTGGGAGTCATGGATGGGCCTCTCTGAGCCTGAGTGAACTCTGCCAGCTGGGAGGGTTAGCTGGGCCTAGAAGGGGTGGATCCAGGCAGAAGTTCGGGGCTCAGCTCCTGCGAGGGAGAGGGCGTCAGGTGTCTGGAGCAGTGTTACCCGCGTGCTCCCTGGACCTGCTGTGTTGGCACCAGCACCCTAATTTGTAATTAGAATTACAAATTCTGGGACCCCATGGCAGACCTGCTGGATCTGAATCTTTGGGCGGCCGAGGAGTCTGTTTTAACCAGCCTTCCAGGGGAATTTTGACACCGAGTTTAACCATCACGTCTAGAGGTGTGTGAGCAGGAGAGCTTTTCCATGTGGCTTGGAGGAAGAACAGGGCACCATGTGCTCATTTGGGGAATATTAAAAACTTTCCATTTTACCCCAAAATCAATGGGGATCATTTGGGGTCTTCAGCAGTGATGTGATGGGCCAGGTTCATATTTAAGATGAGCGGCTGTGCAGACAATGGACTGGGAGGGACAAAGGTAGAAGGATCCAGAGCGGGTCCAGCGCAGACACCGGGGCCTGGGACTAATGTGGCGGCCGTGCAGGTGAGAGAAGAGAATGGAAAGGAACCTATTTTGGAGATAGTGCCAAGGTGATCCATCAGCTGTTGGGGGGTGAGGGAAGAGTCAGGCGACACCCCAGTCCTGGCAGGGGTGGCTGCGTGGCGGGGTTCCCATTTATGGAGACAAGGACTGAGGGAAAGCTTGGATGGGGACTGTGAGTTCATATTCAGTGAGAGAGTCTTAACTGGGGATGTCAGGAGACAGCCCCCACGTGACCTCCAGATCGCGGGAATATGAACAACTCTGTGTGCAGGATGATGAGCGTGACGACCCCTGCTGAGGACCCTGGAGGAGGAGAGTTGAGTGATCACATGTCCTCACTCAAGCGGAAAAGACCAGAATTAGGTACACGAAGTGAGGGTCTGGCAGCAACCTCATTAGGGGGGTGTTGGGGTTGGTAGAAGATCATCCCACATCCCCTGTCTCAGGTACAGATAGGGCAGGACCACCCCCAAGAGAGCCCCACCCCACTCTCAGTCTTGGGGTTTGGTTTCTTTCCCTCCCACGTCAATGGCTGCTCTCAAGAGCACCTCTCACGCCTCAGACTCTGAACCAGGGTCTGTCTATTATGGCCCAAGGACTTCTGACACCTGGGAATCACCCCCCATCCCTGCCTGACTCTCATTTGACCCACGTTCCTCTCACAGCCTGCCTGCCTGGAGCCTTCTGGGGGAGTGCCCTGCAGCAGGGGGAGCTGGGGAGAGCAGGCAGGGATGCTCTGAGGGCAGCAGTGTTGGGCCTCCTCAGCAGACAGGCAGCCCCAGGATCAGGGACGGAGGCTGCAGACACACTCCCTGCTGTGATTCAGGCACTCCAACCCTGGAAAGGGAAGCTTAGGGCTAGGGAAGACCTCGTGGAAGATCCCAGAGCTGACTGCTGCCCTGTCTGTTTCAAAGGAAGTGCCCCTCGTGTAATACAGGTGGAAACCCTCTGTCTGTCCTCTCCTGCCCCTCTGCCTGACCCACACATGGAGCCTCTGGGGTCTGAAGATGAGTTCCAGGGCCCCTTGGGGCCTGTGGCTACAGAGGTGATTGACAAAGAGAGGACCCTATACCGGTAAATAAGGGGGCTCTGCCTGTACAGGGTTGGCTTCTGACACCGCACCTCCCCCAGCTGGGTTCCCGCACAGACTCCGTACCCCCTGTTAGAGAAACAGCTACCCACCCTGGGCCTGGGTTAAGCTGCCCCGTGCATCAAGTTGCTTACTCAATTCTAAACAATTCCACAAGACGGGGCCTCGTTGCCCCTAGTTACAGATGAGGAAATTGAGATTAGGGAGGTTCTGTTCTTGCTCAGGGCCCACAGTCAGAGAGCAGAGGAGCAGGAGTCAAACCCTCATCCAGCCGATTCCAATCCCTGGGCTCACAGCCGCCCTCCTGGATCCGACTGCCATGCACAGGCTCGGGCATCCAGCAGGTGCCCTGCGAGTCTGTGACGAGTGTCACCCTGTCCCTATTCTGCCCAGAGCTCACTTCCCCACGGCCGGCTCCTACCACTGGCCCAACACGGGTCTCCACTTTGTGGTGAGAAGGGCAGTGACCATTGAGATTGAATTCTGTGCCTGGGACCAGTTCCTGGACAGGGCTGTCCCCCAGCACAGCTGGATGGTGGCAGGGCCTCTGTTTGACATCAAGGCCGATCCAGGAGCCGTGGCAGCTGTGTACCTGCCTCACTTCGTGTCTCTCCAAGGTAAGCAGAGGGAGGGGTGGGGGGAGGTGATGGGGGTAATAATGGGCCTGCAAGGAGCGTCTGATGCCATGACCTGGGGGAGGAGCCCACACCTTCCTTCCAGAGTAAGAGAGACTCATGCGCAGACTGTTTTTCCCTCATCCCACTGTGCTCTGGGCATGGTTTTTGGAAGCACTTTAGTCTCCTACCATCCTAACTTTTTGGCCTGAATTCTTTAAGTTTTCCTAAATAGAAAATATTGTCCTCAATAATAATAGTAACTAGCATTTACGTAGTGCTCTTTATACAGATTCCATCTCTAAAGTTCCCAGAAGGAAACTGATACACTGAGTTTGGCATCTTTGAGGAGACTTTTCAAAGACAGGACTATTTTCAAAGAAAAGTAAGAGAACTGACAGAGTTCCTAGGGACTAGCAACCCATGGAAAGTCGTCCTACTCCCACAGGCAGGGAGAAAAACAGTGTCACCAAAAATACAGTTGAAAACTGAACCATGAAAGAGGGACTTTTCAACCTTTTTCACCCTACAAAGACTTCCCATACATAAAGCTGCAAAACAAAGTGAGATCACAATCAAAACTCTCACAGCAAATAAAGCTCCATAAAGAAGAAACAGCAGAAACTACAGTCAGTACAATCAGCCCCATAAAGGGGTCAGACATCACAGTGATGTCTGGGTCATGAGGACCCAGTGGCTCCTCCTGATGAACCAGTGAGGAAATTAGGCTCAGATTCGTGAAGAGTCTAGACCAGAGTTGGAATTTGAACCAGTGTTGGAATTCTGGTCATATTAACCAGAATAAGAGCTACTCCCACACTCACCCCGGTCTGCCTGAGCCCTGGTCTCCCCAGCCTTCTCTTGGTTGATTCTGGACCAGGAATTGTGGCCATAGAGGACTGGTCCATTTGGCTTCTGTACACAGAGTAAGAGGCAAAACATACAAAGATGGCTTGTAGATCACCTGTTTCATGCCCAGCTTGGAAACCAAGCCCCTTCAAGCGGTCCCTGATGTCTGTGGTCTGGGCCCAGCTGTTTGCTGTCCTGTAGACGATGATCACTGTCTAGCATGGCCTAAGTTAGAACAAGGGCACTGGCTGCTTCACTGCCACAGGAAGTTTCCACATGAAGCTGTTAACCTGCCCTGATGAGAGTCTCCCACTAGACACAGAGCTCAGAGCTTCCAGCATCTCAGCTTCACCCCAGGGCCTCAGAGACCTTGACTTCTGGGCATTCTCACCTCCTGCAGGACCAACTCCACAGGGGATCAGAAAGATGAAAATATGGGCTCACTTATTCAAAAAGTTATTAAGAGTTAGAAGATGGTAACATTCCATACTAAAACGGGTGTGAGGTCATTCAGAGCACAGAGCTCTGTGTGACTGCACAGACCATGTGTCCACGAAGGTGATCCTGTCCCTCTGGACCCCACACTCCCCTACCAGCCACATCCTCCAGCAACTCGGACCCCTACTCCCCCAGGGCCCATCCTCCCAGGAAGTGAGTGCACTCATCTGGAGTGCTCACTGCTCTCTGAGATGCCCATAGGCAGGGGGATGTTCCCAAGTCACCTGGGCAGATCACGCCAGCCCCCTCTGCCCTCCCCACCTGCCCAGGAGCACACCTGCCATAACTGTTGGAAACCACCATGCATCCCACCGCCTCAAACTTTTAAGCCTGGAAAAACACCTCTAAACTGTACCACGATGGAGAGTGTGAAATGTCTCAGGGTGAGCAAAATGCATCTTCCAAGGACCTTAGCACCTTTTCCTCCCAGACACGAAGGTTCCCAGGAGGAGTGGGCCTGGGTGTTTGGGGGGGGGAATACAATGATCCAAATAGCAGGTTGTGACACTCTTGGTGAAACTGTGTTTCACCACTAACCATGGCAGGTAGCCCTGGTTGTCCCAAGTGCTTTACAGACACAAACTCACTTAATCTTCACAGTCGCTCTGGGAGTTGAAACTTGGTGGCTCCACTTTGCAAATGATGCATAGCAAGTTTAGGTGACTGGCTCAGCTCAGAACTGGTGAGGGCTTTAGCTGAAGGCAAACTCCAGCACCTGTATCATTCATTACCCAGTGATCAGCCAAGGGCAGGTCCAAAGGCGAGAAGCCCTCAGATTTCTAGAGAAGGAGAAGTGAAGGCCGCGGACTAGGAAAGCTGTGACAATGTGAGCTCATAATGGGAAAGAAGGTCAGAGAAAGACTGGTGGCAAAGGGAAAGTTGGTAATAATGTTGTATTGTTTGGTAAGGTCAGAGGTGAATTTTCATTTTTAGATATTATTCACATTTTTATATATTATTTGCATTTGATGTCTGCATTGTGATATTATTTTCACACAAAAAGAAGAATTTAATGAATGAGAAAACTTAAGAAAACTTTCTCAGGGCCCCTTCTGGTGTTAATATCACTCAGTGATGTCCTCATTGGTGACCCTGCCCCCCAAGGGCCTAGTCCAGCTGGCTGGATGTCACTCTGTTGTCCGCAGTTACTGGGCAACATGGGGACGGAGCCAGGACTCTTGACCTCTAGGCCATGTTTCTCCATGACCAACCTGTATCCCTCAAGCTTCCTCATGGCATCAATGTCCTCACCTGTGGTATGGTCAGACCTCTTAGTTGTAATCAAATAAATCAATTCTGGTTGATTTAGGCAAAAAAAAATAATGTGTAGGGTAATTCTTGAGTAGCTACTAGACTCAACAAAAGACTGGACGTGGTAGGACTGGACACATAAGGAGTGGACACAGTAATGGTGAGACAGTTATAAGAAGCCAAGGATACAGTCAAGCTCACTCCAAGACAAATGTTGAGACACCTCTGCTGCAGACACAGCTGCGGCAGGGCCTCTGGACTTTAACCCACCGCAGTTGCCAAGGAAATCTCTTTTCACCTGTGCTACAAGGTCCTGGTGAAAAGCATCACCCAGTCAGTTCTTGGTCCCACACCCGCGTCACATCAACCAGGGAGTTCCGGCCCCAGTGTCCCGACTTCTCTCCCGCAAGGACCCACACAGTGATGGAAGAGGGGGGTCTTGCCAAAAGCATACAACCCTGGCCACTCCATCCCCCCTTCCCTTCCTATTCCTTGTTCCCCACCTGCCTGGACCCAAACCCACCAGCATCCACCCATAGGCACAGTTACAAATTCACATGGGAACAGGTCACCAGGGGGTTAATCTCTTGCTCATCTAGGGCAGGGGATTGGCCTGTGTAAGGTTTGTCTCCAGAGTATTTGTGTGGTGCTCTTTCCCTGGAGAAAACATTGCCCTCAATCCCAAAAGCCCTGGGCTCAGGCATGCCACCTCCCCCTGCCAGGGGGCCCATAAGGTCTACTCTCCAGAATCCCCCTTTCCCGGCAAGCCTGGTACAGTAAATCCTTACCTCTTGAATCCACTCCTTGACAGGAGACATGGTGGACACATCCCGGTTCCACGTGGCCCACTTCAAAGAGGAGGGGATGCTGCTGGAGAAGCCGGCCAGGGTGGAGGCATGTTACACAGTCCTGGAGAACCCCAGCTTCTCCCCCATAGGGGTTGTACTGAGAATGATCCAAGCTGCCTTGCGCTTCATTCCCATCACCTCCACCGTGTTGCTCTACCATCACCTCCGCCCTGAGGAAGTCACCTTCCACCTCTACCTGATCCCCAGTGACTGCTCCATCCGGAAGGTGGTAACAGTGCCAGGGAGGCTGGGTCTAGGCGGCAAGCATGAAATGCACCTGAGAGACACAGAATGGGTCAGCTGAGAATAAGGATGGATCTTTCTGAGCAAAAACCTTGAAGCGGACAGATAATCCTGCCCCTGCTCAGCCATGGACTGGTGTCCTGGCTCCCTAAAGCCTCCCCAGCCAGTTGGCTGCTCCATCGCTGAGCTCTGGCAAGCCTCCCAGGAGTCCAAGGGCTCCATGCCCAGAGCTGCACCTTTTCCCACTCTCACTCCTCCTTGCCAGTGACACTATCCCCACCCTGCACGCAGCAAAGGCCACGTGTGGGCTCTCCGTGTGGCAGTGAATGGGGGGAGGGAAGAAGAGGTGGTATAGCTCCCTCCATTCACACAAACACAGAAACACCATTTCCCTTTGTTCTAACCAGATAGCTTCGGGTAGAGTGTCTGAGCCAGAAGCTCCTCCCCCCTTGATCTTTGCTCTGTTTGCACCTTAGGCCATAGATGATGAAGAAAAGAAGTTCCAGTTCGTGCGAATACACAAGCCGCCGCCGCTGACCCCCCTCTACGTGGGCTCCCGCTTCACCGTGTCTGGGTCAGAAGAGCTGGAGATCATCCCCCAGGTGACACACAGCGCCTATGGTTGCCACTCACTAGGGTCAGAGGTCAAGCTTGGGGACACCCATGGGGCAGGTGTTTGGCTTTTCCAGGGACAGAGGGCGACGGGGTTGAGCAGAAAGCAACTCACTCGATTTGGGGAGAGCAGAAATGGAGGGTCACATGCAATATGGGAACAAGGACGGGGATGACTCGGAGGCACTCAGAGGTGCTGGGCTTTAGGGGGTCCCCACTCTCAGCCAAAACCACCAGAATGATGAGTTTAATAATTGTGAAGCGAGAACGCGCACCTGGGAGACCCCTGGGGCCTCTCAGTAGAGGGTGTTACAAAGAAACTTGTAAGAGTTGGAGCTTCCTTGAGGAATTTAGGAGAATCTGAGACCATGGAGAGTTTCTCTTGGTTGGGTGTTGTCTATGATTGGGAGCTTCAGCAGATCTTCTCTCAGCCAGGACAGGCACAGCAAGGGGAAGTTATGATTGCTCAAGCAGCAGGCAGGCAGGGAGAGGGGTGTTGGGTATTTTGTGGGTTGTACATGAATCCAAGAACGGGTGTTTGTACATGACCAGCAGAATGACAAGGCTAAGATGAGGTTGTCATCCCCATGAGGACTTGCTGTGAGCATAAGATCTGTTTCTAGATGTCAGGAACCACATCTTGTTCTTCTCAATCTCTACTTTCAGTCAAAGGCAGCTGGGAACATGCCCAGGACATTCATCCAGACACGCTAGCCTCACTGTTGCACAGAATCTTAGCTCAGGGTTGTAGTGTCCCCAGCATGCTCACCTGCAGTTGAACCAGGGAATATCTTTCTCCTTCTGTGTGACTCTTGGAACCATCCTATGTGACAATGACAGAGGGAATAGGTGTCCAGTGTTGAAGGGAGAGATACATATTATTAAACTGGGAAACATGGAACAAGCATGGAGTGGAGATGGAGATCAATGACAGTCAGGGTGTACTTCGAAAGTAAAGCCAATGGGGTTTGTTAGGTTAACTGTGGGGGGAAAAACAGGAAGGAGTTGAGAGGAATGCCTAAATGTGGAACCTGAGCCATCAGTGGGGGTGATGCCATTTGCTGAGTTTGGGGAATGTGGGGATGAGCATGTTTGGATTAGCAGTGGGAATGAGGAGCTCTGTCTTCAATGTGACTTAGATGAGATGGATATAAGGTTTCTATTGATTGAAAGTAGTTGAAGATTACGATCCATCCAAAAATAGGTTTTCGGGGCCTCCCTGATGGCACAGGGGTTTAAGTCACAACCCTGTGAAACTATCCGCAGCTTCTGCAGCACAGCAGGAGTTCAATCCCTGGCCGGCCAGGGAGCAACCCACATGATGCAGCAGACCTCTCCTGACTCACCCACTGCTCCCCTCAGCGGTGTATTTCAGTCAGTCTGCCTATTCTGTATCCTCTCATCCCCCAAACCCCTGGATTGTACCAAGTTCTTGCATGCATAAATAAATAAATCTCTTAAAAAAAATAGGCTTTGGAGTAGAGGAAGACTTCGATTAAAGATAAGGGATGTAGGGCCTCCCCGGTGGCGCAGCGGTTGAGCGCTGGGTTGCGAGGCTGCCCGCGGCCTCTGCGGCGCCGGTTCGATCCCCGGCTGCTCCCCGGCCACCGGAGGAGGGTCCCACATGGCGCGCAGACCTCTCCTGCCGCCCGCTGCTCCCCTCAGCAGTGTACTTCGGTCCTTCTGCCTGCTCTGCTCCCCGCTCTGGCTCTGGTGAATTCTCTCACCCTCCCGCGCTTCTGACTGTACCCAGTGCATGTATGAACAAACAAATAAATAAATAAAACATGCCTCTATTAAAAAAAAAAAAAAAAGAAAAAAAAAATAACAAAAAAAAAAAAAAAAAAGATAAGGGATGTAAAGGGAGAAAGAGCTGGCCAGGGTGTGTGATCACTGCATTTAAGATCGGTCCTGTCTCCTTTATGCCATGTCTTCACTTCTGAGTCACAATTTGTAGAAATTAGAAAGAAAGAGCATCGTGTGAAGGTGGCAAATATTTCAGCACAGATCATCTGAGTATCCCTAGGGGGCTAAGCAGGATCAAGAAGATGTGAGCTTGAGAAAGACACCCCTTGCAGGATGAACAGTGACTTTTCACATGACTGCTCTTTCTCTGCTCAGGAACTGGAGCTCTGCTACCGGAGCCCCAGGGAGATACAGCTCTTCAGTGAGATCTACGCTGGACAGTCAGAGTCAGGGATCCGGCTGCAAATAAAGAGCAAGAAAGACAGGACTGTGGTGTGGGAGGCCTTGGTGAAACCAGGTAAAGTAAGACAAGTCCAGACAGCTCAGCGATAGGAAAAATCAGCCTGTGTGTGTGTGTGTGTGTGTGCCTGTGTGTGTACACATATTGGCTGATGAGAAGAAATAGCCCAGAGAACTTATATGGCTTATATGGCTTTTTCTAGTCATATCACAACTGACATAACCAGAATTTGAATTAAGTAAATCTTTGCTCCAGATCACCCCCATGCATCATCGTGTATTCACAGCACTCTTGAATTGACAGAGTTTGACAACCTCAAAGCCTTTGGCAAACTTTCTCATGATAGTTTACATATAAGATGAACAATAACCCCTAGATATTATATGGATGCATGAATTAGCCAATTTTGACAACATCAGAGAGCCTGGCCTGGCCTGGGTTTGCAGTATTTTCCAGAAAGAAAACAAGGAAACATAATGAACTTTCAGGAAAGTAAGAAATTTTAAAATCTTTTAGTCCAAGAACCAGGTGCCTTAAGTAGTCCTTTTAGGGACATCCAGCCCTTGTCAGCTGTTGAAATGGAGAGAATCTGCCTTTTGAGCCACTGCAAACAGACTGCACAGCACGGGCCAAAGTGCATGGACTTGATTCAGTCCCAGCTTAGGAGCCACCCTAGCTGTGAACCAGCAGCCCCAGTGCAGACCCGGGTTTGAGTCCCACTCTGGCTCTCACTCGCTGGGTGATCTTGGGAAATTTACCCACTTGCTTGAGCCTCAGGTTCCTCATCTGTAAAATGAGGATCAGATTGCCTAACTTGTGGGACGTTGGATAGAGTAAACACAGTGACTGTGCATGTCTCATGCCGTGGTTCTCAGTAACTACTGGCAATATGATTCTTTGTCCTCTTAGGAATCCATGTCCTCCTCCTCACAGTCTTAGTTCTGTCCCCTGGGGCTGACAGAAGAGTCTGCCCCCGTCCCGTGGGAAAGCCCGTCAGGTGCATGAAGACTGCTCGTTGGCTGCATTAAGTCTCCACTTACACACATTTGGGATCCCCAGTTCCTCATACATGGTTTACATCCCTTTCCATCCCCGCTGCCTTCCTCATAGGTGCTCCCATTTGTGGCTAAGTCAGGATGGACTCTGAGGCCATCCCGTCATCGTGGAGGATGAGGGACACTCTCCCCCTCTCACCCAGATGAACCCCGTGCTCCCAGCACCAAAACCTGAGCTCCCATCTCCCTGGGCCCCACCCACAGTCAGGTGACTCTGAAATTGGGTGATCAATTCCCAGATTTTGTGCACATGAGTAGATGCAGGTCCCTTTTCCTACCTCATGCAAGTAATTGTGTAAATCCATTCTTTTGTTAGTGGTGCTGGTGATTTTTGCTTTTTCCTAGCTGTGGACATCTACCCATTGCTTCCAAGTGCTAAGTTTTTCCTGACCTCAATGACTGATTCTAATACCAAAGTCCAGAACAAACATATTTGCTCTGTGTGGACATGTGTGGACTGGGCATCAGAGAGCAAGGGGGCAGGAAAAGCAAAACAGCCTTGACTCATTCTCCAAGAAGGGAAAGTCTGCTTACCTGGCTGCAGACTGTTTTTGCTCAAGATACCAGATCTCAAATAGTTTCATCTTTTTAGCAAGACACTTGCTAAATTCTGCACCAGGGCTCCAATCAGATCAAGACTGATGTAACCGTGTCTAAAATGTTTGGGGCGGGGAGGGGGGGAAGGTGCTGTTGTTCCCTTGGGTCTCTCTCCATCTCTCTCTCTCATATCATGTCCTTTGGCCTCAGTGGACCCATTTGCCTAAGGAAGAGATTTGCCTAGATCATCTCCAAGGACCCTTCCAGCCTTACTCCAGATTCCATCACAATCTGTCTGTAGTTTATTCTCAGAATCACAGGATCTCAGAAGGGGGAAGCGACTGGGGATCATGTGGACTAATACCCCACACTGTTCAAATGCTTCTCTCTGTGTCCTCAGGAGACCTCAGACCTGCACCCGTACTGGATCCTCCAGCCCCGCCAGGTCAGTGGCAGCTGTGAGAGACAGGGAGCCAGGGGCAGACCTGGGCTCACCATGTGGCCCTGGAGGAGGGAAGAGATCTTGCAAGCCCACAGGGGCAGGCCCTAGAGAGTGGTGTGTGCCGGGGCAGGTTCCTCCCACCTCTACTCCTGCCCATGGAGCCGCACCTCATGGGAGACTCAGTGCTTCCTTATGAACTTCCCCCCATCCCTGCCCCAGCTGAAGCAGAATGCTAGACTAGATGCTGACATGAGGGAGGGAAGAGGTGCCTTTCTGGTGGTTAAGAGCATCACAGGGGTGGGGGAAGCCAGAGAGGCAGATGAAGTGAGTGAATAGAGTTGGAGGTGGGAGTCAGGGCAGAGGTCGCTGTGGGCACTCCTCTTGGTTCGTTTCCAGCCTCATCTTCACCCTTAGATGCCCCGGCCTTACTACACTTTGTGGACCAGTGTAGAGAGCAGCTGGTGGCTCGAGTGACATCAGTGGACCCCATCCTGGACAAGCTGCATGGGCAGGTGCTGAGTGACGAGCAGTATGAGACCGTCAGGGCCGAGGGCACCAAGCCGAGTCAGATGCGGAAGCTGTTCAGCTTCAGCAGGTCCTGGAACTGGGCCTGCAAAGATCGCCTCTACCAGGCCCTGAAGGACACCCATCCTCATCTAATTGGTGAACTCTGGGAGAAGGGGGACAGTGGGGGACACTGAGGGGCTCCTGCCCAGCTTGGCAGGTGACCTCTGCACACCTGCTGTGAGTCCTGGCTCTCCTGACCGCTCTTAAGTCTCAGTTTCTTCATCTCTGAACAAGTGGCATCTGAGTTGCCTTCTCACTGTAAATTTATGGGCACTGGTGACCCCTCACTGGGCAGTGATGTCCATGCCCAGGGGTGCCACCCAGGCATTCAGCTGCCCCCCTGGCTTTCACAGGCAGCTGCCCACGTGGGTGACAGCACCTCAAGGAATGGCCTGCTGGAGCTGGAGCTGGACCTGAGGACCTGGCAAGACGTCCCCCAGAGCCTGTGTGGGGTGGACCCTCCCTGGGCATCCAGAGGAAGGATGAGTAGGGGAAATGGCACTGGCTACTTCTGCTGAGACAATGACAATAGACACCTTGAGGGCTTTGGTTTTTGATAGGAACAAAATCAGATACGTGAACAAAATCTTTTACTTGAGCTTGTGTTTTTCTGTGTGGTCTGTTGTCTGTCTCTGACTGGAGTCCAGATGGAGGCCCGGTGCCAGGAGAGGGTGAGGCAGAGCTGCAGAGGATGGAGGTGAGGTCCCAGTTAGGATGTCTCCTCCTATGGAGACACGTCCTGACTCCAGGCTCCGGTCCCACTGCCCCGTGACACTGAGGCACCTGTGTCCCCAGACAAGCGTCAGCACATGGCCTTGTCCCTCCTGCTTTGCTGCTGGTCTCCCGCACACACTAGATAGTAAGCTGAGGGCAGAACCACGTCTAATCTGCTCATCAGTTGATTTCCACTGCCACCATCGTACATGGTGCATGTTAAGTGAGGATTTATTTATAGGTGACCTATAGATTCCATTTCCAAAACTCTCTCAAAATACACCCATTAATTCCCCCATGGCCACCAAACAGTCCATTTGATAATTCATCCTTCTCTAGTAATAATTCCCAAGTGAGCATGCCGCTCCCATCATCCCAGTGAATCAGTAATCTAAGAATTGAATCACCTGGTATTAAAACATTTCTTCCAACGTTGTTCTCAACTCATGAAAGCAAAGCCTCATGCTACCCCCAGGGACCCAGCAGCACAGCGGCTGCATCTCCCACAGCTCAGTCACCTCCTCCCTCAGTCTCCACCACTTGGTCCCACCCACTTGGGCTCCACTGCACCCCCACTCTCCACTACACACCCCTGGGGTCTCTTCTTTGGCCTCCCTGTCTCTGAGGTTGTTCTGAAGGTTAATAGTCATACATGCATGTACTCAGATCGTGTTCAGCGCAGAAAGTGGGGGATACCACCCTTGGTTCCACCCTCACCAGGTGGATGAGAGAATCAGCACCTCTTAACCCCCCACCACTACCCTGAGAAGACTTCAACAGGGCTCGTGCGCAGGCATGGACAAGACCGAGAAGGGAAGACTCACACCTGTGGCATCAGACCCTGCTGATCAGGAGCAGGTGGTGGTGCCACCTTCCAGGCCCCCGACATTTGCTCAGGTCACATTGCTCACAGGTTCCATACATGTGGCTGACTCTGTCCGTGATTCCTCTGGAGCTGAGGGTGTTGTATCCCAGTGCTGGGAGCAGTCTTACTATGAAAGTGGAGTCTAGCAGGTCACCTACACATGAAGAGATTCTTTCATAGGATCCAGGTAGTGGTGACTGCTCTCTGGCCCCAGGTAAAACAAACCTGTGAGGAAGGTATAAAATCCTCAGGACTTTGTACCCGATTCTGGCTCTCCACTTCCAAGATGAGAAAGTCTGCACGGTGGTCTCACTGATTTGAAGGGATTCCAGTACAGCTGTATCCTGCTGAGTGTGCCAAGTGTACTGTATATTTATCTTTTATGCATACAAGAACTGGGGTACAGGCCAGAGGTGTGGGGGATGAGAGGATCCACCAGAGACAGAGCGGGGAACAGAACAGGCAGACTGACTAAAATACACCACTGAGGGGAGCAGTGGGCGAGACAGGAGAGGTCTTCTGTGCCATGTGGGTAGCTCCCTGGCTGGCTAGAGATTGAACTCATGCTGCAGTGGCTGGTGATAGCTTGATAGTGCTGTCTTTAATGCCTGCACCACCAGGGAGGCCCTACTGTGTATCTTAAGGGGCAAATATCCCCTGTTTGTTTGAGAGTGTGTTTCTTCTCCAAATGGCCCAAATCCTCTTTTAATTACTTCATAAACATGGGGAATACCGTGAGGACAGAACTATCTGCTTGTGTTGCCTTGCTAGGTATCATACTGCACAGAACAGGACTGATTACTTAGTCCTAATTTATTTCATTTTCAAGGTAAAATCTAGATTTTCCTAGATTTCTGATCCTCTCCACCAAGAAGCACAGGTGGAGTCAATAGTTCAGGATCTGTCCCAGGAGCTGACCCCAAGTTAGCTGACCCCTTTAGCTCCCAGTTAGAGCTATAAGGATTGTTAGGACCCCCCAGTAGGAGTCATTGCAGACAGGGAGTTGGGGTGTTCCCACTTTCCTCCATGCCAGCTCTAAGAAAAGAGTACCTGATTTGGGAGGAGACCAATAGGCCCCCCTGTCCCTGCTGAAGATATTTTAAATAGCTGGAGGTGAATTCAAAGAGGGAGAGCGCACAGGCATCCTTGAAGCTGAGCCTAGAAATGCGTGAACAGTCCACTAGTGCAACACCATCCCTGCCCTGTTCCACGTATGAATTTTTAACCCCAGTGACAACTCTGTGTTAGCCAGACAAACAAAACCCATATGATGTGTTCATATAAAAAGGTTTATTTGAAGGAACTGGCTCTCATGATTATGGAGGCCGGCAATTCCAAAATCCAGCATGGGCCTGCAGTCTGGAGACCTGGCAGCCTGGGTGTTGCTGCCACCTGCTGGCCGAATTCCCTCTGCTCCATGGAGTCAGGCTTGCTCTAATCAGACCTTATGGGATGAGTGATCCACACGGTGGGACAATCATCTGTTTTAGTCAAATTCACTCATTTAAGGTTAATCTGATCCCCCAAAAAACCCTCAGAGAAATCTCCATAATACTGTTTGATCAACTATGTGGGTACCTTGCGGCCCAGCCCATCGACACATAAAATTAACCACCACAAACACTGCAGTAACAGGTACTTCTCTCCCTTTAGAATGTAGCCAAAACTGAGAAATGCAAAGCAACATCCTTGCATCTCACACAAAGTAAATGGTGGAGTTGGGGTTTCAACGCCTGCAGGTTGGCTCCCCCGCTTGGAAACACCCCCAGATCTCTGCTAGACAAATGGCTCACAGCCATCCAGACGTGGATGTGGAGTTCCAATGCAGAGGCTCCTGGTACTGTTTGTGATTACCCTCCACCAGTCAGTAACATTCTGCTGCCCCAAGATTAATCGCTCCCCAGCACTGCTGACCAGGAGTACCCAGGTCCTTCAGGAGACGTCCTTCTCTATTTGCAGAAATGGGAGAGTTTGGGAGCCGGGTCCCCTCAGCACAGGCTGTAACTGTGTGTGATTTGGCAGAAGGTAGATGGTATCAAGCCCAGGCATCTATGAGAGACCCTGGAGAAGGAAAAGCCTGGCTGTGAGGAGAGTGATAATGTCTGTGTGTGTGATGTTGAGTGTGTGTCGCAGGCAGCAGGGGCAGGAAGTGGGGGGTGATGCACACCCCTTAACTGGTGCTCAGCCCCCCTCCATTTCACAACTTCCTACTGTTCCCCAGGCTACTGTAGCAAGAATCACCTAGTTTGTGCAACAGAATCTTCCCCCTTGCTCCAGCAGACTGCTCGGTTTCTGGGGTGAACAGAGAAAGCCAGGATGCGGTAGGACAGAAAATAAAACCGGCTGGTAGAGAGAAGCAAGAAGGAGGGGTGGAGACTGTGAGCACCCCACAGAGCCCAGCCTTCCCATCGCTGACATGGGATGAAAAAGCTAATGCTCGGCTCACTCCCCACCCAGAACGTGGGGCACAGGCAGCAGCCCCGCCCCAAAGCCTGACAACCTCATCTCACCCCAAGCCCAGGGAGAAAGGTGCTTTGGAACTCAACTTCCTCATTTCTCCACTGTCAGACCTGAAAATAAGGCCTTTGTTATTGTTGTTGTTATTTTCTTTACATCACTGTTCATTTTTGTGCAGTAATTGGTACTGTACACTCAGGTGTAGCCCTCATAGCTCTCCAGCCACCATGTCATCCGTGACCCAGCATGGTAGTTCCTTGTGCGCCTCCCTCCCCTGTTTTGAGGCCCCCTCCTCCCCCCTCCCCTGCTGTATGCGTCAGACCTATGGTCCTCATGCAAGTGTTGTCTTTTTCTTGACCTTTTGTTTGGTTCCCCCATATTCCTCCTATAAGTGAAATCATCCGATATTTATCTTTTCCTTCGGATATACTGCACGGAGCATAATCCCTTCCACTCCATCCCTGCTGCTGTGAATGACATTTGTTCTGAAATAAGATCTTGCTTTGCAATGATGTAAAAAAATGAAAAAAATATAAAAAATACAAAAAGAATGTAAGTAGAACGAATCTCCAATACTTTTACAGTTTACAAAAATTTGTAGGCAGTAACATTTTTCTAAGTTGTTTTTATTTTCTTAATAGGATAGCAACAATTTAACAATAGAGGTAGCCCATGACCCATTTCTTTATTTCCCTCAATTAGCTTTGCATAAACATTTTTAACAGCTTAGGTAGATTTCCCACTAAAAAAAAAAAAAAAAAGATCTTGTTTTGCTTTTCAAACCTGGTGTGAAGGAGCTATTCTTGCGCAAACCGCACCTTATTCTGGAGATGGCAGTTGTCAGTTACTGACTCTTCTCCAAGAAAACAAAGGACAGACAGATACAGCCAATACCCAGACGCCGATTAGAGGATGCGCCCCAAATTATGAGATGAGAGAATAGTGAAGACCTCCCAAGCACAAGCCAGGGAAGTTGTGTGCCTCGCCTCCTGTCATTCCTGCCTACCTATCTGCTCCTCTCTCCTGAGCTTCCCAGAGCCCTCCATAAGCTCTATCTGTGAGAATTCTAAACAGATCAAATGAAAGCAAAAAGGAGATTGTGGCAAGGGTGGCCCTCTGGGCAAGAGAGACATCCAGGCCACTAGGTCTTCTCGTGTCCTCCTGGAGCAGCTCTGGCCATGCCCTCCAGCAGAAGACTGTGCCCAGTGAGCTTTCCCATGGGTGACCTGGGAGGCCTGACCCAGGAGGCTGACTGGGGATTTATGATGGTAAGTCCCGGATGGCTGAGGCAGCGGCACAGGGTCTAGAATTCGGGCCAAGGCGTGGGCTCTCGGCCTCTACCTGAGAGCTGGGGCCCAAAGGAAAGCAGTGGGTGCCCTGAGCAGGGCACTCAGGACCAAGGGAAGGGAGGGGCCCAGGGCTGGTGGGGAGGGGCCACCTGCCCTGCCCTCTTCATGGAGCTCCCCCAGATCACTTCCCTCTCCCAAGCTTGTCACAGACTTTTGGTGACAGAAGCTTCACAAATTTATTTGCAAATTGGGAGCAGTTTCTGAGGCAGCTACAAAGTGGCATGGGCCTAGGAACAGGAGAAAGGCCAGAAGCAAACTTTGAGATGGAGGGGAAGGGACAGATGCAAGTCTGTCAACTGGATCCCAACTGTAATAGAGAGTTGGGATGTTGAATGCTGACGGTCCAAGCAATCACAACCCCCCACCCTCACCAGATTCAAGGGGTGGGGGAGAACTAGAATCCACCTCTTAATCACTAACACTTTAAGAACAGTACATAGGAAGGGGGCGGGTGGGAGGAGAGAGAGATCTTGGAAATTACAATATGCCACATCCTTCAAGCCTTTTTTTCTTACACAGTAAACACCCTAGGTGTTCTTTGGCTGACAATCAAGTTTGCCACCATCCCACCAAGAAGAGCAGCCTGCCTTTTACCTGGCTCTCTCCCCACTTCCTTGGGTCTCAGAAGTCACATATGATCCTTCAGAATCGCACATCATAAGCACTGGGAATATCACTGACTTGTGGGCAGGTCATCCAAAGGTCATCTAGACCCTGATGATGAAGGTGGGACCCAGGCCAGGAGGGGCCCTGTGAGCCAGGGAACCAGTTCATGGCTGAGCACCAATGTTCATGCACTCATGTTTCCATTTATAAGAGGCCCATTCCTTTCTAGGAGGCCCTCTGGCTGCATTCAGATCTGCCGCCAGTGCCATGGCCAGGCCTTCCTGGCTGTCCTTCTGAATGGTGCAGTCACTGGAGATCAGCTGGAGAAGGCAGCTGATGCCTCAGGACAGAGGTGATGGTGGAACAATATGATGGAGGTAGGGGAATGAGAAGTGCAAGGCAGCACAAGTCAATGGTAAAAATTGGGAGTGGGGGGGGAGTTCCTCCAGGATCATTGTGTTTAGATGAGTTCACCCTAGATGAAGTTTTCTTTCTCTTGAAAATGTGCCACTGGAGCAGAGAAATGTCACGTGACCCCTGTCAAATAATTCATTCAAGGGTCATGGATTTAATGCTCTTGTTGGGTCAGGCCCTCTGCTGAAGTGGTGGGAGCCCTGGGTTGACCTCAGTGCCTTTCCTGAGGAAATCACTCCCCAGCGCAAAAAGGACTGCCGGGGTTAGAGTTTTATAGAGACTGCAGCACTACTTATCTCGGTGGTGACTATAGACTTAAGCTTTAAGCCAGGCGCATACTCTGTTCAAAGTCCTATTTCTGGAACTCAGGGCAGCCTCAGAGGGGCCTATGGAACCTGTGCTGTGGGGCTCTGACTGAGGGAGCCCATTGAGTGCTAGCACTCGTTAGCACACGGCAGGTAGAGAATCTGGAGCAAGAGAGCAAGAGGCTTGGAGGAAGAGCTAAATGGGAACGTGACACTAGGGAGACAACTTGGGGTGAAAGGGACTGGCAGTAGTGTGGACACTGGGAGATTCATCCCTGGTTCTGACTCTCCTCCTGGTTTCCTAGCAACGGTTGTTGAGCAGGTGGTTGCTAGGCAATCTGAGGATATCCAGTTGGATAAGGTCCTCAGTCTGCGTGGGCACTGATCAGACATCACGTAATACTATTAATCCTGAATCCATTACTTAGATTTTCTCATCTAATAAATGCTCCTTTGCACACAAAAGAAATTGTAACAATGGCACACAAAGTCAGGAAAAATGAGAAAAAAATTCACTCTATGATTTCATCATCTAAACAATGTAAAAGTGACCCTCTTCACCCTTCCAGTCCAGCCTCTCTCTGCAGGAACACATCATCTTGTCATCTAGCACACATGGGATATTTTTGCTTGTGTTTTGTTTCCTTGTTATTGATTAAAATAGTTTTATTGAGGCCATATTGGTTTACAACACTATGTTTTATAAGTATAGGTTCGCACCTGTACAGATGAATATTACCGCACCGCACCCACCACCAAAGCGCCAATAATCCTCCACTGTGTCCATTGGGCCCCTCGCCTTCTACTGCTCACCCCACCCTCTCCCTCTGGAAGCCTCAGTTCTGATCTCAGGATTCAGGGTTTGTTTGGGTTTGGTTTCCATCCCTTTGTTTTGTTTCTTTATATTCCACATATGAGTGAGCTCGTACAGCCTTGTCTTTCTCCTTCTCACTTATTTCCTGGCACATGTGGCTGTAACCCTTTCTTTGTTTGACTTTGATTTAAATGATCCCAGGCATCTCTCAAGCTACTGGAACTTTCAAAATAATCCTCTGATGACTGTGCATGATTCCATGCAGGCAATGCACCATCATTTCATTAACTATTCTCCTCCTGTTCTGATATTGAGTTTGCTTCCAATTTTTTTGCCATGACAAATAGTACTGCAGTACACACTTTTCTGCAGAGAGCTTTTCTTTATCTTTTAGATCACTGTCTTGAAATCAATACTAAGGAGTGAGATGATTGCATCAAAGGACATGTATCAGAAGACATGCCTCATCACTTTCCATGCCTTCCTCAATTGCTTCTGTCAGAGGTTGTATTACTTTCCTCAGCACTAACCATGTTAAAATGGAATAATCTTACCTCAGAGCTATGGTACTATTAATTCTTTCATTTAACGTGGAACTGCAACCCTCTAAATAGAAAGGATTGGCCCAAGGTCACACTGTAGCACTGGACCTCATTCTAGGTCCCAGGTATGATTCCTAGTGCAGGACATCAACACAGATAACCTCTGTCTCGGAGTTTGATTGAATTCAAGACTTTCCTGGGTGTTTCCTAATCTCTATACTAGGTTTTATGTCCAATCCACAGGTTACAGCATTTCCCTTAAAGGTTAGTGGTCATCAGGGTACTCCGAAGTCCTGTATCTTCCCAACTCATGGGCAATCTTGTCTCTGTTTGGGACTTCAACCATACCCTCTGTGCCAATAATTCCCAAAGTTAGATTGCTAGCTTACACCTTGCACCTGAATATGCTGCTGGCAAAGGGACATTTACCCTATACGACCCATGAGGATCGCAGAGGCAACACAACCACATAATAATTCACCACCTTCCTATAGACCTTCTGGTAAGCTTCAGTTAACCTGCTTCTTCTTCACCCCTTTCATGCTTAGCAAAGTCCTATTTCAGCTCCGAATGGCCTGTGACTATCCTCTCTCTTCAACCCACTTCCACTGCAATTTCCTTTTGTCTCTAACTTAGTCTAATGCGATGAAGTGCCCATCCGTCATTCTGCCACCATCTGTTGTCCATCTTCCACAGTACAGCCAGAGTAAGTTTTCTAAAATGCCATTCAGGTTAAATCTCCCAATGGACTTCTAGTGTCTTTCAGAATAAGTCAAAATTCCTGTCTGGCTATATACCCAAACTTTCTCTAACGGGTATGCCACATTCAAATACAATTCCTGAAAAGACCTCTCGGTGTAGCACATAGTGGGTAAAAGTGTGAACACTAGCGTCCTGGTCCTGCAGTCACTAGTCATCTAACCACGGAGGAGTTACTAACCTCTCTTCCTCCCTATGGTAAATTGCAAAACATGGTCACTGATTTTATCCCTTTGCAAAATGTCTTTGCACCAGCTTTGAATTTGATTTGCTTGAGTCAACAGGACAGCAACTATAACACATGCAGAGACTTGGAAGATCCTTGGGCTTTGTAGCTTACCCTGTGGCTGTGCTGGGACCCCTGAGACCACCATATGAATGAGCTCAAGCTAGTCTGCTGGAGGATTAAAGCCCATGTGACAGACAAGTGAGACCTCTGATTAACAGCTTGCCACCTCACACATGGCGTGAGATCATTCCAGGTCATCCAACCTCCAGGCCACCTGCCAGACATAACAGATCCTAGTAGAGATCAGCTGAATCAGCTCAAACCAGAAGAAACTCCCAATCAACCCACAGGATTATAAATAAAAATCAGATGGTTTGGTTTTGCCCATCTGGTTCCTGCAAAATGATAGCTCAGTATAGTTTTTTTAAAACGATAGTCCTATTGAAGTGTAGTTTATATACCATCAAAATCACCCACTCTAAGTGTACACATCCATACATTTTAGAAAATTTAAAGAGTTGTGCAACCATCACCACAGTTCAGGTTTAGAACATTTCTATCATTTCCTTGAAACTGTTTGCTAGTAATCACCTCTCACCATCCAGCCTCAGGCAACTGTTTATCTGCTTTCTGTCTCCACATATGATTTATCTTTTCTGGACATTTCATATAAATGGAATCATACAATCTGTAGTCTCATGCATCTGATTTTCACTTAGTGTAATGTTTTTGAGGTTCATTCATATTGTATCCTCATTCAGTAGTTCACTTTTTTTGTTGCTGAATATTATTCAGTTTATCCATTCACCATCTGATGGTCATTTGGATCGTTTCCAGTTTTTAGCTATTACCAGTAATGCTGCTAGGGATATTTGTGTACAAGTCTGTTTTCATATGAAAACACATGTTTTCATTTCTCCTGGGGTAGAAACCTGGGAGTGGAATTCTTGGCTTGTATGCTAAGTATATGTATGACTTCTTTTTTTTTAAATATTCATTTATTTATACAAGCACTGGGGTACAGGCCAGAGGCACAGGAGGGTGAGAGAATTCACCAGAGACAGAGCAGGGAGCAGAACAGACAGAAGGACCCAAGTACACTGCTGAGGGGAGCAGCGGGGGAGGCAGGAGAGGTCTGCCATGCTATGTGGTAATCTCCCTGGCCTACCGGGAATCGAACCAACGCTGCAGAGGCTGCGGACAGCTTCACAGCTCTGCGCTCAACCCGCGCTGCACCACCAGGCAGGCCCCATATGTTTAATTTCTTACGAAAATGCCAAACTATTTTCCAAAGTAGCTGCACCATTTTATATTCCCAACAACAGTATAGGAAGGTTTCATATTTTCCACATCCTGAACAACTAGAAGCTTTTAGTGGGACTTGCTAAGCTAGGAGAATGTGAGTCTTCAGCTACCAGCCACCATTCTTTCATTGCATCATTCATTCAATAAATATTATCTGCGATCCTACTATTAGGGGGAAAGGATGTCCTGAGCTAATTCCATACAGGCTTTGTGGACTCCACCCCCCACTCCAGACCAAAGCCATCCAGACATAGGGAATGACAAATCCCATCATCACCAAAGGGAAGGTTGCTGGGACCTGAGGGTGGAGTTAAGCTGACAGGTTTGGTATAAAACCAGACACGTGGGCCTTGGGGCCCTCTCTTGGCTTCAAGGCTCTTGGCTCTCTGCCAGCTCTCAGCACGCCATTGGGATTCCAGGTCAGCAGAACAAGTAGGACACATTCATGAGTTTATCTCCCTCTTTTCTCCCTGAGTTATTCATGTCTTCATTTTCCATTTCTTTTGTAAATAAACCTTTTCATTAACCTTTGGTGTGTGCCTGCAGTTGAGTATTAAGTCCCTTTTAAGCGCATGGGTGAGGACGCACAGTCAGGCAACTCCTTTTGTATTGGGGTTGCCCCGCAACAGTTTGGAGCCCAACGTGGCTTCCAAGTTACACCCATGGTTGACCAACCCAAAGTTAACTCCTTGTGTTGGTCACCTTAAGCGCACTAGGTCTGCAGGACACTGTAAAAGTAAAAAGTAAGTAAAAGTCTTTGTCCCAGGTTTTGAACAGTTTGGTTTTTTTTTCCTCTTGATTGCGGCTCTGTCTGGTTTTTCAACCATGAGCTTAAGCAATCTCATCCCTACCTTAAGTTCTTTCAGTTATATTCTGGCCTTGACTTTAAGTAGTCTTTTTCCATTCAACATCACTACCAGCTTTATAAACATAAATAATTTGGTGAAACCAGACCTGTGGCACATGATTTTGTTTTTATATACTTATGTGGGTGGCTTGCAAGCCATCCCTGCTTTGCAATCTGTGCTTCTGGCTGTTTTTCTGGTAGTATGTGTGAGCACCATTGGCTACACTGTTGCTTCTCCTAGCACTAGATGCTCCACTCTACCTATGGAGACCATGCAACTACAAATTCAGGCTCTTTTTTTTTTTTTTTTTAAGATACCCTTCTGTTAGACAGCTGAGAATAAGTACTTTTTTTAAAAATTTATTTATTTACTTATACAAGCACTGGGTACAGTCAGAAGCGCGGGAGGGTGAGAATTCACCAGAGCCAGAGCAGGGAACAGAACAGGCAGACTGAAGAAATACACTGCTGAGGGGAGCAGCGGGCGGCAGGAGAGGTCTGTGCGCCATGTGGGACCCTGGCCCAGTGGCCAGGGATCGAAACCACGCTGCAGAGGCTGCGGGCAGCTTTGCAACCCAGCGCTCAACGCTGTGCCACCAGGGAGGCCCAAATTCAGCTAAGCAACTTAACTTAGCTAAGCAACAACAAATTCAGGCTCTTGATTTAATTACTAAGAGTATGAGGGATGAAAACCGTACTGTTTTTGAGTCAGCTTTTAAAAGCATGCAGGATCAAGCTTTAAAAAGTATGCAGGGGGGCCTCCCTGGTGGCGCAGCGGTTGAGCGCTGGGTTGCGAAGATGCCCACAACCTCTGCAGCGTTGGTTCGATCCCAGGCCACCAGATGAGGGTTCCACAAGGCGCGCAGACCTGCCTCCCGCTGCTCCTCTCAGCATTGTAATTCGTCAGTCTGCCTGCTCTGCTCTCCCCTCTGAATTATCTCACCCTCCTGTGCTTCTGACATGCCCAGTGCTTGTATAAATAAATAAATAAATCTTTAAAAAAAAAAAAAAAAGTATGCAGGGGAACTCCCTGGTGGCACAGGCAGTTGAGCAACACACTGTGAAGCTCTCCGCAACCTTTGCAGCACGGGTTTAATAATGGCCAGCCGGCAGGCGAGAATCCCACATGGCAGAGCAGATCTCTCCTGTCTCGCCCACTGCTTCCCTCAGCAGTGTATTTACGTCAGTCTGCCTGTTCTGCTCCCCGCTCTGTCTCTGGTGAATCTTCTCACCCTCCTGTGCATCTGGCCTATACCCCAGTTCTTGTATAAATAAATAAATCTTAAAAAATAAATAAATACAAGTATGCAGGACCAGCCACAGGCGGCCCTCCATAAATTGGATGTGGCAGAGGCTAGGCTCATGGCACAGAGAAGGGATAAATCTTTACCTTCCCATGAGGACTGCAAGAGGGCAGAGTTAGAAGAGGAGGAGTGTCATTTGTTAAATACCTTAGATACATCAGGACAAAGTCCTTCTCCGTGTGACAAGGCCCCTCCCGTGCAGACTCCTGAGGTTTCACAGCCTCCACTGCCCTCTGGGGAGGAAACTAAAATGGCGCCTCCTCTCCGCACTAGATGCGGCACCCATTTTGGCAGGACGGGTCACCCTGAGGTGGGACAATTTCCTCTCCTTCAGATGCCCATGGGATGGGTGGCTTGAATGAACATGGTCAACCTGCTGGGTACTTTTGGTTGCACCATTCTTTTAGCACTGCGGACCTCCTAAATTGGAGGAGCTCTGTTCCCTCGTACCAGCAGGCTCCTAAGTGGATGGTGTTTGCCTCTATCTTCCTCTCCCACCGCCGTAACTGGGCAGACATACAGTCCATGCTACAAACTTTGCTGTCTGGATGAGCAGAGAATGGTATTCAGGAAAGCCAGGGAGGAGGCTGACCATCTCCACCAACAGGACAGAGAATCCCCAGATCCAGAGATGGTTGTCCCAGTGGTGGATCCCGAGTGGGACCCCAACAATGGAGGAATGGCCATATTAGTAATACCGGAATTATAGGTTTTCAGGCCTAGTCTCCCAGGCAGGAACGGATCCCAGGCTACAGGGACAGCGCTGAGCCCCAGCCACTAGACCACCACGGGTTGGTGTCTCACGAAGCCGCAGCAGGAACTTCGCAGATGTTCAGGCAAGCAAGCGAGAAGAGGCAGGTTTAGAGAAAGAACAAATTTATTGAGGAGAAAAGGAACAGAAATAAACTGGGACTACCAGGCCATGAAACCAGGCCAGGGAGGGGCAAGGAAGCCAAGGTGGAGTCGTGTCTCAGGGAATATAGACCTTCTTTCCCTCATTATTCTAAACTTCCACCAGCCTCTTTATGATTGGTTAGTTTTCAGTGGTCTCACTCACTGCCTGAATGTCTCTGTGCCCGGAACTAAGTCTTTGTGTCCCAGCCCTTATCTTTTTTTCTTCACTGTCCTGTATTTGGAATGTCTTGTTGACCTGAAGGTCATAAAATAAGTCCCTAATGTCATAAGTCCTGGGGTGTTTGATTAGTCCCCTTTGGAATTTGTTGTCATTATCTTTGGAGCCTTCCTTAACTCTCCTGAAGTCCCTGCACTGTCCTTGAGGCTGCCAAATTATCCCTAACTTGCCCTAGGACTCATTAGAGCTCTACAAAAAATGTTTACTGGTTGGACTGCAGCAGGGAATCCCCAAAGAAAAAAAATTTTTAACAAAATATTACAACTTGAACAAGGAGCTAACAAGGATCCATCCAAGTCCTTGAAACAATTATTCAGACATATCCCAACCACATGGATATAAACCCAGATGCCCCAGAAAATGCTCGCCTGATCACTATGGCATTCATCACACATGATGCCCCAGACATAAGGAAAAAGTTAGCAAAGATGGACGGCGTCTCAGAGATGAGTTAGTCCCAGGTAGTAGGCTTAGCTTTTCGGGTTTATAATAATAGACAGGACAGGATTTCAGGGAAACAGTAACGGACTGAGACGTGAACCCCTAGGGAGGAATCAGTGTGCTTACTGCAGGGAAGAGGGACATTGGAAGGACAGTTGTTCCAGATTACAGGGAAGCAGCAGAAGACATAATGACAGAAGACAGGACAGCAAACTGAGGACACCACGACACGAGGATTCACGCAGGGGTTACTGGATGGAATAGAGACGGAGGACACGGAACCAGGAACCAAGGGGAGAGGAAAGGAGACAAATGACAGCCCAGAGCAGAGGCTCTGTTGAGGATAAGGCGGACGACTGACAAAGTAGAAGGAAGCAAGAGCCCAGTACAGAGGGAAGGAGACAAATGATAGTACATGGAGAAAGTTCAGATGAAGAATAGGGGTGTCCCACTAGATCTAAAGAAGCCCATTAGAATAGCCCCCTCAGAGCCCCGGGTAACACTCACTATGATTTCTTGCTGGACACTGGAGCGACATACTCGGTTTTGAATTCTAAATTGACTAAAGTGAGCAAAGAGTCTGTACCAGTCACCAGGATTACAGGAAGGCCGCAACAGAAAGCCTTCTTACAAGCTTTGGAATGCCAGCTGGGCACCAACAGCTCTAGCACCACTTCCTGTACCTGGAGAAGCATCCAATCCCTCTACTTGGCCATGGCCTTTTAAGAAGCTCAATGCACAAATTATGTTCTCACCCAAAAGTCAGAGGCTCCACCTACAGGTACCTCCAGAGCATGCTCTGTGCTTCCAGATGTTACTTACTCAAGATGTTCCACCAAAAGGTGAAGTTACACCTTCAGAAATTGTTCAACAAGTAAGAAAATGGGTATGGGCTGATGGGACCCCAGGATGTGTGAAAAATGCAGAGCCTGTAAAGATAGAAGTGATAGAGGGGAGCAAAACCCCAAGGAGGAAGCAATAGCCCTTAAAGGAGGAGGCCTTGAGGGGAATTGAGCCAGTTTTGAAAAGGTTCCTTCCATCTGGACTCATTGGGCCCTGCCGCTCACCGTACAACACTCCAATTTTGCCTTTGAAGAAACCCCACACAGGCGAGTACCGTTTTGTCCAAGATTTAAGGGTCATTCATGACATTGTCCAGAATTTACATCCCACTGTGCCTAATCCCTACACATATTAACTGCCATACCTGGTGACTTTGGGTGATTTTCGGTATTAGACCTTAAGGATGCCTTTTTCTGTATCCCAATACAGGATCAACCGCTTTTTGCCTTTGAATGGCAAGACCCTAAGTCCAAGAGCACTCTCCAGCATTGCTGGACTGTGCTTCCACAGGGGTTTAAGAACTCCCCAACTATTTTGGGGGAAATACTGACCAGGGATATCAGGAAGGTTCAATTAAACCAGGGCATCTTATTACAATATGTAGATGATTTATTGATTGCAAATCGGACTATGAATCTTGTCTGGAAAATACCGTAGTGGTGCTGAACCACCTGGCAGAATGTGGCTACAAGGTGTCACCTAACAAGGCACAGATATGTAAACAAATGGTGACATATTTGTTGTTTGAAATTAAGAAAGGCAAACAGAACCTGATGACGGAAAGAAAACAGGTAATTTCAGCCCTTAAAGTCCCCAGCAACCGGCGACAGTTGCGAGGATTTTGGGGTATGGCTGGGGTTTTGCAGGATTTGGATTCCTAACTTTGGACTAATAGCAAAACCCTTATATGATGCTCTCAAATGCCTGGACTCTGAACCTTTGTCTTGACTCCAGAATGTCAAAAAGCCTTTGATGAAATAAAAATAAAGTTGATCTCAGCACCAGCATTAGGGCTTCCAGATCTTAGGAAGCCATTCAGACGTTATGCACATGAGACAAGGGGTTGGCCGAGGAGTGCTCATCCAATTGCTGGGGCCAGAAATGCAGCCCATTGCATATCTGTCCAAACAATTGGACCGCTCCACTAAGAGATGGTCTCCATGTTTGCGTGCTGTGGCTGCCACTTGTGACCTCCTACACGAGGCAGAGAAGTATACATTGGGTCAGCCCATCACTGTGTGTGTGCCACATCAGGTCTTGACATTGCTGGAGCAGAAGGGTGGACTTTGGTTGACCTCTGGGTGAATGGGAAAATAATAAGCAGCTCTGTTGGACAATCCTAATGTGAAACTGCATGTTTCTACTTCCCTGAATCCCACCACACTTCTTCCACATGGCGCGCAGACCTCTCCTGCCGCCCGCTGCTCCCCTCAGCAGTGTGCTTCGGTCCTTCTGCCTGTTCTGCTCCCTGCTCTGGCTCTGGTGAATTCTCTCACCCTCCCGCGCTTCTGACTGTACCCAGTGCTTGTATAAACCAAACAAACAAACAAACAAATAGATAAATAAAATAAGACATGCCTCTAGAAAATTAAAAAAAAAAAAAGACCACACCAAGCAAAGCTGATGGACCTAGGATGCCACTTTAATCCATAACTGTTTAGAAACTATTGATACAATGTATGCCAGCCAATCGGATCTGACTGATCAGCCTCTGCCGATCAGAGTGGGAGCTATTTACAGATGGCAGTAGCTTCATGGAGTAAGGCAGTCGATGCGCAGGATATGGAGAGGTGACCCTCCAGAACACCATGGAGGCCAAGGCTCTTCCATGGTACATCAGCGCAGAAAGCCAAATTAATAGCCCTGACCCATGCCTTGGAGTGGGGACTCCTTACCTCCAGTAACAAGGACGTCAAACACCCATTAAAATCCTGGCCTTGCTGAAGGTAGTAGCTTTACCATCCACTGTCACCGTGATGCACTGTCCTGGCCACCAAAAGGGTAGGTCTGACATGGCAAAGGGCAACAGGGCAGGTGATCAGGTGGCTAAGGCCCATGCTGCCCATTCTGCTCTCCAGGGTGCACTCATCCCTCTTGTGGACCTGACTCAGTATGCTCCTGAATACACCGAGCGGGATGAGGAGAGAGCTCGTGCATGGGGATTTACTGAGTCTGACCCCAGCTCTACTTGGAGAGTAAACGCCCATGGGATGATACTCCTCCAGGACGCCTTGGTATATCCACTGTTAAAACATTTGCATGAAGGATCGCACTATGGGAGAGGTGCCTTATTAGAGCAAGACAAAAACTTGAATGCTACTGATTTCTTTTCCAGTTAATGTTGCAGGATACCCAAGGATTCACTTTTCTGAAGAAACCCTGAGATGACTCACATGCTCTAACCCATCTTCTTCTTTCAAAGGTTAGGAGACGTGAAATAACATCTAGAATCACACATGTGCTGGCAGTATTTTTTTTTTACACAGAAAGACTTTTTTTTAATGAGCTTTTTATTTTTTTATTTAAATATTTTATTTTATATAATTCTTACATCTTTTTTCATCTTTGCACAATGTATGCATTTTCATTTTGGTTATATTCCCCATATAATTGCATCCCCCCTCATTTTGACTCTAGTTCTTCCTTTCCCTACCTCTCCCCTGCCCATAGTGTGTCTCTGGTTTATAGTTGCTTGTTGATTTTGATTTTTACTTTGTATTGATTAGTCTTTTTCCTGGTCTCTTATTTAGGTTTTCTAAATTCCTGCTATGAGTGAGGCCATCCAGTATTTTTCTTTTTCTTTCTGACTTATTTTGCTTGTTCTGCCATCTGCCACATCAACATAAAACGTATGTGACTTTAATGAAAAGGAACTTTAATACAATTAGTAAACAATGCAGGAAAGGCAAAGAATATAGCTCTAAATCAAGAACCCCATGTTACCTGTCCCCTCGTGGGTAAAAGTCCACCCAAGCAGGACTGGCCCAGAGCAAGGCCCCAAAGCCTGCCACGGGTCTAAAGCACCTTCCAGTGGGGACCCACAGAAAAGGGTCAGAAACAACCAGACAAGTCTGGGAGGAAAACAGCAAAATCAAAAGACAAAAGCCGCCATTGTCACCTCCTCACCGGTCTCTCACTCACATCTATTTCACCCAGGCCATGACCAAAAGACAACCACAGTTTCTTCACGAGTCTCTCGGCTCCATGTGCCTCCTCCAGGTCTCCTTCTGGCTCTCCACCCTGCTTCCTTCCTTCCTCAGTCTCTGCTGCAGCTTCTTCTCTCCTGCTCAGCTCCACCCTCCTTTGGGTAGGACAGGGAAACTGGAATCTCCCCTTTTTACCCTGTTTCATGTCCACATACCATACATCTATCTCCCAGACTCTCTAATGGAGGATAAGAATGGAAAGACTGGAAAGGAGATACAAGGTCAAGAACCTAACTCACACAAGGAGGTAGGGGTAGAAGGGATGAGCATAATCCACCAACCCAGTTATAGAAACCAAGACCCTTAGGCATCAACGCCCAGATCAGGAGGTACAACACCCAGAAACTATCAGACTGCTATAGGGAATGTCAATGGCACAAACCATCCACCCACAAAGATGAGCCCCTCCCTGAAGATGATAAAACCTAACACAACCCTTACAATGGGGCAGCAATCCCACTGCCCACCTGTGACTATGCAGGTGCCTCTTCACCAACTCTCTCCCTCTGCAGGGCAGCAGCCTCCTGGCTGCCCATGATCTGTCCCACGCCGGGGCTTCTCTTCACTGACCTCCCTCAGTGGAGGCCGCTCTCCTCAAGGCCGCCCTCCTGCAACCATGCAGGCCTCTCAGCAAACCTATCCCTTTCCTGTTCCCTAATAGACCTGTTTTTTAAATATAACTAAAGTCTCTGTCTCATGGAGAAACTCGCCTGGGAAACTCGCCGCATGCTGCTGAAATGGGAGCTCTGGTGAGACCTTTCCCAGAGATGTTGGGGGAAAGGATGTCCTGAGCTAATTCCATACAGGCTTTGTGGACTCCACCCACACTCCAGATCAAAGCCATCAAGACTTTGGGAAAGACAAATCCCATCATCATCAAAGGGAGGGTTGCTGGGACCTGAGGGTGGAGTTAAGCTGCCAGGTCTGCTATAAAACCAGACATGTGGGCCTTGGGGCTCTCTTGGCTTCATGGTTCTTGACTCGCCACCATTCTCATGGTGCCATTGGGATTCCAGGTCCACAGAAAGGGTTGGATGCATTTAAGACGCATTTAAGACGCATTTAAAACCTCTTTCTCCCCGAGTTGTACTTTTCCTTATTTCCCCTTCCTTTGTAAATAAACCTTTTATTAATCTTTCGTGTGTGCCTGTAGTTGAGTATTAATAAGTACCTTTCAAGGGTGTAGGTGAGGACCCACAGTCAGGCAGCCCCTATTATATCGGGGTTGCCCTGTAACACTACCACTAAGATAGTTAGCTCTGGCCGTGCAAGAAACCCCCACAACTGACCTTTGCCGAAAGATCATCTTGCAGAAAGGTCACACCTGGTGACATTGTTCCAGGACTCTGGCCCTGGCTCCCTTGGGGCTTTTCAGTTGCAGGAGACAGTGAGTTCCCTAAGGGCGGTAAGAGGAGGGTCTGCTGCAACTGGCAGTGTCTGCCAGTGTACCCCTTCAAATCCACTGGGACCCTAATAAGCCCTAGAAGCTGTTTCTCCCCCTGCCCCCGTCCCACACGGGAACACTGACCGAGTCCTGAAAGCTCGGATGCAACAGAGGTGCCAGGAGATGGCGATGCCCAGCAGTGCGCGGCAGTGCCAGGGGAAGTCAGAGAAGGCGCCAAGGGCTGCACCCGCAAGGAAGAGACGGCGCCGGTGGGGTGTCTCCAAAAGGGTCATTCCTAGTCCTAGCTGAGAGGTCCCACAGGCTGGGAGGCTGCGTTTGTGGGTGAAGGGTTCAGTGAGAAAACCCAGGATACACAGACACAGAGGTCGACACCGGGAGAGAGCAATGGGCCAAGCAGAGAGATGCAGGACGGGTGAACGTGCCACCTCCGGACCTTGGGGGAGGTTTCATTACTGTTTTTTCTTATAGTGTCTTCTAACTTTCAGGTTTCTACAATGATTATGTACGTAACAAGTAGTTTTTCCGCGTGTTAAATTTTAATGGGAAAAAAGGGCCACAATAATATTTTAGGAGGAGAACTGCAGCCCGGGGAAGCACTGCGCGGCTGGGATTCTGCTGCGCATCTCAGCTTCCGCCAACCCCCCCAACACACACACCTTTCCGCGCCCGCGGGTCCCCGTTAGCAATTTGCATCCCTCTCTGGTTGTCCCCCTCTGGTTTCCATGGAAACAAACCTGGTTGCGCAGACACTCCAGAGCCGCGGGCCCCAGGCTCCAGCCCGCCCCGCCCACCTCTGCAACAGGCCGGGGGAGGGAGGAGCCCGGCGAGCGGCGCCTCGGCTGAGCGGCCCCGCAGACCCCGCAGAGGCCCCGGCCCCGGCTCCGCCCGCCGCCCGCTCTCGGGGTATAAACTCCGCGTCGCGTCCCCGCCGCCGCCCGCTGCGCTCGGACCCGGCTGCAGCGTGACCGCCGGACCCCGCCGCCTCGCCGCCCCGCAGACCTCGCCGATGGCCGACGGGCTCGTTCAGCGCAAGCCCTGGGGCCCGGAGCAGGGCCGCCCGGACCCCGACCCCGACTCGGAAGGCCTGTTCGACGAGGCTCCCCCCGAGGCGCCGCCGGCCGCCCGCGCGCCCAGGCCGGCCGCAGCCGCGGGCAGGAAGGCGGGGCGGCGCGCGGGCGGGAGGGCGCCGGGAGCCCGCGCCGGGCAGCCCCGCAAGGCCGCGGCGCGCCCCCCGCCCGAGGAGACGGCGCCGCCGCTGGACGAGGGCTGCTACCTCGACCACTTCCCGCACCTCTCCATCTTCATCTACGCCGCCATCGCCTTCTCCATCACCTCCTGCATCTTCACTTATATCCATTTACAGCTCGCCTGAGAGGCCGGGGCGGGCGGGGGAGGGGGGGGAGGGAGGGGGAGGGAGGGGGGGGGAAGGGAAGAAGGGTCTCGGCATTTGGCGTTGGGGAGATGCGCTGCAGCCTCTTCATCTAGCTTTTGACGCTGGGTTTTTTCCTTTGTCGCTGCCTTTGTCTCGCTGTCCATCAGTAGAACCGTCCGAAGCAGCTGCGCGTTATGAACGTCGGGTCTGTTTGCACATGAAGATTCAGAGGGGGGGGCACTCAGCTCCCGATGTTTAGAATCTCGAAGTGCCATTGAACCCCTTTTACATTTAGGATAACGTCCCAGGTCGCCACGGCTTTGTATAGTGGGGAGATGGTGCAGGGAGTTCAATCTTAAGGTTAAGGGATGAGCTAGACCCGGAGGGTCCCTCGGGGAGGGTTGGCGCCCTGGCTGGGGCCCGGCGGGAGCTTGTGATGCTGCCTGGCCCCCAAGAGGAGGAGCCTGCTGTGGCCCGGAGCTGGCACCGACAGAACTTGGAGCGCGGGAGCTGGCTGAGCTGAGCGCGCAGCAGACTCTGCCAGAGCGCTGCGCAAGGTAAAGGGATTCCTCTGGGGCGGCGCGCCGCGTGCCCAGGTGTTAGGGCTGACCCAGATTTCGTTTTTCCTGCCTAGCGTTTACTGCCGCTGCCAAGCCGACTGCAGCCCCATAACTGGAAGAGCTGTCCTGCCAGGAGACACTGAACAAGTGTCCTGAACGGCGTGGTACCCGCGGCTCCAGACCTCCCAGAATGCAGGACAGATAGCTCATGCGCAGCGCGGGATCAAACTCTGGGACCCTGGCTGGGGTTGGCGGGAGGGCTGTTTCTAGGAACTGCGGGGCTATTTGATCTTGCCCATGAACCTTTAGGAGGCTAAAGTACTCAAGACCGAGGGGGCGTGGCGGGGAATCTGTCGTCGACAAGAATTACTGCTGGAAAACTACCTGACCACCCTCCACTCCCTGCAAGGGATTTGTCATCTCAAACCCAAAGGAGCTAATACCCACCTGGCAGGTTATTCATCCATCTGTTTGCTCATGAATATTAAATGTCAAAGCGCAGTGCTCTGTTACCACGTAGAGTTAACTTGGAAATGTCCGCAATTATGGTACCTCTGATGGAATAAATCATCTTTTTCAGTTTCCTTTATTTGTGCTTTTCATTTCCAACTATGCAGCAACCCTGCAAATTTCCCAATCTGCTACAACTTTCACCCTATGATCTTCGCAATAGCCCTCCGTCCCGCCACAACAGATTTCTTATCATTATCCAGCATTCCAAGAGACAGCATTTCCCTACACTAAACAGCTATACAAGCCTCCCAATGGCATCTTCCTCTTACTCTCTATCCGATCCCAACAATATGGCAATGTCCAGTTCTGCTATCACCTAAATGGAAGTCTGTGGCTATTCCGTTGTGGCACTACCTTTGGCATTTAGTCCCCACTCCTCTCCATCATCAAGACATTGCTGCCCCAGTACAATCCCCCAAGCTCTAAAATTTGCCCCCATTTACCCAAATTGTCTTAGTAAGCTGTTTCCCAATATCAGGACCTCACCTTTATCATCACTACATGCCTTAACAGCTTGCCAAATACAGCTTGGACTGTTACTCAGTGTCAGTCCATGCTTTCTAGCCTGTTTGCTACAAGGTATGACCCAGTGTTATCCAAACATTTGATCTCATTTTCCCATTCAGCCACTACCTACTATCCTTCATTATTGTCTTCCAATGAGTGCTCAAGATGTGATCCCCCAATATCTTTCCTTCAGCTAATGCCCTGATAGAATCCTCCCCTCTCCCCATTCCCAAGATTAAAGTCCCCTGTTCAGGGCCTTCCTGGTGGCGCAAGGGGTTAAGCACTGCACTGTGAAGCAATCCGCAGCCTCTGCAGCACAAGTTCAATCCCCGGCCAGCCAGGGAGCAACCCACATGGCACAGCAGACCTCTCCTGACTTGCCCCCTGCTCCCCTCACTCAAGAAATAAGGTCAGTCTGTCTGTTCTGTTCCCCACTCTGGTGAATCCTCTCACCCCCCACATCTCTGGCCTGTACCCCCACTCTTGTATGCATAAGTAAATCTTTAAAAAAAAATAAAGTCCCCTGTTCAATAATTGGTACATTGTTCCAATATCGTGACCCTTTCTGTACCACCAAATCTAGGCCTCCATTCTCTATCCCAGATTCCAATACCTAGTTCCCGTAAGTACCATTATTAGATTCTATTGCTTCTACAATCTGAACATTGGTTCCAATATTCTGCTAAATATCTAGCCCAGTTGATCCTCATTTCAGAATTCATTGTTGTACCCAATTTGTCTCCCCAATATTGCACTCCAGTCCTCAGCATCCACATCACTGCTGTCCCCAATATTAAATTTTTTGCTAACCCCAAAATCTAATCACTTTCTCCCCATATCCCTGTAGTTTCCCCTATTAGCTCTTTTCTCCATACCTTGAAATTCCTTATTCCATTGAATCCCAATGTTTGGTCCATATTTTCCAACAAATACCAAATTTCCATTACTTTCACACCATACATTTCCCTTTAGCTTCCTCATTTGTCTGACCAGGCCAATATTTCTCTTTTGTAGTACAAGTATCCTAGAATATTTGGTCACACTCCTTCCTCCCCCACTGCCCCCTAATTTCTTAATTAGGTTCCCCTATACTTCCCAAATACTCTTAATTGTCCCCCAATTTCTGGGTTTCCAATAAGTCTCCCTTGTCCAGAATATCAAGACTTTCCACAATATATAAAAACATTTTCAGGGCTTTACCATAAAAATAAATGGGGTTACTATCCAAAATATCTAACTCCTACAATTTAACAACAAAAAAAAAAAAATGAAAAACGGGCATATCTAAATAGGCATTTTACCACAGATGGTATATAGATGGCCAACATGCATGAAGAGATGTTCTGTGCTGCTTATAATTAAGGAAATGCAAAACAAAGCCACAATGAGATTTCACCTCACATCAGTTAGAACAGCTACCATGGGGCCTCCCTGGTAGCACAGGGGTTAAAGAGCACTATCAAGCTATAGGCAGCTGCTGCAGTAAGAGTTGATTCCCCAATCAGGGAGTTGACCCACATGGCGCAGCAGACCTGTCTCACCCATTGCTCCCCTCAGCAGTGTATTTCGGTGGATCTGCCTATTTTGCTCCCTGCTCTGTGTCTGATGAATCCTCTCACCATCACTCCCGCACCCCCTCCCCCACTGCACCTCTGGCCTACACAAGCTCTTGTATGCATAAATCTTTAAAAAAAAAAAAAACTACTATCAAAAAGTCAAGAAATAAGTAACAAGGATACAGAGAAAAAGGAACCTTTGTACACTATTGATGTGTACACTTTGTATGCCTCTATGGAAAACAGGATGGAGGCACTACAAAAAATTAAAAATACAATTGCCATATGACCCAGTAATCCACTTGTGGGTACTGACCTGAAGAATATGAAAACTCTAATTCAAAAAGATATCCGCATCCCTATGTTCACTGAAGCACTATTCACAATAGCCAAGATATGGAAACAATCCAAGCCTAATGACAAATGAATGGATAAAAGAGATACAGGACACACACACAAACACGCACTTTTTTTTAACACTAAAAAAATTTTTCATTTGGGTAAAAAGTCATACTGAAGGAAGTATCATAGCATGACAGCAGAACATTTTTTTAAAGTTTTTAAAATATATGTATTTAATGACAGGGTTGGTGAAAGACCTCTAATAAACATTCAAGGTAAATACAAGCTTCTTAAACCTAGGAATACTTAATTGCAAATATTAATACCCAAAGTTACTCCTCTATATAAGAGAAAAACGCCAAATCCTTTTCTTTAGAAAGACGTGATGGCAAGCAATATCTATGAGTAACTATTGCTATTTCTCCCCTTTCCTTGGATGATCTAACACTTTTTGCAGACTAAAAACAAAAGGAAATATTAGAACCTATTGAATTTAAGCACAAGACACAGCTAAAATTTCCCACTGAAGGAATTAAATATTTGGTGTTGATGAGAGTGAATAAATAATTAAATATTAGGTACAAGCAGATCCAAAGCTAAATGAAGTATGAAAAACAAAATGGTATAAATACCTAACAATCAGTTAATATAGACCTAGCTATTGGGTATGTTCCTTTTCTATTCCAGTTAGATCTGTTTTCATGTCCACAGTCTTCTGCTGGACTCCATACTCCAACATACTCAATTGTTTAAATTCTCCAAAGTCTTAGTCATGGGAAGGACTGTAGAATAAAAATGACTTCTTTGCTCATCACTAAAGAACCTGGTTGGTTTTTGGCTACATGCTTCTTTCAACTAGTTATCAACTTTCTTGTGTAAGAAAGCTACTGGACAGAAACAAGCAGTTGTCACACAGCACAGTAGCTGATTAATAAAGAAGCTATCCATTTAACCTTTTTTCCACATTTGGTTTCATTCAAAGAATAAGCCAAAGAATAAGCCAAAAGCATCAATGCTACAAAGGATTCATGATCAAGGTACAACTTCACAAATGTCTTTGGCCAGGGAGAGCTTTACTTCTTCAATCATGCCCATAAATAAATTGTTACAGAGTCAAGAATCCCTTCCCACCTACTACAGGCCTCTAAGAAACATGCTTTGATATTTAGTTATTAGAAATATCAAACTTAGAAACTTGAGAATGAATGAGAAAATATGGAATATGAATAAACAAGGAAAACCAATAAAATACACAATTCACTAGAATAAGAGTCACTGTTGATGTTTATCCTATACCATTCTGACAGGCTCGTTTTACTATCTGCAAATTAAGATATTTTCAGTTTTTTGCCTGCCATTTCCACATTGTCTCTAATATTCTGTAGTTTTCTGGAGTTTTGGGCCAGAAACACTAAGCTCTCCCTAAAATCACTAGTCCCGTGATCTCTGCCAATATTCTCAAGCTCATCAAACAGAGCCAATGTCTGTCTGAGTTTGGCCTGAGTAATTTTTTGCTCCTCTAATTCTGCAAGAAGAGCCTGTTTAGTACATAATTCAGCCTTATACTTCCCCTGTAACTGTTCAATTTCTTTTTGGAGAAGCTGGAATTCTTCCTCACTGCAAGGATGCATCTCCTGAGATTTGTCTTCCGGAAGCAGGATGTTTGGAGGTATGTGCAAAATCATCTGTAGAAACAGCTTCTCCATTTTGCCAAAAAGGTTATCAAAACATCCTTTCATGATGCAGAGAAACTTCTCTGTGCATTTACGGATCTGGACAGGACTAATGTCACAACCTGGGAGGCTTTCCAGCTTCTTCAGAATAACCTGTTCGACAGCCTGCATCACTTCAAATAGGTAGTCTTGAAATGCAATGTAGATCCTAAGCATGCAAGTTTGTGGTGTGAAACCAAAGAACTGTGCCTCATAAGTCATTGGATTGACAGACATCTTGGCTTATTTTGCTGTGTTAATTTTGATTGGTTAAAAAAATCTGTAAATGTAAGAAGAAAAAAATTTCATTACATGAAACTTATTTGAGGAAAATAACATCATATTATAGATGGGGCGGGCGGGGCAGGGGGAGGGATATCAAAGCAGCAAACAAAAATTAAGGAGTTCTGCACCCTGGTGCCCAATGCAAAATTCCAGCTTTATGTCTCTCTGAGATTCTTTTCATCAGGCTATTAACTCCCTTCCCCCCTCCTCATTGTTCATTCTTCTCACCTCTCATTTATTGAGAACTCTGACCTATGGATCATTCTGAATTTTATTACCATCCCAGACAATTTGCAATTTTATGACCGAACCAGAAATTCAGATTTCTTGAGTTTCAATGACTCATCTCCACTCTTTTAGCTACCTGGCTACCTATATTTGTAACTTCTCTCTCTGACTGCTACTATTTGACTTCATATGCTATTCTTCCAATTACCCTTAACATACTTATCTGTTATCTTCAAGACTTTCAGCCCTCTGAACCTCTCTTTATTGCTGTCTCTCCCGCTTCACTTCTTTCCCAATTCATTTCAGGCTCCACAATCCATTACTTCAGCTACCGCCTTGCCAATGTCCTCAATCCCCTTGTCTTTCCAACCTAGCTACCTGAAAATAAACCCTAATTAGAAGTAAGCCCCTTGCCAGCTTTACAACCCTAACATACTTTTCAAGGGTCTAGGAGTCATTCCTTTCAATGGTAACCATCTAGGAAAACTGCACTACGGAAGTTAAACCGTCACCTTTTTCTGAACTATAAGCATATCTCTCTCATAGAAATCAGAAAAATATTATCATTCCTCCAGATAAAAGAATTAGCTGGAACAAACTGCTAACTCAATTACCTGACTATAGGATGAACTTTCTCAAAGAATATGAAGCAAATGGTGTGGTCAAATCTTTCCATTGGGATGACAACATGCTCTTATAAACTCTTGAGAATTTATAAATGTGATGGTTAAAAACAGAATGGTTATTTAACTGCTTAACTGTACAGCTAAAGTAGAATTTTTGTCTTTGTAATTTCATTCACAGATCACCTATAATAAAACAAAAGGTGGGTTGAAAAGGCATATGTTATAAACACTAAGGTAGTTTCCTATGGAAGATGGAAGACTAACATAAAAGAAGCTAACATGGGCCAAAAATAGAGTGCCGCAAAGTATGAGGTATTACCGGCTTAATTGCATGTGTGAAGCACTTAAAAAGGATGACGGTGCTTGGTTAATAAGGGTTAGATGTAAAGACCCTTGTAAACTATGTTGAAGGAGTGTCAACTTGATCCTAAAAGCATAGCGGAACGTTGAGCATATAAAAATCCTGCCAATTCACAGAATTACCTTCATAAGACAGAAAAGAAAATGGTTTTATTACTGCTTAAGCATGTCCAAATTACAATGCATCTCTAGTAAGTGTTAGATATGTATTCTTGAAAATTTTGTACTCTACATTTTCATGTTTGCATTACTTTATGCTACTTATCATTCCTAAGTATTCCATCAATTTTATCATATGCATATACCACACTTAATGTACCCATTTTGGGGACAGATATCTTGTTTGCTTTCAGCACCTAGCTACAGAAATACTGTAAAGAACATCCTCCTGAAAGGTCTTTTCTGGAACAATTTACTGTTTACTTAGCATGAGTTTACTATTCTAGGAGACACGAGCATTTTCATTATTCAAGTGAATTGAATGTTCATTATGAACTCCCCAAGAGATGAATCAACTCTTCAACGGGAAGCATGGAAGATAAATGTACCCTAAGATTCTTTGACATCCTTGTGTTAGCTGTTTCTGCCAATCCTAATCTATTTTCCCAATCCCTATCTAATCCTAATCAAGTCCCCAAATTTTAAGATCCACCTTAAGCCAAAGTTAAGCAATTGTAAAAATTCCAACTTGCCTTATTTCCTTGTGAGATACACTGAGACACTACTCTGCTGAGGGAGTGCTCTCCCTTACCAAGATAAGCAATACATTCAGCCTTGTTTCATCAACATGTTGCATGTGTGACATTTGGGGAGCAAGTAAAAATACCTGAATATGCATTTCTCCGATTACCAATCAAGTTGAGCACGCATTAGCTTTCATGCACATTACCTTTTCAGATTTCTCGTTCTGTAAGTAACCCACTCACGTCCTCCTAAGAAGCCATTTCCTCCGAGTTTTTTCTTGGCTCCTTCCTGATTTGGTGGTTACTTCCTGTTCAATAAATTTTAAGGCTACCTTACAACAAACCAAATAAAGTATGATACTTTTATCTTTGCCTACCATGAACTGCCTACTTTGGCTTCAGCCAGATCGAGCTTTCTCTCCTCCCTGTTAGGGGGAAAAGGATGTCCTAAAGCTAATTCCATACAGGCTTTGCGGACTCCACCCCTACCCCAGGCCAAAGCCAAAGTCACTGGGAACTCCAAATCCCATCACCACCAAAGGGAAGGTGGCTGGGGCCTGAGGGTGGGGTTAAGCAGTCAGGTTGGTATAAGGCCAGACACGTGGGCTTTGGAGGGGTCCCCCATTTTGGCTCTCCGCCAGCTCGGAGAGTGCTTTTTGGGTTTCCAGGTCGACGGATCGGGTAGGACGCATTCAAGATTTTATTTCCCTATTTTCTCCCTGAGTTGTACATTTTCCTTATTTCCTTTTCCCTTGTAAATAAACCTTTTATTAACCTTTTGTGTATGCCTGTAGTGGAGTATTAATAAGTCCCTCGTAAGCGCGCGGGTGAGGATCCACAGCCAGGCAACCCGTTCAATATCGGGACTGCCCTATAACATCCCCACAGTGATGTGTTTCTCTCCAGAAAGGCTGGGGTGACCAAAATTCCTTCAATGCTCTGTCCAAACACACCTCCCTCGAGACCCACCGGCGCCTCTGAAGTCCCACCAGGACGTCTCCCGGCACTGACAAGTTCTACCTTAGGGTATTATTATTCGCGGACCCACCTAGCTTTCCTGGCTAGATTTAAGAATTCCCGAAAGCAGGCAGAGGAACGCAGGCGAGCTCAGCGAGCCAGCAGTCCCAGGAACCGCCGCGCAGACAGCTTCCGGCCGCCGGGCCGCTCCCGTGGGGCAACGCGACCCCGCTGCATGCCGGGAGCTCGGGGCAGGGTGGGCACCAGCGGGCGAGGTCGCCCAGGAGGCCGCTCCGACACCCTCGACCACGCCTAACCCAGTCCCCCCCCTTCCCGCTCCTCAGCAGAGAAAATGCAGCCCCGCGGCACCTACCCAAGCGATCGTGAGGAGACGCGGAACCTGACCCACAGCGAGTTCCCGCCACCGCCTTCAAAGCACCGGGGGCGGCCCGAGATAGGCTGCGTCACTGGCGCTGCGCAGTCCCGACGGATACCTGCCTCGGCGAACGGGAGGGCAGGCGGGAGGCGAGCGCACTCCTGATTGGCTGGTTCTCGTGCGGGCGGGGGGCCGCCGCGGGTGGCGACCCAACGGGGCCGGGCGGGAAAGCGAGCTGTGGCCGGCGGGGATTGGCGGAAGGAACCGGTACTTACTCTTCTCCCGGACGTTGGTGGGTGGAGAAGCAAGGCTGGGACGCCGCGGACACGAACTCGTGATTGGCAAGTGTGCGGGGCACCTGCGACGGGTTGCGCGGCTCTGATTGGGCAGCCGCCCTCTAGCGGGCGGGTCCCGTTTTGGCCCCGCCCCGTCGCTCGGGCTGACTGGCGGAAGGGGAAGTGCAGGGGCAGGCGGCGGTGGGGAAGATGGCGTACCAGAGCCTCCGGCTGGAGTACCTGCAGATCCCACCGGTCAGCCGCGCCTACACCACCGCCTGCGTCCTCACCACCGCCGCTGTGGTGAGCAGCTGCAGCGCCAGCTTTTCACTAGCCTGGAGGATATGACTGAGTCCCCAGGAAACTAGGGTTTAGGCCTCGGGGTAGCCTCGAGGGGTTGGTCTCAGGGGTGGGTGGAAGCATTCAGGACCCACTCTGGGGTTCGCGGTGGCCCCTAAAGAGCTTATCCCGTGGCCGGAGGAGTGCTGCTCCGTGAAGTGTGGAGGTTCGGGACGGCTGGGCCGTTTCTGAGATGAAGGCCCAACCTACAGCGAGTCAACTGCAGGAGCCTCCCACCCAGGAAATCTGTCTGAGAACTCTTAATAGCAAGCGGTGCCGTGGTAACTAGTGGAAAGAAGGTCCTCTTACTAAAGAAACTTAGATTTTGAGGATAGAAAGCTGGAGCTGTCGAGAAGAAATTCTTGAAATAGAGTCTGGATATAGAGGTCGGCTGGAAGCACCCCACTCAGTCGGTAGCAGGGTCTCAAGTCTCGCCTCTTTTGAGTGACTTGTGTTGGGTCACACAGTTGTTTACAGGTGGTGCCCATGCGGTGGGCAGATTATAGCAGCTGTTCTTACTTGCCCTGTGTCATAAGATAGCCCCATCTGCCTCCCATGTCTTCCTGTCAGTCTCAACAAGCTTTGCTTGTTTGAAACAAAGGCATTTGATTTGTCTTAAGTTTGGGGATACCAAGAATTGAAACAGTTGAAGGAAATATTTACCAACATTTTCTCTGGTTTAAGAAAAAAAACTTTCAAGGAATTAAGTCTCCGTGACTGAGTTGGAAATTGCAAGGCCTACTTATCCTTTGTTGTAACTTTTAAAAAATTGTTTCTCCATCAGTTATACTTTAAGAACCTCTTTTTCTATTTCAGCAATTGGAATTGATCACACCCTTTCAGTTGTACTTCAATCCTGAATTAATCTTTAAACATTTTCAAGTAAGTGGGACATCATAACCACAATTAATGTTTCAGTTTTTTAACTTACTTTTTCACTTTTTAGTAGCAAACCCCACCATATTCTCAAAAACTAATCCAGTGGGGATTTTTGGTTATAAGTGTTACTGGGGGATTGAGCCTGTTTGGGCTTCAGAGTCAAGTCACCTAGGTCATTTAAGAGATTCTCAAGTTCTTCTGCATGTACCAAATCAGAATTACCAAGGTAGAAAGTTAAGAATCTGTATTTTACTTGTACAGTTCTCTGTTTGGTTTTCAATTTGATGTGTCCATTCCCTGTATTTAGGAAACACTGGTTCAGAGTTAATACTGTAGTTTGTGAGGAGACCCACCAGCTCTGACAAAAGAGACTCTTACAGGATGACCTGATTTTGTCCACTGACCACACCCACCACCCTGGTGTTATCTCCTTTCACAAACTCAGCTTTTTGTGTTTTTAAATTGATCCATCTTCCAGGAATCAGATCATGCTACCAAAATGCCAAAAAACTGACATCTAAAACAACATGCCAGCTTGTTAGATCACAGTGGGATATAGTCTTTTCCAGTTCTTAGAGTGCTAAAAAAGGCATGTTTTCCTGGATGATCATATAGTTTACAGCTGGAGTGGGAGAGAAACCCAAAAGCCAGTGATTCTGACTCTACATATGCCATTCCTTTTGTCTCAGATGTGCTTCAGTCACTTTTTACTCACTGAACTCCAGTTTGCCTTTTAAGATGACTCTGTTGTGTAGCCTTCTCAGACTCATCCTCCTTTATGCCCTTAGGGTATCTGTTAATACTTCTTTTAGAGAACCTCTCACCTGTACTTGCACTTACATATATGCCTGTGTCACAAGGTTGAGGACTCTCAAATCCTGGGTCCAGTCACTATATAGAACTTAATTGTTTCAAATTTAATAATTATCAGTTCTTAAGAATTTAGTGATGCATAAAACAGTCCGATGGACTTTTGTCACTGCTGTCTTCCTTGATATTTACGTAGCTTTTGCGGTAGCCTTGGCTCCATCCCAAGCATTGCTTACTATTTACTTGCTTGGCTTAATTTTGTCTGGAGTTACATTCTTGATGACAGCATATATCTGCACTTGGAGATATGAGTTCTGGATTTAAGTTTAGCATCTCCCTCTACAAACTTGGGCAAGCCATTTAAAAATTATCCAGCCTGCTTATCTCACAGGATTTTTAAGATCACATGAGATAAAAAGTTCAGTGGCTCTACCATTGTGAGTAGTGGCTTTTACAGGTCTGGGTGGGTTGAATAGGAAAGGGTATGTCAGTGTTTCCTACATAAAAATGAGTGTCCTTGTATCTACCAATTAGATTCTAATTATTAAAGCATAGATGCTATCGGGAATTGGTCATTCAAACTAGAACTTGAACTCTTGCATTAGAATCACTCTTTACACTGAATGTGTCTTAGACCCCTGAATTATTTCTCTGGTGTTTCAGGACCACTCACTGCATTTTGATACTGCCTACAGAAAAGCACTGTTTTCTACAAATTAACCTAGTCTTTCTATCAGACTTTTTCTTAATTTGTCTGACCATATGGTGTGGGGTTTTGTTTTTTGGCAATAACAAATTCAAGTTTTCTATTCTGGATCCTTACAAATTTCAGAGTCCAAAAGACATCTTTCAGACTTTAATTAGAAGCAGCATAAAAATCTGGTATCTAATTGTGTCTCCCAGTTTTTGGTTCAGAACATAGTATCACCCTATTGTGGCCTTTCCAATCATCATACTCATAACGTAGGATAGCCCTATTGTCTTAATATGGAAATGTTCCCTGGTAATATATCTTACTTAATTTACTTTCTCTTGATTTTTTTTTTTTTAACAGATATGGAGGCTAATCACCAATTTCTTATTTTTTGGGCCAGTTGGATTCAATTTCTTATTTAACATGATATTTTTGTATCCTTTATTAAATGGGTGAGCATAAAAATTTTAGATTTACTTAGGAAAAAGAATATTAAGTGTTTGTATTTTGTAACTATTAAGTATTTGTATTTTCTAAAACACAAAGATTAATCCTGTTATTTTTGTTGCCATCTTAGCTATAACTTATGGGTTATAGCTTATAACCCAGAGTAGTTGTTTAAATAGTAATGTTTGAGGATGTTTATAGGTAACATTCAAGTGGGAAGTATTTAGCCACAAAATGATAATATATCTGCCCTTGTGTCACTATAAATCTGATAATGGGAGAGAAGTAATGTATTGAGGCATATGTACTTAGAAGATAGCATAAGGTACCAAGTGGTAAGACACAAGCTGGATAAAAATTAACAGATTTGTGGTACCAATCGGAATTAGGGTATTTGAGATGTCCTTGGATCATGGTTGCCAGTTCTACTGGCTGAAAATACAGTGCCATTTCTGCTAGGCTTGCCATGATCTGGTTTGTTGAAAGAGAGTGAAGGAGAGCTGTGTTCTGGTCAGATGATAACTGGGGCCTCTGAGGAAGGGATTCCTCCTTACCCCCATCCTCTGGATTAAGAGGGGAATGACAACTCGGCTCATCTGTAGTTGACAGAGGGCCTTGAAAGGGGTGGCAGGTTACCTGCCCTAGGATGGATTCCTGTGTCTCCTATATATCATTCTGGTAAGTTTCTAATAAAAATTTTTCACTATAATCTTTATTGACTGAGGTATAGAAATGTTTCATCTGCCTGGCTTGCAGAAGTAGATTATCACATAAGGCTGCTTGTTGGGGATTTCTCCCAAGTTGTGAAAAACCAAGGATGGGGCAGATAGCACATGATTAAATGTGGGAAAGATGATACACACTCGATAAAATTTAATAGATGACTAGAAGCATGTTTATGTAGCATCTGTCTTAGTTGCCCAATCAGGAGCAGTTTTTGTAAAATATGAGACCGGTCTTCACCTTGCCTGAAATGCTTGGTAACAGAGAAGTAGTCATACTACACTCATAAACATTCTTACAGAAGTAAAGGCTTGACTTATGTGCAGTCCAAGTGTAGTCAGATGATAGTATTAAATTGTACTTCATATCTGTGTGCTTAATATTTTCTTAACTTGGAACTTAAGATATCGTTACTGTCGAATGCTAGAAGAAGGCTCTTTCCGAGGTCGGACAGCAGACTTTGTATTTATGTTCCTTTTTGGTGGATTCTTAATGACTGTATCCTTCAACAACTAGACCAAATACAAGAAAATTAACATTAAAGAATACCCTCTCTTCCTAAAAGCTTTTCATCTGTCTCCCACAACTCATTAGATATTCTAAACAAATACAAGTAGACCTCCAGATTTTAGCTTCAGAGTACAACTACTTGTTTTACAGCACACTTTATGTGACAGCTTTCTAAACCTAGAGGTTGGACAGGATGCTTTTCTACTATGAGCAAGTCAAAGGAGCTTTTAGCCCAGGTGGGTTACTATTAAACATCTTAGACATAGTAATGTTGATGTGTGTACTTTGCTTTTAAACTAACTTGGTAAGATATTTATTTGGTCATGACCAAAACTGATCAATTTTTTTTTTTTTTAATTATAGAACAGATTTAAATGTAGTCCCATCTGACAAGATAGTTTTGCTCCATCAGGCTTTATTCACCTCTGGAAAGGTGATTGAGCTCACAGTGAATGAACCTTAATGTAGTTACTCACCAAAGGATTAATACATTTTCCAAAGAGGCAAAAACTTCGTGAGAGCAGAATATTAATTTGAAACAGCTATAATTCAGATGGCTTGACCTAAGCAGGTTTTTGCCTGATTGGTCTGGGTAATTATTTTCAGACTTTTCCTTCTGAATATGGAGCTACTGCTCAACTTTCCTAATTCAAATTTTGATTAGAACACAATCCTTAGTTCCCTTGCTCAGTCTTCCCTATTACATTTTTATGTTGATATTTTCCTTAATGCCATTTGCTAGCTTTTTGGTTTGTTTGTGAGCTTAGTTTTCTTGGGCCAGGCCTTTACAATAATGCTTGTCTACGTGTGGAGCCGAAGGAATCCCTATGTCCGCATGAACTTCTTTGGCCTTCTCAACTTCCAGGCCCCCTTTCTACCCTGGGTGCTCATGGGCTTTTCCTTATTGTTGGGAAATTCAATCATTGTGGACCTCTTGGGTAAGAGTCTTATCACTACTTTTTCTATTTTATTTGTGAACTTTGTCGCTATTTTTTAAATTAGTTCTGTCTGGACTTCATGTATAGCTATAATAGGATTATTTGGTAGTTATGTGCTCAAAGGCTAAAAAATAGTTTTTAAATTTTTAATAACTGTCAATATATTGACACTCACACTAAACATAAGGAGTATGTTGGCCTCACCTACAATAGAAATTTTCATCCTTTCCCTCATCCTTTATCTCTGATTGCCTCTAGGTATTGCAGTTGGACACATATATTTTTTCTTGGAAGATATATTTCCCATTCAGCCTGGTGGAATAAGAATTCTGAAAACACCATCTATTTTGTGAGTATTCAACAGTAGACCACGTGTTCCTTGTGGATAAACTAGAGTTGCGTCCACAATCTCTGTTTTCTTGGGACTCCCATAGCTCCTGGCACGTAGCTCAGGTCCGTAAATATTTGCAGATTGAACAGCCTGGCTGCAGTTGGAGAGCATTTAGTGTGGGTAGGAGCAAACAGTGCTGGGTGTGTGGCAGGACTGAGGTTAACAAACTCAGGATGACAAGGGTTGGTAATGTGATAGTAGTCCCGGATGACCACTAGCACCTCCTGTCCCTGTTTTTGTGGAAACTGCTGAGCTTAGAGAGGTGAGGTAATAAAATGGGCCAAAGTGACTAGTGGAAAGTTTCCAGTGAGATCTCTGGCCTTCCAAACAGGTGATAGAGATAAGTAGTGAAGTAGAGTGGGACAACTGTAGCTCTGGGCTGGAAACCAGGTGTAGCTATTCCACTGACCAGCTGTGTGATTTTAAACAAGACCTTTCTTTTTTGCACTTAAGTTTCCAGAGGGTAGAGCTTTGACTTAAAAGGACTTCTACTGCAGAATTTTGTGTCCCTGGGATAAGTAGCATTAGAAAGGGCTCACTTGAAGAATAACTGTGAGTTTTTATTATAAAATGCGTGTTGTGGAATACTTAGGCAAAAAGACAAAAGTTAAATCCTCCATAATTCCACCACTTAGATATTGATAGCTGCCACTGTTAATGTATTCTCCGGTCTTTTACTGTGTACTCTTAAAAAGTACTACTTTACATATAACCTCTTAAAATAGGTCAAAATCATTTTTTCATCATAAAGGCATTTTAAGTTGTAACAGCTCCACAACATGACATGGTGTGACTATAGCATAACTTTACTAATCCCTTATTGTTGGACATTGACATTAGTTTTTACTCTTCCCCTTTATAATTGGAATGAACATCCTTGTAGCTAAATCTTTACACACATCTGTGACTATTTTCAAAGGATAAATTCCTAGAAGTGGATTGACTGTTTCGTTTATTGCCAAATTGTCATCCAGAACAGATGTTCCAGTTTACATTTCTTCAAGCAATGCTTACGGGTCCACTTTCCCACATCCTCATCGAATGTGGGAGGAATTTATACTTTCCTATTTTGAGAGCTATAAGATGGTGTCTCATTGTTTTTTTTTATTTTTTGTGTAAAACTTTAAGATAGTTTTAGACTTAGGAAAGTTATAGACAGTACAAAGACTTTCCTTAGGTATTTGAAGGTAAATTGTCAATCTAATGCCTTGTGATCCCCTTTAATGGGTATTTTCTAAGTTAAAATCAAGAAATGAATTAATCCTTAGACCCAATCCCAGTTTTGGCAGTTGTCCTATTAGTGTTCTTTGTAAGGAAAGAATTGAGTTCAGATTCAGGTATTGCATTTAGTTGTCATCTCTCTTTTGTCTCCTCCAATTAGGAACAACATCTCAGTATTTCCTTGACTTTTACAAATTGACATTTTTTAAGATAGGCCCATTCTGTAGAAAGTCTCAATTTGTTAATGTTCCTCACATGTAGGTTCAGGATTTGTTTGCATCTTTGGCAGGAAGAACAGAAAAATGGCACTGCGTTCTTCTAATTACAGCCTGTTAACACAGGATTTCAGTTCATCAGATATGTCAGTGGTGGTAATCACTATGATTATTTGATTAATATGCCTGCGAACTTCACTGTAAAGTGACCTTTATTCCCTTTTGTAATATTTTGTGGGAAGGTGCTTTGAGACTATCTGAATATTGCTTTCCTTATCAAATTTCATTTCATTGATAATCTGTGTGAACTTGAGGTTACATGTTTTATTCATAGATTATAATCCTTGTTATCATCATTTACTTTGATGTTTACATTGTCCCAGATTTGGCCGGTGGGAATCCCTTCAAACTGACTTCTAAGTCCCTTTCAACATGTTCCCATTGTTTATTTCTTAACTACTTACTACTTCTGGCCCAGCAAGATATCCCTTGTGTTTTCCTGACTAAAAATAGCAGCTATTTCTTCAAGAAACTCTAGTTTTCTTTTTAGTGGAGAATGGCATATAGAGGTCCAGATCCGGGTACCTAGGTATGCTCATTATTTTTGGAGTGTTGCTGTTTCCAGGTCCTCTCAGTGAACAGAGCGAGGGAATTCGATGTATGCATATGAGTGTATATCCATCTGTATTTTTCAGATCTATATATATTTTAACACGTTTATATGGCTACTCCGTTCTAGCATAAATCCACATTATTTGTTCTAGGGTTTTTTTTTTTTTTTTTTTTCCCTTTTTGTATTTTTCCTCCATCATTTTACTAAAATTTCTACGCTGGCCACCATATAGCTGCCACATAGTTTCTACAATCAATATTTTACTATTTTTAGCTTTTGTACGTTTCTCTCTCCATCCATCTTTCCATTCCAGCATACTTCCTTCTCTAAATACTTTAGTATGTATATCATTAATAAGTTTCCTTTTTTATGCACAAAGTACACAGATTTCAAGTTTGTCAACTAACAGGTTCTCATAAATGCACACACCTCTGTAACCCAAAGTGCTATCAAGAAAGATTACTGTTACCCAAAAAGTTCCTCACATACCTTTCCTGTCTTTCCTTTCCCCTGTCCCCAGGAAACTATCACTATACTGAGCTTGTTCCTCTCCCGATAAGTTTTGTATGTTCTACAACTTCATGAGTAGCATTAAACAGTATGTATGTACTCCTTTGTGTAAGGCCTCTTTCGTTCAACATACATAATGTTTTTGAAACTCTTCGGCATCACCACGTCTATCAATTTGTCCTCTCTCTTGTTGAGTACTATTCCATTGTATAACACCCTTCTTCCTTATTTCCTATGCCAAGAATAGGAAACCTAATTGCTATTGTCATGAGTACATGTACTTATTCCCCCCTCATATGTAATCAGTCTCTCCCACCGTTGCTTCCTCCCCATTGTGAGTACCTTGCTCATCCTGCACTACCTCAGACTCCTCATGTCTAGCTGCCCTCCTACAGGAATGTCCACCTTTCCCTGCTCAGGCTCTGCACCAGAGCATGACCCAGTTGGGCTTTTGTCACCCTTTGCTCCCCCCACCTCTACCATGATTCCATCTGCGCAGACACCTTTGTTCTGCCCCACCTAATGTTTAGGAAATAGAGGTCGTCTCAGCTTTTAATATGCTTTCCTTTCATTATTGTGAGAGCAAAAAATTTTTATCTATTGACCACTTGGATTCCTTTTTAATTCCCTGTCCAACCTTATATTTTCCTATCAGTGTTTGTTTTTATTGTTAATTTGAAAGAATTAAAGTGGTTCATGTTAAAATATACATGCCTTTTCTGACCCCCAAAATAGTTTTCAGATATATTTCTAATTTCATTAACTGTGGGCAAGTGCAGTTAGCAATATGAGCAATATGAGTGCAAATAAAGGATGCTCCTTTTTGATGGTTAATTCTGAATGACCATGTAATAGTATTTAAATACTATTAATAGTATTAAATGGTCATTTTGAATGACCACATAATAGTATTTAAAATGTCTTTTGGACATTTACTATCTCTTTTTAGGCATTTATTGAAATAATTTGTTAATATTTTTAGTTGTAATAAAATACACATAACAAAACTTATTGTTTTATACATTTTGATTGTACAATTCAATAGTATTAAGTACATTCACATTGTGCTTTTATCACCACCATCCACCCACAGAGCTCTCTTCATATTGCTAAACTAAAACTACCATTTTAATAATAACTCCCCTTCCCTGCTCCCTCCAGCTCTTGACAACTACTATTCTGCTTTCTATTTCTATGAGTTTGACTACCCTGTATTCTATGTTCCTCGTATAAATAGAATCAGTTTTTTTGCTTTTGTGACCAATTTGAATTACTTAGCGCATTGTTTTCAAGATCCATCTATGTGGTAACATGTGTCAGAATTTCCTCTTTTTATGGCTAAGAAATAATTCATTGTATATATATGCCATTTGGTTTATTCGTTTCAGTCGTCTGTGGGTACTGGGTGATACCTTGGTTGTGGGGGAACATTCATGATATATTAAGTGAAATTCAGGTTATAAAACAAGTAACATGGTCTAACTTTTGTTAAAATTATTTATATGAAAGTTCTGGAAGAATAATGAAAACATAATAATGTTCCTGGAAATAGAGGACATTTTGCTGATATATATCTCCTGTTTTCTCCACAATTAACATTTATAGCTTGTGTAGTAAAAGTTAGTAAAGGTGGATAAAGGTAATGTAAACATAGAATAATTATGGATACCTTTACAGCACAGTAACTTTCATTGGCAAGCAGATGTAATGCTTCTCCATGGATGGAAACCCTGTGGGATCTTCACCCACCTTAACAGTATTTAGGACCTTAGAAAAGTCTGGGGCTAAATTATTTCTGTTGCCTGTCTTTTAGGAAGGCTATTTTTGATACACCAGATGAGGATCCAAATTACAATCCACTACCTGAAGAGCGGCCAGGAGGCTTCGCCTGGGGTGAGGGCCAGCGCCTTGGCGGTTAAAGGAGCAGTGCCAATAACAAGACGCAGCTGGGAAGGACTCAGTGACATGTACCTATTGGGATTCTTTATCCTTTGTGTTGCAAAAGTGTGGACACTTTTGACAGCTTGACAGATTTTAACTCCAGAAGCACTTTATGAAATGGTACACTGATTAATCCAGAAGACATTTCCAGCAGTTTGCCAGTGGTTCCTCACTACACTGGTACTGAAAGTGTAATCTCTTGGAGCCAAAAAACTGGAGAAACAAATACCCTGCCGCCTCTAACAAACAAGTACCTGAGTACTTGAGTTCTATGGTATAAGGCAGAGCTTTTTCCTCTTCTTCTTTGATAGACGAGGCCATGGTGTAAATGGAAGTTTCAGAGAGGACAAAATAAAACTGAATTCCATCTCACTTTCACTGAATTAAAGCTTTTGTGTGTGATCTTTTAAATTATGATAATGTAGCCTAGCTCTCCTGCAAAGGTGTGAGCTCAGAGCAGTTTACATGCCCACTCTTCAGTGTCTTCACAGCTTTGGACTGAATTTCATTTCAAGATCGGAAATGTGGCCGTTACACTCTGGCTGTATACACACTTCTTACTAATTGAGAATGCCAGCTCCAGCAGGAAGATTTGTTTCTGTTGTCCAGATAGTTCTCCATCTGGGTTTGCAAAAAGCAGATGATATGGATTGTGGTTCCTGTAGTAGCAGATTTCTTTCAAAGGAAAGTTAGCTATAAGCAAAAAGTTAATGTCTTGCTTACTGTGCATTTCTCCATCAAGAAATAAGTAATTGCCACATTACTGGAAAACATGTTGACTTTGCAGTTAGATGAACAGGTACCAGTTAGGCAGGGATACATTTCTCCTAGGTCTTTGGCTATTAACATTTATTTTCTTCATGAAAAGCAAAGAAGCTTTGCAGAGCCACGTACCTGATTTACCTTCCCAGTCAGGTAGAAATTTAAGACAGACAGGGTCCACAGAAGTAGCACTTAATGCCTGTGGTTAAATAAATACCCAAAATATTGACCCAGCTCCCCCTGGGTCTCAGCAGATTTGCATTCACACTGCTTAAGTGATTCAGAGAACCCAGAATAAAATCATACCCCCTAAAAACACATTATTTCAAATAGTTTTTATAAGCAGCATGTGAGCATGGAACCACTTCCCAAGTGGTTCCAGCTGGATTAAGTGGTGGCTTTCGAGGGTTTGAGGTTTTCCTCAGAAAGATGGACATGAAGTTTGGATTAAATGTAATAAACATCCTAAATGGAAATTCCAGTTGTGAAGTGAAAGATATTTTAAGATCTTTAAATGGAATATGCATAAGTAATGGAATTAATATAAATATTTTACGTGTCACTAGTCAGTAACTTTTAATATGATTGTTGTGATTTTATGAAACTTGGGTTAATGGGGCTGCTTTTTTCCCTAAGTGGTTAAAAAATCTTTAAATGCCAATCTTAGAATGTATTATCCTTATGGGATTCTTAATTTTTGTCATATCTTGTTTTTGTTCGAGAAAGCTTTATCAGTGAACTTAATTACAGTGGTTTTTAAAAATTGTTTATCCTGGGACTAAATGGTTACCTCTAGTTTTATTTTACCTCCCTTAGGTTAAGAGATTTCTAATTCATGCAATTTTTGTGGTAAAAATTTAATCCTAATATCTGTTCACTGACTGTTCATTTAAGTAAGGAATGTCTGTACACATTAATTAATGACTCGGTAAAACAGAAAACAAATTTCGAATTTATGGCCTAATGCAGTCAGTTATGGGAGTTTGATTTCTCTGATTTTATAGGATGAGAATTTCTAGTGGTGAGATGCCAAACTTTTACTACACTGTGTCCTGGGCAGTGGTGATGTCAGTCACCCACCTCTTAGCAGTTTGGCCAGTTCCATGATCACTATCCCGTAGTAGAATACCTAGATTTACCTAGACATAAGGAAAAGCCCTCACTTCCTCCCCAGCTTAATTCTTAAATCTTGATTCTTCCAGAACACATTTCCTTTCCATAATGCAAGTAAACTGAAGAGTGAACCTTGATATGTAGCGTTTGGTCACCATTTACCAACCAATACATAAATAGGGTTCCTGGATTCTAACCAGTAATACTGAAAAGCACACCTGACTAAGGCATGATTTTCTTTGTTGTAGAAATACAGTATAGGTTCATTTTTTTAAAAATGGACGTGCAAATTGCATCTCCCTAGGAGATACATTTTATAAATATTTTTAATGGTTTGTGTTTTTTTTTTCCCCTGCTTTGGATTTCTATTTCTTTTCTCCATTTGTTCTTTTTCTGTGTTACTCTTAACATGTCCTGATCTCTTTCATACCTCTTGTGTGGTCTCTCTGCAGAGAGCACCCAAGTCCTGGATCTTAGTAATGAAACCTGTGTCTGGGACCTAGGACAATTAAATAATGGAGCTACTGTCTTCTTGGGTAAGGGGCTTCCTAAAATGGTCATGTCCTTGGTAGCCAGCAATTTATACTGTGGCTGCACCTTCCTTTGACATGTGAGTGTCAATCTGTGTTGCTAGTCATGATACTGCCATTGTTTTTCAGTGTTCTATAGGATGTCTGTCCCTTAAGCTACTTGTGTATTTTATGAGTTTGCTTTAAAATTGTTAAACTCTGGTTACAAATAATTCCTCACTTAGAAATCCACAGTAATGTCTTTGTAAGGCCCCTATCAATGAATACTGTTAGTCTTTCTCTGAACCTTACTCCCACTTCTACCTAAAAGGGACCTCAATTTAAGTCTCTTTAGTCCTTCAAGGCCTGGCCCTGTTCTTGGCCCCTCAAGAAACCTTGACTCGTAAGTCCTATTTCATTGTCTTTCTTCTCTGAATCCCTATGAAGTCTCAAGTCTGTATGACATACTCTTACACCAAATTATATAATGTACTGTTCCTAGCTGGTACATGTATATTAGTCTTGTCTTCCTCATGAGAATGTAAGCTCCTTTAAGGGCAGGGACCATGTCTTAAAATTTTGTATCCACCACAGTGCCTAGCACAGTGCTTGGCACATGGGTGCTGAATAAATACTTTGTTTATTGATCAGCAAACTATTATCTGGTATTTTTAATTGTAGAGGGGTGGGATTAAATTGTGTTACGCACGCCTCTACCTACATACCAAGGTTTATGATTCTCTCAAAGTGGAATGGAGTAAAACATGATCTGGGCAGTGGTTTGGTGCTCCGACAAATCAGCCAGCAGCAGTGACTACCAATTGAATGGTCAAGTTTAGAACAAATAGTTCACAAACCATCCCAAACCAGTTAAGAATGAAATGTGTCCAGGCCTCCATGGTGACGCAGAGGTTAAAGTCTCAGTGCTATCAAGCTATTGCCAGCCACTACAGTCTGAGTTCAATCCCTGCCCAGGGAACTAGCCCACATGGCACAGCAGACTTTCTGACTCACCCACTGCTCCCCTCAGCAGTGTGTTTCAGTAGATCTGCCTGTTCTGCTCCCCACTCTGTCTCTGGTGAATCCTCTCACCTCCTGGGCCTCTGACCTATACCCCAGCTCTTCTATGCATAAATAAATAAATCTTTAAAGAAAAATAAGAATGAGGGCCTCCCCGGTGGCACAGAGTTGAGCGCTGGGTTGCAAAGCTGCCCGCGGCCTCTGCGGCGCCGGTTCGACCCCCGGCTGCTCCCCGGCCACCGGAGGAGGGTCCCACATGGCGCGCAGACCTCTCCTGCCGCCCGCTGCTCCCCTCAGCAGTGTCCTTCGGTCCTTCTGCCTGCTCTGCTCCCCGCTCTGGCTCTGGTGAATTCTCTCACCCTCCCACGCTTCTGACTGTACCCAGTGCGTGTATAAACAAAACAAACAAATAAAAAGAAAGAAAGAAAGAAAAATAAGAATGAAATGTGTCTGACAACTGCCTTTTAAAGGAAAAACCCAGATATTCTTTGAATAGTTAATTTGTCATCTACATATGGAAATCACTTAGCCACAAGAGATTTTATAGAGGGAGAGCAGATTTTAGGCACTGAAGGATGGGGGTGGGGGGAGTGATGTGTGTAACACCATTTGACACAGGATTTTATTTTTCAGCTCTAGTTCCATTGAACTTTGAGACTGCAGAATAGCTGGGTCATTAGGCCAGAGATTTTTGGATGAGTTACCTACACGTGGTATACTGAGTTGCCTATACAGTCATTGAGTTGCCTGCACCATTAAAACAATTGAGGGGAAGAGCAACATTTAACACTGGCAGGCCTCACATGAAAAACTTCATTTTTGGTTTTTCTTGGGAAAAAAATGGGAATATCTGGCAATAGTAGGCCTGCGTGACTGTCATTGCCTAGGGGTGACTAGCGACTACTTACAAAGCATGTGCTCTACTAAGAGATTATATCACTCATTTATATCACCTACCTGGACTCTTGTAGTCATTGGAACATATGTCTCCTGCATTGGATTTCTTTGGAAAGCACATTGGGGAAAAGGTCAGAGGTTTGTCTTTTACATATTCAAGGACCATAATTTGAGAGTTAACAGGTATTGCTACAGTCTGAATCTTTAGGTTTCCCCAAAATTCTAATGTTGAAGTCCTAATGCATGATACAATAATATCAATAAATATGCCTTTCGGACATGCAGTCTTGAGGTGCTTAAGTCATGAAGGTATAACCATGAATAGGGATGTGCCTTATGAAGAGGCCCCAGAAAGATCCCTAGCCCTTTCCATCATATAAGGTCATGACAAGGGCAACTATAAACCAGGAAGAGGGTCTTTACCAGAAGATGACCTGGGGGTGGGGATGGGGGGTGGGCGGAGAGTATCTTTCTAAATTAATAGAAGTAGGAAGTGAAATTTTGTCCGTTCCTAAATATGCATCTGTATTTTGATCAACCTGTGCATTTTCAGTAATACCTGGTTATTGTCAGCAGCTAATGGAATATTTTCTCTGACCTGGAAGAAAGAGGAAGATTTTTAACTGTTTCACTAATAGGATGAGTTTCGTGGAAATGAACTTCAGAAGATGCTTAAGATCCTTCACATTGATTGAACCTTCTGATGAATTATCTGGAAATCACATTTCCTGTGTGGAGAGCAAACAGCTGCTTGCAAGACTTATCTATGAGTTTTGAATTTAGGAGGAGAAACCACTACTATTATCAACGCTGGAGTTGTAAAGCTTTCCATTGATTGGTGGTGTGTGTAATGGGGCTGAGAAGGACTTTAGATTCTGGCAGGAATAGATGTAGACAGGCATAGAAAAGACGATTTTAATTCCAATGAACTCTCACTTTCCTTGCCTGTATTACAAGGACACCACGTAGGGTGGTCACTTCTTAAGGTGAATATATGATTTTCATAGATTATATCATATATCGTTTTCCTCTTTTTAAGATTTATTTTATTTATGCATACAAGAACTGGGGTACAGGCCAGAGGTGTGGGGGTGGTGAGAGGATTCACCAGAGAGAGTGGGGAGCAGAAGAGGTGCATCTAATGAAATCCACTGCTGAGGGGAGCAGCAGGCGAGTCAGGAGAGGTCTGCTGTGCCATGTGAGTAGCTCCCTGGCCAGCCAGGATCCGGGATGTAACTCTTGCTGCAGTGGCTGCCAATTGCTTGATAACGCTGTCTTTAACCCCTGCGTCACCAGGGAGGTCCATATATCGTTTTCTTATGTGACACAAAATAATCATTATTCCTTTCAACATTCAGATATTGTGACATCTCAATGACTAATGGCAAAGATCCGGTTTTTTCATCTGTAAATTGGGGGGAATATCAGTATCTACCATACAACAAATTGTTTATAAAGCATTAGATAATGAAAACGATCGTGCGTTCCTCATTGGTTTTACAGAATTAGGTCGTTTTCCTTCAAGCGCGAGTATTATTGTGGACAGAAAGGAAAAAACCCGTGTTTACTGGAAAGAACCCGTTTTATCAGTCAAGAAAATCGTCGCTGTTATGCAACCTTTCAGTCCCACGGAACCTTACACCCGGTCTAGCGCTGTTGTCACTCCGGGCCTTTTTTCTCCGTTGTACCTCAGCCGGCTAGCCCCGCCCTCAGGAAGTGAAAAACTTTCCCAAGCTCCCAGTGCATGCTAGGAGTTGCAGTCCCGTCCCTGAAAGCTGAGGGTGGCCGTGAGGTCATCGGTGGTCGCCGGGAGCCGGCAGCACGTGGTGGGCGGGGGCGGCGCGCGGTAGCTGTCTGCTCCGGAGCTGCCCGCCCTCGCGCCCCGGGTCTCCGTGCCCTCCTGACATGCCCGAGGAGGCGGGCTTCCCGCCGGCCAAGAGATTCCGGCCGGGCTTTGGGCCCCCGAGCCGCGCGGGGTCCTGCCCTCCCGGGAGGCGAGTGGTAATGCTGCTGACCGCGGGCGGCGGTGGCGGCGGTGGAGGCCGGAGGCAGCAGCCGGCCCTGGCCCAGCCCTCCACCAGCCCCTACACTGAGGCGGTGGAGCTGCAGCGCCGGAGTCTACCCATCTTCCAGGCGCGAGGGCAACTGTTAGCCCAGCTGCGAAACCTGGACAGCGCCGTCCTCATCGGTGAGTGGCCGAGCAGGCAGGCCCTTTCTTGTGTTCGGGTCCTTCCTTGCTTTCGGCTCTTCGCTGTCTGTGAGAAGTTTTTCTCTGGTGCCTCCCGCCCTCTTTCATTCGTTTCTACACAAGCCTTCCCTGCTTTTCTTTGTCTGATCTGACTCGGGGCCTCACAAAAGAGTCGGACAGCGCTGCCCTCACAGCCCAGAAGTGACCGATGTGGGAGGCAGAGACTCACCTTCCTTCTGAAAGGGTACAAAGAAGTACCAGGAGCTTTGGGAGCTTAAACGAGAGAATCTGAACCAGTGTAGGCGAAGGCAGCGGAGAAGATGGTCCCGAGGGAGGTCTTTTTACCTAGAGGGAGGTTCTGCTTTGTGAAAAACAAAGTGGAAGCGAGAAGCAGTTCGATTAGAGCAGAAGCAGTTTCTGGGTCATGAACTAGGAGACAGAATTGTGGGTCCAGACTAATTGCCGCGGGCTTTGCTCCTTAACTTTTAAGTATGAAGACTCCTGAAGGATGAAGAGGATGAGCTTCTAGAGCTGAGGAGAGACCTGATAGTCAAAGGAATAGAGTTTTAAGAAGGAAATAAATAGATGAAACAATGACATCCAGTAATAGACGCACCAAAAAATGCCTACTGGATTTGGATGCAAGGGAGTGATTGTGAGTCCCGGTGAGTGTTATTTTAACACAACTGTAGAGCTAGGAACTGATTTGTCACTGGGCTGAAAACTAAATAGGAGGCATGGAAATGAAGGCAGTGGGAGTAGGCTTCTGTTACTAGAAAAAGAAGGAGGACTGAGAGGAAATTGCAGGTATTCACAGGTGGAGAGTAAGAACTCAATTAGAGAGGAGAGGCTGAAGATAGTAAGTAGATCCTACAGCAGAGATGGGGCAGCACTGGGGACAAGGGTGCATGGCAACAAGAGTTAGATGCAGAGTTGGCCTGCAACAGGAGGAAGGCTATCTGAAAGGCTACAGGACTGGAGCAAGGTGGTAAGAAAGATTGTGACTTCCCAAAATCTTGTAGGTAAAGGTAGTAGGAGATCACATATGACGCCTTTACGGTTTTTAGTGAAATAGATGCAGAAATTCTGCAGAGAGTAGGTATCAAAGAACTTCAGGCAGGCCCTTGGGAAGGGTGAGGACAAGATAAATTGCAAAAACAGTATCAGTGGTAGCTGGTACCCGGGTGCATTTGGCCCCACTTTAAACTCAGTTCTTCATCTGCATAATTGGGTTATTTTGCTTTGTTGTGCTCAGTTGGTGGAGGGGCAGGAAAACATTGATCCAAGATTGGGGTTTTGCCTTACCAGGCAAGGCAGAAAGAATGCAGAATAGTCAAATTCTTAGTCCATGATGCTTGGCTGGATAAGGAAGGATGAGCAACCAGAGGAGAAAAATGCAAGAATAATGAGACTGTAGGACTCCAAGGTCAGAGAGATATAATGGTAGCAAGGGAAGGGGAGGGTTCTCAGGTTTACTGAGTTCTTAGTTCTAATTAGGCGCTGTAAGTGAAACCCACAAGGGGGTAGGAAATAACACTGGATCTTACTGTATTTAGAATGCTCAGGTATAGAGCAGAGACCTTCTGCCTACCAGGAGCTACCATTGTCAAAGGAGGACAAAAACTTTTTAATACTTCCCACAAGGTAAGGTGGTCAGTATGGTGGAAGAGAGATGAACAAGGCATAAGGAGCAGGGAGGAAGCCGCCAGTGCAGCTTGATGAAAGAGAGTTTAAGGTGTAACTCATCTTGTAGAGTTTGCCTGGCAGACAATGTGAGAACAGGCATTTCATAATAGTGTGGGCAAGAGCAGAGGATTTGAAAGAAAGCAGGCTAGGGAATGGTGAAGCATTTGTTATGGTTGCAATGTGTCAGTAGATGTCTCTTCATGTCAGAATATATGCATCTCATCTATTATTTTAAAAAATACACTATTTAATGGTTATATTTCATCTTATGTTTTTACTAATCTGGTAACCTATTGTTGAGTATGTATGATCTTTCCAGCTTTTTGCTATCAGGAACAAAGGGGAATAAGACATCTTTGAAGTTAAATCTTTATACACATCATTAATTATTTCCTTACAATCAGTTTATGCAAGTGGATTTGTGTGTCCAAGAGTATAAACATATTTAAGATTTTTTAAATATAATTTGACCTTCTGAGAAACAATCCAGTTAACCCTCCACCAACAGTATATATGAGTGCCCATTTTTCTGTGACTCTATCAACTTAGGTTATTTACGTCTTTTCCTCCTAACTTTGATCTGTTTGTGGAAGTTGTTTCAGTTTAATTTAAATGAGACTTTTTTGTTCTTTCCTAGGGGAAACTGGTTCTGGCAAGACGACTCAGATCCCTCAGTACCTCTATGAGGGGGGGATTAGTCGCCAAGGCATCATTGCTGTGACCCAGCCTCGTCGAGTGGCTGCCATCTCTCTTGCTACTAGAGTCTCAGATGAGAAGAGAACTGAACTTGGGAAGCTGGTACCTGATTTCCTTCTTTACTAACATTTCTTTCCTGTGCACTCCATTCATGCCCCCAACCTTTTATTTTTCTGAACAAGATTTCTTTTTTTTTTTTTTAAGATTTATTTATTCATGCATACAAGAACTGGGGTACAGCCCAGAGGTGCGGGGGTGGGGATGAGTGGATTCACCAGAGACAGAGTAGGGAGCAGAACAGGCAGATGTACCGAAACACACTGCTAAGGAGAGCAGCGGGTGAGGCAGGAGAAGTCTGCTGCTCTATGTGAGTAGCTCCCTGGCTGGCCAGGGATCGAACTCATGCTGCAGAAGCCGAGGATAGTTTCATAGTGCTGTGCTTAACCCCTTGCGCCACCAGGGAGGCCCCTGAACAAGATTTCTTAAGCATAGCAAGATTCTTTCTTGCCACAATTGTTTAGGCCTTTTAGTTTAGTGTTTTTTGGTTGTTTTTTTTACAGTTCCTAAGAAATCAGAGGGTTTGGCTGATTAGAGGTTGTCAATCCATTTGCTTTGCTTTCAAAATCTGCTGGCAAGTGGAGTATATTAGTTGTTTTCCTTGAGCATTTTTAAGACCTATATTCAATCTCTTTATATATCTTTCTAGAAAAATCATAAGCATTCTTCTAGTATATAGATGGATATTGAGTCTAGAACTGTATATGTCAGATTTTATTCTGTTTGTGTATGTTTATACATTTCACATAAAAACATCTTTGGCATCTTTTCTTATCTGTACATAGTTTCACTTGAAGTTATTAAGTTGCTGGGGTTAGAAGGCTAGTTTTGTTTTGCTTATAATAATTGCAACAAAAGGGGCATGTCCATTGTCTCCGCCACTAGATCGCATGCTCCGAGGGAGCAGAGCAGGGTTGGTGTTTGTCTTGTTCACTGTGATCGTGCAAACGCCCACACAGTACTGGATACTTAGTGGGTGCTTAACAAGTGTGTGATGTGTGAATGAGTCACATCTCTGCACAGGTTGGCTATACTGTGCGCTTCGATGATGTCACCTCCGAAGACACCAGAATCAAGTTTCTGACAGATGGCATGCTTCTGCGAGAAGCAATTTCAGACTCCCTGCTTCGGAAGTATAGTTGTGTCATTTTGGATGAAGCCCACGAACGGACTATCCACACAGATGTGCTCTTTGGTGTGGTGAAAGCGGCACAGAAGAGGCGAAAGGAACTGGGGAAACTGCCTCTCAAAGTAGGTTCAGCACGCTTAAGGGTCTAGGCCTGTGCTTCCTCCACAGCACCTCCTTCGCCCATTCTGCTTCAGAACCATGGAGAAAATAACCAAGATGGGAGTGACACAGGCTTTTTATCTGCTTTTATTGTTGAGAGGGGCACAGAAAGTCTGTCCAGTGTTTGATTTCCCGCCCTTTTCTTCCCTCTTTTGCATAGGTGATTGTGATGTCAGCTACAATGGATGTGGACTTGTTCTCTCAGTATTTCAATGGAGCCCCTGTCCTCTACCTGGAGGGACGGCAGCATCCAATCCAAATTTTTTACACCAAACAGCCTCAGCATGATTACTTGCATGCTGCGCTTGTCTCGGTCTTCCAGATCCACCAGGTATGGAAAGGGTGCAAATGCCTGAAGAGGTCTGTTTTACTTGCAGTTGATAAAGCACACAGGCCTGAAAAGATAGAGCATTCAGCTACTAGATGAAACTACTTTGTGAGCTCTGCCATTAAGATGAATAAGGAATTTATTTATCATGTTCAAGTTTCTATCCTTTTTTTATGGAATCTCTTTTTCCTTTTAAAAACAAAAGTAATTCCATTCTGACCAGCGTCTTTCCTCAACCAAATCAGAAAACCTCCATATTTTAGAATAGTAGCTTACAAATAATTTTTTATCATAATCCCCCTAAGAAGCATATTTTATAATGTGCACTTTATATTCAGGGAAGAATTGAAGTTCAGTTGGTTGACAGTGAAAGGAGGATTTAAAAAAAAAGCAAATTGGGCCTCCCCGGTGGCGCAGCGGTTGAGCGCTGGGTTGCGAAGATGCCCGCAGCCTCTGAAGCACTGGTTCGATCCCCGGCTGCTCCCCGGCCACCGGAGGAGGGTCCACATGGCGCGCAGACCTCTCCTGCTGCCCGCTGCTCCCCTCAGCAGTGTCCTTCGGTCCTTCTGCCTGCTCTGCTCCCCGCTCTGGCTCTGGTGAATTCTCTCACCCTCCCGTGCTTCTGACTGTACCCAGTGCGTGTATAAACAAAAAACAAACTAACAAACAAATAAATAAAACATGCCTCTATTTTAAAAAAAAAGGCAAATTATTTTATGTGTTAACTTCATACACAGTATATATCACAGAAATAAGTGTTGTGAAGCACTGCCTCCTTTACTACGTGTGATGTCCTCTTGTATTTTCTCCTTCATGCAAACAAAAAACTGATACAGGATTTTTCTTGGCAAACAAAAATAGGTTGCAACTTAAGAGTTCTCAAAAAAAAGTAACCCAAAACCTATTGGCAAGCATTTCTTTTTTCTTTTTTTGTTTTAACATTTGAAAAGAAGAGGTTCATTAGGAAAAGGAGAAAAAGAGAGTCCCCTGCATAGTCACAGATGGGCAGGAGAGCTACTGTTAACAGATATTTCAAAATCTCTTCTCATCTTATGACACATTCACTCTAAAATTTGAATGGTTACATAACCCCATTTTTGTTGAATATAAAATTGATTTTTTACCTTCCCATTAACTTTCTGGAAAAAAAAACTAGAGACAAGCTTTTTAAAAGTAATTTTTATTTTTTTTTTTATTTTTTTATTTTTTTAAAGATTTATTTATTTACACAAGCACTGGGTACAGTCAGAAGCGCGGGAGGGTGAGAGAATTCACCAGAGGCAGAGTGGGGAGCAGAGCAGGCAGAAGGACCGAAGTACACTGCTGAGGGGAGCAGCGGGCGGCAGGAGAGGTCTGCGTGCCATGTGGGACCCTCCTCCGGTGGCCGGGGAGCAGCCGGGGATCGAACAGGCTCTGCAGAGGCTGCGGGCAGCTTTGCAACCCAGTGCTCAACCACTGCGCCACCGGGGAGGCCCTAATTTTTATTTTAAGCCGGGTGGTACATGGATAATTTAAAGTTTAAAAATCAAGTAATTCATTTTAAAAGACTCAATTAAAACAAAAGAACCAGTAGTTGCTTTTACTTATCCATTCCAGATCTTGTTCTTTAGCATAACTACATTCAACTTCTTATCTGTTTCCACTGGATACTACCTTCATATTTCTAAAATAACCTGCTATATAGCATTTTATTTACTTACTGTTATTAGGTGTTACATGTTAATTTCTTACTATGGTGGATGAGGATTTGGAAACACCCTCCCACATCTTTCTTTCCATTCTCGCGGCTTAATTATATCACACTGTTTTTGAAATCAAGTGTCAAGATTATGACTCTACCTTGCTGGCAGTGCACCATCTCAATTTTTCATTCCTTATAGAACATACTTATATAGCCTTAATATATACTTACGATTAATTTTTTCCCATGTTTTCCATCATCTATCTTCTGCCAATCATGAATATCTTTTATGCATTCAAACATAATCCACTTATCTTAGAGTCCTTTATGCTCTGTTTCTGCTCATAACCGGTTGTTCTTCTGGCCTGTGTGTAACAGTCACCTTGACTTTTCCCTTTGCCATTTTCCTGTGTGTGTCTTGCCAGCCTTCTGGTTGCATAGGGTAGAAGAAGGGACTGGGGGATTTAGCCAAACTGTACTCAGACTTTGAACCACTTCATTTTTATCCTCCTGCGACTCAGCTCCACCTTGCTCCCAAGTCCTGAGCCTTTCTGGCTTCTCTGTGGAAAGTGGCTCATCTCTGTTTACCATTTCCTTTAGAAGGCACCCAGGTGAGCACTTCCTCCACCAGCCCAGCCACTCACCTCCTCCCCCTTCTCTTCCATCTTTCAAAACTGGGTTGAGGACCTCCCTGGTGGCGCAAGGGGTTAAAACGCAACCTATGAAGCTATCCGCAGCCTCTGCATCATGAGTTCAATCCCCCACCAGGAAGCAACCCACATGGTGCAGCAGACCTCTCCTGTCGCACTCGCTGCTCCCCTCAGCAGGAGGGGAGTATTTCCTCGGTCTGCCTGTTCCGCTCCCCCTCTGTCTCTGGTGAATCCTTTTACTCCCTACATCTCTGGCCTGTATCCCAGTTCTTGTATGCATAAATAAATAAATCTTTAAAAAAAAAATAGGTTGAAACTTTTTATCTATTCTCTTCTCCCATTGTCTTTGTGTTCTAGGCTTATACCTTCACTGTCATTTGATAGTATTTGAAGATGGTCAGTCTCCTTTACCTATCAAAGGTCAATTTGAGATGAGTTTTTTTTAAAGATTTATTTATTCATGCATACAAGAACTGGGGTACAGGCCAGAGGTGTGGGGAGTGAGAGGATTCACCAGAGACAGAGTGAGGAACAGAACAGGCAGACTAATGAAATATACTGCTGAGGGGAGCAGCGGGCGAGTCAGGAGAGGTCTGCTGCACCATATGGGTAGCTACCTGGCTGGGGATCAAACTCATGCTGCAGAGGCTGCGGACAGCCTCATAGGTTGCGTCTTAACCCCTTGCGCCACCAGGGAGGCCCTGAGATGAGGAGTTTTCATGAATGATGCCTGTGGGTGCATTCTGGTTGCATGGTAGTTTTGATGAGTCTTCCCATTGATGAAGTTTTGACTGTTTTAGATTTATCCTGTCTCTTGTGTACCCTCAGACATTTTTGCTGGTATTAATTAATATTGGGCTTAAATAAAAGTACTTGCACATACATATACAATATTATGTATATACTTTATTAAACATTTTTCAATTATTTTTGCATCAACCACTTTACAAATTATTGTCTCTGGACAGCCTTCAAGGAAAAATCAAGTAAAATGGTTATGTCATTAACAATGGGATATTCTTCCATCTGGAAGTTAATCTTTTTATTGAAAGCATTTGGCCAAGTACAGTGTGCCTTTGGGTGTATCAAAGTGCTTTTGATGGCATCATTTAATAAGGGCTCCGTTATCAGCATGACTGCTTCTGATCATTTTCATGGGTCAGGACTTTAAGTTTTCTTTTGTTTTATCAGCCTCATCTTTCAAGATGATTTTGAAAAGGAGGAAGCTTTTTGCATATTTCATTTGCTTACTTGATTGTGCTTTTCATGATACTGGTTAATCTGGTGATTTTCATCCAAAATGTCCTTAATTAGCTTTTAAATATAGCTGGCTAACTTGCATAAGTTACAGCTTTATACATTGTAGAAAAGGTATTCCTCCAGGGTAAATATCAACATTTAGGCTCATGTAAATATCAACATTTAGGCTCCACAATTAAGAAAAATAACTTTGGGAAACATTGTCAGTGACCATGGTTTTGTTCAGTGCACCCTACACTTCTATCAATGCCTGGTAATCCCTCTCTCCCATTTTTATAGGAAGCCCCTTCTTCTCAGGACATCCTGGTTTTCCTCACTGGTCAAGAGGAGATTGAAGCAATGAGCAAGACATGCCGAGACATTGCAAAGCACCTCCCAGACAGCTGCCCCTCCATGCTAGTTCTTCCTCTGTATGCCTCCCTGCCCTATGCACAGCAGCTCCGCGTCTTCCAGGGAGCCCCAAAGGTGAGTGCACCAATTCTTCTGTCCAGCACCATCCCTGGGCTCCCAGATGATCCAGCAGTGGGGCTTATATGCCAGTCACCAGACTCCTTGTAAGGTATATGGGATGGGATGCTAGGTACCCAATAACATTGGCTGAAAAACTACAGGAATGTAATACATCACTATAGATACAGCTCTTCCATGGTAAGAACAGGAAAACTGTTGTTCGGAGATGAGGAAGAGTACACTGGCAGAAGCTGAATGGTTAATGAGTGACTTCTAAGGTCCAACATAAACAGGTCACAGTTGTCCATAATGCCATTTATCAGGTGCCCATGCTGTGCCAGGCACTGTGCTAACACTACATACACTGTCTCTCATCCTCTCAAGAATCAGCAAAGTAGGTTTTGGTCTCATTTTATAAATCCTGAGGACTCAGAAGCAACAGTTGCTTAAGGGACATATAGTAAGTAAATGTCAGGGTCAGGATGTCATCCCACATCTACCTGCTTCTGAATCTTGTGCCTGTTCTACATCTCATCACACCTCAATATAAGCTCGTAAGACTGGAACATCCCCCCTCTCCTCTACTCAGTGTACAGATCAGCCATCGATATTATTAACTGTCATTAATAGCGAAGTCATCTTTTCTTGATCATGAATGAACTGTGGAAATTAATGGTGAGGAATATGTTTTAAAACTTCTGAATCATACGTGTGTCATATGGCTTTTTGGTTTTCTTCCTCCTTTTAGGGTTATCGCAAAGTGATCATTTCAACCAACATCGCTGAAACCTCCATAACCATTACAGGAATAAAATATGTAGTTGACACGGGCATGGTTAAAGCAAAGAAGTATAACCCTGGTGAGAACCTGTAGCTCATGAATGTCTCTTCTCTATATAGTTAGCACTGTTGAGTTTCATATAGTCTCACAGTTTTCCCCAAATGAGCATTTCATGTTTGGAACTAACTGATATTTAGGTGGCAGGCACGTAGACAATCCAGAAGTCAGGTCCTGAAAGGGGACCTGAGGCAGGTCAGTGAGACAAGAAAAAGAGGTGGAAAGAAGAACCCAGGGTAGCAAACTTGGGGACAGAAGGTCGGGATCTAGACAGAGGGTCTTAAGCCTCATCGGAAGTTGACTGAGAATATTGAAGAAGAGGGACAGCATGATACATCAGAGGCTTCATCAGAAGTAATATTTGAGCAAGGTTGGTGTGAGCCATGGAAGGAAGGAAGCATGCCAGAGGCCGGAGTGAGGCGCTGGCTATTTCCTGAGATTATACAGTGGGAAACTTGCTTGAAGTCATTTTTATTCTTGTGCATTTCATACCTTGCTTTAACTTAGACGGGATTTGGCTCCCAAATGTTTAATTGAAATGAACTACAGTGCTTTTGAGGCGGCTGACTTCCACATGTGTCTCTTGGAGATGACATATGTGAAAGGATTTGATTCTTCAGTGCCTGGCACAGAATACACCTTTATCAAAAAAACGTCTCATTTACTCCTAGGAGAAACAGCATCACCTTGGCCATCCTTTATAAAATTGAGGGGGAGGGTACGGCACGAAGGACTGGAGGCATTTCATTTCCAAGTCACTGATAGGGTGACCAATCATCCTAGTTTGCATAATCTCCTGGTTTTAGCACTAAAAGTCCCAAGTCCTGGGAAACCCCTCACTCCTGGGGAAAGTGCATGTCTCCCTGTGTCAAAATCAACATCTCTGAAGTAGGCTTTCCCGACCCCACACTATAAGCAGATTTTTATGCTATTTTAGTAACAGGTTTCACACAGCATTCATTGCAATGCCTTGTATCACTACAGAGGAGGTGGGTTTTGTACTTTCCAATGTAGCCTTGAGTTTTTCTGGACTTATGTATTGCAGAAAGGATCACTGGTGTTCTGAGGAATGCTGCTTTTTGTCCACACTGTAGAAACAATTTGTTTCTGTGTTGAACAGAGCACTAATGTGGTTCATTCTGCATCCAGACAGTGGCCTGGAGGTGTTAGCTGTGCAGCGGGTCTCAAAGACCCAGGCTTGGCAACGAACAGGACGGGCTGGCAGAGAAGAAAGCGGCATCTGTTACCGGCTCTACACAGAAGATGAGTTTGAGAAGTTTGAGAAGATGACTGTGCCAGAGATCCAAAGGTAGGCCAAGGTGCTCCCACACACCTGCCATTTGTCCCCACATGCTCCTCTCATCCCAGGGCTGCAGTTTTCACTAACTCAATGGACTATCTGCCTCACTGACTAGAGAATCAAGAACAGGTGAACGAGTCGTCTCTCTCTTTTTAGGTGTAACCTGGCGAGTGTGCTGCTACAGCTCCTGGCAATGAAAGTCCCAAATGTGCTCACCTTTGACTTCATGTCCAAACCGTCTCCAGGTAAATGGAATCTTTAGTGCAGTGAAGGCATTCAAGTAGACAACAGCAAATGAATACTCCCCCCAAAAGTGTTTTGGTGGTCTCCTTTGTTTAATTTCATTTGACACATAACAACACAGACTCTTTCAGAGAAGCGTCTCAGAATCTGGAAGGATGGCTCCTGTGCTGGCTATCTGCACTGTCCTGGTGCAGAAACATTGTCTCCCCAGAGGCTGGCAGTCAGGTTCCTGTCCACAGGAGGCAATGAAGGTAGTCAGGTGGATCTGTGGAATACTGGAGGAACTAACAGCATTGTAGTTTTACCAGTAAAAAGTTAAAAGTTTCTTTGTTTGGGGCTGGAATCTTATTCCTGCCTTTCATTAACAATCTGTATGGGGAAATTTTTTTTTAATTTTTGGTGGTAGATTTAGCACTTGGCATCTTCTTAGTACACCATTTTCCTTTTTCCTCCTCTTTTTTAAGTGAAGAAATGCAATTGGTTAAAAAAAAAAAAAAAAAAGTAGACAATTGATAGGTATACAAGCGCTCCTCTCCCACCTCCAGGTCTTAGTGTCCTGCCCTTAACACAACCACTATGACCACTTTCTAGTTGTCTCCTCGAGAAAACTTATGCTTGTGCAAGTATAGATAGCCTCTTAAAACACAAGTAACGATTTCACATTGTGCACAGTTCTATACTTTTTTTCCCCTTTCAATTACTAAATTCTTACATGCAAGGGGAGAACATACATGTAAGATAGAAGATGTAGTAAACCAATACCTACCAGTGTCCTCAAATCCCTCCCTGCCATACTTGCTTGCTTCCTACTCCCTCAAGGTGACCATCCTCCCACATTTTGTATGTAATTTCCTGGTTTTTCTTTAATGTTTCACTAGATACCCATGTGTCCCTTAACAATGCTGTTTCATTTTACACATTTATGTTTCAACTTTTCAGCAGCTTTTCCTTTTTCCCATCACATTTTGTAAGGCTTATTTGTGTTGATGCATTTTCACCATTAGATGCTATTCCATTCTATGAATAAGTCAAATTACATTCATCTATTCTATTGGTAGACATTTGCACATTGCTTTTTTCATTTAATACATTTTACAGATCAGTTCCTCTCAGTGTCTATATATTTATTATACTCTCAGAAATGTTTTTTTGGTTCTTTAATAGATAATGTATTTACATGATTCAAAATTCAAACAGTATAAAAGAGTGCCTCTGAAGTACCTGCTACTTCCATCCTTGTGTGTATGTTTCTGGAGTGCAGGTATATCTGCACTGACAATGTATATCTGTGGATAAAATTCATAAATGATGTTGCAGTATTTAAATTTATGTATAGTTTGCCAAGTTATAGGTCATTGTTTTAGAAGAGAATTAAACTGAAGGCAGTCATGTCATTAACAACTCTGAAAAGTATGTCACAGGGAGAGTGGTGGTTTTGATCTTTGCTGTAGTTTGATGGAGAGTATCCCATCAAACAGAAGCTCCCAAAGTATTGAGGCAGCTGCAATTTGGGGGGGGGGTTGGATTTTTGGCTCCTTTTTTATGTTTGTTTCTCTTTAGATCATGTACAGGCAGCCATTGCCCAACTGGACCTGTTAGGTGCTCTCGAACATAAGGATGACCAGCTGACTTTGACTCCAATTGGAAGAAAGATGGCGGCTTTTCCTTTAGAACCCAAATTTGCCAAAGTAAATGATACCTTCTCCTCAGTTCCTTTTCTGTATATTACAGGTTAGCCATCCCAAAGTAGACTCCTCATCCCAATGCTTCTAGATTAATCATCATTTTTTTCTCTTAAATAATTATCAGTCCTTTCTTTGCATCCAACACTGATTTATGTTCTATGTGGGCTTCAAACTCATATTAAATCATGAGCCCTACTCAATAGAAATTTACAGTCCTGCTTTACAAGAGAGTAAAATAAGAGTAACAAACATAGTCATAGCTTTAGAAATAACTCCCCTTTAACTTCTTAGAAAGGAAGTTGCAAATGGAATATACAGAAATAATCTAGCTAGAAAAAAATTGGTTTATAAAGTTTTTAATTTTGATTTGCAGACCATTCTCCTGTCCCCCAAATTCCACTGTACAGAAGAGATTCTGACCATTGTGTCCCTGCTATCGGTGGACAGTGTTCTCTATAACCCTCCCTCCCGGCGGGATGAAGTGCAGGGTGTCCGCAAGAAGTTCATATCCAGCGAGGGCGATCACATCACCCTGCTCAACATATACCGGACCTTCAAAAACATAGGCGGGAATAAGGTGAACCTTGTCTTTTTCCTATTTTCAGGGATGCAATTTGAATGTACCTTTGGTTTTGGCTGAGTCATGTAAAGAATCACAAAAAGAATGCCAGATATTATTTCAGAAAACATACAGAGATAATCCAGGGAAAAAATACAAGTCTTAACCTTCCACTCTGTTTAGTGACCCTATTTCTTAGCTACAAAATGACGTTTTTCCCTGACTTGCTCCTCACTTTCTGTGTAGCAGTTATTGTTTGTATGACGTTTCATTTCCTCTCAAGTGAAAATGACAATATATTGTTTCATTTATTAATGAAACCAGTAGTTATGCCATAGTATGCATATTTTAACTTTGTCTGCATTCTACTACAGTTAATTCCTTTAAAAAAAAAAAAAGACACCACCCATTTTTAGTAGGTAAAGTTTTTTTTTTTTTTTTTTTTAAAGATTTACTTATTCATATAAGAGCTGGGTACAGGCCAGAGATGATGGGGGGTGAGAGGATTCATCAGAGACAGAGTGGGGAACAGAACAGGCAGACTGACTGAAACACACTGCTGAGGGGAGCAGCTGACAAGATAGGAGAGGTCTGCTTCGCCATGTGGGTTTCTACCTGGCTGGCTGGGGATCGAACTCATGCTGCAGAGGCTGCGGATTGTTTCACAGTGTGGTGCTTAAGCCTTTGCGCCACCAGGAAGGCCCAGTAGTTAAAGTACTTTATAAATATTTTGCCATATTTGCTTTGATTTGTTTTTCAAAAGCTATCGCAGAAACTCTGACCTGCTCCTTTCCTAGTCCTTCTTTCCCTTAGCCACTTACCCTCCCTTAACCACTGTCTTGAAGTTGGGTGTGTTTCCATGGGTAAAAGAATGCCTTTACTTTTTTTTTTTTTAATATATATTTAAAGAACAGCTTTATTAGGGAAAGGGACAGAAGAATAAAGACACTTGCATAGACACAGGCGGGCAGGAAGAGCTGCCCTGAAAGGGACTGGTTTGCCAAGAGAGGCCTGCATGGTTGCAGGTGGGTGGCCTTGAGGAGAGCGGCCTCTGCTGAGGTAGGTCAGTGAAGAAAAGCCCACCATGGTAGAGGTCACGGGCAGCCAGAAAGCTGCTGCCCTGCAGAGGAAGAGAGTTGGTGAAGAAAAACGCCTGCATAGGCACAGGTGGGCAGATGGAGTGCTGCCAAGAATGCCTTTACTTTATATCCATGAACATTATATACTAGGGATCTTTTTGTACACTACCCTTTGCAGCTTGTTCTACTTCCAGCGCTGCAGTGAACATCTATATGTGTCTCCTGCACAGGGAGAATGTCGCTGGGTGCCAGCACCCAGGAGTTGACCTGCTGGTCTTGGGTTGCTGCATCCAGCTTTACCAGGCTGGCATGTGGCTCCCCAAAGGTGTCAGTACTTCTTTATACACTCCACAGTGTGTAAGAGTTTCTATTTCCATCATCCTTTCCAATGCTTAGCTGAATTTTTGCCCAGTTAGATGTGTACTAGTCTCGTTTTAGAATACATTGCCGTGATTCTTACAGAGAATTCCTATGTAAGTTTGTTGGTCATTTATAGTTATCTTCTGTGAGATTTCCATACCTTTGGTTTTTTTTTTTATTTTTTTTTTCCCTGAATTGTTGGGTTTTTATATATTCTGGGAGTTCTCATTCTTTATTGGGTATAATGCTTGAAATATTCCAGTTTGTAGCTTTTTTCATGTTCACTTGACATAAGGAAATGTTTAGTTTTAAGGAAATATAATAAGGAAGGAAGTTTAACTTACTAATAGTTTTCCTTTTGGGTTGTGCATTTTGACATATTTTTCCACATTTACTGGAAATTGAAGTAACTAAAGTTTTCACCTAAGTTCAATTCCATACTAAAAATTGTTGTATTTATTTTTCTTGACAGAAAGGAGAGAATTGAAATACTTTTTTTTTTCCTATTCAGGACTGGTGCAAAGAGAATTTTGTCAACAGCAAGAATATGATGCTAGTAGCCGAAGTCAGAGCACAGCTGAGAGACATCTGCTTAAAGGTATTCTTTCTTGCTGGTGTTCTTGAGGGTGGACTAAGCTATCACTTTATTCTAGGTGAAAATAAGGATGAAAGTTGTAAACCTTCCTCTATTTTGGTCTATTTCTTCATAGCCCTGCTTTTTAATAGCATTTCTTAACAGTTACATGCTATAATTTGCACTAACTTTTTAAAAACTTTATTTTTTTTTTAAGATTGATTTATTTATACAAGAACTGGGGTACAGACCAGAGGAGCGGGAGGGTGAGAGAGTGCACCAGACTCAGAGGAGGGAGGAGAATAGGCAGGTGGAGCAGTGGGCGCAACAGGAGTGGTCTGTCACGCCATGTGGAAATCTCCCTGGCCGGCTGGGAATCTAACCTGTGCTGCAGAGGCTGCGGACAGCTTCACAGCACTGTGCTCAACCCGCTGCGCCACCGGGGAGGCCCTTTTTAAAACTTTAGCCGCATTTTCCAATGTTATTAGAATTCTTTCTAAGCTTTTTTCAAGTGGGTATGTCTTTATCTTTCAGGTTACAGAAGTAATCTTTATTGTTAATAAAAGTTGATGCAGTGCACAAAACTTAATGCCTAATGCTATAAATTTAATAGTCTACCATAGCCCCTTCAAGGATTAGCTACTGTGATATGGATCCTTCTAGTATTTTTTTCTGAATTATATATTTTTTGGTTTTTTTAAAAACTTTTGTTTTCTAAGGTTTATTTATCTATGCATACAAGAACTGGAGTAGAGGCCAGAAGTGCAGGGGGTGAGAGGATTCATCAGAGACAGAGTGGGGAGCAGAACAGGCAGATTGACTGAAATACACTGCTGAGGGGAGCAGCGGGCAAATCAGGAGAGGTCTGCTGTGATATGTGGGTAACTCCCTGGCTGGGGGATCGAACTCGTGCTGCAGTGGCCACGGATAGCATCCATAGGTTGCATTTTAACCCCTTGCACCACCAGGGAGGCCCTGGTTTGTTTGGGTTTTTTTTTAAGATTTATTTATTTATGCATATGAGAGCTGGGGTATAGGCCAGAGCACCTGGGAGTGGGGAGTGAGAGGGTTCACCAGAGACAGAGTGGGGAGCAGAACAGGCGGATTGACTGAAATACACTGCTGGGGAACAGCGGGTGAGACAGGAGAGGTCTGCTCTGCCATGTGGGTTAGCTCCCTGGCCGGGGATCGAACTCATGCTGCAGTGGCTGTGATAGCTTCATAGTGCTGTGCTTAACCCTTTGTGCCACCAGGGAGGCCCAAGATTTTCTTTTTAAAACAAATACAGCATACATTTTATTTTGCAACTTGTTTTCTACTTGGTATAGTTCTTTGAATACTTAGTGTGTCTGAGCTGTCTTTCAGTCTCTGTCATATGCCTATCTCATATTTTTTTTTTTGTAACTATATAGCATTTCATTATATTCACAATCTAATGATTAAATTTCATTTAATCAAATTCCCAATGGTGGTCATAGGTTATGCTGTAATGACCATCCCCCTGCATATGTATTTTGCTCCAATGTACACAGAATAAATTTCTAGATAAGTAATTTTGATGGGCATTGCCAAATCATCCACCCAAAATTTTTCTGTCAACTTATATTCCCACTTAGAGTACATGATCTTTTTTGATATTAGAAAAAATAGAGATACTGAGATACAGTATCTTAAGAGACAATCTGAAGGAACTATATATATGTATATATGAATATATATATATGAATGAATAACTTGGTTGAGAAGCCAGTAATAATTAACAATCACTATTGTTTATGAAACACTTATTAAGGCATTGTTCTAAACACTTTTCATGTAGTTGCTATATTTGAAATTCTCACTTCCCCTCTATGAGGTTAATTCTGTTATTATCCAGGTTTACAAATGAAACTAGAGCTTAAGGAAATTAAGTAATTTGTCCCAAATCAAACAGCAAGTGAGTGCTGGAGCAGGCAACCTGGAAAAAGAGATCATCAGTTAACTGTAGTACTCTAGGGCTTCCTGGAGGTGGTGACAGCTGAGCTACATCTTAACAAATGAGACAGAGTATCTTCATTGGGCCAGGAGAAGTTGGTAACAAAGAACAAAACCCCTTAAACCATCTTCAAGAGAAAAGGAGGGATAAAGAGTTATCTCTGAGAACCTATGGGCAGGAAGTACACAGGGATCAGAATAAGGAAACAGATGAAGACATCAGGAGCCAGGGCAACTTTCTCTGGGCCTGCTAGTCCTCTTGTTTTAGCTCTGTTCTACGTGCTTCCTCCCCTCTTACCTTCTGCCTCAGCCTGCAAGATTGCTTTCCCTGTCCTCTCCACCCAAGAGACTAACAGATTGGTCAGACGCTCCATGTTCAGACTTTTTAAGTGCCTGGAAGTGAGAAGCTGGCCCAATATAAGCAAAATAAGTGTCTGCCACTAGTCCACTCAGCTCTGGCCAGGGTGTGAGGTGACATGACCCTCTCAACAATGATGGTAGAGCAAGGAAATTGATTGATAGCTGGCATTTCTACTCCAGCACTGAGGGTGCAAAAGCAGTCCCAGAACAGGCCTCAGTAAGAGAAGGCAGTTGACTGTGGAGTTCCCCAGGATGCTCAGGGTGGCTCATTCATGGCTGCACAATAGGAAGCTTGCATGGTTTTGCCAGGGACAATAGAGACATTGAAGGGTTTTGAGTAGATAAAGAATGACTTGAGTTATGCTTTAGGAAGATTAATTTGGCAGCAGTGTGTGGGATGATTTGGAGTAAGGGGATGATGATGTAGTCAAGGTGAGAGGGGAAAGCCTTCCTCCCTGGGGTAGTTAATATTTCAGTGAACATGTGGGATGCCGGGTCACCCAACCTTGCTGGGTCACCTAACCTGTTAGTGGTCTGGCGCTGATATCACCATCTTCCCCCTAGTCCTGACTAACCCATGCTGCTCTTTCCCTGTTTCTGTTGTTGTTCTTCAGCTGTGCTTATGTCCATCCCTAAGGCATTTGAAGTCACCACCTTCAAATGTCAGCATTCACTTTGTTGGGCTTGCACTATGGGCTGCATTTTAGGTACAGTTGCTCCAAATACTATGTAGTGCTGAGCAGTAATTTTGTTCAGGGTCTTTTATGTACCTCATTTCCTCTTGAAACAGATGTCAATGCCGATCATGTCATCCCGAGGAGACACGGAGAATATCCGCCGCTGCCTGGCTCACAGCCTCTTCATGAGCACTGCCGAGCTTCAGCCAGATGGCACTTATGCCACCACGGACACCCACCAGCCTGTGGCCATCCACCCCTCGTCTGTCCTCTTCCACTGCAAACCAGCCTGTGTAGTGTACACGGAACTGCTCTACACCAACAAGTGCTACATGCGAGACCTCTGTGTTGTGGATGCCGAATGGCTGTACGAGGCTGCCCCTGAGTACTTCAGGAGAAAGCTGAGGACCGCCAGGACCTGAGCCAGCCCAGGACCTGCCAGAACTGTGGGTGCCTGGATGCTGGGGCCACATCCATCCTCCCAGCAGACTTCTGGGTCAGCATCTAGAAAAGAGGCAAGTTAATGTAGCAGAATGTGCCTGACTTTGAGGAGCTTGAAAACATCCCTGTTTAAACTCCTAAGGCTGAACTATGTAAATCTGTACATACATTCATACTTTGGAAACTTAGAATTATGCTTTTGGTTTTTTTTTTTTTTTTTTTTTTTTTTTAAATAGAGGCATGTTTATTTATTTATTTGTTTGTTTGTTTATACAAGCACTGGGTACAGTCAGAAGTGCGGGAGGGTGAGAGAATTCACCAGAGCCAGAGCGGGGAGCAGAGCAGGCAGAAGGACCGAAGTACACTGCTGAGGGGAACAGCGGGCGGCAGGAGAGGTCTGTGCGCCATGTGGGACCCTCCTCCGGTGGCCGGGTAGCAGCCGGGGATTGAACTGGCGCCGCCAGAGGCCGCGGGCAGCTTGGCAACCCAGCGCTCAACCACTGCGCCACCGGGGAGGCCCTATGCTTTTGGTTTTTGAGGGGTGACTTAGTTGACTTCTGAGCCTCTCTTTCCTTACCTGCCAAATGGGGATGGTAATAATAATAATAATAATATAGAGTTGGGGTCATATTAGAGAAAATGAATGAGTGAAAGTGCCCAGAGCTAAACCCTGGCCACGATAAATGCAGAATGAATTGTGAGCCAGTGTGCTTGATGCTGTTGCTTTCTACGTGGTGTGAATTCAGCACAGCAAAGAACCCTAGAGATCGTAACTGAGTGGGAGTTTCTGAAAGGGACCATAGTAGGTCAAAAAACTTGAATATTGTACTTTGATTTATTTTAATGTCTATCTCTATGAAGCTTTTAAATAGAAAACATTAAAAATTGACTTCTGTAGAAGTCTCAGTAGGAAGGTGCTGTGGTCTCTTACCTCAGGGGCTTGTTGCCCCTCCTTGGCCTCATTCCCCTAGACAGAAGCTCTGTCTTGCTCCCTCCAAGCAAACACCAGTAAAGGAGGCCCTGAGGCCACTGCAGCTTTTTTGTTTTTCTTTCTGAAATCCCTTTTCCTTCCCTTTAAGGACTTGGGGATATCCTGACTTTGCTACTAACTGTGCTAGTCACCCCTCTCCAGCCCTCAGTTTCTACGTTTGTCAGAGAAAATTAGCGTGTCTCCACAGTCTTTTCCTGTTCTCGTATTTTGAAAAGGAAGAAGACAAAAAGGTTCTTAGCTATTTAATTATCAAAAGTATATCATCTTTCCCCAGAGAATCTTCTGCCCTAGAAAAAGGCACGATTTGATCTTTTCATTGTGCTTATTAATTGGGCTAAACACATGTGTGCAGTATTTGGTTATTACTTACACAATAAATCATGCAAGTTATAAATTGGGGGCCAGATTGCCCAAAAGACTCTCAAGGCAGTGGATGTTCTCTTTACTCTAGGTCCAGTGAACTCTCCAAGCCAAAGCACCCCCAATCCAAGGCTCATTTGTCTGTGCTCTTGGCTTTCCAACACTAGCTGTGTGTGGCCTGAGCAGTCAAGCTTTTACCCAGTGTTCAGGGTGAGAGCTTTATTTCTGTTAGTAGTAGTTAAATTAGGCCAAAGAGAATAGACAAATATTGTGTATCCTATCTTACTGAATTGTTAGACTTCACCTGACTTTCCTCAAATTGACTTGTTTTTACCATTGCTCACTTTCTGAAGTTTTTCAGAAAATTTAAGTATATTTTTCTCATTTATTTAATGGAGGCCTAGGATGTTTAATCTGAATTGGTAAAAGAAAATATACTTTTAATAAAACAGTCATCATACTGGCAAGAAATGGGGAGCAGGGGTGCGTTTTATCTTCTTCAGCAAATTCTCTATCTAGAGACTTTTTATGGGTCAAGTAAAACTTAACTTGAGAGTAATTTATGTCCAGTTTAAGTACCTGAAGCTTCTGGAAATGTGTATTTTCTGAGCACGAGTAAGGGGTAAACAACTTCTAAGTAAATATAAGTAACTTCTTAGCTTTAATGTTTCTGTACAGAAATATGTTTATCACTGTAATATTCTGGTAGAGTTTTAATGTTAGTTTTTTATTGGGCTTTTTAAAGAGTTCATTTTTAACATAGCTGCTCAGGGATTAAATCAGATTGGAAACCTCATTCTGACTCCACATATTACTACTGGGTATTTTGAGCTGCCGGTACATAAACTTTAAACTTTCTTAAGAAAGTTGTGTTTCATGATGATGCTACAGTGTAATCTTGAGCAACTTTGTCAATTGGTAAAACCTCTAAGGGTGTGACACCTTTTTTCCAACCTGTGAAATTCACATCTGGGTGAATGACTGGCTCCCATGAGCAGCTTTGTGTCATAGCACCCCAGGCCGTTAGCATGCCGCAGGAGTTTGTCTTCTAGTAATTACAGGGGTGAAAGATCCAGAGCAACACAGATTCCATTGCAGGGAGAGAACTGCCTACACTTGAGCCTTGGTAAGAACCCTTCATATTGCCGCTCTGCTGGTTGTAAAAGAGATGCCAGGAAGGAGACGTGTTTTTGCTCTGAGTAAAAGTGATGATGGCTGTGACACATACAGTTAATTGAGTGATCGGGAACTAGGGCCAAGCATGGAGGATATACCTTGAGCATATAAGGAAGACACTATGCTAATGGGGAAGGAAGGACTTTATTATATATTTTGTATGATCAGAATATCATAACTTGCGGGAAAAGAAAAAGATCAAGTTGATAAAGGTTATATTTTTAGTCTGTTCGTATTCAGACAGACATAGCTCTATAGAAACATCAGCTCTTGTATATATGTATATATAATGCTCAGATTTGCACATGACTATCAAAACCATTAAAAGTGAATCTTGTAGGGCCTCCCCGGTGGCGCAGCGGTTGAGCGCTGGGTTGCGAGGCTGCGCACGGCCTCTGTGGCGCCGGTTCGATCCCCGGCTGCTCCCCGGCCACCGGAGGAGGGTCCCACATGGCGTGCAGACCTCTCCTGCCGCCCGCTGCTCCCCTCAGCAGTGTACTTCGGTCCTTCTGCCTGCTCTGCTCCCCTCTCTGGCTCTGGTGAATTCTCTCACCCTCCCGTGCTTCTGACTGTACCCAGTGCATGTATAAACAAAACAAACAAACAAACCAGCAAACAAATAAATAAAGCATGCCTCTATAAAAAAAAAAAAAAAAAAAAAAAAAAAAAGTGAATCTTGTACATGATGTGTGTGGCTTCTTTCCCGCGTCTCCTTTCCCTTCTTCACAGAACGCTGCTTAGTATATAGTATTAGTCTTTGCTGCTATTGATAATTTGGGAAGACTTTCTTGTTACCTTATATATCCTGTGTCCTGGAAAGGTAGAGCAATCTTAACCAAAACCTGTTGTGATCCACTGCTTATTGTTGCAGAACAGTGCCCCATCAAAACCAGGGTGCAAGGTTGGAGGTGAGAAAGAGTTAATTAATCTGCTGTTCAGGGCGTGGGTAGAGAGAGGCCGCCAGGTAAACCTGCAGTGCCAAGAGGCTTCTGTTGAGGGAAGAATGAAGCACAGGGGCTGGCCCACTCAGGCCTGAGTACCATCCGTTTCTTGCAAGAGAGGGCTCCAGGGAGGTCTCAAGGCACATGACCTTGGCGGCTGGTATTTTGGGAGTTGGGGCCTGCAAGAGGGCATTCCACGAAGCCAGAGAAGCGGCTGTGAATTTGGAGAATGTAAGCTGCCGGAGAGAGAACTGATGTGGCCAAATTTAAAATTAAAAAAATAAAAATAAAAAAGGCTTAACACAAGAGACTCCCGCCCGCTTGGCTAAGGACGCTAGTCGAGTTTCTGAACCTCCCGGGAGGCTGCCCCGGAGCGCCCAGCAGAGGGCGCAGCGCGCGCCCCGCCCAGTAGCGCGCCCCGGCGGCCGGGCGGAAGCACTTCCTGGGGGGGCGGGACTTCCGCGGGCGCGCGCGGTCAGGGGGCGTTTTGGCCCGGGTCGTCCTTCCCACCCGCACGTGTCCGCCGCCGCGATGCTGCCTCTGCTTCGCTGCGTGCCCCGGGCTTTGGGCTCCGCAGTCGCCGGCCTTCGCGCCGCCGCGCCCTCCCCGCCGCTCCGGCAGCTGCTGCAGCCGCCGCCGCGTCCGTGCGCCCGGCCCTTCGGGCTGCTCAGCGTGCGCGCGGGGTCGGTGCGGCGGCCCGGCCTCCTGCGGCCTCGCGGCCCCTGCGCCTGCGGCTGCGGCTGCGGCGCGCTGCACACGGAAGGTGAGGGTGGCGCGCGAGGGGTGGAAGCGATTCCTAGATGGGCGAGGGGACCCCAGAGGTGGGACCCCAGGGTGGGACAGCGGATCGTCCAGAGCAGCCCCCCAAGTCTGGACTTCCTGATTCTTCCCCACTGATTGGCGAGCAGCGGGTTAATTCCTACTGTTAGCCCTTTTCCCACCTCCCTGCCTCCGAGAGTTTCATTGTGGGAGAAATACAACAACCCTGGAGGCCTATTTTATCCTTGCTCTCTGGAAAATAGAAGTTTGGGAAGGCTGAGGGCATGGTTAAAAGTAGTGTGCTTTTATGTCTTTTGGCAAGGATAAAACTTGGTAACTGGGAATTTGCTTTTATAGTGACCGTTGGTGATGAGCCGATTTATTTGAAATCACTTTTCCAGAAAGAGCTCGGCTTTCCACTGAGTGTTAACCAGTGTTTTTACAGATGAAGAAACTAAGGCCTGTCCCAAGAACAGCTAGTAGGAACCGTCCAAGTGCTGCAGTACATGGGTCATTTTTAGGTTTTAAACTGATTGACTTTTCTTTTTCTGTATCATTTCGATTTTCACTGTAGGGGACAAAGCTTTTGTTGAATTCCTGAATGATGAAATTAAGGAGGAAAAGAAGATACAGAAACATAAGTCCCTCCCCAAGATGTCTGGAGGTTGGGAGCTGGAGGTGAATGGGACAGAAGCTAAATTAGTACGGAAAGTTGCTGGAGAGAAGTAAGTTCTCGGCTGGGGACCTGGGGACACCAGGGGATTAATCTGTGACCTTGCAGGACCTGCCCTAGGTCATCCCCAGAACAGCCTTGTGTTATAGTGGGTGCTTTGGCATGGTTCCCAAGAGACAGGATTCATTTGGATAACTTCATAGGCTCCAGACACAATATGACTGAGGTGGTTACTGAAGAGTCAGTGAGTGTCAGTAATTCCTTAGCTAGTAAGGAATTAGCATAAAGGTTTGTATCCCAACACCTATTAGAACTGAAGAAGCTTCATTCGATGAGCCATAGTGGTGCAGGGAATCCTTCCCCTTCCTAAAACCTTTTCAGTGTAGACAGAATCAGCTTGAGCTCTAGTTGACATGCTGACTCACTACAGGCTCTGGCGGAGTAAAACTCCCCTGCTCTGCTGGCTGATGTTTATGGTCGGTGAAAATGCAAGCTCGGTAGTTCACATGTAACAAGATTGGGTTATAGTATAGTGAGGACTGCCATTAGAAAGGTGGGGAGTTGGGGGCCTAGTTTAGAGGTCTTGGATCCATTTTGAGCGAACTTATGTATATTTTATGCTGTGGGGTTCTGTTGTGTGGTTTTGGGGGAGTGTTTTTTCCCCATACGTAGGTCAGTTGTATATCCTGCAACTTCGATTATACCATTCTCCTAGGATAAGTCATAGCCAGTTCTGGGTCATTATCAATAATGTTCTAATGAATATAACTACATTTCTGTGGCCAGGGGGTCAATTTGGTCAGCACTATTGCAAATTAGACAAATTGTGTGCCTGAACCTCAAACCACCATTTTTTTGTATGGGAGTGGCTTCCTGGCAAGGCAGCCAATTACCATAGCTTCAGGGGCAGCAGTTACAGTGCACAGTTGTGTGCAGTTGTTGTGCTTGGAGGTGGGTGGCCCTGCAGTGCTAGTTCCAGGCCTTACGTCACTGGAATTTTGACTCAAACCTTGGAATATGATTTGTCAGGTGAGGGTTCTTACACCTTAAAATTGTAAGTAGTTGATATCTCTGGGCTGCTTTTGATTATAACACTTCCCACAAATACTGTATAAAGAGTGAATCTGTACTGCAACATATTGCTGTTTATGAGGCCTTCCCTTCCTGAGGCCAGGGCTACTCTTGCTTCTGTAAATAATTCAGATGTACAGCCAGCTACGACAGAGACATTGTTTCAACAAGTATTTTAAACTGTAGCGGCCTCTCTCTATATATATATATATTTTTTAAACTATTTTACCAATACTTTATTTGCATGATTAAGGTTAAGTAGTAAAACAGTAAGATTATACAATAAAAATATAAACACATGCTCTTTCCAGAATTTTTTTGGGGGGCGAGCCCTCAGTATTTACTCAGGTAAAATTATACTGTTCCCTTTTGTCTTTGTAGGATCACTGTCACTTTCAACATTAACAATAGCATCCCACCATCTTTTGATGGGGAGGAAGAGCAGTCCCAAGGGCAGAAGGTTGAAGAACAAGAGGTAAGCTTGTAACACCGTAACCAGCCTTTACTTCAGAATACTGGCAGGCTCCTTACTCCAGGGGCTTAGAGGAGCATTTTCTTTCTTTCTTTCTTTCTTTCTTTCTTTTTTTTTTTTTTTTTTTTGTTTTCATTCCTGTAATGCTTCCAGGAGAGAGAAGGCAAAGGACAACCATCCTTAGGACTTTACTTGTGAAGTGCTTTTGAAGAGCAGTTTCTGGCCACCTTCAGTACCAGTACTTTGTGGCCCCTTTTCTCTCCTAGGAACTAAGTAAATTGCTATCTGCAGGCTTAGGCTTTATATTGGCCTGGGCTCTCTACATGGAAAGGATTGAAACTGTCTTGCCCCTTCCCCTGATGGCAAGATGTTTGATGTTTGGAGTGTTTCCAAGTGGCAGATGGCCCTAACACGCAATAGACACTAGCTGTTCAGCCCAAGGTTGCAAGAACTTTTAACAGCAGTGATTTTGGCAAGGAGAGATCTTTTTTTTAGGTTGTAGGCCATTTTGATTGAACCTGGTCCTCAGGTATTTTAGAAAAGTACTGTGCCAGATCTAGAAACCAGCTGGAATGATGGCCACCAGGTCCCTAGACTTTCCGAGTAAGCAGGCATTGGTATTCTCATGACATAACACTGAACTTCTTGGTATGTCTCTCAGCCATGCTGACTAGGCTGTCCCTGACATTGAACAGTTCACCATCAAGGGATATTATTCAGCCATTAGGATGGCCAGTTGGCCAGAAGCACTGCCTTTGATCCTGGACCATAATAAAGGGAGATTTTTAAAACAGCTGGAAAGAGGAGATCTTGGTTAAGTCAGCTCAGTGTGTAGATAGAATAACAGACCTGGGAGGACTGAAGAACTGTTAGGGTGAAAAGGATGTCCTAAAGCTAATTCCATACAGGCTTTGTGGACTCCACCCCCACCCCAGGCCAAAGCCAAAGACATTGGGAACTCCAAATCCCATCACCACCAAAGGGAAGGTGGCTGGGACCTGAGGGTGGGGTTAAGCAGCCAGGTTGGTATAAAGCCAGACACGTGGGCTTTGGGCGGGTCCCCCATTTTGGCTCTCCGCCAGCTCGCAGCGTCTGGCCAGCTCTGAGAGTGACTTTGGGTTTCCAGGTCGGCGGATCGGGTAGGACGCATTAAAGACTTTATTCCCTGTTTTCTCCCTGAGTTGTACATTTTCCTTATTTCCTTTTCCTTTGTAAATAAACCTTTTATTAACCTTTTGTGTGTGCCTGTAGTGGAGTATTAATTAGTCCCTTTTAAGCGTGCAGGTGAGTACCCACAGCCAGGCAACGCGTTCAATATCGGGGCTGTCCTATAACAGCTGGCGGCTGTTAACAGGTCCCAGCCACCTTCCCTTTGGTGGTGATGGGATTTGGAGTTCCCAGTGTCTTTGGCTTTGGCCTGGGGCGGGGGTGGAGTTCACAAAGCCTGTATGGGATTAGCTTTAGGACATCCTTTTCCCCCTAACAGAACCAGTCTGGAGCTCAGTTAATTAGCACACACTGGGCTTAATTCAAAGCCTAGTGTGTTCTTTCAAGTAGTGAGGTGCACCAGAAGTGAAAACACTATACTAAATACATGATATTCTGCCTCCAAAAACCATCTACAACTCTAGAAAGAATCAACAAGAAGAGTTCTGAATAAGCTGTTACACTGTGTGTGAAAGCATCTAGGCTGCTTATTTGGGAGCACTATAGCATGAGACTGTTAAATGACTAAATAATATCCTCATAGTGGTGGTCATCAGACCCCCTGAACTGTTTGAGATCCCTGTGGACAGTAGCCTATAATGACTCGTTCTATTCCCCCAGCCTGAATTAACATCCACTCCGAACTTCGTGGTTGAAGTTATAAAGAATGACGGCAAGAAGGCCCTTGTGCTGGACTGTCACTACCCAGAGGATGAGGTATGTAGGTGGTGGGGCATGCTAGCCCCCTGAACACCTGGGGAAAGCGAGTGCTTCCTGCTACCTTCATGGTCCTTTTTAGCAGATACTAACATTTTCTGACTCAGACCAGAGGAAGAGGTGAGGAATGAGGGAGCAAAACCTTTGTTTCCCCGAATACTATTAGGTTGGACAAGAAGAGGAGGAGGAGAGTGACATTTTCTCCATCCGGGAAGTGAGCTTTCAGTCCACTGGCGAGTCTGAATGGAAGGACACAAATTACACTCTCAACACAGATTCCCTGGACTGGGTGAGTGTTTGATAAAGATGGGGGTGTTCCTGGTCCTGACCCAGAAAGAGACAAAGCAACATATTAATTATTACAGAAGAAGTATTTTTCTCTTAAACTAGTCACCATCATTTCTCTCGTTAGGCTTTGTATGACCACCTAATGGATTTCCTTGCGGATCGAGGGGTGGACAACACTTTTGCAGATGAGTTGGTGGAGCTCAGCACGGCACTGGAGCACCAGGAGTACATTTCTTTCCTTGAGGACCTCAAAGGTTTTGTCAAGAGCCAATAGAGGAGACACGATGCTGAACACCTTAATTTTATGGCAGACTTTGGCCAGTGAATAATATCTACTCTGAAGCCAGACAGGTGTACTTTGAAATGGTTTTCATCCTAATATCATGGAAAGTAATTCAAATATAAATTATTTCTGACCTCTTATTTACTATTCATTTGTTTCTTCTCTACAGATCTATTATTTCTAGTTTTTTGTATAACAATGATGGACAATAAAATTGGTTTATCTCCTCCAAGGTGATTTATCTTTTCTATTTCTAGTCCCTCCCCTGAAATCTATATAACAAACCACCAAAAACAGAGACATGAGAAGTTTTAATACAAAATAAATTATAAATAAAAGGTTTGTATTTACAAGGCCCCCTTCGCAGATGGAACCAGTTGTTTCCAACCCAGTAGAACGATGAGTCAAAACTGGTGCTAGAGGATCACAGCCCAAGTATCACAAGCCTGGATTTAAATAGAAAGAAGTCAGCTTAAGTTGCATGCCATCATGAAAGTTATCTCAATATATGGTTAAAGATTTATTTATTTATGCATAGAAGAACTGGGGTGTAGGCCAGAGGTGTACCGGGGTGAGAGGATTCTCCAGAGAGTAGGGAGCAGAAAGGTGGATCCACTGAAATACACTGCTGAGGGGAGCAGCGGGAGAGACAGGAGAGATCTGCCGTGTAATGTGGGTTAGCTCTCTGGATGGGATCAAACGCAAGCCCCAGCTGATAGCGTGGCAGCACTGAGATTTAACCAGTAGGCCACCAGGGAGGCCCCTCGGTGTATGGTTAAAAGTTGTAGTCGGTAATGGTATTTAACATACAATTAGAATTCCTACAGGTGAGATGATGCTGAGGCATTTGCAATATTTTATATTATGTGATAATTCAGCTGTGTCAAAGAGGCCACTGCCAACCCTTGCTCTTGGGCTTCTCTGAACCTGGCCCGTAGTATTAGAACTACTGCCTTTGAAGCCATGGGAAGCAGTCTCTTCCAATCAAATTGTAAAGATGAACTAATCAAATGCCCTCACATTCAGGAAATTGGTGACCAGAAAGATAATTCAAACTTCTGACAGCTGGGAGCTTTTATGGCCCAGCGGGGAGGTGAAATGTCTTCTACTTAAAGCAAGATTGAAAAAGGAATGTGTCACAAGGAGGTACAAACCAAGTTTGCCTACTGCAAGCAGAATTAGAACTTGGAGGTCCATTATTTCTAACATACCTTGGTCCCCCATTAGCTACTGAGTATAAAAACTGGTCCCTGGTATCTTGACAGCTCAGTCCCACCACCAGGACAAAGAATGCTGTCTACAATCTTGCTTATTTTTGCAGCCATCGGTAATATATGTGGCTTTCTGGTGGTCTGGCATATTCCATTCCCACACTCACCCTTAATCCACTGTCCCTCTCATATCAAATGTTCCAAATACTTGTGAAATACATATTACCATCTTTAACCCATACCTATTTTTTACCTCACACTGAATTACCCTATAGCCATCGCACTGGACCTCGAACCCATGGGTCCTTGATTTCCCCTTATGAGAAACCAGTACTTGACTGGCACAGTGGGACTCTACAGCATTTCAAATAAACTACTTTTCAAAATGCTGAACTCTGGGATAGCCGAATAAATACAATTTTGTCCTTTCGTTTCTCATCTTTCACATGATGAACCCTCCACACACACATACCCAATAATGGTCTCCCTGACCCCTCTGGAGCCAGCACTGTCAATCATGTCCCTATAGCCGCTGGAAGCACTCTCCTTCCAAATCTCTCCCAACTGGCTTTGCTGCTGCTCTGATCTGAGCTCCTGTGTGCTGCTGGTCTGGTGAGTGGACAACTGGGGTCCACAACAACTGCACTGTGGCTGCAGATGCACACTCGGCACCTAGGTAAGCCTTGGCCTCCTCTTCAATTGCCCTCCCCTTTCCCTCCAGCACTTGGGCTGAAACGTTCACACTCAAGGAGCTCTGTACTCCAGCTCTGCCCCACTACACTGCAGATGCCTCATTTGTTCATCTCACAGAGAAGGCGGAAGCAAAAGCCATCTGACCTGTGAGGCTTCTACTCTCTCCCCTCCACCTTAACTCATTTCTACACATGTTCTGCACCTCCTACATGCCAAGGATTGGGAGTAAAGATAAAGATATAGTTGTTGTCCTCACAGACAAAGACACCAACTGCAGCAACGTTACAGGAATAGGGAACAGTGGAAACCCAAGGAGATCCTGGACCATTCTATGTGAGGGGCAGATTTGATTATCTAGTATATTGCAGTACCCAATATCTGTACAAATGATCCTTGAGCTGAGTGGGAAAAGCCAAAGGCACTCCAGACTGAATCACATGGAAGCCTGAGAGCACTTGTATATTCCAGATCTGCAAGCAGTTCTAGATGATCAGAGACTAAACTGTATATTTAAACATTTGCCTGTTTCTAAGCTATCATTTCTAACAAGGTGGGAATAAAACCAGCCACTGAAACATTCACACCACAGGGCCCCAAGGGAGGCTTACCAGACAGCTCATGAGGAGACTGGCCTTTTCTTCTGTCCCTTCAGTGAGTGAAAACTGAGGTGTGTGGGGACAGTGTACACTGTGCTCATTCACATTGTCCTCTAAACAGGCACGGAGTTTCTGCTCTGTCAGCTGTGGAGACTGAAAAATAAGAAAGTTACACCACAACCTAATCATAGTCAATAGGTTGACAATTCTGATTCCTAATGCCAACTAATAACCCTGTGCAACTGGCTAACTGTGGTGGCTTGATTCCAAGGACCTTTAGAAATGGGCTCCTGACGGTGCTGAGAAGATGAGCTCCCTGTAACTGCCTCTCCAGATCAACCAACGCTCTCCACTCCCACGATGAAACACTGACTCACTCACTCATCACACCGGAAACACCCAGAGCTAGTAGTAGGTCACCTTTTGGCCTCCCTTACGCTCAGCTGCCATGTGCTGAGTGTATCCTTACCAAGAACCAGCACTGTTTAGGCCCAGATCTGTTTGTGGTCATTGAATTTGCTAATGTAATGTAACTACATAATATGTAGGCCAATGAAAATAAAAGATTATTTTTATATAAATGGGATGTTTAGGAAATACTCAAAAAGCTGGGTTGCTTAAAAAAGGGTTGCTGAATTAGGTAAAAGGTGGGGAGAAAAAAGCCTAAAGGTGTGCACCCAGCATTTCTGATACAGTAACAGAACTTCTGAAACAAACAAACAAAAAAAAAATAGACTTTAGCAGAGCCCTGCTAAAAGACTGGCAAACAAATTTACATGTTTGAAACTTACTATGTTTCATTTTTTATAATTTGCAACTAACCAACTAGCAAACTTCCACTACCCATCATGTCAGGTAAGAAGCCTCATTCATTCTGTGTTCAACTAAAGTTGAAATTCTGAATATCCATGTGACTAGACATAGGGATAATTTTATGGGAAATCAGAAACATGTGTTTCCAATTCTAAACTGGGCTGCCTTTGAAGATATTAAGCAATGCTACATGAACAGGTGTTCAACAATGGCTCTGGGGGAAAAGGCAAGGAATTACAACAAATGTGTAGCACTTGCCAATTTCCATGTTGGTTATAGTCTCACCACAGCTGATTTCAAGCCACGGGTGTGAACATAACATGAAGCTGGGAAGAGACACACACAACTGGCTCCACACACCACTGAAGGTTAAGGAAGTAGACGGTGGTGGGAAGAGGGAACACAGAATCTGTGTGGAACACTTACATGTGAGGGGATGTACAGGCCACACTGACACATGACCACACCACTTGCTATTCTCAGGTTGTACCTAGAAGCAGAATTGGGATCCCAGAGTCATGGCCAGCAGACCTGGATCTCCAAATCTTTCCAGGCAACAAATATGGGGGAAATCCCACTCACCTTGGAGTGGGGGGTGGGAAACAATAATGCTGAAAAGGTTTTGAAAACTCTTACTTTGTACACACAGGACAGATGAGGGAGTTTGCTTCCCACTCAGCCAGCATGATGCTGAGACACTTCTCATCAAACTGCAAGCTCTTCTCATACTCACTAATGATGGACTGTTCTGCAAGACAAAGGACAGCTGGAGTACTTTACCGTGCTTCACTCAGAGGACCATACCTTTAATGCTAAGCTTCACCTCCAAAGGCTTCCTTCACACAAGAGAAAAAATAGGGGTAAAATCATGCTCAAATCATTATTTACTGCTCCATCTTGTTGGCCACCCATCCCACATCTCTGAAGGCCACGGGAGGAGAAATGTAGAGTGCTGGGATTCCAGGGCCAGCAGGAAAAAGAACACTTAACTTCTGACAGGAGGCCTACCCTGCTGAGTTTAAAGTAATCTGTTCCCCAATAACTGTATACTCAAAAGTCTACATTGTTCAGAACCTGTGTGTTCACGCAGCAAACATGATACAATAATATCTAGGGATACAAAAATAAAAAAAGTAGGCAAGAGATGTAAAAATAAAAAAGACTGGTCTCTGCTCTTCATGTACTGTCCAGGCTCTAGTTAGAGGAGGGGTCAGCAAACCATAACCCATAGGTTACACCCAGCCCACCTTCTGTTTCTGTAAATAAATGTATATTGGAGGGCCTCCCCTGGTGGCGCAGCGGTTGAGCACTGGGCTGCAAAGCTGCCCGCAGCCTCTTCAGTGCCAGTTCAATCTCCCGCCACTGGCGAGGGTCCCACATGGCGCATAGACCTTTCCTGCGGCGCCCGCTACTCCCCTCAGCAGTATATTTCATCAGTCTGCCTGTTCTGTTCCCCACTCTGGCTCTGGTGAATTCTCTCACCCTCCTGAGCTTCTGACTGTACCCAGTGCTTGTATAAATAAATAAATCTTTAAAAAAAATGTATATTGGAATATAGCCATGCTGATTTGTCTATGTATTACCTGCGGCTGATTTAACACTACAACAACAGAGTTGAGTAGTTGCAAAAGAGACAGTATGGAATCTAAAATATTCATTATCTGGCCCTTCACAGAAATGTTTGCCAGCCTCTGCTTCAGAGGGTCCCTATAACTGAGTATAGCAGAACACAGGAAATCCTATCACTTCAAGATTTTTTAGTTAGTGAGACCAATGAGTGGTGAAGAACAAAAAAAATAAAATAAACTCAAGAATTTACAATTTAATTGCAGTCAATCACAAGTATTCTGATGTGATCCAATCACCTCCCATAAAATGTTTTTTAACCCCTACCTCCAAATAACAATAATACCAATCATTACAACTAACACTTACATGGCACTTACTATGTGTCAAATGCTAGTCCTTTGTGTATATTAATATCTTCACTATGATTATTCTTATTAAAGGTAAAGAAACTGAGACTTGGGGAGATTATGTATTTTACCCAGAGTCATATAAATTAAACTAGTAAATCTAAGAAGTGAATCTTAGCAGTTTGGCTTTTATAGCGCCATGATAATAACTATTGTTTGTTGAAAGCTTTTTTAATGCCAGGCACTGCTCTAAGTCTTCTTCATATATCATTTATCTTACAAACAAACTTATAGGGTAGATCTATTTTTTCTTTTTTTTTTAAAGATTTATTTATTTTATACAACTGGAGTACAGGCCAGATGCGCAAGGAGGATAAGAGGAGTCACTAGAGACAGAGTGGGGAACAGAACAGGCAGACTGATGAAATACACTGCTGAGAGGAGCAGCAGGAGAGACAGGAGAGGTCTGCCGTACCATGTGGGACGGACCCTCGCCTACTGACCAGGATCAAACCAGCACTGCAGTGGCTGCGGTGCGGACAGCTTCACAGCGCTGCGCTCAACTGCCTATGCCGCCAGGGGAGGCCCAATCTATTTTTTCTATTTTACAGATGATAAGAACTAAGTCAGCAAAGATGGACAGAGAAAAAGGGGAGCTACGAACTAATCCTAATTAGAAAAAAGGTGAGCATTAGAGTAGATATAGGCTAAGGGTCACCTTGGTCAATCAGCTCCTGCTGAATTTCTTCCAACACAGCCAGGTCCATTGGTTCCTCAAACTGCAAGAGCAAGTACGGTCATCAGAGGTTTGAAGTTATATAGTCAGCTGACAAGCCCCACAATAATTCATAGTTGGAGCCTAAGTTTACCTGAGGAAATCAGTCCAAATTATGCACACAATGGGGTAATGTGGTCATACTGAGAAGTCATCAACAAATGATTAAACTACCCAGTAATAAAATTATGGCACTATATTTTGGAGAACTGCTAAATATAAATTCTGTCAAAACTATGTGTCCACTAGAAAGTTGCTAACTTCTATAAACCTCAGTTTGGGCCTCTGTAAAGCAGGAACAAAACCTACCCAGAGTGTTATTGTGAGCACTGTTTGTGATTATATAACGCAACATTTGGCATACCACAGAGCCAGTAGAAAGCATCAAATAACATGGCATCAGTATAAATAGCCTGCGTGTATTCAAAGTAGTTCCCACATGTTTTCTTATTTAGTCCTCACAATACTAATAGTATCTCCTTGATTTTTTAGTGAAAACTAAAGCTCAAAGTGGCAGAATGGAGTGAAAAGTCAACAGCAAAACCAGGATCAGAATTTCAGAACCCTGACTTCCACTTTGGTGCTCTTTTTGATACATGGTAAATGATTTCCTATCCACATCCAGCTCCCAACTCTGGTTGAGATTAGAATCAGAAAATATCTGAAGACCTTTTTAAAAAAAGTTCCCAGGGAAAGGGAAGGAGTGGAGAGGGGGTGAGAACAAAGAGGGAAAGGGCACAAGGGTCTATGATGGTGGACTAGGGGTTCCTTGGTGGTGCCTGCACTATAGCCACACCTGAAGAGGGGGAGCCTTTCTATAATGCAAACAATGATATAAGCCAATATTAACTCAATAAAAAATATTTACAAAAAAATTTTTCTGGAGACCTAGCCCATGCCTACTAACTCAAAATTTCCAGGGGTTGATCCAACAAATGAAACCTCTTTCTTTTTAATTTCATAAGTGATTATGACATAGCAGGTCAACACTCTGGTATTTAGGAATCAATAATCTAGAAGAATCTAACATTAAAAGTAGGAGAACCTGGGATAAAGACAGTTAGACTCCTGATTGGGGACTAGAGGGTAGATGGGGTTAGAAGACTTGGGTAAGTAGACTGTACCCAGTGCATGTATAAACAAAAAACAAACAAACAAATAAGTAGATATACAGACAGCAGGCATTCTTGGTGCTATGGCACCCTTCCTGAAAACACATATTCCAGCCTGACCTGAATCAAGGCCTCTGGAGAGCTCTCCATTAACTGCAAAGCATTCCACTCTTCTTCCATCACTTCCTGCACAAGAAGGGTTTTCTGCATGCTCCCTGGCACATTGCTTCCAGTCTGGCGGTATCTGTTCAGGACCCTGTCCCGGCTGTTTCTCATTCTCTCCAGGCATCCCTTGGAAAAAAGAGAAAAAGAGTTTTTTACTTTTATTTTTTTAAGAAAAGGCAATTCCATTTAAAAAAAAACTCATAAATTAGTTGTTAAAACATTAAAGAAAATTTATAAACAAAATTTCAGCTACAAGCTTAACTATAGTATTTTTTTTTATATTCCTCTCCAGTATTTATTCACATGTACACAAGTGAAATTATGGTTTACTCATGTATTTCCAAATCACCATATTTCACATTCTATCTTCAATGCCAACTTCCTTAAAGGTTGAATGATAATACCCCAACTGTGTTGTTATGGGACATTTAAGTAGCTTCGAAATACTTGCTGCTCTAGACATAGCTACAGTAGTTGCTTCCCTGTATAACAATGGTCCTCAACTCGGGGTGATTTTGTCCCCCAAAGGACAGTTGATAATGCCTGAAGACATTTTTGGTAATAACAACTCTAGTTGCAGGATTTCTAGGGGTTACAGATCAGGGACGCTCCTAAACATTCTACAATGCACAGAACAGCACCCCAACAACAAAGTGTTATCTCCCTCAAAATATCAACAGCCACAGCTGAGAAACTCTGCATTAAACAGTCATTTCTAGGGCCTCCCCGGTGGCGCAGCTGTTGAGCGCTGGGTTGCGAAGCTGCCCGCAGCCTCTGCGGCGCTGGTTCGATCCCCGGCTGCTCCCCGGCCACCAGAGGAGGGTCCCACATGGCGCGCAGACCTCTCCTGCCGCCCGCTGCTCCCCTCAGCAGTGTACTTCGGTCCTTCTGCCTGCTCTGCTCCCCGCTCTGGCTCTGGTGAATTCTCTCACCCTCCCGCGCTTCTGACTGTACCCAGTGCATGTATAAACAAAAAACAAACAAACAAATAAATAAAACATGCCTCTATTTAAAAAAATAAATAAATAAATAAATAAATAGTCATTTCTAGTGTTATTTTCCTGGGATATACCCACTACTTCAGGGATTCCTAGCGAGGTAGACAATATTGCTTACAGGCACCATGCAGAGTTCAGAATAGGTCAGAACTGAGGTAACAGCACAGCTCTAAGACTTAGCAACCGAGGCTTACCCGAGGCTCAGTTACATTCCCCAGGACTATGACTAATTTCCTTCTCGTATGAGGTACGTACACGGAGTGCTTCCCTCGGTGCCCACCTACCAACAACTACAGGTGCTGTTGCAGAGGTGCAGACGGGCGGTTATGAGCACAATCGCATTTAAAACAAACCCATACTCAAAGTTTCCTGGGACCGGACGGCCCCGGCTAATCCAGGGGTCAAAACTCCGGCGTGCGGGGAAGGGGTAGTGAAAGAGGGGCGGCACGACGGTGGCCAAGGCCCAAGGGGAGGCCTGGATTCCGGATCGATCCACTTTCACCGGCCAGGGGCTCCCAACACCTGCCTCACCCGGCAGGGTTGAGGCGAAGGCACGGGGGAGAATGACTCCAGGAACGTGCTAGGGAAGTAACGACAGCCCAGCAAGGTTTCCTAAACCTCACACTTACTTGTCTGAAAGCCTCTTTCCAAGGTGGCGAGCCCACCTGCTTGTACAGCAAGCGATGGGGAGAACCCGAGGACTCTGCCATCTCCTTTCGCGGGAGTTGCGCCAGAAAGCCCCGCCTCCTTGTAGCGCGCAGAACTCTGGGAACTGTAGTTTCTGGGTGTTACGCTAACTAGATTGCAGGGAATTCTGGGAAGTGCCTACCAGCGAAGGCGGATTTGCTCAACTCAAGGAGTGATTGAAGTAGTAACATTTGTGAAGTCAATTCAACGTGAATGAGAAAGACTTGTTTGTTTTATTATTTATTTATTATCGAGCGAGTTAAGTCCTGAGGAGAGGTTTTCTACGTCTAATTTCACCCAGGTGGAGGCCCCAATAGGCAATTAGCTACACAAGCCGCGGGCTCTCCTCTGAGAACTACACTTCCCATAGCACCACAGGATTCTCAAAACAAGCCTCGCCCTGCCGACCATTTTGTCCCACCCCCTTTGGCTTCTGAATAAATGATAGGCTGGCTTTGTCTTCGCCCCGCCCCTAACTCTAGCCGCGTGCTTCCGGCGTGTCCACTTGATGATTGGCCGAGGCAGTGGACTGCTGGCCGCGGATTGGCTGCGCTCAGGGGCGGGCAGAGCAACTGGAGTAAGAGGGACAGAGGAGCCAAGATGGCGGCGGCCGAGGGACTCGCTGGTGACGGGGAGCTGTGGCAGACCTGGCTTCCTGACCACATTGCCTTCTTGCGGCTTCGGGAAGGACTGAAAAACCAAAGCCCAGCGGAGACTGAGAAACCGGTTTCTTCATCATTGTCTTCGTCGCCGCCACTGCCGCCGCAGATGCTGACGAGAAACCTGGTGTTAGGCCTCGGCGGAGAGCTCTTTCTGTGGGAGAAAGAAGGCAGCTCCTTCTTGGTCGTTCGCCTTCGGGGCCTTAGCGGCGACGAAGAGGAATCGCCCCTCTCCCAGTACCAGGTACGGTCATGCTGGCCTTGGCAGTGACCTTCGGCTGGGATCTCGGCTAGTTTTATTCCCTTCCCATCCTGTCTTTCGTCGTCTGGTAGGTGTGCTTCCAGGCCCACTTCAGGTGGAAAAGTCTGTGTTTTCATTACGCTCTAGCATGGCCTCTCTTGCCCAGTTTCATTACTTTGACTAATGTCTCTCGACTCCGACACCGTGCCCCGCTGCTATAGGAATTCGTGCTCTCAGAATACTCTCAAGATACTGAAATCCATGGCGCCTGGAGGAAGGGAAGGACCAATCAGTAAAATACCAGTAATGCAAGTACTCTGAAGAAAGACAAGGCAGGGGTTAGGGGACTGAGAGTGTAGGTAGAGTTGCTATTTTCAGTTAATTGGTCGTGAGTAACCTATGAAATAATAAGGATAACCCTAACTCGCTGTGGGTTATTGTATGAGCGTTAAGTTAGGTAATAGACTTAAAGCACTTTAGTGTCTGACATGGGGGGAGAATCCCTGGTGAATTCTTTTCCCTTTTAGAAAATTAAACTGTCCCCTAAATTGGGAAGGATTTTTTTGTTTGTTTTTGATAATCCAACAGCCTGTGAAACTGGGTCAGATTAAGAAGTATTCTAGACATACTATGCTCAAACATTGCTTTACAGAACTGTTTATAATAAGTTGATTCTCTTTAAAGATTAAAAGTTTGGCACCCATGCTGCGTCTGTGTGCCATTATCTGATTCTTGTTGATGAGAAATGATTAACAAAGATGCCAGCAGTGTTTCTGCAGTTTAGATTATTGGTCAAAAAGTCTAGTTTTACGTGCAGTAAAATTTCATTTATAAGAGTAATTTTCAGGGCTTCCCCTGGTGGCGCAGCGGTTTCGCGCTGGGTTGCGACACTGCCCGCAGCCTCTGCTAGCTACGCCGGTTCGATCCAGGGCCAGGGTTGCACATGGCGGGCAGACCTCACCTGCGCTGCCGGCTGCTCCCCTCTGCTCCCCTCAGCAGTGTATTTCGTCAGTCTGTCTCTTCTGTTCCCTGCTCTGGCTCTGGAGAATTCTCTCACCCTCCTGCGCTTCTGACTGTACCCAGTGCTTGTATGTATGTATGTATGTATGTATGTATAAGTAAATAAATAAATAAATCTTTAAAAAAGAGTAATTTTCAGATGCACAGTAAGAGCACCCTAAAACTCTGCAGCATTTGACCCAGTTATGATTGAATTATCTTTGTCTATCTGTTTTTATAGACTGTAAGCACCAAAGTAGCATCTGTGTCTGCTTTACTTAATTTGTTATCTCCAGTACACAGAGCACCTGGAATGAACAAGCTCTCAGTAAAAATTAGTGACTCTCTGAATGACCATTAATCCTTCAGAATCTCAAAAACTCAGATGCACAACATCGCTTTGGTGTTAACAAAGCAATGACTTTCAAAACAAAGCCACATCTAACACTGTGATTATCATAAGTGATCTAAGAGAATAGATTTTGTAATGTATCAATATGTAACAGAAGAAAAGTGGCCTGTGTTTGATTTGAGATAGGCTGTCAAAATCAAGCAGAAAGATGTGGGTTGAGAAGATAGGAAAGAACCACTCACCAGAGGAAAATAATTACTTGATTAGGGCCAGAAAGATGTGGGTTGAGAAGGCAGGGAAGAACCACTCACCAGAAAAAAAAAAATAGTTTGATTAGGGCAGCTAAAGAACAAACAAAAAAAACAAACTTACAGACATTAGTAACAATTAGTACAACTTTCATTATATTCAGAGTAATATTTTCTGAAAGGATTTTGGCTTAAGGTTATTCTCCATACTTAAGGGTAAGCAATTTGCAGCCTCATGATTTGTTACTGAAAGTAGGAAGAAAAGTAAATGGGAATTTGAGATGGCTATGAGAGAAGAGGAAATACCAATAGAAGCGAGTTTTTTTGAGGGCATATGATGCTGAAACAAACAACTTATCAGAACCTCCTGAAAATATCGGTGTTCCATGTTAAACTTGCATAGGTAAAGCACCATTCTGTTTGCTGCAGAAGCACTTAAAGCCAATCTCTCTCTCACTGTACTGTTTCTAAATATAATAAATATCATTCATTAATGCTTCTGACATCTTTGTCTACATGAATATTACATTTGAATAGGAGAATTCGCATATTAAGAGCCATATACTCTGCTAAGGATACAGAGATGAAAAGCACAGATTTCAAGTAGTTCATAATTACTTGAGTGAGATGAGCAAGTAAGAGGATAGAATACAAAGTGATTAGAGCTATAATAGCATTATCCAAGTGTGTTATAGGAATACAGAAAAGATGAACTTATTCCTGGCCAAAAAATCAGAGTTAGTTTCTCTGGAGGAAAGTAGACGGTGAATCTCCAAGAATATGTTAACAAAGGGAAAAAGGAAAATGAGGACATTGTAGGAAGAGGAACAGTTGTGTAAAGAGAGAGGCATAACAAAGCATAATTATTTCCCAGAAGTACAAATTAATCTGAGTATAAATTACAAGTGGAAAATGGTGAATTGAGACTAAAATGGTAAGCTGGAGCTTAATCATAAAAAGGGAAATTATATAGGGCCTCCCTGGTGGCGCAGGGGTTAAAGACCGCGCTATCAAGCGACCTCCTGTCAGTGCAGCAGGAGTTTGATCCCCTGTGTGGCCAGCTAGGGAGCAACCCACATGGCACAGCAGTGTGTTTCTGTAGATCTGCCTGTTCTGCTTCCTACTCTCTCTGGTGAATTCTCTCACAACCTGCACCTCTGGTCTATACCCCAGTTCTTGTATGCATAAATAAATAATCTTTTTTTTTTTTTTTTTTTTTAGAAAAAAGGGAAATTATATATACCATTTAGTTATCAAGGTTGGAAAAGCTTTTGTATTTTACATAACATTCCAATTTAAATGGTTAAAAGTATTTCATCAGCTATTGTAACTATAGAAAACTAAAATCGTACTGTGCTTTTTAAGCAACTGCCATATATTTTTATTAAAATGAACCATTTTGATCAGTTTGCTTTCATTTCCAGAGATTGCTCTGCATAAATCCACCTCTGTTTGAAATCTATCAAGTCTTATTAAGTCCAACACAACATCATATAGCACTTATAGGAATAAAAGGACTATCAGTATTAGAATTACCTAAAAGATGGGGGAAGAATTCTGAATTTGAAGGTGGAAAATCAGTAGTGAATTGTAGGTAAGTTATGTTCCCATCTGGTGTTTATCTGTTTAATTTGTAATACATGCAGAATATTATTCCAGATCTCTGGCTCTTAAGGTATGTTTACTATGCTTCTGTTTGAACATTAGCGTTCTCCAGATGGTCTTGTGATATTAATACTGACAGTATCCTGTGTGAGTGATCACATTGCAAGTCATGCCATTTTGTCAAGAAGTAGAAATAAGATTTTTTAAAAGCTGTTATTTATGATCCAAAACTTGTTTTATTTTTGCTTTGTTTTCTTTTTTAACAAGTATAGAAAAGTTAGTCTGAAAAGATATATATATATATATATACACCCATCATTAGCTCCACTACTTACAGGTTTGATCCCCTTAAAATATCTCCTTTCTAAATATCTATCTCCTCATGTACACAATCATAATGATAGTATCTGCTGTTGTAGTTTCCTTGCTAGGTTATGACAGGATCAAATAAGATATGATATTAAAATCATATAAAGTTTAGTATAAAATACTTTGTAATTTAAAAAATATTTTTATTTTACTTTTTGATGTTCACTGACTAGATTCTTTGAATGCTCTCTTAGAAAGATTTAGGAGAAAGAGATTTGAAGGAAAGGAGAACAGTGTTTTAAAATAGATTTTCCTTTAGAAGGTTTTTCATCCAAGTTCTACACAATATGTTTTGGAAAATTGTTGTCTTTATTTTAGTACCACTCCAATTGCTGAGAGATTTTTCACCAGTTCTACCTCTCTGACTCTAAAGCATGCTGCCTGGTATCCAAGTGAAATGCTGGATCCCCACATCGTACTGTTAACATCAGACAATGTAATAAGGTGAGTTTTATTTTTATCTCTTGTAACTTTGTGTGACTCTACTTCTGTTTGCCAGTTAACAGCTCAGGGTACCACAAAAAGAGTCGTTGATGTTGGAATGGTTTGTCTAATGGCTCTTGTACTCATCTAAGAATGGCCTCATTGTCCTCACTTACACCCCTTAATTGCTGCTATACCCTGGCCTTCCTGCTTCCAATTTCTCCTATACTAGTCAAGTACTGTTAGAATAATCTTTCCAAGACCATTTTCATTATGTCACCCTTTGGGATGTAATGTAGCTTAGGGAAAAGAAAATATAAGTGAGAACTGATAAATTTGAATTCTTATCCTGATATCACAGCTGTTTTGTGATCTCAAAGTTCTGTTTAGGGCAGCCTCAGTTTCTTATTTGTAAAATTTGCAGGTTTGATTTGATAAATACTAAAGCCCCTTCCATGTTGTATATTCTATGATTAAATGTCCTAATCCTATAGCATTTCTGTTATCAGCTAACTTTCCAGATGGATCTACCTTATATTACAAAGTTTATTGAGGGACTCTACTAGTGGAGGTGCAAATATTCAGTTTGTTTTTTCATCTAGCCACTTCTTTTAACTGCTCTATCAAATCTTTCCTCCATGCCAAATGATTGCTCCCTTAATGGCATTTTATATGGATCTCTGGTTACTTTTAGTTATTAAAACTTAGTCTGTCTACTTTAAAACTCTGACCTCAAATTCATTTCAAAACCATATCCTGGCCCTGTCACAGATCAGATATGTGACTTGAGGGATCTGAAATGAGTGGGGAGGACTTTGTCTGCTTCTTGACTCTTCTTTCTATCCTACCACCTTGAGGTAGGGGATAAGTGTAAGAATAAGGGGGGTGGGAGCTGGTGACTGCTTCCTCCTCCCTCTTGGTCTAACTCTTTGATAGTGGCTTAGGAGAATGGTATAGGTGAGGCATATAACTAGCTGTCAGCAATAGATGGATGTGGATATGTATCCCTAATTCTGATTTAATTTAGTTCCCTCTGCTGTCAGTGGCCTCTGATGATGTGGTAGTCTCTGCACAGTTGGTATGTGTGTTTTTTGGTGGTGAGTGTTTAACCTCCAAGTCTCTCCATCACTGAGTAGGTGTGTTTCCCATGGGCTCTGTCAGCTGTCCATTTCCCCAATCCTCTCTTAAGATAGACTATCCCCAAACTTATATCTCCTGCATTCTCTTAAGGAGCCATGGTCTCTACCATAAAGGTAGAGTTTTCCCTTCCCTACCCTCAAAGACCACAGAGAATGTGTATTATACCAGTCCCTTCTTACTGTGCTCCAGCCTGCCTCCTTCAAAAAAGAAACATGCCATTAAGTGACAGCATGCTATACATGACATGTTATGTTCACCCAAGAATTCCCTCATCTTGGTCACATACAGATTTTTTGCAACACTTCTGATACTCTACTAGGAAATGAAGATGTCCATCTCCCTTTACTCAAGTACCCCTAAATCTGACTGAGTAATTTCTCTGAGAGCCTTCTCTGCCCACCAATAGTTTTGGAGTTTGGGACAAAGAAAGAGTAAGCAAATACCCTCCCATTACAAACATGGTACTGTATTCCTAAGGGCTCTTGATGTGTTCTCCTAGTTTTCCTTTTAGGTACATTGGAGATGGTGAGGAGTAGTGTAGGTCTAGGTCTTCCTCCCATTAAACCCTCTTGGAGGTATCTGGCCTCAGTTACTGAAAGGTCTTTTTGAAATATGGGGTAATTTAACATTTGTTTTTCTTCCTGAACTTTGGACCCTGTTGACAATTTCGGGACAACAAAGAAATTGCCACTCGGTGCCATGTTGCATTTACTTTTTCTTTTACAATTCCCTGTTACAGTATACTATATAGTACTCATATGTATTTTGAATCCAGTAATGCTTGTAGGCAGCCAGGAATACCATATTGGCATATTGTTGATAATGGAACACACTAAGTTTAAAAATTCTTAATGGGATCAGACCACGTAAGTGATCAGTTTGATAAAGACTTTGTATAAAGCACATTGGATTTCTAATAATGGCATTACTGTCCTTTTGGGAATTTTCCTTTTAACAGTAGCCATTCATGTTGTGAAAATTTAAGTTATTTTAAAGGATTTTTTTTTTAAAGGAGAACTCTTTCGGTTTTTTGTTTGTTTATTTATTTATTTATACAAGCACTGGGTACAGTCAGAAGCGCGGGAGGGTGAGAGAATTCGCCAGAGCCAGAGCAGGGAGCAGAGCTGGCAGAAGGACCGAAGTACACTGCTGAGGGGAGCAGCGGGCGGCAGGAGAGGTCTGCGCGCCATGCAGGACCCTCCTCCGGTGGCCGAGGAGCAGCTGGGGATCGAACCGGCGCTACAGAGGCTGCGGGCAGCTTCGTAACCCAGTGTTCAACTGCTGCGCCACCAGGGAGGCCCAATTTAAGTTATTTTAAAAATGTAAATTATTTTGGTTAAAAAAATGTTTTTTAGTTTCATATTTCCCCTTGAAAAATAGGATGACATGCTATTAAGTCATCACATAACCAAAACATGTATAGATTTCAAGCTAAATGCCCCTTGCTCTGCCTGCTGGTTGCTATATAAAGAAGAGTAAGATAAATTTTCTTCTCTAATGAGCTTTGTATGTAATAGAGAGGCAAATGGGTGTAATTGGAGGAAAGCTGGCAAACTTAGAAACAGTGACACAACTAGATGAGATGAGTGTGGCTAAGGACTTAGGATAAAAGAAACAGGTACAATGTCATGGAATAGGTTGATTAAGGATTTGGTAAGTATAGAAAACATTTCTTTAGGCCTCAAAAAAAACCTTCCTTGTTCTTAAGAGAACAATTGAAGTAGGCTACTTTGTCAGTAACAGGAAGATCTTTGGTAAAAAAAAGTTTTGATAATTGGTAGGAAAATTCCTAAGAACTGATTAACTGGCAAGAAAAGAGCATTGGGGAACTGAGAAAGAATTTTAATTGCTGGTTTTCTTCTCTTGATTGCTAGAATTTACTCTCTACGTGAGCCCCAGACACCCACTAAGATCATTTTACTTTCAGAAGCAGAAGAGGAAAGTCTAATACTCAATAAAGGGTAAGTTTTTATTTGTGTAATGATTTTCTTTTAGTTTATGGGGATTATACATGCAATTTCAACAGAGGAAAAGTTTTCTAGAGGTGACTCGCATTCTTTTGGTAACTTGAGAAGTTATCAGAAGTAGGCAATGTGAATGTGTAACAAGAAATTACAAATCTGAATGTCACCGTATGGCTAGCAGGATCTTTTTTCAAGAATGCTCTAAAATGTGAATTACTGAAATTGATTCCCTGTTGTGTCTTGAATAAGATAATCAGTTATGTTGCAAAAATATAGAGAAGGTGAGAGTATTGGGCTGGAGACTACCAGCTATTCATTGAGTTTAATGAACTCCCAGACCAGCATCTAGTGTCCCAGAGCCTGGAGTGAATTCTAGATAACCCTTCTGATTCTCCTTGACCCTGGCTTCTTTTATGTTTTCTTACCCACTACAGGGGCAAGTTCCTGGCTACTTTGACCACTAACAGAACAGAATCACCCTTTGAACTCACAACCCCCATCCCTCTGGCCTCCTGATCAGTCTTTCTGGTGATTACCACATATGATCGATGACCCCTAGTGTGTGCATATAGAGTGAAGCTTTTAGTAGTAGTATTTCCAGAAGTTTATTTAGTTTTTTTACATGTCTCCATGGTTTGTCGTCTCTAGTCTTGCTTCTTTGTTTTTCTGATCTTTATTCCTTTGAATGTTTTATATATAGCTATTCTGTGTTTAATAGTTTTTTTTTTAAAGGTTTATTTATGTATGCATACAAGAACTGGGGTATAGGCCAGAGGTGTGGGGGGTGAGAGGATTCACCAGAGACAGAGTGGCAAACAGAACAGGCAGATTGACTGAAATACACTGCTGAGGGGAGCAGCGGGCGAGACAGGAGAGGTTTGCTGCGCCATGTGGGTAGCTCCCTGGCTGTAGATCAAATTCATGCTGCAGAGGTTGTGGATAGCTTCATAGGTTGCATCTTAACTTTTGTGCCACCTGGGAGGCCCTGTGTTTAATAGTTTTAATATCTGAAATTCTTGGTATGGGAAGGAGAAAGGTCAAATCTGTATTCTCTCTACTGATCTACCAGTCATGGTGGTTTCTTCCTGTGAATGCCAGTCTCTAATTATGAACTTATGTTTACTTGATTTCAATTTTTAGTGTTTGGGAATTTTGAGTGCCTGAATGGGAAGTTAGGCATGAGGGTGTTCCTCCAGAGAGGATTTTCATTTGCTTCTGCTAGGAGTCAGAGGTTGCCACCAACCTGGGACCACCACTTTGATTTTTGTGATAATCTTAGGACTGAAAGTTTCAGTAAGTGATTTTAACAAAGGGAAAATATCTGTCTTTAGGAGTTGATAGACCCTGTGTTTGAATCAGGGTACTTTCTCCCCTTCAGTGTGTTTCTGTAATTTACCACCTTCTTTGATAGGCACATTGTCTAGATGAGAGCTTTTTGTCTGTGGTACCAACACATCAAGTCCTAATCTCAGCCACTTGTCAGTGTGGCATCTTGTTATTTGATTACATTAAGCTTCGTTTCCATGACTATTCCATGGCTATAAAAAATAATAGTGCTCATTAGGTTTATTGTACAGAATAAATGAAATCATGCGTAAGAAGTATTTGGTATAAATCTTGGCACAGCATAATCATTATTGATAACTACTCATTTATTAGAAATACTACTATATTTATTACTTTCAAGTTAAATTTCGATGGTTGGGAGTCATTTAAGTGTCTTAACTTCTGCATTGTTTTATTCCCATTCATTTTATTGATTTTTTAAAAGATTTACTTATTTATGCATACAAAACTGGGGTCCAGGCCAGCGGTGTGAGTGAGAGGATTCACCAAAGACAGAGTGTGGAACAGAACAGGCAGACTGACTGAAATATACTGCTGAGGGAAGCAGCAGGCAAGTCAGGAGAGGTCTACTGCGCCATGTGGGTAGCTCTCTGTGCGGGTATCAAACTCGTTCTGCAGTGGCTATAGATAGCTTCATAGGTTGCATCTTAACCCCTTGCACCACCAGGGAGGCCCCGGATTTTTTTTTTTTTTTTAGTTTAACTCAGATCTTTTTTTCCAAACTTTTTTTTAAAGATTTATTTATGCATACAAGAGCTGGGGTACAGGCCAGAGGTGTGGGGAGTGAGAGGACTCACCAGAGACAGAGTGGGAAACGGAACAGGCAGATTGACCAAAGTACACTGCTGAGGGGAGCAGCGAGCGAGTCAGGAGAGGTTTGCTGCGCCATGTGGGTTGCTCCCTGGCTGGCTGGGAATCGAACTCGTGCTGCAGTGGCTGCAGATTGCTTCATAGGTTGCGTTTTAACCTTTGCACCACCGGGGAGGCCCTTTTCCAGACTTTGAGATTCCTCCTGTTTAATGTTGACTCATCTATATGAATTTGCGATTTTATTTTAGCCATATTAATTAAACTTGTATTAAAATGGAATTTTAAAATGGATAACCAGTTATACAAAATTTTAAAATATAAAAACAATATGTTCTATCATTTATTTTCCAATTTGTAAAAGGAATGTATATTATAGGAAATTATTAAGAAAATGAAATATTTTGTAATCGCCTATCGTCAGTCCTCAATATGGCAGCCAGAGATACACTTTTGATATAAATCAGCATGGTTCTGGGCCTCCCTGGTGGTGCAAGGGGTTGGAACACAACCTATGAGGCTGTCCGCAGCTTCTGCATGCAGCAAGAGTTCAATCCCCCAGCGGGCCAGGGAGTAACCCATATGGCGCAGCAGACCTCTCCTGACTCGCCTGCTGCTCCCCACAGCGGTGTACTTTGGTCAGTCTGCCGGTTCTGTTCCCCACTCTTGTCTCTGGTGAATCCTCTCACCCCCCACACCTCTGACCTACATCCCAGCTCTTGTATGCATAAAAATAAATAAATATTTAAAAATAAATAAATCTGCATCGTTCTGCCTTCCTGCTTGCCACACCCCATTGATTTCCCCTTGTCTTTACTGTGGCTTGCAAGGACTTATAGGTCTGTCCTCTGACGCCCTCCCCAGCTTCTCTCTTCCCACTGTGCCCTGGCTCTCTGAGCTTCAGCCTTGGTGGCATTCCTCAAGCAGCAGCTTCTGTGTTCCCACTGTAAAGCTTTTCATGTGTCCTTTCCTCTGCTTTGCCTGCTCCTTCCCAGACAGCCATTTACTTGCTCCCTTATTTCCTTCAGATCTTTGCTCAAATATCACCTGTCAGAGCCCTTCCCAGACCACCTAGTTAAAACAGCATCTGTACCAATGCCATCTTACCTGCTTTATTTTTCTTTATGACCCAATTTTCTGACTTTATGTTACGTGTTTATTTTTTCTCTAATGCATGTCTCTTTCACTAGCTGCCCTTTAATTCATTGATACATTTGTAGAACCTTTAACAGTGCCTGGCTTGGAGTAGGTCCTTAGTAACTACTTGTGGAATGAATGCATCCTACTGCTCAGAGATAACTGCTGATGTTTTCATGTATTTTCTTCCTGTTCTTTTTTTTTGTGTGGTTATGTTTATATGTGTATATTATTACCATTTCTGATTTGTATATTTTAAAATTAAAGTAGCGCTGTATGATTTTATGACCTTTCCCTTAATTCTATGAGACTTTCTTGTTTTAACATTCTTCGTAATCATTTTTTGTCTTGAATTTTTTTCTCATTCCATTGAATACAGATTTCATCCCTACATCCTATAATTGGACATTGTGTATTTGTTTTCAACAAATTGTTTTTTAAATCTGTTTCCAGGAGGGCATATACTGCATCTCTGGGAGAAACAGCAGTTGCATTTGACTTTGGACCACTGACAGCAGTCCCGAAGAATATATTTGGACAAAAAGGCAAAGATGAAGTAGTCGCATACCCACTGTACATCTTATATGAGAATGGGGAGACTTTCCTTACATATGTTAGTCTATTACACAGGTAAGTTGAAGAGGTAACCCACCTCAAATGAGAACCCAACTTCTACTTTAGATTGTCATAGTTAGAGTTGGGATCCATGTTTTTGAGTTTGCAACAGCAAGGCAGCCTTTCAGTGCTTAGCTTAAATATTTTGAAGAAAGAGTTGGTATAGATCATTTGACCTTTCATTTCCTCATATGAGTTGGGAAATTCTTTAGAATTCTTGGGTAATCACTGAAGATAAGACTACATTTAATTTCATAAAGTCTAGTCAACTATGAAAGTATTGTTCGTCATATATGAGCGAGGTTCCATGAGGATAGTTAGACATGGTAATCTGGTATCTTTCACATATGCATGAAAAGATACCTAACCCTACCATATTAGTGCTACGGTCAGTAAGAACCAGAGGAAGGAGAGAGCATTCTGACTGAAGAAATAAAGGAAATTTTCATAGAGAAGGACTGATATCATGTGAGACTTAACAGGTTTAATGCAGGAGTAAATGACACATCAAGGGAGGAAAAGACTACTTAGTCACAAGGGCAGCTTGAAGTAGAATGTGGAAAGAAATACAAGTGTCATACAAGGCTCAATGATTAGTTGTTTGAGGCTAGAGCAGGGCATACGTGTAGGAGACATTGAATGATAAAGCTTAAAGTTTCTCCTCGGGGATAATTTGGTACAGTTAAGCACATGGTTAAGGAATGTGGAATGTTTTCTGTAGGAATAAGGTAATAGGGAGCCAATGATGGTTTTCTAAGCAAGAAAACGATAAAATAGGTAGGTAGGGAAGGGACTGGGGCAGACGGGGAGAATCTCACATGGCGAAGCAGACCTCTCCTGTCTAACCCGCTGCTCCCCTCAGCAGTGTGTTTTGGTAGTCTGCCTGTTCTGCTCCCCACTCTGTCTCTGGTAAATCCTCTCATCCTTCTGTGCATCTGGTCTGTACCATGGTTCTTGTATAAATCATTAAATCTGAAAAAAAAAAAAAAAGAATTAACCACTGAAAAAAAAAAAAAAAAAAAAGAAATTTATTGGGACTCCCCTGTGATGCAGTGGTTGAGCGCTGGGTTGTGAAGCTGCCTGCAGCCTCTGCAGCGCCGGTTCGATCCCCGGCCGCCAGCGAGGGTCCCACATGGCGCGCAGACCTCTCCTGCCACCCGCTGCTCCCCTCAGCAGTGTACTTTGTCAGTCTGCCTATTCTGCTACCCGCTCTGGCTCTGGTGAATTCTTTCACCCTCCCATGCTTCTGACTGTACCCAATGTTTACATAAATAAATCTTTAAAAAAATAATAAAAAAAAATAAAGAAATTTATTAGGAGGCCTACAAGAATTTAAACTACGGTGATTGTTATACAGGAAAAGAAATGAACATAATATTTCAAAGGAAGAATCAGTAAGAGTTGTTGTTTGGATAAAGGAATGAGCCATTAACAAAAATATTGAGAGGGGCCTCCCTGGTGGCTCAAGGGTTAAAGACAGCGCTATCAAGCTGCAGCTAGCCACTGTAGCGAGTTCGATTCCCTGCCAGCCAGGGAGGTGACCCACATGGCAAAGCAGACCTCTCCTGTCTCGCCCACTGCTCCCTTCAGCAGTGTATTTCAGTCAATCTACCTGTTCTGTTCCCCACTCTGTCTCTGGTGAATCCTCTCACCCTCCACATCTCTGGCCTGTACCCCAGTTCTGGTATGTATAAATAGATAAATCTTAAAAAAAAAAAAAAAGTTGAGGCTACGAAGGGCAGCTAGTTTGGAGCAATGACTTGTTTTTACAAATGGTGAATTTGACACAATAGTGGACCAACGGAGTGGAAATAATCCATAGATAGTTGGACATACAGGACTAGAGAGAAGATGGAGGAGATAAAAATAATGAAAAAAGATTCATTTGTCACAGTGAGAGTTAAGAGTCAGTGACGAATTAGTTTGTAACTAGAGAGGCATAAGGCCAAAAGCTGAACATTATACTTCATTGATTTTTTTTAAAGATTTTATTTATTTATTTATTTATGCATGCATGCAAGGCTGGGGTATAGGCCAGCGGTATGGGGTGGGGGTGAGAGGATTCACCAGAGACAGAATGGAGAGCAGAACAGGCGGATCCACTGAAATACACTGCTGAGGGGAGCAGCGGGTGAGACAGGAGAGATCTGCACCATATGGGTAGCTCCCTGGCCAGGATCGAACTCTTGCTGCAGTGGCTGTGGATTGCTTCATAGTGCTGAGACTTAACCCCTGGTGCCGCCAGGGAGACCCTGTTCTTTATTGATTTATAAAATAACTGATGTTTATTCAGGATCTGCAATGTGGTATTCCTTGAATACTGAAAAGTCAAACAAAAAACCCAATAACTAGCACAGTGTGATTTGCACAGGCATCATAGGGCACTGTGGGAGTGGGACAGAGTAAATGTTTCAGCCTCCTGGGCTTCAAAGACTGAGAAGACCATAGTAAAAAAGCTTGGCCCAAAAGGATTCAGTAGGCAGAAACAAAAACAGAGGTGGTTCCAGGAAAGGGAAAAAAAGGGTATGCACAATGAGAAAGATGAAAGGTCTTGACAGATTGTAGAACGTAAGGATTACTGTCAATTGTGTTCTTCTTGCCAGACGGTTCTCTGCCTCTCACACATGATCTTCCTTGGGTAGCTATTCTGGTAACATACCTTCTCTCTCTACCACATGGCCTTCATTTGTCCACACCGTGATCCACCTAGTAACCTTAATCCACAACATGAAAGTCATCTTCTGTATCTTACATGCAAAACACTTCCAAAATTCTGTTGATTTTTTTTTTTTAACCTTGAAAGTCTCTTATATATACCACTCTCTTCTCTCCATTCCCTTGTCCTTACGTCAGCTCCTCATCCTCCTCTGCCTAGATTGTTCTCATATATTTCCCTGAATCCCATTTTGACTTCTTCCATGTCATCTTCCTCAGATCAGTATTAGTAAAGTGAAACTTAGTAACTCAGTTTAACTCAATTTAAACCTCTGGTGACACAGTCACCTTGCAAATTGATTCCGAGCATTTAACATAGCATATAACACTTTTCATGAGCCACTTTGAGTAGCTACTTTTCTGTTGGTTTTGATTTTGTAACTTTACTTCCATCATACTAAGCAAATCTTCCTTCCTGCTCCTTGCTTTTCTTTCATGTCTCTAGGACTTTGTATATGCTGCTCCCTAACTTGCATTGTCTACTCATAATTCCTCCCAGACTATATTCTTTATTCATTAATCTTATTTACTTCTGGTGCTTTTATTACCTCAATTTATATCTACCTTTCTGCTTTCTTTTGAACCCGGCAAATTATTCTTTTGCTATACTTACTGCACAGTATACTAATGCTAGCTAAATGTCTCCCCCAACTAATCCATCAGTTCTTCTTTGTCTAATTAAATATGTGGGTTTAAGCCCTGAAAATAAGCTACATTTCAGAAGAAAGGTTTGGGAGTCATTAGAATATATTGATAGTAGTAATTACATAATTACTACAAAAAGCCAAACATAATTTTTCTTTATTTTATTTATTTATGTATACAAGAGCTGGGGTGCAGGCCAGAGGTTTAGGGGGTGAGAAGATTCACCAGAGACAGACTGGGGAGCAGAACAGGCAGATCTACTGAGATACACTGCTGAGGGGAGCAGTGAGCAAGACAGGAGAAGTCTGCTGTGCCATGTGGGTCAGCTCCCTGGCCAGGGATCGAACTCATGCTGCAATGGCTGTTGATAGCTTCATAGTGCTGAGACTTAACCCCTTGCGCCACCAGGGAGGCCCCCAGGCATAACATATTATGCTCTCATGTGAGAGGAGAGAGCTTACATCAGAATCCTGGAGAGCGCCAATATTTAAGTCAGAAAACAGAAAAGGACATTGGTGAGGTGTCCTCAAAGAGGGAGGAAGGAGAAATTACAAGAAATAACAACAGATGTTAAGGGGGTTGAGGCAATCATGTTAACCAGTGATAAATGGTGCAGAAGATCAAGTTAATTGGCTTTTTCATATAGCAATTACAATCTTGGTGACTTTGCCAGAGAGTAACTTCAGTGGAGTGATGAAAAACAATGAATTTGTAGGGGATTTTTTTTTCAACTGCTGCATTATTGATATTTGAGCTGAATAGTTATTTTTGTAGGGACTGTCCTATGGGGACATGTTTAGCAGTGTCACTGGTTTCTATCCACCAGCTGCCAATAACCTCCCCACCCCCGAGTTGTAACAGCCAAAAATGGCTTTATGCATTGCCATTATCCTCTCAGTGGCAAATTATCTCCTGTTGAAAGACCCCTAAGCAGTGGAAATTGAGTGGGAAAGTGAAAAAGTGGAGACATGGGAATATATTGCATTTTTAATTAGGGTTTGATAGGAGAAAGAAGTTTAAAAAAGGGTTTAAAGTGAAGGGCTTAATTATTTCCTATCAACATTTCCGAAATATGTTTTGATTCTTTCTTTAGCTCTGGCAGTATTGGAAAGCTGTTAGGTCCATTGCCTATGCACCCTGCAGCTGAAGATAACTATGGTTATGATGCCTGTGCCATACTCTGCTTACCCTGCGTCCCCAACATCTTAGTAATTGCTACTGAATCTGGAATGCTGTATCACTGTGTTGTGTTGGAAGGGGAAGAAGAAGATGACCAAACAGTAAGTAGTGTACTGTGTATGTCTCCACACCTAATGTAGTTCCTGGACCAGCATGAATGCTTAGTATATGAGGAATTTTAGTTTATCTCTGACACTTCTGTATATTTTGGAATTATACATTTAATTGAAACACTTTAAATGGAAAGAAGTTAGAAGGTACCCAGCTACTTTAGTCCACCAACTACCTGTTTCCTTTTAAAATCTAAATTGAGGGCCTCCCCGGTGGCGCAGCGGTTGAGCACTGGGTTGCAAAGCTGCCCACGGCCTCTGCGGCGCCGGCTCGATCCCCGGCTGCTCCCCGGCCACCGGAGGAGGATCCCACATGGCGCGCAGACCTCTCCTGCCGCCCGCTGCTCCCCTCAGCAGTGTACTTCAGTCCTTCTGCCTGCTCTGCTCCCCGCTCTGGCTCTGGTGAATTCTCTCACCCTCCTGTGCTTCTGACTGTACCCAGTGCATGTATAAACAAAACAAACAAACAAACAAATAAATAAAAACATGCCTCTATTAAAAAAAAAAAAAAAATAAAATCTAAATTGAAGTCTTGGGTGATAGAACCTTTGAATCACTGAATTGACTCTTCTCTATTCTTGTGTATTCACATCTTCCTAAAAGGAGACCTTTTTTTCTCTTTTAAGCATAACAAGGCATTGTTAGAATAGGGGTGGAATTAAGAATATGAAAGCACTCTTTGATTCAGCTTTTTGCTTTTGTCTTTAATTGTGTATATTTTCAAGTGAACATGAAAAGCCAACATTACAATGCTTTTTTTTTTTTTTTTTTTTTAACAGTCAGAAAAGTCGTGGGATTCAAGGGTGGACCTCATTCCTTCTCTGTATGTGTTTGAGTGTGTTGAGCTAGAGCTTGCCCTGAAGTTGACATGCAGAGAGGATGATCCCTTTGATTCTGACTTTTCTTGTCCAATCAAACTTCACAGAGGTAAAGTATTCATTAAATTTAGTTTTTTCATCACATTTATACTTGATGCTATTATAGATTTAGAGACTGATCCCTTATAATTTATTTGTTATTTGTTCTGTAGTTCCAGCCATTAAACAGTTCTTTTGGCCTTTTAGTCACTATATTTATATTTTAAGTTCAGAAAAGACTGAGCAAATATCTCAAGTTTTAAAATAGTGGCTTTGACTATTAGCCACATTATCCAGATTAATAATAGTGATTTTTTTCTGGCCCTATCAAACGAATATTTATGATTCAAATATTTAAATGGATACAAGCTTTAATAAACTTTTAAAATAACTAAAAATCAAATTATATTCATATTAAGTATAAAATTCTTTATTTTTGAGTACACACTTATGTTGTTGTACCCACATCCAATTTGAATGTCATCCTTTTTATATTTTGTCTTATCTGGGTTGGTAGAAGATCTTTCATCTCTACTCATCTAGAGAGCTTCTGGATAAGCTTCTAGAAGAAAGAATGCATTGTCCAGACCCAGAGTAGATGAGTGGAAGGAATTTGTGACTAGGAATCTGGAGTGTGCTAGCTTTTATTATTACTCTGTAGTAATGGGCATTTTCTCAGCCTCCCTAGTCTTCCATTTTCTCATCGGAAAACAAGAGGGATAACATTAGATACTCTCTCAGATTCCTTCTAACACAGAAATCCTATAAAATCCCTCTACCCTTTGTAAGTCTCCTCTAGGATCTTGTCTTCTTCCCTGTAAAGAATGTGCAATAAAAGCTTACTCAGTCTGGAATAATTGGATGGACCTTCAGTAGTTTTCCTCTATCCACTACAGAGTTCGACCTTGTAGCAGCTTGACCTAATCTTGCATTTTTATTTGCATGTTTATGTAGGTCTGGTAACAATGGCTTCAACTCTATTACTATACTCTAGTCAGAACACTTAGAGAGATAGTGGTCCTTACATAATAAACTGACAGGGAGAACCATTTGGTCATGTCTAAACAATGTTTGAAGAGATATAATCTGGATATTAAGTATCAGCACTTTGCTTTATAGATGAGAAAATTGAGACCAAATGATCTCAGTGGTATGATTTGATTTCCTATAAAGATACATTTGTCTTTGGGAAATCTTAATTATAGGCATTTTTACATTGGGCCTTCTCATGAGATTTAATATTTTCCAATGTGAAACTAAAAAATGTTTGACTTAATCATATTTGTACATAAGATATATTACAATCCCTGAAACAAACCATTTTTTTAAAAGATTTATTTATTTATGCATACAAGAGCTAGGGTGTAGGCCAGAGGTGTGTGTGGTGAAAGGATTCACCAGAGACAGAGTGAGGAGCAGAATAGGCAGATCTACTGAGATACACTGCTGAGGGGAGCAGTGAGCAAGACCCACTGTGCCATGTGGGTCAGCTCCCTGGCCAGGGATCAAACTCATGCTGCAGTGGCTGCTGATCGCTTGATAATGCTGAGACTTAACCCCTTGGGCCACCAGGGAGGCTCCATACGCATATTTTTTTTAAAGATTTATTTTTATTTATACAAGAACTGGGGTACAAGCCAGAGATGCGGTGGGTGAGAGTGAGCGGGGCACAGAACAGGCAGGTTGGCTGAAATACACTGCTGAGAGGAGCAGCAGGTGAGACAGGAGAGGTCTGCCGCGCCATGTAGATATCTCCTGGCCAGCTGGGAATGGAACCCACGCTGCAGAGGCTGCGGACAGCTTCTCAGTACTTTGCAACCCGCTGCACCACCAGAGAGGCCCACCATACCCATATTTTTAATGACATAAGTGAAATGGCTACCTTATGGATATGGAGGTGGGAGGGAGGTCTAGCAAATTTCCTACTTCAGTTACTTATATTGGCTCATTCTTGATAGATTTCTGTTATATCCTAATGCTAGTATTTTTCTGTTGACTTCAGCACCACAGACACATTTTGAAAGATCATTTTAAATTATAGTAGACCATGATTTGAGCCTTGAATTATCAAGTATCAAAAATGAAGTTTTTCAGGGCCTCCCCGGTGGCGCAGTGGTTGAGCGCTGTGTTGCGAAGCTGCCTGCAGCCTTTGCAGTGCCGGTTCGATCCCCGGCTGCTCCCCTGCCACCACAGGAGGGTCCCACAAGGCCCACAGACCTCTCATGCCGCCCGCTGCTCCCCTCAGCAGTGTACTTCGGTCCTTCTGCCTGCTCTGCTCCCCGCTCTGGCTCTGGTGAATTCTCTCACCCGCCCGTGCTTCTAACTGTACCCAGTGCTTGTATAAATAAATAAATCTTTTAAAAAAAAAAAAAATCCTTTAAAAAAAAAATGAAGTTTTTCAGTGTTTATTCAGAGGGATGCATTATGCAAACCCCCAATGCAAAAACCTAATATCCACTTTACAACATTTACTTACTATATATACTATATAGTCAACAATAAAAAAGTGAGACTATTAGAGAAAATTTTAATTTAGGAGTTTATGGATGACAGATGCCATCTTAAATCAGTTTTCATTGCTCCTATACATTGTTTTAGTTGTTTAATGTTTATTCCTATTTTAGTTGTTTAATGATTTAAAAATCCTGAGTCATAAAATAAGTAATAAGTATTCAAAAACTCATCTTGGAAGGAAGTACAGAAATTGTCATTAAAATTGTTACACTGCTCCTGTTTCTTAGTATAAATACACACGATTGTCAAACAAAACTATCAGGATAAGTAGAACTTCACATTTCATCCCTGGCTGACTTTTCGATGACAGAATTATTCACTGAGCAGTTGTGGTGAAGTCTTTTTAGTGCCTGTGCTATAGGCGTGTGCTTGTGTCAGCAATTTCCTGTAAGTGATTGTATGCAAGCAGTAGGTTCACTACAGAGCTACAAATTTGCTGAATTTCCATTTTATTTTGAAGAACTGTAAGTGCACACAAGTAGACAGAGAGGCATAAATGAGCTATCTGTCAGCAAGTGTTTATTTTGGTGAACACTGTTGTAGAAATATTGAGACTTTAACGTCTTTGGATTGTGTTTTATTAATTATACTTCAGATTACAATATAAATGTCCTATAGACTCTCTATTACCTCAGTCAACAAATGTGTTTGTGGGCTACTGGGGTGAATTCTTTCATTTTCCTAATCCCTTTATATTGCATTCGCAGATCCCAAGTGTCCCTCAAGGTACCACTGCACTCACGAAGCTGGTGTCCATAGTGTTGGGCTCACATGGATTCATAAACTTCACAAATTTCTTGGATCAGGTGAGTTTATTAACTTTCTGAGCTTTTTGTTGTTTCATAAATGCTACCAAAAGTAGCTTGAAGGCCTCCCTGGTGGCCCAAGGAGTTAAGCTCCGCACTATGAAGCAATTCATAGCCTCCGCAGCATGAGTTCCATCCCCGGCCAGCCAGAGAGAAACCCACATGGTGAAGCAGTCCTTTCCTGACTTGCCCACTGCTGCCCTCAGCAGTGTGTTTCACAGTCAGTCTGCCTGTTCTGCTCCCCACTCTAGCTCTGGTGAATCCTCTCACCCCCCACATCTCTGGCCTGTACCCCAGCTCTTGTATGCATAAATAAATAAATCCTTTATAAAAAAAAAAGTAGCTTGAATAGAAAAATAGTGGAGGGCCTCGCAGTGGTTGAGCGCTGGGTTGCGAAGCTGCCCGCAGCCTCTGTAGCGCCGATTTGATCCCCGGCCACCGGGTGAGGGTCCCACATGGCACGCAGACCTCTCCTGCCGCCCGCTGCTCCTCTCAGCAGTGTACTTGGTCCGTCTGCCTGCTCTGCTCCCCGCTCTGATTCTGGTGAATTCTCTCATGCTCCTGTGCTTCTGACTGTACCCAGTGCTTGTATAAATAAATAAATATATCTTTAAAATAAATAAGTAAATTAATTAAAATAAGTCTTTCTTGGAAAAAAAGAAAAAAAAATAGTGGAGAACTCAGTGAAACCAGAAGTTGATTCTCTGAAAAGAACAACAAAATTGACAAAACTTAGATTAACCAAGAAATAAAAAAGATTCAGATTACTGTAACTAGGAATGAAAGGAGGACTAGTACTACTGACCTTGCAAAAAAAAAGGTTGTAAGGGAATACTGTCAACAGCTGTATGCCACTCACATAACTTAAATGACTCAAAAAGAAATAGGAAACTTGAATAGATCTGTAACAAGTAACAATATTGTATCAGTAATCAAAAAATTACCCAAAAGGAAAAGCTCAGGGCATGATGTCTTCACATTTAAAGAATTAATGCCAAATCTTCACAGCTCTTTCGGAAAAAAAGAAGACAACAAAGCGCTTCCCAACTCACTCTATAAAGCCAGTATTACCTGATACCAAAACCAGAGAAAGACGTTGAAGAAAAGAAAACTGCATATCTCTCTTACAAAAATAGATGTAAAATATTCTGAACAACACACTAGCAAATTCAGCAACATATAAAAAGGATTATACATTATGTCAAATGGGATTTATCTCAGGGATGCAAGCTTGATTTATTGAGAATTCACTTAAAGTATTATACCTTATCAGTAGAATAAAGGATAAAACTACATGATCATCTCACTAAACACTGAAAAAGCATTTAAGAAAATCCCATACACTCAATGAACTAGCAATAAAATGGAACTTCCTCTACTTGTTAGAGGGAGTCTCTGAAAAACCTGCAGCTGACACTCTACTTAATGATGGAAGATGAGTGCTTTCTGTATTAGCTTTCTAATGCTGCTGTAATAAAGCACTGGAATTTAGTGGCTTAAAAAAGTTATTATCTTAGGGCCTCCCTGGTGGTGCAGGGGTTAAAGTCTTGGTGCTGTTAAGCTATTGCCAGCCACTGCAACATGAATTCGATCCCCGGCCAGGGAGCACATGGCACAGCAGACCTCACCTGCCTCACCTGCTGCTTCCCTCAGTAGTATATCTCAGTACATCTGCCTGTTCTGCTTCCCACTTTGTCTCTCGTGAATCATGTCACCCCTCGCACCTCTGGCCTGTACCCCAGCTCTGGTATGCATAAATAAGCAAATAATTTTTTTTTTTTAAGTTACTGTCTTAAAGTTCTTTGGGTTAGAAATTCTAGAATGATTCCACTGGGCAGAACAGAGTTCCTTTCCAGAAACTCTAAGAGAGAATCCATGTCCTCACCTTTTCCAGTTTCTACTGCCTTCCTTTGCTTGCAGCACTTTTCTTTCATCTTAAAAATCAGCAATGGTGGGACAAGTAGAGTCCTCCCTTTGTATCACCCAGCTTCTTTGCTGTTCCCCTCTCTTTTAAGGAAACTTGTGATGACATTGTGTTTACCCAGCTAATCCAGGATACTCTCCCTATCTCAAAGATGTCTGATGGACAGCTTTATTCCATCTGCAACCAATATTCTCCATGGCCTGTACCCTAATATTCACAGATTTTGGGGATTGAGATGCAAACTTATCTGGAAGTCCATTATTCTGTCTATTGTAGTCCACCCATGACCCCCAACGATATATGTGCAAAATGTATTACCCCTAGCATGATTATGGCAACACAGGGTTCAAAACCTCATCTAACTCTCTTGAGTTCTAAAGTCCCCAGTATCATATACATCATCCAAATCAGGTAGGAATCTTGAGTATAATCTACCCAATGCAAAAGTATCAGTAGGGGCCTCCCCGGTGGCGCAGCGGTTGAGCACTGGGTTGCGAAGCTGCCCGCGGCCTTTGCGGCGCCGGTTCGATCCCCGGCTGCTCCCCGGCCACCGGAGGAGGATCCCACATGGTGCGCAGACCTCTCCTGCCACCCGCTGCTCCCCTCAGCAGTGTACTTCGGTCCTTCTGCCTGCTCTGCTCCCCACTCTGGCTCTGGTGAATTCTCTCACCCTCCCGTGCTTCTGACTGTACCCAGTGCATGTATAAACAAAACAAACAAACAAATAAAAATAAATAAATAAATAAATAAATAAATAAATAAATAAAAACATGCCTCTATATTTAAAAAAAAAAAAAAAAGTATCAGTAGGCTTAGAAATGAGAAAACAAGTTACCTGCTCCCCGAACATAGTGGTGGAACAGGTATAGGTATTGGTTATATACATTCCAGTTCAAAAGGAAATGGAAAGAAAAAAGAAAGCACAGGTCTCAATTTCAAAATCCCAATTCTTTTGGGTTTCAAATTCTAAGGATAATCCTCTTGGCTTGCTGCTCTGCTCTCTGTGTAATCCTTCATTTTTCAGGAAAGGTAACATTTGTCCATAGTTGAGTGGTTCTATCAGCCGGTTTCCTGCCTATAGAATTTTAGCGGTAGAATAGCCTTTTTTAATCCTTTCTATGACCTTTTCAGTACAAGCCAGCAGTGTTGGCGTAGGTATAAAATTCTCGAGAACCTGTTGAGTCTCTTGTGCATATCATGAGGATTCACTCTAGTAGACAAGAGGTTCATCCATAGATCTTTCCTACGTAATCTCATCTCAGTTTTGGCTTTTGCTGAGATGGTTACAGGCTCTTAGTCACACTAAATCTCTTCAAAGAACTGTGTTATATGACTAAATAGTCTGACCTTCTTTCAAAAGTATTAGAAAAAGACTAGATATCCACACCAGTGACTTTTTCTCTAAGATACGCTTTCTTGACAATAAATCTCAATTTTTGCATTTTTTGCCATCTAGATAGTCTGAGAATTTCCCAAATCGTCAAGGCATTGTGCCTTTTGTTTACAAGTTCTTCCTTCAATTCTACTTTCCCTTACATTCTACCCATAATCAACAAGAATAATCTAGGCCACATCCATGTTTTACCTGGAAATCTCCTCAGTTAAATGTCCACTTACAAGTTCTACCTTCTACACTTTCCGCCTAAGAACAGGAACAAGATGTCTGCTATTGCAACTTCTGTTCAACATCAATGGAGGTTCTAAACTAGGGAAATAATTAAGAAAATGAAATAGGGGCCTCTCTGGTGGTGCAGCCTGTTGAGCGCCGCGCTATGAAGCTGCCCACAGCCTCTGCAGCATGGGTTTGATCCCAGCCGGCCAGGGAGAATCCCACATGGCGCAGCAGACCTCTCCTGCCACACCCGCTACTCATCCGTGTCTTTGGCCCGTCTGTCTGTTCTGCTCCCCGCTCTGTCTTTGGTGAATTCTCTCACCCTCCCGCGCCTCTGACTGTACCCCAGTTCTTGTATAAATAAATAAATCTTTAAAAAAAAGAAATAAAAGACATTTAGATTGGAAAGGAAAGAAGTAAAATTATGCCTGTTCTCTTATTATATGATCTCTGATATAGTAAATAAGAGGGAACACACTAAAAAACTAAAACTAGTGAGTTCACTAAGGTTGCAGGCAATAAGACCAGTATACAAACATCACTTCTGTTGCACAGCAATGAAGAGTCCAGAAGGTAATTAACAACATAATTTCATTTCTTTTTTTTAAAGATTTCTTTTTTTTTGTTACACTTACAAGAACTGGGGTGTAGGCCAGAGGTGTGATGGGGGGAGGGTGTGTTGAGAGTATTCACCAGAGAGAGGGAAGCAAAACAGGTGGATTGACTGAAATACACTGCTGAGTGGAGCAGCTGGCAAGACAAGAGAGGTCTGCTTCACCATGTGGGTTGGCTCCCTGCTGGGGATCAAACTCATGCCACAGTGGCTGGCGATAGCTGGATAGCCTTGAGAATTTAACCCCTGCGCCACCAGGGAGCCCCAATAATTTCATTTGTAATGGCATCATAATGAATAAATACTTAGGAACAAATTTAGCAAAAGAAGTACACAATGTATTTTAAAACTACAAAACATTGTTGAAGGAAACGATGCCTGAATAAATGAAAAACATTTCATGCAAATAGATCAGAAAACATACCCCCCAGATTGATGTGCAGATCTGATGAAATCACTGTAAGAATTCTTCTTAGAGTAAATATTTGCAAATATATCTGATTGCAAATAATATATACAACTGCATGTTGTATGATTCCAGTTGTATAAAATGTCCAGAATAGACATTTTGTAAATCAAGTGAAAGAAAGTAGATTAGTGTTTATTGCCTAGGTCTGGGGCGAATGGAAGAAATTAGGGAGTGATTGTTACCAGATATGGGAGTTTCTTTTGGTAATGAAAATATTTTAATCGCCTTATATCTAAAACATAAAGAACTCTTAGAATTCTAAAGATAAATAGCTAATTTCAAAAATGAACAAAGGATTTGATTAGACTTTTTCCATTGACATGCAAATAGCCATTAAGCACATGAAAACATGTTCAACAGCATTAGTCATTGTAGAAATGAGATACCACATCACATCCACTAAAATGGCTAAAATCAAAAATGACAGAACAATAAAATGTTGGTAAGGCTATAGAGAAACAAGTATTCTCATTCACTACTTATAAAAACAAGTATTCTCATTCACTACTTATAAAAACGTAAAATAATGCTACTGCTTTGGAAAATAGTCTGGCAGTTCCTCAAGTGATTCAATAGATCTACCATGTGACCCAACTTTTCTACTCCTGAGACCTCGAGAAGTGAAATAAAAACATGTGCACACAAAAATTTATGAATTTTAATAGCCTTATTCATAGAAGTCAAATAGCCAAGTGTCTGTTAACAGATGATTATATAAAATGTATATCCATAAATTAAATATTACTCAGCAGTAGAAAGGAATGAGTAGTGGTACATGTTACATGGATGAACCTTGGTTGTAGTATACTAAATGAAAAAAACCAGTCACAAGCAACTGCATGTTTTATAATTCCAGTTGTCTAAAATGTCCGGGATAGACATTTTGTAAATCAAGTGATTTACAAAGTAGATTAGTGTTTGTTGCCTAGGTCTGGGGTGATTGGAAGAAATTAGGAGGTGATTGTTAGCAGGTATAGGGGTTTCTTTTTGGTAATGAAAGTATTTTAAACTTTTTGTGGTGATGAAGTACAGTTCTCTTAACATACTAAAACTCATTGAGTCACACACGGGTGAGTTTTATGTAGTGTGAATTACATTTCAAAAAGCTGTTATAGGGCCTCCCCTGGTGGCGCAGCGGTTGAGAGTGGGCTACGAAGGTGCCCGCAGCCTCTGCAGTGCCGGTTCAATCCCCCGCCCTAGGCGAGGGTCCCACATGGAGCGACAGACCTCTCCTGCCGCTCCCGCTGCTCCCCTCAGCAGTGTATTTCTTCATCAATCTGCCTGTTCTGTTCCCCGCTCTGGCTCTGGTGAATTCTCTCACTTTCCCGCGCTTCTTACTGTACCCAGTGCTTGTATAAATAAATAAATAAATAAATCTTTTTTTAAAAAAAAAAGCTGTTATAAAAATTTGGTGTGGGTGAGGAATGATTTCTGGGATCGTTGGAAGGAAAATGGGAAGTGAATAATTTCTGGAATTGGTCTCAGTGAAACATTTCTTAATTTAGAAATTGGACTAAAGAAAATCTGTTTTCCTTCTGGGGACAGAAATCTAGATCCCTGAGGGAAGGAGGTTACTATGTCAGAAGCTGTGGTCTGAGATAAGAACTGAAATGTATTTAACATTGTCAGCATTTTAATGTGACTTTTCTAAGCATCAGTTAAATTTTATGTGTTCCTTTGTAGATGAAGAAGATAAAGATAGTTTACAGGAACTTGCTACAGAACAAAAATGCTTTGTAGAACACATCCTTTGTACAAAGCCATTGCCATGCAGGTAAGAGTCTCCCTTGTATACTCAGATAAGAGTTTTCAGTAATTCCGATACCAGTATATACATTACATTCACATGAACACGACTCGAATTTGAATCACTGAAAAGTAAGTTGCACTCATGATACTTCACCTCTAAGAGTATCAGTTCATCAGATGTTCATCAAAACCTCACACCTGCTTCAAAGCCACTTCACACTCTGTGTCCTCTCTCTCGAATAGATTTCTCCATTCTTATCCCCTATTTTAACTTGCTAATTCTTAATCTTCTTTCTGATCTTAATGTTAGTGCTTCAGAAGGAGTTCTGTGATTCTAACTTGGGATTTTTTTTTTTATTCTCTTTTATAACACGTTACAATTAATATTAGTGTTTGTCATCACTACTGGAATATGTATGCTTGATGAGGTCCTCTGCCCTCGTCATGTCTGTTTGTCTCATACTGTGTACTGTCCCCTCAGGTGTGTACACCCGGTGTCTGACAGAGTGTCTAGTGCCAGGTTTGCCTCTGGGAAACCTGGGTATGTGAGGCACCCTTCAGGCATAGAGATATAGGAGAAAAGGTGGATTTGGAAAGACAGAAGAGGAGTTAATGGTAGCATTCAGGTTTTCTGTTTTTTCAAAAACATATTTTTAACAACAAAAATCAGACAAGTTTTACAGTCAGTTTTTTCAGAAACAAATGAGTTTGGATTGTAGCTTAGAGTGAAAGTTAAGCATCAGTAACCTCATGCAGAAGCGTTTCTCTGAAGGAGGTAAAACATTCTGCTTGACTGCAACCATCCAATTCTTTAAATCTTGTTTGTACCTGAGCCATCATTTTATTCCATTCCAGGGCTCTCGCATGTAAGATAATCCACCTCGAAAATTCAAAACTTCCAGAGTTGAGATGAATGATGATTAAGATTATTAGATTACTGGTTTGGGGTTTATTACCAGTTCATTCATGAATTGCTTGTTCCCTACTCCTCGGCTCACTATTGAGCCCAAAAGCTCCTTCCCCGTCACTGTCCCTACCACGCCCATATCTTCCTTTTGTCTCTTAAGGTTCTCCAGGTCCTTGTCAATGCTCTCAGACTCCTCAGTGTCACCAATCTCTAACGGTAGGCGGGTTGGTTTCCGTCATGCGTACTGACATGACTGCTAAGGGTTAGACTTAGTAAATTATGAGTAACTCTGAATACTACTTTTGCTCTAACTCTTTTTGATCTATGTCAGTCCCTTCCCTCAAGTTTTCTGTTGTTATAGAACATCCAAGTGAAGATCCTCACTAGGCCTGTAGGTCTGGAGTTTGATATTGTTAGCATTGGTGGAGGTAGCTCAGGAAAAGACCTAGAATGAGCACAGGAGAATTGAGAAAAGTCCTGAGCAACACTCTTACAAGCAGTTAGTGGAGGAAGGGAAGTCCAGGCCAGGAAGGAAACTAGAGAGGAAATGCTGTCAAGGATTCCAAGGAGGAAGAGGTTTCAAAGAGGAGGCAGAGGGCAACAGCATCAAATAAGCACAGCATGGCAGTTAAGAGTCTAGATTTGGCACCACAGAGGTTCATCAAGGATCATAAGGAAAATACTTTGGGGGATGGGAGAGGATGGAAAACTGTATCAGGTTGAAATGTGAATAGGGAAAGTAGGTAATAAAAAGTGACTGCTTCTCCGGGGAGTGGAATAGGAGGTCTTAGGCCACTGCAGTGTTTTATTCTTGATCCAGATTGTGGCTACGGAGTGTATATGTGTATTCTCCTATATGTAGATGTCACACTAAAGATATAACATTAAAAAATTTAAACTCCCAGACTCCATCTCACAACTCTTCCCCCAAAAGAGGGGTAAACGAGAGATGTGGGAGGAAAAATAGTATTGTAGACGCTGCTGAAGGACTTCTGGTTGGGTCTAAAAGGAAGGGAGAAACAATAGGTTAAGGAGCTTGAAATCCTCCTTACCGGGACCTCCAGTGGAAAAGTTGTGAACAAACTTGTTTATTAGCGGAAGGTAAATAGACAATGAGGAGATAGTGAAACTACAGAGTGGGTAGAGCTAGCCTCAGCAGAGGTGGCCTCTTCATTCCAGGGGCAGAAATGTACTATGGCACATGGGGAGGGTGTGCGCGGGGGCAGGTGGAGTAGCCTGTTGGCCAGGAAGTTCCTGTCTGAGGTCCCAGTTTTTGGTTTCTTCAGAGACATAGGAACGAAGGTTGAAAGGGAAGTGCACGGTGACAAAAGACTCTGGCCTGCATTGCATTGTATTTTTAATGTGAAATTGACTTTAACATTCTATTCAGTCAACAGTTTCTGAGCAGTTAATCTGGGCTGGCAACAGGATAGGCATATGAAGGTAGCAGGTTTACCTGTAAACTGGGGAGAAAGACACAAGAACTAATTTGCACATCATTTGACAAATGAATAGAGATGTGGTATATGTACACAGTGAAATATAAAAAAAGGAAAAATTCCACCATTGGCAACAACATGGATGGACCTAGATGGAATTATGGTTGGAGATAGATGCCATGATTTGAGTCTGTATGTGATGTGTAGAGCAAAGAAGCATGTCTTCCCCGCTCGCATATAAACCCTATCTTCATATGCCTGTCCTAGTGCCAAAAATAAACTCTTAGACTATGAGAACAATTAATGTTACCAGAACTGAAGGGGCAGAGAAAATAGGTAAGTCAGGAAAAAAGGACCGTGGTATGGTGAAGAATAAACTGGCATTTTCACAGTGATTTGTGTCATGTGTACACACACGTTGATTTTCAAAAATGAACACCTGAAACTCACTATGTGCTTGTTACCTCAATTAAAAGAAACTACAGTGCATCGTGGCAACTGTTAAGGTTACGTGAGCACACAGGCGGCAGTGGGTTCCTCCCCAACCCTAGACTGTGGAGTGGCAGCTCAGTCAGATCGGCTTTATATAGGTTTCCAAGTCATCACCTTCGAAATTATTCTATGTCCACACAGCAACTGTTAGCTCAGGCTAACAGTTCACTCGTGAGAAGGCCACTAACCTCACGTATGTCCTTGTGCTTGTTCCCATTGCGTTTGCTACTTTACAACTCAACTGTGTCTTGTCTTTCTAGGCAGCCAGCTCCCATTCAAGGATTCTGGATTGTCCCGGACATTCTGGGCCCCACAATGATCTGCATCACCAGTACCTACGAATGCCTCATAAGACCTTTATTGTATGTCCCTTTTTATTTTCCTAGCACAGCTCTCATTCCATTCTGCAATCTAAAGTGGAAAAATGCTCTCAAGCAACCAGTTGAAAATACACGGTTTATGCTTTGGCTTCTAATTTGGCAGTTGGAAGGGTGTCTATTTCTCTTGCTCTTGCCATCTCTAATAGATTTTATTTAGTTTTGATTTCTGGCATCTACTTCAGCTCTGTGAGCTTTGCTTTGAAGTGTGGCAATTCATTATTATGATTTAGACGTGATGACCAGCAAGTTCTAACTATGTGCCAGGCTCAGAAGCCAGTTCCCTGCAGTGCCTCATGTAATCAGAGCAATCCTGTAAGGAGAGTGCTGTTACCCCGCTTTATAGGCAACAGGACTAGAAGTGTGAAGTAAAGGCTGAAGTTATAGGCGACGCACATCGCTGGCTGCACATGTAGGCCTTTCTGATTCCAAAGTCTGTACCAATACTTAATTTCCACTTCCCTGTCAGCTTGAGGGTGATGTACAAAATGTAAACTCTGGGAGAGAGGAAGTGTGTTGCTAAACTCAAATCTTCACTCCCCTTAAGGAACTCATATTGAACCATTTTGCTTTCTCAGCAGTCCTGGAAGGTCATGCAGAGATTCATAAACGCAGGAATACAAGCCTCTAATGAGCCATCAGGTGTTGAATACTAGACACCCACCTTCCCAGTCTGTCAGTTCAAAGCAAGCACTTCAAGACATTCAACCTAAGTTCAAAGTACTGACAGTAAATACAATGTCCTGCCCTTAGAGGAGTTCCCGTGCTCTTTGAATATTGATAAGTTTTACAATTTAAAGAAAAATTATCACTTTTATACTAAAAGTTTTTATACTAAACTCTAGTAAGACTAAACAGAAGTAATAAAATCACTGAAAAAACATGGCCTTTTTGCCTGTTAACCTCAGCGTGTATTTTAAAAACCTATCTTAACCTTTGTAAAATAGGGCCTAGTCACACTAAGTTACTTGAGGATGAAAATCTGAATCTGAAAAGGTGGGGAGGAGGGGGAACTTCTAAATATAAGATATAGAGATACCTGCAGAGCTTATGTTTCTGCCATCTGCCCGAAGTCCAAACTGTCTATATTATTATTTAACAGACTCCCAGATTTGAATTGCTGCTTTCAAAGTCACTCACTTACCTTGCTGTCAAAGTTTGCAGTCTTCCAAGCTCTTTCTGAAATTGTCTTTATAATTTTTTTTTTTTATATTTAAAGAGCAGGTTTATTATTATTAGGGAAAGGGACAGAAGAGTAAGACACTTGCATAGACACCAGCAGGTAGGAAGAGCTGCCCTGAAAGGAACAGGTTTGCTAAGAGAGGTCTGCATGGCTGCAGGCGGGCAGCCTTTAGGAGTGCGTCCTCTGCTGAGGGAGGTCAGTGAAGTCCCGGCAGGTACAGGTCACGGGCAGGCAGGGAGGCTACTGCCCTGCAGAGGGAGAGAGTTGGTGAAAAGAAGCATCTGCATATTCACAGGTGGACAGAGGGATTGCTGCCTGTAAATTTTTATAGTAATCTAAGTAGATGTGATTCTTAGAAATCAAGTTAAATAGACCAACTATATGTCCAGTAGTTGTCTGGCTGAATGTTGGTTTTGATCGGCTCCAAACTATACCTAGAGAATGAGTGATTTGTTCCTAACTCTGGCTTCTAAACTGGTTCTCAAGTCTTTTGCCAAAAGAGTCCATGAGTGTCTGTGTTTGTGCTGCCTCCATCTTCAAAAAAAAATCGAAAGTGAAGAGTCCAAAATGCTTTGACAAATAGCAGCACTGGCTGAATAAGGGGATACACTCCTAAGACGACCTCTTCAAAGCAGAAAATGCATTTACAAAAGTAATGCTTATAGTTTCTTCTATTCTCAAAGCTCTGGAAATGTGACTATGCTTTCCTCTCAGGTGTACTGTAAATCACTCCACTGTGAACTTTATTTTGCAGAAGCACAGTCCATCCAGCCTCTCCCCCGCTGCTTTGTACCCGAGAAGATGTCGAAGTGGCAGAGTCTCCCCTCCGGATTCTAGCTGAAACACCAGATTCCTTTGAAAAGCATATTAAAAGCATTTTGCAACGTACTACTGCAAATCCAGCATTTTTGAAGTATGAGCTTTGGGGCATATAGGTTTTAAGAGCTGGTTGTCTTTTCTGTTTTTATCATTACTGTTCAAACTCTGCCCTCACTATTACTATGTTACAGTTGTCAGAAACATGGGGCATGTTTAATCAGCTAATGAAGAGGGCGAAAATAGACATGGGCAGAGGCATTTGAGAATGATAGACAGGAAGAGTATAAAAAAGGAGAAAAGCAGCTATAACTTGAATATTTTTAGTTATTTTACTCAGTTACAGAAATAAACTTTTTTTTTAAAAGATCATCTGAAAAAGATACACCCCCTCCTCCTGAAGAATGTCTTCAGCTCATCAGCAGAGCCACCCAGGTGTTCAGAGAACAGTATATTCTTAAACAGGACCTGGCAAAGGAGGAGATTCAGCGGAGGTAAGATGGTTTTTGTTCATACACCATCAGGCCCTGACTAGTAGCTGACGCTGTAATGGCCTGGACCTGGCTTTGGATTAAATTTCACTTCTTTTTGCTCTTGAAGGGTCAAGTTATTATGTGACCAAAAAGAGAAGCAACAAGAAGATCTCAAATATTGTCGAGAGGAGAGGTAAGTGCCACAAATAGGGAGAAAACAAATAGTAAGTAGAATAGAACTGTATTTCACAAGATGCTGAGTCACATCATGTGGCATCAACCTCAAGGTGGACTCCAAGAGCTTGTTTTTTACACCATTAGGAAAAGTCTACGGGAAATGGCTGAGCGTTTAGCTGAAAAATGTGAGGAAGCCAAGGAAAAACAAGAAGATATCATGAACAGGTCAGTGAGATGTGTAACATTCTCTTCCCTGTTCAGCTACTTAGCAGAGTCACTTAAGTCCTTGGGTGCTAATAGTGTTTTTGAGCACCTCAGAAGAGTGCTCACCTGCTGACAGGATCACCCCCCCAGCCCTCCCCAGAGGTCTGTCAGGGAAGACAGTAGTGCTTCCCCGACCACCCTGTAGCGGCCTCCTTTACAGGGGCGTGAATTCCCCTGTAAACTTAAGTTAGGACTGGGTTTCTCCTCGGTAGCCTATCTCCAGCTACGATGTTGGCTTACCTTTTCTAAAGGATGAAGAAAGTACTTCACAGTTTCCACTCTCAGCTGCCAGTGCTTTCTGATAGTGAGCGAGACATGAAGAAAGAACTACAGCTGATACCTGATCAACTCCGACACCTGGGCAATGCCATTAAACAGGTAAGAAGGGATGAACAGAGGAGCTAGATCCAGCATTTTTTCAAGAGTCTGTTCTATAGATAATTTTTTTTAATGCAAAGAGAATAGACTAAAACTGACATTACCAAGATGTACAGCAATCGGTTGTTGGTAGGTGGGGACTAGGTATTGGTGAGCGCCATGAGAAACTTATCTTGAAACCTACACAGGATTATCAACTGATGTTTCCTCAGTTACAAAACAAAGTTGTACATACAACATATGATTCATAGCCAAAAATATCTGTTGTCTCATACTTAAGGTTACTATGAAAAAAGAGTATCAGCAACGAAAGATGGAAAAGGTTCTGAGTCCTCAAAAACCCACCATAACGCTCAGCGCCTACCAGAGAAAGTGCATTCAGTCCATCCTGAAAGAGGAGTAAGTAACACTACCGTCAGCTCGCAGAGACAGTGTCTTTATTTCCACTGCAGTATTAAAAAATCAACCTTTTTCCGCCCAGATAAGATTACTTGGTATTTGCATGTCTAGTATTACTGAGACAGGAGCTTTAGGATAGCTGTGGACTTAAGATGAGTATGTGAGAGGATCAAACTGATAACTTTCCTGTAATACAATTTGATGTGGTTACGATCTGTTCAAACATATTTCCAGCAGTTGCGCCGATTGCCACCTGCAGTGAAGAGTCAAGACCATTACTATCCACCCAAAACCATAAGCTGGTAGTTTAGCACAGCACTTCTAAGATCATTCATTGCCAGTGGACATTCTTCAGAAGCAGTTATAATGGCTTATTCATTTGTGGTATTCCCAAAGGTAAACGACTTTACAATTTTACAGGGGTGAACACATAAGAGAAATGGTGAAGCAAATCAATGATATCCGAAACCATGTGAACTTCTGACAACACCAGGAACAAACTCACAACTGAAGTTAACACAAGTGAAGGCTTAAACTCATACTGTAAAACAGGTGGCATTATCTAATTTATAAAGAGGCATTTTGGGAAGAACTTAGTGTGGTTGTTCATTTTTATACTTGTTTTATAATTATTGAATAAATGCTTATATTTAAACAGTGGAATGTGCTTTCTATGTAAGTTTGAATCTGCTTGTACTCAGCAGTGACCTAGGATTGAAAACAAAAAAAGCCCGAGACATTCAGCTGCAGCCACCACCAGATCATTCCTATTGAGCTTTCTCTGTATTTGCACAAGAATAAGAGCTGCATTTTAAAGTAGCAGCACCACAAACATGAGTCTGAAGAGGGACATAACCCCGGGATTCCAAGGAAAAGACCACACAGTATACTAGGCAGCAGCTTTTTTAATTTGAACACTTTCTTCTTAAGGACACGCCTTCAGTACAAACAGTTAACACCTGCAGTCCGCTCAGAGCCGAACTCAAGATCCACAATCGCAAGCCCACTGCTAGCTCACTTCCTTGACAGGCAGTATTACCTTTCAGAGCTGGGTTTGGCTGTGCTCTATGTTCCAATACCTGTTGCTGGGTATGAGGTGCAGGTGCAGGACCTCAAAAGGGAGAAAGAAGAAAATGGCTGGTATGCAGTATAAATCTTGTCCTCAGCTTTAGTAATCTTTTTATACCTATCAATATGAGTTCTGAAAGGTAATATGTACCTGCCTAGAAATGGCTGAGTGACTGCCAATTAAAAGCCACATGGTAATAAGGTAGGTTACAGGTAGGAGGTAAATCAGGTTAGACATGCGTGAGAACAAGTGTACAGACTGAATACAAGCACAGGAACACTCATGAAACCCAACTGTCCTTTTGTCTAGAAGCGCTAAAATCCTACCTCCAAAATCAGCTGCCCACTTCTACAGAAAACCCAGTTCCAGGAGTTTTTTCTACTAGAATGTCCCAACAGTTTGTTTCATACCAGAAATACAAACCCCAGAATCTTAGTTTGGGTTTTTCTAGGCTATTTTTCTCAACAGATCGCATCTGCCACAACAGAGACCAAAAACATTCCTTAATCATGATTTTACTGGCCCCATACCATCTTAGGAAGAAAAACATCTGCAAGATGCCTGATCTCAGCAAGTCCCTGGAGCTATGTTCAGTTAGTGCAGGAAGGTTATGAATTACCCATCCTGTTTTAAAGTGCCAATTTTAATAATCTGAAACAGGTCAGCTTGGTGGATAATCTAAGGGACTAGTCTTATGCGTATATAATTTAAATTGACTGCATTTTGGAATGAAATTCCCTGTAACTCAATGAGGATATACATTTCCTCTATCTAAACCAAGTAGCACTTTATACAAAGGGACTTTAAACCAATTAAAATGTTTCATGCATGGCAAGCCTATAGCATTATTTCCATTATTAGTTTTACTTTTAAATTCATAATTATGAATGCAAGACTACAACAGTAACCCAGGGGATGAGGTATGTAGTCCTTATCGTTTGTTCTGTGGAAGACAGAGAAATAAAGATCTTTAAGGCTAGTCCATTACAACTTCATTTATAACAAACACAATTCACTTTAAATTCTAAGTTGATGGTGGCTTTCCATGAGCCGATCTTACTTAATCCACTTAATTCCCATAAAGTTCCTTCCAGTACCCTGCTGTTATGCAACACCAGTATCAAAAGGTATTTGATACTAATAATTTTATTTTGAACCACCTGTACGAACTACAGTATTGCCCTCCACTGCCTGATAGAACAGCGGCAGGTAAAGCGTGAACCTGAATCTGGTCTTTGTGCTTTCCGCAACATTTCATAAGGCTATGGCAAAAATAACCTGCTCATTGAAGCCTTTTGCACATTGGAAAGGAATCTAACTTCACAGAAATTACAAAGCGATTTCCAAAACGATGACTATACCAGCTGGGTTTTCCACAACCTCAGTAAGCATCACACCCCAGGTCTAAATTATAAAAGAAAAATACAAAACAGGTATCTGTCAAACCTAGTTAGCATGTTGGTGTTTGAGACTAGTAGTATTCGGGCCCACAGATTTGAGTTGAAAATAAGATTTATAAATTTATACTAGATGTTGTCAGACACAGCTTGTTCTGTAATTTTTTTTCTTTCCACTGATCCAATAACTAAGACAGTTTTTGAAAGAGTAGATGGTGCCAGTTAAGTTTGACTCTGGTACCTGTGGGCGCACAAAATCATCCAGGTAGCAGAAAAAGTGCTTCCAAACTGCTTCTTGTGCTTTTCCTTTGATCTCAACAGAAGCCCCAGCCATGTTTTCAGATTCTCACAATTAATTCAGTTCTTGAATTGCTTTTGTTTGCCATTGTCTTAGGGGGTCTCAGGAAAGTTTCAGTAGCATTTAAGGTCTTCCATCTCAAGATAAAGTGGTAAAAAACGGAAAGCAGTGAGCTAGGAAATACAGTCATTAGCCAATGGCCTGCTCTCAAACTTCATATTTTAATATAAAATAGTCATACAGCATACTACACCTCTGTCTGCTAGCTGAATACTGTTACTGATGAACTCTAATCAACAGAAAAGGCTCTCTTCCAATACCTAAGAACAGAAAATACCAAACACTTAGGAGGATGTTGCATTAGGGTAGGGAAATGTTGGATAAAGCAGGCAAGGAAACAGCACTTTCTCCACCACACCTGCTGGGCTGAGACTGGAGTCTCGTTAGTGTTCCCACTGGAAAGGTTTTTTTGATGCAAGTTACTCTGGCTGGTCGCTGTTCCTGTGCTGCACATTCTTCCACTAGAAATAAGCATTTCTCCAGTCTTCCCTTTTTTTGTGACTTCTGCTTCTTCAGTTAAGAGTTAAATAATAATTAATGTTGCTCTAAAGATGAGTTAAAAATCCAAAGTGCAGGCTAGAGTCCTGCTATCAGGGTGTCATGTTTCAGGGAGCTGGTTAATGTCTGTCAGTTTGGTGTCATTCAGAATTGCCCGGATTCTCTCCAAAGAGTCAGCTTGCCGGATCCGCTCTAACTGCACCTGGAGAAACAATGCATTGAGTTCAGTGCAGATGCCTCCACTTAGGTTTCCTGAAGTTTACTTTGAACTTCAGAAATGGAGCAGAAACAGAGCAGAAATGGAGCAATTAATTCAGAGAATAGTCACTTCAAAGAAAGAAAACAGCAAAAATAATCAAAAATTTCCCAAAGCCGCTCTCACAGACCTAGCACAAGATGCTGGGACCATGGACATAAATGAGAGACTGAGCCCCGAGAACCCACAGTTCAGATGGAGAAACAAGGTGTGAGAGAGTTTTGTCACAGTACAGTAAATGTCCCTGTAGATGCCCATCGAATGCCAAAGCACCATGAGCAGGAGACTGCAGCCCACTTTGGGGACCTACAGAGGGTATTATGGCAAAGACAATCCTAACCTGGGCCTTGAAAGGGTAAAAGGGCAATGAAAGCAAGCTGCCTACCAGAGGGACACCGCGCCGTGGCTGAGCAACCACAAGCAGCTCTCACACATACAGGTATGACGTGAGGCAGAGAGAGGAACAAATAAAACACATGGCTAAGCCTGCTAGGGAGGGGTCTTACATGGTATGCTGAGGAGTTTACAGCTGAGGGTTAAGGTGGCAAAACCAGCGAGGTGCCGAAGGGAAAGGAAAGTGGGATAAGCCTGAAATATATTTCTGTTTCAAATGACCAAGCAGCTGTTTGGGGCCAGGGTTGGGCAGCCTTCGTCTCTAAACCTCTAGCTCTTATTGTCAGTGGTTGAGTCAGGGATTGGCAAGCCTCTCCTGGGTACCAAGATCCCCAAAAGTGCCTTGGTGCAGAGTCCTGGGGTACCCCGAATGCCTCACCTGAAGGGTCTGAGAAAGTTTTACAAAATCTCTCTGGACTTGCTCACTGACATCTAGTTCTGTCTGCAACCTCTGAGCTTTGTTCTTCTCTTCAAACATGAGTTGTTCAACGGAAACCTAGAAAGTACAAGTTTTGAATGAGGGTTAATGCCAAAGAGCCTCGGGTCAGAAGCACTTCGGAAATTTAGGAACCTGTGGTCTCCTACCCTCGAGAGGACGGTGGATGCCCATGACAGTCATGGATCCTGTTCGCCTCCCTTCATCTACACAGCAATGGGCAAGCCACCTAGCTATCTGCTCTAGGTCCTAAAATAAACTGAGTATGAAAGAAGAAAAAATAAAGTGCTGCACCCCCCACTCCTATAGGCTCACCCCAACAGCCTGGTGACTGATCATCAAAAAGCATCTGGGTGGGGGGCCTCCCTGGTGGTGCAAGGGGTTAAGCGTCAGCTCTAGGAAGCTATCCGCAGCCACTGCAGCACAAGTTCAATCTCCGGCCAGGGAGGTGACCCTCGTGGCACAGCAGACCTTTCCTGTCTCGCCCACTGCTCCCCTCAGCAGTGTATTTCAGTAGATCCGCCTGTTCTGCTCCCCAACTCTGTCTCTGGTGAATCCTCTCACCCCCTGCACCTCTATATGCATAAACAAATAAATCTTTAAAAAATAAATTACCAACAAAAATATCACCTTAGCAGCAGTCTCTTTCTTTAACTGTTCCTCCAAAGTGATTTTTATCTCTTGAAGACTGTCAAGCTGTTGAGACTTCTCTCTTAATGTGGACTCCAACTGTGAAATTAAGAAGGAAAAAACTAAACTCACAGAAATGCCTGAGGATCCTGTGGCCTGGAGATGTGCACCCCCCAACCCTCAGGGACTCCTAGACCTCAGACGCTGGCCATGCTTACGTTCACTCTTCTCACCCTTTGATCTCCGTGGAGCTTCAGTTTATTTTCAGGACCTTTTCTATCTTTCATTAAACATTAGGCATCTATTATGTTCTAAGGCCTTGGCAAGGAGAGACAGACATGTAAATAATTATGCCACCTCCCTGGTGGCGCAAGGGGTTAAGCATAGCACTATGAAGCTAGCCACAGCCTCTGCAGCAGGAGTTCGATCCCCGGCCTGGGAGCAACCCACAGGCGCAGCAGACCTCTCCTGACTTGCTCGCTGCTCTCAGCAGTGTATTTCAGTCAGCCTGCCTGTTCTCCTGCCGCCCGCTGCTCCCCTCAGCAGTGTGCTTCAGTCCTTCTGCCTGCTCTGCTCCCCGCTCTGGCTCTGGTGAATTCTCTCACCCTCCCGCGCTTCTGACTGTACCCAATGCTTGTATAAACAAAACAAACAAACAAACAAATAAATAAATAAAGCATGCCTCTATTAAAAAAAAAATTAAAAAAAAAATAATAATCATTACGGCACATGGACATGAAGGAAGAAATACTTAATTCTACTGAAAAGTTGGGAAGAACTTCCCTAAAGAGATACCTGACCTGTAAAAGATGAAAAAATCTAATGGAAGGAAAAGGATGGTAAGGGAGAGAAAGTAAAGTGAGATAATCCAAAAAAGATGAAGTGGATAACATGTATAAAAATATGTTTAGGAAATGTGGTGATTCTTGCCTACACTACAGCACAGAGCGCTGGGGCTTGGAGGCTGAGACCATAAAGGCAGCGGTGAGGCAGGAATTCCTGGCCAGGCTAAGAAGTATGGACTTGATCCTGGAAATAGAATCACTAAAGGAGTTTTAATCAGACTGGGACACAGTCATTTGTAATTTTTAAAGCTCACCTTGGTTTCAGTGTGAAGATAAACTGGAAGGAGATAAAATGTGGGAGCAGGAAAAGAAGTTAGATTGTTAAAATAAGTCTGGTGAGGACTGAAGTCTGCAACCACAGTGGCAGTGGCAAGAGTTGGACACGTTTCTGGTAGTTTCTGCCAATGCAACCTTGACATTACAGTGGTGGCAGAAGACAGACTGCAATGGGTTGTTAGAACAGGGCATCAGGAGAACAAGGCATCAGGGGACTTGTGGGTTTCAGTGGGAATCTAGCTGAAGATGCAAGATTTTTTCATCTTTTTACAGGATGCAGCCTAGACAGACAGAAAGCAAAGAAATAAAGAAGTTGCTAAAGCTAAGAGAAAAGGAAAAGTTCAGAGAATTAAAGATCTCTGAATTGAGGTACTCAGATGGGTCCATGAATATAGAGCTGGAGGGACAGTAGATTGGGGTGAGGGATGTGAATGAAATGTCAGTGGTGGGGCAAGGCACAGCTCAGCATGTGGGAAAGAAGGGCAAAGAGGAGGTAAAAGTCACTGATCCATAAACAAAGAGGCCAGGGAACAGACTGGGGCCATTTAACAAGGTCTTAGTGTTATCTAAGAGAAGACTCTAAGTCAGCTAGAAAACACCACTTCTTGTTTGAAAAAGATTTTATATATATTTCTAGTGTAGCTTTAAGTACAGACTGTGTCATGACCATCTGACTATAGTGGAGACTGCGGGGTGCAGTCACATCTTGGTCCTCCCTGGACCACCTCCAGCTAACACATGCCCTGACACAGGACTCAAAGAACAGTCTCCACTGTCCTCACATCTTAATCCTGTCATATTTTCCCCATGAGACAAGTTTTGTAAAGGGACTATGTCTATCTTTTATTTGTTGAGCTTAGCACAGCAGGATTCAATAAATAACTAGTGATCGCTGACAGAATTAATCTGAAACTCATGAAACTCACCAGTCCTTTTTCTACCTTTATTCTTTCTAATTCAGCTTTTAGGCTAGAAATGGAGGCTAGAAGGGGGGAAAAAAAAAAAAAAAGGAAAGGCAAGGTTAGCATTTATGATTTGGCATTTAAATTTTTGTCTTAAAATATCCCTTTCTACTACAAGCTCAATCTCATACAATGGAAGGAGTCAACATACTGAGAGCATGGGAAGAATGCAACACTCCTTTGTCAAAAATTTCCCCAACTAGGGCCTCCCTGCTGGCACAAGGGTTAAAGTCTCAGTGCTATCAAGCTATGCCAGCCACTGTGACATGAGTTTGATCCCCAGCACGGAGCAACCCACATGGTGCAGCAGACCTGGTCTCTCCTTTCTCACCCGCTGCTCCCCTCAGCAGTGTATTTCAATAGATCCACCTGTTCTGCTCCCCACTCTGTCTCTGGTGAATCCTCTCAATACCCGCACCTCTGGCCTGCACCCCAGCTCTTGTATGAATAAATAAATCTTTTAAAAAAATTTTTCCCCAACCAATCAAGCTCGGGCAGAGGCATACAGTTATCAGAAACTATCCACACAACTCTGGGGTGGGGGTTGGGGGAATGAGATAGCCCCAGCAGGAGTGTGTCGACAAACTGAGGTATTGCAAGGAAATGCCCCCCATCTAATAATGTTCCCCAATGGTCTGGCTTCAAGCTTTCCTAGCTACTACTAACTGCCAAAGAGTAGCTCATTTGTCCTGTTTCTTAGTTTTTACTCCCCATTATTAGATGTATCAGAACACCTAGAAAAATGGATTAAGTGCTTGATTCTTTCCTCTACTTTCATTTTCCACACTGCATGACCATATATTAATTCTTGTAATTAGAAATTTTCTTTTGTGCCTCCAATTCTAAACTATATCACTTTTATCTTCACCTATTTCTTCCTTGCAGTTTTCTATTTCCAGCTGCAGAGTTTCTTCAAGGTTTTCTTTTAAACACTGTTCTGCCTGAATTTGCTCTTTTAGGAAAAGTATTTCAGCCTTCAGCTTTTCTTCCATGTGGTCTGCTGCTGTCCGCACATGAATGATGTTCTCGCGGTATTTTAATACCAACTCCCGAAGTGCCTGGATTAAAAAAACAAATAGTTATTGGGTTTGTGAGAGTGAAAGAAAACAAAGAAATGAAATGAAGCTGAAGATTTTCTGCAATCAGAATTTCAGACGTTGTTTTAAATGGTTCAGAATTTAAGACTTTGAACTCCAACCCACTTACGGGCTTCAAGGGGCACATGCTATATCAACAGTCAGTTTATTTTCAGTCAATGTGTATTGTGAACTATATTTTCCTTTCAAAACTGCTTCAGAAGCAGAAAAGTAAAAATGTTAGATGGCTTACAATGTGGCATTTACTATGAATAGCATGGGAACTTCTATTATTTGCTTAAGTTTGAGGGGAGTTAGGGAATGAGGGCCAAAAAGTCTGAAACTTAGAAGCCAAGTGTGAAACTCTTGTGAAACTATGTTAAGCCAGAGGCAAATATAACAAAGAATGCCTTTCTACGATAATCACTTGTTTTCCTATAATTCAGTTTACTTCTTATTTTTTCCCTTAACTTTTGTTGTCATTCTTTTCAAAATCCTCCCAACTATATCCTAAAGAAACCCTAAAGTAAAAACTAGAATTCCTGATAACTACCAAAAGTATAAGTTAAAGAAGAGTAAAAAATAAGAGTATAAACTGTAACACAAGAAAAATTTCATAAAATGCATTACTGAGTCAAGTCTAAGAATTAAAGTTTATATACTAATTACATCCTTCAAAGATTCTTGGGACTTTTTAGGAATTGAAATTCTCTAGAAAAAATGGAAGAAAGGACTCTTTAATACCAAAAGAGAAAAGTTTAATAACGGTCAGTTGAAAGTAGCATGCTGATAGTAAAAGTAGACAGATTCCCAAAACGTTCTCTTTGATGAGATCAGTCACCAGTTTCAAATGGAGAGCTCCCTCTCCCAAGGTGCAGAAACCTGAGCTGATATCACAAGTTGGGGATGGAAGTGGGTTAAGAGAGAACAAGGAACTAATGGCAAAGTAGGCAGTGGAGCCCTGGTAAATGAGCAAAATAAAAACAAAATAACAACAAAAATATCACAGCATTGTTCACATACATATAGGGAGAAAGAATAAGGTCCAAACTATAGAGGTTTAGTTTGCAGAGTAGAATAGGGGAAAACTGTTACTTACAAAACTATAAGTTTCTATAATGTTTGATTTTAAAATAATTTATAAAAAAAGAATGGAAGTATTAAAAGTGTCATAAAAGTTATTAGAAGACAAAAGGAAAACAGGGTGGTAAACCCTTTGAAGTACTAGACAGAAAGACATTACAAGAAGCCTGCTTGGTGACCTAACTTCTGATGCATTCTCCATCTGGACCTGCCAGAATAATGTACAGATCTTTGATTTGGCAGAGATTCTTAGCTATGACACAGAAAATATTAATAGAAAAAAAAAACTGGATTTTATCACAATTAAAAACCTTTGTGCTTCAAAGGACATCAAGAAAGTGAAAAAGACAATCCAGAGTGAAAGAAAACAATGCAAATCATTTATATGCTAAGAGAATGATTTATATTGAGAAAACATAAAGAACTCTTGTAATAATAAGCAACCCAGTTTAAAAATGAGTGAAGGATCTGAAGAGACATGTCTCTAAGGAAAATATACAAATGGCCAATAAACACATGAAAGATGCTCAATATCATTAGTCATCAGGGAAATACAAATCAAAATCACAATGAGATACCCATTAGGAAGTTTATAATCAAAAGTGAGAGAACAAATATTGGTGAGAATGTAGAGAAATCCTCAGATGATCTAATTTTTTTTTTTAAATATATTTAAAGAACAGGTTTATTAGGGAAAGGGACAGAAGAATAAAGGAAACTTGCATAGACACAAGCAGGCAGGAAGAGCTGCCCTGAAAGGAACAGGTTTGCTAAGAGAGGCTTGCATGCCTGCAGGCTGGGGTGGCCTTGAGGAGAGCAGCCTCCGCTGAGGGAGGTCAGTGAAGAGAAGTCCTGGCATGGTACAGTTCACGGGAAGGCAGGAAGCTGCTGCCCTGCAGGAGAGAGTTGGTGAAAAGAAGCACCAGCATAGTCACAGGCGGGCAGATGGAGTGCCGCCCTCAGATGATTTATGACCCAGCAATTCCAATCCTAGGTTTATACCCAAGAAAAATGAAAACATGTCCACATCAAAACCTGTACATGAATGATTAGCATGTACATGTTAGCATTATTCATAATAGCCCAAAAGTAAATTCAATTTAAGTGTCCATTAACAGACAAATAAATTCACACACACACACACACACACACGCAGCACAGTGTTATCTGGTCATAAAAAAGTAAAGTAAAGAAATGGACATGCTACTACATAGATAATTCTTAAACAGTATGCTACATGAAAGAAGCCAGATACACAAGATGATAAAATGTCCGATTTCATTCATGTGAAAGTCCAGAATAGGCCAATCTATAAACAGAAAGTAGACTAGTGGTTCATTAAGGTTGGGAGAAGGAATCAACGATGAAGAAACGGTTTCTTTTTGAAGAGATGAAGATATTCTGAAATTGATTGTGATGGTTATACATCTGAGAATATACTAAAAACCAAAGAATTGTGCACTTTAAATGGGTGAATCGTTGGGTATCTGAATTATATCTCAATTAAGTCTTTAAAAAAATTAGAGCCATTTCAGAAAATGTACTTGTTTATATTTTTGATCATGTGGAAAACAAGTCACCTCTATTGTTTCCGGGAGAATGAAGTCTTCTGCTTGCTGTAAGGAAACATGCAAGCTATGCTTTCCCTGAAGACTGTCATTATCTTTTTGTAACCTCACCAGCTCTTCTGAAACCTGTTCCCGTGACTGCATCAGCACTGCCTAGAATAGAAACAGATACTAATCACAGCCAGAAAGGTAAATCCTATCAGCTGGTAGCTGCAACAGGAAAAAACGAAAGCCAAACCAAATGAGGGATGAGAAGAGAGGTACATAATAAAGTTCTATATATGACATGAAAACCAGTTTAAAGATTATTTGATTTATAGCCATTACATATATTAAAGGGGACAGGCAACAAAGCAAGTATCTGAACTAAATCTCCACTGTTTCTACCAAAAGCTTAAAATGACTGTCTTCCCCCACATCCCTGGACTACAGAAGGAACAGTATCTCTAGCTCATTGGAAAGGGCTGACATAGTCAAGACCTGTATCAAATAGAGCATGTACTCCAAAACAATTCCTATTTCCTCATGGCATGCATTCAACAGAAGCAGAGAGAAGCAAAAAGCAGCATCTTCATCTTTCATTGCATACATTTGTTCAAGTGCAGGATCACTGTGAATGGCCCAGGGAACACAAATATTGGAGGCCATTAAGAAATATAGGACACTTAAGTAACTCATTCTTAAAATGGAGCATTCTATTCACATATAAAATAATTTTGGGTATTTTTTATGAATTTATATCAATATAAAGTTATTCCAGTTAATTTAAGATAAAATTCTGCAGAAGTATTTAATATCTGCTGATTTTAAATAATTTTAAATCATTATGTATAAACTGTACATTATTCACTCAACATTTATTTAGCAGGTAATAATCTATTTAGTTTTTTTTTTAAAAAGATTCATTTACTTATTTATGCATAGAAGAGCTGGGGAGTAGGCTAGAGGTATGGGGCGGGGGGGGAAGAGGATTCACCAGAAACAGAGTGGGGAGCAGAACAGGGCAGATCCACTGAAATACACTGCTGAGGGGAGCAGACAGCAAGAGAGAAGAGGTCTGCTGGGCCACAGGTGGGCTAGCTCCCTGGCCAGGGATGGAACTCAGGCTGCAGCAGTGAAAACATGATAGTGCTGAGGCTTAACCCCCCTAAGCCACCAGAGAGGCCCTAATCTATTTCACATGTTGCTGTTCACTGGGAACAGAGATAAAAGGCAGATAATTTTCTCTGGAGAAGTTGAAGGCGCAGCAGAGGGAAAGATAAGTAAGCCAAAAATTTCCCAAGTGTCATGACAGAGAATGGTACGGCCATGATAAAAGGACAAAAGGGTATCAAATTAGGGGAAAGGACTCAAGAACATTTTCCAGAAGTAATAACTGCTTCTTAAGCAGGCTGCTGTCTGGAAGTCAAGGTAATGCCTAACTTGTGATCAGTTCTGTTGGTTCTCATTATCTTCAGACCAGAATCAGTTATGCTTTATTATCACTTTCAATCCACTTATACCATATATTAGTATCCTACTACTTTTGGGATATAAAAGGGAAAGAAGAACTGTATACTGATTTATTTTTGTAAAGACAGAGGAAAAAACAAAAATTAAATGATCATTAAAGGGGGTGGGTAGGAACAGGGGAAAAAGGACAGGGAATGAAAGTGAGACTTTTGGATACTGCTACATTTTAATAGTTTTCCATTTGTATGTTCAAGAAAAAAAAAGAGTAAATTAAAAAAGAAAACAGCAAATCCCAAACCATAATACAGAAACAAATGGTACTAACTATATTGGTAACAAGTGAAAATCAGCTCAACTGACTTTTGAACACAGTATCCTAACTGTAAATCTTTACCTGGGATACATTCTAAGAACAGAAAGAAATATAAAGAAATGTTGAGCTTTACTTAGTAGATTTACTATTGACAGCGATATTGGTGTGGTCATTCTGAAACTATTTTGTCCCCACATTTAGCTAAGTGATCAAGCTGTAACAACAACCAAAACGCCCATTATTACATACTTCTTGATGTTATGAATTTCCCATTGAATCATTTCATCTATGTAGTATTCCTGCCAAAATGTCTAACCTGAATCTACTCATATGGAAATAATCAGACATATGTATTCTATAAGGATAACTGGTGTGGATTCTTCAAAAATGTTAGTCATAGGGCCTCCCTGGTGGTGCAGGGGTTAAGTCTCAGCGCTATTAAGCTATTCCCAGCCACTGCAGAATGAATTTGAGTTCAATCCCCAGCCAGGGAGCTAAGCCACCAATGGCGCAGCAGACCTCTCCTATCTCGCCCACTGCTCCCCTCAGCAGTGTGTTTCAATGGATCTGCCTGTTATGCTCCCCACTCTGTCTCTAGTGAATCCTCTCACCCCCGCACTTCTGGCCTACACCCCGTTCCTGCATACATACATAAATAAAAAATTAATTAAAAAAAAGTCATAAAGTCACACCCAAAAAAAGTGACTGTAAGAAACTAACGTGACAAGACAGCAAAATACAATATGTGACTCTTGACTGATTCCTGGATCCAACATTTTAAATAAATAAACCATTGCCAAGAAATAATCAAGGACTTGGTTAGATTTTTAGAATATAATAACAGAATTTTGGTTACATAGAATAATTTCTCTGCCTTAAGAAACACAAAGATGGCAGATGTGTCATAATGTTCCAAATGGCTAAGAAGAAAAACATACATACACATAATAATATATACATACATACATACATATGAAAGAGACTAAAAGAGTAATTAATTGCAAGCATGTAAAAATGTAGCAAAATTTTACTAGTAAATTTTTTTTTTACTTTTTTTTGTTTGTTTGTTTATTTGTTTGTTTGTTTATACAAGCACTGGGTACAGTCAGAAGCGCGGGAGGGTGAGAGAATTCACCAGAGCCAGAGCGGGGAGCAGAGCAGGCAGAAGGACAGAAGTACACTGCTGAGGGGAGCAGCGGGCGGCAGGAGAGGTCTGCGCGCCATGTGGGACCCTCCTCAGGTGGCCGGGGAGCAGCCAGGGATTGATCCAGCACCACAGAGGCCACGAGGAGCTTTGCAACCCAGCACTCAACTGCTGCGCCACCGGGGAGGCCCCTACTAGTAAATTTAAGGAAAGATTTTTATGAGTGTTCATTCCATAAACCTCCCCATAAATAGGAAATATTTCAAAATAAAAAGTTACAGTAAGATATCAAGATCCCCACCACAACCACAGGTACTCTTCTCTGAAGGGGCATAAGAAACCGAATTTCTCTCTCTCAGCATAAGAACTTTTAAAGGAAATTTTGAAAAAAAGGGTAATACAGTAGCATTAACAGAACCTCAACCTTAATTTCAAACATTCTTCAATGTCACCTGCAACACATTCATTTAACAAGGAATCAACTGTTTGCAAAGGTTTTAAAAGAGCAGAAAAAAAGATGAGAGAGTATAAGGAGGTTATGCACTATGAAACTCTGGCAGCATGTAACAGTGTTCTTAGGTCAGTGACTATTACCTTGTGTTCTCTAGTTAATGGAAAATTATGAAACTCTCTGGTCGATGATAGGGATGAGATGCTTCCCAACAAAACAGGACTAATTTAGGGAGCAGCTTGAATGCCATTCAGATACTGACCTAATGCCAATCAAAAACCATTACCAACTGACTTGAGGCTTTTGTTTCCTGTCACCCTGGGGGAGATGGACAAGAGGCAGCTCTGCAGGTCCATCCCAGCAGGACCAATTCTGCTATAATTTACAAAGGGCTATCTATCAGATGCAGGGCTCCAACACTGAGAAAAAGAATAAGGCAAAATGAGCCAGAATAAGAAGGGAGGCCCAAAGCTGGGGTACTATTTTGCAGAGATTCCAAACAGCTCTTCAAGAAGCTCTCTGCTCCATCCCCATAATCTTATCCATTACTAATGTTATGTAGGCCCTGAATAACATAACCATAACCTGAAAACCATAGACACTTTGACCAGGGAGTTAAAAGTTCTATTAATAGGGCCTCCCCAGTGGCGTAGCGTTTGAGCGCTGGGTTGCGAAGCTGCCCGCATCCTCTGCAGCGCCGGTTCGATCCCAGGCTGCTCCCAGGCCACCGGAGGAGGGTCCCACATGGCGCGCAGACCTCTCCTGCCGCCCGCTGCTCCCCTCAGCAGTGAACTTCGGTCCTTCTGATTGCTCTGCTCCCAGCTCTGGCTCTGGTGAATTCTCTCACCCTCCCACGCTTCTGACTGTACCCAGTGCTTGTATAAATAATAAATAAATCTTAAAAAAAAAAAAAAGTTCTATTAATAGATGATTTCAAGATAGAACACATACATATAAATTAATACATAATGAATTTTTTTTTAATTAAGTGTTAACTTACCATCTGTTTCTGAACGTCCCTCTTTGCCTGGGAAAAGCTCTGTTGTAACTCGTCAAGTAAGATCTCAGATGCTTGGGCTCTTAGGGCAAGTGTAGAGATCTTAAGGGAGAGAAAAAATGTACATAAAGAAAATATACAGTTAGGAAACTGGTAATTCTTCTCCTAGTTAACATCCAGGATTGATGTTTATTGTCCACTGTAACCCACTCACTATTCATTCAACATATAATGTGTGGCTCTGCCTTTCAGATCACACAAGGCACTACCCAAAGTCCCCAGTGTCACATGCTGCTACAGATGAGAAATCGGCATGGTGTCTCTAGACAAATATCAATCCATGTGACCTCATTATAAAAATTAATCTTAAAGAAGCTAAAGAAAAATCAAAAGAAATGTGAAATTTCACACAGTTCAAAGGACAAATGAATCATTTCTGCAACTACCTACTATCCTCCAAGATGATTTACTTAGAGCAATAAACACAAGGTTGACACCACTGAACTCTACACTCCCGTGACTTGGCTTTAATGTTCCTGAAGGGTTTATGTGAAAGTTAATGACTCATAGAATAATCATAAAATAAAATAACTTTTTGACATTTAAAACATGATTATTATCAGAATTCTGCTTCCAGTAATAGCAGATTAGTTAATGTAAACCAACCTTTTATTAAGAAATAGAAAACCTAGACTAAAATATGAAAACAACCATTTGAAGACATTGGAGAACAAGGCGGAAAGAATCACAGAGCCAAGGACCTGAATGTGGACACCTGGAGAGTTGAGTGCACCATCTACAACAGCTCTTCTCTAAAAGTAAATGCCAACTCCAAAAGAAACAGGTGACACTGAAAAGCTGAGCAAAGCATTTGAGGATGCTCAGAAAACACCCTGCACTTTAGATTGAGGCCCCAAAGGGCCACACTGAGGGGTAAGAGAGGAATTTAAATAATCTAATAACCTTCAGATAATCTCAATTCATGCAACTGGATTACAGTAATACCCAGAATCATTAGTACTACTAGTTGCCTGCTTCTCATAAAGAAAACGGTTTTATATCATTTCAACAATTTTTCACATTCAATGCCTAGCCCTCAAGTAAAATTGCACATGAAAAGGATATTTTCCTGACATTTTAAGGAAAAAAAAAGGGGAAACAAATGGACATTATAAAAAACTAAACAGATTGTAGAAACGGATCTAAAGGGAATCCAGATATGTGACTTATTAGAGACAGACTTTAAAATAACTATACTTGGCCTGTTTGGTATTTAAAAGACAAAATTTAGAACTGCCAGAGAATTGGAAACAATGAAAAATAACCAAATAGAAATACAATGCATACAAGGCCATTTATCTTAATATTTGAATGGATGAATTAAACAGATTATACCCATCTGAAGGGAAAAATTAGTGATCTAGAAAACATCAGAAGAAAATAAGCAAAGACAAAAAAAGAGTCCTAAAACTGACCCACACATGTATATTCACCTGACAGAGAACAAAGATAACTTTGAGAGCTGTGGGGGGAAATGACCAATTTACTAACTGGTACCAGAACTTGTTATCCATATGGAAAAGTGAAACAAAAATTTACCCTGACCTACAGCATATACACATACAGCATATATACACTAGCTGGAGTTTAGAATATAAACATGACTCTAAAACAAGGAAACGTCTACAAAACACATGAAAATAACTCCATAACTGCAGGGTGAGAAAATACTATCTTAAAAACCAGGGCAAAAAAATAACTAATAGAGAAAAGATAATAAATTTGATTACAATAAAATTAAAAACTTCTGTTCCTCAAATGATACTATTCAAATAATGAAAAGTAAGGAACTGAGTAGAAGACATATGCAAGACATATCACCAAAGGGCTCAATAAGTTTAAATAAAAGAATACATAACATAAAAAAAAATAATAAAGCCTAAACAGACATCCTAACAGAAAAATTAGCATAAGACTTGCTTCAGAGCTGCGGGAACTCAAGCTCTCACACACACACAATATGATACCCTAAAGGCCAATAAATATGAAAAACGCTAAGTAAACACCGGAGAAATGCAAACAATGAAATACCATTCCACACCCACCAAAATGGCTGTAATTAAAATAACAAAAACAAGTTTATGAAGACTGTAGACCAACAGGAATTCTTCTCATACACTCCTAGTGGGAGTATAAATGTGTACAATCACTCTGAAAACTGTTTGGCCTTATAATCTACTAAAGTTGATGAACATTTTGACCCAGGCATTCCATTCCAAGGCATATATCCAGCAGAAACTTATGCAAGAAGTCATAAAAAGAAATTTCAAAGTAGGAATTATGCATAATATCCTAGAACTGGAAACAACCCAAACTCTCATCAACATTAAGATGGACAAACTATAATATATCCACAAATGAACGAATTACTGCTCCATGCATAGTGAGTAGGAATATCACAACGTTGAATGGACAACACATATACCAAAGAATGCATTCTATATACTTCGTTTGTTTAAAAAAAAAAGAAACACAAAACAGTCACAATTAATCTGACAGTGTTAGAAATTAGCACAATGGTACCTCTAGGGAGGAGGTAATAAGTGGAGGGGGAAATGAGGACTTCTGGGGTATTAGTTAATATTCTATTACTTGATCATTTTTTTTCTTTTTAAAGATTTATTCATTTATGCATACAAGAGCCGGGGTGCAGGCCAGGGGGATAAGAGGATTCACCAGAGACAGAGTGGGGAACAGAACAGGCAGTTCCACTGAAACACACTGCTGAGGGGAGCAGTGGGCAAAACAGGAGAGGTCTGCTGCGCCATGTGAGTCGGTTCCCTGGCTAGGGATTGATCTTATGCTGCAGTGGCTGTGGATAGCTTCACAGTGCCGCAACTTAACCCCTTGCGCCACCAAGGAGGCCCCTCTATTACTTGACCTTGATGGTGGCTTCACAGATGTTAGCTCTAGTATGTTTGGTGTATCTGTGTAAGATGGATTTTTTTCCTAATGGATGCTATAATCTGAAGAGTCAAAAAGAAAATTAAAAATAGTATCTTTCTTGTCATCAAGTTGCCTGTACAGTAGAAAAACTTAATAAAAATCAAAAAGGAAAGGAAAATCTGAGTCTCCCGATATTCATAACCAGTTATTTTAAAAGTTGATTTTTAAAAAACCTGTAAAACAGATACCAGAGAAAGAACAGTAAGATATCTTTTTACCTGAAGAAAAACAGAAATGCTATCTCTTCAGGGCAAGAAACAAAGAATACTGTGTTTTCAGAACACAGTTGTTTTTTATTTTAAACAACCCAGTCATCTTCCAGGGCACAGTCTTAAAACCTTCATTTACCTGATGACTTGAATCTTCAGTGCTCTGCTTTATAAAGTCTTCCAGTTCCTGTTTATCTTTCATTGTCTTCTCTAACTGGTCATTTGCTTGCCTTAGCATCACCTGCAGTTTTTTCACCTATGCAGTTTTAAGTGTTAATTAGAAGAAAGTACCAAAATTCCTTCATAAATCAAACAAAAATCCTTAACTTGGGTAATAGTTCTAAAATATCTCATCTTTTTCCCCCTAAAAACGATTTTATATTTGTTAATTCAAAAGGAGAACAGGTGAAATCACCGTATTTGGCAATTTTTCACATATATTATCTCATTTGAAAATATGTGCTTTTCTTCCTAGATCCGCTAGGCTAGGTCACTGGCCTCCCTAACTCCAGTCTGTCCGCTGACTCCAGTCCACAATCCCCACTAATACATTTTTTTCTTTTCTGAAACAAAATTCAAGTCATATTATTTCCCTACTTAAAATCTCTAAATGCCTCTCAAACTCTTCAGGGTAAAATTAAATCCCTTCACAATCATCAACCCTCCCTCATGCTCTCATCATGGTCTTTCTTTAGTAGCTTCCTCTCCCAATACCCCCCCTTCTTACCCCCTACCACACACATGCCATATGCCTAGCTACTTCTCCACAACACTGAACTCTTTTCTTTCCTTTCCTTGAACATCCTTTCCCCACTTCTATTCTTAATTAACTTTCACTCCAGCTTGAAAACAACTCAGCTCAAGCGTTACCTTCCCTGAGCCAACTAGTAAGTTAGCTGCCCTATCCCTCCTCTAGTTCTGTGTGTACATCTACAGGAACAAAGTATATTTAACTAATGGCTTAGCTGGCAACACTCAAAGTGTATTTTATCTGTATTTGAATGCCCAAGAGTCCGCAGAATTCTAAGCACAAACGAAGCATCAGTAAAATGTCTATTGAAATGACTAGAATCTAATAGCCCATGTCCATGTCACACTGTAAGAACTGTATTAGTTTTACAAGTAACTTTAGAAATTTATCTTTAAATCATCTATGAAAAAAGCACATATAAGAAATCAATGCCAATGACATTGGAAAATATTGAACAATCATTCTTATTTTCTTCATATTATTTTGAAGACCATGGGAACAATCTTCATACCAAAGAACAATTTGGAACTATAAATTAATTTTCTTTTCCTTACTCATACTTTGGCAAGCCTACTCAAGAAATTCTACCTATTTCCCAAATGATATTAAGGAGCCAAGAATTAAGCATGTATTTGGAAAGATACTTAAGATTTGTTCATTTCAGCATACCAAATCTTAATTTCTATGGCCCCTATAAATCAACATTAATTCAACAAATTTATGACAAGATGTAGCCAATAAGCAATGCAGAGGCCAAATACTGATTAATATAATGTTCAATTAAGCTTTTATTCAGTTAGAGGCAATAATCAAGTTCTTATCTGCCAAAATTTACAAATGATAATGTACTTTCACATGCATATATATATTCATGACAATACCATTTTTAGGTCTTGGGTGGAAGGGGCAGAGAGATATGCCAGATATGCCAGGGCTACTGAACTGACCTGTGTGGTATTGGGCAAGTTAATAAAACAGATAAACAACAGAGGCTATGTGCTCCTGCTGGAAATGTAACTGGTATTTCATGTACCAGATTATTTCATACTGAACAAGATGGATACAGTTCATTAAGCAAATGACAGAGGGAAAAAAGAAGTTAATTCCATACCTTCAATAAAATTACAACAGCTCACCAACCCAGTATATCCAAAAGAAACTCACCTGATCTCTTGTTTCAGCCTCCTGAATTTGAATACCTTGTAACTGTTTTTCATAATTGGAACACATATCACAACGTCTACCAAGTTTATTTCCAGCATTATGTACCTGGAGGGCACCAAAATTACCTCTTATCAGCCATAACAAAATAATTCTACATCACATACTTGAGGAACACATGCACAGACTTACCTATGTTATTAAAGTAGAACATGGAGTAAATAATTTCTTCAGGCTTATGGCAAGAAGTTAAACTATAGAATCAGATTTTAAAAGATTTACAAGCTCCATTGCAAATGTGGTAGTAAAATAAAAGGCCACAACTTTATCATCATGAAGCTAAGGACTGAAAACACCACATTTGAGGAAAAACAAGTCAAGCAAATGGTATAACACCATGGCACTCACAATTTAAATCAATACTACTCAGCCAAGGGGAGTGAAAACAGGGAAGCAGTGCCAATTCACCATTTTACCAGCTCCAATTACAAAGTAGTATGAAACTATTAAGTAGCACCTTCTCATACATGTTTTCCATAAGGCTAAAGAGAATAGTTTCTTTTCAGTTTAATAGGCTATTCCACATACTTATCAACAGCTTCTTTAAAGAGAAGTAGCTGTGAGTAAAGGAAAGCACCAGAAGTCAGAAAACCTGGATTCTAACCCTGATATTGCCATTAAATCAAAGGAAGAATTTGAGTGATTCACTTTACCTTTCAGAGACACTTTCTTCACTTACAATTGGGGGACAACCATGCCCTGATTGCCTCATTAATATCATGAAGCTCAAAGAGATCAGGTATATAAAAGGATTTTGTATTCTATAAAGCACTCTGCTTTATTTCATTCAATTTCTTACCTCCTAATCTTCTGAGTTTGTAAATGGTATTAGGAAGAAATTTAACCTCATTGAAGATTGTCTTCCATTCTCTTCTCTTATTTTCTACTCCCTCCTTATACTCACTCTCAGCATCAACTGCTAACAAATATTTGCCCTTTAGATCTCAAGGAAAAATGAAAGAGTATAAATTTGGGAATATATTGAGATTATAAAAACCTGCAAAGCAAACCAAATTCAAGCTACTCATAAATTTGCTATGCTTTTCAGGAAGATTGCTCCAACTTCAAAAGTGTGATTGCAAGTGGAAAAGCTGACACTAAATGAAATTAGTTCCCTCCTTTGTCACAGTCACTAGGAACAGCCAAAGCAGACTATGACAATGGTCAGACAATATGGGTTAACATATACTTGGAGGGATGCTTGACTCCAGGTGCTAGTAAATGAACAATGAATCCCAGAGCTACCAAGTATTCTCAAAGCAAGAGGAAAAAATAAGGAAGATAACTCACCTCTTTTTGTAGGAGATTCCATTCTGTCTCACTGACTAAGCGGTAACCACTGGGGGACATGTAAGCACTTTCCATACCCTGTGTAACACTGGAGAGGAGGGACGCCGTCTCTTCTTGTTCTGGTGTCATCGCCTTGATTGCTCTTTCCTGATCTTTGGTTAACATAAACCCACTTGGCATTTGCAGTGACCCAAGGGAGGCAGTATCAAAGTTCTCAGACACCGAATCTGCTCCAACCAATGGTCCAAAATCTGATTCGTCCAGGTTTCCAGCAGATTTTGCTTTGTAGTTATAGCCTAAAGCTTTAGATTGCAGTGAGCCTGAGGTTCCCAAGCTGTCTGTAGACTGTGCTCTCCTGAGTCCATCTTTGAACATGTCATTGTCCGATTTACTGAATGGGTCTCCAGATGGCAACAGTAAGTCTGCATCTAAGGAATGGACTGAACCATGGGTACTATCTAAATGTTCCTGAAATGTGAAAAAATATATTGCCAAGTTGCAAGTCTCTATATTTTCTTTTTTTTTATTTTCTTTTTTTTTTTTTAAGATTTATTTATTTATTTATACAAGCACTGGGTACAGTCAGAAGCACGGGAGGGTGAGAGAATTCACCAGAGCCAGAGTGGGGAGCAGAGCAGACAGAGGACAGAAGTACACTGCTGAGGGGAGCAGTGGGCGGCAGGAGAGGTCTGCGCGCCATGTGGGACCCTCCTCAGGTGGCCAGGGAGCAGCCGGGGATCGAACCAGCGCTGTAGAGGCTGCGGGCAGCTTCACAACCCAGCGCTCAACCACTGCGCCACTGGGGAGGCCCAAGTCTCTATATTTTCAAAGAGACAAACCACCATATATTGAAATTACTTTGCCACATGTTACATAGGATGATCATTAATGTGCTACCTTCACATATTCACGGAATAATTACTAAGTTTCTACTATGCCAGGCTCTAAACATTCAGGATACAAAGAGTGGACAAGATACAACTTGTACAACTCTGACCTCAAGGTGCTTATAGTTTCATGAAAAAAAAAATAAACAAGCAGGCTATCAGAACATTATACTTAGTAAAATGACAAGAGTAGCACTAGGAATGATCTGGGAGTTCAAGAAGAAGAATTCAGCCCAGACATAAGGAGTCAGGGAAGGTCTCTTGAAATTCAGGGCTGGGTATTTTGAATATGAGGTGGTTATGGTATATCCAAGTAGAGATGTCCACTTGATAGAGGACCATGTAAGTCTTTACATAAAGATAGGGCATATCCACTGCATAATGATAAAGTCACAGCAGCAAATCAGAACACCTTGGATAAGTCTGTAGGATGAGAAGAAGGCCAAGGGATGAACCCTGAAAAAAACCAACATTTTGGGGCTAAACAAAGGAAGAAGTAGCTAGAGAAGCAGAGGAAAAATGAGTTTAGTGGTATACTGGAAACCAAGTTTCGAATAAGGTGTAATCACAATGAATGTGGTATACTAAGTGAAAGAAGTCAGTCAGACCAAAAAAAGTATTGTATGATTTCATCTATATGAAATGTCCAGAACAGGTAACCAAGAGAGTCTAAAAGCAAATTAGTGATTCCAGAAGCTAAGGGGAAAAAACAATGACGAATGAGTCCTTAACAGAAATGGGGTCTCCTTCGGGGGTGATAAAAATGTTATGAAACTAGACAGAGGTGATGGGTGCATTTACACTATGAAGGTACTAAATGCCACTGAAATGCACACTTCAAATGATTAATATCATTTTACATGAATTTCATTCCAATTAGCATATTTGCAAAGTCAAAAAGCACACTACTGGCATTCCATGATGCAGCTGCAAGTTGCACAGTGAGTTAGGAAATCAGGAAACTAGGAAAATAGGAAATTTTTCTTGGAGACAAACTTATTCCATTTAAAGGACTAGTCTTTATTGTAACATATCCTTTATAACTTTTGTTGTTAAATGCCCTGCCTTTTATGAACTGGAAAACTAAAGAATACAGATTTTTAAAAAAATATTTTAAATTTATCCTTATTTGGTATAATAAAAAGTCAACACCTTTTATATTAATTCTTTTTAAAGAATTAATTGTTGAAATTCAGATGGCAGAGGAACACAAATCTAGTACATATTAAACTAGTTATGGCAAAGGTCCCAAAATAAGTATTCGAATAAACACTGGCATGTCAATGCATTCTGTCTGCTTACAAAGAAGTCTGACATCTAAAGGTATCATATACAATTCTGCTGTGACACCAAAGAGAAAAAGGAACTCCAGCAGAAAAGTTGAGGGCTATTTTAAAAACATACTAATAACAGTATAAGGGACACATACTTCTAGCAAAAAGGGAACATAAACTGTTAATGTGTTTCTGTAATTAAACAGTATGTTCTAATCCCATAAAAATGTGTATGGCCTTAAACTCAACAGTCCTTTTCATAAAAATTTATACTAAGTACATAATCAGGTAATTCCATAATGATTTCAGTATAGGGAAGAATTATACATAAAAGCATTATGCATAACTTATAATAAAAAATTATACCAATAAAAAATGAAAAGCCACTTGACTAATTAGCATGTTAATTATGTTTTTAAATCGTTATATTTTATGATGTTTTTGACTGTTGGGGAGCCTTGCTGACTGGGGAGAGACTGCCCCTCCCATGGTAGCTAACTCCTAGACATAATAACAACTTGTCTATGAAGATACCTTTCTAAAGAAATCAACCAATACCAATTCCACACACCTCATCCATCCAACTCCTTCATGTAACTCTTAAACACCAAGCCAGTATTTCCCCTGCCCTGTGTCAACCCAGGACCAGGTACTAAAAAACTAAAGACAGACTTTATGCCCTAAGGCACAATGGGATTATTCAAAATAGTCTTTCCTATACTATTTACCCTGCCCTGTCCTGCCTTTCCCGCAAAAACTCCTATTGGCTGGGTTGATGCTTTCCTCTTGCTCCTGCTTTTGCCTCATGACTAACTGGTGCTTTTTCATATGGCTCTACATGCCTCTCATTTTAGGTGAACTGTGATTAACATTACACTTCTTGTTCAATGGCACTCACCTATACATATTATCCCTTAACAACTCTTACAAATTAAAACCTGGGCACAAATCAATTTGTAGAGAATTAAGCTATTAAATATCATGTTTAGGGAAAGCATTTTTGCCAAAACTTTTAAACTTAGGTGGGAAATGATATTCATTAAACAGTTACAATATGAATTATGTTTGAAAAGTAAAAATTAAAAAAAAAATGTTATCTTTGGAAACAAAAAGAGAAAGAGGGAAAGGACAGGCACATACCAAAATGCTAAGTGGTGGTGATCTCTGGACATCAGAATTACCTATCAGTAATTTTACTTTGTATAACCTTTCTTTCTGTACTTTCCTTTGTCATAATGAATACATATTACTTAAGTAATTAGAAAAGTATATTCTGCCAATTAAAGAAGATACAAGGTTCTATAAATTTTAAATGTTTTTAGCAAGAAATCTAAGTGTCAAGAGCATTTCATATTAACTTTAAGCCAACAAGCTACAATAAACTGTAGTAACTTTCAACACAAAACATGTACATTCAACACTCAAATTACAAAATACCAGATCTGATCATCTAAAAGATATTTCAAATATTAGAAAAAGTTATGTACACTATATCACATGTCTGTTCAGACAGAACCAAAAATAAGAAAAATGCTTCATTCTGAATCACAACAAATCTCCCTCTCCTTATTTCCTGCTAAAATATTTTTTGAAGTTTGAAACTTTTTCAAACATTCTGGACATAGAACTGCATGATGCAAAAACTACATAATGTCTGACAGCACCCCAAAATTAAGACATTCTCCTGCAAGTCTAACTATTTAAAAATGCACAGCATAATCAGGTGAAGTGACCTTCAGTGTATGACCCAAAACAAAGAATGTATAAAAACAATTACATCATACTTTCTATGTTCACTGGAAATTTTTAAAGCATTTTTTAAATGTTAAACAATCCATAAACAGGAAGTAGATTCTATACAGGTCTAAGTAAATCTTCAATCTAAACAAAAACATGATACCACTGAATTTGAGAAAAGACCCTTATCTAACTTAACTGAAATTGGTTCACAAGCCAGGAAAGTATGAAATTCTAAACAGCAGGGGCAGTATAAATAGGAATATGCACATGGACAATAAGCAGAAAGATCTGGCTATGATACAGCCGACTGTCTGATAAGGCTAATGAGTCATTCAACTGTAGGCCCTTGTGTGCCAAATGAGGGAACTTAAGTTTTCACCTAAAGGCAGTAAGAGAAGCATTTCCCTTATTGAAAAAGAGGTATCGTCACTGAGTCTTGAAGAATGAATAGAAGGATTTCCATACTCAGAAAGGTAAAGGGAGGGGTGTTCCAGGGGAAGGAACCAATAACCTAGGTGGCAAGTGAAGCACTGTGGCTAAAAACAGAGCACATACTATGAAGGGCACTGACTGACTGAGTGGCAATTTATATACTTCATGATGTAGAACAAAGTCAGTGGTGGTTTTTGAAATAGGTGTGGTCTGACTGTGGCTGCATTTAAGAAAATTTAATGTGACAATATGTTTGAGGTTACAATGAGACAGGATGAAAACAGAAAAGGTAATAAAGAAGCCATTGTGGGTGAGAAGTGATGAGGTCATAGGAACACCACCTTACACTTTCTGCTTCAGGTCTTTCCAATCTTCGTATACCCAATACTTGAAATGCTCCTTCCTACCCATCAGAATCTCTCAAACCTCACCCACTGTTCTTAGGCCTTAAGATCTTTTACTGGTTAATAAATAATTAAATATATGCTATAGGAAGTTAAATGTTTCAATATTTCAGATAGTTTTTTAAATGAGAAGCTCAAGCATTGGCAACACTTACCATTCATTTCAAAAAACCTCTTGTAGTTATTAAAATTTTCTGATGTTTTAATTTTGGAACCACTGGGGAAAGAACAGCTATTTCAGAGACAGTGAGAGAAATTGCAACATGTTTCAAAATGTACTACCAATAATACCATAAAAATAATTGAAGATATTATATTAATTAAAATAACATCATGCATACAATAATTTTAATGATAAATTCACTATACCTCTTCATTTGACAACTGGGCTAAAGATTCTTCATGAGTTAAAGCACAGACTACTGGTATTTTCACTTCTTCCTCAACATCCAGTTTTTTGTGATCCTTTCTCTTACTAAGTCTTTGCTGTTCATCTTCCTCCTAAAAGGTAAAAAGAAAAAAATAAATATAAAAATAAAATCACCCAGGTAATCTATATGTAATGATTCATTATGTATAGTATTTCATTATCTACAATTATTTAACTGCTCAAAACAAAAAAAAAAAAATGAACAGAGTTTTATGATGAGAGAAAACTGGACACTTTGTTTTATAATAACATCTAAGGACATCTATGACCATAACATGTTGCTTAAATACTACAGGCACAAAACATGAACCCTGGCATAAAGAAGAAATCAGAGAACAGCTTTCAAGAAAAGTATACTTTGTGAAAGGCAAAGCAAAAGAAGTAAATCACCCCCCTTCTTGAAATGAAAATTTACACAGAACATTCTTTCAAATTATCATAGAAAACAAGACAAAGCTATGACACTTAATATCTATTAGAAACATGTCCAAGTTTATATGAAATAAAGGAATGATTGGAGTTAATCCAATAATTCAACAAAAATGAACTGATACCTTCAGTGCCCCCAAACAGGCTAGAGGGAGGGACAAAGGTACATTTAATTACAACACTACACAAGTACGTACAGGTTCTATAGGAGAAAAATCAATGACTGCTTTCATCTGATGGAACTAGAATGGAAGCTCAAAGGTTAACAATTTAGTTGGATATTGCAGGATTAGTAAAATGAGTTTAATAAATGTGTGAGAGGAGACAAGAAATGGTGCCAGGAAGAAAGGAAGCATGTACAAAGGTACAGCTACAGAAGAGCAGGCAAATGGAAGATTATTGAATAATTGGATGTCACTAAAAAGAGGCAGGAACATGAGATACATGGAATAAGATAAAGGAGAAGAGGGTGGTGACTCAGTGCTTACACTCTGGAATCAGAAATTGAGTCAAACCTCAGATCTGTCCATAGTACCTATTTCATTTGCAGCATTTTGTTGTTTTGTGTGCTCATTTATTTGTTAATACTGAGAGCTACAAGAGATAAAGTTTTATATATAAAGTTTTAGCACAATGCTGGCTTATAGTAAAAACTCAGGAAATGTTAATAAAGGCTTTAAATGACCAGTATAGGAGTGTAGATTGTTTTAATAGGCAGCAGGAAGAGCATGATTAGTTCTATACTTTAAAAATCTAAATCCTTAAGCTGGCTGTGTCCGCACATAGATGAATGAGTCAGAATTAGAGACAAAATAGAAATTTAAAAAGAAGAAACTTCAGAAAAACAAAATCTAACCTAAGTCATATAAGGTAATTTTAAATATTTCTTATAATATGTAGAAAAACTTTTACATAGTTATCCTAGTGACATATTCTAGTGAATAAGATAGTACAGGATATTAGCTGCAACTTTGTTTGAAATGATTAAAAAAAAAAAGTGGGGGTGAGGAGGAGAACCATCTAGACACGCACTACAGGGGAAGGATAAAACCAATTACAGTACACATATGCTACCAGTTAACAAAATGAGATCTCTGGTGTGAAAATATGTCCAAGATAATGCTTATGAGAACCCTAAGTTACAGAACATTAATACCATACTAGTTGTACAATTTTTAAAGACCTAAATACACACTTATAAACACAGAAATGGTCTAGAAGACTGCCTTCCAGACTGAGTACATTTTAGTGCAAAGTAATTACTTCTGGGAAGGGAGGTCTTGGGAGATTTTCAATTTATTGTTTTATTACTTCACTCTGTACTTAAAATATTTTAACATGAGGATGGTATTTGTGTGTTACGCATGTAATTTAAGTGATTTTTAAAAAAGATTTATTCATTTATGCATACAAGAACCAAGGTGTAAGCCAGAGATGTAGGGGGTGAGAGGATTCACCAGAGACAGAGTGGGTAGCAGAACAGGCAGATCTACTGAGATACACTGCTGGGCAAGTTGGGAGAGGTCTGCTGTATCATGTGGGTCACCTTCCTGGCAGGGGATCAAACTCATGCTGCAGGAGATGCAGACTGCTTCAGAGTGCTGACACTTAGCCCCTTGTGCCACCAGGGAGGCCCCAATTTCAGTAATTTTTTTAAAGATAAGGAGAAAATAGTATCTTGGGTATGCGGTACTCTAAATACCTGCCTTTTCATATCACTCAGTTCCTCCATTCCACCCTGTCACCTTCTAATAAGGCTTTTAGAGCACCTTTATAAAAGACCTGGTATGGATTAACACAATTCAGGAGTCCCAGGAAAATTGGACAGAATTATAAAGATTTTTTAAAATGTTCTCTGTTGCATTCAGCAGTCTTGAAGATGATCATTTCTAGATCAGTTCTTTTCCCCGGACAAGGTCATTTGTAAAACTAGAAAATAAAATTCTCCAAAAGCAGTTATGCTTTTTGAAAGGGTGTATATAACTTGTATCAGTTTAAGTTAATCTCTATATAAAGTAATAGTCATATGGACTGTATCATTAACAAAGCAAGCAGGTCTCACAAAACTGCTATTCACCTGATCTTTCTTCTTCAGTTCTTCAACTTGTCGGAGTTGTTCTGAAGTTAGTACAATCTCCATTCGCTGCATGTCCCTCATTAGCAAACGCTGAGATTCCAAAAATTGGTCATTGGCCTTCTGCCATGTGTGTTTTAACTGGTTGTGTTGCTGTCGCTCTTGCTCCAAGAGATGGCAAACTGTTTAGGAATCCCCCAATACAAAACACTGAAGTTTAATGGTAGACAATTTCTTTAACATAGGTCTGGTCAATGGAGCACTGCCTGGGATTCTGCCTTTCACAAGAACCAAGGAAGAGCCTATCTTTGCATATGACAGCTGTTCTTACACATAACACCCTGTCTCTAAGCAGTCTCCCAAAGTGTGCTCTTAGGAACATGTGGGGAAAAAATTCTTCTGTATTCAGTAAGTTTTAGAATACCTGGGTTAAAAATATTTTTAAAGATTCCTTTGAAGTCAGAGTATATATATGGTCTCATGGAAAGTGATATATAATACATTTCCCAAATTTATTTCACTTTTAAAAAACCCTTTCTAGACAGCCAATCATATAGCAAGTGTTCTAGAGAATATACTTTGGTAAGTGTTGTTGTAAAGGTCAAAGGTGTAGTAACCATTCCAGTTCTCTTTAATACATTCTGATAAATCTGTTATCCAAGAAAACTTCTTGAGCCCATTTAGGTTTAGAACTCTCAGGGTGAGTCAGTTCAAATTTTGACTTATATCATCAGTTCACCCAAAAAAGTAGGTAGCATTCTCTATGTGTCCATCTACCCAGTTACTCAAATCAGAAATATGAGACAATTGAGACTTCTGACTTTTTCTCACCCAACACATTCACCTGTGACAGAGGCCTAGAGAATTCTCCATTCTGTGCAGTGTCACACAGGCATCACAGACTTTTGCCTCAGATCAGTCCTTATGCCTTAAACAACTACAACAGCAGTGTCTTTATTATTCTTCCTGCCCTTGCTTAGTTTTGTCCCCTCTATTCTATCCACCACACTTCTGTGAAATAGAACTTTCTAAAACACAAAATATCATTGTCAATTACAAACCCTTCCAATAAGCCAGAGACAAGATGTCACATACTATATAATCTCATTTATGTCAAAGTCCAGAATATGCAAATCTATAGAGACTTTGTTTATTAATAATCTTTAATAATCTTTCTGATTATTGGTTGTGTTGCCAGGGGCTGAAGAAAAGGAGCCTACAGAGAGTGATAATGGGTAATGGGTACAGAATTTCTTTTTGGAGTAATGAAAACATTCTGGAATTAGTGGTGATAGTACACAATTTTGTAAATACATTAAAAACATTGAATTGTACATTACAAAAGCGTAACCTTCATAGCATATGAATTATATCTCACTCTATATATATACACACATTTCCACTGATGTATACTAATTTTTCTATTTCTGTCAATATAATTGTTAATTCACATCAAATTTGGATAAAGCTAATACCCGTAGATTTCTGCACGAACAACTATTAAATCAGATTACTGTCTTCCATTAAAAAAAAGAAAGATGAAATCCAAAGTCCATAGTATAAGGTCTCTACAATCTTGGCCCCTTGCTCTCTTATCTTACATTTTGCCCTACTACATCTTACATCTAATTCTGCTGAATTAATTTCTTAAACTTCTTTACCTTTCTGTATACATGCAAATGGCTTAAATGCTATGTTCATCTCTGACTACCTGGAAAATGACTGTTCAAAGCAACCTCTTATAAGAAGCACATCTGTGACACTGTTGCCTCCTACATTTCCAAGCCTAGCACCTATCATACATAACTGCACTAACTTGGTTTCCTGTCTGATTCCACCAACTGAGACTGTAAGTTACACTGTTGCTCCATTCTGTCTTCTTTCATTTGGAGACTTTCTGTGTGTATTTCATTACTGAAATTACTACACCCCATTACACAACTTAATAAACCTTCTCAGATACTTTTCCAGATATCGTAGGAAGGTTTGGTAGTCTTACACTAATTCTGAAAGAACTGGGGTGTAGAGTTTAAGCATAAATTCCTATTTCATTTGGACACCTTTCAGGGTATCTTTTTTTTTTTTTAATTGAAAACTGTTTTTTACAGACACAGAATTTTTTTTTCTCAAATTGTCTTTTTGACTGTAGAAGTACTTTTGAAAAATGTTTCCTCAAACTTTGGGTCACTTTCATAAAAATCCTGAGGATTGTATCATTTCAGCCTTCCACTATTTGGAAAATAACTCATGAAAACCTAAGTTATTTAAGAAAGGGCTGTATCATCCATAATAGCTGATATACTGAAAAGTGTTCATAGTAGGATTCTATCACTATAGTCCTAAACCTTCATATTAAAATGTTACTCGTATAATTATTAACAAACTTAAGATTCCAAGGGGTCCATGCATTTACATGATGATTTGAAAATGCTATATCTTATTTTTACTAACCTTTAACTAAAATTTATCATTTCCTTCTATTATAAAATGGAGGTAACAAATCACATTCAGTATAGCAATAGCTATGACTTCATCACCAACAGAAGTCACAGATATTTTCATCTTAGTACAGCTGTTACAGAGATCTTATCATTTATGCTCAGCATTACTTCAAAATTATAGTAGTTAATATAAACTAATAAACTGCTAATAAACCTTGTTATTTAATAAAATGGTACTTTTATTATTATATCTTAAGTTTGCAGTTAATGTTTTGATAAATTTTATAATATAATTCACTTCTTTCATAATTCTATGTATTCTCTGGAATAAAAACATTATTCTGAGAGGGTTTCAGAAGACTGCCAAAGGAATCTACAACACAAGGTTAAGAACCCCAGGTATGTAAGAATTATTAGAAGAATTAAAAGGGCAAAGGATGAGCCTTCTTCCTCTATCTCTAGAAAACAGAGTCAATTTCTACATCATTCTGCTGCCAGGCTAGTGAAATAAAAAATGTCTCTTAAAAACAGGATTGTTACTTAAGGATACCAGAATATATTGTCTCCCCTTTCTGTCCCATGTGCACCTTCACCAAAATGAATGAAGTGGGGGGAGCAGAAATTCTTAGCCCTATTATCTTTTTGCTCTGAACACTTGTCTTGTGAAATTATTACTGGGACCTAGAGGCAAGAGAAGAGGTTAACAATTTGAGTATACCTCACAACCCTCAACTTTTCATGAAAACATTCAAATCACCTACAAAGTTTAAACTGAATCACTAATATGTTGGATTGGGTTTTAGAATATGTATTGTTGTTAGTCAATATCAAGTACTTACATAACTCACTCAGTGACTGAAATTAAAAAAATAGAGTACATATTTACCTTCATGCAATTCTTTCCGCAGTTTCTCAGCATCTTCCTGTAAAACGGATTTCTGAGTATTCAAAACAGCTACATACATCTCTAGATCAGTTCTACAAGACTTCTCAGCTTCCAGATAATGATTGAGTTCTTTAACCTGAAACAAAACACAATTCTATTAAACTAAAAATTGATGTTTGTATTTAAATTTACAAGAATTGAAAATTCATATTTTTAATTAAAAAACATATACTACAGATTCTGGGAAAATAACAATAGTAGGCATTATTCATAATCATGTCACCAGAGTGAATATATAATTGACATTACACATAACAGTTTTGTACCATGCTTTTCAAAAGATAGTTCCAATTTGTATTTCCAGATCAATACTTACATGTGCTCATTTTATTGCATAGTCAGTAATACCAAGTGGTGTTTAAAAAAAAAAAAAAGACAAGTAGTTGCTTTCAAAGACAAAAATGGTATCACACCCCTGTAAGTTTGCTTTTCTTTGCTTTCTGGTAAGAATTCCAAGTGGCTTAAATTTATAAAAGGAGACATTCTCAGAGACATATACAGTCACAGAGGGAAAACAGAAGTCATGATGCAAAAAATAACTAGTCTCATACTATAAAGAACACAAACTTGAAGAAAAGCAGAGAATGCTTTAATCACATCTTTTTAAACATACTGTAGTTCTGTTGAACAGATACAATATTCAAATGTTAAAAAAAAAACTAATATCTGAGATAGTTATAAGTGAAATAAAATACACTCTTGCCCCCAGATAGTGATTATATAATCAGTTGTTCCATCCCATCTTTATTTTTAAATAAACTTTTTTTTAAGATTTATTTATTTATACAAGAACCGGGGTACAGGCCACATATGCGAGAGAGTGAGAGGATTCACCAGAGTGAGGAGCAGAACAGGCAGATCCACTGAAATACACTGCTGAGGGGAGCAGCGGGTGAGACAGAAGAGGTCTGCTGTGCCACATGGGTAGCTCCCTGGCCGGCCAGGGATTGAACTCGTGCTGCAGAGGCTGTGGATATAGCATCATAGTGTGGTACTTAATCCCTTGCACCACCAGGGAGGCCCTCCATCCCATCTTATAAACCGTTCATCATAAATTTTGGCCATCTGTTTAACTTTCAGTTTTTTCAAATGGTTATGTTTTTTTCAAATGGTTATTAGAAGTCATTTTCGTGCCTTTTATCATCCCACGTCTTCAAATTTGAAATAGTAATCTGTTTTTAGTTATCTAATCTTTAGAAGACTATTAATACATTAGTACTGATCAAGGACTAAAACGATTACTTAAGTTGCCATTTAATGTTTCACTGGATGTTGTCATCAACCAAAATGCTATTAACTAAGCATGATGAACTGCTGGCTGTTGTTAAGGCATTTTCTCTTTCATTTGGAGAGGGTGGTAATTCAGCTAATGTTGATGGTAGAAGAGAATCAAAATGGCAGACATAAAATGGTGGTATCTAACCATTATTTCTATCAGCTATTATCTTAGAATAAACATTTGAACTAATGGTGTATTTCTAGCATTCCAAAACTATTAAGAACCCTGGGAAGATGGTGGTAATTAATAGTAGCACAGTGTGTGAACTTCCTTGAATTTCAATGCCTTCAAAATGAAGCCACCAATAAAAAAAATAACAAAAACACAAGGACATCTACCAAAAAAAACCTGAAACAGTGATAAATAGAGGAAGGGGACAAATCACCAAAAGCTACTTATAAGGAAAAGATTTATATGGTATCAATATCTACACCCAGATAAGCCCAGGATAGTCAACTGGGAACCCAACTTGGAACAGCAACTGAAACTGGGAAGAATTTCACACAACTTACATTTCCCTAATTTCTAGTAAGGTTGAATATCTTTTCATTCTTGTATACTATAGTTTCTTCTTTTGTAAATTGTTCAGATACTTTTCCTTTTGGGTCATTTATCATATATGGAATTGGCAATTTTTATTAGCGTTGGGCACTATTTTTTGGTCTGTATGAGTATAATATATTCTAATAGTTCACAACTTTTCTTTCAACTACCTACTGTATCTTTTAGTATGGAAATTTTATATTCTAATATAGGCAAATTTGTCAATCTTTTATAGTATTATTTTATTTAAAAAATGTTTTCATGGGCCTACCTGGTGGCGCAGGCAGTTGAGCGCAGTGCTGTGAAGCTGTCCTCAGCCTCTGCAGCACGGATTCGATCCCGGCTAGCTTGAGAGATACCCACATGGCGCAGCAGACCTCTCCTGTCTCACCTGCTGCTCCCCTCAGCAGTGTGTTTCAGTCAGTCTGCCTGTTTTGTTTCCCGCTGTCTCTGGTGAATCCTCTCACCCTCCCACACATCTGGCTTGTACCCCAGTTCTTGTATGCATGAATAAATAAATCCTTAAAAACAAAAAAAGTTTTTGTACCCTCAAATAATTTTCTTTTTGTAACACCTAAAAGCTTTAAAAATTTATTTTTCACTCTGAGATTTTTAAATCACAGAAATTAATTTTTGTAAAGTGTGGAACAGGAAGCCAATTTCACTTTATTTTACATTTATAACGAATATTTGAAAGCATTTTTTAAAAACATCTCCCACTGATTTATAATGCCACTTCTCATATACTAAATTTCCATATACAAATGGTCAATTTCTGGGCTCTCTACTAACTAAATAACAAAGCAGCACAAGCAGCACCATTATGATTATTTGAAATATCCATAAAGAGGCCTCCCTGGTGGCACAAGGAGTTAAGACACAACCTATGAAGCAATCCGAAGTCAATGCAGCACGAGTTCGATCCCCCAGCCAGGGAGTTACCCACATGGTGCAGCAGACCTCTCCTGACTCACCCACTGCTCCCCTCAACAGTGTATTTCAGTCAATCTGTCTGTTCTGTTCCCCACTCTGTCTCTGGTGAATCCTCTCACCCCCCGCACCTCTGACCTGTACCCCAGTTCTTGTATGCATAAATAAATAAATCTTTATTTATTTAAAGATAAAATATACAAGCACTGGGTACAGTCAGAAGCACGGGAGGGTGAGAGAATTCTTTAAAATAAAATGAAATATCCAAAAAGGCAAACTCATCTTAAAGCATTTTTTTGCATTTTAAAGATCTTAAGATCCATAGTCTAAGTTACACTTTACTCCCTCAGTGATTCTAGTTTTACTCATAGTATTAGGACACAATACTAAGTTTAAAGCAAATGGATCACAATGTTCACAACCTTTGAGGCCTCCAGCTCTTTAATCTTGTCTTCAGCCTCTGTCAGTTTATCTTTCAAAGCTGCAATTTCCTTCTCCATGGGCATCACCACAGACCGAAGTTTTTCAGCATCCTCTTGGGCCTATAGTTAAAAAATATTAAGTGTTATAAACTTACTGTTTTATTGCTTTTCTAAGAAACAGTGACCCACTCATTAAAATTAGTATAACAAATAATTCTACAGGCATTGTACTAGCACTCACAGTACTGAAACATGTCTAAGTTTTAATGTTGCATAACTTTGTCAAGTCATAATCAGAGTGTGCCTAAATATTTCACTTAGAATTTGGGAGAAAGAAGGAAAATGGATTCACTATGACAAGTCTGACTTTTAAATTAATTGAATAATTGTGTTGGAAAATATCTTGTATATAAAAAGAAATACACACAATAAATACATTAATGTTTAGAATTCTTATTATTAAATTAATGAAACCATAATCTCATAAGAATGAAAGGACTGATTACTTTTAAACATAAACAAATGTACTTTCTAAAACACTAGAAAGTTATATTGCTATAAAGAAGCTGCCATCTAGTTATTTAAAGAGCATTTTAAAAACTATTTTACTTTTGATATCTAAGTGAAACAAACCCAAACAATGACTCCTAAAACTATCATATTGTCCTCCATCCTTCATTCTCAAAAACATGGATTAAGGGCCTCCCCGGTAGCGCAGCGGTTGAGCGCTGGGTTGCGAAGCTGCCCGCTGCCTCTGCAGCGCCGGTTCGATCCCCGGCTGCTCCCCGGCCACCGGAGGAGGGTCCCACATGGCGCACAGACCTCTCCTGCCGTGCCCGCTGCTCCCCTCAGCAGTGTACTTCGACACTCTGCCTGTTCTGCTCCCTGCTCTGGCTCTGGTGAATTCTCTCACCCTCCCGTGCTTCTGACTGTACCCAGTGCTTGTATAAATAAATAAAATAAATCTTAAAAAAAAAAAAAAAAAAACATGGATTAAAAGGAAACAATACCCTAAGGTAAAAATTGTTGAGAAACAATTATCTATACATACATAATTATACATTTATATACTGACATTTATTTATAAAATTATGCACATACCAAGGAACACTCTAAAAGTTAATTTTTTCCTTCTAGTGAAAACAAAAATTAACTTTATTCACTGAATTTGTTCATGATAGAGAAAAATATCATATATGTCCAAAGGTGGGTAGAGAGCTTCCCCTGAAAAAAATCTCTTACAAAAGAGGTTTTCATTTTGTTTTCCAATCCTTACAAAGTCATTTTATGGTTTATTTTATTTTGAAGTAAGTCCTGTTTGGGAAAGACATGTGAGCTTAAAATATCATCAGTCAAGGCTAATTTGGGATGCTGACAGAGGTCGGATAATAAAAACCAGCAGGGGGAAAAAAAGGAGGACAGCACCAAAGAATGTAACATAGACTGAGTTATCTATTAATGCAAAGTTGACCTCACAATTCTAAACATTATATTTCATTATAAATAAAACTTTTAAAGATGATTTTTGTAACGTGACAGAAAGGTTATTGAACAAAAGTAAAATCTGAGTGATTGTCATAGCACAAGGAGCCTAAGAAAACATGACTAAATGTAATGTGATATTCTGGATGGGATCCTAGAAAAGAAAATAAAAGGATATTAATGAATTCTGAATATAGAGGATGGAATTTAGTTAACAGTGTGCCAATAATATTTTATTGTGTACTATTCTTATTTAAAATGTTAATAACAGGGGAAACTGGGTGTGGAGTATATGAGAACTCTACGATCTCTCTCAATAATAAAATATTTCACCTTATATTTAGTTGCTCTATGTTCAGGCAAAATAATGCAGTATATTCGTGACATAGGAACCAAGTTATATTGAGAAAGAAAGAAAACTAACATCTTTCACAAGTTTTAGACATAATCAGCAAGCAAACATACTCATTCAACAAATTTTCTTGAAAAGGTATGTGCTAGATACTACTTTAGGCATTTAGGATATTCAACTAAGACTTCTGCCTTTAATGAATCTTACATTCCAGCATGGAGAGAAAGGCAGCAAACAATAAACATAATAAATAGGTGAACTGTATGTATAAGGAAATGTGTAATGGGAAAAGAAGAATTAGGATAAAAATGATCAGCATCCGTGTTGGGGAGGAAAGACGGTAGGTTACAATGTTAAATGAGGTGGTCAGGACAGCTCTTATAAGGTGATCAAAGATTTGAAGAAAGTGATCAAGTCTGCCATACATATTTGAGGGTGTTGGGAGGGGGAGGGCATCAAATAATCTGGTACTGTATTTATGCCTGTGCCCAAATAATTCTCTAACAGAAAACATAGAATACAACTTCTGTTACCAGAGTATTAGTTAAAGCATCTTGCATTTGGATTCAATTATTTCTACATGATAAATACATTCCTTCATACCTTTTTCATTTCATTTTCTAAATTTTCCTCCTCTTGACCTTCAGAAAGCTTTCGCCTTAAATCAGCTATTTCCCTCTCTGCAGATTCTCGATACTGTGCCCACTGTGTTCGCTCCTGCTCCAGCCTAACGTGGAACTGGTGCTCATAGTCACGAACTGTTTCTACAAAACATCACCAAATATTTCATGTCTAAGCAATCTGGAAAAAAAATATCTGCACACCAAAATTTTTAAAATAGTTATATAAGCACATATTTCTAATTTCTAGAAAGTTTTTATTTCAATTAAAATAACTAACATTTTTAGTTTTTAAAATTTTGCTGAAAGCTTTTAATCATCATCTTTTATCTTCATAATAAACCTGTGCCACATTATTTTACAGATGAGGAAAACTCAGGATAAGTTAAATATTCTGATCAATGTTCCACTAAAAGAAGCAGAGCTAGAATTCAAACTCCAAAACCTATGTTTTTAGACATGCTATAACTCCTTAGAGAAACATAACAAGTCACCCCAATCAACTACCTCAAAGTTAAAGAAAAGAGATATATTTCTAGAATATTTTACTATAAACAAGATTCTAAATTGAGGCAAATTTTATACAGTCTTAATTTTTAAACATAATATGAGAAACATTGCTGGCTGTCGATTAATTTCCACTCCTTCCTAACAACACTGAAATTTCATTAGTCAATGGTCCAATTTGAAATTTTGATTTTCCAGTTGTCTTTGTAGTTAGGAGTAACCACACACACCTCAAAGTGTAAGAAAAGGGTATATGCTGGATAGTTCTAAAAAGCTGTTGCTTTTCTGAGGCAAACTGACGATGGAGCAGTTGTTTTTCAACCATGAGGCAAAATGAAGTTGAAAACCACATACTTAAGGATGAAGGAACAGAAAGACTAAGGAGTCTCAGACACCAGTGACATCATGGAACCACTGTAACCAGCCCTAGATAAGCTCTCTGGACTTTTTGTTCTGTCAGAAAAAAGTGAACTCCTATTTGGGTAAGTCACTATAGTCAGGATTGTTACATGAAGTTGAGAGTAATCCCTAGATGACATCCATAAACCCAGAAATACGACTAGTCTTATGTGCCTTAATAAAGATCACTAAAGCAAAATTACACAAAACTCCACAGAGAGGGGCCCACAGGAGAGGAGTGGCCCACAGGAGAGGAGTGGTCATCATTATTTCACATATACAATCCTACCTAAAATAATTCCAGGAAGCCAAAGATTCGGGGAGACAACTTCATTTTCATTTCATTTCATCTTCTCAGAAATGCAGGAAGTAATTTAGTAGAAGTGTCAATGGCAGAGAGAGACTAAATGACTATCTTTTCTTTAGATCAAGGGTCACAAGCTGATGGCACCAAAAGTTTATTCTAACACATTCTATCTTACAGACTGCAGTGGGGATTTCACATAAAAATCCAAATTTTTCTTGAAACTGTGAAAGATTTGGCAACACTGAACTTGATGGGTAATAATAAGCAGGAACCATTAAGTGTAAATAGTAACCTTTTACTGTTTACTATTTACAGATCACCCAGTTCAGCACACTCCCTATGCCTATGCAGCTTTATTCATTGACATTACTAACCTAATTTCTACAGAAAAACTATTTTAGAGCCCTGCTTTTAACCTTATAATGAATTAGTTAATTTAATGCATTTTCTCTATAACACCCTCATAATTCTCCATTATCAAGTTTGTTAAAACATAGATGACATACCAATTTATGTTACTGACTTCTATTTTGAAAGATGGCAATACACAAACACAGATGAAACGCAGGATATATTTTTAAGACCCTCTGAAAAATGCTCTCAATCATCAGAATCAGTTATCTCACAAAATCATAAAGGAGATCTTATTTTCTTTGTCTTTACCTTTCATCACAGCCTGAAGTGAAGCAACTTCTTCTCTCCACTGTCTTTTCACTTCATCTATAGCTTCTTGTTTAGTATTCTCAGAAACTGTGGCAATGGCCTTAATATTCTCCATCTCTGCTTGGGCTTCCCACAGCTGTGTCCGAAGGTGTCCTAAATCATCTTGTGCAGCTTGCAACACTGCATTTTGCCTCTTCAGATCCTCTGGGGAAAAAGCAAACAATTTTCCATTAATAAGGGTTTTGCTTTTTTTATAACAGGCTGAAAATCCAATGAAGAAATAAAACATTAATTCTACAATGTTAACATTCTAATGAAAGAAATTAAGCATTAAATTTTAAATTAACTAGAAAATGTAACCATTTTAATAAAGGTAAGATTTAAGGTATGTGGGTATCACAAATCAATTCATTATTAACTATATAACCACATAGTGATTATAACCATATAGTAATTAATTAAGATTATAGTTTAAGAGCTAAATTTAGGCTCTTTCACATACTAGTTAAATGAACTTGGTCTTCTTAACCTTTCTGGGCCTCACTTTCCATTTCTATAAAATGGAGATTAAAAATAACCATGTCACAAGGCTGTTTTAATGATGAAACAATTAGATGAAAATGCTTATAAAGACAGTACCTTACACAACATAAATACAAAAGGAATGTTAATAAAACAACAGTATATAATAGTTATTAGATTCAGATATTTTTAAGTTAGGATTAATTTCTCAGCACTCCTTTATCATCTCTTAAATATTAAGTTTATCTGATGAGCTTTCTATATGATTTAAGCCTAGCTAGAATATATGGAAACTGACTTCCATAAAAAATGGACCTACCAACACTATACAGCCATTCCTCGGTATCCACAGGAGACTGGTTCCAGGACCCCTGCAAATACCAATGTCCACACAAGCTCAAGTCCCTTATACATGAAAATGTAGTCTTTGCACATAATCTATGCACATCCTCCCATATACTTAAAATCATCTGTAGATGACTTTTAATACCTAATATAATGAAAATACTACGTAAATAGTTGTTACACTGGATTGTTTAGGAATAATGATCAGAAAAGGTTTGTACATATTCAGTACAAATGCAACCATCACAGATGTAATTATGTAGTTTTCATCCACTACTGACTGAATCTGCAGATAAAGAACCTATAGATACTATGGGCTAACAATATAGGAGTATGTCTGTTTTCCCAATAGCCACTATTGGAAATAGCCTTTACCAATAGCCACTGTTTTCCATTTTAAAAAAATGTAGTGGAGGGCCTCCCCGGTGGCGCAGCGGTTGAGCGCTGGGTTGCGAAGCTGCCCGCGGCCTCTGTGGCGCCGGTTCTATCCCTGGCTGCTCCCCGGCCACCGGAGGAGGGTCCCACATGGCGCGCAGACCTCTCCTGCCTCCCGCTGCTCCCCTCAGCAGTGTACTTCGGTCCTTCTGCCTGCTCTGCTCCCTGCTCTGGTGAATTCTCTCACCCTCCCGCGCTTCTGACTGTACCCAGTGCATGTATATACAAACAAACAAATAAATAAATAAAACATGCCTCTATAAAAAAAATCTTTAATAAAAAATAAATAAATAAATTTAAAAATGTAGTGGATTACCCTCTTCTTAATCCTATTCTTTCTTGTACATTTGTAGATAGTTTAAAAGGCCCAAGGGAAGGAGGAATAAGATTTTAAAATAAAATTAGAATTGTCCTATACATATAGATAAAGGTGAGTTTCTTTATAACACTGTGTCATCCCACCTATAAACACATTATCTCATTCTGTTTATAAAGTATGTCCTTAAAAACTATTTTTTTGTGGGGTTTTTTTCCTAAGATTTTTTTTTTTTTTAAATACAAGAGCTGGGGTACAGGCCAGAGGCACGGGAGGGTGAGAGGCTTCACCAGAGACAGAGCGGGGAGAACAGGCAGACGACCCAAGTCCACTGCTGAGGGCAGCAAGCAGCAGGCGCGACAGGAGTGGTCTGCCACACCATGTGGGAATCTCCCTTGCCGGCCAGGAATCGAACCTGTGCTGCAGAGGCTGGACAGCTTCACAGCACTGCCCTCAACCCGCTGTGCCACCGAAGAGGCCCCTTAAATACAGTTTTATAAATTTCCTCTACAAAGGTTTCTTAGACTGACTTTACTTTAGAAGTGACTAAGCATTCTGATTTCTTTTTATTTGCTTGCTTCAGAATATCTTTTTCTTCTATTACTTTTCTAATTAGTAGTACAGAGACAAACATTATTGAATCTTCAATATTGATCTTCATTCCAACAATGTTCAATTTTCTTTTTAGTTCTAATAGTGCAGATTCTCTTGCTTCCTCTATGTAGGAAAATTTCCTTAGGTTAAGGCAAGTCCCTCTCAATACCTAGTTTGCTGAGAACTAGTAAGAATTCATGTTATTAACAGGAATTGAAGGTCCTTTCTGAGTTTCCTCATTTGTTAATATAGTGAGTGGCATCAATAGATGTTCTAATGTTAAACTATCCTGGCATCTCTAGTACGGATTTTTATGGTATATACTATTTTTTAATACTCTATAGAACCAAAACTTAGAGATTTTAAACTCTATGATCATAAATGAGAAGTGTGTATTGGTGTACTAGTATTAATACTTCTTGTTTGAGTATCCAGTTACACTAACCCTTTTTATCTAGTGTCTGACAATTTAAAAAAGAAAGTAACAAATATTAAAGATTTAACAAAATATGTTTATAAAACATAAGCCTGTGCAAAACTTTTGTAAACAAGAATATTTTCTAAAACCCCAAGATTTTTGAAGATATTTAATTTGCATAGAAGAAATGGGATGTAGGCAAGAGGTGCCAGGATAAGAGGATTCACCAGAGACAGAGTAGGGAACAGAACAGGCAGATCTACTGAAATACATCGATACGGGGAGCAGCAGGCAAAATAGGAGAGGTCTGCTGCGCCATGTGGGGATCAAAATCAAGCTACCGTGGTGGTAGTGCTGAGACAACCAGTAGTCACCAGCAGGTCCTGTAAATACAAATTCTATTGACTTGGGCCTCCCTGGTGGCACAGGAGTTAAAGACAGCACTATCAAGTTATCCCCAACCACTGCAGCACTAGGTTTGATCCCCGCCCACCAGCCTGGCCAGGGAACAACCCACATGGTGCAGCAGACCTCTCCCGTCTGCCCGCTGCTCCCCTCAGCAGTGTTTTTCAGTTAGTCTGCCTATTCTGCTCCCCACTGTCTCTGGTGTATCCCTTCACCACCACTGCCACTCTCCCACCAACTCTCCCCTCCCCCCCTTACATCCCAGTAATTGTATGCATACATAATAAATTTTAAAAAAGAATTCTATTGACTTGGCAAATTTTATGATTATTGGTTTATTCAGGGTTTCTGTGAGGCAATCTTGGTAATTCATATATCCTGAGAAACTACTTTTATCTAAAATTTCAAAATCTTTGGCAGACATACATAGTATTATGCTTTTATATCTCTACTCTAGCTGTAATCATATCTTTTTATTTTCTACTAGTTTTATCCAAAAGTATACTTTTAACTTTATAGATGACTGCTTTGCTTTTTCTATTTCACTAATTTCTATTATTTTCTTTCATTTACTTTCTTTGGATTCACTTTTTCCAACTTCTGGAGATGAACAGAGATCATCTCAAACTATTGTTTAAGCTACATTTCACACTTATCTTCATGTGTTCTTAATGTTTTGCACTCTCTGATTTTGTCTTTAACTCATAATAGGAATGCATTCCTAATTTCCAAACTTTTAAAATTTTTATATTGTTAAAATCTTTCTGATAGCATTTGGTAAGAAAATACAGTAAGTAGCTTTATTTTCTAAATATACTGAGTCTTCCTTTGAGTTGAACATAGGCATTAAAGTGTTCCACATAAATAAAACATTTCTATATTCTTGGGTACAGAATTCCTAGGTCAAGCTTTTAAAAATTCTGTGGCTCTAAGCTATTATATCTTCACCTATTATTGGTATAGCAATTGATATAATGTGATATCACTCATGCACATTTATCAATTTCTCCTTGTAATCCACTTATCTTTTATTTTATATGACATGTGAAGGCTATTTTAGCAGCCACATACCTGCTCATGATTATACTTCCTTAGTAGATTGCTTCTTTCATTTTGAAATGGCCTTCTATATCCCTTCAATGCTTTTTATCTTAAATCCTAATCTTGATGTTATTGCATTTGTCTTTCTTCTTTTAACAAAATTAAGTGAACTAGGAAAATTTTTATTTTGTTTCTTATTGTGAGGTTTATCCATTTCTATGATTGGTACTGTTTCTTATATCCTATACATTCCCTCTATGTTTACTTTTCTTCTATCTTTACTGGCCTTATAGTGGATTTATATAGGCAGCATACGCAATTAGTTTTTGTAAGCCTGGAATGTCTTTTTGTTCTTGCTCAAATAATTTAGCTGCATATAAAATCTTAGGTTGATAATTTGAGAATCTTATTTCATGTCTCATAGCATTTATTTTCCTTATGTATTATCCCCTGCCAGCATTGTTTCTTTGCTCTGGTAACTTTCAATACTTTCTTAATATGCTATAATTTAAGATGTGTCAAAGTATGGATACACTATTATTTACCTTGCCTGCTACTCAATATTTACACCAAGGACTTTTAACACTTAAAAAAAAATCAATTATTCCCCCAAATATTTTCTACTACTGCCTCCATTCTCTTCTCCTGGAAATCTTTTTAAGATGCGAGTTGGAGGTTCTCAATTCATCCTGGATGTCAACTGTTCTTTGATATTTTTTCTCTCTGTCTCATTCTAAAAGAGAATTCCTCATGTACAGTTTAAACCATCTGTTAACCTTTTTGTTTTGTTTCCAATATTTCTAATGGTTTAAATTTTTTTAATACAGTCTTGTTTTAAATTTTGTTTAACATACTCTTATTCTATTTTCCATATCTAAGTACAAGCTTATACCATCTGAGCCACAAATTTCTTTCTAAGCCTAACTTTTAACTATTGAAATTCTGATTATTTAGCATCTGAGATTTATATAAATTATGACCATGTATAAAGTCTTTTTGAACACCACTGGAAAATTTCATTCTCTTCTGGTGATTAACGTAAATTCTATGTATACTATTTTTCGTCAAATTAAGAACTCTATGGCCTTTTGTTTGCTGTCTCATGTAATAGGCACTTACTGATTGCCCACAACTGAGGCTTTCCAAAATACAAACAATGCTTCAGTGTCAAGCTTTGTACAGAAGTTGTTTAAAGGAAAAAACTAAATCAGAAAATATTTTTCCAAGTTGAACACAAAAGCAACAAAAGTTTCAAAATATTTATAACATTCCAGTTGATTTAGCTGGAAAAGGATATCAGAATAGGTTCCAAGGTTCCAAAAAGACAGTAAGAGAAGTGAAAAAGTAAGAGTCTCTATTACCATTTCTTATTATTATTTGCAGTTATATTTCAGTTATTCTCCATAAACAAGAGCATAAATACCAGTATTTGGATTTCTGGGGTTACCTTGACCTAATTTGCTGAAAAGATAAAACAGAATGCTGAGTACATCAAACCCATGGCTTATGCTGTTACTACTTGTGACAAACATAAAAGGTTAGGTTTACACATCATAGTTGACACAATGTAAGTTTCTGCATTAGAGGAAATCTTCAAATTTGATTTTTATTATGATAGAGGCAAACATCCCGACAAACTAACTCAACATGAAAGATTTACATACTACGCACTTTTTAAGAGATGACATTGAAACTCTCAAAAAGAAGTGTCACATTATTTCTTTTGAAATTTCTGCAAAAGTTACCTCAATTACTCTCTATAATAAGCTTAAGTTCATTAAGAACTTCAGATGGTAAAGATATAAATAATACACATACAGATGATGTATCTAGATGTACTCATAGCAATTTTAACATACCAAGTATGCCTTTTAGATGAATTCACATTACAAGCTGTTTAGATCAGAGAGAGGGAACTGTAATTGATAAAATATTTCAAAAATGAAAGATTTGTGGTCATATTCACATTTCAAAGTTTTACAGGAAAGTCAATTCCATAATTTCAAATAAAATTAAGAAAATCCTAACAGTTTTATTTGGATACAGAGAAAACAAATAAATATGGACAAATTTTTGACAAGGTTAACTTGAATTTACTAAAAATAAGACAAGATTGAAATAAAGTTATAGAGTGATGCTCAAACTACAGAATTATCAGGAGGAAAGATGGGAGAAAAAAAAGGATGTCACTAGCTAGTATAATAGTGAGTATGAATTGGCCATTAGAAAATACAACCAGACCTCCTCAATACACATTAAAAATATTACAAGTCTTCTTGACAAGAAAGCATTATTGCACAGAGTTTAAGGTGGTATCAATTCAAGGTTAAAACAAATTTTAAAAGGGAGAGGCTAACAAATTCAAATAAACATACTGAAGAACTAGACAGAATTTATTTCTCATGACATTTAACATATATTCAAGCGATGATACTATACTTACTATACTGTACTTTCTTCAAGACAGAAACCAGGGGCCTCCCTGGTGGCACAGAGGTTAAAGTCCCAGTGCTATCAAGCTATCACCAGCCACTGCAGCATGAGTTGGATCCCCGGCCAGGGAGCTAACCCACATGGCACAGCAGACCACTCCCTTCTTAACCACTGCTCCCCACTCTATCTCTGGTGAATCCTCTCACCCTTTGCACATCTGGCCTACACCCCAGTTCTTGATGCATTAAAAAAAAAAAAAAAAAGACAGAAACCATATCTCATTCATCCCAACCTCCAGTTACTTGCAAAATACTACCATACCTAAACAGGAAGACCAGTTTTCCCATCTCCTTATCAATCTATGAAGAAACAAACTGAAAGAGGAAACAGTCCTCCTGTTTGTGGGAACCCCATTCCGCACTACAATCAGAGCTCTATTCTATAAAGCCTAAGAACCTTCCATCCTCTAGAACAATGGCTTTCAAATTTCTTCTACCACAATTCTCAGTAAGAAATGTATTTTACATGACATTTATATGAAATTTATTTTCTTTGCTCATATGCATACATGTAAATGAAACAAAAAAAATTTGTGTAACTATACTTACTTAACCTTACTAAGTACAATGTGCTATTATTTTCCATTTTATTCTTTTTTATAAATTGCTAGTCACAATCCACTCAATTTTGTTACCCATCAATGGATAACCTATACAGGGTAATCTATAATCTGAATAACACAATTCCTGGGCAGTGGTCTTCAAAGTGGGATTCCTCTGGGATCCCACCTATCCTCTGGGGGGTATGCAAAGATTTTTTTCTAAGTGATTCATAGGCACATATTGTTTTAAAGGAATCAATATCTAGAAATTCAATTTTCATAAATATTCTCTCATAAAACAGAGGGGTACTTAAATATTCTCCTATATCATAATCACCCCTTCCTGTTGAACAAAAAGACTTTTCACCTACCCTGAATTTCAAATACCAGTGTTTTAATAAATTGTTAACAACTAGTTAACAAATCTTTTAGCAGGTCAGACAGGTCTTGCTTTCTACAAGACTGAAGCTAAACTTGAGTTGTCACCAGTAGAATAAAAATATTTTTAAAGCTAGAGCACTGTGGGACTCAATTTACAATTTAACAATCACAATTAAAAAAACTATTTCCACCCAGTTATTTATGACATCAAGGGTTTACAGCACCTATAGCTATTTTTTAAAAAACTAAAACTGTCTTTTTCATAAAATAAATAATACTCATCCACAGATAAATAACTTTTGGGGGAATAATATTTAATGTATCGCATATGAACTGCATTTCAAATCATTTTATTTGTTAATGTTTTTTAATTTGTAAAATATTTATGGTGTAATCAATTATGTACTTTGAGTCAGTGTAATTATAGCTTAATACAGAATATTTACATGCATATTTTTGTTACAGAGAATTCTAATTAAATTTTTTAAATGGCTTTAAAACACAAAATATTACTTTAGGCCAGTGGTTCTCAAAGAGTGGTCCCTGACCAACAGCATTAGTTTCATCTGTTCATCTCTTAGAAATGAAAATTCTAGGATCCCACAGATCTAGTGAATTGGAGAACTACTACATGTGAAGCCCCGCCATCTTTGTTTTAACAAACCCTACAGGTAAAATTCTAATGCATATTCAAGTCTGTATTCTAAAAATAATACTTTTTAGGGCCTTCCCAGTGGCGCCGCAGCAGGTTGAGCACAGTGTTGTGAAGCTGTCTACAGCCTCTGCAGCACGAGTTTAATTCCTGGCCAGCCAGGGAAATACCCACATGGCACAGCAGACCTCTCCTGTCTCGCCCGCTGCTCCCCTCAGTAGTATATTTCGGTCCATCTGCTTGTTCTTCTCCCCGCTCTGTCTCTGGTGAATCCTCTCACCCTCCCATGCCTCTGAGTTGTACCCTAGTTCTTACATAAAAATAAATTTTTTTTAAATGTTAAAAAAACACTTTTTAGAATAAAATTCTGAGGGAAATGAAAAAGAACCCCACACAAAGACAACAAAAATGTAAACTTTCTATTAAAGAGCTTATTCATTTTTTAATGAAATAGATGGTGATTGATTTCACTGTATATGTTTCAAAACATTAAGTTTTCATTTAAATTGTCAATATTGACAACATGATATAATTTACATCTTTCACAGCTTTTTAAATTTAAAATAAAAAAAAATTTTTTTTCTAAAGATTTATTTACTTTATACAAGCACTGGGCACAGTCAGAAGCGCCGGAGGGTAAGAGGATTCACCAGAGACAGAGCGGGGAGCAGAACAGGCAGACTGTCGAAATACACTGCTGAGGGGAGCAGTGGGCGCGGCAGGAAAGGTCTGCAGGCCATTTGGGACCCTCGCCAGCAGCCAGGTATCAAACCGGTGCTGCGGAGGCTGCGGGCAGCTTCACAGCCCAGCGCTCAACCGCTGCGCCACTGGGGTAGCCCTAAAATAAAAAATTTAAATGTCAACATGTGAGGGGTATAAATATTTTATGAATATATAAACTTAAAAAATTTGGTGATGGTTTGCAGCTGTGGTTCTCAACCGTGGTCTCTAGCAATATCGCATTTACAAGTCTACTAGAAATGCAAATTCTCAGACCTCATACCAACAAACTAACAAGCTCTTCAGGAGACTTATCCATGTTAAAGGTTGAGAACCACAGTCTAAACTACAGCAATGATTCTCAAATTCAGTGTGCATCTGAACTACCCAAAGAGCTTCTTAGAACACCAACTGGCAGACACTAATCCCAGAGTTTCAATTCAGTAAGCCTAAGGTAGAAGCCAAAAATTTGCATTTCTAACATTTAAATTTAAATGACATTAAATTTCCCAGATGCCTGTGATGTTGATGCTGCTATTCCATAATCAGGCTTTCAGAAACTCTGGTCTAGAGAGCTGTGAAAACCATAATCATATATTTCTAAGTCAATATCCAAAATGTAAGCCCTTTCTCTTATTCCTTAGATTAGATCTTCCATAATAATGTTCTCATGGATTTCCCTTACATACTTTCCTTTTTTTTTTTTTTATACAAGAGGTCAGGTTCTATGAGTTAAAGAACCACATGAATCTTTCTCTGCTGTAAACCCAGCACCCAGACACAATGTCTGCCTCATAGAAGGTATTAAACATTTGTTGATAAATAACTGAACATTTATTGGACAAATTCCATGAATTGTTAGTTTTAATATAATGTGGCTAAAGCTATTATTATTAGAATGCAAAGTCCTGATTTGTCCAGGGCTATCTTTCAAGTGCGAAGATCACTGAAAGTCCTATGTCACAGGAAATATGCAGCCTACTATAATAAATATCATGTTTTTTGTTTTGTCAAAAGCAAGGAAAAATCTGAATAATGCATTTTTTTCAACTTACTTTTCAAGTGCATTTATAACCCCAGCTCCAAAGTTTTTATTATAAATGTAAGTACCATTAAAATCAAGGTTAATTCAAACGATAAAATTAACATTGTATAACCAAGAAACATCACATTTCAAGATAGTGTCAGAATAGGGGTGGGGAGACTTATGAACTTACCCTCTTTAGCCAAATATAACTCCTTAAATTTTGCTCTCTTTTGATTAAATTCTTGTTCAAGCTGCTGCTGTGCACGTAAATATTCTGCATTAATTTTTTCCAATTCTGCTACCCGTTGCTGAAGAGAAACTGGAAAAAAAAATACTAGTTAACAAATAACTCTTATTTATGAACTATTACAACAAACTGGTATTCCAAGTGCACTTTTCTATAAATAAAAAACAAGCAGTCAAGCTTCATCCAGGATACAATATGCTCTAGAAAATTCTAATTTAAAAAAATACACAAACTGAATTAATTATAGAAAGTGAAACAGCATATATACAGAATCATACAAGGTAAATTTCTCAAAAGAGAACACTGACTGTTTTTATGTATAGCTGACAGAATGGCAATCCATTCTGAAATTATTAAATATTGGTTTATTTGGGTTATATACCTCACATATGAACCCACTGCCAATCCTGCTAGCTCCTGTTTCTCTCAAGTATTATAAGCAAAAGCAAATGAATTCCCTAATTAGGATAGTCATTCCAGTCTGAACTACTCTTCCATTTTCAAGATGATCCATTATTATTATTCTGAAACCAATCAAAAACCCTTTCATATAGGAAGAACACAAAAGTGTATGTTCCGTATGAATTCTCAATTACTTTTTTTTTAAATATTTATTTATTTATTTATACAAGTACTGGGTACAGTCAGAAGTGGGGGAGGGCGAGAGAATTCACCAGAGCCAGAGTGGGGAGCAGAACAGGCAGACTGACGAAATACACTGCTGAGGGGAGCAGCAGGCACCGCAGGAGAGGTCTGCTCGCCATGTGGGACCCTCGCTGGTGGCCAGGGATCAAACCTGCGCTGCAGAGGCTGCGGGCAGCTTCGCAGCCCAGCGCTCAACCACTGTGCCACTGAGTTTTTCAATTAATGTCAATTGTGATGTGGCAGGGACTGGGGCACATTGCTATTTTAGGGACTGTATAATTTAGCCACAACTAATTAAATAAAGACCTATCCTAACGAAATCCAGAGATTTTTCAAGTTCAAGCAAGGGTGGGAAATCCAGGGTTCAAAACCTTGACCTCCTCCTTTAGCCCAACAGCAACCCAGTTACAAAATGGCCCTAATTTTTTTGGCCCTAATTCCTCCAGGGATACCTATCAGTACTAACATCACTGCCTGATTACCTAGGCCAGTAGAGGTCCCAGTTCCTTACTACAAGCTATGCCCAGATGATGATTTGTCAACAATTTTAACCATAATCTGAGACTATCTCTGAAAACCCTCTCCTACCCCAAACATATTCATTACTCAATTTAAATGAGAGCTGATTTTATAGGACACAGAAAAAAGACTGGGAAAATGCACCAATGATTTATCTATGAGTAACAGAATTGGGTCATTTATACCTTCCATATGATTTTCAAAGTTCTCTACAACTCCTTGATAATAAGGAATTAATTAAGACCAGTTTTGAATGCATCTATTTGACAGACCTGGGGCAGTTACTGCCTGCTGCCAAAGTATCCACTACAGGTGCAAGAAAAAGTTGTCTTCAGGGGGCCTCCCCTGGTGGCACAGCGGTTTAGCGCTGGGCTGCGAGGCTGCCCGCAGCCTCTGCAGCACCGGTTCAATTCCTGGCCGCTGGCGAGGGTCCCACATGGCATACAGACCTCTCCTGCCGCGCCCGCTGCTCCCCTCAGCAGTGTTCTTCAGTCCATCTGCCTGTTCTATTTCCCGCTCTGGCTCGGTGAATTCTCTCACACTCCTTTGCTTCTGACTATACCCGGTGCTTGGATAAATAAATTTAAAAAAAAAAGTTGTCTTCATGCTTTCTGTCTATCTGATTTTGAAAAGGATAAACACAAGCTAAAAAAATAGTCTACTTCAGTGGTAAAAAGAAAACAAAACAAAAAACATTATCTGTTCACTTCCATATCTCCAGACCAGCCTCATCAGAGATCTAGCATTATTAGTACAATCTATGACAGTAAGAAGAAATGATTACTGCTTTGGATTCCATGTCATAAAAGATAAGAAGGAATCATTTTGAGGAGCAAATACCTAGGGTCTTTAGGAGAAAGCAAAGAATGAGATCTGGTCAAGTGAAGTGACAGGAGAAAGAAAAGAAGAAGAATCTATTAGAAGGGGTAAATGTCCAGTTATGCCATATGTACCATCTGAAATCATGAAAGAAACTTGCTCTCTGTGTAATCATGTTTCTTCTTAATGCTGTAATGTTACTGGTAGCTGCTAATTACAGCATGAGGTAGGAAAGGCTCTGGGAAATCAACATTGAAGAAAAAGTTAAGATCCCTCCAGTTCTTACTCTAACAATTCCTCTCCAACCTCATTACTATCTTCTACCAAAATGTGCATGTGCACGTGTGCCCAAGTGCATGCACACATACCATCCATACCTTTCATTTAGACTCTGAAGATAATGAACCAATAAAAGCTAAAATACTGCTTCATAATTGCAGCTTTACATGTGTTTTCACTCCCAGTCTGGACCTGGCTCTCAATCACAGGTCAGATGCAGTCCATACCCCCAGATATGGCTGCCTCTCCAGGCTTCAGGATCATTTTCAATTCCAGGAATTGTGACCCCTTTGAGGGTATACTAAATAACTCTTATTCTCTCATCTTTTAATAAAAATACTTCTAATAAAAGTATTCCAATAAAATAAAACAAAAATACTTCTAATATATTATAATTGTATGATACAGATAAAGGCTGATGTAGGGAAAGGAAAAATGTCAGACTTTTCTGCCCTCCCGCCATCAGGATAAATGATGGATCCTTGCGGTCCTGAATGCATGCCTGATGGCGGGCACCTGGAATAGGGTGTGGGCATAGGTAGATGGGATTCACCTGGGCTGAGACTGGGCTTTTAAGGGTGGCGTCACGGGGACGCCAGCAAAAGCCGAAAGAGAAGCCGAGAAAGTAGTAGTAGAAGCCGAGAGAAAAGCAAAGAAGGAGAAGCAGAGATCACTGGAGAGCCCAGATAGAGTGAAGATTTGCTGGGGGCTGGGAGGACTGCCAGCCTCCCAGCCTCCCAGCACCCTTGCCTGCTGTGTACCGGGTAAATCCCAATAAAACACCTGCAAAACCCACCGAGGACTCTCTAGGACTCCTCCTTTACCCGGTCTGCATGGGATCAGAAAACCTGCACTGGTCCATTCCTGACCCTACAGCTGAAATAACTGCTTTTTCCAAAAATGCCTCTGGTGCTTTATCTAGAAAAATCAATTAGCCTTGCGTAAGACATCAGGAAAGTTTACAAACAGGCATATCCTAATGCATTAGTAACTAACCACAAATCAAACTGAAAATAGTTCTCATCACACAAAATGCTGTATTATTTTTCTGACATAATTACAAGCAGTTCACAATAATTAGCTAATAGTTTATGCCAAAAGCACTTTGCCAGGTACAGATGATATCAACAATTCTGCTTGTTGTAATATTTGACCTAGACAACTTTTTTCCCTTCTTCCATTACTCGTGATTTATTAAATTTAGTACAATGTTAGAGGAATGTAGTCGTTGATTAATATTAGCTGTAATTATTGATTAATATTAGCTGTAATTATTAAACTAGTGATATTTCTGTAATAAAGGAAAACAGTAGAGTGATCAAGTGACTTTGTATGTAGCCACAAAAGACCAGAAGTTGCTTCTAACCTCATGATTCTGACTCAGTTCCAAGCTTAGATTTCCAGCTCATGCCTTTCCCGCCTACCAAGTATCTTCATAGCATTGTGGACAAATTAGCATTAATGTCAACCTTCAACAACATTATGCCTTTTAACTTAGCAACTGAGAGTTATTAGCATACCAGCCTTCATTAACCATTTCACACATCCAGTGTTACCTTTGAATTATAAGAAAAACAGATAAACTATCTTATGCAATGGCTAACTTTTATTTATTTATTTATTTGCCTCGCCCACTTGCTCTTTATTTCTTCAAAGCATTGATTCACATTTACTACAGAATCAACTGGCAGACACTGATGAAAGTGATGTGTGATGGTGGAAATTATGTGGATCTAGGAACCTTATGTTCTTTTTTTTTTAATTTAAATTTTTATATTCTCCATACAATTACAACCCCCTTATTTTTACCCCAAGCCCTCCTTCCCCCACCCTACACCCCCCCCAAAGAGTCTCTTGTTCATAGTTATTTGTTGATTTTTTTTTCTCTTTTTTTTAAAGATATATTGATTGATTGACTGATTGATTGATTGATTTATACATACAAGCACTGGGTACAGTCAGAAGCGCGGGAGGGTGAGAGAATTTACCAGAGCCAGAGCGGGGAGCAGAGCAGGCAGAAGGACCAAAGTACACTGCTGAGGGGAGCAGCGGGCGGCAGGAGAGGTCTGCGCACCATGTGGGACCCTCCTCCGATGGCCGGGGAGCAGCCGGGGATCGAACCAGCGCTGCAGAGGCTGCGGGCAGCTTCGCAACCCAGCACTCAACCGTTGTGCCACCGGGGAGGCCCTATTTGTTGATTTTGATATTTTCTTTCTTATAGTTATTCTTTTTCCTGGTCCCTTATTTAAGTTTTCTAGATTCCTGCTATGAGTGAGACCATCCGGTATTTTTCTTTTTCTTTTTGGCTTATTTCGCTGAGCATGATCCCTTCCAGCGACATCCATGCTGCTGCAGATGCAATGGCTAACTTTTAATGCTTGACATCCAAAGGGAAAAAAAATTTTAGACCATTCCCTCCAAGTACCTGAATTAAGCAACAACCCAGAAAGAAAAAAATGAGATGGTAAGTAAATGAAAAAACTCAGTAATTCTTAGATATATCTTTCCTAATTTTGACATGAATGGGAGAATACATAATAACATTTTAAGCCCCAAGTTGTGTTCTACGACTAGATTCCTCTAACATTGTACTAAATTTGATAAATCACGAGTAACGGAAAAAGGGAAAAAAGTTGTCTAGGTCAAATATTACTACAAGCAGAATCCTTGTGTAAAGATGTTCAAGATCCAAGAAAATACCTCTTATCAAGCAAAAAACAAAAGAACATAACTCCAGTAGAACAAAAGAACATGAACCGTTTAAAACTCAGAAGTCTTAAGTTTAATATCACTGAACTTTAATATGAAATTATGAATGGTAGATACATCCACCCAATGGGATAATATCAAAGCAGAAAAAATATGTGAATTGTACCTCAAAAAAAGGAAAAATGACTGGAAAGAATACGCCAAATTATATTCACAGTGGCTACCTCACTGATTCAAAGGGCAATAAAAAGGACAGCTTACACTGATTGGATTGAAAATAAAGGTAATGAAGTGCTTCATTTTGCTTTACTTTAGTGATTATTTTCATCTATTTTTCTGTCTCAAGTTCTTTGCTCATAAACTGTTTAACATAAAAAACAATCAATTTTGAAACTATACTTACGTTCTCCCTAGAATAAGCAATTTGTTAAAAATAGACAAATTCCCTAAAAACAAAGTATCTTGTTTGAAAAGTGGCCTTCCCTTTTCTCTGTGCTCTAAAAACTCATCACATCCAAATTCTTTTAGGAATTACTAAAAATATGGAGTAACTCTATTCTCTCAATTGTACTTTTTTAGGCTAATATTTAGATAAATCCATAATTACTTAGCATGCCTCACAAAAGGAGAGAGAAGGAGTTGATGGGGCTAGCAGGGTCACTAATCTAGAGACTATTCATCACACAAGCAATCCACACACAGGTAATTGGATTAATATTACCAATCACTTTGCAATGTTAGAACAGAGTTCAGCAAAATGGTGGAAGAGTGAAGACACCGAGCTTTCCTCCTCCACATATGTACAAATTATACATAAATAAAGGCAGGGCCTCCCCTGGTGGCTCAGCGGTTGAGCACTGGGCTGCGAGGCTGCCCACAGCCTCTGCAGCGCTGGTTCATTCCCAGGCCCCCGGTGAGGGTCCCACAAAAAAAAAAAAAAACCCACACATAAATAAAGATAAAGGTTCCTGGAGGATAACTGGATGAACACTGTATGCAAAAAGAGGAATGGCCAAGCAGAGAGGACAGAAAAAGCTAAAATGTAATTGTGCTGGGAGAGTTACTAAGACAGGGCAAGCCAAGAGCAGGAGTGATGACTGTGATACTGAGCCTCTGTTGTTGTTAACTGAAAGGTTCACACCCACATTGTGGACTTTAGAACCCATGGAGACCACACTGGAGAGTGAAGGTACACAAACTAAGTATACAGGACAGAGGATTCTACCTCCAGAGAACTACAGGAATAGGGGGGCATTTTCCAAAGAACACTAGCATAGTGTTCAAGTCCTGTAAAGATAAAGGCTATATTGCCAGGCAGCAACCAGAACTGGAGGGTAGAAATGCCCCTTCACCCCTAAACAGGGGAACTTGAGGGTCACAGACAGTCTTGGCAACTGCCAGCATGGGGTTTGTATAAGGTAGTGATTGTCAGCTTAAGCTTGCAGCTCCCAGACAGGAAAAAGTGGAGCCAGAACTAAAGGGAAAGCTAAACTGGCTCACCTGTGCAGGCTATACAAGCAAGGGTTCTTCTCTCTATAGCAGAGACTCATCTGCATCACCAGCACCCAGGGCCAAAGCAGAGATAGCAATAATACATAATGGATACTGCCATCAACCAGAGTATAAGGCAGCCAGGTCCTAGCAACAGAAGCAAACATGGCGCGGGTTTTTGGGCGGGGGGGGGGGGGTGTTTGTGGGGGGAGGTTCTGTATTTGAAAGACAAGGGACTGATTCTATTCCAACCATTGCCCCCTCCTACAACTACTGAGAGAGGTCTACAGGGAAGGCAGGTGGAAACCTTGGGAAACACAACCCTAATTCACATGGATTCAGAACTGGAACAGTAGCCTGTCTGCAGTGGGAAGCTCTCAGATCATTCTGCTCCTACACATATGGGGGACTGGGAGTGGAGGTATTTATGGTGTTACTGGTCACAGAACCCACACCCCAGAGCTGAACCAGAGCTGAGACTGACGTTAGTCCAAGATTATTCTGGCCACTTTGGCCTAGGGAAAAGCACTGTAAATCCCCAAGCAACTCAGACTTCCAAAGAACCTTAGGAGGCTTGAACTGCTGGTACACACAGCACAACTTCTTGGATCATGCTGCCCCAGTTCCTATCTCCCGCCCCCTGCCAGCAACAGAGCTCCAGTCATTCAAAAAAGTGCAAAGGTAAAGATAAAAGCTATATTGCCAGGAAGCAACCAGAACTGGAGAGTAAAAATGCCCCTTCACCCCTAAACAGGGGAACTTGAGGGTTCAATCTATGAAGCAACCTAGAATCATACACTGTAACCTGCAAATGTAATATAAGGCTAATTCACTAGGATAAAGAAATTAAGTTCTTCACCTTAACCCTTAAAAACTGAAAATGAAGAGACAGAGGAAAATACCATAAATAATTGAAAGAAATTAAGAAAATAATTCCAGGGCCTCCCCGGTGGCGCAGCGGTTGAGCGCTGGGTTGCGAAGCTGCCTGCAACTCTGCAGCGCCGGTTCGATCCCCGGTTGCTCCCCAGCCACTGGAGGAGGGTCCCACCTGGCGCGCAGACCTCTCCTGCCGCCCGCTGCTCCCCTCAGCAGTGTACTTTGGTCCTTCTTCCTGTTTTGCTCCCAACTCTGGCTCTGGTGAATTCTCTCACCCTCCCATGCTTCTGACTGTACCCAGTGCTTGTATAAATAAATAAATAAATAACTTTATTTTAAAAAAAAAGAAAAAGAAAATAATTCCATTTACAATCCCCTCAAAGAATCAAATACCCAAGAATTAACCAAAGATGTGAAGAATTTATGATAATTTATGATAATTATTCTATAAGACACAAAGAGATGGAACAATATCCCATGTTCATGGAAGGAGAAAATACATATAGTCAAAATGACTCTTTTACCAAAAACAAAATACATATTTAATGCCATCCCATTTAAGACTGCAATGACATTTTTCAAAGAAAAAAGCAAAAAATACTAAAATTTATTTGGAGCCATAAAAGACCTTCAGTAGCTAAAGCAATTTTGAGAAAAAAGAAAAATGGAGGCATGTTATTTGATTTTAAACCATAGTATAAAACAACAGCAATTAAAATGCAGTATTAAATAAAAATAGACACTGGATCAATGAACGATAATAGAAATCCCAGAAATAAATCCACAGTTCCTAGTGGATATAAGAAAGCCAATGGAAATCCAAATCAAAATCACAATGAAGTATCATCTCATACCTCTGAGAATGACATACTTCCAACAAGTGTTGAGAGAATGTGGAGAAAAGAGATCTCTTATACACTGTTGGTGGGAATGTAAATTGGCATAGACATTTTTGGAAAGCAGTCTGAACCTATCTTTATAAAGTAAAAACAAAAAGAAGTAAAAATGGAAATACCATGCAACTCAGAAATCTACTCATGGGTATCTATGCAAAGAACATGAAATCATCAACTCAAAAAATTACATGCTCCACAATTTTTATTTTGGCATTATTTACAATAGCCAACATAGAGAAGCAAGCTAAATGCAAGCTAATATAGGACTGGATAAAGATGATATGGTATATATAGACAATGGTGTACTATTCAAGTTGTAAGATGAAATGATACCATTTACAGCAAAAAATGGAAGATACTTGAGGGAATGATGCAAAGACAGACAGATAAAGACTGCACTATTTCACATATATGAGTAACATAAGGAAACAAAGTAGATGAACTGAAAAAGCAAAAGCAAACTATAAACTAGTGGAAATTGACAACCAAACTGAGATTAAGAAGGAGAGGGAAGGGAGAAGAGTCAAAGGGGTATTTAAGAGGTAGTGGGGAAAAACTGACATTTTACAACAATCCTAAAAAACTGAATTAAAGGTATGTCATCATTGGAAAAAAAATACTAAAGATAATTGCAATTCTTTAAACCAATAGAAAGTTGCCATTTCACTTTACATACTCTCATTTCACTTTACATAATCTCAAAGACATCTTACTTTTGCAACTTTAAGAAACAGCACCCCATTTTAGCTTGTCCATTTGAGTAAAAAAAAACAGTTCTAATACAGAATACTATTAGTTAAGAGGATTGCACAAAGTAATTACTTAGCCTTCCTTCCGTGAATCAAAGTGAAAAGTCGTTCTCGTTTTAGCAACTCTCTTAAAGCAATTAGGTATCATAATACCTCTGATTAAAAAATACTTGGAAGATGATGTGTTTCAAATAAGAAAATCAATTACATATTAAAGCTTAGGTGTTTATGTAAACTAACAGAAAATGCTATTACGAATCCAGAAAAAAAATATTAAGTGAAAGAATCAACACCAAATGTTAATTCAGGGAGAAAATGAAATAAAAACTAAGAATTTTCAAAAGAGTAAAAAGAATTAAGGAGAAAAAACATGGAAAAGCCTAAATTGGGGAGGGGGTACTGGGTGGCGGCAAGAGTGAAAGGAGTTGAGAAAATATGAAGTTCTTCTCATCTTCAGAAGAAGAATGGAGAATAGGAGGACACAGAATGTTTCCTCATTTTCAACCTGCCTAGAGGTGGATGATCAAAATTAGTATCTCCAGATATTTGCAATATGGAGTATTCTGGGTTTAATTTTTGGTTCTAGATTATTAGTTATACAGGGACAATCACAACATCATACTGTTCAAAGATTTTAGAGATTATTCAAGTAGTTTATTTCAACTGAGTCAATTAGTGAATTGTTAAATCAATTTAGTGATTAGTAAACTGCCTTTTTAAAAGAATGAAATACTACAAAAAACTTCAGCAACACATTTAATATGGGTGTATGTTATTTCATGAAATTTATGTTTCTGATATGTTTACACTGCATTGCAATGAAAAATGCGCTGTCTTACTCGTGGACAGATATAAAAACAGTTTGAATGCCACCAATTCCTAGCTCAGAAAGGAATCCATTCCTACAGTATCACAGACAGGTGATCATATGGCTTTCCACATGAACAGCTATCTAAATAGCTCAGTTCATGGGGCTGCCAATTCAACTGTTTGGAGATTTTAGATCAGCCCCTTCTTCCCTGTTGGATAATTGGTCAGCTGTTAGAAATACCTATTTTTAGTAACACAATCCTTAATCAGTTTCCTTAGAGATCTCAGATTTGCCCAATAGAATTAGAAAGGGAAATTTCTAGTATCTGAAATCTCACACTTGCCCTCTCTTTTCTTCTCCAGATGAAACACATACTAGCAATTTAATAGTAAATCTTCATTATTTCAGTTACTCTCCTGAAATACAAGTTAGTCAAAATTCTACATAAAATAAGCCATTCTGACACTAATAAAATATCAGCATAGAGTCTAATACAAACATTTTATCTGAGGGCTACGCTCTTAATAATGTATTATAAATCTACCCTAGTTTTCAGCCACAAGTGCACATTGTCATTATTAGCCATTAAGGTAATTTAACACTGCCTCCTTAAATTCTTTATGCTTGAACTTTCACTACAGCTTTAGTCTTGTTGCAGTTTGAGTTGGGGTGGAGGTGGGTGTGTGGGGGTGGGTGTGTGTAGCAACGTTTAAGTTATAAATGAAAGATATTCTTCTAATATATCACCTGAGATCCCAGCGGAGGTCTCTATTAATTACAAATTTAGAGATTGCTCTTATATTAATTACAAATTGATTCTAACCCTTAGTGTCAAATGACATTTCTTCATCTTATCCATGATTTCATAACATGTAGGTCAAAGATTTCATAACATGTAGGTCAAATACCTTATTAAAATGCAAGGATAAGCTATTGTTATATAAACTAGGGCAAATAGTTTAACCTTTTCAAGATTTCACTAAAACAAAAATACCCATTTTGCAGAGTATCCCATTCTTTGAGGATTAGAGAAAGCATCATAAAAGGTAACTCACATGTAACATGCACTCAAATGATAGTTACTATTAACAGCTTCAGGATTTAATGGCTTCGGTTTCATAATTCTGCTAAAAAAATAAACGGAGATATTAATTTGGTCCATGGTGATCTAGAGATTTTTCCTAATGACAACTACGAAAATCACTTATTTCTTCAAATACTCACAAATTATTTAATAACCTATTGTTAAATGTTCCAAAAATTGCTCTCAAATTTATCAGTATGAAAAGCAGGTAACCAGAGTTTTGAGAAAAAGTCAAATACACAAAAAAGGCATAAACTGTGAACAAAAGAATGGGAACTTCCCATGACCTTTCAGTAATCATAATTTCTGGAACATACTAGGGCAAAAAACATTGTTCAAATTATTTCTACATGAACAATGCAGTATCAACTATATTCCAGGCTCTATTCCTGTATTACTATAAGACTGTAAAGCTATACTCAATCATGTTTTCCCATATGGAATATATATTGAAATGTAAACCAGGAAAAAAATCTCAAATAGTTGCCAATAAGGATTACTTCAGAAATAAACAGGAATATAGGTGAAATAAACAATGAATATTTAAAAATATTAGTCAGGATACACGGTAAAATTTAACCATCATTACATAAATTTTACCACACCGTGTGTGTCATTTTCTCCAATTACATTTAATCAAATTATTGTAATTGTCAAAGCTAGTTTTCAATAGCTGATAAAAGTATGTGTGGATAAAAACAGACTATTCAATTTGTATAAACTGGTATTATCCTACTTCCACAGTATTTCAAATACCATATAAAGGCAAGCCAGATGTAAAAGGATAACTGTCAATGGACTGATCAGCAGATATATTTTTTTAACATTTGGATATTTAAATAGTTTAGTTCTTCACAAGAAAAAATATTCAAAACTTAAGTATTGGGCTTAAGGAGACAGGCCAAAAAAATTCAATTTTCCACCTACAACTCTACTGGCATTCATAAGCAGAACTACATCATGCCACTTCATGCCTGACTTGGGACACACTAAAGGTTCACTGAGAGTAAAATTATGGTTAAACTTAATTTTGTGCTTAAATGTACCAACTGTTGATAAAGCTGCTGGTGGTGGGAATGCAAAAACAGTATAACCACTCTGGGAAAGTTTGGCAGTTTATTATAAACACACACTTACCATACAAACCAACAATTCTATAAATGAAAATTTCCACACAAATATTTCTACGCAAATGCTTCCAGCTTTTGGATCAGGACATCTGGATCATTTCCCAGATTGAGGTGGTTCTCAGCAATTTTTCTTTACACTTTCTATACCTTCCTTTCTCTTCTCCTTCTGGAATCCCCACACTATGGATATTATTTCTCTTAAGGTTATCCCAAAGAGGGCCTCCCCGGTGGCGCAGCGGTTGAGCGCTGGGTTGCGAAGCTGCCCGCAGCCTCTGCAGCGCCGGTTCGATCCCCGGTTCGATCCCCGGTTCGATCCCCGGCCACTGGGTGGGGGTCACACATGGCGCACAGACCTCTCCTGCCACCTGCTGCTCCCCTCAGCAGTGTACTTCCTCACTCTGTCAGTTCTACTCTCCGCTCTGGCTCTGGTGAATTCTCTCGCCCTCCCGCGCTTCTGACTGTACCCAGTGCTTGTATGAATAAATAAATAAATCTTTTTAAAGAAAAAGTTATCCCAAAGAGTTCTTATACTGTTTTCATTTTTTTCACTTTTTCCTGTTTATTATTCTGTGTTTTTGCCACCATTGTGCTTTCAAGCTCACTAATTCTCTGCATTACCTTTATTTGTCTACTGTAAAAGCCCTTTATTATAACTTTTAATTTGGTTATAGCATTTTTTAAAATCCATTAGTTCTAGCTGTATCAGTCTCATATTTCCTCAATCAGTATTATGATCATGATTTTTATCATCCATTGTTTTTCTTAATTCACCAAGACTCATTAATTAGACACATTCTGCAGTTCACTAGATTGAGAATTCCCTGAGTATTTTGCTCCAACAAATTGGTATGTTCTTCTGTCTCTTGATTTTTAATTTTTAAAATCATTTCAAAAAAAGACTACCAATTTTGAATATTCTTTGGAAATATTCTTTTAAATAGCAAATATTCTGAAATACTCATTTAAGAAACAAAACAAAACCACCACATTAAAAAAAAATCTGATCTTTACTTTTAAAAGTCATTTCCAACTTAGAGGAAACACAAAAGGCAAAAAGAACACGGAGACCACCACCACATAGACGCAACTAGGAAATTACAGATGTGAAGATTCTACAGGATGGATTTCTTCAACAAATATATTACAGTGGGTGAGGGGGAAAGGACAGATACAGCAACCAATTTTAAGGACAGCACTTATTTTGGATCCTGATTTGAACAACTCAATTTTTAAAGTTGAGACCATTACAGAATTTCAACACTGACTTAATATGTGATATTACAGAATTATTAACTATTTTGAGGTGTTACAAATAGTATTGTCACTATGTTTATAAATATACTGAAATGCTTCCAAATGAAATCACATAATGTCTGAGATTTGCAATTTAAGAATCCAGTAGGGGAGGTGGGAAGAGGGTTATAAATGAAAGAAGATTGGCTATACATTAGTAATCATGACCAAGTGAGTGCAGTGAATCTATACACTAACCTTTGTGCTTTTTTAAGTGTTTAAAAAATATCCCATATAAAGACATTAATTTGTTTAAGTCTTGCCATTTCTGTGCTTTGAGGGTCTTAAGCATAATTAGCTGGAAAATAATGTTCCAATAAAACTTCATTCCTCCACCAATCCAGATAATGGATTATTATACATATGCACACATACAATTCACAATGGAAAACCATTAATAAAAATTCAATTATTTCTGTTTATTACCAATTTCTTTAATATAAAATGGTAAGTGGTTTAGAATAATCTGAATTTTTTTTATCATTTAGAGGGAGAAAAGTTGAGTCTAATGGAACATAAAAAATCAAATTCCCTGTGCATACACTGTCCTTCATTATAACACGGAAAATCTAAAATGTACCCGCATTTATCCTCCCACACTTGTGTTTTAACAGAAGTATTCTTTTTTTCCCCTGGTTTTTTAAAATTTTATTTATTTTTGCATAGAACAGGGATGTAGGCCAGAGGTGGGGGGGGGGGGGATTGGTGAGAGGATTCACCAGAAACAGAGTAGGGAACAGAACAGGCAGACTGACTGAAATACACTGCTGAGGGGAGCAGCGGGCGAGACAGGAGAGGTCTGCTGTGCCATATGTGGGTTAGCTCCCTGGCCAGGGATCGAACTCAGGCTGTGGCAGTGATAGCACTGAGACCTAAACCTAGGCCACCAGGGAGGCCCCCACACTTGTGTTATTTTTAAAAAGGCAATAATATAGAAATTACTTAGCAGAAGAAAAGTTTTCCATAAATAAATAAAAACAAAGGTTATATTTTATTTATAAGGAAAGCTGAATGCATTATTTATGAGCTTTGCAGAAATATCAAAGTCAAACACAAACAGGAATCAGAATCTTTGAAAATAGCTACCCTGCCTATACATGGATAAAGAAAATTAATTGAATGTCTCTAGAAAGGGAAAGATAAAAAATTTAAGGAAATAGAGCTGATGTTAACATTTGTGGGTGAGGAGTATCTCAAAGGTAGAAAATGAAACCCTAACAGGAGCTAACCTATTTATCAGGTATTATATAATAAGCAATATAGCATAATAGTTAAAAGCACAGGCTCTGGAATTAAGAGCTCAAATTCCGGCTCTACCATTTACAAACTGGTTGCTTCTCTTCATCTGTAAAAAGGAGACTAGAATAGTACCACTTTCTAGAGTTGTAGTAAAGATTAAAATAATCCATATATAGTTCTACATGGAGTACTACAAAAGTTATTTTCTACATTGGCTCATTAAATTTGATAAAATAAACCACAAAGATGACATTATCACTCCCAGTTATAGATGAAGTAATATGCTCTAAGAGATTAACTAATCTCTTAATCTGTTACACACCTAATAAACGGCAGAGTTGGATTCAAACTCTGAGTTGCCTGGCTCCAAGACCTACAAAGATTTCTATGTGAATACAGGCATTGAATAGAGGAGGTTAATATAGTAAATTTATGTATCACATGAGCAGAGTTTATAAGCAAGTATAACATCACCTCGTAGGGGTGTTCTTTTACCTAGTCACTGTTCACTTAGATGTTGAAAGGGAATTAAACCTTTTTTTTAGTCACGTGTATAATTTATATCAGAAGGGTAAAGGATTCTAAAGCACTTCATAATAAACCAGTGGTTCTCAGAGAATGATTTTGCTCCCCATGGGACATTTGGCAATGTCTGGACATATTTTTGGTTGTCACAAAGAGGAGGTGTATAAAAGGAGAAAGCAACTGGCATCTAGCATGGAGAGGCCAAAGATGCTGCTAAACATTCAACAATGTACAGTTCAAGTTCATGGAAACACAGATTTTTTTACTCCTGAATTCGTAAACTTCTGTATTGTTCCTATGGATGCCAAGGTAAGAATCCCAGCACTAGGGAAAGACCTAGATGAAACACATTCTCATTAGTGTATAGATTGCTCAGGACAGTCCTCTACAGCAAGGAACTACCTTGCCCAAAATGCTAATAGTGACAAGGTGTAAAACCTGTCATAAAACAGATAGGGATCAGGGCCTCCCCGGTGGCGCAGCGGTTGAGCGCTGGGTTGTGAAGCTGCCAGCAGCCTCTGCAGCGCCGGTTCAATCCCCGGCTGCTCCCCGGCCACCAGAGGAGGGTCCCACATGGCGCGCAGACCTCTCCTGCCGCCCGCTGCTCCCCTCAGCAGTGTACCTCGGTCCTTCTGCCTGCTCTGCTCCCCGCTCTGGCTCTGGTGAATTCTCTCACCCTCCCGCGCTTCTGACTGTACCCGGTGCTTGTATAAATAATCAAATAAATAAATAAATCTTTAAAAAAAAAAAAAAGATAGGGATCAGAACTTCTGAAATAAAATGACAGCCTAGGAAACAGGTAAAAAGCCTGTTCTGCTCTCTCAAATGCTCATTTAGTATGTTCTTAGGTACCTACTTCAGTATTTTTTCAATATTCTACCTCACAAAAATGAAACAATTTAAATCTTGGAGAACTACAGGGTCAAATACTTCTACCAACTATCCAAACCCTGTATCCAAAATATTCATGGAAGTATTTTAGTCAAAATCTAAAAAACCTCTTTTTAATGGGGGAAGACAATGCATAAAGAAATGTTTAACTTCTTGTTCTAAATTTAACCAGATCACTCAAAAACAGTTAAAACAAAAAATACTCTGGTTGTAATAATAAAGATGAAGGACTTCATTCTCTAATGACTTTTACACATTTTTTATGATTTTTGAAGTATCAATAGTATGTATGGTGCACAGGTATATATGGTTTATCAATTAGTGATAGTTAAATCAACTTTTGGGAGGTAGCAATACCCACATTAAACACCACCACCCCATAACTTGTTCTCCTCTGACAACTTTGCAAAATTAATTCAAATTATGGTAACCATATTTCACCAAAAAACATACATTTTAAAACCTATTATTTAGTAGGGTACTATTCTTGTAAATAAAATTCTTCATGATCAATAAAAAAGACAAACAATATTTTAAGGATAAAGATAGACCATTTGCAAAGAAATTCCAAATGCAAACAGAAATCAAAGAAATGCACAACTACACAGATTTTTGCTTGCAAAATTAGCCAACATTTTTGTGGATTTCCTTCTTTTTTAAGATTTTATTATTATTATTATTTATACAATAGCTGGGGAACAGGCCAGAGGCGCAGGAGGGTGAGAGGATCCACCAGAGACAGAGTGGGGAGCAGAACAGGCAGACGGACCGAAAGCACTACTGAAGGGAGCAGCCGGCGAGACTGGAGAGGTCTGCCACGCCATGTGGGAATCTCCCTGGCCAGCCAGGAATCGAACCCGTGCTGCAGAGGCTCTGGATAGTTTCACAGCACTGTGCTCAACCCACTGCACCAGGAGACCCTGGATTTCCTTCTTTTAATTAAAAATACCACTACCTAGTCTTGATGTGAGCACCAACTACTATAATATTAAAGAATGGTATGTAATGTTTTGTTTTCTATATTTTATGATGATTTAACCTGATAGGACTCTGTAGCCAGGAAAAGACTGCACTTCCTAGGGCTAGCTAATTCCTAAAGATAATGAACAACTTACCTGTGAACACAGCTACCACATATAAAACAAACAATTCCAAGTCCATACACCTAGTACCTCCTTTATTGAACTGCTCCATATCAATATTTCCCCTGTCCTAAGTTACCCAAAGGCCATGTACCAGACAATCAGAGGCCATTCCCACAGACCACAGGCCACCAACACAATCTGAATTATCCAATCCTAAATTTACTTAAACTTGCCTACCAGGGCCCACTTATTCCTTTCCATGGAAATGACAATAAATCTCTGAACTATGCTCTCCCTGCACCCTCATACTTACCCCATGGGGCTCTATGTAGCATGGGTGCACCTCTCTCTTGAAAACTGTAAGAAACTCTGCTTTCATAGGTGGCTGACTCTGTGTATGACCTCTTACCATACCTAATGAAAACAAATCCAGGGTATATTTAAAGATGGATGACTGCGAGAATCAATAGCAAACACCTTTAGATTCTGTATACTCTTTAACCAGGCAATTCCACCGCCAATAATTTACCCGAAAGAAGTAATCATGGGGGCCTCCCTGGTGGTGCAAGGGGTTAAGACGCAGCACTATAAAGCTATCCGCAGCTACTGCAGCATGAGTTCAATCCCCGGCCAGGGAGGTGACCCACATGGCACAGCTGACCTCCCCTGTCTCACCTGCTGCTCCCCTCAGCAGTGTATTTCAGTAGATCTGCCTGTTCTGTTCCCCACTCTGTCTCTGGTGAATCCTCTCACCCCCTGCACCTCTGGCCTGAACCCCAGTTCTTGTATGCATAAATAATCTTAAAAAAAAAAAGAAGTAATCATGGGGGGCCTCCCTGATGGCACAAGGGGTTAAGATGAAGCACTATGAAGCTGTCTGCAGCCACAGCAGCACGAGTTCAATCCCCAGCCAGGGAGGTGACCCACATGGCGCAGTAGGCCTCTCCTGACTCACCCACTGCTCCCCTCAGCAGTGTATTTCAGTCAGTCCTCCTGTTCTGTTCCCACTCTGTCTCTGGAGAATCCTCTCACCCCCACTTCTGGTCTGTATCCCAGTTCTTGTATGCATGCATTTAAAAAAAAAAAAAAACTTAAAAAAAAAAAGAAGTAATCATGGACATATGTAGAATTAATTGCAAGAATGTTGACTGCAGCATCAGTTAAAATTCCAAAATATTAAAAACAAACCTATGTTTAATGGATACATGACCAAGCAAATTATGAAATATCTATGCAAGTCTCAAGGTGAAACCTGAAAAAGAATTCTATCAAATCTACCAGGAATAAACATTTCCTATACTATTAAGCTGCACCCAGCACAGGCTCCCAACATGTTTTACCAGACTGGTAAAATAAGATATCAAAACCCGAGAAAATACCAAATGTAAAAATAACAGCCAATCTTACAAAGGTAACTGCAAATTTTTTAAAACATTAGCAAATCAAATCTAACTGTATACAGAATCCATCACAAACAAAAGTTGAGTTTATCACATGCATACAAAAGCTGTCCAACATTAATATATCTGTTCATCAATTGCTAGATTAAAAAAACCTGAAATAGTCTCAGTGAATTACAAAGAAAAGGAAAATAGTAAAGCAACTAAAGAGGAAATAGGTACAAGAAGCAAAGAATATTCAATATAAGGATGACCCATATGCATAGAGAATCCAAGAAATGGAATAGAATAATGTAAATAATGACAGGGAAAAAAAAAACAAACTGAAAGACTTAAAGGAATAAATATTCCCAAAAGGAAAGCAGAACTGAGTCTGTAAGATAAAAATAAAGATCGGAAGAGATCCACAGAGAAGGAAAGTAAAAAATAAAAGGAATCTGGAACTTGGATATCCTTCAACAGTTGAAAGTTGCTTTATCTCAAATTGTTACACACAAAAACTGAACTCTTGTTTAAACCACTAGGAGTTGGAGTTACACCTGTTCTGAGACATACCTACTCCCAATGAATAAAGAATACATTGAAACTTAAGCACCAAAATTAAAAAAATATATATATATATATCACCTTTGAAACAACTAGTAGGGATTTATTGAGGTAAATATTTGCACAAACAAGCAGAAACATGAATCCAATGTTTACTAAAGTATTATTTGTAACAGGAAAAAAATTAAAACTTAAATACCAAGAGGGGATTAATTAAGCATATTATGGAATTCACACAATGGCATACTATCCAATTACTTTAAATAACATTATTAACACATCATGAATGAATGTATGTTTAAGTAGGAAATGTATACTATAAAAATACTAACATTTTTATTGAACTTTAAGTACTTTTTCATACATTTTAATATACAAATGAAAACTCTAGAAAGATAATACACCAAAATGTTAATGGAAATTATCTTTGATGATCAGTTTTATTCTTCATGCATTTCTACATTTTCTGAATTGTTTGCAATAGGCGTTCTGAATTTTATCTAAAACTACAAAATTATTTGCAGAAATTAATAATTTAAGTACATGATGTGGGGGACCTAACTTGATAAATAGCTCATACACAAACAACTTAAAAGGATGGAAGAGAAGAGACCAATCGACTATGGGCGCTTTGGTGATGGGAGAGCAAGGTGACCACACCTGAGGGGAGAAACCGTATACTTTTAAAATATTTACAAGCATCTAAAACAACGGCACTTCATTAAATTAAAAAGACACAAACCAATACTTAAAAATTCAAATGATACTGGGGGAAAAAAAACTAACTCTAGTCAAGTATTTAAAAAAACAATTTTAAACACAAAACAGAAAATGAGATGATATGTGAGACAGAGGGGTCTTTAAAAGTATCAAAGCACTATTAAGTTTGTTCAAATGAAATCTTAAACTTCTCTATATCATAAATCACCAAAAAGCCAAAATAAAGTGACAAACTTAGAAAATATCAGAAGCAAAAAGGCTAATACAATGACAGTTATTTATAAATTAATAAGGAAATAACAAAGAAGTCTCTGGGCTCTGACATAGTGTGTGACATGGCCAAACACACCAAGGTCAGGACTGATGGTAAATAGGGTACCCATCATGGTGCCTCCCTCAGGAAAATGGTAAGAAAACTGAAGTTAACCAACACACCAAGTACACTTCCTCCCTCTGTGGCAAAACCAAAATGAAGATATGAGCTGTGGGGACCTGGCACTGTGGTTCCTGCATCAAAATGGTAGGTGGTGGTGCATGGACCTACAACACCATTTTTACAGTCACAGGGAAGTCTGCCATTAGAAGACTGAAGGAACTGAAAGACCAGTAGAAATTCCACAATTTGAAACACTGCCAGTCTATAATAAATGGAGTTTTCTGTAACAGGAACAAAATAAAAAAAGATAATGGCAAAGGTTAGTCAATGAACAAGGAAGAAAATGAAAACGAATAGCCAATATATTTTTTTTTTAAGATTTATTTTATTTATACAAGAGCTGGGGCACAGGCCAGAGTCGCGGGAGGGTGAGAGGATTCACCTGAGATGGAGCTGGGAGCAGAACAGGCAAACAGACAGAAAGCCCTGCTCAGGGGAGCAGCGGGCGAGACAGGAGAGGTCTGCCTCGCCATGTGGGATTCTCCCTGGCAAGCCAGGATCGAACCAGCACTGAGGAGGCTGCGGACAGCTCCACAGCACTGCGCTCAACCAGCTGCGCCACCAGGGAGGCCCAGCCAATATATTTTTTAAAGGCCAATCATACTAAAAACATGATTTAAAACAGCAGTAAGATACCATTGTTGCCTATATTATTGGCAAAGAAAATGTTAATATGTATATAATGTTAACAATGACACAAGTAGACATGACACTACTGTTAGAACTATAAACTAGAACTGGACCTTCTGAAAGGCAATTTGGCAACCATATCTCAAAACCAAAACTCATACTTCTTGATTCAGAACTCTATAAGAAATAAAGATGAGATCAAAGATTACTGTTCAAGGATGTCTCCTATAGAATTATTAATAGCAAGATTTTACAAATAATCAAATAGGCAATAAGAAGACTGTTAGAACACAATCATAATAAACTTTTAAAACCCATGTTTTCTGAAAAACGACACACAGAGAAACTTCACATCATAATTAAAAATAGCAGAGGGCCTCCCTAGTGGTGCAAGGGGTTAAGCACCACACTATGAAGCTATCAGATCCCTGGTTGGCCAAAGAGCTACCCACATGGCGCAGCAGACCTCTCCTGTCTCACCCGCTGTTCCCCTCAGCAGTGTATTTCAGTCAGTCTGCCTGTTCTATTCCCCACTCTGTCTCTGGTGAATCCTCTCACCCCCTGCACCTCTGGCCTGTACCCCAGTTCTTGTATGCATAAATAAATCTTTTAAAAAATAGCAGAATACAAAACCACATGTACAATGACTGTTTAAAATGCTGTTTACTTATAGCTATAAAACAGGATCAGAAATACACTAAAATTACAAAATACTCCAAATGATAAAATTATGGCTAAGTTCAGTTACACTTTCTTTGTACTTTATGATCCAAAAAAAAAAAAAAAAAAAAACAATTTGGGGCTTAATTCTAGCTCCGTTTTAATGACCTAACAGTTTACTTTGGTTGACCTGACCTGAGAGAGAGTGGGTAGAATAAAAATAGTCATGGGACTGGACCCTGAACAAGTACTACACTTTCATTTCCTCAATTGTGAAATAAGGATACTACCATCCTGAAAGAATTAAAGGATTAAATAATAGAATTAATGTATTTAAAGTGCCATAAGGTACTTTAATTACAAAAATGTTTCTTAAAAATACACATGCTCCTTAGTTTATAAACTCAATGAGTTGCGTTTTTTTTTTAAGGTTCCCCTTTTCCCCTTTATAGGCAGATGAGAAGAACATAGTAGGCAAATTTAATGTGATCATTTCAAATTTTATCTGAGTGAATAAATAACTAAGAATAGATCAGGAAAATTACAGAAAATGAGTAATGAAGGATACCTGGTTCTTTAAAATAGTAAAACATTAGGGCCTCCCCAGTGGCGCAGCGGTTGAGCGCTGGGTTGCGAAGCTGCCCACAGCCTCTGCAGCGCCGGTTCGATCCCCGGCTGCTCCCTGGCCACCGGAGGCGGGTCCCACATGGCACGCAGACCTCTCCTGCCGCCCGCTGCTCCCCTCAGCAGTGTACTTCGGTCCTTCTGCTTGCTCTGCTCCCTGCTCTGGCTCTGGTGAATTCTCTCACCCTCCCGCGCTTCTGACTGCACCCAGTGCTTGTATAAATAAATAAATGAATAAATCTTTAAAAAAATAGTAAAACATTAGAAAGTAGAAAGTAATTTTAACTATATGGTATAACATCAGAATAGATAAATCAATTGAACAACAAGCCAACCAGAAATGGACTCAGGTATTCCTGGATATTTAGCATAGAAGAAATGGTGGCACTTCAAAATCAATGGGGGAAAAACTTGGATCAAGAATATCTGGGTAGGGCCTCCCCGGTGGCGCAGCGGTTGAGCGCTTGGTTGCGAAGCTGCCCGCAGCCTCTGCGGCGCCGGTTCGATCCCCAGGGCCACCGGAGGAGGGTCCCACATGGCGCAGCAGACCTCTCCTGCCTTGCCCACTGCTCCCCTCAGCAGTGTCTTCAGTCCGTCTGCCTGCTCTGCTCCCGGCTCTGGCTTTGGCTCTGGTGAATTCTCTCGCCCTCCCGCGCTTCTGACCTGTACCCCAGTTCTTGTATAAAATAAATAAATATTTAAAAATATATATATATATAAAATGAACAGATACAGACCTTACAACCTTCACAAAAATTAATTCAAAATGAGTCACAGACATAAGTAAAATGTAAAACTATAAAATTTCTAGGACATTATATAGGAGGAAGTCTACATGACACACAGTATGGCAATGACTTTTTAGATACAACACCAAAGGTAGGAACCACAAAAGAAATAATTTTCATCAAAATTTAAAACCACTGCTCTGTACAAGGGAATGAGAAGACACGTCACACACTGAGAGAAAATACTTACAAAAAGATATTTGATAAAGAACTATTATCCAAAATATACAAAGAACTCCTAAAACTAATCAATAAGAAAATGAACAACCTGATTAAAACATCAGGGGAATTTCTGAACAGATACTTCATGAAAGATACAACAGATGGTAATTAAGCATTTGAAAAGATACTCAACATCATTCATCATTTGAGAATTGCAAATTAAAATTAGGTACCAATGCACAACTGAAAGTACTGAAATCCAAAACATGGACAACAATGCTGAGGAAGTGGAGCAACATAATTCTCAGTCATTGCTGGTGGAATGCAAATGACAGTTACTATCACATACTCTTGACAATAGGATCCAACAATCACACTCCTTGGTATTTACCCAAATTAACTGGAAACATATCCATATACACACAAAAAGTTATATTAAAGCAGCTCTATTCAGGCCTCCCTGGTGATGCAGGAGTTAAGTCTCAGCACTATCAAGCTATCCCCAGCCACTGTGGCATGAGTTCGATCCCCGGCCAGGGAGTTAACCCACATGGTGCAGCAGACCTCTCCTGCCTCACCTGATGTTCCCCTCAGCATTGCTGCTCCCCTCAGCAGATCTGCCTATTCAGCTCCCCACTCTGTCTCTGGTGAATCCTCTCACCGCCCCAACTTGTGGCCTATACCCCAGTTCTTGTATGCATAAATAAAATAAATCTTTCAAAAAAAAAAAATCAGCTCAATTCATAACTGCCAAAACTTGGAAATAACCAAGATATCCTTCAACAAGTGAATGTATGGGGGCCTCCCCGGTGGCGCAGCGGTTGAGCGCTGGGTTGCAAAGCTGCCCGCGGCCTCTGTGGCGCCGGTTCATCCCCGGCTGCTCCCCGGCCACCGGAGGAGGATCCCACATGGCGCGCAGACTTCTCCTGCCGCCCGCTGCTCCCCTCAGCAGTGTACTTCAGTCCTTCTGCCTGCTCTGCTCCCTGCTCTGGTTCTGGTGAATTCTCTCACCCTCCCGCGCTTCTGACTGTACCCAGTGCATGCATAAACAAAAAAATAAATAAATAAATAAATAAAATACTTAAAAAAAAAAAACAGGTGAATGTATGAATGGATAAGTAAACTGGTATATCCATACAATGGAGTATTAATCAGTCAAAAATAAATGATTTATCAAGCCATGAAAAGACATGAAGGAACGTAAATGTATATTGCTAAATGAAAGAAGCCAGTCTAAAAAGATAGCATATTGTGTAATTCCAAAAGGCAAAACTATGTAGACAATAAAAAGAAAAGTGGTTGGCAAGGATTCAGGGGGTAAGAAGAACGAATAGGTAAAACACAGGGGATTTTTATGACAATTATTCTGCATGATACTACAATGGTGGATATATGCCATTTACATTTGTCCAAACCAATAATTATACACCACCAAGAGTGAACCTTAATGTAAACAATGGACATTGGTGATAATGATGTGCCAATGTAAATTCACCAAGTGTAACAAATGTACCACTATGGTATAGAATGTTGATGGAAGGGGGAGTTCCCCTAGGGAGGGAGTATATGGAAACTCTGTGTACTTTCTATATAATTTCCTGCAAATCTAAAACTGTTCTAAGAAAGTCTATTAATTTTTTTTATTATAACCATATCTGTGTCCCCAGTGCTAGCACAGTATCTAGTCTATAATACTCAAAGAAAAATTAATACACAGTCCAGTACAAGCTATTTGTAGCTTCCCAATAAATCAGTTGCTACTTAATCATGAACTAGTATGATACAGGGGGTTAAAACAAATTGAGGGAATATTAACCTTTAGAGTTGATGGTCTTGATCAAAAAAAGAGTGCTTTAGCTATTTTATATCCAAGTCACATAGATTCTATGTCTGAAATATTTTCTCTAATTTTAGGTGCACCATTTTAAGAAGAACACTAGTAATCTATATTGTATCAAATAGAACGTCTGGCTAGAGAGCAGAGAAAGTCAAGAAGTATGGTGAAGGCAGAGAATCTTCACATGAGGAACTGCCAAAATGGAAAAACACTCATTAAATATTTGAAGACAAAGGCCTATGGACATCATTGAGAAAAATCCAAACTCCTTAGCTGGCAGCATAGCTTTCTGCTACTAAGGATCAACCCCCTCCTTCAAACCTGTCTTCAACAGGACTCACACTCCCATGACACCAGATTACTCACATGTTTCACCCAATACTGCACATGCTCCACCCCATCCTGCAAAATTCCTTCCTCTCCTCTAACATTTTCTCAAAGACACCATTTCCATCTGTCAAAAATTCTACACAACTTTCTAGCTCTATTCAAATGCCACTTACTCCAACATAAGGGATGCAGTAAGGCTGAAATGGAGGGAGGGTCCTATGTTAACTAAATTTCCTGAATATTATTAGATGTCCCTGTTATGTATTATAAAAATATTGTTAAATGTAGAAGTTACCACATTACTAAATCTACATGTTCTCATTTCTCTCAACAAACAACCTATAGCTCATATTTATTCTATGTTAAGCATTATGCTAGGACACCATCATCAGCCAGACAAAAATGCCCTGTCCTCAGGGAGGAGTTTGTCTATATTTACCACGAGACTTATAGGGCCATCAGGAAAGGAACACCTTTCTATTTTGTTGTAATATCCACAATACAAGGCTCATGCAATAAGCATTAAAAGTAAATGTTTAAAGAATGAAAGTATTAAAGAAAAAAAGATTATCAAGAAATTGTGTGCATTTTGATTGTAATCAAATTATATCAAGTTTATGATTCTGGGCCTCCCTGATAGCACAAGGGGTTAAGCATCAGCACTATGAAGCAATTTGCAGCTACTGCAGCACAAGTCTGATCCCCAGTCAGGAAGATGACCCACATGGCACAGCAGACCTCGCCTGCCTCGCCCGCTGCTCCCCTCAGCAGTGTATTTCAGTACTTCTGCCTGTTCTGCTCCCCACTCTGGTGAATCTTCTCACCCCACATCTCTGGCCTGCACTCCAGCTTTTTTATGCATAAATAAATCTTTTTTTTTTTAAAGTTCATGATTCTTACCAGGTCATGTTATAATGAGGCATCTAGAAAGTTCATGCTACATAAATTTAAGAAGTAGTAACAAAAAGAAAGACAGCCCCATTCCACTCCTAAATTCTTTTACAATGTCTCCTACGAGGCCAAGTCACTTCCACCTCTTTAGTTCATAGTTTCATGACCTGTAAAATGAGGAAAGATAACTAGTTTTTAGGATTAATTTCTTTTTCTCTTTTAAAGATTTATTTATGCATACAATAACTGGGGTGGGAGGTCAGAGCTATGGGGGGTGAGAGAATTCACCAGAGACAGAGTGGGGAGCAGAACAGGCGGATTGACTGAAATACACTGTTGAAGAGAGCTTCCGGCAAGACAGGAGAAGTCTGCTGCCCGATGTGGGTCAGCTCGCTGGCCTGGGAGATGCAGTGGCTGCGGAAGCTGCGTCTTAACCCCTTGCACCACCAGGGAGACCCCAAGATTCCTTTCAAAGATGTCTCAATACCTAATACTCCCTATAGGTTGACTACATCTAGAGAACACTAGGGACCATCTAAAGTCATTAACAACCAATGTCTCAAAGAGAATAAAAATGTTAAGTAGATTCAAAACCATCTGACAGGAGAAATAAAAATGCTTAGGAAAGACATGATGTTACCAACAAATTTCCTCAGATAAACATGGGGAAGAATGCCTTAGATTTCTTCACTGTGATCCTAGAAAACTAAAACCAGTGAGTAGAAATTATGAGGCAAGTTTCTGCTTAAAGGAAAAACATTAGAACTAGCCCAAACTAGGAAGTAGTTAGTTCTTTCTCTCCAGAGACAAACAGAAATAAGACTACCACTTGGAAGAAATTCAGTTATCTTAATAAAAAAACTGAACAAAGGTACCTTCCTTCATAGTCTTCCTATTCTTTTACTTGAAATAACAGGTTCCTCAGTGATCCAACAGCACTGACTGTGTTCTTTCACTAGGCACCTCTTCAGTTAACCTTAGTGTGCCTAAGGCCCATTCCTCCACTAGAGCATACATTTTTTGAAAGCAGAACCACATCTCACTCACTTCTATATCCCCTCCACAATGCCTAGCACAAAAATACTATGCAAAAAAAAAAAAAAATACTCTTGTTGAAGACTAAGTTCTCTTACTCTTAGTGAAGACTCAGTTCAATTCAATGACTATACAAAAAGAACTCATGAAATTTCATTGAATAAAAACTAGTCTGTGATGTAGTTCACGTTTTTTAGAAATTAAACCCCTTAAGATTCAAAGGTAGGGCCTCCCTGGTGGTGCAGGGGTTAAAGACAGCACTATTAAGCTATCGCCAGCCACTGCAGCACAAGTTTGATTCCCAGCCGGCCAGGGAGCTACCCACATGGCACAGTAGACCTCTCCTGTCTCACCCACTGCGCCCCTCAGCAGTGTGTTTCAGTTGATCTGACTGTTCTGCTCCCCATTCTCTCTGGTGAATCCTCTCACCCACCACACCACACCCCCCCCCCCCCGCCACACCTCTGGACTATACCCCAGCTCTTGTACGCATAAATAAATCTTAAAAAAAAAAAAAAACTTTAAAAAAACATTCAAAGGCAGTTTCATCCACAGGTATTCAGGAAAGACAAATTAAAGGTGTTACAATTTCAAATTAATGTGTGTTGGAACATCAGAATGAAAAGACCCTGGGATGAGCACAGGACTTTTGTGTTTCAGATCAACTATCTCTACAAGATTAGCATTTGGAAAAATTTGTCAAATTATAATAAAGCAAATACAAGAATTATTGAATAAATGGTATTAAGACAACTGGTTATCCATTTAGAAGAAAAATAAAGTTGGGTCCCTATGTCATAGCAAAAATAAATTCCAAGTACAGGCAGACTTCCCCAGAAAACCAGAAAGTGTTTTTCTTCCCAAGAGGCCCATCAATGATCCCTATACTTCAGAGGGTCACAGATGCACCCTCTCCAACAAAGTCTGGATCTGTTCTGGAAATGGCCACTGAAAGATCTGTTCCTCCTTAGGTGCTCTGCCTCAGCCCTACAGACAGTGGTTGCACCTTACAGCTTCTATTCCTGTATTCTTCAGGGTTTTCTTTTTCTCTTAAATAATCTGGTTTAGTTAATTCTTTGTATTCACGAAATATTAACTAAATAACTTCCAGCTGGATAAAAGTAGAAAATATAAGACAAAAGATCTTAAAAGTGTTAAAAATGAGGGTTGGTTTGCTTGTTTGTTTGAATAAACATGGAGTTAGGAGGATCTTCCTAATAAGCATGGCAAGAAATCTAGAAACCAAGAATTTTTAAAAAGGTCAGAGCAACATAAAAATTAAAGCATTCTGGACAAAAAAGAAAAAACATACAATCACTATCAAGGAAGTACAAATTAAAAAGCCATCATGTCACCATCTCACTTAAAGCCCCTCAGTGGCTTCCCCTACAGCTCTAAGACAAAAGACCACTCAAGACCTGTTCATAGCTATTTCACACCCTCTCATTCTCTCTACTCCCCCACACTAACCAACTTCCGTTGGCTCACACATCCTGCTTCTTCCCAAAAGGGGACTCCCGATCATCCCTTATATATCAGCTCCAGGACCACTTCCTCAGAAACCTTTCATGGCCTCCCTGATGTGTCAAACTTCTCAAATATAAGCATTCAGGAGTACTGCACAGGTACTTAGGTACTCTCATAGTACTGAAGCCAAAAAAAATGTTTGAGTGATCCTTAACACCTTTCTCTCTCTTGCATCCCTTATCTAATCCAAATGCTGTTGGCCATACCTTGAAAAAATAACCTCCACCATTACACCCTGATTCAATCCTCATCATTTTTTCCCTGGATTAATGCCTCTCTTGCCACCCTTTGCTCTATTACCAATGTATCAGTTGTACTGATTTTTTTTTAAACATGTCAGATCACATCACCACTCTGCTCAAAACCTCAAAATTTCCCTCAGGGAAAACCAATCTCTATTATCCTTCTAGGACCCCACAAGTTCTGCCATTGCCTCTCACCTCATATCCTATTATTCTCCTTTCTCTTCCTCTCTACCCAACCTCCCTCCCATTATTTCATTCCAGTCACACTGATCTCCATGCCATTCCTCAAACATGCCAGATATGCCCCTTCCTCTAAGGCATGTGAAAAATTGATCCCTATCTCTCCTTCAAGTCTGCTCAAAAGTCATCTTCTCAATAAGTTTACTCTGACCAACCTATTTAACCAACCCATCCTCCTTTACCCTGGCTCTATTTTTTCTTTTTTTCCATAGCACTTATCACCGAACAATACATATCACTTGCTTATGTTGTTTAGTTACAACTAATCTGTTTTTCCCACACTAGGGCAGGGCTATTTGTCATCTGTGCTACCCACTGATTACTCCAAATATCTAGAATTGTGCCTGACAAGTAGTAGACATTCATATTTGTTTAATAGTTTTATACTTGTCTATGGAATTATCTAATTAATGGCCATCTGATTCACTACTGAGAAACACGGTTTGAGTCAGTTTTGTTGGTCATTGTATTTCCTAGACCCTAGCAGTGGGCTTTGCATAAAAAAAGCATGGAGACATTTAAATGAAAAATATAACTTGTTAATCTATTAGAAAACACAAGAATCTTATCTAACAAGACATTATCCAGATCTTATAAGACTGAAGGGGAAATCCACCCTCTCATATACTGTTGGTAGGTACATAAATTGATACTTTTTTTTTAGAGTAATCTAGCAACAGTTATTAAAATTTAAGCTACTCAGAGCTCATAACCTTCTGTTCAATAGTCTCAGAAAAACAAGAGTGGGGCCTCCCTGGTGGTGCAACGGGTTAAGCATCAGCATTATGAAGCAATCGAGTTTGATCCCCAGCCAGGGAAGTGACCCACATGCCGCAGCAGACCTCTCTTGTCTTGCTCACTGCTCCCCTTGGCAGTGTATTTCAGTAGATCCTCCTGTTCTACTCCCCACTCTGTCTCTGGTGAATCCTCTCACTGCCTATCCCCCTGGCCTGCACCCCAGCTCCTGTATGCATAAATAAATAAATCTTTAAAAAAAAAAAAAAAAGGCAAGAGCATCTGAAAAATATGTATAAGCACTGCTTATAAAATGAAAAAACTAGGCCTACCTGGTGACCTAGGGGTTAAGTCTCAGTGCTACAACCAGGAGGGCCAAGGCAAGGGCCTGGGTTCAATCCCTGGCAGAGAGCTAACAACCCACCTGGCGCAGCAGACCTCGCCTGTTTCACCCACTGCTTCCCTTTGTGGTCTATTCCAGTGGATCTGCCTGTTCTGCTCCCCACTCTGTCCCAGGTGAATCCTCTCAACCCCAGTTCTTCTACGCAAAAATAAAATCTTTAAAAAAAAAAAAAAAAAAAGCTAAAAAACCTGAAAACAGTCTACTTCTCCATCAATAAAACACACAAATAGATCAGGCATAGTGGGCCTCCCTGGTGGCGCAAGGGTTAGTTAAGCACCACACTATAAAGCAATCCGTAGCCTCTGCAGCACGAGTTCGATCCCTGGCTGGCCAGGGAGCAACCCACATGGCGATACAGACCTCTCCTGCCTCACCCACTGCTCCCCTCAGCAGTGTGGTACAGTCAGTCTGTCAATTCTGTTCCCCACTCTGTCTCTAGTGAATCCTCTCACCTCTCCCCCTGCATCTGTACCCCAGCTCTTGTATGCGATAAATAAATCGTTTTAAAAAATCATACACAGTACATGAATGTGATGGAATACTTTAACAAGAATGAGGCAGATCTGTAACACTGAAATGGAAAGCAGTCTATGATCTAGTATATAGACTACAGGGTCCTGGCATCAGATCACCTGGGTTTGAATTGTGGCTCCCCCACTAACTATCTACAACTCTCGGCACTTTTTTCTCTATGCTTCAGTTTCCTCATCAATAAAATAGGGATAATACTACTATAGTACCTACCTCAATGATATGAAGATTGCCTGACATAGTACATGTAGAGTTTTTAGTATGTTACAAGGCCACGTAATCACTTACAAGGATATATAATAAACATTTATTATATGTTTATTATATAATAATAAACATCACAGCTAAACATTTGTTAAGTAAAATAGACAAGTGCTGACCCTATGTATGTTTAAAGCGTGTCCCATTCAGGGGTAAAAGGTAGCAAGTTATTTAACTATAGAAAAAAGTCAAGAAGACAGAAAACTTATTAGTGGTTAACTGCAGGAGACAGAAGACCTTTTTTTTTTTAAGATTTATATATTTATGCATACAAGAACTGGGATGTAGGTCAGAGGTGTGGGTCGGCAAGAGGATTCATCAGAGACAAAGTGGGGAGCAGAAGAGGCAGATGTACTGAAATACACTGATGAGGGAAGCAGTGAGCATGACAGAAGAGGTCTGCTGCACCATGTGGGTTGGCTACCTGACCGGGGATCGAACTCATGTTTCAGTGGCTGCTGATAGCGTGTCTTTACCCCCTGCGCCACCAAGGAGGCCCGAGACATATTTCTTAATATACATACTTTCTTAATGGAGGGATTTTAGAAGAGAGTGTTTTTAAATAAAAAAGTAATGGTGTAGGGCCCCCCCCTGTGGCGCAGCGGTTGAGCGCTGGGTTGCGAAGCTGCCTGCAGCCTCTGCAGCGCCGGTTCGATCCCCGGCTGCTCCCCGGCCACCAGAGGAGGGTCCCACATGGCGCACCTCTCCTGCCACCAGCTGCTCCCCTCAGCAGTGTACTTCGGTCCTTCTGCCTGCTCTGCTCCCCGCTCTGGCTCTGGTGAATTCTCTCACCCTCCCGCGATTCTGACTGTACCCAGTGCTTGTATAAATAAATAAATAAATAAATCTTTAAAAAAAAAAGTAATGGTGTAAAATCAGAGCAAATGTTTCAAAAATATAACTTAGATGTTAAAATATTAAAATCAAATGCTTTTAAATGATATTGTCTTTGAATTCTCAAGGGAAAATGAAATCAGCTGAACTCTTTGGCTGTTAAGATTTCTTGAAGATTAACTTCTCAAAAAAAATTACCAAATGAGTAAAAGAATAAGCAGAAAATAATACATTTCAATTAATATACAAATCTAATCTTTTCTTACTCTACATATCTACCTGACAAACAAAGGTATGCAAAAAAGAAAAAACAATGTCAACACAAAACACAATTGCTTCTAAGAATGTGTCAAAAGAAAGATTAAGTAAGAAATGAAGCAGTTATCTTTTACTGTCAATTTGACACAAAGAATTCTGCATTTTTTTAAATCAGCAGGGGTAGGAAACTTGAGTATGTTTAAAGTTAAAGCGTTAAGAAGTGGTCTATTCAAGGGATCAGGAAAAAGAATAACTATAAGAAAGAAAAAAATCAAAATCAACAAACAACTATAAACCAGAGACACACTATGGGAGGGGGGAGCAGAGAAAGGAGGGATTGGGGTCAAAAAGGGGGTTGCAATTGTATGGGGAATATAAAAATAAAATTAAAAAAAAAGAAGTGGTCTATTCAAATTCAGCCAAAGAGAAAAAGTAAAATCCCCAAAATGAACTTCTACAAAGACACTGACACAAAGCACTCAAATATCCCAAATACTCTGTTTCTAAACAGTAGTTGTAGTTTCTTATTTACTATACTAATTGTAAGTAGTGTCATTTATATAAACCAAATCTCATCCTAGAGTCACAGAATTTGCAAAATAGGGAATAAATTTCTACCAAGACTAGCAAAAATACAGTCCTAAATCGAATTTTTCTAGGCTCTTTTTCAGTGCTTAGTCACTTCTGCCTATTTACAAGGAAAACCATTTCACATCTCAAAGGAGGCAGGGAATTTTTATTCCAGACTGTCATGTCACCTGAGCTGCCTTAGACATTTGTTTCCATGCAACTCAAGAGAAGGAAGCAGCCAGCTAAGCATACTACCCCCTCCAGAACACAACCAGAAGCCAGTAGAGTACTCTGTATTCTGCCTCTGTCTGCACTTAACAAAGAGCTCTGGGTTTGTAGAAAAGCAGTTTTGTTCCCTAATACCAAATGCAAAAGGTGAGAATTAAAATGTAGCCTGAACTATCCCTGTCTCCTCTCTGATAACCACCAGAAGTACCTCCCTTCTCTTCTACTTGAATAGAAACAGCCAGCAGATTCTTCTGGAATTCCAGGTGTCTGCAGCAGACTGGACATGTTGGGGGGAAAGGATGTCCTGAACAAACTCCACAAATATGGTTTATGGACTCCACCCCCACTTCAGACCAAAGATATCTAAGACACCAAGAACTACAAATCCCATAATGTCATCATCAGTGAAGGGAGGACTGCTGGGACCTGAGCGTGCAGTTAAGCAGCCAGGTTTGGTATAAAACCAGACACGTGGGCCACGGGGGTCTCTTGAGTTTTTTGCCAGCTCTCAGCGTGCCACTGGGGTTCCAGCTCAGCAGAACTGGTAGGATGCATTCACGAATTTATCTCCCTCTCTTTCCCGAGTTATTCATTTCTTCAATTCCCTTTCTTTTGTAAGTAAACCCTTTAATAACCTTTTTGTATGTGCCTGCAACTAAGTATTATTATAAGTCCCTTTTAAGCCCGCAGGTGAGGACCTACAGTCAGATAACCCATTTCATATCGGGTTTGCCCTGTAACAGACATCTCTCCTGAGGTAACTAACAAAACCTGAAACTAAAGACTACCAAGCGTTGAAGGATACTTCCAAGAAAGTAGCTAGCCTTAAAACCTTAAAATCTGATAACATTGTTTCTGCCAGAGGCAAGAACAAAGTGCAAGGTTTTCCACGAAAGGTTATTTAAGAGACAACCCTAGGCAGAGGCAAGTTTTTAAGTACCTACTATGTGTCCAGCATGATATCCAAACATTCTACTCACTCTTAAAAATGCAAAGCACTGTTTACAGAAAAACACCTGTAAGTACTTTCTCAACTAGATTCAGTAGCACCCTGCCAAAAACGAATCACATTTTTTTCAAACATTACTCCAGGTAGTAAAGTCTGGCCCGATGTGATCAAATCATCATCTGAAGCAGAGTTTAGTACATTTCCCAGAGGTATTAATGAAGGATTCTGACAACCAACTTGGATTATTTAGGGCTGATTTTCCTTCTAAAAATAAAAGTGTGATGAAAGTCACCATTTCCTCGACTTCAACAGACACCACTCTCCTCGTTATTCCCAAATACCCCATAATAATAATAATTTTACGCACGTTTGCATCTTTATGAATAAAATATAAAGGCATTAATGAACTTCTTCTTGAGCGCGAAGACTGCAACCCGAAGAGGTTAAGGAATTGGCCTAGAGCTTGCCAGTAAAGGATCCAGGTCCTTTAGACTCCCAGGCCCCAGAACTTAAAATTAAACCACCCAGCTTCAAGGGACGCCACTAAATCCAGCTAATGTTCCCAATTAGTTTTCTATCACAAAATCTCTGCAGCTTGGCTCCGAAAGGGGGTGGGGGCACCCACCAACACCTAAGGCAATTCCTTTTTAACGAATACAGCGCACGTTCCCGATTGCCACCCACCCCACGGGCAGAACCCACGTGCCGGTCCCGGCGCTGCCTAAGCAGCTCGCTCTCCGCGCTCCCCGGCCTCCGCCAGGTCCCCGAGTCGCCCCACGCCCTTCCCTCCGCCTCCCGCCCGCGCCGCCCACCCCCTCCCCAGCGGCGGCCGCCCGGCCCCAGCCCCCCGGGCCCCCGCGCCGCCCTCGCGCGCCGCCCGTCCGGAGCCCGCACGCTCCCACCTCGGCCCCGCGGGGTTCCCCCCCGGCCCGCGCGAGCCCTTCCCGCCGCCCGGAGGAGCCCCGGCGAGCCAGCCCCGCGCAGGCCGCGCCCGCCGCGCCTGCCATGGTGGGCGCTCACCGTCAGGCTGAGGAGCCGGGCCCGGCTGCGCCATGGCCAGGTGGCCGGCCTCGGGGAGCGGGGATGGGCGGGGAAGCGGCGTCCAGCGCTGCCGCGGGCTCAGCTGGCGGGAGAGGCGTCGACCGAGCCGCCGCCGCCAGCGCCCAGGGAGGAACCGCTAAGGCTGGAGCCGCCGGTGCCGCCACAGCCCCGGGCAGAGACGGACCCGAGCGCCGACCTCCGCCTCCTCATCCTGACAGCGGGAAATAAGCAGTGCGCATGCGCGGGGGGATGGGGCGGCACGTGACGTCGCCCCAGGGAGGGGCGGGGCTTCTCCTGTGGCGGGGGAGGGGCGGGGAGGGGGCGAGGGCGGGAGGCCAGGCTGGAGGCGCTGGGTCCGCCGCGGGACGCGGAGGGAGGCTGCAGGGAGGAGGGAGGGAGCGGTGGGATGCGCGGGGTGGGGCGGAGGGGGGGCACGTGGGCGGCGAGGGAGACTCGGCCTCTTGGAGGGCGCCTCCCAGTCGCCCGCTTTGGCAGAGAAGGACAGGAAAATAAATAAAGAGGGACCAGGGAGGAGGCCGGCTGGTGGAGTGAGTGTGAGTCTACTCTGCCTCTCGCCTCACTGTGTGACCTTGGGCGAGTCATTTCACTTCTTTAAGCTTCTTGGCCTTCATCCGTATGATGACTGAGAAATTTTTTAATGAAGTAAAGTATGAAGCACTGTTTGAGACTTAACTTTTCCATTAAGCGTCTGTGTGCAACGTGGCTTCAGTGGCAGGGGCTGGGATAGACGCTGGGGAAAGAGCCCAGCCACTCTCCCTGCACTCCTAGGAGAGGAGAGACAGGCGCCTACAGCGCTGCCTTTACACCTAGGGAAGAGAGCAGGCTCCAGGCCAGTACTTTAAAGCCTGCCTCTAAGGCACCCTCTGATCTGTGAACCCAGAATTCCCTCCCAAATGCCTGGATGCTGTAGCTTCTCCCCCCAGGTCCATTTTCACTATGGCAAAATCATGAGCACCCGTAAAAGTAGCTGAGGGGCCACTGTGTTTTGGGGGAGGTGGCACAGTACTTGGACATCTGAGCTTCTGGACATCAGACCCCCCCTAACGCAGAACAGAGATGGGAATAGAGGGCAGATGTGCCATGAGCTAAAAGCCCATCAGGTCTGGAGCTCCTCTACCTCATTCAAGTGCATACATCTGAGTACAGGAATTCTAAATTTGAACCTGGTCTTTCACCTCCTTAAAAATATGTATTTGTGAAGGTAAAAAGAGTACATTGAGATTAACAATTATTTGGAGTAATTTGTAATTTTAAATTAATTTAGGTAAACATGTGGCATCTATTATACCTTTGTCTCACAATCCTGCTCACATTAGGAAGGGCTTCAACAGAGACTTCAGTGTTTTGAGCAGGTAACATCCTTGGATGGGTGGTATGTTGGGGAGAGAGCAAGCAGTACTATTTCCTCCACCCCAGCCCCACCCCCAGTTCCCTCAGAGATGACTTTCCTGGGTGAGCAAATTTGCACTTGGCAATGAGAACCTTTGTCCCACATAGGGTAGCCCAGTGTATCTTCTACATTATTGTGATGACTAACACAAGGCAGAGGTCACAAAGATAGCAGATATTGATACCTTTTACTATAGGGGCTCGTTTCAGTGAAGAAGAGGCCCATTTATTGCCTCTTCTGGGATTCCAAGCCAGGCCCTTAAGATCAATGTCATTTGGAAGTGGTTAGACTGGTGGTTTAGACACCTAGATCTCCCTCTGCTAAGGAGGTGGTCTAAAAAGCAATTTTGAAATCAATCAAGAGTTATGTACATTTTCATATTTTTAAGTAAACCCTAACACACAGCAAGTTCACCCCTAGGTATATATTCCTAAGAAAATTGGCATGTGCTCAAAGCTTTTATTAAGTGCAAAAGATGTGATTCTTGTGTTCTGAAGGAAATTGAGAAATAAGATTTAAACATATGAAATAATTGTCAATTACATTGCACATGTACCCCAGGGGACACATACAAAAATATTCAAGGTGGTAGAGTTCCTTATCCATTAAATAAATGACCCAAATATTCATCAACAGGATAAGGAAATAAATTCTAAAATGATCATACAACTTTACCACATTGAAAATGACCAAACTTGAATCCATTTAATTCTCAATCTGGGAAGCACAAACTTTAATGTAGTCTAGGTGAGAAATATTGGGGTTATTTGCCAATTAGGGGTTTTAATTAAGTAAATTCGATGCAGCTGCCAGAAAACTTTTTTTTTTTTTTGTGCTTCATTAGTAGAATCAGAGTGTAGATTATAGAAGGTGATGCCTGTCCTGCACTTTGCCCTGATTGGGTCACATCAGCGGTGCTGATAGTGTTTGTTCTGGGGCACCATTACTTAAAGGGCACACTGACTGGCTGAGGTGGGTGGAGCCACAGGGAATGTGGAAACTGAAATGATGTGTGCAAAGTACTTGGAGGTATCAGAGGAAGGTACTTCCGCATGGAGTTGAGCATGGGGGTGGGGGAAGATGTGTTGGGCTATGAAGACTATCATCAGACCCTGGAGGATAGTGGATACAATATGTTGTAGGGCCAGAGATTGCATTTAGTTCAACCTAAAGGAGAACTTTTTCTCAGTTGGAGCTCACCAGACACAAGGCTACCTTTCAGAGAGTGAGTTGTCTGTCTCTGCAAGTGTACAAGTAGAACTGACTGGCAGTTGGTCAGAGGTTCTGTGAAAGAAATTCCTAATGGCACTGTCCCATTTACACTAGATAATTCCCCAAGGTTAAAAATGTCAAGTTTCTTTACTTTGGACAAAAGTATATCACGTTAATTATCTCATATTGATTAGGAGTTCTTATTCCAGTTCTATATTAGCTCTTCATTAATAATATGAAATGGGATCCATTATTACTAAATGAAGTTTGATAGGTAGATAAGTAACTTTATATCTGGTGTGGTCTCCCCTCTCAGGATTCCTCTTTTAATGGCGACCACACCGTGACATAATTGCCTGGAAATAAAAATGGCTGACATTTACTGGTGTATACCATGTGCTCGGTACTGGGCAAAGTACTTTATCCTTGCAATGACTCATTTAATCCTCTTAAGAACCTTACAGTGGGAAGGTAGGGAGTAGGAGTAAGGGGGGTCTGTTGTTAACCCCATTTTATAGATAATGAGACCAAAGAGGTTAAATAATTCTTCCAAGGTCACAGAGTTAATAAGTGAGTAAAGCTGGAAATTAGACCCAGGCTATCTGGGTCCACTGACTGTATGTGTAACTCCATTGCTATGCTGCCAACTAAATTCATGTCTTTCTCCCATTGGGGAACAATAACAACTCCCAGAAAGTGGGAAGAGTCATTTATTTCTAACATATATCAATTGCCTGACATAAGAAATGCTCAGTAAATACTTACTGGTTGAATGAGTGAATGAATGGATAAATAAATAATATTAGAAGTAGATGGAACAGAGCTTCCCTGGTGGCACAGCAAGTTGAGCACAGCGCTGTGAAGCTGCCCACAGCCTCTGTGGCACTGGTTCGATTCCAGCCCCTTGGGAGATTCCCACCTCTCCCTCCTCGCCCGCTGCTCCCCTCAGCAGTGTATTTCGGTCCTTCTGACTGTTCTGCTCCCTGCTCTGTCTCTGGTAGATTCTCTCACCCTCCCGCGCCTCTGGCCTGTACCCCAGTGCTTGTATAAATAAATAAATCTTCAAAAAAAAAAAGTAGATGGAACAAATAATAAGGAATCCTTGCTAGTGACATGTATGTGCAATCTGCAGATGAAATCTTTGTGATTCAACTTGATTTGGTCATCATTAATCTATTTCTCAACTCTCATTGGATTATAGAACATAAGTTTAACCATTAACATTAATAATAATACTTAACCACTTAACTACATGGTGAGTACTACATGTTAGAGATCTTACCTCAGTCCTCATAACAGCCCTTTGAAGTAGGTTCTATTCATTATTTAGAAAGGTTAATCGACCAGCCCAAGTTACATAGTAAATGGAAGAAGGAGATTTCAACTCCAAGTTTCTCTGACTCCAAAGCATATACTTTTTTGCTATCAGTGCTGGCTACCCATATCTATCAGAAACCAACGAATACCCCCTGTAACTCCTATACCATTGCCAATGAAATTCATTTTCAGAATTTTCAATCATATCTCCAAAAGCTATCCTCCCTTATATTTTTGTGCATCTTTTTCAAAAATTTCCAGTCCTAATTCTAAATTAAAAAGATAAAGCAAAAATACCCCCCAAATCTCTCCTCTCCTACACACACACAATCCCACACTTTTCCCCAGAACTATTATTATCAGCTTTATATGAATCCTTTCAGATATTTTTCTATGCATCTATGAACATGTAGGGTCATGTGTCTCTTACATAGATAAGATCAAATTGTTCATATTACTTTTTAACTTTTCCTGCGATTAAACATATTCATGTATCTATTTAACTGAGGTAACTATGGTTTATGACATTATATACGTTTCTATTTATTTATTTATTTATTTATTTATTTATTTTATAGAGGCATGTTTTATTTCTTTCTTTGTTTTATTTTGTTTGTTTTGTGTTTGTTTATACATGCACTGGGTACAGTCAGAAGCACGGGAGGGTGAGAGAATTCACCAGAGCCAGAGCGGGGAACAGAGCAGGCAGAAGGACCGAAGTACACTGCTGAGGGGAGCAGCGGGCGGCAGGAGAGGTCTGCGCGCCATGTGGGACCCTCCTCTGGTGGCCGGGGAGCAGCCGGGGATCGAACCAGCACTGCAGAGGCCGCGGGCAGCTTCGCAACCCAGCGCTCAACCGCTGCGCCACCGGGGAGGCCCCATTATATACGTTTCTAAATATATTATTCTGAGTGTGGTTTTTTTCCTTTAAAAATACAGACCAGTACATATAACTCTATTCAATCTTTTTGACTGCCACATAGTTTTCATTTTAGTAAATGGTTAAGTTACAATTTTTCTCTATTTACAATGCAGCAAGGAACATGCATGTATATTTGACACTTATATGAGAGGTTTTCCAGGATATATACCTATACACTTGGAATTACTAAAATCAAAGATCATAAACACCGTTTCATTATCATCACAGACAAATTACTATCATGGGACCTCCCTGGTGGTGCAGGGTTTAAGCACTGCACTATGAAGCAATCCACAGCCTCTGCAGCACGAGTTCGATCCCTGGCTGACTAGGGAGCAACCCACATGGCACAGCAAACCTCTCCTGTCTCACCCGCTGCTCCCCTAAGCAGTGTTTTTCAATCTGCCTGTTCTGCTCCCCACCCTGTCTCTGGTGAATCCACTTACCCCCTGCATCTCTGGTCTGTACCCCAGCTCTTGTATGCATAAATAAATAAATCTTTAAAATAAAAAAAAAATTACAAGCTTTTTTAAAAAATTACTATAAAAAAGTATCATAATGTATATTCCACTCAACATGTGTGAACATCTTTGCACATACCATTGCTAGCTTTTATCAATCTTCTTTCGCCTACCAATTTGATGGGCAAGAGATTATATATTAATGACATTTTAGTAAACATTTTCCTGAATATCAATGAGGTTAGGAATCATTTTACATTTTATTAGCTGTTTGCATTTCATCTACCACAGATTTTATTTATCTTTGGATATTTGTCACTGGTTGTTGTGTTTTATTATTGACTTAAAAGAGTTCTTAACATCTTGTAGATATTAATCTTTTATATGTAAAATATGAGGTATTTTCTTCCATTTTGTTATTTGTCTTTTAGTATTAATAATACTAGTAGTGTCATTTATTTACAGAATTTTAAGGTTTTTTGGTTTTTTTAATTAATTTTTTTCAAGATTTATTTATTGTGCATACAAGAACTGGTGTGTAAGCCAGAGGTGCAGGGGGTGAGAGGATACACGAGAGTGGGGAGCAGAACAGACAGATCTACTGAAATACACTGCTGAGGGGAGCAGCAGGCGAGGCAGAAAAGGTCTGCTGCACCATGTGGGTTTCTCCCCGGCTGGCAGGTTTTCAAGCTCATGCTGCAGTGGTTGGCAATAGCTTGATAGAGCTGTTTTTAACCCCTGCACCACCAGGCAGGCCCCAGAATTTTAAGTTTTTAATTGTCAATTTATCTATCTTTCTATAGCTTTTTTCCCCTCTCTCCAAGAAGGCCTTTCAACCCTAAATCCATAAATGGGCAATGATTCTGTGAACATTTTCCCAGTATGCGTATATCTTTGGTTTTTCATGTTTTCCTTTTTAATCTATTAGGAATGACTTTTTACATGGTGTTAGGTAGGGGAACTAACTTTATTTTCAGGTAGACAAGTAATTGTGCCCAAATCATTATTTCCCCAATAATTTGAAATGCTATCTTTATTATTGATAAATTCCTATAAATATATTAACTAGAATTATTTCAGTTGCAAGGAAAAAAAAACTCTCAAACCATTTTAAGGAAAGAAGGAAAATTTTCTCATGTAACTTTCCAAAGGGAGAGGCTTTGAAAAAATTAACTAGAACAATGGAGGATGGAAGTGGAGCTATCTGAGTGGGACAATGGAGGCAGCAATTAGAAGCTATGGAAAAGAATAGTCATGCAAAAAAAAAAAGATAAACTTTAAAAAGTATCAAGAATATTAAAAGGTTTAGTATGTCCAAGAGACAAAAAAAAAGGGGGTCTCCCTGGTAGTACAAGGGGTTAAGACGCAACCTATGAAGTTATCCGCAGCCACTGCAGCATGAGTTCGATCCCTGGCCAGGGAGCTACCCACATGGTACAGCAGACCTCTCCTGACTCACCTGCTGCTCCCCTCAGCAGTGTATTTTGGTCAATCTGCCTGTTCTGCTCCCCACTCTGTCTCTGGTGAATCTCTCACCCCCGCACCTCTGGCCTGTACCCCAGTTCTCATATGCATAAATAAATAAATCTTTAAAAAAAATTATAATAACCAGGGACCAGAGTAGAGGAAAGCCAGAGTGGTAAGTAGAAAAGGAGAGGGAGGCCAGAGTCAGTCCTAAGACATTGATGCCACAACATGAACTAAATTATATTCTGTCTTTAAAAACAAAATTCAACTAAGTAAATCTTCAGTATTTCATCAGCTTTATTCAATGATTCATGAATTGAGTAGCATCCCATCTAGTAAACAGAAAGGAACTCTGAGGACCTGTGTAAAATGAGAGATTTTTATATGCAGAAGGAGTGGAAATAAGGAAGTTACACTAGGTCAAAGAGCAGTCTGATTATAACAAAGTCACTTTCTTGAAGGGGATGGCAGGGGGTTTTTCAGGAAGATTACCTAACTATTGCTGGTGAGGTGATTCCTGATTTACTGGTTTAAGATTCAACTTCTTAAATGTAATTTAATCTGTAATCAAATTAAGTATTGGCAAGATATAAAAGAAATCCAAACTGGGAAAGAAGGAAAACTATCACTATTTGCAGATGGCATGAATATATATGTAATATATATATGATTAGTATTCCATATATATTGTTTTGTTTTTATATTGTTTTGAAAGATGAACTCTTGTTATTCTGGATGGAAATGGAGGGGATAATGCTAAGCAAGATAAGTCAGAAGGAGAAAAACAAATACCAGATGGTGTCACTTATTTGTAGAGTATAGAGAAATAAGACAAAGGATCAGACAGAACCAAACCAATAACAAATCCTAGCAGTCTGACCATAGAATTGAGGATACCACAATGGGAGGAGGAGAGGAAGGGTAGCAAACAGGATGTTGGAGGGTACACCATGGACTATAATGGAGGACTATGGGTGCCTTGGTTGTGGGTGTGGTTTGGTAACATACATCTGATGAAGTGTGATTCTGTATCTCTGATAATATACAGTATCATAAACCAATATTCCCTGAAGAAAAAAAAATTGATATAAGAACAACAAAAATAAAGTCTTGGTTTGGTGACATAAGGCTTAGTACAAGAGACTTAATTTTGGGCCTGCTGTCGTATTTTTTTTTAAAGATTTATTTATTTGTGCATACAAGAGCTAGGGTGTAGGCCAGAGGTATGGAGGGTGAGAGAATTCACCAGAGACAAAGTGGGGAGAAGAACAGGCAGATCCACTGAAATACACTGCTGAGGGAAGCAGCGGGTGAGACAGGAGAGGTCTGCTGTGCCATGTGGGTCAATTCCCCAGCCACAGATCCAGCTGGTGCTGCAGTAGCTGCAAATTAGTCCTGCTGAGACTTAGTCCCTTGTGCCACTGGGGAGGCCCATTGTCATCTTAATATCTATTTTATTCCATCTATTATGGGAGGCCATCAGAAAGTTTTAAATGGAAGTGCTACATGGTTCAATTTACACTTTTAAAGGGATAACCTTGTTTACTATATGAAAAATAAATTATAGGAGGGAGGAAGGGTAATGATGGAAGTGGGGAAGAGTTAAGAGGTGCTGCCATAGTCAGTGATGGTAGTTTCATCCAGCATGATACCAGGGAAGATATAGAAAATGGACAGATGTTGGATATGACTTATGAGATAAGGATTTGCTGAGGAGGAAAGAGCTCTGTTTTTGTCAAGAACACCTATTGAGTATCTAACTGGAAATGTCAAATAGATAGTCAGGCATACAAATTTGGAGCTCAGGCAGGGGTATATGGTTAAGAAGTCAACAGTTCAGATGGTATTCATAATCAACAGCCAGAATATACAAAGAGCCCTGTAAAAATCTAAAGAGACAAAACTGAAAACTTATAGAAAAGTGGGCAAAGGACTTGAAGATTCATTTTTAAAAGACATTAAAAGTTCATTTTAAACATATTAAAAGATGCCCAAATTCACTCAAAACACAATGCAATTGAAACATTGAGATACTGTTTCTTATCCATTGAGTGACAAAGTTCAAAAGGTTGACAACCTCCTGTACTAGAGAAGCTGTAAGGAAAACAGGCACTCATTTATTTACATTGCCGCTGGAAACACACTTCAAATAAAAACAAGCCCTAAGAGTGAAGGTTTTCAAGTGACAGCCAGACAGATCTAATAGTGACAATTGTCTGAGTTGGGTTTTTGGGGGAAGTTCAAAGTTGTTCTATTCCCTCCAGGGAGGCCCAATTATGGCATTATTTTTAATAGCAAAATATTAAAACAACCCGTATGCCACCTACATCGAAAACTTGTTCAATTAAAGACACCTACCTGGCAAGGGAGACGCCATGATCACAACGGTGGTTTTCCCCAGGTGAGGCTCAGCCGTTGTACTCTGGATGTGCTGACCTCTGTGATTTCCCCAAATGTGGGAAAATTGAATGCATAATTTGTAGAAGTGGAGGACTGCATTCACACTTTGCCCTAAGAAAAAAAATGAATATATAAATAAAGATGATACATATGCACAATTGAATGATACATGGTCATAAAAGAGAATGTATAAGAGTTTTATGTGTTACTATAAAGTGAATGCCAAGATATCTTATTAAGAGAAAAAAATCAGAGTTTAAAAAAATATGTAAAGTATGGAAATGCACATGCAAGTGTCTTTCTAGAGTCCCAAATTAAATCAGAGATTATCAAAGCCCTCTATGGAAATCTCATTCCCAAGTTTTTCCTTTTTTATTTTCCCCTTGGAGTTATTTAAAAATTAAATCATCAAAAGATAGTCATGTTGGGCCTCCCCGGTGGTGCAGTGGGTTGAGCACAGCACTGTGAAGCTGTCCGCAGCCTCTGCAATGTGGGTTCGATTCCCGACCAGCCAGGGAGATACCCACATGGTGCAGCAGACCTCTCCTGTCTTGCCCACTGCTCCCCTCAGCAGTGTTTTTGGTCCATTTGCCTGTTCTGTTCACCATTCTGTCTTTGGTGAAGCCTCTCACCCTCCTGTGCCTCTGGCTTGTACCCCAGTTCTTGTATAAATAAATAAATCTGTTTAAAAAAAAAAGTCATGTTGTATTCCATTAAATTGTAGCTCTTAACAAAACCAATCAATAAATTAACAAATATCCCAGTTTCTCCTGTTTTGTTCTTTGGTCAGCCTTTCACTAGTCCCAACTGGTATTACCACCTCAAGCAACTAAGATATAAGCGATTGCAGCTATTTTTTTTCCCAACAAATACCTGGGAATAGGACTGCTAGGCATAGAATGAGTTCTGAGTCACTTCAAATAAAAACAAGCCCTAAGAGTGAAGGTTTTCAAGTGACAGCCTGGCAGGTCTAATAGTGACAATTGTCTGAGTTGGGCATTTGGGGGAAGTTCAAAGTTGTTCTATTCCTTCCAGTGGCTGCTAAGCTTCTGATTTTCATAGCTAGTACAGTTCCAAGGATACTGAAAAGCTGAGCGGAAGATGGTAAGAGAGTAAGTTAAAATGCCAGAAAACCTTCTATTCTTACCTAGATTCTTACTAGATTCAGCTGCTTTCCTTGGATAAATCTTCCTTGAAGTTTAGCAAGCCTTTGATTACTTTTCAGAGTTCTGAAAAAGTTGATTTCGACAACTTTTGCCAGTGTTCTTGTTACTTTTATGGAGGAGTAGATTTTCAGAGATCTTTGTCATTCTGGAAGTGCTTCTATCTTTATTCATTTTTTTCCCACAATAAGAAACAGAATAAATCAGAGACTATTAATAATCACTATACAGGGTATAATTATCAAGCAACTTTGGGTATATTATAGGATAAAGCAAATGAACAAATACATTGATTTTGTTGAAAACCAGGTTTCTCATAATAGGAGAAGGAAAGTACAAATAGAGGAGACAATAGTAGAGAGGTATTTGCTGAATTTAAATTGTGTATTTTTTCATAAGTTCAAATTTTTGCTTTGTCCACTCCATGGACTTAGAACCAATGATATCCCAGTAGCAATGAACATATCTAGTATCCAGTCCTTGGTTTCTAAATACTACACCCCATTAAAAGAAACAATATTTCAAGAAATGGATGATTCCAGGACGGGGGCAGGCAAAGTAGAAGGTATACCTGGGACATTTAATGTCAGAAATCAAAGAAGACTGAAGACTAAAGAAATGGCAATGTCCGTAGGATAAGAGTTTAACATGATTCCCATTGGCCAAGTTAGTGACATGCTAAATATACATGCTAAAATTTGAATATCAAGATGAGTAAAGTTGATGCATTCTGTTTTCCCATTAGTCCAAGTAATACTAAAATGAAAAAGAGAAACAGAAATGCAAAGTTCTTCATTACAGAAGAATTCTAAGTTATAATCATACAAAGAATGGCAGAATAAAAGAAAGTAACCATTCTGCAACCCCCATTGTAATAGTTGTTTAGGCGAGGATCATCTGTTGTATCTGAATCTAACCATGAGCAAACTATCAGATGAATCTAGAGTTTCTCAACTTCTGCACTACTGACATTTTGGGGTGGATAATTCTTTGGTCTGGGAGCTATTGTGTGCACTATAGGAAGTTTAGTAGCACCCCTGGCCTCCACCCACTAGATGCCAGTAGATTGTTATGCATTGAATGTGAAATGCCCCTCCCCCCACAATTCGTATGTTCAAACCCTAACCCACAAGGTGATGATATTAGGAGGTGGGAACTTTAGGAGGTATTTAGGTCATGAGGGTAAGCCCTCCTGAATGGCATTAGTGTCCCCATAAAAGAGACCAGAGAAAATTCCCTCCCACATTTCACTTTTTAAGATATATATAAATATACTTCACCAGACACTCAACCTGCCAACACCTTGAACTCAGACTTCTCAGCCTTCAGAATGTCAAAAAATAAGTTTCTGTTGTTTATAAGACACTGGTTTATGGCATTTCATTACAATAGCCCTATATGTCTAAGACACACCTGCCCCTTTGTGATAACCAATAATATCTCCAGACATTATCAAATTTCCCATGGGGAACAAAATCACCCCTTTTGAGAGCCACTAATCTAGAAAGCATTCTGTAAAGAATGGACTTTTGAAAACAGTCAATATTGTGGAAAACAACAAAAGACAGGGGAGGGATGATCTTTTTAATAATGAAAGAGACTAAAGGTAATGATGAAATTTTATGAGTAATTCTTGATTAGACCTTGGATTTAAAAGAATTATTTCTCTTTTTTTTAAGATTTATTTATTTATGCATACCAGAGGTGGGGTGTAGGCCAAAGGTGCAAAGGGGGTGAGAGGATTCACCAGAGAGAATGGGGAGCAGAACAGGCAGACTGAAATATGCTGTGGAAGGGAGCAGCGAGCGAGACAGGGATCCAACTAGTGCTGCACTGGCTGCAGATAGTTTCATAATGTTGAGACTTAATTCCTTGCACCATCAGGGAGGCCCTAAAAGAATGATTTCTATATAGATCATAGTTCAGAGATTTGGGAAAATTTGAAAATATACTGCATAGTGATTTATTGTTAATTTTCTTAGCTATAATAATAGTTTTATAGTTCTTTAGGAAAATACTTCAGTTTTGGAAGGTAATGTTGAAATATTTAAAGGAACTGTATCATGTTGATTGAAATTTGTTGAAGCCAAGGTTGAGCCAAAGTGTATAGGGTGGGGAAGAGATGGAGAAATTACACACACAAATATTGGCAAAATGACAGCAACTGATGAATATCATTGAAAAGTACAGAGATACTCATAATTATTACTCTTCAAACTTCTAGGTAAATTTGAGATTTTTCAAAGCAGGAAGTGTGATAAAATGCATAGAGCAGGGAAAAGTAGGTAAACAGGTTGGAAATCATTTAGAGAGAATATAGAAGAGAGAAGACTACCGAGGACAGAGTCATGGGGAAGCAAAAAATGTTGAGAAGAAGAAAAACAGGGGAGTATGAAATCCTGAAAGCTCAAGAAGAAAGTGTCTTGAAAAGGACAAAGCATTCAAGAGCATCAAATGCTTCTGAGAAGTTCAATAAGGTGCCAAAGAAAAACTCAAACGGGCCTCCCTGGTGGCGCAGGCAGTTGAGCTGTGAAGCTGTCCACAGCCTCTGCAGCGCAGGTTCGATCCCGGCTGGCCGGAGAGAATTCCACATGGTGCAGCAGACCTCTCCTGTCTCACCCACTGCTCCCCTCAGCAGTGTATTTTGTCAGTCTGCCTGTTCTGTTCCCCGCTCTGTCTCTGGTGAATCCGCTCACCCTCCCGTGCATCAGGCCTTTACCCTGGTTCTTGCATAAAAATAAATAAATCTTTTAAGATTTATTTTTATTTATTTATACAAGCATTGGGCACAGTCAGAAGCGCGGGAGGGTGAGGGAATTCACCAGAGCCAGAGCAGGGAGCAGAGCAGGGAGAAGGATGGAAGGTACACTGCTGGGGGGGAGCAGCGGGCGGCAGGAGAGGTCTGCACGCCATGTGGGACCCTCCTCCGGTGGCCGGGGAGCAGCCGGGGATCGAACTGGCGCTGCAGAGGCTGCGGGCAGCTTCACAACCCAGCGCTCAACCTCTGCGCCACTGGGGGGGCCCCAATAAATAAATCTTTTTAAAAAAGAAAAGAAAAACTCAAACAAGCAAACATTTGCTTGGGTAGATGTAGGTCATGGTGACCTTAATAAAAGAGTGAGGACAAGAGCTTGATGAAGTGGTTTGTGGGAAAGATGGACATGAGGAAGGAGAGCAAGAAGACACCTTCAAATGATGAGTTTGAGAAAGAGAAGAGAGAAATGAGGTGAGTTGAAAGAGGACTGTGTTTGAAGGAGGTTTTAGTTCTGTTTATATTTTAGAAGATGAATGATACAAAGATATGTCCCTATGCCACTGAGAATGATCCAGTAGAATGTGAAAGAGGGGAGGCTGCAGGAGTGAAGTCTTTGAGTAGGTAAAGGGGATGGACAGAGAGCATGTGGAAGGGTTGCCATGGTAGAAAGAGGAGGTAGAGAGAGCTCCTCTGAATGAATCTGTTTTCTGGAGGGATCACTAAACAAAGACACCATTGGAATGAAGGGGAGATATTGGACATTTGATGTGAGAAATATGAAATAGTATCTCAGGAAGTGAAAAAAGAAAAATGAATAGTCTGATAGTGTTGCAAGCTCATTTGAGACTTATGGACATAAACTGAAAGTGAGTAATTTTAAATAAGTATGGTGAGTTGATTTTCTCTTGTAACATTCCCTTGTGTGGGTGCAGAGGTAGAGAGAGTTAAGAAAATATTTGGATTTTATAATTTGTTGGCTGCTCAGAATCTGAACCCCTTTCCAATCTATTAGAACCTCTTTCCTTTGCAGCTATGAGTTCATGACATAGGCAGTCTCTGCACTGTCCAGAATTTTTTGTTTTGTTTTTAATATTTTATTTTATATAATTATTACATCATTTTTCATTTTTTCACAATGTATGCATTTTCATTTTGCTTATATTCCCCATACAATTGCACCCCCCCTTATTTTGACCCTAGTCCTTCCTCTCCCCTTCCCTCCCCCCACACCCCCAGAAGTGTGTCTCTGGTTTATAGTTGCTTGTTGATTTTGATTTTTACTTTTATTAATCAGTATTTTTCTTGGTCCCTTATTTAGGTTTTCTAAATTCCTGCTATGAGTGAGACCATCTGGTATTTTTCTTTTTCTTTCTGACTTATTTCGCTGAGCATGATCCCTTCTAGCTCCATCCATGTTGCTGCAAACTGCCTGTGTTTATCTTTTGTGATTGCTGAGTAATATTCCATGGTGTATATGCACCACATCTTCTTGATCTAGTCATCTATTTTTGGGCATTTGGGTTGTTTCCATAGCTTAGCTATTGTAAATAGTGCTGCTATAAACATAGGAATGCAGGTGCCCTTTGGAATTAATGTTTCTGTGTCATTTGGGTAAATACCTAGGAGTGGAATTGCTGGATCATATGGAAGCTCTATCTTTAGTAGGTCAAGAAATCGCCACACAGCTCTCCATAGTGGTTGGACCAGTTTGCACTCCCACCAGCAATGTAGGAGAGTTCCTTTTTCTCCACAACCTCGCCAACATTTGTCCTGAATTTTTGAATGGGAGCTAAGGAATCAACAGAGGCAGTGGTGCATCATCACTGACTGTTACAGAGATGGAGATGGCAACATCCAGTTCCTAAAGGCACAGTGCCAGTGGAGCCATCAGCAACACCACTGAAGGATTGCCCCTCTGGGATGGCAGAAGTGTCCTCACCAGTGGGTTCTATGCCATAATTTTGTTTGTGGTTCTCACTGCATAACCTCAAACCTGCTTCTCCAGCTCTCTTGGCAATACCTTGAGCCAGCCCAAGTCTATGCAATGGAAATTATTTAATTTATAAAATTGTACATTAATTATCATAAAACCATTGAGTTCATTTACAGATAAAGCAACAAACTCAACTTCCTAGAAGAAGCAGACTTTGTGATCTGCACAAGCAAATACAATCTGTCAGCATAAATATAATTTACAAGTTTGTGGTTATCCCAAACTTTGTGGTAAAGGTTACATTCCTGTAAAATTAAACAGAAACAAAACACCTTTTGTGTTCTAACAAATGACTATCTCATGCAACAGCTGTAGTTCCTTCTCCTTGAATACCAGTGAACACATGGAGAGAGGAACTGACAAGGAAGCCAGGGTGTCTAGTTTAATCACGTATTCGATCTCTGGTGACAGCTGGCTAGTCTCCAGCTATGCTACCTTTTTCTTCTTTCTCTTGAGATTGCAATAACCTGCACAACACATGAATTCGCATATAATTTGGGCAAATACATTATTTCCTTTCCAGCCTTTTTATCAAATATCCTTATGACCAATTTTAACCTAATTTTAAACCAAGACTGGATTAAAGTTTTAAATCTTATCATTTTGAGCTACATTGACTCATTTTTTCCTCTGCACTCAATAATCCCACTTTTGCTTCTCAGGCCTCCTACATTAGGGTGTTGTTGCTGTTTATTGTTACTTCTTATTTTGCAAGTAAGAAATGCAAACCTTCAAGAGTTTGAGTCAGAAGCCACACAGCTAATTAGTGACTGCCAAGTTTTTGCTCAGATTTTTGTGGCAGCAAGTCCAAGCCTTTTCGGGGTATTCCACAGCTGCTGGTTTCTTTGATGCTTGGTTTTTGTTCTAATTTGAATACCAAGAAGTTAATAATGATAGTTTTCTATGTTTATATAACAAACTACTTAGCCCATGAGGAAAGTTCTTCAACTAAATTCAAGATTATTTTAAAGCTTTTAAATTGAGTTTAAAAACACAGACTTTGTAAAGCTACTACTTTTATACAAAAATATTTATTTCAGTAAATTTGAAGATCATAAAAATGAATGTCAGAATGTTCTTAAATTGTATCTTACAAAGAAATGAGAATACGTTTTACACACTATTTTGCAAATTGCTTATTAATTTAACATATATGGTGTACTTTATTCCTGTACTTAAATGTTTAACTGATTTTTGTAGTATGCTATAGTATTTTAGTGTGTATTATTTTTTATTACTTATTACCCTATTGATGAGTATTTGACTAGTTTCTAATTAAAACCAGTGCTGCACTAATGAATAACTTCATAAATAAAGGTTTAATAGGTGAGTTTCAATTAAATGAGGATTAAAAGTGAGAGTACATTTAAAATTATTTTTGGTACAAACTGCCAATTTTCCTCTCCCAAAAGACTTTGCAAATTTACTGCCCTACCAATAGTGAATAAAAATACCATTCCCCCACACCCTCATCAACACTGTATATTACTATTCTTAAATTTTTGGCAAGCTGGGGGCCTCACTGGTGGTGCAAGGGGTTAAGACACAGCCTATGGAGCTGTCCGCAGCCACTGCAGCAAGGGTTCGATCCCCGGCCAGGGAGCAACCCACTTGGAGCAGCAGACCTCTCCTGACTTGCCCGCAGCTCCCCTCAACAGTGCACTTCGCTCAATCTGCCTGTTCTGCTCCCCACTCTGTCTCTGGTGAATCCTCTCACCCCTCATACCTCTGGCCTGTACCCCGGTTCTTGTATGCATAAATAAATAAATCTTAAAAATAAAATAATCCAGTCCAATTGTTTAAAAAAATTTTTTGGCAATCTGACAGGTGAAAATAAGTTTTCTTTTGTATTTCTCTAAGTTAATAAATTAATTGCCCGTTTTTATTTTTAGTCTTAAATTATCTATTTATATCCTATCCCTTTTTAATCAGTGATGTACTACAATTTGTTCATCCATTCAGCCTAAGTTTATTAAATTGGCTTATTTGTCTTTTCATTTATTTATAGGAGCATTCTATATGTTATGGGTATTAATTCTTTATCTGTTGAATGGGTTACAATTATTTTCTCCCAGCTTCATCTAATTTTGTAAAATCTATCCCAGTATGGAAGGTTTTGGTTTTTAGTATATGCATTTTATATATATATATATATATAGAGAGAGAGAGAGAGAGAGAAAGAAAGAGAGAGAGAGTCAAACTGGTAAATATGTACCTTATAGCTCCTAGTCTTTATAAATTTGTTCTGTCCTGCCATTTAGCTAAATTGAGCTCAGTCATAAATGATAAATAGAAGTTAGCCAGGTGAAGATAGGGGTAAGCATTCTAAGAGGAGAGATTGGAAAGGCAACCACACAAAAATGAGAAGTGCAGTGTTTTCCCCAAGCTGGCCTCCTTTAATTGCTTCTATGTGCCCAGGGCCCTGTGGCTGAGAGCGCCCTGCTGTGTAACTGAGAGGTGGAGAGTAACTTAGTGTTTGCCTTAGATCTGCCCTCCCTAGGCAGGTTACTTTGGCCAAGGCACCGAACCCCAAGAATGACTTTATTTCATGTATTTATTCTTTCATTCAATATTTAAAGAGTAATTACTACATACCAGGCACTTTTTTTTTTTTTTTTTTTTTTAATAGAGGCATGCTTTATTTATTTATTTATTTTATTTGTTTGTTTTGTTTTGTTTATACATGCACTGGGTACAGTCAGAAGCGCGGGAGGGTGAGAGAATTCACCAGAGCCAGAGCGGGGAGCAGAGCAGGCAGAAGGACCGAAGTACACTGCTGAGGGGAGCAGCGGGCGGCAGGAGAGGTCTGCGCGCCATGTGGGGCCCTCCTCCAGTGGCTGGGGAGCAGCCGGGGATCGAACCGGCACCGCAAAGGCTGCGGGCAGCTTCACAACCCAGCGCTCAACCGCTGCGCCACCGGGGAGGCCCTACATACCAGGCACTTTTTCAAGTACTGGTGGATACCCTGATGAAAACAACAATGTTCCTGCTCCCACAGAGCTTCTCTCTGGTGAAGATGTAAAATAAAAGCAAATAAAAGGCAATGTCACCCAGCAATGTGTTCTTAAACAAACAACATGAGGACCTCCCTGGTGGTGCAAGGGGTAAGACACAACCTATGAAGCAATCTGTAGCCACTGCAGCACGAGTTTGATCCCTGGCTGACCAAGGAGCAACCCACATGGTGCAGCAGACCTCTCCTGTCTTGCCCGCTGCTCCCCTCAGCAGTGTATTTCAGTCAGTCTGCCTGTTCTGTTCCCCACTCTGTCTCTGGTGAATCCTCTCACCCTCCCCGTGAATCTGGCCTGTGCCCCAGCTCTTGTATGCATAAATAAATCTTTAAAAAAAAAAAACAAAAACACAATATGAGGTTGTAGGGTAAGGTAAAAGTATCAGGCTTTTCTGCCCTCCCGCCATTAGGATAGATGAGGGAACCCTGTGGTCCTGAATGCATGCCTGATGGCGGGCCCCTGAAGTGGGTACACCTGGGCTGAGAGACTGAGTTTATAAGGGCGGTGTCGCCGGGATGCCAGAGAAGCCAAGAACGAGCAGAAGCCGAGAGAAGAAGAGAAGCAGAGAGAGCCCAGATAGAGTCCAGATAGAGTGAAGATTTGCTGGGAGGACTGCCAGCCTCCCGGCCCCCCAGCACCCCTGCCTGCCATATGCCTGCTAAATCTAAATAAAAGACCTGCAGAAAACCACTGAGGACTCTGACTCCTGCTTTACCCAGTCTGCTGGATCATAGAAAACCTGCTCAGTGGCCAGTCCTGCGTCTACAGAGGAAGTGGAAAGAGTGGGAATGTGGGGGGACTGAAAGGGGGTGAGGATGCTACTTAGATAGGGTGATTGGGGACAATTTCTCTGAGGAGCTATTTGAACAAAGAGCTGAATAATGAGAAGGAACCAGGGGTGTGAAAAGCTGGGGAACAGTATCTCAGGGAGGAGGACCAGCAAGTGTGAAGACCCTGAAAAAATCCGTCTTAGCGCAGCACACGACTGGAAAGACTGGTGTGACTGGAACTTGGTAAGGGAGCCTGTAGGGTAAAGAAAATGTCAGGCTTTTCTGCCCTTCCGCCATCAGGATAGATGATGGATCCTTGTCCTGAATGCATGCCTGATGGCGGCCACATGGAATAGGGTGTGGGCATAGGTAGATGGGATTCAGCTGAGTTAAGACTGTGCTTTTAAGGGCGGCGTCACGGGGGGACGCCAGCAGCCCCAGCCAGCAGCAGCAGAACCTGAAGGAGAAGCCGACGCAGAAGCAGAGAACGCCAGAGAGCCCAGATAGAGTAAAGACTTGCTGGGGGCTGGGAGGCTGGCAGGCCTCCCAGCCCCCCAGCCAGCACCCCTGCCTGCCATATGCCTGGTGAACCCCAAATAAAAGACCTGCAAAACTACTGAGGACTCTGACTCCTCCTTTACCCGGTCTGCATGGGATCAGAAAACCTGCACTGTGCCCAGTCCTGCCCTTACAGAGCCAGAAGCTATAGGGCCTGAGGTCACAGAGTTTGGGATGGTGCTCCAGTGAGGTCTTTCCTTCCAGCTTTCCTAGCACTTGTCCAGTTGACACCTGTTCTGCAACCATCCCAGGTCGGGTAGGTTCATTGTCATTTCAGGCAGCTTAAAGAGAATCTTGGCGCCCTTGGCATCATCCCCATGGGTTTTTTTTTTTTTTTAATATGCAGGGGAAACAAGCCAGCAGGAAGACAGCAACTTGGGCCCCCCTGCAAATCTCCACATGCTCTTTTCTCTCCTAGCTGTTCTCCACTACTCTCTACTGCACACTCTCCTCTGTGATACCACCCTAATAGCGTCAGCCTCCCGGCTCAAGTATGCCCACTTTCGCATGCCACACCATACTTCAGGTGTCCACCAAGCACATTCTCCCAAGTGCCTCTTGCATTCAAGGCCACAGGTGATAGCCACAGAGGCCAACAGCGCAAAAGCCTGACCATCACTTACCCTATTGTCTGACTCCTTTAATGTCCCGACCAGCGGGATTCGGAGGCACGAAAAGAGAAGGGCTGAGGATTGAAATGAGGGGCTTGAGACAACTTGACCCTAGCGTTTGCTTCTTTATTTTCCTTTATCCTTTTCCTACTTTTACATATCTTTCTTTTCCCTGTCTTTCTTACTTCCCTGGCCTTCTCTCTGCTCCTCTCGCAGTACCCCTCGCCATATCTCCTTCTCAGTCTCCTCGCAGTCTCCCTCTCGCTCGTGGTTCCCTTCTTATACCCCGGTCGCTCCTCCCATCGTGCTCTCAGTCTCGCGTGATTTACAGGAGAACGCAGGGGTTTCTCCGAAGGCGAAACAGTAAATCGAAACCTAATTCATCGAGCACATGTGCAACACAGCGCATGCTCCAGGCGGCTCCGGACATTTAAAATTTGTCCTGCCTCCTTCAATTTCTTTTACTTATTTTTTTTTAGATTTATTTATGCCTACAAGAACTGGAGTACAGGCCAGAGATGCAGGGGGTGAGAGGATTCAGAGGCAGAGTGGGGAGCAGAACAGGCAGATCTACTGAAATACACTGCTGAGGGGAGCAGTGGGTGAGACAGGAGAGGTCTGCTGTTCCATGTGAGTAGCTCCCTGGCTGGGGATCGAACTGGTGCTGAATTGGCTGCAGATAGTTTTAGAGTGCTTAAGCGGCTTCCCCACTTCCCAAATTGTGTACTTTCTACTCTCTATGCTGTAGAAAGCAAGATTCTTCTGACATGTCTAAAACTCCATTTGGCTCCCTACAGCTAGCTGGATATAACTTATATTTCTTAGACAGGTATACAAATCCTTCAAGATAGAAGACTTACCTTGTCTCAATATCCTGTGTCCATCTGTATTGGGTTCCTAGACCCAGTTCCAATGAGAGCATGGGTAGACTTACCCACATAAATAAGCAAATATCAGACACCAGCAGGATTCAACTCAGTTCTGACACCATCTACCCAGAGATAGTGTCAGATTCCCCAGGTTAAAGGCTCAGCCTACAGAGACAGTCCTCCGACCAGATATGCTGCAAACCTTCAAGCCCCAGGTGCTTCTGACCAGTGGACCATAAGTCAGAAGTTCCCCTCCTCAAGTTTGCTTAACTTGCTGGAACCACTCGCAGAACTCAGGAAATCTGTTTACTCACTTGATGGCTATTAAAAGAATATAACAGCCAGATGGAAGAGATGCATAGGACAAGGGATGGGGAAAAGCTTGGCGTTACCATGCCTTCTCCAAGGCACTGTTCTATCCAAATCTCCATATTCACCAACCGTGAAGCTCTCCAAAGCCCATCCTGGCCGCCCTGATGGCGCAAAGGGTTAAGCACCGCACTATGAAGCAATCCGCAACCTCTGCTGCAGGAGTGAGTTCAATCCTGGATCCCAGCTGGCCAGGGAGCAAACCCACATGGCGTAGCAGACCTCTCCTGTCTCGCTCACTGCTCCCCTCAGCAGTGTACTTCAGTCAATCTGCCTGTTCTGTTCCCCACTCTGTCTCTGGTGAATCCTCTCACTCCCCCCCACCCACACTTCTGGCCTGTACCCCAGCTCTTGTATGCATGTATAAATAAATCTTTAAAAAAAAAAAAAAAACAAAGCCTATCCTTTTGGGCTGTTATGGAGAATTCATTACATGATTTATTAACTCTTGACAATCAGCAAATTGAACTCAACCTCCAGCCCTTCTTCCCTCTAGAGGGTTGGGAATGAAAATTCCAACCCACTAACCTCAGGTGCTTCCCAAAAGGCAGCTCAGTAACTTAACTACAGACACCTTTATCACTCTCAACACAGGAAATTTCTAGACTTCTGGGAGCTATGAGCCAGGAATTGTGGCTGAAAACAAAATATGTATGAGAAATATACTTTGGCCATCTGAATTACCAAATATATATTTCTTATAAATCTCAATACTGTACCATCTTAACCTAAGTGCCCAATATCCAAACTTCTCGGAGGTATCTTCAAGCTCACCTACCTGACTCTGCTCTGTAGTGGCAGGAAGGCACAGAGCAGGTTTTCCATGATCCAAGCAGACGGGTAAGAGGAGTCTTGGAGACCTCTGTGGCTTTTTCAGGCTATTATTGAGCTTTTTACACCATTTGGAGTGTGGCAACCAGGTACACAGCAAGCAGGAGGGCTGGGGGTATGGGGTGGGGTGTGCAGGAGGCTGGCAGGCTCTCTAGCATTCTGGGCTCTCTAGCGTTCTCTTGTGGACTCTGCTTCTCTGTTTCGCCTTTGCTGTTCTGCTGGTTCTGCTCTCATTCTTTTGCTGCTTCCACCACTGCTGACAACCCTGTGACACTGACCTTATAAGCCCAGTCTCTAAGCCCAGGTGTGCCCACTTATGCATGCCCACACCCTACTCCAGGTGCCCGCCATCAGGCATGCATGTAGGACCACAAGGATGTAACATTAATGCTGGTGGGGGGAGGGCGGAAAAGCTTGATAATTTTCACTTACCCTACAGCATACCTCTCAGTTTATTCCTGTTGCCAACATATTGTAAGTACTGGGGATAACATGCCCTTCCCAGCACCCATAACCCCTGCCCCAAACTGACAAGTAAGGCTTTGATCTTCATAGACTTAAAGTGCTTAGAGTGTGAATGGGCTCCATCCTGTCACTTATACAGGAGTTCTGTATGAAGATAAAGCCAGTCCTTTCACGCTCACTGAAGACCAAGAAGTCAGATAAAGACAATTTATCAATAGTAACCAGACTTTGCCTCTCTGCAGTGGTTTCTTTAGAAAGGAAGAAGTTAAATCCTGCATTGCCTTCTGCTCGCATCAGCATATCTGTTGGGACAATTTACAACCAGAAGCCCCTCCTATGAAAAATACTTACATTCTTAATGCCATGACTCCCTGTTCCTACCTATATTAACTAAATCCAAACTTGTGGTTGTTGGATGGGCTCTCACAGAGTAAAACTGGCCAGCTGGCTTCCCAGGTTTGCATTCTCAGTTTAATTATCTAGTAAACTCTTAGTCTAACCATCACCACTAAAACACTATTTTCAGTTAACACAACCACTAACCTTTCAGGACTTGGCACCCTTATGAGATTATGTTCCATCAAAACTTGGGCTTTGGCCCCCATTTTTCTCTGGACCATGCTATCTCCCATGCACACACCTTCTCTTTCTGTCATCAGGTTGCAAACTTGTGTCCTGGTAGCCATCCCTACAACACAGATCTGGATCTGCAGGCTCAGGGAAGGCATCAGTCCTGGTCTGTTGCCCTGAACACACACAGGAAGTCAGCCACTCAGGCAGGCAGCCACAGTTATATTTAGATTTCTGTCACTTGATGGGGTCACCCATTAATCAGGGCACCATGGCAGCTGTGGTGTTATTAGGAGTAAACTGAGGTGGGCCCAGGGGCAGTGAGGAAGTGGAAAGAGAACCTGGGCATTTGACTGCAGCTCATTTAAGCAAATGTGGACTGATATAATCATCCTAGTAATAGTGATAATTAGACAAAGACTTTACTAGATAACCAAAGTGAGGATTTGAACCCAGAAACAGTCTGAAAGATTGACTTTGAGAGACAGCTCTACCAATCACAAATTTATATGCGATACCTCATGCAAATGACATACCTCAGGAAAAATGGGAGTAATTATTTTTTCTTAGGTCAAAGGTACAGTGATCCTTATAGGAGGAATATAGGGAAACCAAACAAGGGTCAAAAAAAAAAAAAAAAAAAGACAAAACTTGTAGACAACTATAGATCCGAGGCTTACAGCAGGGGAGGGGTAGGAAAAGGGATCAAAATAGGGGTGGGAAGAGCACAAGGACCATGGTGATGGTTCCCAGGTGATGTGGTGGTGGGATATTTACCAGGACTACACCTGAGGGGAGAAATAAAATACTGTACAAAAACGAACAGCAATGTAAAAAAAAAAAAAAAAAAAACTAATAAAAGGTTTTAAAAAAAGGTACAGTGATCCTTGGGTTAATTTTTGACAAGTGTTTCTGATTTTCATTCACAGGTTTTTTTTTTTTTTAAGATTTGTTTTATTTATGCATATAAGAGCTAGGGTGCAGGCCAGAGGTGCAGGGGGTGAGAAGACTCACCAGAGACAGAGTGGGGAGCAGAACAGGCAGATCTACTGAAATACTCTTGTAGGGACAGGAATGGACACAGAGCAGGTTTTCTGATCCAGCAGACCGAGTAAAGGGGGAGTCAAAAGTCCTCAGTGGCTTTTGCAGGTCTTTTATTTAGATTTACCAGGTATATGGCAGGCTGGCAGTCCTCCCAGCCCCCAGCAAATCCTCACTCTCTCTGGGCTCTCTGGTGTTCTCTCTGCTTCTCTTCTTCTCTCGGCTTCTGCTTGTTCTACTTCTGTCTCGGCTACAGCTTCTGCTGGCGTCCCCATGATGCTGCCCTTATAAACTCAGTCTCTCTACCCAGGTGTACCCACTTCAGGTGCCCACCATCAGGCATGCATTCAGGACCACAGGGTTCCCTCATCTATCCTAATGGCCAGAGGGCAGAAAAGCCTGATACTTTTTCCTTACCCTACAGTCCACCCCCTCAGGGTTTTCTGCCATACAGTCTATATGTTTCTCTTGGCAATAGAACACTGCAGCCATGGCCCACAAAAACAAATATACATCACAATAGAAAAATATAACAAAATACAACAGAACAAAATAACCTAGTGACAAAAGACAATTATTGGCACCAGCAGATGATCCACCAAATCTGCTGCCGAAGGCACTGCTCATATGAAGAAGGGGAAATCTCTCCACATCTCTGTCACATGCCAGGAGCCATCAGGATTCCTGACTCTCTCTGGCTGTGGTCTCGGCCACAAACTACACACCACATCCACCCCCAGGATGCACTCACTCCTGGATTGGGGATTGTCTACTCTTTGGGGATAATCGCCCAACCCCCAGGGTTTCTGTCTGCGGTCACTCCAACACTGGGCTTTCATAGCCACCGATATGACACACAGACCCCTGCACTCAGGCCAACCCACTGCACAAGCACACGGGTCGGGGATCCAAATTCCACATGCGGCCTCTCTTGGGTTCCCTCTTCGGCTTGGGCTCCACCCCAAGCCACGTTCCCCACCCGTCCCCCAAGGACGGGTTCCTCAGCTCCTCACCCTCACTCGACAATGAGCAGAGCATCACCCACAGGTGATTTTACGAGACTCTCTGGCCTTCCTCAGCTTACTTAGTGCTTAGCAGCCACTCAGGGCTTCCCAAACTTGGCATCAGTACCAGCTTTTGCCTTCTCAGTTGGCTTTTCTCCTCTGCCTGGCTGCTGGGCATACACAGGCTGCTTTTGGCCATTAAGGCCCACTGGCCACCCCCAGATTCCCATCTCCTGGGGTGTACAAACAATAGCATCCTCCCCCAGGGTCCCAAAAACTTAACTTGCCAAAGTTCCTCCTCCTTCTGGCGGGACTGTCAGTCCAAGTCCATTAGGCCTCTCCCTGCCATCAGCACTGGCGAGCTCCAAATCGTGGTGCTCTCTTCCCCGACGATTCTTGCTGCCTCAGGGGTCATTGGCTGGTCCTCTTGGGCGTCTCCTCCACGCAAGTTCTCGTCCCGGAGCTCCCGGACCTCGTCCATCTCCTGTGCCGCCATGACGCCTCCAGCGTCATCACAGGCAAACACAGTCTGTTACTCCTTAGTCCCTCCAGGTCTTCGGAGGGCTCCACACCGGTCTGCATGGATCATCTTGCTGACTTATGCCAATTGTAAGGACAGGAAGACCACAGTGCAGGTTTTCTGACCCTGCAGACCGGGTAAAGGAGGAGTCAGAGTCCTCAGTGGCTTTTGCAGGTCTTTTATTTAGATTTACCAGGCACATGGCAGGCAGGGGTGCTGGGGGTCCAGGAGGCTGGCAGTCCTCCCAGCCCCCAGCAAATCCTCACTCTATCTGGGCTCTCTCTGGCGTTCTCTCTGCTTCTCTTCTCTCAGCTTCTGCTTGTTCTACTTCTGTCTCGGCTTCTGCTGGCGTCTCCATGATGCCGTCCTTATAAACTCAGTCTCTCAACCCAGGTGTACCCACTTCAGGTGCCCGCCATCAGGCATGCATTCAGGACACAGGGTTCCCTCACCTATCCTAATGGCAGGAGGGTAGAAAAGCCTGATACTTTTTCCTTACCCTACAACACTGCTGAGGGGAGCAGCAGGAGAGACAGAGATAGAACTCATGCTGCAGTGGCTGTGGATAGCTTCATAGTGCTGAGACTTAACCCCTTGTGCCACCAGGGAGGCCCCTCATTTATAGGTTTTGAAGTGTCAAACTTTCCTGGTTGTTCTGCCTAAAACTGTTGTCTGTCCATCAAGAAGACGAGGCATCAGAGTCTTCACACCGCGTCCTAACTCTCCTACCAGATTCTTGGTTGGGCTCTTATGGATTTTCTTTTCATGATTTCTTCTTAGAACAAGGTTAGCCTGTTGTGACTGAGCAGGGGCTTCAGCCTGTCAGACCAGGAAGATGGTTCCCAAAATGCAGTTTCAAGTTCCAAGGAAGGGATGAAAATTGATGGTTTCCATTAAACTTAGAGACATGGACATCAGACCCAAGGAGTAACGTGATGTTAGAGAGAAATCAGTGCCTGGCCTCAGCAGGAAAAAGGGCGCAGAGGAAGGCCAACAGGAAAAGTTGTTCCATGGCCAGCCCCTTCCTGCCCTGGAGGCCTGCAGGGTGAGCCTCAGCAGAAAGATTGGCTCTTTGACAGGCAGTAACACCCAGCTGTGGTTAGCAAAAAAGAGCTGTGGTCACAGGACCTATTCACAAGGGAGAAGAAACCAGAGAGAAGCTGACGTGGCAGGATTTTATTTTTCAAGTCCCAAAGGCCTTCCTTGCCCCAGATTTGATTTATCAACATACTGCCCTGGGACCAGGGTTGGGTCCTAAATTATCATGGATCCCGTTGGTTGCTTTTCCCTTCTTTATTTTCTCTAGAATCCATCCCCACACCTCTGGTGGGGCCATTGCAAGGATCTCCTAACCTGGCTTTGCTCTCCTCAGACTATTCCAGACCTTTCCTACAGGGTTGGCTTCCCACAACCGAATCCTGAAGTAAACACCCAGTGCTACCCATCACCTCAGGGACATCATCTACACCCCTAGGTGTGGCTTTCAAAGTCCTCCATGTTCTGACACCCAGCCTTACTCCCCAAGACTCAGATTTTTTTGTCAAGAGCTTTCCTGAGGTATTATTGAAATAAATAAACTGCACATATTTGAAGTGTATAATTTGATATGTTGATCTTTGAACAACATGTGTTTGAACTTGTGGGGTCACAAGTTCTGCATTCACAGATTCAACCAACCAAGGATGTCAGCTGGTTGACTCTGGTGCAGAACGCAGGGCCTACCAAACTGTAAGTTATATTCAGATTTTCCACTGCATGAGCTGTGAACACCCTTAAGCCTCCCTTCCCACTGCCTTGTTTAAAGGTGAACACAACATCTGCCAGAAACCAATATTACAATCAAAATAATGAAGAAAGTCATCACCCCCTAAGTTTCCTCATAGCCCGTTATCTTCCCACTTCTTCCTGAATGCCCCCTACAGCAGCTACTGCTATACTTTCTCTTACTATACATTAGTTTGCAATTTGGGAGCGGGGTTATGTATAAATGGAATCAGCAATACCTACTCCATTTTATCTGGCTTCTTTCACTCAGCACAATTATTTTGAGATTCATCCCTGCTGTTGTATATCATGATAGTTCATTTCTTTTCATTGCCAAGTTTAGTACTTTCCATTGTATGAATGTATTACAATTTGTTTTATCCATTTACCTGCTGATGAACTTTTAGATTGTTCCCAGTTTTTGCCTCTTCTGAATAAAGGCACTCTCAATGTTTGTGGACAAGTCTTTCATTCCTCTTTTTTTTTTTTTTTTAAGATTTATTTATTTGTTTTATACAAGCACTGGGTACAGTCAGAAGCACAGGAGGGTGAGAGAATTCACCAGAGCCAGAGCAGAGAACAGAACAGACAGACTGACGAAATACACTGCTGAGGGGAGCAGCGGACGGCAGGAGAGATCTGTGCGCCATGTGGGACCCTTGCCAGTGGCCGGGGATCAAACCAGCGCTGCAGAGGCTGCGGGCAGCTTCGCAAGCCCAGTGCTCAACCGCTGCGCCACCAGGGGAGGCCCGCTTTCATTCCTCTTGAATAAAGGCCTAGGGGACCAGTGGGTGATCATATGGTCCATGCACATTTAATTCTATAAGAAACTACCAAAATTTTCAAAACTGGTTACTCTGGGTTACATTTTCTTCTGCAGTGTCTGAGTTCTTATTTCTTTACATCCTCACCAACACAGGTTTTAGTCATTTTAATAGGTCTATAGATACCTCATGGGGATTTTAATTTGCATTTCCCTATTTATATATAATTCTGAGGATATTTTCATCAGCTTTATTTACCATTTATATATCTTATTTGGTGAAGTGCCTGTTCAAATATTTTCTTCATTTTTCATTTGGATGTTTTTCTTATTGATGAGTTTTAATTATTCTTATTATATTTTGTACACAAGTCTTTATCAGAAATATGATTTTCAAATATTGTCTCCCAGTCTGTGGCTTATGTTTTCAGGCTCTCAACAGTGGTCTTGGAAAAGAAGTTCCCAATTTTTTTTTAAAAAGATTTATTTATTTGTTTATTCATACAAGAACCGGGGTAACAGGCCAGAGATGGGGGGAGGGGGTGAGTGGATTACCAGAGACAGAGTGGGGAGCAGAACAGGCAGACTGACTGAAATACACTGCTGAGAGCAGCAGTGGGCGAGTCAGAAGAGATCTGCTGTGCCATGTGGCTGGCCAGGGATTGAAGTCATGCTGCAGAGGCTGTGGATTACTTCATAGTGCAGTGTTTAACCCCTTGTGCCACCAGGGAAGCCCAGAAGTTTCCAATTTTGATGAAGTCCAATTAGATTTTTTTCTTTTACAGATAGTGCTTTTGATTTCTTATCTAAGAAATCTTTTTTTAATTAATTTATTTTTTATATTTTTTACATTATTGTTCATTTTTATTTTTTTTAAGTTTTTTCTAAGTTATTTATGCGTACAAGAGCTGGAGTACAGGCCAGAAGTGTGGGGGCTGAGAGGATTCACCAGAGACAGAGTGGGGAACAGAACAGGCAGACTGACTGAAATACACTGCTGAGGGGAGCAGCAGGCGAGGCAGGAGAGGTCTGCTGTGCCATGTGGGTTGCTCCCTGGCTGGCCTGGGAATGAACTCTTGCTGCAGTAGCTGGCAACAGCTTGCTAGCACTGCCTTTAACCCCTGTGCCACTAAGGAGGCCCCACTGTTCATTTTAAAACAATGTTTGCTTCCGCCCCCTCAGGTGCAGTCCCCACAGAACTTCCTTCACCAATGTACCTGAGCGCCATCACCTCAGTCCCCTGTGTGCCACCCTCCCTCCCTCTGATCCCTCTCCCTCCTCCTCCCCTGCAGGATGTCTCTAATTTATAATTATGTTTGTTTTTGTTTTGTTCTGTTTTGTATTGTTGTTATTTTTTCCCCTGATGTCTTATTTGGTTCCCCTATATTCCTCCTATAAATGAAACCATTGATATTTTTCTTTTTCCTTCTGACTTATTTCACTGAGCATAATTCCTTCAAGCTCCATCCATGTTGCTGTGAATGGCACAAGTTTATCTTTTTTGATTATCTAAGAAATCTTTGCTAACCCTGTGGTCACGAAGATTTTTTCCCCATGTTTTCTTCTAGAAGTTTTATAGTTTTCATTTAGTTCTTTGAATCAATTTTGAGGGATTTTTTCTTTGTTCATTTGGTTGGTTTCATTTGGTTTGGTTTGGTTTCATTTTCATTTTTTATTTCTTTTAATTTTGTCTTGTTTGCATATGGATGTCTTATGGTTTCAGTATAAGACACTACTGAAAAGGCTATTCTTTCTTTCTCTACTGAATTGCCTTTGCACCTTTGTTGAAAATCAATTGACCATGTATGTGTATGTCTATATCCGGACACTGATCTGTTCTGTTGATCTAGTCAAAGAACTGAAAAACTGTCTGTTCTCTAGTGAGCTGTCTTTGCACCTTTGTTAAAAATCAATAGACCATATATGTGCAGGTCTATTTCTTAACTCTCTATTCTATTACTGACTTATTTGCACTAACAACACATTGTTTTTATTATTGTAACTTTATAAGTCTTTCATCAGACATTATTAACTCCAACTTTGTTGTTTTCTTCAGTGTTATTTTGGCCATTCTAGGTCCTTAGCATTCCTGTATAAATTTTGGAATCAAAAAAGAAAAACACTCTGATATTTTGATTGGGATGGTAAAGATTTTATAGGTCATTGGGAAAAATTGACACCTTACCAATATTAGTCTTCTGATCCATGAATATAATATAGCTTTCTTCTTATTTAGGTTTTCTTTGATTTTTTCTTAACAATGCTCTGTACTTTTCAATGTGTATATCTGGCACATCTTTGTCAAATCTCTCCTTAAGTATTTAATAATTTTATATTAAACATGTTTCAATATCTGAATGATCATTGCTAGTTTGTAGAAATACTTTAGCTTTGTGTTGTATTTGCAACATTATTAAACACACTTAATAATTCTAGTGTCTTTTTTGTCATTTGAATAAGTTTCCATGTAGACAATCGTATTTCCTATAAAAATGGTTTTATGTTTTCCTTTCCAACTCATCTTCCTTTCATTTATTTCTCTAAAATTTTATTGTACTGACTAGAATTTCTGGTACATTTGGAAGAATGAGTGGTGAAGCTGACTTTCAGTGGTCACTGAGAATCCTAGTGTTAGGGGGAAAAGGATGTCCCAAAGCAAATTCCATATAGGCTTTGTGGACTCCACCCCCACCCCAGGTCAAAGCCAAAGACACTGGGAACTCCAAATCCCATCACCACCAAAGGGAAGGTGGCTGGGACCTGAGGGTGGGGTTAAGCAGCCAGGTGGATACAAAAGGCAGACACGTGGGCTTTGGGGGGCTCTCCATTTTTGGGCTCTGGGCCAGCTCGCAGCGTCTGGCCAGCTCTGAGAGTGACTTTGGGTTTCCAGGTCGTCGGATCGGGTAGGACGCATTAAAGACTTTATTTCCCTATTTTCTCCCTGAGTTGTACATTTTCCTTATTTCTTTTTCTCTTGTAAATAAACCTTTTATTAACCCTTTTGCGTGTGTCTGTAGTAGAGTATTCATAAGTCCCTTTAAAGCGCGCGGGTGAGGACCCACAGCCAGGAACCCGTTTAATATCGGGGTTGCTCTATAACACTAGGAAGAGGCTGAATGGAGATCCATGCAGGGGATTAGCAGCGCCTACCAGGCTGTCACTTTTTTAAAAAAGATTTATTTTATTTATTTATATATACAAGAGATGGGGTGTAGGCCAGAGGTGAGGGGCGATGGGTGGTGGGGAGGATTCACCAGAGGCAGTGGGGAGCAGAACAGGAGGATTGACTGAAATACACTGCTGAGGGGAGCAGCGGGCAAATAAAGAGAGGTGCTGTGCCATGTGGATCAATTCTCCGGGGATTGAATTCTGACTGCAGTGGCTGCCGAAAGCTTAAACTCTTGCACCACTAGGGAGGCCCCTGGGCTGTCACTTTTTGAGATTCTCTTTAATTCAGTAAGAAATGCAGCGGCTCCTCCCCTTACTCACGTGTGGGAGTGGCAGGGTAAACTTCACTGCAGAGGTCCCCAGGCGGTGCTCACATGGGCCCAAGATTGTCCTCTGGCCAATATCAGGAATTCCCTCAGAGTCTCAAAATTCCTCCTGCAGGGAAACCTTGGGGCTCTTTTGGAGTCACCTTATCCCTTTTCTGCCTCCAGTTCTGGAATGCACACCCCTCTACAGGATCCATCTTCCACCTGTGCAGAACATCCACTGCACAGTGTAATCCATCCAGCCTTGGTCTGGTTGCCTCAGTGGCCAAGCACCACTCACCTGCACTTCCCTTCCTCTCAAATACCTGTACTTCCTTCCCATGAAGGCTCCAGGGTCCAGCCTTGCTTTGTGTCTTCGCCCTTCCTTGCAGTTCCTAAGACAAGTCCTCATGTCATTCATATTAGAGCTTCACTGCCAGTTTCAACAGGGACCAGGGAAACAATTCAACAATGGAAGCTCTAGCATCTCCCAGAAATATGAGGCCTTTGTGTCTTTCCACACACTACTCCTGATGCCCTCCCTCTCTCAAAATCTCCACTGACTGTGCTCTTCCTTCTAATTTCTTAGCCTCAATCATCCCTCACTTCTATAGAGGAAAAAAAATCGTTTCCAAAAACTATGCACAGTCTGAATTCTAAAGGAAATCCCTCAGGGTTTTCTGACCCCACCTCTCTGTTAAACATAGATAATGGATATCAACACAGAAAGGACTCTTGTTTACTGATATGGAAAGTCTGTGCCACCAGTAGAAGTTGCATTGACTTTCCTCCCCCCTCCACCTGCTTTGTGAAAAAACCAGTTCAGCTTACATTTGCACATTCATTTCAATATTCCTGATCTAAACATCTGTCTGTTATTTGGTTTCTCTTATAAATTTATTATATCATCTTCCTGATTCCCTCATTGATTGATACTTAGAATGAAATCTTTAGCAGGTGCTCATTTTTACATCTGATTGAGATTCAAGATTTTACCTATCATTGAAAATTATCCTTTAACACTAAACTGGGCAGTTCCCCTGCACCCAGAAGAGCCTAGTTTTCTGGTATTAAAACCTGCAAAGGTCCCTTTTCAGGGGAGCCCAATAGAGGTGACATGGCTCCCCTCTAGTTGCCCTCTGGTCTCAGATGGAGATCACACTTCTGTGTTCTGGTCCCCACAGGGAGCAATATGTGGTTGGTAAACTCATCATGAAGGCAGAGTTGAGGTTTTTCTGAATGGGGGAGAAGACTTGGTTTGAAGCTTTCTGATTTGTTTGGTTAAAATGGTAAATGTTACCTTATGTGCAGTTTACCACAATTAAAAAAAAAGAGGAAGAGTTGCTAATTTGAACACTTCTCTGAGTGGGTGCCTATAGGGAACACGAGTGGGACAAGATTTTACAGCTTCTCTGAGACTGAACTTTTGTATGTATGTGATTTTTAAAAATAAACCTTCCTCCTCTTACCCCACCCCTTCAATTCTCAACCAAACAACAAATAATGACTATGACCCCCCCATCTAGAAGACTCCATGGAGGGAAATGGATGAGATAAGAACAAGTTGCTGACCATAAGGGAGAGTCAGGTCTGTCAGTATGTATGTAGTACTTACTGTTGTTCTAAAAGAATTGTTTTGGCAACAAAATGACAGACATCTTCTTTGAACTGGTTTAGACATAAACAAGGAGATGGTGTTGGGAGGGTCTTGGAAGTGCTCTGACCAGTCATTAGTTTCCTGTTACTGTTGTAACAAATTACCACACACTTGGTGGCTTAAAACACAAATCTGTGAAAGTTCTAGATGTCAGAAGTCTAAAGTAGGTCAGCTAGGTTGGTTCCTTCTGGACACCAGAAGAGAGTCTGTTTTCTTGCCTTTTTCAGCTCTTAAAGGCCACCTGCATTGCTTGGCTCATGGCCCCTTCCTCCATCACTCCAAACTCTTTCTTCTATGATCACATCTCCTACTGACTCTGACTCTGCTGCCTCCCTCTTGGGTGTACCTTTGTGATAATCTTGGGCCTACCTGGATCATTCAGGATAATCTCTCAAACTAAAAGTGCTTAATCATATCTGCAAGCGTTTTCCATTTAACCATCTACCTTTCACCCATGTGTATGATTTCTGTTACCTTTTAGAAACATAAACATATATAATCAAATTTATTGATGTTTTCTTCTATGGTTTCTGCTGCTGTAGTAAACTTAGAAAGACTTTCTCTACCCATGACAATTTTAAAAAGAAAATTATACATATTTTCTCCTGGTACTTCTGTGATTTCATATTTTAAAGTTCAATCTTTGCAACAAACTATAAAACCAATCCTTGAAAACTGATCATAGATCTGAGACATCTAAGGGAGAAGGTAAGGGGATAAGATGGGGGTGGGGAGAAAGAGAGCACAAAGGACTATGGTGCTTATGGTGGGAAAGCTCAATCATACCTAAGAGGAGAAATCCTATATTCTTTCTCTTTCTCTTCTCTATATCACACACTAATTAAAGTTCCTTTCCATTGAAGGTCTTACACACTAGAGTATGTTTTGTCTTGATGCAGTGGATGGAAGAACCCATTTAGAGCACGTAGGTTTGAGGGACCCCAGGCGACCCTCTCCTTGCCCTATAACTGTATTTCATCAATTAAAAAAATGAAACCAAAATATGAATAAAAATAAACTTCAATCTTTGTTATGTGTTCCTGTGAGAAGTGAGATTGAAATCTAGCTAGGTCGTTTTTCAAAATGACTAGATGATAACATGAAATGAATGATCATTCTTTTCCCATGCTAATTTAAGGAACCACTGTTATCAGATCCCAAATTCCCATGTGTTGGGGAGTTCTCTTTCTGGACTCTTTTGTGAGCACTTTGCAGCTTTCCTGACTAGTGATCTGCTCACCTGTCTGTGACTGTGAGTCACTTTAGACGACCTGGGTCTTGTTCACCTTGTACTCAGTGACTGGCACTTAGGATAGCCTTCATAATTTTTTGATCAAATAAATGAATACTAACAGACAGTGTCACGAGGCACTATTGCTGCTTTTTCCTGAAGTGCCCCACCTTCCTGGTGCAGATACGTAACTGCCTCTCATCTCCCATGGAGGAAGTCAATGCAAAGGGGCAAACTCAGAGGTAGCTAGACAATGCAAATGAAGCGCACCTGCTCCAATGACCAACTTTTGTTTGCATCTGAGACTGGGTGAGTTCTCAAGAAAACTACCTGAGTGGTAGGACTCCCAGAGCAAGGTCCTGGGCTGTTTAATCAAGTCATGGGATGGACAGTATGTCTCTCCATAGAGAAATTCTAGAGTCTAGTCCAAAATAGAAACAGATATTTTTTTCTTTATTCCTTTCTTTCAGTTTAACATAGTTTGATACTTTGAGCCAGAGGGTGGTAAAAATGTTGGACTGGATATAAAGGAGTCAGTAGGAAGGCAGTGAAAACCATTAATAAGAGAGTTTTCCATCCAAATCATGCCACCCGTTTTCCAGGACATCAGCTGCCTGGGACAGTAGAAAGAGACACTCACTTTGCATTTGGGAGGACCTCACTTGAATCTGAGTTTGTCAAATCGAGTACTCTTTCCATTCTATCAAATTACCTAGCTGGGGCCTCCCTGGTGGGACAAGGGGTTAAGCGCAGCAATATGAAGCTATCTGCAGCCTCTGCAGCACAGTTTGATCCCCGGCTGACCAGGGAACAACCCACATGGCACAGCAGATCTCTCCTGTCTCGCCCACTGCTCCCCTCAGCAGTATTTTTCAGTCAGTCTGCCTGTTCTGTTCCCTGCTCTGTCTCTGGTGAATCCTCTCACTCCCCGCACCTCTGGCCTGTGCCCCAGTTCTTGTATGCATAAATAAGTAAATTTTTTTTAAAAATTACCTAAGTGTGCCCTACAGTTCAAGGTAGCTTGTGGGCCTCCACCTGTAAGTGCCCACTCTGTCCAAGGGTGCCAGCTGCCACCTTGCAGACTTTCTTCCATATGGGAGTTTCCCCCAGATGGTTCTGGTTCTATGTTTCTCATGCCAAATGAGGCAAGTGGAACCTTCTTCCTTCTATCAGCAGTTTTGCAATTAGAAGGCATAAATCACAGCCCCTTGAAATATTATTTCTGCCCATGCAGCCCTTTCTTCAATTGTTTCTCATGACACAGATTAATTAACACTTGTGAAATGGCACAAGGGGTAAGACCTTCATTTATATATATCTTGGATGACTCAGTGAGCAGAAACAGTACAGCAGAGGCCGTGTGCCACCTGGCAGGATGTTGATAAGGTACATTAAGTCATGAGGTACAGAGTAGACTATCATCCCTTCTGAGTTCTTTTTTGTTTGTTTGTTTGTTTTTATTTTTATATTAATTTTTAAATTTTTACATCATTGTTCATTTTTAAACAATATTTGCTTCCCCCCACTCCCTCAGGTGTAGTCCCCAGAGTTTCCTTCACCAAAGCACCCGTGCACCATCACCTCAGTCCCCTGTGCTCCTCCCTCCCTCCCTCTCACCCCTCTCCCTCCTCCTCCCCTGCAGGATGTCTCTGATTTATGATTGTCCATTTTTGCTTTGTTGTGTTTTATACTGTTATTATTTTTTTACACTGATACCTTATTGGGTTTCACTATATTCCTGCTATAAGCGAAACCATCCGATATTTTTCTTTTTCCTTCTGGCATATTTCACTGAGCATAATTCCTTCTAGTTCCATCCACATTGCTGCGAATGCCATGAGTTTATCTTCCTTCTGAGTTATTATAGACTGTCCTGCTCTGTGATTTTTAAGAGGTAAACTTGTGTTTCCAGGTGGAAAGTGCCACATGTGACCACCAGGGGGTGTGCTCCCCTCTCCTCCTTGGCCACCATAGAGGCCCAGACCTGCAGGGGGCATTTTAGATGTGCAGAGAAAGTCAAGTATTTTATCCTAACTTCCTGCCCTCTCTGTGGTAGAAAGACAATGGGGGAGTCAGGGGGAGAGTGTGGGTTGCAAGGAAGTGAGCAGGTCCACATGTCCCAGGCCTCTCTCACATTCACTCCTTGTCAGCCACACAACCATCTGCTGCTCTCCAAACATTCTGGCTTGGTCTATCCACATTCTGGTCACTTAGGGAGCTCCCACACACCCTTCCAGGCCTGGCTCAAACTTCACTTCTGGGGCCTCCCCGGTGGCGCAGCGGTTGAGCGCTGGGTTGCGAAGCTGCCCACAGCCTCTGCGGCGCTGGTTCGATCCCTGGCTTCTCCCCGGCCACCGGAGGAGGGTCCCACATGGCGCGCAGACCTCTCCTGCCGCCCGCTGCTCCCCTCAGCAGTGTACTTCGGTCCTTCTGCCTGCTCTGCTCCCCGCTCTGGCTCTGGTGAGTTCTCTCACCCTCCCACGCTTCTGACTGTACCCAGTGCATGTATAAACAAAACAAACAAACAAATAAATAATAAAAATAAAAACATGCCTCTATAAAAAAAAAAAAAAACCTTCACTTCTGGGGCCCTCTCAGTCTGTTCACTTCTGTGGTCCCACAGCACCAGTATTCATGGTTTTCAATAGTAATTGCTTATGTGCCCTTCTGTCTTGGAGAACAGGAGCTCCACCAGGAGCCGTGAAATCTCAGATCTGTGTGCAGACTCAGGAGCAAAGCCTGACAAAGTAAAGCGGCTTGAACCTAACCTGCATTATATTAGTTCTTCCTCCCACACCATGAGAGACTTCGGGCTGGGTCTGATTCTCCTCTCTGGCCCTCGCATTGCCCAGCACAGCGTCTGGCAAGTTTGCTGGGATGAAGTGGCTGCCTTTGGTATATGTAACTCACTTCTCTCTGTGGATGATGAGGCTTCTTTTTTCAGTCAACACATCTCTAGCATTAACTGCTATGGCCAGGACTGAGCTAGGTGTCTGGTTGGGAAGGGTTGTTGAGGGGGTTACCCTGTGCCAGCCAGGGAGAGTGACAGTCATGGAAGAGAGTTCGTGGTACAATCCCTGGTCCACCTTATGTTTATTAGACAAACTCTTTCATTTTATAAATGAAGAAACTGAGGCTCAATGAGGGAGGGGTTTACATAGGTAGTTGGCAAGCTGAGCCAGAATTCTGATCTCCTGACACCTTAGGCTTGGACTTGCTGTGCCAAGTGCATTGTAGGAGCAGTGGGTTGGTCAAGTTTACTGAATGAGGGCCTCACAAAGGGCCAGAAAAAGCATTTATTAAATGAGCCAATGGAACACAAACCAAGGGGTCACTGCACTGGTAGCAAAGGATGAGCTTACCCACAGAAGCACTTATTATTTCTCCAAAGATCATTTGGGAGTTGGAAGGTATTACATTAAGTGAAATTAGCCAGAAGGAAAAAAATAAATACTGGATGGCATCACATGTATATGGAATGTGGAGAAATCAAACATAGAGTCAGTCAAAGACAAATATTAAAACCTACCCTTGAAAGCTGATCAGACACCTGAAGGAGGAGGAGAGGTATAGTACAAAGAACTATGGTAGAGGACTGTGGGTGCTTTGGTGGTGGAGAGCAACGGTGACCACACCTGAAGGGAGAAAACCTATACTGTCAAAATATTAGATTTATTTATTTATTTAGACAAGCACTGGATACAGTCAGAGGCGGGGGAGGGCGAGAGAATTCACCAGAGCCAGAGCAGAGAGTAGAACAGGCAGAGTGATGAAGTACACTGCTGAGGGGAGCAGCGGGCAGCAGGAGAGGTCTGACCGCCATGTGGGACCCTCGCCCGCTGGATGGGGATCAAACCGGCGCTGCAGAGGCTGCAGGCAGCTTCGCAACCCAGCGCTCAACCGCTGCGCCACCGGGGAGGCCCTACATTAAATTTTTTTTAAAAAGCATTTCAATCATGCTTTCAGGGAGGTTTGGGAGCGGATAAACTGAATCAGCACCAAAAAAGAAAGAGCACAGCTTTTGTAAATGGACAGACCTGGGTTCAAAGACCTGTTTCTGGCTGTGCAGAGTTGATTCATGATGTAATCTACCTGAGTTTTTATTTTCTCACTTGTAAAAATGGAGATAACCCTTCAGGGAAATTAAGATGCGGTGAGCTAAGGAGAGAAAGCACTGGGTTCGGGTCCCGGTTCCCAGTAGGTGATCAATAATGAGGTTTCTTGATTCTGTGGTGCATGGCCGTTTGTGCACATGTGCTCCCAGTTCCAACTCCAGTGACATCCTGTTGGTAGCTTCAAATAGGCCATGGTGGGAATATCTACATCATAGAAAGTAGCAGACACTACAAAGCTTTCTGTTTCTGGAGAGTCGGTTGCTAAACATTTATCAGACATCTCAGGGTATTATCATTATTACTGAGAATAATAATAATTTGTTTACTTGGAGCAGATCCAAAGCACACCAGTTTGGCTATTTTTTCCAACATGACTGCTCATTGCAGTCAGAAGTGTCAATTAACAAAATGGTCGACTCGTTTTCCCCACTCCCAGTTCCGTTTTAAGAGACTCAGTCATGCGTTGGGAGAAGAAAGCCAACTCAGTCAAAATAATAGTCAGCTGGACCCATTTCTTTTTTTTTTTTAAAGATTTTTATTTATTTATACAAGAACAGGGGTACATGGGAGGGTGAAAGAATTCACCAGAGACAGAGCGGGGAGCAGAACACGCAGACAGACCAAAGACACTGCTGAGGGGAGCAGCAGGCGAGGCAGAAGAGATCTGCTGCGCCATGTGGGTATCTCTCTGGCCGGCTGGGAATCGAACCCATGCTGCAGAGGCTGTGGACAGCTTCACAGCATGGCGCTCAACCCGCTGGGCCACCAGGGAGGCCCTGGACCCATTTCTTTTTTTTTTTTTTTTAAGATTTATTTATTTATACAAGCACTGGGTACAGTCAGAAGCACGGGAGGGTGAGAGAATTCACCAGAGCCAGAGCGGGGAGCAGAGCAGGCAGAAGGACCGAAGTACACTGCTGAGGGGAGCAGCGGGCGGCAGGAGAGGTCTGCGCGCCATGTGGGACCCTCCTCCGGTGGCCGGGGAGCAGCCGGGGATCGAACCGGCGCTGCAGAGGCTGCGGGCAGCTTCGCAACCCAGCGCTCAACCGCTGCACCACTGGGGAGGCCCTGGACCCATTTCTTGATGCAGCCTGTCAAGTACCTTTCTCAATGGGGACTCTTTTCTTCAATTTCCCAGGCAGAAGCTGGGTCAGCAGTTCCCAGAGTTCCTGCAGTTTGCAAGAGCTGCTCTATTGTGGGATGGTGTGTCACTCATGAGCTGATTTCTTACTGGCTATCTCTGGGTGAGTGTCAGACTCCCCTCTTCTGGAGCCCTAATGTGCCAGGGCAGGCTCATCTGTGGGGACATCTCTGATCCCGCAACTTTCAAGTCTCCACCCTAGGGCCTGACCCCTTCCAAATCCCCCTCCACATTGGGATGGTGGCCTGGTGGGTCTTTCAGGGACACAAGGAGGAGTGAGAAGATTCTGACTTTAGGGAAGCCTCAGGTGTCAGCTGCCGCGGACCAGCACAGCAGTGAACGATGAGGCCATCTCAGGGTTGAGAGACTGCGCAGGGTGGTCAGGGATTCAGCTGAAGAAATGACAAACAGACACACTTCAAGAGAGAGTGTAAATCTGAGTGTAATTCTCTTTGAGTTGGTGACCAGTATATATATGTTTTCTAAAAGCATAGGAACAATGAATATCAATGAAATCAGCTTGTTCATGGGTTTAGCTTATCACTGACAGGGCAGTGATTTACATCTGGACCTAGCCTCATTCCTAAGTAGATAGACCATTAGTTTTGTTTTTAAACTATATAATCGCATTTTTTACTAACTACTTTTTTACCTAAACTATATTTTAATTATTACAGGGTTTAGTAATGTTTTATTTGAGTCAGCTTTGTGTTAAGGATTTCATATGATTTTTTGATTAACAAGCAATGAACTTTATAGAAGAAGGAAGTTTAGAAAGACAATTAAGGGATAAAGTTTGTAGTTCTAGAAAGACGGGATAAGGTTTTTTAGCATTCTTGTAGTGGTTCCTGGTGGTCGTTATCTTTTGATAAGCTTCTGTCTTATCTATGTCTTCAGGGAACTTTGCTGTACTTCCCCTGCTTCAGGGAGTTTTGCTGTTCTCCCCCTGCACGCTGGTTCCTTGCCCAGCCCGACCTAGGGACCGTGGCGAAAGCCATTAGCCCTAAGGGTCACTGCAGGGGGAGGTGCAGCAGTCAGCTCCCTGGACATGGACTGGTTGCCTGCTGGTGGGGCCTGGACCTCTCTCTCTGTGGGCTGAGCAGAAAGGGGAAGTGAGGTCAGACTGGAGCACACTGCTCTGAGGTAGGCGGGACGCCTCTCTCCAGTTGTGACTGAGCCACAGCACTTGGGGCACTGCTCTCCCCTCAACCACTCACCTCTGGACATCCTGTTGACCCAGGTAAGCCCCTTGGCTTTCCCAGGGCCACTTTCCTGCTTCTCCATGGCAGGCGTCTGTCAGTGTGGGCATCTGGGCATGTGTTCCTGTGAGTGATCAGCTGGGCTTGGGCTAGGGGACTGTAGTCTAGGGTCTTGGTTGGAGAATCTGCCCTGCCAGTCACTGGCTGGGTGGCTTCAGGATCCCTTCGCCTCTCAGGGCTTCAGATTCCTCCTATATAGGTTGGGGCAATAGAAGCCTCCTCAGGTTGAAATGACATAATGACTGGGAGTGAGATGTATGTGCTGTAAAGGGGGTTTTATTACTCTCTGAATTCTGATGGTGAGTTTTGGTAACTGACAGTTGAGAGGACCTTACTGGGTCGGTGCTGGAGGTGGAAGTGGGGGTCAAGGCATTGAATATGCAAACTTTGGGATACATCTTGGTGCTCTTGAAAGAAAAAACCTACAACTAGTGACTACTAGGCTCTTTGTTTCTCACTACGGAGGTGAACATATCTGTGCATTTAGGATTTACTTCCTGGGCTTGATTTCTAGAAATGCTTTTATGGAATCAAAAACTACAGCCATTTTAAAATGTATTAACATTTGCTTTCCAAAAAACTATTTTAATCAATGTAGACTGCCACTGGCCAGGTGAGAGGATTGATTTCACCCCAACTTTGCTAGGAGAGGATATTATCATTATTTTTCATTCTTGCTAGCAAACAGATGTCGTGTCTAACCATGGACAGACAAATATTCCAGGGGAACGATAAACGATGATGAGTGAGCGTATATGAACAGAGTCGAGTCCTGTCATGAAATAAATCAAACAAGATTAATGAGAGCTGCCACACTGAAGGAAGCATATAGAATGAGCCTGGCTTTGCACAACCCTAAAAGGATATGTTCACTTCACCCTATCCTTCATTCCATAGGATTTATATTCAGCCTTTCACAGAAATGAAAGGATAGAGAAGGGAAAAGAGAGGCTGGACTCCCTTCAGCTAGAACATCCTGCTTATCCCCACGCAGGTTTGGATGTTAAGCTTCCATCAACTATACACACAGCCATTTCTGGCACTGACATTGGCCGTTGTCGAGGAGGTCAGGTGGGAACATGGCCTCACTGAACATGGGCAGTGACAGTCTGGGAACAAGAGGCTCCCCAAGAACTACTCATGTATAGCCTAAGTGTTATCTATAGTGTCCCAGACCCTTGAGATCTGGACTGAGAGCAGCTCAATCGCTGATTCCACCCCCTGCTAAAGTCAAGCCCTCCCTGAGACTTCGGTGGATTCCCCAGGAGGACACCTCTTTCCTATGGTTAGCACTAGCTCCAGGTCCCTGTGCGTGAGCCTCTGTTCCACACTTCTCTGACCCAGGGGTGAAACTCAGTCTCTTGGCTACACACACCCCCAAAACAAAACTGCTCACGAAAGCATTGGCAGATGCAGTAGACTTTACTGAAGTCTGAGCAGAGGACCAGAGGAGACAGCTTTAATGCAGCAACGCAAACAACTGCAGATTGAAGGGAATGTAGCCCGGTCCTTAAAATGTTGCTGGCAACTACATTTCTGAGCACTTTCGACCAGTTCCTTCGCCCACCTTCCTCACTTCCTCCTCCCATTCCTTCTCAGCTTTTTCTCCCCGCCGAGCTCCAAATTCTCTCCTCCACCCCATTACCCAGAAGAATTCAATAGTCCACAGTTCCTACCAGCAAATTTCATTCCCTGCCCAGACAGCTCAGTACTTTAAGGGCAGCTTTTTTTGTTATAAACTTTAAATGAGGCATAATCAACATCAGTAAAATACATAGGTCTGCAATGTACAGCTTAACGCTTTTAGTCGTTTTCTGTATTCTTTAAACCACCACCCAAAACAAGATGTAGAAATCCCCATCACCCAGAACATTCTCTCAGACCCCTCTCCAATTAGACCCTTTCCTCCCACTGTTCTGATCTGTACCACCAGAGAGTAAGTAGTTTAGTTTGTTCTTGACCTTCATGTGAAGAGACTCACCAGGTTGTACCCTCTGGTACCTGGCTTCCTTCCTTAAAATCCATGTTGTCAGGATCTCTCTATGCTATTGTGTGTATCAGGAATTTCATTCTAATTTCTGGGTAGCATTTCATGGGTATGGATATATCAGCCTATTTACCCACTCTTCTGTTGAATTCCATTCTGTTTTAACACAATTTTTCACACCAGTAGATTAGCATGTCTAGATCCTAAGAATGTGAATGTAAGCAAGGCGGGGCTGGGGGTGAAGGGTGGATTTCAAATGGGAGAAAAAATTTTAAAAGGGGGAACTATTCTGAAATTAACTTTAATATCATATTTACCCAGCCTGATATGTCCACAGTAGTATCATCCCAACATGCAACCATACAAACATTTATAAGTGAGATCTTTCATGTTCTTCTTTCATACCAGAGTTTTGGAATCTAGAGTGCATTTCATAGTTACAGCTCATCCAGCCCCAACTAACCAGACAGCAATTCCCAAGAGGCTAGCCTCACGTGGTCAGTGGCTGTGCCTTGGACAGGCCTTGGGTAATGGGATTTGTGATCAAGGTCATGAAACCCTTCATAGCAGCCAGGAAAGAGTTGGATTTGAGTTCAGGTCTCCCCACCTTCCCACTGAGCTGTTTGCAAGTCTGTGTCTTCCCACAAATGCTTCTCGAGTCCTCTTCCAAGTCCAACTTCTTGAAACCCTGACCTCCCACCCCCACTACATACACACATGCATTCTACCCATAACTTTTGGGACACATGTCTATTTGATGTCATTTATTTTCATGAGAAAAACCCATTTTAAATAGGTAGGACATGACCATTAGTGGGTTGTGAACTAAATTTAGGGACTTACACCCAGTCCTTTTATTTTTTCATGGAAATGGGATAGAATAGGTTAGAAAATCTCAGTTTATCAAAGATATTTTGCAATAAAGATATTTTGTGAAATTTGTGATATGTGAATAAATGTGTAGTTATCCCATTATAAACTGTCTGTTTTACTAAGGATCTTGGTTAAAAAAAAGGAAACGCTGAAAAAAATACTGTCTCCGAGTTTCTAGTATACATAAGTATGATTTCTTTCAGACTCCCTGGAAATGCCTTTTGGGGAAGTGAGAGTTGAGACTGGTGTGGTGCTTTTAGCTACTATCCCACCCTCACGGCATTCAGAATTGCAACAGGCTCACTGATAAAAATGTCTTAGGCTACGAGAAATGGGGAGAACCAAAAGCGGGGCCAGAATACCCCCCCACTCCCACACTTGCCCAGCCTCTGCTTCCCCTCCCAGCCAGCTATTGGAAACCAGCAGCAATGGCAGATTGAACACAGGTAGCACATCCAAACTCGCATGTCCAGCTGAGGTGACTGGAATTAGAATGCACAGCTCCTGAGTGTCAGACTCTGGGTCCAAATGCCCACTACCCTGCATTGTTACAGGGGAAGGCAGACAGTGGCAGGAAAAGAGGCTGGGATATCAGCCATTCATTCACCAACTCACAGATACCTACGGAGTGCCTAATGTTGGCCTGGGCATTGGAAACAGTGGTAAAAATAAAGGCAAAGCCCTTGTTTTCATGGAGTTCATAGGCTAGTGAGACAGACAATGAACAAATATAAATCAAGAGACCTATAAATCAAATCACCCTAAAACTACCTGGGCTGAGCTGCAGGGGAAAGGCATCACACACACTGATCATAACAAATTGTGGGGGGATCTGTCTTTCACCCACCCCACCCAGCACCCCACCCATTGACTTTATTGCCTACTTTGGAGAGAATGGGAGTGCTGGAGTGTGAGTTCTCAACTTCCTGTCCCCATGCCTTAGTCTCTTACCATCCAACATCATTCTCCTCTCCTGACCTTTGTTCCCTTTTACAAACTCATTTTTCGGTCTGAGATCATGAAGGCATCTCCTCTGCTTTTCTTCAGATCTTGCTCCTGCTCGCTCTTCTTTGTGTTTCATTCTTATCTGCTCTCTTGGCAACTTCACAGTTTATAAATAGGGTGAAGTCTCTTGGGTTTTGAACAATCACCCTTTCCTCAACCTCAACTTCCTTCCTTCTTAAAATCCAAGCTTCCCTTGCATTCTGGACTTTAATCACACTGACCATGGAGCCTCTTTAAGCCATTCTCATCATGGAGGCCTAAGAGTAAATGGCTCTGTCTGGAGGGCAGGGTGGCTGGGGAGAAAAAGGGAGAGTGAGTACAGGCGCTGTGAACTGAGCAGGGAAGCAATTGTGAGGAAGGGAGGAGATGATAAGCAAGGAGGCAATGCCTTGACAACAGGGTCTTTCTGGCCCTTCATTGAGATACTGTGTTCAGTTATAAATATCCTCCAAGGACTTAGGATAAGATTCTAGAATGTCTCTCTTCCTGCCAACACCCTAGGGACAGAAGCCTGAGAATCCAGTGAAGTCACTCACACCCAAATAAAAATCAGTCTCTCCTCCTCAGTGTTTGGTATACCCAGGTTAATGAGTTTAAATGGAGGGGAAGATGGGTGGGGATGTAGCATGGAACTTTATTCTGGAGAAAAGAGAGTTGATGGAATTCTAGGCACTGTGACAAGTTGACAAGAAAGGTATTTGGGTTCAAGGAGTTTGTTTTAGTGGTTCAAGGAGTCTGTATCTCCTGTCAGCTGCTATTGCTGCCCATGTTGGGGATAAGCATCCAACTCCCTGCCCCAGCTCTGCCCACTAGACCCCACCACCACCCCCCAGACCTGAGAACCACCTGGAAAGCTTGTTAAAAGCTGATCTGGGGCCTCCCTGGTGGCAAAAGGAGTTAAGTCTCAGCACTATGAAGCTATCAGCAGCCACTGCAGCATGAGTTTGATCCTGGCCAGGGAGCTACCCACATGGTGCAGCAGACCTCTCCTATCTAGGCCGCTGCTCCCCTCAGCAGTATATTTCAGTGGATCTGCTTTGTCTGCTCCCTGCTCTGTCTCTGGTGAATCCTCCCATCCCCCCCACCCCTCACCTCTGGCCTATACCCCAGCTCTTGTATGCATAAATAAATAAAATAAATCTTTTTTTAAAAATCCTGATCTGGGATCAGGATGGTTCAGGGTTGAGTCTCAGAGATATCAAACTATCACCAGCCACTGTGGCATGAGTTCGATCCCTGGCCAGGAAACTAATCCACATGGTCACGCAGATCTCTCCAAACCTCTCCTGTCTTGCCCACTGCTCTCCTTAGCAGTGTATTTCAGTAGATCTGCCCGTTCTGCTCCCTATTCTGGTGAATTCTCTCACACCCTGCACCCCTGGCTTACACCCCAGTTCTTGTATACATAAATAAATTTAAAATGCTGATCTGCAAGTCCTTTATCAGACCTACAGTTCAGAAATGGGTGTGGATCAGGGACACAGGGATCCTGGTACCTGCATTTTAATGTGATTCCCAGGCAATTCAAACTGACATTTGAGAAGCCCTGGTCTGGTGCTCATAAGTTAGGGGCCCTCAAATCATAAAGACCTGCATTTGGCTTCTGATTTTCCCATTTAATACCTCTGTGATCTTGAACAAATTATTGGGTTCTTCTAAGCTTCTGTTTTCTTGTCTGAAAAATGAGATAGTAATTATGACCTGCTCTAGAGCCATTGTGAGGACTCAGTGAGATGCCTTATAGCACTGAGGACTTGGAGTGAGTTAGCAAGAAATGCATGTTACTGTTCTAACGTGCATTTTCATACTGAGGTTCTTATTATGTAGAACAAGTCTGAGGTGTTGCCAATATTGGAAGTTCTTAAACAACGGTTCTGCTTTCAGTTCTGTTATGAAAAGAAACATTTAGCAGCTTGGTGTTGATCTGACAGAGGAGAAAGAGCTTGAACTTGACATCAGACTGTGCTGAGTTGCAATCTTGGGTCAGTTGACTATTAGCTATATTGCCTTTAGCAATTTCTTAATCTCCCTGTTTCTGTTTCTTTATCTATTAAATGGGAGTAATAATAGCACCTCCTCCCTTGGAAAGCTATAATGAGGTGATAAAATATGTCACTGATTCTCAACTTTAGCCTCATGCTAGAATCACCTGGAGAACTTTATTAAAACAAACAATCTACTCCATGGCTGCCCCCACCCCCCAGATCATTTAACCGAAAAGCACTGATATATGTAGAGCAAAGAACAGCAGTCTTTAAAGTTCTCCCAGGAAGTTTAAAGCAAACTTTCAGGCAGAGCTGGGAACTTCTGATATTCCTGATACACCCAAGGAACCAAAAACTAATAATTAAAAGGTGTTCCCATAACTCCTTTTGCTCCTCCTTCTTCCAATTATGGTATCCACCAAATGCTCCTCCAGGTGACAGAAACTGAGGTTAGGTCCTGCAGCCTGAACATGCATCTGTGGACTCAGCCTACCCCATACCCCAACTCATGTCCTGAGACCTGCTGACCTCTGGTTCTGGGTGGACCAGTTCTGGTCCTGCATTGGATCTTGTTCTTTCTGGTCTACCCTGGACCTCAGACCCCCCCTACTACTATTCTAAAGTACATTTTCATATTGAGGTTCTTATTATGTAGAACCTGGCTCACAGGGTTCTGTTTTATCCCTGAGTCTGGGATCTGACTTGAGAACCCTCCTATGTCCTCACTCTTAAAAACAGATTTTTTGCCTTTTTTGGTTTGTTTCCAGCAGCTGCTGCTGCCCAGGCTCCTGCCTTGTTCCCTTGGGGAGTGACCTCCTCTGATGATCTCAGTCCAATTCCAAAACATTGAAGGTATTTTGATTATTAATCAGACTCAATTCAGTTTTAAAATTGTAGTCAAGTTCATTATTAAAACTTTGATCTTGTCTTTGACACAAAGCTTCCCTTTTGCCACAGTGAGGGGGAGTAGAAAGATGGGTGGAAGGAGATCTCAGCTCCCTCCACACCCTTTCCTGCACTTACTTCCCTGTTACTAGACAGGCGAGTAAAAAGAAAGAGAGTTTTCCACAGAAAGTCTGCCCTTACAGGCCATTCTCGCTGAGCTAGTTTATCACCACAAACTAGGGCAGGCCTTCTACTCAGTCCACAGATGAGAACTCAACCCTTAGATCTTAAGAGGTCCCCTGTAGCCCCTTAGAGACTAAGCTGTGTCTTTGGGCTGACTACCACCACCGTCTCTTATGCATACCTCTCTGCCCATGCTTCAGTAGCTCTGGGCAGGCCTGCACCCCACAGTCTTATCTACATGGTGCCCTGGTGTGATTCCTTCCATACGTTTTTGGGGCCTGAACTTGACCATGCAGACATTCATGCTCCCCACTGCCTGTACCCTCCACCCCTGTCATCTCTCCTTATAGTTCCTCTTCCCTAGTGGCATCTGGCTACTAAACTAGCCTAGTGGCCCAGTGAATGTCCAACTGGGAAGGGATGTGATTCTCTTAATGTCCTCCTCTCTCAGCTGCACTTTCCCCAAAAGACAAGCTCTTCTTCATTCTGTTGAAAAGACATCTCTCAGCAGCTCATGGGGAAGGGTGCTTAGGCTTAGATTATGGGGAAGTTGGGATTTTATTCTTAACTGTGAGTCCTGATCATTCACTCTGGGCAATCCTTGGGTCCCTTGTATCCTATATCACCCCACAGCAGTGCTCACTTTCATGTAAGATATCCTGAACCCCCTTTGACTTTTCCTTGATTGTGGGCAGCATGACCAACAGCAGCAGAGGAAGGCTCTATGAAGCAGAGAGAAAGCATTCCACCCTGCTTCTGCCCTGGGAGAACTTGGGCAGGTCATTTCACCTCCGTCTGGGCTCCCTGTCTGGAACAGGGTGGTGCTAGTGAGGATGAAATGAGAGGAGAGTTGGGAAAACACTTGCAGATTGCTAGGTGCAGTAAACACACTCAACACATCTGATAGCAAATCAAATCTGTTCAATCTATAAGAACAGAACCGCAAAATACTTATCACTGCATGTACTTCTGAAAAGTGACCCAAAGTTTCGATTTCTGACCCCATTCGACTTCTTCTTTCTCCAGGATTCTGACAAAAATGAAATTTCTTTGACCTTGAAATCTGAGCAATGGTTTTTCATGCAACTACGAGGAGGGCCTGAGAGCATGCCCACACACACACACACACACACACACACACACATCTTACTACATGTTACGCTATGGCTACAATAGCTGTAGAGTAGGGTTGTTTGACCCTTTTTCAAGTTTACCAAAGTAAACACAAATTTGAAATAGTTCAAAAATCAAATAATTTGGTTTATTTTTTAAAGATTTATTTATTTATGCATACAAGAGCTGGGGTATAGGCCAGAGATGTCGGGGGTGAGAGGAGTCACCAGAGACAGAGTGGGGAACAGAACAGGCAGACTGAATGAAATACACTGCTGAGGGGAGCAGCAGGCAAAACAGGAGAGATCTGCTGTGCCATATGGGTTGCTCCCTGGTAGCCGGGGTACGAACTCGTGCTGCAGAGGCTGCGGATTGCTTTATAGTGCGGTGCCTAACCGCTTGCGCCACCAGGGAGGCCTGTAATTTGTTTTTTATTTATTTATTTATTTATTTGCTTATTTATTTATTTATTTATTTATTTATTTATTTTATATTTAAAGAGCAGGTTTATTGGGGAAAGGGAAAGGTTTTACTAATTGAGGCCTGCATGGTTGCAGGCAGGCGGCCTTGAGGAGAGCTGCCTGCACTGAGGGAGGTCAGTGAAGAGAAGTCCTGGCATGGTACAGGTCACAGGCAGCCAGAAAGCTGCTGCCCTGTGTAATTTGGTTTTATAGTGAAAAGCAGTCCCTTGTCTTCACACTTCCATCCTTTCGCCCAGCATGTGTTTATGATACAACAGCTTTTAACTCTTGTGTCATGGTATGTATTCCTATGGCTGAAAAACAGTATATTTATGTTGCTTTTTCAGAGAAATCCTTCAAGAGTAAAATAAAAAAGAAAGAGAAGACATGAGAGGAAAATTAAACAAAGAACTAGAAGCGACATACTTGACTAAGAGAAAAAGGAATGAGAAAATGAAGGGGGGAAAAATCTGTATGTCTACCTATCTACCTGTCTGCCTATCCACCCATCTTTCAATCTATCTGGCTCCCCAGGGCTAAGGAGGTGAGACCCTAACTTAGGTTTGTTGAACAGAGTCCACCTTCTGTTATGTTGTATCTTAAGTCCAGTGCTCTTTGGCCTCACTGGACCCTGGAAAACCAAATTTCATAGGACCCTACTAGGAGCCAAGTTTCCAGTCTCCATAATGTTTTCCCTACACCCTCTGTTCTTCCTTTGCAGCTTTGTGCATCCTGAAAAGGCAGGCCATGTGCAGGCCTGGGGAGGAGGCTGGGGTAAGATATCCCAGGGAGCTGACACTTAGCCCTCTTAAGAGTAAACCTCCAGCATATCTACCAAGATGGACAAATGACAAAAACATATTATGGGAAAAAAAAAAAACCTGCAGAAAATATAACTTTATGGCATAAAACTTAATAATGCCAAATAGTTTCATATTTGATCAAGCCACATCATAAAAGAAGCAGCTTTTACTGAAAATCTGAACTATAACACAACTTAGTAAGTGAAGACTCTATGCCAGTAATACAAACACATTTTAAAATAGTAAACCAAGCTAGGAGATTTTTGTAGTAATAATGACTTTAGCTGCAGCCTAATTTTGCTCCTGTTCCTGTTGACATCATCAGATTCAAATGTATGAATGTGAAATGGCGCTACCCGAGTGAGTTTCCATTGGCTAAAAGATGACACAAGACATGGATCCTCAAATAACTAGGATTTTAATATTCCAATGAACTGATAAAGTGCCCATTCCCTGGATGAGGGGAGCTGTCCCCACCCCAAAATCTCCCTGAAATCCTGGAGACTACTCCTGTGAATCCATCCCTCAGCCTGCTCCCCAACCCCCTCACTTGGAGTGTGGCAACTGCCATTCCCGCGACTTCCCCATATGTCACCCCCAGTTTGGAAAACGACTGCACACCTGTCATTTATCCCCAGGCTCTGTTCATACAAGCATTTGTTGTACAATTTTATTGAAGATGTAATGGCAATGGAAGATTACAACACAGCATTATACAGGCAACACCCCGAGGCTGAATATTAGAATAGATACAACTCTCCTACAGATGCACAGTCTAACAATAGTCAGACTTTCTGCTTTCTTGTTCTTTTTATTCCCCCAATTTCACTGAGATGTGGTTGATATATAACATTGTGTACATTTAAGGTTACAATGTGTTGTTGTTGTTGAAGATCTAAAATACACTACTGGGCCCCCTAGTGGTGCAAGGGGTTAAGACGCAACCAATGAAGCTATCTGCAGCCACTGCAGCACAAGTTCGATCCCCAGTCAGGGAGATACCCACATGGTGCAGGAGACCTCTCCTGACTTGCCTGCTGCTCCCCTCAGCAGTGTATTTCAGTAGATCTGCCTGTTCTGTTCCCCAATCTGTCTCTGGTGAATCCTCTCACTCCCCCATGCCTCTGGTATGCATAAATAAATAAATTTCCTGTTTGCATAACAAGATCTTGTATGCATAAATAAATAAATCTTTAGGGGCCTCCCTGGTGGTGCAGGGGGTTAAGTACTGCACTGTGGGGCAATCCACAGCCTCTGCAGCGCCAGTTCGATCCCCTGCCAGCCAGGGAGCAACCCACATGGCTCAGTGGACCTCTCCTGTCTTTTCTGCTGGTCCCCTCAGCGGTGTGTTACAATAAATAAATAAATAAATAAATAAATAAATAAATAAAAATACACTACTGAGGGGCCTCCCTGGTGGCACAAGGGGTTGAGTCATAGCACTATGAAGTTATCTGCAGCAACTGCAGCATGAGTTCTATCCCCAGCCAGACTGCTAGCCCACATGAGACAGCAGACCTCTCCTGTCTCATCCACTGCTCCCTTCAGCAGTATATTTCAGTCAATCTGCTTGTTCTGTTCCCTGTCTCTGGTGAATCCTCTTGCCCCTCCCTCCCCCCACACCTCTGGCCTGTACCCCAGCTCTTGTATGCATAAATAAACAAATCTTTAATAAAATAAAATACACTACTGAGGGGAGCAGCCAGTGAGACAGGAGAGGTCTGCTGCACCATATGTGGGTCAGCTCCCTGGCCAGGGATCAAACCCAGGCCACAGTAGTGATAGTGCTAAGTAAGTGTTAATCCCTAGGCCACCAGGGAGGCCCTACAATGTGTTGGTTTGATATACTTAGATATTGTCTGATTGAATGCCATCAGAGCCTAAGCTAATAACCCTCAAGTCACATGATTGCCATTTCTTTTTTGTGGAAGAACATCTCTTACTGCTCTCTCTTAACCTCCCTCTCACTGCTTTCCTCTTCCAAGACTCTCTTCCTCTCCAGACGTCAGCTGTCAGTGCCCAAATTCATATTATTTTTCTCCTGCAGACTTAACTCAGTTTGCTTTGCAGCTTCACCTCCACCCCTTCTGAACTTGCCTCACTCAAAAAGAACCATCAAGTTATTTATCTTTTCTTTTTTGTTCCATCAAGTTATTTTTCTAACCTCAATATAAAATATAATGTAATTAATATAAAAACAACAGTGATCAGGGCCTCCCTGGTGGCACAAGGGGTTAAGCACCACACTATGAAGCAATCCGCAGCCTCTGCAGCACGAGTTCGATCCCTGGCTGGCCAGGGAGAAACACACATGACACCATAGACCTCTCCTGACTCGCCCGCTGCTCCCCTCAGCAAGGTACTTCGGTCAATCTGCTTGTTCTATTCCTCACTATCTCTGGTGAATCCTCTCACCCCCTACATCTCTGGCCTACACCCCAGCTCTTGTATGCATAAATAAATAAATCTTTAAAAAGAAGAAACAGTGATCAGTTGTTGTTTAAATGGCATTTCCCCCTCCTGCTATGCAGTTGGCCATATAAGAAAGAAAAGCGATTGTGTCTACCGTTTCTAGAGCAACTACTCAGCATATATCTTATCTCTAGTCCTCACAGGTCCCCTGTGAAGTGGTAGATGGTGTCACTCCATGACTGCAGATGACCACACTGAGGCTCAGAGAAGGTTAAGTGACTTGCCTGAGGTCACCCAGCTGCCAGTCACGCCTGCCTGCTCCCAAGCAGATGAATCAACACTCTACTCAGGATCTTACTGAAATGCAATGGTTGAGGAAGAACTTTTGGGTCAGCATAGCTGTGACCATCATCATTGTCTCCGTGGGCCTGGGTCTTCTCCTGTTCTGCATCTGTAGGTGGCTGCTTAGACGAGGTAACGGCCATCTCACCTGGGCAGGCAGAAGGGAGGGAGAGGTGATTGTGAGTGCATTAGGCTTCCCTTAAGGCAAGAAGGTTAGATCAGTATGTATGTTTGGCCTGAACTTTGAGCTCTGGTGGGAGTTCTAACCCTGTCACTAACTTGTGTCTCTTTCTATGCCTAAGTTTCCCCATCTACATAGTGAATAGGGGAAAAGTAAGCTAATTTCCAAGAACTCTTCCAGCCCCAGGCTTGGATGCAGAAGCTGTTTCCAGGCAGCCCGTGTTACAGTACTTTCTCTCTCCATTATGGCTGTTGATCATAGTTCTTTTTTTTTTTTAAGATTTATTTTTTATTTATTTATGCATAAAAGAACTGGGGTATAGGCCAGAGGTGCAGGGGGTGAGAGGATTCACCAGACACAGAGTGGGGCGCAGAACAGGCGGATCTACTGAAGTACACTGCTAAGGGGAGCAGTGGTCGAGACAGGAGAGGTCTGCTGCACCATGTGGGTTGCTCCCTGGCCAAGGATCAAACTCATGCTGCAGTGGCTGGCAATAGCTTGATAGCCCTGAGACTTTAACCCCTGCGCCACCAGGGAGGCCCTGATCACAGTTCTTATCACACACCTGAAAGAGCACAAGTCTGTTATGTGTCAAAAACTGCCTTAATTCCCAACTCATTGAGTTGTATTCATTAAATACATACAACACTTTTTATGTCAATTATATGTCAATAAAATGTTCTTCAAAAAAAGTTGCCTTCAGGTGCAAAAAATAGACTTAACTCATAATTAATTACTTTGCCACCATGATTGCCTCCTCTAAGATCACACTCTGAATTTTCTGGTACTATATCTGCCTTTGGCCAGAGGTTGTTGACATTGTCAGGCATAAACAAACAACTTTCCAGAGATTAACACAAACATTCAATTATCTACAAACGGGCTTCCACTTCCTTATTTATATCCAGAACACACCAACCCCTTGATTCAATAGTGTGTTTTCTTGAGATCTTATCCCTTTTTTTCTGGAGATCTTATTCTTTAAGCAATGACCTTAGCCTGGGGTACAACTGCAAATGGTAAATACCCTGAGAGGTACAGTCACCTTTCCCAGGGCACACTGGGCAGGTATCCCTCAGGATCAAGCCACTGTCTTCCCCTCGCATCTGGACAGAGCCACAGAATCACACTTTGCCCAATGCTGGAAGGTGAGGGCTGCACAACAAGCAACACATTCTTGTCATTCTTCTCAATCTCTTTAGTGATAAGAAAATTAAGACTCAGAGAGAGGCAAAGCCTTGGCTGAGGGGTTGGTGGCACAGTTGGGACTAGAACTTGGATCCACTGGGTTTCCCATTCAAAGTCTTTTCTCCCTACCCTTTGATGGTAATTGGTCATTTTTTTAAATACAAAAAGTATATTCTGGCCCCAGAATATACTATAATATATATAATCCTCTATCCATTTACCTTCTTACAAGTTTTCATTCTCAGATATGAACATGTGACAAAGCAAAAACTTTACCTATTCTCTTTTATCTTGACCCACTCTTATCAACAAGCAGGTAATAATAACAACTTATATGTCTAGCATGTCAACACTGTTTTCTATTCTTTACCTCATTTTCTCCCACCCCCACTTTTGGCTATTCATTCAGTCAATACTTCTGAGTGTGACTATGTACACTGCAACAAGAAATAAACACAGACCACTTGATCCTGCCCTTGCTGGATTAGCTCAAGGCTCTGTGTTCACACAGCCTGCGTTACATTCTGGCATTAACTTTTAACCACTGACTAACTCTATGTCCCTAAGCCTGTTTCCTCTTGGCGGTTCTTCCAAACATCCTGAAACCACCAGCTCTCTGAGGACTTCTAAACTCTAGAATCACAACATTTGCCAATTCTTCCTGAAATGATATGCTTTCTTTTTTGCCTTAGAGAAGAAATTGGAAATTGTCAAGAACTTGAAACAAAAACGAAGAGATGAAGAAATGATGTATGAGTAAGTAGGAGGAAATCCTTCTGCTTTTTAATTTTGAGAACACCCTGTTCACTTCCACTCTGGCAACTAGGCTACTGTATTAGTATGACTCAAACACCCACTTTCTGTGGAGCCACTGAAATGCCCTATCTGCCAACTCTCCCCATTTAAGGGGAGAGATCTCAGGTCTTTGATGTGCAGGTCACCATCTGGCTTGCTGTTCTACAAATCCTCTCTCATCTCATTTATTTTGATAAGGGTCAGACTCTGTGTTTTGGGCCACACTCAATGTTAGGTTACCCTTTTTTTAAAAAAAAAAAAGGTTTTTATTTATTTATGCATACAAGAACTGGGGTACAGGCCAGAGGTGTGGGGGGTGAGCAGATTCACCAGAGACAGAGTGGGGAACAGAACAGAACAGAACAGACTGACTGCAACACACTGCTGAGGGGAGCAGCGGGCAAGACAGGAGAGGTCTGCTGCACCATGTGCAGGCCTGGTTACCCTTCTTTTCTTCAGGTGGCTTACAAGGATAGTCCTCTAAAAGCTATTGTGCTGAACAAAATTATGCCATTCAATTTACTTTCGCATTTTATGATATCATTGGGGCTCTAAGATTGCAATCAGTTGTCAGGACCTCTGAGGCGTAATGATTCACTAGAAAGACTCAAAGGACACATAAAAGTGATGTCATTCATTGTTATCAGTTATGACAATGAAAGGACACAGATTAAAATCAGCAAGGAAAAAGGTGCATGCTTCCAGTTGTCCCATCCCAACAGAATCAGTCTTCCAGCAAGGATGTGTGACAGCATCTGTGAAGCCTCCCAACCAGAGAAGCTCCCCCAGCCTTGTTCCTACGGGTTTTATTGGGATCGATCACATAGGCATGGAGTGAGCATTCAGTCCCTTCAGAGGTCAAACTGAAACAGCATGGCCCAGGGCCCCACACAAACAAAAGCAGGCATTCACCATCAATCTCACTAGCTGGCCCATGGCCCCAGGTATGCAAACACACTTATCTGGTAGGATATTTTAGAGCTTAGAGCTGGTCAAGAACCAGCTCTTTTTTCTTTTGGGGTGGGGGAGGGAGGATGGAATCCACTATTTGAAACAAAATTCATGCTTTTCTCAAATGACTTCTGTTGGGGCTCAAGGGACCCAACAAATAATAGACCTCTTCCCCACCGATTCTTACTACCTTGAGGAATAAGACAAACCTGTCATGCAGTTAGGTATCCAAAATGATGCCTGTATTGAGAATAAAACTGCATTGCAGAAAGTGACTCTTCTGGAAATGCCTGTGCATTTCCTGATACTTGACCAAGCAAATCCTGTAGGGTTCAGAGGCTTGTCCCAGAGAACCTTAAGTCTCTGCTGCAGGGCAGCCTGCTTTCTCTAAATGGTAAAGACCCAAGCAGTTATATATCTTGCTGTAGTGAGGCTGGCTGTGGAGGAACAAGTAGGAGATGCTAGATTTTTCCCAAAATCAGATCGATTTTCCTCTTTTCCTGGGAAGAACCAAAGAGCCATAGAGAGAGGCCTTTGTGGGGGAACTCTTGCCACATGTCCCCTTCCGCACTCACCCAACAACCTCAGTATGCTTATGCATCCCCAAGGGCACTTAACCACACATAGGAAGTCAAAATTTGGCTCAAAAGAATCTAGTATCAATTTGGAGATCAGAGTATTGAGGACACAATGGGGATCTAGGGATAAAGACTTCCTTGGAATCAATCTTTTTGTGAGAACTTCTTACAGCCCTGTACATGAAAACAGAAAAGTGCATGGGGTAAGAGTACAACTCAATGGATTTCCACAAATTCAACAGACCCAAGTAATCAACATCCAGGTCAAAAAACAAAATTACCAGCACCCTCAGCAACTTACATTCCCCTCCAGTCACTGCACCCTAAGGATAACCACTGTACAGATTGATTTTCTCCTTGTTTTCATGCTGTATTTAAGTGCATGCATATATAAATATACAGTATTATTATTATTTGGTATTTGGCTTCTTTAAAAAAAAAAAAAGATTTATTTATTTATTTATACAAGCACTGGGTACAGTCAGAAGCGCGGGAGAGTGAGAGAATTCACCAGAGCCAGAGCAGGGAGCAGAACAGGCAGAAGGACCGAAGTACACTGCTGAGGGGAGCAGCGGGCAGCAGGAGAGGTCTGCGCGCCATGTGGGACCCTCGCCTGGTGGCCGGGGATCGAACCGGCGCTGCAGAGGCTGCAGGCAGCTTCGCAACCCAGCGCTCAACCTCTGCACCAGCGGGGAGACCCGGTATTTGGCTTCTTTTGCTCAACATTTTGCCTAGGATTCATTGTGGATGGTTGTAGATTGTTCATTCTTATTGCAACAGAGTATACTATCATGGGTATACCAAGATTAATGCATTCATTCTACTGCTGATGGGCATTTGGGTAGTGACCAGTTTGGGACCATTATGAGTAGTGTTGCTATGAACACTCTAGCAAACCAACACTGACCCCTTCTCTTTCTCTCTCCAGGAATGTTCTTAGTCAACTGCCAGATCAATTACCCCCTCTGCCACCCAGGCATTTGCCCTCTCCAGAAGATGCCTGTAAGTATATTTTACTGATAACAGTCTCATTCAGGGTATGATAATAAATTTATCTAGGTGTCTTAGTCATCTTGGGATCCCCATAAAAAAAAAATACCATAGATAAGAAGCTTAAACAACAGAAATGTATTTTCTCACAGTTTTGTAGGCCAGAAGTCCAAGATCACCGTGCCGGCCAATGTGCACTCTTCCTTGCTTGCAGAATCCCCACAAGGCCTTGCCTCCCTGCCTGTGTAGTGTGCAGGGGAGAGGGGCTCAGTGTGGGGAAGACAGAGAGGAGTTCTCTGGAGTCTCATAAAGACACTAATCCTATTGGACTGGACCCCCACTCTTACAACCTTATTTAATCTTAATTACTTCCACAGGGTCCCCACCTTCAAATGCAGCCACATTGGGGGCCCTGGATTAAGGCTTCAACACATTAATTTCATGGGGGCCCAAATATTTTGTCCATAACACTAGGATTCACAGATGGCAACATCTTGTTCAAAAGAAATGAGCAAGTTAAAATGGGGAAGAATAAATACTAATGCTCCCAATATTCAATGTGTAAATTCATACTCAAATGACAGCTTGGAGCATGAGTAGAAAGAAATTGAGGGTGTCACTGAGCCTCTTCCTATCAGAAAAACTGCTTGGTTCCCTTGATGGAAATGTTCTTCCTTAAGTTCTTTGCATAGCTGCCTGTATCTCATCCTTCCGCTGTCAGCTCAAATGTCGTCACCCCAGAGAGGCCATTCCTGATTTCCCTATCTAAAATAATCCTGCGAGGTTTCTTTATGAAACTTACAATTATCCAAAATTGTCTTCTTTAGTTGCTGTTCACCTGTTTATTACCTACCTCCTCCAGGAAATAATAACCTTTCTTGTCTTTTTTTTTTTTAAAGATTTATTTTATTTATACATACAAGAGCTGGGGTACAGGCCAGAGATGCAGGGGAGTGAGAGGATTCACCAAAGACAGAGTGGGGAGCAGAACACAGGCAGACTGACTGAAATACACTGCTGAGGGGAGCAGCGGGCGAGACAGGAGAGGTCTGCTGCACCATGTGGGTTTCTCCCTGGCCGGCCGGGGATCGAACTCGTGCTGCAGAGGCTGCGGATTGCTTCACAGTGTGGTGCTTAACCCACAATGCCACCAGGGAGGCCCACCTTTCTTGTCTTTTTTACCACTGTTTACCCATCAATAAGAACCAGTGTGTGGAACTTAATGGATAATTAATAAAATTGTTTGACTGAATGAATAAATCTTATTAGCTAACATTTATTGAGCATGCCCTGTGTGTCAAGCCCTATGCTAGGCACTTCACAGTGGTTATCTCATTTAATTCTCTCAACAACTCTATCAGGGAGATACATTATTATTGCCTTTCAACAGTTGAGGAAACTAAAGCACAGACAAATTAAGTGACTTACTGATGGTCACACAGCTAGTGACTACCAGAGCATGAACTCGAACTCAGCTCTGTCTAGTTGCAGAACTCTGCTAGAAATGAAATGGTAGTTATTTGGGGGCTCTCTTAGGAACAGATGAGACAGTGGTCAAGGCAGTTTCAGGCCCCATCAAAGGTGGATCTGAATTGCTTCATCATCCTTTCCCTAGACACCTTAGTGCTTTTGCTATATATCCTTGCACCTTTTGAAAACACCACTGTTCCCTTTCTTCTGAATGGAGAGATTACAACATGAACAAATTACCAACAATTCTGGAAACTGGTATAAGTCATTGTGAGGGCTGTGCCCAAAGGGAAATATGGTTTGTATCACTTCCTTATGAGAATTAGGATCTATAGGCATGACACTACTCATCTGGCTACTGGCTCTGGAAAGTTTCTGGTCTAAGCTTCTGCTTCATGGTTCCCACTGAAGTGCAACCTTAGGCAAAGGGACAGAGAAGATATCTGACCAACCAACATTTACTTACTTGGGTGATCCTGAGACTGTCATGTCTATGCCTCAGTTTCCTCTGTATGATGAGAATCAGATCCATCAAGAAGTTGAAAGATCACCAAAACCCATGAAAATCACATTGATTTACCTACTTGGTAAAATGTATATAAATATACAATAGTTTTGCATCTAAGGCACTTTTTGTATATTCTAGCCCCACAGGAACCTCCGGGGCAGTTACCAACAACATACTCAATAGTAAATAAAGTTGGACATAAGAAGACAGTTTCGATTCCAAGTTATATTGAGCCTGAAGATGACTATGATGATGTTGAAATCTCTACAAATATGGCAAGCCATCATTTTGAAACAACTGTTTCTTCTTTTTGGAAAGCTGAAGAAGGTTCACACAATTTATTTTAAAAAGTAGAGAAGGATTGAACTACTAGAGGTATCTGGAGCCCAAAAACCAGTGGTAATGTTATGAAGTTCTGTTAAGATAAGTACTTCCTGAACTTTAGCTGAAGAAGCTTCAACGATCAGATGACAGCAGCCAGAGGACAGATGTTTGTGCTCAGCCCCGAAGACTGATGGGAGTCGGGCCTTAAGATTCCATCAAGGAGTTTACACAGGGAGGACCACTGGGATCCATGGCTCCCACCTGAGAAAATGACTCAATTCTCAGCACACTTGCCCTCTCCTTCCCTAGTTTGTATGGTTCTAAGTGACTGTACTTAGAAGCCATGCTTCCTAAGTGATCTGAAATCTTGGATTTTGATATTACAGGGCCTCGCAGGCTCCTAAATCCAGGAAGGCTGCCGCTGAGCATACCATCTTGCCAACACCCATCTTGTCCACCACCCTAATTGAGGCACTGTGGGTGGTAGTCACAGTTACAGTCCAGTGTCTTATGGGAACATTACTTCTTCGTGCCTTGTAAGTTCTTCAAGGGTGGGGAATACTTTTTGTTCTTGTGAACCCCTCCCTGCTTATACACACCCCAAACTCCAGTGTCTCTATGATCTTGACCAAACTGACCACAGGGATTCAAGTTCTCCCTGGGGTTTTTTCCTATGCTTCCCGGTTGCCCTGTAACAATCAACAAAGGGTAGAAGTTACCTTCTGATTTACACATAGAGGCTTCCTTTTGCAATACATATATTGGAGGAGCTACAGAAAAAGTAGGTTTCCTCAGGAAAAATCATGGGGGGGCCTCTCTGGTGGTGCAAGGGGTTAAGATGCAACCTATGAAACCTATGAAGCTATCCATAGCCACTGTAGCACGAGTTCAGTCCCTGGTCAGGGAGCTACCCACATGGCACAGCAGACCTCTCCTGACTTGCCCACTGCTTCCCTCAGCAGTGTATTTCAGCCGATCTGCCTGTTCTATTCCCCACTCTGTCTCCGGTGAATCCTCTTACCCCCTACACCTCTGGCCTGTACCCCAGTTCTTGTGTGCATACTTAAATAAATCTTTTTTTAAAAATCATGGGGAACAGAAAAGAAAGTGGTCATTAAATGGCTGACTCAGGATGAGACTTCAGGGGATTTAACACCCTCTCAATTTTTATGACTGCCTTACATAGAGTTTTATGCAAATAGAGTCAAGGCCTTTCCTTCCAGATCACTGTCCCTGAGTGTCTGAGAGGCAGAAACTCCAGGGCTATGTACTGCAGCTAACAAGACGCCAATGGGGTGGACCGCTATCCTGTACCAAGTGCCCCAGTAGGGGTCACCAAGGCCTAAGTCAGCTTTGTATATTCCTGGTCCTCATCAATTTCTTCAAGTGGAACAGCTGGAGCCCCGGGACTTGATGTCTCTAAGCAAACTCACAAGATACTGATTTCTAAGCAATTGCCAGGGAATCCAGCTAAGGAGCAGACTTGCAGGGACATTACCACGATCCATGAAAAAGCCCCAGAGTGACTCTTGAACTGAGCTCCTTCACCAGAAATGGAAAGTGTGTTCCTGCCACATTCAAGATTCCTCCCTCAACTAATGATGGACCAGTAGGGACTTGCGCTTCTCTCTCACTGGACTCCATGGAGACTTGTAGCTTCTGGTTAGTACCTCCTTACTTTAGGCCTGTGATTGTTCAAACTACGGTCTCATGGAACTGTGGAACACATATATACATGTATATACATTTAAAAATGCTAAAGAAGTGTTTCAGATGTATGCTTTCCTCTTATGAATTTTCTGTAAACTGTCCACAGTTATGACAAAAATTAAAAGCCACTACCAGACAAATGCTAACTTTTTCTTGGTTTCCAGGGCACCACCATCTCATGGCTCTCTCCTGCCTGTCTGGCCTGACTCACTCTTGTTTGGAGGGCCCCTCTCTCTGAAACATTTCTTCCTTGCTGGTCTTCCTCAAGGTTCTGACCCCATCCCTCCCTCATCTCACTAATAATGCCTGTGGACTCAGCGCCTCTTCTATTCTGAAGACTTCCAAATCGCAGATTCCAGCTGAGCCCTCTCCTCACTTCCAGACTGCGTTACCTCCAGGACATCTCCATATGACTCTCCCATGGTCCCTCAAGTTCGACATATAATGAAAGGAAATGATGACCTACCCCTATTTCAAACTGTGCTCTGCCATCTTCATTGCTGGGGTTAGAAACTAGCACACTGCCTGGAGTCCTTCTGTGCAATGCTCTCTGCCTCCTGTTGGTTGTCCCTCTCCAGTAGCTTTCCGATTCAGTTCACATTTCTCCAGCGTTGCCAGCACTTGCCAAGAGAATTTCAAGTCTCCCAACTGCTGGCACCTTACCCTCCAATCTCCTTTCTTACACAACAGCCATTGATTTTCTAAAGCAATCATCTGACTGCTCCATTCCCTTAGCTTATATCTCTACATTACCCGTTATAGCTCTTCTTTACCCATTATTCACAGAAAAAAAGATAAATTCCGTAATATGGGTTACACTGTTTGTCAGGATCTCCGGTTATCTCTTGCAAACTCTCTCTTTCCCCATCCCCTTGCAATGCCCACTGCACCCAATCTTTTTCTCCAGCCATTTCAAATAATGTTGTTCATGGTCTCTCTTACTCCCGTGTCCACACACAGTACTCTCCCCTCTGTCTGGCACACTCCCCCTACCTCTTGATTCTTCCCATCTCAGCATTAGCTCCATCCTCACTGCTCCAAATTTGGGTCTGGGACCCCTGGATGCTCTCCTTTCATAGATGGGCATGCTGTAATTACCTACTTACCTGTCATTCTTCCCCACTAGACTGAAAGCAACATGAGGACAAGGACTGTGTCTTCCTTTCCCCCCTTTCACAGTGCCCAGGCACATTGTAGATGCTCAATAAATATGTTGAATGATCAAATGAATGAAAGCATGAACTTCTCTGGGATCTCACTGCTCCTATGGGCATCCTATGAGATCCTATGGATCTCACTGCCCTGTGGGCACACTTCTCCTGCTGCATGATAATTGCCTTTTCTACCCTCCTTCTTCTACCTCTTTCGGGGTAGAACTTGTCTGACTCACTGATGTATTCCCAGTGTCCAGCATAAACGCTGGCACAAAGTAGCACTTAATAAATACTTATTGGGTGCTGAACGTTAATGGAAATCTACCAATCAGTATGACAAAAACAAACAGGCATTTTCTCTGGTTAAAATGTTATACTTACCCATATAAAGTTTGTAATCAAGTCATGCTTTCTGCCAATGAAGTTGTTACCAGTTTGGATGTGGAATTAAATATACCAAGATTTCACAGGGTCTTTTTGTATATTCTAGCTCAACGGGAAACCCCAAGTCGTCCACCATCTACATACTCATAGGAAAATAAAGTTAGAAAAAAAAATAGAAGAGTTTCCATGCCAAGCTACCTGGAGTCTGAAGATGATTACTACAATGTTGAAATCGCTATAAATATTGAAAGCTGTCATTTTGAAACAACTCCTATTCTACCACTGGAACTATTTTGAGAACTGATGGTTTACCCATGCCACAAATCAGTGAAGTGTAGTTTTCTTTAAAATAGTAAATGGTCTAATTTCTTTTGTGATACAAATAAGAATGCTTACAGGAAATGCTGTAGTATTACCGTATATTTATTAGTATGTTTTAGGCTGCAAGGAACAGATTCTCCAACTAAAGGTAACGTAGGCGAAGAGCAATTTATTTACCTCTAGACTCACAAAACAAGTCTAGAGGTAAACACTCCAGAATTCAGCAGCTCCATGACTTATGACTATTGGCTGATTTTTCTTTCTTTTTTTTTAAGATTTATTTTATTTATTTATGCACACAAGAACTGGGGTGTAGGCCAGAGGTGCTGCAGGGGCCGGGGGAGGGAGAGGAGAGGATTCATCAGAGACAGTGGGGAGCAGAACAGGAGGATTGACTGAAATACACTGCTGAGGGGAGCAGTGGGCAAGACGGGAGAGGTCTGCTGAGATCTTGTGCGTTAGCTCCCGGGCCAGGGATCAAACTTCATGCTGCAGTGGGTACTGATAGTTTCACAGTGCTGAAACTTAACCCCTTGCGCCACCAGGGAAGCCCCTTGGCTGATTTTTCTTTGATTCTTTTCGCTTTACTCTCGTGGTGGCAAGGTAGCTGCCACAACTCTAAGCACTACATCCTCTAGGGATAACATTCAAAGTTAGGAAGGAAAGGAGTGTTTCCTTCCATGAACTCTTGTTATTAGGAAGGAAAATCTTTTCCAGAAGCCCCCAGCATCATCTCCTATAAAGTCTCATTGGCCTGAATTGGTTCACATGCCCAGCAAGAGGAAAGGCTCAGGGGTGAACATTGGGAATTTCAGGTAGGTTTTGCCATCAAGGACAAGGAAGGAAATAGCTGCTGGATGGGCATCCTGCCATCTCCCAGAGTCAGTTCACTTTAACAAATGACACTATTTGCTCTTTTCTCAGTTGCTCTCTTAGAGGTGTTAGGGAGTTTAGGGTAAGAAGTGGTATCTATACAAATAGACAAAGGATTGCCAGTCAGATGAGGATAATGACAGTAGCATCAATAGAAACAATAACAAGAGCCAATTTTTTTTATTAAAAAAATATTTATTGTATTTATTTTATGGTTTACTTTATTCTTTTATTTTATTTTTATATTCCCCATACAATTGCAACCCCCTTATTTTGACCCTTAATCCCTCCTTTCCCCCCGCCCCTGCCCTCATGGTATGTCTCTGGTTCATAGTTGTTTGTTGATTTTGATTTTTTCTTTCTTATAGTTACTCTTTTTCCTGGTCCCTTGTTTAGGTTTTCTAGATTCCTGCTATGAGTGAGACCATCCGGTATTTTTCTTTTTCTTTCTGGCTTATTTCGCTGAGCATGATCCCTTCCAGCTCCATCCATGTTGCTGCAAATTGCATGTGTTTATCTTTTTTGAATGCTGAGTAATATTCCATGGTATATATGTACCACATCTTCTTGATCCAGTCATCTATTTTTGGGCATTTGGGTTGTTTCCAAAGCTTAGCTATTGTAAATAGTGCTGCTATAAACATAGGCGTGCAGGTGCTACAAGAGCCAGAGGATTTCACTGTAAAATGTAACTGTGACCTTGAACTGGCAGGACTGGAGGGATATAATCAGAGAAGAGTTTTATCCTCCCTCTAGCTCTTCACCCTTGCTGTTTCTTTCTTTTTTTTTAAAAAAAAAGATTTATTTATTTATTTATACAAGCACTGGGTACAGTCAGAAGCACGGGAGGTTGAGAGAATTCACCAGAGCCAGAGCGGGGAGCAGAGCAGGCAGAGGGGCCGAGGTACACTGCTGAGGGGAGCAGCGGGCACGGCAGGAGAGGTCTGGCACCATGTGGGACCCTTACCCGGTGGCCGGGGAGCAGCCGGGGATCAAACCGGCGCTGCAGAGGCTACGGGCAGCTTCGCAACCCAGTGCTCAACCGCTGCGCCACCGGGAAGGCCCCTTGCTGTTTCTTAAACCTACTCTGATGTGCTTGTCCTTTCCTGCCCTTTGGGTAAAATGTCAGGCAAGGGTCCTTGGTTTTTCTGGTCATTCATAAGGTAATAAAAGGCCCTCCAGATGTCTGCATTTGTCAAAATTCAGGGAGTATTTTCTTAAGATTTCTATATTTCAACCTAAATAAATTTTACCTCAAAAGAAAAATACTGTAAACAAATAATGAACTCTGGTTAATGCTACGCACACTGAAGTATTTAGGATGAAGTGTACTGATGTCAACACTGAGCTAAGCAAAGAAACGCCCAGCTGCTAATGGCACTGTTTGAGCTCCTGTATGGAGGCACGCTTGATGTAGGTAAAACCCCTGGATCTAGGCCTCCTTGTGGCACAAGGGGTAAGTCTTAGCACTATGAAGCTATTCACAGCCACTGCAGCACGAGTTCGATCCCTGGCCAGGGAGCTACCCACATGGTGCAGCAGACCTCTCCTGTCTCGCCCACTGCTCCCCTTAGTAGTGTACTTTAGCCGATCTGCCTGTTCTGCTCCCCACTCTGTCTCTGGTGAATCCTCTCACCCCCGCCCCTGCATCTCTGGCCTGTACCCCAGTTCTTGTCTGCATAAAAAAATCTTTATTCTCTAAAGCTTGCAACCCTGCCCCTTAGGGCCCATCCCACCATCACTGCCTCATTTTGGTCTGGCTTAATTTTCATCTGGCTTACACCAAAAGTCTCTCACACCCTCCTCCAATCCTTTTCCCATCTGCTGTCAGAGTGAACTTTTTATTTTATTTTATTTTTCAAAGATTTATTTATTTATACAAGAACTGGGTTACAGGCCACATGTGCGGGAGGGTAAGAGGATTCACCAGAGACAGAGTAGGGAACAGAACAGGCAGGCTGACTTGAAATACACTGCTGAGGGGAGCAGTGGGCGAGACAGGAGAGATCTGCTGTGCCATGTGGGATTCTTGCCAGTGGGCCGGGATTGAACTCGCGCTGCAGAGCCTCCAGACAGCTTCACAGCACGGCGCTCAACCACCTGCACCACCACGGAGGCCCCAGAGTGAACTTTTTAAAACACAAATCTAATTAGATCATGTCTCTGCTGAAAATTCTTCAATGGCTCCCTTGCACCTGACAGGGTAAAACCCAAACTCCTTAGTACACCACACAAAGTTCTCATAACCTGGTCCCCGCTGGCCTTGGTTCAGGGTCCACCTACCACACTCTGACCATGAGAAAACACATGCAACTCCCTGAAAACATTAAAATGTTACTAATGCTTTCTCTAGTCTCTTCTCTCTGCTGAGAAAACCATCTCCTCCTTCTACACCTGATAACTGTGACTCACCCCTTCACATCCACCTGGAGTATTGCTCTCTCTCTCAGGCCTCTTCCCTAGGTCAGGGCACCTTTCCTCAACAGTTCTCTTACACTTAGCACAGGGGATCATTGTCAGTGTTTTGTGGTTACAGATCTCTTTTCCATTAAATAATGGGACTCTTGAGGTTAGAATGTCTTGGGGTGACTGCACATTCAGGTTTGCCCAGTATGGCCGTAACTTTCATTTGATGTCTTGGTATAATTATATCATAAGGACCCCTTTCACTCTCAAAAGTGCCCTGGTTTGGATGATAAATTATATGTTACCCTATTTACTCATGATTAGGTCAGAGTGTTAAAAAATATTTTTCAGGGCCTCCCCGGTGGCGCAGCGGTTGAGCGCTGGGTTGCGAGGCTGCCCGCGGCCTCTGCGACTCAGGTTCGATCCCCGGCTGCTCCCCGGCCACCAGAGGAGGGTCCCGGCCACCAGAGGAGGGTCCCACATGGCGCGCAGACCTCTCCTGCCGCCCGCTGCTCACCTCAGCAGTGTACTTCGGTCCTTCTGCCTGCTCTGCTCCCCGCTCTGGCTCTGGTGAATTCTCTCACCCTCCCGCGCTTCTGACTGTACCCAGTGCACGTATAAACAAACAAACAAACAAATAAATAAATAAATAAAACATGCCTCTATTTAAAAAAAAAAAATATTTTTCAAATGAATGCATGAATAAGTGATCCTCTCTGGGTCTCATTTTCTTCCCACCAAATTAGTAGCTGAGTTAGACAATTACTAAGTTCTTCACTTGAAGTGATACAAATAAAGTCAGTAATTCAAAACACTAAGACAACAGGGCCTCCCCGGTGGCGCAGCGGTTGAGCGCTGGGTTGCGAAGCTGCCCGCGGCCTCTGCAGCGCCGGTTCGATCCCCGGCTGCTCCCTGGCCACCGAAGGAGGGTCCCACATGGCGCGCAGACCTCTCCTGCCGCCCGCTGCTCCCCTCAGCAGTGTACTTCGGTCCTTCTGCCTGCTCTGCTCCCCGCTCTGGCTCTGGTGAATTCTCTCACCCTCCCGCGCTTCTGACTGTACCCAGTGCATGTATAAACAAAACAAACAAACAAACAAACAAATAAATAAAACATACCTCTATTTAAAAAAAAAAAAAACACTAAGACAACAACGTTAAGACAGTTTTCATTTCTCTTCCTCTTGAAAAGACCCTTCAGGGGCCTCCCTGGTGGCACAAGGGGTTAAGTCTCAGGGCTATCAAGCCATTACAGCACTGCATCACAAGTTTGATCCCCAGCCAGGGAGCTGACCCACATGGCACAGCAGACCTCTCCTGTCTTGCCCGCTGCTCCCCTCAGCAGTGTATTTCAGTCAATACACCTGTTCTGTTCCCCACTCTGTCTCTGGTGAATCCTCTCTCACACACACCCCCAACACCTCTGGCCTACACCCCAGCTCTTGTATGCATAAATAAATAAATCTTTAAAAAGAAAAGACCCTTTATATAGAATTCCACATTCAAACCTATTCACACCTGGATCAACAATTTTAGAGACCATTACCTGCTGGGAGCCTGACACAAAAAAATACTGTGAATCCTTTCTACTAAAGAGGAGTTCTCTCAGTCAGCCCCACTACAGACTGAAATGTGGTGTGCTTCAGTCTCTAACTCACCCATGCACTTCCCCTAAGTGCACTTAGGTGCTCCACCTTCACCGCAGCGCCGCAGAATGAAATCCTACCTTAGATGAATGCTGGCTGAAAGCCCTGCTCCACAAATAGGTAACAATCCACTGTAGCCACATTTTATGTCACTACAGCAGAGTGTGCAAATCACTACATGCAAAACCACTATCAATGTAATAATCGATCAATATTGTTGCATCTTGGCCCTTAAGCTGTAAAACTCCACTTTTTATAATAAATATACCCACATCTCTTTGCCAAAACTTAATGAAGTTAAAGTTTTAGATCAGCTACTTTTGAATAATTTATTCTACAATCAAAAAAGTAAACCTAAATACTTAAACTCTCACTTATAAAGTGACTTACAAACTAGAAACCTTTGAATTTTTTAAAAAATATAGATGCCTCAGTGTTTTATTTTTGTTTTTTGTTTTTTGTTTTTTTACTGATTGTGTGTCAGTGGAGCATGGTTTAGGTTTTAATAAAAATTGCAGGAGGCAATATTTAAAAACAATGAAATTCCCCTGATGGTGAAAGAACTTTATTTGCATAACTTGTACACTTTTACCTCCCATGAGGCACCAAACAAAAATAATAATTTTCCGATATATTAATGTTGACTCTCTACAATGCTATTCTTGGTGACCAAGAAAAACTTCCTCTGAGTACATTAAAAATAAGCATTACCCTGCATTTCTCACATTGTTTAGAAAAAAGATTCAATCAGTATTTCATAGATTGATTCTGTTATATCACTGAGCTAGCTTGATAAGAATTTCACAATTCTTTTCAATTTGCGATCTGGCTGGGAAGAAAAAAGACCAACTATATATAAAAAAAATTTAAAGGCCAACTTTAGCCACTTTGGAGAACAATTTGGCAACATTTAGTAAAATTGAAAATTTGGACACCCTAGATAACCCAGCAACCCCACTTCAGGTCACATAACCTAGTACAGTACCTTGCAAACATTTTAGTACCAGGCTTCCATTACACTTCATTTTTTAAAGATTTATCTATTTATACATACAAGAATTGGGGTACAGGCCAGAAGTGTTGGGGGTGGTGGTGAGAGGATTCACCAGAGATAGAGGAGGGGGCAGAACAGGTGGATATACTGAAATAAACTGCTGAGAGGAGCAGCCGGTGAGACAGGAGAGCTCTGTTGTGCCGTGTGGGTCACCTCCCTGGCTGGGGATCGAACTCTTGCTGCAAGAGCTGCAGATAGCTTCATAGTGCTGAGACTTAACCACTTGAGCCACCAGGGAGGCCCTCCATTACACTCTTTAAAATCACTGAGGACACTAAAGAGATTTTGTTTATGCAGAAGATAATTAATGATACATACTTTATAGGAAATTAAAAGTGAGGCTTTGAAATATATATTAATTAATTCAAAATAATAAATCCTTTATATTAATATAAACATTTTAATTAAAATAATTATATTTTCCCAAATAAAAACAAATTAGTGAGAAGAGTGGGTATTTTTGTGAACTTCTTTACTAGCTGGCTTAATAGAAAATACTCAGATTCTCATATCTGCTTCTACAGTCAGTCTGTTGCAATATCAGTGTTATGTAGCCTCTGGAAAGCTCATCTGTACGTTTGTGAAAGAGCACAAATAAGAACAATTAACATCTTGGTGTTTTTACAAATATACTTTTGATCATGGCCAAACCTCACTTTGAGAATGACTGTCTTAGAGAAACCCCAGCAGTTGTATGAACATGTTCCTTGTAGTGTTGTTGGTAGGATCAATGCATCTGTCCATCCATCACTGACTACAAGATCCACGTGGGCTACACTATTGTTGCTTTGCTCACCACTGTATTTTTAGTGACTTAGCTTGTGTGGGCGCATGGTGGGTACTCAATATTTGTGGAAGGAAGGAAGTGAGAGGTAGTGAGGGAGAAAAGAAGCATAAATATTTTTCTGAAACTTATTTTAAAATTAAACTCTATTTTGTGAACATCTTTCCTCAATATAGACTTTTTGAACACAGGGTAGGAAAGTTCAGAGCGACTCTTGTTTAAGTAGTAAGCTTATTTGTCCGTTGTCTAAAAATAAAGGTGTCTTTAAAATGTTTTATTCTGTTAATCACCATTGGCTATTAACTACTGCCACCTAGTGGTGCATTAAGAATCTCACATGTTATGGGCAAGTTGATTTTCGCAGTTAAGAAAAAAAATAACTATTTTGCCCAGATTTTGTGGGTACTCTGTAATTCAGACAGAAGATTGAGCCATTTGACTAAAGGACTTTCTAGAAATGAGTAACCAATGTATATTTTTTATTATCTTTGTAATTTGCATGAACATTGGTGGATTTTCTTCAGATAATTTAAATAAATTTGTGAACATTCCCAGAACAAACAACAAAAGCAATGGTTAAAACAAGTTAATAAATTATTTTCTTCATTTAAATATATTTTTCTTTCTCTCCTCGTTTCTTCATTTTGCTTAGTCTTAGTCTCTGATATACATGGTGAGCTTTACTGCACGCAAAACTGAACGCAAAACCGTAGCAGTGCATAGTAAACTGTTCAATATTGTTAGCTTTTATCCTCAATGCCTAGCACATATAAAAGCCCAAAAAATACTGTGAAGGAGAGGTGGGGAGGGAAGGAAAGAAGCTGGAAGGCAGGAAGCAAGGCTGATTTTGCTCAAAAAAAATGTAGAAGACTGAGTTTCAGAATGCCTTCCATCTCCATGACTCTAAACCATTAATAACTGCAAAAAAGAAGCTATGGTGAATTTCAAAGATTTCAAAGGCAACCTTAAAACTACTGCACTTATAATAAAGAGATTCTGTTAGGGGGAAAGGATGTCCTGAGCTAATTCCATACAGGCTTTGTGGACTCCACCCCCACTCCAGACCAAAGCCATCAAGACATTGGGAAAGACAAATCCCATCATCACCAAAGGGTTGCTGGGACCTGAGGATGGAGTTAAGGTTTGGTATAAAACCAGGCACCTGGGCCTTTGGGGGGGGGATGTCTCTTGGCTTCACGGCTGGTGGCTTGCTGACAGCTCTCAGGGTGCCATTTGGGATTCTAGGCCAGCAGAACCGGTAGGACGCATTTAAGACTTTTATCTCCCACTTTTCTCCCTGAGTTGTACATTTCCTTATTCCCCTTCCCTTGTAAATAAACCTTTTATTAAACCTTTGTGTGTGCCTGTAGTTGAGTATTAATAAGTCCCTTTTAAGCACGCGGGTGAGGACCCGCAGTCAGGCAACCCATTGTATATGGGGTTGCCCTGTAACAATTCAAGTCTTTTTACCCTTTAGCACCAACGAAATAGACCTGCTCTAAACACGTCTATTGGAGGTCCTCATTTTCCAAAAAATCATTACCTAAGTAGCTGTACTTCTGAATATTTCAAAACATGAAAATATTCAACCATCAACTTCCAATTACACCCTTGCAAACCTCCTTCCCCATTTAATATTCATGTCTATCCCAACCATTTAATATCTTTTGTCATTCTGGTGGCAGTGAAAAATGGTACCAATCATCTTGAAAAACTGTTTAGTAGTTCCTTATGAAGCTAAACATATATCTACTTTAGACCAAGCAACCCTACTTTTAGGTTTTTCTTACCCTTCCCCCTCCCACCCCGCCCCCCCAAAAAATACTTGGAGAATGTTCACAGCAGTTTTGTTTTAAAAAACAAAAACCTGGAAACCCAAAGTTCCATCAAGAAAAGCGGCCACAATTGTAGTGTCTCCACACGACAGAGTACTAGTTAACAATAAGACATGAACTACACTGCAACAACAAATTGAGTCACCAATGTATAACAAACGCGTGTTGTGCAAAAGGAGCTTCTACGGAAGACTGAAAGGGGCCGGAGCCCGGCCATGGGCTACTCTAGGACCCCGGGAGGACTCTGGGTCTCGATGGTACGGTGGTGCAGCAACAAGCCGATCCCGGGACCCTCTGGGACTCCGACTCGCGCGAGACCGAGCGGACTCGAGCTGGCTGAGTCTGCGCAGAGCAGATCCTTGGGCCGGTGGGCGGTGGCTTGGGGGCGCACGCGCGCGAATTGGCTGGAAGGCGGGGGCGACGGGGCGGGGGCGACGGGGCGGGCCGCACTGGGGAGCAGATCTCAAGTGTCAGCCGGCGGTGGGCGCGGGGTCCTAGGTGCTGGAGCCGCCGCCCAGAGAGGCTCAGGGGCTGCACGATGGCAGCCGTGGAAGGGGTCCCGGTTGAGCGGGAGGCTGGGGTGGCCTGGAAGTGAGACCGCTGCGTTCGCAGGCCTGGGGCCCTGGCGCCTGGGGCCCCCCGGGAAGCGGGGTGGAGAACCGAACTTAAGAGGCCAGCACCGGACCCGCTAGTTCCTCTGTGTGGGAAGAGGCTGGGACCTCAGGGATGTTGGCTAGTGGTGCGCCGGGTTGGGCCTTCTACGCATTTGACCCTCTTCTGCATCTCTGCGTGCCCTGTACGAGTTCGATCCCCGGCCAGGGAGGTGACCCACGTGGCCCAGTAGACCTCTCCTGTCTTGCCGGCTGTTCCCCTCATGCTGCACTGACTGGCAATAACTTCACAGTGCTGCGTCTTAAGGCCCTATCCATTTGATTTGTATTGACAGTAAGACATTAAATTGTATTGACAGTAAGCTACATTGCGGATACAAACTAAAATGTGCATTAAGGATTAGTTTTAGGTTCAGGATTCATTCTGGGCTGAGGCAATAACAAAGCAGATATGATAGTCATTGAGACACTGAATATAAAAAGGAATGGAGGCTGATACGTAGTAACACCAATATTTAAGAGGAGAAAGCTGAAAGCTATAGACAGTAAAAAAAAAAAAGTGAATAAAGAATGGGTTGGAATAGCATGCATTATAGAAACCAAGGGAGATAAAAATTTCAGGAATTACTCAGTCAAGGGAAAGAAGGAAGTTGTTAACCTACTATTCACTTACTCGACTTTTTATTGAGCACCTACTATGTGGCAGATACTGTTCCAACTTTGAACAGAACAAAGACACCCCAATCCATGGAGCTTACATTCTTGGAAGGCTTATATTGGTATGTTGCTTTCTCTATACTGGGGTGTTTTTTTTTTTTAATCTAAACAATAAAACTTTGGAATAACTGGTATTCCTTCATGGTAAGTTCCTCGAGGGCAGGGGCCATATACAAATGTTTTACATTTGAGGAAACGATGGTTGAGAGAGATTAAGAGGTCAGGATTTGGACTTAGTTCTGCTTGCTTTCAAAGCTGTATTCTGTTTAGGACTCCAGGGCCACATTTTTACTTTAGGTACAACGTGTATGCTGATGATTCAAAAATATGTGTCTCCATTCTAGATTTTCCCCGTGGACTCCAGACCTGTTGATCCATTGGCTTCCTGGACATTTCCTCATGGGTGACTCACAGGTACCTCAAACATAACATGTCTATGATAGAATGTACCACTTCCTCTCCCTCACCTCCACTTTTTCACTCCAGCTCCCAAGTCAGTCCCCAATGTGTTCAAAGTAGAAGCTGGGATGTCATCCTTAATGCCTGCTCTTTCCCCTCCATCTAGAATAGCACCAGTTCTGACTGGTTTTGCTTCTTTAATATATTGACCCTACCCACTTTTCTCTGTCCTCCCTGCCAGCACTCATGTAAGGCTCTCGCTGTCTGCACTATAGGTTACTGCTGCAATTTATTTCAGCCTGCACGCACCATTTCATTCTCTGTAAAGCAGTCCCACAAGTCTCTGAAAAAAAGACAAATCTGATTATATCATCCTACCCCTTTAATTCCTTCAGTGACTCCTAGCTATCTTCAGGAGAAAATCCAGTTTTTCAGCAAGGAACACAGGCCCTAGTGGTTTTGTAACAGGGTGGTCCCCAGGAAAGGGGGAAGTTCCAGGTTCCCTGCCCCACCCAAGGGAGGGTGGAGCTGAGCAGGAAGAGGAGAAGCTGAAGAAGAGACTGAGGAAGGAAGGAAGCAGGATGGAGCCAGGAGACCTGGAGGAGGCGCATGGAGCCTAGAGACATGTGAAGAAACTGCGCTTGTCTTTTGGTCGTAGACTGGGTGACACAGATGTGGGTGAGACCCATGGGGAGGTGACAATGGCAGTTTTTATCTTGATGTTGATTTTGCTCTTTTCCTTCCGGGCTTGTCTGGTTATTTCTGACCCTTTGCTGTGGGTCCCCACTGGAAGATGCTTTAGACTTGTGGCAGGCTTTGGGGCTTTGCTCTGGGCCAATCCCATTTGGATGGACTTTTACCCACGAGGGGACGGGTAACTTTGGGTGCTTGATTTAGAAACTAGATTCTTTGCCTTTCCTGTATTGTTTCCTAGTTTTATTAAAGTTCCTTCCCATTAAAGTCTCCTATGTTTTGTGTTGATGCGGCTGATGGCAGAACCCATTTAGAATAGGCAGGTTTGCGGGGCTTGGGCTGCCCCTCTCCCTGTCCTATAACAGTTTGACTAGTGCTCCACCAGCTTCCTCCTTGACCATCTTGCCCTCTGGGCTTGAGTCCTATGGTGCATCCACGCTGCATCTTAGCTCCTCTCACTCTTTGGTCTTTGTACATGCTATCACCTCAGTCTGAAAAACCCTTCCTTTTTATTTTAATTTAGTTATCAAATTGTCTTTTAGGCCTCAGTTTAGAAACTACCTCCATCAGGAAGTTTCCTCGCTGGTCTCCTCTAGATTTGTATTTAAAGCTAACACCCTGGCAAGTTTCTTTTCTACTAAAGTTTTTTTCCTGTGGTAGCTATAATATCTCTGAAATTTAATATCTTAATCTCAGTAATAGTGGGGAAGAATGTTCTAAACTCTTTGTTCCTCCCTCTTAAGCTTCCCAGTATGGTGATGAGATGATATTTGTACTTTAGGAATTATAGAATAACCTACATATCATTTCAGATTCTGAAACCAGTAATAAGATAAAGGACTACAAGTCAGAGATGGAAAATTTTTTTTTTTTTTAGATTTATTTATTTATTTATTTATTTATACAAGCACTGGGTACAGTCAGAAGCGTGGGAGGGTGAGAGAATTCACCAGAGCCAGAGCAGGGAGCAGAGCAGGCAGAAGGACCGAAGTACACTGCTGAGGGGGGCAGTGGGCGGCAAGAGAGGTCTGCACGCCATGTGGGACCCTCCTCCGGTGGCCGGGGAGCAGCCAGGGATCGAACCGGTGCTGCAGAGGCTGCGGGCAGCTTTGCAACCCAGCACTCAACCACTGTGCCACCGGGGAGGCCCCAGAGATGGAAATTTTTGAAGAAAAAGATTAAGCGAGTGCTGTGCCAGAAAGTCTCCAAAGATGGATCTCCCAGGAATGTGGCTTAATTGAAACCAGTGATAATGAGGACAAGTAATTGAGGCATTGGGTAAGCCCCTTATATGATGCTGTGAGACATACCCCTTCTCAAGAGAGAGGTATCAGGAAAATAAATCTCATCACCAGGAAAGCCATTGCAGGAGAGAAAGGCCATGGATTAATGAAGAAGAAACAGTACTTTCTGTAGGAAAAAGATCCCAGATATGAGGTTTGTGGCCAGAGCTTCAAACAACAGTCAAATATAACAGGATATGGGCCTCCCCGGTGGCGCAGCGGGTTGGGCGCAGCACTGTGAAGCTGTCTGCAGCCTCCATGGCACCGGTTCGATTCCTGGCTGGCCAGGGTGATTCCCACATGGATTGGCAGACCGCTACCGTCTCGCCCACTGCTCCCCTCAGCAGTGTATTTCATTCCTTCTGCCTGTTCTGCTCCCTGCTCTGTCTCTGGTGGATTCTTTCACCCTCCCGTGCCTCTGGCCTGTACTCCAGTGCTTATATAAATAAATAAATCTTTTTTTTTTTTAAAAAAAAGGAATCTTCTTATATAAAAAAAAATATAACAGGATATCAGAAAATTTATAATAAAAAGAAAATCTAGGGGGCCTCCCTGGTGGTGCAGGGGGTTAAGATGCAACCTTTGAAACTGTCTGCAGTCACTGCAGTACAAGTTCGAGCCCCAGCCAGCCAAGGAGCAACCCACATGGCGCAGCAGACCTCTCCTGACATCCTGATGCTCCCCTCAGCAGTGTACTTCAGTCAATCTGCCTGTTCTGTTCCCCATGCTATCTCTGGTGAATCCTCTTGCCCCCGCCCCCACACTTCTGGCCTGTAAATAAATCTTTAAAAAATAAAAGAAAGAAAAAAATCTATGAGTGTAAGGAATGTGGGAAAGCTTTTAACCGGAGCTCAAACCTCATTATCCATCAGAGAATTCATACAGGAAAGAAAGCCTATGTATGTCATGAACATGGAAAAGACTTCAATCAGAGCTCTAATCTGGTTAGACATAGGCGAATTCATAGTAGTGAGAATCCCTATGAGTGTAAAGAATGTGGGAAAGACTTCAAGGGAAGCTCAAACCTTGTCCTACATCAGAGAATTCATAATGGAGGGAAGCCCTATGTATGTAATAAATGTGGGAAGACCTTCAATCAAAGCTCAGATCTGGGCCTCCCTGGTGGCTCAAGGGGTTAAATCTCAGCACTACGAAGCTATAAGCAGCCACTGCAGCACAAGTTCAATCCACAACCAGGGAGGTGACCCACATGGTGTAGCAGACCTCTCCTGTCTCACCCACTGCTCCCCTCAGCAGTGCATTTCAGTAGATCCTCCTGTTCTCCTCCCCACTCTGTCTCTGGTGAATCCTTTCTCACACACCCCCAACACACCTCTGGCCTGCACCACAGCTCTTATATGCATAACTAAATAAAATCTTTAAAAAAAAGCCCTCATTATTAATAATAATAATAAACCTTATTATTACATCACAGAATTCACACTGGAGAGAAACCCTATGAATGTTATGAGTATGGACAAACCCTTCAGTCAAACTTCACACCAAAGAATCCATAGCAGAGAGAAACCCTTCAAATGTAATGAATGTCAGAAGACCTTCAGGCAGTGTTCATGCCTTACTGAACACCAGAGACTCCATGGGGAGAGAAACATATGAATGCTGATAAATGTGGGAAATCCTTCAGGGGATGCACAGATTTTCTTAAACATCAGAGACTACAAACTGGGAAGGAACTCAAATGTGAAAAAGTCTGCACTTCTCAGCAAAATAAGCCAGAAAGAAAAAGAAAAATACCAGATGGTCTCACTCAAAACAGGAATCTAGAAAACCTAAATAAGGGACCAGGAAAAAGAATAATTATAAGAAAGAAAAAAATCAAAATCAACAAACAACTATGAACCAGAGACACACTTGGGGGGGGGGGGCGGGGAAAGGAGGGATTGGGGTCAAAATCAGGGGATTGCAATTGTATGGGGAATATAAAAATAAAATTATAAATTAAAAAAAAAAGTCTGCACTTCTAACTTGAACCTCATCAAACAACAGAGAATTCATAGGGAAGAAAAATGGTACTAATGTACGGAGTGTGGAAAAACTTTCCAGGGAAGTTCAGATCTAATTGGGCTTGGATAATTCATACTGGAAAGACACCCTATGAAAGTAGTGAATGTGGAAAAGCCTTTAGCGAGAGGTCATACCTTGTTACACATCAGAAAATTCACACTAGAGAGAAACCCTGTCATTGTAACGAATGCGGGAAGGTCTTCCAGCAGCATTCTCTCCTCATTCAATATCAGAGAATCCACAGTGGAGAGAAGCTCTATGAATGTAAGAAATGTGGAAAATCCTTCATCTGGCACACAGCTTTTCTCAAACATCAGAGACTTCATATTGGAGAGAAACTTAAATGTGAGAACATTTTCAGCAAAGATGAGGCGCTTAGAGAAGGGCAAAGAATTTACTAAGAAAGCTCATCGTTGTAATCAGTGTGGCAGAACTTTCCAAGGGAGCTCATGCCTCATAAGACATCAGGTAACTCACACAGGAAAGAAACCCTATGAATGCAAAGAATGTGGGAAATCTTTCAATCAGAGCTCAGACCTTATGAGACATCATAGAATTCACAGAAAAACCTTATATATGCAGTAAATGTGGGAAATCTTTTCAAGGCAGCTCAGATCTTATTAAACACAATTGTGTTCATTCTGGAGAGACACCCTATGAATGCTCTGAATGTGGAAAAACCTTTAGTCAGAACTCATACCTTATTAGTCACAGAGAATTTACACTGGAGAGAAACCCTTTGTAGCAGCTGTGAAGTCCTTTAGCAGGCGCACAGTGTTTCTTAAACATCAGAAATTTGATACTAGAGAGGAATTTGAAAAATGTGAGTCTTCAAACAGGACTTACTTCATTTTTTTAAAGATTTATTTATTCATGCATACAAGAACTGGGGTACAGGCCAGAGGAGGGGGAGGGTGAGAGGATTCACCAGAGACAGAGGGGGGAACAGAACAAGCAGACTGACTGAAATACACTGCTGAGGGGAGCAGTGGGTGAGACAAGAGAGGCCTGGTGTGCCATGTGGGTATCTAGCTGGCTGGCCGGGATCAAACCGGCACTGCAGAGGCTGCCAACAGCTTCAGTGCTGCGCTCAACCGCCTGCGCCACCAGGGGAGACCCCAAACAGGACTTACTTTAAAAGGAAACAGAAACCTAATAAATAGAAAAACTGATAGAGATCACATTGTAATGCAATGTAGATTTTTACTGTTGAAAACCATTTCAGGGCCTCCCTGGTGGCGCAAGGGGTTAAGCACTGTACTATGAAGCAATCTGAAGCCTCTGCAGCATGAGTTCGATCCCCGGCCGGCCAGGGAGCAATCCACATGGCGCAGCAGACCTCTCCTGTCTCGCCCGCTGCTCCCCTCAGCAGTGTATTTCAGACAATACGCCTGTTCTGTTCCCCACTCTGTCTCTAGTGAATCCTCTCACCCCCCCACTTCTCTGGCCTGTACCCAGCTCTTGTATGCATAAATAAATAAATCTTTTTTTAAAAAAAGAAAGAAAACCATTAAAATAGAAAAACTAAGAGTCCTACTGGATGAAAAATAAGTGGGGAAGCTTTTGGACATAATAGCCTTTCTTCTGCCTTGGAGTTGACACTGGAGTGTGAACCCCAAAATATAAATACTTGAAAATGGGGCCTCCCTGGTGGCACAGCGGTTGAGCACTGACTTGCGAAGCCGCCCACAGCCTCTGCAGCGCCGGTTCGATCCCCGACTGCTCCCTGGCCACCGGGCGAGGGTCCCACATGGTGCGCAGACCTCTCCTGCCGCCCGCTGCTCCCCTCGGCAGTCAGTCTGCCTGCTCTGCTCCCTGCTCTGGCTCTGGTGAATTCTCTTACCCTCCCGCGCTTCTGACTGTACCCAGTGCTTGTATAAATAAATAAAAAAATCTTTAAAAAAGAAAATGTTTTACTTAAATAAGGGACCAGGAAAATGAATAACTATAAGAAAGTGAAAATCAAAATCAACAAAAAACTATGAACCAGAGACACTTTTTGGGGGGTGAGGGGCGGGAGGGGAGGGATTGGGGTCACAATGGGGGGGCTGCAATTGTATGGGGAATACAAAAATAAAATTTATTATTTAAAAAAATAAAAAGAAAAAGAAAAAGAAAATGTTTTAGGAGGCTTCTGCCATTATTAAAATCACTAGAAATCACTTTGGTAGCAACCCCTAAAACTAAATTCCTCATGAAAGCAAGCCATTTCAATCTGGACCTCTTAGTCTGGTGACAAACATAAATTTGATATAAGTACTTGAGGGTGATTAAATCTTTCTCTGCAATGAATTCTTCCCCTTACATGTGTTTTTAATATATTGTCTTTTTCTTCCTTATAAAAATATGCAATGATGAAATTGAGAGGAAACAATAACAAAAATGGTTTGATAACAGGATACCTGGAGGCCAGGACATAAGGCCAAATAAGGTGTTTCCCAGAGAAAAAGCATTACTAGTAGTGTCAGGAAGTAATAGGGATAGGAAAGCGGTATGTGTTGGGAATAGGGCTAGACTGAGGGCCAGGGCAGAGCATTTAGGTGACATGAGTTGGTAAGAATTAGCATCTTCTGTGGTAGGTCACATAGTTATAGGAAGAATGGTTTTGTCTTGAACCAGACAATTGGGACACAGCATATTTGAGAACTGGAGCATCTAAACAGAACTCTGGAGAAAGGCCAGTTCATATAATCTGTTAACTAATATTGGTAATTAGGTTCTGTCATTCTGAACCACTGGCAGATTGTATATTAGTTTACATGAGTCATCAGATAAGAAAGTTACTGAATGGGATAGTGTAAGACAAGGAGAATTTCAACCTCTTCCCATTCCTCAATGGGAATAGTTTGAGATGTTTGAGGGTCCTGGTTCTTAACAGGGGTGCTTTTGCCCCTCGGGGACATTTGGCAATGTCCTGGGACATTTTGGTCCTCCCAACTGCAAAGAAACTATTGGCATCTGAAGACAAGGAATGTTTTAAATATAATACATGCCCCGCCCTATGACAAAGAATTCTTTTAGGCCCCAAGTGTCAGGCACCATGATTGAGAAAACCTTGCCTGTGGATATTTAGAACACCAGTAATCTGGAGCCATTTAATTAAACATTTCTGTGATGTGGGCAGCTGTGCATCCCAAAGGGAACCCAGTGTGTGATAAAAATGTTTAGTTTGATGAACTGCTTCAAGAGGCAATCTGGTGTAGCTGAGGGAGCATGGTCAGAAGACATGGGTCTGAAATGCAGTACTAACCTTTGTTTTAGGACCTGGAGCAACGTATATAACCCCTCAGATACTTATTTTTCCTCATTAACAAAATGGTAATAGAATAATGTGCTTCATGGGATAATTATGAGGTTTAAATCAGAAAACTGAACTTACTATTGACACAGAGAGGAACCATAATTTGTCTTCGGTTTGACATATTAACTATTACTTGAAAAACTCAGATTGATTGAAAACTAATCTTTTCATTCATCCCTCAGAGAGCTTGATTTCTGTCAATTACATCAAACTTTTAAAATTGGGACATTTTTGTTACAGCATGGAAATGTTTCCAACTATTAATGTTGAAATAGAAGTTATGCAAGAAATGCCTATTATGGCCTCCTGGTGGCACAAGGGGTTAAGCACCACACTATGAAGCAATCCACAGCCTCTGCAGCACAAGTTCAATCCCCAGCTGGCCAGGGAGAATCCACATGATGAAGCAGACCTCTCCTGTCTCGCCTGCTGCTTCCCTCAGCAGTGTATTTCTTTGGGTCTGCCTGTTCTGTTCCCCACCTGTCTCTGGTGAATCTTCTCACCTTCTGCATCTCTGGCCTGTACCCCAGCTCTTGTATGCATAAATAAATAAATCTTAAAAAAAAAAAAAAAGAAATGCCTGTTGAATGTCTAATATGTGACAGGGGCTAGAGAGTCGAGTGAGAGCTGAGGGAGGACGATATTAATCTTCAATTAAGCACACATCTCATGAAATGAATAGCCTTATAAATGCAATGAATTTGGGGAAGTCTTAAGGGGGAGCTCACAACTATTCAGCATCAAATAATGACAGAGCAAAAAAGCCATATGGATGCAGAGAATGTTCCAAGAATTTTAATCAGAGCTTATTTGACATCATAGAATTAATAGTTGAGAAAAGCCCTGTGACTGTAATGAATGTGGAAAAGCCTTCAGATGGAGCTCAGACCCTATTAGGCCTGACAAAAGTCATACTGAAGACAAAGTCTGTGAATGTAATGAGTGTGGGAAAATTTTCAGAGCTCAGGTCTTCACTCAACTACAGAGAAACCCCAGAGGATGATCACTCTATGAAAACTAATGATTAAGGTTATTTGTGTGCGTTTTGTGAGGGGTGGGGAGGGGTGTAAAGCATATATATGCTTTTTAAATACTGCTATCTCCACCTTTATTCATCATAACTATTTGAAAATTCGAAGCTTTTCCTAAGAGCAATTTTTATGATTCATTGAGCAAACATAGCCTCAGGTGGTGTGCAGATGTGTCCTTCCTAAAGGTTTCCCACTTGGTAAATCAGAAACCTTCATGGAATAAACATTCAATTACAGTTGTACTCCTTATTTTGTCACTAGAAATCCATGCTACTAAATTTGTTTCTCCAAGGGAAAAAGTGTATTTTTAAAATCAAATGGTCTCGGGCCTCCCTGGTAGGGATCTAGGACTAGATTCCATAAAGGTTTTATAAGCACCTAAGGTTTTTCCTATGACTCTCTTGATTTAGCAACAGCCATTTATCTAGTCCCACTTACGATCAGCACTTTGTGTTCTCTGATTAAGATGACAATATCAATCAGAATACCCTTGGCTGCAAGTAATAGCTTCTTCATTAGACTTCTGGGTCTGACACAGAGCAGTTGCTTAGACAGTGGTGGTTACTGTTTTAGTATTGTTGTGATTGGGTTTTTGTTCCTGGCTCTTTCTTGGACCCATACTGGTCTGCCTCTTTAGTCAGGGTCATATCTGCAGGTGTCCAGGCATGAGACAGAAGCCACACTAGTCATCTGAACACGACAATTTAATGTAAAGAGATATTCATTAGTAAAAGGGGATTATCTGCTAAGGATAAATAATATAAGAATAGCAGCATGGGGAGCAGCTATGACCTCTAGAACTTGGGGGGACTATGCAAGGAGAAGCAAACTTAAAAAGAGGGGCCACCTGACGAGGGCTGAAATGAAGGTGTGGTTGTTCCAGTGGAGCACTAAAGCTTGTACAGGAGGTCAAGGTTGCAAAAGCCAATTCTGCACATCTGTCCACAAACCTGCATTGAAATTAGTCACAGTGGGAGTATTCATACTCTGAAAGTCAATGAACACTATAAGTCAGGGCATTTTTCTTTGCTTTGTCCTCCAGTGCCCTTTACTGGCAAAGCCTAACATTGTGCCAGCAGCTGGGAAAGTGGATGGGGAGTAAGGGAGGATGAGAAGTGAAATATCTGATATTTTTTCCAGTGCTAAAAGTTGCAAGGAAAAGGAGTGTGTTTAAAGCAACCCATGGCGGGCCTCCCTGGTGGCGCAGCGTTGAGCGCTGGGTTGCGAAGCTGCCAGCAGCCTCTGCAGTACCGGTTCGATCCCCAGCTGCTCCCCGGCCACTGGAGGAGGGTCCCACATGGCGCGCAGACCTCTCCTGCCGCCCGCTGCTCCCCTCAGCAGTGTACTTCAGTCCTTCTGCCTGCTCTGCTCCCCACTCTGGCTCTGGTGAATTCTCTCACCCTCCCGCGCTTCTGACTGTACCCAGTGCTTGTATAAATAAATAAATCTTAAATAAATAAATAAATAAAGCAACCCATGGATATCTGGTATTGAGTAAAGGTTATAGTGGGTCAATTTCCTCAGCTGAAAAAAGGTTTTGGGTCTCCTGTTTAACATTTTACCTGTCCCCAAATCACACAGATATAATTTAGGTTAGATGGGTGATAATGGATCTTTAATGCCATCACCATTATTTGGGGATGGATAAAGGATTTGTATAGAAATATAATAGACAGCAAAGGCATCATAACGCTACCTTCAGTTAATTAAACTTGAAGTCATGTACAGCCTCTTATTTGTTAAATTCATTCATTTATTAATGTTTGGATGGCAACTCTGGGCTGAAAATGGTATACTTTTCTATAACTTAGCCCTGTCCTGACAGAAAACACACTTCCAGTTTACTGACCTCAGAAGAGGAATTACCAGAGCAAAGTTTCAGGTCAGGAGAAAAGTGACCTACAGTCAGTGAACCCCAGCTGGCTATGCAGGGCAGGGGTTCTGTTGCTGTAGTGGATTAGAGCTATGACCAGAGATTTTTCCACATTGGTATTCTAAGGGCTGCTCCAGTGTGAATTTTCTGATGAACTCCAGGTGGGAATTCCATCTTAAGGTGGAATTCATTAGTAAATGTGCTCACCAGTGAATTCTCTGATGCAAAGAATCTCTGAGCTGCACCTGAAGACTTCACCACCTGAAGGCATGAAGATCTCCCAGGTCTTTCCCACACTCACTGCACTGCTGGGATTCTCCCCAACTCAGGAGTCAATGGAATAAAATGTGGATGACAGTCCTCTGAAAAAAGTCCCTTCCCTCTCTACTCTCAGACCAGTTTAGAGACTCCCCTGTACAACCAGCAGATAGAATCAGTGTGTTCTTTTTTTGGGTAATCCGCCCAGGAACTGTCTCAGACCTCTGCCACTCCAACACCTCTGCCACCTTCATTTTTAGCAAAAGGCCTCGGATGATCAACTCTGTGGGCCCAGCTTTCATCACTGCCACATCTTTTGAGTCCTTCCAGCACCTTCAGAGGACATTACCTTCTTTCAAAAGGCAACCTGCCTTCTGTATCTTGAGTCTATCCTTTCTCACTGCAAGTAACTTATGTTTGAATAATTACCTGAATTGGTCTGGTTGGCAGTCCAAAAGAAATTGGGCTACAGCAAGGACTCCATAAATATCTGTGGAATACCCGATCGAATCCCATCCTGGAATGTGTAATGCCCTCACAAACTACAAACCTCATCGGACTCGGAGATAAAGCCCAGTCCCCAACCATTGCCCCCAAGACAATGCGCTCTCTGCAGACAAACCATCCTGCATTGGATGGGGCGGGGGAGTGAAAGGGGGTGTAGGGTATGGGAGGGGGTGAGCTACAAACCCTCAAGACCTGCCCACTGGGCCCACCAACCACACACAAACAAGGGGTCCCAGCTTCCTAAAGAAGCCCCACAGGCAGGGGTCGGTTCTTCTCTTCTTGGAACTCTTACCTCACGGTCCAGAAGCAAGGTGGCTGAGATCGAGCGTACTAGGTGACTTTATGTGAACTCAACGGGTGAGGGCAAATTTGGGTGCACCAGTTGAAACCATGGCCTGCAAAGGGTATTACAAACACGTGACAAATTAGTGTTCTCTGCAGCTGTACTACAGGAGAGATTGGCGTCTTGGTGCAAAACCCCTGGCTGGACGACGAGGAGCCAATCAGAGGGTTGGAAAGGAGGGAGAGCTTGGGTCTCCACAAACCTTGGGTGGTTTGTGGCAGTGGCACCTCCAAGGTGCCTTCTTCATTTTCCAGCTCTCAAAACTTCAGGGAAAGGTGGCGCTGGATGATTCCCTGGGGGATTAGAGCATTGGTGCCTTCCTTCTACCCCACAGAGCTGACTACTACCAGTGTTTCAGCACCGGTCCTAACACAGGTCTTAGTGTGTCCTCGTTCAGCAAGTGGTTGATGAGCTGCATTACTGAGGGCCCCTCCCTCTTCAGGTTATCTCCAGAATCATCCCAGTCCTGTCCCTTCCCTCTGGTTTCTACTGAGACTCTAGCTCCCATCTATTTTCAGGGGTTCAGGCAGGCCATTTTGGGATAGCTTTATCCCAAAATCTCAGGGATGTTGTGAGGCTATTGTGTATTACTTGGTAATATCTGAATGTTTTTTGCTTTTAAGAATGTGTAAAGGTTTACAGGGTCCAAAAATGGTTCACAAGTTCCCAGAAATTGCATGCACATTTTTTTCTAGCAGTTTTCCTGACTCTCAAAGATCCCTTACCTAATAACTTTAGGAACCTGCCTCAGACCAGGAGTCATTCAGCAAAACAAGTAAAAGTGGAACTTAACACCACCAGCCCCAAAATCTCAGTAGCAAGATGATTAAAAAAAAACAGAACCGACCATGCAGATGATCCAGAATACTTACATCAAGTTAATCATAAAGACATGTATATCATACTGTGTATAAAACATGTTTAAATACACTTGTTGTTATGAAAGACTGAATGACAAAGGATTGCCAAAGCAAGCAGATGATCAAGGACAGTGTAAACAGCTTATGCAAAACTAGAAGCAGAGGAACACAGCACATGGGGTACTTAAGAGTGAAACTCACAAGATGAGGATGAAACTGTCAAACACAATCCTATTAAGACCACAGTGAAACTATGAACCTTGAAATAATAGAAAGGCATCAAATCAGCAAAATTGTAAAGAAATACTTTATTTACTAAAGTGTTAGTATAACAGTAAAACTGTTTAATTAGGGGAGGATAAAAAATGTACATGGACATAGCTTTAAAATTTCTGAATTATTTCTGGGTATATGGGTAGGCCTTTGAGATCATGAGGGCAGGTTTTTCTAATGGGCATGAAATTAAGGAAATTCAGCTTTTCCTTGATTGTATTCTATGACTAGCAATCATAATTATGGCCAGATTTTGAGTCCCAAGTAAACTGAAAGAGGTTGGGGACAAACAAGGAAAAGAGAAATCTCCCTGAGGTAACACGGTGAGAGGGTGAAGAGGCCAGGCAGTGAGGTTGCAGGAGAGTGCACAGTGGGTATAACCAGGTGAACATAATTTTGTTCATCATTTCTTTGGGAAAAGCACTACGTTGCATCTTTCTTCTTGTAATGAGATGCGAGACCTCTCACTCATCAAGAATATGCTCAGGTACAAGTTGGTCACAATTGCTTTCTGCGGGGACTGCTAACTGAAGCGTCATTTTTTCTGCTGAGCAGTGGGTTCAGAAGGAAACTAAGCTGTTGGCAGCAAAGCAGAGATTGGATATATGGGAAGGGTGCTGATGTGACCGAGTCCAGAGTGGGAGGAAGACAGTAAAACCAGTGGCAGTTTGGCCAAGAAGGGACTTCTGAGAACAAAATATATCTGATAGGATTGAAACCTCCTTCTCCACCTCGACTACAGCATCTTGAGTGAAGTCCGTATTACTCTTGGATATTTGTGAAGGGGAGCTGTAGGTGCCGAGTACGGTCTAAATCAATCAGGACTGACAAGGGGTGAATGTGGAAATAAAATATTGGAACACAGGAATCAGAAGTTAAAGGGATAGGTGACATCCAGGTTTCATGTGACATACAGTGTGGGTAAAATTGAATTTGAACGTGAGCAGTGAATATAGGAATATGAGCATATTGAATTTATAATCACCCTAATGAAATGGGTAAGTAGAACTCCTGCCTCGAGTTTGACTGTTAGAGGTAGAAGTACCTGCAAGGATATGGAAATCATGCAATCAGCTGTTTATTTGCACAGCCCTTTTCTCAAGATGAGTCTGAATCTGAGGGAACACATAATGAGGCACAGAATAAACCCACCATGTAGGTTTTGTGATGATCTATGTTGTCAAGGACATGATTTAAATCCATTATATTCAAATTCATATGATAGTAATTTTTTAAATATGCAAAGAACTTCAAATAAGGCAGTAATGAATCCACTCATCCACAGCACAGCATAGTGGTTAGGAACACAGACCAAGCTGGGTGTGATCATTGTTATTTAACATCCCCCCGACCCTCATCATCTTTTAAATTGGTGTAGAAATAACCCACATCACAGATGGTTGTGCAACTCTGTAACTTAACTAAAGAGCATTTAACTAAACACTTAAAACAGGTGACTGGGATGCAAATTATACCTTAATAAATGCTTTTTTTTTTTAAGAGTACCCACATCATAGAGATGCTGTAAAAATATAACTGTAAACTGTCTGGCACTGTGCCTATACAATAAACACTTAATAAATACTAGTGATTAGTATTAGTGTAATCAAGAAAAGATTAAAGAACACTGAAGATAGTGGTTTTGTTTTTTTTTTTTTTTTTAAGAATTAAGGAATTGCTGAGCTGGCTGAAACTGCAGAGATGATTTAATTCAACTCCCCTCATTTTACAGATGAGAAAGCTAGGAACCAGCATATGAAGTACCTTAGCAAGGTCTGCTCTGTCCCTATTAGTACAATTCCCACTACTACCCCCACTTGCCTCAGAAATATGGATGTAAAAAATTAAGGATGTTTCCCCCAAAAAGAAATAACACATAGGAGAACACATAAAACTCATGTAGAGATGTTGAAGAGACAAGGGCAAAGTGAGAGAGGCCTCCTCGCCTATCAGCCAGTGTTCCTGGCAGCAGAGTCCAAGTCATGAGTTAAGTGCTTTGGCAAGGCAAGGCCCTCGTCAGTCAGATGAACGGGCTCATCACTGTGGCAGGTGCCTGGTGACAGGGAAGCTGCAGTCTTTTCTGCTGCTTCCTGACACAGGATCTGTCAGCAGCAACAACAGCTGTGGTCTAAAGTGAATGCAGCAGAGTTCTTGGGTGCAGTCAGTCTGGGCAGCCCTAAGTGGGGAACAGCTGCTAAGTTGCTGCTTCTACCCATGCTGAGTAGTCTGACCTTACCGTTTTATCCCCTGGCCTCGCCTAGCCAGCCCCTGTTGATTCCAAGGGCCTTTGCTTACAATGCTATAAATTGTCTGACAGTTTCCTCTACTATGACACCCTTTTCAGACGAGGAACCCTAGCAGATGTGAAATGACCCAAGCTTCCCACGTCTTCATTAATGCTAGCATCTTGTAAAGGAACTGGATAGCATGTTGGGAAAATTCTGAAAACTAATAAAAGCTTACTAAATTATTCTCATGCTAAACAGTGGACAGGAGCATGAGTTGGATCTTCTAGCCCACCAGTTCCTGACATTTCAAAGGGAAACAATGAATCGATTCTGTCATTCTTAGATTATGGCAGTGGCATCCCATTCCTCCCTCTTTCCTGAGGAGTTAAACAACTCAGGCTGGATCGATGGCATAGACCCTAACATGTGAGCCACTAGAGGAAGAGGGAAGAGAGAAAAGTAAAAGGGGGCAGAAGAGAATTAAGGCCTGAAACAGCTTTTATGATTTAACTCAGTACATTGACACTTTTCATAAAAGTGCCTCACCCTTTTTGATTGTTTTTAAATAAAAATCAAGACAGAGAAGATGTGTCCATTCATTTGATCTGAAGACTTGGGGTGCAGTTATGAACAATAAGTCTGACTTAGCTTTTCCAGAGAAAGCTTTCCTATTTTGCAGATTATTCCATACAGTGAACACTTTGATGCCGGAGGAGATGTGAGCTCCTACTAAAAGTCTTCTGACACTCTTGGCACTCATAAGGCTTCTCTCCAGTGTGAATTCTCTGGTGTATGATAAGCTGGGAGTGCTGGCTGAATGTTTTTTCACACTCATTACACTCATAAGGTTTCTCTCCAATATGAATCTTCTGGTGGAGAAGTAGCTCAGAGTTATCCCAAAAGGTTCTCGCACATTCATTACACTGATGAGGTTTCTCTCCAGTATGAATTCTTTGGTGGACAATAAGGTGAGAGGTTCGCCTAAAAGCCTTTCCACACTCAAAGCATTCATAAGGTTTCTCTCCAGTGTGAATTCTTTCATGTCTAAGAAGTTCAGAGTTCCCTCTAAAGGCCTTCCCACATTCCTTACATACATAGGGCTTCTCACCCGTATGAATTCTAATGTGTCTAATAATCTCTGAGTTCTGACCAAAAGTTTTCCCACACTCATTACATTCATAGGGTTTATCCCCTGTATGAATTCTTTGATGCCGGATAAGCTCAGAACTCTGACCAAAGCCTTTCCCACATTCATTACACAGATACGGTTTTTCTCCAGTATGAATTTTCTGATGTCTGATAAGGCCTGAGCTATGTTTGAAGGCTTTGCCACACTCGTTGCATTCATGGTATCTTTCTTCAGTATGTATTCTCTGATGCTGAATAAGCTGTGAGCTAACCCTAAAGGTCTTCCCACATTCATTACATTCATATGGTTTCTCTCCAGTGTGGATTCTCTGGTGTAGAATAAGGGCTGAATTCTGACTGAAGGCTTTACCACATTCCTCACATTTATAAGGTCTCTCTCCAGTATGGATTCTATGATGGTGAATAAGGTGGGAACTCTGAATGAAGGCCTTTCCACATTCATTACAAGCAAAAGGTTTCTCTCCAGCATGAATTCTCAAGTGCCTTCGAAGGCTTGAGTTAGTTCCAAATGTTTTTCCGCATTCTTTGCATTCAAAGGGTTTTTCGCCACTATGAACTCGCATATGCTGGATAAGATGTGAGTTCTGATTAAAGGCTTTCCCACATTCTTTACACGTATGAGGCTTTTCTCCCACAGAACTTTTCTGTGTTTTGTTAGGTTCTAAATTCTCTATGAAATTTTGACCAGAGGTAGCAAATGTACTAACTGCCTCTGCGATAGTATCTCCCTGATGTGTGATCAGATTCGGGCTGGGAGTGCAGACTCTCCCACTCTCACTATTCTCCTGGTTTTTCTCACCTGAGGGTGATTTTTTAAAGATAATCAACCCTGATGCAAAGTCTCTTTCCTGTGGAGACATCTGCTCCATAATCTCTTCTGTGGAATCTCTTGAATGCCCCTCCAACATGTCTTCAAACTCGTGACCCTGGTAAACCACCTTTGGAAGTTTTTCTAATATTGCCCCATGTGGTTCAGATTCTTCAAAAAGTTCTTCCTTGGGAATTACCTCCTTGTTCTCAGTTCCCATCTCACAATCTGAAATGAGAGAGGGTAAGTACGTGAAGTGGCCATATCATATTTAAATGAAGTTAATGCTAGAGGAGTAAGGAGCTTTGACATGGTCCTGACAGCACTCAAAAATAGTCCTGGTATCTGATGAAATGACAGACACTGTCGAAGAGACAAAAAAGATTTAGGATTACAGTGGACATGCTAGATATCAGATGTTGACTGAAAAGAATGAGGAAAGTTACCAGAGAGGGAAATGGATTGTAAGGAAATGCTGATAAAAGTTCCAAAATACTAACAGTAGTTGTGGTGGAAGATTGGTAAGGAAAACATTTAGGGAAAATGGTGTCCATATTGACAGGGATATGGAAAAGATTAAGAGATGAGGGCCTTCCTGGTGGCACAGCGGGTTGAGCACAGTGCTGTGAAGCTGCCTGCAGCCTCTGCAGTGCCAGTTTGTTCCTGGCCGGCCAGGGAGCTACCCACATGGCGCGGCAGACCTCTCCTGACTCTGATTCGCCCGCTGCTCCCCTCAGCAGTGCTTTCAGTTCATTTGCTTGTTCTGCTCCCCACTCTGTCTCTGGTGAATCCTCTGCCTCTGGCCTGTACCCCAGCTATGGTACAAATAAAAAACAAATCTTTTAAAAAAAAAAAAGAGAGAGATGAGGAAAATTACAAATTAAGTGAAGTAACTGTTGGATTAGAGGGGAAGTAATCACTAAGTGAACAGCAAGAGGAACTATCCTTAGTCCAGTCCTGTGGTACTCAACAGCTCTGAAGATCAGAGTATTACATAGGGGTTACTCCTGCAAAATATTAACATGTGCCATTAGTTAACTACAATGAGCACAGAATTAATTACTTTTGTCTCACATTTGGATGAAGTAAGTTTCTAGTTTAATTTGCCACATGATTAGTAAACTGCATCAACACCTACTTTTCCATACAGATTTGAAATGCCAGCTATACCACAGTCAAATGTCCACATATATTTGGGTCAGTTTCCTGACTGCATTCAGTCCTATATACCTGTCATTTCCAACTCTAATTTGAAATTGCTTAACCTACTGTATTTATTAAAATTTTATAAAATATTAAGAAAATTTCTCTCATTAGTCTTTTTCCTCAAATATTTCCTTCCATTCTCATATTTTTCCAAATAAATTTTAGTATTATTTTATAAAATTTCCTAACTTCTTGGGCCTCCCCGGTGGCGCAGCGGTTGAGCGCTGGGTTGCGAAGCTGCCCGCGGCCTCTGCGGCGCCGGTTCGATCCCCGGCTGCTCCCCGGCCACCAGAGGAGGGTCCCACATGGCGCGCAGACCTCTCCTGCCGCCCGCTGCTCCCCTCAGCAGTGTACTTCGGTCCTTCTGCCTGCTCTGCTCCCCGCTCTGGCTCTGGTGAATTCTCTCACCCTCCCGCGCTTCTGACTGTACCCAGTGCATGTATAAACAAAACAAAACAAACAAACAAATATAATAAATAAATAAATAAATAAAACATGCCTCTATAAAAAAAAAAAAAATTCCTAACTTGTGATTTTTTTGCATGCAGTCTTCTTGATTTTTACATATTAATTCTAATTAATTCTGTAATTAGAATTAATATGTAAATGTTTTACAAGTTTTTTTCCTTTTTTTTCTTTTTTCCTTTTCTTTTTTTTTTAAAAGATTTATTTATTTATTTATACAAGCACTGAGTACAGCTAGAAGCGCAGGAGGGTGAGAGAATTCGCCAGAGCGGGGAGCAGAGCAGGCAGAAGAACCGAAGTACATTGCTGAGAGGAGCAGCAGGCGGCAGGAGAGGTCTGCACGCCATGCAGGACCCTCCTCCAGTGGCCGGGGAGCAGCCGGGGATCGAACTGGCGCTGCAGAGGCTGCGGGCAGCTTTACAACCCAGCGCTCAACCGGGGAGGCCTCTTTTTTTTCTTTTTTACTTTTTAAAATTTTTAAATTTTATTTAATTTTTTTTACAATGTTTTCTTAATACTATGACCCTTTTTTAAAACTTCTAAAAGGATGTGGCACAGATTTTTAATTATCTGCCCCCAATATCCATTCTTCCCCACCTCATCAGCTATAGAATAATGAATTTATTCTGTGTAGTGATGAGCCTAACTAGAGAAATATATTCCTCAGCTTTCTTTACAGAGCTAGGCTTGATCATGTGACCAACTTCTGGCATATGAGACAGTACAATGCAAATGTACTGTCCAAAATGTACTTCCCAAATATGAGAAGTTCCCTTAAAGGTGAAGGGATACATTTCTTCCCATCTTCTTCCATGCTGGGCCTGGCACATGAAGTGATAGCTGGAATACCAGGGGCACACCTGATAACTGAGGCCCAGAGCTGGAAGGATCCCGGCTCCCTGATGACACCATAGAGCTGCAATACCGGCCTTGAACTTGCCTGCCTATGGACTTCTTTCATCTAGGAGAAGTAAGCTTTTGCCTTGCTAAGTCCTCCACCCTTCTTAAAATGTATTTATGAAGACAAGCCTATTGCTAAGAGAATGAGCCTGGTCTCTGTTCAGGTAGTAAGCAACCTGAAGCTAATATTGAAATGGCCCTTTGCCTAGGGCAGTGCATTTGTGCATGACAGAAAATGTGAAAAATATAAACCGCCCAACAGTTAAGTTTTCACTATGGAAGGTGATTCTCCAGTGGAAATAAGCAGCTATAGGACTTCATCCTGGAATGGCTTTTAAGCCAAAGAGTGATATGTCCCATAGTCAAATAAGCATTTCAGATAGATGCACACTAGTTCCCGTTTGGTGGCTGAACTAGAAAGCAGTAGCCCTGGACAGGCAAGGGGTGAACTAGGGCAACAGTAGTGGAATGAAGAGGAGACAAACTACAGAAATATTCCAGGGATCAAATTATGTAAGTTGGTGTGTGACTGGATATAGGTTGTAAGGAAGAGGAAGTTGTGAAAGATGGGTGACCAGAATTCCCTTTATTTTGGAATGTAATTAGGTGAATAGCTGTATCACCTAGGATGGAAAGACTTGAAGCAGCAGCTAGTTTGGGGGGTTAGGGGAGGAAGGGGAGAATGATTAACTGAGCTGTGTTTGGCAGAAAAATTGCAAGATCCCTACGTAAAAGTCTCAAGGAATCAGTCAAAACACATTCGTCTAAATGTTAGAGCAGTAGGGACTAGCGATACAGATGTGAGTACTCAGCATAAATGATAATGTACATAGTGTAGCAGCTGTCAGATTGAGGACAGAAACCTAGAAAGCCAAAGATAACATTTGAAAGTATACTCCAGGGGGCCTCCCCGGTGGCACAGCGGTTGAGCGCTGGGTTGCGAAGCTGCCCGCAGCCTCTACAGCACCGGTTCAATCCCCGGCTGCTCCCCGGCCACCGGAGGAGGGTCCCACATGGCGCGCAGACCTCTCCTGCCGCCCGCTGCTCCCCTCAGCAGTGTACTTCGGTCCTTCTGCCTGCTCTGCTCCCCGCTCTGGCTCTGGTGAATTCTCTCACCCTCCCGCGCTTCTGACTGTACCCAGTGCTTGTATGTATAAATAAATAAATCTTAAAAAAAAAAAAAAAAAAGCATATTCCAGGGCCTCCCTGGTGGTGCAAGGGGTCAAGTCTCAGCACTATGAAGCTATCCGTAGCCACTGCAGCACAAGTTTGATCCCTGGTCAGGGAGCTGGCCCACATGGCACAGCAGACCTCTCCTGTCTCGCCTACTGCTCCCCTCAGCAGTATATTTCAGTCAGTCCACCTGTTCTGCTCCCCACTCTGTCTGGTGAATCCTTTCACCATCTCCCCACCTCTGGCCTACACACCAGCTCTTGTATGCATAAATAAAAAATAAATCTTTAACAAGAAAAAAATAGAAGTATACTCCAATTATCTTCCATTTTCCACCTCCCTGCTCCACCAGCCGATCTTTCCACCTTTCTCCACCCTACAGTCTGCCCCAAAACCCACAGGGCATAGGTCGAGATCCTCAGGCTTCCATGTGTGTTCCATCAATGGAAAGTCTCAGCAGGGCTCCAAGTAGGAAGAAAAGTAAGGTTACAGTATCTATTTTCCTGCTGCTTCCTGTGAGATCACTTTTGGCTGGTGGTGTCCATTACTCCCCTCAAAGAGTCTCTCCTACCCAATTGTATCACTGTCTAGGTTCCAGTAACCTTTCCTACTTCTTATTTTTTCAGGTCTGGGGCTGGTGATCACTGTTGCCAGCCCCAGGTACCGCTATAGCCTGCCCACACCTGTATTGTCTATAATTAGCCTCTTTACAAATAAACCTTCCTCAAACTATTCTAATTTCAGTGAGTTGTTTCCTGTTCAGATCCTAATAATGAAAGGATGAAGAGAAGCCTGCCAAGAAGAGAAAGAATAATGAAGCAGAAGAATCAGAAGACTAGGTCACAGAAGCCACCAGAGCAATGGCAGTGGGAACGAGAAGGTGTTACATACAATTGAGAGATCCGGTGGGATAAGAACGAGATAATGTGTAATGGGTCAACAGGTGGTCATAGAGGACCTATGAAAATAGGTTCAGTGGGATGGAAGAAGCAGGAGCCAGGCGACAGTGAACTAATCAATGAATTTGCTCCTTCTTTCAAAAACTTTAGATGCAGCGTCAAAGGATTTTATCTGATGGGAGCGATTTGAACGCGTTTATTTAGAAGAGCTGGTGCCAGTAGAAAGACTGGGATAATGGGGGAAGGGAGGGAAATGAGATGACTGAAAAACAAATGAACACCCTGAAAAGCAGGAGACTGAGGTCAAGTACTGAGGGAAAGGGAAAGTGGTGATTTGGAGGTGACTTCTATAGCTCTTTTTTCTCTCTACTGCCCAGCCTCCAGTCACCCACGGGCTGGTGGTTACTGCCACCGTGCTATCCTACAGCCTCTCCAGTCACTCATGGGCACAGCCCTGGTCACCTCCCTCCCAACACCTGGAAGGAACCTGATCTCCCACTGGACCTGAAGTCTTAGACACTCTTTGTGCTACTCCTCAAAATGACCTGGAATCTTCTTCAACTTTTTCCCTTAGCATCTTCCCTAATTTTCCCATGGAGTAAGGGTAGGCACTCCAAAGCTGAGTTTTTCTTTTTTGTTGACATTTTTTCAAATCATAGATGTGTATCTACATAATTGTAAGCCCCCAATTGTAAAGAATTTAGCTATCTTCTTTATAGTACCATCCGAGCTGGGAAGTACTATCTTAAATAAACTTCCAATACTCATCCAAGAAGTTCCACAGGCTGGATTTTCAGTCTCTATTTCTAGCTCCAATCTGGTTCTTCCTTTTCACTCTCATCTTTCCCACTCTCATCTTTTCACTCCCATCTTTCCCACTCTCATCTTTCTCTCTTTTCCATCATCCAGCTTTTTATAAAGTCATGTTCATAGAACCAACATCTATACCATGGCATAGGGAAAGTCATTTGTCCACAATAAAACATGATACAAGAGATAGAAGTTAGGTGTGTATCTATCCTAAGATTGGATTCAACATTCAAATCCATAGTCTTTCCCCAACTAAATATGACCCTTTCTGATGATTCTTCTACTGCACATTATGCCAGTGACACAATATTGTCATTTGTTAAATGTTGTTTTGCAGGTAACTTCTCATGTACAAATTAAAGCTGATCTCCATTTGGATGATTTTCCCAGAAGCACAAGCACACATCAGGCCTGGTGCCCTTATGAAAACACTCCACTACTCATAGCCTTAATTCAAATTTCCAAACATGAATTTTTTCCTTTGTTTTTCACTTTTCTAAATCTGAAATTATCTGTTTCTGTAAAGAAAAGATGGAGATGCCACCTGAGGAGGAGGATGACCACTCCTAGTCCTGTCTTGGGGTCAACAAGCAGTCCTCTACTGGGTCTCCATAGTTCAGAACAGCATCTTTAACTCTGCAGACCTGCATTTGGTTTTGTCAACATATCCTAGGAAAGCAGGCTCAGAAAATCTCCTTCAAAAAAACACCGATACATTAACCAGATACCCACCTATTAATAATGAGAAATACAACTTAGAAAGTAGAAAGCACCACACTGCCTCGATAAAAATCTATATAGGAAGCCAGATAAAACCCTGAAAATTGTTAAGTAAGCTGCAATTATAGCAGGAAGATGTTTAGCTGAATGATTCTTAAGTAATGGTTCTGAGCCTGGACCTAGGTTAGATGCATAAGAATCAACTGAGAGGGCCACCCTGGTGGCACAAGGGATTAAGCACCACACCATGAAGCAATCTGCAGCTTCTATAGCACAAGTTCGATCCCCGGTCGGCCAGAGAGAAACCCACATGGCGGGGCAGACCTCTCCTGTCTTGCCCGCTGCTCCCCTCAGCAGTGTATTTCAGTCAATCCGCCTGTTCTGTTACCCACTCTCTCTGGTGGATCCTCTCACCCCCCACATCTCTGGCCTGTACCCCAGCTCTTGTATGCATAAATAAATCTTTAAAAAAAAAATCAACTGAGAAATTAAAAACACTAACTGGTGGCCTAGCAGTTAAGTCTCAGTGCTACCACCATGAAGGTCCACCACCAAGGCCTGAGTTCAATCTCCAGACAGCAAACTAACCAACACGGTGCAGGAGACCTCTCCTGTCTCACCCACTGCTCCCCTCAGCAATGTGTTTCAGTAGATCTGCCTGTTCTGCTCCCCACTCCGTCTCTGGTGAATCCTCTCACTCCCCACACCTCTGGCATACAACCCAGTTCTTCTACATAAATAAAATCTTAAAAAATAAAAACACTAACTTCCACATCCCATTTCTGACTTCTTTTTTTTTTAACTACTTTTTTTTTTTTTTAAGATTTATTTTATTTATTTATTTATACAAGCATTGGGTACAGTCAGAAGCGCGGGAGGGTGAGAGAATTCACCAGAGCCGGAGCGGGGAGCAGAGCAGGCAGAAGGACCGAAGTACACTGCTGAGGGGAGCAGCAGGCGGCAGGAGAGGTCTGCGCGCCATGTGGGACCCTCCTCGGGTGGCCGGGGAGCAGCCGGGGAACGAACCGGCGCTGCAGAGGCTGCAGGCAGCTTTGCAACCCGGCGCTCAACCGCTGCGCCACAGGGGAGGCCCCTCCATTTCTGACTTCTAAGAATCAGAATCATCCATATTTTTATCAAGTGTCCCAGGTAGTTTTGTTGCCCAGCCAGGTTTGGAAACCACTGTGTTAAAGTCTTAACTGCAGTTAACCCACCCAACATGCTGCATCCATCTCTACCCAAGGGCTGGCCTACCAAGCAGATCAATACATGTGTAAAGCAGTAGGAAAATAAATACACTGCCAGTTACTGCAGTTCTGATATCTTTCCTCCTACCTTCTATCTGGACAGTGCCTACCCTAAACTTCTAAGAATAGATAGGGGATATAATACAGTTAATTAGATCCCCTCTTCTGAATTAAAAATCATATTTCTCCTACATTTATCAGCTGACTCCAATTATTGTGACTGGACCTGAAATTGTCCAAATTTCCTACATCAAAGTTTACAGCAATCTCTTGTCACAGTATCACTTAATCCTTTAAACATGACAAAAATTATGATTTGTAGTAAAGTATATAGACATGAATTTATGGACAGTCTGATTAGGTCTTTTGAAAACTCTGGTGAAAGCAAAGATTTGAATTTTAAAGGCCCAAGAATCACTTACTTCCTTAACAAACTGTCCCTTTGTGTGGCACTTCAGGTTTTTCTATCTAAGTGATGTGCCATGGTAAAGTTAAAGTACGCAGGGGTGAGAGGTATGTCTCTTGTAAAAAAGAAAAAGAGCAATTGTGAAAAAGGAGGTTAAAAAAAAAAGAGAAAGTTATAGGCCACAAGCTTATTCTCAAGTAGATCAGTGATAGTCAAGGATACAAACTGAAGAATCTAAAAACTGCTTTCCACTCAACAATTACAGAAAGTGTTTGTGTACCCCCTCCAAACACTTCAGTTTGAAGACCATGGTGCTACACCTTTTGGGCAGAGAATGGGCAGTCCAAGAGGCAGGATGAGCAGAAATAAAGGAAAGAAAACATTCTGATCTCAATGGAGTATGTCCAGAATTGGGATAAATGAGGAGGAAAGATAAGTGAGAATATACTGACATTTTGATGTGAATAAAAATGATTGTTTACTATGCTGTGCATTTTATAGACATTAACTAGTTAGACCTTCACAACCTCCTTAAAAGACAAGCGGGGCCTCCCTGGTGGCGCAACTGGTTAAGACGCAACCTATGAGGCTCTCCACAGCCACTGCAGCATGAGTTCGATCCTTGGCCAGGGAGGTGACCCACATGGCGGAGTAGACCTCTCCTGTCTTGACCCCTGCTCCCCTCAGCAGTGTATTTCAGTCAATCTGACTGTTCTGTTCCCCACTCTGTCTCTGGTGAATCCTCTCACCCTCTGCACCACTGGCCTGTACCCCAGTTCTTGTATGCATAAATAAAAAAATCTTTAAAGAGAGAGAGAGAGAGAGAGAAAGAGAGAGAGAGAGAGAGAGACAGAGAGAGAGAGAGAGAGAGAGAGAGAGAGAGAGAGAGAGAGAGAGAGAGAGAGAGAGGAGGCTGGCAAGCATCAGAGAGAAGGAGCCAATCAGCATGTTTACCTGATTTTCTCCAGCAACACTTGTGATAGCCCCAGAACAGACTGGGGAAGTAGAGACAGTGTGGTGGAAGAATGAGGGAATACCTGAGGATGTCAGCCAGGACACAGTGAAGATAACTGAGATAGGGAAGCCCATGAAGTCGGGGGAAGGTGGGAGGAATGGAATGCTACCAGATGGAGGTCACAGAAAGGTTGAGTAAGCACACAAAACCAAGGGCAAGTATCCTTAAAATTGGGATGAGGTTTTATTTTGCAGTGTCAAAATTTATAATACACCAACAATAATATTCTTTGCAACTATTAAATATTATGAAAAATGATGAAACATGTTAGATATCAATTTACAAATGTATTATGGGGATACAAATTTTTTCGAATGTTTGTATGGGATACCTGAGCAAAAATTTTTGCATTTCCTTAGGAAACAAGTTCATTGATGAGCATCCATGAGAAAGGGGTCTTGCTCTTTGACCAGCAGATCTGACCTCACTCAAGAACTCCAGGAGTGGGCCTCCCCGGAGGCGCAACGGTTGAGCGCTGGGTTGCGAAGCTGCCCGCAGCCTCTGAAGCACCGGTTCGATCCCCAGCTGCTCCCCGGCCACCGGAGGAGGGTCCCGCATGGCGCACAGACCTCTCCCGCCACCCGCTGCTCCCCTCAGCAGTGTACTTCGGTCCTTCTGCCTGCTCTGCTCCCCGCTCTGGCTCTGGTGAATTCTCTCACCCTCCTGCGCTTCTGACTGTACTCAGTGCTTGTATAAATAAAATAAATAAATAAATCTTTAAAAAAAAAAAAAACCTCGAGGAGTGAGCCCCAAGTGAGTTGACCAGTCAAGTTAGTACTGCACGCACCCCCTGCAAGTGAATGTTCAAAATAGCAGGGATTGGTCAGGAATGCCTTCATCTGGGTCAATGATATTTTGAGGAAGTTTACTGGGACCTTCTAGAAATAGATTCCTGCCATTCTGAAAGAATCCAGAAGAGTGTGTGTGTGTGTGTGTCAGGAACTGCTGTTTCCATCACTACCACCTTGTGGATGAAGGCATGCGAAGCTAAGAAAATCTAGGGGAAATGGAGCCAGGGCCCCTAGATTAAATCAATCCTGAAACCACCATACCTCTTGAAATCCAATATGAAAGTTCATACATATGCATATTAAGCCACCTTGAGTTGGATTGTTACCTACAGACAAGACATTTTAACTGGGCCTCGCCTGGTGGCGCAGCGATTGAGCGCTGGGCTGCAAAGCTGCCTGCAGCCTCTGCAGCACAGGTTCAATCCCTGGCCACCGGGAGAGGGTCCCACATGGCACGCAGACCTCTCCTGCCGCACCCGCTGCTCCCCTGAGCAGTGTATTTCGTCACTCTGCCTGTTCTGCTCCCCACTCTGGCTCTGGTGAATTCTCTCATCCTCCCGCGCTTCTGACTGTACCCAGTGCTTGTATGAAAATAAATAAATCTTTAAAAAAAAAAAAAAAAACATTTTAACTGTTACAAATACTTGCCTTTAACTTCTAAAAGGCTGGACCCTATCAAAAGTTCAAGATCTAACACAAGGATCCTCTCCTCTCCAAAGTCATCAAAATCTGCAGGAAGGAGGCCCTTCATACTCAGAAGAAGCATTTCACTCCTTTCTTTGTACCAGTTATCACTTACATGTTACTTCCTGTTTACTGCTCTTAAAGTCTACAGAATAAAAACTTCTTAACATGGCCCTCCTGGTCTCTCTTCCCATGTCTTGTCCCACAATCTTTAATGGTTGTTGGAAGCTGCAATAATGCTAGGGCCCTGCATTTCAAACACTTCTTAATTTTTAAGCCTGTTCTTTGCCTTTGAGGACAGGTTATATTCACTTCTCAAAATACTACTGATCAGGGCCTCCCTGGTGGCACAAGGGGTTAAGATGCAACCTATGAAGCTATCCGCAGCCACTGCAGCATGTTTGATCCCCGCCAGGGAGCTACCCACTTGGCACAGCAGACCTCTCCTGACTCCCCCACTGCTCCCCTCAGCAGTGTATTTCAGTACATCTGCCTGTTCTGCTCCCCACTCTGTCTCTGATGAATCCCCTCACCCCCCACACACACACACCCCTCTGGCTTGTGCCCCAGTTCTTGTATGCATAAAAAAATAAATCTTTTAAAAAATACTACTGATCACTTTGCACACTTAACAAATATCTACACCACTCAGATCAAGTAAAAGGCAGTTCTTGTCATTTTCTTCCTTGACTCTGCCCCTAAAATAGATATTCCATCTTGTAGTCCTTACCCCATTGAACTATTAGTCTATTTTCATGTTTTCTTTCTTCTTTATACCTTGAACAAGGATGATATTTTAATTCATCCTGGTATTCCCTGTGCCTAGCACATCTTGAGTATGAAGTAAATATTAATAAATGAATTTGGGTAAATGTCTTCCCTGTATCACAAATCTGTGATACCCTCGAAGACTAAGTGGCTATTTCATTCACTTTATAGCTACAGAAGAGTGTTTGACACATCATCAGTGTCAACTACTATTTGTGACAAAGTCCCCCCAATCTGATGTTTTATTTAAAGCACTGTATCCTCCTTTCCTCTTGCCCCCTCGTGCTCCCCGGTTCCCACAAACGAGAAGGCTCTGTTAACTCTGTGCTCAAACCTGTCTCCTTTCCGTAACTAATCCTCCTTACCCAACAAGCACGAGGGCCTTAACTTTTTGACACTGGCTGACATTTCGTCCTTACGGTTTACATGAGGCTAAAACGTCTGAGAAAATCTGACCCCATCGGCTTCCACACCGGGGCCGAAGAGGGTGTCCCCGTCTGTCCCGCCCCCGCGGCTGACAGGCACAGATTTAGAGCCGGGACGGGCCCTGGCAGCGTGCGGGCCCACACCCTCTGTGTGCAGGTGGAGAATGGAGGCCCGGAGGGAACCACAAAGTCCAAGGTCACACAGCGAGCCCGGGTCAGCAACGGGCCTAAACGTCGGGCTTCAGCTCCGCTCGCGGGCCGGGGAGTGGGGAGCCCAGCGCCCTCCTCCCACCAGCCGTGACGGAATGAGGTCTCACCGCAGGCCGCCACCGCCCCACGCTCGCTCCGCTCGAGCTCCCGGCGCTGCTCCGCCCGCTCGCGCAGAACCCGCAGCTGTTGTCTTGGTTTCACGGGCGACGGGCACCGGCCACTTCCGGTACCCCGGCGCCATCCAGCCAATCAGCGCGCGCGCTCTCAGCCGGGGGAACAGGTGGCCAGCACGCCAACGCTTGCTCACCTTTTCCAACTTAGCTTTTTGCATGGCTTTACCTTAAACTAAAGGCCGTCTCTCCACTTCTTGTCAAGGCTGCTCTCAGGAGTGCCCCTTTGCACAGAGCGGCGCCTGCTTCTGACTAAGGATCACTGAGGACCTGGGTCCGCCAGGTTTCCTAGAAAGGCTCCAGGGATGCACTTCCGCCCTGCGACCAGCCGCTCTGCGCGCTGGTGTCGCTCGCCAAGCTTTGACCTGGGTTTGAGTAGTTTGGAATAGGCGTCCCTCTCGGATGGGGAAGAGATTGTGCGACCCCAGAATTGCCCCAAATCGCAAACTTTAGCTCCACACCCCCTTCCCTGAGCTCCATGAGGCTGGTAAATAAAGACCCTTAGAGCCCTGAAGGAGCCTGTCCTCCGCTGGAGGCAAAAGGCAACCTGTTCTGAGGTCAGGGGGCACTTACCGGAGGTGAAACAGTGTAGATGAAGGGAATTGCGAAACTGGTAGGAAAAGTGTTGCCCCAAGTCCTTTTGAACTAGGCAGACTAAACTCATGAATTGAGGGGCACAGCCTACCACACTGGCAGAGGCCATGGTAGATAGAAAGGGGCAGACCCAGATTTAGGATTATCTTCCTCCCTGGATGGAGAAGATTGGGAGCCTTTACACGCAGTTGGAGTGTAACCTGTGCACATACCCAACCCAGAACAAGCTATAAAGAGGCTCTCTACCTCATTTTGTTGTAGAGCAACAGACCTACCCTTTAAATAGCTCCCCCTAACTCCTCAGAGCCAGGCTAATACTCCTTTCTGGCACTGGTTCCCTCGTGCGTGAGTCTCTACTATAAACTTGCCTGGTTCAACTACACCTAGGGCTCTGCTGAATTCTCTCTCTAGAGGGCAAAAGACCAATCTGTTGGATTGGCCCCTGTAACAGGGAGTGTGACAGAGGGAGTCCAGGGGGATTTACCCAGATTCAGGGTGAGAGGGAAAAGTGCTTCAAGCACTGGAAACAGCATTTTACACTAGTCTTTAAAAAAAAAAAAAAAAAAGATTTATTTATGCATGTAAGAACTGGGGTACAGGCCAGAGGTGTTGGGGGTGGTGAAAGAATTCACCAGAGACAGTGGGGAACAGAACAGGCAGATTTTACTGAAATACACTGCTGAGGGGAACAGCAGGCCAGACAGGAGAGGTCTGCTGCGCCATGTGGGTAGCATCCTGGCAGGGATCGACTCCTGCCACAGTGGCTGCAGATAGCTTCATAGGCGGTGTCTTAACCCCTCATGCCACCAGGGAGGCTGAACACTAACCTTACTAATCTCTTGAACAATAGTGGCTCAGAATGTGTAATCATTTACTTGTTAACTTTGTTTGCCTTTCCTTTGGACAAGCTGCTTCTTATTCAAGTTTCAGTTCAAAGGTAACTACCTTGGAGAAACCTTCCATCTTATCTAAGTTGCCTCAAACTATATCACACTTCCCGACTATCAATTATATGGAAGGACTATAATTGGCCCTATTTCACTCTGGTGCTCACCCTTAGACCAATCCCTGTTCAGAGAGAAAGTGACAATATGATTAGCCAAGTCTGGGTAATTTGTCTGCTTCAATTATGGGGGCAGGCTTCTGTATTTGCCTCACCATGATCCTGTGGCACAAGAAGTCCCCAGGATTACCCTCAGAAAGGGATGTTGTATATATATCCAGTACGCAACCTAACAGGAAAGAAAACTTTCTCCAGAGTTCCTCAATGAGATTAGGCCCTAGACTCCAGGATCTATCACTTTATCCACTATCACTCCAATATCCATAATTTCTTTGTCTTACTGTCTGCAACTGCATGGGAAATTTGTTAATTCTAGATCAGTGGACATGTCCACTTTCTGTCCCCAAGCTGCTGGGAAAACATATTCTGAAGAATACACTTGTGCAACCAAGATAAAAGTCTCTACTTCCCATAGGTCTTTTTCTGTTTCTCTAGTTAATTTGTCTGCCATTTTCCACTACTGCTATTTCAATCTCCTTCATTCAGGTCCAACCTTTGTCCAAGCCATAATCCACCATCCCAACCATTTATAGCTTCAGTCACCCCAAAGAAAGATGCCCAGACTACATAATTATGTTGCCTTAGAACCAAAGGTGGGAAACACTTGGCTCTACTGACTTTTACCTAATATACCTGACACCTAAATGTCTAGCTTCGCCCACATAGATTGTGGGAAGATGTGGGAAGGAGGCCCTCAGCACTGGCCATGCCCCTTTCTAATACTTTAAAACCACATCATCTCTTATAACTCATCATCAGCTTATAACTCTGATTTGGACCTAGTGCTGATCATAATTATATTTTCATTATCTATGGACCACATTCCAAGTTATTACCAAACTTAGGAAAACTCTCAATATCTTCCAGACTTCAATAATGCTGTTAAGTGTAAGTTATTGTTAGGAATGATCAAAACCTTCAAGTCTTTGAAAACCTCTTCTCCCACAGGTGTATAACCCTGGGCCAGGATATGAGCTAACATGAGGACACTCTTGCTGCAAACTACTCTCCTTTTTCCACCTCCCCACATCCATTTCTTATAGCAGTGCCACCTCCCTCCTTAATTCTGCCTTCCTTTCCTTCTGCCAAGGATACCACCTCATAGAACATTCTATACATCTGAAGTCTCACTCAGCATAACACAAACACAACTCTGCTTTATGTGACTTAACCATTTCCTAAGGACATATCTTTCCCCCCCACATAGACATTTCCTTTGAAAGCTGGGACTGCATTACATGTCCCTGAAAGACACTGACCCTGCCAGGCCTGTGTGCAATAGAAACCAGCAGACCTGAAATACCCACATCACACTTCTGTACACTAAAGCAATTGGCTAAAGCTGAGTCAGAGCCCAATTAAGACTTCAGTCTTACCCTCACATCCCCATCTATGAAGAGGCAAGCAAAAGAAAGAAACAAGTTCCTGCTGTAAAGTTAACAATTATACCTAGGGACCCAGAATAATTCTGAACCTGACCCAGGAAGGTCATATTTACACTGTGCCAAGATAGCAGATCCTTCTTAGACAAGTTCTTAAAAGCCAAGAGGTGCTCTCACCTGTAAGGTCCATGTAACCCCCAGGTGAAACAATAGTTCCATTGAGTGTGTTAACATTCAGAAACTTCAACTTCTCAATAATTGCTCCATGGAAAGTGAGCTGGAAGTGATAGGAGAGGATGCAATGGAATTAGATAGCAGCAGAATGTACAAGGGAATAAGTGATCAGAGGACAAAGCAGAAGAAAGCCATACCAGGAGAGGAGGCTCCTCACCAGGGCTCTGGAGTCTTCGCAAGGTCAGCAAAATAATAGCACCATTGCCACCTACCACACCACTGAAGGGGCCTCCCTGGTGGCATAAGAAGTTAAGTCTCAGCACTATGAAGCTATCGGCAGCCACTGCAGCACAAGTTCAATCCCTGACCAGGGAGCTACCCACATTGCACAGAAGACCTCTCCTGTCTCGCCCACTGCTCCCCTCAGCAGTATTATTTCAGTAGATGCACCTGTTCTGCAACCCGCTCTGTCTCTGGTGAATCCTCTCACCCCCTGTACCTATGGCCTATACCCCAGTTCTTATATGCATAAATAAATCTTTAAAAAAAAAAAAACAACAACACTGAACATTAAGAGTGCCCCTGCCCACCAAGCTGAGTCTGCCCTGTCACAATGCTACAGGCCATTGCTCCTACTGATGAGTCTGAATTTGCATATGACTAGAAACAGATTTGTTATCCCAGGGCCCAGGCAGGCCTACTTGAATATTTCTGAGGCTCTTTTTTGGAGAAAATAATAGAGGAAGAAAATTAAGTCCCAGTGTGTCCCACCATCACAGGGACACCCAAGTTCCCAATGTGACTAGAGAATCTTAGTACTGCCAGGATAACTCCTAATTCTATTTTCATGGTGTTGGTCCCAGCTCAAGACATGACCCATCAAAAAATCTCAGATGAGCTATTCTGTTCTCCAACAAGAACCCTTCTTTATGAGGCAACTTTCTCCTCAGGCTAACGCCTTTTATTGGCTGTCCCCCACTCTCTGTTTACTTGCTCTTCAGACTGTTTACCCTCACGCCACATGCCTTCCCACAATACTGTCCTTGTCCCCACTGCCACTGACATCCATAACTGTGATGGCATCTCAAGGTCCCTCTCAAACAAAAGGGCCCCTTTGTTTCTGAGGCTTCCTTCTGCTGCTGACACCCACACATTCTCCCTTTAGACTCATCTTGGGCTCCTTGTTTCCCCTCTCAAACTCACTCTACCCCTGCTTCAGTGAGTCACTCAGAAGATCCTTCTTGACCTCAGTCCAATAATACCATATAAGAATTCATGATGTATAGATGTTATAAAGGTGAGTTTGATTTAAAAGATCACTAACAACAAATCCAAACCTCACAAATACCTTACATTGTTTACAAAGCCTTCTAACATATATTAGAAATGATTAGGGTCTCTTGAAGCTTACGCTGTTTACAGCAATGATATAGATAAGGCTTTCACAGATAAGGGAAGCCCCAAGGGTTCAGTGCCTTGTCCAAGTTTTTCAAGTCATAATGGGGGAGGCCAGGATTAGCACCCACATTTTCTCACCAGGCTCTTCTCACTACAACCTGTTTTTCTAAAGTCCCACTTAACACATTATGCCTCCACTTCTTAATGGGGCCCTAAAGCATGTTCAGGCCTGTTTTGTCACTGTTTTGACAATTACTCATCTCCAAAAAAGAAAATCCATGTTTGCCTTATATGTGCACCAAGTATCTTCCCATACGTTATGATGGAGTTTGGGTTCCTTTCTCCAAGACTTAGCTCAAAAAACCACATCCACAAAGTCCTCTCTGATTTGTCTGTTTTCACCCTGTCCTTCCCAACCCTTGGCATCTGGGCTGACTTGACCTTGTGTTGAATTGTAAGAACTGTCCGACCCTCTGTGTCTGCTCCCACAGCACAGCACCAACCAGACCCTGTCCACTGACTTAGAGACACAGTCTGTATTGATCAAGAAATGCTTACGTGGGAAAGTCTTCCTTATTAACTGGAGTCTTAGCAGTGGCCTTAAATCAGAAATCTAAATGTAACGAAGGGAATTTGGGGGACATAGTGAAGTTGGTAAAAAGAACAAATAATCAACTGGCTTTTCAGAACCCCTCACATTCCATTATGTGTATAATTATCATAGAGTTGCTATAAGGTCTATTGGCTGACACTAGAATCCACAAGTTCTCATAGCCTCTGAGGGTCAGTGAACCAAAATGTAACAACCAGATGGCTGGCTAATGAGATAAGTTGATCTTGATGACTGGGGATATCACGAAACTTAAAATGAGAAAAATTCTCAAATGGAATTGGGGGGCCTCCCTGGTGGCGCAGGCGGTTGAGCGCCACACTTTGAAGCTGTCCGCAGCCTCTATAGCGCTGGTTCGATCCCGGCCAGCAGGAGAGAAACCCACATGGCGCAGCAGACCTCTCCTGTCTCGCCCACTGCTCCCCTCAGCAGAGTAATTCGTCAGTCTGCCTGTTCTGTTCCCACTCTGTCTCTGGTGAATCCTCTCACCCTCCCGTGCATCTGGCCTATACCCCGGTTCTTGTATAAATAAGTAAATCTTTAAAAAAAAAAAAAAAGAAAAGAATAGTCAAAAGACTATTCTGTCCACTAGGTCACTGCACAAAACACAAGCACATAACATTCAGATATGACCGTGTTTGATTCAGCCTTAAGCTTGTATGACTAGTCATCTGTTCTAAAACCATCCAACAGGTGAATTATTATTTACATCCTGAGATAAGGAAATTCTACCTTGTGGGGAGTAGATCCAAAGGGCTTTGCTCAAAGCGCAAAGCTTCAGAGGAGAAAGTATTCTGACTTCTGGTGTGGGCAGCAGAAATGACATCTAATCAAAACTCCATGACCTTATCTAAGGCAGATTTAATAGGAAAAGATCCTTTCAGTCTCTTTCATAGTAACATTAAATAATAAAATGGCATAATTTTAAGGTTAAAAAAAATTCCAGGCTGCTTGTAGACCAAATATTTCCGAATTTCCAAAGGGGAGCTTCAAGGAAGTTCTCCAAAGCTTCAAGAAAGCTCTCCATGTGTTTCTAAATGTGCCCCAAGGTTAAGAACCCCCATTAAACTACTGAGTCACCTAGAGCGGGGGCCCAGCTGGCTTCTCTGAGTTCAAGGGCTCCATAAAGGCAAGGACAACTGAATCATTCCCCCCTGAATGAAAAGTGGCATTCCAGTAGGAAGGAGGAGTTAGTGGAGCCTTTAAAGGGTTAAGGATTAGCTTTTGCTTGAAGGGGAAAGGAGAAGGGCATTGGGTTAAACACCCCAAGATCTGAATTCTGGCTCTGCCATTTACTATTTCTGGCTCCTTTTTCTGAGAATGGGGATAATCAGCTGTGTCACATCCGGCCATGATAGACCTGATGTGAAGATCACTGAGTACAGAGCTGCCAGATTTAGACAAGAAACAAGTTTCTGAAGATGTCACATCACTTAAGATGATTTCCCCAGTAAGAATAAAAGTAGACATGGTGTCACCATATGGCTCCTAAATCTACAATAAATATACACTTGCTGCAAAACTGTATTTATTATCTCTATGATTTCACAGGGTTTTCTATCCTAAATGTGTAACAGGGTGGTCCCCAGGAAAAGGAGAGGTTCCAGGTTCCCTGCCCCACCTAGGGGAGAGTGGAGCTGAGAAGGAGGAGAAGCTGGAGAGGAGAGTGGGGAAGGAAGGAAGCAGGATGGAGAGCCAGAAGGAGACCTGGTGGAGGTAGATGGAGCAGAGAGACATGTGAAGAAGTTGTTCTTGCTTCTTGGTCCTGGACTGGTTGAAACAGATGTGGGTGAGAGACCCATGAGGAGGTGACAATGGCAGCTTTTATCTTGATTTTGATTTTGCTCTTTTCCTCCCAGACTTGTCTTGCTGTTTCTGACCCTTTTTTGTGGGTCCCCATGAGGAGGTGTCTTAGACTGTGGCAGGCTCTCAGGCCTCAGTGGCCCTGCTTTGGGCCAACGCTGTTTGGCCGAGCACTTCCCCATGAAGGGATGGGTAACTTTGGGTGCTTGATTTGGAAACTGTGTTCTTCCCCATCCTTCCTCTTTTCTGTATTGCACACTAATTGTATTAAAGTTCCTTTCCATTGAAGGTCTTACACACCACAGTATGTTTTGTCTGGATGCGGCAGAAGGCATAATCTATTTAAAGCAGGCAGGTTTGGGGGCTTGGCGGTGCTCCTTTCCCTGACCTGCAACAAATGTTCAAGACCAAGATGCATCACATTTTTTGAAACTTCCATGGTTTTGATAACATCTTACTTGTGTTTTTAAGTAAGATTTCCATGTACATTTTTCAGTGCTAACATGAGCACCATTATGTAATAGATGCATGGGTGATGATATAAAATATGAAAACATTTATTTTTTTATAGATTGATTTATTTATGCATACAAGAACTGGTGTACAAGCCAGAGGTGTGGGAGGTGAGAGGATTTACCAGAGACAGAGTAGGGAACAGAACGGGCAGATCTACTAAAATATAGTGCTGAGGGGAGCAGCGGACGAGACAGGCCCTATGAAAACATTTAAAATTATAACAGTACAGGGGCCTCCCTCGTGGTGCAAGAGGTTAAGTCTCAGCATTATGAAGCTATTGGTAGCCACTGCAGCACAATTTGATCCCCAGCCAGGGATCTAACCCCTATGGTGCAGCAAACCTCTCCTGTCTTATCTGCTGCTCCCCTCAGCAGTATATTTTAGTCAATCCGTCTGTTCTGCCCCCCACACTGTCTCTGGTGAATCCTCTCACCTCTTTGCACCTCTGGCTTACACCCCAGCTCTTGCATGCATAAATAAACAAATCTTTTTTAAAAATTATAACAGTACACTTGTACCATCTTTGTAATTCTATATTTATGTTGGACCTCCCCGGTGGCGCAGCAGATTGAGCTCCGCACTGTGAAGCTGTCCGCAGTCTCTGCAGCGCGCGTTCGATTCCTGAGCAGCCAGGGAGAAACCCACATGGCCCAGCAGACCTCTCCTGTCTTGCCCCCTGCTCCCCTCAGCAGTGTCTTTGGTCCATCTGCCTGTTCTGCTCCCCACTCTGTCTCTGGTGAATTCTTTTTTTTTTTTTTAATAGAGGCATGCTTTATTTATTTGTTTGTTTGTTTGTTTTTGTTTATACATGCACTGGGTACAGTCAGAAGCACGGGAGGGTGAGGGAATTCTCTGGTGAATTCTTGTATAAATAAATAAATCTTTTTTAAAAATCTGTATTTATTTTAAGCAAACTTTAAACGTTTCTCTCTCTTTCTCTCTGTCTTCACTGCTAAGGGGAGCAATGGTCGAGACAGGAGAGGTCTCCTGTGCCAGGTGTGGATTAGCTCCCTGGCCAGCATTGAACTCAGGCCTTAGCAGTGATAGCGCTGACTCTTAACCCCCTAGGCCACCAGGGAGGCCCAAACTTCTAACTTTAGAACAGTTATAAATTTACAGAAAAATTGCAAAGGCAATATCAAGTCCCTGGGCAAACCTAGTTTCTCCCATCAACATCTTTCTTGAGTATAGAATGGTTGTTACAGTAGTAAACCAGCTGATACATTGTTATTAACTAAAGTCCATAAATCATTCAGATTTCCTTAGTTTTTATCTAATACCCCTTTTCTCTTCCATTTAGTAGTCATGTCTCTTAACATTCCTCTTGGCTGTGACATAACAAGAGCACATTTAAAAATAACAGCACATGGGTTGCGAAGCTGCCCGCGGCCTCTGCGGCGCCGGTTCGATCCCCGGCTGCTCCCCGGCCACCGGAGGAGGGTCCCACATGGCGCGCAGACCTCTCCTGCCGCCCGCTGCTCCCCTCAGCAGTGTACTTCGGTCCTTCTGCCTGCTCTGCTCCCCGCTCTGGCTCTGGTGAATTCTCTCACCCTCCCGCGCTTCTGACTGTACCCAGTGCATGTATAAACAAACAAACAAAACAAATAAATAAATAAATAAAGATGCCTCTATAAAAAAAAAAATAAAATAAAATAAATAAAAATAACAGCACAATCCACAACATCACCATAGGAGGGGCAGAAGCAAATCAAAACAACTGCCCAGTTCTCATGACAGTCACAAAGGAGGTGGGCATTTGTTTATCAGTTAAGGAGGCCTTAGCTTGAACAGTTTACAATTTCCTTCATGAGCTTTCAAACTGATTCTTAGAATTTAGTTTTAATTTGAAAGGATTGGCTTGATTTCATGTTTTGTGCATAAAATGAATTTTATGTCACATACTTTCAAAACAGCCAACATCACGTAAAAATGAGTCCAGTAACAACACACAAATATAAGACTATTCCCCTGGCAAACAAAAGACAGATTATAGATTCCCCACCCTCCCCACGCCCCCAGATTATGATTTAGAAGGTCCAAAATGGGGGTAGAACTATCTGTGTTATAATTCCCAGGTGAGTCTGATGTATTACAACATCACTAAATCTAAGAGTCACCTCCACCCTGAGGAACAAGTCTATAAATTTAAATTCAGTATCCAAGTAACACATCCTGGATGCTGAGATTCACACTCAATAGAATTAATGACTATTTCAGCAAACACATGCCAAGGTACATGATTATAAAGACATCCTTAAACCTACAAACAAAAGCTGCTCCCTAACCTCCTTTTAAAATTGTTTATTGAAATGCATTTATTTAGCCTTGGAACATTGTTATGAATTTTGGATCAGTTCTAACATCACAGAAATATTCTTTATCCAATAACACAAAAGAAACAACATGTCCTTGCAATGAGCAATATAAAAACAACACTGGTAATACCCATCATAAAACAAAACAAAGGGGGAAAGAATAAGAAATACGATTTTACATATCTTATTGTTGATGTTGAATAAAAAGAAAATGAAGGAGCTGATAGTTATTGAGGAAACATCAAGAGCTCTGAAGGTGGCTAGCCCATTTTGACTCAGAAGCCAAGGGTGCCTTTTCTCTTAGAATTTTCTCTTAGGCTTACCACCAAAGGCAGTGGAAAAGCTTAGGTTTGCCCTGATTCTCACTTTAGATATACCTTAGAATTACATACCTGGGAAGAGGGAAGGAGAGACAGACAGACAGACAGATCCTTGTGTGTTGATATGTGAGAACTGCAATAACAAAACAGCACAGACTGAGTGGGTTAAACAACAGAAATTAATTTTCTCATGGTTATGGAAGTTGGAAGTCCAAGATCATGGTGTCCTCTGGGCTGGTTTCCCCTTCAGCCTCTCCCCTTGCCTAGCAGATGTCCATTCTCTTGCTGTGTCCTCACCTGACCTTTCCTCTAGGCATCCCTAGTGTCTTTCCTCTGACACTAAGTCACATTGGACTTGGGAGCCACCCTGATGACCTCGTTTAACCTTAATTACCTCATGTAAGGTTCTAGCTCCCAATTCAGCCACATTGGAGGTTAGACATCAACATGTGAATTTGGGTGACAAATTCATAGACACAATTCAGTCCATAACACCAGGACTCTCCCCCCCCCAAATAAACTGAGGGAGCAGACACTGATACTTTTAAAAGAACTTTCCAGTGTTGAAACCACTGTAAAGCATGGGCTTTGGAAGCAGCCCACACTCCATTGGTGCTTCTACCCCTTGCCAGCTCTGCGTACCTGGGGAAAGGATCTGAGCTTTGAGTTTCAGGGTCCTCTCCTGTAAAATAGGATAATATTAGCACACAAGTCTCGTGAGGACTAACTGAGATAACCTACAAAGGCTTTTAGTACCTGCCAGGAACCAGAATAGACATAATAGCAATTTCTGCTGCAGCTACCGCTAGTGTAAATAAGGAGAGGAGAGATTTCCTTAGATGGTAGGCAAGGGTTGGAAGAAAAGGGCAGAAGAAAAGCATGTCTGTGAGGAAGGTCTTCTGAAGTGGAATTCAGTAGATGGGGACCCACGGAAGGCACAGGCACAAGAGATGTTTGCATGTTTGTACTTCCATGCTGCACTGCGATGTCCCAGATGGACATCAGGTGGCGCCACAAGCCTACAAACCAGAGGCCAACTGGGGCCGGAAAAGTCCAGTGCAGTAAGGAAACCTCTGAGCATCTGTCAGCCTGACACAGCTTCCCCTTTGTAGAGACGGATGTCTTAAATCAGGTGTTTACACTTCAATGACACTTAAAATTCAGTGTGCAGGTCAACCCCCCATTCTAAATATTCGCCGACTTTTTTCTACAGCAAGGAACATGTCAAAATATGCAAACTGCACATTATAACAGTATGTAAGTGTATAAACAGCATAAAAAATTAACATCATAACAGATTCCCAAGCCATTTCTGTTGGCAACTAGAGCAATGAAACATGGGCCTTGGTGGAGGCAGAAAAGAGAAATGTGAGAAGCACTGGTGACAACTGTGGCAGGACAGTCGTGCTTGTTCCGACATGACCACCCGGCTCAGAATCCCAGAGCTTTAGCTGGGCAGGTGGCTGCTTGCTTTGTTTTGAAGAAAAAATTCTTTTTTAAAAACAGATTTATTTATTTATTTATTTATTTTCTTTTTTTAAAAACAGATTTACTTATTTATGAGAGCTGGGGTGCAGGCCAGAGATGCGGGGAGTGAGAAGATTCACCAGAGACAGAGTGGGAAGCAGAACAGGAAGATCTACCGAAATACACTGCTGAGGGGAGCAGTGGGTGAGACAGGAGAGGTCTGCTGTGCCATGTGGGTCAGCTACCTGGCGGGGGATTGAACTCGCACTTAAGTGGCTGCAGATAGCTTCATAGTGCTGCATCTCAACCCCTTGCACCACCAGGGAGGCCCAAGAAGAAAAACTTCTGTAGAAAAAAATAGATGAAAAGAATGGGAGATCAAATAGAGGAGGTGAAAGAAATACAAAGACTACTCTCAAATCTTGAAGTCTGAGTGTCATACAGGTAGAGTGAGAGGGGGGAGGGTTGGCAATATACAGTAAAAACACAGCTATCTTGCATTTTCTTTCAGTGCTACCTGCAAAGGAGAAGAGGGAAGCATAAGGTGAGGCCTGCAAGCGTCTGTTTTTGAAACACACCAGGCTCTCCAGCTAGCACTGTGTGAATTAGTCAACAAGCTTGTAACCTGCACAGCTGACTCAAGGTCATAAATTTCTGAGATGGGAGAGTAACAAATGGAGGTGAAGTTTAAGATACTAATGACTCAACAAATCATTATCGAGTCACCACATTATTGAGGTTTTTTCTATTAAGTAGTTCACTTTTTATTTATGACTTTCTGGGATGATAATTAGGGATATTAGGTAATACACTGTACTGACCTTTGAGTACTAGTCTTCTCTAGAAAAGGGATGTTTTAATAGTTAAGAGCAATGACCCATTAAACTTTCCTGTCCAAAGACATCCTTTGTTTGACATCTGGTGGAGTTACTCTTGGATGGATAGAATTAGCTGAGTATAGACAAGTGGAGCTATTTGTGTTCTCTTTTTGCTTTGTTGTTGCTTGAATTTCATCTTTGGTACTTCAAATTGGTTTTGTTTTTTTAAAGATTTATTTATGCAAACAAGAACTGGGGTATAGGCCAGAGGTGTGGGGAGGGGGGCGGTGAGAGGATTCACCAGAGATAGAGTGGGGAACAGAACAGGCAGATTTTACTGAAATACACTGTTGAGGGGAGCAGCAGGCTAGACAGGAGAGGTCTGCTGCGCCATGTGGGTAGCTCCCTGGCTGGGGATCGAACTCATGCTGCAGTGGCTGCGGATAGCTTCATAGGTTGTGTCTTAACCCCTGTGCCACCAGGGAGGGCGCAAATTGTTTTGTTTTTTGAAGTTTTTTTTTTAAGATTTATTTATTTATTTTATACAAGAACTGGGGTACAGGTCAGAAGCACGGGAGGGTGAGAGAATTCACCAGAGCCAGAGTGGGGAGCAGAACAGGCAGACGGAGCAAAGACACTGCTGAGGGGAGCAGCGGGCAAGGCAGGAGAGGTCCGCCACACCTTGTGGGGTTCTCCCTGGCCAGCGGGGAATGGAACCGGTGCTGCAGAAGCTGCAGACAGCTTCGCAGTGCGGCGCTCAACCGCTGCGCCACTGGGGAGTCCCTCAAATTGGTTTTAAAAATAATGTTCTGTGTTGGGCCTCCCCGGTGGCGCAGCGGTTGAGCGCTGGGCTGCGAGGCTGCCCGCGGCTTCTACAGCGCAGATTCTATCCCCAGCTGCTCCCCGGCCACCAGAGGAGAGTCCCACATGGCGCGCAGACCTCTCCTGCTGCCCGCTGCTCCCCTCAGCAGTGTACTTCGGTCCTTCTGCCTGCTCTGCTCCCGCTCTGGCTCTGGTGGATTCTCCCGTCCTCCCGCGGTTCTGACTATACCGAGTGCTTGTATGAATAAATAAATAAATCTTAAAAAAAAAAAAAAAACAACTCCTTGAGCTGCCTTGAATCCAAAGTAATCTGGTCTGCCAGTTCAGTTCTTCCTGGTTTTCCCCTATGCATGTATTTACACTAAGGGTCCCCAAGACCACCCTCAGTATTGGTGGTTTGCTGGAAGGACTCACCAAACCCAGAAAACCACAGTCCAGTTATGCTTTATGACAGTGAAAGAACGCAGGTTAAAAACAGCAAAGGAAAAAGTCACAAGCTTCCCATAGTCCTTTCCCAGTAGAATCACAAAGACAGAACTTAATCCTCTCAGGAACAATAAGCGACAACATATGCAAAGTATTGCCAACCAGGGAAGTTCACCTGAGCCTTGGAGGTCAAGGTTTCTTGAGGGGTCAAGTCAAGTAATCACAGAGTGCCTTTGTGACTGACCCTAGCTATTTGGTCTCCAGTGCAGCAGTCCAACTGCCACAGTGGGGCCCAAGGCCCTTTGGCATGCCAATCTAGGTGTTCCCCCGTACATCACTTTGCTGGCATAAACTATCTGGTGTGGCCCAATACCTCAGCGATACAAAGGTACTTTTCCCAGATAAGCTATTCAAAGGACTCAGAGGCTAAGTCCCAGAGGCTGGTCAAGGACCAGTCCTGAAAGTCTCTGCAATATGCAGGGCTTGGGTAGCCTGCCAAGTTATTCCTTTGCCTTTAGAATAAAGTCATTAGCTGCTGCTGCTGCTCTCACCCCCCCACCCAGCCCATTCCTCCAGTTATTTCCTCACTAGCTTCCTCCCAAATGTTTCCTTCAGCTCCTCCTTCCATCCCTTTCCCTCTGCTCCAGTCCCCAAACCCCACAAGATCCAGATTTTCATTCCTTCCCTTCCCAGCAAGACATCTGGGTTTTAGGGCTTTTGCCCAGGACCAGAACTAGAGACAGAAGTGAGGCAAAGGGCATAATAGTTAAGGCAGCATCACTCTCAGTCATGTGGAGCGAGGGTCTCCCTAAAGGCATCTCACTCATCCTGGCCCTGCAGTCTCTATTGAAAGTCTCTGCATGGGAGCCCAGGCCCTTCTCTTTGTGTTCAGAGGGAGTAGGCAGGCATGAGAAGCACAGCGGAGTCCCGGATTCACAGTGGAGCATGATTCAGGTAAACACAAATGTGTCCTCGCACAATCCTCCTAAATATGCACCATCCTAAAGGGTAATTCTATTAAGGTAAAGAGCCAGAACATGACTGAGATGGGCCCCAGTGGCCACATGCACTGCTATCATTCTCACCCAGCTCCTTACCACCTAGTCCTTTCAGTGGCACGAGGCCTCTTTCTCACAGCACCTCAGAATCTTTCTTTGCATTTATAAACTACTTGCCAGTGCCCTCCATTTCAGGGCTACCTTGCATTTCCCTCATCCTGGGTAGGAAATGACAAGAGATATGGGGAGCTCTGACCCTTATCAGCAAGGACATCTGAGCTACTGGCATGGCATGACAACTCAGAACGCTTCCATTAGTTCCCAAGAACTGCATCTACTGCTTTTCCATCTGATGTGGCACTTCGGATGGTATTGAAGGGGAACCACAGACAAACTTTCCTCCAGGTTTACTGTTTGATCAATTACTCACATAAGAAATGTTTTTGGGGCCTCCCCAGTGGTGTAGGGGTTAAGTCTCAGCGTTATCACTGCTAGGGCCTGAGTTTAATCCCCAGCCAGGGACGTGACCCACATGGCGCAGCAGACCTTTCCTGTCTCACCCTTTGCTCCCCTCAGCAATGTATTTCAGTCAGTCTGCCTGTTCTGCTCCCCACTCTGTCTCTGGTGAATCCTCTCACCCTTGCACCTCTGGCCTACACCCCAGTTCTTCTATGCATAAATAAATAAAATAAATCTTTTAAAAAAAAGAAAGAAATGTTTGAACCAAGACAGTGCACACAGCGATCAGTAAGCAGTTTTGCATCACAAAATAAAAACACTGGTAGCTTCAAGGTGCTCACATTTTTATTCTTTATTTTTTTCAAACATAGATTCTCAGGTCCGGGAACAGCTGAAGGTATCCTCACCTCATTGTATTCACAGGCTGCCCTGAAATGAATTCTTTGATGTTGTCATCATGATTAGCCTTAGTCAGAGAGCATTTCCACATTTATTACACTCAGTTTCTCTCCATACAATTCTCTGGGGTTGAATAAGTTATGAACTATAATTGAAGACCTTCCAACACTTATGACGTTCACAGGGTTTCTCTCCAGAATGAATTCTTTGATGTTGAATAAGACCCAAGCTCTGATTAAAGGCCTTACCACACTCACTAAATTATAGGTTTTCTCTCGAGCAGACTCTGCGACATAGAATAAGATGCAGGCTCCGGGAAAAGTCTTGCCTGTAGTTACTATATTCAAAAAGTCTCTCTTCGAACACGAAATCTCTGGTATGGGAAGGCTGAATTATCTCTAAAGGTTTCCTCACAATCCTTGCATAAATGGGATTTTTTTTCCAGTATGAATTCACAGATGTTCAATGAGATGTAAGTTATAGCTGGAGGCCCTTCATGCTCAGTGCACCACCAGGGATTTCTCCCAGTTGAATCTCTGATCCTGCACAATGTATGAACTCTTCCAGAAGAATTTCCCATTACATTCCCATCGCATCTCCCCACTGTGAAATCTCTGATATTGAACAAGTCAAGATCACTACCTAAAAAATTTTCTCACATTCCTTAAATTCATAAGGTTTTTCCACTATGAATGTAACAATACCTAATTAGTTGTAATTGCCCTTTGAAACTCTCTGGCATCCATTATGTTCATATTATCTTTCTGCAGTGTAAATTACCTGATTTGGAATATGGCGCAAAAAAAAAATTTTTTTTTTGCCATACATGTCACATTTTCACCTAGCTACTGTGTACGGACCAAAAAACTTGTTAAAACTTTGTTGGTGGGGCCTCCCCGGTGGCGCAGCAGTTGAGCACTGGGTTGCAAAGCTCCCCGCGGCCTCTGAGGCGCCGGTTCGATCCCCGGCCGCCAGGCAAGGGTCCCACATGGCGGGCAGACCTCTTCTGCCGTCCGCTGCTCCCCTCAGCAGTGTACTTTGTCAGTCTGCCTGTTCTACTCCCCGCTCTGGCTCTGGTGAATTCTCTCACCCTCCCACGCTTCTGACTGTACCCAGTGCATGTATAAACAAACAAACAAACAAACAAACAATTAAATAAATAAATAAATGCCTCTATTAAAAAAATAAATAATAAATAAATTTAAAAAAACTTTGTTAGTGGGCCTTCCCTGGTGGCACAGCTGTTAAGAGCTGGGCTGCGAAGCTGCCCGCAGCCTCTGCAGAGCCGGTTCAAACCCCGGCAGCCAGCAAGGGTCCCACAGGGTGCGACAGACCTCTCCTGCCACGCCCACTGCTCCCCTCAGCAGTGTATTTCGTCAGTCTGCCTATTCTGTTCCCAGCTCTGGCTCTGGTGAATTCTCTCACCCTCCCGCTCTTCTGACTGTACCCAGTGCTTGTATAAATAAATAAATAAATCTTAAAAAAAAAAAAACTTTGTTAGTGATAACATGTATCTGAAGAGGTGTGAACCTATTCTTCTGAACCATGTACAGGGTTGTAAACCAAGGCTGTCTCAATAAACAAATATATAAAACACAAATTAAAATGAAAAAAAAATTTTTTCTGGTGAGGGGACAAGTCCACTGTTAGAGGAATGCAAATTGGTACACATTCCAAAGAGCACAAAAGTTTCCAAATGAAAAGTGTACCTACTTTTGACTGAGCAGTCCATGTCTAGGAATGTATGCAACAGTTAGACTTTATTGTGTGTAAAATCACTAGGATGTGAGGTTATCTTGTGCAAGAGTGTTCAGTTCATAACAATAAATAGTTTGTAACAGTCTAAATGGATCCATAGGGAAGTGGTTAAATACATTATGATGCAGTTATAAAATGGGATACCTTGCAGTCATGAAGAATGTCCTTATAAACCAAAATGGAACTATCTTAAAAACAGAGACAAGGGGGTCTCCCTGGTGGCGCAAGGGGTTAAGACACAACCTATGAAGCTATCCACAGCCTCTGCAGCATGAGTTTGATCCCCGGCCAGGGAGTTACCCACATGGCGCAGCAGACCTCTCCTGTCTCGCCTGCTGCTCCCCTCAGCAGTGAATTTCAGTCATTCTGCCTGTTCTGTTCCCCGCTCTGTCTCTGGTGAATCCTCTCACCGCCCCTCTGCCCGCCCAACACCTCTGGCCTATACCCCAGTTCTTGTATACATAAATAAAAAATAAATCTTTTTAAAAAAAATAGAGAAAAGGTTCAGAATAGTATTTACTTAACACTACCAACTGCATCACAACAAACAAAAACAGAGGGAGGTAGATGCTACATATTTGGCCGAATATACACAAACTGTCTCTGGAAGGATTGAGATCCTTACTCTAGGAAGGAAACTGGGTGCTGACACCCTTTTGTTCTTTTATTCCCCTGTACTATAAAAAAAATCTACTGACTACTTAAAAATATTAAGTTTTAAAATCCCAAAATCTAAAAAAAGAGATAGATGAAGAGTCATAGATGAATTCAGGCATGAGAGATGGTTCCTATAGAGCACAGAGGCTTAGAGGATGCATTTTTTAAAACTGTAATGTGTTCCAGTTTCTGACTCCACATAAAAGGTGCTTAGAAGTCATTGTTTCAACCAAAAGAATAAAGATGATGAAAAATCAACAACTCTTCTGAGACCCATAGAGCTCATAAAGGCAAACAATTGCCCCCCAAATCAGAGAGATCACAAGATACTGAAACAGAAACCTCCACAGGAACCAGGGCCAAGTAGAAAATCCTGAACAGAAATTGGTGAGTTGCTGGAGGCAATCCTGAGTGTGTGGACAAGTCTGAGAGTTTAAAACTTCAGGAGGACCCAGAAGTGCGGTAGGGTGGGGGGGGGGGCATGTTTTTGTGCATTATACCACCAAGAGCTTGACCAAGTTTTCCCAGTAATTATTGGAGAAAAACCCCCTTGTGTTTCCAGCAGGGAAAGGAAACAAGGAACCACTGTGAAATATTTCAGGGCACTCTTCTTAACAAGGTCTGCCCTTGGGAGAAACGAGTTAACCAGAGTCTAACCAGCTAAGGTTTTATGGAAACTAACTGAACTGAAAGAATAGAAATACCAACCCCAGCCCACTGTAGCCAACCAGCCCCACCAAAGGTGGGAAGAAAAATAACTGAGAAACATTTGTGAATCCAGAGGCATAGGCTGGTTAAAAGACAGAGACCTAATCATAGCACTTGATTTCTTCACTTTTGAAGGGTTATTTTGCAAGGCACCTGTTTCCCAGGTCCTCCACAGCAAGCTGACAAGCAGCAGGGCAGTGCTGAGCATGCGCAGGGAACCTGTGCTGCCACTGTTCCTGTCCCTTGTCACTGTAAAGACAAGACCACCATGGTTCCTCCCGGAAGAATGGTGTGCCCAGGCCCTCTGCATCTAAGGGGAGTAGCCCTGCCAGTGCTGTCAGATTCATGGGCTGGCCCAGGCCCTGTACTGCCTTCCTCGATGGCAGAGCTTGGTGCCAGTTCTAGCCCTTGCCAGGTGGCAGACACCTATAGGCTTGACCTGCCAGGACCCCCCATTTTTTTAAATGCAGAGGAAAAAATCAAGTTTTATTCAGTTTTTGCCACAATGGTCTCCTTGCTCTTCCTGGATGGTACTAGATGCATAGCTGCTCCAGGACCTTAGCACATCCTGTACCTTTTCCCAGAGAGGTCTTCCTCCAGAGGTGATCAGGCTAATTCTCTCAACCCCTTTATGCTTTATTCAAAAGTCTGGTCACCGCATCTGTATTTCAACATTCTACCTGCCTGCTTTCACACACTTTACACTCCCCTTTCCGTTTTTTTCTCACAGGTAACATAGAATACGTTTTACTTAATTACTAGTTTGTTTTCTCCCCTAGAATGTAAGCTCCACGAAGTCAGGGATTACTGTCAGGTTGTTGTTGTCTTTTCACTGCTCCTTTCCAGAAGCCTGAAGCACACTCTCTATGGACACACAAATATAAAGGATGTGTGCCTGCAGTGAAGCAGAGAGCAGGGAGGTGGTCCTAGGGAGACACAAAGAGGTATGAGATGCCATCCTTGTTTGGGAGGTGTTACAGACTAGGTGATGTCAAGACACTTAGGAGCACATGTGTCAAGTGAATAACACAATCAAGTGACACGCCAAGGTGCTGAAAACAAATGCTGTGAGAGGAAAGAATTAGTGTGGGCTAAGCGAGTGGGAGCTTGAGAATATCTATTGAGTGAATAAGTTCTCATGGCTTGCTGGCTGTGGCAATGTCCAGATCAAAGAAACAAGGAATCAAAAATGACAAGGGCCTCCCTGGTGGCGCAAGGGAGATGCAGCCTATGAAGCTAGCTGCAGCCAGTGCAGCACAGAGCTTGCTCCCCGGCCAGGGAGCTACCCACATGGCACAGCAGATCTCTCCTTACTCGCCCGCTGTTCCCCTCAGCAGTGTATTTCAGTTGATTTGCCTGTTCTGTTCCCCACTCTATCTGATGAATCCTCTCACCCCCTACAACTCTGGCCTGTACCCCAATTCTTATATGTATAAATAAATAAATTTTTAAAAATGACACAGGGGCCTCCCCGGTGGTGCAGCGGTTGAGCACTGGGTTGTGAAGCTGCCCGCAGCCACTGCATCACCAGTTCGATCCCCGGCTGCCAGGCAAGGGTCCCACATGGTGCGCAGACCTCTCCTGCCGCCTGCTGCTCCTCTCAGCAGTGTACTTTGTCAGTCTGCCTGTTCTGCTCCCCGCTCTGGCTCTGGTAAATTCTCTCACCCTCCCGCACTTCTGACTGTACCTAGTGCTTCTATAAATAAATAAATAAATAAATAAATAAATAAATAAATAAATAAATCTTTAAAAGAAAAAAAATGACACAGAACTTTGAGCCAGCTTGATTGAAGACCAGAGGTACTACTGACAGGTGAGAGAGTTGGGTTGGGGAAGGTGAGTCAAGTTTTGGACATGTTGGCATAGCCCCCCAACTCCAATATATACCCACAAATCCAGACAAAGGACTACCCACGTATTTGTGGGAGTCCATAGAAGAGAACAACATATACCAGTGAACAAATCTGGTCCTCCATGACTGACCCCGGTCATTTTCTATGCTTGCACCTGCTCAGGACTCCTTCCACTGAACACCAAGGCCCCAGCAGCAATTATTACTGTTCCTCTGTTAAATTTTCCAAAGCTTTTAAAGCTATAAAGAAGCTATTATAGAGTTATAAAATATTAAAATATAAAAAAGTAATGCCAAGCCTCTCGTTTAGCAGTTGTACAAAAAGAAGCCCAAAACGCTGGAGTTGTGTCCTGGCTCAGGTTACTGTCCCAGCCAAGACAGAGCCAGGACTGAACTCTCAGGCACTTCCAATTCCCAGGCATGCTCCAGCATTTGCTTTAGTACAACCCTAGTTCTCTTGTGCTGTTTTTCACTTGACTCCTAGGTAGTAGCCATTTTATCTTTAATTTTTGAAGCATGTTTTTGAATGCTGGCCAGGGCATTCAGTACTAAAGGGAGGGTAAATTAAGATAACCATTTGAGGGTTTCCCTGGTGGTGCAAGGGGTTAAGTCTCAGCACTATGAAGCTATTGCCAGCCACTGCAGCACTAGTTCAATCCTCGGCCAGGTAGGTGACACACATGGCACAGCAGACCTCTGCTGTCTCACCTGCTGCTCCCCTCAGCAGTGTATTTCACTACATCTGCCTTTTCTGATCTCTACTATGTCTCTAGTGAATCCTCTCACACCCTGCACCTCTGGTCTACACTCCAGCTCTTATATGCATAAATAAATCTCTTTAAAAAAAAAAAAAGAATTTTATGAAAAAAAAAAAAAAACAATCAACATTTGAGAAAGAAATTTGTAGTCAGTCTCATAAGCCTGAAACACATCCATACCCTTTCACTGAATGATTCTATTTCTGGGAATTTACCCAGAAAAATACAGAAAGACCAACATTTGGAAAGCTTTGTAATGAACCCTTGTTGTTTTACCCACCCAGGGTTTCTTTTCCTCTTCTGGTAACTGAATCTCCCTTTCATCTGTCAGTTTACACCAGCAGGGTTTGAGACTTTGGCTGATTTCTGACATACCAAAATATTTGTGAAATACTTTTTCCTTTTCATAGTTAACAAATGGTATCCCACTGAGGTTTTCCTTTGCCTTTCTTTGAAGTAAAGTCAGGGAGAGCCCTGTTCCACATGCTTATTGGCCACTTGTATTTTCTATAAGGATCTATTTATTAAAAAATCCTTCTGCACTCCCCTGCCCCACTGTCTTGTAATATAATCTTTATCATTCTCACACTACTAGAGTATGTCTCTGTGATGACACTAAATGAGTATTTACACCCCATATATACAAATATATGAAAAAATATGAATGTGGGGCCTCCCTGATGGCACAAGGGGTTAAGCACAACACTGTGAAGCTGCCCACAGCCTCTGCAGCATGAGTTTGATACCTGGCCTGCCAGGGAGCAATACACATGGTGCAGCAGACCTCTCCTGTCTCGCCCACTGCTTCCTTCAGCAGTGTATTTCAGTCAACATGCCTGTTCTGCTCCCCACTCTGTCTCTGGTGAATCCTCTCACCCCCGCACTTCTGGCCTGTACCCCAGTTCTTGTATGCATAAATAAATCTTTAAAAAAAAAAAGAAAAAAAGATGAATTTGTGTGCACACCCTCCTTCCTCATTTATAAGAACTGCTGATGGTGATGGTGACTGTTGATGGGGAATAAAATTTGGGGTGTATTGTAGGAGCGAGACCCACTTTTAAAAAAGATTTATTGGGCCTCCCCGGTGGCACAGTGGTTGAGCGCTGGGTTGCGAAGCTGCCCGCAGCCTCTGCAGCGCCAGTTCGATCCCTGGCTGCTCCCCGGCCACCGGAGGAGGGTCCCACATGGCGCGCAGACCTCTCCTGCCGCCCGCTGCTCCCCTCAGCAGTGTACTTCGGTCCTTCTGCCTGCTCTGCTCCCCACTCTGTCTCTGGTGAATTCGCTCACCCTCCCGCGCTTCTGACTGTACCCAGTGCTTGTATAAATAAATAAACAAATCTTAAAAAAAATAAATAAATAAAAAAGATTTATTTATTTATGCATAACTGGGATGTAGGCCAGAGGTGTGGGCGGTGAGAGGATTTACCAGAGACAGAGTGGAGAGCAGAGCGGGTAGATCTACTGAAATATGCTGCTGAGGCAGCAGCAGGCAAGACAGGAGAGGTCTGCTGTGCCATATGTGGGTCAGCTCCCTGGTCGGGGATCAAAATCATGCTGCAGTGCCTGTGGATAACTTGATAGCACTGTGTCTTTAACCCCTGTGGCACCAGGTAGGCCCCGAGACCCACTTTTCATTGTCTATATCTTTTTATATAGTATGAATGTTATTTTCAGAATAATTGCTTTACTATTTCATCTTTAAAAAAATAAAATTCTCTCGGGGCCTCCTATGGTGGCGCAGCAGTTGAGCGCTGGGCTGCGAAGCTGCCCGCAGCCTCTGCAGAGCAGGTTCAAACCCCGGCCGCCGGCAAGGGTCCCACATGGCACGCAGACCTCTCCTGCCATGCCCGCTGCTCCCCTCAGCAATGTATTCCTTCAGTCTGCCTGTTCTGTTCCCCGCTCTGGCTCTGGTGAATTCTCTCACCCTCCTGCACTTCTGACTGTACCCAGTGCTTGTATAAATAAATAAATAAATCTTAAAAAATAATAATAAAATAAAAATAAAATTCTCACCTCTCCATTCTCTTACTCATATTTTTTGTGCATTTACAAAATAATACTTGAATAAAGAAAAGAAAAATTGATAAGGGTGTAAATTGTCAACTACAGATCTTCTAGATTTCTGAGTTAATTGGCCCGGTTCCAAATGAGATACCATTCTTCAGGTGGTATCTGTGAGTTTCAGCTTTTACCATCATCCATTTTCTGTCTTTTCATTTCTCACAGCATTTTTAGGTAGTTTGGGTGTTTGGGTTTAACTTTTAATTTGTTTAACTTTTCCAACATAGAAAGACTAATATAGTGAACCCTGAAGAACCCAGCACCCATCAACTCAGTTGAACTGAATTCATCTGTGACTCCTTCCTCAAAGGAAATATTTTCCCCCTTACCTAGATTTAGAATTGGAATTTGCATTTCGGGAGGGAGCAAAGAAAGGAGTTTTTATTTAATAGGCTTATTGAGATATAACTCACGTATCACAAATTTCATCCCTTAAAGTGTACATTTCAATGGTTTTACCAGCACCTAATCTAATTTAATTTTAGGATATTTTCATCATCCCAAATTGAACTTTGCACCCATGAGCAGTCACTCTCCATCCTCCACCCGATTCCACTCCACTCATCTATCATCTGTCTCTAAAAATGTGCCTGTTCTGAATATTTCACATAAGTGGGACCATGCAGTATGTTAGGATTGCTTCTCTATGTCTCTATAAACTCAATGATTTAGTCAAATGTCAGAAGCTAATTAAGGGGCCTACCTGGTGGCACAGAGGTTAAAGACAGCACTATGAAGCTATTGCCAGCCACTGCATCATAGTTAGATCCTGGGCTGGCCTGGAAGCTAACCCACATGGCACAGCAGGCCTCTCCTGGTCTCGCCCACTGCTTCCCTCAGCAGTATATTTCAGTACATCTGCCTGTTCTGCTCCCCACTCTCTCTGGTGAATCCTCTCTCTCTCTCTCTCTCTCTCTCTCTCTCTCACACACACACACACACACACACACACACACAAACACACACACACACCCGCACCTCTGGCTTACATCCCAGTTCTTGTGTGCATAAATAAATAAATCTTAAAAAAAAAAGCTAATTAAGAAAGGCTAACTTTTTTACTGCCTCACGTCTTTTCCTTCACATCTGAACTCGGCATTCCACATGCCCAGTGCTGTTTTGGTGTGGTCTCTGTGGTTCCTGTTCTGTCCCGGTTTGGCTATAGGGGTGCACTCAGGCATGATGATGATCAAGTGCAATGTTAACTGAATGGAAATGTAAAACCAGCTCAGAGACATACAGTTACGCTTTCTGAACCTCTCCCTTCCCCCTTGCAAACCTGTACAGAAAACAAATATCTTCCTCTCTTCCACTTCCCCTAATCCTGCCTCCAAGTTCCTCTGATTGTCCAGTCCTCCACGGAAAATCTTATTTGTTTGTCAGAACAGAAACAAAGTCAATGTCCTTAAAAGGAAACAGGCAGCAGCACCAGGAGGAGGATGCCTGCTCAGGCAGCCTGGTCCTCACCCCACTCTGGCTGCAGTGAGCAGAGCAGAGGCTCAGGGGCCGATGCCTGGGAAGACACCCAAGATGGGCCTCTGTGGTTTTTTTCCCTCCTTGAAAGGAAGCAGGGCTGGGGAAGGCTCCCTTTCTCAGCAGACCTCTCTCTGGTGCCAGATGTAGGTACTGTGAAAAGAAGCAACAGCTCCAAGCGGGGCCCTTAAAATAGGAGAAACTTTTAAAACAAATTATTTGTGGTGTGGGGCAGCAAAAGCAGGCAGGGGACCAGCGCATCAGCTTTGCAGAGTTAAGGGCAGAGAACCAGAACCATAGCAACCACCTTCTTTTCCCTCGTTGGGCGCAGCACCCCCTCACTCTGCCTTTGACCTTATTTTACCTCTTTTTGCTTCAGCATCTCAACCGCTTTCATCTGAAAATCTACCTAACCCTGTGATGTAACTTTGAATCCTGAAACCACATACTTTGATGTGGATTGAAGTGGGGCTGGGAGCAGGCAGAGCCCTGGGCTAGTCCTTAGCCTTTCTTTTCCAGAAGGATAAGGAGTGAGGAAATATTGACAATACTAGTGACGCTAAAATGTAAGTGAAATCTTTTATTTATTCAATGTTGTGTCCTACTGAATCTGGGTATCAGTTTCTTTCCACTTTTATCTAAAAGGGCCAAAATGCTTTTCAGTAATTATTTGAAGGGATTTTTTTTTTCATACTTCTAAGAATTATTCAAGTGTAACCTCGAGCCTAATTAAGCATGTTACAGGAATCTACATTTGCTTGAATATTTTGGTCTTACTTAAGTTGTAAACTGTCTTAATCATGAGACGTTGACATGATATAGGGACCTGGGCCATATTAACTCCTATGCTATCACTGATCTACCTTTCATTAACTTTGTCCAATTAAAAACCAGAAATCTGGGCCTCCCTGGTGGCCTAGGGGTTAAGCCTTAGTGCTATCACCATGTCAGAACCTCTAGCCTACACCCCAGTTCTTGTCTGCATAAATAAAAATAAATATTTTTTTAAAAAAACAGGAATCTATCTAAAGTCATGTCTTTTGTAGAAAAAAAAATTTAAGCAAATTAATAAGTAAATCTCTTAAATCAACTGGAAGGTGCAATGTCAAATCTTCATTTCCCAAACTCCCCCATGAACTGCAAACCCAAACCAAGTGATTCACAAAAATAGTGAGGACAACAAAAGCACTCTGGAGGATTTCACAACTCACTGCAGGTTCTGTGACAGCACACATGGGGGTGGGGAGAAGCCAGTAGGTCAGAGAGGGGGAAACCTCCTTACCTGTCAGCACTGCTGACAGCAGCTCCTGCTCTGACACATTTTGGGAGGGGCGGATGAGTTGCTTAAAATGGGCCAGATATAGTGCTCAGGGCTCACTGACTCCTCCACACAGCCTCGCGAGGCGCATACTATCAATCCCACTTACTATTCACCATTAGAGAAACAGATGCATGCAAGCTTAAAGTAACTTATGCAATCACCCAGTTTAGTGAGTGGCTCAGAGTTCGGGCCATTGGCCCTGACCCTTTACAGATAAAAGGGAGCTATTCTTTTAATCAACAAATAGTTGTGTGTCTACCATAAATTAGGTAATAAGGGAGCTACACAGATAAATATGGTCTTTGCTCTCAAGGAGGGGAAACTTAATGGGAAAACTTAGTCGGAAACACAAGAGAAGCACATAAGGAAATAAAGCAGAATATTGTTTCCTAAGAGAAAGATTTTGCTAGATATTTTTTTCCTATGGGGGTTCACAGGAGAGAAGAGAAATTCTCATTTCACCTGGTTAAGATGTAGAAGGTGGGGCCTCCCTCATGGCAGAGGGGCTAAGTCCCAGTGCTATCAAGCGATTACCAGCCACCGCAGCATGACTTCAATCCCCCACCAAGTAGGTGACCCACATGGCACAGCAGACTTCTCCTGTCTTGCCCACTGCTTCCCTCAGCAGTGTATTTCAGTAGATCCGCCTTTTCTGCTCCCTGCTCTGTCTATGGTGAATCCTCTCACCCCCACATCTCTGGCCTACACCCCAGTTCTTGTATGCATACATACATAAATCTTTTAAAAACCCATAGCCTCTTGATTATGGTGATAGATTGAGGATTATATCCCGCATGATTTCAGGTGCCTTTTCAGACTACTTTCTTCGTCTGGGGATGAACTTCTGGCCTGTCTGACCAGCTACCCAGAAGCTGAGAATGACTTTTTGCAAGTAACAGCCTCAGTTTCCTCTTTTATATGACTCTGGTATTTATCACACCCACCATAATACAATCATTTTATGATACTCATGATGGTTTCCTTCTCCTACTAGATTGCAGTCTCCTTGAGGAAACTGGCTCTGATTAAAAGGGTGAATGAGGGCCTCCCTGGTGGAGCAAGGGGTTAAGCACTGCACTATGAAGCAATCTGCAGCCTCTGCAGCACAAGTCCAATCCCCGACCAGCCAGGGAGCAACCCACATGGCGCAGCAGACCTCTCCTGACTCGCCCGCTGCACCCCTCAGCAGTGTATTTCAGTCAATCCTCCTGTTCTGGTCCCCACTCTCTCTGGTGAATCCTCTCACCCCCGGCATCTCTGGCCTATACCCCAGCTCTTGTATGCATAAATAAATAAATCTTAAAAAAAATTTAAAAAAGGGTGAATGAGGTTCAGTCCCTCATATCTCAAAGAATCCAGAATCAAGGGGCAATGACAGGCTCAAAATTGCCAATCAGGGCCTCCCCTGGTGGTGCAGTGGTTGAGCGCTGGGTTGCGAAGCTGCCCGCAGCCTCTGCAGCGCCGGTTCAATCCCCGGCCACCAGCAAGGGTCCCACATGGCGCGACAGACCTCTCCTGCCGCTCCTGCTGCTCTGCTCAGCAGTATATTTCTTCGTCAGTCTGCCTGCTCTGCTCCCCGCTCTGGCTCTGGTGAATTCTCTCACCCTCCCGTGCTTCTGACTGTACCCAGTGCTTGTATAAATAAATAAATATATGAATGAATGAATGAATAAATAAATAAATCTTTAAAAAAACCCCAAAAAACAAAAAAACAAAAATTGCCAATCATAGGTTAAGTGTGGCGATGGAGATGTGCCCCGGAGAGGCTTAAGAAAAGGATCCCTGAGTGCTGCACCTCCCCCTGCAGTGACCTTTAGGGCTAACCGTCCCTAGGTCCGGCTGGGCAACCAGCGCGCAGGGGGACAGAAACATTAATTCCAAAGAGCACCTGTATCCCTATGTTTATAGCAGCACAATTTACAATAGCTAAGCTTTGGAAACAACCCAAATGCCCAAAACTAGATGACTGGATCAAGAAGATGTGGTACATATACACCATGGAATATTACTCAGCATTCAAAAAAGATAAACACATGCAATTTGCAGCAACATGGATGGCGCTGGAAGGGATCATGCTCAGCGAAATAAGCCAGAAAGAAAAAGAAAAATACCAGATGGTCTCACTCATTACAGGAATCTAGAAAACCTAAATAAGGGACCAGGAAAAAGAATAACTATAAGAAAGAAAAAAATCAAAATCAACAAACAACTATGAACCAGAGACACACTTTTGGGGGGGGTAAAGGAGTGTTTGGGGCTAAAATCAGGGTTTGGGGTTGCAATTGTATGGGGAATATAAAAAAAAAAAAAAGAAAAGGATCCCTGGGCCTCCCCTGATAGTGCAGCGGTTGAATGCTGGGCTGCGAGCCTGCCCGCAGCCTCTGCAGTGCCGGTTCGATCCCCGGCCACCGGCGAGGGTCCCACAAAAAAAAAAAAAAAAAAAGAAAGAAAGAAAGAAAAATAAAAATAAAAAGGAAAGGATCCCTAACCCAGACTGTGGGAACCAAGGTTGTTGAGATTACAGCAGCAAAGTTGAGACCATGGGTGACTAGGAGGCAGCCCAGCAAAGGGGCTGGGAGGTATGGGAGGAACTTCCAGGAGGAGCAAAGGCACAAAGGCAGTAACAGCTAGTGTCTGCAAAGAACCATACAATTTGGTGGGAGATAGAGAGTGCCAGAAGCAAAGACGGGTCAGGCCCTGTAGAATTTTATTTAAATACTTAGTATAAAATGTCATCCAAAAAACACAGCAAAATGGGTCCTAGGCCGTAGCCCCTCCATAAATACTCTTAAAATAAATACACTATGATGATGGGTTCAATATTCTCTAGAGTTCCTTGCATTCCTCAAAAGTCAGCACTGCTGCTTGAGCCCTCTCTGTGATTTGAGTCCCAAATATTGCTAGTTTTGAAGAGAGTATCAAACTACATCCATAGGCTTCATATCTAGAAAGTTTGCTCTATAGAAACACCTATTTGGAGGTTAGGGAGTGATGTTAAATCCACCTTGAAGGTAAGATATACCAGTTGGGCTGGGTTTGCCCTCTCCTGGTTGCGGGTCACAGTTGGTTCTTGCACTGAGCACATGGCAGAAAATCAAACATTGAGCACCAAGTGATTGGTGCAAGGGAGAGATTTAATATCTGGAAGGCATCAACCAGGATGGCAGGAGGCACTCCTCAATCTATCACCCTGATCGAGGGGCTATGGGTTTTTAAAAGATTTATGTATATATGTATGTATGTATGTATGTATGTATGTATGTATGTATACATACAAGAACTGGGTGTAAGCCAGAGGTGCGAGAGGTGAGAGGATTCACCAGAGACAGAGTGGGGAGCAGAACAGGCAGATCTACTGAAATACACTGCTGAGGGGAGGAGCGGGCAAGGCAGGAGAGGTCTGCTGCGCTATATGTGGGTTAGCAGGGACTGAGCTCAGGCCACAGCAGTGATAGCACTGAGATTTAACTTCTATGGGTTTTTTATCAGGAGGTTGTGGGAAGCTGTGGGAGTCACCTGAGGCAGGGGTGTTAGGGGGAAGTGATGTCCTGAGTTAATCCCATACAGGCTTTGTGGACTCCACCCCCACTCCAGACTAAAGCCATCAAGACTCTGGGAAAGACAAATCCCATCACCACCAAGGGAGGGTGGCTGGGACCTGAGGGTGGAGTTGGGCAGCCAGGTTGGATATAAAAAACCAAACACGTGGGCCTTGGGCTCTCTCTGGCTCACGATCGCTCGCCTCCCGGCTTCACCGCTCCTGGCTGGCGGCAGCTCTCAGAGCGCCATTTTGGGATTCCTGATCGGCGGATCGGGTAGGACTCATTTAAAACTTTGTCTCCCGCTTTTCTCCCAGAGCTGTACATTTCCTCATTTCCCCTTCCCTTGTAAATAAACCTTTTATTAACCTTTCACGTGTGCCTGCAGTAGAGCATTGATAAGTCCTTTTAAGCGCGCGGGTGAGGACCCACAGTCAGGCACCCCGTTTTGTATCCGGGTTGCTCTACAACAGGGGCAGGACATTCAATTTCAGCAGCATGGGTCTGTGCTCTGTGTTTATGGTGGATTTGTTGACACGCAGGAGCTCATGACCATGGTTAAGTGGCCTGTGTTTCTCATCTGTGTGAAGGCTTACTGCAATGCTCCCTGATTTCTTGAAGGACAAATTCATCCTTATCTCACAGGTGTCTGTTCTATGCTATGCAGAGAGGTAGGTTAATGTACGTCCAGAGGATTGACAGAGGTGGGGGGGCTTAGCTGAGTCATACAAACCGAGTATGGTGTTGGGCTGGTTTCACCCCTCTTGAGTTGTCAAAACCAGACCCTGGACTGGAGACACACACAGGGAGGGGTCAGAACTTTGGCCCTTCACAGCCATCCAGTGGGGAGGGGATCAGGAGAAACCAGGTTGAAGCAGGCGGAATAAGATAAACAAGATAAAGATTCAGGCTGACTCAGGCTTACCTCCTTCTCAGAGATCTGAGGTCAGCATTCCTGAGATAGAGGGAGGAGGGGCTGCTGCTGAGCAGAAGGCAAATGCTACAAGATGCAACACCCTTTTGTGATGATCTTCCACGCAGATGGAGAATAAATCACCAAAATCAGTATCGAGATTTTATCCTATCATAATATTCATGAGTTAGGGGCCTTCTGGGTGCTTACTCCAAGGCCAGCCCCATGTTCACAGGCTATGAGGATTTTGTGTCCATCCTCCTACCCACACCAACAATAGATGGTTAATTGTGGGTATTCAAAACAGGAACCCTAGCAATTGTCCGGGATTCCGGCTACTTTCTGGCACACAGGTAAGGAAATTAGGGGAAGTGAAACATCAGGAGTTGGAGACTTGGAAAATCTTTACCACTGCCTCTCCCTCCTGTCTCAGCAGGAGACTATGAGGGAGCAGGAAGACCACCATCTTTCTTGACTGCAGAACGAGAATAGCCTCAGGCCCCCCAAATTCACTCCCTATTTTAAAAGTGTATTTCCTCAAAAATCCCTATTCCCTGGGGCACATGGTGCTGGGGGCAGGGTGGGGGGGACGGGGAGAGGGGAGCTGAACACAGGTGACAGCCTTAGGACTCTTCAGGCTCTGTGGGTTGTCCCAGGAAGCCTGTCCCCCAAGGAGATGGATTTTCCAGGTGAGAAGGGTAAGTCAAAATGTTATAGGGCAGCCCCGATATTGAGCGGGTTGCCTGGCTGTGGGTCCTCACCCGCGCGCTTAAAAAGGACTTATTAATACTCCACTACAGGCACACACAAAAGGTTAATAAAAGGTTTATTTACAAGGGAAAAGGAAATAAGGAAAATGTACAACTCAGGGAGAAAATAGGGAAATAAAGTCTTTAATGCGTCCTACCGACCTGGAAACCCAAAGTCACTCTCAGAGCTGGCCAGACGCTGCGAGCTGGCGGAGAGCCAAAATGGGGGACCCGCCCAAAGCCCACGTGTCTGGCTTTATACCAACTTGGCTGCTTAACCCCACCCTCAGGTCCCAGCCACCTTCCCTTTGGTGGTGATGGGATTTGGAGTTCCCAGTGTCTTTGGCTTTGACCTGGGGTGGGGGTGGAGTCCACAAAGCCTGCATGGAATTAGCTTTAGGACATCCTTTTCCCCCTAACAAAAACTCTTGGTCTCCTTGGTTATTCCTCAGCCTCTTCCCTACCTCCTCCTCAGGGCCATCTCTCCTGTCCTTGTATTCCAGCTTCCGCTCTTGTGTGAAAACTCACAGTGAAGTTTAAGGTTTGGGCACTTATATTTCCTGCATTAACCTTTCTTCCCATTTATGTGAGCCCTCTCAACCCAGACATGAACACATTTCATCTTAGGACACAGCAGTGCCCAGTATCCAAATCCCATCAAGTAAGACTCTTCCACTTTCTACTTCAAGTATCCATTCCCCACTGGGCCCACACAAAAGGCACTTTATAATCCCACAAACACCAGCACCCCAGGCACACTTGCTTCTAACAATGATGTCACAACCGATCCTTGACTCTTTCTCTGTGGGTCTCCCTTCTCTTGTAGCTTTTCTAGCTTTCAGCCTCTTTCACATACAGAGCTCCATTTCTAAAGACAAAGTGGGTTCTTTTGTCTCAAACTCACTCCAAGAGAAGAGCACCTACACTTTATTATTTTTCTTCCCCTCCTCTGCAAGGCCCCTAACATATAGGAATCGTGGTCTGTAAACTGTCAATAACCAATTCACAAATAGGCAGTGGGGTGGGTTGGCCTGAAGGTGATATGGTACCCCAAGCTAAGCGCACAGGCCCTGGGGACAGTCCATCACCAGGACTCAGACTCTACTCCACTGGGCTGTTAGGAAGACTAAATTTGTCAATATTTTTAAAATACATAGGTTAGTATCTGCCACATAACCAGCACTATAAAAGTGTTGAGTAATTAGGGTAGTGTCTTTTTCATTTTAAACCTCTGAGAGTATGGGCATACCTCAGGAATAGTTCAGATTTGGTTCCAGAGCACCACAATGAAGCAAATATTGCAATCAAGGACATTCCATGAATTGTTTGGTTTCCCTGTACATATAAGTTATGTTTACTCTGTACTGTATGTAGTCCATTAAGTATCTAGTGGCATGATTTTTAAACAATGCACACATCTTAATTTTAAAATACCTTATTGCTGAAAAAAAATGCTCACTATTACCTGAGCCTTCCTTGAGTCAGCTTCTTTATGCTGGCGGAGGGTCTTGCCTGGATGTTGATAGCGCTGACTGATCACAGTGGTGGCGGCAATTTCTTAAAAGAAGACAACAGTGACGTTTGCTACATCAACTCAACTGACTTGCTTTCATAAGAGATTTCTCTGCAGCACACAATGTTGTTTGATAGTACGAAATTCTTCAGAAAGACAGGTGGCTATGAAGAAGATAAAACAGGGTGACATGAAGTACTCTAGAGGTGTCATGTCTGTGGCTAACACTGATGGTTGTCGTCAAGGAAAGTTCTCTGAGAAACTGACGTTGACATTGAGGCCCACTGGATGTGAGACTCCTTGCAAAAATTGGGACGGAAAGTGCTTAGAAGCTCGAAATAAAGTCACAAGAGTAGATGAGCAGCAGAGCCTTTGGGCCTGATGGGCCACAGGAAAGACATATGTTCTCTTTCTAGGTGTCCTGGGAACATGGAGTTTGAAGGAGACTAGAGGCTGAGAGGTTGGGCCTGGGAAGTTTTATTTCTAAGAAATTTCTCATGTGATTCTGATCTACAACCAAAATGAGACCCCTGTCTTATAGCATCCTAACCATTTCCTCTGAAATATATGACTCTTCTTGAGGTCTTCTTCCTAGCACCTTGTCCATAGGAAGGACTTCTGGTTGGGTCCTGGCTTCACAATCCTGCCCATTTCATGAATGAAGAATGGACCAAGAGAGGCCTCCCTGGTGGCACAAGGGGTTAAGATGCAGCACTATGAAGCTATCCGCAGCCACTGCAGCACGAGTCAATCCCTGGCCAGGGAGCTACCACATGGCACAGCAGACCTCTCCTGACTTGCCTGCTCCTCCCCTCAGCAGTGTATTTCAGTAGATCTGCCTGTTCTGCTCCCAGGTGAAACCTCTCACCCCCCGCATCTCTAGCCTGCACCCCAGCTCTTGTATGCATAAATAAATAAATATTTTGAAAAAAAGAATGGTCCAAGAAAGACATTTTGAATCACACAGAAAGCAGTGACAGGCACCACCCAGTTCCGTGGGACGTATGAACTTTCACAGGAGCTAATTCAAGTGTAGGTTTCCTAGAATTTAACAAAGAACCCATTTGAAAATCCATATTTATTAAATTCATTTAGTTACTCTCCAATATAAATCCTACCATCTACTAAGAGTCACGAGATAGCCAAAGATTATTCATTCTGTGTATAGTCTCTCTCCTCAGTAGGAATTATCCAAGATTTAATTACTCTCTGAGAATGCCGGTTTTGATTAGATTTATAGGCTTTTCCCCCCTGTGGCATGACTTCTCTGAAATACAATAATGTCAGAATTTTATTTAAAGCCTGAACCACACTGATTTTTCTGATCAATTGTATTGTATAACAGCCTGGCAGTCTGAGATCTGGGGTATGGTCACCGACATAACCTAGTGGATTCTAAGCAATTTGTGGGCCTCATTTTCCTCGAGTATTTAAACTCAGATAATATTAACAGTTTTGTATACATTTTGGGAATTAAATAAAAACTTTAAAAGAAAAATTTAATAAAATCAGAAAATTGGGCTAATTTCCCCCATATATTCTCCAGCATGCAATTAGTGTACAGATTGTAATGCTTTTCTTATCATGGCCGGCCAGGGAGGTGACCCACATGGCGCAGCAGACCTCTTCTCTCTCGCCCTGTCCTCCCTCAGCAGTGTATTTCAGTCAGTCTGCCTGTTCTGTTCCCACTTTGTCTCTGGTGAATCCTCTCACCTCCACCCCCGCACCTCTGGCTTACACCCCAGTTCTTGTATGCATAAATAAATCTTTTTTAAAAATCCCAAACCAAAACCTCCTCTAGTATGGCGTCACCGTCTCCCCTCAAGTTTGTGCACTTCCCTTCTACAGACTATCGCAGAAGGTGCTCAATGCTCTTCACTTTCTTTAGAACTCAAGAGCTCCCAAGATGGGAAAGAAATGCCAACTCAGGTTATCCCTTCTGGAAAACGAAGACGAAAGCAGGTCCCTGTGGAGGAAGAAATCCCCGCGGGACTCTCGCCCCCCAAACCTCATGCTTCCCTCCTCTGGCCCCTGGGTCCCGCAGCACCAACCCTAAGCAGCTCGAGGAACCCACTCCATCAGGGCGCGTGAGGCTAGTCTCCTGTGCGGTGGCCTGTAGCTCCACTCCCGCGCACCCCTGGGAGGCTCACGAACGCGCACAGCCGGGGGAGCGCGCACAGCCGGGGGAGCGCGCACAGCCGGGGGAGCGCGCACAGCCGGGGGAGCGCGCACAGCCGGGGGAGCGCGCACAGCCGGGGGAGCGCGCACAGCCGGGGGGAGGGCCCCGCGCCGTGCGCTCGCAAAGCTCTAGGAACGCGCAAGCCTAAGAGGCCCGCGCGGGAACGGAGCTTTCCCCCCCTGTCGGGCAATGGTGGAACAACAGGTCTTGGGGGAAAGGTGTTGGCGCTTGGGGGAGAGGTGGGTGCCAGGCATTTTAGTGGATTAAGCTAGGGAGGATCTTTACATCGTTTGAGCCCTGACCTCGTTTTGCGGCACCTCCCTTCTTTCCCAAGCCTTTCTTTCCAATTTAGAAAAAGGGCAGGCACCAACCTTGAGCTCCTGATATGTGCTGGGCCCTTCACTAGTGTTGTGTCATTAAATCTTCCCAACAGTTTCATTGGGTTATGACAGAGAAGGCGGTATCTGAGGCCATAGGGTAACACATCTGACCCAGAGTAACACAGCTCATATGTGAGGGGCCTGGGACTCAGTCTGTACTCAAAAGGTTGACTTGCAGCCCTGACCTGTTGGGGATGGGGCCCTGGACTTGGGCAAGAGAGCTGCTTCTCCTCACTAGTCAAGAAGGTTTTGTAAGAACACCCAGAACAGCTTTTTAAAGCTTGATTGGTTAGGCATGAGAACTTTTTTTTTTTTAAAAGATTTATTTATTTATTTATACAAGCACTGGGTACAGTCAGAAGCACGGGAGGGTGAGAGAATTCACCAGAGCCAGAGCGGGGAGCTGAGCAGGCAGAAGGACCGAAGTACACTGCTGAGGGGAGCAGCGGGCAGCAGGAGATGTCTGCACGCCATGTGGGACCCTCCTCCGGTGGCCGGGGAGCAGCCGGGGATCGAACCGGCGCTGCAGAGGCTGAGGGCAGCTTCACAACCCAGCGTTCAACCGCTGCGCCACCGGGGAGGCCCGGCATGAGAACTTTTTAGGCTAGTCCATGGATCAGGATTATCAGGCAGGAACCTAACTACAGCCTAGAAGGAATGGGAGCTCAGGGGAAGATCCTCCTAGGTATCTGAAACTACAGTCCTCCAGGGATTAAGGGGATTGAGGGAGAGCATGAGAAAGGAACTGAAGGAGTTGAGGTGGAAATCCCCTCATATCAGGACACTGCAGGTTAATGTTGCTCCTACTACTATGGAATTGTTTCAGGATGAGAGTGGCAGTTTCTACAATGCCCAGCTGCTGACCAGACTTTCAATGAAACAAGGCTATCCAGGTGATGCCACTGTCTCTCTCCTCTTGCTTTTCAAAAGAGACAGAAGTATGAAGGGTGCTCCCTGGTGGCGCAAGGGGTTAAGTCTCAGCACTATGAAGCCATCGGCAACCACTATGGCATGAGTTCGATCCCTGGCCAGGGAGCTGACCCACATGGCGCAGCAGACCTTTCCTGTCTGACCTCCTCCTCCCCTCAGCAGTGGATTTCAGTCAGTCAGCCTGTTCTGTTCCCACTCTGTCTCTGGTGAATCCTCTCGTCCTCCCGCACCTTTGGTCTACACCCCAGCTCTTGTATGCATAAATAAGTAAAATAAATCTTTTTTAAAAAATAGAGACAGAAGTGTGGAGGAAGTGAGAACTTGTCTAATGAGGCAGAGGCTGCTGGCCTTTGACCTGGAATGAGGTGAACACTAATATACAACCCACTTAAGTATCCAGTAGTGTGGGCAGAGCTGAGTACAGGGCTACGGAGACAGCCTGTGAGTCAACTTAGATTAGGTAGGATGCTAAGCCAGCCTGCTTTGCATAGTGTTCCCCAAAACTCTACTGGTACAGGAAGCAGTACCTCAGTTACAGCCAGGGTTTCAAAGATTCCATGTGAAGGAATAAGGTGATGGTACAGTCTGTGATTTTTCAGGAGTGGTAGATTTAGGAAGAACCTACACACGGTCCACCTGAATTAAAATGTCATCAAGTAGTTGCTGATATGGAATCTTTAAAAGGGAAGAGAACAATTTCAAACCAAATTAGAAAGCTTGGAGTTAGGAAGTTGGGAACACAGAACGGTTAAGACTTAAAAAAAAAAAAAAAAAGTATTGGGGTTTCCAAATGTATTCCAAATGAAAGAACAAAAAGTCCAAATGAATAACTAACAAAGGGGAAAAAAGAGGGCTCCAAAGAGAAAAAGGAAAGCAGACTGTATTTCCAAGGAAACCAAGGGTGAAATTATAGAAATGTCCAAATTGAGTGAGAAAATAGGCAGATTATCTGGGCGACTTCTGCTCATGATTCTGGAGATCCCCAAATAGTAGGTCTCACTTCTTCACAGGCAACTTTGAGGGAAGACCAGAAACAAGGGACAGACTTAGAAAAATACCTGAGACCTCACACATGAGCAGAAGGTAACATGATTTCTAGCAGGACAGGTGGGATCTGACAACTGAAGGCAAGAGGTGGAGTCTGGGCCTCAGGTAAATTGATCCAGGTTGGGATCCTACCTTTCTCTCTAAAAAATTCTAAGATTTTGGCAGTTCATGAATTTATTGAAGCCTCAATCTTCCCATCTGAAAAAATAAGAGACAAAAAGTGACCTACGTAACAGCGTAGAGGATGTCGTGCATACAGAATACTAGCATGCAGCCTAACTAAGAAATAGCAGGCACATCCCTGAATAAAACCTAGAGTTCGTCCCTTTTTTAGATAGGCTTGGGAGAAGTGGGTAAAGAAAAAAGTAGTTATAACACGCATTTAGATAAGGCAGTCTTTAAGGGAAAATAATCCAGCAGGATTTTAAATGAGAGCTATCTTTCCCATCTCGACTCCCACGGCATTGTCTGCAAAACACAGCTTGCTCTGACCTGTAGAGCATTTGGTATTCTATCATCTTCTTGCTCACATTTAGTCTTCTCCACCAGATTATAAACAGCTCAAGTAAACACTGTGGCCAAACTATCCATTACATAGCAGATCTTGGGTCACCTCAAGAGGTCCCTGAAGTCCTGGCCGTCAAAGATGCCCATATAAAGGGAGGCGGCATGAGGGTAGGGAAACCAATGGTTAAACCTAATCGTGCTCTTGCCCAGAGCAGGGGGCTGACTGCAGTTGGGATGTCTGGGGTGCCTGTACCCCAAGACTGCCATCAGGAAGGTGTGGAAAGGCAGCTCAAGTTTTAAGTGGGTGGAAGTGTTTTTCTCAGCACAGGATGAAAACATGGGGATTCCAAAGTTGGCAAGGTGAAGGCAGAGCAGCCTTTCCACAGGGTGCAGTGTGGGCGTGCCCCTCCCGCCAGAACAGTACAAGCAGCAGGCGGCACCCTTCTTGAACAGTCTCGACACAAAATACTTGGAGTTCTGAATGCACCTGCCAAAAGGCCAGAAACACGGACGGGATAAAAACATGTCTGACAGGATAAGGCCTGGGGAAATAGTGGTGATTTGGGGCACCTTCTACAGAATTAATTTAATGAAGCAGAACCCCACATTCCTCTATTTCTTAGTAGAAACAGCTAATCCAGTGCTGACAGGCTAATATTCTCTCTCCTCCTCTCATCTTTTCCTCTCCTTGGCCCAGAACAATGACCATGGTGTTGGCAGCAGAGGTGGACACAGAGAAGCAAAAATGAAAGGAACAGAACAAACATAAGCTGAAGAGGGGAGACATGATTTAAAAAGATTAAGTAATGGGCCTCCCGGTGGTGCAAGGGGTTAAGACGCAGCCTATGAAGCTGTCTGCAGCCTCTGCAGCACGAGTTTGAGAGTTCGATCCCCTGGCTGGCCAAAGAGCTACCCACATGGCGCAGCAGACCTCTCCTGACTTGCCCGTGGCTCCCATCAGCAGTGAACTTCGGTCAGTCTGCCTGTTCTCTGTCTCTGGTGAATCCTCTCATCCCCCACATCTCTGGCCTATACCCCTGTTCTTATATGCATAAATAAATAAATCTTAAAAAAAAAAAGATCGGGCCTTCCTGGCAGCACAGGTGGTTGAGCGCCGCACTGTGAAGCTGTCCGCAGCCTCTGCAGTGCCAGTTCGATCCCTGTCGTCCTCGGAGCAACCCACACGGCGAGCAGACCTCTCCTGTCTCAGCTGTTGCTCCCCTCAGCAGTGTAATTTGTCCGTCTGCCTGTTCTGCTCCCTGCTCTGTCTCTGGTGAATCCTCTCACCCTCCCGCGCATCTGGCCTGTACCCCAGTTCTTGTATAAATAAAATAAATCTTAAAAAAAATAAGATCAAGGAAAAATAACTGTTCTTATATTTAACTGGGTGGTGACTGTGGGTGCACACACATGTAAAACTTCATGGAGACACACGTGAGATCTGTGCATGTTACTGATGTCATCTGCACCGTCATTAAGAAACAAAACCAAACCACAGCCACAAGCTCCTGTTTGCTATCCTTTATTGAAGGATCCCACACCCACATGGGACCCTGGCCACACCAGAAACCAGAAAGATCCCCCAAATATAGTAGGAGGCCTGAAGGGGAGGGGAATGACTCAAGATCCCACCACACTGGAAACAGAAACCCACCATGGACAGACAGACAGACAGACAGGGGCGGGGAGGAGAACTTGCCTCACTCTTGGTTCTCTCCCCTTTGCCCCCACTTCAAAAGAAAGTCAAACACTGGCTACGTAGCACCCCAGCCCCCCACCCCACCCATAGCAGCGTTTGTGGGACCTCCCCCTCTGCAAGGGGTGGCCCCAAGGCAGCTTCTCATCACTCTTCCTTCACTTTGGTTTGCTCCTGGCAACTCCGTGCCCCTTTCCTTCCTTCCCTCCTTCCTTCCTTCCGCCTCCAGCCCAGTCACCCCTTCGTCTTTATCACCTACTCGGACCTTCTCTCTCATCTCCAGGGCCTCCCTGCCCCAGGGCTTCTGGGGAAGCAGTGTCTTGGGAGCCTTCTCTCCTCCCAGTAAGGGGCCCCACCAGGCCCTCTCTGCCCAGGACATGGGATTCACATGGCCGCCCCGCTCTCCTTGAGGTCAGGGGCTGAGCGCTGCCGTCTCATTCTTGGGGGAGTAGTGTATGGGGGGTAGCGGGGTCCTGGGGGTCGCTGGGCTGGGTATGGTTGGGGCTGCTGGGGATAATAGTTGTGCTTTTTGGGCTGGAAATGCTGGGGATCGGGCTGTGTGGAACCCCCTCCCCGGGATCTGCCCCCTCCATCCAGGGAGTTCCTGCGGGGACGGTGGGACCTGCGGGGACTAGGGGGCCTTCGGGCAGGGGGGGCAGGAGGAGGAGGAGGAGGAGTGACTTCCTCAGGGGGTTGGGGTGGAGCTGGGGTCTCCCCACCTCCCATCCCTGGCCAGGACTCCCGGTGCTGTGGGTTGCTTTTAAAGGGGAAGCGCAGTTTGCAGTCGTGAGGGGGCACAAAGCGGGCAGGGGGCCTGCGCAGTCCCCCACCCCGGCCCCCAGCGCCCTGCAGTCCCTGAAGCCGCAACTGCTCCTGTTTGAGCCAGCGAAGGCGGCCTCGACGGAAGGCAGGGTCTTCCTCCATCAGCCGAGACACCCGCTCCCAGCTTGACAAGGGTGGCGAGGGGGGCCGGGCTGACGGCACACGGTCACTGGGGCCATCTTCCTCAGCCTCTGACCCTTGGGGCATAGCCCAGGTGGCCTCACTGGCTTCTTCATCCTCATCCTCATGATCCTGAGAGGGAGAAGTGGTGAGAGAGGAGAAGGGGTGTGAGGAGAGCTGAGTCTTGAGTACAAGACAATTCAGAAGAAGTTAGAAGGCCCTGGAGCAGCTGGGTATCAAGGAGCCCCAAGTCAGGCTTGAAAATAAGGGGCTAGAATAGTGATTTAGGGGCACAGGCCTGGGAAACCAATAGTGTGAGGTCAATCCTGGCCTGCCTGCCACGTTCTAGTTGTGTGTCCTGGATCTTTGGCTTATAACCTCTCTGTGCCTCAGTCTACTCCTGACATCAGTAATAATAGTACCTACTATATAGGGTGATTGTAAGACTTATAAGAAAACCATGTAAAGTATTTAGAACAATGCCTAGCACATGGTAAGCTTTCACTAAATTTTTTTTTTAATCTTTTTTTATTTTTTTTTTTTTTGAGTCAGGGTCTCACTATGTTACCCAGGCTGGAATACAGTGGCTATTCACAGGCACAATCGCACTACTGATCAGCATGGGAGTTTTGACCTGCTCTGTTTCCAACCTGGGCTGTTCACCCCTCCTTAGGTAACCTGGTGGTCCCCCACTCCCGGGGGGTCACCATATTGATGCCGAACTTAGTGTGGACACCCGATCAGCATAGCGCACTGCAGCCCAGAACTCCTGGACTCAAGCGATCCTCCTGTCTCTGCCTCCCAAGTAGCTGGGACAACAGGTGTGCGCCACCACGCCTGGCTAAATATTTGTTAAATAAATGACGTTCCCAGTGGACACAGCAGTCAACAAAAGGAAGAAAAATCCCTGGAATCATTTTAGTGGGGTGAGACAGTTGATAAATTCTTAAGAAAAAGATATAGTATGGGACACATGTCATACACTTCAATGAAAGTTAAATGTAAGTACATACATTTACAATATTTAACATACATTATAAGTATTTATTAACTTAGCATCTATATTAGATAGTGTACCTTATATAAATACATATATACAGATGGAGAACAGAGCAAGGGAGGGATAGAGGACCAGGGTAGAGAGTCTGCAATAAATGAACAGAAAGGGATTCACTGAAAAGTTATTATATATTTAGTAAATACCTGAAGGAAGTGACAAGCAAGCTCTAAGGCTATCTGAAGAAGAGGGATTCTATGTGGCGGGAACAACAGGTACAAAGGCCGTGAGGTAGGAACATACCAACAAGTTCAGGAACAAAGAAGCCTGAGGTGAGCAAGGGGAGTAGGAGCTGTGTTCACAGATTTAAGCCTTCAATAATCATGAACTATTGTTAAGAAGGGCTTTCTGTCACCTCCTTGCCCTAAAGAAGGCGAGCTGTTATAGAGCAGAAATTCTGTCTGCTGTGTGGCCAGCACAGTGTCTAGCATTACAGGAACTCCAAGGTTTACTTGTAGAGTGACTACATATAAAACAGAGGCAGGTGATAATACTATCACTCACAAGGCCACTGTGAGTGTTTGAAGTGACACAGAAAAAGCAGTGGGCACAGGATCAGCCATGGGAGAGGTTCAGGTTATGAGTGGACACGAGGTCATTTTTTGAGTGGTAACAAAAATTGTGCATGTTGTACCAACATTTTTTGAATTTGATTTTTGATTGAATTGATTTTTGATTTGATTTTTGAATTTTACTGTCCTTCAGAAACACATGGTACTTATACATGCAGATTCATCCCCAAAGAGGCGGAATCATCTGGTCTGGGGTGGATCCCAGGAATCTGCATTTTTAAATAGAGTCCCGCTGATCGTGAAGCAGGTAAGTCACAAACTATAGCCACAAAAATTGTATTATGCTTCAAGAAGATTTTTTAAAGGAAGAGGGGGAAGGAGGTTGGAATTTATAACAGGAGATTCAGATTGCTGAGCAGCAGAGCAGAAGCAGAGAAGAGGGAGCTCCCTACCTGAGTCAGGGGAATGACCCTCTCCATGCGGAGCATGCGGTCCCTCAGGGCCTGCAGCTCACGGTCCTTGGTGCTGTTCTGCAGCTTCACCTCCTGCAGAATCCCCGTCAGCTTGTCGATGTGAGCCCGGAGGTCCTCTACCTCTGCTCCTCGGGCTCCCTCCTCACCACCGCCACCTCCACTTCCACCTTCTTCCTCGCCCACGGTGTCCCAGACATCCCGGGCCACGGCCCTCCAGGCATCTCCAGGACCCTCAGGCTTGCCGTAGGTGCGACACAGCTCCCGCATCTTGAGGGCGGCCAGGGCCTCGATCTCAGCCCGCCCATGGCGGAAATCGGCCAGGGCCACCTCATAGCAGATTTCCTTTACTGCCTGCATCTTCAGGTCAGCCATGGTGGCCCAGCGGGGGTCTTTGCCCTGCAGTCGCCGACGCTGTGGGATCTGATACACCCTCCGAGGGGCCCTCCGCTTGCCGCTGCTGGGAAGGCCACAGCGTTTGACAATGGTCTGGACCGTGGTGGGGGGCAGCTGCTCCCTCAAGGAGGAGATGAGTCGCCAGCTCTCTTCACAGGAGCGCTTGTCGGAGTCATCCCCACTGTCAGAGTCCGCATACTAGGGCCAGAGAGAGATCAGGAGAGGACTGAGCACCTCACTGTGACACCAGAAACACCATGAGAACCGCACAACCCTGCACAGATGGCTTAACCTCTGCTGTCTACACACAGCAGACAGAGCTGCAGCACCTCCCTCGGATACACTCTGAGGATTAACATGTGCCAAGTGTGTAGAACAGGGACTGGTGCAGAGAACGTGATCCATAAGTGTTATCTGTGGCATTTCTAGTCTAGCTTTCTTGCCTTTATACTATTGCTCAGGATGAGGTTACAGATTTAAAAGTAAGTAATAGCACAGGTGATACCTGAATATGGTTAAAACGCACCAGGCCATACAGGATGGACTCAAGTCTGGGAAGCCCAGGTCAATTTGAGGGGAACTAGCTGCCTACATACACTTTCCTCTCCAAGTCACATTCCCTACTAATGGCTTCCTCCTTGACACCCATGCTATCCCTCATCCCCATGCCCCCTTCCCATCTGGCCCAGGTGACAGGAACCAGAAGTGGACTCAGGCAGAAGCGCTGCCTGCTGGGCTGCTCATGGGCCCACCACCCATCTCCTGCCAACTCCTCACCAGCCGTTGCTGTTCCAACAGAAGATCAGCCTCTTCCTTTTCTTTCCGGTACTGATTCTCCAGATCCTGCAGCCTGGGGTTGGGTAGGGAAGGGCAGAAGAACCATGTGGTTTCTAGAACTACCTCAATGGGGCATCTGACACTGAGGGCTGGGACCTGGCAGGGAGGGCCCCAAGAACGCCAGGGTGCGGGATCCGCTCCTCATACCTCTTCTCCATCTCCAGCTTGATGTCAATGCCTTGCTGCTCCAGCAGTTCCTTCTGGGCAAAGTTCCAGTCAACGGGCTCGGAGGGCGGTCCTGGGGGTGGGGGGACCCCTCGCTCCCTTTCCAGGCGTGCCTGCTCCGGGTGATTGAAGCGGAAAACGTGGTTCTTGCCCATCACAATCCTATTCCCTGCAGACCGGAGGAGGGAAAAGTGGACTCGCTCCCTTACAGCAGCAAACCCACGCCCAAGGGGCAGAGGGTCTTGTGCACAAGTCCCGACACCATTCCAAGTCTGAGGGCAGTCAGAGCCAAGGTTTCCCCAGCTGCCTAGGAAGCACCCGGTCCCTGACAGCCAAAGGGAACAAGGGAGCTTGCCATTCTCTTCCTGCTGCCCTGGGATAGCAAGTGAAACCAAAAGCTGAATCATAATCTTCACTGCCCGGTTCCTTTTGCATATCCTGTACTGTTTCCTATTTATTTCTGGGTCCTGTCCCAGGAGTCACCCAGAAAGGTCTGCCCCAGGACTTCCCACACGCAGCATGACCAGAACCCTCACCCCACAGCACTTCTTTTACCTGACTTCAGCACCTGTGGCTCTGTGACCAGTTTCCCATTGACGTAGGTCTCGGCTCCTTCACAAGGCTCCAGGGTGACCACCACTAAGGCAAGGAGAGAACAAGGGGAGTGCTTAGACCCTGGGGGGGAGAGGGGGGTGATGGTCACAGATTCCCACTTTGCATTACCCCCAGAACCATACATGCACCCTCAGTCCCACCCCCCAGTACCTGTCCAGGGTGCCATGGCCCCTCTGGTGGCAGGCAGCACAGGAAAGGAAGAGCAGAAGGAGGGTTAGAGCCCCAGCTACAATCCTCAGGAGCCTCTGCAGGGGCTCCCTACTCACCCACCACCACCCTCTTCATCAGCGGCTTGGGAAACCAGCAATTCTCAGAAGACTGCTTCTCATGCCCAAATGGTCACCATGTCCTCCAGAGTTCCGTTCCTTCCTTTCCAACTAACACTATTCCTGGCTGGACCTGGATTCCTCCAGCAGGCTCCAAGCCCACTTCTGTCTGACACATCCTGCAAACTGCCAGCTGGTTACTCTCAAGCCACAGCCAAGAGACCTGTTCTCATAGGACAAGATAAAGTCCACCCTACCAAATACCTCATGCCCCTCCATACAGGTCATGGAACCCAGTGCTGGCTGGGATACACGCTGCATGAGGCCTCAAGGAGCAGTGCCCCGCTGGCAGAGGGACTCCTATCTTCAAAAGGCTCTGCCACTCCTTAGCTGAGAGACACTGAGCTAGTGACCTAACTTCTGTGAGTGTCTATACAACAGGATAATGAAGTCTTTCTTTATAGGCTTAGGTAAAGTGATATATAAGAGTAAGATTTTGCTATTTATCTTAAAAACAATGAAGTCAAAATGAATTTTAGGGCCTCCCCAGTGGCGCAGAGGTTGAGCGCTGGGTTGTGAAGCTGCCTGCAGCTTCTGCAACGCCGGTTCAATCCCCGGCCACCAGGTAAGGGTCCCACATGGAGCGCAGACCTCTCCTGACGCCTGCTGCTCCCCTCAGCAGTGTACTTCGTCAGTCTGCCTGTTCTACTCTCCGCTCTGCCTCTGGTGAATTCTTTCACCCTCCCGTGCTTCTGACTGTACCCAGTGCTTGTATAAATAAATAAAATAAAATCTTAAAAAAAAAAAAAGATTTCAGTTAAAAAAAAATGAATTTTAATTCATGGCAGAGAAGAGACTACTGAAGTTGTGGCAGAGAGGAACTCAACTTAGGGACAGAGAATTGCAATGATCATGGGAAAGTGGTAACTTCTAAGCCAACACTTGAGGGGAGGCGTGGATTTCAAGGAGCAAAAGTGATTAAGAGCAGGAGGATGGACAAAAAGCTGAAGCATCAACAAGTGGCTAAGAACAGCATGGAAGGGGCCTCCCCGGTGGCACAGAGGTTGAGCGCTGGGTTGCGAAACTGCTCGCGGCCTCTGCAGCACCGGTTCGATCCCCGGCCTCCGGGCGAGGGTCCTACATGGCGCGCAGACCTCTCCTGCCGCCCACTGCTCCCCTCAGCAGTGTACCTCTTCAAGTCTGCCTGTTCTGTTCCCCGCTCTGGCTCTGGTGAATTCTCTCACCCTCCTGTGTTTCTGACTGTACCCAGTGCTTATATAAATAAATAAATAAATGAATGAATGAATGAATGAATAAATAAATAAATAAATAAATATTAAAAAAAAAAAAAAAAAAAAACCCAGCATGGAAGGTGGCAGAGGAGAGGATGAGGTGGCTACAATGGGTACCAGTCTATCAACACCTCTATTTGCTACCATGCCCCAAAATTCACTCATCTAGTCCACAAACACAGTACCTCTGCAATATGCCAGGCACTATTTTAGATCCTGAAAATACAGTGGAGATAAAAACTAAAACCCCTGCTCTCAAAGAACTCACTTCCAACTGGTAACACAGACAATAAACAAGCAAATAAGCAGGTAACCTGAAGCCAGGAAGGAAATGGGTGTTATGGAGGGAAAATGGGGCCAGGAGAGGCCCGGCCAAGGCAGCCTGTCCAGGTATAAACCCACAGGGACCTGTATTAAGACGGCCTGGGGCAGAGCTCAAGGCACACTCCTGAAGTCTGCCTCGCTGCATCTGAATCTATTTCTGCCCTCTTCTAGCTCTGTGCAGACTCCCTAGCCCCCAAAAGCCCCAGTTTTCTCAGGTGTGAGCTGTGTGAGAAAATGCAAAGCCACAAAGTAGATGGTCATTAAGCAGTAGCTGTTCTTCTATGTTCACACCTCTGTTAGTGCTGCCCACCTCCTCGGCCTGTCTTTGGTTGTCTGAAATCTGCTGATAAGAACACAAGCCCAGGGCCTCCCTGGTGGCGCAGTGGTTGAGCGCTGGGTTGCGAAGCTGCCCGCAGCCTCTGCAGCGCAGATTCGATACCCAGCTGCTCCCCGGCCACCAGGTGAGGGTCCCACATGGCGCGCAGACCTCTCCTGTTGCCCGCTGCTCCCCTCAGCAGCGTACTTCGGTCCTTCTGCCTGTTCTGCTCCCTGCTCTGGCTCTAGTGAATTCTCTCACCCTCCCGCGCTTCTGACTGTACCCAGTGCTTGTATAAATAAATAAATAAATATTAAAAAAAAAAAGAACACAAGCCCAAATGGACTAAATCTTTCTATCCCCCACCCTTTGGGACAGAGTCATCACAGCTGCTTTTATAGTGATTTAACAGTTCCATGCCTGTCATCTCCACAAACACTCTGAGCTCTGGGTTAGGCTCACTCCTCGACCTTGCATGGTTCTGGTGTTGTGGCAGCACATGGCTTGAGGGAACCACAGAACAGGAACTCAACAATAATTCGCTAGGCTGAACTGATTCAACCACTTGCAGGCTGCAGTGCCGGAAGCATTTGCAGCCACTAGGGACCTGAAGCAGACCAGAACGACTGCGTTAATGTGCTGACCCTGAACCAAACTGAAGCCTGACGGGTATGGCTTAAACTTAAGCTAGAAGTTACATGATAGTGACTTTTCTTATTTAAAAAAAAAAAATAGGGGTCTTCCTGGTGGCGCAAGGAGTTAAGACACAGCACTATGAAACTATTTGCAACTACTGCAGCACAAGTTCAATCCCCAGCCAGGGAGGTGACCCACATGGCACCATAGACCACTCCTGTCTCACCCGCTGCTCCCCTCAGCAGTGTATTTCAGTAGATCTGCCTGTTCTGCTCCCCACTCTGTCTCTGGAGAATCCTCTCATCCCCTGCACCTCTGGCCTGCACTCCTATATACATAAATAAATGTTTTTAAAAAAATTAGGGGCCTCCCCGGTGGCACAAGCGGTTGAGACGCAACCTATGGGGCTGTCCACAGCCATTGCAGCACGAGTTCGATCCCCAGCCAGCCAGGGAGCTGCCCACATGGCGCAGCAGACTTCTCCTGTCTCACCCTCTGCTCCCCTCAGCAGTGTACTTCAATCAGTCTGCTTGTTCTGTTCCCCATTCTGTCTCTGGAGAATCCTCTCGCCCACCATACCTCTGGCCTGTACCCTAGTTCTTGTATGCATAAATAAATCTTAAAAAAATAAAAAATAATGCTGACAGGGCCTCCTTGGTGGCGCAGGGGTTAAGTCCCAGTGTTATCAAGCTGTCGCCACCCACTGTAGCATGAGTTCCATCCCCAGCCAGGGAACTGACCCACATGGCGCAGTAGACCTCTCCTGTCTTGCCCACTGCTCCCCTCAGAGGCAGTGTGTTTCAGTAGATCTGCCTGTTCTGTTGCCCACTCTGTCTCTGGTGAGTCCTCTCACCCCCCGTACCTCTGGCCTATGCCCCAGTTCTTGTATACATAAATAACTAAATCTTTAAAAAATTAATAAAGATAACGCTGACCATGCAAGCCCCTCAAAGACGGCAGGCGGGTAGTTCGTCCAGATCTCTGAGACAATACCCAGGTTCTAGCATTCATGTGTGATACCTCCTGCCTCTCTGCCCAATAAATTTCCCAGAGCACAATTCTCCTGGGCTTAAATGAACCCAAACAATTCCATTAAAAAAAAAAAAGAGAGAGACCAAACCAGAACACAATGGTGACACCCTGAACCACATGAGTAGTTTTGCTGGTATGTCAGGCCAGTTAGTCCTAAAAGATTTTTTTGTTACTATGGCCACACAGGGGCTAAAAATCTCTCCAAGTTTTGAAACCTGAGGGATGTTAGCCCCCAGAAACTTTTACAGTCGTAGCTAGATAAATAAGCAGGTTTTCCAGAGACAGAATCAGATAATTCATTAAAATAAATACAGGTTTTCATAAAAAATCACCAGGCTGCTGATTTAAACTAAAAAAAAAAGAAGAAAAAAAATCAAGGAAGAACCAGGGATCTCCTCCTTACCAAAGCCTTGCCCTCAGGAGAGCCATAGCGTCGTGTTTCTGCATGGGAAGCCCTGCCACACCCCGGCCCATTGCAGCAGTCTGTACTCCCAGGGTGGGCACAGATAGCTCGCTGCTGACTATGAGCTCAGAGTCCCTCTGAGGTGAGGGCATATCCCTTTCTATGACCAAACCCAGTGACCAACCCAGTGTGTAGCTTGGGACCTGAGACAGTCTCTCACTGTCTGGCTACTCCACTCTCTCCTCCTCAGCTATTACCTTCTCCATCCGGCTGAGGGATGCTGCGGAACAGACAGTGTTGCTCTCGAATGAACTGCCCGGTCAGTTTGATGTCAACATCTACCTGGCCAACCCTAGGGAAGCAATAATCAACACTTTCTGAGCATGGGTCAGACACAGGCCAAGCTCCATCTGAACACAAGTTCATCCAATTCAAAGAGCCAAGCATAATTCTTCCGATTTTACAGATGAGAATGTTGTGGCTCACAGAGATGAAGTCAGTGGCCAGATCAAGTGGTCTGGCAGTGGTTAAACTGGGATTTGAGCCCAGATCTGCCTGACTCCAAAGCCCATCTCCTTAGTTACTGTGTTACAGAGCAAAGGGAAGTAGGAAATAGATTATGTGCCCTCAGTCACAGGTCCCCCATGCTTCCTTAGGGTGGCTCACACTAAGGTCTCACTCCCCAACCATGATGATCACCAAGGTGCCATGTTGTGGGGGACAGTCTGTATGGCAGCTATAAATGCCTGTGGTAAGAGAGGAAGGGGCACACTTACCCTTTTGACTCCAGGAAGTGACATCAGAAACATGGAGCACTAGGTCCACAGCATTAGTCAGTGAAGCCACCTGCCCTTTGTCACCAAGTCTGCCACCAAAGTCCCCCAACAACATGGGACCAGGGTCACACTTTACTTCTCCCACTCCATCCCAGGCAGGATACCACCAAGGGATGACAAAGTAATGATGCCAGAAGCTAGGAATTCAGTGTTCCGAGTTTCCCACTGACGCCTCTGTCCCAGTAAATTAGGAGCTATCCTCAAAAGTATTGGGAGAGTTTGGTCCTGGGAAGTGTCTCACCCACAGCTAAGTGGCAGCTGGAGATGGTGACTGCTGAGCAGTCAGGCTCAGAACTTTTCAGGAAGCCTGAGGAGTAAGCATGCCAGTGAAGGCAGCTGTCCAGAGACCTGGGGTGTCTCCGTGAGATCACCAGGAAAGGGAACCACCAGTGTGGCTGTCCCTCTGGAACCACACCCCAAAAGGAACGCTCACCCCACAGACCACTAAGTTGATGCTACCTGGTGACGCCATCTTTGATGTGGTAGAGCAGACATTCGGACATCAGGGGGTCCTCATTCAGGTTCACCAGATGGGGAGTCTGAGGGGGGAAGGGAGCAATCAGGGGGTGTTCAGCGAACACCCATCCCCTCCAAGGTTCCAGCATGCCTGCTCTCATCTCACTCTTAGGAAACACTCCCATTCTCCCAGCTCCCACTTACACCACTCACCTTGAGTGAACCACCCTATCCTCACACACAGGAGGCCTACAAAACTGCCATCCATGAAGTTCCTTCCAGGACAGCAACCCTTCCCAAGCCCCATTTCTTTCAAGGCACCTCAACCCACCAGTGTCCCTGACCAGAAGCCACCTGCTCTTGCTCTGCTTTCCCAGTACCCCTCGGTCCCCAAGCCTCATTATTACTTCCCTCAAAATGTACCTTGCGACTTTTGGAGACCAAGAGAGGAATCGGGTTAGGGTGCTAGTAATTTCCCTTTCTTTCCTTACAGCTTGAATTTCTTAGGAGCCCAGATCACTTTCATAACTACAGTTTAAAAAATAAAGTATCAGGGCCTCCCTGGTGGCACAAGGGGTTAAGTCACAGTACTATGAAGCTATCCACAGCCACCGCAGCATGGGTTTGAATCCCCAGCCAGGAAGGCGACTCACATGGCTCAGCAGACCTCTCCTGTCTCGCCCGCTGCTCCCCTCAGCAGTGTATTTCAGTAGATTCACCTGTTCTGTTCCCTGCTCTGTCTCTGGTGAATCCTCTCATCCCCTGCACCTCTGGCCTATACCCCAGTTCTTATATGTATAAATAAATAAAAATAAATCTTTTTATTTAATAATTTTTTTAAGATTTATTTATTTTTTTATATAAGCACTGGGTACAGTCAAAAGCACGGGAGGGTGAGAGAATTCACCAGAGCCAGGACAGAGAGCAGAGCAGGCAGAAGGACCGAAGTACACTGCTGAGGGGAGCAGTGGGCGGCAGAAGAGGTCTGCGTGCCATGTGGGACCCTCCTCTGGTGGCTGGGGAGCAGCCAGGGATCGAACCGGTGCTGCAGAGGCTGCAGGCAGCTTCGCAACCCAGCGCTCAACCACTGCGCCACAGGGGAGGCCCCATAAAAATAAATCTTAAAAAAAATAATAAAGTATCAGCTGAGTTCAAAAGCAAATAAAGCAAACGAATTTCTCATAGCATACTTCCTTGACCACTGCCCTTCCCTGGACCTGCTTCACCTCGGGCCAGGGTCACTGCAGCAGCTGGGCTTCACAGAGCCTCCCTGATGGAATCTATCTTACATACCTGGCTGATCATTATGTCGCTCCACATGAGAAACCTAGCCCACTCCCTTCCCCCAGTGCACCTTTTCCTGACTTGTTTCTCTTACAAAACCCCGCCCTCCCCAAGCATGTAACTCTGGCAATGCACAAGCCTTATTGCCTCCATCCCCCTTCTCGCCACTGGCTGCCAAGCCCAGGAAAGTTACCTTCCCGACTTGCTGCTGTCTCAGCCCATATCTGCCTGTGCCCTCTGTACCACCAGCCACAGGCTGATTTCCAGCCATCTCCTCAGCTCTCCCACTGCTGCTCACGCCATGCCATGGCTGTGTCATACTTCTCCACTCAGACCACTCCAGCTGGCAACCTGTGCCCATCTGACCTGAGCCTGCTAAGTACGCCAGGGTCCCTGGGCCTTCTCAATGACGGGCTCCAGCCCCTCAACCAAGCCCCTTTCTGGGGCTCCACTCTCTCCTTCTGTGCTCCTGACCAGTGGGCTGCTGAGTGCTCACTCCAGAGGCAGGCCTCCTGCATCCCTGCTGGCTTCAGGAGCCCAGGAGCTGCTCGCCTTGTTCCTTTTTCAGAACAGCCTCCCTGCAGGCCCCACCCCCAACCCCACCTGTCAAAATCATTCACTTCTTTCACCATCCCTCACGGTCTGTCTCAAATGCCACTTCCTCCAGGAAGCTTGCCTAAGCCTAACCCTTCCAACTGAACACGAGATCCCCTGCCACCAGTCTACACGGATTTACAGTGGGCTTTCTATGTGTAAGACCCCAGTGAAGTGCTGGGCAGGTCACGGAGATGAGTCACACCCACATGCTGCTGTCCTTGTCCTGCCAGGGTCAGCCTGGGGAGATGAAACTTGGTGTGGAAATGTCAAGCAGGGGCTGGGTGCGGTTATCCTGGGAGCGGCTCACCAGCAGAGACCACACAGTTAAGAACTGCAGGAACTCAGCAGAGCCAGGAGCACTGTATGGAAGAGAGCATGGGAGCTGGGCTTTGAGAATGCAGAGGACAAGGACACACAGTAGGCTGCTTATTCCAGGTCAAAGAAGTTTGAACAAAACCACACAGGCAGGACCTCCCTGGTGGCACAAGGGGTTCAGTACCACACTATGAAGCAATCCGCAGCCTCTGCAGCACGAGTTCAATGCCCGGCCAGCCAGGGAGAAACCCACATGGCAAGGCAGACCTCTCCTGATCGCCCGCTGCTCCCCTCAGCAGTGTGTTTCAGTCTATCTGCCTGTTCTGCTCCCCACTCTGTCTCTGGTGGATCCTCTCACCCCCCGCATATCTGGCCTGTTCCCCAGCTCTTGTATGAATAAATAAATAAATCTTTTGGGGAAAAAAAAAAAAAAACCCACACAAGTAGAAAAGCACAGGGTGTAGGAAAGTGAGCCAGCAGTCTAGGCTCTGAACAGGCTCTGAACAGAGCCCCAAGCTATGATGGCTGGAGCTGATGGGTATCGGCCTGTCTGCCCCTACACACATGCACCTCAGCAACACCAGTGCAACACTTTCTCTCCTCCCCAGGGACACATCCCCACCCTATACTGCAATGTCAGGCCTGCCCTGGGACCGATAGACTTGGGAAGCAGAAAGTGATCCACCCCTTGGGAGAGGGGACATGATTTAGGACAGTGTTTTTCAATCTTTGTTCAGCCCTAGAACCCTTTGTTCCAATGAAATCTTACCTATGAGCCTAATACGTCAAACAGATAAATCAGAGAGCTGTTCAGGTCAAGGCTGGGGGTGGGCAGCTCCGAGTTGTACTAGGTCCACCCACCCACACAAATCACTAATTTGAGAAGTCTACAAGTGTAGGGGCACAGAGGGTAGGGAGCCCCAGAAATCTCTTGCTTCCTCTCCAAGACAAAGTGTAGCTTTCCTCCTAGCACCCATTTTCCCACCTGACCACTTTCAGGTTGGAGCCACAGCCATGAAAGCCACTTCCCAGTGAGTCTAACAGCTCTCCCTCTGAAATACACAGGCCCTTTAATAATATGACAGTGTGTTCATTCTCACCCACCCTTCTTGAGAAAATGCAAAAACACACTACCCTGACACCCTTTTGTTACCAATCTGGTTGACGAAGTAGAAGAGAGTGAGGACACATGGGGTCTCTTGTAACTTGCTTTTGAGAGTATAAAGTGGCATGGTTATAATCTTTGAAGCACGCAGGCAAAATAGATCAAAATTTTACCTGCCAATTGATCCAAAATCTCCACTTCTAAGAATCTGTTCTGCAGAGCAGACCTATTTAAGATTGTCCACTGTTCATAATACTAATGAATGGGGAACAACTGAAGCCCATCAATAGGAAGTGGATTAAATTAGTTTAACAGGGGCTCCCTGGTGGTGCAAGGGCTTAAGTCTCACCACTATCAAGCTATAGGCAGCCACTGCAGCGTAAGTTCGATCCCTGGCCAGGGAGCTGGCCCACATGGCACAGCAGATCTTCCTGCCTTGCCCACTGCGCCCCTTAGCAGTGTATTTCAGTCAATCTGCCTGTTCTGTTCCCCACTCTGGCTCGAGTGAATCCTCTCACCCCCGCCCCCCTGCACCTCTGGCCTATACCCCAGTTCTTATATGCATAAATAAATAAATTGCTAAATAAATAAGTAAATTAGTTTATCATACAACTATACAATAGAATATTCTGACACCATGAAAAAGCATGGGCAGAATAATGCATGAAGCATGCAGCCACTAATATCCCAATATTTGTGCACACATGGGTAATTACACACAACACATGCCTGTGCATGCACAGGCTGCCTCTAGAACACCTCAGGAATTGACAATAAGCTTTCCTCTGGGAGGGGAAGCCAAGGGTGGGAAGGAAAGGAGGCTGCCTTTTCACTCTACCACCTTAGAGTACTATTTGCAAGTTCCCTCTGGTGTATACTACTTTTATGAGAACAATGAAAAAGAAACCCCCCTTCTACTGGCCCCTGGGCTATAGCAGGCAGGATCCCTGTGTGAGTCCTCCAGGGAAGAGACTCCACCACCCTACCAATTTCTCTACTTTCTACTGCCTCTCCTACCCTGCAACTGTGGCAGTTGCACATGCTGAAAGGCATCCCTGACCCCTTCCCCAGATTCAGTGCTCAGGATGCCAAAGCCCTAGCTGCCCAGCTCCAGACCAGGCCTTCAGCCCCACTTGGCACCCACAGCTCTCGTTTCCTTGCTGCACCTTGGACCAGGCAAGGCAAACTCCTCTCCTGTTCAAAGATCTCTGCCTGCTTGGTAACCCAGATGGCCCTGAACTTAGGAAATCTGGAGGGCCTCCTTCCAGTAACCCTCCATCTCTTCCAGACAGCTCCCAATGACCCTGTCTGGCCTTGAGCTGTGTATCTGACTTAAGGCCTGATCCTACTGTGCTTTATTCCAAGGACTAGACGGGTGTGGCTGGTTCCCTGGTGGGACTGGAAGTTCCTGCTTTACTCAAACTGGTCTCCACATCAGCCCTTCATCAGTACGCAGCCATGCTGGATATCTACAGCAATGTCCATTCTGACTGGTCATCCCTCTACCACACTGGTTGTTAAAAAATTTTGGATGTCATGCCTGCCTCCAGCTGAACCAGCCACCAACTGAGCCTGATAGTGCCTTGCATCCTTCCTTCCTCTCGGCAAAGATACACTGAACACCTACTACACATCAGTGTGCCCAGGTACCGGCATGCCCCTTCTGTAACCACTACCATGAATGCTCAGCCTAATGCCCTCTCTGCTCCTCTCTATGCCCCAAATCCCATCCATCTTTCAGGCTCTACCTACCAAAAACCACCTTCTTGGGGAAGCCAGATTCTATAACAGCTCCAAGCTACACTGATGCTTCCATCTTTAAACCTCCTGCTGTATTTACAATCGACATCTTACAGTTTAGTGCACACTCCTCCACTGCCTAACAATCTTGTCTACCCATGTTATCCTTTTAAAAATGTATTTTCAGTTACTTTTTTCAGTAGGTAACACATGCACAGGACATAATATTCAAATGATTCAAAAAGAGCATACAGTGAAAAACCTCTATGCCAAACAACCCCAACTTCCCAGTTCTTCTTCCTCTCTCTGAGGTACCACTATAACTAATATCTGATGAATCCAAAAATAAATATTAAGGGTGAGCTCACATACACCTGTATAAGATTATGTCTGTAAATACTTAGGTTCTAAGTAGCTTTTGAAATCCCACTAAGGGCAGGGACCCTGTCATTCTATGTTGCCTAAAGTCCCTGACCTCTTAATAAGCACTCGCTTCTCTGGGTGACTGTCAGATGAAGGTAGAAGGCAGGGATGACTGGACAACACAGAGAGAAGCTGGCAAGAGTGGGGACAGAATTGATGGAGGGACAATTCAGAGACCTCAGAAATCCGAGTTGGAACTCATTACTCTGCCACCTCCAACCCTCTTCTCTAAGCATCCAAAGTCTCCTAGGTTTTCTCACCCAACCCTTTACTTACCTTCTTTGGAGAGAAAACACCCACGGTTCCCCCATCCTCCCGGACAGCCACCCCCATCTCAGCCAGCAATGCTTCTCTGTGGGCAAAGGAGAGGGAAATGTTGTTCTTATCATTGCTACCCAAGAACACCTCCCCACCCCTCCCAACTCTACTCCATCCCAGGCCTCCCCTGTGCTCCACACCTCTCCATCCTTAGGGCTTCCGTCTTGCGTAGCTTCTCCTCCCAGGTCTCGTTCAACTCAGCTATAATTTTCTCTGTTTCCTGGGGACATATGTGGGCAGAGATCAGGACTATCTGGGACAAGCACCTACCATGGGGGCCATGCCACTCTTAGGATCTCTTCTCCCTCTTCAAGCCCGGTTTTTGAGAACTGCACTCCCAGAGCGCCAACATTTCCATCCCCTGCCAGCTCCAGCTACCTACCTGTAGCCTCTCCATGGCCTCCTCAGGCCCAATCTGAGGTTCAGTGTTGGGGGAGAATGATGGCTCCAACTCCCCGTTGTGTGCAGGGGGAGATGAGGGTGAAGCTGGGGCAGGGGGAGATGATACAGCTGGCAAAGCACCTCCAGGACTTCCCTCATCCACCTTTAGGCCTGGGAGGGAGCAAGAGGTTAGAGAATAAGGCTAAAGAAAAATGCAACTGATGGGAAACAAAAAGAAGGCTTCACAGAAGACCAGCCTGCAAGGACTTCCAGAGAGATTTGGTCAACCTCCCAGCAGGATGTCCTCCTACTGCAACTCTGACAAATGGTACCCAGTCTATGCTCGTTAGCCATGTTGAGCTAACATCTGCCCCATGTCAAATGTACCTATTGCTTCTAGTTTTGCCCTCCTGGATAGTATTTTTGCTCCTATAAGACTACCCTCAAATGTGGGAAAGTGGTCATCACATCTAACTTCTCAAGTGCTGACATCCGTACTTCCCACACTGGCCCCTCACTCCCTGACTGTCCTCAATGGGATGGACCCCAAGACTGAAGAGTACAGACCTGACACAATTTAACTATTTTTTTTTTTAGATTTATTTATTTATTTATACAAGCACTGGGTACAGTCAGAAGCGCGGGAGGGTGAGAGAATTCACCAGAGCCAGAGCAGGGAGCAGAGCAGGCAGAAGGACCGAAGTACACTGCTGAGGGGAGCAGTGGGCGGCAGGAGAGGTCTGCGCGCCATGTGGGACCCTCCTCTGGTGGCCGGGGAGCAGCCGGGGATCGAACCCGCGCTGCAGAGGCTGCGGGCAGCTTTGCAAGCCAGCGCTCAACTGCTGCACCACCAGGGAGGCCCCAGACCTGACACAATTAATGTGAAACACAGGTCCTCTAATGCAATGCTGTTTGTTGTCAGTGAAGCTAAGTGTTATGTTTTATTTTATTTTACTTTTAAAGATTTACTTATTATACATACAAGAACTGAGGTGTAAGCCAGAGGTGCGGGGGGTGAGAGGATTCACCAGAGAGAGTGGGAAGCAAAACAGGCGGATCTACTGAAATACACTGCTGAGGGGAGCAGCGGGCAAGACAGGAGAGGTCTCGAACCCGTGCTGTACTGGCTGGCAGTAGCTTGATAGCACTGTCTTTAACCCCTGCACTACCAGGGAGGCCCACAAAGTTTATGTTTTAGAGACCATTCCACTGTTGAGCTGATGGTCAACTGAACTCCTGCTGCTTTACAAGAACGCTGTCCAAGCAGGGCCCCAGCAGCCTACCCTTAATGATTTACTGTTTGAAGCACAAATGCAGGACTTGCCATTTTCTCTTGCTCTTATCATTTCAGCCTGTCAAGGTGGCTCTGAATCCTGACTCTCCCAGTTCCCCTGAAGTCCTGTAACATCGCAAGTGTGGCAAGCCTCCTCTCCTTATCTGTCTCCATGACCCTGAGCATGTGAAGGTCTTTGTGGTGTGTGTGTGTGTGTGATTCTCTTTGGCACCAGGACTGGGTGAAGGCAAAAGAGGAGAAATTAAGGGGCATCCCTAAACTGCCCCTCCCCTGGAGCCCTACCTCCCAGAGCGGAGGCCGAGAGCCCCTGAGCCATAAGCAGCTCCCGTAGCCGAGCCACCTCCTCCTGCAGCTCCCGGATAAGGCGGGCATTAGGGTCCTCATTGATGATGGCGTTGCAGCGGATCTGCTTGGTGCGGTCAGCATACCTAGGAGGAGGAAGGAGGATGGGAACTGGGGACAGACACACAGGACCCTTGGTCTCCTGTCTGGTTTCCTCTCTCCCATCCAGGTTTCAGAATATTGAGGCTGAGTTGAGAGCTGACTATCTCCTGAGCAGGGTTCAGAGCTACCAGACTATGTGCTCTAGGCACTTGTTATACGCTCGTGGCCCTGCCAGAGCTGAAGCCCCACCTGAGTGTGCTGAGGGTCTCCTCGTAGTTGATGTCAGCGGGGCTCAGGGCTGCAATCATTGCTGTGCGTGAGTTGCCACCTGTGGCCGGAAAGGAGAGGCAAGCTGGGGCGTGTCCTAAGACAAGTCAGGCTGGGTCACAGGGTCAGTGGGACCTCAGTGTCCAGGCAGGCTCCAACAGAGTCACTGTCTGAGGTAGGGTAATGCTCAGAGTTGTGGAGCTAACTACGACAGCTGGTGTCCAAGGGTGCTGGGGTGAGGTCAGGAGGACAGCTGACATTTTCTGGGTAGTCAGGGATCAGTGGGAAGACAATGAAGTCAGCAGTGGGTGTGAGGTTAGGAAGGGGTCACCCAAGAGAAAAAAAGAAAGGGGTCACCCAGAGCCAGGTCAGTGAGGCTTGGCAGGGAGGGTGTGGCCTTGCTCTCAGCATCAGGGCACCTTCAAAGATGTTGCCCAGGTCAGGGGGAGAATTAATAGGCTAACTGGCTCTCGAACCCTAGCTGAGAGTCTAGGGGTGCTGGGGGATTTGCTATATGTATCAAAGGGGACTAGTGGGATGGTGGCAGGATCAGCAGGGCAGGAGCGCCTCACCCAGATTCTCCTTCAGTAGCCAGGTGAGCACAGAGTCCCTGTAAGGGATAAAATCCGACTTCCTCTTCTTTGATTGCTGAGGGATGAAAAGGGGAAGAGGGTGAGGGTGGGCTACCCCTCTGCCCCTTTCCCAAAACCTCTTCTCTTCCTACCCCCAAGTCTCACCATATCTGCCAAGGCCGAGATCACTTTCCCTAGAGTAGTCAGGGACTTATTGATGTTGGCACCTTCCTGGAAAAGGAAAAGAAACATGGGGAATGAGACCCTCCTCACCCACTCTGATCCACTTGCCCCTGCCCCTTCCTCCACCCATTCTTCCTCCTGGCAGCCAGAGTCCCTGGGTGATTAGAGACCACTACACATAGCCCCCAACACTGTTCCAGTCCACCCCTCCTAAACCCCTGAGCCCCCTCACCTTCAGCCGCATGCCCCGGGCCCCCGAGGAGTCGGCCCGCTCACTCCCAGCAAGGTCCACCAAACTGATCTTACTAACCTGGGGTGAGAAGCAAGAGGAAGTAGGTAACTGGGGTCAGTGGGGGCAGAGCAGGGAATTAGGGGATACCCGTCAGGAATTTGGGGAGTTAGAAAGGAATGGAGAAAGCCAGGAGGGGCAGGGCAAGTGAAAAGGAGGAAGTGGAATATATAAAGACAACATCATCCATTTGTTCATTTACTCATGAACCCATATCTACATGCCCACACTGTGAACAACAGACACAGCAGGACCCCACCCTGCCCTAAGAAGTCCAATCAGAAGGACAAACAAGGCAATAGGGGACTGTAACATCCTGATCTGCTAGGGAAGCAGAGGGGGCCTGAGGGAGCCCAGAGGAGGCGCTCAACCCAGCATGGGTGGGAGGAGGATGCTTTAATCATATCATTGTTGCATTAATGGAGGAGGGAATGGGGTACAGGGATGGGTCCCACCTTCTCTGAATCTAGCCCAGTGAGCTGGTCATGGCAGCGCTGAGTGAAGACAATGGTGAAGACAGCGTGGGAACGGCTGCTGGTCTCATTCATGTTGGTAGCAGCCACAGTCCTGGGGACAGTGGGGCAAGAGTATCACTGAGTCCCGCCTCACTTTCCTAACCCTGATGCCCTTCCTCCACTCCATCAGCCTGCCTCACCGAGCCTTATTTCCACAGTCCATGAGGTCAGCAATGTCTGCATAAGAGGTCACAGCCAATTTAGACAGGTCCTGCACATAGGGGCCCAGGATAGGGTGCTCCCGGACCCGAAGAGAGCCCCGACTCTTGGGGTTCAAGAGGTCTCGTACCCGCTCACAATAGATCTCCATATAGCTCACCTGAGTGTAGAAGCAGACGAGAAGCAACAAAGCTAGCAATGATACTGACAACGAAACGTGCCCTAAAATTCACTGGCTTTAATTCAAGTCATCGAGACTAACATACACAGCACATACTCTGCCCCAGGTGTGGGGCTAAGCACCTGGCTCACTGAACTCCCCCCCACCTCCAACAACCAAGGGGTGGGGGAATGTCTAAACATCACCATTTCACAGGTGAACATACAACCCAGGAGTTGAGAGATGAAATCAATTGCCCACATCCAGTTAGTAACTGGCAGAGCCAGGAGTACAGCCCAGGCTGTCTGACTCGGGAGACTGCCATTGTTCTGAATCACTCTGCTCCCCCCCACCCCCACCTCCCCCTCTCTACCACCCACCAAGACCTGGGCTTACCTCCACAGAATAGGATAGCTGAGCGCTCTGGTTCTTACTAACACGTGAGAAGAGGTCCTCACAGAGCTAGAGGGGGACAGAGAGAAGCTACTGTTCACGGCATGCCTGCGGTGCTCAGCACCCTGTCCAAAGTGACAGGTCATTCCTATGGTCATTTCTGAACCTCTCTGAGGTTGTTCCGATTTCATAGTCAGGCAAACCTCAGAGAGGTTCAGAAATGACCATAGGTTAGTATTCAGTGCGCTGGGATTCAGTGGGCCAGTGAGCACGCCCACAATGTTGCACAGCCAGGGGGATTATGATCAGCGCTGTATCCACAACTGGCTTTTCCAACAGTCAACACTTTGATTATGACTCACAAGCCTGTAGAACTACACTTGAAAGCCATTGTGAGAAATGGTAAAACAATAGTAAGTGGTAGAACCAGGGTTCAAACCCAGGGCTCTCTAATGCCAAAGCTTTGGTTCTTTTGACTGAGTCTTGTTGCCTCTGGTAAGGGCAAAAATCCCCCTTTCCAAAGGGCCTTGGATATCCAGGTTGCAGCCAGGCCCCCTCCATCACATTCCCTATCACTAATGGCTTCAGAGACAAGTCTCTGCTCCATAGCCCTTAGATCCTGCTTTCCTCCCCTAGGACCAGCTAAAGATGCTCTTGCCCTGGCTGCCCTGCCAGGTACCAGGCATGTACCTGGGGCACGATGCCTTGCTGCCCGGGCTCCTGCCGCCCCATCATGGTGTAGGATTTCCCAGCCCCGGTCTGCCCATAGGCAAAGATGCACACATTGTAGCCCTCGAAGGCATGCAGCAGCATTTCTTCTCCAATGTCCCGATAGACCTGCTGCTGAGATGCAAACTGGGGGTCCTCAGCCTAGTTAAAGAGGGGGGGAGGAGCAGGGGACAGAGATAGATGATAGGAGTTCTAGATAACTTTGATGTCTAAGTCCCAAAGTCTTGACCCCATCATTGATGATTGCCCTAAGGTCCTGTGTGCCCCCCTCAGCACCACACCCTCCCCTCCTCCCCATAGTCCTAACCATCCTTGAGGATCCTATCCTAATTATCCCAAGGAATTCTGTCTTTCCCCATTCTGAGGGTCCCACTGCACCCAAGGGTCCTAGTCCTCCCAACCAGTCCCAGCCAACCCCAGGAGGTCCTATTTCCCAGCAACACCCCTTCCCAGAACCTAAATCCCCTCCATCCCTCATTCTTTAGCTTTTCTCCCAACCCGATGACCTCACCGAAGTGTGTGACCAGTAGGAGTAGTCGAAGGTGAAACTTTTGGGGGCATCTTTGCTCTGCTTGGGATTGATGATGGCTGAGGGAGCAAAAGGGCAAGGGAAGGAAAGTCAAGGTCAGGTACTCCCAACCTGTCCATGGCCCCTTGGAATCCAGGCATCCCACTCCCCATCCCTGTCCTAGTTCATCTCTCCCCTTTAATATTCCCAACCCCCTCCAGGCACCAAAGCTAATTTTGGCTCCTAAGACCCGCCCCCCCCACTGGGCTGCCTCCCTAGATTGGGCAATGGAGGGCTCCAAGCCAACATTCCCCCTTCCCAGGGACTGGAACACTGAAAGGCCATTCTGCCCCAGCCCCCGCCCTTACAATTAGCACCTGCTCTGTGCCCAGCACAGTCTTCCTCCCTATTCAGTCCAGCAGGACTGGACTACATGGTCTCGCCTGTGCCCAGCCAGGCTCCAGGGACTCACTCACAGGTGGTGCTGCCCTGCATGCTGACCACACACTTGGCATCCTGGCTGGTCTCACGGGCGTTGAAGGGCCGAACCCTCACTGCCACTTTCACCGAGGCGCCAGCCATAGCTCCAGATGCTCCCACCCTCCTCAGCTGAAGGACAGAGAGAACAGAGGTGATCAGTTCCACTGGGCGAAACCAGACCTTGCCTCCCAGCTTCTCCCAGGAATCAATTTCTCCATTACCCTTTCCCCAGCTACCCAGTCCCTCAAGAACCCAGTTCCTAGTCCCCTGGCCTTCCTCCCAAATGTCACTCTCCTCAGGGACTCCCAAAGGTGTTCCTGCTTCTCTCCCCAGGCATATCCCAGCTTTCAGGGACCTGGGCCATCACCCCAGAGTTACCTGGCGTCCTGGCCCCAGACCAGGGGGGCTGTATCAGTTCTGGCTGCCACCGGCCCTCGTAGGGGGAGCCCCATCCTACACTTGGGGCCTGGCCACACCAGCTGGGGCTGTGGGGGAAACCCTGGTTGTGGGGGAAGAGTGGTTAGGAGGCACCTATGGCTCCAGAGATGTGTCTGGGGTTCCAAGGTTGAAGGGCAAGAGGTTGGGGATAATGTTAGAAAAGGTAAGGATGGTTGTTCCTCTGGAGTGGAAATGCAATGTGAATCCAAGGACAGGGACAGTGATATTTTTATTTCTCGTCACTCTTGAGTGTACTGAACATTTAGATAGAGAAGAGAGAGAGAGAGAAAGAGGGAGACTGGACAGAGGACAATTCAGAGAGAGGGACACATGGGCAGAGACACTGAGAGTAGCAGGAAGGGGAAGACAGTCAGACACCAAGAAAACCAGACAGAGGAGAGAAGGCAAGATTGAGGTCATGCTATAAAGGAAATAATGGAAGGAGGAAAGGAAGGAGACACAGACGTTAACACAGAAATGTTGGACAGGGAAGGGAGCTTTGGGACAAAAGCAAAAACTAGGAGTTCAGAAGAGAGATAAGGAGAAGAAAGACCCAAACATACCTGCTCCTACCTAGGGCTCACAATCTACACACACACACACACACACACACACACACACATATACGAAGCAGAGGAGAGATTGCTAGGGCTCACAATCTACACACACACACACACACACACACACGCACACACATGAAGGAGAGATTGCTGATGGGCAAAGTCTAAGGGCTGCAGGTACAGTCCGGGACTGGGATCCACAGGGCCTGCCTGTGGGCCCCAAACCCCTTGCCCAGCCCCCAGCACTTCCTCCTCAGGATCCAAGACAATGGGCAGGGCAGGGTGGGGTCATCCTGTACCCACCAACCCCCCAGGGCTCCTCTGTTGGAGGATCCAGAATACCTGTCTTTCTGGGGAGGACAGGCAGCACTGGGGACTCCTTGAAACAGGAGAGGAGGGAAAGGAAGCAGGCAGATCCCAGCCCAGCCTGGGGCTAGTGCTATGGCGTCCACTGCCCTGGGGAAGGTGCCAGGCAGGAGCCCAGGAATGTGGGTGATCGGGTGCCCACACCCTGTGAGGAGAGGCTGAGCAGCCCACGCCCACGGACAGCAGGGTGGAGGATTGTGAAGAGAAATCAGAGTTGCCCGCCCCCCTTCTGTGGTCCCAAAGGATCTCAAACTCTTATCACTCATGCCTCCCCTCACCAGCGTTACTAGGCAGGGCATGGGAGGGGTGTGAGGGCTGGTCTATCCCAGGACAGGAAGGGAGTAGCTGAAATCACACAGGCTGTCTCAGGAAGAACAGCCCTGACCCCCCAGGCCCTGACCAGGGGAGGAAAGGGACAATGATGGGGACACACAATGGTGATGCCGCTGGGGCAAATGGTGCAGGGAAGGGAGGCACGACCCGGGGATAGCGGAGTAAAGAACTGGGGGGCAGGTACAGGGGTCGGCCGGGGCAGTGTAGAGTAGTGTTGTTCAGGGAGGAGCGGCGACTGGGGCGGGAGCCTAGGGGCCTGAAAGAGGGCCTCGGGCCACCTGCAACTTGCCCACCCGGCGTTCTCGGACAGGCCCCCGCCCTGGCCTCCTTGGGCGGCCATGCGGACCCTGTCCTGGCCGGCCAACCCACGGCCGCCCGGGCCTGGCACCTCTCTGCGCCTCCACGGGACAAACAGCACATGATCCCGGCTCTCGCGCTATGCCGGCCCCCGCCGGGTCTCGCAAACCCGGGCTCCGGGTCTCACAGACCGGGCTGGGCTCCCCGCCCCCCAGCCCGGCACATTCCTCCGCGGGCGTCCCCACCCTCGCCCCCCCGCCCCCGGCTCTCACCTCGTCGCGGCGGGGTTCCCGGGGCGGATCGGCAGAACGCAAAGGGACAAACTTTCCGGAAAGCGTGAGACGGGAGTGGGGGAGACCCGGGACCTGTCGGGCGCTGCCCCCGCCCCTCGCCGGGTCCCCGGGCGGCGGGCGGCCGACTCGCGCCCCGGGGGCGGCAGCAGTAGCGGCGCCAGCGGCCGGCGCCCGCCCGGGCAGCGCGAGCTGGGGCGGGAGCGACGGGCGGGGGAGCCGCGGGGGGCGGGCGGGCGCGCGCACGCGGGCGGCGGGCGCGCGCCGTCCCGAGAAGGGCCCGGGACTGCTCCTATTAAAGGGGCAAGGCCCCCGGACTGTGGGGGTCACTGTGAGGGGACAGGGAACCGAGGTGCGGACGCGCAAAGGTAACCCCGACGTCGCGACCCGGGAGGGCTGCAAGCGCCACGGAGCAGGGAAAGGTGGGGGAGGCCCCTGGAGCGGACCCGGGCCCCCCGACGCGCGCACGGCGCCGCAGTCGGAGGCGCGCGTGGGGGCGGAGCCTCTTGCCGGGCCCCGCCCAGGAGGTGGCTCGGCCCAAGCCCCGCCCACGGGCGCGCGGCGGCGGCCGGCTCCTCCCTCGCTCCAGTCAGCGCCGCTCTCCTCCCCGCCCGGCGGGTGGTTCTAGAATTCGCCGCGCGACTCTCTCAGGTGCTCCGGCCAAGCGCAGCCAGCGACGGCATTGCCATCCAGGCGCCCTCGCCTCGCCCGGCCCTTAAATTTGGTCGGCCCGACGGGACCCGGCCGCCGCCTCAGGCCCAGGCCACCCCTCAGGCCTGCGTGCCCGCTCGGGCCCAGACCACCCCTCGAGACCCAGCCTGGCCGCAGACTGTCCCCCGGGGAATGGATCCACCACCTGCGGGGCGAGACGGGGAGGGGGAGGGAGGGGGGGGAAAGGGGTCAGGACTTGGATTCCTCAAGTTCCTTGTTATACCCTCAGGCTTGGCTGCTCTAGGAGTAACCACGCCCCAGTCCACCTGCAAGCCTCCAGTTACCCCTTTAGGCCCAAACCTGGACCTTCCCTCCAGACAGGGTTTACCCCCACACACCACCACAACCACCACCACCACCACCACCGCCACCCCTAGACTCAGGCCAAACTCTTCAGCCCCAGCCTGACACACACAGACACCCTCCCTCATCTGCCCTGTGATGCGCGGTTGCTGTTGCTCTTCAATACCTTTGCTTCCCCCAGTCAATTGTTCATTACCCCGTATAGCTTCCTTTAGCCCCATCTTACCCCTTAGGTTACCCTCAGGTGGACCCAACTACCTGAGATCCAAATGTCCCTCTGCTCCCAACTGCCCACCTGAGTTCAATTTAACCCTTCTGGCCCTGGATGTCCCACTTAGACACCCTCTGCTTTTTCATCCCAGCATTAACCATCCTATTTGCCACTTCAACCCTACGTAACTCCTCGCTCCATTTTTCTTTTTATCTCATCTGCTTTCTCAGCCCATCCTTAGTTGCCCTTGGATAAATACTTGTTTACCTCTAACATTGCCCAATTGGTCTTTTCTGTCCTTTATGCTGCCTATGGCCCCCAACTAACTTATCTTGTATTCTTATCTGACTTTTCTGAGCACCCCAACTGGCTCTCAGATCATGTTAGGATGTCCCTACTTCTCTGTGTAACTTACCTCTCTGCTCACCTTCTTTTCCTATAAATATTCCTACCTACCTACCTCCTCCTCCTGTCACCAGTTGACCATTCTGTCCATACTTAACTTTCACTAACCATTCATACCTGAATTATTACCAATCCTCAATTATGCCACTTTCAAAATGCCCCAACCACCAATTTTATACCAGCTACCCCAAATTCCTCAAATACCTCTGCCCCATGTGACTTTTTCATATCATCATCTCTCACTTAACTACCATCTCAAAATTCAATTACTCCATACATTTGGCTTCAGAAACTTTATTTTCTCCTTTTGCCACATTCACATTTCCTGTGCTTACCATCTCCAACCTGTGTGTTCACCTAATAGAAATAACCAGCATTAAAAATAACTTTGAAGCTCTCTTTCCTTTTTAAGTTCTCACACGTCTCCTTTTCCAATCTCTATCTACACTTGATCTTAGCCAAAAGGCCGAGAAGCGATCCAATCTCTATCTAGATCTATTACCAATCTCATCCAGTCAGCCATTACATGAGTAAATAATTCATTTTCCACTTTCCTCCCAGCACGTATGAGGAGACTCAGTCCAGCTACTCAGCCCAGTGCAGTTATGCAGGTGCAGGAAGATGACAACAATCTCATTCCCTTTGCAAAGTGAGTCCTCTCCACCTGGTGGGGAGGATGGGGGTGCGATGGAGGGAGGATTGCATGCCTGGGTTCTTCCTGGAGAGGAGTAAGGAATAAGGAACAATGTCTAGTGTCAAAAAATTGATGATTCATTAATTTATTCAGTAAATAGTATTTAAACTATTTTCAACTACATAGTTTGGGCACTGTGCTAGGCACTCAGGATTTAGCAATTAGATAGAGTCTTGTTCATAGAGCTTATATTCTAGAGGGAGGAAACAGAATTTGTAAACCAGTAAGTAGAATTTCAGCTAGTGATAAGTATCGTGAAAAAATAAAATGGGAATGTAACAATGAAAACAGGATGTCTTAGAAACACAAGGCTAAATAGAGTGATTAATGAAGACTATTCTGGGAGAGTGAATTGATATCTGAAAAATGAGAAGATGTCAGTTTGATAAGAACCAGGGAAGAGAAGAAGGAATAGTTGGTTAAAAAGCCCCAGTAAGGAAACAAGCTTGGTGTGTTCTAGGATAAGGAAGGAGGCCAGTGTAACAGAAACTTCGTAATCAAGGGAAAAGTGGAGGGCAAAGTCAATGAGTTGGGGAGAGAACAGATCATATAGGAGCCAATGGGCCACTGAAAAAAGTTTGAATTTTATTCAGAGGGCAGCAGAAATCAGTGGAAGGTTTTAAGTGAGAGAATGACAAATCACTTTTTTTTTTAAAGATTTATTTATTTTTATACAAGAGCTGGGGTACAGGCCAGAGATGTGGAAGGGTGAGAGGATTCACCAGAGACAGTGTGGGGAGCAGAACAGATTGTTGACCAAAATACACTGCTGAGAGGAGCAGCAGGCGAGACAGGAGAAGTGTACCATGGCATGTGGGAATCTCCCTGGCCAGCGGGGAATCGAACCGGTGCTGCAAAGGCTGCAGACAGCTTCACAGCGCTGAGCTCAACCCGCTGCGCTGCCAGGGAGGCCCACAAATCACTTTTTTTCTTCAAGTTTTTTTTTCTTTTTTTCTTTTTATTATCTCTTCAACTTTTTTATTATGGAAAATTTCATAAAAATACATATATAAGGAAAATAGTATCTTGAACCTGATGTACCCTTTTCAGTCAGCTTCAACATTACATGGATAATTTTTCCTTTTATATTTCCAGCCCCTTACTACTCTTTTTTTTTAAAAGATGTATTTATTTGTGCATACAAGAGCAGGGGTGCAGGCCAAGGGGGGCAGGGGGATGGGGAGAGTGAGGATTCACCAGAGACAGAATGGGGAGCAGAACAGGTGGATCTATTGAAATACACTGCTGAGGGGCACAGTGGGTGAGACAGGAGAGTGTCTAGTGTCAGAAAATTGATGATTCATTAATTTATTCAGTAAATAGTATTTGAACTATCTTCAACTACACAGTTTGGGCACTGTGCTAGGCTCTATGTGGGTTGGCTCCCGGGCCGGGGATCTAACTCTTGCTGCAGTGGCTGGTGTTAGCTTGATAGCACTGAGACTTTAACCCCTGTGCCACCAGGGAGGCCCTGACTTTGCATATATTTTAGATGTAGACTGCACTTGCTGAGAGATTGGCTATGGGAAGTGAAGGAAAGTTAGCCATACCAAATTTTTGGCTCTATAACTGGGCATTTAAGGTACTTTTCAATGAGATGGGAAATGCTGGAAAGGAGATATTGAGAGAGCAGTTGAACCTATGAGTCTGAAGCCCCAGGAGAAGCAAGGACTAGAAATATGACTTGGGAGTCTTCAACACATTGGTGGTATTGTTGTCATGTTTTTGAAGTCAGTGGGTTTGTAGTGCGGTGTCCTTGGGTTTACTCTGGAAAAGGTTTCACCAGAGCTCCCCTTTCAGTGGCACGCGGTGAGTCTCCCAGGCGAGTTTCTCCATCAGACAGACACATTAGTTGATGGTGGACCAGAATAGAAAAAACTGAAAAGGAGGTGCCACAAGACCAGAAACCTGGCACACACAAGCAGGTGGGGGTAGAAGGGATTAGCATAGCCATTGACACAGCTATGGACACCAAGATCCTTAGGCACCAATGCCTAGATTACAAAGCATAACATTCAAGCAGGTATCTGAGCACACATCCAAAGGTAAAGATATGGAGATTGAGCCCATTGTGGAATCTCCAGTCTCTTTCAGATTCTACATAGTTATCCAAAATCAGCAACTAACCCGGAGGCACACAAGGAGTGAGCCCCTCCCAAACAGAAGAAGACTATATCAGTGCAGTCTCTGCACAGGCTCTGGACAGCAATCCCTCTGCCACCTGTGCCTATGCAGGTGCTTCTTTTCACCAACTCTCTCCCTCTGCAGGGCAGCAGCTTCCTGCCTGCCCGTCACCTGTACCATATCAGGACTTCTCTTCACTGACCTCCCTCAGCAGAAGCCGCTCTCCTCAAGGCCGCCCGCCTGCAACCATGCAGGCCTCTCAGCAAACCTGTCCCCCTTTCCGGGCAGCTCTTCATGCCTGCTGGTGTCTATACAAGTGTCCTTTATTCTTCTGTCCCTTTCCCTAATAAACCTGTTCTTTAAATATAACTAGCGTCTCTGTCTCGTGGAGAAACTCTCCTGGGAAACTCACTGCATGTCGCTGAAACAGGAGCTCTTGTGAAACCTTTCCCAGAGTGAACCCAAGGACCCCGCACTGCAAACCCAGTCTCCAAAAATGACAATATTAATTATATTTAAAGAGCACGTTTAAAAGGGAAAGGGACAGAGGAATAAAAGAAACTTGCATAGGCACAAGCAGGCAGAAAGAGCAGCCTCTTTGTGGGGGCAGCATTAGGTTTTATTATCTTCGTTTAGTAGGGAGGGGCTCATCTCTGAGCCATCAGTTGGTTACTGATTTTGGATATCTGAAAGGGATGGGAGAGTCTACAATGGGCTCAGTCTCCATATCTTTACCCTTGGATGTGTGCTCTGATACCTGCTTGAATGTTATGCTTTGTAATCTAGGCATTGGCACCTAAGGAGCTTAGTTTCCTTAGCTGTATCAATGGCTATGCTTATCTCTTCTACCCCCACCTCCTTGTGTGAGCCAGATTTCTGGTCTTGTGGCACCTCCCTTTCAGTTTTTTTCTATTCCTGTCCTCCATCAGTATTGAAAGTGTGCCAAGGTGGGGGATTTCACATTTGTGGGCTCTTCACCCATGCTCTCACAATTGCAAGGCATGGCTCAGTCTCAAGTTGCAACCACCATAGGGTTTATTTAAAAAGGGAGATCAGGGCCACAAGTGGTTTGATGTCCTATCCCAATAGTGTCCACAATGTCCAATAGTCCAGACTGAAAGCTACTTGTGCAAGATGGTGGTGTTCCTCTGAAGGTAGCCTGGAACTGGGGAGCCTCCCTGGTGGCACAAGGGGTTAAGTCTCATCACTGTGAAGCTATCCGCAGCCACTGCAGCATGAGTTGGATCCCCAGCCAGGGAACTACCCACATGGTGCAGCAGACCTCCCCGTCTCACCTGCTGCTCCCCTCAGCAGTTTATTTCGGTCAATCCGCCTGTTCTGTTCCCCACTCTGTCTCTGGTGAATCCTCTCACTCCTGTACCTCTGGCCTGTACCCCAGTTTTGGTATGCATAAATAAATAAATCTTTTTTTAAAAAAATAATAAATCTTAAAAAAAATAAAGCGAAGGTCTGGATGAGATCACCTAAGGAGAAATGGAGAACATAGAGTCCAGGCCTAAGCCCTAGGACACTCTCCCTCCAGAGATCAGAAGGAAGTCCTCTCTCAATCTTGGAGCTTAGAAGTGATAAGTACTCTTCTCAAACAGCTCTGCTCTCCCTACCTCTAAGATACTGTTGTAGAGTAACCCCGATACAAAATGGCGTGCCTGACTGTGAGTCCTCACCCGCGCGCTTAAAAGGACTTATCAATGCTTTACTGCAGGCACACACAAAAGGTTAATAAAAGGTTTATTTACAAGGGAAGGGGAAATGAGCAAATGTACAGCTCAGGGAGAAAAGTGGGAGACAAAGTTTTAAATGAGTCCTACCTGATCCGCTGATCAGAAATCCCAAATGGCGCTCTGAGAACTGGCCGCAAGCCAGGAGCCGTGAAGCCAGGAGGTGAGCAACAGCGAGCCACCCCAAGGCCCACGTGTTTGGTTTTTATACCCAACCTGGCTGCTTAACTCCACCCTCAGGTCCCAGCCACCCTCCCTTGGTGGTGATGGGATTTGTCTTTCCCAATGTCTTGATGGCTTTAGTCTGGACTGAGAGTGGAGTCCACAAAGCCTGTATGAGATTAGCTCAGGACATCATTTCTCCCTAACAATACTAGTCCTTCTGACATAGGGAAGAAAGACAGGGATAGAGAGAAATGTTGCTGTCCTGGATCTTAGCATTAACTAAAAGAAACCCTGGCTGTCTCATCACCTGAGTAGCCAAGGCCTTCCTCTATAATAGCTCTGCTTGCTAAATATGAATTTTTCTATTCATAGAAACTTGAGATTCAGTGAAATCTAAGGCTTAGGCAATTGCCAGACTCCACCCTCAACCCAGCTCCAATCTCCTTTCAAATCAGAGGCCTCACCATCTTCCTTCCTTAGCTAAAATGGGTAAGAGATCATGCAGCCTGAGGGATCCTCAGCAACTGTGTGGTCCCGTGGAAAGATAAGACCCCTGAATCCCTGGGGCATGTAGCTGCTGTAAGGGGAGAGCCAGACCTGAACCTGTCTTGTCACCTCAGGTGTTCAAAGGTGGTCAGGAGATCTCCACCCCTCAACTTGCCTTCCCAGAGCCTCAGACTGACTCCCCAGCGTTATGGGGACTTCTTCTGGGAGAAACTTAGTCAAAGGCCCAGGTGGGTAGAACTGGAAAAAATGGGGACTAACTGGAGTGGGATGGTGAAGCTCTACAGTTTTCAATTTCCACAAAGCCTTATAACAATAACCTTTAGTCTGGAGATAATTGTCCCCGCTGACTGACGGTAGAGTTCCTAACATCCGATAGATAGGTGGTTGGGAAAAATCTTTAAAAAGAAACAATATGGATGCATTTAGCCCCCTTTTTGTGCTTCACAGCCCCACTTGGATGGAGGAACAATACATCCCATCGCAGCTGGTATGGCAAATTTTCTTCCCTTTAGCACTTCTCTGTTAAAACTGTACCCACAGTCATTCTCTCTCTAGCTCCTTATTATCACATTCCTCTGTTATTCCCCATCCAGTGCACTGACCAAACCCTCTTTCCTATTAATCATTCATCATGTTTTCCAGATCACAATTATCTTTTTATGATCTGGTCTTCCCAAGACCCCTGACTTTGTATTTTAGTCCAAGCTCCCTGAAAGATCCAGTTTTGCCTGTTAGCTCCTTTTCTCCATTCCCTGGAACAGAGAGCCACTGGTTGCTCCCAGTCTGGCCTGTACCGCCCAGAGGGGCTCCCACCCCCTGAGATGCTTTGCAGAAGAAAGAGAAGGAGGACACATTTGCATCAGGGACCTGAGGGGATCCCAGCCCGGGTAAGGGCTGTCACTTATCATCTAGAGGATCTAAGGAGGCGGCAGAGAATCATCAATGAGTAAGGAGACACAAGGGCTGGGCTTTGGGAGCCAAGTGGGGGTTTGGGGGCAGGGTGGTTTGAACCAAGGACACAGTGGAGAGCTTTGAGGAAGTTGGAGGTTGTTTGAACCAAGGACTTAATGCCACTGAAGAAGAGAATTTTCAGGAGGGGGGGAATGGAGGAATGGAGGACAATCACATGAGCTGGAAGGAGTGGAAACTGCAGGAAAGCATTTGGGGACAGGAAAGTACTCCATAGCACTGGGATAGAGGGATTGTTAGGGGGAAAAGGATGTCCCAAAGCTAATTCCATATAGGCTTTGTGGACTCCACCCCCACTCCAGATCAAAGCCAAAGACACTGGGAACTCCAAATCCCATCACCACCAAAGGGAAGGTGGCTGGGACCTGAGGGTGGGGTTAAGCAGCCAGGTGGATATAAAAGGCAGACACGTGGGCTTTGGGGTTCCCCCATTTTTGGCTCCAGGTCTGCCTTTGGGTTTCCAGGTCCTCGGATCGGGTAGGACGCATTAAAGACTTTATTTCCCTATTTTCTCCCTGAGTTGTACATTTTCCTTATTTCCTTTTCTCTTGTAAATAAACCTTTTATTAACCTTTTGTGTGTGTCTGTAGTAGAGTATTCATAAGTCCCTTTAAAGCGCGCGGGTGAGGACCCACAGCCAGGAACCCGTTTAATATCGGGGTTGCCTATAACAGCTTGGCGCCCAACATGGGGTGCCAGGGTTTCTTCAGAAAAAAAAAAAAAACGAGTTCTTGGGTATCTTGCAACAATAACTGGAAAAGAAGTCAGTAACATTCAAGTTTTTTTCTGTTTCTTAAACAAATATCTTAAGTCTTCAATGGGTTCACAAGACCAATGGGACTTTGTCTCTGGGTCAGTTCCTTCTGGCACTTTCTTAACTCTGGAATGATGTACCCAGGGTTTTATACCTACAAGTTTCAGAGAAGTATGTGTGCTTAGCAAAACGTCATATGGACCAGTCCATTTTTCTGACAGCTGGTTTTGGGCATCCCCGCTCTGCCAGGTCTTCAGTAAGACCTGATCTCCAGGTTTGAAGGGATGCAATGGTTAATCAGGAGGCATAGAGATTCTCGAGGTTGCAAAGTTATGAATTACTGCCAGAACCTCCTGGATGTGTTTCACATATTGTGTGATCCGGCAATCTTGAGCTATTTCTGGACTGGCTTTCAAAACTGAGGCCTGGAAGGGTCTTCCGAACACAATTTCAAAGGGGCTTAATTGTAGCCCACTTCTAGGTGCCACTCTTATGCGGAGGAGGGCAAGGGATAGTACCTGGTCCCAACGAAGCTGTGTTTCTTGGCACAGTTTTGCCAAGGTTTTCTTTAAGGTGTGGTTCATTTTCTCCGTTTGTCCAGAAGACTGCGGTCTCCATGCAGCATGCAATTTCCAGTTGATCTGTAACGCACTGCTTACTGCACGAGTAACATCAGAGACAAATGCCAGCCCATTATCACTCTGGATAGAATCCGGCAACCCAAAGCGAGGAATTATCTCCTTCAGCAGCTGTTATAGGGCAACCCCGATATTAAACGGGTTCCTGGCTGTGGGTCCTCACCCGCGCGCTTTAAAGGGACTTATGAATACTCTACTACAGACACACACAAAAGGTTAATAAAAGGTTTATTTACAAGAGAAAAGGAAATAAGGAAAATGTACAACTCAGGGAGAAAATAGGGAAATAAAGTCTTTAATGCGTCCTACCCGATCCGACGACCTGGAAACCCAAAGTCACTCTCAGAGCTGGCCGGACGCTGCGAGCTGGCTGAGAGCCCAAAAATGGAGAGACCCTCAAAGCCCACGTGTCTGCCTTTTTGTATCCACCTGGCTGCTTAACCCCACCCTCAGGTCCCAGCCACCTTCCCTTTGGTGGTGATGGGATTTGGAGTTCCCAGTGTCTTTGGCTTTGATCTGGGGTGGGGGTGGAGTCCACAAAGCCTATATGGAATTAGCTTTGGGACATCCTTTTCCCCCTAACAGGATCACCTCTGAGTCCCTGGATTGAAAATATTTCAGTTTGTAGAGGCAGAAAGTTGGGAGTGGAGAGTTAGAAATTAAGTGATGATACCCTTGGATCATTGGAAGTATTTCAGGGTAAAAATGAAGAATGGAGAAGACAGGAAGCCTGGTCTCCAGGTACCTCTTTCCTAAGCCTAAAGTCCCCACAGAATGAAGAAGACCCAATGGGGCAGCTCTGGGGCTGCTTCTGAGCATCCCGTGCTTGGTGAAGATGGCTGTGGAGTTCCCACCACCTCCCAATGCCCTGACCTGGAAGAGAAGAGGGTAACCTATCCAGGGGAAGAGGACCGTTTTCTCACTCTTGGCAGGGCCCAGGTACCTTTAGAGAGGAACTTGGTGGGTTGGTAGTAGAGGGTGATGTGGATTTTTGGTCTTGCATGGAGAGATAGTGGAAGCCAAGAGCCAAATTAACTTGAGAGGAACAAAACAAAGTAGGTGAGAGCCAAGGACTTTGGGGTACATAGGCCTGGGGTCTAGAAGCTCTAGAGACCTACTTTTCCATTATTTCATTCTTCAATTCCTCTCTTCTTACAGCTGCTTTGGTCTCCCTGGAGTCCCCTCGGCCAGGAGGGGTCTAGTTTCTTCAGGCAACCGAGCTCCCTGGCTCCCTACAGCACTGCCACAGCCAGTAGGAACCCCCTTCACAGTCCCTGGGGGATGGAACTGCAGCCTGAGGAGTAAGGAGAAACCAAGAGGCTAGCACTGCTTCAGGGACCCAAGTCCAGTTCTCATCACTGGAACCTCCCCCATTTCTGGCATCAAGGCATTTTCCTTTTCATAGCCTCTCCTACTTCCTCTCCTGTTCTCCGAATTAGGCATTAACAGCCCCCTCAACCCATCCCTCTCACAGGAGCTCCCCAAGTCCTCCTGTTCCTTAGGCCCCACTGCCTGGCATTTGTTTTTTGTTCTGTTATTAAAGAGCAAGCAAGTTGAGTCCAGAGTTGTCCTTCTCTCCGTGAAACGGTGATGGAATGGCTCGTGGGGAAGGAGCGCTCCTTTCAACCTTAAGACCCAACGAAAACGAAATCGGGCTGGGTTCCCGAAGTTCCTCCTCTTGCCCGAGGAGGAGGAGGTCCTTCGACCAGTCCAGTATGCCTCCCAGCGCTGGACAGCCGCGGGTGCCCCACTCTCTCGGCCAGGGAGTCACATCTGTCAGCCGGCACCGCCTCCGGGACCCCGGAGTCCTGCCCGCGGCACTGCTGCTCCTTCAGGGACTTGCCGCCAGTCTGTCCCTCGGCCTGACTCAGGGCCCTGAAAGCCGAGTCCCTCCGCCCAGCGCCCCACCCAGAGACCCACGTGTGCTGACCCCAAGTTCGCGTCCGGACCCTCATCCCCTTAATTGGGAGGCCCCGCCCCGTGCGCAGTGACGTCGGACGCTGCTGTCAGCCGGCGCTGGAGGGGGGGTCGGTGTGGGGTAGAATGGCCGCCGCCGCCGTCACCCGCGGGACCCCGGGAGGTAAGAGCCAGGGCCTCTCACCTGCCTCTCCGCCCCCGCGCCAGGGGGCGCAACTCCACCCGGCCCAGACGCGGCGCTCCGCGCGGGGGACCACCGTCCCTCCTCCCTGTTCGCCCCCACTGCCCGCTTCCGTCCTCCTCCCCCGCGCCAGGGGGCGCCGCTCGGCGCAGGGCCCGACAGCGGACCTGGAGTGCCTGGACTGTCCCAGGGACCCCCGTACCCCGGAACCCCCACTGCCCTTTGCCCGCCCACGGTCTCTGCGCCGCAGCTCCTCCAGAACATCCCTCTGGGCGGACGGGAGGCAGGACCCTCCCATCTGGGACCTTCCCCTGGGACCACCGCCTCACCGTGGGGGGCCGCCCCGGGCCAGCTCCGCACCCTGGCAGGCTGCCTAGCCCCGACCGCGCACCTGCGCTGTGGGGCGGATTCCTTAACCCCAACCCCGGCTACACTGCACACAGCCGAGCTCGGACGGGCCTCCTCCCCCTCTCCATCCCCGGCCTCCTGGCGGAGCCCTAGCTGAGAGCCTCCTCCACCTTCCATCTGTTCCCCCAAGAGGGTGTGGGCTCGGGCTGGAGCCGGAGTGATGAGGGGGTAGGATAGGCCCGAAGGCTAGAGGGGTTTGGGGAAAAAGGTGTGGGGCGGGGGTTAGGGGGTGGACTGTCAGTCTGGGGTGGAGGATGGGTTTTCCTGAGGGTGGGAAGCTGGGTCCTGAGTGTCTAGCCCAGATTCTACAAGGCCTTTACCAACTGGAGCAGAAGGAGTAGGTTAGAATCGGTTATCAGATCTGCCCTTCCCCTTGGAAAAATCAGAGAAGGAACTCAGGGTGTGTCTTCTAAGGCCTTGCTCTCCAGCCGGACTTGGACCTCTTGCCCTTCCTCCAGGGTCCTTGCAGGCTTTTGCCAAACCATCCTCCAAGGTCTAGAAGTCCTGAGACCCCACACCCAGCACCTGACCCCACTTTAACCTCCCCAAAAGCCCACACCGTAGGGCTTCTGAAGTAACAGCCCTGCCAACCTTCGCCCCTCCCCCCCCACCCAGTCTCTTCCTGATTACTCTCTTCGCTGGTGCCTCCCCATTCATGTTGGTTCCTGGCACATCTGGGTTCTCCCTCACCATTCCCTAGCTCTGCTCTCAGTCATAGTCCAGCCCAGCCCCTTCTGCTCACTTCCTCATCTTTCCTAGTTATTACCACCTAGTTCTCCACCCTCTCTCCCATCTCTTCCTCCTGCTGGACTAGTGTGGGGATATCTGCTATGACCTTGTTCTCTCCTTTCCCAGCACAGACTCCCCCTCCCCCCGGCCCCTCAGGCCGGGGGTGACCTTACCCCCTGGAGCCCTCACCATGAATACCAAGGACACCACCGAGGTTGCTGGTGAGTTCACAATCCAGGTTCCCAGTATGGGCATAGCCTCTTTTCTCCCCATGCTGTGGTGACCCCGTAATTCTTGGATTCCCTGCTCTCCTTATCATTGTTTCAGTTTCTCCCAATTGTCTGGATTCAGCCCTTTCTCCCAGGGTTATCACAGGGATGTTGGGAGCAGCACACTAAGCTCTCCCTTCTAATTCCCTCTAGAAAACAGCCACCACCTGAAGATCTTTCTCCCCAAGAAGCTGCTGGAGTGTCTTCCTCGCTGTCCACTGCTGCCTCCAGAGCGGTTACGGTGGAATACAAATGAGGTTTTTTAGGGAGCCTGGGGTTTAGGGCCTAACAAGTCCTGGTGGGCTGGAGGAGGGCAAATGGGGGTCTTCCTGTCTGTTAACATGTCCAAGTACTGCAGAGTACTGCTGTGAGCTCTTTGGGGATCATAGGAGAGTTCTAAAGACTGCATCTTATAGGAGCTCATTTCTCCTTGGCATTCCCGCCCAGCTAAAAATAATAGCTACCACCTACAAAAGTATTTCTTACAAACCAGGCATTAGGACCTGTATTATCTCATTTAAAAAAAATATTTATTTAGTAGAAAAACTAGGCTATAGACCAGAAGTGCTGGGGGTGAGAGGATTCACAAAAGACAGAGTGGGGAAAAGAAAAGAGAGGATTTACTGAAATACACTGCTAAAGGGAGCAGCAGGTGAGACAGGAGAGATCTGCTTCACTATATGTGGGTTAGCTCCCTGGCTGGGGATCGAACTCAGGCCATAGTGATAGAGCTGAGAATTACCCTTCAGTTACCAGGGAGACCCTGTATTATCTCATTTAGTCATTTAAGGACACTGTTAAGCAGGCACTGTTATTATTTTTGTGGTGCAGATGAGGAAACTCACATACCTCATCTAGTTTATCTCACTCACTCCAGAACCCCTCCTTTTAACCATAACTGGTTTTGGCTCCTGGAGGGCAGAGTCCTTGTGTTACCCACCTCTGTACTCCCCACACACTGCTTTGTGTGTATTGACTTATTTGATTAGAATCCTCAGTACCAGGGTACGTGTGCTGTGTGCTGTTGTCAGTACTGTGGAGCCTCTCAGAAAGCCCAGGGTGGTTAGCAGGGCTTGATGGACATCTGGGGAGGGAGCTGGGCTATAGGATGGCCAAGAGTGCCAGATTCAGAAATGTGCACCTGGGTACTTTGGGTTCACGTGGCACTAATATTTAGGAGGTGACTGCTCAGGGCATGTTCAGGAGCATGTTCAAATGGACTAATCTGGCAGGAAAGATAGGTGCAATATGGGTAAATAGTGGGAACTACAATTTGACCCCAGCTCAGGGAGAACTGGGGTTAGGCTGAGGACTCTGGAATTCCTGGCAGTATCAAACACTGAAGTTTTTTTGAGTCAGGAAATGGCACAGAAATGGAATTTGGGCAAGAGTAAACAGTATGAAGCATGAAGAATGGATGATGAAGAGCTTGAACTCTTGGCCCTAAAATAAAGGCCCCGATTGGGAGGGAGGGGAGGAGAGGTTAGACTTTCATCTAAGATGGAACCTGGAATTCTTAGGAGGACAGTGGGCCTTACTGGATGCAGATACCTGGCCAGCCTTCACTATTTGCCGCAACTCAGCAAAGAGTGAGGCTGAGGGGATGACTGAGAGGCCATGAAGAGACTGTGTGAAGGGAACACCCACTTGAGTGCCTCCTCTCTTATAGGAGATTGCATCCTACTTGATCACCTTTGAGAAGCACGATGAGTGGCTATCCTGTGCCCCAAAGACAAGGTGAGAAGGCAGAGAGTAGCAGGGGTCCCGGGTTCTGTGAACAGAACTCAAGACCAACCCTTCCCTCTGCAGGCCTCAGAATGGCTCCATTATCCTCTACAACCGCAAGAAGGTGAAATACCGGAAGGATGGTTACCTCTGGAAGAAGCGGAAGGATGGGAAGACCACCCGAGAGGATCACATGAAGCTGAAGGTCCAGGGCATGGAGGTAAGCGCTGCATCCAGCTAATCTGCCCTGGCCTACCCTTCTCCACGCTTAGCTGGGTTCCAGCCCTTCCAGGACATGGTGGCATCATCTGCCTACCACCCTCCCAGTCACTCTTCCCTTCTCACTCACCTTGGATCAGCTGATTGGTGGCTTAGCCCACTCTCCACTTCCCATTTCCCCCATGACCCAACTGTCCAGGCCTTAGGCCATGCCTTCCCCTCGGGGACACCCATGCTCAGTTCCCTCACCTCTCTTGTATTTCCCTCAGGTCCAAGTACTAAACCTCTGAGCACAGGTCTCTCTTCCCCCAAATCATTGCCCTGAGCCCAGATACTTTCTTGCACTGCCCTCTGATATCTTGGTAGCCTCAAACCTCAAATCCTGTCCTTGATGTAAGACCCTAGCCAATTTGCTTCTCCTGTCCCTAACCTATGACTCGGGTACTAGGATTTGAAAGGTGTGGGGAATAGATGAGGGTGGGTGAGGGTTGAAGAGGAACTGGTGGAAAGATTGGGATTCCTGCAAAGGGACTGAACAGAGGAAGAGTTGGGGAGCAGACTAGCCCTCCCCCCACCCCAGCCTGTCTCCTGGCAGTGTCTCTATGGCTGCTACGTTCACTCTTCCATCGTCCCCACATTCCATCGGCGCTGCTACTGGCTGCTCCAGGTAAGGACAGAAGAGCTCAGGAAGCCAGACTCTTCCTGACTCTTTGAGGGAGGTGGGGCCTGAAAGAATGAAGTGGAAGGATGACTAGGTTCTGAGTGGGAAAGGGATTCTGGGGAGAAGTAAGAGGGCGGTGGGCATGGAAAGAGCAGAACTTCGGGGTGAGGTTGGGGGATGCCCAGGAAGCAAGTATTAGGTAGCTGAGCCCTTGGACCTCAGGACCCCACGGCCCTCTGTGTATGTACCCTTGTGCTCTCAGAACCCTGACATCGTCCTTGTGCACTACCTGAACGTCCCAGCCCTGGAGGATTGTGGAAAGGGCTGCAGCCCCATCTTTTGTTCCATCAGCAGCGACCGTCGAGAGTGGCTGAAGTGGTCCCGGGAGGAGCTGCTGGGACAGCTGAAGCCCATGTGTAAGCAGCAGGGCTGGGGGACGGTGTTCCAAGGGAAGAGTCACAGCAGGACCTCCCAAAAGGGCCAGGTGTCTATACAAAGAAGCCTGTGGGGTGACCATTTCCCTCGAAGCTGGGAGCAGGCTTTTTGGAGGGGCGTAAGGCTTCCTGGTGCACTCTAAGGTGTCGGAATATGGAGAAGGAATTCAAGGTCTCCTGAGAACTACGTGCATGTGCACTCTTGAGGCTGCTAGCCTCTGCTCACCTGGCCAGAAGTCTTAGAACATATCAGATGCTTGGAGGAACCATCAAGGTACTCTGGGGATTGTTTAGTGGGCCTCCACAGCACTCACCCCCAATTCTCCTCTAGTTCATGGCATCAAGTGGAGCTGTGGAAATGGGGCAGAGGAGTTCTCTGTGGAGCAGCTGGTGCAGCAGATCCTAGACACCCACCCGACCAAGCCTGCACCCCGAACCCATGCCTGTCTCTGCAGTGGGGGCCTTGGTTAGTAACCCCTGACTTCGCAGTTCTTTTCACTCTCCTGCTCAAGTGAAGGGGATATCTGTCTGTTTGGGAATTTTCATCTGATTTGCAAGTCTTTTGCATATCCCAGAAAGATGGGCCAAGTGAACAGAGCCTTCCCATCTGACTCCAGTTCCTTTTACTTGCGTTCTGGCACCCCATGTTCTTTATCTTTCAACTCATAATAATTCTTTGCCGTCCCAGCAGTACCACTCACACCCTTCAGTGGGAATTAAGTCTCGCTTGGTTCTGTACCCCCTTGGTTCTGTTCTTTTGTCCTTTTCTATGCCTGTTTGCATTGCCTCTCAGCTACTTCCCTATGCCTTTAATCCTCCCCTTCAGTGCTCCAAGTCCTGTTTAATTTGCTGGGTGGAAGGAAGTGGGGGGAGGAGGAGAAGAAACATTTCTGCTGCCTCCTAGTGGCCAAAATCAGCATTACATCTTCCATATTTGGGGACGTTCCAGGGAATGTACTCTAAGGCCTATGCCTAAGGGAAGGCTGGAGGAAGATGTATCGTAACCCTTTTCTCCTCCCCACCTCATCCCTCTCCAGGTTCTGGGAGCCTTACTCACAAATGCAGCAGCACGAAACACCGCATCATCTCTCCTAAAGTGGAGCCCCGAGCTTTAACCCTGACCTCTATCCCCCATCCCCACCCCCCAGAGCCACCTCCACTGATAGCTCCACTTCCCGCAGAGCTCACCAAGGCACATACCTCCCCATCATCTTCCTCCTCCTCTTCTTCCTCTTCCTCAGGCTTTGCAGAACCCCTAGAGATAAGACCTAGCCCACCCAGCTCTCGAGGGGGTTCCTCAAGAGGAGGCACCGCTATCCTCCTCCTGACGGGACTGGAGCAGCGTACTGGGGGCTTGACGCCCACCAGACACTTGGCTCCCCAGGCTGATCCAAGACCTCCCATGAGCTTGGCTGTGGTAGTAGGCTCTGAGCCCTCTGCCCCACCAGCTCCTCCCAGCCCTGCCTTTGACCCTGATCGTTTTCTCAACAGCCCCCAGAGGGGCCAGACATATGGTGGGGGGCAAGGGGTGAGCCCAGATTTCCCCGAGGCAGAAGCTGCCCATACCCCCTGTCCTGCCCTAGAGCCTGCTGCTGCCTTGGAGCCCCAGGTAGCTGCTCGGGGTCCCCCTCCACTGTCAGGAGCAGGTGGGAGAAGAGGAAACTGTTTCTTCATTCAAGATGATGACGATGGGGAGGAGCTGAAGGCCCCAGGGCCTGCCCCACCTGTTCCTTCACCCCCTCCCTCACCCGCACCCTCACCTGCCCCATTGGAGCCACCAGGCAGGGTTGGAAGAGGGGAGGCCTTGTTCGGAGGACCTGGTGGGGCCAACGAACTGGAGCCCTTCAGTCTTTCATCATTCCCAGACCTTATGGGAGAACTCATCAGTGATGAAGCTCCAAGCATCCCTGCCCCAGCCCCTCAGCTTTCTCCTGCTCTTAGCACCATCACAGACTTCTCCCCAGAGTGGTCCTACCCAGAGGTGAGTCTCAGGCTTTTCTCTTTCTGTTCCTCTCACCTCATGGTCTGTGACTAAGTTGCCCTCACTTTTCATAGCTGATTGGTTCTCTTCCCAACCTCTATTTTTATGTAGCGTCTAGGTTATTTCCTATTCCCACAGTCCCCTCAACTAACCCATTCTCCCTTCTTCCTCCTTCCTTGTGTTAGTCATGGTTGTGTGAGTCCTCCAAGTGCCCCAGGGGACTTCATTCCCTTGGTGACTATTTCACGGGGAGGGAACTGAGGTGACCCAGCCTGAAGAAGAGAAAATGCAGTTGGAAAGTGATTGCAGACTTTGGGACGCTGAAAGACTATCTTCAGCAGAAAAGAAGTTCTGCTTTATGCTGCCCTAGAGAAGTAAAGGCGGAACTACACTGGCGGTGCAGAGGGGATCTAAGAAGAGGACTCTTCCCTGTGACCACTATCTACAAATGAAATAGTGAAATAGTTGGGGGGAGCAGTGAGCTGCCCATTTCTGGAAGGTTAGGTAGGGGCAGGAATGCTGAGGAGGAGGGACAGATTAGCTGACCTTACCCCTCAGGGTCCTGTCCAATCCCTGGGCCCCACACTCTAGCACAGGGCTTGCCACCCAGTGGACACTGTTTCAGGGTCAGAATGAGTTGAGTGAGTGAACACCCACAGAACTCCAGTCACATGGCTCTCTGGCTTCTGTCGGCAGGGTGGGGTCAAGGTGCTCATCACAGGTCCTTGGACGGAGGCCGCGGAGCATTACTCCTGCGTCTTTGATCACATCGCAGTGCCAGCCTCACTTGTCCAGCCTGGTGTCTTACGCTGCTACTGTCCGGGTACGGGGATTGGGGACGGCATGGGAAGGGACTAATATATGGGCATTAGGACTCCCAGGAAGCACTGGGAACAAATGGGTTGGGATTTTCCCAAGAGCACAAGGATCTCATCAGGGTTAAGACAGAGCCCCATGTTCCCCCAGCAGACAGATGAGCCTGGCCCTAGGTGTCGGAAAGTCTGGGTTCCTTTTTTTTTTTTTCTTTAAATACGTTTTTTTTTTCAAATTTTATTTATTTTTGTGTAGAAAAACTGGGGTGTAGGCCAGATGTGTGGGGTGAGAGGATTCACCAGAGACAGAGTGAGGAGTATAACAGGCAGATCTACTGAAATATACTGCTAGAGGAGCAGCGGGCGAGACAGGAGAGGTCTGCTGTGCCATGTGGGTCAGCTCCCTGGCTGGGGATCGAACCCAGCTGTCACAGTGGTAGCACTGAGACTTAACCCCTAGTCTAAGAAATCTACTCATGAATTGTCTAGTGACCTTGGGTAAGTCTGTTTCTTTCTTGCTTTCTTTGACCCCCCCCACCCCCGTAAGGGTCAGGCATTTGACCCAAGGGATCTTTAATGTCTGTCCAGGCTCTCTGGCAAGCCCAGAGTCAGTCTCTGGGGAGCTCTTCGAAAAAGAAAAGGGAGAGATGTTGGTCTCTTCCGATCTTGTCTTAGGACAGAAGAGCACTGGCTTCTAGACGTGTGCTGTCCAGTATGATGGCCATTAGTCACAAGTGCCTGTTGAAATTAATTGAAACTCAATAAAATTTAAAATTCAGGGCCTCCCTGGTGACCTAGGGGTTAAGTCTCAGCATTACCACCACTACAGCCTGAGTTAGATCCCCAGCCTGGGAGCTAAACCACATGGCGCAGCAGACTTCCCCTGTCTCGCCTGCTGCTCCCCTCAGCTATATATTTCAGTAACTCCACCTGTTCTGCTCCCCACTCTGTCTCTGGTGAATCTTCTCGCCCCCGCATGTCTGGCCTACACCCCAGTTCTATGCATAAATAAATAAATCCTTTAAAAAAAATAAAATTCAGTTGCTCAGCTCCATTAACCATATTTTGAATGCTCAGTAGCCACACATGGACAGTACTACCCTATTGAACAGGGCAGATACCAAACACTTCCATCACTGAGGAAAGTCTTATTGGGCAGCACTGGTCTAGTTATCAGTGATAAGGCTCATCTCTGCCCTTTTGTCACCACCCTTGCCCATTGTACTGCCTTACTGTGGGATCCCAAGGACCACCAAAGTGTCAGAGTACAGGGTGACAGTTTTCCTGTCTGTGAGTGCTTTCTCCCCCAATCTCAAGCACCCTGATCAATGATGCATAGAAGGAAAGGGGATGAGATCAGAGAAACTGGCCTTGGGGAGAAGTCTCAACTGCTCCTCTTGGGACTAGGACCTGGTGGTTTCTTTCTCAAGGCTATAGACATTGAGATCCTGGACACAACTCTCACTAGACTCTGTTGGTCAGCAGCCAGCTCTCTTTCCCCCATTTTAGTAACAGGGTCATGACCTCTGGACTCTGATCTTGGGGGATCGAGGGACTTAACTACCATCAAATCATTTGTAAGTAGAGGTCTCTTAACCCTCAGCTTCCAGGCCTTGGTGCTGAATAACCACATACTTAACTACAGAGTCTAGCATTCCAGGGGTCTCTGGCCCATAGTAGATATTAAATTCTCAAATAAATGGACTCCCTTCTTAGTGCCAAGGCCACTGAAGCCAGGAGCCTCCTCTTCCACAGCAGGGAAGCATATGACGTGATCATCTGTGGTTCTGACACAGGTGGCCAGAGGAGGAGCCTGGGAACCCTTCTCATTGATCTTACCCTCCCCAGCCCATGAAGTTGGGCTGGTATCTCTGCAGGTGGCAGGACGAGAGGGACCCCTTTCTGCTTCTGTGCTCTTTGAGTATCGAGCCCGACGATTCTTATCACTGCCTAGTACTCAGCTTGACTGGTTGTCACTGGACGGTGAGTATCAGCTCTCTGACGTCCAGTTCTGGGTCCTACAGCCTTTGAGCATGACATGCTTCTCAGGCCCTCAGTCAGGTGGTCACTGCCTGGCCCCACTTTACCACTCTTTTCTTAATTTCTGCTTCATCAGTCATTTCTAAATGTAGCATCCACCTTCCATCACCACCTCTTCCCACATAGTAAGCTTGGAGCCTGCTCTGTTCCAGCTCTTGCCCTGTCCACGCCATCCCAAAGGATGGAATCTAGGCAAGGGAGGCCAAGAGGCAAGGACAGGGAGAGGATGTAGAACCAAAATGGATAGGCATGGGTACATATATTTATACATGTACTTAAGTTTTCGTATTTTTTCCCCTCTAATTATATCACAAAAAAAGCACAACATAGGAAATGTAAATTGCCTCTAATATCCACTCATTGAGATCTACCACCTTTAACATGGTGCTGCACTTTCTTGCACAGAGTGTATATGTGTGTATGTGTGTGTTTATTTAAATCTAGAATTGGGTTTTCCTTTTCACTGGTTACCCCTTGGTGGCTTTGAGAATTGTTTCTAGCTGCACCTGCTTCTTTCTGGAGGTTTGTTTTTGCATGTCCAGACTCCTGGGAGTCTGTTATCTATTGGTTTCTCTCAGGTCTACTGCCACCCTAGTCCAGTTTGTCTGTCTTCCTTCATCCCTACTTTTCTCCCAGTGGCCCTCACCCCTGGCGTGCCTCACTCTTGGAGCTGTCCCTCTCACAAAGCCCCGAGTGTGTGTTAGGTCGCCTGTCTTTGGAATCTGCCTACCTTGGGAGCTTGCCAGGTTTCCCAGTCGCGTTCTCTCTGTCCTGCTCTATACGACTGTTCCTCACTTATTTTCCTGTTCTGTCTAATCTTTGCTTTACCATCTCTCCTTTAGGTTTGTTCCTTTTTTTCCATTTCTTCTTGGCCGAGTGTCTTGACTTGCTCTTTTCTTCCTGTCCCTTATTGCTTGTTTGGCATGTCCTCCAGCTTCTTTTGTCCTCTCTCTCCTCTCCTTCACCTTGTTTATCTTTCCTGCTCTCCTTGCTGTTAAGACCTGGATTTCTGCTCATCATTCTCTATCCTCCTCCCCTGCCATCACCTCTATACCTTCATCCCCTCTGTCCTGGCATCTCAGAACATCCCCAACTTCCACCCTGTTTCTCTGCCCGTTTTCCCATGCCTCTGATCCCCTTCTGCCACCCCTCCTTGTCCTTGTGTGATCTCAGAAGGGAACAGATATAGCTTGGGGGGTGTGTGTGTGTGTGTGTGCATGTGCGTGCATGCACGCATACTTGTGCGTGTATATTTGTGCATGGGGTGGGGGAAGGAGGAGGAGGAATGAACATGGCTATCCATCTCTGTCACCTTCCCTCCCTGCCATCCTCTTTGTGGACAGCTGCGGGGGGCCGGGAGGAGGGGGCGGTGCCTTTCAAACCAGTCCTTGAGCTCTTTTGGGCAGTGGTTAACAGAGAGGAGGGACCCTGAAGTCCTTCAGGCCCAGCATGGGGGACAAAGGTAGTATCTGGGACATGGGGAACTGACGGCACAGTTCACCTAGGAGAAGGGGGAGGAGAGTATGTGTCTATGTGCGATCTGGGGCAGCTGGGGACTGGGTGGCCATTTGGAAATTCCTGTTTATGTCTGATACAGGTCCTAAGTCAGTAGGATTCAGGTTCTGGATTCAGGTCCTAGGTCAGTAGTTACTGTTAACAGCCATAGTTTAAGGACTGAGCCCTGGTGGGCTGTATTTAGAAGGTGGGTGGGAAAGGGCTGTAGTTTTGAAGAAGGGAAAGAATATGAGTCTGTGTAATCACCTCTGACATCCTAGGGAGGGTCCAGTTTTGGTGTCCAGGACATTACTTAGATCCTGCCCATTCAGCCTCCCATGTCCATTCCCCCTCAGACAACCAGTTCCGGATGTCCATACTGGAGCGGCTGGAGCAGATGGAGAAGCGGATGGCAGAGATTGCAGCAGCCGGGCAGGCTCCTTGCCAGGGTCCTGACACACCTCCAATTCAGGTACTTCCATGAAGAGAGGTCTACACTGCAGAACGGGTGGTGGTGGCGGGTGGTGGGGGTGTCATCCTAAAGAAAACGACTCCTGTGTGATTCTCCTCACTCTGCTGTCCCTAGCCTCCTCAGCCAGTCCTCCTCCCTGACGTCACCCTGTTCCCACCCCCACCCTGTGGCAAGAGTGGCTATTCTGGGCACCCTCTTGGCATGACAGGCTTCAGACTATTTCTGGTCTGGAGAAGGGTGGAGGTGAAGGAGAGAGTGGGGGAGGAGCTCGGGAGAGTTGGGGCTCAGCCCTCATGGGTCCCAAGTCTCTGAAGGAAGAAGACTGGGAGGGGATTCTGGGTTCTAAGGGGGAGAGGCCATCTGTGACATGGCACTGATGTGAACTGACGGGAAAGCACAACCTGGCAAGGGTGTGTGGGGTCTGGCTACTAGAGGGGCTGGAGAAAGTTGGCTGTGGGGGTGGCCACACAACTCAGCTGGGAGACTTGATGGGCCTTCAGGGTCTGGGAGGTGGCAACCTGGAGTGGGAAGTGGGAGGAGGCAGAATTAGAAGTCGAAAGGACAAGTGTGGAGTGGCCAAGGCTATCCCCAAGCGAGGGGACTGGATACTCATGTCTCTGCATCATGATGTGTATGTACCACAGGATGAAGGCCAGGGGCCCGGGTTCGAGGCACGGGTGGTGGTCCTGGTAGAGAACATGATCCCACGCTCCACCTGGAGGGGTCCTGAACGCCTGGCCCACGGAAGCCCCTTCCGGGGCATGAGCCTTCTGCACCTGGCTGCTGCCCAAGGCTACGCCCGCCTCATCGAGACCCTGAGCCAGTGGCGGTGAGCAGGGGTGGCAGGGAGGGGGCTGGGCAGCCACTGGAACAGATGTGCTAGGGGACGGAGGAGGAACTGGAGGGCCTGGAGCCCTGCCAAGAGGAAGCCGGGGTCACTAAGGGAAAAACAGAGGAGCTGTAAGAGGACTTCCATTTGGGGGAATTTCCATATTCCCTGACTTAGGACATTGACTTCTTCGCATCCTTGCGTTTATTCACCCGACTGCCTCCTCCCACTGACCTCAGTGCTTCTAGACAGCTTGCTTCCCAGACCTCTTCAGTTCTGATGTCCCTACTCTGCCCACTGTTCCCCTGACTGCGCTGTTGTCCCTCTCCCGAACCCTCCAGGAGTGTGGAGACTGGAAGCTTGGACTTAGAGCAAGAGGTTGACCCTCTCAATGTGGATCATTTCTCATGCACCCCTCTGGTGAGGATACTGGATTCCTGAGTGCCTGTGGGCAATGGGAGAGGAAATGGGCCCATGCCTCCTAGGGAAGGTCCCTTAAGGGATGCAGGGAAGGAGAGGGGAGGGCTAGAGACTGCAGACCTGGTCGCCAGAGGAAGGGCCTCAGGCTTCACCTCCATCCCTCCTCTGTCTCTCCATGCCTCAGATGTGGGCTTGTGCCCTGGGACACCTGGAAGCTGCTGTGCTCCTTTTCCGTTGGAACCGACAGGCATTGAGCATTCCTGATTCTCTGGGCCGTCTACCCCTTTCTGTGGCTCATTCCCGGGGTCACGTGCGCCTTGCCCGCTGCCTTGAAGAACTACAGAGACAGGAAGCTTCTGCTGAGCTCCCACTTGCCCTATCACCACCCTCATCCAGTCCAGACACTGGTAAGGGGTGCACCTAATCTTTTTCAGAGAGAGATGTGGGTAGGAAGCTAGCCAGGGGGAAGTCAAAGGGCAAGAGAGGGAGAGGAGGGAAACTGAGGCAGAGGCAGGGATGGGAAGATAAGAATAGCAAGAACAGACAAGGAGGTGGAGGACAAGTATGAAGGCAGATAGCCAGCTCGAGAGGTGGCAGACCGCTTCTACTCCCCTCACCCTTTCCTTCACCTTACAGGTCTGAGCAGTGTCTCCTCGCCCTCAGAGCTATCGGATGGCACTTTCTCCGTCACATCAGCCTATTCTAGTGCCCCAGATGGGAGTCCTCCCCCTGCTCCGTTACCAGTCTCTGAGATTACAATGGAGGAGGTGGTCCCAGGCCAGCTCTCCTCTGGTGCCCAGGAGGCCACCTTCCTCCTCATGGACTATGAAGCCACCAACCTCAAAGGGCCCCCACCCTCATCACCTCCCCTCCCACTGGCCTCAGATGGTGCGGCTGCTCCAGAGGAAGCTGACAGCCCACCATGTGTGGATGTGATCCCGGTACTGCTTATGTTGATGGAACTATGCGGGCTAGAAATAGAATAGGGTACAGAAGTGGGTGAGGGGTAAGGCTGACTACTCCATGAAAAAGAGTCAGTCTGCCTTCAGTTAGGAAAGCAGGGGCCTTTTACCCTATTTGGGGACAAGGTAACTGGCTGGTTTAGCTCTTGTTAGAGCTTCTGACTTAATAAGTCATAAGGCGTCAGAGGTTAACAATTCTGGGGCATATCTCAATTTGATTTGGGTTGTAGCAGTTACCTGTTAATACACAGAGAGGCAAAATTGGAGAACCAGGGTGATGGAGGAAATTCGGGAGGTATATGAAACAGAGAGGTTGACAAGATGGAGGTATGAATGGTAAAATTAATATATGAATGAATAAGGGAGAATCTTCAAGTGTGGCAACATACTTCTCTGCCATAACCTGGGGACATACCTGCTTTAGAGTGAATGAACTCAATGGTTGGTACTCTAAGTACAAAATAATTCGGCAAACTCCTGGATAGTAGGCTGTGTAGCATGTGTCCAACAGGAAGTACTGCAAGCTTCAAGGCTGGAGCAAATGCAAGACTGGAGTCTCACAATAAGTGCCATGTGGTCCACAAGCACTAAGCTGGTTCTTGGAGAGCTAAGGGAGGGGGTGGGGAAGTGGGTGGTAGGCATGGCCAAGTCTGTGGGGAGGATGTGCTGGTCGGCTGGCTTGGAGCAGGTCTGGGGGGACAGTGGGCAGCAGCCCTAGGAGAGTAAGTCCTTCATTTGCTCAGCTCCTGAATACCCCTTTGGAGTATGTCCTTCCTAGCTTATTCTCTAGAACATCTCAACACAGAACCTTAAGTGTGAGCCCAGAAAACACAAATGAGTTTAGAGTCTGGAATAGTAGCCAAGAAAGATGGGATTAGCAGGGACAGCAATCCCCAAGTCCTCATCATCAGGTGGTATAGCAAGAAGTGAACTGAAACTACAGTTTTGGCAGGGCAGGAACATATGACAGTTGGGGCCCCTCAAAATTCATCCAGTTTCCCCTTCATCTAGGTGGACATGATCTCACTGGCCAAGCAGATCATTGAAGCCACACCAGAACGGATTAAACGAGAGAACTTTGCAGGACTGCCTGAGGCTGGAGCCCCCATGCGGGAGCGGACAGGGGCTCTGGGGCTCAGCGAGACCATGTCCTGGCTGGCCAGCTACTTGGAGAATGTGGACCATTTCCCCAACTCAGCCCCTCCCAGGTGACCAGCTCAGGACAAAACTCCAGATTCTTCTTCAAAGAAAGAGGGAGGGAGGAATGAGGCGTCCCCATAGGCCAAGCTCCATTCTGGCTGAAGCCCCGGGGCCTGTGAGAAGGGAATTGGAACTGGCTGATGAGCTCTGAAATCACCCTGGACTATTGCTGGGTGTCTCCTTTCACTGAGATGCTTAGGTTTGAGAAGAGGGACTGCAGATACCTCATGACATCCCTTCTCTCTACCCTCTACAGTGAATTACCCTTTGAGAGGGGTCGTCTGGCTATCCCTCCAGCACCTTCCTGGGCAGAGTTTCTCTCTGCATCTGCCAGCGGCAAGATGGAGAGTGATTTTGCCCTACTGACACTATCGGATCATGAGCAGCGGGAACTGTATGAGGCAGCCCGAGTCATCCAGACAGCCTTCCGAAAGTACAAGGTCAGAGGACTAGGGGGGGTCTCCGGACGATAGAGTCAAGGAGACTGTGGGATACTAGGAGCTTAAGAGGGGAGAACAGTCATCTAGACAGCTCTCAAATGGGACATGAAGAAGGGTCAGGGGACCCCAAGCAAATTAGAAGGACAGGTCAGGTATCTAATAGTAGGTCATGAGGTGCTGAGACTTCCTTTTCTTCCTTCAGGGCCGGAGGTTGAAGGAGCAACAGGAGGTAGCAGCAGCTGTGATCCAGCGCTGTTACCGAAAGTACAAGCAGGTGAGACCCTTCTCTCTGGAAAGCTACTCCAACACACACACACCTCCACACACGCATTCCAGCCCAGAGCGCCCAGAATGCTGCCAGAGCCCTAACTCCCCTTCTCTTTCCACAAGCTGACCTGGATTGCGCTTAAGGTATTAGGCATGAGACCCTGGGTATGAGGTTGTCTGTGATGAATCAGCCTTTCCATGAGCGTGTGGATTAGAGAAGAGATTTGTGTAAACCGGGGGGTGATTCTTGGGTTTGGGTCTCTGCTCCTCCATTTAAGCCCCTGCAACCCCTTCCCATCCCTGCAGTTTGCGCTCTATAAGAAGATGACCCAGGCGGCCATCCTGATCCAGAGCAAGTTCCGAAGCTACTATGAACAGAAGCGATTTCAGCAAAGTCGCCGAGCGGCTGTGCTCATCCAGCAACACTATCGCTCCTACCGCCGCCGGCCTGGGCCTCCCCATAGGCCCACTGGCAGCCTGCCTACCCGAAACAAGTATGACCCCAGCCCTTCAGCCCCTAAACCCTTTATGCCCATTGCCCATAGACCCCCAACTCCCAGCTCATATTCCTGTCCCTAGTTGCCCTTCCTGCAAGGGGTTCCTAAGGGGCTGCAGTATGGGATGCCTGAGTATTGCGTGAGGTTTCCTTATCATTTCTTTCTTCCACCAGAGGCTCCTTTCTCACCAAGAAGCAGGACCAGGCAGCCCGGAAGATTATGAGATTCCTGCGGCGCTGTCGACACAGGTAGTCTCTTTTCTCTGGCTGGATTTTGCCCTGCCACTTTCCCCATCCCACCTCCCACCACAGGCTCACCTCCAGCCCGCTGGTCTCCTCTGACTCCTTCCTTGTTTCTCTGCAGGATGAGGGAATTGAAGCAAAACCAGGAGCTGGAAGGGCTTCCCCAACCTGGACTGGCCACCTGACCTCTCCACGCCTTGCTCACCAGCTGGGGGGCCGCTTCTTGCAGTCTTAACTGGGAGAGGACTTTAGGGGGAGGAGGAAGCCCCCCTGTCGGCAGCTTTCCCCATCACTTTTGTTGGAGCCTTTCATAAGACTCCATCCTCCCCCTCTGAAGTGCTGAACTCCCTCTCCCCATCCTCAACTCCACCTCAGTCCACTTTCCTCTTGGTCGAACCCCCTCTTTTTTGGTCCCTGGCTCCAGAACCCACACCCCACATACCTGCATCTTCAGCTGTGACCTACGGAGCCCTGCCTGCCCCTTCTCCACAACGCCCTCCCTGCCTGCACTTGACACAGCCCCTTCCCGACTTGCCTTATTTATTTGTTCGAAGCGTCTCTGAATGTATCCGCCTCGGCCCCACTTCTGCCTTCGCTGCGCGCGCCCCTCGTGTTTCAGGGCTGACTGCCCCCACCCTGACTCCGCATGTTTGCGTCTGTTTCCTCCCTTTCTGGCCCTGTCTTACCCCGTCACCCCGACTCTGGCCACCAACTTTGGGGCCAAAGGGGGGAAGTGTATATAGGAACGCGTTGCGGAGTCCCGCCCCCGTCCCCAGGGGGGAGGGGGCTTGTACATAATGTAACATACAGAGTATAGTGAAGAATTTATTTAAGGCGCCTTGGGGAGGGCTGCACGGCCGGGCTTGTGGTTCCCTGGCGCGGCGGGGACCTCCTGCCGGCTCCACGAGCACTTTCTACTTGTGCATGGGCTTGGTTTCTACGAATTGCCATTAAACATCGCTGCACCAGCCAAGCCTCCGGCCTCTGACTACGGGAGACGAGGGAGGGAGGGGGGCGGGGCCTCAGCCACCGTGAGCTGGAACAGGGCGGGTGTTAGTTTTCCGCCTCCGACGTCTTTCCGGCCTTAAAGGCATTTCGCCCTTCCCTTTAAGACGCACCGCCCCCTCTCAGTCACTCCCAAGATGGCGGACCTACTGGGCTCCATCCTGAGCTCCATGGAGAAGCCACCTAGCCTCGGTGACCAGGAGACTCGGCGCAAGGCCCGAGGTGAGGATCCCAAATTCACAACCGCCTTCCTTCGCCCGGTTCTCAGGAACGCACTTTAACCTCTCTGGACGCTGCCGCCTCCTCAACCTTGAAAGACCCCTCACAGGCCCTTTCAGAGACCCCCCAGAGTCCCTAAAAGGGCTGCCGACCCGCCCGCTCTTCTTAGCGGACGGTGATTGGCTAAGGAAGCCTGGCTCCAGCCTCCTGCCGCCTTCCCTACCTCGGCCTTCCGCAGTCCTTGCATTCAATTAGCTCACGGGCTGGCCCGTCCGCTGTTGGCGTGCTCTGATTGGTAGGCTGCCCCGACCGCACCCAACCCCCTGGTGTTCCTGAGCCCTGCGGCCCGCCCCCGGATTGGAAGTGGGCAGATTCGTCCGCTGGCCCCGCCCTCCACATCTTACCTCCATTCCGATTGGGTGCAGGACGCGTCCATCCGCAATCCTTTTACCTTTATTGGTTATCTCAACTTAAAGGGCTGCCTATTAAGTCTTGTTCGGCCTTCCTCTGTCCCGCCTCACCCTCGGCACTTCCAATTGGTTGCTGGGTCCTTTGGTGCGCTTAAGCCCCGCCCTTTTGACTTAACGTGGTCCCTCCTGAGCCCCCTCCAACCTCCCCTGGGTCTGTAGCCTTAAATTCCCGAGCGGTCGGAGAAGATCGTGTAGCTGATTGGAGGCGTGGGAGTGCCCTGGCTGGATGGCCATAGTTACCGGCCGCTGTTCTCGAGTAACTTCCCCGAGGGCGTGCTCAAGTCGGGCTGCCTGCCGAGGGCGCGGCCAGCGGGGTAGTGCGGGCTTCGCGGCTTCTCCTTAGGCAGCGCGCGAACAAGTCCAGCAGCAGATTGACTGGGGAGGAGCCTGGGTGCATCCCTCGCGGGGACATTCTGGGCATCTGCTCCCCACCCGCTTGAGGTGGGTCAGGCCAAGCTGAATGCCTTGAAAGTGCTCAAGTGCTGCTTAATATCCAACTATCGTTATTTTCTAAGTGGTTACTAGGGCCGGGGGCACTCTGAAGAGCCCACGGTCTGGAGCATTGAGGAAATGATCCCATAGAAGTTTAATGATCAATCTGAACAGTCCTCCGAAGGAAGGAGAGTGGCTACTTGAGCGCCCTAGCCTCGTCTGTAGTAAGCTAAGATCCGAAGAAAGTAAGAGCTGGTGCTAAATGTTACAGGCATAGATGTATGTGAATTTGAAAGATCTGAGGCAGGAAGGAACGTAATGGGAATTGAAATCATTTAATGCCCGCCATTAGACGTCATGGTGGGGTTCACCGGCAGCAGGTCACAGACTAGGCATCTGAAGTTCAGAGTTGAGTCACTTGTCTGAGACTTGTGTATGAGTGGCAAGGTTCCATACCCAGGTGTGCCTTTTAAGCCTATGTTTCTAACCATAATCTTATGGGATCTTCTCAGTGCAAAGGGATGACTCACAATCCAGTTAGAGAGCAGTTAGCTGCCAGGCTGAGTCGTACCCATGGTCAGAGCTCTTAAGGGCAGAGAGATGAGAGCCCCTGAGCTCTCAGACACTGGGTCCCTAAGAATAACTGGATAGGGGCCTCCCCGGTGGCGCAGCGGTTGAGCGCTGGGTTGCGAAGCTGACCGCAGTCTCCGCAGCGCCGGTTCAATCCCCGGCTGCTCCCCGGCCACCAGAGGAGGGTCCCACATGGTGCGCAGACCTCTCCTGCCTCCCGCTGCTCCCCTCAGCAGTGTACTCAGTCCTTCTGCCTGCTCTGCTCCCCGCTCTGGCTCTGGTGAATTCTCTCACCCTCCCGTGCTTCTGACTGTACCCAGTGCTTGTATAAACAAACAAACAAACAAACAAATAAATAAAAATGCCTCTATTAAAAAAATATATATATAAAAAAAAAAAGAATAACTGGATAAACTATGAACCAGAGACTCTCTATGGGGGGTGGGGGGCGGGGAGGGGAGGGATTGGGGTCAAAATAAGGGGGTTGCAATTGTATGGGGAATATAAAAATAAAATTTATTTTAAAAAAAAGTAAAAAAAAAATAAAATGGGTGAAATGAAAAAAAAAAAAAAGAATAACTGGATAGATGATGAACAGGGTCCCTGCCTCCTTAGAAGTTCAGATGGGAGGGGACACAAGTGAAAAATTACATTCTGATAGTTCTCAGGTCATAATGTAGGGGGTGTCTTAACCAAATGTGGTTGGGGCCCAGAGGAAGAAGTGAGAAACTCTGAATCGTCATGGATCTCACAGTTTGCAGGAGGAAAAGCATTCCAAGCAAAAGGAACAACATGTGCAAAGCATGGAGTGATTAGGAAAATGGGAAAAGTTTCATTGCAGCTAGAGGGATTCAGATCCTGGGGAAGAAGTGGACCTTAAGGATATAAAGGATTTAAAATGGCAAAAGCAAGGAGAGGGCATTAAGACCCGAGGTGAGGAGCTTCATTGCAGCTAACCTTGAACACCTATACTCCCAAAGGAGAAGGGTGTCAGATTAGCCACCTCAACTTCATTCTGTCTGTACAAGTGAGAAGTGGGGGCGTTACAAAATATAGGAAGTTAAATAAGTTCCCCTTTCTTCTCTGAGAAAGACAGTGAGGTGATGTCCTGAGACTTAGTCTGTTCTCCTCACATTCCCACGCTCTTAGTATGTTGTGGTCATTAAATAAATGTTTGTTAGTTGTTTTTGCCAGTGGGGTTGGGAAATGGGATATATGATTCTAGTCTTTGTTACTCCCATTAAACTATGAACTCTTGAAGGGCTAAGCTGCGTCAATCATTTTTGTACTCCAGGGCCTAGCACAGTGCCAGGTACAGTAAATATCAGTAAATGCTTGATGAGCAGATTAATCCTATCTTCCTAGCCTGATACCTCCCAGACGACACTAGACCTCTGAAGCCTTATTAAGCTCTCCCCACCCATGCTCTCATCTCTGGCCTCATGTTGTCATTTCTAACCCTCAGAGCAGGCTGCCCGCCTGAAGAAACTACAGGAGCAAGACAAACAACAGAAAGTGGAGTTTCGAAAAAGGGTGAGAACAATTGGAGAGATCAAAGGCACCTTCAGGAAGGATTCAAATAAGCTAGAATTGGAAGTCTGAGGGCAGAGTTTTGTTTTGTTTTAAATATCTCAAGAAAGGTAAAGCCTGGGGCCTTTCCTGGTGGCACAAGGGGTTAAGATGCAGCCTATGAAGCTATCCGCAGCCACTGCAGCACAAGTTCCATCCCCAGCCAGGGAGCTACCCACATGGCGCGGCAGACCTCGCCTGATTCGCCCGCTGCTCCCCTCAGCAGTGTATTTCAGTATATTCGTCTGTTCTGTTACCCACTCTGTCTCTGGTGAATCCTCTCACCCTCTGCACCTCTGGCCTGTACCCCAGTTCTTGTATGCATAAATAAATAAATCTTAAAAAAAAAAAAAAAAAGGTGAAGCCTGGAAGCTAATGGCATAGAGGCTGGGAAATTCAGGGAGGCGAAGACCCATTGACCCAGCTGGGCAGAGGGATATTGGGGAGGAGCCATCATCTCATGTATTCTTCCCTTTTCCCTTTCCCAAGATGGAGAAAGAGGTATCAGATTTCATCCAAGACAGTGGGCAGACCAAGAAAAAGTTTCAGCCAATGAACAAAATAGAGAGGAGCATACTGTGAGTGTCTGGATTGGGGAGGACAAAAAATGGGCCAAGGTGGCATGCAGGGGGAATCCTTAAGAGGAGGGCATGAAGCCCCTCATGGCTCTACATATTCTTTCCCATTCTCCCTCCTTTCCCAGCCACGATGTAGTAGAGGTGGCTGGCCTGACATCCTTCTCCTTTGGGGAAGATGATGACTGTCGCTATGTCATGATCTTCAAAAAGGTGAGAGACCTGCGTTCCTAACTCTTCTCTTTCCTTTTTAGCCTATAGCCCCTGGGGAGAGGAATGAGAGAAAACATGTATCCATTCCCTTCTTCCCCAGGAGTTTGCACCCTCAGATGAAGAGCTGGACTCCTACCGTCGTGGTGAGGAGTGGGACCCCCAGAAGGCTGAGGAGAAACGGAAGCTGAAGGTGAGTTTGCCTGGCAATCCCTATAGCCCAGCACTAGGGAAGCCTTGCACCCCTGAGCACCCGTGCTCCACCTCTGCTCCCCTAGGAACTGGCCCAGCGGCAGGAGGAGGAGGCGGCCCGGCAGGGACCTGTGGTAGTGAGCCCTGCCAGTGACTACAAGGACAAGTACAGCCACCTCATCGGCAAGGGGGCAGCCAAGGATGCGGCCCACATGCTACAGGCCAACAAGACCTACGGCTGTGGTGAGGCCATAGTGGGGGCTGGGGAGGGTGGGGGGAGGAGTACAGGATAGAGGGGAGGGGAGGCCATGGCACAGGATTCCTAGGCCTCCCCACTACCTCCTCTGCCCCCAGTACCTGTGGCCAACAAGAGGGACACACGCTCCATTGAAGAGGCCATGAATGAGATCCGAGCCAAGAAGCGTCTGCGGCAGAGCAGGGAAGAGTTGCCACCTACCTCCTAGGCCTCCCCTCAGCTCCCTTCGACCCTTTGGGGCAGGGCAGGGCAGGGCAGGGGGCAGGGAGGGACAAGGCTGCTGCTATTAGAATCCATCCTGGATCCCCACCTCTGAACCACCTCCCAACAGCTGTCTCTCGGGCTGGGGGAAGGAGGTGTTTGTCACTGTTGGAACTTGTGTGTGCTTGTGTGTGCGTGTGTGTGAGAAAGTGTGAATGCACAGGTGGGTATTTAATCTGTATTAGTCTCCATTCTTCTTGGAATTTTCTTCCCCATGAGGCTGGGGCTACATTCAATAAACACTGTTTGACTCAATGTCTTGGTTTGTTTGAACAGAGAAGGATGGGTCCTGGAGATAAAGAGAAATAATTTTAAGTTGAACAGTATAAATTGTCTATAGATCAAATATGGCCAAATACTGGTACTTTTTATTGGTTGATTGTTTGATTAATTGCTTTTTAACTGAGGTTATATTCAGGTACTCCCATCAGGCATTAACACCACAGTGCACCCCGCACCACTCACTTATATTCCACCACCACAGACCATTGTGCTTCCTTCCCTCTTTGCTCTTACCCCTGCCCCTCCCCCCTTGGCGCTTCAGTTCCATAGTCAGCTATTAAGCATTAGTTTTTAAGCTCGTCTTTATATGACTATTAATTAGATTAGTTACCTTATGTTCCAAATACTGGTACTTTCATAGAGATTTATAAGAGAAAGTATTTTAAGAACACAATCACTGGAGTCAAATGGCTTAGCTTTGTGTAACCCTGGGTATCTTACATTTGTGCCTCTTCACCTGTAAAATGGGGATAGCATTGGTAGCCATCTGCTAGGACTATTTCAAAGATTACACAGGTCTACATATGTTAGATATTTAGGGCAGTTCGGGTCCTCAGAGCTCCATGAAAGTTGCTCTCCTTATTACTCTTGTAGTCTAATCTGTCTGTAGGGGTTGGTGACCCCACAGTCTGGAAGTTGACCCCAGGAGAAAGGAGATCCAAGCAGTCCAAGTCATCTGGTCAGAGGGGTCCTTGGTGGAGACCACTGATGGGGGATGGAGGCAGAATTGGATTAATGGTTGAAGGGCCTCATGGAGGGCAGCAGGTCAGGAGAATTTGGAGGGGGACTGCAGCGGGGCTCATCCTCAGGAAACACTGAGACTTCAACACTGCAGTGCTCTCTGCAGACCTTGTACTTCAACTTGTGGGCACACATGACCAGCATCCCCTCATGGTGATGTCAGACCCATGGCCCCTGACCTACATCCCTCTAGCACTTGTTCCATCAGTGCTTTAGCTTCAGTTCACAGAGGGCACCTGCTTCCCCCAACCTCCTTCCAAAATGTGAACTTTGTTATTCTAGATCCAACCCAACTTCCTCTTTGACCAATCCCCTCACTTCTTTGTCCCAGCAGGTCACATGTCTTTTCTCCCCTGCTGTGCCCACCTCTCTGCCTCTCGTCTTACCAGCCCAGAGACTGGCATCGCCTCCCTTGCACAAAGGAGCACGCCACTGTCATGGTTGGCACCATTGTTTATTTCAGATGGAAGGGCTTAAAGGCCTGTGGGGTCCTGAAGCCTCCAGCTTCTCACTTGGCCTTCGGGTTACGGAATTTGCGTCCAGCAAAGACAGCCTTGTCCCCAAGAGCCTCCTCAATCCTAGAAGGTAGACAAAATCAGAGTTGCCCCCTTCCAGTCCAACAGCCCTCAGCTCCACACCCTCAGGTACTTCACCCACCGTACCTCATGAGTTGGTTATATTTGGCCAGACGCTCTGATCGGCAGGGGGCACCAGTCTTGATCTGAGGAAGGAAGAGGGATTCCAAGGGTTGGATGAGGCTGGAGAGGAGGAACGGGGCCTACCCCTAAGGGAGCAGCCTGTTGTGGCCTTCAGGGACAGGAGACCACAAACCCAAAGAAAATTTAGTTAGACACTGCCAGAGAGGGTCACAAGTACCTGTCCTGTGCAGAGTCCCACCACAAGGTCGGCAATGAAGGTGTCCTCAGTCTCTCCGGATCGGTGGCTCACCATCACCCCCCAGCCATTAGACTGAGCCAGTTTGCAGCTAGGTAGAGAGGACACTCAATAAGGTCTAAAGGGACCTCCTCAGTGGGAGAGCCTGAGGCTGAGTGGAGCTTTTCCCTTCTGTTTGGGGTAGTGGGCACCTTGCAGGGAGAGTTCTTTGGGAAGTAGGAGATGGGGAGATTATCTGATCTCAAATCTGGAATGCTGAGATCTAGGTGGGAAGCAGGGCATAATCTGGGAGAAAGGAATGTCATGGGGTGGGGATGGGGCTCTGCAGAGTCACAACGGCAAAGATCTTGGGGTCAATCGAGGGGTAGTAAAATCTTGAAGTCAGAGGTGGGGGTGGGTTAAGAGTCAGAGAAAAGGCAGATCTAGAATTAGTGAGCAGGACTGCAGCTGGAGCGGGTAAGCTAGGGCATAGTGAGGAGATGGTGAGCCCCTGCACCAGGGGCACTCACGCCTGGATAGACTCAGTCACCGAGCCAATTTGGTTGACCTTCAGCAGCAAGCAGTTGCAAGCCTTCTTCTCAACGGCCTGGGCAATCCTCTTGGGGTTGGTGACTGTGAGGTCATCCCCCACAATCTGGATGTCGACCCCCGAAAGGAATGAGGTCCAGGTGGCCCAGTCATCCTGGTCAAAGGGGTCCTCAATGGAGACCACTGGTGGGGGGTAGGAGCAGAGTCAAGTTAAAGGTCAGAAGGGCCTCATGGAAGGGAAACAGAGCAGAAGCACTTGAATGGAGACCTCAATGGCAGTAAGGGTTGACAGCAATGGAGGCGCTGAATTCAGGGACTGTATTGGGCAGTTCCAGAGACTCAGGCAGGAGTGACAGGACACCTGTGGGGGGTGGGGGTGGGGGTTCTCACCAGGATAGTTCTTGATGAAGCTCTTGTACAATTCTCCCAGCTTCTCCCCAGAGATGTGCCGTGAAGGGTCATCAGGTGATTTAAAGTCAAGATCGTACTTCCCATTTCGAAAGAACTCAGATGCTGCCACGTCCATACCAATCACCACCTTGTCCGGGTACCCAGCCGCCTGGATGGCCGTCTTCAGCAGCTCCAGGGCTGGAAGAGAGGCAAGAGATAATCTGAGGCTCTAGCACACCCTTTCTCTGCATCCCCCTCCTTTGTGGGAACCCCGGGGTTCTGCCCCCAGCTTGCTCAGCACTGACCCTCATTGTTCTCCAGGATGTTGGGTGCGAAACCTCCCTCATCACCCACATTGGTGGCGTCCTTCCCATACTTGGCCTTAATGACCCCCTTGAGGTGGTGGTAGACCTCGGCACCAATGCGCATGGCTTCTTTGAAAGAGCTGGCGCCCACGGGCAGAATCATGAACTCCTGCATGGCCAGCTTGTTACCAGCATGGGAGCCCCCGTTGATCACATTGAAGGCCTGAGACAAGGAGAAGGTGCTCAGATCAGGGCCATGTTGTGAGGGGTCAAAAAAGGATGTGGGGTGGGGACATGGAGTCCTGGTTTCCCTACTTACTAGCTGAGTTGTCTAGGATGTGTAATTTTACACCTCAGAGCCTCTTTTCTCATTTCTATATAAAGGGGATGCTGCCTGCTTACCTGCACGATTTTATGTTGAAAACGAGAGATAAAAATATAAAGTTCTTCTCATGTGCCTGGTATATAACAGCTAACGCTGGCACTAATCACCGCAGGGCAGGCACTGTTCTGACTGCATTACATGTATTCAATCAGCCCATCTCATTCTCAAACAACCTTACTAATCAGGGGAAATTATTATGTCCCACTTTACAGATGAAGAAACTGAGGCATAGAAGGTTAAACAACTTGCTTCAGATCACACAACTAAAGGGCAAAACCAGGATTTGAGGCAAGCAGCAGGTCTCCAGAACTCAGCCTCTTATACAATCTGCCTAGTAAGTAACAATAAATGGTAACATTATTATTGACATTAAATTCAAAAGGTTTCAGTGAAGTGGGAATTTGGTTGAATAAAGATTAAAGAAGATACAAAGAAATGCCAAGATCCTTGCCTCAAAAAAAAAAAAAAAAAAAAAACAAAAAACCCAACTCTGGATCTAACTTGGAGGTTGGGGTACAGAGCAGAAGGAGAGGCTGTTGTTACTGAGCCTGAGAATGGAATGTGAAGGAACAGGGTTTCGTCAAGGGAAAGCAGCAGAGAGGCTTAAGGGAAGGTTTGGATTGTGGGAAAGAGGGAGGGACTGAACCGCAGCAGGAGAGGTTCCATTTCAGGAGTTTCTTTGGAGCTAGGTCTGGAAGGTGGACTTTCCCATGGCTGCTTCTGCACTCCTCACTGGGCAGGGCACCTTTGCCACGGGGAACTGGCAGGGGCAGCTATACTCACAGGGACTGGGAGAACCAGGTCTGGGTTCCCTGCAAGATCTGCGATGTGTCTATAGAGGGGCACCCCCTTCTCGGCTGCTCCAGCCTTGCACACAGCCAGGGAAACGCCCAGGATGGCATTGGCCCCAAACTTGGCTAGAGGAAGCAAGCACACAGAAAGGGTGAGCACTTCTCCCTCAATGTTTGAGGTCAGCTTCATGAACATCCCCACTGGCCACTCTAGGAAGAAGCCAAAACTCCAGACTACTGGGCATTGAGTTTGTTAAAAGATCTTTCCCCAGCAGCCTAAGGTGCTCTGGGAGCCCTCACCCCAGGGGGATGTGTCAGCTTCATATCTGTGTCCACAGCCTGGCCCAGGCCTGGCAGAGGACAGGCATCAGGAAATGCCTGTGGAATGAATAAAAATCCATCCAGCTACAATGTGCCCCAAAATGAGGGACACAGAAATAATCCTAACCAGACCTCAGCCCAGTGGTCCCTCCCCTGCATGCATGCATCTCTTCCCCTAGCCCTAGTACGTCACTCACACTTATTCTCTGTCCCATCCAGCTCAATCATAAATTTGTCAACTTTTTCTTGATCCACAACACTTAGTTTCTGGAAGGACAGATTTGAGGAAGGGAGAGAGTAGAGTTAGGCATGTGTCAAAGACACAGGAAGGCAGGTATTTAGAGGAGAGGCATGGTTGGCTTCTCCTAAGCATGGGTTGCCTGGGGTGAGGCACAGAGGTATGGGGGGGGGGCAGGGGCTCCACTTGCCTTTTCCAGCAGAGCTGGGCCTAGAGTCTTGTTGATGTGTTCCACGGCTTTCAGGACTCCTACAGAGGTCAGAGGAAGGGTCCAGATCCCCAATTCCATAAGATCTCTTCCCAGGCCCCTGTTCCTCAAAACCTTTGGGTTCCAGTCCTCTACCCCACACAGTTGTTGTGTGCCCACATCCTGAAAACACCCCCACCCCCAGATTCCTACAGTATTGGTCTTTCCTCACCTTTCCCCAGGTAGCGAGATTTATCTCCATCTCTTAGTTCAAGAGCTTCATATATCCCAGTGGAAGCTCCGCTGGGCACAGCTGCTCGGAATCGGCCTGGGGCAGGAGGAATTGTTAAATCACCCAGAGTCCTACCCATCCCTCAAGGGCAGAGGTCCCCAGGGGTGAGGAACAATGCAGAGTCTTCTGCTTCTGAGAGTTAGAGACCAGGCTGGCAGATCTCTAACCAGGGTGGGAGGGAAGGAGGGCGGAGAAATCTGGGGAAGGGGATCCCAGAGAAAGGACAAGTTGTGGCACAGAGTTTGGAGACAAAGGGCAGAAGGGGTTGGGGTTTTCTGAAGCAATCGAATTCAATGGGCCTGTACCCTTGGCAGTATATAGGTCCACCTCCACTGTGGGGTTCCCTCTGGAGTCCAGGATTTCCCGGGCCAAGATTTTCTGCATGGCCATGGCTGCATGACAAGGGGTGTGAATGAGTGGGGACAGCTGATCTCATAAGGAACCCCAAATCCCTTGCCCTTTAAGAGTCTTCCCCACCCCAAGAAGGCAGGTGCTGGAGCTAAAAATAGCCCACAAAAAGGTCACAGACCAGAGGCAGGCACAGCCCCCTCCCCCACTCAGAATAGCTCCTATTGCATCCTCCCATCCTCCAGGGGCCTCTTCTTTCTAACTCCAAATTCCACCACTTCCTGAACCCCCATCTCCCACAAAGCTGCATGAATGCCTCTCCCTTCACCCTTCTGGGCAAGCAATCTGTTTTCTATGGCGTCCTAGCTCTCAAATCCTCTCCTGTTACTTTGGTTCTCATTTTCCTGCTCCTCAGTCTTCTCAAAATCCTCAGGGGCCCAAACCCCCTACCTGGCTCCAACTCTGCCAGTTTCAATGCATCTCTGCTTGCCTCTCCTTAGAGCCTCCTCATTTCTCTATTCTTGGGTACCCCCATGCTGCTGCACCAACCCCTCCAGTCTTTCTCAAGCACACCCAGTCCCGGAAGGAAAAAAACATGATGTTTCCCGTACTTTTTTCAAGCCAGCACCACCAGCACCCTTTACCATCCCCATCCTGGCACACTAAAAGATTCACCAGACCTGTGATGTCTTCGCTGGGGGTTTGGGTGAGCTCCGAGTCTAGGTGGCAGCTGGGACAGTGTCAGCTCACCCCCTCGCAGTCTGGGCATTTATCCCCGAGCCACCCTGTCCCCTAGCCAGCCCCGCCTCTTTCCCTCTCTCTATCCTCCCCCCTGCCCTGGCTGGCAGCCAAGTGCCCACTACAGCCTAAAGAAGCCTTTGGCCCTGGCTACCAGCCCTCCTTCCTAAAGGTTAATAACGACTCCTCTTTTCTGTCCCCCCAGTAAAAGGCCCTATTTTAAATTCTAGTCCTGGGGAGGAGTAAAGGAGATTCCAAATTGGGGTGTCTCGCCCCTCCACAGGATTAGATTCCCCTTTTGCAAAGGTTAAAAAAGGAGCTAGCGCCCTTTGGGAAAGGCCAGGGGTAACCCGAGCCCCGTAGGGCTGGAAGGGGACTGGAAGAGGGGCTGCAGGATTGACGTCCACACATGCTCCTCTCACAAGGCGGTGCGGAGGCTGCAACTGCCCTCAGTAGGGGAGGGGGCCGGGGACTCCGGGCAAGCGCTGAAGTCTAAAATTGAACCCCCTACTCAGAAAGCGAGAGGGCCTCACCTCTCAGGGTCCTCATAGCGGCCCTTCTCGGCTCCACCTCACCCTACCCTCTCTGGGCCAGTAAGGGAGGTGGAGGGGGGTGGGAAGACGAATTTAGACGCGCCCTCGGAGTTGGCCCGGCGCCCCGCCGATAGCGCTGGTGCAGCACTTATCGCACTGCGGGGTGCCCATCCGTTAGGAGCCTCTTTTCCAAAGGACTGCGGGCGCCTCGGGGCACGACCCCAGCCCATCACGGAATGATGTGGACTCCGCAATGCAAAAGTGAATGAGGATGGCCTCGCTAGGGGGAAAGGCTGTCCACCCGGCTGCTCTGTAACAGCCGAGCGCCCGGGGCCAGACGGAGGTCCGCCGGGGAAGTGGGTCTCTGCCTTTGGGCACTCGCTCCGCCGCGGCGGGCCTCGGGCAGCGCCGGCCCCGAGTCCGCCGCGGGCCGGGCCGGGAGGGAGGCGCGCCGAGGTCACACGGCCCCTCCTGCCGGCGCCCGAGCGGCCCGCGCCCGGTGACTCACCCCGGCGGCCCGCTCCCTCGCTCCCCCTCCCCGTCTGCCCCGCGGTGCCTGCTCCGCCAGCCCCCACCCAGGAATCCCTACACCTCATCTTCCATCTCCCCTCCCGCCTTATCTCCGGCCTCTCCCTCCAGGGAATTCTCCACCCTGGGGTGGGGGGCGCGGCCGGAGGAGGTCAGGTTATGGCGGGCGGGGAGGCCGCCACGTGCCCGAGTGCGGCCCCGCCCGAGCGAGCCGGTGACTCAGTCGCGGCGGCTGTCGAGGAACACGGGTTCGGGGGGCGTTGGGCGCCCATCGGGCTCAGAGGGGTCCCAGGGAGCCGCGCCCGCTCGGCGGGACGAGGGACCCTTCCCGCCCAGCGCGCGCCCCTCCCCCAGGGACCGGAAGCGGCCAAGCCCCTCGGGGGCGCGAGCGGCGGGAGGGGCGGCCGGTCACCCAAACCCGCGGGGGCGCTGCCCCACCCCCTTCCCAGGTGGCGGCGGCCGAACTGGTCTTGCACGAGTTCTTAGTATCTAAGTTTTACTGAAAAAGAAGGAAAAAAACCCAACGGGCCCAAAGTAAAAGGGACTTTTTCTTTCTTGAAAAAGTTACAAATCTTGAAACTTCTTAGTGTTCTTCCGCATTGGGAAGTAGTCCCGCGCGCCCGGCCCGCGGCCGCCCACGCGCCGTGCCCTCTGCGGAGACTGGCGACGGGCCGCGGCCGGGCTTCGAACTGCTGTCTGGGGACGGGCGGGGCTGAGACGTGGGGGTGAGGCCTTGGGCTGCAGCGAGTCCAACGCGGGGGTCATCCCCGTGAAGTGGGGGTGGGCTCGTGAGGCCGACTTGCGCCGACCCGGCAGGCACCGGGAGAGGCGAGCGTCTCCAGGAGGCGCCTTCCACCCTGGAAGCGGCCTGGGTGTTTATCAAATTCCTCCTTTCTAGAATAAATAAAATCCAAAGTGCAGAAGCGCCAACGCGCACGCCGCGCCCCCGCCCCTTCCGCCCGGCAGGAGACACGTCCCCGGCCCGCCGGCCCCAGCAGGGGGATCCCGAGCGGCGCGGCGGGGCGCGCGCCCGAAGCCGTCCGCCGGCACCAACCGCCCCACGCGCTCTCGCTCCCGGCGCAGGCGCACGCGCCGCCGCCGCCCGCCGCTCCTTCCCTCCCGCGGAGGGGTGGGGGGTGGTTCCGTTTAACCCTGAGTTCCCCGAGCTGTCTTGAATTCGCTCAGCGTGCAGCTTGCCAGTTCTTTCTCTTTTCAGTTTCCTTCCCTCTTCTGGTCCACTTCTTTCCCCTATACCGAAGTCTGGCTTCTATTAAATACGAAGTGGGCGAAGCTTAACCCTAATCTTCTTCTACTCACCCCCCATTCTTTTACGTTGCTTTCCATCGAACTCGGCAAATTTTGCAATGGGGGGAGGGATTTTTAAAAAATTGCATTTGCAAAGTTCGGTATCTGAACAGGCGGGGGGTTGGGGGGAGGGAGGGAATGGCACTGGCCCCGCCCCTACCGCCCTTTGCAAATAAAAATCTAGTGGAAGGGGGGGGGAGGAGCAGGAAGTGGCGGTGCGAGGGCTGCTGCACAGCTAGCAGAGCCGCGGTCCGGACGGCAGCGCGTGCCCCAAGCTCTCCGCCTCCCCCCGCCCGCCAGCCCGAGGCAGCCCGAGCCCAGTCCGCGGCCCCAGCAGCAGCGCCGAGAGCAGCCCTAGTAGCAGCGCCATGGCCGGGTGGAACGCCTATATCGACAACCTCATGGCGGACGGGACCTGTCAGGACGCGGCCATCGTGGGCTATAAGGACTCGCCCTCTGTCTGGGCCTCCGTGCCCGGGAAAACCTTCGGCAACATCACGGTACAGCGAGGCCTGCGCGGTCCGGGTCACTGTCCCGACTTGGACCCTTAGGGAGGGACTTGGGTGGGGGTGGGCGCGGTCTGGGGAGGGCAGCGAAAGGCCGTGACCCGGTCCTTTCCCTGGAAGCTGCGTGAATGGCGGCTGCACGTGAGCGCGTCCCTCCATTGCCCCGTAAGCCCTACGCCCCAGCCGGCGGCTCCCATCCCGCCCGCCGCCCCGCTTTCCGCGACGGGGCGTTACATCCGGGGCACAGGGCGGGGAGGGGCGCGCCGCCCGGTGCGGCGGCCCACTTCCGCCTCCTCCAGGGCGGGGCGGGCACGCGTTGCAATCTCTAGCCGGGATTGTGATTGAGCGGGGACTTGGGGACCCCTGGACCCCCAGCTCCACTTACTCCCTTCATCTCGCGCCCCCTCCACCATTGTTCCCGCTTATGCGGAAGGGAGCCCCAGTCGCGTGGCCTGATCCCATGCCCGTCATCTGTGGATTCCGTGCCCCTCCCAACTCCGTTAGAGAGGGCGAGGCCTCCCCACGCCCCCCCTAAGTCTGTACGTTGGACTCAACATTCCTGAGAGCGATCCCGGAAGTCCCCTCACCCTCCCTTCCCGCCTTCCGGCGGGGCCTGGACCAGTGAACTTTGTGAGAAGTTCTAGGACGGTGTAAATGAAGGAATAAGGGGTGCCCACTGCTGTCCCCATCATCACCTCCCCTGTCCACACTGCCCGGAAGTGGGGAGGGGGAGCGGAAGTTCTAAAGGGGGGAAGGGGGTTTCCGGGCGGGAGGGGACCGGATGTGGGGATTTGGGGTGCAAGGGGGAGGGGGAGAAATGGTCCCGGGGGTATCTAGACTCGAGAGAGCTGGCTTGGTGTGGCAAGCCCTGGCAGCCTTCAGAAGTTTTCTAACTTTCCCTGGAAAGCCCCCAGGGATCTGCTGCTTCATCTTGGGACGTAGATACCTGGACCTAAACTCTAGGTTACTTGGAGACCCAGGCGTCCGGGTTCCTAACAACTCCTGCAGAACCTTTGACCAAATAAGGGCAAAGTTGCTTCTCCTGCCTTGCCCGCCCCCTCCCTTCCCCTCTTCGCTTCTGCTTTTCCTGAAGGAGAGTTCTGAGCATCCAAAGGCTCCCACTCCATTCCATTCTACTCCCCTCTCCTCTCTGACTTTTGACCCCCTCCGTTTTCCTGGGTTTGCGTTCCGTATTAAATGAGATCGAAGTCTCCAGAGGAATATGTAGTTCTTTGCTACTACCATTCTCTGGATTTGAGGAGATCTTTTGGTGCACTAGCTTCTAAGTCGCTCCATTTTCATGGATTATGTACAACGTACATCTCACCTCCTAGGGGTTCTAGATCCCTAAGAAGGGGCGAGTGGGCCCATCCTTGGAGAAGGTGGGAGCCTTGGTATACTAACTTGACTGGTGCTTGGTTTCCCCTTCCAGCCAGCTGAGGTTGGTGTCTTGGTTGGCAAAGACCGGTCAAGTTTTTTCGTGAATGGGCTGACACTTGGGGGCCAGAAATGTTCTGTGATCCGGGACTCACTGCTGCAGGATGGGGAATTTACCATGGATCTTCGCACCAAGAGCACTGGTGGAGCCCCCACCTTCAACATCACTGTCACCATGACTGCCAAGAGTGAGTTTCTGAATCTTACCCTTCCTTTAGCTTCCAAGGTCTACAATTTACCTCCTCAGTAATCTTTTGGGTTCTTTTTCTGTGTGGTTCCCTGAAAGCAAGGGAGTCAGAACAACTTTCTACTCCATTGTCTGCTGGATATTGGTACATTGGACAATCCCTCTAGTTGTCTCAGTTCCTCTTGTAATATAAAGAAGTTGAACTGTATTACTTAAGTTCCTTCCTACCTTGAGTCTTTTCAGATGAGAACTCCTGATTTTCTTTGAAGGAGGTAGACTATTACAAATCTGCAGTAAACTTTTGTCTTTTGGGTGCCTTTGTTAAAAGTTGGAGATAGCAGGCGCATCCACCGCCATTTCTAGTCTAAACAGGAGTCAACAGTCTATGAGTTTTTGACCCCTAAATTTTTAGTGTGTTCCTTTCCAGCCTTTTAAACTTGATTTTTTTTTCCCCCCTCTTGAAAAGCCCTATTGTTTTAGGGTGACTGACAGCCTGCCTGTGTGTGGGGGGTTGGGAGAGATGAGGTTGGGTTACAGCCCCCAGGGCTAGACAGCTGCTGAACAGCTGGCAGGGGGTGGGATTTTGACACCTGGGTCCTAGCCTCCTTTCTCTTTTCTCCAGCGCTAGTCCTGCTGATGGGTAAAGAAGGTGTCCACGGTGGTATGATCAACAAGAAATGTTATGAAATGGCCTCTCACCTGCGGCGTGCCCAGTACTGACCTCGTCTGTCCCTTCCCCTCCACCACTCCCCGCTGCTTTGCACCCCTCCTTCCCATACACACGCCCACCCACCATTTTTATTTTGGGGCCATTGCCCCACACCCCTCATTGCTGCCAAAACCACAAAGGTTGGGGGCTAGGACTATTTGGTCAAGCCTCCCCCTACCCATTCCCTACCTATGTGTGGCTGGAAAAACAATTTTTTTTTGGTTTTCTTTTGTTTTGTTTTGTTTTGTTTTTTTCTGAATAAAAAAAGAGTCTAACAAGTGCTGTGTGGTTTTAGCCTGGCAGTCAGGATGCAGAGTAGTTAAGGAGACTTGTCTTCTTTATACTAGCTTGGGGTTAGGAGCAGGAAGGCTGCACATTTAGGAATTTGAGGTTCTTGGCTCCGTATGCTGGACTAAGCATCTGCTGCAGGTCTACCTGGCTGGGTGGCCTGCCTAGCCCTTCCACAGAGCATTTCTAGCCCTAGATCTTCAGTGCAGTAGCTGAATTGGTAGATAATGGACTAGAGCCACCCAGACCAGAGAATGGGTCCAGGCCTGCGGGCAAGGCAGGGCCAGTTGAGTCATCCTCATGTGTGGGTGGGGCTCCCCCTCTGAGTCACAACAATTGCCTGCTGGGGCTGTCCCCATGACTACAGGTTACTCTCCAAGCATTCCCCTGCCCCTTTCTGGCAAATAAGGGGGCAGTTTCCCAAAAAGAGAAGGAATTTACCTGTATAATGACCTCATCTTTCCTTAGTCCACAAAAACAATTTTATTTACCCAGTTAAGTGAAGATCCAGTCCCTTTACACTCCCAACCCCCTCAAAAAGAATGGGGTTGGCTAAGGAATAAGCCTGGGGCAGAAATGTCCCCCAGCCCTCAACATAAGAGACTAGACGGAAGAAGAGGGGCTGTGCAAAGAGTTCACTGGAGGGGGGAAAGAGGCGCATCAGATTATGATGGCAGATGAGGTGGAAGGAGAGGGTGGGGGATCTGTTGAAGACCCAGGAAAAGCAAGTGGAGTTGGGGCTAGAGAGCCGAAAGAGGTGGGGAGAGTGGGGCTGGAGCCCAGAAGTGGGGTCCGTTCTGAAACAGGGTGGTCACTTGGTTCCCCTTCCTCATCACCCCCTTGCCCCTGAGTTTCTTCCTCCTGCTCTTCATCCCCAGGACCCCGATGAACAGGCTGCTTGCAGATGGGGCAGGTCTTCCGGGTCTGAGTGAGCCAGGGGTCCACGCAGCGGCAGTGGTAGGCTGTGAAAGGAATGAGGTGAAGCACTAAGTGCCTGGGGATGGGATGGAGGTTTGGGCACAGGAATTGAGGACCTCACCATGAGCACAGGGAAGCACCCTCAATTTATCCCCATCCTCATATTCATCCAGACAGATGGCACAGACATCATACTGGTCTCCTGGGAAAGGAAGAAAGAGGTCTATTTACTGAGCCATCCTGGACCAGGCCTCACAAGGATTCTGGGAGGCCTATAGTGGAGCTAAACCCTGCAAAAGTTACTTTCTCTGGTTCTACAGAGCTAGTTAAACAACTAAAACTAGAGCAGGGTAAGGCCAAGGCATAACATGAAAATGGGACCGGCGAAAGCAGCAGAGGTAAGGGAAGTGGGTTTTCTGAGGGGGAGGTGTGAGAGTAGAGATAGAGGGAGTAGGAGGAGCGGAAGTGGGGGGGGGGCAGGGCAGTCATAACCTTATATGGGCACTGGAGGCTCCAAGGCCTAAAAACCCAGCCCCTCACCTGTTATATACAACCTTGGACCTAATCCTTCCCACTCATTTCACTCTTCTGCTCTTACCACCTTCTCACTGCCCCCACCCCCAAGTCTTCCATTTAATCATCTCTGCTTTCCACCTCTTGCTCTCTCCACCCCTCTGTACTCTCCTGTATTGTATATACGGGTAAAAAAGAGAGAAGGTGGCACCCCGGGCTGATGCCTCTTAGCCATCTTTCTCTGCCCCTTATTTCCACCGTTCAAACTCCCTCAGAACCAGGTAAGCTGTAAGAGAAGGCCCTCTTCCCCTCACCCTTCTGATAGTCATGGGTAGGAATCTGTTTCAGTTGTTCTTTGGTCAGTCGATTCCTCTGAAGCCTTTTCCGGTGCTGGATACAACGAACTATCTGGGGGAAGGAGAAATAGATGGGTCAGGCCAGTTATGAACAAAACTGGACAAGCTAGTACAAGCCATACCCACCTCCCAATCCCAGATCCAGTGTGGCTTGAAAAACCTCAGCTCTTCCATCATGCTCCCTGAGCTACTTACCATCACTACTCCCATGGCCAAAACCAGCAGTCCCACGATCCCCGTGAAAGGGATGAGGTAATAGCCCAAGGGAAAGCTATTGTCTGGGACCAGAAGCACCTGAGCCCTGGGAAAAGGAAGACTAGTGTCAAGGGAAGGAAAAGCAAAGGGACAAAGTAACTTGCTCCAGAGGAGGCCCATGAATGGGAAAGGGGGTGGGAAGAAAACAGAGGGCCTGAGGCTAAATGGTTGGGACACTGAGGCTTTGGGTTCAGGTAAGGATGGTAGTGCTGAAGAGGAATGGGAAGGAGGCACACATCCTACCCCTTCTCGTAGACGTAGCGCTTACGCAGGTACTCGGAGCTCGTCTCCCCAATGAACACAGATGGGATCCAGATCTGCTGCTGGATTTCCTCTGCAGGGATCAGGGCATTATACCAGGACCCAAACCTCCACTCCTCAAATCCTTTGGTAACTCTGGAATTTGGATCTCTTTACCCCATCCCACCAAAGGAATGGCTGCTTTTCCCCTCAGCCTGCAGCCTGCCCACCATCTCTGCCTGAGCGCTGCTGAAAACTTGGCTTTCTAGATTCCCCAACTTACCACTATTCCACACCATGTTCAGAAGTTCATCGGAATGCACATTGTGTACCACTGCAGCACCATACCCAGCCTTCTGAGCATTCAGAACCTAGGAGGACGAGGTAGGGAATAAGCCATCACCAGTTTTGCCTCCCTTCATTTCTGGTGCCTATTTTACCCTCAGCGTCCCAGTTCCCACTCCACAATCAGCAACCTTGACGTCAAAGTTGCAGTCGTATCGGCGAAGCAGTGCAATGAAGACTGACCCATTGACCGGGGCCAGGGGTGGCGGGGCGATGGGGCTGCAGGCATTGGCTGGGTGAGCCTCCACGAGGAACCCCTGCGGGAGAGAAGCAAACAACAGTTGGATTTCATCCACCTAGGATCTACTCCCCAAAGGGCCCACCACGCACACTAGCCCCCAAATGCTGCACTTCCTCTGTCCCCACGCATCATTCCTGGCCTCTGAACGTCCTGTCCGAGTCAGAATCTACCTTTTCTCTTAGTCTGTTGAAGAGGCAGTTATGGTGGTTCTCCCTTACCAGGGGGTGCATTCCAAAAGCCTCCATAGAGGCCTGAAATTGTATGGAGCCCTATACTGTTTTTCTCTATATAAATTACTCATGATAAAGTTTATAAATCAGTCACAGCAAAGACTAACAAATGCAGTAATTATAACAATATACTGTAATAAAAGTAATATAAATGTGATCTCAAAATAGCTAATACTGTAATATTAGTTATACGGTAATAATAGCTCAAAATGTAGCAAATATTTTTGGACTGTGGTTAACCACAGGTAATGAAACCAGGAAAGTGAAACCACAGACAAGGGGGGACTACAACATATCAAATTTTACAAGACCCACCTATGATCCTTCTTGCAGTCCCAGATGAGCTAACCCACACCCAATATTCCAAGTTAATTCAAATTCTGCCTTCCAGTTTCCCACTGATTGCAATTCGATTTACCCATCCCTATCACTTCTCCTCAAGTTCTGTTTCATGTTCCCTTTTCCAGTACACACACTCTCCTCCCTTTAATTTTCCAATTACAGCTCACAAGCAACTATACTGATATGTACACCACACGTGAGTTCCTGCTATGCAACAGACTTTATGATGAAGTACTACAAAAGTTGATCTTCACACTATCCCTGAGATAACGTCTATTACTCCATTTTACATTACAATTAGGTTGACAGAAAATACAAACTTGTGTCTTGTGTAAGGCGATAAAACCAATTAATTGGCTCTAATGCCCTACTGATAAGCACTTCACCCTCCCCTTCATTTAGTCCACTTTTGGTCTCCTTCCTAAGGCTCACAGGTCTAAGGGTGAGCACTTTGTCTTTTCCTCTAGGTTTTGGATTTCACATTAGATGTGCATTTAATTCCTAAATTCCAGCTTCACCCAAGAGCAAGGTTCCTCAACCCATAACCAGGGTGAAGGGTTTGGGAAAACAGGATAAAAGGAAGAAAATCACCTGAAGCCCCTCCTGGCTCAAGGCAGCCCCAAAGAGAGCTGGGAGGTCTTCAAAGTCCATGCTAATATTGTGGTCCACCGTCTGCGGACAGAAGAGCAACAATGCCTTTCAGCTTGCAACCTCTCCCTTCTGTGCCCCCACCCCCCATCTGCCCCGCAGACTCACCGCTCGAATGAGCCCACGGATGGGGGCCGCTCCCCACAGCACAGTGGCCATCACCACAGGAAGCGGGAAAGCCGCAGGGTGCATGGCAGCGGGAGGGGAGAGGCTGAGGAGGCCTCGTCTTGGCAGCAGGAGCAGAAGCGTAGTTCTGTGTCCTCTCCTTCAGGATCCCAGGGGCTTAATTACCCCCAGGTCCTACTTCCCAGCTACATGGGGGCGCGGGGAAAGCGCCCCAACTTGGGGAGTGAGCGATCCAACCCGCTTAGTGGAGTTGGGAGGCAGACACTGAATGTATCCTTTTTTGGTATGTGGATGAAATGGGGAAAAGGGATGAAGGCAAGCACAGGTGACAGAAAAACTTCTGGAAGGGTGGGGGAACTCAGGGAGGTGGGACTTCCGGCCAGGTGGCCCGTCTTCCTATTCCCAGGAAGAGGGTTTCCGGCAAAGAAAGTCAGGCCGCTTCCAGCATTGGACGCTCAAGATGAAGGACTTCCGGTCCTAAAAGGCCGGTTAAAAGAAAGGTTAGCAGTGGAGAGAGTAACTGTGGAGATGGAGGGCGCATCGATCCCCTAGGAGAGACCCTCGCTGTTTGCGCTTTAGTGCCGGTACCCAGGAGCTGCGGGCTTACAAACCTCTTATTTCCTCGGGCCGCCGTCGCCACAGCCGCTGCGGTACCTTCAAGTCTCGCGAGAATTCTCCACACACTTCCTTCCCACCAGCTGAACGCTTGCTGAATCTATCGCGAGAAACCCAACTCTGGCCTGCCTTGCTCCCTCGATCTCGCGATACCTTCAAACCACCTCCTCTCCTTTTCCCGCGATTCCAATTTGGTAAAAACTGAACGTACGCTCTGGCTTCCCAACTCAGCCACACCCCTTCTCGCAACACATCCTTTAGCTCCGCCTTACTCCCGGCCACCTTTGCGCTGCGCGCCTGCGTCTGCGTCTGCGCCACCTTCCAGCTAGTGCTGGACCTAAGAGCTGGAGGGGCGTGCGCGCGCCCTCGCCCCTGTTGCGCGCGCGGTGTCACCTTGGGCGCGAGCGGGGCCGCGCGCGCACGGGAGCGGGAGCAGAGGGCCATTGAGTGGCGATGGCGGCGACAGCGAGTCCTGGGGCCGGCGGGGTGGACGGGAAACCCCGTACCTCCCCTAAGTCCGTCAAGTTCCTGTTTGGGGGCCTGGCCGGGTAAGCTCAGGCCCCAGGAATGGGAGAGGAGGAGGAAGGGACGGGTGCAAGGAACCGGGCCAGGCTCATCTTTGGGTCTGTTGCTGTGAACCGAGCTGAGACAGGGTCAGCGGGGTTCCCAGCGTCTAGCGAGGTCCTTGATGGGCTGCCAGGGTCTTTTCACCCATTGCAGGGGCCCTGCTGAGTTCAGGGTCATTGTATGGCCTCCACTGGGCTACCTCAGTTTCCCAACCCATTGGCTCTGCTGGGTTGTGTGGGCTTCTGAGTCACTGCATGACTCCTGCCAGGATACCTGGTGTCCTAGGTCATGAACGCCTCCCTCCCCTCCTTGCTTGTCCCGACACTGCTTGACCCCCATGGAATTGCTTAGAATACTTTGATTGCATGGCCCCTATTGGACTATTGAACTTTTTAGGCTGGTTGCTTTTGGTTCACACAGTGACTCATGCACATGCCTACCAGCTTCCTGAACAGTCATTTGCACGACAGACCCAGCCCTCTGTGACACCTTAAGGCCAGGCTTCAATGGTCATTGGTAGATTTGGCATACCTGGTCCTTGACTCCATCTCTCTCATCTCACAGGATGGGAGCTACAGTTTTTGTGCAGCCCCTGGACCTGGTGAAGAATCGTATGCAGCTGAGTGGAGAAGGGGCCAAGACTCGAGAATACAAAACCAGCTTCCACGCCCTCACTAGCATCCTGAAAACAGAAGGACTGAGGGGCATTTATACTGGGTATTGGGGTCACAGAATGGGGGGGGGGGGTAGGCCGTGGGTTGGCAGCTCCAGAGCTTGGCCTGATGCGCTGACCCCTTCACTCTCAGGCTGTCAGCTGGCCTCCTGCGCCAGGCCACCTACACCACCACCCGCCTTGGCATCTATACCGTGCTCTTTGAGCGCCTGACTGGAGCTGACGGAACACCCCCTGGCTTTCTGCTGAAGGCCCTGATTGGCATGACAGCAGGTGCAACTGGTGCCTTCGTGGGAACACCAGCCGAGGTGGCTCTTATTCGCATGACTGCTGATGGCCGGTGAGTTCCAGGTCTCAGCCTACCCCCATCCCCGTTCCCTGAAATCTAAAATGAAAGGACTAAATTTTTATCCTACATCTAGAGCAAAGCATTCACCTGTTCTGGCCTCCCTTTCTTTGCTCCTGTGGGACAGAGTGGTCTATCCTGAGCTTGGCCCCTCCTTCCTGCCTTCCCACCAGGCTTCCAGCAGACCAGCGCCGTGGCTACAAGAATGTGTTTAATGCCCTGGTTCGAATCGCCCAAGAGGAGGGTGTTCCCACACTGTGGAGGGTGAGTGAAGAGGTGGAGATTTGGGGGGTGTGGGGGTCTCGGGCATGTCTCACTCACCCCACCCCCACCCCCCAGGGCTGTATCCCTACCATGGCTCGGGCTGTCGTCGTCAATGCTGCTCAGCTCGCTTCTTACTCCCAATCCAAGCAGTTCTTACTGGATTCAGGTGAGACCCGGAGCTGGGCCCTCAGCTCCTAGCCTGGCCAGGACCAGTTCCAAGCTGACTGTCACCTCCTGCTCTGCCTCCCTCAGGTTACTTTTCTGATAACATCCTGTGCCACTTCTGTGCCAGCATGATCAGCGGCCTGGTCACCACGGCCGCCTCTATGCCTGTGGACATTGTCAAGACTCGGTGAGTATGCAGACCTGGGCCTGAAGAGGGATGGACGGGCTCTCTTTGTGGCCTCTTCCGCTCTAGAATGACCCTTTCTCCTTTCTAGAATCCAGAACATGCGAATGATTGATGGGAAACCAGAATACAAGAACGGACTGGTGAGGAAGCAGGGCTCGGGGCTTGGGTTGCCCTGGGAGGCTGTGAGGGTAGCTGGGTAAGAGGCACGGGACCCCAAAAGCCAGGTCCTAGCCCTAGCACCCTGCCTGCCTGCCTGTCTAGGATGTGCTGATGAAGGTCGTCCGCTATGAGGGCTTCTTCAGCCTGTGGAAGGGCTTCACACCGTACTATGCCCGCCTGGGTCCCCACACCGTCCTCACCTTCATCTTCTTGGAGCAGATGAACAAGGCCTACAAGCGTCTCTTCCTCAGTGGCTGAGGCGGGTGAGGATTTGGAGCCAGTGTGCGGGGCTCCCACTCACCTGTTATTCCTACAGTCAGTGTGTCCCTGTGGGCCTGGACTCTATTGCCCTAGGCCCCTCTATTTATTTTTCTTCCACAGTGTGGCTCCCTGCTCCACGGTAAAGGTCTGTCCTGCCCTTGTTCCAGCTTGTCCTGCTTGTCCTCCTCCTCCACCTCTCTGTCCCTGGCTGTGCCTTGGGAGGAACTGGGAAACTCCCTGAGGATTTCCCACCTTCTCTTGGGTATTAGTTTCAGGGCACATAGGACAGCAGAAGAACCCCCCCCCCATCTCAGTGGGGATTCCAAGGCAGAGCTGAGGGGACAGGAGAGAACAAGCTATCCAGATGGTCAGAGGGTCTTCAGTGGGAGGATGTGGCCCTTCCTCCTTCCACCTCACTGAGGACATAATCAATAAACCGGATTGATGACACCACGCCCAAATCTGGAGAATTGTGGAGGTGTGGAGGGGGCGGAGACCGAACAAAGAAGAGGATACCCTTGGAGAACAGGAACTGGAGTTTTTAAGAAAAATTATTAAAGAAAAAGCATCCGCTGGTTTTATGCAAATCTTTTGTAAGTCAATCTTGTTGCAGCAGCTGACAGGGTGAGGAAAACCAAAACTCTGGGCTCTTTGTGTTGCATCTAGCCACTTGCCAAGAACCATGACAGATGCACAAGTCAGAGTCATCTCACCTAATCCCCAGGAAAATCCTCTGGGATCTGGTGACTGCTTCTGCAACCTAAAGAGGGAGAGAATAGAGTCTGTGGGAAGGTAAATTTGATTGGAGGATGGTGAAGGAGGTAGGGCTTGAGGGAATAAGTATGGAGGGAACTAGGAGGGTGCTGGCCAGACTGGACCTGGGCTCCAGGCTGGATCAGAGAGAGTGACAGCTTTATCTGTTTTTGTTTTTTTTTTTTAAGATTTATTTTTATTTATGCATACAAGAACTGGGGTGTAGGCCAGAGGTGTGGGGGTGAGAGGATTCACCAAAGAAGGAATGGGGAGCAAAACAGGCAGATCTACTGAAATCCCCTGCTGATGGGAGCAATGGATGAGACAGGAGAGTTCTGCTGCTGCCATGTGGGCCAGCTCCTTGGCCGGGGATCGAACTCTTGCTGCAGTGGCTGAGGCTAGCTTGATAGGGCTGAGAGTTTAACCCCTGTGCCACCAGGGAGGCCCATTTATTCATTTCTTTAGAAGGATTATGTGACTTGCAGGCACCTAAAAACCACTTGGTGCATAAAAAGGCATGAGAAGGTCAACTGGAAGGAGGCCTAGGCAGTGAGTTTGAGGGCTTCGTGCCAGCCCAGGGGATAGGCAGGCAGCAGGTGGGAGCTGTCCTCTTGGCAGAGGCTTTCAGTAGAAGAGGAGGAGCTCAGTAGTCAGGTGTCCCTTCTAGACCCTCCCACCTCTGCCTCTCTTAACCCCTTCATGCCTGTACTGGCCTTAGTGGTCACTTTGAGACTCATGAAGCCTGCATCTTGTCTGCAAGGAGTTACAAGTCCAGAGAATAAGTTGACATAGGAGCAGTTGGGAAAGTGGGAGCATCAAAGGGTAACTTGGAGCACCTGATCCAGCCTGGGGAGGAAAGACCTGTGCAGTATGGCAGTTAGATGAGTGGGGGACGGGAAATGGGTAGCACTCCTGGCTGAAAAGAGCAAAGGTTTAGAGGAGAAACAGGGATCAGGTGATCTATGCAGTTTGCAGTAGCTCCAGCACAGGTTGTGAAGTGTGCCTTGGGAGAGAGGAAGCTGGGCTGTTGCATAGGGGCAGTGTGCAGCAGTCCTTGCTTGCTCAACTCAAGAGTTTGTTCTCTATCTGTGGAGGAGTTCAAAGCAGGAGAGAGATGCGATCAGGTTCTCCAGTTGATTCTTCTCTAACACCTTCTGGAGGGGTCATCTCCTGGAGCCAGAAAGTCTCAGCCTTCATTTCCCATTCTCTGTGCTGAAAGTTCTGGTTTGCTTGGAGGCAAGGCAGGAGAGAGCCCCATCCAGCATGGTCAGGGGACTGGGACAATTGGTGGCACCAGGGAAGAGAAGTGGATTCTGTTTGCCTGTGTCCTAACTTGACTGGGAAACCAGACACTATTGAGCAAAACCCACCGAGGTGGGACGCTGACAGGCCCCCTACCCTTGTCCTGACCGGTGTGTTTCTGAGGCCACATGGGGTGAACATGTACCTACTTTTGCACTTAGTTCTGCAGGGTGCCGGCAGGTAGGCCTCAGCACTATCGTTAAGATCCAGGGAGATGTTTCTTGAACTGGAAACTGATGCTTGGGGTTATCTGCTGGGTGGTCACCCCTGGAGGAGAGAAGGGAACCCCTAGACCAAGGCAGTACAGGCTAAGATTGGTGCTTTATTGGGTGAGTAGTGCCACTGGGTGGGGAGGGCACTTGGAATTTGAGAGTGATAGTGACAGCCATGCCTAAAAAACTAAATTAAAAAAATATATATACAAACAACAGGCAGTGATGGAAAACTAGAAAATGCTAAGCAGAGGAAAAGAAGATAAAGCGACCTGCATCTATATGACAGATAATCAGGGCTCATGTATTGCTAAATCTGTTTTCAATACATAGATACATGTAGAAGCCATGCTCTTTCTGTTTTATCTGCTAAAATTTTCTTTAAACTTCCCCAAAAGTATGGTAATAACTGCCCTTCCAGCTCCACCCCCTGCAGCACAGGAACTTTGTTCTGTGACCCACTCCATAACCCAATTCCTCCATCTTCCCACCCTCCTGATTTGCTGGGTCTGAAATTGTGTGCCTCTGTTGTGAAGAGATTTCTTTTTTTTTTTTTGTGGGACCCTCGCGGGTGGCCAGGGATTGAACTGGCGCTGCAGAGGCTGCGGGCAGCCTCGCAACCCAGCGCTCAACCGCTGCGCCACCAGAGGAGGCCCTGTTGTGAAGAGATTTCTGATAAAGAAAAAGACCTCCCCTGACTGACTCCTTGCCCACCCACCCCCAGCTAAATCCCAGTAGGAAAGCCCATGAGAGCCTCTCAAACCACCCACCCTCACAGGCTGTGGCCACTGTACCTCACACCTACTGTACCCAGCAGGTCCTGACCACGACTTAGACTCAGGGCTGAGGGCCGCCGTCCTGCCACCAAAGGCCCCATGCGGCCATTAGGCCGTATCCACAGGAAGAGGCTGGAGCGAAAAGTGGGGAGTGATCCTTGAAGGAAGAGCAGCCGGGCCCGAGGCATGGTCACTTGCCTTCCCCTCTGCAGCTCCAGATGTGCGGTGTACGTGGCAGTGGCCAGAGCAATAGACTGACCAAGGCTCAGGGCCTGTGGTTTCACATGCCAGACCCAGGTCAGCAACAGAATAAGGACCACGGAGGCAACCAGTAGCCAGAGGAGACCCAAAATGTAGAAGCCCAGCGGGAGGAGGCAGCAAAAGTCAGGCTGGAGGAAAGGATCATTTCTAGAGCTGTCAAAATTCCTTTGAATCACCCCACGGGCATTTGAGAAGTTGATATCTTCAAAGAGGATTGTTGTGAATTCTAAAGAACTAGGTTGTGTGGTGGTCTGGCTTGTGAGCTCAGGCGTGGTTGTGGGTCCTGGGATGGTTAGAGTTGTAGGTTCTGGGGTGGTCGAGGTTGTGGTGGGCTCCGGGGTGGTCCGGGTGGTGGTGGGCTCTGGGGGGGTCGGGGTGGTGGTGGGCTCTGGTGTGGTCCGGGTGGTGATTGGCTCCGGGGTGGTCGGGGTGGTGGTGGGCTCCGGGGTGGTCCGGGTGGTGGTTGGCTCCGGGGTGGTCGGGGTGGTGGTAGGCTCTGGGGTGGTCGGGGTGGTGGTGGACTCTGGGGTGGTCCGGGTGGTGGTTGGCTTCGGGGGGGTCCGGGTGGTGGTGGGCTCTGGGGTGGTCGGGGTGGTGCTGGGCTCTGGGGTTGTAAGCTCTAGGGTCATATGGGGTGTGGGGAGTTCAGTAGTGGGTCTCGGAGGTGTGGAGAGTGTGAGGGCTTCTGTGGTCATTGGGAATGTGGTCTGTGTCTCAGTGGATTCTTGGGTTGGTGACAAGTAGGGCATTCGGCTGTTTAGAATATTGCTTGATTCTGAGGAGAGTAGTCCCGGGTGGGGTGTATGGGCTTCCGTGATGGTGGAGAACCTGCTCACAGCCCTTGTGGTAGGCTTCTCTTCTAAATAGTCATCATAGTCTGTGTCATCCCCATCATTGGGGCTGGGGCACCCTTCCCCTGGGTACTGGTAGACAGGAACTTTGATTAAATTCACACACTGCACACTTTTCACATTGGGGGTCATGGCCTTGACATCCACACCCTCCTGCCATAAATAGACATTGTTGGCATTGTCCTGCAGCCAGCGACGGAAATAGAGGACCTCGCAGTCACAGTACCAGGGGTTGCCTTGTAGAAAAACAAAAGGCAGGAGGAGATTCCCAAAGAAACCCTTCGGTATGGTGCGCAGCCAGTTCTGGTGCAGGTAGAGTGTGTCGAGTTCCTCCAACCCATCCAGGAGCCCAGGGGGCAGCTCCTTCAACTTGTTATCAGCCAGACTGAGCTTCCTGAGCTGTGGTGTGGGCGCCAGCAGCGGAGGGGGCAGAGTGCTCAGCTTATTGCCACGCAGGTAGAGCTCGTGGAGCCCACTCAGGCCATCCAGGGAGTGGGGAGACAAGGAGGCCAACTGGTTGAAGGAGGCGTCCAGGGTAGTGAGTGCTGGCAGTGCCTGTCCCAGCGGGGGCAGGCGTTTCAGCTTATTGTGTGATATGTCCAGGGTCTCCAGCAGTGGCAGGGTCCCGTCAGTCTGCAGCTCGGCCAGCTGACTCTCACGTAGGTGCAGCTGAGTGAGGCGAGTCAGAGGCAACAGGGAAGCCGTGGAGAAGGTGCCCAGGGCGTTCTCACCCAGGCGGAGGATGGTTGTGTCAGTTGGCAGGCCTGGAGGCAGGGCCTTCAACCCCCGATTCTCACAGTTCACTTCCACCTGGCTGGCCACTCTGGAGACCTCACAGATGGAGTGGGGGTGTGAAGCGCTTGGCAGCAGGAGCAGCAAGAACAGGAGAGGCATGGGGACCTGTGGGCGAGGGGGCTTGAGTGGGCACCCCCCCCCGCCCTCCCATCCCTGGCATTATTTCCCAGACCCCAACCTACCCCCTGCCCACCCACTCTGCTGCAGCCTCCAGGATCCCTGCCAGAAACTGACCTCCCACCAGTGCTCTCCACACCCCTCTAAACTGCTAGCTCCTCAACTGCTTGGCTCCCATCCCACCCTTAGAACCCCCTCCTCCCCCAGCCCCAAACTCAGCTTACAGGCAGGCAGCAAGACCTCCGCAGGCACAGAGCTTCTTCCAGGGTGTGACTCAGTTCTTCTCTGTTCCAGCTCTCGAGGAGGGCCTGGTCTGGGGCAGGAAGGCGGTGGGCATGGGGAGGAAGTGCCAGCCTGATAGGGACTCCTGTGACCCGGGAATTCCCGGACACAGGCCCTTATCACCTCCTTCCACCACTTTCCCCCAAGCCCTCCTTTAGGCTCGCTTCTCTCTCCCACTCTAACCCCCATCCCCACTCAGCCTCTATAAACCCCTCCAGCTGACACGTTCACTTCCCCTTCACAGCCACATTCTCAGATGTTGCCTAATTTAAACCTCACCTGCCTCTGCTTTCTCACCCCGCTCTAGGCTGGTTTCTGCAACCTCCCACCCCACCCTGACACCACTGACAAGGTGGCCAGTGCCCTCTGCACCCTCTGGACACATGTCCATTGTGATCTTTCTCATAATGTCCCAAGTTGTTCCCAAATTTCTGACTTCCCTTCTCCCTATTCCCCACCCACTGGAGCACCTTTTGGAAGTGGAAATTTACCCATATTCTTCTATTGCCTGAAACTCATCCGTGGCTCCTTATGGTGCTCGGAAGTCTAAGGTCTCTCACATGGCCTGCAGGGTCCTGTGTGATCTGACCCTTGCCCACCCACATTTCTTTACACTCCACTCTTCACTCTCGATGATTCTCTTTCCTGTGCCTGAACTCTCTTCTCACCTCTTATCCCTTTCTACCTAACTCTTACTTATCTGTGAACTTCCAGCCCTGAATTTCTTCCTTGGGAAAACCTTCTAGGACTTCCCAAATCTAGGTTAGGGGCCTATTTCAGAAGTCAACCACGTGTCTATTGGTCAAGTGCACCTTCTAATAACAAAATATCCCACCTGCTGTCCCCCGGAAGGGGCACCTTGTAGCCACAAAAGTAGGCCCCTCAGCTCATCAGTGGTGACTGGACAAGGGGTAGCACTTGAGCCAGATGAAGGTAATCCACAGACTTGCTGTTTGCATTTTTTTTGTTTGTTTGTTTGTCTGTATAATTTGCCAGCTGCAAAAAGGACTGGAAATGTGGAGAAAATGAGGCCATAGCAGCAGGAAGTGCGGTGGAAAGTTGCCTAGAGAGGCCACCATGTGGGACAGGGCCCCTGAGGCTGTTGTTTTTGCTGAGTTGGTATCAGTTCAGGTAATGGTTGTAAACAGAAGATGGTCTGGCAAGTTTAGGATGGAAAGGAATTTGTTACAAATACATGGAATACAACATGGTGTCCATAGTAAATGCTGTATTGCCTTTTGAAAGTTTGCTGATAGTATTGTCAAGTTCTTTTTAAGATTTATTTACTTATGCAAGAACTGGGGTACAGGGCCTCCCTGGTGCGCAATGGGTTAAATGCAACCTATGGAGCTATCCACAGCCACTGCAGCATGAGTTCAATTCCGGGCCAGGGAGTTCCCATATGGCGCAGGAGATCTCTCTTGACTTGCCCGCTGCTCCCCTCAGCAGTGTATTTCGGTCAGTCTGCCTGTTCTGTTCCCCACTCTGTCTCTGGTGGATCCTCTCACCTCCCACACCTCTGGCCTGTACCCCAGTTCTTGTATGCATAAATAAATAAATCTTTAAAAAAGGAAGAAAGAACTGTGCTGTGCTTGGGCGCCAGCAGCCGAGGGGGCAGAGTGCTCAGCTTATTGCCACGCAGGTAGAGCTTGTGGAGACGACTCAGGCCATCCAAGGAGTGGGGAGAGGATTGTTGGACAAGTTGTTGTGTGTGAGAGGATTCACAGAGACAGATTGGGGAACAGAACAAGCAGACTGACTGAAATACACTGCTGAGGGGAGCAGCGGGCGAGACAGGAGAGGTCTGCTGTGCCATGTGGGTAACTTCCTGGTGGGGGATCGGACTGGTGTTGCAGAGGCTGCGGTTAGCTTCATAGGTTGTGTCTTAACCCCTTGCACCACCAGGGAGGCCCGAATCTGAAGTTCTTATCACAAGAAAAAGAAATCTACATATGGTGATGGATGTTAACCAGACTTATTGTGGTGATCATTTCACAATATATACCATTATGTGTGCACCTGGAACCATATAATGCTGTATGTCAGAGAGTCCTTAATCAAAAAATAAAGACACAGAAGAAAATACACTGTCTACTTCACAGCCTTCTAGTGAGGGCTAGTGAACCAGGTATGGAACCGTGTAGCCAGGACCAGTGCTCAGAACCAGGCTGCAGAACCAGTCTGGCAAGCAGAGCTCAGCGTCTGGGCAGCACCAGGTGAGTCATGAAGTTTGCACCTCTGGGCTGCTGAGCCAAGAACTCCATTTCCATGACCTCCCCGGCAGAGAGAATTCTGCACCATCCCTGATCCTCTGTAACATCAGCTCCTGATTCAAGGTCTAGGTGAGGGTTTGCTAGATTGTGCCCCTGCCTCACATGAATTAAAAAAAGGAAAAGCAGGTATCTGGCTTTTTTTTTTTTTTGGGGGGGGGGGGCTTCTGTAACAGGAGGGAGATTCTGCATGAGATCCAGAGTGAAGGATTTTACAAAGTGTAGAAGTCATACACTTTGGTACCTACTGAAATGATCCCGTGCTTTACTTTCTTCAAATGTCCTGAATCATGTTTTTTTTTTTTTTAAGATTTATTTATTTTATACAAGAACTGGGGTACAGGCCAAAGGCATGGAAAGGTGAGAGAATTCACCAGAGACAGAGTGGGGAAGCAGAATAGGCGGATGGACCGAAGACACTGCTGAGGGGAGCAGCGGGGCAAGACAGGAGAGGTCTGCCGTGCCATGTGGGTATCGCCCTGGCCGGCTAGGAATCGAACCTGCGCTGCAGAGGCTGCAGATAGCTTCACAGTGCTGCGCTCAACCTGCTGAGCCACCAGGGAGGCCCTGTCCTGAATTATGTAAATACATTTCCTGATTTGGGGGCCTCTTAGTGACCTAAGGGTTACATCTCAGTGCAATCACCTCTACTGAGTGAGTTCCATCCCTGGCCAGGGAGCTAACCCACAGTAAACCTCTCCTGTCTCACCTGCTGCTTCCCTCAGCAGTGTATTTCAGTCGTTCCACCTATTCTGTCCCCACTCTGTCTCTGGTGAATCCTCTCAGCCCCTGCACCTCTGGTCTACACCCCAGTTCTTCTACAAAATAAATATTTTTTAAAAAAATACATTTTCTGATTTTGTATCTTGAGTGCTTGGAATTCACTTTACCTGGTCATAATGTGAATTATTATGAATTACATTCATAATTATGAATTACTCTTTTAAAATAATTCCAGGTTTTATTTAGATTTTTTGTAAGAATTTTTACATCTAAGTTAGAAAATAGGGGTGACCCGGGCCTCCCTGGTGGCACAAGGGGTTAAGCACAGGTCTATGAAACTATCCGCAGCCACTGAAGCACGAGTTTGATCCCCGGGCAGGGGGCAACCCACATGGTGCAGCAGACCTCTCCTGTCTCGCCTGTGGCTCCCCTCAACAGTGTAATTCAGTCACTGCCTGTTCTGCTCCCCACTCTGTCTCTGGTGAATCCTCTCACTCCCTGCACCTCTGGCCTGTACCCCAGTTCTTGTATGCATAAATAAATCTTAAAAAAAAATAGGGGTGGCCCATAGATTTCTTTTGAAGGATTTCTTTTTGTCTGTTTTTCTGTTTGTTTTGTTATCAGAGTTATGCTTATCAAATAAAGTAGGAAGTTTTATATTTCTGGTCCACTTACAGATCATAGGAATTTTCCATTCTATGTAAGTTTTTGGGCTAGTTGTTCTATTGTTGATAGAGTAGCATTGAAGTTTGAAGTTCAAATGTAATTTCTGTTTCTAGAGTTTTCTTTTTTTTCTAAGATTTTTTTATTTATACAAGAACTCAGGTTCAGGCCAGATGTGAGGGAGGGTGAGAGAACTCACCAGAGACAGAGCGGGGAGCACTGAAGACATTGCTGAAGGGAGTAGCGGGCAAGGCAGGAGAGGCCTGCTGCTCCATGTGGGTTTCTTCCCTGCTGGCTGGGAATCGAACCAGCACTGCAGAGGCTGCGGACAGCTTCAGAGCACTGCGCTCAACCCGCTGCGCCACTGGGGAGCTAAACTATAAAGTTTTAGCTTTCTAGATTTGCATCTCTGTTGTCTAGTACAGACACTATGGGGTTGCTAATGTCTTATTGGTGGATGGAAACTTTTATTATATGATGTCCCCTTGTTTTTGGTAATTTAGTTCTTTTCTTTGCTCTGAAGTCTGTCAATCTGTTATTAAAATAGATGCTTTTTTTCCTTTGATTCCTATTCAGTTGTTGTATCTTTTTTCTACCCTTTCAATTTTAGCTTGCCTGTGTAGGTGCAGGGGAAGTGAGTTTCTTCGAGACAGCATGTGTTGTCTCCATGTTTTTTTTAATCCGCTCTGTCAATCTGTGTCTTTTGGTTGATGCAATTGGACCATTTACTTGGAGGAGAATTGTTGGTATATTAGGACTGACGTCTGGCATTTTGTTCTCTGTTTTTTTTTTTCTCTTGGTTTTCCATTTCTCTGTTTTTGTTTTCCTACCTTCTTGGGGCCTGCTTAAACATCTCTTGGAATTCAACTTTCAGTGAGCTGTAGCACGGTCATGTGATACTAGTAGGATAGGATTAAGTTCTGAGGAATGAGTCACCATTTCTTCCTTGTGCAAATGTCAGAGCGGCGTCACACAGACCCAGCTGGCACAGCCTGCACGCACCTGGGCTCTGACGGGCCGCCCTCGTGTGTGTGCTCATCATTGACTGAATGTTATGCAGCACGTGATCATGTTCTTGAATATACCTCTTTACATAACATTTTTATTACAACCCAAAACATTACATTATATATACATAACTTGTCACAGTCAGACAGTGCTGTCATAGCTTCTCTAGATAAACTTAGAACAATATCAGAAGATAAATTTTGCTTCCAGCATCAAACATCAAACATGACTTCAAAAACTCAAGAAAAGGAAAAAAACTTGTTGTATGTACCAGTTTCTCTTAGATGTTCCTTCTCCCTTCCTCCTGTTCCAGTAAGCTTCTTTTAGCATTCCTTTTCTGTTCAGAGAACTGCCTTTACTCATTTATTTAGGGTTGACCTGCTGGTGATAAATCTTAATTTTCCTGGAGGAAATTTTGAGGGGTATAGGAGTCTCAGTTGACAGTTCTTTTCTTTTCTTTTAGCACTTGAAACATACTGTGCCATTTCCTCTGGCTTACATGGTTTCTGGTGAGAAATCTGTTTGAATTGCTCTCCTCCCTATAAGTAAGATGGCATTTTTCTCTGACTGTTTTTCAAGTGTAATTACGACGCATCTCAGTATGGATTTCTTTGGGTTTATTCTGTTTGAGATTTGTTCAGGTTCTTGCATGATTTTGGAGAATTCTTTATTCTAGTTACTAGTTCTTTGTCAGATGTGTGGGCTGCAAATATTTTCTCCCAGTCTGTAACTAGTCTTTTCATCCTCTTAAGGGTGTATTTCTCTCTATTAAGCATATGTCTCTTATCAAATGGGGTTAATTTTTTCAGCCATCAATTCTTTGAGAACTCTTTCAGCCCCACCCTCTTTCTCTTCTGGGTCTTTGCAAACACAAAGGCAGATCTTTTGTTACAGTCCCACAGATCCCTGAGACTTTTTAAGTCTGTTTTCTCTCTGTTGTTCAGAATGTGTGCTTTATATTGTTGTTCTCTTCCAGTTCACCGATTCTTTTCTCTGTTCCCTCCATTCTTTTTTGGTGACCATTCACTGAGCTTTAATTTCAGTTATTATATTTTTTAGCTCTAAATTTTCCATTTGGTTCTTCTTTAGATCTTCTGTTTCTTTGCTAAAGCGTTCTACTTTTTCATCTGGAAGATATTTATAGTTTCCTATTAAGGCATTTTTACCTTAACTGCTTTAAAATATTTTTTGATAATTCTAACATCTCTGCCCTTGAGGGGTTGGGAGTTATTGTCTTTTTAAAATTTGATTTGTGGGCTCCCCGGTAGCTCAGCGGGTTGAACGCAAGGCTGTGAAGCTGTCCGCAGCAACCACAGCACCGGTTTGATTCCTGGCGGGCCAGGGAGAATACCACATGGCGCAGCAGACCTCTACTGTCTTGCCTGCTGCTCCCCTCAGCAGTGCCTTCGGTCCACCTGCCTGTTCTGCTCTCCGCTCTGTCTGTGGTGAATCCTCTCACCCTCCCGCAACTCTGGCCTGTACCCCAGCTCTTGTATAAATAAAAATAAATCTTTTTTTTTAAAAAATTCAATTTGACACCTTCCTAGTTCTTGGTATGATGAATGGCTTTCTGTGAAAATATAGACATTTGTGTATGAATATGTGAGTTTCTGGATCTTATCTAGACCATATGTTTTAGCTGACTTTTTCTGACACTGCCGTAGCAGGGCAAGGGGAGGTACAGCCTGGCTTTACATCCAGGGGGAGGTAGGTGTTCAAGTTCCCCAGTCTCAGTTGACATCTGTTTGGGGGAACCTTCTCTTTACTGCTGAGCGAGGATGGGCATTCTGGTCCCCTCCCCCCCACCCCATGGTCTCCTCTGCCACCTTGGTAAAGATGGTCTCATTACCACTGAAATGAATAAAAATATTTGACTCCAGTAGGCCTTCTCTAATACTGCCCAAGGAGGGAGGGAATGGGATGCCTCACTACTGCAATGGAAGTTCAGGCTCCCTTGTGGTTTTTGCTGATCTTGCAGTGTGGGAGGCCTTGTTACCAGCTGGCTGGGGTGAAAGTCCCCACTCGTGCTTGGCCTTCTGAGAAACCACCCAGTAGGGGTGATGGGGTGCCTCATTACAAACTTGGATGCTCAGTGTGGCCATTTGCTCAGTGGGGCCATGGGGGGCTTGGTGGCTCTAGCTCTGGATCACTTCCAGGAGGGAAATTTTTCTGAGATCTGAAGATTGTTACTGTACTTTAAGTTCCTACAGCCCTACAAGGCTATCATGATACTTGGTTTTAATGTCTGTCTACATGCAAGCTTTCTGAGCAGCAGGAACTCAGAAAAATAGCCCACACTCTAAGAGGTAGAGCCCTCCATAAATTGAGGATGGAACAACCATATGAAGTAAGACACTTGGCTTTTCTCTGTGTGTCTCATATTTCACTTTTATGTGCTTCCTTTAATGTCTTTTTTTTTTAACTTTTTTTTTTTAAAGATTTATTTATTTATTTATGCAAGCACTGGGTACAGTCAGAAACGCGGGAGAGTGAGAGAATTCACCAGAGCCAGAGCGGGGAGCAGAGCAGGCAGAAGGAGCAAAGTACACTGCTGAGGGGAGCAGCGGGCGGCAGGAGAGGTCTGCGCGCCATGCGGGACCCTTGCCAGTGGCCGGGGAGCAGCCGGGGATTGAACTGGCGCTGCAGAGGCTGCAGGCAGTTTCACAACCCAGCGCTCAACCGCTACGCCACTGGGGAGGCCCCTTTAATGTCTTTTTTAAAAAAGATTTATTTATGCATACTAGAGCTGGGTACAGGCCAGAGGTACAGGGGTGAGAGGATCACCAGAGACAGAGTGGGGAACAGAACAGGCAGAGTGACTGAAATACACTGCTGAGGGGAGCAGCGGGCAAGTCAGGAGAGGTCTGCTGCACCATGTGGGTAGCTCCCTGGCCAGGGATTGAACTCGTGTTGCAGTGGCTGTGGATAGCTTCATAGTGCTGCGTCTTAACCCCTTGCACCACCAGGGAGGCCCTTTAATGTCTTTTTATTATAGTCTTAACAATGGGCCTACCAAAATACTACCAGCACATCTGAAAAGATGCCACTTGGGAGAGTGTGTCTCCATCTCCCTTGGCAGTGCTGGTCCAACCACATTTCTGCAGGGCTGCTCTCACTACTTTGCTCACTGTTTCACCACTGTTACTGTTGTAGCTCCAGTGCCTAGCATGATGCTTAATATTTCTTCAGCAAACAAAGCAATACATGCAAGCAGAGAAGGAAGGCAGACAACAGTGGGTTGGGCCTATGTTGAACAGAAAATTTATTTTTGTTGTACTCAGATCCATCAGTGTTTCCTTTCATGGTTTGTGGTTTTAGGATCTTATTTAAGAAAACCCCGCCCTAACATTGCTATGCTTTCCTCTGTTAACTTTATAGTTTTGCCTGTTGTTTTAAAGTCCTTACTGCAGCTGGAGTTTACTTTTGTATATGATGTGTGGTTCAGATGCAGTTCTATTTCCTTTCTCTCCACAGAGTGAGTCAGTTACTTACATATCTGCTAATCTAACCTGTTCCCACCCTGTCATCCAACCTCTAGCCACATCAAGCCTCCATATGCACATGGGCTGTTTTGTTCTGTGTTCTCTATTCAGTTTCTTTTTTTAATTGTCAGTGACTAAAGAGTATGAATTGGGTTTTTTGGTGTGTGGTTGTTATTGTTTGTTTTGCTCTGACTTCTGTGGTATGTGTTAGTATCTAATAGGGTGATTTTCTCATCTAGTGTCTCTTTTTTACCCTAACTGATGTGTTACTCATGAGCCTTTGTACTGTTATATATATTTCAGAATATTTGTCAAGTTGTTAAAGATTTAACTTAGAGATCATGTTAGGGACAACTGCCATTTTATAATGTTGAGTTGGCCCATCCAAACGAATAGTTGATCTTTGCACTTATACTGAACTTTTATGTCCTTTCACAGTTTCAGATTTTTTCCATAAAGACTTTACAGAAAGCTTTTATATAAAGAACACTGTATAAGTTTTAAGTTTAATTTTTTAAAAAGATTTATTTATTTATACAAGAACCGGGGTACAGGCCAGATGTGTGGGCGGGTAAGAGGATTCACCAGAGACAGAGTGGGGAACAGAACAGGAAGACTGATGAAATACACTGCTGAGGGGAGCAGCGGGCGAGACAGGAGAGGTCTGCTGCGCCAGGAGAGGATTCTCGCTGGCCGGCTAGGATCAAACCTGCACTGCTGTGGAGGCTGCAGACAGCTTCACAGTACGGTGCTTAACCGCTTGCGCCACCAGGGAGGCCCTAAATTTAATTTCTGAATATAGATTTTGTTACTATTGTGAATATTTTGTTTTCTATAATTTCTAGTGGATTATGGCCAATGTAAAGGAGAGTTATTAATGTTTATAAGTTTCTTTTGTATTCAAAAGAGTCTTCATTTGATTCTAATAGACTTTCTTTACAGGTAATTACATTATCTACAGGTAATAATAGGTTTGTATTTTCCTTCCCTGTTTCTAGACTACTAAATTAGCTTTCCTGGTCCATTGACCAGAGTCCCAGTGTCCTTCCTAGTTCCTATCTTTACAGTAAGTATGATATTAACTGTGTTAATTTCGAGTTTTTAATAGTCTTTAAAGAAGTCACTCCTATTCCTGCTTTCTGAAGCTTTAAAACTGAAATTAAGGAAACCACCTAAGTACCCAAGGACAGATGAATAGATTAAGAAGATGTGGTATGTATACACACTGGAATACTATTAAGCCATAAAAATGAGTCTTGCCACTTGTGACAACCTGGATGAAACTGGAGGAGACCATGCTAAGTGAAATAAGTCAGAAGGAGAAAGACAAATATCACAGGGTTTCACTTATATTTGGAATATAAAGGAACAAAACAAAGGGTCAATCAAAACCAATCCAATAACAAACCCTAGAAATCTCTCTGTAGAATTAAAGGTGGAGAGTAATTAGGGAGGGGACCCAATGGACTATGGGTACCTTGGTTGTGGGTGTGATGTGGCAAGGTGCATCTGAAGAGGTGTGGCCCTATATCTGTAAATCACATACAGTGTTGTAAACCAATTATGTCTCAATAAAATCAAATAAAGTTGGCATTGTATTCTGTGAATTATGTTGTCTATTTCTGTTTTTTTTAAAGATTTATTTTATTTATGCAAGAATTGGGGAATAGGCCAGAGGTGCGGGAGGTGAGAGGCTTCACCAGAGACAGAGTGGGGAGTAAAACAGGCAGATCCACTGAAATACACTGCTGAAGGGAGCAGCGGGCAAGACAGGAGAGGTCTGCTGTGCCATATGTGTCAGCTCCCTGGCCAGATGGGAATTGGGGATCAAAGTCGAAGTCTTGCGCCAGCAGGGAGGCCCGTCTATTTCTGTTTATACAATCATGTGCTCTTTCTTCTTTGCTCCACCTATATAAGTGATAATCTTGGTAGGTTTTCTGATGATAACCTACTTGAATTGGTAGAAATGGTCTTAACTGCATGTAATAGAATGCCAGCAATAATATCTTAAAGCCAAAGGACATTAGGGCTTTCTTTTTTGACATTAATTTTTTTTTTAAAGATTTATTTATTTATTTACATTTTATTTATACAAGCACTGGGTACAGTCAGAAGCGCGGGAGGGTAAGAGAATTCACCAGAGCCAGAGCGGGGAGCAGAGCAGGCAGAAGGACCGAAGCACACTGCTGAGGGGAGCAGTGGGCGGCAGGAGAGGTCTGCGCGCCATGTGGGACCCTCCTCCAGTGGCCGGGGAGCAGCCGGGGATCGAACCGGCGCTGCAGAGGCTGCGGGCAGCCTCGCAACCCAGCGCTCAACCACTGCGCCACCGGGGAGGCTATCGACATTAATTTTTTAATAAGCAGTATAGTGGTGGACTATCGCACGCAGGGTCTAGCAGAGTGGGGTTGCCATTCAGCAGATGGAGCCTATCTTTCTATTTTGCCTTTTTGTCCTCATGCTAATCACCTCATGGTTGTAAGATGGCTGCTACATACAATGGCATATATCTGGTGGTGAAAGGGAAGAGTAGAAGGACAAGACTCTTTACCTGAAGTGACTCCCCCTTTGCCAGGAAAGGATAAACTTTCCCAGAATTCCTCTTATTGTCAGAAATGAACCATAATGCTTCTTGCTTTGAGAAAGGGTTGCATCTGAGCATCTGACAAAGAAGAAGGTGATGACTAATTGTGACTTATCCCTTTCCTTAGGGCTGGGCACACACTCCTCCCATCAAGATGGGATTCTCTCAAGGAGAGAGAATATGGATGGTATATCATCTTTGCATTTCTGGAACAAACCTGGCATAATCAGGTTGGAGAATTTCTTTTTCAATACAGTTCTGGATTTTGTTGGCCCATATTTTATTTGGTATTTTCACACTCATGTTCATAAGTGAATGAGACCCATATTTTGATTTTCTTTGGCTGAAGTGGAAACTTCATAAAATTAATTGATCACCTTCTTTTTCTATTTTCTGGAATAACTTGTATAAAAAATACAGATATCTGTTCCTTGAGTTTGGTAGAATTCCTTAAAGCTACCTAAGTATGGGCTCATTATAAGATCTTTTATTGCCATTTAAAAAAAAAGATTTATCTATCTATCTATCTACCTACCTATCTATGTATATAAAACCTGGGGTGTAGGCCAGTGGTGGTGGGGGGGGTGCGGTGAGAGGATTCACCAGAGACAGAGTGGGGAGCAGAACAGGCGGATTGACTGAAATTTACGGCTGAGAGGAACAGTGAGCATGACAGGAGAGGTCTGCTGCCCCATATGGGTCAGCTCCCTGGCTGCGGATCGAACTCATGCTTCAGTGGCTGGCGATAGCATGATTGTGCTGAGACTTTAATCCCTGCGCCACCAGGGAGGGCCATCCCTAGCTATTTTTAATAACTGCTTCTTTTGGCTTCAGTTTACGGTATTTCCTCCCTTTTTGTACATATAAAGTAACCCTTCTTTTTAGTTGTGAATAAATGGAATAACAAACCCAGCCTTATGATCAAAAATTCAAGAAATAGTGTGATGTAGAGAAAAAAGAACCCTTGTCAGTGTTGATGGGAATGTAAATTGTGTAGCCACTGTAGAAAACAGTAGGGGGGAGTCACAAATAAATAAAACTAGAACTCACTATGGGCCACAAATCCCACTTCCAGGATTGACCCAAAGAATATGAAAACACTCAAAAAGACATATGTGCCCCTATATTCATTGTAGGACTATTCATAATAGCCAAGATATGGGAAGAGCCTGGTGACAGAGGAATGGATAATTAAGATATGGTGTATATACACAATGGAATGCTACTCAGCCATAACAAAGATAAAATCTTGCCATTTGCAACAAGAAGAATGAAATTTGAAGGGATTATGTGAAGTGAAATAAGTTAGAAGGAGAAAAGCAAATATTGGATGATTTCGCTCATTTGTGGAATATACAGAAAATAAAAAACAAACCTTTAAACAACAGAATGGTGGTTACCAAAGAGAAGCAGCAGGGAGGGAATGGATAGAGGGGACCAGCTGGTTGGTGGTGGAACATAAATGGGCATTTTATTTATTTTTATTTTTATTTTTTAAAGATTTATTTATTTATTTATTTATTTATACAAGCACTGGGTATAGTCAGAGGCGCGGGAGGGTGAGAGAATTCACCAGAGCCAGAGCGGGTTGCAGAACAGGCAGACTGATGAAGTACACTGCTGAAGGGAGCAGGGGCACGGCAGGAGAGGTCTGCACGCCATGTGGGAGCCTCACCTGCGGCCGGGGATCGAGCCCATGCTGCAGAGGCTGCAGGCAGCTTCGCAACTCAGTGCTCAACTGCTGCGCTACCGGGGAGGTCCCATAAATGGGCATTTTGTGGCAGACATGGTAAGGCATGTAATCTTGGAACATAAACAGCACTGTAAACTAATGTTGCTTAGAAAAACAAAAACAAAAACAAAATCCCAGCCTTGGGATAAAGCAAAGAAAATTTCCTGCTTAAGATTCTTGCTCAATAAACCCTTTTCTCATGTTTACATTATGTGGATAAAGAAGTTATAATCAAATACAGTGGTCTGTTTGTCTCTATTCAGACTATAGGGATGACATTAATTTTATATTTTATTACTTATAATGCTGATCATATATTCCTTTTAAAAATCAGTTTTACATATCCTTAAATAGAAGGGATTGTGTCCCTTACAATAACATTAAAAAGAGAAAAAAGTGACTGCTAATAATACGAAAGAAAAATGAGAATTATGTTTCTTTTTATTTTATGCAACTGTCATTCTTTACAAAAATGGAGAGAGTCCATCAGGTGTAACCCATGGCATCTGAAAGCAACCATTCTTTCTTTTTTTTTAAGGATTTATTTATTTATGCATACAAGAACTGGGGTACAGGCCAGTGGGGTGGGGTATGTGAGAGGATTCACCAGAAACAGAGTGGGGAGCAGAACAGGCAGACTGACTGAAATACACTGCTGAGGGGAGCAGCGGGCAAGGCAGGAGAGGTCTGCTGCACCATGTGGGTAGCTCCCTGGCCGGCTGGGGATGGGTCTCGTGCTGCAGTGGCTGCTGATAGCTTCATTGTGCTGTGCTTAACCCCTTGCACCACCAGGAAGGCCCTCCAGCTCTTCTTTAAAAAGATGATCAGGTGGCGCAATGGGTTAAGACAGAACCTATGAAGCTATCCGCAGCCACTGCAGTACAAGTTTGATCCCCGGCCAGGGAGATACCCACATGGCACAGCAGACCTCTTCTGTCTTGCCCGCTGCTCCCCTCAGCCGTGTGTTTCAGTCAGTCTGCCTGTTCTGTTCCCCACCCTGTCTCTGGTGAATCCTCTCACCCCCTCCCACACCTCTGGCCTGTACCCTGGTTCTTGTATGCATAAATAAATAAATCTTAAAAAGGAAAAAAAAAGATGATCAGGAGCCTCCCTGGTGGTGCAAGGGGCTAAGTCTCAGCACTATGAAGCTTCCACAGCCACTGCATGAATTCGATCCCCAGCCAGGGAGCTGACCCATATGGCACAGCAGACTTCTCCTGCCTCACCGACCCCTCAGCTCTTGTATACATAAATAAATAAAAAATAAATCTTAAAAAAAAAAAAAAGATGATCAGCATGCATGTTCTTTTCTAGACTGGTAAGTCCCAGGAATTTTGTTTTCTTTCTCCCCCTACCTGAGTCAGTAAAAAGAGCTCCACCCAGTGAGGGCGAACACTTCACCCTGGGAATTCCTGTGCTCAGATGGCAAGTTCCCCAAGGGGACCACTGCACTTCTCTCTCTCCTCCCTCCCTCTCTTTGTAAAGATATTTCTTATGAGTCTTTACTATTTTCACCTCTTTCCAGCAGAGCTGACTACTTTTCTGCTTTACCCACTATTTCCCACCAATACCAGGACTGACCACCTTCTCTCTTCCCAGCGTTTTTTTTTTTTTTTTTTTTTTTTTTTTTTTTTTTAAGTTTCACAGAAGCACTTTTACATTTGCTATGCCTCCAGGGTTGGGTTTTGAGAAGGGAACTGCCATTGACCTAACTGGGTCATGTCACTCACAGTTGTGATAGCCAAACTCTGGACCAGGAGATTGGTTCCTCAAAGGAGGTGTTTTATTAGTGAGTGATGTCACATGGGGAGAACAGCAGAGTCAGAAGGGGGCTGCCTCCTTGAGAGCAAGTGAAGGAAGGTCATGTAGAAAAAAAAGGAATGTGGAAGCATGTGGGAGTGGGGGGTAGTTTCTTCATTCTCAGGTCCAGGGAGGGAGCACTGGGCAGTCTACGGGTGATTGATCACAAGACTATTAATATTATTTCTGCAGAGTTGCTCTCTTCTGTGTTATAATTAAACACAGATCTGTGGGTGTTGGTCAGGCACTGATGTTATCAGCATCCTCGGAAGGAGCAGAAATATTGCATTCAGCATTAAGCAACCCATCATCGTAGCCTTGAGGAATGTAGTGGTGTGGCTGCTAAGGCAAGGGTCATGTCATTATTCTTGGTCCAGGCCAGACCACAGAACCAGCAGCCCCAGTGATTTCATCACCTGGCCAGCTTTTTGGGTTACTTCCCAATAGAGGAGATGAGTCATGGGGTTGCAAGTATTTTCTCTCAGTTTGTCATTTCTTGCCTTTGATTTTATATTTTTGACTCTACAGAAGTTTTCTGTATTTTTTTTTTATGACCTTTGATTGTTGGCGCCAAGGAAGAGAAGAAAGAACGTTTTTCCCCTCTGAGATAACAAATACCTCAATTCTCCCTTTTATTCTCTTTTTTGGCTTCATTTTACATTCAATTATCTGACCACCCCATGAAAGCAGAGAGATGAGTCTGGTTGATGATTGGTTTCCCAGATGTTGCAGTGGCAGATATTTGATTAAACCTTACTTTTTACATAATATTTTTTTTAATATTTTTTTTATAGAGGCATGTTTTATTTATCTGTTTGTTTGTTTGTTTTGTTTATACATGCACTGGGTACAGTCAGAAGTGCGGGAGGGTGAGAGAATTCACCAGAGCCAGAGCGGGGAGCAGAGCAGACAGAAGGACCGAAGTACACTGCTGAGGGGAGCAGCGGGCGGCAGGAGAGGTCTGCGCGCCATGTGGGACCCTCCTCCGGTGGCCGGGGAGCAGCCGGGGATGGAACCCGCACCACAGAGGCCGCGGGCAGCTTCGCAACCCAGTGCTCAACCTCTGCGCCCCTGGGGAGGCCCTTTCTACATAATATTTTATCTGCATTATTATAGTTTCTCACATATTGGAACAAATAGTATTTTGTTTCATTGATCTGAATAAGCAATTTTCAGAAGAAGTACATATAGATGGACAGGATATCTAGCAAAACAAAAAAAAAGCTTAACTTCCTTCTTCAAGATATGTAAATCAAAGAATGAGATAGGATTTTCACCTATTGGTTTTGGCAAAAATTTAAAAATTTTATAACATTCTGTCCTGGGTTAGGGCCTGAGAAAACAGGCATTTCTCATACTTGGTTGGTATTCATACCAACCGAGGGTGTGCTTTTTTGAAGAACAATTTGACAGAAAGCATCAACAGTTGTTTTTCGGCTTTTATTAATTTTTTTTAAGTTTTATTTATTTATGCATACAACAACTGGGGTACAGGCCAGAGGTGTGGGGCGGGGGCTATGAGAGGATTCACCAGAGACAGAGTGGGGAACAGAACAGGCAGATCTACTGAAATACACTGCTGAGGGGAGCAGCGGGAGAGACAGGAGAGGTCTGCTGTGCCATGTGGGTAGTTCCCTGGGTGGGGATCAAACTCATGCTGCAGTGGCTGCAGATAGCCTCATAGGTTGCATCTTAACCCCTGCACCACCAAGAAGGCCCCCTTTTTTTGGCTTTTAAATGCATGATTCTTTGCTCCAGCAATTTCGCTGCTAGGAATTAGTCCTATGGATATATTTGCAAAAGTGTAAGTGCACAGCTATGTTCACTGTTGCTTAGTATGTAATTGCAAAAATCAAAATAGTTCTTAAATCTTAAATGCATGTCCATTGGGAACTGGATAAATGATTTCTGGCCCATAAACACTGCAGCAGTTAGAAAGAGTGAGGGAGGGTCTCCCCTGATGACGCAGGCGGCTGAGCCCCGCGCTGTAAAGCTGTCCGCTGGCCAGTGAGGGTCCCACATGGCGCGGCAGACCTCTCCTGTCACGCCCGCTGCTCCCCTCAGCAGTGTGTTTCCTCAGTCTGCCTGTTCTGTTCCCCGCTCTGTCTCTGGTGAAGCCCCTCACCCTCCCGCGCATCTGGCCTGTACCCCGGTTCTTGTATAGAATAAATAAATAAATCTTCCAAAAAAAAAAAAAAAGAGTGAGGGAGACTTGTATGCTTGGATACGCGTCAATCTACAATATCTTAAGTGAAAAAGTTTGCAAAAAGTAAACATCATCAGGTGCTTTTGTATATCTTTTTTTTTTTAAAGATTTATTTTTTAAAGATTTATTTTATTTATTTATACAAGCACTGGGTACTGTCAGAAGCACGGGAGGGTGAGAGAATTCACCAGAGCCAGAGCAGGGAGCAGAACAGGCAGACTGACAAGGTACACTGCTGAGGGGAGCAGCGGGCAGCAGGAGAGGTCTGAGCACCATGTGGGACCCTTGCCCGGCGGCCGGGGATCGAACTGGTGCTGCAGAGGCTGCGCACAGCTTCGCATCCCAGCGCTCAACTGCTGCGCCACCATGGGAGGCCCAACTTTTGTATATCTTTATATGCCTATAGTGCACACATATGTTTCTATGCGTATATACCATATGCTAGGCTTTGCTTTAGGACTTACAGTATGTTGTCAACCTTTGGGGAGAGTGACTGGGTGAAAAGAAGAAAGCTTTTGCTTCTCATATCTTTCTGCACTCTTCAGTCCTAGAGATGACATCTATCACCTTTTTATTGTCAGAAGCGTTTTTCTGGGTGTTGTGTTATGGGGCATTATGTTTTATTTTTTTTTAATTTATTTTATTTATGCATACAGGAGCTGGGGTGTAGGCCAGAGGTGTGGGGGGGTAGGTAAGGATTCACCAGAGACAGAGTGGGAAGCAGAACAGGCAGATCTACAGAGTGGGAAGCAGAACAGGCAGATCTACTGAAATACACTCCTGAGGGGAGCAGCAGGCGAGACAGGAGAGGCCTGCTGCTCCATGTGTGTATCTCTCTGGTCAGGGATTGAACTTGTGGTGCCGATAGCTTCATAGTGCTAAGACTTAACCTCTTGCACCACCAGGGAGGCCCCGGCATTTTGTTTTCTTTGTAATAGCTTATTACTTTTTTTTTTTTAAAGATTTATTTATTTTTATACAAGAGCTGGGGTATAGGCCAGAGGCACAGGAAGGTCAGAGGATTCACCAGAGACAGAGTGGGGAACAGAACAGGCAGATGACTGAAATACACTGCTGAGGGGAGCAGCAGGCAAGACAGGAGAGGTCTGCTGCGCCATGTGGGAATCTCCCTGGCTGGCCAGGAATCAAACCCACACTGCAGAGGCTGCGGACAGCTTCACAATGCTTTGCCACCGGGGAGGCCTAAATTATTACTTTTTAAATTAAATTAAATTTTATTTTATATAATTCTTACATCATTTTCCATTTTTGCACAATGTGTGCATTTTCATTTTACTTATATTCCCCATACAACCCCCCACCCCCCACCCCCAGCTTATTACTTTTAAACCTAGTATTTTTAAGTCAAGAAATGGAGGATTGACTAGAAAGGTGCTGCGGTACCTCATTCGATCAAAGAAGTCAGTCTGCAGGAGGAGACAAGTGCAGTCCTGCCTCAGGATGTCCTGGTACCAGGGACCAGGATGTTGAAGGTCCTTTCCTGCCTGCTTGTCTTTGACTATTGGCTGCCTTTTCTGTCACGCCATGTGAGTTGAGGAATGAACACAGTCACCGCACGCCATCTAACCTTCCTATTTCATGGTTCCTGCATCAGAGAGACTGACTTTCTGAGTTACTGTTTCACAAAATTCGCAGGAAAGAACTTTCTTTGGCCATTTGGATAGGGTTTCCGCCCCCGGACCCATTAATTCTGGCCAGATGAGGGGGGTGTCTCAAGGTACCTGGCAGATCCCTGGGGTTACTTATCAGAGAAATAATTCTCAGTGGAAAGCAGGGTGCTGGGAAGCTAGAACCTGAGCTAGCATACTCATTCCTTCATTTATTCTTTCTTGTTCAGGAATATTTCTCGAGCACCTAATATGTGCCGGGCTCTCTGCTGTATGCCGTGAACACAATAAACCAGCAGTCTCAGCCATCAAAGAGTTTGGGTTCTTGACCAAACTACCAAACTAAAGTTTCTGCTCTATCTCTCAGGCTGAGCTCAGCCAAACCCACTCTCCCTGTTCACAAAAGAAAGAGGAGCTCTTGTATGCAGAGGGGGCCCTCCTCAGACCAGTCTGGAAATATCTCTGCTGTGAGGGCGCTGGTGGTTCAGAAAACGAAGCGTGGCAGAGGCCTGGCCGCTGGGGGCAGCTGCAGCTGTTTTGCGTTGCCAGCCAAGCACTAGTAGGTGAAGAGAGTGATTTTCTGTTAAGCTGAGATCTTTGGACCTAGTTTGGAAATCAAGGAGTCCCCAGAAACAAAATCAGGCAATCCAAGTTCTGTGGAATTTTCTCTATGAAAATACAAAACTCAGGCTTCAGTCAGGTGTCTGACTCCACCCCTCAGCAGGAAATCAGTCCCCCAGGCAACAGTCACCCGAGCAAACAGACTCCAGGTCACTTTGCCAACGCTGGCCAGACAGGCTGCTTTGGCAGGTGGGGGCGGGGTGGTGGTGGAGTATAAGAGGCCCTCGAGGAGAGGAGAGGGCAGGAGGGAGGGGATGTGGGGAGGAAAAAAAAAAAGAGTCCCTTATGGAGACTCTGCCAGGGAATGGTTTTCTGCTGCTGACTCTGCAACAGATGCTCGTGGGACTCACCGGGTGGAGCAAGATGCCCACTCACGAGGTCCAGCCCTGGCCCAGGACTCGTGGCAAAGTGCTCTCCTGTAGAATGTGACATATATCTGGGGTCAACAACCCAAGCAGTATAACACATAGGTTTGGGGATCAAGGGACAGGATTTCTACTTTCTTTCCTTCCACCCCCAAACCTGCTATGTGCAGGTTATTGATCCAAACATGATTGTGCCACATTGTTTTTGTATGATGTTGGGGTGTGTGTGTGTGTGTGTGTGTGTGTGTGTATGTGTGTGTGTGTGTAACTAACGGCTTACATGTGATACAGTGATGTTATTTAGTTGAGGATTTAGTCCATAGTTTGGAGAGTGGATGGAAAGTCCCCCTGGAGGAAACTGTAAACCCGAGGACACTGGACTCTCTGGTTGAGAGTTTTTCCAAGGCTTCATCACTTTGGGAAGCATCATGATTCAGTCCTGCTGGGAAGGTACAGTCATTTCAGAAGCAGTGAGAATGGGATCTTGACAGGGTTATAGGAACTGATATGTAGGAAGCAGGCTGGGTTGGTAAGTGGTGGAAAGCTCTGGACATGTGGCCATACTCTTGGTAAATGGGACAGTCTTAAACCAACCCCATGACCTGTATGTGCCTGCACCCCCGGCCACATAGCATTAAGCAGGCAGCAATGGCAGCGGAGGCCGGACCGACGGTATCTGCAGAGAGCAGCCAAGAGGTTGACTTGGGGTCCAGATCATGGTGATGGAGGAGGATGCAGGAGCTACGAGAGGGTAGAAACTACATAATAGGAGGGAGGGTACAAAGGAGAGACAGGAGGCAGGCTGATAGGGGGAGAGGCACAGAGCACAGAGCAGAGGGAGGCGTGGCTGGTCCTCAGAGCAGCCTTAGCCTCTGACATGGGTCCAGGCCCCAGTCCTGTGCAAGCCAACTGGACACCTGGATCGTGGATTCTTGCACGAGTCCATTTCATGGCTCCTGCTTTGTACCTTTTTGACAGTTCTGGTGTCACTGTCCGTTCTTAGGTCTCTCCTTCCTCCTTGAGGCCATGTCTGACTCATCCCTCATAATCTTAGTATCTGGCCCTCTGCAGGGCACCTTATAGATGCCCATTAATGTCTGAGTAAATAGCTATCACAACTCTTGGCCCAGGCCCTGACTCAGACTGTGGAATAAGTGTCAGCACAGATTTGAATCAATATATGCATCATCCCGGTGCAAGTAGGTGAGCTGGGCCAAAGACTTCCTGGGGTCTGAAATGGAAAATGTGGAATAAGGCAGTGGAATCAGAGGCTTCAAGGATGTGTGGGAAATGGAGCCGCACACAAGCCCTCTGCTCTTTGGTGTCCTTGCTGGTAATACAGGGGTGGTTATGAAGGACCTCATAGGTTGAGGAAGGAGACCCAAAAGCAATGGATGTGAAAGTGTTCTCTGACGTGTGAAATGAACACAGTTGTACGTGATCAGTGAAGCTGATTGGCGCCTCTCTCGATTTACTGCAGATCTACTTGTGTGACCTTGGACCTGACCTTAGAGTCCTCTTTCACACATTCAGGACAGTGGTCATTGCTTTACTGGCTTGGTGTGAGGAAGCAACGTGTAAGTGCTCAGTGCAGCACCACCTTCCCCAGGAGGAAATGTAAGAGGAGCTTCTTACAAAACAAATTGCTGCGCCCCATCTCTGCCATTCTCCTAAACCACAGTTCTTTGGGGAGTCTGAATTTAAAATAAACACCCCAGGTGACTGATTAAGGTAGTCCAAAACGACTTTAAGAAACACTCAAACGATCAGTTTAATCGCGGTTTGCTTGGGAACAGTACTGTGCCACAAGGTGGCAGCAGGGAGCAACTGGCCTGTCTGGCAGGTTTGGGGGTGGGCACACCTGGGGATGAGGTGGAAGGAGGTAGGCTCTGCACTGTGGCAGGGTCTCCTTTGCAAGGTGGAGTCTGTTACTGCAGACTAATCCCCTGCGACTGAGTGTTTCATTACCAGATCTTTATGGAGACTCTGCTTTTGCTAAGCTGGGCAGAAACCGCGTCAGTGAGACCTTGGCAGGGCTATGAGTGGTGGTAATGTGTGTTCCAGGCAGGTGAGTATAGGAGGCAAGAGACAGCACCTGCACAAGGCAGCTTACTCAAAAGATCCCATCCCCCACCATGAGGCTGTGGTTCCAGGTGCTCTTCAAGGACCTGTCTGCCTGCATCAGGCCTGCTCCAGTCATGAGACAGTCAGCCCTCTGGCCGGGGAGCTGGCTGAAGACCAGGCAAAGGATGCTGGGATGGGGCGGGGACAGGAAACAGAGGATAGGGCAGCTGCCTCTGGAAGCAGCCAAGATGTCCCTGGCTGCAGTAGGGGTGGGCAGAGGATTAGGTGACAGTCCCCTCACTCAGCCCGGAACTAACACTCTCCTCCCCCTCACCCACACACCCTGGCCTGCCCTCTCCTATCCTGCAACTGCTCAGAATAACCCTGACGCCAGACAGTGGGATGGCAGGGGCTGTACTCGGCGCCCTGCTCCTCTTGCAGGTCCTCGGTATGGACAGGGGTCGGGGGGGGGGGTGGTTGGACACACGTATAGAGGTACCAAGTCAAAGACAAGACAGGACAGACACCAAGATGTAGCCTGAGATGGGACATCTGGTCCCCAGAACACTGGTTCAGGAGACAGACAGACAGACAGACACAGAACCACCCACAGCCTCAGAGACAGAGAAGCAGAGCCCCGCACAGACCCAGAGGATGCAGCAAGGCACCCCCTAACTTCTTCATCTCCACTGACCCCATTGCTTGACCCCCGCCCCAGGTGGAGGTGTGGGGAAGAACGAGGAGCTACGTCTTTATCACCATCTCTTCGACAACTATGACCCAGGATCCCGGCCAGTGAGGGGACCTGAGGACACTGTGGTCATCACCCTCAAGGTTACCCTGACCAACCTCATCTCACTGGTAAGGGACCACTGCCCTTCTCCATCCCAAGTGCCATCTCTAAACCTAAAACCCCGCTTTGGCCCCAACCGCTGCAGCCCTAAAGCTCACTTCTAGCGCTGAAATCCCCACGTCTCTGTCCTGAACCTCCCACCGCAGAACGAGAAAGAGGAGACCCTGACCACCAGCGTCTGGATTGGAATCGTAAGTCAAAACTGGGGAACAGTGTGCTGTCTTGCCCAAGGGACTCCTTTCTCTCAAATTCCTCTGGTGGGAGCTGTGGGGCACACGTCCTTCTGTGCCCTACCCGTTAGGATTGGCAGGATTACCGACTCAACTACAGCAAGGACGACTTTGGGGGCATAGAAACGCTGCGGGTCCCTGCAGAACTCGTATGGCTACCGGAGATTGTGCTGGAAAATAAGTGAGGACTGGGAGAATGCCAGGCTGGAGGGAAGTTGAGGTGGGGGGAGGAGAGGCTGGGCTGGTTGTGGTTGGGGCAGGTTGTTGCTTGGAGGGCCAAGTGGCCACAGACCTGTGCAAAAATTCGACTTCCCGGAGCCCACAGTATTGACGGTCAGTTCGGTGTGGCCTACGACGCCAACGTGCTGGTCTACCAGGGTGGCTACGTGAGCTGGCTGCCGCCGGCCATCTACCGCAGCACCTGCGCCATAGAGGTCACCTACTTCCCCTTCGACTGGCAGAACTGCTCGCTCGTTTTCCGGTGGGAAGTTACCCAGAGGCCGGGAAGATGGTGGATTGTCGGGGCAGGGAATGGGGCCAGATGGAGTGGAGGGGGGAAATCTAACCCGAGATGGGGCATTGCGCTGTTGGAGTGATGTGGGGCGACAGGGGCTGGTTAGACCTGGGGGGAGTGGGAGAAGGGGCGGGGTTTGGATAATGGGGTGGGGCTTAATAACCCCCGAGCCAAGCTTCCCATCTGAGCTTAAGGCAGGCCTGGGTCCGAGCTTCTGCAGCCCCGGGCCCTGGCTCTGCAGCTCTCAGACGTACAATGCCGAAGAGGTGGAGTTCATCTTTGCTGTGGACGATGACGGCGAGACCATCAGCAAGCTCGATATCGACACTGAGGCCTATACTGGTGAGGCTCCCTCCTGCCCCGAAAATCCCACTTCCAGACGAGGTCCAGAGAGGCCTTGCAGAGTGGGGTTGTCCCAGACCAGCGTTACTGGGGCTCGGCTCTGGCAGGGGTACTTTAACCTGCCCCTTTCCCGCTCATTCTCGACTGTCATTTCGGTCCTGCTCCCTCACTCACTCGCAGCACCTCACGGGACACCCCTCCAGCGGGCCCTGCCCTCGTGCCCACGCCCCAGGGTGCAAGCGGCTCAGACCACCGGTCCCGCCCGCCCTCATGCGGTCCGAGGCGTCCTCTCCCCGCCACGGGCCCCACCTTGGGAAGCAGGTGCCCACGCCTCATTTTGCAGAGAACGGCGAGTGGGCCATCGACTACTGCCCGGGAGTCATCCGCCGCCGCGACGGTGGCGCCCCCGACGGTCCTGGGGACACTGACGTCATCTACACGCTCATCATCCGCCGGAAGCCGCTTTTCTACATCATCAACATCATCGTGCCCTGCGTGCTCATCTCCGGCCTGGTGCTGCTCGCCTACTTCCTGCCGGCGCAGGGTGAGGGGCTGCGCCCGCCCGAACCGGGGCTCTTTCCCGAGGGGCGGGGCCGGCTCTCACCGGGCGCTCCCCGCAGCCGGCGGCCAGAAATGCACCGTCTCCATCAACGTCCTGCTCGCCCAGACCGTCTTCCTGTTTCTAATTGCCCAGAAAATCCCAGAGACGTCTCTCAGCGTGCCCCTGCTGGGCAGGTGAGGCCCTCGCTCGCCACGCCCACAGGGGCGGGGCCAAGGAGGGGCGGGGCCAGACGCTCGTGGGGGCGGGGCACGAGGGCGCGGTGGGGGGGGCGGCCCCAAACCGGCGACTCCGGGAGCAACCTTGGCTGTCTCGTCCCCTCCTGGGCTTTATTTGCGGGCGGAGTGGCGTTAGGGCGGCGGCGGGTGCCCCGGGCCCCCGTCCTCCTCACTGCTGCCGCGCGCCGCCGGGGGGTCCCCCGGGTGCGCCTGTTGGGGCCGGGCCAGCTCAGCGCCGCCCCGGGCCGCCGCCTCCGGGCCCCCGCTCATGCCCCCCTCTGCACTCCCCGGCTCCCCGGGGGGCGCGAGGCCCAGGTGGCGTCGCCACTGCTGCAGGAGCGAGGCGGACCCCTGCAGACCCCGCCCGCTCAGGCACAGCCACGCCCCCTGGAGGAGGAGCCGGGCGCCCGCGCCCGCCGCGGCCCCCGCCTGCCGCGCCGCCTGCCCCGCGGCCTGGGCCGCCCGGGCCAGCGCTCCGCCCGGGTTCCCGGCGTCTGGGCCCGCGCCCGCGCTCTCGTCGCCGCCGTCTAGTCGCCGCACCTCCTGCTGCAGCCACAGGGCTGAGATCTGCAGTGGCGGTGCAGGAGTCAGTGCGGCTGCCGAGGTCCCCGCTCCCGCCGCCCGACCCTCCCTCCCGGCCCCCCGCAGCCTGCGGCGTCCCACCTCTAACAAGGTGGCGCCGAAGTTCATGGCGCTGGCCACCGCTTCCCTCAGCACCAGCCCCAGCGTGGGCTTCGGGGTGGGGGGCTTCTTCGGCTCTTGGGGCTCCGGCAGCTCCGGGGACCTGCGCTTTCGGAAACTCTGCTCCAGATATTCATGGGCTGCGGCCGCAGCGAGCTCCAGGGAGGACAGAAGCGGGGGCTGGAGGGCCACCTGGGGAAGGAACAGGGCAAGAGAGCCCGCGGGTCACAGGCAGAGGTGGTGGGGAAGGGCTGGGGACCTTCCCAGAGGGTCTCGAGGTGCCGTCCTTGGGCGGGGCCTTCGGCGTAGCCTCACCTCGGTGGAGCTGTGGAAGTGGTAGACCCATAGCAGGGTTTCCAGGGAGCTGGGGTTCCCTTTCATGGCTGCCGTGGCGGGTAGGAGGGGGAGAAGGGCGGGGGGGCCCGCCTGGCCCAGCAGGGGAGGAGCAGCTGAGGGGAGTAACTCCATCCCTCGCGGAGAGGTGTGTTTGTGAGGTCAGAGGGCCAGTGGCCCCCTCTGTGGCTCGGGGAAGAGGGGAGGCTGTGACGTCACGCACTCCGGGCTCCTTAGGTTCCTCATTTTCGTCATGGTGGTTGCCACGCTCATTGTCATGAATTGCGTCATCGTGCTCAACGTGTCTCTGCGGACGCCCACCACCCACGCCATGTCCCGGCGGCTGCGCCACGTAAGCAGCCGGGGGCGGGGGGGGGGGCAGGCTGTGGGGGGGCAGGCGGGGCTTCGAGCTAATCCCCGCCCGGCCGCGCCCCGCCCCCAGGTTTTATTGGAGCTGCTGCCACGCCTCCTGGGCTCGGGCGTGCCCCCCGAGGCCCCCCGGGCCGCCTCGCCCCCTAGGCGGGCGTCGTCGGTGGGCATCTTGCTGCGCGCGGAGGAGCTGATACTGAAAAAGCCGCGGAGCGAGCTCGTGTTTGAGGGGCAGCGGCACCGGCACGGGACCTGGACGGGTGAGCTGGGTGGCCCGGGCGAGCCAGTGGGGGCGCCGGCAGCGGGCGAGGAACCTAATCTCCCACCTCGGTGTTGCCCTCCCCAGCTACCCTCTGCCAGAGCCTGGGCGCCGCGGCCCCGGAGATCCGCTGCTGTGTGGATGCCGTGAACTTCGTGGCCGAAAGCACGCGAGACCAGGAGGCCACCGGCGAGGTGGGGCAGGATTCCGAGGCGGAGTGGGGCGCTGTAAAGGTTCCCCACTCTGCTGCACTCTGCAGCCTTTACAGACTCAAGTTTCTGCCCACCCTTACTCAGGAGGTGTCCGACTGGGTGCGCATGGGGAAGGCCCTTGACAACCTCTGCTTCTGGGCGGCTCTGGTGCTCTTCAGCGTGGGCTCCAGCCTCATCTTCCTCGGAGGCTACTTCAACCAAGTGCCCCAACTGCCCTTCCCGCCATGTATGTAGCCCTGAGCCTGTGGCTCCACTGACTTCAACTTTCCCACCCATCTCCAGGAGGAAATAGATTTTGAAAAACAAGTTGCTGCTACAGCAGTATTATGATGCTTTCCCACTGCAGGTAATCATCTCTAATTTGTAAATTTCCCAAGAGGATTTCTGTGTGTGCGTGTATGTAGGTCTGGCCACCGTGCAGGGGTCAGTAGGAGGGTGCAGGCGGTTCAGGTAGGCTGTTGGGTGCCAGTCTTCCAGTAAGCAAGAACTCCCAGTGATTCAGCCTTCCAGACCACCCAGTTTTTTCAGGCCCCAGCCCTAGGTGACCCTCTAGCCCTGTGACCTTCTACTTTTATCGACAGTGAACCAGAAGAGATCCTTTTGCAGGACTTGCGTACAGGGAGGTTGGAGTGAAGAGGTCAGGCCCCCTTCTGGCTTGGCAGTGCTGGAATGGGCAGGGACCAGATGCCCTCAGCACAGTCCCCCAAGTTTAAGGCTGAGGATGCCCTGGTCCTGTCATTTCCTCTAGGTTTTCCTGACCCAGCCCTGCCCACCCCCCACTCCTATGACTCTCTTGCAGATACCACCTCACCTGCCCCCTCTCTCTGCCCTCTGCTGGCTCACCCTGGCTGGTATCTGAGAATGAGAGAAGACAGAATCAAATGGGCCAGAAATGGTGGGAGCTGGTTGAATTGTCTTTATTAACAAACGGGATATCCAAGGCCACTACATTGAGGAGGGAGGGGGCAGGGAGGGGACAGGGCTACTTGCTGCTCACACTATATACAGATGCAAGCAAGGGAGTGCGGAGGGTGAGAGCTCCCTGCTCCCTCCCTCCACCAGTGAGGGCAAAGGTTAGAAGAGATGGGAGGGTGGAAAGGGGGAAATGTTTTGGCTGGCAGGGGTCCCCCCTCCATTCCCTGGGGTTTGGGGGAGGGGAATCATTAAAGTGCTTTCAGAAAATGAGGAAATGGTCCCTGCCCCTGGAATGGCTGGTGACCCCCCTAAAACCTAGGGCCCAGTGACCCCCCCCAGGGTCTGGTACATTCAAGGGGGGAGCCGGCTCCCCTGACGTGCAAATAAAGGGGCCCAGGGCCCTGCCCAGTCAGCAGCAGTGGGGTATGGGGTCCAAGCCCCAAACACTCTCCTCTTAAGTGGAGAAAAGGGGGGGTGGGGCTAGGCCCACTCAATTCCTGGTAAGGGGAAGCTGTGCCTCTCCCCAGAAGTTGGGACAGGCACAGTTTTGGGGAGAGAACATGTTGGGGAAGAGGATGGTCACGTGATCACAAAAGCATCAGGGTCAGAGGTCACGTTCCCAGCAGGCTCCAGTGAATCAAACCAGTAAAAGCAAAAGCCCAGGGAAGGGAAAGAAGGGCGGCCTGGGAAGTCTGGCTTCGAGGGAGAGCTGGGTCCATGTGGGACAGCCTCAGCCCAGGGCCTTGTCACCAGTTCATGATGCAGTTACGGTTCAGAGTCATGAAGTAAACTTGGCTGCTGCCCCCGGAGCGGACTGAGGCAAAAAACACCTGGGTGGGGCAGGAGAAAAAGTCACCAAGGGACGGGGGACAGGGTGGTCTCAATTAACTCTGAGTAGGGGAGAGGGAGAAAGACAGAAAAACTGCATAGTCTAAGAGTGGCCCTTATCCTCTCCAGAAGGCAGAAGTGCTTGGGGAAGAGGGTAGCTGGCCGAACCCCAGGGATGAGGGAGCCTGGAGAGTTCTTCTAAATCAGGGTGAGGGACTACATGCTGTGCTCCCCAGGGGCCCCCTTTCAGGAAGACTCCATAACCGCACTCCCCCAACCCTGCTGGGGGGGGGGGGGCGCCCAGGTCATGGGACACAGCCCAGTGTGGGACCAGGCACTGGCAGAGGGAGGAAAGGGCCTCCCACCTTGTCGTTCCGCTCACACAGGAACTTGAGCCTCTGGGCTCGTTTGTGCATGAAGACCCCGTCCAGGTGGCCCGTCTCCACGGAGCGGATCTCAATGGCTTTCTCGCCCCAGCCCATTATCTGGTTGGAGCAGATGTAGGCTGGAGGGGAGAGGAGTTGAGGGGCAGTGAGTCAGCTGCAGCCTACTCCATTTCTGGGCTAGCTCGGGACTGGGGGCTTGTGGGTGGGCACCTCACTCACCCACAGAGGTGGGCATTTCTCCCCACTGCAGCACCACATCCTTAATGATCCGCCCGTACGTGTTGACGTAGACGCCCTCGTCCTCATAGCACAGCAGCATCTCCATGCCGTCGGTGTTGGGGAGGAAGATGATGGCATGGGGAGTGATCTGGCTCTGGATCTGGGGGGAAGGGGGTTGGAGTTTTGCTTCTGGGACCAACTGGCGGCCCTACTCTGCCTGCAGCCCCGCCAGGCTTACATGCACAGGGATGTAGATGTCATAGCTGTTCCCCGAGTCGACATCCACGGCATGGAAGCCAGCACTGGAGCCATAGATGACCTTGAGCCGCTGTCCCTCCTCCACTGTCAGGTCGACCAGCAGAGGGCGGTGAGGGAGGTCGGCGAAGGACTGTGGGGGAGAGGAGGGCTCAGGAGACACAGGTGGCAGAGCCAGGCCTGGAGACAGTGTGGGGGGGCTGAGGCTGGGGATTACCTTGAAGGCCATGAATTTGTGGTAGGGTTTAGGGGCCCAGGCATACACCTCCACGGAGTTCTTCAGGGCAATGACCAAAAACTTAATGCGTTCGTATTTCACTGGGAGCAGAAGAGAGGAGGGCTGCAGCCACCTTCCTTCTTGGGCTGCCAGTCACCTCCCATGGGCCTGTCACCACAACCTCAAACACTGGCCCCAAGTCTCTCATTTAAAGCTTTTGTTAGCTGTTAGGCCCAAATCCCCCACCCCTGTTTCTCTCAGAGTTCTCTGGCAACCCTGCTGGGACCTCCTTACCAACACGGTAGTGCCCACAGCCCTCCATGTCCCCCACAGTGGTCCAGCCCTGCTTCTTTTCCACTTCTGGGTCATTGTGCAGAATCTTGTTCCGGAGCCAGGACAGGTAATACACCCGCAGTTTGTTCCGTTTCCCTAGGCAACACACACGCACACATACACACACACTTGCTTTCTCATTGGGCTACAGCTTCTGCCTCCCCTCCATCCTTTATCTTTGCACCACAAGGAGTGAGAAAACCTGGCCCCAACCTTCCGGATCCTGGACACAGGTTGCCCTCCTCCCAGGCTGAAGATGGGCACAGAGAGCTGAGGAGCTGAGCCCCCTCTTCCCAGCTCTGCCCTTCTTCCTGTTCCCCTTCCCCTCCCCGCTGTGCCCCCCATCCCCACACCTGAGATGGTGATGAGCAAGTTGAGTCCTTCCAGCACATCCATTTGCTGAAAGCGTCGTCGTCCAATGAGTCCGTACACCTTGCCCTGTCCACTTCGGTCCAGTAACATTAGCCCATTCTCCGTGCCCACCAGCAGGTTGACCCCTACAAGAGCAGCCCTTGGGCAGATCAGAGCCAAAGCCAGGCCCTCACCTGACCTGGAGCACAGGAACACCACAGATCCACCTTTCCTTCCCAGCCCGGGCTTACCCCAAAGGGCCGCACAGAGGATCTCAGAGTTGAATCTCTTCTTGTATTTCCGGATCTCGGGGGTTTCACTGTGGGCCCGGGTGTTGGTGGGGTTCACGTTGACCACGGAGCCTTTCCTCACGTCATACTGTAGCTGATCAAGCCGACTACCCTCTCCGCCCACGAGGGCTGCAGGAAGAGAAGAGGGGTGTGGGCTATTGCCCTCTCAATCACCTCTTTTCACCCCACCCACATTTGGCTCCTCAGAGCACTCAGAAGGAAGGGGAAAGGCTGGATGGGGAAGGGGGGTGCAAAGAAGAGCTGAAATAGACCCAGAAGACTGGCTTGCATCCTCGTGCTGTCACTCACGTCCCTGGGCTATTCCCAGCACTTCTTCCCTTGGGCCAAAGGGGTCTCAGAAGCGCCTGCGGCCTCTGTGCCAGGACAGATGCTCAGGCCACAGGGGAGGCCCTTTACTGCCCACTGTGCCCTCTCCAGAGGTCATGGTGGCACTCCTGTCCTCACCTGTGATGGGGATCGTGTCCCCACTGCCTCCTGGCTGGTAGATCCCTAGGTCCACAAACATCGTGAATGAGCTCTTGCCAGGGGCCTTAACCAGCCCACGAGACTGGTACTGTGGTGGGAGGGGGGACAACAGTCAGGACAATACACAAGATCCCAGTTTGTACCCCCTATCCCCCTAGATCTCTCCCCCCCCCCCCAACTCTGGCTAATTATCTCCCAGGCCCACCACAGTGCCTCCCCCAGCACGCCCTAGAACTGCCCATTGTCCTCAGATCCGCCTCCACCCGCTTACATCGCTGCCTCCATCCTTTGAAGGGGGGCTTTGACCTTTGCTGCTTTCCGTGGGTGAGTGGCTGGGCTGCACCACATCGGGCAGGTTAGTGTAACCATTGCTGTCTGCATGCAGCAGGCTCCGCTCCTCTTCAGGAGTCTAAAGGAACAGAGGGAAGGTGGCCAGTGCTGGGGCCAAGAGGGGCACACAGCAGGCACTGGGAAGAAGGGGGAGGGCCCACTCACGCGCTGGACCACCATGGTGCCACCCCCATAGGGGGTCTGGGTCCCGGTTATCTCCTCCACATCATGGACGACCATGGTGCTGACGCTGTCTGTGTCCCCGTCGCTGCTATGAGAGAGGAAGGTCGTGAGGGCCCCCAGGCCCTGCCTGCCCCACGACGGCCTCAGGGACCAGCCGAGACCAGGAGGACCAGGACTGTCCGTCTCTGTTCACAACACTCACAGCAGCCCTCATGGAGCAGCCTGGACCCCACTGTTGGGTGTCCTGTGCCAGCACTGGGTGACGCTGGTCCAGTCACCCCCTACCCTCTGCCCCACTGACAGGACAGTGGCAGAGAGAAGGGAACACCCACCCGTACCCCACTCTCTAGAGAAGGGGAGGATGAACTGACCACTGACCAGCAAGAATGGTTAGGGTCTCCACTCTGGGGAAAGGGGAACCACTTTCCCCAGATGTGCCCCAGAGTCCCACCTCTCCCCCACGCCCAAGTCCTTTCCTTCTCCCAGGGTACCCCCATACCGGGCCCCAGGGGCATCTCTGCTCCCCTCCGAAGGTTCGCCATTGCTTTCCTCCTCGTCGTCTTCACTGCTCTCCACCTCCTCACTGGACGAGGAGTAGTCCATGGCCTTCTTGGGAGGTCGGGGGGCTTCCTCCAGGGTCCGTTCTTTCAACAGGAAATCCTACAGGGGAGGAGCTGTGTGAGGCGGGAAGGGAAGGGGAGCGGGGAGGGTGGTCGCACTGAGGATGCCAGAGGAGAGGGCAGGTAAGAGGGGTTCCCGCAAGAGGGTCCTTGGCACTAACCTCACCAATTGCTCGCTTATAGCTCTGGGAGGGGCCACGGGGGAAGAAAGGCAGCCAGGGGGAGGCAGGAGAGAGGTTACGGAAAGTTAGTGACGGTGACGTGCCAGCCGTGCCCGCAGCAGCTCTTCCTCTCACACAGATAAATCAAGGCCCCACCCTTGACACCCAGCTCCCCATTGGAGGCTCCACACCCAGCTCCCAAGCGCCCAGCCCAGAGAAGGTGAGGCCAGAGCGGCCATCCGATGACTTACTGCGGGCCGGCCCGGCCGGGAGCGGTGGTCATCAGGCTTGGCTTTGCTCCCAGGGGAGAGCACTGGTGAGCTGTCCAGTTTGGAGGAGGCTACGGATATGGTCCATGTCAATATGGCGGGGCAGAACACGGGAAACTGACACCCACATAGGGGTCAGTGCCATGCTCCACACCCAGCCTGGTCCCCAGCCTGCCCCTGATGGTGTCTCGGTCTTAAGCTGCCAAAGGTGGGGTGCATCCCACTCAGACTGTGTCCAGACCCGAGAGTAGCCTGGCTCACATACCTCCCACACGGTTCCGCTCCAGCGAGCCAGCCTGGGGGAGGTGTCCATGAGAGGCGGGGAGGACACTGTCCGAGCGCTCCCAGCCAGGGTCGCTCCTCCTGAGGTCAGGGTTACTGCAGGAGGGACAGAGGAAGGGTCAGGGAAATGGGGCGCTTCCCTCCCTGGGGTGTTGATTTGCACCGCAGAGTTAGCCGTCACCAGGGGTAAGAAGGTGGCAGAAGTGCAGGTGGGAGGGTGAGTGCGTGAACAACTCCATTACCTACAGGCGTTGGGCGGGCCAGGGGGCTGAGCAGGGGGCCCTGGAGGCTTGGGGGTGCCCCGCTCTGCCCGCCTTTGTAGATAGATTTGCCAGGCGGAGTTGCTGCGAGGTCTGTGGAGGGAGCACAGGGGTGCCGGGGCAGGGGCGGGGAGGGGGCTGAGGTGACTGGGTTGGGGCTTGCTCACCCCTAAGTGGGTAACCTGGCAAACTCCCCTCTGCCTCCCCACCCCCACATCATTTCCTAGGCTGCTGCCTGCCTCCACCCAGGAGTTACCTGGCGCGGACAGCCTGAGCTGGCCGGGACCCTCCGGCCCCGCTGGTGTTAAGGGCAGTGGCAATAGATGAGGTCCTCTGAGGCACCTGAGGCGAGAAGGAGGAGTTGGCGTGCTGCATGCGAGCTCTGTGCTGGACCCCCACGAACAATCCTCACACGGCTCTGACAGCTATTCTCCTGGCTTTAGGGAGCAACAAACTCTATGCAGTCAGGGGAGCTGGTACATTTGTCCAAAGTGATGAGGCTGGGATTTTAACCTAGGAAGTCTGTCCCTAGTGTGCCCCAAACACACGGGCATTCTTCTATTCTCACATCCACTGCTGTGATCACTGAGTTAACCGTGACTTACTGGGACCACGGCAGAAGCTGAACCTCTCTTCTCTCCCATCTCTCTCGGATACCCACCTTACTTGCTCCCTCTACGCACCCTCCTTTTCCTCCCCTGTAGTATCTCTGTTCTTTTCACTGGTCCCACAGGGCTGTCCTTACCTTGGGTGGGGCCTCATTATCTGGCCGGACCCAGGCTGGGGTGTTGGGGCTGGGGCCAGGCCCTTCGGAAGTGGGGTCTGAATTCTGGCGGATGACAGCTCCTCGGGCACTGGGTGTGGCAGTGGGCTTGGGGACGGCAGGATCAGGGTCATGGGAGGCTGGGAAGGCAGCCAGGTTTCGGGTGGGCTGGTCCTGCAGGGACTGGGATCGGGGTACAGGTGCTGCATATGGCTTCAGTGGGACCCGGTGTGCCACCAGGCTCTGCGGGGAGAGACCAGGGAGGGTAGGCTGCCTACTCTGTGGCACGTTCCCACCTGTGGGCTGGGAGGAAGGGGCACAGAAAGCCTCTGGCTTTCAATTATCCATTAAAGGAAAGCTCCTGGCGCCCGAGAATGGGTAAGATGTAGGAAGAGACACATGCAGCAGCAAGCGATGAAGTCTGTGAGCCCTGGCTAAGATTGTGTGTGTGGGGGGGGTGCATGTACGCACGTCCATGTACACACCATGTACCTGCAGGGCGTGAGGCTCCTTGTGTCTATGGATTACGTGTTAAGATGGGACTGGGGAGAGACTCACCTTGTGCGGTCCCTCCTGGGGCTCCACCGGCCTCTGCATAGGAGGAGTTTGGGAAAGGGGTCCTGGGGGTCCAGAGGATGCTTGGGGGATGGGGGGCTCGGGCCCTGTGCTGCTTGGCTTGGTCTTGGCCAAGGGAGAGTTCTGCTGCTTGTTCATCCTCGTTCTCTCTTCTACCTGCAGTGTGCAAAGACGCTAAGCAGGCAGCTCTGGCTTTCCCGTTCTCGACATCACGTCCCGCCTGATCTTTCCCAACCACTTCCTCCTTCCGGTCCATGCCATGTGCCCCTTCTCAGTGCCTGCCAGTGCAGTTATCAGGCCTCGGCAGTAGGACTGGGAGGACAGTAACTGAGGCGACAAAGGCGGCAGTGAGTACCTCTCGGGCCCAGGCTGGTTTGTCAGCGGGGTTAATGCCCCGACCATAATGATAGAGGGGCTTCCTGTCCCCTGGCAGGATTTGTTGCTGCTGCTGCTTCTGAAGCTGCTGCTGCTGCTGCTGCTGCTGCTGCTGCAGGGACTTGAGGTAGGCATGCTCCTGCTGCAGCTGCCTCTGGAGGCGCTCTGACTGCCGCTGTTCTTCCAGCTGCTTCCGCTTGTATTCCTGGGCCCAAGGGTAGGGAGAGAGGACTCAGCGAAGTGTGGCCCTGGAAGTTAGAGCAAGCATGCCCTTTCTGTTCTCCAACTGCCTAGAGAGGAGATGTCTCCCCTGGATGCTTGGGTGACCCCTTCCCCTGAAGTGTTCCCATCCCGTTCCGGCAAAGAAGCTCTGAATGTGTCTTCCCAGAGGAAGCTGGGGGACCCCGTTACCAGCAGTAGGGCCTGTTCCTGGAGCAGCTGTTGCTGAAGGATCTCGAGCTGTCGCTGCTCCTCCTCTAGCCTGTGACGAATATATTCCTGGGGGGTGGGGTGGGGGTGCAAAGGGCAGGGAAAGAGGGGGAGGCAGAAGAGGGGCAGCAGCGGCGGCGAAGGAGTTGGAAGAGAAGGGATCAGTGGGGTGAGGATGAGGAGCGCAGGGAAGAGTAATAGAGAGGATGGGATGGGATGAGCCCCACAGAGGGCACAGGGAATGAGGAGGAAGTCAGTGTGGGGGACCCATGAGGGTGGGTGTAGGGGAGGAGTTAGGGATGGTCCAAGAGATGGGGAATGAAGGCACAGAGACAGGAGGAGGGCAGGGAGCCAGGGTTGGGGGTTGAAGGGTGGGAGAAAACAGAGAGAAAGAGTGAAGCTAGAAAAGATAGGAGGAATCTAGGGGTAGGGGAAAGAAGGGGGAAAGGGTATTGGGGAGCAGGGGAGGCAGGCAGCAGGAGCAGGAGGAGGGGCAGGGGAGGGAAGGGGTGTGTGTGGTGTCGCTGGGGGCCTGTACCTGCTCCCGCTCTGCCTGCCGCCTCTCCTCCTCCCGCCGAATGGCGTGGATGTCTTCCAGCCTCCGCTGCTGCTCCTTCTCCTGCAGCTTCCGCTGTTCCCGCTCTCGTCGCTGTTGCTGGGGGTGAAGAGACATGGTCTCAAGGACTGCACCAGCCGCCAGCGCAGCCCTGGAAGGGAAGAGGGCCGAGTCCATTTTCAGAGGGTTCCTAGAATGGGGACCTCTGCTGGACAATGCAGGCAGATCTCCTATTCACTAGCGACGGTGGTGAGAGAGAACAGCACCAACTTGTTTCTACAAACCATACTACCACTATACAAGAGCCCACAGGCCAGGGAGAAGCTGCTTGTCTAAGCTTCTGGAGGCAAGGTGGAGAGACTGACTGCTACTCTTGGAGTGGGCCAAACTGGGCAGTACCTTCTCCTACCACTGCCCAGTCAAATGAAGAAAACCAAGGGTCAACAATAACAAACTCCACGTGGACGCCTAGCCTCTCCCATCCACCTCTGCCAGAAGTTAAGAACAGAGTGGGCGGTAGTAATAGCCTTTTGCCACAAGAGGGCAGTAGGCGCCCATGCACAGAAAAGCCTTTTTGGTGGAAACAGGAGAGAGATTTGGGCCCTCCTAAGCAAACATCAGTTAACTCGGGTTGCATTTTACATTCACAGTCTTTCTCACCCAAGAGTCTCCTCACAATCACTAAATAAAAAAAGGGAAAATAACAGAAAAATGGAAAAAGCACAGGCAGCCCTAAGAGTCAATTAAGTTGGGGAACTTTACTGTGGCTATTTTGACAGTGAGGATCTGGCAGGTCTGCTCCAGGAAACATTACAGTAGACACAATTTTCTGTTACGCTATCAGAAAACAACACCTAGTAAAAGAAATCTGCACTAGCCTGTCTTGTAGCAGGCTTTCCTGAAAACTACTTTTGTTCAACAAAAATGGGGCCCACCTTGGGGGGGACATGGACAGTGCGGACACTCCCCTCTCTCTCCTATTCCTTGAAATCATATCATTGTTTCAACGAACAATACCATCTTTGTAAGGTGTTATTTATTTATTGTTTTGTTTTTATTTTTGTGTAGAAGAACTTGGGTGTATGCCAGAGGTGTGGGGGTGGTGGTGGTGAGAGGATTCACCACAGTAGGGAGAGACAGAGTAGGGAGCAGAACAGGTGGATCCACTAAAATGCACTGCCAAGGGGAGCAGTGGGTGGGACAGGAGAGGCCTGTTTTGCTATAGTGGTGATAGTGCTGAGACTTAACCCTTAACTTCCCTTCCCTGACATGCCCTCCTGCAAAATAAATATATTTAAATACATATGTATACAGATACACTTACTTTAATAATTGATGACGTAAAAGAAAAAAAAACTTCAGCTGTTTAAAAATAAGATTGTCATATTAAATTTCTCCTACCCACCGCGAAGGAGTTCAATTAACAAGTCTGAACTCTCCAGGAAATCTAAGGCAAAACAACCAAAAGTAAAGGAGTTTCTTTAGAAGGCTCTTTTTCAGGTTCAGATCAGACAGCAGCTTGAGAATCAGATGCCCAAGGCCCTGGAATATTTGTACATAGACCCCCCAGCTCTTGAGATTTAAGGAAAATGGAGCTAGACAAACCTGCAGCAGAGGTTTACATGTGTAGACAGGGCAGGGATAATCTTGTCTGTGGGCAACAAGTATGGATTTTTAGAAACAGCTCTGCTCTTAAGGGATGCCATTGACACAACCATCCACTCCAGCTGGCAGGGGACAGGGTGCTGGAGGCTGGCCTTCTCGCTGCCCATGAGGCAGGGCTGGGGGCAGCCAAGTCAGGCCTGGCTCGGCCCTTCCAAGATAGCCCACCTCCTCAACACGCCGACGCTCCTCCTTCTGCTCCTCGATGCGTCGCTGCCGCTGGTGCAGGAGGTGCTTGATGTGTGCCTCTGGGTCTCGCTGTTGCTGCTGCTGCAGCTGCTGCTGCTGCTTCAAAGCCTCTGAGTTGCTCTTATTCTCCTGCTGGAGTCGGAGAAATTCCCTGCGTAGGGTTGACTCCCCAGGCACGTTCATGATGGAGCTGGGTCAGGGTAGCACAATGAGCATTGGGGTCAGAACCCTGCAGTTTCCTCTGATCTCATCCGGGCGAGCAGATCTGCCCTCTCCTCTGCCCAGGCTTTGGCCCGTTCCTCCTTTAACAGCCACCTGCATGGCTCTCTCCCCACCTAGTGCTCATACACTTATTCCACTTCCCAGCACTCAGGGATTCTGCTCGTATAGGTCTTTCCGTCTCTGTGCCCAGCACCCCCAACCTGAGTGTTCCCAAACTGGGCCAATGTTTCCCCTCAGAGAGTAAATGATGGCCCCCAACTTTCATCAGTCAAGCCTACCTTGGCTCCCCTTCCTCTCCATGGCTGTCATCTTCCTCTTCGCTGCCGCTGTACTCGTATTCTGTCTCCTCTGCAGAGGGGAGATCACTGCTGTTTCTTCACCCAGTGCCCCAGACCCCACCCTGGGCTAGGGAAACCTTAGATGGGGATAACCAATAAGGTCTGTCTGGATGGCCACGCACCCAGGTCCCTGCCCTCCTCCTTGGAGAAATGGGGTGACAGTGGGCCTCAGGTTTGGGCCTGGACAGAGATGGGGATTAGACCCTATACTAGAGGAGGTGGGAGAATGTGTGAGTGCACTTACACATGCATGTGCTTAACACGAGGCATTTGTGAGGATGTGAAAGGTCAACTCTCATTTAGAAAACTGACTTGGATTGGGCGGTAAAAGGAGAGATGCCTCGGGACTGGAAGTTTGCAAAACCTCTCTGGATAGGGAGGGGAGCCCCAAGGGGAGCCAGGAGGAGCCAGGGCTGGTAAGGAGGAGCAGGGACTGAAGCATGTCTGAGACCCGTGGCTTCCCTCCTTGCTCACTGACCTTTCTCGCCTCGCTTCTTCCGGGATCTGTCAATGTGGTCCTTGAGCTGGATGCGGACCTGCCGCTCAGTGGGCTGGTCGCGGATGAAGGGAAACTTCAGCAGCTGCTCCGTTGGTGGGCGGCTCAGGTAAGTTTTGATGAGACATGTATCAATGAAGTCAATGAACTTCTTAGACCTGAAAATGATGGGGACTCACACTGGGAGGGCCCCCTCAGAAGGGGTGTTGCAAGAGCAAGGGGGGATCCAAAAGCCACCTTCCCTCTGTCTTCTTCACATCCTCACACCAGTCCCTATCCACCCGCCCAGACACAGTGTGACCCTCCCCACACCTCTTCTATGAGGGGACACAGCGGGTTAGGGATGGTGGCTTGTCTAGAGAGCTTTCTTCCTAGACACCAAACCCCCAGAGACCTACCACTTCTTAGACTTAAGCCTGGGTGGTGGGTTCCGAGGGATGAGGAAGAGGGCTCGCATGGGGTGCATGTCACACAGAGCTGGGACAGGAGAGATACCATCAGTCCTTGCTGAGAGCCTGAGAACCCCTTCTCACCATGACTTCCCATGACCACCTCCTCCCAGCAGCCATTTTCTGGGCCTCCTTTCTCTCCCAGAGTTTGCACTTACGAGGAGCTCCCTCCGCCATCTCGATGGCTGTGATTCCTAGCGACCAAATGTCACTCTGTGGAGGGTAAAGAAGGGACAGGTGAATGTTCCTGACAACTCTCTTCACCCACCACCTCTTCAGGACCAGTCCCTGGTCCACACTGCTTCCTGAGGTCCCTCTCTCTCAGCCACCTCCAACTCACCCAGACTTCCTTGCCAAAAATGTTCCTCAACCTGCCATTGCTAACATGCCATCCTATTCAAGCCCTGAATAATATTTTCAATTTATCCTTCTTCACTCCCATCTCCATGTTCCCTACTTTCCCCTCCATACCCTGTAATCATAGGTGGCATCGGGGTTTTCATCACAGGCGATGACCTCTGGGGCCATCCAGTAGGGGGTTCCAATGAAAGTATTCCGTCTACCCACGGTTCGGTCCAGCTGAGCGCTCACTCCAAAATCCACTGGAAAACACCAAGGGAGGTGGTCACAGCTGAGCATCACAGCTGTTCCCCTTGCCTCAGTCTGCAAGTACATGCCCCAGGGCAGCGGAGGCCTAGTGTGTGAGGGGCAGACACTTCCTGGTCACCTCTTCCACCCCATCAATCTTCTGAAGATCCTGATCTAGTCTTCCTATATCTTGGGAAAAACCCAAGGTGAATGGACCAAGAGACAGCATCCCAGACAGGAGGGGTGAAAAATCCTCTCCCTAGAGAGACCTCATAGTGCTGGGGACCTAACAGATGGCAGGGAACAAGCTTCTTGAGTGATTTTCAAGCAGGAGGCAGGGCATCTGCGGGAGGAGATGGGAAAGGGGAGGAGCAAGCCTCTCAGTCTATAGGAAGTTGGACTTGAACCATGAAAGGGGAAAAAGGGATCTCTGTTTCTCTGTCCTGGAGGCAAGAGGGTTCCAACTCCCTTAGAAGGGGCTGGCCTACCTAGTTTGACCTCTGCGTTCTCTGTCAGCAGCACATTCTGCCCCTTGATGTCTCGATGGATCACCTTGTGGGCGTGGAGATGAGCTAGACCCTGGAGCAGGAAAATGAGTGGAATTAGTCTCAGTCTGGGAGGGAGTGGGAAAGAGCAAGCAGTGGACATGAGCCCAGGGGAGGGGAGATTCAGTCTACACAGGGCTGGCTGGAGAAGGAGCTGCTCTCTGCCCAGTAGCCAAGTACAGGCTGAGCTTTCTTGGAGAGTGTCCTCAGTGGTGGCTCCTGGGAATTCCCAGCAGCTGCAGGGATGCAAGTGGGGACACGGCAGAGCTTGAACACAGAGGCTCCTATCTCCTCCAACAGTATGAGTTCCCCAAGGTTGGGGCTCTGTCTGTCCTGCCCCACACATCAGGCCATCTGCTCCTTAAAGAAGGCACAGTTCCATTCTTCCTCAGTGTGGGGAGGGTTCACATACAGGGCTGGCCCCGGAGGAAGGGGGAGGTGCTCACCCGGAGAATCTCCCTACAGATGTAGGCAATGCAGTCCTCCTTCAGGGCGTTTCCTTTGGTGTTTTTCACCAGGTCCGTCACAGAACCAGCACCACAGAACTCCATTACCAGCTGTGGCCCCAGGGAGGCACCAGGAAGGAAAAGCATCAGTCAGGCAAGATTTCCTGTCACCTGCACCCCTCCCCCTCAGGAGGACCAGAAGCCTTGGGGCCAGAACTGGTAAGAACTGGAGAGCAAGAGCTGAGGCCCCTCACAAAGGCTACAGGACTTCATGAGATTACAAGAGAAAGGGGAAAAGATAGGTCAGGGTGAGACTGGGAGAGCTGGTCTGGGCCCCAGGAGCCCAAGGAAACCCTGAAGTTGTAGGCAAATCAATGTGGGTATGGGCATTATCTTGGGGAATGTTCCAGTCTCTTCATTCTCACTGGGACCCATAACCCCGAAATGGTTAGGCCTATTTTGTTCTTTGTATTTTTTAAAAGATTTATTTATTTATTTATTTATACAAGAACAGGGGTACAGGCCAGATTCATGGGAGGGTGAGAGGATTCACCAGAGACAGAGCGGGGAACAGAACAGGCAGACTGATGAAATACACTGCTGAGGGGAGCAGCGGGCACGGCAGGAGAGGTCTGCCATGCCATGCGGGACCCTCGCCCGCCGGCTGGCCAGGATCCAACCAGCACTGTAGAGGCTGCAGACAGCTTCACAGCGCTGCGCTCAACCGCCTGCGCCACCAGGGGAGGCCCTGTTCTTTGTATTTTGTAGAAAGTATTTTGTGTTTCATTTTGGCACAATGAATGGTTTTTATATTTTTTAAATCATTGGGAATAAAGTTTTAAAAATAATCTTGAAATTCAAATTTTAGTGTTCTAAATAAAGATTTTTAGGGATAAAGCAAAGACCATCCATTTATGCTTGTCTAGGCTGCTTTCACGGTACCACAGCAAACTTAAGCAGTTGTTACAGAGCCTCTATCACCAACAAAGCCCCCAAGTGTTTATTATCTGCCCCATTACAGAAAAGTTTGCCAACCCCTAAGCCACGGGCAAGAAAAAGGCCAAGACTCAGCAACTCTCCAAGTGTGCTAGAGACAAAATAGCGTGTGTCTACCATAAAGCTGTTGAGGGAGCCCGGTAATATTTTGGGAGAAACTCTACAAACAGAGGCAGGACCATGGCAAGGAGATGAGAGTTCCCTCCCAGCTCCTCTACGGAAGAACCACTGAGGTCCAGAGGCTGGGGTCAAATGGGAAGTACCCCTGGAATCGATATGCCATCAAAATGTTTCCACTGTACTTCTCTAAAAATCACATACAATGCAGAAAAAGGTTGGATGGAATATGCACCTTTTATATGCAATAAATGTAATTTGTACAGGTCAGGTCTGGACTGCCCCTCCCACAGCCAAGCACAGTGAGGGGAAGGGAGGATAGTGCCCAATAGGCCCAGAAGGGGGCGCTTAATCACCATTACCTAACCACTACCCTCAAAGATCTAAAGGTCTTCCATTCCTGCTGCCAGGTAAACCTTCCAGACTAGTTACCATGATTTATTCTCTCTCTCTCTCTCTCTCTCTCTCTCTCTCTCTCTCTCTCTCGCTCTCTCTCGCTCTCTCTCTCTCTCAGAGGCAGGGATGATTACTCATGCTTACTTGTGCAGGGTACACATAAGGTACTTAATAACTACGGGTCTGGCAGACTGATGGGAGGGGAGATCGAACAAGAGTTCTAACCCCCACAGCCATCATCATGCTCCCTGCTGCTCACTCTTGGGGGCTGGGTTGAGCACCAGAAAAGGCCAGGCTGGGGAATTGGCCAGCACCAGGCTAGGAAGGGCGATGTTCTGAGCCAGGGCAGAATTTGGGGGAGGCCCAAAAGAGCTACAGCAAGCTATTAGGATAATCATCCAGGGCATGGCAGAGAGGGGTCTGAAACCTCTTACCTCCCACAAGTATTTTGGTCTATTGCTTTCCCAGGAATGGTGCTCAAAGATAGGAGAAGTGATGGGCCACCCTCTGTGGTCTCTCCTAGGCCCTGCTAGGATTACAATGCTCACTCCTGATTAAGTGGCTGCCCAACACAGTGTATGGGTCAGGGCAATGGCAGGGGCAAACCCCAGGACCCTTGCAGCTAAAACACTTAGAGGACAAAAGGCTGCCATGTGTGGGAGACTCGATGTGAGTGAGGAGGTCCCTCTGAATCCAGACACAGGAAAGGTTGTGTAGACTGAAGGGAGGGCTGGCATGAGGAGATTTTAAGAAGCATTATGCTGAGTTCCAAATGAGCAGCCTGGAGACAGGAATGACATGGAGAGGAAGGCAGACAGACAGAGGGCTCTTCTCACCCAGAGCTGGTCATCGTTTCCAGGGGGGCTCTTCTTGATGAAGGCCCCATAGTAGGTGGCAATGTTGCGGTGGTGAGAATATTTTTTCAACATGTTGATCTCCTGTTTGATCTCTTCTTCCTCGTCCTAGGTAAATGCGGTGATTGGAGGAAGATGACCCCTGGGAAGTGAGATAACCCCTCACTTTGCCATGTGTCAACCCTCCCACTGCCCCCAGCTGCTCCCTACCTCTGTGACATCCATGACCTTGATGGCAGCCAGCTGCCCAGTCTTGACATGCCGACCCTGCAGGACAGAGAGCCTGGCATGGAGGAATCTGGATGTACGCTCAGGGAGAGCTGGAACAGGTCACACATTCTGGCCATTTTCTCTCTTAGAAAGTATCCCTCCTGGTGGCTAGACACCTCAATTTGTGTGTTGACCACAGGGCTAGACAGAAAGCTACAGAAAAAACTACCAAGCCTGACCTTCCAATCTCTCAGCTTAATAAAGATGCAGGGTCTCCTCCCCTAAGGCACTTAAGAGAGGAGAGTGAGAAACATTTAAGTTCTATTCCAACCTCTTTGACATGGACTTTCTACAGTTTGAAGTTAGGGCAAGAAGTGAAAGATACCTTCTCATCCTCAGGCAGAGCCTGGGGAGGGGCTTTGCCTCTTGGCATCTTCTCTGAGACCCACCTCTCCCCTGTGGACAGAGGCCTTCATCAGCATCATGGCCCCTCCACGCCTGTCCAAGCCTAACCAAGGCTTTTTATTATTGTTGACAGGAAAGAACATGTAAAGCTGATTTTAAGAAACTCAGGGGAATACAGAATGGCTGACTGACATATGTTGATGCCCCGTCACCAGTACTAATGAGAAGGAACATTTCCTTCTAAAGTATGTCCCTCTCATCCTTCCAATGAGAGGCAGAAGCCATCTCAATCTTGGACAGGTAAGTCCAAAGCTTCCTGGGGAAGACCCGGGTGGGGGAAGGCAGCTCCCTGTGGGAATGGACATAGGTACTGCTAGCCCCTAGATTATTTTTATCCCCAGTAGACTCCAAACCTAGAGAAGCAGCAGAACATAGAGTGACTATTTCCACGGCAATGACTAGGCAAGAAATAGGGGGTGGGGGGTTCTTTTTCCCTCACAGGAAGAAAGATATGAGCCAGTGGTCCCGAGGAGCCAGGATACATTGGCTGAGATGCAGAGGAGAATTGTGGAAAGACCCAGCATAGTATCTGGAGATGGAGGAGCCAGGTGGATGCTCTCATGGCCTCCAGCCCTGGGGCAGCATCCACCTTGAATGTCCTTCTCCCTCCCGAGCTGCCTTGCCCAGCCAAGGCGGGGGTTGGGGGGGGGCAGGCCACATGAGAGGGCTGGGTTGGACAGGCTAAAAAGCTACAATCAGTTGAGGAAATGCCACTTTTGTGGGAAAGAGAGGCAGCCCCAAAAGCAGAAGCCCTGAGCTCTGGCTCCAGCCTGCTGTGGGAGTCTAAGGAAGCTACCTCTCCTCTGCAGAAGGCCACTCATGAGATCCACCAACTCCAAATCCCAGGTGTAGTTTGGGAGATGCTCTATCTGCTTTGAACTGAGCTCTGCTCTGAACTCCCAGGTGAGGTCTGATGCTTGTCCCCACTGACCTCCCACTTCCCTCTCTCACATGCCACCCGCCCCACCCAGTTCCTGCCACACCCAGGACTAGCTCTAAACTCAGAGGCAGAGGCCTGCAAAAATACCCACTTCCTGCTGCTTCCTTCCTTAATCACTTTTATTCCGCTATCCTCTCTCTCCAGCAGCTCTGTCCCCTTTCCCAGTACTCCCAGCCTCTGTCGTCCCCCAAGACCCCCCTTAGTCTCCATTCTGTGTTCCCTCGAGTGATCTGGGGCTCACTTCTTCCACTCTCCATGAGAAGGCCCCAGGGAAGAGGGTCAGTAATGCTGCTGCACCATTAGGATCTCACCTTGTACACCTGTCCATAGGTTCCATTGCCAACCACTTCCACCAGCTCAAAGATTCCAGCAGGGTCCTGGGGGGAGGGAGAAAGAATAAAGTCAGGACATCAGAGAAGGATTCTGTAGCTAGAGTAGGGGGAGGGGTATTCAAAAAGATATAGGAGTGAATGCTAATACATAACGAGGGGTGTCATGGGATGTCCTTTTCCTGGACTGGCTCAGAGTTAGTATTCTAGGTGAAAACTCAGAAGGAGGTGACAGAAAACAAGTCAGAACCCAGCTGGTCTTTCAAAGACATGCTCCTGATTTCAAACTCTGTGACAAACTGAGAGTCTGTAGTCTCATCTGCAAGACTGGGATGCCCAATATCCACCTCTGGAGTTGGTGTCAACTTTAAATGAGGCAATGCCCATAAAATGCCTAAGGATGGTGCCTAGCATAGAGCATGTGGTCAATAAAAGTTAATTATCATTATCATTTTTTAAAAAAGATTTATTTATTTATGCATACAAGAGTTGGAGTATAGGCCAGAGGTGTGGGGTGGAGGTGAGAGGATTCACCAGAGACAGAGTGGGGAGCAGAACAGGCAGACTGACTGAAATACACTGCTGAGGGGAGCAGTGGGCGAGACAGGAGAGGTCTGTTGCACCATGTGGGTTGCTCAAGGCTGCAGATTGCTTCATAGTGCGGAGCTTAACCCCTTGCACCACCAGGGAGACCCCTTTAAAATTATTTATTTTAGCGTAGAAGAACTGGGGTACAGGCCGGGAGCAGGGGTTTGAGAGGATTCATCAGAGACAGTGGGGAACAGAACAGGCAGACTGACTGAAATACACTGCTGAGGGGAGCAGCGGGCGTGACAGGAGAGGTCTGCTGTGCCATGTGGGTTAGCTCCCTGGCTGGGGACCAAACTCAGGCCATTGAACTCAGGCCATGGTGGTAGGCCTTCCTGGTGACAGTGCTGAGACTTAATACCTAGGCAACCAGGGAGGCCCTATTTTATTTTTTAAAGGCTGAGGAAAGCTAGCATGGGGCTGGAATTTGAGGGCCACCATCTTTTTGTCTGTTTTTTCCCTCCCACTTCTTCTGAGATTGTAGCCTTCTAGACCAGGATTTAGGGCTTTTGGGGTGGGGAAAAGACCTAGGGGGAGAGGGAGGGAGCAGGTGACAGTGAGAAGGGCCATTGGGAGGGATGGATGAGATTTGAGAACTTCCAGTTCTCTCTTTCCTGAGCCAAGCAGTGCCAGGAGGAGAGGGCCCGAGAGCTTGAACAAAGCCTCCAAAGACACTCATCCTCCCGCTGGGCCAAGAGCAGGCAGGCCCAGAAGAACAGCACAGCTGCAGTGGGAAGCCACCCACACCCTGTTGGCAGGGCTTCTTTTTGAAAGAGAGGTTGAGAGGTGGAGCTGCAAACCGAGAGCGAGTAAGGGCCCCAGTGCTGTCTGTACTCTGGTGTACTCTCACTCTTGCGCGTGCACACACACACACACACACACACACACACACACACCCTGCACTGCCCACAGCACCGGCTGGTGTGGCACAGGGCAGGACCCTCCTGCCTCCTGCAGACTACAAGGGAGGCACACAGTGAGGCTGTCACTTAGGAAACAAACTCTCTGGGCACACTTGGGCCTCTGTGCTCCTAAAAGTACACAACCCAAAACTCTTTCCTCTCTGATTGTGAAAACCAATATAGGATTTTAAAAACTAAACAAACTGCAAGACTCTTTCATCCAAAGTAATAAGTATATGGAACATAACTTGGGCATGCTGGCGAACAGGGGCTTAAGGGCCCAAGGCTTAAGAATGTCCTCACTGTACATTGTCCATTTGCTCAGAGTGGGGAACAGGAGTACAGGAAAGACACCCTGTCCCACTGTACATCCCGTCTTAGCATGTAGCACCACATACTGTCTTGTCTATTTACTTGTCAGTAGGAATTCCTGGAAGAAAGGGAGTGAGTCCTCTTTGTCCATCAGAGTATGTCCCCTTGCCCAGGGCCTAACAAACAGTGGCCTGAAAGAAAATCCCTAACTTTCCCAGAGGGAGAGAGGGGCAGGTCTCAGATAGAAGACCTCAACTTGAGGAGTTGATGGTTAGGAGAGCTCTGATGGGGCCTGGGCTGACCGGACCAACAATCTTATGGTTCTAAGCTCAATTATTCCAGCAAAAGTTGCTAAAAAAACCTTGAACAGGTCTAAGAAGTCAGCAGACCCACAGGAAAGGAAGAAACTGTCACTTTATTATGGGGATAATGAGGGAGTCTAAGAGCTGCAAGGAAACTAGAAGAAGCCTTATATATGCAAGTCTAGACTTGGAGGTGTGACCACAGTTCCTTAAAATTGTGCCCCCCTGAAAGGTCATCCACAATGGGGCATCTTAACTGACTGTTGGGAAGTCCTTTCTTCCATCTTAGTTCTTTCTGAGAAGGATGGAGACAGGAAAAAAGGACTTATGGTCCTGATTTTCTAGACACGCCTAATCTAAGAGGGAAAACATGATAGGCCTATTAAGAGCCATCACTTCAAATCAGCACACATATTTAATTATAATCTGAACTCCCAGTCAGCTGCTTTTCTGTATGTTTGGGAGGCACTGAGGATGAAAGAACAATCTTTGAGGTTAGACACACTAGGTTCAGATATTGTTGTTATGATTTTAAGCCCATTTCCTGACCCACAAGCTTGGATCATCCCACCTATTTCAAGGGATTATACTGAGAATTAAGCTGAGCCCATGCATAGGTAGCCCATGTAGGTCTGGCACCTACATTCTCTATAAAACACTCTCCACAGAGGCTGACCCCATTCCACTTTTCAGTAACAGCAGCATTTTCCACACCAAAATCACACCTCTGCATATTTTCCAAAGTATGAAATTGGACCCCTACCCTCTTCCTCCCTGTTCCACAGGTCGCCCGTCCTTTTCCCCTTCAGAAGGACCTTGATTTGTCTCCTCTCACTTCCTGAAGCTCCCACCTTACTCCAACCCCTTCTCTCCTCCCTCCTGGAGCTCCTGCCTCACGATTCTTCCTTCTGCTGCCACTGCAGGATCTAATACTCCTAAGATAGAGCTTCCCTAATTTTATTCTTCTGCCCTCAAATCAGCATGGCCTCCCCAGTGTGCTTCCAGAAGAGTCCAAGCACCTCAGCCTGATATTTTAAAAGTTTCTTCATCACTAACCAACCACAAATACTTTCTGAGTGAGTATCTATATCTGCTCTATACTGGCTGAGCCCCTAGTCAGGGAAAATCTGTAAGGCAACTTTCTCTTATTTCATTCATTCATTAAATATTTACTGAACACTAACTGTGTGACAACTCCTTGATTCTGCATGGTGGGGAGCTTAGTGATGCATGAGAAACATGTATAGTCCCTCAGAGCCTTATAGTTTTTTTTTTTTTTTAAGATTTATTTATTTATACAAGAACCAGGGTACAGGCCAGATATGCGGGAGGGTGAGAGGATTCACCAGCGACAGAGTGGGGAACAGAACAGGCAGACTGACGAAATACACTGCTGAGGGGAGCAGCGGGCGAGACAGGAGAGGTCTACTGTGCCATCTGGGTTTCTCCCTGGCCGGCCGGGATTGAATCCGTGCTGCAGAGGCTGTGGACAGCTTCACAGTGCGGTGCTTAACTGCCTGCGCCACCAGGGAGGCCCAGAGCCTTATAATTTTATACATCAGTCAAGTACCCCAGCATGGATATATGACATTGTGGGATTATGTGCTGTAAGAGCAACTGAAAGCACTTAAGGCATTAAGAAGCTGCTTGATAGAGTAGAAAGAACACTAGAGAGGGACTTTCAAGTGAGAATTTTAGCATTAGCTCTGTATCCCTGAACAAGTATTTAACTGGAGCCTTAGGTCCCTCCCATAAACTAAGAGGGGTAAAAATTCTGTTTTACAAGCCTTCAGGGGATAGAATTAAATCCAGGTTGGGAATCATAGGCAGGTTCCCTGGAGGAGATGGTCTGAGTTGTGCTTTACAGGCTGGGAAGATTTTCATGAATTTTTGAGTGGTGAAGGCCCTGCTGAGTTTGGATGTAGAGTCTGAAATGCTGGGGACACGTAGAAGTAAATGTCTATCAGGTATTTAGAAACAGGAGTCTGGAGATAAAGATTTAGAGGACGTGCATGAGTGTGAGAGTTGGAGACAGGAGACAAGAACAAAAGAGCGAAGGTCATGTGCTTATGCTGGAGAGCAGAACAGATACCAGAGATGTCAGAGAAGATGAGAAAAATACCACTGGCCTTAGCACCCAGGAAACCACTGGGTAGCTCTGTGGGAACTGCAGCTGTTAGAGCAACAGGCCAACAGTGGGGGCTGGAGGAGATGGGAGATGAGGAAGTGAAGGCTTGGGTGTGGCTCCCTCCCTGGACAAGGCCAACTGTGAGAGGAAGGGAAGAAATCAAATGATGGCTAAGGAGGCTGCAGGATCAGAGAAAAGAGTTTTCAAGATAGGGAAGACCTCTACTACTTGTGAAAGGTAAGACAGAAATGGAGGAGACCAGGGCCTCCCCGGTGGCGCAGCAGTTGAGCGCTGGGTTGTGAAGCTGTCTGCAACCTCTGCAGCACTGGCTCGATCCCCGGCTGCTCCCCACCCCCCCCCACCACCGGAGGAGGGACCCACAGGGCACCCAGACCTCTCCTGCTGCCTGCTGCTCCCCTCAGCAGTGTACTTCGGTCCTTCTGCCTGCTCTGCTTCCCGCTCTGGCTCTGGTGAATTCTCTCACCCTCCCGCGCTTCTGACTGTACCCAGTGCTTGTATGTATAAATAAATAAATAAATCTTTAAAAAAAATGGAGGAGACTTATGATGCTTGATGAACTGACTTTTTTATAATATGTGTGTGTATATTTTCCAAAGTATGAAGTTGGACCCCTACCTCATACCATATTCAAAGAATAACTCAAAATGGATCACAGATTTAAAAATAAAAGTGCTAAAGCTATAAAGGTCTTCAAAGAAAACATTGCAGTAAATCTTTATGATCTTTGGTTAGGCAACAATTTCTTACACAAGACATCAATTCTTCAAATGCTTTTGTGCTTGAAAGGACACCATCAAGAAAATGAGAAGACAACCCACAGAATGGGAAAAAAATCTGCAAATTATATAGTAGATAAGCGACTTGTATCCAAAATGTAAAAAGGACTCCTCAATAATAAAATAAATAAACAATAAAGACAAATAATCCAGTTAATAAAGGGGCAAAGGATCTGAACAGAGATTTTTCCAGAGAAGGTCTAGAGGGGCCTATAAGCACATGAAAAGATGTTCAGCAACATTAGTCATTAGGGAAATGTGAGCCCAAGAAAGTAAGATACCAATTTACCCACCAAGATAACTCTAATCAAAAGTATGGATAATAACAAGCATTGTCAAGGATCTCAAGAACTTAGAACGGTCATTGTTGATGGGAATGTAAAATGGTGCAGGCATTTTGGAAAACAGCTTGGCAGCACCTCAAAATAAAAAATCGAGACTTACACAGTTCTACTATTAGGTAGATACCCAAGAGAAGGGAAAACAGATGTGCATACAAAAATCTGTACATGGGGCCTCCCGGGTGGCGCAGTGGTTGCAGCGCCGGTTGCAGCGCAGTGGTTGCAGCTGCAGTCTCTGCAGCGCCGGTTCAATCCCCGGCCTCTGGGCGAGGGTCCCACATGGCGCGCAGACCTCTCCTGCCGCCCGCTGCTCCCCTCAGCAGTGTACTTCGTCAGTCTGCCTGCTCTGCTCTCCTCTCTGACTCTGGTGAATTCTCTCACCCTCCCGCGCTTCTGACTGTACCCAGAGCTTGTATAAATAAATAAATAAATAAATAAATAAATAAATAAATAAATAAATACATCTTTTTTTTTTTTTTTTTAAAATCTGTACATGAAATTCTCATAGCAGCACTATTCATGGTAGCCAAGAAGGAGAAACAACCCAAGTGTCCACAACTGATGAATGGCTAAATGTGGTATGTCCATACAACAGAATATTATTTGGCAATAAAAAGATATGAAGTAATGATACATGCTATGACAAGGGTGAGACTTGAAAACATTATGCTAAATGAAAGTAGTCAGTCAAAAAATGCCATATACTATATGGCTCCATTTAGGTGTAATGCTCACAACAGGCAAATCCATAAAGTAGATGAGTGGTTTCCAGGAGCTGAATGGAGGGTTGAATGGGTAGTGACTGCTAATGAGTCCTAGGTTCTATTTAGGGCTGATGAAAATGTTTTGAAATTAAATGGTGGTAATGGCAAGTCTGTGAATATGCTAAAATAACTTTAAAATGTTTTACAGGGATGAATTGCATGGTATGTGAATTATATATCAATAAAACTATTAAAAATAATAATCCTAAGAGCACCTCCCATAGTGCTCAACAAATTATTTATTAATGATAGTTTCCACTCTAAGGAAGCTACCCTACAAACATGGAAGAGAGCCCTCACATGTTTCTGGTCTAATAACACATACAAAAAGTCCTAAGAAAGTATAGAAAATGATAAAAAAAAAACCTACCTATAATAACAATGATTAAGAGTTTGGCAACTTGGTGTCTACTCTTGGCTCTGCTGCAATAGGCTGTGTGTGTAGGGTAAATCACTTAACCTCTCTGGGTTCCCTTTCAACAAGATAAGAAAACTTTCCAATTTTAATTCTACAATTCTAAATGCTCAAGTTCACACTTTATGAAGCTGCCAACCTAATGACTATGTATTACTTCCTTATTTTGTGCCAGAAGCTGCTTTAGGCTGGGGAATGTACTACAGTTCCTGTGATGAGGGTGTTTACATTCTGATGGGGGAGGCAGACATTAAACAACTCTACAATCAATTCTTTAATTATAACATGGTACATCTTAAGTGCAATGGAGAAGAATAGGAGCTAAAATAAATTTGACAAAGTCTGGGAAAAACTATTGGGGATGACGTATTTAAGTTGGGGTCTAAAAGCCTTCCTAGTACTCTCCTTTGAGCAATGAGTTCTATTATCTGTCCCATCCTGATGGCCCTTTATTACCTTACAAAATCTTGTATACCTTCTGTCTCAGAGATCTCACTCATCACCCACCTTCCCATATCCCCTTAATAATTAAAATAATAATTTTTGAGCATTTTCTTTGTTCCTGGTAGTACTATGTATTTCAGAAGGATAATCTTATTGAAAAACAAACAAAAAACAACAACAAAAAAAACCCCTTGAGTTTAGTACTATGGGTATACAGCTGAAGGAAATCCAGAACAATGACTTGCCCAGGGTCACCCATAGTCCGGAAGTGGTGTAGCCAAGGTCTGATTTCATGTCTGACTCTGAATCTATGCTGCCTTGCTCCTAGTCCTGTTCCCCAAGGGACTGTGTGCTGAACCGTGTGGTCCCCTTTCTTGCTCCAGCAATAGCTCATGAATCCCAGAGAAGAATTCTTGATCCAAGGGTAGCCAGTTCAAGATTAGCTAGGGCAAATTTCTCCTTCGGCCCCTCCAACTATAATCCAGTGGGAAGATGCCAGATAGAGAGTCAGGGCTAGAAAAGTACTTAGGCTCACACTTATGCTTCAATGAGATATCTAGACTTCAGAATAAACAACAACTAATACCAATAGACAACACCATTCTAAGAGCTTTCCACATACCAATGGATGTAACCCCCACAAACTCCTTGACACTGACACTATCATTATTCTCATTTTACAGTCGAGGAAATATAGGCTCAGTGAAGGTAAGTGGCTTACCCACAGTCAATGAATAGGCAGAGCCGGGAATTGAACACATGTAGCCCAGCTCCAGAGTGTAAGCAGAGTAAGCAGTGTATCCTTTTATTTGAACTAGCTTGCAGCTAAACACATCATACCACAGTTTCAGCATTTGACTTTTCACCTGATTATGTCTTATCTCCGCAGGTAGGACAGAAGCTCTTTAAGGGCAGGAGCCAGGTGGAACATGGGTAGGACTTGGGAAGAGAATTATGCAAACTTGTGCTGATTGGGGTGCCTGAAGGAAGAGCAAAAAGCAGTGTGTTATCTGTGTCACACATTAGACTGCTTTTTTGCAGAGTGACCACGTGGAGTCTATGGTGCTTCTCTTACTCTTTACAGCTTATGTGACTAAACATGTGTGATACTCTACATTTTAAGTACATTAAAACTTTATAAAGTCTTCAGTTGATGTGAAAGGCCTCACAAAAGTGTTAGAATCATTAACAAAAAGAATCTTTTAAGCAAGCAAAAAAAATTGTTGGGAGGCCTCCCGGGTGGCACAAGGGGTTAAGTCTCAGCACTATGAAGCTATAGGCAGCCACTACAGCACAAGTTTGACCTCCAGCCAAGGATCTGACCCACATGGCGCGGCAGACCTCTCCTGTCTCACCCGTTGCTCCCCTCAGCAGTGTATTTCAGTCAATCTGCCTGTTCTGCTCCCCACTCTGTGGCTAGTGAATCCTTTCACCATCCGACACCTCTGGCCTACACCTCAGCTCTTGTATGCATAAATAAATAAATTTTTAAAAAAGAACTGTTAGAATCAAATTTTGAACAGTAGGTCTCCAAGACCACTGACAGAGCCCTGGGTAAATAAAAAAGTCAGAGCTATATGACATGTGGCGGTGTGCACCGTATGATGATGTTTACAATTTGTAATTATATATATTGCTTTGTTCAGATAAGAAGAGATAACAGTGCAGCTGCAAAAGAACACCTAGTAGATGTAACTCTGTGCACTACAAGGAATAATCTATCTCTCTCTGACTCTCTCTCTCTCTCTCTCTCACTCACACACATGCAGATTTAATCCTGATGTGAATACTCAGTGACGCGAGCTCATCTAAGAGTGCTACCTTGCAGCACTCGGGAAATCCTGTCATCTGTTCCTGTTTTCCTCATGGCACCAGGTATGCTTCTGAGTGTGTGTGAGGACCTCAGATGCTTGCTAATTTAATATTTAAGTAACAGAGCAAAGTTGAGGTCAAGGAGAGCTTTTTGAAAGAAGTTGAGGAAAAGAGCTAGAGGGGCGGGGCCTCCCTCGTGGCAAAAGGGGTTAAGCACTGCACTATGAATTTGTCCACAGCCTCTGCAGCATGAGTTCAATCCCCAGCTGGCCGGGGAACTACCCACATAGCACAGCAGATCCCTCCTGTCTCGCCCGCTGCTCCCCTCAGTAGTGTACTTTGGTCAATCTGCCTGTTCTGGTCCCTGCTCTGTCTCTGGTGAATCCTCTCACCCCCTGCATCTCTGGCCTGTACCCCAGCTCTTGTATGCATAAATAAATAAATCTTAAAAATAAAAAAAGAGCTAGAGGGAAACAACAAGCAGCAGGCTGGGTGGGTAAGGAGGAAACATGCAGCCTGCAGATGGGGACAGAAAGGAACAAGTTGTCTTATCGTACTCTTCTTCTCTGTCTTAAATCCGCCTTTAATGATTTCAACAGTTAGTCTTCCCAACTATAACCTAATGACTTTCTGATGGGTCTGCCTTATGTTTCGGAATCTCCCCAACATTTGGCATAAGCTCTGTGCTTAAATCCAGTCTGAACGACTATTCAGCACAGAGTCTTGATCCTTCCCAGCTTCCCGCTGACTTAAACCTTCATCATGGACTCTGCTCACTAGAAGTGACCAGGCACAAACCACCCTTATACTCTTTCCTCCTTGTTCTGCTGACCCTCAGCCCCTGGGCTCCTTCCACGACTCCAATCTGGGTGAAGGATAAGGAGGAAATATTGGCACAGCTCTGACAAACAGCAAGGCAGTTAGTCTGATGCTTTGGCCCTGCATTAACTGACATTTTCCTTTCCCTTCCCTGAAACCAAGAAGTCTATTTTAATGGGGTTATGAGACAGATTGGGATTAGGGTACAAGTGAAGGTAGTGACTATTTCCCAAGAAAAACTGCAAAAGAGTTTATGCATCAATTGTTTCAGGACTTGCAAATCACAGTCCAATCAGAGGTGGGGCGGGTGGGGTGGGGCTGCTAACTGAAGCTCAGAGAGCCAAGACTTTAGGACAGGGAAAGGAGAGAAGGCGAACACTCCAAATACTCCCTACAATTAAGTAGAATTATACAGGAGACATGTGGAGTCATAGAGGAATCCAGGGTGAAAGGGGTGGGTGGCAGTATGAGCAAAAGGAGGCATGAACCTTAGGTTGGGGGTTGTATTTTTTGGAAGTGGCCCAGAGCCAGCAGATTAGGTCCATGGCCTCCAGTCCTGCTCTGCTAATAGCATGCCTCTTCCCAGGGTACTTCAGATTGCCCACTGCCTGCTTTGCAAGGCGTAAAGTTTTTTTTTTTTTAAATACTTTAACAAACACAAACTAATATTACCAATATTAACTTATGCTTCCATCTTTTAAATGTGACTGTCAAAGAGTGCCTTCTTATACCCTGAATCTACCTTCTAGGAAATTATACCCTGACTCTACCTTCAGAGAAAATTAACATGTTGCAAAGAAATACATATGCTAACATGTAAGGGGTGAGATTCCTTGTGAAGCAGCTGCAGTAGAAACCGGTAGGATAGGAAAATGTATTCCCCATTTTTTTTGTTGACCCGAGTCTTATAATTACAGAATTTCAGAACTGGAAGTATCCTTAAAAATTCTAGGAGATTCTAGGAGGTTGTTAGAATGGTAGAAAAAACCAGAACCATAAAGCCTTGGGGAGAGCTGGAAGATTGGGAAAGACACAGAGAGGGAGGGACTGGTCTCTCCCGAACTTCAGGCCCAGCAATGACTATTCACTCGGATATGCCCTGGCAGGTCCTGCTACTGCAACCAGTGCCTTTCCCAAACCCAGGCAAGGTGCCATCCTACCCCTGACAGAGGAGCAGTGCCAGGAGGTAGGGCTGCCACAGGGTGTGAGGGGAACAGGAGAACAAGGATTGACAGAGGGGGCTACAGCCCCATTCCTTCCATTTACTGGAGACAGGCTCACTCTCATTGCCAAGCACACCAGGATTCTAGAGAGAGGCTCAGTAGTCTGTGATAGAGACAAGCAGGTGGGGGAGGGGAAGAAAAGAACCCCTAGGTTGCTAGGCAAAGAGATGGGAACTTGTGATCTAAAGAGGGAACCAAGAAGAGCTGGCACAATAGAGTCCCAAACCTAACAACTCTGGCTCTGGAAAAGCAGGGTCTGTGGAGCCTCTATTCATCTGGCACCATTTTGAAGAGGGAGGCTGGACTGAGCTGAGAGGCCCTCCTGCCCTCCCTCCCAGAAGAAAACAATAGGCCTGTTTTCCTGTGCTCTTCCTGTAACCTAGAAGACCCACACAAAGAGGAAGAGGAGGGCAAAAGCAGTGTTGTACCAGGGCACAGCATCGGGGAGGGGCCTTCACCCTCCCATAAACTCATCAGCCTTAAAGCCACATCCAAAACCCAATAATCTAAGTGGCATGACAGTGATTGCTATGCAAATGCAGCTTTAACTCTATCAGCCCTTTAATCTCACAACAGATTAGTCACTCTAAATTCCTTCTATGGGAGATGTTCTAAAGTCACTACCAGGGGAGGGCCAAAGGGTCCTGAGACACTAGGGGCAGGAAAATGGGGTTTCCCCAGTAGTTTGTCCAGAGAGACACAGGCCATACTAAGTAGTGCTAGAGACATGTAAGTGGGTGGTATTCTGGTATAGGAAGTAGAGACTTAGACATCCTCCGGTCAGCTACGAGTAGCTACAGGATGTGTGTGTATATGCACATGATTAAAAATTATAGGTCAGGGCCTCCCCTGGTGGAGCAGGTAGTTGAGCACCACACTGTGAAGCTGTCCACAGCCTCTGCAGCGCTGGTTCGATCCTGGCCGGCCAGTGAGTGTCCCACATGGCTGGGCAGACCTCTCCTGTCTTGCCCGCTGCTCCCCTCAGCAGTGTATTTCACCAGTCTGCCTGTTCTGTTCCCCACTCTGTCTCTGGTGAATCCTCTCACCCTCTCATCCATCTGGCCTGTACCTGGCTCTTTTATAAATAATAAATCTTTGGAAAAAAAATAAAATATACACGTCAGAGACTTCCCTGGTGGCACAGGGGTTAAAGTCAGCACTATCAAGCTATCGGCGGCCCCTGTGGGCCTGAGTTTGATCCCTGGCTAGGGAGCTAACCCACATGGTGCAGCAGACTTCTCCTCTCTGGGCTGCTGTTCCCCTCAGCAGTGTATTTTAGTAGATCTGCCTGTTCTGCTAGCCACTCTGTCTCTGGTGAATCCTCTCACCCCCACACCTCTGGTCTACACCCAGTTCTTGTATGCATAAATAAATAAAAATATATAGGTCAGAATGCGTGTGTGTGTTTATGTGTAAGACAGAGGGTGTGTGTGTGTGTGTATATATATATGTATATGTACATATATGAGGAAAATGGGAGTGGTGGTATAGGCTGAGGGTAGGGAAATGCCAGGAAGAGATCTATTAGGTCACCTATTCCTACTCAGAGAAACCAGACACAAGGACCCTCCAGACCTGAGTCATCTCCATTTACCTCCCAGTCAACCCAGGGATGTGTGGCATTGTCCCCATTACTACCCTCCAAAGGACTCAATGTGGAAAGCAGGCCCAAAGCCAAAGCATGAGATATGAAATATGGTGAGAAAAAAGTAGATGGAAGAGAAGGTATCATCAGAACACCTCTTCACTGAGGAACAAACTGGAAGAGAAAATGAAAGGTTAAAATCCTCCTTGATTCCCTATTATCCATCACAATCAATAATAAACTGGACTCTAATGAAGCTTTTTAAAAAAATCCCCTTCCCAGCTTTCATTACTTTGTGAAATGGACTCTCTGCTGTGCTCTGGGCTAACCCTGTCTCCCACATTGGGGGACTGAATCGGATCTTTTTATTGTGGTTCCACACTGTGAAGTAGTAGTCCTTTGTTTATCAACTGCTAAACATGTTTTGGAGTGATTTTATGGGACTGGAGAGCAGGAGAGGATATCAAGTAGGCTTTGGGAATAGAGGGGAGGGAAATAATATTTATGTGCTGGGGGAGGGGTCTCTATGCCAGAAGAATGCACATGAACAGAAACATATACCACAGCCATGCCTGCAGATACACGTAGAGGCAGAAACAAGTTCAGGCATGACATATATATGAACACAAATACCATTCTAATCAGAAACCAGCTGAGGGGGCCCTGGCTGAGTAAGGAGGATGGAAATGGTTTCCCCCCAGGCATCAGTGCCCAGGTTCCCCACAGAGTTAGCTGCCTTACAGAGGTCCAGGACTGGTGGCTTTATTCAGACCAGAGGTCTGCAAAGATAGAGGCCCACAGGAGGTGGGGAGCTGACACATGAAGGGAGCTAGATGAGAGAGTTTTCTGGAGCAGGGCAGAGGAGAGTCAGTCATTGGGAAGGGAAGAGAGAAGAGGGGACCAGAATTCAAGCAGCCTTTTGCTGGTTCTAAAATGGCCACAGGCAAGGCAGGGGACAGATGGTCCCTTTCTGATGCTGAATTGGAGAAGTAGGGGAAGGGAAAAGGAAAAAATAAATACCATCACAGTCAGAAATTTAAAAATAAACCAAAAAACCTAAAAGATAAACAGCTTGCTTCTGAGGTTCCGCCAGCCTCCAGAGCCTTCCAAGGGAAAATAGAGAACTGCAGGCTTGAGAGGACAACCCCTCCTAGCCTCAGGTCTGAAAGCAGCTGGAGGTCATGCTAGCGCTCCCCAAGCCCAAAGCCTGCTAGGCGGTGGAGGTGGTATTGTCTCTTTACTTCACCAATGTGCACATCGCACATCCCAAGTCTCAACTTTTTTTTTTTTTTTAAGATTTATTTATTTATACAAGAACTGGGGTACAGACCAGAGGTGCGGGAGGGTGAGAGGATTCACCAGGGACACTGGGGAGCAGAACAAGCAGACGGACCAAAGACACTGCTGAGGGGAGCAGCGGGAGAGGCAGGAGAGGTCTGCCATGCCATGTGGGTTTCTCCCTGGCCTGCTGGGAATCGAACCCGCGCTAGAGGCTGGGGACAGCTTCACAGGGTGGTGCTCAACCTGCTGTGTCACTGGGGGAGGCCCCCAAGTCTCAACTTTTTAAAGTATTAATCTTTGCTTTTGAAAGACTACAGATTGGGGCCTCCCCGGTGGCGCAGCGGTTGAGCACTGGGCTGTGAAGCTGCCTGCAGCCTCTGCAGCGCCAGTTCGATCCCCGGCCACCAGTGAGGGTCCCACATGGAGCGCAGACCTCTCCTGCCGCCCGCTGCTCCCCTCAGCAGTGCACCTTGTCAGTCTGCCTGTTCTGCTCCCTGCTTTGGCTCTGGTGAATTCTCTCATCCTCCCGTGCTTCTGACTGTACCCAGTGCTTGTATAAATAAATAAATAAACAACGAAATAAATAAATCTAAAAAAAAAAAAAAAAAAGAAAGAAAGACTACAGATTGTCCTGGCACTTTGACCTTGGCTCTGCCACAAGAAATAGTTTCTGTCCTAGGCCAGCAGAATCAATAATATCACCTCATGGTTGCTGCCACTGCCCGATGCCCCAACACTTCAAAATCTGCAAGGGGCTTTCACATGTGCCTCAGACCTACAGAGAAGCCAGGTAGGGATTATCACACCATTTAACAGGTGAAAAACCAAGGTTCCAAGAAGTGAAATGTGTGTTAAGGAGGAAGTTAAAACTCTTCTGAACAATTATGAACCAGAGATATACTATGGGGCGGGGGTGCGGGGAAAGGAGGAATTGGGGTCAAAATAAGGGGGTTGCAATTGTATGGGGAATATAAAAATAAACAAAAAAAAAGGATGTACCAATAAAATGTCAAACAGTAAAAAAAATAAAAAATAAAAAATAAAACTCTTCTGAAGACAAATCCAAGGAGGTTTCCCTTGGTGCCTCTCCCCTCTCTGTCCACCAGTTTCCCTTTGCCATCTGTGGCTTCCTCTGGCTTAGATCTGACTGCCTCATGGCTGACTCCCCGAGGGTTGCTTTACCTGGACCCTTCCCAGTTCCCATACTGCAGTCACGTTTCTTGCTGGTGTGGGGATAAGGCAGAAGGGCAGGTGCCCTGCACTTTAAAGGATCTCTCAGCTCTTCTAGTGCACCATGCCCTTCTCACCCCTGGATCTAGGCATGGCTACTCACTCTTGCAAGCACATCAACCCCTTCCTCTTTATCTGGATATCCCATGCCCATCCTTTCAGACATCAGCTCCTCCAGGAAGTTTCCACAGCCACCCTTTTGCCCCCATACTACTCTGTGCTGCCCCTTTCATGACACCAATTACATTTTTATGACTGTTTTTTTAACTGTTTGTCTCCTCTGCTACACTGAGTTCTTGGAGGTCAGGGCCACATTCAATACCTGTCTGTTGAATGAATAAATACAAAAATGGAAGTTGGTATAATCTAGGAAAACCTTCCCCTCTCCTTAGTGAAGAGGTTTCCAACACTAGTTTTGAGTTTATCCCCATTCTTCCAAAATAATCCATGAATATGGATCCACTTAAAATGCAATACACTAGGCAGCTGCTAAAAGTGAATCTTTTCTTGTCATGTGAATAAGCACCCTGTAATTTTTGTGCTTTGTAAATATCTATTACTTTCTTAAAGCAGGGAACTCCTATACAGTTGGCAAAAACCAAGTGGAAACACTGTAAGGAACCAAAGACTGTTGGAAGCAAGAGGGCAAGAAAAGATAAAGGGCAGGCTTCTTGGAGGAGGAGCCAAGCATTTTGGAAAGGAGAAAGAAATGAAAAACTAGGTTAGGTGAGAAAGGCAAAGAAAGTTGCACTCAAAAGGACAACTTACAGAAAGTTCAAAAGTGTGAGAGGATAACTCAGGGACAGGTTTTCTTAGGTGTAGCAGAAAGGAAGCCAGGACTGCAAATAAGGTGGAATAACAGGGAACGGTGAATGTTCATACTTCACTGAGAATCAGAAGGCCTGGCCACTGGTTCTGATTCGTTCATATAATTTTGGCAAATCAGCAAATCATGTACCCTCTCAAAGCCCCTTTTCCTTAGCTACCCAATCTCGTCTCACAGAATTCAGGGATGTAAACCATTTTGAAACCCATAAAGTGCTACAAATTTGCATGGAGTCACAGTGAAAAGGCTGCCTGCCATGGAGCAAGAAAAAACTGTGCCAAAAGGTGATTTACTAAGACTGTTGGTGTTACTGGATTTAGTGTGAAAAGAGGCAGCTCAGGAGAAAAGAAACAAGATTTAAAAAGCAGAACTGAGAGGAGAACACATGAAAAATAAGATCTACGATTTTGGAGGTTGGGCTATAAGGGGCAGAGAGGTGGGTTAGTCCCTGGGAAGCTGACACTAGGGAGAGCAAGAAAGGACAGAACAGGAACTAGGAGCAGGCAGGCAGGGAGGGAGTCGCCAAGCCCATTCAAGCTGGCAGATACCAAGCTCACGGAGGAGGACAATAATAATCAGGGGCTGGGTAATAATAAGGCTTCTCACTGCTGGTTTTCATCTGTAGCACAAACAAATCATTATACCTCATTGCCAACCTCCTCCCGTGGGAGTCAGGTGTCCACAAATCCAAGGCAAGAGATTGGGAAAGCTTCATGATCAAGAAAACCGGTCACTTGTCTTGCCCCTATGTCAATTAGATCCCTTGAAAGAGAATTTAGGAAAGAATGCTATGAAAGGCGAGGGGACTATGGAAAGAAAAACAGGAAGGGGAGAGGGCACAGAGCTGAGTCAGTTGGGAGAAGAGCAGGTGGAGGGTGGGGCCAGAAGGGAGTGGGAGGAAAGATAGTCTGAATCACAAACTTAGAAAGGAAGACCAGGGTTATTCTCCAAAGGGTGGAGACCAGATCCTCTCTGGCCCCACCAAAGACCAATACAGAATAAATTAAGGCCAAGGGATATAGGTTTAGACAGAAGGAAGAACTTCCTGACCAACAGGATGGAGCAAACATGCTCCATCCGGGCCTGTCTCTCCTCTTTCTCCTAAGAAACTGCCCCTGGCTGCCTCCATGCCAAATCTAGGGCCTGATGAATAGTTCACACATTTATTCAATAAACATGTTCCAGGTAAGATACCAGAAAGTGGCAATGAACAAAGCGGAAATGTTCTTTCTTCATGAAGCTAACAGTCTAAATGGAAATAGACATTAAAGACACATAACAACTACATAAAATCACCTGTGATAGACTATAAGAAAAAGTGCAAAGCACGATTGTAAAGATTAAACAGAGGGAGGCCAGGACAGGCTGTTTGGAAGTGATATTTAAGCTGAGACCAAAATGACAAGTAAGAGTTAGCAAGCAAAAGTCAGTGGGTGAGGAAGGCCTACAGGCTCTGAGACAGCCTTAAATCTTCAGGCAAGGTGTTAGAGGCGCCAAGGCCCCAGCAGACTAGCCCAGAATCTGTGCCTTTCTATAAAGCACTTTACACTTTTTGTAGAAACATCCTGTCTAGTCTCTCACATTTGAACAAAGCCACGTTTCCCCATCAGAATGTCTTCCCCCTCAGGCTGAGTGCTTCCTCTGGGTGGGCCCAGAACTTCTAAACAAAAGGGCATGTAGGGCCAGAGTGACTGCCCAGTGCCTGCCGGAATTCCTGACTCAGGGGGCAGGACAAACAGGAGTTTCAAGTTCAGAAATTAGATTTTGAAGTTGCTCTTTCTTGCAGGGAAGCTGGAAGACTTTCAGGAGATGGTAGAAGTCTCTAGGGCAGGGAAAGGGAAGCCAGGCTCACAGAATTGCAAGCCCACACCTGGGGGCTGTGACTCACCCACCCACAACCATTAACTTGAACTCAATAGACTAGGTGGTTTTCTCTTTCCCAAACAGAACTCAAGTCAAGAGGAGAATGTTAATAGAAACCCAGGAGTCACTCTTTCTGGGCATTTCCTTTAATAAGAGAAATCAGGCTAGGTATTTACCTACACTTTTATTTAATTCCTACCAACAGTCCTAATAGGTGGGTCTTGTTATTCTCACTTTATAAATTATGAAAATTAGGCACAGGAGTAGTAATGACCTTGCTAAAGGCACACAGTGGGTGACAGAACTGGGATCCGAATTCAAGTCTGTCTCCAATGCCCATGCGGTTGGGACTGAGTGACCAGAGGGAAGTCAGGCTTGCGTGCCCACACCCGGGGGCTCAGTGACTCACCCACCCCACTATGCCAGACACCACTCTATCTTCAAAACCCAAGCAAAAATTCCCTGTCTTTTCAGGTCAGTCCTCACTGGCCTGAGTGCTTCCCCCTCAGCACTAACAAACTAAAACAGAAACCGTCTCTGCAGTGCATGTATATGAAATTCATACTTCAGTGCTTCAGAATTTTTCCTGAACTTTCCCTTTATTTTGTGTCTTTCTCAGGTGTCCAACTCTGAGCATAAACCACAACATCACCTTCACCCTAAGACTCTCCACAGTAGGTGCTGGTGTTTTTCCCAGACTGGCTGATACAGCGTCCTCAGTGGCCCCCGGCAACACACAATCACTACCCAATAAGTGGTGATAGACTACACTGCAAATCACACATCTGATTTAGTTGTATGTTTAAATCACCGTTGAGAGCAAACAGAGCACACCACATAGCAGGCACCCAAAGATTTTTAGGGAGGGAAGGAGGAAAGAAGGCAGTGGGGGTCTTCTGGGTCAACGGGGACCTCAGGGATCATCTGGTCCCATAGTTCTCAGAGAAAGGCCACATCAGATCACACACACACACAGGGCCCACCTTGGATCACTGAATTACCTCTGGGAGTAGGGTCTGGGTATATGTAAAGCTACCTGGGCAATTCTGATGGAGCCTCTGATTAAAGCCACTGTTCTCATACCCTCATTTGGCAAGTGAGGAAACCAAGACCCAGAGAAATGACACTCATCCTGTAAATTAGAGATGGAGCTGAAACTAGAGCCGGGTCTCCCAGCTCCTAGTGCCATGCTCACTCTATGTATCACGTTGCTTAAGCTTCACCAGCCCCTCTATCTACAGGCCTCCAACTGGGAGCTCTCTGGAAACAGCCAATTTTACCCAATCTGAGGGGGTGGCCAGGCCAGGCCAGGGATCTGGGCAGGAGCAGAGGCACTCATCACTGATCTATGAAACACAAGTTCTCAGCAGTGCACCTTGAATCCCAGGCTGACCAAATACATGATTCTGGTGGGGACTGGGCAGAACAGTCTATCACTACTGCTGGCACCTTTTAAAATGTAAGCTAGCCCATGAATACCCTACCTTCAACGCAAGCATTTAAATCATCTTTTACTTTTATTAGGGAAGGTAAAAACCATCTCCAGGATGTGCTTAATGGCACTTGAGGAAAGCACCCAAGGCAGGCAGCATTTCCTGGGTGAGTGAGTGGAACATGCCTTCTTCACTCAAACTCTGAGAACCAGGGTTGGGGTGAACTAGGCTCCCAACCCCAGGAAAACAAACCAAATTCATATGCAGCTCAATCTAAGAAAAAAGTAAGTTTCAAACTTCAGCAAGAGGGACTGTGGAGAGAAGGGCCATTCAGTTATTGGGCAGACCCTGGAAGATAATAGTAAATATGTGCAGCTTCCCCTCAGGTTATACACAGAAAACAGAGAAAATGACCATGTAAGTCCTCAAGTTTTCACTCAGTCTCTGGGTTCCAACACTCCTTTGAGGAAATGCAGAGGTCTCATGTGCTTTGTCTGGTGATCAGTAAGCCCTAAGTTATTATCCCCAGCCTACCGGCTAGAGTCCTCTGTGGTCTGGATTTTACCTGTAAGACAGGCTTCTCTAAGACACGGGGTTCTCTTGTTCTCCTCTCCTGAGTGACTTGAGTACCAAGTCTGTCTCTCCTTCCTTTTTGGCTTTTAATAACCACAAAGATCAATAAAGAAATTGTAATTGGTATGGACAAAGGAATGTGAGGAGGAGGTTGGTCGGCCATCAAATTGGTCTCCTCAATCCTGAAAAATCCAAGTGAATTCTAGGTCATGCTTTGGAGCTGTCCAGGGGTGTAGACACCACAGAGGGATACAGACCTGACTGAGCTCCAAACAATCCAAACATGGAGGCCCAGGATGACATCAGAGTTGCCTCAAAGGCTGCCCAGTTTCCCCAAAACATCTTTAGCAATTCACCATTTCCGCCCACTGCTAAGAATGTTGGCTTTTCCTGTGGCGTATCATCCATGGGAGAGAAGCTTCCCAGCTCATATGACCTGATATAAAACCCTACTGTCCTTTTGTTTGATTCGATGTTACCCATGTATGAGCTCTTGGAGCACTTAGAACAGTTCCTAACACACATGAATACTTACTGGTTGAATAAAGCTTCCAGCCAGAGATGTACCACAGGCCACCCTTAGGGAAGTAGGGATCACTGACCATTCAAGGTACTTATCTGAGGGTGGTTTCCTGGGAGACTCCCTGTTAACACATACACCCCCCATACATAAAGGCAGAAATGCTGTTACATTTTATTATCTTCATCTCCTAAATGACCTTCTTTCCATCTTCTTCCAGAGCCTACCCAGCAGGCTCCCAGGATGAGAAATAAGAGCTCAGAATAAACAAAATGACGAATATAAGTACTACAACAGAACCAGAAACAAACCGTAGGTGGGAGAGGGCAAAGGAGATGAACATGGACGAGAAATCCTTAGCTTTCTTTCTACTCCCTAACCCTCTTGTGATCTCATGCAGCCATTGCATATAAAATCCCTCTCAGAGATCTATCAACTTGCACAGGAGCCAGCAGAGAGGGACGTGTTCTGGGTGGGCTGGATGACACATGGACTTCTGAGAAAGGTCACCTCACCTGACGCAACAAATATTAAGCATCTGTTATGTCAGGCCCCCTGCCCAACTGCAGACACAGGAAAGAGCCAGAGAATAATGACTGCCAGGGCTGGGGGAGCAGGCATGGGGAGCTCGTGTGTAATGGCCACAGTTTCAGTTTGGGATGATGAGAAAGCTCTGGCAATGGATGGTGGATATGACTGTACCACACTTTGAATGCACTTAATGTCACAGAACTATACATGTGAAAACAGTTCCAGTGGTAAAGTTTATGTTATGTGTATTTAACCACAATAAAAAATTTTCTTTAAAGAACAGACTTTCTTCTGAATTCTTTTTTTTTTTAAAGATTTATTTTATTTATTTATGCATACAAGAACTGGGGTCTAGGCCAGAGATGCGGTGAGGTGAGATGATACACCAGAGACAGAGCGGGGAGCAGAACAGGCAGATCTACTGAAATACACTGCCGAGGGGAGCAGCGGGCGAGACAGGAGAGGTCTGCTGTGCCATGTGGGTCACCTCCCTGGCCGGGGATGGAACGCAGGCCTCAGGCCACAGTAACTGGCAATAGCTTGGTAGTGCTGAAATGTCAACCCCTGTGCCACCAGGGAGGCCCTCCTTCTGGATTCTTTTGCATGTTTGCCTTCCTGTCATTAAAGTGTTCTGCCTGGTAGCCCAACATCCAAAAATCTCTCTCAGTTCTGGGCACATGCCCCATGGAGCTGTGTTCCCAGCTTGTGCTCACCAATGCCAACCCCTTAGCAGTTCCTAAAGGCAGTCCCTTACTCCCTCTCCATTCCCCATCCCCCCAAAATAATCCCGGATATATGAATAAAACCTGTCCTTTACCAAAACACAGGTCTAAACAATGTGCTCCTGGAGGGCAGTGAGGACTTCTCACAGAGACATTATGGCTGGTGTGGGGTCTCTAAGCAGGTCCACAAAGTCAGCTTGCCACAGGTGACATGTTTACAAAAAAATCAAGTAGGAAACAGACAGCTCAAAGCACAGTCCAATATATACTGTTCTACCCTCAACATGTGCTCACATATAAATCCTACCATCTTGGAGCAGGCCTCCAACAGCACAGGAGTGAACAGGTTCAGGTTCTACAGTCAGACTGGGGTCTGAAAGGGGTGCTGTTACTTGCTGGCTGATCAACCTGAGGCAAGTGATTTAACTTCCAAGTACTGTGAATCTTGGTTTCTTGAAATGAAGATACTATCTTTCACCTCAAAGGGTTATTGTGAAGGATGATGAGATTACATTAGAAAAGAAGCTACTGCATAGCAGGTGTTCACCCTTATTCTTATGTCAACCCCAGAATCCCTTCTGAAATGAATCCACATTAAAATATAAATAACTTGTATGAGAGCAATCTTTGTTCTGGAGAAAGCTAAGAGAGTGAAGAAAAGAGAGCTTACTAGAGGCCTACAGGGATAAGGTAACAGACAAGGTTCTGAGCCACATGCTGCCTGTCCCCCCTGCAACACTGACATGTGGGTCTAAGGTAGTTTCCTGTGAAAAATGACCTTGTTAAGGTTCGAAGGGCTTTCTCCAGCTTCTCCAAACCTTAGCTAGACAGAGCCCTTCCAGTTGTGCGCTCCTAAGTTAGATCAGAGAGCTGTTGGCAGCTCTGCTGTGTGGCTTCATCAGCTTGTACCTATACGTGGCTTTACTCCTAGCCACTTGTCCACCCACAAAGCTGTTCTTTCTCCCAAGGACATACCAGACAATTTGCCTTCTACCCTAAGTCTGAAGAATGACAATTGCTCATCATACATATCTTCAAGGAGACCACCACGGCATAAAAAGACCAAAGAGACAAATGTGCTGGCCTTCTCTCTTAAACACTATGTACCTATAATTTTGTCTCATACTGCTAAGATTTTGGGGGCATCCCTGCCACCCTTGTTAACTCTTTCCTGAATTAAAGACCAAGTACTACATGCTTTCAGCCACTTTCTGATTTCTTACAAATGTGCCTTGAAAGAAAGAGTGGGTGGACAGTGAAGAGAGAAAATGAAAATCTTTTTCCTTGCAATCTGGCTTGGTGTCTGCCCATTTTACCTTCAGAGGTGCGCTGGCAGACAAATAAAAGCTGTTAGAAGAGATATGTGTCTTGCAGTAAAGTAATTCAGAGCCTGCATTCTTCTCAATGCCCAGAAAGAAGTAAAGGAGAAGACTTAGAAATTCCAATTTCAGAGAAGAAATCAGTCTAGACTTCACCTGAGCTTTCCCGTGTCCCTATCCATGGCACGGGAGGCACTTGGGCAATTTGGGAAAAATAACTTTCCAATGTGCTGTACCAGACACTGCAGGATGGTTAACATCCCTGTTACCCACAAACTATATGTTGTTAGTGCTCCCCAGACATAGTGACAATTAAATCTTCCTCCCAAACATTTCTGGATGGCAGTACCACCCTAGTTGAGAACTACTGGGTAAAAACCTGTGTTGTTTTATGTCCCACACTATTCAACCACACAAGGCATGCTTTGTTGCTAATGGATCAAATCTAATGGGAGAGGGCGAATCACAAGAACATTTAATCCTTATCATTTACTAAACAAGAAATGACTGAACCCCTTCTAAGTTCTCAATGTTTTTGTAGGCACTGTGAGTGATCAACTGGAACTACAGATCATGATCCCTATTTGTAAGAAGGGGATAGGAAAAATAAGATCATAAAACAATATTCAATACCAGGCAATATATAATCAATGTCAAGCTGCCAGATGTGTGAGAGGGTGAAGAAGGTGAACAGTGAGAAAGTTTTATGGAAAAAGGAGAAGTTGAGGTGGCTTGAAAGTCATGAAATTTTCTTCACTTAATCCTGCTAATTCCCAGTCTGTCTCTGCGCGCACAGAAAACTCCTCTAAGCCCATGGTTCCAGGAGCAATTCAGCAATCCAAACCCTCAATTCCTACCCTCAAGTGGTTCCTGGTGGAAGAGGGTATGAGGTCTTTTGCATTGTTCCTCAGAAGACCAACTAAAGTCAGGTAGGCTTTATGGAGACCTTAAAGACAAGGTGCATTCACTGCTGCACACATGTGCTTAGTCGCAGACTCTGAGTGGTGGGGGTTCCAGGGTCCTAGAAACTCCATCTCACCTGTCACCTCTGGCCCGTTAAGATTCTGTGGGAACATGTACTTCCCAGATGAGTCTGAGGTCCTAACGACCTCCTCTGTCAAAGGTCTTCTTGACACCTCACCCACCAACTATCACCATTTTTCTCAAGCACAGAGTCTCCATTTCCTCCATTCATCCCTCTCCAGTCACTAAAGGCTCTTCCCACAGGCTGCGCCACTAAGCACTTCTCACAGCCCATCCTACCGTCTTCTATGCTGCCACCCTCCTGACATTTAAGCTGTTTCTGGAGTCTGGCTCCTCCAAGAAGTCCAAGACTGTGGCTTCCCCAACTCTATTTCATTTTAAACATGCAAAATCAGTAACACTCCCCCTACACACCCCACTCATCCTTGTACATAATGTAAATTGAGAGTCTCATCTATTTATATACTGTACCCGTCTAGTGTTAGGCTGGGCCTACTTGTGCTTATTTCTGTGAGACGTATCTACCTTCCAAACCCTAAGCCACCACTCAGGCTTATATTAACATCTACAAACACACACACACACACACACACACACACACACACACATGTGCGCGCACACACACATATGATGGAGATATCAGTTTGTAGTAATCATTTCACTACACATATCAAAACATCATGTTATACACCTTAAATATATACAATTTAATTAAAAAATAAAAGTAGGGGGCCTCCCTGGTGGCACTATCATGCTATCACCACTGTGGCCTAAGTTTCATCCCTGGCCAGAGAGCTAACCCACATATGGCACAGCAGATCTCTTCTGCCTCACCCGCTGCTCCCCTCAGCAGTGTATTTCTGGAGATCCAACTGTTCTGCTCCCCACTCTGTCTCTGGTGAATCCTCTCACCCCCTGCACCTCTGGCCTATACCCCAATCCTACTAGGCATAAATAAATTAATTAATTAATAAATCTTTTTTTAAAAAAAGTAAAACTTTTAGTGATACACCCTTCTCCCTCATATACTCACTCTAAACAACAAGCACAATCCCCCACCCTCTGCAGAACAACATATGAGTCCACAGACCCTATACTTGAAGGATATACCAAATAAAAATGAGGGTCATGAGTAAAACGCTCTTTCCTTTGTAAAGAACATAACATATCCAGGGCTTCCCTGGTGGCACAGGAGGTTGAGCGCCCCACTGTGACGCTGTCCCCAGCCTCTGCAGTGCCGGTTTCATCCGGCTGGCCGGCAAGAATCCCACACAGCAAAGCAGACCTCTCCTGTCTTGCCCGCTGCTCCCCTCAGCAGTGTACTTCAGTCAGTCTGCTTGTTCTGTTCCCAGCTGTCTCTGGTGAATCCTCTCACCCTCCCACGCATCTGGCCTGTACCCCGGTTCTTGTATAAAAATAAAGCTTTAAAAAAAAAAGAAAGAACATAACATATCGTTACTCCTTGAAACAGATAAATAAACTATCCCCCCTCCCCCCACACACATCAGAATGTTCAGAAGAAATTCTTTTGGAAATTGAGCCTGGAATTTCTACCCATCCTCAGGTTCCTGGCAATGGCTGTTAACCAAGAGCTCCACCCTAAGAATGACCCCATTCCAGTCTCCCGGTTCTGGCCATCATCAAATTTTACCTGCTGGTTCACCTCTAACAACTCATTCTGTGGCATTAACACGTAGGTCTTCTATATATAATTTATTTCTCTATCAACCAACCAGTAAAAAGTAAAATCAAATCTTGTTCTGTGCTCTTATAGCATGTTAAAGTTTTCTGCTAATCCTTATCATGGTTTGCAATTATATATATACAATTATATATCTGCTATTATTTTTATTACTATCTTTCCCCACTAACTAGACTATAAGAAAACCATGTCCATCTTGTTCATCACTGTATCTTCTGCACCTCCTTTTCCATCTTTCTGTAAACAAACAGGAAAATTCTACTCACAGTTAGAAAATACATCCTCAGGCTGCCTGGCCACAGGACAAAACCCCCAGGGATTCTCTGGGCCACTATAATTCCATCCCTTTCTTCTCCTCTCCCTCTACTATTCCCTACCCTTATTAAGAACAAAGAGCATCAATTACCTTCTCAATTACCCTCTGGAGGAGCTTCCTATAGATGGGAGAACCTCAGATTCAAGTCAGGGACTGGTTGGTTCAGAGGAAAGTGGCAGAAAGAATAGGAGAAAGGCCAGCATGAATGTGGGCTGTGGAAAGGGTCCAAGTCTTTTACCAAGAAATGTTTTTGTATCTTCCCATATTCCATGGACATTCAAGAAATGCTTTGAGAGTTGACTTACTTTTTATTTTATTCAACTTAGGGAAGAAAAGAAAGACTGAGGGAGTTGGGGGTATAAAGTAGATGCTGGGGGGGGGTGGAGAGGAAGAGGAAAACAATGAATACCATATTTCAAGATGACTATGACAAGACAACAGAAAATGAGTATAATGTACGGCAATCAGATCTAACAAAAAGTCTCCATCTTGAAGGTTCTAAGATATTGAGGAAAGCAATGACAAGAAAACCTGAGCTTGCAAAGGTTATTTCTCAGGTGAATGCTCCCAGAGTTCTGATTAAATACCTTAGTACCAAGCACAATATTACACCCTTCCCGTGGTATCTAGAATCTGATTCCCAAGACAGCAACTGACTGATAATTAACTGATTACTGACTGGTAACTGACTGATGTGGGGAAAGGATATTATTGATAGTTTTCTCTGATACAACTTTGTCTGGGGACAGAAAGATTAGTCATGCAGACTCTCTGATGGCTTCTGGAGATGCCCTCCAATTCCAGAATTGTTTTGTTTCTGGGTTGAGATCCTTATATTACAGACCTGTGCTAGAATGCAAGTTTATAAAAGGCAGCCGTATACTTCCTACCATCTTGTCCACAAGATGACAATCAAAGACACTATAGATCCCAAGCCATGTGAGTTACCTGTGTTAGGCACACAGTTCAAAGTTGAAGGAAATAGAGATCAGATCAGTCAGGCACAGTGCCTAACTGAGCTCTTGGGGCATGTGTGAGGGGGTGTAAACCAGCTGGTTCTCTTAGTGACCCTCTGACTGTTACAGAGAACCTCCCTTCCACACCTCACTGAGATCTATGGCAACTGGCCTATTCTACCACATAAAGGGTGGTAGTGCTAAGCCATCATTTGGGGAATGGCTGAGCACCTAGTTCCAGCAAAATTCTCTGCACTCTTCCTTCCATCATTTTCCCAAAGCAGCATTTCAATTCACTCCAAATGCCACTAGTTCCCCAAACAGCCCTACACCCAATTTGTAGTTCTCGAAGGGAAAATGTAACTACTTAGTGTCATTACTTCTGTTGCAGGAGGTCAGTCTTCCTATTCCCCTTGCCTGAGGCGTCTGTCATTAACATTTGGACAGCCAGCACATCAGAACACAGTAGCAGCCCCATGTTGCTGAGCAGCCTAGAAATACATGCATGTAACTGCCAGCTTTCCAAGTGGTTCTGGTTCTACAGACTTAAGAAGAGAGAAGGCAGGGGAAGAGGCTTCTCCAAAGAACAGACACAATACACAAGCGTTTGAAAAAGAACATCTCTGTCAAGGCTACTATCTAGCAACAAGTCCCTCTTGACTGTGCTCCACATTACTTTAATACAGCAACACTATGCACAGTTCCATAGTTTCAAGGACACTGCGGTCTAAAATTTCCAGCTGGTTGAACAGTAAAGAGAAGCAGTTTGATTTATGAAGTGGGTCAACCAAAAGAAGCAATGCAAACGGAAAGAAGTCAGTCTAAGGTATGCTCCTTGTCCCGTCCACTTCCACTGGTATTTATCTTGTGTGAGAAGCCAAGAGTTTCAAGTCAGAAGATTCTTCTGGAATATAACCCATTGTGGGACATAGAGAAGGTTTGAAACAAGATGACCAAAATTTCCCTTCAATGATGTTAACTACTTCAAGGGCATCACTCACATGGAAGTTTCCAGAACTCTGTTTACCACCAAATAGGTTTGATTAAAAAAAAAAAAACAAAAACAGAATTTTGAGACCCATTAAAACAAAGTTTAATGAGAAAAAACAAAACAAAACAAAAAAAAAAACCAAAAAACCTCAGAAGAGATATATTCTTAATTGTGTGTATATAAGAAGGGCAACCAAGGTGGGAAGGGAAGGAAATCTAATAAGCATGGCATTTATTGAATGCTTTCTCTAAGCAAGCATTTTACTACTTGTTATAACATGCATTTACTCAAAAAACATTTGAATAAATGTTTGAGCCCCCACAATGTGGAAAACACTGTTATAGGCACTGGGGATGCAAAAATGAACAAAAAGCCAAAACCCAGGCTTTTCCTGAACTCATATTTTAGTTGGAGTTGATAAAAATATATGTCAGTTGGTGATAAATACTACCAAGTAAAATAAAGCAGACTAAGGGAATGCTATATAAAATTGTATATAAAAATAGAGCAGGGGAGAGAGTGTTATTTTAGATACAGTTGTGCTGGATGGTTTCTCTGATTGCCATTTGATAACAGTAACAACAGTAAGTGCTACCATATGGTTACTATGTGTCAGAAACTGGACTAAGTACTTAACATAAAAGTATTTCATTTAATCCTCAACAACTCTGAGTTCAGGGCTATCACTTTCCTCAGCAGAAGGATGAGAAAATGGAGCCTTAGAGAGGAGGTATGGCTCTATGCAGAATCTGCAGTAAGGGGGAAAAGGGAAGTGCAAGGCCAAGGTGACACAGTGAGAAAGCCAGGACTTGAACCCTGTGTTATGGTGCTGGTACAGAAATGTAGTCTCAAAGAGGTCAAGTGTGCCTGTTATCACAAAGTAGCAAGTCTCCTCACACGTGGCTAAGAGATTAGTGCCAGTCAGTCTTCTCTAATATCAGACTATTATTCTTATCACTAGATGAAGACCAAGGCTCATTTTGAAACACCAATAGAAAGACAACCTGAACTCATTAAGGCCAGCTAATAAATGCTGAGTATGTTCCTCTCCCATCTCCCTCCCCAGGTCTCCAAACAAGGGAAACACCCTTTCTGCTAATTCTCCAGGTTACCATTTCTCACTGGAAAACAGACAGGAACAGAACAAGAAGTGACTGAGCCAGCTGCTCCACTGTGCCACAGCAGTTCTGAGGTGCAGTGGAGGGGACAGGCACTGAGAAAAGGTCAGCAGCAAGGAGAAAGCAGGCTCTCTAGTCCCATTTCAAAGAAAGCACAGCTCTCCCGCAAGTGCTGGAGTACTAGGGTTACCACCCAGGTATAAGTATTGGGGGAAGAAGAAGACTTTCTTAAGAAGCCTGAGGCAGGGAACACAGAAGCACTAAGAAAGTCACAGGTCTAAGGAGAATAAGGCAGGAGGCAATTGAGGAAGAAGGCTATCACTGCTTCAAGCAGAGCAGTCCAGAAGGGAATTACCACATCCAAGGTCAGAGGGGATTTGCAGAATTGCTGGAAATTCCAGGTTGAGGGTCCAGCCCACACTACCAAAAGAGGATAAAGGAATAGAGAACTACAAGCAAAATCCCACAAGGTTTAAGCCAAAGGTCATCGTTTGGACCCACCCATTTTTTATTGTATTTCAGTCACCACAGCCACAGGAACCTGTAACCAGAGTTAATCAACAACCAAGGTGGGAAGGGAAGGTGGGGGTTCATTCTAGAATGGAGCCGTGGAGCCTGTTTTTTTTTGTCTTATAAGCCAACTGGTTGGAGAATATCCCTTCTAAAGACTTCAGACCCCATCCCCATCCCCAACACACACACACACACACACACACACACACACACACACAGAGAGAGAAGGAGAGAGAGAGAGAGAGAGATAGAGAGAGAGATTCAATGCTCAGTTTCCCTTCTCAGCAACTTATCACCTTATCTTCAGCAAGTCAGGTCTCCTAGCCTAACACTGCACCAAACAAATTATGACCTGAATGGCAAGAAAAACTGTGTCACCTAGAGAAACCCAATTAACGACATGACTCTGCTCTCTTCAATTCTCTTCCAGTCATATCCGGGGCACCTGTGTGGTTGACCGCCTTTTCCCGCTACTGGCCATGTTCCCTCTGGCTGACTCAAAAGCCAGAAGGTAATTTAAACATGAGTGCCAGAGAAGATATCCAGACATGGGGAATCCTGCTCTTTTCACACCTTGGCCTGCTGAGAAAGCCCAAAGGACACAGGGCAAAAACATAACCCGGGCTGGCAGTCTAGAGTGTTCACCTTGAAATCACTAAGTCGCCTGTTAAGCCAGAGCTCCTTGCTGAAGAAAACCACATAAATGCTACCGAAAGCTCCCAAGTGGGGGTGAGCAAGCACCCCAGGAGGACAATAAGTAGGTATTTCTCCAAGAAATTCCTGCTGCCACCATCCCCTCTATGGGCTTTCTAATTAGCCCTTCCCCAGAGAGATGGCCATTATCTTCCCCTCCCTCCAGAAAACAGAAATCCCACTGCTTTCCCGAGCCTCCTGATTGATCACATGCAGCATGTGTTTGGTGTGTGTACAGACATATAAACATCCTCTTCCCAGCCCATGCTAGAGTTTCTGAACAGAATAAATGCTTCCCTTCCTCCCCCAGTGCACTTGTCTCTCCTCCCAGGCCCACACTGCTGCAGAGTTGGTAATGTAATATTCAGGGACCCTGAGACCGGAAATGCCTGGTTCTGGACTGCTGCACTTGAAACACGAGCGAGAAGGGACAGGGAGAGCCGAACGTGGGGATGCGGGGACGGCAGGCAGTGTGGGGTAGAGACGGGAGGCTGAAACCCCGACGAGGGACGAGATACAATACAGGGGTGGGCGAGGAGGAGAAAGGGTGATGAGGGGGAGGCTGTCAAGACTTGCAAAGTCAAAATTCGAGAAGCCGAAAAGAGGAGAGGGATGAAGATTTAAGTAAATCTTAAGGCAAGGGTGGCAAGAGGGCCCAGAGGAGGTAAGGGGCAGGGGAGGAACCACAATCGACATCCCGCAGGTGAAGGGGGCCTAAGTGAAGGGGAATCAGCACGAGACCCTCCTACACCTTGAGGAAGGGGGTCCGGAACCCGAGTGAGGGTGCAGACGGCAGGGAAGTGTGGGGGCGGGGCACCGCTGGGTGGGGACCGAACTGGCCCCAGGAATCCGCAGCTCGCACAGAAGGGACTACAGGGTGGGGGCCCCGGGGATGAGGCGGGGGTCGGCGAGGGGCGCGGGGCCGGCGGAGGGGCGCCCGGGGAGCACGTGAGGTGTGCAATCTCCCCGCTCCCGCGTGGCGAGGACGGGAGCCGGGGTGAGGCTGGGGGGCGGCTCGCTCACCCGCAGGGCGGACAGGTCGATGTCGTCCAGGCTGCGGGCGGGGGCTGGGTCGCCCATGGCCTCCGCCGGGAACGGGGCCCCGGGGCCGCTCACGCTCCGGCTCGGTTATTCCACTGCCGCCGTCGCCGCTTCTCCCCCATCGGGGGATCTCGGGGGCGGACTCCACCGCGCCTCCCCCGGAGAACGGGGAGGGGGAGGGCCGGCGGGAGGACCGACCCACCGACTGACAGGCGCTCTCGCCCCGGAGCCTGCAACCCGAGCCGTCCGCCTCTCCTGCGCAGGCGCGGACTGGCTGTGCCCGGGGAGGGTGGCAGAGGGAACGTGACGCGAGCGCGCAGGCTTCCCCCTCCCCCTGGGCACCGACACCTGCGCGCATGCGCGCGCGAGAGCGCGAAAGGCGCGCGCGAGGACCGAGCGACCGCGCGAGCCTGGCATGAGAGAAGTGGGCGGTGGCCGAGGCGGCCCCGGAGCGCGCCCACCAGCCGGCGCGCGTGCGCACGGGCGTTTCCTCGCCTTTTCCTTCTTTTCTGCCCTTTTTCTCCCCAGTTTCCTTCTCAGCTGTCCTTTGACGCCTATCCTTCCCTTCCCCTCCTCTTTCGTGTGCCCAGCTGCCAATCAAGTCACCCACCTCTCTTTTTGCGGGGGAAGGGGGGCGGGACCCAACCCCCTCTATTACTAGGGGGGTTGTTATGGTAACTCCCCACGCGAGGGCTGGGTGGCCTCTAGATAGGATGGGCTGTCCACCCACCTAATTGCTATGGCAACAGTGGAGCCGCTGAGGGTGGGGCCTCTCGGTGAGAACTTGGCTGGAGAAACCACAAGGGAATTAGGAGGTGGAGGGGCGGTTCTGACTGCCACAGGAATGCCCTTTAACCCCTTCCGTGGCAGTTGTGGGTGGTATTGAGGAGAGATATTGAGCAGATCTGCTGCAGACCTCTATCTCTGCACCTCTGTTAACATAGTGTTCTGCACAAAGGAACTGTTTCAACCATTATTCATGGACTGATCGCTGGTGCTCTGTGTGGGGAAGGGATGGCAGGGAGAGGTGGAGGGGAAGAGGCAGAATCTATGCTCAGGCCCTCCAAATCTTGCTTAGGTCACCTCAGGCATGTTGGCACATGTCTGAGCTCCAACCATTAGCTCACTGGGGGTTAGATGACTGCCGTTGACTTGCCGTGTGACCTTGAACAAGTTGCTTTGCTTTTCTGGGCTTTTCTTTCACACAAGTTGAGAGGGAAGGCTGTATGATTCCCAAGGTCACTTCTAGCAACAACACTACTTTTAAAAGACCCCCCTAAACTAAACTCATTTAGGAGAGTGTGTGTGAAAAGCCCTTGGGAAAAGGGCTAATGCCCTCCTTTCTGGAACCTTCTCATTTGAATGCACACCCAATCTTGCTTCCACTCTTCCTCCTATTTACCTTGCTATTGTCTTCGTCCAAGCCACTATCCCCACTCACCTCCATCCTTTATTAGCCTCCTACTTTGCTTCTCTGCCTGACTCCCATACATCAATTCTCCATACCCAGAATGTTTTTCCTAAAACTCAAATCTGATGCCATTCTCCTATTCAATACCCTTCAGCCCCCCCCACCCCCCACTGTCTTCTCAGTAGGGTCAAATGTGGCTTCAAAGACTCTTCAAGATTCTGCCTGCTTCTCCTGCCTTATTTTTCAGTATTCCACATTCAACTTCATATGTTCTAGCCATACTGAAATACTCTACTCACAGTTCCCAGAACTAAACATACTCTCCTCCAGCCTTTGCACTTGCTGTTTTTTCTACCTGGAACATTCAATGCCCACTCACTGCCTTCTGCTTTGTCCTACATGTTTAAATCAACTCCTGTCAAGCCTTCTTGGACCCATTAAGACTGAGTTTGACTTTTCTGTTTCAGTTGCCTCACCTAAACCCATGGTAACACTTAACACTTTGAATTGTGAATGTCTGTTGAATTTCCTTAAGACACGAATGTCAGTCTTGTTTAGCACTGGGAATGGCACCCACTGGAGGTTCAATAACATGGAAGTGAGTGAAGGCATCCGTTGTCTGAGTAGACACTGTGATATATAATCATTCAAGGTTAAGACCACGGAGAGTAGGAATAAAACAATAATTTCAAGTTAGTGCTTTGGGCAAGTCATTAACCTCTCTGAGTGAGGCTCAACTCTATCACCTGTAAATTAGGATAATAACAGAGGTTAGGATAAAATAAAATTAGGTATGTAAAGCACTTGGCATACATTAGGTCCTCAATAAATGTACTGGTGCCTGACTCACAGTGTGTTTAATAAAGAGATACTGATCAGTGAATGAATAAATTATGACTACAGAGATAGGATAATACCACCTTGAGTCTCAAGAATCAGTAATCTGGGGAGGTGGAGGAGAGGGTAGAGAAATTAGAATGGCCCCATGCTGATAATTGATAAAGCTGGACAATGGATGTATGGATACATGAGGATTCACCATCCTATTCTCTGTTTTTATATAAACTTGTCCATAACAAAAATTGAAAAATGGACAATATGACCGATGCAGCCCTGGATATTGGATCCCCCCAAAGTTAAAATAAGACAAATTGTAGGAGCTGTGGGGAATGAATGAACACTTTTTGCACCCAGTTGCCCCCAGGTTTCCTACCCACCTTGGGAGGCTAGACTCATTTTCCTTCTTCTGTGTCTACAACCAACTCTTCTCACTCTAAGTCTACTGCTTTCTCCCCTCCATTCAGGAAACTGCAAGACTAGTGAGGGAAGGGCCGATAGGTCTTTGCACAAAATAGTGTGAAACAAGGCCTCCCTAATATCTCAGGGGTTAAGACACAACCTGTGAAGCTATCTGCAGCCACTGCAGAATGAGTTCGATCCCCGGCCAGGGAGCTACCCACATGGCACAGCAGACCTCTCCTGACTCGCCTGCTGCTCCCCTCAGCAGTGTATTTCAGTAGCTCTGCCTGTTCTGTTCCCCACTGTGTCTCTGGTAAATCCTATCACCCTAGTCCCCTCCCCACACCTCTGGCCTATACCCCAGTTCTTCTATGCATAAATAAATAAATCTTTTAAAAAAAATAGTGTGAAGCAGAAACCCATCTAAACCCTGGCCCAGACTGGGCACTGGCTGTCTCCACCCACTCCACACTTAATGAGGTAATGGTGCCCTAGGGAAAGAGGCACTTAGTGCTGACAATGAGGCTAATTAGCAGAATGCCAATTAGTACCAAGGGTCCGCTATAAGGAAGGGGGGATTTCTTAGGCAGAAGTACCTTCTTCAGAGGAATGGAGGCTAGGGGCAAGGCAACAGCTTCCCCTTTCTCCATGTCATCATCCTCCAGCACACTCTCTCATGCTCCAGCCCACCCCTTATTCCAGGAAGTCTTCCTAAACTCCTTCTTCCTGTTCCTGTGGACTCTCTGAAAAGTGAGGAGTAAGACTTGGGGAGGGAGTGAGGGGCAAGAGCCAGGACCTGTGCTAATTGCTTATTCCTAATTGCAAAATATTTCGATATAGAAAAAGAATAAATTTATCTTTTATATGAAAATATATGTAAGATAAAAATTCATATAGCCACCCCCCAAGAAATAAGTCATAAATTCACTCAAAGAGCTCTCTCTCAGTACACCCATGATCTCCTTTTTCTCCGTTCACCCTGGGAGCTAACTACCCTCAACCCATGTGTGCTGTGCTGTCCCCTAGATTGTGCCTTTATTGTCTCTTCCCTCTGGAGCGGTGCCATCTGGTAGAACGTTCTGCAACGACAGAAATGGTCTGTATCTGCAACCAGTGGTGGCTGAGGACTTGAAATGTGGCTAACGAATGTTTGATGAACTAAATGTTGAATTCTTCCTGACTTTAATTTAAATGCAAATTGTCAACTAGGGCTAGTGGCTGCTGTATTGGACAGTGAAACTTTAGGACAAATGTGCCTAAAGCCTAAGTGCCCCACAGGGGTGGAGACTTATTGTATTTACTCTAGAACAGTGTCTGGCAAATAGTAGGTGCTCAATAAAATATTTAAGTCAATAACTGAATCTCACAGCAAGTCAGTTATAGAGGCATTACGCCCATTTCCCAGTTAGGACGACCAAGGTTCACAGAGATGAGGTGACTTGAAAAGGTCACCTATGTAATGCGACAAGTCCCGGATCTGGGTCCTGCTCTTCTGGACCTCTAACATACACTTAACCACTCCCAAAGGGGCTTCCCTAAACTCCCATGCTGTCACTTGGGAAACAAAGGGCAGCTCCTCTAGGCCCTTCTTGGTCCACCTCTCTCACCTGCAGCTGCAACAGCGGTGACACAGTTCTCCAAGTATCTTGGTTTGGCCCTGCCCTTCTTTCTACCCAGCTACACCATGTGAACACCTTCTCCTCCCAGCAGCTGGGTGACCAAGCTCTTATTATCCACTTGTACATTTATTGAGGACCTAATGTATGCCAAGTGCTTTACATACCTAAGTTACATACCAAGTTAAGCAAGATGGAAACAGCAGAAAGAAGAAAGGAGTGGTAGAGAGAGAAGGTGAGGGGCCTGGTGCCATGTGTAGCATGGAGGGTGGGTGAGACCAGCACTCAGTTCAGTGAAGGAAGAGGCAGGGATCTTTTCTAAACTTTTATTTATGAAATGTTTCTTGAACTGATACAAAGTTAGTGTTTGTCAGCAGGCTGGTGGAGGGAGTTAGTGTGTATCCACCACTATTAGCCTCCTCACTGTAGGAGCTCAAGCCAGGGGTGGCTTCATCCTTCCTTCCACCTTCGCAGTAATGGCCTGGGAGAGGCTCTGGGGGCAGAACAGGGCTCAAAGGCAGGAAAAGGAAGGGAGAGGGGAAGGCACAGGGCAGAACTCACTCTTCCTGAATCAGATCCTTGACCTGAACCCAGGCATCCAGGCAGGAGCTATGCGTCTTCTGTTAGCAGTGGTTTGAACTGAGCAGCAGGGGATGAACTTCTCTGGGACCCTCCTGCCTCCCCAGCCCAAAGTTGGGTGCCATCTTTGGCTATATCTCAAGAAAGGGTCCTCTGTGACTTCTCTCATCCCTATCAGGGATGCCTGCCTCCCTTGGGTCTCAAAGGCACTGCCCTCAATCCTGAGGGTTAGAGGCAGGGAGTCAGACCTGATGGATCCCACTGGCTGGTGATCTCGCCTGGACTGGCATCACAGCTATGTCCACACTTCCAGGGGCATCACGCCCTCTTTGCTACCCAGTGGGGGCAGCAAAGACTCATCTTCCAGGAACTTGAGGGGGAAGTGGACCAGGTGGCCCTGGACCTGGTTGAGCTCAGACCGAGCCATGGAAGGGCTGACTGTGGCGAGCGGTTCCACGGCCACATACTCCCGGAGCGCCCGCAGAGAGCGTGTGGCATTGGATGGCAGACAGCGGAATATCTGTTGGGGGGGGTAATGGACATCAACAATGCTTGGGGTGACATTCTCAAGAGTCTCAGTGCAGCTAGACATTCCCAGTCTCCACATTCTCTCCCCCAACATTGACTCTTTGATATGCCCCCCAGAATTACACCCCCTTCTGAGAAGAGCCTCTGCATAGGGCTTTTCTCCATCCTGCTCTGAACAGGAATATTTATGAATTCCCCTCAGCCCAGCCCCAGTCAGCACGCACCTGCTCATAGATATTGGCATTGCTCTCAGCTGTGTCTTGCCACAACTGGAAGAAGTCATCGCAGACAGGGTCTCGGAGATCCAGGTCTGGCCGGGCATCAGCCCCAAGAATCACGCTATGGGAGAAAAGGGTTCCACCAGGGCCAGGTTAAGATTCTCAGAGAACCTGAACACCAGAAAAGTTACATTGTGCTATCCAGGTCATTCAAAACAGATGCAGATTAAATAGTATAGGAAGTGTAAATGAGTAACAGAACTTTAATTTGTCTCTATTTTGGTGACTAGTCTAATGCTTTAAACATATATAGTGTGGGACCTCCCTGGTGGTGCAAGAGGTTAAGAGGCAACCTATGAGCCTGTCTGCAGCCTCTGCAGCATGAGTTTGATCCCCGGCTGGCCAGGGAGCAATCCACATGGCGCAGCAGACCTCTCCTGGCTCGCCCGCTGCTCCCCTCAGCAGTGCACTTCAGTCAATCTGCCTGTTCTGTTCCCCACTCTGTCTCTGGTGAATCCCCCCACACTTCTCGCCTGTACCCCAGTTCTTGTATGCATAAATAAATAAATCTTTAAAAATATATATATATAGTGTACATATATTAACTAAATATATACAGTGTATATATACATATACACTAAATATATATAGATACAAAGTATATATTCAATATATGTACATAGGCATCTATATACACACATATATACATTAAATTATTGTTTCGATGTTTTCTCATTTTTGGGGGTGTCCTCACTTTGCTGGTATCCTAAATGGGGTTAGTCTGCCTATTGGGATATCCAGTACAGCCCCTAAGCAACCTTAACACCTGCTCAAAAGGCAGAACCCTCTCTTCCCTCCCCACCTTATATCACCCCACTTCAGCTCTACCTGAAGCAATGTTTCCGCAAACTCAAGGCAAACCTGCCCGCCTGATACTCCACACCGTCCATGAGGGATGGCTCCATCTCTGTGTCCTCAATCAGCACAGCCAGCTCACTGTCCCGCTTCCCCAGCAAGCTCCGATCATTGATATTTGCGGAGCCTGGGGTAGGTGCAGAACACACTGCATCTGCCTGGGACCTGGGGGATGCCCCACCCCAACAGACCACCAGTCCCTGGGGGCAATACACTTTCCTTGGCCTCCATGGTCCCTACTCATTCCGTTGCCCCTGGCCGGGCCGTTCCACAACTCCCAACCCCCCTCTTGCTGCTGGAGGCTCAGGCCCAGCACTGACCGATGATGACTGTCCGGTCATCTGCAATGAGCATCTTGCTGTGGATATAGATGAGTTCAGAGATCGGGTGGCTGTCCAGTTCTCCGTGTGTGCGGAGACCACAGATGGATATGTAGTCCCGCCATGCTGTTCCCACTGCGCACAAGAGATGGGGATGGGGGGAGTATGGTGAGGTACCCTCCTTATGCACCTGGGTCCCAACTACCTCCTCACTTCAGAAGCTCTGTACAGCCCTGTTTACATGCTCTCCTTGCCATGAAAAACCACGGATGGTCTCAGGGAAAGGGCTTCAGAGGAATGCAAGAATAATAGCCTCCTTCCCTGCATGCCCAAGGACCTCCAGCTCCCCAATCTCCCCTTCCTCAGGAAACTAGGGCTTGGACCCCCAGTCCCAGTACTCACTGGCTGCTTTGAGGCGATGTAAGATTGAATACTCCCCACGACACAGGGTCCTGAGGGAAAAGAACAGGTGAGAGAGATGGAGGCTGGGGGAGGAGGTGGGAGAAGTCAGAGAGAAGTGGACCTCAAATGACCAGCAGGTCGGGATCAGGACAGTCAGGAGGGCGCATGAGTGGGATGGGACCATCAAACAGTGTCTGGCTGGGGGGGTCACCTGTAAGTGAAGTGCAGAATGGCCTGGATGGCATTGCCACCGCCTGTGGAGATGTCACCCTCAAAACCGGGGAGCAGGGGCAAAAGCACATAGACTCGGAAGCACTGACCCTGTCTGAGGAGGGGGTGGAGTCAGAGGTGTGACCTGTCTCCAAACTCCAACCCCTCCAGCTGGGTTTAAGCCATGCCCACACTCCCCACCCTCCTACCAGACCACCTTACTTGTGGGCCTTCAGGATTCTGTCCACAATCTCATCGCCCACCTTATTCAGAACCGTCCGCCCATCTGAGCAGCTGATGAAGAACTGATTCTGGGGTATGGACCAGAGATAAGACATCAGCAGCCCCGCCTTTCTCCTGCCCTCAGCTCCTAGCAGCCAACCCTGTCTGGGGCTCCAGGTCCTGGCCCCAGGCTTCCATTCTCCTCCAGGCCCAGCTTCACCAGCCCTCAGTGACTGATCCCACTGACATCCTAAGTCTCTCCTGGGACATCCCCTCCACTCTCTGCCCCAGGTCCACCCCAGTAGACCTCAATGTAGAGGAAGTGCTGGCTCTCCCTGATGGTGTGCAGGTAAGCATTGAGGATGGAGCTCTCCAAAGTGCCTGCTGACCAGCGGTCCACTGACCTCAAGACCTGGGGAGATGGTGAAAATGGTGGTTCCTGACACCAGGAGAGGCATCAGTAGGGTTCTGAGAATAGGGAGAATAGGCTGGGGCACTGGGCTATAAGGGGGCAGAGGAGCAGGCTCAAGTTGCAAGGCTCACCTGCACAGTGGCACACTGCCCCCCAGGGAGGACGAAGGGGAGCTGGTTTGCAGTGTTGATGGACTTAGGCAGCATGTAGGGGTACATGGGTGTCTTGTACTTGGCTTTGGTAGTCTGAGGTGGAAGGATGAAAGGGTCATTGGGAGGTGACGAGCTGGCTTTGGCTCCCTCCCAACCTTCAGCTCCCTCAAGAGGGAGTGAGCACCTTGGTGAAATTCCAGCGCTGGATGAAGTGCCGGGCAAGGTCCCGGGCTGCTGAGCCATGAACAACAACCCCAACGTCCCGCCATGGCATCCGGTGCATGGTCTTCCTGTCAATGAAATCTAGGGGTCCAGAAGAGTCAGGGACGAGATCAGGGATGATCTGTTGGGGACACATGGGGCAGGGAGGAGGTGGACCCTACTAGAGGGAAAACAATTATCCCTGACCCAGCTCATCCCATTCTCAGTCCCAGCCCCAACATTGACCCCTGCTCCCCGCTCTTGGGGGCTTTGGAGACGGAGGACCCTCACCCTCAAAAGGTCGGTCCAGTTGCACCCAGTCCTTAGTGATAAGATTGCTGTAGTCCTTGCCCAGCCAGAAGAGTTGGTTGTTAGAGAGGTCTGAGGTACCTTGAGAGTCTGAGCACGAGATGGGAGGCTGTAGGAGGAACATACCCAAGGCAGGGACAAGGAGTGGTCATGGGCACCATACAGAGCCAGGGTCAAAGAGAAGATAGGAGCATTGAAAGAGTGTGCGATGGGGACACAGGGACACACACAGAGAGGAAGAATGAGACGCAGAGAGTTCGATTCCCTGGTCTTCCCCTTCAGCTACATGTGATGTCCCTATAGGATCTGGGGGAGCAGAGTGTTAATAGAAATGGAAAGGGTCACAGTATCTTCAAGGTGGGTTCTTGGGATTCCAGAAAGGTGGAGGAAATCTGAGAGTGGGCAGAGCTTAAAGTGACGGGAGGGGGAAGGCTGGATTAGGAAGGGGTGTGAGTTTAGATTAGCTGAATTTGGGGTAGGAAGGTCTTGGGGTGTTACCTGTGGAGCAGCTGATTCAGAGGACTCCCTAAGATCAGTCAGTCGGTAGTGCAGGTCATCCCAGCGGCCATAGGCGAGGTCCAGCCCCCCTAAGAAGGCCACTACTTGGTCCACCACCAGGAGCTTCTCATGATGGGCCCATAATGTTACCTGGTCTGGGTGGCGCATCACCTGCAGCAGGTACAAAGTTGTTCATGGTGGCAGGCTTAGGTGAGTGAAGACAGCAGAGGCATTGGGAGGGAGAAAGGAAAGATGAAGGGGCAAAGACATTCAAGGTGAAGGGGGGGTTGAAAGCTTGGGGAAGCTTGGTAAAGAGGGCTGTAGTATAGGAGGGGTGTGAAGCCTTAGAGACACCTTTATGTTGGGGTGCAGCAGCATCAGCGTCCTCTTGCTATAGCCACTGTTGATGCCCAAGGCCAACTCCACTTCCTTAAACAGCAGTACGGACACACGAACACCCTCCTCCTGATGTTGAGTGAGGGAATCAGATTCCAGAATAGCTCCCATGCTCAGGTTTCCTGTATGCCCCTTCCACCCGGACCAGAGACCTTCCACGTCTTGCCACACACACTCTGTTTTGATGCTGAGTGCAAACTCAGGCTGAATGTCATGTATCTGCCACCAACTCACATATTCACACATCTACCCTTACCTATCATTCTCTTTCCATCCATCTTCCCGACCATATATTCACCCTCTTATCTACCATTCATTCATCTACACACCCACCCTTGTATTGATCTGCCTTTCCAACCGAATATCTTTTTTTCTATCTCCCTGTGTTTTATCTGTTCATTCACTCGCCCACTCACTCTTCACCATCCATGTATCTCTCTCCTGTTCATCAACATCTATGAATGCCCCCCACATGGCAGACATTGTGCCCTGTGCTAGAACTAGTGATATTAATCAGTCCGGTGACAGAGAAAGATATGTACACCCAGGTAGTACAGTAAAGTGTGATGGATACTGGCAGAGGAATCTACTACACCAGATAAAAGAAGCACATGAAGAAGGAGTTGTGGGTTCTCCTCAGGAAAGAGGAGGTGATGTTTGCCAGACACTGAGACAGGATGGGCACATTTCTCCCCTGAAGTCTCAGATTCGCTACCTTCCCCCTTGCTGAAGTTCCTTCTAACCAACATTTACCCACAGGCAATCCCTGCCATAATTTCCTTCCAGTCTGACCACTTTCCTCACCGCCTTCTTCTTGAGCATAATGTCCAGTCTCCAATCATCTGAATGGGCAGGACGTTTCAGGTAAACCTCAGGACTCAACCTGGGATTCAGGACAGGGGGTGAGTGGAAAGTTAAGCCCCAGTCAATAGAATACTACTCCCTCCTCTCGCCCAGAGCTGGTCTCCTGCAGGTCCTACCCTGCCCCTTCTTGCTTGAGCTTTCCCCTGCTCACCACCAGTCTGTGATGAAAATCTCCTCTCGAGCTCGCAGGATGGCATCTGCCACAGCAGCAAAGTAACCTGCCCCATTCACAAACCTGGGGGGAGGCCAAGCCAAGTAGGTCAGAGGAGTCAGAAGTCAGAAAGTTCTGAAGAGTGAAGACCGGAGGACAGTCATGGGTCAGAGGTGACAGCAGGGTCAAAGATCCAGAGTGATCACAGAAGTCAGATAGTATCAGATATATTAAAGTGGAATAAATTTGCCAGTTTGAACTAAATAAAGTCAAAAATTACAAAACACACAATGAACTAAAGAAAATGACTAGAGGTTGGGAGGATTAGTATATCATTTATAAAGCTTCCACAAATCATAAGAAAAAGACATATAAGTCAAATGAAAAATAAGCATAGAATAAGAACAACTAACAGTTTGCAGAGGAAATAAAAGTGGTCAATTGTAGGAAAAGATGTTCGATTTCACTAGTAAAAAAGGAAATTGATAAAAAAGTGAAATAACATTTTTAAAATTTACCTGACTGGCAAAAATTAAAATCCACCAGTAACATTCAATATTAGCATATAAGAAAGTCGGTATTCTCATACACTATGGTAATTTACATAAGACAATTTTGCAGTATATATGGAAATATAAAACACACATACCCCTTAATACCATAAAGGCACAAAGTAAGTCTATTTCTAGGAATACATCCTACTGGATGCTTAGGCAAAGATTCCATTCTCTAATGTGTGTGTTAAGTGAAAAATAAGTCACAGAAGAAAATACATGACCTCATTTACATTAAAAAAAGTAACATCTATGCATAAGCATATGAAAATATTCAGGAAAAGATCTGGGAGGAGACCTATCAAACTGTTGCCAGGGTTACTTCTGGGGAGAGAAATGGGATTATGGGAAGGCATATAGGGAGAAGGAAGGGCTGGGGGGTGAAGGGTTGTGCAGTGAGTGGAAACTTTAATATTGTACTTACTGTATTTCTGTGTCGTTTGCCTTTTTAACACCTAACCGTCTAGTATGGTGGTCAAGAGCAGGGTCTTGATCCAGAATGCCTGAATTGGAATCCTGTTTCCACTGTTTAGAAGGTGTGTGAACTTGAGGAAGCGCCCTAATTTCCCCTTGTCTCAGCTGCTTTCTCATCTGTAAAGTGGAGCTACAAGTGTACCTGTCCCAGAGGGGTAATGTGAGTATTCTATACATGAACACATGCACATCACTGAGACCAGTCCTTGCACACAGTAAGTGCGGCAAACAGAGCAGCTGTTATTAGTTCTTATGTTAACACAAACATCACCTCAATACCACCTCCAAGGAAATAATTCCATGCATGACTCCTCTCTGCCTATGATAAAGTTCAGTCTCCTCAGCTTAGCACTGTGGCACCAATCAGCCCTGCTGACTCCCAGGAGTCTGCTCCTCCTCACGCTGCAACAACAATCAGTCCTCGTGGCTCCCAAACATGTCAGGCTATTTCTACCTTCTTGGTACAGACCGCCCTTCTCCATTTTCTTTATCTTGCTAAGGTAAACCTTAGGGTTACTGCCTGCTGGAAGCTGGTCCTGACATCGCCCCAATTTGGGTGCTTACTCTACGCTTACTGCCTGTATCTACCATCATGGGCAAGCGCCCATGGTTTCATAATTGAATCACCTACTGGACTGCTTACACCGGCCACTGAGCCTGACACTAGTAGGTGCTTAGAAGATGTTTATTAAATGAATGAATAAATCAGAGAGATTTGAGAAAATCACAGAGAACAGAGAGGGTCAGTGTAGTAAGAAGGGTTACCAAGGAGACAGGGAGTCAGAGAAGTCAGGGTCAGAGGAGATTGCTGAGTTTTGGGGTTAGAAAGTTCAGAAGGGACTCACTGCAGTTAAAGAGGTGAGGGAGCCAGAGAGATCTGAGGAGCCCAGTGGGTAGCTCACTGTGGTCAGAAGTAGTCAGAGGAGATAAAGCAGGATCAAGAACTCAGATAACACATAGGGGTCGAGAGGGTCAGAGTCAAGCTTAGAAGGGATGCGCATCTCACCACCGAGCCAATGTCCCAGGCCGGGGTGGTGCATAGCTGTCATGCTGGTGTAGCTGTAAGAAGTCTCTGCCTGAGCTCTGGGCCAGTTCAGTGATCTCCTGGCCCCACCACCGTGCCTGCCGGTAGCTGCTGCACTTGATAATCAGGGACCTGGACGGGAACAATGAGATGGACCACAAACCTCACCCTCCAGACTTCTGGCCTTGCCCAGAAACAACTCCCCTTTAGCTATCACTTCTTTCCCACTTCCTCCTTCAGTCCCCGATTGCACAAACTCCATAGAGACATGGGGATATAGCTACCTTATGCATAGCTGGAGCCCTGGCACCTAGGATTGTGCCAGGCTCTTGGTTTATTGACTTACTTAATGAATGGAGAGCATTTTTTTTCCTTACATCAAGAGTCCCTCCCCCAAGTTTATACTCAACCCCCTTTTGCTGGGCCCAGACTCCAAGAGCAGTCCCAAGCATTTGGTTCCAAATCATTACCAGATCCAGGGAGGTGGAAATGCCTGCCTTTTTCCCATGGTCTTTTCCACTCAACTTCCCCAAAGGGCCCTTTATTCTTCACTCACTAGGTGTCTGTCTACGCCAGGGGGACTTACCTGTGGGAGGTGTCAATTCGGACCCCATACCGGGCCTCTGTGCTCTTTTTCCCCACCTGTACATCAAAGCCAGGGTCGAAAAGCTGAACAAATGAGATGGCACCGGTCTCCAGGCGCATGTACAACAAGAAGGACTCCTTCACCACCAGCCACCTGGAGTGGAAGGGCTTCGTCTGTTCTCCCCGGCTTGGGGATCTCCTTCTTCACCTACACCCATTACCTGACTGTGGCTCTACTCCGAGCCTCACCTCTTGGACCAGCGATAACAAACTTGGTCCCTGCCGCAGCAGGTTAGTCCAGGAACATGGTGTCCACCTGAGCGCTTCCGGATCACCCCCTCCCTGTGGGGCAAACCAGGAACAGATGCTGGATGAGAATCTAGATGTCTATCCCAGCCTGCACTGCTTTCCCCATTCTCAGACAGGGAGAGATCCCGATGTCTGCAGGCGCCCAGGTAAGGGGCGTCAGACACTTACAATCCTTTGGAGCCGAGGTCTGGGATAAAGGACAGCTGACTGACTTCCAGGAACTCTGTCTGCAAAAGGGAGACAAAAACTCAGAGGAAGGCTCTAGCTTAAAGCTTCTCAGATCCTACTAACCCATGTCCTCTGTACCCTGGGGGGTCTAATTATGCTCCACCTCAAAACAAAAACAAAAACAAAAACAAACAGGCATTCAGGACCTTACCATGGCATGATAGTTTCGGTAGAAAGACATTGTCAGGAGACGATTGAGGTAATTCTCCAGGTATTTCTGAAATAGGGATGGGAGACAGAGAGATGGGACCAGAGTCATTTGCACACCAGATGCCTTCCCAGAGAACCTGGAGTCTGGTCGTACCTGTTTGCTGGATGCATGTCTGGTGGAGCTCTCAGGACCTGCTCTCGGAAGAGAGGGGATCTCTCTGTTGGCTGCCTCCTGGTCTGGAGAATAGGCAACAGCAAAGCTGTGGAAGGGATGGGGTGAGGGGGAAGTAAGAGCTGGGAGGCCGGCTGCCTGGGTTTCTGAAGCACTGGAGATGGGAACCTGGAGACAGGGAGGAGTCCCAAAGGCTGGCAGAAGGCAGTCCTCCCACCCCAAGAATGGAGACAAGAAAGGGGGAGGCTGCCAAGGGCATTTTGGGCATCCAACCCAGTTAAAATATTGGCATAGAACCATGGACAGGGAGAGCTGAGCTGGGAATATTTCCCGGTAACCAGGTTAAGGGAGGGGGCCCAGTGGTCAGAGCTGGGGAAGGAATGTACCCAAGGGAGGAAAGGTTGTGACCCGAAAGAGAGACAGGCAGAAAGCAGCCTTGGTGGCTGGGCCCATGCTGCCGCAGGGCGAGGGCATGCGCCTTTCACAGGAAGCAGTGTTCTCCCTCACCGAGCCAAAGGGAGCAGACTCATCAAGACTTTGTGTCTTAGAAGGTCCCGGTGCAACTCCTGAAAATGACGGAACTTCTTCTTGGTTGTCCAGGTAAAGTCCCCGTGAGTCAAGCGGACAGAATACAGCGTGCACGTTCCTACCTGGGGGTGTGAGGAACTGAATGGATGTCTCCTGGGCTCCAACCCCCACCCCCCTCTGGCCAGCTCTCCCTCCCTGGTGGTGTGCCAGCCCAACCACCTTGGATCCACTGGTATATCTCTCAGTGCCCACCACCTGGGCTGTGACAGGGACCCCAGGGGCAAACACCAAGGGGTGCATTTTTAGAGGCTGAAGGCTGTAGATAGCCAGGAACGGGTGCATCCGGTCAGCTGGGAAGAGAGAAAGTGGAAGAGGTTAGATCTCTCCAGGAGGTCTCAGACCCCTCATCTTCCTCTCCCTGAGGACTGTCCTCCCTGTGTACCTGGGTCCTCTCCCTCCCTCAGAGTGTCCACCTCATCCGGCTCCATGTGTAACTGACTGGAATCCAGGTCGTCCCCAGAGGGGAAGAGGCTCCCAGGGGTTGCCATCATCCTAGGAATATGGGGAGGACTCAGGGAGGTGATCTACCTTGCAAATTTTTCTTCCCCTACCCCACCCCAACAACTCCACCTCCCATAGGTCCCTCACTTCCCCACCCACCTCCCTTGCGCTGATTCCCAAGTCCTCTGCAAAACCCCACCAGCCACAGACAACCCTCCAGCCCACCCCACTGCCCACTGCCTCTAACCTCCATCTCCAGCTTTGGTCCTTCATCCAAAATCCCTCAGCCCCGCCTCCCGGCCCGTAACCAGAGCGCCGAGGAACACCCAGACATGCCCGGATGACCCCGAACTGGGGCAGAACTAGTCGCGGAATGGGCCTAGGGGTGTCGCAAGTGGCCTGGAGCAGCCGGGGTCGGGCCAAGCCGGGCCGGCGGGGAAAGGGTTCCAGGCGGGATTGAGGAAGTTACGCGCGTCCCACCCGCGAGGGAAACCCGAAATCTGAGCGTGCGGCGGAGTCAGGAGGCTCCGCAGCCCGGGCGCGCTCCGGTCCCCGCCCGATTTCCTGGGCCCGGGACCTCCGCGGGGCCCCCTCCCCTATCTCCTCACCCGGGCGGCCGGAGCCGGCGCCGCTGCGGGCTCGCAAGCCGATGGACCTGAGCAGAACCGGAGTGGGAGCCCACGCCCGAGCCGGGGCGGGGCACGCAGTCAGGGCCTGCCCTTGCGAGCGGGACGGCCCCCCAGCCTCATCTCCACGGGATTCTCGTCCGCCCTGTCCCGCCCCCGCCGCCCTCGGCCCGCCCCGCCGCCCAGCGCGCACCCCTTGGCCTGCGGGAAGGGGAGGGCCCTGCCCTACGTCTGGCTGGAGCTCCCCGCGGGTCTGTCCGTCTATGCCGCACCGTCGGTTCCAGTTTGCCCTGCGGGCGCTAGACCCTGCGCACGGTCCCCTGCTGGGGCGCGGGCCCCCGCCCTTCTCCGGCCGGCGCTGCCCGGTCCCCCTGGCGGGACACGCCTCTGCGCCAGGGACCTGCTGGTGTCCCCTTTCCTGGCCGGCTGCGCACTGTATTGGCCCAGGCCTAGCGTCTGTCAAAGGGAAGGGCTGAGGGAGTAAAAGTCCTGAGCAATGGTGGCCACACCTTCATCAGTGTGCGCAAGTTTACATTCTTTCATTCATTCACCATTTACTGCGTATTTGCTCGCTGTCAGAAGCGAGTTTGCAGTAGTGAGCAAGACCGTCTCGGGCTGTGCGCGCCTGGAACTTGCAGCCTAAGCAAACAGGGAGCATTTCAGGTTCTAAAAGACAAAATATACACCCCCCCTTTTTTTTTTTTTTAAAGAAAAGCAGATTTCGGGCCTCCCCTGGTGGCGCAGCGGTTGAGCGCTGGGCTGCGAAGCTGCCTGCAGCTTCTGTAGCGCTGGTTCGATTCCCGGCCACGAGTTCGATCCCCGGCCACCAGCTAGGGTCCCACATGGCGCGACAGATCTCTTCTGCCGCGCCCGCTGCTCCCCTCAGCAGTGTATTTCGTCAGTCTGCCTATTCTGTTCCCCGCTCTGGCTCTGGTGAATTCTCTCACCCTCCAGCGCTTCTGACTGTACCCAGTGCTTGTATAAATAAATAAATAAATAAATAAATAAATCTTTTTTTTTTTTTAAAGCAGATTTCTTTATCTCTTCGTTGGATGGACCTTCAGGTTGTTTATAGTTTTTGTTTGTTGTGAATAAAGCTCCTGTGAACTTTCCTATATCTTTGTGTGGATATATCTTTTCATTTTGCTTGGGTGAATACCTAGGAGTGGATCATATAAGAAGTGCATATTAACTTTTTTTTAATAGGAAAGAAATATTCTTTTTTTAAAAAAGATTTATTTATTTATACAAGCACTGGGTACAGTCAGAAGCGCAGGAGGGTGAGAGAATTCACCAGAGCCAGAGCGGGGAGCAGAACAGGCAGACTGACGAAGTACACTGCTGAGGGGAGCAGCGGGCGGTCGGAGAGGTCTGCGCACCATGTGGGACCCTCGCCCGGCGGTCGGGAATCGAACTGGTGCTGCAGAGGCTGTGGGCAGCTTCGCAACACAACTCTCAACCGATGCGCCACCGGGGAGGCCCAAGTGCATATTAACTTTATAGGGAACTGTTGAACTGTTTTCTGATATTGTTCCATTTTGTATTTCCAAAATCAATGTATGGTGTAGGTCTAGATGTTCCCCAGCATCGTCGACATTTGACGTTAATAATTTTTTTTTTAGAGTAGCCATTCTAGTAATTGTAAAATAGTCACTTTATTGTGGCTTTTATTTGCATTTCTCTGGTGATTTATGGTATTGATGTGTTTCACGTGTTCATCGACCATTTCTATATCTTCTTTTGTAAAGTGACTTAGTGTTTTGCTAATGAAAAAATAATCATGTTGTTTGTCTTATTGTCAAATTTTAGTAGTTCTTTATATATTTTGAATGCAAATCTTTGATCAGCTATGTATATTGCAATTTTTTTTCCCCCAAAGAGCTCACATATTTGTTACCGAGCCAGGTACAGGTACAGGTACCAAGAGAAAACATGTCACCAAAGCAGAGATGTTTTCAGTGTGATATGGTAGATGCTACTGAGCTTGATGCAGTATAAACATGTGTGCAACCTTATGTGTGATTCCTTAGGGACCCAGCTTGGTCTCTTCTTGGAATTATACCTGATTTTATTACCAGTTTTCATCTGAATTCATTTGGGAATGAGATGATTCTATTTTTGTTTCTTACCAGGAATTGCTTGATCCTAAAAGTCTTGTGAGAAGAAATGGCCAGGAAGAAGCAAGCACACAAAACCCCATGGTGGAGGAAAGGAGTCTACTGCAAATTATTTTCTCCCAGAATTTGACATATATTTTTAAAATAATGGTGCCTCTTGAAGAGCTGAAGTTTTTTATTTTAAATAGTTGGTACATAAATCATTAGTAATAAAAGCGTAAAATGAGGGGCCTCCCTGCTGGCACAAGGGGCTAAGCACCGCACTGTGAAGCAAACCACAGCCACTGCAGTTTTATCCCCCGGCTGGCCAGGGAGCAACCCACATGGCGCAGCACACCTCTCCTGTCTCGGCCACTGCTCCCCTCAGCAGTGTGTTTCAGTCAGTCTGCCTGTTCTGCTCCCCACTCTGTCTCTGGGAATCCTATCACCCCCACTCCCTGTGTCTCTGGCCTGTGCCCCAGCTCTTGTATGCATAAGTAAATAAATCTTTAAAAAAAGGTAAAATGTTATACCACCTTGGAAAACAACTCTTCAAAACGTTAAGTGTAGAGTAACTTTATCACCAGCAATTCCATTCCTAGGTATGTAACCAAGAGAAATGAAAATATATGTATCCACAAAAAATGTGTTCATGAATGTCCACTGTAATAGTATTCAAAGAGCCCAAAAAGTAGATCAACCTTAATATCCATGAATGAATAAAAATATGTGGTGTATCCTTACAATAGACTATTATTCAGCCATAAAAAGGAATGAAATACTGATCATGCTGCAACATGAACCTTGAAAACATTATACTAAGTAAGTGAAAGAAGCCAGACACAAATACCCACGTATTATATGATTCCATTTATATGAAATGTGCATAGAGACAGAAAGTAGATTGGTGGTTGCCAGTAATTGGAGAGGAGGGCAGGGGGAGTAACTGCTAATGGGTATAGAGTTTATTTTGAGGATGACTGAAATGTAAAATTAGTTGTGATGGTTATACATTGTTGTGAATATATAGTAAAAGCCACTGAATTTTATACTTAAAGGGTAGATTGTATGATATGTGAATTATATCTCAGTAAATCTATTGTACTTATAAAAGACAAAACCAGTAAACTATAAATACATACAGCATGGGTGAATTTTAAAGCCATTATAGTGAAAGACATCAGACAGAAGAGAGTAATATATGATTCTATTTATATAGAGTCCAAAGCAGGCAAAACCAGTCTCTAATGATGGAAATCAGATCAGCACTTGCCTGTGGCAGGAGGTGGGGAACTATCGTAAAGGGGTACACAAAGGAAGTCAAGAGTTGGAAATGTCCTATGGCTTAACTGGGGTGCTGATTACATCATGTATATACTTGTCAAAACTCATGGAGTTGTACACTAAGATGTAGGCATTAGACTGTAAGTAAATTTCAACTTCAATAAAGTGAATTAAAAAAACAAATACATCTCAGTCAAGCTGTATAGTATAGTCAGCAATGCTTCCCAGCCTTTCCCTTGTCATGGCACCCTTAGGGGATAATGATACAGCATTGGCACACCTTTACTTCAGGGCACTTTTAGTGTTTGGCTAGGTTGTTCTGGACCTGAAGTTCCGAGCCTGGACTCCAAGCCCCATTCCTGGTCAAGGATGTGTTTAGGAAGCTGAGTGTGAGGGCTAACAGAGTGGACTTGGGTCAGACTGATGGTGGAGAGTTCCTGGTCTGCTGATAACTGTCTGTATGACCTTGGGCAAGTAACCTCATATCTCAATTCCTCTGATTCCTCACCTATAAAATTGAATGATAATAACACTTAACTCAAAAGATCACTGACATGATTAAATGAGATAACATGGAAAAGTCCCTAGCATCTATGTGGCATGCCATAATTAATTGCAACTAAAATTTCTGTTCTAAAAAAAAAATTGAATGAATCTCCAGCAGTGTCCAACCTGGCACTGAGTTGTCCAGTATTGCTATAATGATTTTCACTGCATCTGTCTGTCCCAGGACCTCTGCCACTCTTCCCAGTCTTCTCCCACTTGTCCATGGGGCTCAGAGAGAACCCCAAAATTGAGGGGCCACAAAGGGATAGGTGTTTGAATGTGGTATCCCTTCCACCTCTCCCCTCCTCCCTCTTCTTCCCCTTCCATCCCCTGGCGCCTATAATCACCAGGCGGTCTGAGGCTAAGTGGTAGTTTTGCCCACAGTGGAGGGGCTTGGAAACCACACCCCTCCTCCAGGGGCCCTCCTGGTCATTTGCAGCATCCTGGTCTCCTCCACTGTTGACATGGGTCTGAAGGGGGCATGGTGTTTTCCATGGTGTGGGTGCCGGAGACAGCGGGGGACTGGAAGAAGAGCAGGTATGGGGGGCAAATGAGGAAAAAGTGGGGGCGGCCAGACAGACAAACTGCATTGGGAAGAAAGGTATATACTCAAAATAGTGAAAGGAAAAAGATAATCTGTCTCCCTGGGTGGGAGATGGGTCCATCACTTCCCCCACCAGTCTGGGGAAATACTTTCAGGGCTCATTGCAAAATGAAGAAGTGGGACTCTCTTGTTCAAAAATTATTAAGAATTTCAAGATAGTGACAGCAGAGCGTTACAAGTATGAGTGTGGAGTCCTATGCACCTGCACAGATGGAGTGCCCCTGAGGTCAGCCCTGCTCTCTCAACATATCTTTCAATCCCAGCTGGTGCCATCGACACTCATCCCCACACCCCAGTCCCCAGGCTTCTTCCCTGGCCTCTTTCCACTCACTGGTGGGAGAGGGGTGGCAAATGTGAGTTGGGAACACTGGGATGCCCTGACCCACAGCTCCCTCTGTCTCCTCCAATCTTCCTTGTAGGTCTGGATCCAGCTGCCCCTCCAGATCCAGATCCCAGGCCACCTACATCCCCCACTGTGGCTGAAGGAGGGATATCCTCCTTAGAGACTGGTGCCTACTTCAGCAGAAAAGCTCGACTCTCCTTCCGCCACCAGCTGCATGACATAGCATCAGCCAATGACTCCACCATTTGAAAGGAACAACCAGGGGCTGAACTTCCAGGAAACTTTGGCAAATTTCCTCCCCCCCCTTCTTAGTGACCCCAGTGTCCTGCTCTCCCAAATCCCTCATGACTTTCTCATTAAATCGATTCAGAGTTGGCAGGTGTGTGTGTTGCATCGGGGGGTGGGGTAGAAGGTAGGAGTGAGGGCACTAGGGCAGGGTCATGGGACTCAGGTGGGAGTGGGGACAGGAGTGCTGACTATGAGCCAGCTGACCTAATGCAGAGCACAGATTGGCTAGAAGGAGGTGAGTCTGCTAAAATCCACCTTCAGAGTTGAGTGTGCCGAGAGCAGTTTTGAGAGGCCAGGGGCTAGGCAGGACAGCAGAGGGGGCTAGAGAGCACATGTAATCAATACATTTCCAGTGGCCACGCCCTGCCTGGCACCTAGGGTTTATCTGTGAACCAAGCAGAAAGAGCTCTCTCACTGCTCTCATTTTCCAGTAGGAGGAGGTAGATAATAAACAAATAAGCACAATACCAGAGAGTGCTAAGTGTTGCTATGAAGAAAGTAAAATTAAACGAGGGAAAAATGAGGTCAGGGTGGGGAAGGATGCCGTTTCTTAAATTTCAGGTGGTCAGGAAAGGACTATCCGATGAGGTGACATTTGAGCTGAGATCTGAACAAAGAGTAACTGTGTGAAAATTGGAGAATGGTGTGCCAAAATAGGTTCAAGTTCTCTGGTTGTGATAAAGGTATCACGTTGGTGCAGGCTGTTGATAATATGGGAATCTGTGCATATGTGTGGGCAGGGAGCATAGAGGACACCTTTTATCTTCCACTTAATTTTATTGTGAACTTAAAATTGCTCTTAGGACCTCCCTGGCCGCCTAGGGGTTAAGTCTCAGTGCTATCCCCAGCCAAGGGAGCTAACCCACATGGCTCAGCAGACCTCTCCTGTCTTACCCACTGCTCCCCTCAACAGTGTTTTTCAGTCAATCCACTGGTTCTGCTCCCCACTCTGTCTCTGGTAAATCCTCTCACTCCCCCTGCACTTCTGGCCTGTATCCCAGTTCTTCTATGTAAAAAAACCACAAAAAACAAAAAACAAAACTGCTCTTAAAGTTTCTCTAAAAAAGTCACAAAAGGGCCTCCCTGGTGGCACAAGGGGTTGAGTCACAGCACTATGAAGCTATCAGCAGCCACTACAGCACGACTTCAATCCCCAGCCAGGGAGGTGACCCACATGGCGTGGCAGACCTCTCCTGTCTTGCCCGCTGCTCCTCTCAGCAGTGTATTTCAGTCTGCCTGCCTGTTGTGCTCCCCACTCTGTCTCTGGTGAATCCTCTCACCCCCCCAAACCTCTGGCCTGTACCCCAATTCTTTTTTTAAAAAATATTTATTTTTATATAAGAACCGGGGGTACAGGCCAGATGTGCAGGAGGGTGAGAGGATTCACCATAGAGAGAGTGGAACAGAACAGGCAGACCAACTGAAATACATTGCTGAAGGAAGCGGCGGGTGAGACAGGAGAGGTCTGCTGGCAATTTGGGTTTCTCCCTGGCGGGCTGGATTGAGCTTGTGCTGCAGAGGCTGCGGAAGCTTCACAGTGCTGAACTCAACCGCCTGCGCCACCAGGGGTTGTTGCGTTCTCCAGGCAAGAGGACATGGTGGCTTGCATCAAGTCAGTGGGTGTGGAGAAGACAAGAAGCAGGATTCTAGATAAATTTCTGTAGAGTTTTCAGGAACAATAAGTTAGATTGAATGTGGAGTTGAAGGGACAGAGAAATCAGAGATGCCTGGAGATAGGGAGGACAGGGAGAGCAACTTTTACAGGAAAATCAAAAGTTCTGCTTTGGATATTTTAAGTTTGAGGTACATATGTTTGGGAGGAGAGATACCTCTTTGCTCTTCTCAACCCAGGACCTTCCCACCAGAGACACTGAAGTCTGCTCTCAGGCTCCCATCCACAGGGCTAAAGACTTACCCAGGGGAATGGTGACTTCTCGATCTGGCCTACAGTACATGCAACAGCTGCCCTCTCCCACTCAACAAGGATCTTAAACTCTTTTGCAAACAAATGTCCAACTTTCTCCCAAAAGCCATGGAAGTCACAGTTGCCCCTGACAAGATGAGATGAAAAAGATATTCAGATGGCTAAAAGGTACATAAAAAAAAGCTCAAATTTGGGCCTCCCCTGGTGGTGCAGTGGTTGAGCACTGGGCTGCGAAGCTGCCCACAGCCTCTGCAGCGCCGGTTCGATCCCCAGCCACTGGCGAGGGTCCCACATGGCACGACAGACGTCTCTGGCCACGCCCGCTGCTCCCTTCAGCAGTGTATTTCCTCAGTCTGCCTGTTCTGTTCCCCACTTGACTCTGGTGAATTCTCTCACCCTCCCACGCTTCTGACTGTACCCAGTGCTTGTATAAATAAATAAATATTTTTTTTTTAAAAAAAGCTCAAATTTGCTTATTATCAGAGAAATGCAAATCAAAACCACAATGAAGTATCATCTCACACTTGTGAGGAATGTATGAAAAAGATTAGAAACAATAGGTACTGGTGAGGGTGTAGCAAAAAAGAAATTTTACTTCACTGTTGGTCAGAATGTAAATTGGGGTAACCTCTATGGAAAAAGGAATGAGGATTCCTTAAATATCTAAAAATGGAAATATCATATAACCCATCAATAACTCTCCTGGGTATTTACACCAAGAATATGAAAACAATTTTTAATTATACACCCTTATACTCATAGCAGCATTATTCACATAGCTAAGTGAATATATCCATTGATGGATGACTGCATAAAGTTGAGGTAGACACACACACACACACTCAGTAGACTACTTATTCCTCAGCTTTTAAAAAAGAAAAAAAAGAGGGCCTCCCTGGTGGCAGAAGGGGTTATGTCGCAGCACTGTGAAGCTATCTGCAGCCTCTGCAGCACAAATTCGATCCCTGGCCAGGGAAATACCCACATGGTGCAGCAGCCCTCTCCTGTCTTGCCCGCTGTTCCCCTCAGCAGTCTATTTCAGTTGATCTGCCTTTCTGTTCCCCAATCTGCTTGTCTCTGGTGGATCCTCTCACCCCCCACACTTCTGGCCTGTACACCAGTTCTTGTATGCGTAAGTGAATATATCTTTAAAAAATAAAATAAAAAATCTTGCCTTCTGTGACAACATGGATGGAACTTGATTATACTAAGCAGAAATAAGAATAATTTCTCTCATATGTATAATATAATCAAAGCAAACAAACAAATCACAAAACAAATCTTACTCTGAAAAATATAGTGATGACCAGAGGAGGGAAGGGGGAGCGAGAAGGAAGGCTATCAGGTATCAACCTGATAGCAGGAAGGGCACTAGAACTTTAGTTGTGCGTGGGGGAGACTTATACACATATGGAAGTAAAGATACACCCCTAAAATTTCATTTTGTAAATCAGTAAAATTAAAAAGAAAACCATGAGTGGGGAGCCATGAGTCTGAAAGAATGGTCCTTGGAGACTTAGGGCAATAGCCACACATAACAGGTAGAAGGCAGACTGAAGGGAGGAGACCCTAGTCTCAGTGAGGATTCCTGAGGCTCACACAGGGAGGGGAATGGGTTGTTGTTGGTAGTTCCCATAACAACCACACTCTGGTGTCACAAGGTGTTGGACATGTAGTAGAAGAAAGGAAGTGCATGGGGAATGTTGTCAGGAGAAAGATTTGAAAGCTATCACACTATCTCGGCAAAGGCTTCTCTCCCACTCCCTTGGAGCTCAGAGCAAATAGGTGTGGGTCAAAGAAGTTTAGGCTTGAGGTCAAGAAAAAAACTCTGAAGTACACAGCTTCTCTTTGACAAAATGTTTATTTGAATTTTGGGTCTGTCTGGGGTGTCTCTTATTGTATCCTAGAATACCAGGATTCAGGGAGGTGGTAAAGTGGCAATCGTGAATTTGGGGATCTGGTCTCCTAAAAGTACTTGCCGCTCTACCCCTGACTCTGCAATGGCTGCCAGGCGGATCACACCTCCACTGGAGCCGTCCCGCTCCATGGCCAAAGCAAGAGCTGTGGATAAAGAATAAAGTTGAGGTCAGAGTCAGATGCTGGAATCAGTGTGAGATACAAAGAGTGTTGGCCTGGCTTGGGTCTGGGAGTTGAAGTGCACAGGCCCAGAAGCCTGAGTTCTCACCATTGGCAGTGAATTGCAGACATTCTTCCTTGGTCATACCTTCCCGGTAAGTAGCATCGACATAGCCATAGATATAGGAGCTCCCGGAGCCCCCAATGGCAAAAGACTGCCTTACCATCATGCCCCCCATGGGTACTGAGTATACCTGCAAGATGGAAGAAGAGAGTCATCAGTTGTACCTTCCACGCAACACATGTATATTCAATCATCCATTGTGGAAATGGGTCTGGTAGAGTTAACGGTAAGAGTAAGGTAAAGACTACATAAAAGAAAAAGAAAATGGCTGAGATGGGGAGAAGATCAAAGACTCAGCTCCAGTGCTCTGGGGATAGGGGTTGAGGTATAGCAGACCTGCCCTCCTTCTTGGGGGTCCCAGCCCGCAATGATGATTCCTGCCATCAAGTCTTCCCGGTATCGGTAACACATCTCCTTAAAGAGGCTAGCTGCTGTGTGCACCAGAGGAGGCTCATTCAGCTCAATGCTAAAGAATGAGGGGAGTGAAGGGGAAGGCAGTGTTAGAATGAGGTGGTCAGGTAATTTAGCTCCTCAGGTCCCAATTCCCTTGATATTTGCTTCTCCCCTGCCCACAAGCACCTGTGGAAACCAAGCTGATAGGTGACTGCATCAGCTACTGCCTGGGTATCAGCTGCTGAGCCTGAGCGGCAGCAGAAAATACGGTCATGAATAGGGGTCAGCTTGTCAGTCACTCGATTGGCAATGTAGGACCTGCAGAATGACAGAATAGTGAGGAAAGTACCCTATCTGTCCCCCACTCTCATCCCATAACTATCCACTTTCTCATGATTCAAGAATAGGAATGCCAGCATTTTGTATCAGTTCATATCCACACTAAAGGAGGCTGGGGAACAAACTTCCAAGAAAAAGGGTTAGAGACTGGGAAGTGCTAGCAATTGCAGCAAATCCTTATCTCTTAGGGAGGGGAGAAATCACCTTCTCAAAGCGGTCCGTGGAGAGTAAGGAAGGGCTGGCAGGTGAGAAAGGAAGAGAAAGATGGGAAAACCTTTCACGTATCTGTTCTGGCTCACCCAGTGGTTGTTCTGGAGTCGGCTCCTAGAACCACGCCCCCGTCAAACTGCACGGCCATTATAGTGGTCTAAGAAACAGAAGAGAGGGGGGAGTCTGGGACTTCCCACATTTTCCAACATACACAAACATCAATGATCCCTCTATCCCTAAAATGCGAAAGTCGTGCACCAACGAACCATTATCAAATGTCACGAGGGCCTCAACGCCCAGCAGGATACCAGAATCCGATCTGCAAATCCCCAACAGTCCATCCTGCCCATTAAGTCCTCCTCCCGCAAGAATCCAGACGTGCTCGCTTCAGCCTACCTTCCGACTCCCAATACCAAAGTATCGCACCACTTGAGCATCCCCAGGATACCTCTCTCCCTGCCTGGAGCACAGCCCCGACCACCCACTCCCCCACCCCGCCAGTTCTCCAAGCCCACTCAGGCCACATCCTTCCAACGCCTCAAGCCGACGGCACATTTCCCGAACCTTTAGTCCTTCCTCACCCCTGTGGAGACTTCCTGGTTTTCCCAGTCCGGGGAAAAGGCCTCCGGCCCCCAGGCTGGTGCCGGCCCCGCTCCTCGAGCAGCTACTAAGGTGGCCGCCATCTTCCTCCGCCGCAGCTGCCGCAAAGCAATTGTCGTAAAGTGCGCCGTCACTCTCTTTAGTCGTGCTACGGCGTGGTTGACGGCAGAAGAAAAAGATGTGGGAGGGATCCTTTGCGACGGGAAGGCTTTATGGAAGCGAGGCAGGCAAGATCAGTATGTCAGCAACCCAAAAAAGCAAGTCTTCAAGGAGTACGTCTCCTGTCGGACTATGCAGGACTGATATATTTGATCGGAGTTGCAATTTAGGGAACCTTGAAGATAAATTCGACAGTCTCTGAATTAGCGTGTGTAAACTTTGTTTTCATTTCTCTTAGTTGTATACGTGGGAGTGTATACTGGGAACGCGATTACTGGGTCATACAGAAATTCTGTATTTAATATTTTGAGGAATTGACAACTGTTTGCACAGCAGCTGTCGACATTTAACATACCCACCAGGCTTGTATGAGGATTCCAGTTTCTCCACAGCCTCATTAATTGTTATTGTGCATCTTTTTTATTTTAGTCATCCTAATGAATATGAAGTGATATTCGGTGGTTTTGATTTGCATTTTCCTAATGATTAGTAATAATGAGCAAAAATTTAATGTACTAATTTGATGTACAAATAGATATACTTAATGACTGTTAGTATACCTGCTTTGGAGAAATATCTATTCAAGTCTTTTGCCCATTTTGAAACTGGGTTTTCTTTTGTTGAGTTATAATAATAATTTTTTTTTAGGTTCTAGATACTAGACTTTTATCAGAGGTGTGATTTGCAAATATTTTCTCCCATTATCTGGATTGTTTTTCTCACTTCATTTTTTACTTTCAAGCAAAAAAGTTTTAAATTTTGATTGAATCTAATTTATCTGTTTTTCCTTGGATTGTGTCATATTCAAGAAACCATTTTAGTGTCATTCAGGAAATCATGCCTGATCCCAGACCACAAAGATTTATGTCTATGCTTTCTATTTTTTAAAAAAATATTTATTTATGCATACAAGAGTTGGGGTACAGGCCAGAGATGCGGGGTGGGGCAGAGAGTGGGTGGTGGTGAGAGGATTCACCAGAGACAGTGTGGGGAACAGAACAGGCAGATTGACCGAAGTACACTGCTGAGGGGAGCAGCAGGCGAGTCAGGAGAGGTCTGCTGTGCCATGTGGGTAGCTGCCTGGCCGGCCCGGGGATAGAACTGCAGAGGCTGCAGATTGCTTCATACTGTGCTTAACCCCTTGCGCCACCAGGGAGGCCCTGGATGTGTTGTATTTCCGATGTCTGCGGCGGTGTCCAAGAAAGAGTTGGCTTTATGGGGACTGGAGCTTAAGTTTGGGCTGGAGACTCGCATGTAGTCGGCAGAGGAAGCCACAGGAGCGGCTGAGAGATGCCGGGGGAAGCGTGAGTCTCTTTGCTGCCAGGAACAGGGCTGACACATGTTCCTACATTCATTTTTTTTGTTTCCCTCCAACGCTTGCCGTCATCTCGCGAAACGGCCTAAGTCGACGACGACCAAAAAAATCACTCCTTATTCCTCACAGCTCCCCTCATGAAAACCGCGGGTGGAGAGAGGGTCTCAAACCCCGGCTCGCGCCGGGGCGGGACTCTACGGCAGTGACGTCACGAAAGGGGCGGGGACCAGGGCCGACCCGGGTGCGGAGCCGCCCCGCCCCCAGGCGCTCCCTTTCTGGGATCCCTGGAGTCCGGGGGCGGCCCTGGCTCAGGCCAGGTGGAGCAGGCCGCGAGCAGCCAACAAGCCCTGGGTGCGGTTGTACACTTCTTCCAGGGTGCCGGCACCCCGCGCCAGCGCGGCCCGCGCCTCCGCCTCCCGGGTTCCCGGACACGCCAGCTCGAGCAGGCGGGCGCGACCCGGGAAGGCGAGGAACGCCACGCGCGCCGCCTGGCGCACGAGCCAGGGGTGGTGCGGAGCCAGGGCCGTGCCGTAGGCGTCGCTGCACTGGACGCCGGCTTCCGGGCCTCGGCGCGCCCCGGTCGCCACCCGCTGGAGGCAGAGCTGGGACCAGCGTAGAGCACGGTGCAGCAAGAGCAACGTTCGTGAGCCCGAGGGCCTGGGCGGGTGTGGAGAGGCGACCCCGGGCAGCTCCAGCAGTCCTACCCGCCGCTCCCACTCCGCCATGGCCGCCAGCGATGTGTAGTGGGAGGCGTCCGGGCCGTGTACCCGAGCCTCAAGGGCTGACACTTTGGAGAAGGCCTCGCTGGTGGCGAAGGTGAAGATGGAGCCGAGAGGATTTAGGAATCTGTGTGTTTGGTAGTGGGAAAGTGGGACGATTTGAAAGGGCAGTAGAGTCACAAGGAGGTGGGGACTGCATTGGGGCAAGGAAGACCACTCACTTGATTAGCTCTCTCCATCCTGCTAAGTACTGCGACAGCTCCACATCCCCTTCAGGGTTCAGACTGGCACGGAATGGCCTCATCATGCGCCCCAGCATTCCCTGGGGGCCCAGACACTGAGGCTTTTCCCTCCCCGGGGCATCCAGGGGACCCGACTGTTGCTGAACCTGGGAATATAAGGGGGAAAGAGGGAGCAGGATCCCTTGTCTTCTGAGCCTCCTTAGCTAAGCAACCTAATAGGGGCCTCAAGAAATTGTTTCTGGGCCTCCCCGGTGGCGCAGCGGTTGAGCGCTGGGTTGCGAAGCTGCCCGCAGCCTCTGCAGTGCCGGTTCGATCCCCGGCTGCTCCCCGGCCACCAGAGGAGGGTCCCACATGGCGCGCAGACCTCTCCTGCCGCCCGCTGCTCCCCTCAGCAGTGTACTTCGGTCCTTCTGCCTGTTCTGCATCCTGCTCTGACTCTGGTGAATTCTCTCACCCTCCCGCGCTTCTGACTGTACCCAGTGCTTGTATGAATAAATAAATAAATCTTAAAAAAAAAAAATTTGGAAAAAAAAAGTGTATCTTTAAAAAAAAAAAGAAATTGTTTCTACGATCTATCAATAGCTAGTGTGCCTTCTGCTGTACTTTCAGCTTCTAATGCTAGCGGGGAGAGAAGTGCCTGCCCTTCACTAGTTCCTCAGCCTGGCTCCACTCCCACCTCTCCAGGGTCCCACTTGGAGCCCCCAGTTCCAGCCCTGCCCCGCGCATACCTGGAAAGATGGCAGTTCCTCGGGGAGGCAGTACTGCTCCCCGGTTCTGCAACTGGAGGGACCTGAGGAGGGGTGAGTGGTGTGGTGAGCACTCGAGCAAGGGGCTTTGGTTCCAAAGGTCTAGACTCCTTGGGCTCCCACCAGCGCGGGTGAGGGAAGGGGCCACTCACGGAGACTCCCAGCACTGAGATAAAGAAGCAGCAGCGCGAAGATAGCGAGAGGAATTGCACGGCAGAACCAGCGCCGCAGGACGGAGGGAGGGTGCGGGACCCCCATGCTGCTGCAGGGACCACCGCCCCCTCACCAGCCCCTAGCCAGTCCTTTTCCTTCCGGTTCCTGGAGGGGAGAGAAGTTCGCGGTGTCCGCGGTGTCCAGCGCAAAGGGTTAATAATTAACTGATTAATGCCCCTTCCTCTGTGCCCTTTGCCCCTGAAGGCAGCATCCCAGTGCTGCGGGACAGAATGAAGGGGACTCGGGGGATTGGGTGGGAATGACATGTCTGCATTTTTCCTTCCTGGTTGGGCCAGGTTGTAGTAAGAGAAGGCCAGGTTATTGGAAAGAGAAGCTGGGGTCAGAACCAGCTCCCCCACTGAGCAATTGTGTGAGCCCTAAGTTAGCTGTGTACTTGAGTTGCCTCCACTGTAAATTGAGACTAATAATAGGTGCTTTGCAAGCCTCAAGTGAGGATTAAATGATAATGTATGTGCAAAGACTAAATGGAAAAGCTTACCACAATTGCTCCATAAATCTTCATTAAGTTCAAGCGTGGGGCACCTGGGATCTAGGAACACTTGCTTCTAAATGCTCTATCCTAACCCCAGGGGACCTTGTCTTGCTCTGGATGCATGACCTCTTGACTATATCATTAGGATTTTCCTTTTACATTTTTGTGGTTTCATTTTTTTCAGCTCCAGATTGGTTCCCCATTTGTTGTTCAAACCAACCTTTATTAACTACTTCCGCATGCCAAGCCCTATACTGATCTCAAGAAGACCAAAGTGCCTTTACAGAGTTCCAAGTCCATTGGAAAATTTATCTGTCTCTCCCACTGGAATGTAAGCTCTGACGAAGACAAGGGCCTAATTTTTCTTGGTTACGCCTCTATTTACAACACTTAGAATATTGTCTGGATAAAAATATGTTATTGCTGGATAGATATGCATTGAATTAAAAAAAAAAGGAATGTATAGGAGGGGCAGGCAAGTTAGGGGTGGTGCCTCTTGACAGGTTTGAGCCAGTTTTGTTTTGTTTTCTTTGCAAATTAGGAGTCCACCTGGTGGTCAAGGTGGGAAAGACATTCCAGGGAAGGATACAGGAAGCAATGGAAAAAACAGCATCTCTGGTTCTCAGTCCCTTGTCAACCAAACCTCTTACAATTGTCCCTGTCTCTGTTTACATTTGGTTCTGGGTAGGGGAGAATGCCACAGAGTCTCAAGGAGTCAGGCCCCCATAGCTAAGAAGACCCTAACTTCCACACTTAATGGATTCTTGTCCTATCTCTCACGTTGGTCTCTTTCACACCCTGGTGATCCCTGTGGATGACCTGACCAATCCTGTCCCTAGTAGGATCCCAGAATCAACTCTTTCTTTCCTAGCGCCCCCCCCCAACCCCAACAGTGTTGGAATGTTTCCTGGATTGCTGACTGTAAACTTTAGACAAAGTCGCTTGCCATTTCTAAGCCCTAGTTCCCTCATCTGCAAAATAGAAAGGGCAATTCCCACCTCTAAAGTTGTCAGGATTAAATAGACGCTTGCATAGCCCTAACCACAATTCTTGGCCTCGAGTAAACTTCAGTAGGTGGTGGTTATTTTCTCTGCTCTAGCTGCCCCTCCTCTTCTGGCGCTGGGAGCCTCCGATTCCCTGAGCAAAGAATTGAGTCTGTGGGGTTTCTGGAACGGATTAGTATTGGGTTGCATTAAATCCAGATTGCCCTTCCGTAATCGGAGCCCTCGAAGGGGCAGGGGTGTTATAAACTTGTGTTAGGGACCCAGCTCACAGACTGCTGCGGGATGGAGGCGCGTGCAGGAGCTAAATTGTTGCTGCTACTGTGGATATGCTGCGGATCTGCAAGAGGTGGCCCAAGCGGCTACACGTCGGTCATCGAGGTGACCAACGGGGGCCCTTGGGGCGACTGGGCCTGGCCCGAGATGTGTCCTGACGGATTCTTCGCCAGCGGGTTCTCGCTTAAGGTGGGGGCTCAGGACTATGTTGTGGAGCGGGTGGAGATGCCGCGGACCCCAGAGTCAAGGATGGCAGTGTTCCGACTTGTTCTCACCCTGCCTTTCCTCGCAGTCCAGGTGGAGCCCAACCAAGGTATTCCTGGTGACGACACAGCGCTAAATGGGATCCGGCTGCACTGCGCGCGGGGGAACGCGGAGCGCAACACGCACGTGGTGGAGTCGGAATCTGGAAGGTAGTGGGCAGGGACCTAGGATCCCCTAGGGTGGGGGTAAGCCGTATACTCTATGTTACACAAATCCTCTTCCTGGCGGGCAGGTTGCTCCACAGCTGTGGGGCAGTTTAGCTCCCGGGGAGTGAAGTCAGTGACGAGATAACCCACTGGGGGTCAAGTAGCACCCAAGGATTGGGTGGGTGGAGGGTAGGGGGCTCCAGCAGAGCCAGAGCATCTCCACTTCCCTCGCAGGTGGGGCGCGTGGAGCGAGCCGCTGTGGTGTCCTGGCGGCGGTTACCTTGTGGCTTTCTCGCTCCGCGTGGAGATACCTGTGACCCCTGGAGACAACACGGCAGCGAACAATGTGCGCTTCCGCTGCTCCGACGGCACTGAGCTGGAGGGACCCGGCCAGACCTGGGGAGACTTTGGAGACTGGAGTGATCCGTGCCCTAAAGGCGCTTGTGGCTTGCAGACCAAAATCGAGCAGCCGAGAGGCCTCCGCGATGACACCGCGCTTAACGACGTGCGCTTATTCTGCTGCACTAGTTGACACCTCTCCCTGCTCCCTGACCCCACGCTTGGTCCACCTCCGGCTATTAAAGCTTCTCGTCTTGACTTCCGCCTCGGTTCTTTCAGGGGTGGGAGACGGCGTCTCCTTGTCTTCCTCCTAAACTAGCAAATTCAGGTTGGTCTCGCAGACAACTTAAAGTCGTGAACCCATAGTCTGGAAAAACATGATTTTGCGTACAAGTGAAGGAAGTTCCGGCTTCCTTTATGGAGCGCGCCTCCATGAAAAGCCCAGGTTGTGAATCACCAGTGGCCTCAGATTAACAAATTTCTACCAAATTAGGAGGTAACAATGCAAAAACCACTTAAGGCTTTATTTTCTAGACTTATAAGAAGTTGAAGTGTCATCGCTACAGTTTTCTCTCCCTTCCCTCACCCCAAAACCTCAAACTGTGGCTTTCTATACACTGATACCCCTTTAGGATCTTTGTCCTTGCTGCTCCCTCTGATTGGAACCAACACGTTTCTCCTCCCCACCCCCCACCCCCAACCCAGGTATCCAGATGGTAAGCCCATTTACCAGATTTCAGTGCAAAGTTCACTTTCTCGGATTTTCTTTATCTTATTCTAAAATGTCACTCCACCAGTCAATATCTGTCCCCTTACCAACGTTTTTAATTTTTTAATTTTATTATTTTTGAAAGATTTATTTATTTATTTATACAAGCATTGGGTACAGTCAGAGCGTGGGAGGGTGAGAGAATTCACCAGAGCCAGAGCGGAGAGTAGAACAGGCAGACTGTCAAAGTACACTGCTCAGGGGAGCAGCGGGTGCGGCAGGAGAGGTCTGCGCGCCATGTTGGACCCTCGCTCGGCAGTCGGGGATCGAACCGGCGCTGCAAAGGCTGCGGGCAGCTTCACAGCCCAGCGCTCAACCGCAGCGCCATCAGGGAGGCCTCACCAACTTTTTTTAAAAGTACTTAACAATTGAACTTTCCTTTTAAAAAGTGACCTGAAATGTTAAATTCCTTGAGCGCACAGAACTTGCCTGTCTTGTTTACCACTGTTATCTCCAGCGCACACAAAAAACTCTTTGTTAAGAAAATAAGGGGGGGGGGCGGGGGTGTCGGGCAACCCATAAGGCCTAAGGCCTGGTGTACCTGGAGGCCTCGGGACATTCCTCGCATAGAGCACATGTGAGAGCAGAAGAGAGCTCAAGCCAATTTATTCCAGAGTGGAGGGCGGGGGGAGGGGGCAATGAGCTTCCAGGAGGGGGCGATCCGTGTAGCCTCAATGAGGGGCGTCCTGCAAAAAAGACAAAGTAAGGACGCAGCCAAGGAGCAAGCAGCTCCCCTCCACAACTCCCGCTCTTGGCGTCCTACCTCCTTCCTGCAGTCGCCACAGAAGACGCCGATGGCCGCGTTCACCAGCTGCACGCCACAAAGCACGATCTCCAGGCACGAGACGGCCACCAGTATTGAGAAGAGCGTCACATTCCAATGGACCACATTGGGAGGCTTCACGCACCAACTCCACATAGTACGGTTGGCCAAGTAAGAGCCCCTGGGCACGGGACAGGATCACGTGAGCGGAGGCCTCACCGGCGCCCGCCCGCTCTGCCCCACGCGCATGCGCAGAGGAGGGTTGGCCAGATTTGGTTTGACCCACGTGGAGGAAGCTCTCTGGAAGCAGAGCCCTCCCCTATATCCCCCCAGGTTTTCCAGTTCAGGTGGAAAGACTGGTGGGAGAGGTAGAGAGTGGGAGGGGAGAAGGGGAATTGGAAGCGGGCAGGGCGAAAACAGACTGAGCCTTACTCGGTGTTTTCGAAGGGGTACTTCCATTTGTCATCATCTGTTAAGCATTGTGGTCCCATACGGAGCGCTGTTCCCGACACTGAGAGGCAGTAGATCGCGCCAAGAATCCCAAATGCTGAGGAGAAGACTGAGCGGAGCATCTGGATGCAGAGTGGAAGGCAGGGTGAGTAGGGCCGCCCCTTCCCCACTCTTGGGCAGACCGCACCTAGTTTCCCCTCACCCGGTGGCACCCCCATGACCGAACTCTAATCAAGTCCTGGCGAAAATACATTTCCTGACAACCCTGGGATTTGGAATTAGGGTAATGTTCAGAGTCAGCAGTTGTTGGAGGTTAGTACCTTTTGGCCAAACCCACTGAAGCCAGATTTGTGGAGCTGAGAGAATAAGGCCTCCACGGAGGAATTCTTGTAGCTCATGTAGAGGGGGTCATGCTTCTAGGTGTGACTCTTGGAAGAACTGGTTCAAAGACCAAACCCTGTGCCCTTCTTAGTTGGGGTCTTACCCTGCAGCGATTTCCACAGCAGCCTGCACCGCAACATCCCTTGCCCCCTGCCCGAACAGCTGCGATTCCTGGACAGAATACCTGTGGAAGGAGGGTCAGTGAGACAGCTAGGGAGGCCTCTCCCATTCTCAAGACCTTACTTGCTTCAGTGCTTATCTCGGCCTGGAACCTGCCTTCATGGATTCCCGCAGCCCTTTGGACAACAGGAAGGCCTTATCTCTACCTTTCCTGGAGGGCTGTCCTGCTCTACTTTAAGTCATCATTATTTATGTGCCTACTTATCTCTGACCATATTATAGCCTCCAGAAGGGTAGGGCCGCATTATCATTATATCCCTCACAAATCTTGGCACATAGTAGGTGCCCACCTGAACACGAGTCAGAGGTGTGGGTTTAAAGCTCGCCCTATGCTCACTCCACATTCCATGAATTGATTTATCTCTCTGGGTTTCACTTTTGTCCACTGTAAAATGGATCTGCAAGACCTAAAATGGATCTGCAGGACTGTTATCAGGATTTAATGAAATAGCAGGTTGACTTGGTGTCAAGACTGGTTAGAGTAAATGCTCGGTATAAATCTATTTAGCAGCAGGAAGGAATCATGGTGTTGGAATGTCTGGTGAGAGAGGATTATGGTGGAGGAAGGAGAATGTAAATAAATGAACTGATGGGAAGTATCAGAAAACCCCAAGAGACAGCCCTGGTCCTCTTCATCTGTCTTTCTTGCTGTGGCGTGCTTCAAGAGCCCTTTCCCTCCCGGCCATTAGTTACCCCCTCTAACAATAGACATTTCCTAAATTGATGCCTCCATATTGAAATCTAACAGCCTGAAATATGTGTTCACTTGAATATCTTGATTTTAGCTCAAATTCAGTTAGCCTCATACTGTCCTCACATTTTATTCACTGACATTTCTTACTTTGACTTTCTTACCTCCCTAGGTGGAAATTTCCAGCCAGGTCATTCAGGCTGGAAAACTTGAATCTCCATACCCTGTCAAAACTCAAGTCTTCGGGATTTTCCTTCTGGTGGTTTTGAATTTGTCAGTCCTTTCTTATTCCACAGTCAGTCCCTAATTACCTCCCATGAGGACGATGTTGTTAGCCTCCCTATTAGATTTTCTTATCTCTTGCTCTATGGACAAATCCTTCATTCCATCCTACATTGCGCCCTGTGGATTAAATTTAACTTTCAACAGGTCTTTTTTCTGCTGAAATCCCTTAGTGTCTTTTCAAAGAGTTGCTCATCAAGACTGAATTCTACGTGCATGGGTGGATCCATTTTGTAAACATTCACTGAACTGTAGTCTAAGGATCTGGGTATTTGTCTGTATGACTTAAATAAAAAGTTCAAAAAAAGTTTGAGAGGTCTGAAAAAAGGTAACAAAGTCCTTCAATAGTTTTTTGTTGTATTTATAATAAAATTTAGATTCCTCTCAAAATTTAGAGGCCTCTCAAGGGCCTCTGGCCATTAGTTACTCAGATCTCATCTCATTAAACCTCAGCTGCTCTGGCCAATCCCCCATCTGTAATGCTGATTCCTTCTTTTTGCCAATTGAATCTCAGTAAATATGTCAGCTCATCAAGGCCTTCTTTGAAACCATTACAAAAAGTTGCCCCCCCACCTTGCCCTGGTAGTTCTTTATGACAACACCCTGCTTTCTTAACTTGATGGACCCTATTCCTATTTGGAATAATCTTGCTTATTCATTTACTTTGTTTATTCACTGACTATTATTTCAGTGCCTGGAACACAGCAAACTGTCCTTGCTCTTGTGGGGTTTACATCTTTGCTTCCTTGAGGCTGTATGTCTCCCTAGCAGGAATAACAGCTTCAGCAAGAGCAGGGATCTCACCTGGATCCCCCATGTAGCTATGTGAATATATTTGAAAAAGCCTTAAGAGTCGTGCAGGGCATGGAGTTGGGGGAGGAAGGCACCTGGCAATGAACATGTTAGGAGGGCAACTTTGGGCTTTTTCCCTTCAGCAGGCTGGTTAAATTTGTGGAAAGATGAGGATCATTTAGGCTGGAGAACAGGTACCTTGTGGCATAGGGTGACTGTGTAAACCTGGGAGGAGTGTGAGATCTCAGAGGGATAGAGTCTGGTCCCACAGCCATGAATTCATGGGGTTAAGGGGACGGTTAAGAGAAAAGACCCCAGGGCCTCCCTAGTGGCGCAAGGGGTTAAGACACAACCTATTGAAGCTCGCTGCAGCCACTGCAGACCGAGTTCGATCCCTGGCTAGGGAGCTACCCACATGGCGCAGCAGACCTCTCCTGACTCTCCTGCTGCTCCCCTCAGCAGTGTATTTCAGTTGATTTGGCTGTTCTGTTTCCCACTCTGTCTCTGGTGAATCCTCTCACCCCCCACATCTCTGGCCTGTACCCCAGTTCTTGTATGTATAAATAAATAAATCTTTAAAAAAAGAGAGCGAGAAAAGACCCCAGAGAATAAGAGCGGATTGTTGGAAGAGATGTGACAACCAACAGAAGTCCAGGAAACCTGTGCCTTCCCTTCCCCACTTCTCTGGATAGATCCTAGTCAGACAAGTGGGGGCACCTTCTCTGCCTTACTGGCCTAGCATCCGAGTTTATCCTTCGTGCCTGGTGCAGAGTGGGCATCCATCCAGAAATATGGGCTGAGAGTGAATGGACATCAGGGTGGGAAGGTTGAGCTAATAGTAGAATGATTGACCTGTGATCTTGCTCCCTGACTCTACTTCCCACTCCCATGCCCATTATTATCTGCCCTGATAACTTCCTACGCAGCCAGCTGTTCCTCCTGCCTGACCCTTGTAGTGAGGTGTTCCCAACTTCTGCTCCAAGTGGGGGCAGGGAGGGGGAAGTGGTACATACTGCTTTCTCAGAAGGGGAGCTGTTTAGAGTAGAGGCTCCCCTCTTCATGGCCCTCAGTCACACAGTTCAGGATTCAGGCTCTTCTAGGACCACTGCAGAGTGCCCAGTGTTTGGGCACAGACAGAAGAGGAGCAGATAGAAGGACCCCCACCACAATGTTGCCAGCCCTTCCCGGGCAGCCATCCTTTTCTCTCTTCCCGCCTGTTCAGAAGCCCAAAGATTAGTGCCCAGCTCCCAGCCCATGCTCCCTGGACTCCCTTCTCACCATCAGGCCCCCGCCGATGAAGCCAGCCATGTACCAGACTTGCTTGCTGAGATTATTTGTCCAGGTGGTCTCCCCATTAGGCGCCAGCAGGAGGGCGTTGGATATGATGCTGATCAGGGACAGAGGGATGAGGCAGAGCCCCAGGAAGCGAGCACACTTGCCAGTGCACATGCTGTGGCTGGTGGGAAGGACAGGCAGGGAGTGAAAGTGGTTCCTGGGTGCAGAGGAAAACAAGCCAGGAGCCAGAGCAAAGGTCGGGGAGGAGGTGTGGCAGAAACTGGCAGGATAAAAAGATGTGGGAGAGAGACTGGGGCCCTGGCAAAGGGGGAGGGAGAGGTGAAGGACTGCTGCCCTCGAAGTGGAGGGAGGATGTGGTTGAAGAAGTGGGGGAGCTGCAAAGAGGAAACTGTCTGGGGTCATGGTGTTCTTCTCTGCATGCACCACTCCATAGCCCTCTGCTGACTCCTTACCTGCCTTTTTTTCCTTTAATTTCTTTAAAGATTTATTTATTTATACAAGAACTGGGGTACAGGTAAGAGGCGCACCACTCCATAGCCCTCTGCTGACTCCTTGCCTGCTTTTTTTTCTTTAATTTTTAAAAAAGATTTATTTATTTATACAAGGACTGGGGTACAGGTAAGAGGCACGGGAGGGTAAGAGAATTTATCAGAACAGGCAGATGGACCAAAGACACTGCTGAGGGGAGCAGTGGGAAAGGCAGGAGAGGTCTGCCGCACCATGTGGGTTTCTCCCTGGCCACCTGGGAATCGAACCTGCGCTGCAGAGGCTGCGGACAGCTTCACAGCGCAGTGCTCAACCCGCTGCGCCACCTGGGAGGCCCTGCCTTTTTTTTTTTTTTTAAAGATTTATTTATTTATGCATACAAGAGCTGGGGTACAGGCCAGAGATGCAGGGGAGGGAGGGAGAGAAGATTCACCAGAGACAGAACCGAAAATACACTGCTGAGGGGAGCAGCGGGCGAGATGAGAGAGGTATGCTGCGACATGTGGGTCACCTCCCTGACCGGGGATCGAAGTCGTGCTGCTGAGGCTGCGGATTGCTTCATAGTGCGATGCTTAACCCCTTGCGCCACAAGGGAGGCCCCACCTTACCTGCTTTGTGACTTAGCAAAGCCCCTAATGCCTCTAAGTCTCTAAATCTCTGTTGCCTAAACTGTACAAAGGGTACAAAGGGTGATGCTATTTAGTGACTGGTGGTGACAATGAAGCGGGACGATGTGAGAGTGTTCTGTGAGCTCGGATGCACGCAGCAGAGGCATGGTGGTCTTCTCGCTTCTGTTAGTCCCACAGGGAGGAGGGGGGGGTTCTTCCTGGACGGAAACTAAGAAGATGGTGGTGATCATTTATGATCCTTTCAGTTCTTCTTGTTAATATTTATTTACCAACTCCCTTCCTGTTTTTCGGGGTGCTCTCTCAACAGGCCCTATTGATTCGCATTCCATCTTTCTGGCCTCAGTATTTGATTTAACCATGACCTTATGGTTCAAGCCGGTCCCATGAGAATTGGTTACTAATTTTTGTTGTTGGCATTTTGAGGGCAAAGAAATTCTGTTTTTGTTGGGGCGCTGAGGTTGTTGGCGGCATATTGTCACTACGAGGGAGGTGTTGGAGAGTGAATCAGTACACAGGAAAGAACTGTTAAGAGATGGAGAGAGACTAAGTCTCTTCTTTTTTAACTTTTAGTCTTATATATATATTTATTTATATATTTATTTTTTATGATTATCTTACAGAGCGATTAAGTATTTTTTTTAAAAAAGCTATTTATACGTACAAGAACTGGGGTACAAGCCAGAGGTATGGGGGTGAGAAGAGTCACCAGAGACAGAGTGGGGAACAGAACAGATGGATTGACTGAAATACACTGCTGAGGGGAGCAGCAGGTGAGACAGGAGAGGTCTGCTGTGCCATGTGGGTAGCTCCCTGACCGGGGATTGAACTCGTGCTGTAGTGGCTGCTGATAGCTTCATAGGTTGTGTCTTAACCCCTTGTGCCACCAGGGAGGCCCGAGATTAAGTCTTGATGATATCATCTGAGCTTGCAGATCCAGTTCTGCCTTAAGCCTGATCACTCCTTGTAAAATTGTGATATGAACCAGTTTGAGTTGTGTTTCTGTCCACTGCGCTGTAAAGTCTTTTCTCACCCAGAGATTAATTTGTTAAAACCTTGCTTTGTGGTAGAGACCATAAGGTTCACAGTTGTATGCCTGAGACGCAGATCTGGGCCTCAGGAACAAAAAGGAGAGTGAAAGTCCAGGCAGAATGAACCTGAGCCCACAGAGACCGTGGTAGTGCCAGGGAAGACCTGAGAGTGGGAGAAAGAGAGCAGGACTCCAGCTGGCACTCCCTGAGGATGTCAAGCAGGAAGTGGCACCAGCCTTTTTCTTTAGATTGTACCAGCCTTTGGTGTCACTGGTCCTAGCAGCCCACTCAAACCACCATAGGGACATGAAAAATGGAGAGAACTTACTGGTGAACAGCAGGGGTTGGTAAATAATTATTAACAAGATGTACTGAAAGGATCACAAATGTCCAATACCGTCTTCTTAGTTTCCGTCCAGGACAGACCCTCCCTGTGGGACTGACCCAGTGAATAGTGGAAGGAATTCCTACTATTGATAAGATAGAGGAGCTGGACTGAGAAAAATCTATGAAGAATTCGCCTCTTGGATGAGAAGATACAATTAATACAAATGCAAAGTAAAAATAAAGGATCCATTCTTTATGTATTCAAAGAAATAATTATTAAGCACTTAATGCTTGGGTTTTTTTAGATTGTAATATGTCATTGTTAAATAATACATTAAATCATAAATTATAAAACATTTAGTTAATGCAAATTCCAAGTAAAAGTAAAGGATCAATTCCTGAAGGAGGGGATATGTGTATAACTGAAATACTTTGAACCTTTCCCAACTATTTGCCTCTGACTCATAGACCATTATTATGATAAGTGATATTTGCTTTTGTTTCTATTTATAGCTTAATGTTTTAATTTTTTCTATGTTGTCTCTGATGTTTTCTGTCTCTTTTCATTAAAGTTTTTATATTTTATATTTTAGAAAGCATATTTTATTTTATTATTTTTATTAAACCAACCAGAAAGTAAAAGGACATATTTATTGTGATCATAAAATTCACAAAGAGGGCCTCCCTGTGGCGCAAGGGGTTAAGACGCAGCCTATGAATCAATCTGCAGCCGTTGCAGCACGAGTTCGAGCCCTGGCCAGGGAGCTACCCACATGGCACAGCAGACCTCTCCTGACTTACCCACTGCTCCCCTCAGCAGTGTATTTCAGCACATCTGCCTGTTCTGCTCCCCACTCTGTCTCTGGTGAATCCTCTCACCCCCCACCCCCTGCATCTCTGGCCTGTACCCCAGCTCTTGTATGCATAAATAAATAAATCTTTTTAAAAAATTCACAGAGTATTTTAGGTAGAATTATTTTTTGTAATCAGTGAATTTCTTTCCTGTTTTTCTCCCCCCACCATACCTTATGTTCTCTTGTTCCTTTTCCTCTTCCTTCCCTCTTAACAGCAGAGACCTCAGGGTGTTTGTTGATGTCTAGTAACATTTGCTTGAAGGTATTTTACATTGTTTATTATGTGAATGTCCAATATTCTTATAGTTCTGACTTACTTCGCTGTGCATAGTTTTCTCTGATTTTCTCCATTTTGTGAAAATGGCTGCATTTCATTCTTTTGTACGGCTATATAAAACTCCATGGTGTGCATGTGCCACATCTTCTTGATCTATTCGTCCACTGAAGGAGAATTTAGCTGCTTCCTAGCTACTGTAAACAATACTACTATGAACATTGTGGGCCATATGGTGTTTTTTGTTGATGGTTTCATATTCTGTGGATATATGCCCAAAGGTGGGTTTTTTCCCCCCAAAGATGTATTTACTGATGCATGTAAGAACTGGGGTACAGGCCAGAGGTGTGGGGGGGGGGTGAGAGGATTCACCAGAGACAGAGCGGGGAGCAGAACAGACAGACTGACTGAAATACATTGCTGTGGGGAGCAGCGGGTGAGACAGGAAAGGTCTGCTGCGCCATGTGGGTAGCTCCCTGGCCGGGGATTGAACTCACGCTGCAGTAGCTGTGGATAGCCTCATAGTGCTGCATCTTAAACCCTTGCACCACCAGGAAGGTCTCCAAAGGAGGGTTTACCAGGTTATACAGTATTTCCAGTCTTGGTTTTCTGAGGTAAATCCAGTTTGCTCTCTATAATGGTTGCACCAGTTCACATTCCCATCAATTGTGTAATCAATCGTGTAATTCTTCTCTCCACAACCTCTCCAGTCCTCTCCAGCACTTACTGGGAATCTTTATGATAGGTGCCATTCTCATGGGTGTGAGGTGGTATCTCATTGTAGTTTTAATCTGTATCTCTCTTACTAGGAGTGATGATGAACTTTTTTTCATATGTCTTTTGGCCTTCTGGATATCGTCTTTGGTTAATTGTCCATTCATATATGCTGCTCATTTGTTAATTGGGCCATTTGTTTGTTTTCCATTGTTGAATTGTATAAATGTTTTATATATCATGGATATTGATTCCTATCAGTTATGTATTGTGTAAATATTTTCTCCCATTCAGTAAGGTGTCTATTTAATTTTCTTATATTTTCTTTCACTGTATAGCAGACTTTTAGCTTGAGGTAATCCCAATTGTTTATTTTTTGTTTTTAATTCCCTTGCCAGGGGTTGAGTAACCAAAAATATCTTTATAGTTGATATCATGGAAGGTATAGCTAATATTTTCTTCCATGTATTTTTTTTATTGCAGGTCTTATATCTAAATCTTTAACCCATTTGGAATTTGTGGGCTTGCTAGACTTAAATGACCTGCTTGGCGACCATCTTGGTTATGTGCAGCTCAGCACTCAAATACAAGGTCAGTCCAGACCAGTCAATTAGTTACAAGGTTCCTTTCTTTTCTTTTTTTTTTTTTTAAAGATTGATTTATTTATGCATACAAGAGCTGGGGTATAGGCCAGAGATGCAGGGGTGAAAGGATTCACCAGCGACAGAGTAGGGAGCAGAAGAGGCAGATTCCGCTGAAATACACTGGTGAGGAGAGCAGCGGGCGAGACAGGAGAGGTCTGCTGTGCCATGTGGGTCACCTCCCTGGCGGGGAATCAAATTAATGCTGCAGCGGCTACGGACAGCTTCATAGTGCTGCATCTTAACCCCTTGCACCACCAGGGAGGCCCAGTTACAAGTCTCCTTTCAAATTTAACCAGAGCAGCACATGGTATGACAGGAAGGGGGGGGTAGGGGGAAGGAGGGGACGGGACGCTTTACTGATGCATGACTCTGCCCTCCCAGAGACCATCAGCGAAAGCGCCTTGTCCATAAGATTGGAACCATGAATAGGGGGTCTGGTGTATAGTTTCCATCTCAAGCAGACTTACCTTCCCCACTCCCACAACCAAACCCCAGATACATAGCACATTTATTCAGTTTTACCTATCCTTTTTTTCTTTGTTTTCCTATCCTGCTTAATTGATGCTGTATTGTTATTCTGACAATAAAAAGCCAGGAGCTTGCTCTTTTAGCAGCATCCTGCATTGTGTAGCCTGCTCCATGACTCTGTTGGTCAGTGTGGTGTTGTCAACTCAACAGCAATTTATTTTTGTGTATAGTGTTACAAGTAATCCAACTTCATTCTCTATATATGGCTTTCCAATTTTCCTAGCACCATTTATTACAGAGACTGTCTTCCCTATTTTAAGGTTATGAATGTTTTATCATAGAGTACGTGCTGGCATATGCATGGATTTATTTCTGGATTTTCAATTCTGTTTCATTGATCCATGTATCTCATTTTTGCGCCAATACCATGTTGTTTTTAATACTGCTGATTTATAGTAAAGTTTGAAGTCAGGTAATGTGATACATTCATTTCCCTCCTTTTTTCTTTAAAATTTATTTATTTATGCATACAAGAACTGGGGTGTAAACCAGAGGTATAGGGGGTGAGAGGATTCACCAGAGACAGAGTGGGGAGTAGAACAGGTGGATCAACTGAAATACACTGCTGAGGAGAGCAGGGGGAAAGACAGGAGAGGTCTGCTGCACCATGTGGGTCACCTCCTTGGCCGGGGATGGAACTCATCTTGCCACGCTGGCTATAGCCTGATAGCACTGTGTCTTTAACCCTGCACCACCAGGAAGGCCCTTTCTCTTTTTTTCTTAAGGTTGCTTTAGCAATGCAAGACCTTTTGTGGTTCCATATAAATTTCAATCTTTCCTCTTCAGTATTTTTTTTTAAGATTTATTTATTTATTTATACAAGCACTGGGTACAGTCAGAAGCGCGGGAGGGTGAGAGAATTCACCAGAGCCAGAGCAGGGAGCAGAACAGGCAGAAGGACCGAAGCACAATGCTGAGGGGTGCAGCGGGTGCGGCAGGAGAGCTCTGAGCGCCTGTGGGACCCTCGCCGGCCTCCGGGGATCAAACGGGCGCTGCAGAGGCTGCGGGCAGCTTCGCAGCCCAGCGCTCAACTGCTGCGCCACCAGGGAGGACCTCCTCTTCAGTATTTTTGCAAAAATATTGCTGGGGTTTTGATGGAGATTGCATTAAATTTACATATCATCTTAGGTAAGATAATCATTTTGTTTATAATAATTTTCCATATCCATGAACACAGAATATCCTTCCATCTGCTTATGTTGCTAAATCTTTAATAATATCTTATAGTTTTTGTATTCTTTTAGAAGCAATTATAAATGGAGTTATTTTCTTAATTTCTTTTGCTTCTTATTTGTTTGTCTATTAAAAAAAACTATGGATTTTGGTGTGTTGATTTTGTAGCCTGCTGCTTTGCTGTATTCATTTATTGTTTCAAATAACTTTTTGATGGAGTCTGTAGGATCTTCTATATGTAATATATTGTCTGCCAATAATAATAGTTTAATTTCTTTTCCTACTTGGAAAAGAAACTGAACAGAAAAGATTGAAATTTATGTGGAACCACAAAAGGTCTTGAATTGCTAAAGCAACCTTAAGAAAAAAGGAGAGAAGTAAATGTATCACATTACTTGACTTCAAACTTTTATTTTTATTTTATTTATTTATTTTATTAAATTTTTTTAATAGAGGCATGTTTTATTTATTTATTTGTTTGTTTCTTTGTTTTGTTTATACATGCACTGGGTACAGTCAGAAGCACGGGAGGGTGAGAGAATTCACCAGAGCCAGAGTGGGGAGCAGAGCAGGCAGAAGGACCGAAGTACACTGCTGAGGGGAGCAGCGGGCGGCAGGAGAGGTCTGCGCGCCATGTGGGACCCTCCTCCGGTGGCCGGGGAACAGCCGGGATCGAACTGGCACTGCATAGGCCGCGGGGATCGAACTGGCGCCGCAGAGGCCGCGGGCAGCTTCACAACCCAGCACTCAACCGCTGCGCCACCGGGGAGGCCCGACTTCAAACTTTTTTTTAAGATTTATTTTGTTTATTTATGCATACACAAGCTGGGGTGCAGGCCAGAAGTGCAGGGGGTTGAGAGGATTCTCCAACGTGTGCTGCAGTGGCTGCTGATAGCTTCATAGTGCTGAGATTTAACCCCTTGTGCCACCAAGGAGGCCCCTGACTTCAAACTTTATTATAAATCAACGGTATTAAAAACTACATGATACTGTCACAAATGAGATACAAGGATCAATGGAACAGAATTAAAAGTCTAGAAATAAATCCACTCATATGCCAACACGTAATCTATGATAAAACATTCATGACCTTAAAATAGGGAAGACAGTCTTTGTAATAAATAGTTCTAGGAAAATCCTACTTCAATTCCCTTCATTTCTTATGTTTTTCAGATAGCTCTGGTTAAAACCTCTAGTACTAAGTTAAATAGAGATGGTGATAGGGCCCAGAAACACAAGGAGAAATAGGAAGGAAGAGAATGAGCAAATCCATCATGTAACTGAAACCATACATAAGCAGAAGCCATGACAAAGAGAATTATGTAGACAACAGTCATTCAGAAACAGCACAGGAGGAAGGAGCACATGTCTGGGGAGCAGAGCTGGTGACTGAGTCCTAAGTGAGGCTGATAGTAAGAGGTTCTGCTGAGCCAGGAATAATGTTGAACCCTAGAACAACTGTAGGATGGCTCATTATTATCTATTATATTACTTGTTATACAATTCTGTATGCATGAAATAATGTTAGTAATGTTAATGACACTATAAGGATTCTGAAATATTTACTGTAGGATTTGAGAGGAATTTTCAGGAAGGTTTTAACTGCAATTCTGAGAAAGGAACAGAGTACTTTAAGGAAGAAAAGGCTGGGCCTCCCAGGTGGTGCAAGGGGTTAAGACGCAACCTTTGAAGCTCTCAGTAGCCACTGCAGCACGAGCTCGATTACCCCTGCTAGCTGGAGAGCAACCCACTTAGCGCAGCAGACCTCTCCTAAGACCTCCCCTGACTCACTTGCTGCTCCCTTCAGCAGTGTACTTCAGTCAATCTACCTGTTCTGTTCCCCACTCTGTCTCTGGTGAATCCTCTCCCCTCCACCACATCTGGACTGTACCCCAGTTCTTGTATGCATAAATAAATACATCTTTAAAAAAAAAAGAAAGAAAAGGCTGAGATGAAGGACATTAGTATGTGTTGGGTGGAGAAAAGGGAGAACTGCATGGAAACTCAAAATGTACAAGAACTGGGCCTCCCCGGTGGTGCAGCGGTTGAGTGCTGGGCTGTGAGGCTGCCTGCAGCCTCTGCAGCTCTGGTTCGATCCCCAGCCTCCGGGGAGGGTCCCACATGGCTTGCAGACCTCTCCTGCCACTGGCTGCTCCCCTCGGCAGTGTATTTCGTCGGTCTGCCTGTTCTGTTCCCCGCTCTGGTGAGTTCTCTCACCCTCCCACACTTCTGACTGTACCCACTGCTTGTATAAATAAATAAATGTTTTTTTTTTTAAAAAGGTACAAGAACTAACGTCCATATTAAAAACACTAAAACGGAACAAAAACTGAGGTTCAGAGGACAAACTTGGTAAGACTCATAGGAAAATGACGAAAAATTAAGGGAAAAAATAATTAAGAACAGTGGAAGGGAAGATGACCGAAAGAACGGAAATGTGTGGTCAGGAAACGGCTCCCAAACACCTCAGAGCTGTGCAGAGACACCAGTCATCAGGAGGAAGTGCCCTGGGCTTAGAGCCACTCCAGGGGGCTGGTTGAAAGGTATACTGCATCCCAGGTTAAATACTGATATTAAAAAGGAACTGCCAGAAAGAAAAAGAAAAATACCGGATGGTCTCACTCATAGCAGGAATCTAGAAAACTTAAATAAGGGACCAGGAAAAAGAATAACTATAAGAAAGAAAATATCAAAATCAACAAACAACTATGAACCAGAGACACTCTATGGGGGGGCGGGGGTGGGGAAAGGAGGGCTTGGGGTCAAAATAAGGGGGTTGTAATTGTATGGGGAATATAAAAATAAAATTTAAATAATAATAAAAAAAAGGAACTGCACTTAGATTCATCCTCACAAAATATGTGCTTTAAAGGCTACGTCTTGGCAGAATTAAAAGGCTCCCTGGAAAGAAACAAAAGTCTGTTGGGCCTGAGACCTCTCTGCAATAGAAATGCCAGAGGGGGCCTCCCTGGTGGCACAGCAGTTAAAGACAGCGCTGTCAAGCTATGGCCAGCCACTGCAGCATGAGTTTGATTTCCATTCCCAGCCAGGGAGCCAGGGAGCTGACCCACATGGCACTGCAGACTTCTCCCGTCTGGCCCTCTGCTCCCCTAGCAGTGTATTTCAATAGATTTGGCTGTTCTGCTCCCCACTCTCTCTGGTGAATCCTCTCAACAACCCCCTGCCTTGCACCTCTGGCTTGCACTCCAGTTCTTATATGCATAAATAAATAAACCTTTAAAAAAAAGAAAAGAAAAAACTGCCAGAGGACAAAGGAGCAGTGTTTACAGTTAGGACAGGAAAAAATGTAATCAAATTTTTCTCTCTCTACACACACACACACACACACTTTGGTGTGTGTTGCTATTTGTGTGTGAGGGTTAACCAAGTTGATTTCCGAGAATGCTGAGTTTGGAAATACTACTCTCTCTCTCTCTCTCTCTCTCTCTCTCTCTCTCTCTCTCTCTCTCTCTCTCGCTCTCTTTTTGCGTGTAAGCCAGAGGTGCATGTGCGTGTGTGTGAGTGTGAGAGTGTGTGTGTGTGTGTGTGTGTGTGTGTGAGAGAGAGAGAGAGAGAGAGAGAGAGAGGATTCACCAGAGACAGAGTGGGGAACAGAACAGGCAGATCTACTGAAATACACTGCTGAGGGGAGTAGCGGGCGAGACAGGAGCGGTCTGCTGCACCTCCTTTCTCTCTTATGTAAAAAATTTATTTTAACTTAACAAAAATGAGGTAAAGTGGGAAAGTCTTGGTATATCTCTAATTTTTACAAATCTGGTTATGAAATTGAATGCAAAAAAAAAAGACTTCTTTTGAAGAGAAAATATATAACTTACGAAAATTATGCTAGCAGTAGTAAAGATGACAATCATTCATTGTGTGCAGTGCCCATAGATCATTTTGAAGAAATATTGATTTATCAGGGGACAGAAAACCCAACTCTGTTGAAGCAAAAAAGGAATTTATTGTTCCAGATAATCAAAACATCCTAAGATAGAACTAACTTTCAGGCATGATCCATGAAAGAAATGACTGAACAACTGGACTTCATTAAAATTAAACATTTCTGGTTTGGGAAAGATTCTGTCAAGAGAATGAAAGGACAAGCCACAGACTGGAAGAAAATACTTGCAAAGGACTAAGCTGATAATGAACTATTATTAAAAATATGCAAATAACTTTTAAAACTCAACAAAAGAAAAGCAAACAAACTCATTAAAAAATTAGACAAGGACCTGAATAGCTACTTCACCATAGAAGGTAGACAGATGGCAAATAAGCAAAGTTAAATAAAGATACTCGACATCTGTCAGCAGGAAAATAGAAATTTCCTTGTTAACAATGAGGTGCCACCCCAGATGTATTAGTGTGGCTAAGATCAGGGCCTCCCTGGTGGCTCAAGAGGTTAAGTCTCAACACTATGAAGCTATTGGCAGCTACTACAGCTCGGCAGCCACTGTAGCACAGCAGCACACGTTAGGTTAGATCCCCTGCCAGGGAGCTGCCTAACCCACATGGTGCAGCAGACCTCTCCTGTCTTGCCTGCTGCTCCCCTCTGCAGTGTATTTCAGTAGAAATGCCTGTTCTGCTCCCCACTCTGTCTCTGGTGAATCCTCTCACACACACCCCACCTCTGGCCTACATCCCAGCTCTTATATGCATAAATAAATAAAATAAATTTAAAAAAAAAAAGAAGTTAAGCATACCTGTTGGGAGAGACCCCATTTAGTGAGCAGAAGGGCCTTGACCTGAGTCTCTAAGGCATGTATAGACGCATGTGTTTTCACATGCCTTAGGGACTCAGGTCAAGGCCCTTCTACTCACTACGCGGGGTCTCTCCCAACATATATCCCTTTCCTTCCCTCCTCAGATAATGTAGAAATGTTGGAAGTTATAGAAACAGATTGTTATCATTGTGCTAATATGGTCCTATTGCTGTTTGGAAGTGTTACCAGCCTGTTATGGACTCAACTGTGGCTCCCAAATATTCACATGTTGAAGTCCCAACCCCCTAGTACTTCAGAATATATTTGGATGGAATCTGTAAAGAAATGATTAAGTTAAAATAAGGTAATTACAATGGGCCCAAATCCAATATGACTGATGTCCTGATAAATGAAGAAACTTGGATACAGACATGTACAAAGAGAAAATCACATGAAGACACAGGGAGCAGGCTGCTATCTACAAGTCAAAGAAGGGGGCCTCAGAAGAAACCAACCCTGCTGACACATTGATCTTGGACTTCTAGCTTCCAGATCTGTGAGAAATAAAGATTTGTTTTTGGAAAGTGAGGCCTGTGGTACTTTGTTATGCCAGCCCTTGCAAACAAGTATTTCACCCAAAAGAACTAAGGGAAAAAGAGACAGTCCCTCTCATCTTCCAAAGGATGTCTCTAACAACCCTCTAGAGAGGAGACTGTGGAAGAGACAGAATTATGTGTCCTCCGATGGGCTGCCCTGCTTCTCCCTGCTCCCTAATGAGAAGGTGGCAGTTCCTCTTAGGCCCCCTTGTTCAGGATTCCGCCTTGCTAGCATCCTAGGAGAATGCCTCAAGAATCTTTTTTTTTTTTAAAGATTTATTTATTTATTTATTTATTATTATTTATTTATTTATTTTATTTATACAAGCACTGGGTACAGTCAGAAGCGCGGGGGGGGGGGGGGGGGCGAGAGAATTCACCAGAGCCAGAGCAGGGAGCAGGGAGCAGAGCAGGCAGAAGGACCGAAGTACACCGCAGTGGGAGGCAGGAGAGGTCTGCGCACCATGTGGGACCCTCCTCTGGTGGCCGGGGAGCGGGGAGCGGGGAGCGAACTGGCACCGCAGAGGCTGCGGGCAGAGAATGCCTCAAGAATCTACTGCAGCATTTAGTCACCCTCTCCTGGGGATAGCAAGGAGAGCAACACCAGGCATAACCCCATTGCTTCTTGCCCTGCACCCAAGATTGTGACTGACTTACAGATAACTCACAGATCCCAGTACAAATCTTCGTTCCTACTTCTCCACCTCTTCCCGCAATTCTCTCCTAAACTCTGTAAGTTGGTGTCCTTTTTTATTTTTCATTCCCACCAGCAGTTAATGAGAATTCCTGTTGCTCCTTATCTCCTCAGCATTTGGTGCTGATGTCAGTGTTTTGGATTTCAGCCACTTTATGTTTTTTAAAGATTTATTTATTTATGCATACAAGAGCAGGGGTGCAGGCCAGAGGTGCAGAGGGTGAGAGGATTCACCAGAGACAGAGTGGGGAGAAGAACAGGCAGATCTACTGAAATAAACTGCTGAGGGGAGCAGCAGGCAAGACAGGAGAGGTCTGCTGCGCCATGTGGGTAGCTCCCTGCCCAGGGATCTAACGTGTGCTGCAGTGGCTGCTGATAACTTCGTAGTGCTGAGACTTAACCCCTTATGCCACCAGGGAGTGCAGGTATGCTTACCTTCTTGATTTAACTGGGGAGTCAGGTAGCTTGACATTTTACTCTTGACTCCAAGTCAAGAAATTCAACTTAAGAATACTTTTGAAAGTGTTAGAGAAAAACATTACATAAGTAAAAAAGAGGAAATATACCTTCCAAAGCACACGGAAGATAAAAGCAAATTTATTTCACATAACCAATAAAACATCAAGGAAGCATAAACTCAGAAAGCATAAAATAGCTAATTATACCAAGCATATGGATCAAAACAATTCACTTAAGTATTTTAAGCTCTTCTGTGAAAAAAAAAAGTTTTCAAATTGAGCAAATCAGCACTATTCTATTAACATGGTTGCTTTAGAAGAAGAGGGACAGGATGATGGGAGATAGAGAGGAAAGGAAAGTACTTTCCAAATTTGTGAAAATGTTCTTCTGTACCTTTGGAACTTTATTATTATGTGTTGCTTATTAAAAGTAATAAATTCATAATAAAATTAAACCATATTATACAGTATTTTGTTAAGTGATCATTTTTATCAAAATAGGGCATATTTGTAATAATGAATAATGGCCATAAACCTTCCAGCACTAAATCACATTATATTGAAATATATGGGGCCTCCCTGGTGGTGCAAGGGGTTAAGTCTCAGCACTATGAAGCTATCCGCAGTCACTGCAGCATTAGTTCGATCCCCAGCTAGGGAGGAGGCCCACATGGCACAGCAGACCTCTCCTGTCTCGCCAGCTGCTCTCCTCACCAGTGTATTTCAGTGGATCTGCCTGTTCTGCTCCCCACTCTGTCTCTGGTGAATCCTCTCACTCCCCCCCCACATCTCTGGCCTGCACCCCAGCTCTTGTATGCATAAATAAATAAATCTTTTAAAAAGAGAAATATATAAGGCCAAAATAATTAGAAATACACTGGAAATATGTCAAAAATAAAATAGTAGTGAGAAACTAACATAACTCACCAGTCTTTGGCAGATGAAGTAAGAAAAAAATAAAAGTATAAAGGTATTGAAAATTTAAATGATAATAAAATTGATTGATTAATTTAGCTGCTCATCCAACAAATATTTACTGAATGTCAATGATGTCAGCCAGGCCCTTTGCTGGATATCAGGGATAGAGCAGTGGACATAAAGTCTCCATCTTGGAGCATGCATTCCGATAATATTTATTGAACTTCCCAGCTCTTAAATGGGGAACATTTATAAATATCGAAACCTGAAATTACCCAGGCCTGAAATTGTCCTGGCCACATCTCTAACCACAAAGTAATATCCAGAATTTTACAAATGCTGAAGTAACAAAAGTCAGCCTCTTAGAAGTCCCAGTAGTCCTAAGAAATTCTTTGATCAACAAGAAAATCCAAATTGCAAATACAGATGATTATATAGAGTACCTGTCATGACAAAACTTAAATAATGACATTAAAAAATAAATAACATGAAGTTATTGAGCACTTATGATTAGCCAGGCCTGGATTAGAGATTTGTGATACATTAATAGCTACAACAGACATATAATTAATAGCTACAACAGACATGTAATCTCAGCAGTGTGATATATAATAGCTACAACATACATAGCGTAGTGCCCCTGTTATAAAGTAGGCACCCAGTGCCTTGACATTTGCTGAAGGAGTGTGTAAGACTGAGAAACTTTAAACAACTTGCCTACCACACAGCTGATACTAGTCAAGCTGGGACTTGTACTCAGGCATGTCAAACTCTAATTCTTGTGCTTAGAATTGCTGTGCTATATGATCAATATGGCTGATGAACTATGCAGAGAGGAAGATCTGGTTCTTGAAGATGGCTTCACCCAAAACCAGTTTTCTGAGGTTTTACGCATACCTGCTTGTAATTTCTCTCTTTCTTCTCTTCTTTTCTTTCTATCATACAACAAAGATTTATTGATTCTTACTTGATACAGGCTTCGTTCAACCTTGTTGGGATTTAGTTGCAAGAGGCAGACAATAAACTGGAAAATAAATAAATATTAAACTTGACAATAGGTGTCCTGAAGAAAAGAAAACAAGAATAGCAGAGTGGTTGGAGCTTGTTTGGCGAAAGGAGAACAGCTGAAGAGGTGAGGTAAGGTCCTAACCCATGTTGGTCAGAGTCAGAGTTCAGTGCGGTCATAGGCATTGTGTGGAAGCCACTGGAGAGGTTGGAGCAGGGGCTGTTGCAATTGGATTTAAGTTTTCTGCTTACCCTTTGTCATGAGGAGAATGGCTATTAGAAGACAAACCCAGGAGACCAGTGAGGAGGTTATCACATTAATCCCAGTGATGTCCTGGAGCTGTGTGGTAAAGACCGAGGTAGTAAAGAAGGATCAGATTCCAGCCTCTCTGGTGGTCTAGGGGTTAAGACCACTAGCACTAAGACCAGTATGCCTGAGTTTGATCCCCCGCCAGGGAGCTGATCCACATGGCAAAGCAGATCTCTCCTGTCTCGCCCACTGCTCCCCTCAGCAGTGTATTTCAGTGGATCCGCCTGTTCTGCTCTCACTCTGTCTCTGGTAAATCCTCTCAACTCCCACACCTCTGGCCTGCACCCCAGTTCTTCTATGCATAAATAAATAAATCTTTAAAAAAAGGAGGGATCAGATTTGGAACCGAGTTTGAAGGTAGACCCATTGGGACATACTGAGGGGCTGCAACATACATTGTGGATGAACTCTAGGATTTGGACTCAGTGGGATGGGTGGGGCCATGTACACACAAGAGGAACCATGTGGTAGATAGGTTATATAGGATAGGGGTGAAAAACAGTGTGTGGTCAGAGAAAAGAGGATAGAGAGACTGGTAAGAGGAGGATCGCCTGGCAAAGTGGGAGAAAAACTTGGAGAATATGGTGCCCTGCAGGCTGGAACAGAGTTTCCAGGAGACAGTGACTACTGCATTAAATGTTGCTAAGCCGGTGAGTGCTGACCATTGAGTTTCACATGATCTCAACAAGGGTGCTTTCATTGGAGTGGTTGGGATATAATTCGAGAAGACAGGATGATCAGACATTTGAGGAACAATTTCAATATGAAAGTACAAACAGGCAAAGAGAAAAAGGGAATTTGCAGAGAACAGACCTAGCTGGAGAAATGAGGAAGTTCTATTCTGGTTGCCTCTCTTCTCTCTGTAAAACAAGCATTTAGAAAAGAAATGTAAGAACTATTTCATAAATCTTTTTTTTTTAAAGAGGCATTTTTTTTTAATTTATTTGTTTGTTTGTTTATTTATACATGCACTGGGTACAGTCAGAAGCGCAGGAGGGTGAGAGAATTCACCAGAGCCAGAGCAGGGAGCAGAGCAGGCAGAAGGATCAAAGCACATTGCTGAGGGGAGCAGCAGGCAGCAGGAGAGGTCTGCCCATGTGGGACCCTCCTCCGGTGGCCGGAGATCAGCTGGGGATCCAACCCGGCGCCAGAGAGGCCGTGGGCAGCTTCGCAACCCAGCGCTCAACTGCTGTGCCACGGGGAGGCCCCTATTTCATAAATCTTTATCTTAAAGAAAAAGAAGATCCTTAGCTGAGGGTATAAGGACTATGGAGTCATCATTTCAGAGAACAGGAGAGCAGGGAAACTGCAGGATTGCTCGGCAATCTAAGAGCTTACTTGTGAATCATCATCATAAACCAAAGCCAGATTCACTAGCACAGTTGTTAATCTCCAGTCATGCTTAATAACCAGGGAAAATCTCATTTTTGGAGTTTGGTTTAATCACACTTGCAATTTTGCAAGTAAGATGGAGGGAGAGGGGTTGGGGGGAGTAAAACGGGAAGGATGAACGCAAGGGAATATGGTGATGGTTCTTGGGTGACGGTGGCAGGAGAACTATGGGGACTACAGCTATGTAAAATAATTAATTAATAAAAAAATAATAAAAAGAAAGCCATAAGAGAGTACCATACTGTTTACTGATACTGACAGTTGCATCATCTGTTTACAAGGTGAATCATCTGTCAGTACCTACATCAGTATTGTCTTATATGATAAAAAATAAACACTATAGATGTTACATGTATTACTAGCACTAAACATCAAAAATAAAATGATAATCTGGAAAAAAGGGTGGAGGGAGAAGTACAAGAGAATTAAGAATATATGCAAAAGAAAGATTATGGTAATGCACAATTGGATTAAACTGAGTGAGGTAGGATATAAAGACATGACAAAGGTGAAGGACAGTGAAAATGGACTGGATAATAGTCCAGAGGTTTGAAGAATTGTTGAATTGAGGGTACCAGAGAGGGGGCTGAAAAGATGGATAGCAAGTGGTATGCTTGGAGTCAGGGATTAGAGGTTGTACCGTTACTGATAATGACTGGGTTCTATGATTTAACTATAAGTGTGTGTGGTTGATTTGGGGCAGAGAAGATTGCAGAGAACAAGAAACTGAGAGGGTAGGGTATTGGAATTATCTATGTGGATGTCTTAGTCTACATGAGTAAAGAAGACATGATTAACGTGGATATGGAAACATAGGCCAAATGAAGCCCTTGAAGAAGTTGGTAGATATTGGTAGATGGTTGCAACAGGGAGGGTTCATGTGTGGTACATAGTCTGTTGGCATGTGCTTCAAAGAGGTTGTGGTTTTGAAGGGAAGAGAAACATTTTGGAAGCAACAACAGGGAGTAAGAAAGGTACCTGCCTCATCTAAGGCAGGTATGTGGGGTATGGGAGAAAAGGAAAAACTACCCAATCAAAAATATGCAAGGGAGCAGTGGCTTTGGAGCAGAGCTGGGTTTCTATGAGAAGTAACTATGAGAAGTAACTCAAATGGAAACTGAAAGTAGGGATGATTATTTAAGGGGTTTGAGTTCCATTGTCTTAGCATGTGACCAAGGGGTACCCTGGAGCCCCCAAACTTGCACACTCTAATAGGATCCAGCCATCCTTGTGCACAAAGAATTTTAGTTAGTGTGAAAGAACTTTAATAGAATTAGTGTCATACAGAAAGAAGAGAATAAAGGATAATAGTTTCCCAATAAAATACCTAAAGTTACTCATCCCCTTGTGGGTAAATGTCCAGCCAAACAGGATTAGTCCAAAGCAGGCTCCTGAAGTCTGAAATCTTGCCACAAGTTTAAGATATCTTGTGGTGGGGAAATATAGAAAAGGGGCAGAAGTTGCCAGGCAAGTCTGAGAGGAAAGGAGCAAAATGATAGTACAAATCAAGACAATGACTGCCATTGTCAGCCTCTCCCTGTGTCTCTTACCACGTATTTCTTTCAAGTGTCTCTACTCCAAGTGTCTCCTTCCATATTCCCCAAGTCCCTGGTGCAAGTCCAAAGCTGAGAAGTGAACAAGCCCTTCTCCACGTGTCTCTCTCTGTGTGTCCACCTGCCTGCCGTGTTCTATAACTCACCTGGCTTCTCAGTTCCACCCCTAGTTCCCAATAGTTAGTCCAGTGTGGCTGAGTGTAAATGGCGCGGGGAATCTGAGGATGGGGACAGTTTCCTAGAACACCAACCTTAAGATTAGAAGGTTGGAACTTCCATTCCTGTCCCCAGATCTCTAGGGAGGGGGTAGGGTCTGGGGACTGAGTTCAATTGCCAATGGCCAGTGATTTAACGACTTATGTCTATATAATGAAGCTTCCTTAAAAAACAAAAGGGTGGGATATGAGTGCTTGCAGATTGGCAAACTTGTGGAAATCTGGGGGAAATGGTACACCTCGAAAGGGCATGAAAGCTCTGTGCCTTTTCAAATCCAGACCTTCCACTCTGTATCTCTTCCACATACTGGATATTCCTGAGTTATATCCTTTTGTAATGAATCAGTAATCTGTAATCAGGGAGAAAATGGGTTTCCTAAGTTCCATGAGCTGCTTTAGCAAGTTAATCAAGTTTGAAGAGCGAGTTGTGGGAATCTCTGATTTGTCACCAGTTGGTCGGAAACATAAGTAACAACCTGGATTTGCAACTTGGCACCTGAAGTCTAAGAAAGGGGGGCATGGAAACCTCTAATCTGTACCCCCTTGCTCAGAAGCACAGGTAATAGGCTGCAGCTGGCATCCGAAGTGGAGTGTGGTCTTGGGAGACTGAGCTCTTAAGCTGTGGAAACTGATGCTGTCTTTGGACAGATAGTGTTAGAACCAAGTTGAAGTCTCAGACACCCTGCTAGTATCCAAGAATTACTTGTTGGTGTGGGGAAGCCTCCACACATGTCCATGTTGGAATTGGGAAGAAACCAAAGGTCAAGAGAGCTTGGATTTTAAAGAGTTTCTCCAGAGCAGGGTTCTGGACCTGAATCTGCCTGGATTCAAACCAAGTGTGTTTGAATCCATAACCCATAGCCTACTTCTCAACAACTGATTGAACAAGAAGATAGAAAATCAGCAAGGAGGGGGTCTTCCTGCTGGCGCAAGGAGTTAAACACCGCACTATGAAGCAATCTGCAGCCTCTGTAGCACGAGTTTGATCCCTGGCCAGCCAGGGGGCAACCCACATGGCGAAGCAGACCTCCCCTGTCTCTCCCGCTGCTCCCCTCAGCAGTGTATTTCAGTCAGTCTACCTGTTCTGTTCCCCATTCTGTCTCTGGTGAATCCTCTCACTTGCCTGCATCTCTGGCCTGTACCCCAGCTCTTGTATGCATAAATAAATAAATCCTTAAAAAAAAAAAAAGAAAGAAACTCAGCAAGGACATAGAAGAACTCAATACCACCAACAACTAAAGGATGTAATAAGTATTTAAGATCACTTCACCCAACAACAGCAGAATACACATTTTTACAGCACTCAAGGAAAATATACCAAAATACACTGTATCCTGGGTTACAAAAGAAGCCTCAACAAGTTTAAAAGAAATGAAATCATACAAAGTGTGTTCTCTAACCACAATCAACTCAGACAAGAAATCAATAACAAAAGATAACAGGAAAATTCTCCAAGCACTTGGAAACTAAACAAAACTTGGGCCTCATCAGCTTCTGGGACTCACTGAGCCAGTAATGGTGACAATCTGTTGGCTCCTGTCCAAACCTTACAGTCCTCCATATGTCAGGGTTGTTCTATTGGAGTCTTTGGAGTTCTTGGTGCCCCCCCCAAAACTATACTGTGTCTTCTGAGAAATGGGAGGATCCCCTGTGGTGTATGACGTCATTTCCCAGGATCCAGGTACTTTGTTTTTGGGTTCCACAGCTTTGTGGTGACTCTACATGGGCTCTTTTGTCTCTGCCTTATGGATTCTCTCTTGTGGGGTAAGACCTGAGTCTATCAGGCTGTGCTGGGACAGGTACCCCATACAACCCGTGCTTCCTTCCTCATCCATGCTTCTCCCAAGTACCTACCAACTACTTTCCTTCTTTCTTGGCCAAAAACTCCATGCCAAACGTCTTGGGCAAATTGGCTCCCCACCCACCAGGGCAGGCCCAGACTGTCTTGGATCTGGTTTGGTTCCAAGCTGCGACTCCTCATTAGCCCTAGGGTCTATCTATTTCTCTTCAAAATCAAGGCATTGTGAGCTCTACCTGTACTATTACCAAAACCATCTAGCTAATCTGTCTTTTCAAATCTTATGCTTTTATAGTCCACCCCCACTCCAGTACAGCAGGAGTTGCTCTCTAAAATTCCTTTGGTAAATTCTGAGCAGCTATTATAGGTGTTGTGCAAAGGCATAGTTATAAATAAGACAGACAAGGTCTCATTTATGGAATTTATTTTTTAGTGTGTGTTGAAGGAACGTGCATAATACAAATAAATAAGCGAATGAGATAATAAAAAATTGTGATAAGTGCTCAAAGAAAATAAAAGAGCAATGCAATAGAGAATAATGGAGGTAAGGGAGTCTCATCTCATTCTAAACCCCAACCATATTGAACTTCTTGCTTTTTGAAAGTGCTTTGTTTATTTTTGCTCCAGGGCGTTTGCACACGCTATTACTATTTTCTCTGTTCTTCTTTACCTGGCTAACTACTATTCGTCTTTCAGATCATTGCTTAGATGTCATTTCTTCTGGGAAACCACCGTCAAGCTGTCTCAAGTACCTCCTCTGTGTCTCTAAGAGCCTGTAATTCTTTCATCATCAGGCCATTCATACTCTTACTACATTTGATACACTTACTATCTTTATTCTATTCTATTTCACATTTTTTTTCCCTTGACCCAACCCAGCACCTGATTTTTTTTTTAATTTATTTTTATTTATTTACACAAGCACTGGATAAAGTCAGAAGCGCAGGAGGGCGAGAGAATCCACCAGAGCCAGAGCGGGGAGCAGAGCAGGCAGACTGACGAAACACACTGCGCAGAGCAGGCAGACTGACGAAACACACTGCTGAGGGGAGCAGCGGGACCCTCCTCCGGTGGCTGGGGAGCAGCCGGGGATGGAACCGGCGCTACAGAGGCTGCGGGCAGCTTCGCAACCCAGTGCTCAACCTCTGCGCCAACGGGGAGGCGCTATTCTATTTCACTTTTAAGAATGCTGTTTGAGGGCCTCCCCTGGTGGCACAGCGGTTGAGTGCTGGGCTGCGAAGCTGCCTGCTGCCTCTGCAGCGCTGGTTTGATCCCTGGCCACTGGCAAGGGTCCCACATGGTGCACAGACCTCTCCTGCTGCCCGCTGCTCCCCTCAGCAGTGTACTTTGGTCCTTCTGCCTGTTCTGTTGCCTGCTCTGGCTCTGGTGAATTCTCTCACCCTCCAGAGCTCTGATGGTACCCAGTGCTTGTATAAATAAATAAATAAATCTTTAAAAAAAAAAATGCTGTTTGAGGGGCCTCCCTGGTGGCTCAGGAGTTAAAGTCTTAGTGCTATCAAGCTATCTCCAGCCACTGCAGCATGAGTTTGATCCCCCCTAAGGGAGATGATTTATTTATGATTATTTATTTGTATTATGCAGCAGACCTCTCCTATCTAGCTCCCTTCAACAGTGTATTTTGGTGTATCTGCCTGTTCTGCTCCCTACTCTGTCTCTGGTGAATCCTCTCACCCCCTTGCGACCTCTGGCCTACATCCCAGTTCTTGTATGCATAAATAAATAAAAATAAATTAAAAAAGAATGCTGTTTGAGACCCACTATTAACTTACTACTAAATAAAACCTCAGAAATCTGCATTTTGAAAATCTTGCTGTAGACCGGGGTCAGCAAACTTTTTGTTTGAAGAACCTGTCAGTAAATATTTTAGACTTTGCAGTTCATATGATTACTGTAACTAGCATACTACTCAGATCCTGCTGTCTGTATCATGAAAGTAGCCACAGACAACATGTAAAGAAATGGTTGTAGGTCTATTTCAATATAATTTTATGGTACTACAGTTTGAATTTCATAGAATTTTCACCTCCTGGAATATGATCATTCTTCTGATTTCTTAGCTTGTCATCCACACTAAAACAGATGATGGGCTGGATTTGGCCAGAGGCCCCCATTGACTGACTCCTGCCTTAGATGTAAGCTTCCCGGAGGCAGCGACTACTATCTATCTTTTTCCCCCATTGCATCTCTAAGTGTCCAATACAAAGCCTAGTATGCTTTTTAAATTAAACACTTTTATTATGAAGTACTGTGTGTTCATGGAAGAAAAATGAGCAATACAGCTAAACTAAATGAATTAACAAATCCTTAGTATCCCACCACTCAGAGATAACCATATCTTTGATACTTTTATGCAACAGATGACAGGAATTTAGGGAAAGGTTATTTTCTGGCTAAGGGAGTGGTGAAAAGTTCCATCTCCCCTCAGTCCTCCAGGAGCCTGGCCTTTTTACGTCTGTAGATAGGAGACATATAAAGTGCAAGGAGGGTTTAGCAGGGGAGGGTTGTCTCACTTGGGGGTCAAGGAAGCCCTCCCTCCTCAGGAAAAGGCTCTTTTAGGCTGAGAAAGAATTAGTTGAGCAAGAAAATGAGGAAGTTTCACAATAAGAACATGCAATGTTTTCATTTAGAGGTCTCTGGCTGGAGGGCAGAGAGGGGACGGGAAGTGACATGAAATCAGCTGCAGGGGTTGGCCCCACCGCATTAAAAGATCTTGTCTAGACCTAACTGTTTACAGGAACTTAAGAAGATAGATGAACAAATTAAAAACACCCCGAGGAAGTGACAGATCCAGAATGAGGAACATTTTATAGGAATTCAGTTTCTCACGAATCAGTGACATAAAAAAAAAAAAAAAAACAGGCGGGGTAGGGAGGTCTATTATAAGATACAAGAGACTTAAGAGACAGAAGTTGTGTGTCTGTCGATCTTATTTCTTGATCGGAACAAACCAGCTGTCAAAGACATCTTTGGGGTAATTGAGAAAATCTGAATATGAACTGGATATTATATTAAAGAATAGATGTTGATTTTATTGACTTTGGTAATGGCATGGTAGTTACACATTTTAAAGGCTCATATTAGTTATAGATGCATGTAAGTGAGATGATTGATACCTGGCATGTGCTTTATAAAAATTTATTTATTTTTAAAGATTTATTTTTATTTATTTATACATGCACTGGGTACAGTCAGAAGCGCGGGAGGGTGAGAGAATTCACCAGAGCCAGAGCAGGGAGCAGAGCAGGCAGAAGGACCGAAGTACACTGCTGAGGGGAGCAGCGGGCGGCAGGAGAGGTCTGCGCGCCATGTGGGACCCTCCTCCGGTGGCTGGGGAGCAGCTGGGGATCGAACCGGTGCTGCAGAGGCTGCGGTCAGCTTCGCAACCCAGCTCTTAACCACTGTGCCACCGGGTAGGCTCATAAAGATTTATTTATGCTTATGAGAACTGCCGTGTAGGCCAGAGGTGTGGGGGTTGAGAGGATTCACCAAAGACAGAGTGGGGAGCAGAACAGGCTGATCTACTGAAATATACCACAGAGGGGAGCAGCGGATGAGGCCAGAGAGATCTGCTGGCATGTGCTTTAAAGCACTCTGGAAAAAAGCAGGAGATGTGTGATATTGTGATATAATTAGAAATATCTGTTTGGTCTTCATCCCAGGTTCCTGGCACAAGAATTCTTATGATTCTTAGATTTTCTTGAGTAATGGAGTGAGAGGAGCATCTTCTGTTATTCATAATAAACCCTTTTCAACCACACCTGAATTTGTGCTAATGAGGTGACTCTTGGTGAGTGTCAGGATTATTCTTTAGGAATAACCTCCTCTGTGTCTTGACTCTATCTAATCATCTGTGATTGTTTGATAGGGAGCTATGTGTCCTATATCAGTTCACACATGCTTTTCTACTCTGTAATATCTAAAGCCAAAGGCTGCCCCTAAATTAGTCACTCTCACAAAGGTGATAATGCCATCTACAAAATGAGGCAACTCCTTCACAATATCTCCTCTGGTTGCAGTGGTTTCTTAGTTTTTCCCTGCACCCTACCCCCTGCTCCATGCTGACTACTTTCTTGGCCACCAGAAGCTTTAGAGGTACTTTCTGTTCCAGAATAAGTTTCTACTTTGTGGATAGCTTTGAGGTTTATGACGGAAACAGACTGACCAAAATCTAGCTTAAGTGATAGCATCAAGTGATAAACCAGAATGCTTTTTTAATTTAATTTTAGCTATAGCAGATAATAACTAAGGGATTATATATTTTGCTTTTTCCTTATTAGTCTGCATTTTCTTCTCTATCCATTGAAACAATTTCCTGGGCATTGTATCCAACTCTAAATTCCACTGGTAACTTCATAACTGATTATAGCACAGCTGCTCCTCCATACCTTGGGTCACCATGTGGTCACCCAGCAAATATCCTCACTCCCCAATCTTTTGTCCTTTCTCTTCCCAAACCACATCTTTCTTTTTTTTTTTTTAAAGACTTATTTTATTTATTTATGTATACAAGAGCTGGGGGTACAGGCCAGAGGTGTGGGGGGGTGAGAGGATTCACCAGAGACAGAGTGGGGCACAGAACAGGCAGATTGACTGAAATACACTGCTGAGGGGAGAGCAGGTGAGATAGGAGAGGTCTGGGCCATGTGGTTTAGCTCCTTGGCTGGGGAAGGGGGGGAGTGGAGGGGGGCATTGAACTGGTGCTGCGGTGGCTGCTAATAGCTTCATAGTGCTGAGACTTAACCCCTTGCCCAAACCACATATTTCTGTGAACTAGGGCCAATCTAGTAAATCTCACTTCTGATAGCAACTATTCCTGTGTTTACTACCAGCACTTCTGACACCAAATATGTGGTTTTTATTTTTACCCACCAACCAATTATACAACTACGCTGACACAAACTGGGTATCCTAAATCACTCAATTCTGACACTAAGTACACAGAGTGATCTCAATCCCGAAAGACTGTCCCCTCCAAATGCCAATCCTAAGACCTGGGCCTCCTGCCATGGAGCTTCCAATGTTCTCTCAGGTGCGCCGCCCTCACACCTCTGTGTGGTCACTATCCCAGAAGCTCTCTTAAACCCATTTAGGATATCTTTTTTAGTGGACGACTCATAGGCAATCAAAGGCACGACTGGTTAAATCACCAGCCTTCATGATTAACTCACTCTCCAGCCCCAGTCCTCTCCCCAGGGTTTGAGGGGTATGCAGAAAATTCCAGCCCACTAATCACAAGGTTGTTTCCTCTAGCAACCATCCCCTTTCCTGAAGACCCCATGTAGGGTTGCCTCATTAGCATAAACTCAGATATGGTTGAACGGGACTTATGAATAACAGAAGATACTCCTCTCACCTCTCCTACTCAGGAAATACAAGGATTTTAAGAGCACTTGTGCCTGGAACCTGGGACAAATACTGACTCTACATGTCTTATTATATCACAGTATCACAGGGAGTAATAATATCAAGAGAACTCTATGTTGTTAATTGTTGAAACTGAGTGATGGATAGATAGGGATTCATTATGCTGTCTGGGCTTTTCTGTACTTTTGGAAACTTAGATAAAAAGATATTTATAATAAAAGAGAAGGACAGAAAGACACCTCATAAGTTATACTAGGGAATCTGAACTTGATTTTTAATTTTAAATATTTTTTTTTTACATTTTTAAAGGACAGGTTTATTAGGAAAAAGTGGGGGGGGGGGGAAGGCACCTGCATTGTCACAGGTGGGCCAGAGAGCTGCTATTTTAAAATAATTTTAAATGTATAGATGAGTGGCAAAGATAGGGAGTGTTCCTCAATGCCCTTCAGTCATCTTCTTTTCCTGTTACATCTTACGTGACTATGACATGCTTATCAAAACTGAGGAATCGATGTTAATCTAATACCGTTAGCTAAAGTACAGACTGTATTCAGATTTCTCCAGTTTTTCCACTAATGTCCTCTTTTCTGTTGCAAGATCCATTTGAGGACACCACTCCATATGTAGTTGTCACATGTCCTCAGTCTTCCAATCTGTCACGGCTTTTTCTCTTCCCTTGCCTTTCATGATTTTGATACTTTTGAGGAATAGTGATCAGGTATTCTGTAGACTGTCACACAATGTGGATTTGTCTGATGTTTTCTCATGATCAACTGAGGTTATGGATTTGGGGGAAGGTTACTCCAGGGGTGAAGTGGTCTTCTGGTGGCATCAGGCCAAGGAGCACATGGTGCCAAAATGTTTTTTTATTTCTTGTTCACCATAACCACTTGGTTAAGGGGGTATCTGCTACATCTGTCCCCTATTTTCCTTTTCTGTATTTTTAGTGACCAGAGTCAGGAAGGCCAGCCCCCATTCAAGGGGATTTTTAAAGTGGAGGACAGTCACTAAGGGGATTTAAGCAGGAGAGTAATGTGTTTGAATGATTGTTTTAGAAGGAATTCTCCGACTGAAATGTGGAGACTAGATATGGTGGAGTCTGCAATGGGAATAGATATGAGCTGGTGGATTTGAGTGACTAACGTTAGCAGCCTGGGGCAGCAGGCCTGGTTCTTTATTGGACAAGGGAGCTGTGAGAAGGTGGCATCAAGGATGGCCACCAGATTTCTAACTTGGGCAGTTGGTGGCTGGGGCCTGTCACTGAATTGAAGCCAAAAGGTCCGCGGACCCTTGGGAGAGCTTGTGCTTCTCCTGCACAGCTACTGACAAGCCATTTTTCACTCTTGGTATTGCCTTGCCTCGGTCGGCCCTGAGGATTAGTGGAGCTGGAAAATGACTTATCAACACATACATTTATTTGTACAAGTTTGGGATTGCCCAGGAGGGTCAGGGTCCCCAGTAAAAGTGGGGACAGTCAAGGGACTGAAGAAACAGAATGGATGTGAATCACCCCTAAATCCTTTTCTCCGATCAATGACTCCGTGGTTTCGAACAGTAATTTTATTTACCTTTTCGTGTTCCATCAACCGGCCTCCCCCTTGGCCGTGGGTGTTTCGTTTTCCTTTCTGAGGCGTGTAGGGAGGGGGGGTGCGCTGCTATATCTCGACCCTCATCTCCGCCGGCGGGACCCCCGCCCAGGTTTCTTTTCTCCGCGGCGCCTTCGGGCGGGGGCCGGAGGAGCGGCGGGAGTTGGGGCTGGGGGCGCCGGCCCCGGCGCCTGGCGGGCCCCGCTCCCATGCGGAGTCTTGTAGACCAGGTGGAAGATGAAGGCGTTGCAGTACCTGAGGGGCGTGGGCGCCGTCAGGGGCGGGCACACCTTCCGGGATTCCCCAAGGGCGGGGTGTGCGGCCCCCGAGTTCCGGGGCTAAGTTTGGTGCGGCCAGCTCGGGGGTGGTCAGGTCTTTTGGGCGGTGGGCGAGGAGTTGGAGAGATCTCGTGAGCTGGATCTAAAATTGGGGGCGGGGGGCCTCCCTTGTGGCGCAAGGGGCTAGGCACCGCACTAAGAAGCAATCAGAAGCCTCTGCAGCACGAGTTCGATCCCCGGCCGGCCAGGTTGCTACCCGCATGGCGCTGCAGACCTCTCCTGTCTCGCCCGCTGCTCCCCTCAGCAGTGTGTTTCAGTCAGTCTGCCTGTTCCGTTCCCCACTCTGTCTCTGGTGAATCCTCTCACCCACCCACCCCTCCCCGCATCTCTGGCCTGTACCCCAGCTCTTGTATGCATAAATAAATCTTTTTTTAAAATAAAATAAAATTGGGGGGGGAGGTGTGAAGACCTGGAGGTGGGGTGAGCAGCTCGGGCCTTGGAAGGGGGCAGTAGAGCTGGGGCGGCGGGGGCCCGGGGCGGGGAGGGTCCCAGGAGAATGGAGACGGGCGTTTTAGGATTCGGAGCCAGAATGAAAGCTAAGGGTCAGGGAGTGAAGAGGGAGAGTCTTGGGACCCTACCAGGGCATGCAGTTGTCAGTTGCTCTGAGGCGAAATGGGGAGCGGAAGGGGTTGGGCTGTGGCGGGCTGGTGCCCCCGCCGGTGGCCACTGCCATGGTCTGGTCGTCCATCACACAGCCGTACTCGCTGCTCTCGGTGAAGAAGGCTGGCACCCGGAGGGACTGGGGCAGCAGGGGTGGGGGCGGGGCCTCAGAGCCTGGGAGAGGCTCCTCCCCCGGGCTGCCTCCGGAGCTACTGGGGTCTGGGCTGGATACTAGGTCTCATACTGACCAGGATGGGAGAAGAGGCACCAGGCAGACATAGAGAGGGGCAAGAGGACCCATGGGCGCGCCCCAGGTCTGCGGGGCACATGGTGGGGGAAGAAGAGACTTTAAGGCTAGGAGGAGGGGCCGGACAGGAGGTAAAAAGCGGTCCTTGTTGCCCCCATCCCCCACCTGTAGACGGGGCAGCGAGCTCAGCCAAGTGTCCTTGAGGCCGAAGCCGGAGTTAAATCCTGCCAACAGAAGGAGAGCACGGAGAACTTAGCTCCCCTGGTCTCTCTCCCACCTCCCACACCCCAGGCTCCTCGCCCACACTCTAACTCCAGGCTCCTACCAATAACCAAGTCAGGCTTGGGTCCCTGGAGCAGGTGGTAAGGCCGTGCAGATACTTTGATCTGCAGGTCCCTGCGAACCCCCTTCTCCTTAGTCCCAGAGCTGAGCCGAGCTGATATCCCTGAGCGGACAGATACTTCAGGGCCATCCTAGGAAACCAAGAATGGGGTGGAGAAACCGTCCAGAGTTAGGGCGCTGAAAGAATACATCAGAAAGGAAAGGGGAGAGGAGAAGAGTAGAAAGGTTATGCCCAATCAGGAGAACAGGAGGAAGATCAGGGCTGAAAAACAGGGCTCCCTCAGTGCTCACCCTCTGCAAGGTAAAATGCTGCTGGTCACTTTCTGGGGGCAGGCCATCACCCACAAACTGCAACTCCAGGGCCACGTGGGGAAGCAAGACCAACAGCTCCTAAAGGACATAGAAGGACAGACCCGGGTCTTGTCCTGTATCTATCTTCACACCCAAATGCCCAATCTTCAGGTCTGGAGGGACTTACCCAAAATACCATGACAAGGTCAAACTCCTTCCCAGCTTCCACGACATGGATTTTCAGCGATTGTTTGTTCTGGATGTTGAGCTCAGGGACTGGGTGAGAAACTAGCTGTTTAAGGACATGGTCTTCCCCCCTTTTTCCTCCTGTCCCCTACCAGCTCCTTGTCCCCTTTGCTGCATGCTCCTCCCCCTGCCTCAGCTCTCCTTACAGGACTGGGGCACCAGGTGAGTGATGACGTAGTACACAGTCAGTGGGTAGGTCAGAAGCACAGCAATGGGGGAGTCCAAGCTGAGGCCCCGCCATGTGTAGTAATCCTGCCATGAGCCTGGGGAGAGTGGGTTACTGAGCAATGTGGCCCCAGGCCCGGACCCCAGTCCCTCCAAGCCAATCCCTTTTCTCCATCACCCAGGCAGCTGTCCCGATAGTCCCAATTCCTACTCTCTTAGCTCACTCAGGGTCCTTCCAACTCACCAAAGAGGCCCCTGGGTGGATCTGAGGGCACAGGGGGCATCAAGGCAGGCCCATCCCCCTGGAGAAGCTGGTAGGGATCTCCTGAGAGGATGGAAGGAAGAGGAACCTAGGGTCAGGGAGACCCTCTCCTGGCCCATCCCCTTTTTCCTTCCAAAGAGTTGTATTCCCTAAGAGAGGGTCTGGAGCGTGAGCAAGAGGAGCAGGGGGGTTTGCCTAGGGATAGGGCTTTTGGATAGCATAAGTAGCGTAACTCTCTGAAGGTTGGGATAAGGCCTGGAGTGGCCCTGGTGGTGGAGTGGGGTTTGGTGTAAATGTGGAGGGTTATCTTGGTCCTAGACAACTTTTTTCCTCCTTTCCATCGAGGCCAGGGAACCCATGCCTGAAGAGAGGTTCCACGCACCACTGAGAAGAAAGCTGAGGGATGGTGTGATGCCCCGGGGGTGCCTACGGGCACCGGGGCCTGGAATCAGCATGCTGAGCTGGGTCCAGTAGCCACGAGTGAGGCCCCTTGAGGCCAGGAAGGCCTCCTTGTTAAAGGTTTCACTGGTCACCTCTGGAGAAGAAGAAAGGGAGGTGTTGAGGGCCTGGTGGCTAGGACCCCAGACTCGCTCTCCTCAGCCTCTCCAAGGACCCTGAGTCTGAGTCTGGTTCTAGTCAGAGAGAGAACTAGCATTTCTGAGTACCTGCAGTTAGCAGGCATTGAACCCACAGAATTCTTAAAACTCTATGGGTTTTGGCATTTGTTAGTATCCCTATCGTACAGATGAGGAAACAGGCTTTAAGACGTTAGGTGATTTGTTGAAGGTTGCCAGTTATCTGGGAGGCTAGAGTTTGAATCCCTATTCCCAAATTCCCTCTGCACTTTCAGGGACCTGGCGCTTAACTTCAGCCCCAGAGATCCTGTCTCCAGCCCCAAGATCTCGCCCCCATCCACACTCAGGATCCAGCTCTTATTCCAGGGATTTACACCCTAGTCCCAGGCACTTAGCCTTAAGTGCTTAGCCTGTTGTTCCCTGGCAATAGGCCCTAGTCCCAAAGATCCCACCCCCAGCCCATCCTGATCTTATACCTGCAGTGTAGGTAAAAGGCAGAGTTGCCAGTTCTCCTGCCCGCTCCATGAAGGCTGCAAGCCTTGGGCACCAAAATCGATGGCTCACATCATCTGGGCACCGGCGCCAGTCAGTCCGGAGACAAGCCTCTCCGCAGTACAAGACAGCACTGCACTGGGGACTGGAGGCACAGGGGAGTGGTGGGCACCCAGTGTTAGAGTCATTGGTGCTCTATCAGCCTTGCACTTGGTTATTGCTCTGTATTCTTTCTACCTGTAACAACTTGGGCTTTTTCCCATCCTATGCCCATATTATTCACTGTGTTCTGCACCCCCACCGGCCTGCTTTCTCTTTCTGTTTGCTTGTTTGGGAGTCTTCCTCCCCTTTACCCCATCTTAATGGCTGCTCACCAGGGTGTTAGCTTCACTTCAAAGCTGTGCCTGTGACAAACATGGCAGGTTCGAGCCCGAAGGGAGGCAAAGGTGAAACCTGGCCGGGGGCCCCACGTCCGCATTGGAGTCTTGGCTAACTTCACTCCTAGCCTTGGGACCAGACTCTCCAGCTCTCTGGATGGGGAGGAGATGGCATCAGGCTTGGGGAGTGGGGCTCAGGAGCCTGGGCCCCTAGGCCTCCACACCCTTAGATACCAGACTCCTGTACCGATGCAGCTGGGCATCTCCCACAGTAAGCTGCCGGGGCTTTCGGGGGTCTCCAGAGCCCATGGGGCAGGCCATGCTGTGGCAGAGGAGAATGTAGGCCCGAGGAGCCATGTTCTCTGTCCCTGAGCCTCTGCCTGCACTCCCCTGGGCTCCATCCATTAGCAGGTCAATGCCCAAGATGGTCCCATGTTCATCTGTCACCAGTAAGAGGCAGGAAAGGTGCAGGGGGGCAGCCTCTAGGGAAAAAAGGGATAGTTGGAAGTAAGAGATGGCAAAGATAGCCAGGGTCAGGGGTACCACACTCAAATGCCTATGGGACTAGGTAAGTAAACTCAGTGAATAAAGGGAACTAGCTAGAGAGAACATGCCTCATCGGAAGGGGACAGCAGCTACACAGTACCAGCATTTGCTGCCATGCAGAAATGACCTATTGTCGGAACTTTAGATTTTTTTTTGAAATAGTGTAAATCCAGACTTATAGGGATTTCCTTCTTTCAGTGTTTAAATGTTGCTCAAATTAAAAATAAAATAACACTGTGGGCCAATGAAAACACCTTTTCAGGCCACATTGGACTGAAGCCCACGTGTTTGTGTCCTGGCTGTTCTGAGTGGTGTAGGGAGCTGCAGAAGGGAGTATGCTGGGCACAGGGAGGGCAGGGCCAGCCTGGTTCTTACCATTTCTCCGTCCCTTCCTCTTCTCGGGCTCTCTTTCGTCCTCTGCCCTGTCCTCTCGGCAGCCATCCTCACCACCTCCTGCCTCCTGCTCAGCGTCTTCTGGCTCCCCTGGAGGCTTTGCTGCCTGGGGGGACTCCCTGCTGGTAGGGCCTGGCTCCCCATTTTCCTCTGGTTCTGCTTTCTCTGTGCCTGCACCTGCGCCCTCCCCCCCTCCATTCTCTTCTTCTTCATCCTCCTCCTCCCCTTCCTCCCCTTCTTCCAGGCTGACGAAGCTGACGTAGGGGCTTAGGTCTTGCAGGTGCAGTGGGGGCTCATCTCCCAGGAGCCGGGCAGCCTCCAGGCCTGGTCCAGGGCCTGGCTCTGCCCCTTGCCCCAGGCTGATGCCCACACTGCGGTTGGGCAAGACATGGAGCACCCAAAGGGCAGGGTCCTGGGGCAGCCTTCTGATCTGAGTCTCCAGCTGTCGCCAGCGCCCCTCAAGGCTGGCTCCCACAGCTCCACGGTCAGCCACGAACTTGTGGAACCAGCCAAAGAGGAGGGCAGCGAAATCAAGGAACTCATCCCGGTATCCAGACACAAACTCCATATCTTCAGGGGCACGGGGCCTGGGCCCAGACTGAGTGAAAAAGGGATATATGGTGACTGAGAGGGTAGCGGTGACAGTTTGGGGCTAGGTCACAAAATAGGGGAGGGTGTGGGTTGACCCCATCACTTTGGGTGGACTCTCTGCATGAATGTTAGGAGCTGAGAATGGGGATTTCAGGGCTGAGATGGGAGTTCAGTGATGAGAATGGGTGAGTGAGTGATTTTGGGTTAAAAATGTACTCAGGTGTGAGATGGTATTTGGGGTACAATATTTGAGGCTCAAATCTTTAAAAGTAAGGTTTGAAGTGAAAATAGAGGTGAAGAGGGCTAATCTTATCAGGAAGGGTTTGGCGAGGGAAGAATCTTGGACCCGGCTGTGGGCTGTAGGAGGAGGGAACAGGAGCCAGGGCAGCCCTTTGACTTGGATCCGTCTGGAGGTGAGTCCCAAGACCTAGCCCCTCCCGGGGTCACCGCTCCATTACTCCGGTACCTGCAGCCGCCACCACTTTTCGAAGGTAAATACCTCGTGGGGGTGGGTCGTGACGTCAGGGCTGCCCGAGCCCACGCCCCTGAGTGGCCGGAGCCCCTGGCCAGTGTAGGCGTGGCCCGGCGGCACGCGGCCTTTCCAGCCGGCCGGCGCTGGCCACGTGGCCGGACACCTTGACACCTTGCCGCCGGGACCCGTGTCGGGGAATTGGAAGCGTCCGGGAGGAGGAGCGAGGCTGTAGCCGCACATGCCTGTCAGGTGCCGGGAAGGGCCTGGGTGCACCCGGGGGCACTGAGCCAAACCGAATCATCCTGTCCTGCCACTGCCTCCTAATTTGTCTGGCCTGGCCCCGAACCCCGAGTTTTCTTTCGTTTTCCCCAGACATTCCTGACAGCCCCACTAGTCGGAGGCTCTGGGCTCGGCGCGGGGGCGCGGCGGAGGAGCTCCGCCCCCCGGGGTTTCCCCGCCGCGGGAGGGAGCCACGCGGCTTCGACGGCGCTCCCCACCTCCCGCTGGTCTTTGGACCCCGCGGGCGGGCCGCCGCCCACGCCGCCCCCGCCGGAACTCCGCGCCCACCGCCCCTCTCCCCCTGAATCTCGGGTGGAGAGGGAGGAGGAACCGAAAGTCGTTGAGAAAGCCAGTCGGAAGTCACTCCCGGGAGCACTTCAGGGAGTCAGACGGCGGGAGGGAGCCCCCGAGATGTGGCGCGCCGGGGTCCCGCAGTTCCGCGTGCTGCTGCTGCTCCTGCTGGCGTTGCTGACTCTGCCAGGTGCGTCAGAGGCGGGGCTGGTGCTGGGTTCCCCAAGTCAGGGGGAGGGGGGAGGTGTGGGGGGGACTGGGTCCTGTGGGGTTGAGTTGAGTAAGTGGGGAGCCAGTCGCAACCACTGTCCCCAAGGCAGGAGGAGGGCCAACAGCCCGGTGTTGGGGACGAACTGGGATGGCACCCAGGCTCAGATGGGACTGTGGACGTCTTTGTGGGAGGGGGATGCGGGGTTGAACCTGGAGGTCAGACCCTTGTGTCTGTAGGAGAGGCTGTAAGGGCAGGTGGGTTGGAAGTTAAGTTACAGCTGAGGAGCCCTTTGACTTGACCACCTGCTGACCACCTTTTCTGCCCAGGGTATGGCAACGAGGGGAGCGGAGTCGGAAGTTGTCGTTGTGATAGCCGCGTGCCTTCCAAATCCCCTCCAACGGCTCAAAAGTTAGAACATTTCCGAAAACACCTGGAAGGCTATCTGCGCTGTGTCCGCGTGGTCAGGTAATTTCACCCCCAGCTGGGAGGGCAGTGCAAACCCTCCCTGCCAGGTGCCCCCAGAACCCTCTGGTAAAACTGGAAAACTCCTTCTGAAAGGACCTAGCCTTTTCATCAGGCTGTGCTTGCCTAATTCTCCACACCTTCATTTCCCTGTGCACCGCCCTGGACTTTCCCAGTACCAGAAGAAACTGGTGTTCTCAGGAGTGACTTCACGTCCTTGGCATGAGGAAAAAGCTAGGAGAGGGTGGTGACAGTGGGAGGAGATTCAGCTGAGACCTGGTCCTTCCTCCTCAGGTTCCAATTTCTTTTTGGCACCCGAAGGCAACGCACAAGTGTGTGTGGGGGCAGCAAAGATCCCTGGGTATCGGAATTGGTAAACTGCTTTGATCGAAAAGGTGAGAGCTTTCCCCTTCTCCATAGGCTCTGTCTTTAAGGCTCAGTGGCCTTTTACCTATGACATATCATTTTCCTAGAATCTTCTAGGTACTTTCCTATTCAAAGTACTGTCACTTAAATCCCTGTTTACAAACATCTTTCACTATCACTTTCATGACTTTTGCCAATTCATCCTGTTGCCTGTGCTATTGTTTTTCTTTAAATCCAGGCACTGTTTTTGTTTTCCAATATTTTATTAGGAAAATTCACCGACATATACAGTGTAAAAGCTGAAAGAATTGTACAGTGAACATCCATACACTTACCACCTACACCCTATAATATTTGATTTTTGTATTTTACATATTTTATATAACAATAAATACATTTGGTATTTACATTGAGCTCACAGCATTTTAACTGTATTTCCTTTAGTGTACACTCATCTGTTTACCCATCCCTCCACTTATCATCGACTGACTTTATTTTTTGATGTATTTCCATGTAAATTGAAGGCATGACTATACTTTATCCCCAAACACTTCAGCATGTCTATTATTAAATAGAGTTCAATATTTTTATTAATTTTATTGGTATAAATTTGACAGGTATGTAAATTTAAGGTGTACAAAGCATTACTGTGATACATTTATATGATGTAATATGATTGCCTTTGTAACAGTATGTATCACTTTATATAATTATAGTATATTATTGTCTATTTTCACTATACTGTGTGTTAGATCTCTATGGCTTATTGCAACTACGCATTGCAAGTTTAAGAGTTCAATATTTTGTTGTCCCTTTTTTCTTTTGAGGTAAAATTTACATATAATAAAATGTAAGTGTATACAAGTAACTTTTGAAAAACTTAAACAGCAACTTGTCCTGAGCAATAACATCAGCCAAGTCATAAATTTGACGCACTAGTAGTATCTTCCTCCTAAAATAAATATTCAGTCATTGAAGTACAAAATGTTTTCCCATGTTCCAGCTGTCATCTGTAGCAGTGGTATGCGTACCGTCCTTTGGATTACACAGATCTACATCATTTCCTTGACTCTTCCCAGCTACCTTGCCCTTAGTACTGAAAATATCCTCACTTTACATCTGAAAGGAAAGAGCCCCAGAGGGGTGAAGAGACTAGGGGCAAGGTCACATGGCTACTCTGTGGCAGAGCCAGGGTTCCAACACAGGTCTCCCTTCCCCAGTTCAGAAAGGCATGCTCCTGCAGTGGTTCCATGTGATGGTTTGCTCATTTTCTTCTCCCCGCCTTTCCCCTCTGCCCATACCTTTCTCTCCTGGCCTTCAGCGTTTCCCTTGATGTTCTCCTTGACCCACTACCCTTCCCTCTACTTCTTTACCTTGTTCCCTCATAGCCCCGATTTCTCACTTCTTGCCTTTCCAGAATGTGGACTTGCTTACTTTGGGAATATGGCCCACCAGAAGAGATTACATCCCTCCACGGCCCAGGGTCCTGAGTCCACAGAAAGAACACCTTTGAATATCAGCACTCCTGTCCAGATGTACCTCCCACCCACCTTGCAGCCTACCCTTCAGCCCAGCCTTCTAGCAGAAACACCCTCCTTGGACAAAAAGCTCACCTACTCCAATGAAACCATCGATTCTAGTCTGGAAACTAGGGACAGCCAGAAGCAAGACAAAGTGCGTTCTGCAGTGCTGGTACCAGTGCTGTCCCTCTTGGTCATCACCTTCATTCTCACCAGTGTCCTCACCTATGTGCTGTGCAAGAGGAGACAGCAGTCACTGCAGAAGTATCCAGGTAAAATGGGCCTCTGAATCCCTCCTCTAAAGGACCCACATTTTCCCCAGCAGGGATCCTTCCCCAGGGGGGTCAAGTGACTACAAAACTGCCACAGGCAACACATAAGCATACTGTTGCAACAGGGTTCAAAGGCCTTGAGGAAGAGTCAGTCAGAAACTGCAGAATTGATGGGGAGGGAGGGAAGTTGTCAAGGTTCCAGGAACCAGTACTTGTCTGATAAAGCTTACAGCACATTAAGATGGCAGCTAAAGTACTCTAGCGGGAGATGGAGCTATGAAGGAAGGTAGGAAGCATTCATTTAATTCATAAATCTTTGTGAATGGGTCATAAGGTTAATATTATGGGGTCTGATTCTTCAGTTCAAGCTGTCATCCCCAAATGTCCCTTAATCTCAGCGCTCATCTCTTCTTTTCCAGGTTTGGAGTTTGATTATGCACATGTGACACCAGATTTCAACACTTAAGCTGAGAATAGAAGTTTGTGAGGGCATGGCCTCCCTGGTGGTGCAGGGGTTAAAGATACCGCTTTCAAGCTATCACCAGCCATTACCCACATGGTACAGCAGACCTCTCCTGCCTGCTCGCTGCTCCCCTCAGCAGTGTATTTCAGTAGACCTGCCTGTTCTGCTCCCCACTCTCTCTGGTGAATCCTCTTATCTACCCCCCACCCCCCCGCAACTCTGGCTTATACTCATTTTTGTACCCATAAATAAATATTTTTTAAAATACGATGTTTGTGAGGGTAGATTGTGATTTGTTCAATGTAATGCATTTAATACTCCAACAATCATGGTAGGCACTCTACATGTGTTTGTTGATAACTAACACAAGAATTACAAGCCATTGCCTTCTCTTAGATAGTCTGGATTTTTTTCAATACTATAATATAGAATATGCCTTTTTACAGAGTAATATCTTGGACAAGTTCTATGTGTGTTTTTTAACTATAAAATTTTTTTTTTTTTAACAATTATTGACTCTTTCCACAGACACTGGCCTTGTAACACCTTGTCATAATTCCTGCCTTCAGCTTCTCTGCTGGTGGTCCCTCTTGTCCCAAGTTTCTCTGCATACAACCAACTATTCCTCCCAGATTCACGCCTCTCCCACTTTGTCCCCTGACTCCACAGTAAAGGTTTGGGTTTTCCCACCCTTGCTCCTCAGCTGGTGATATACAGACAGGTTTCACTTCCTCAATCCCTTGTATCATCCATATATGCCCTAGTGAGAGTCTGAGTTCCTTGTTTTGCTACTGTTTTTATTAAAATCCTTAGTTTGTGGGTTTTTTTAAGATTTATTTTTTATTTATTTATGTATACAAGAAATGGAGTATAGGCCAGAGGTGTTGGGGGCGAGAGGATTCACCAGAGACAGAGTGGGGAGCAGAACAGATGGAACTACTGAAATACACTGCTGAGGGGAGCAGTGGGTGAGACAGGAGAGGTCTGCTGCACCATGTGGGGTCAGCTCCCTGGCCGGGGATCAAACTTAAGCCATTGTGGTCACAGCGCTGAGACTTAACAACTAGGGCACCAGGGTGGCCCCTAAAATCCTTAGTTCATGTTTTGCCTTTTCTAGTGAAGAATGTGTCTTCACTGGGTCACATTGTGGGAAGCCTGTGACAAGGATATGTGGGAAATGTATGAGGAAGTGGGCTGATGTCTGAGTCTCCACCTCTTGTCTAAGTCAGTGCTTTTGTGAAATGCAGAGCAGGAGCACTCTGCTGGACCAGCCAGAGCATAGTTTTGGGCAGTCTTAGTCTTTATGTTACTCCATTCCCACGTGTATCTCTTTGTCCCCATATATTTGACCAACAGAGAATGTATGAGGCAGCTCATGCTCCTCATCTTACAGGTCTCCAGGTTCAGGCCCAGGGTGCACATGGTGGTTTCCCTCCAAGTTCTTGCTCCATCTCCTTGGTCTAGTTTTCCAGCATCTGCTCACAGGTTCGGGCTACATCACTGAGCTTAAGGCGAGCATAGTCCACTCGTTTCAGGGCCATTTGACAGTCTTTCCTTGAAGAGTAGCTGGAGCCCTCATGGGGTTGCCCTGTGGCCACCTACAGGATAGTTAGATTGATCAATGAAGCACCTCTTCCCTTAACCATCCCTCACATGGGTCATGACTCCTCCCATTTCTTCCTTGAGTTTGAACCAGTCATGCCGCCCGGTGGCTGGATGATCTGGAGCAAATCACTTAATTTGTTAGCCTCATCTGTAAGGTGAGGTTGACAATAACTACTTCTGACAGTTGGAAGATTTGGTAAAATACTGCAATCCCGCCCCATTTCTCAGAATGTAGACACCCAGAGTTTGAGGCCCCTGAGGTCAGCCAAGTTTCTAGGGACGAAGTCGTCTGGCTTTGTTTACATGCCTTCTCCCAGGATTTCCCCATCCAGCTCATGTGATGCCGTCCAGCGAAGTAGGAACAAACTCCCCGAGAAGGAGGAGTCATCCCACCCAGTCGCGTTGACGCTGGCTTGGAGGCCTCATCTTCCCACCCTTGAATGCGAAGGCTAAGAAAGCAAGCTGGGGTGGGTGCGTAGCACCTCCCACCACATACACACCTGGGTGAGGTAGCGGATCTGCGCCGACAGCTCCGCCTCCACGCGCTGCACAGACGCGATAAAGGCACTCGCATGCCGGTCTAGGAGCCGCTCGTTGGTTTTTTCTTTGGACAGTTCCAGTATCACCGTACCTGCCAGGGCGGAGAAAGGGCGGGGCTACCTGAAGAAGGCCCGTACAGCCCCGCCCCTGGGCCAGCCCCCTCACCGCCTTTTCGCATGCGCCGTGCAGGAACTGCGGCTCCCTCCCCAAGCCAACCCCGCTCCTGGAGTCGCGTGGGCGCTCGAGCGCGCCCTACTCCTTACGCCTCCGGTAGTCGTCGTATCCCGAACCTGCACTTTGAAGAATGGCTCCGATTTCCCGTTCAATGTCTTCCAGGCCGCGTAGTCGCTCGTTCGCCAGGCTGTAGGTAGCCATTGTCACCCTAGGAAGCCACCTTTCGCAAAAGGCGATGCTTGAGCCCGGAAGTGGCAATCGCTTTGCGCCTGCGCACAGAGTTCTTTATAAGTACTACAATTCCCATGGTGCTCAGCGCTGTCTCGCCTGTCTCGAGTCCTCCGGTAAACTACAAGTAGCCTGCGCGCTCGCGGTCTGCGCAGCCACCACAGACCGCATGTGATAAGAGACTGTCGAAATAGCCCCTAGCCTGGGGTTTTTCAGACATGTTCATCTTCACGCCACTAAAATGAGGTCTACACTTTATTTCTTCTACAAGAATGTATTGAGCGTCTGCTGGGTGCTAGGTGATGATGGTGGGAGATCTGGAGTATTTCTCCAGGCTCGACAGCTGTGGACCCTATGTCTGCCCATCCTGCCCCAACAGATGGGGCCTGGGGGAAACTCAACTTGGTGAGTGTTACATTATTCGCCCTAGCGTTTGCCCTGGATAGGAGCCGAACTGACACACAGACTGTCAATATAGTCTTAGATACTGGCTTCTTTCAGTCTTTCCCCCGTCCCTGTGTTGCCTATTATGTGTTGGGCCCTGGGGATACAAAGATGAATGAAGTAGACTCTCATGTGAAGGCAGGATAGTTGTGGTTTTTTTGTTTGTTTTTGTTTTTTGGGTTTTTTTTGTTGTTGTTGTTTTGTTTTTTAAGAGAGATGCCCAGGGAGTATCGCTAGGAGCACAAAGAAGGGATTCTGGGAGGAACCGTTGCTTGAACCATACATGCAACCAGCTGTTCCTCACCAGAACTGAATCTTAGGGGGTTCAACCAGTTGGCTGAGAGATTGGAGTGGAAAAGATAAACGGCATGGGCAGGTGCATGGTCCTGGGAAGGGCTCTAGCACGTTAGAAATACAGCAAAGGGATTCAGTTTGGAGTGAATGGAGTGTGGCAGTGTTAGGTGTGACAGTGATGGACTTGAATGGAGCCGGAACAGGAAAAGACTTGTAAGTTATTTGGACTTTATTTTCACGACATTTTGAAGTCTTTGAAGACTTTTAAAAAAGTGTTTTACGACCATATTACCTTTTAGGAAAGATCAACCTTGACAGTTTATAGAAAATTGAGAATAAAACCAGTTTGCACATGGTTAGCAAATGAATGGAGACTTTCAGTTAAACTTAAAGAATCTAGCTTTTGATGTCACTCCTTTTCTAAATCCTAATAAGTTAAAAGGGTTTTCTAAAGGGGAGATACAATAATAACAACTTTAAATTGAAAGTGGAAAATAGAAAGGTAAGTGAAAACTGACTTAGCAGAGGAAGTGGGAATTAAGCCAGTAGTGAAGGAAGCTTAGAGTTAACTTGATTTACCCTTAAATTAGTGGCATCAGATACAACTGGGGCCTAGAGGTGTAGGTATTACAATTAGGAGGATTATTTGAATCCTCTGGAGCTCCTCTTTTTCTCCTCCTACCTCAGCAGCTATTCTCCTATATATCAGATTACTGGAGATTTCTTTGTTGCAGATGGAAAACAGAGGGTCTTTAATATGGAGGGCACCTGGGCACAGTTGGTTGAAATAAGAGATTAAATAAAAGTTTTAGTGAGTGGTGGTTTCTAGAACTCTGGCAACCGGGCTTATACCTTCCAGGCCAGAGAGTGAAAGACTTATCTAGGGTATTTGGTTGGTCAGGTCTAAGGCCTAAGTGTATTAACATCAGTTGCCCAACAAGCCATTTAGCAAGATCATCCCAAAGTGAAACCCACAGTTGGTAAATCCCTGTTGTGTCCATAGATCTTCTAGTCAATTTAATACCCCCACCCTTAAATATGACAAGACTTACAAATTGATTGTAGATATTTGAAGAGAACTTTCTTTAAAAAAAAAAAAAAAACCTGTGGTTTTTGAGTGTGATTTGACAGGCTTATTTTATTTTAAAGATTAATTTATTTATGCATACAAGTACAAACCAGATGTGTGGGGGTAAGAGGATTCACCAGAGACAGAGTGGGGAACAGAACAGGCAGACTGACTGAAATACACTACTGAGGAGAGCAGTGGGCGAGACAAGAGAGGTCTGCTGTGCCATGTGGGTAGCTCCCTGGCTGGCCTGGGATCAAATTTGTGCTGCAGAGGCTGTGTATAGCTTCACAGTGCTGTGCTTAACCCCTTGCACCATCAAGGAGACCCTGAAGAAAACTTTCTAACATGAAAAGCAGAGACCAAGATAAAAATACCTTAGAGGGCCTCCCTGGTGGTGCAACAGTTGAGCCCTGGGCTGCGAAACTGCCCGCAGCCTCCGCAGCACTGGTTCAATCCCCAGCCGCGGGCGAGGGTCCCACATGGTGCGCAGACCTCTCCTGCCGCGGCCGCTGCTCTCCTCAGCAGTGTATTTCATCAGTCTGTCTGTTCTGCTCCCTGCTTTGGCTCTGGTGAATTCTCTCACCCTCCCACGCTTCTAATTGTACCCAGTGCTTGTATAAATAAATAAATAAATCTTTAAAAAAAAATACCTTAGAGAATATGGAATAAAACTTAAGGGCCTCCCCGGTGGCGCAGCGGTTGAGCGCTGGGTTGCGAAGCTGCCTGCGGCTTCTGCGGCGCCAGTTCGATCCCCGGCTGCTCCCCGGCCACCAGAGGAGGGTCCCACATGGCGCGCAGACCTCTCCTGTCGCCCACTGCTCCCCTCAGCACTGTACTTCGGTCCTTCTGCCTGCTCTGCTCCCTGCTCTGGCTCTGGTGAATTCTCTCACCCTCCCGCGCTTCTGACTGTACCCAGTGCATGTATAAACAAAAAACCAAACAAACAAACAAATAAATAAATAAAAACATGCCTCTATTAAAAAAAAAAAAAACCTTAAGTGAAAAAAACCCCACCATTGATGCTTTTCATAAGAGATATTACAATGAAGAAATGAATCCAGAGAGCACACTTGAAAAACAAAACTGAAGGAAGGAATGAAAAAATCTAGTAAAGGGATCAAAGAGAAATTGAAGCACTCTCTCAGTAAAGCAAAAGAAAAGAGATGGTGTCTAGGGAGAGAAAAAAGATGGTTTATAGGGAGAAAAAAAAATAACTAATCTTAAATTCTGTAAGGAAATAAAAACAAAACAAAAAATAAATTAAAACGTGAAGAACAAAAAACTTTCTAAGAAGAGAACAGAGAAAATGAAGAGGAAGAAAGGACTTGTGCTTTCAGATTAAAAGGGCCCATCAAGTGCCCAGTGTCCTGATAAATCTTGAAATATCAGAATACTGGGCTCAGAGAAAAAGGTCTTTCAAAACCTTGCAATGTGAAAATAGACTACATGCTAAAGATCAGCAATCAGAATGGCTCTGGGCCTCTTGATAGTTACACTCCACACTAGACATCAATGGAGCAATGCCTTCAATATTTGGGGCAGAGAGTTCCAATGTAGAATTTAGTACTTCAGCTGTGCTAGTAGGGTGAAGGCTAAAAAATGCAATGACTCAGCAAAATAATACTTCATTTTGTCTCACAGAACAGTGCAGTGTGGGGAATTCCGTGTGCTTCACAGATCATACCATAAACAAGGCGAGCAGTACAGTTCTGCTAGCCTTTAGGGTCTTATACTCAAAAATGTGGTCTGCACACTAGTGGCATTAGCATCACCTAGAAGCTTGTTAGAAATGCAGAATTTCAGGCCCTACCCCAGACCTGCTGAATATCTGTGTTTCAAGATCTGCATGCCCAGTAAATTTGAGAAACATTGCTCTAGGGCTTTGCTATCTGCAATGTCAAAACTGGATTGCTGCCATCCCTGGGTAGCAGCTGGCAGGAGCCGGGTAGAGAAAATGTGTAGGAGGCACACCTGTCTCAGGTCTGGCTAGGAAATGGCCCATATAATTTATACTTATGTTCCCTTGAAGAAAACTTAGTCATATGGTCTCACCTAATTCAGTGATTCTGGGAAATCCAGTCCTTACTTAGATGGCCACCTGTTGTTCTAGTACCAAGGAAGAATAGATTTTAGGGGTATCCGGACCCTCACAACAGCCAAACTATCGATACAAAGGTAGAATAAAGACATTTTGATATGTGTAAGTTCTTAAGTTTTTCTCCTAAATGCCCCTGGGAGGAAGTTAAGAGCTAAATGCAGAAGAGAAAGATAGGAAGCCAGAAAGTAAGGCCTTAAATTAGCTAGGTGAACAGGAACCGTGGTTTATGGTGAAGGGAAATCCAGATCAGGCATGAAGACCATCCAGTTCAGAGTAGAGCTGATTAGAAGGCTCCTAGAGATATTTCTTCAAGGAGATGAAAATGATGAAACTTATTTTGAATGAATTGAGGGGATATACAGACTTCTGGAGGAGAGTATAGGAGGGACTTAGTAATAAATTCAGAGAACAAGCAAATTTTTAAAATAAAAGCTATTTTGGGAAAACAAAGTTGTGCAAGAACAGAAAGACAATCATAACATAACACATGCCTCTGCAATGTATATTTTCATAAGCATAATCATGTAAATGCTGAACATTGATCTAACTCACTGCAGTTGATAAAATTCTCTTGGGTGTATAGAAAGTGTTTCATGGTCAGGCAAGGGGACCTACGGGAGCTGTCTTCACCTTGTGTGGTAGGAAGCCAGCAGACAATGCTTAAAATGAAAATAAAGCAGCAAAATAAGCATGTTTAGAGACATGGACGTAATTACCAAAAGAAACATATAAAGTAGGAGAAAATAGTTGCCTCTGAGAATGAAATTGGAGAAGAATGGCTCTACTTTTTTTCTCACTTAAACAGTTTTAATTTACTAATCCTCTCATGATAAGTCTACGCAATCACCGCAGGTATCTGCAGAATCTTTACCCCTTCGCTTTGCTAGCACCAAAATTGGCCTTTGCTGTCCCCTTGACTTTCTTCATTCTTTTCTTGAGTTCCTTTTGCTATTATCTTGTCTTTTTTTTTTTAAAGATTTATTTTATTTATGCATACAAGAACTGGGGTCTAGGCCAGAGATGGGAGGGGAGGTGAGAGGATTCACCAGAGACAGAGTGGAGAACAGAACAGGCGGATCTACTGAAATATACTGCTGAGGGGAGCAATGGGTGAAATAGGTGAGGTCTGCTATGCCATATGTGGATTAGCTCGCTGGCCAGGCATCAAACTCTTGTCTCAAGGCTGGCTATAGCTTGACAGTGCCGAGACTTTAACCCCTGCCGCCACCAGAGAGGCTCTGTTTTGTTTTTTTCTTCTCCTACTGGCCATGTCTTGCAATCCTATGTTTGGGTTCATTTTCTTTGCATAACCCAAGGAATTGTAAATTATACCAAAATCAGTTTTCTTGCCACCACCAGAGTGGGTTCTGAATCCAAATACCAAGATGAGGGGCCTCCCTGGTGGCGCAAGGGGTTAAGCACGCACTGTGAAGCTATACGCAGCCTTAAGTTCGATCCCTGGCCAGCCAGGGAGCTACCCACATGGCACAGGAGACCTCTCCTGTCTCACCCACTGCTCCCCTTGGCAGTGTATTTCAGTCAGCTTGCCTGTTCTGCTCCCTACTCTGTCTCTGGTGAATCCTCTCACCCCTCGCACCTCTGGCCTGTACCCCAGTTCTTGTATGCATAAATAAATCTTTAAAAAAAAAAATACCAAGATGACATTGGGTAGTGGTGTGCATTTCAGCTAGTTTTTCCTGAATTTGTTTAAGGCCCTGTTCCTTTCCCAGGGTGAAGGACGTCAGTGACCATTTCTTTTCACTAACGCAGTCGGTAGGTTATCATTTCCCTGTTCCAGATAGTTACTGTGTTGTTCACGATGATGGTGGATCCTCAGGAGGCCAAGGAGGAAGAGTGTACTCTTTATTGTAATAGGCCTGTGTTTCTATCTGACTCCTGAAACTATAACTTTGAAAACTAAAACTAAACAAAAATGAAAAAGGAAAGAGAAGTATGCTTTACTGTGAAAGAGACCCAATGTGAAGGAGAGTCTTTTCTTTGGCTACCTGCCTTCCTTTCTCCCATCTTTATTTCCTTTAATAGGTGAGACCTGTGTGGGTTTGTTTGCCTTGGAGGAAGAACCAATGGAGAGAGGCTGAGGTTGAAGAGAGGGGGGTGGTTTGCTGAATCAATGTCTCAGGGGAGGTAGTGGTGGGGTGGGGGGAGCAGTGTAAGCACACGGTGGAGGGATTAGCTTTGAACTGGAGATGGCATCTTAACCTGGGTTGTGTAGGAGAACTGGTGTAGATGTCAGTGTTTGTAGGAGGTGGGAAATTGAGATCACTCATTCCTCATAGCCTAATCTCTGTGAAAAACAGGTCGCTATGAGTGTGAGGAAGGGTGGGAAAATTAGTAGCTAGGGTGGAAGCAGGAGAGAGATGTGACTGGAGACGTTAAGAGGGACAAAGGGTTATCAGGTATTGCAGGCCCAGCCAAGGTTAGAAACCCTGTTTGTAGTGGCCCCAAATCTGTATCCAGCACCTAGGACAGTGCCAGCACCGATGATGTGTTCAAAAGTATGTGCTGAGTGAACAGGTAAGTTTGGTTGTGTGATTTTTCTGTTAGTGCTCAGCAGCCCTGTGTTGGAGTGGAGAAGGGCAGGGTGATGTCTGGACAGAGCTAGGGTGAGGTTTGAGAACAGGTATTATGAAAGGGAGAGAAACAGAGTGCTGATGAGATAGTGATTGTTATGGTGACCTTGACTTTTAGCCTGGGAAAAAAAGGAAGTCTCAAACTGTGAGAAAACAGAAGGGCCAAGAGGTTTGTGACAAAAAAATCAAGAAGCCATAAAAAGGTGATCATAATTGACTACATTGAAATAAAAAAGTTATGAATCAAAAAAAAAATACTAGGAGCAAAATATTTTGAAACTGAAGGTGATGGTTGCACAACACTGTGAATGTATTAAATGTGACTGAATTGTACATTTAAGATGGATAATTTCCTTATATGAATTGTACCTCAGTAAAAAGAACAAAAATTAGAAACAAATTCAAAAAACAACTGACAAACTGGAAAAAAATATTTGCAAACTATATGACTAAGGGCTTATTTCTTTACTACAAAAAGAGATCTTAGAGAACATTAAGAAGAACAGCATCAACCCAACAATCAGTTTCATCTTCACTAGTAAATGGAGAAACACAAATTAAAACTAGGATGATACCATATTTCGACTGCTTGCCTAATGAAGTAAAAAAGATGCTTTAAAAAAAAGATTTATTTATTTATGCATGAGAGCTTTAAAACATTTTTTAAAGAAAAAAAAGACCAGGGGCCTCCTTGTTGGCTCAAGGGGTTAAGCAGCACTATGAAGCACTCGCCAGCCACTGCAGCATGAGTTCAATCCCTGACCAGGGAGCTGACCCACATGGTGCAGCAGACCTCTCCTGTTTCGCCCTCTGCTCCCCTCAGCAGTGTATTTCAGCTGATCTGCCTGTTCTGCTCCCCACTCTATCTCTGGTGAATCCTCTTATCACCCCACATGTCTGGCCTACACCCAGCTCTTGTATACATAAATAAAATAAATCTTTTAAAAAAATGTTTTTTAAGTCACTTGACTTTTTTGACCCATTAATTCTACTTTTAAGAATTTGTCCTATGGGGCCTCCCTTTGGCACAAGGGTTAAAGACTCGGCACTATGAAGCTATCAGCAGCCAACACAAGTTCAATCCCCAGCCAGGGAGCAACCCACATGGCATTAGCAGACATCTCCTGTCTCGCCCGCTGCTCCCCTCAGCAGTGTATTTCAGTCATTCTGCCTGTTCTGCTCCAGACTCTGTTTCTGGTGAGTCCTCTCACACACCCCCTCCCCCCCACACCTCTGGCTTACCCTCCAGATCTTATATGCATAAATAAATAAATCTTTTTTTTTTTTAAAGACAAAAATATATCTGCAAGAATAACTATTGTTATATTGCTGGCATTAAGAAACGTGTGGCCATCCCTCATGTCTATTAATGGGAAACAGGTAAAAATAAATGCCACCTGGGTAATGCAAGCTATGCAGGTCTTTAAAAGGAGGCAGATCCTATGTTTAGTGAAAGGAATGCTTTTCTAACTACACTATTAAGGGAAACTGTCCTGCTAGTTTGCTAGTAGGCTAGTATCTGTATTTAAAACAAAGGGAAATACACAAGTCTGACTGAATCTGAAGAATATCTTTAGAAGAATAATCTAGGAACTGGTGATCATGGTTGTCTTTGGAAATGAGAAATGGGAGATTGGGTATCAGGGGCAGGAGCTTTTCGCTATATACTGTTTGAGTTTTTTTTTTTAAAGTCACATGTTTTATCTTCCAGAAAAACCATTAAAATATAGTTAAAAGAAGGCATTGCTTCTTAAAAGTGTGTCAAGGATTCTTCCTGGGACCTCCCTATTGAATCAGTCTGGGAAGGTAGAGTCTGGGACTCTGTTTATTATATCTCCCACAGGATTCTGATTCACCCGAAAAAATTTGTGATCCGTAGGCCAAGAGATCAAAGGTCAAGGACAGCTCACGAGAGTCAGGGGATGCTGGAGCTTCCTCTAGGTGATAGAAATGAGGCGGTGCAAGGTAGGCTGCTACTGTGTGGGATAAGCAAGGTCATTGGCATTTCGGCAGCACTTAAGGCCTGTGAGTAAATGATGATTTAATTAGATGCCGAGAGTCAGTGCATAAAGGCCTGTGTGAGCTGCCTCATCTGGAACTACTTTGTCCCTGGTTGGCTGTCTCAGTCCTTCTGGCCTCTCAGTCCTGAAATGTGCTGTTCCTTCCTGCCTTCACACATTGCATGGAATGTTCACATTCTTCCTCAACTTCCACTTCTCTGTTCAATGGTCATTTCCTCCAGGGAAGTCTCCCTCCAGCCCAAGCCTAGGTCAGAAATGGCTCTTGCACTTCTAATTTGGAGCACAGATATTGTAATTAGTTAATTAGGGAATGATTTTAATATTTGTTTTGGTCACTGCTAGGTCCCTATACTATGCCTGACATATACTTGGGACTTAAAATCAAGATTGTAGAATGAATCAATGAACCTGAAGAGAAAAAGGAGAGAAAGGCTGAACTGCAGGGGTGGGAGTGGGCGGTGGAGGTGAGCAGTGTCAGTGGAGTATTGTGTTGCTAACTCCTTTGGCTCAGCCTGGGATTTTGGCCAAGCCTCAGGGAGCCTCTGATGGACGTCAGAGAGCAGCAGTTGGATGTAGCAGCTTGAAGCTCTATGGCTGCCCAAAGCCTTAGCTTCTGAGCTAGACTATAAGCACCAGATGCTACAGATATAACACGGGGTTTCTGCCTTTTAAGGCCCGCAGCTGTGGTCCTACTGCACCCCGGAATGGACTGCTTGAGCAACCTTAAGGAGCAGTGGCAACCTACACACTTAGTCACAACAGGTCACCATGTGGCTGTGGGTGTTGGCCACAACAAGGCAGAACCCTCCACAGCTCCCCAGAGCTTCTAGTCTGTATGGGAAATGAGTTATTATTTCTTCTATAGGAATAAGTTTGCTTTGTGGCTTTACCAAACTGTGCCCTTGAGTTTGGCCTAACCAAATCAAGTTTTGATGTTTACCTTGGAGCTCAGGCATAATCCAGTTATTCAAAAAAACATTTATTGACAGCCTATGGGGCCAAATGCCAAAGAGGTGCACAGACGAACTGAGTCCTCACCCATGGATGAACATTCCACCTGCTCCTTAAACACTACATAGAACACACACTCAGTAAAAGGTTTATTTTCTTCTTTATGCTCAGAAACAGAGAAGTGGCTTTCACCCCTCCCCTCCCCCAAAGGGTCTCATCTCAAACGAATGGGAGGCAGAGTGACAGGAAGGGGTGTAGGTATGAGGCTGAGGTGGGAATTTTCTCCCATTTTCCCTCTATCACTCCTCCTTTCAGTATCCCTCTCCAAAAATTTAGGTGTGAACACAGCTTGCCACCCATGGGGGGAGGGGTTGGGGAAGCACAGCTGCTTTCAAAAAACTAATGCCCACGTTCAGCAAGAGATGGATCCAGTGCGTATCTGGGGGGACTGGGAGAGGTGGGGGGAGGGAAGAGATTGGCTGAGGAAGCCACTGGATGGAGGGGAAGGGAAGAGAGGCTGGGACCCTCCCCACAACAACAGTGGGGTCTTGGTCCTGCCCCTACCTCTCCCAGCACCATCCACTCCTCCCTCTTCCAGCCCCCCTTCCTAGCAGAATTGGTCATCGTATTCCTCATCCTTCATCCCCTTCAGCCGAAGTCGGGCAAAGTCCTCAAACACGATGTCGTCATCTGTGACATAGCTTGGTGGTGGAAAGGAAGGGGTGAGGCAAGGGCCTCAGGCGCTCTTCCTGACTTCCCCACCCCCCTCCTCATACAGATGGAGGTGTGAGAGCAGCACTGGGACCAGAGGTGTTCCCAGAAGGGACAGAGGGCAGTAACAGGGCAGCTCACAAGGCTAAGTCATCTTGATCTGATGCTTCAACTATCCCTCCCCCAAAGGGGAAAAAAAGAGGGTCGAGAGTAGACCTTAATACAGAATCTGTCTCAAGAGGACCAAGAGTAGGAAGGCAGGGGAAGAATTTCTTACTTGGTATCAAATTCAATAAGGTTGGTATCCACAGGGGCATCTGTTTCAGGAGCAGCTGAGGGGAAGAGAGGGGGTGGATAGGCGGGTGCTGCAAGGATCAGCTTTTCCCCCACTGGCCTTGCTCAGGTCCCTCCTTCAGGGACTTGGCGTCGGTGGCACACTCACCTGACTGCGGCCTGGGGAGGGCGACATGGTCATGGGGCTTGGGGTGCATAAGAACAAAAGGCAGCTCCACGGAGACATCCCTGGGGAGGGAGTGGCGACATGAACAGACAGTGACACAGAGCCAGAGAAAACCACTCTGACCTCCACCCCAGGTTCCCTCACCATACTCACCCTCCACGAGACACCACCAGCTTCACTTTGACCCTGTAGGACACCAGGATTCCCAGCACCTCCTTGTTGGCACCCTCTTTCACACTGCAATGGCAGGGGGAGTTGGACCGGGGCCCATCACCCGGCACCCTAGCCTGCCCTGGGGGCTCCCAAATCAGGATTCTGAGCAGACCACAGACTTGCACCAGCACCAGGGGGCTCCAGCAGCTATTAGGAAGTGAAATCCCCCACAACCTTCCTCTGCTCAAAACCCTCCCCTCTAAGCTACAGGCCTTGTGACCTAACAGCCCTCACTGTCTCGCTCTCTACCAGCCCTCTGGCCTCACCTCCTATGCCTCTCCTTGCAGATCATTCTCACCACGCTGGCCTCCGGGCCTGCTGCTGTACTCCCTACAAAGGCACCCATGGCGGGTGAAATCCAGTCCTGACTTTGTGAAACTGCTGACCTCCATGAATGCTCTTGTCCAGGCACAAAGGCACCAGCATCCAGGAGACAGACCAGCAGGGCTCTGCCAGTCTCGTCTCACCTCTGAGTCTTTGTGCTTGCATCTTCTCTGCCTGGAACACTCTTTCCTGCACATCCACATGGCCTGAGTTTGTTGAGTTCTTCCTCAAAATTCACCCCGTATTAGGTCTTCTGTAGCTGCCCTATTTAAAGTTAGCATACCTAGCCTCTATACTGTATATCTCCCTTCTCTGCCTGGCCTTTTCTCTTTAACACCTGCCACTAAACATGCTGTATACTTTACCATTTACCTCATTTGTCTGTCCTCCCTCCCCCAGAATGTCTCTTCTGCTCACTGATAATTCCTGGTGCCCTGGACAGAGCCTGATCCTCAGCTGGCATTGAGCAGATGTCTCCTGGGCTGCAGGAGACGCCCCACCCCCGAGCCCAGCCCCACTCACATGGTGCTGGAAGCCAGGTTGGTGTCCTCGTGCTTGAGCTTCCCATCCAGGGCAAGACCGCGCTTCTCCCGGTTGTCGCTGAGCAGTGGGGTGATGGTGTACACCTTACAGAACGTGGAGCTGGGAGATACCTGGTCACTGGGGGTGGGGGTAAGAGAACAAGGCTCTTGGAAGGGCCAGCTCCCACCCCCCAAGCAGCCTCTCTCTCATGACCAGCCCCTTTCCCTTTGGGTGCAAGGCTCAACCTGCACAAGAAAACAGCTCAGAGCCCCTGACTATGGAGGGAAAGCCCTTGGAAGTGGAGATGTTTGGGAAGAAGTCCACCCACTTCACCTTCTCTGGGGTCTACACTTCTCCCTTGAGGTTGGAACTCAGAAATGTTCTGATACTCACTCTTGTTCGATCTGAGCCACAGGACACTTGTACTGGGCAGTGCTGAAGAGGCAGATGTCGGCATACTGTCTCACTGTGGGTGGGTGGAGTTGAGCAGCTCTGCACAGACCTCAGACTATAGCCCAGCCCACGCAGCTCGACCACAAGGTCGGGGGCCCAGCCCAGCCCCACCCCCAAACCCTACTTCTTTGACCCAAGAGCCTAAATTCTTTGGGTCCCGGTGGATCTCCCACACTGGGGTGTTCTTGGGCTGAGATCACACCAGAAGCCACTTGTGCAGCAAATCCCTCCCCTAAGACTCCCTTTCAATCCCCGCCTCCTACCAGAGACTCTGATCTTCTTGACGGTCTTGGTGGAGTTGTTGGTGACGTGGACATTGACATTGAGAGGCTCCCCGTGGTAGTACAGCTTTTGAGGGGAAGGGGATCAAGTTAATCTGATCTCTTTTTTCTGGTTCTGTTATTAGTGTTCCTCCTATACAGACATTGCTTGGCCTCTTCCCTCTAAACCCAAGCTCCCAGCAACTCCCCACACCCAGCTGAGGCAGCCTCCTTTAAAAACACTAAGGTAGCTTTGACATGCCCGCTCAGGGGCTAACCTGCACAGTGGCACCTGTGGCACCCTCTCACACCTACCTCCTTATCCAGGGAAGCCTCAAGGTGCAGGGATCGGTCAGACATGAGGAAGTTGCGTGTAGTTTCAGCTGAAGGCTGGGGGCCGGGCTTCTCTGGGGCAAACTGCACCTTTCGGATCACCAGACGCACAGAGTTCCTGGGGTTGGGGACGTGGGGTGGGAGGGATCAGTTCTCAGACACTCCTAGCACCAGCTCCCACCTCCCACAGGGGCCTGGGGCTCCTGGGAGTGGGCAGGAATGGTCAAACCATAGGGAGGTTTCCTCTCTCACCTTTTGTGGCTTTTCTCTTCTAGTGATTTGGCACAGAAGGCTCGTATCTCAAAGTCTACCCCGCAGGCCTTGGGAGGGGGGAGAAATCTTATACAAAGTCCCTGCTACCTCCACCACCATGCCCTCCCTTCCCTCTTCCCAGTCTTGGTAAGGACCCTGGCCCGATCTTGGTCCGAGGAGTGGACAGCTGGGGGTCTTCCTCTGAGGCGCGGCACGTGGCCGAGGCTCAGTCTTGGCTATGCAAGGTGAGCCCCTGCACCCGGGTACATGCAGGTCAAGAGAGGAGGCCATGTCACACTGACCACACCACATGCCCCATTTTCACTGGGGATATTTCCTGACCCTTTTGCCCATCTTCTCAACAGCCCAGCCCCCTCTCAAGTGTGCTCCCAGGCTCCTGCTTCACCCTGTTTAGCCCCACAAGCCCTCAGAGCCAGTCCTGTCCTACCTTCCCTGTATCCTCTGGGCCTGGCTGCAATGTGACGGAGCAGGGCAGATTCTGGGGTATCTGTGGTGGAGGAAAGAGAGGCTTCAGTTCTTCTAGAAAGCTTCCAAATCTTCTTTCCAATCTCAACTTAAAAGGCTAGAGGACTCCTCAGGAAGAGAAAGG